>NC_091254.1:52522500-55022500 GCF_042477335.2 Ovis canadensis | reverse complement strand
TAGACAGCATCACTACAAACAAAGCTAGTGGCGGTGATGGAATTCCAGTTGAGCTGTTTCAAATCCTGAAAGATGATGCTGTGAAAGCGCTGCACTCAATATGCCAGCAAGTTTGGAAAACTCAGCAATATCCACAGGACTGGAAAAGGTCGGTTTTCATTCCAATCCCAAAGAAATGCAATGCCAAAGAATGCTCAAACTGCCACAAATTGCACTCATCTCACATGCTAGTAAAGTAATGCTCAAAATTCTCCAAGCCAGACTTCAGCAATATGTGAACTGTGAACTCCCTGATGTGCAAGCTGGTTTTAGGAAAGCCAGAGGAACCAGAGATCAAATTGCCAACATTCAATGGATCATGGAAAAAGCAAGAGAGTTCCAGAAAAACATCTATTTCTGCTTGATTGACTATGCCAAAGCCTTTGACTGTGTGGATGACAATAAACTGTGGAAAATTCTGAAAGAGATGGGAATACCAGACCACCTAACCTTCCTCTTGAGAAATCTGTATGCAGGCCAGGAAGCAACAGTTAGAACTGGACATGGAACAACAGACTGGTTCCAAATAGGAAAAGGAGTAAAACAAGGCTGTATATTGCTACCCTGCTTATTTAACTTATATGCAGAGTACATCGTGAGAAACGCTGGACTGGAAGAAACACAATCTGGAATCAAGATTGCCGGGAGAAATATCGATAACCTCAGATACGCAGATAACACCACCCTTATGGCAGAAAGTGAAGAGAAGCTAAAAAGCGTCTTCATGAAAGTGAAAGAGGAGAGTGAAAAAGTTGGCTTAAAGCTCAACATTCAGAAAACAAAGATCATGGCATCTGGTCCCATCACTTCATGGGAAATAGATGAGGAAACAGTAGAAACAGTGTCAGACTTTATTTGTTTGGGCTCCAAAATCACTGCAGATGGTGACTGCAGCCACGTAATTAAAAGACACTTACTCCTTGGAAGAAAAGTTATGACCAACCTAGATAGTATATTCAAAAGCAGAGACATTACTTTGCTGACTAAGGTCCGTCTAGTCAAGGCTATGGTTTCTCCTTTGGTCATGTATGCATGTGAGAGTTGGACTGTGAAGAAGGCTGAGCCCTGAAGAATTGATGCTTTTGAATGGTGGTGTTAGAGAAGACTCTTGAGAGTCCCTTGGACTGCAAGGAGATCCAACCAATCCATTCTGAAGGAGATCAGCCCTGGGATTTCTTTGGAAGGAATGATGCTGAAGCTGAAACTCCAATACTTTGGCCACCTCATGCGAAGAGTTGACTCATTGGAAAAGACTCTGATGCTGGGAGGGATTGGGGGCAGGAGGAGAAGGGGACGACCCAGGATGAGATGGCTGGATGGCATCACGAACTCGATGGACGTAAGTCTGAGTGAACTCTGGGAGTTGGTGATGGACAAGGAGGCCTGGCGTGCTGTGATTCATGGGGTTGCAATGAGTCGGACAGGACTGAGCGACTGAACTGAACTGAAATGTATTTGGTTATTGATGTATCTGGAAAGGAACACAATTTTTGGACATTATAAATGGAAGGAATGGTGCTAAAACTGAAACTCCAGTACTATGGCCACCTCATGTGAAGAGTTGACTCATTGGAAAAGACTCTGATGATGGGAGGGATTGAGGGCAGGAGGAGAAGGGGATAACAGGATGAGATGGCTGGATGGCATCACTGACTTGATGGACGTGAGTCTGAGTGAACTCAGGGATTTGGTGATGGACAGGGAGGCCTGGCGTGCTGCAATTCATGGGGTCGCAAAGAGTCAGACATGACCGAGCAACTGAAATGAACTGAACTGCACTGAAATGTACTAAATATTTAGTGAGAAAGAAAAGTCCACATTTTGGAATGAGAGCCATATAGCCTTATACAAGTTAGTTCACAAATCTGCAATGGCTGCTTTATATTAATAATTTATATTAATTACAATTGCCTCTTAAAATCAGAATTGTTAGAGTTGTGTCCAAGAAGAAATGTTTCAGTTGGTCTTCTGTTCTCATTAAAGAACTATTATTGTTGACATTTTGCTATTGTGTGGCTCATGCTATTTCACTTTGGCAAGACTGTTTGTAGCTGAGTCCTTAACTACTTGTTCAATTTCCCATTATCACACAAAAAGAAGCACCAAAGCAAGAAGCAACTAAGATAAACATTGACATTCACTATATGTCCAGTCCCTAAACCTGAAGTTCAACTGAAGCAAAGTATACAGCTAGCTACCTCAGCAGTTCTCTGCTGTGCAACAAGAACATTGTTATAGTCCAGGATATTTCTTGTCCAAATAAGCTTTGTCACCTCTACTGACTCCTCCTCTCTCCATCCTTTCTATAGTAAAAAATGAAATAATTTTTCCTAATTACGATTAAAAAAAGTCTACTTTTCAGCCATTCATCAATCCCATTTTTATCCACACTATAGATGTGGAAACATCTTGCTTTGCTTGATATATGACTCTCCTTCCAGAGATTACTCTGCAAAACCCTTGTTTGCTTGTTTGTTTTTCTCATAGAAAATGTTTTCTCTTTAATCAAAATATTAAATTTCCACACACCTAATATGAGAGATCTAGGAAACTTATTACAAAAACTAGAATTGTTGTTTCCTCCCTTATATGCCATGACTATTTCCCAGTTCAGTACAGTTCAGTCACTCAGTCGTGTTCAACTCTTTGTGAACCAATAAATCGCAGCACACCAGGCCTCCCTGTCCATCACCAACTCCCAGAGTTCACTCAGACTCACGTCCATCGAGTCAGTGATGCCATCCAGCCATCTCATCCTCTGTCGTCCCCTTCTCCTCCTGCCCCCAATCCCTCCCAGCATCAGAGTCTTTTCCAATGAGTCAACTCTTTGCATGAGGTGGCCAAAGTACTGCAGTTTCAGCTTTAGCATCATTCCTTCCAAAGAAATCCCAGGGCTGATCTCCTTCAGAATGGACTGATTGGATCTCCTTGCAGTCCAAGGGACTCTCAAGAGTCTTCTCCAACACCACCATTCAAAAGCATCAATTCTTTGGCCCTCAGCCTTCTTCACAGTCCAACTCTCACATCCATACATGACTACTGGAAAAAGCATAGCCTTGACTAGACGGACCTTAGTCGGCAAAGTAATGTCTCTGCTTTTGAATATGCTATCTAGGTTGGTCATAACTTCTTCCAAGGAGTAAGCGTCTTTTAATTTCATGGCTGCAGTCACCATCTACAGTGATTTTGGAGCCCAAACAAATAAAGTCTGACACTGTTTCTACTGTTTCCCCATCTATTTCCCATGAAGTGATGGGACCAGATGCCATGATCTTCGTTTTCTGAATGTTGAGCTTTAAGCCAACTTTTTCACTCTCCTCTTTCACTTTCATGAAGACTCTTTTTAGATCCTCTTCACTTTCTGCCATAAGGGTGGTGTCATCTGCATATCTGAGGTAATTTCACATCATCTTTTGTTCTTTCATTTTTATCCACATTTCTTGACTTTTTTCAGTCTTAAATACTGTTTACTTCATTTCTTATTTTTTAAAAATGTATATTATCCATTAAATTCCACTGGTGTGTATTTTGGAGGTATCTCTCTTATACTCAGATACCTAGTATACCCCTTATCCTCTCAATATAGCCAAGAAAAAATTTGGGGTATACTGTTTACTATTTCTATTAGTATTACTCTTTAATTAATGACTATTACCCACAGTTGAGCTATGTGATATATTAAGATTATATTTCCCTCTGATACATTTTCTTGTTTTTTTCTCAAATTCATAATATGTTATATTTAATGGATGATGATTTCTCCATACTTTTCCTTAATTCATTTCTAAACTCTCCTTCAGAAATAAACATCTCCTTTAAAACAGTCAAATACATCAAAATTTCCTTTTTTTTTTTCCTTTGAGAAAATTTTACTGGAATCTTCCACCGGCCTGCTACAATGTGAATCATTTCCTGCTGCAGGACTTTCATTCTGGTAGTTTCATTTGTGCTAGTCTCTTTCTCAGATTAACAGTTCTTTGCAAATGTTTTACATTCTTTGATTCTCAGCTACTATTTAGGAATAAGGCATAAATAATCCTATGCATTGGGATGAATTAACTGGTGATCATTATCCTCTAATGATTAGACATGGACTTATCAACCTAGCTGAGAATAGGTAGATCATTCCTTCTGAGTTTCAAGGTCTTCCATCCTCAGAGAAAAATTGTTCAGTTTCAAATGGCTCCCCCACTTCTGGAAGCAAGTTCAAGAAGGAGGTCAGGAGTTCCCTGTTAGATGTGTAGACTTTCACTTAATCTCATTTTTGTGCAGAGTCTTCTGTTTCAACATCTCCGGAGGGGGAATTCACAGAATATTCACAAGCGACTCCTGGCTTTGCTGGATGAATAAGAGAATCTTTGATAATTTTTTATGGGACAGACTTTAAAACAATTTTCTGATCTATAACTGCAGCAGCACCCCTTTTATTACAAACTACTCCCCTTTCCAAACTCTTCTATGACTAAGCTATGGCTTGGTTATCTTCGTGAAAGCTTATGTGTTAACTTTCTCAGCTCTGCTAATTTTCATCCGCAT
This sequence comes from Ovis canadensis, assembly GCF_042477335.2. Classification (NCBI taxonomy): domain Eukaryota; kingdom Metazoa; phylum Chordata; class Mammalia; order Artiodactyla; family Bovidae; genus Ovis; species Ovis canadensis. The sequence continues at coordinate 55,017,925 of NC_091254.1, read as the reverse complement.
TTCAAGTTCAAAACTCTTGAGCTTCTTCTGTCATCTTTTAAACTCCCTTTTCATGGTGCTTATGTGTTATGACTTTTAAAAATCTTTATTTGTTATCCTGACAGGGTTTCCAGAGACTATGGAAACAAAAGTATGTGTTCAATCCACCTGTTTAACCATCTCTCTGCTGCTTTTTCAATCAGTTGCTCATTAGTGAAAATTTCCACCTAACCGTTGTTCTCAGTACACTGCAATGCACTTTATTTCTCTCTTAGTATAAAGGTATGGAGGTTACATCTCCTAGGAGGTGGGCAGCACCTCTGTGCAGTTTCACTATCTTTAGCACTAATCACCTGGTTGACCGTAATCTGTGATTAGCAGTGTCTCACCTACAACCACCAAAACAGGAAAATTAAGTAATGCAGAAATCATCATTATCTGTGTACTAACTGAAAGAAATTCTCTCTCAATCTATAATGACTTCAACTTGAATCTTTAAATATGTAGAACCCACAGGCATTTTCCCTATGGAATGTCTGCTTTCCTAAATTATGCTCTGTTGAATCACTTTTGAAACTTATTTTCTTTCAATGTGCCCACATTTTAGCTTTCTTTTTCTCTTTGAGAATCTTAGTGTTGCTGCTTTTTCTCAGAACAGAATATTCATAGAATTATAGTGAGCCACATAAATGTATTAACCTAAAACATGGCATCAGAATCCATCCTTAAAAAAGTAAACATTGTTCAGCAAATTATATCACCAAAACTTTATATAAGGGAAGTACAAATTTCAAGATCAGGGTTGTGAAGAATATAAAAATAAAACAAACAAAGATAAAAGCTAAACCGTGTAAGTCAAACAGAGGAATTTCCTTTGTATTTGAGCAATTAAGAGATTGGAGTTATAGAAAAAGGGAGAGTTTGGGAAAGAAGCCAGAAAGTTTGAGGTTATTTGGTATTAATTTGATAATAAAGTACTAAAGTGTTATTGCTCAGTAATGTCCAATTTTTTATGATCCCATGGACTGTAACCCTTCAGACTCCTCTGTGCATGTAATTCTCCATGCAAGAATTCTGAAGTGGGTCGCCATGCCCTTCCCAACCCAGGGATTAGAACCTAGATCTCTTTCATTGCAGGCAGACTCTTCCCTGAGCCACTAGGGAAGTTCTATTAGATAATAACAAGGTCATAAATTTTGCACTGAATTCTTGGAAAGGGAAAGCAAAATGAGATGAGGGGAAATCATAAACAAGTCTTTAATTTTATCATTAGTGTTTTATTTTCTGAGAAGAATTCTGAACCAAATATGTTAAAATGGTATGATACATTGGACTATGTAGGCATATAGCTATTCATGATGTTTCTTTCTATACCTTTATATATGCATGAAATATTTCATAATTTAAGAAAAAGCAACAACAAAATAGTATGATCTGAGTTGGAAAAATCATATTTGTATTGCAACTTAGAGAACAAGACCTACGGATAGAAGCTTATGAATATCAGCCTGATCAGAACTTTCAGAGATCATGAGCCTTAGGTTAGGACTCTTCCCAACATCAATCCAAAGTTGAGCTTCCATCAAAGAGGTAAGTTAAGAAGAAAAAGAAACCAGGAAAATACAAAAGAATCCTAGTGGAATTACCTTCTTGAACTTCCCTCATGGCTCGTATAGTAAAGAATCTGCCTGCAATGCAGGACACGCGGGTTCAATCCCTAGGTAAGGAAGATCCTCTGGAGAAGGAAATGGCTCCCCACTCCAGTATTCTTGCCCAGGGAAGGGTCACAAAGAGTCAGACATGACTGAGCAACTAGCACTAACAGAAAAAAAAAAAGTAGAAATATCAGTGTATCAGCAGATGTTAGAGAATGGCCAAAAAAATGCATTTTTCTCCATTATATCATACTATCCTATGTAGGCAGATTCCAGACTCTGCTGTACTTCCCTCACCTCCTACTTGTGCCTTTTTGCTTAGTATTTTTCTCTACATTGCCTTCTTCATCTATTTAATTGTATGTCTTATTTCTTCTTTAAGGTTATAATTATCTACATCTATCTATAGTTATCAACTACAGAGTTGATAACATTATCATTTAGTGTTATTTCCAAGTTTCCTGAGCTGAATTAAGGGTTGAAGGAAGTTTTCATTGTTCTTAAACATAGAATCTTTGTTGTCATCTCTCAGTATTAGTACCTCAGAGAATCCACCTTGAAAATGATGAATTAGTTCCCTAAGGTGCATTCAAGGGCTAATATTAGATGATTCCATCATTTCCTTGAAATATTGGCCCTTCCCATGCTGGTGGTGGATGTTCTGTGCAGCTTATTAAACAGCAGATGCTTAGGTATCCTGCTGTCATCCAGGGAGCAGGTTTATTTTGTAGCAAGTGACACTTCCAGATGGTGAACTGGATGCAGTCTAGCAAGCTGTTGATGAAATGGCTCAGAAAGTGGTGTAAGAGATTTGTGGGCAGTCCAAAATTCATTCAAAATTAGATATTAACACCATGTTTTACACATTTAAATGATTCGGAGCTTAATGCCAGGGTTCAACTCTATCCATTAAGCTCACAAAGGTCACGCTTCATCATTAAACTCTATACATTTCCTTCATTAGAGTGTTATTAGCTTTTGTAAAGTATTGTCAGTTCTGTCTAACAAATGAAAAATGGCCATATCTAGTACAGTAATAGTTATATGACCTTTTTTAGCTCATTCACATAAAGCATTTTATCTACTCTACAAAGCAAGTCAATTTTTTATTTCTTATTTCTGTATATATTTTTAAATATAAAATTAATACATATTAACTTTTCTCCACCTGATTTTTCATTTTAAAATGACCACTCCAAGAATTACACTATATCAAATGCACATTAAATTTTACATAATTTAAGTGTAAGTTTTAAATGTTCACTAGAATAACAGAAGACAGGATGTATAAAAACTCCTAAATTGAAGAAAAGATTAAAGAACTGAGATCACTATGCCCATACATGAAAGCACAGAGAAAATTTGTTTTAGAATCTATTTGAGTTATTTTAAAATAAATACCATGACATTTGCATAGTTCTCTACTTTCTCCCTACTTCCTCATAAGCATAGTATCTTACAGTTGGCTCCCAGCAATCACTCTCCTAAAGGATTTATATCAAGTTATATCCCTGTGTTCACTGATTATACTGTTCTAGTTTTCATAAATCCAGCAGGATTCAAATAAAAGAAAATAATTAATTTGATCTGAGAATTTGGCTTAAGAGTTTACCTTTATAAATATCAAGATTCATGTACGTATTTTCATCCACATGAAAAAATGGCCTGTTTCCAGATAAATAAATCGTGAAAAAATGGGCTGTGGTTCTACATAAAAGTTAAAAAAAAAGTCCAAAACTTGCTACATCTGTATTGGTTATATATTACTACATAACAAATCACTCCAAATATAGCAGCTTAAAGCAAAAAACATTTTATTATCTCACAGCTGGTCAGGATTCTGGTCATAGTCTAGCTTGATCTCCTGGCTTAGAGTCTTAGCAGGGTGAAATCAAACTGCTGACAGATGCTGCACCCCCACCTTAAGGTTCATGTGGTTGTTATCCAAGCTTGGTTTCTGTCCACAGAACTGCAGCTGGCATCCTCCAGGTTTAATGATCCAAGAGAGAGCAAGAGAGAGCAGCACTCAATGGAAAAGCCAGATTTTTTTTTTTATATATATAATATAACCTTGGAAGGGACATCCCAACACTTGTCATATTCTGTTCCTCAGAAGAGAGTCCCCTGGTCCTTCCCACTCAAGAAGAATGAATTACATAAGAGCATGGACAACGAAAGGTGATGATCATGGTGGGCAGCCTTGGAGGATGACTGTTGTTTCATCTCTAAGTCATGTCTGACTCTTTTGCAACCCCATGGACTGTAGCTCATCAGGCTCCTCTGTCCATAGAATTTTCCAGGCAAGCATACTGGAGTGGGTTGCCATTTCCTCCTCCAGGAGATCTTCTTGACCGAGTGATGGGACCAGCATCTCCTGCATTGTCAGGTAGATTCTTTACCACTGAGCTACTTGGGAAGTTCAGAGGATGACTAAAATAATATATTTCATATTTTAAATTATCAAAGTAAATATTATATTGAGTGATTTTAAGTGTTTTAATACATAAAATCAGTAGGACATATCAAGGTATTCCAGTCTTAAGAATACGCAATTAATATCCAAGAAAATTTTAAAAACCAAATTTTCTTGAGGTAATTGTCCATTCTTTATATAAATAGATCTAACTATTATGCTAATAGAGAATTGGCCTCACATAAGTGGGAATTATAGGCTAATAATAGAGAATAGGCTTACACTGGGAAGATGAGATTGTTTCATCTGTGAGATTTACCTGACACCAAAGGAAAATATTTATGCTTATAGACTTTATATATGAGCATATATCTTTATAGTAAGTCAGGAACATCCCATTTGATAAAATATCTTTGAAATTATCCACTATTTTTAAATGTTCTGAAGCAAAACAAATAAAACAAGCCTAAGTATTATAAAATTTTAGGAAGTTAAAGCCTTTTTGAACACGTATATTATGATATTTTACTATCAAATGTACTTTCTTAACAATTTAAAGATTCATATCAGCATTAACTTATTACACTTCATCATTTTATTTGCAGTAGAAGACAGTTGCATTCCTCTGAACAAGAAACAAAGATGAGACGCTAGCAATGAAACGATGTAACAGTGATAGATTTTAGTCTTCCTCTGATTCATAAAATATCAACAAAGAGCTGACAACCAGAAAGTTGCCTATTTTTCATTCTTTTCTATCATATTTTCCTTATTGGTTTTAAGACTTCAACCTAAACTGTGCTACATTTTATACCATTCAAAGGGACTTATGTGAAGCTACTCAGATGCAAGAGAAACTTCAGGTAATTTATTATTATATTTTCAGTTAATAAAGCCTATGCAATGAAAGAATTAAAGAGTCATTCATAAGAAATGTGTAGAAAATACTAGTTGCTTTACAGTCATTTTCCAAAATCAATGCAGCTTCCCACACTACAGATTGACACTCACTCTTTTTCAAATAATCATAATTATCATCATCTCATACCTAAACATTGAAAAAGTAACCGATTTCAGATCAATATTTCATCATAGATATGTTTAATGATAACTATCTATATCACACAGGTTTTGTTTGTTAAGCCAACACAGAAAATTAGCTCTGCTTTTTCTTGCTTATGGTTTACACTTGCACATGAACCAGATGGCAGTAAGAACCAGATAAAAGAATAACAAACTTAAGCTAGAGAAATTTAGATTATTTGAAACAGCATATTATTTCAAAGATATAAAAACCCTGATGATTAAATCCTTTTCCTTTTGCATGAGTTGTCTAATGCATTTATTTCCATCTACCTTTATTGGAGAATCTCTCCATTAAATTAAATCATGGAAATGCAGGGCAGATGAGTCTTCGTTCAGGGAACTAATAAACCCACTAAGTCATGAACAGAACATCCGATGAGCCGTAGTTTTTCACCTTTCTTACACACCTGGGAGGCATTAAACAATTTTTCCTCTGAATGAAACTTTTTTCTTATCCAGAGGAAATACTTTTCTTACACAGGCTCTAAATAATGAGCCACTTTAAGGTAACTCTATGTAGAGGAACTTACGTAGCAGAAGTACATCACAGGATGTGAGCTGTTAGAAATTCAAGTTTATTACTTTGATGTACCAAATCGTGCCAGAACTCAAAAACTCCTAAAGGTCTATCTGTTAGGCATGCAGTGAGGTAAGTGACAAATAAAGATGTTCTAATATAGCCTTACTGTCTCCATGTCAAGGTCTGTATGAAATAGAAACCTGCCTCTCATAAAAAATTCTTGTGAGATACTTGCATAAACTTGGTCCTTGGGAAGGTTAGAAACATGGCCTTATTGCATAAGAGGTTAGTTTTAATATCACATTTAAATGTAGTTAATAAGAATGCTATTCTGACAGTGGATAAAAAGAACATAAAAGGTAGAACTGGTGAATAAGAGGAAGAAGAGATGAAAATTTGATAGCATCAGTTACTTCACATTAAATAACAATACAATGGATATGTTCAAATATGTATAATATAACCTATAAATCAAATACTAATACAATAAAATGGGAAAACATGTCAAATAATATTAAGATTTGTTATCAATTTCAAATTGTTTAAATTTAAATTTTGATAAGTCAGCTATCTATTCCAATTAAGAAATCACTCATAATATTGAGATTCTGAGGAACTATGTGTACATTAAAAAAATAAATAAACATTTTTTAAGTAAGAGCTAAGAAATTAGAATTGCTAAAGTGTATCTGATAATGAAATCTGATTTCCATGATGCTATTTGAACTAATAGCTTCACATGATCACGTGAAGTAATTCTAATATTTTTCAATAAATAAAGCTAGTTGAAATAACTAAAGGAGTGAAAAAAGTTATGCACAAATATTTTATTAGCTATTGGCAATTTTTTTTGCATCAATTATAGGTTAAATTCTGATAGGGTTGGAGAAATTAGGCCAGGAGAAAATCAAACACATTCAACTTCAGATAACATTTCTTATACATTTGACTTCTATTACTATTTTAAATAACATTCATGTAAAATAAAGCAACTATAAGAAAATAATATTGATGAATGCCATCCTGAATTGAGAAAAAAAGGGTTGAATTTAGTCAACATACATTTGATAGAATAAAGATCTGCATTTTTCCAAAAGTAACCAGCTTATATTTTTAAAACCAAATTTCAAATTTTTCTGTAAATGAGAATAGATTAAAAATTTTTTTAATTAAAATCTGAAACAAACTGAATTCAATGGTCCTTAGCACTTTAGTGCAAAGCAAGTAAGAATAAAAATTTTGTTTTTCATGTTTTAAGATACATGATTAAGTAACAGAATTTTTTGAAGTGATAACTACAAGTTTATAAACTAAAATTTAACTATATTAATAGATGTCTCAGTCTTACATAATAATTCATTTGCCTCCTGAACGATGAATTATAAAACATAGTCTAAGCCCTGATCAATATAACATATAGGTACAACATGCATGTGGAAAATGGCACCAAAATGGGGAAGAAATAACTACCTGCGTGGCAGAGAAGTAGACTACTATGGAAGTTTAATCACTGGCTGCTAAGGAGTGAGTAATATATATATTGTCATCAATTACACTTAAAAGAACATTTGGAATATGTTTTAATGCATATATCACTTGTCAGTGTGCTTCAGATGAGAGATAAACTGTTGTTGACTTTATTAAGTTAAACCAGAACAAAACATACTCTTAACTAACTGCTATTGTAGTTTAATTCTTCTATTTCCATGAAGATACTTTGAATTTCTTAACATCCACTGTCTCAAGTAAAAGGAGTTGTTTTTTACTCAAAAAAAGAAAAAAAGAAGAAGAAGAAGAAGAAAGAAAGAAAAATAAATGAGACAGTTACATGGCCATTTGTTGTGTGTCATGTCCAACTCTTTGCAACCACATGGATTGTAGCCCCCCAGGCTCCTCTGTCCATGGTTTTCCAGGCAAAAATATTGGATCAGTTGCTATTTCCTTTTCTAGGAGATCATCCCTGACCAGAGATCGAACTCATGTCTTGCACTACCTAGTTATATCCTTAAAGTTTCAGTTCAGTTCAGTTCAGTCACTCAGTCATGTCTAACTCTTTGCGACTCCATGAATCGCAGCATGCCAGGCCTCCCTGTCCATCACCAACTCCCGGAGTTCACTCAGACTCACGTCCATCGAGTCCGTGATGCCATCCAGCCATCTCATCCTCTGTCGTCCCCTTCTCCTCCTGCCCCCAATCCCTCCCAGCATCAGAGTCTTTTCCAGTGAGTCAACTCTTCTCATGAGGTGGCCAAAGTAATGGAGTTTCAGCTTTAGCTCATTCCTTCCAAAGAAATCCCAGGGTTGATCTCCTTCAGAATGGACTGGTTGGATCTCCTTGCAGTCCAAGGGACTCTCAAGAGTCTTCTCCAACACCACAGTGCAAAAGCATCAATTCTTCGGCGCTCAGCCTTCTTCACAGTCCAACTCTCACATCCGTACATGACCACTGGAAAAACCATAGCCTTGACTAGATGGACCTTAGTTGGCAAAGTAATGTCTCTGCTTTTGAATATACTATCTAGGTTGGTCATAACTTTTCTTCCAAGGAGCAAGTGTCTTTTAATTTCATGGCTGCAATCACCATCTGCAGTGATTTTGGAGCCCCCCTAAAATAAAGTCTGACACTGTTTTCACTGTTTCCCCATCTATTTCCCATGAAGTGATGGGACCGGATGCCATAATCTTCGTTTTCTGAATGTTGAGCTTTAGGCCAACTTTTTCACTCTCCTCTTTCACTTTTATGAAGAGGCTTTTTAGCTCCTCTTCACTTTCTGCCATAAGGGTGTCATCTGCATATCTGAGGTTATTGATATTTCTCCCGGCAATCTTGTTTCCAGCTTGCGTTTCTTCCAGTCCAGCGTTTCTCATGATGTACTCTGCATATAAGTTAAATAAGCAGGGTGACAATATACAGCCTTGACGTACTCCTTTTCCTATTTGAAACAAGTCTGTTATTCCATGTCCAGTTCTAACTGTTGCTTCCTGACCTGCATACATATTTCTCAAGAGGAAGGTTAGGTGGTCTGATATTCCCATCTCTTTCAGAATTTTCCACAGTTTATTGTGATCCACACAGTCAAAGGCTTTGGCATAGTCAATAAAGCTTAAGGACTCACAAATGTAACCAATAAGGAGGAACTATCAATTTTCATTTGTGGAAATTCCAAAATCATTCAAAACAGAATCTGGCAGTCATAGGCAAGTCTCTTTGAATTTCAAAATTTCTACACAATCAATATTTGTTTCTCCTCTGATAATGTTTGTATATTTTAACTGTGTCTAATGCATTTCATTTAATATTATGTCACATCATTTTCAAAATTTTTGACATAGTAAGAAAAAGTAATTCTCTAAAAATCTGATACTCTGAGAAGAAGCAATTTGCAGGGCAGCAAAGGAGACACAGACATAAAGAAGAGACTTAGGGTCACAGTGGCAGAGAGTGAGGGTGAGAGAACCTGACAGAATAGTATTGAAGCAATCTGTAGTTATTTTGTCCTAATAAAAATCATGACAAAGCATGTTCAATATCACTTCTTAATATCTGAAAACAAAAGATGAATAATAGAATTTGGGCAAAACATTAAATTGTGGATTTATATTAGTTTCAGTGTAGGCTTAGATATAAAAATTTAAATTGCAAAAATTCAAAATACAGTGCTTTAAATGAATAATATCTATTTTTTTGGTCTCATGACTATTTAGAGATGACTTTACTCCAGCAAATAAATAAGGTCCCAGGTACATTTCTCAATTTTGCCTTGTCATTGCCAACGTATTATCCCCATCTGCATTGTTGAATGTAAATCACTGCTTTTCCATGCTGAAACCTGAGGGGAAAGAAAAGGTAATTCAAATAAGTATAATTTAACAAGTGAGTCAGACGTTCATTCATTTTCATATTCCACTGAAGAAAAAAAGTCATAACTAACTGCGAATGAGTTTGAAAATGTCTCAGCAGTTTTATGCCTAGCAAAAATCTACTGCAATAGAAAAATGAATTTGTAGCCACAGTAAGCAATTGGCCCAGATAAATGCATTCTTCCATATTCCCATAAGTAGAGTCATCCACAGTTTGTTGTGTCTTATTTCAGTTTATTGTTTGATGAAGCATAGTCTCTTCAATCAAGCCCAAATATGACTCTTTGCACATTGATAACATATAAACTAATAGATAATTTATATGACCACTTCTCACCCAAAATGCAACAGAACAATTACCATAACTAAATAATTAGCTGGCTTTGGTAGAACAGGCATTTGGTTTGTCTTTCTTGGTAATAAATTTTTCTCAAAATATATGTTTTTATTTTTATTTTATTCCAGTCAGCTTTTAGTTAAAATAACTATGCCCAAAGATTCCTCTAGACATATACCTCAAACCTGCCAATTCTATTCACTGTTCTAGATTAGGCCAGTCCACTCTTCAATGATGTCAGTTCAGTTCAGTCGCTCAGTCGTGTCTGACTCTTTGCGATCCCATGAATCGCAGCACGCCAGGCCTCCCTGTCCATCACCATCTCCCCGAGTTCACTCAGACCCACATCCATTGAGTCCGTGATGCCATCCAGCCATCTCATCCTCGGTCGTCCCCTTCTCCTCTTGCCCCCAATCCCTCCCAGCATCAGAGTCTTTTCCAATGAGTCAACTCTTCGCTTGAGGTGGCCAAAGTACTGGAGTTTCAGCTTTAGCATCATTCCTTCCAAAGAGTTCCCAGGGTTGATCTCCTTCAGAATGGACTGGTTGTATCTCCTTGCAGTCCAAGGGACTCTCAAGAGTCTTCTCCAACACCACAGTTCAAAAGCATCAATTCTTCAGGGCTCAGCCTTCTTCACAGTCCAACTCTCACATCCATACATGACCACAGGAAAAACCATAGTCTTGACTAGACAGACCTTAGTCGGCAAAGTAATGTCTCTGCTTTTGAATATGCTATCTAGGTTGGTCATAACTTTTCTTCCAAGGAATAAGTGTCTTTTAATTTCATGGCTGCAATCACCATCTGCAGTGATTTTGGAGCCCCCAAAAATAAAGTCTGACACTGTTTCCACTGTTTCCCCATCTATTTCGCATGAAGTGATGGGACCAGATGCCATGATCTTCATTTTCTGAATGTTGAGCTTTAATGCTACTAAATTGAAAATAATCTGGAACAATACTGTTGGATAATAAGACAGCATCTTCAATTGGATCTTCATTGTGGACTGGCACCTGATTCTGCTTAAAAAAAGTTTAATTTGGAGATAGATTACAAGTAACAATTTCATCTGCTATTTAGGATAAATAAATGGTTCTATGGTCCAGATTATCAATTTTTCAATCAATGTGATTGCTGATTGCAGGCAGACTACCTCTTTTAGAAGTACTACATTTACTTCTCTATAGGATTGCAAAAATTGTCATTTCTTGCCTGATCTCAGCTCTATTTGCTAGCAATTTTGCTAAAACAACGAAGAGCAGCCAAACACATGCTTAATTTAAATTTTTCTAAGAAGTTTCATTAAAGTTACAGACTTGGTAAGCATATAGTCTGCTATTCAAATGATCACACGTGTAGCTTTACAAGTATTCTGCCATGTCCTCACCTGAGTAATTATCTTTCCAGCCAGAAAACTCATGCCATCCTCTTCACCTTATTCTAATACCATTGCCACGTGACGTAGATTGTTGTTTAATATCACCTCACTTCCAAGAATCATTTTCTGTCCTAATGAAGGACTAAGTTAATTACAAGTGGCGCCCAGAATACATTAGTTTAAACAGGAGTTATTTCTCTCACATACAGTTTGGGAGTGGTTCAGACTGGAAAGCATCATGCCTTTGTGAAGTCCTCTCTCTAAAGCAACCCAGGTTCTCTTCCTTGTGTTGTCCTTTCTTCTCCTGCAATATTGATTTCGTCTGCACAACCAAAAGATGTCATTTTTGGAATTCACTGGTGGTCCAGTGGTTCAGACTTCACATTCTCACTATGAGAGACCCTGTTCAATCTCTAGTCAAAGAACTAAAATCCCACAAGCCATGTGGTGCAGCATATATATATAATTATATATATATATAATTTATATAATTTTAATTTAATATATATAATATTACTCAGTCGTGTCCAACTCTTTGCAACCCCATGAACTGAAGCCTACCAGGCTGCTCCATACATGGGATTTTCCAGGCAAGAACACTGGAGTGGGTTGCCATTTCCTTCTCCAGGAGATCTTCCTGACCCAGGGATTGAACCCAGGTCTCCTGCATTGTAGGCAGACGCTTTACCGTCTGAGCAACCAGGGAAGTCCATATATATAGCTATATATATATAACTATATATATATATAAAACTATATATAACTATATATATATAAAACTATATATATATATATATATATAATTTTTAAGCCATGTCTCAGCCTATAGAAAGAAGAACATTGAACTGAGGACAAGCAAATTCCCTTTGTGCAAGACACTAAAATATTACACAGATTATGTCCACTATTTGTATTCCATTAGAGAGAATGCAATTACCCAGCCACGTGTAGCTTCAGAGAAGCTTCCAGACAGATTCTTCAGTGAGGAACTTGTTGAGTTGGCTTCTTGGAGGTTTGCCAGCAGATATATTTCAGCTGTCAAAATTTTTAGGCTTTGCCAAGTTGCAAAGAGTCATTTTGCCTAAGGACAAGCCCCATCCAAGGCAACCTATATGCAAGGACAAATCCATGTGGGGATGTGGAGTCTGGCTCCCTTACCAAAACTGAAGACAATACCAAAATCCCAGTCAATTTACAAAGCCCCAGTGGGGGTCCAAATTAGGCTGTGGCATGACCTTTCTCTTAATACTCTTATTTCTTTCTCTGCTTCCTCACTGAAGCTTTCTCTTCTACTCATTGAAATACTCGCTCAGTGAGTATTGGTCCCAAGGAACTTCCCGAACAAACATCCTGCACATTAATATCCATCTCAGTCAGCTTCCTAAGGAGTCAAAGAATTAACAGTGATAAAGTATTTTGTTTAACTAACACATATACAAATGTATTTTATATTAGCTATTTCAAGGCAAATATAATAGATGTTCCTATTTACACCGTCCTCCTTATTCAAGAATGCCATCAACATAGACATTTTCTTAAGTAAGTTATCCTCTATCCTTTCCTTGTGATCACATCAAATGTGTAATGCAGATGAGAAAGGTATGCGGCTTTAATAACTTCAGTGTACATTCCCTTGCTTCCTTGACAACATGTATATTATATATACATTCAAAGCTACTTATCTGATAGGTGTAACCAGAAGGCTTTTCATCACTTCATTACAGACTCATGTCTATTTAAATGGCTATGTTAATACTCTAACTTCTCTCTGCTTCTATTTGTAAGTACTAGCTTTTGTTTAAATGAGTCATGCCAAAGCCAATACATCATGTATCACTAGAGACTAAATAAGGAAGGCCTTGGTCAGTCTAATAAGCAATGCTTCTAAAAGAAAGAAATGCAGGCAGAGAAAGGAACATAAGGTCCATGAGGGTTTCACAAGAGCAAGGGGATTCAGCTTGCTGATACAGGGAAGCTGCCAGTGGGCACAGGAGCATCTTTCCCTGTGAAAGAGGGGGAAAATGTTCCCAGAGCAAGGAAATAAACAAAGGTGATCAATTCCTGCCAGTCAAAAGATAAGACTTCACTCTGAATAGCTATGCCATTTCTATCCTGCCATTACTCTTTTTGAGTCAAATGAAGGCCAAAATTTTAATGCATTCTACATTACATAAATTACCACAGTGTGTTTTGCTGTTTGACCTTTTCAGCATTTCTTCTATAATTTGATTGGGCAGCTATTATACTTGCTTTCTGTTTACAACATTTAACCTGAAAGGAAGAGAGATATTGAGCCAAACAAGCAAAATACTAAAATAACACAGAGACTTAATTAGAGGTATAATGTGCTGCAAGTCAGGGGACCAAAATGCCAGTTAAGTCCAGAACTGTCTTGTGAATTTCTTGATTGACAGAGGCAGCAAGGAAAGAGAAAATCATAAGTAAAGTCAGGACAACTGAAGCCATTATTGGCATTATTTAAAGGTCATTTACATTAAAATTTCTCTAATGTATTAGATGTAATAATAAAAATGTTTTAAAAATATATTTCATACTTAAGAACTGTAAAATGTATCAAATTTACATTAAAATAGCCTTGGATAAATAACATTTGGCAGAAAAAATGTACAGTCCATCAGGGGACATTTCTTGAATGCTTAGAATGTATCACACATTGTATTAGGAACTGAGGACAAATAAGCATAATCATACTTCAAACAGTTTACAATCTTCAGCTGATGTTTCAGACAATGAATGAATGCTGACATAGATCCATACAATTGGGTGGTTCCCCCCTAGGAGCATTTAGCAGCCTAATGAAGAACTAGTGGTGATGGATGTTTAGATTGATTGAAGGTTGATCTTTGCTGTTCCAGGTAACAGAAAGAGTGAGGGACAAGGAAGTTGAGGTTGTGGTAAGATGGTGGTTTTACAAGTTCTAAGAGTATGATTCGGGATATAACATGTGAAGAAAGGAAATAGAGAAACAGTGGACAGTGAAGACCATAACATTAGGAAGAATGAAGCAGAGATTAGTTTAGAAATACATGTAACATAAATGCCAAGAAACTAGCACTTAATATTTCTTATATTGAACAAGAAAGAGGCTACAATGAAACTTTCAGGGCTGAAAACAAACTAGAAGAAATAATGACTGGAAGTGAAAGTCACTCAGTCTTGTATGACTCTTTGTGACCCCATGGACTGCAGCATTCTAGGCCTCCCTGTCCATCACCATCTCCTGGAGTTTACTCAAACTCATACCCATTTAGTTGATGATGTCATCCAACCATTTCATCCTCTGTTGTCCCCTTTTCCTCCTGCCCTCAATCTTTCCCAGCATCAGGGTCTTTTCAAATGAGTCAGTTCATCACATCAGGTGACAAAAGTATTGGAGTTTCAGCTTCAGCATCAGTCCTTCCAATGAATGCTCAGGACTGATCTCCTTTAGAATGGACTGGTTGGATCTCCTTGCAGTCCAAGGGACTCTCAAGAGCCTTCTCCAACACCACAGTTCAAAAGCATCAATTCTTCAGGGCTCAGCTTTCTTTATAGTCCAACTCTCACATGCATACATAACTACTGAAAAAGACATAGCTTTGACCAGGTTTAGAATCAAATCCCATACCCTCCAGAGCCACTCAGAAGGCTCAAACATACTTTGTGTGCACCAAGACCCAAAGACCCCACAGAGACTGAGACAAAACTGTGTTTGAGTGTCTCCTGAGGAGGTACAGGTCAGCAGTGGACTGCTGCAGGGGCAGAGGCTCTGGGTGCAGTAGACCTGGGTATGGCATAAGCCCTCTTGGAGAAGGTCACCATTATCCCCACCATAGAGCCACCAGAACTTACACAGGACTGAGGAACAGACTCTTGGAAGGCACAAACAGCTGAGCCACAAGGGAAGCCCAATAACTGAAAACTACTCAAATTTTACAAAAGACCTAGACATACAATTTCAAGAAGCTGAGTTCACACACACACACACACACACACACACACACACCTCAAGACACATGAAAATTAAGGATGAGGAAAAAACTTTTGAAAACAGTGAGAATGAAATGACACCTTACCTATGGAAGAAAACCAGTTATAATGACAGCAGACTTTTCATCAGAAATCATATAGGAGGGGAGGTGGGACTACATTTTTATCTGCAAAATAAAAAGAAAAAGCTAAATGATCCCCAAATTCCTTGCAATTCTAAAGGTGTACTATTTTCAAAGATAACTCAAAGATTTCTCAACCAACAAATGAATATTACCACTTAATATTTCAGGGGAATTATTGTATATGTTCCTTCTGTGAGGCCATGTGACAAAGTTTAGAGATGTAGTTTATGGTTTGAAGTGTATTTTTCCATATGTTGAAGTCCCAGCTCCCAGTACTTCAGAATATAACCTTATTCAGAAATAGGTTACCTTGCAGGTATAATTCGTTAAGATAGTTTAACTCTGGACTACGGTGAGACAATGATCCAATGTGTCTGGTAAACTTTTAAGAGGACAGTATTGTGTTGTCAGACACCCACAGGGAGAATGCAAATAATGAGTGAGGCAGAGATTGAAATTTTGTAGCTGCATAGCAAGGACCATCAAAGACCTCAGAAAACCACCAAAAGCTAGAAAAAGCCAAGGACCAATTCCATTATAAGTTTAAGGATCATGGCCCTACTGGCACTGATTTTGGATTTCTAGCCCTTCAGTTCAGTTCAGTCACTCAGTAGTGTCCTTGCGACCCCATAAATTGAAGCACGCTAGGCTTCCCTGTCCATCACCAACTCCTGGAGTTCACTCAAACTCAAGTCCATTGAGTCGGTGATGCCATCCAGCCATCTCACCCTCTGTCGTCCCCTTCTCCTCCTGCCCCTAATCGCTCCCAGCATCAGAGTCTTTTCCAGTGAGTCAACTCTTCACATGAGGTGCCCAAAGTACTGGAGTTTCAGCTTTAGCATCATTCCTTCCAAAGAAATCCCAGGGTTGATCTCCTTCAGAATGGACTGGTTGGATCTCCTTGCCCTTAGAACTCATAAAATTAAGATCTGGTTTCTGTAATTTTGTTATGACACCCTAGGAAACTGGAATACAGATTTTTATACAAGTCTACTGTTTTCAATATATCTGACCACATTTTCTCATCATATAGACATTCAGTAATTTCATTCCTTATTTATAACACAGGTGCTAAAATCTGACTTGTAAGTTTGATAAACTATATACATTTTTACTCCTGCCCTAAAGTTTTGAGTTAGGATTTCTGGGAGTTTTTTTCTTTTTCTTTTTTTTTAAATAAATCTATGTTTTTAACCTGTTTCCAGGGTTACCATTATCTACTTTAGCCAGTCTAAACACCCTATAGATCGTTTTTAGGGTGCCACTTATTTAAACAAGAACAGTTTCATTGTTAATTTAAACAATGTTTTACATGGGTAATGTGGAATTCTTACTTTCAAATTATTGCTTTGAAATAGCACTCTCAAAAACTGTAACTGGTTTTGTGACTATTTTAATTATCTTCTCCTCTGAAAAGTAGTTTATATACATATTTTAATTAGGGTTTTCAAACAAAATTCTGAGGTTTGCATATCAAATGATATTATAAAAAAAGTGTTTCAAGTTCTCTGACAGGCTTTCAAGAGATCCACAGTAACTTAATTCTTTTAAAAGGCTATGAAATATTTTTTGTCATATGCATTTCACAAATTTGAATTTTAAGCTTTATTGGTATTTTCTCAGAAATAATGTTACTGTCATAATTATATTCCTGAAGGTTTTTAATATGCTTCACATAATTCTTCATCTTCTTCTCTTTTATTCTGCAACTTATTTAATATGCTTCCCTGATAGCTCAGTTGGTAAAGAATTCACCTGCAATGCAGGAGACCCCGGTTCAATTCTTGTGTTGGGAAGATCCCCTGGAGAAGGGATAGACTACCCATTCCAGTATTCTTGGTCTTCCCTATGACTCAGCTGGTAAAGAATCTGTCTGCAAGGCAGAAGACCTGGGTTTGACCCCAGGTTAGGAAGATCCCCTGGAGAAGGGAACAGTTGCCCTACAGTATTCTGGCCTGGAGAATTCCAGGGACTATATAGTCCATGGGGTCCCAAAGAATTGGACATGACTGAGCAACTTTCACTTTCATTTTCACTTTCATCAGGTTGATATTAATTCCACCTGAAGTGAAGAGGGAACAGACCACAGTACATGTTACAGATTATTCAGTATATTTTAAAATTTTTATTATTGTTGAATTGTAAAAAGCATACATACATATATATACCTATAAATACACATAAAATGTATTTATAGGTATATATATGTATTTTGAATCTGTCTTGGAGCTGGAGAAAATAAAACTATGTGTAACAACTTTGGAAAATGGGTATATTGAACTAGAAATTCATTCCCTCAAGTATGTTATCATTCATAAAAAATTGTAATTTTCAAGGTAATTTTCTGTTTGGTAAACCTGGAAGAAGCACAAGCTGGAATTAAGATTGCCAGGAGAAATATCAATAACCTCAGATATGCAGATGACACCACCCTTATGGCAGAAATGAAGAGGAACTAAAAAGCCTCTTGATGAAAGTGAAAGAGGAGAGTGGAAAAAGTTGGCTTAAAGCTCAACATTCAGAAAACTAAGATCATGGCATCTGGTCCCATCACTTCGTGGGAAATGGGGAAACAGTGGAAACAGTATCAGACTTTATTTTGGGGGGCACCAATATCACTGCCGATGGTGACTGCAGCCATGAAATTAAAAGATGCACTCTCCTTAGAAGGAGAGTTATGACCAACCTAGACAGCATATCAAAGAGCAGAGACATTACTTTGCCAACAAAGGTCCGTCTAGTCAAGGCTATGGTTTTTCCAGTAGTCATGTATGGATGTGAGAGTTGGACTGTGAAGAAGGCTGAGCACTGAAGAATTGATGCTTTTGAACTGTGGTGTTAGAGAAGACTCTTGAGAGTCCCTTGGACTGCAAGGAGATCCAACCAATCCATTCTAAAGGAGTTCAGTCCTGAGTGTTCTTTGGAAGGAATGATACTAAAGCTGAAACTCCAGTAATTTGGCCACCTCATGCGAAGAGTTGACTCATTGGAAAAGACTCTGACGCTGGGAGGGATTGGGGGCAGGAGGAGAAGGGGACGACAGAGGATGAGATGGCTGGATGGCATCACCAACTCGATGGACATGAGTTTGAGTGAACTCCAGGAGTTGGTGATGGATACGGGGGCCTGGCATGCTGCAATTCGTGGGGTCGCCAAGAGTCAGACACGACTGAGTGACTGAACTGAACTGAACTGAAACCAACCACATTTTTTTCCTCTAGAAAAAGTACTCAGTATTGATTTCACTGTATATTTAAGACGTTTTTCACTGTTCACTTTATACCCAACTATGGGGTAAAAAGTTTTATTTTTCTAGGAAATCACAAACAATCATATTTAACACACATGATTTCAGAATTAATTATAAACATGAATATTATCCTGGAAGATAGCACACATTGGAAGATGAGTAAATTCCTTTATTAATGGAAATAAATATGATAAAAGTTTTGGCATTTTACATTTCATTAGACCACTGAAATGTAAAAATCAATTCAGTCTTTGGCATATACTTAGTGTATATTTTTATGGAGAAGTGCTTAATAACAATTTACGTCAGTCAGTCAGTTCAGTCACTCACTCAGTCGTGTCCAACTCTTTGCAACGCCATGAACCACAGTACACCAGGGCTCCCTGTCCATCACCAACTCCCAGAGTTTACCCAAACTTATGTCCATTGAATCAGAGATGCCTTCTAACCATCTCATCCTCTGTTGTCCACTTCTCCTTCTGCCTTCAGTGTTTCCCAACATCAGGGTCTTTTCAAATAAGTCAGCTCTTTGCATCAGGTGGCCAAAATATTGGAGTTTCATCTTCAACAACAGTCCTTCCAATGAACACCCAGGACTGATTTCCTTTAGGATGGACTGGCTGGATCTCCTTGCAGTCCAAGGGACTCTTATTAGTCTTCTCCAACACCACAGTTCAAAAGTGTCAATTCTTTTGCACCCAGCTTTCTTTAGAGTCCAACTCTCACATCCATACATGACTCCTGGAAAAACCATAGCCTTGACTAGAAGGACCTTTGTTGAAAAAAGTAATGTCTCTGCTTTTTAATATGCTGTCTTGGTTGGTCATAACTTTCCTTTCAAGGAGTAGCATCTTTTAATTTCATGGCTGCAGTCACCATCTGCAGTGATTTTGGAGCCCTGAAAAATGAAGTCTGACACTGTTTCCACTGTTTCCCCATCTATTTCCCATGAAGTGATGGGACCAGATGCCATGATCTTCGTTTTCTGAATGCTGGGTTTTAAGCCAAATTTTTTACTCTCCTCTTTCACTTTCATCCAGAGGCTCTTTAGTTCTTCACTTTCTGCCATAAGGGTGGTGTTATCTGCATATCTGAGGTTATTGATATTTCTCCTGGCAATCTTGATTCCAGCTTGTGTTTCTTCCAATACAGCGTTTCTCATTATGTACTCTGCATAAAAGTTAAATAAGCAGGTTGACAATATACAGCTTTGATGTACTCCTTTTCCTATTTGGACCCAGTCTGTTGTTCCATGTCCAGTTCTGACGGTTGCTTCCAGACCTGCATGCAGGTTTCTCAAGAGGCAGGTCAGGTGGTCTAGTATTCCCATCTCTTTCAGAATTTACCTCAATCTTCATTATTCCAAGATCTGTATTTGGGACTTCATCTACTTGCTGACTCCCAGATCTTTCATTTCAGTGCTTTCATGGTCATTTGCAAACATGAGCAGAACAGCAAAAATTTGACTCACCCAACACCTGCATTCCCAGAGGAGATGATACAAGTTGCAGCTCTGCCTTCAACCAGAGCCAGATGGACCAAAGGATGGAGACCTAGGGGTGGAAGAATAAGGGCAAGAAGCTCCCTTTCTGGAATAATGACTGAATCCTCACTTTGGCACGGGTTAGTGGGGTAGCTTCAGGCAAGTCACTTAACAATTCTGAACCTCATTTTCTCTTTGCAAATAAAGAAAATAGAATCTACCACGGTGAGCTGTTTTAAGGATTTAAGACTATAATCTATGTTACTTATGTATGTTTATATGTACATATTTCTCCTGAAGCAATGGTTCAGTACTTGCAAATTCAGTTTCTGACAACTTTATAGAACATAACTGCTGTGCATAATGAGAATTGACTGTGTATTGTCTCTCACTGCAAAACTTTATTAAGGGAGAAAAAATTACATATGTACTATTTTGTGATCAAATGTATAGATTGTAAAGGTGTACTATTTTAAGCAAGTATCTTTCAATATAATATGAAAGTTTGAATACATGAGTTTTTAATTGCTCTGCTAAATTACTATGCTAATATTTAAGAAATAAAAATTGGGTACACAGAAGGAAAAAAGAGGGAGAGAAGAGAAAACATATATGAACAAAATGTTGGAGGACTGAATATATTTAACAAAAAGCAATGATTTAGAGAAGAGAAAACTAAAATTATCAGAACAGTAAAGACAAGCTAACTCCTCCTTTTTCCTTTCAGTAATAGTCCCTTCTCTTTCAGCTGGACACACTACTGCCTGATCTGATTCATTTCCTAGCACCTCTTGCATCAGTATATGTTGTCTGAGGTACAGTGAATGAAAGTAACTTGTATGACTCCCAGATCATGTCTTTCAAGAGGAAAAATATTTGTTCTCCAATTATGTTTTCCCCATCCCTCTGGCTACAACTTGGATTCAGTGTTGGTTGTTCAACCATTATGTGCAGAGGAATGTAGTAAAATAGACAACGACAGCAATAAGATAGAAGAAACCTAGGTCCCTGAGTAACCTCTAGAAGAGAGTTACTAATCATTTTGGACAATCTTTCAGTCCCCTGATCACCTATGAAAGACAGGCAAAGGGTGGACAAAAACCAATAGGATCTCCAGGTTCCTTTGTCTATCCAAGCAAAAGACAAGAAGTTTATTCTTTGGAGAATCTGAGTCAGAAATATTCTGAATAAGAGAAACCCAAGCTTAACTGAGGGCAGGGATAATGCATCACACCAAAACAGCAGATATTTCCAAAGATACTTATTTTCATACCAAAACAACTAAAATTTTCAAGCTTAAAACTCTACAAACTGAGTTCCTAGTTCTACAGCAGGTTTTCCATATAGAGATTTGAAAGACCTCTCTGAGGAAAATAAGCCAAAGATAAACACTATTAAGACTGATAGATAGGTGTCTCTCAAAAACAAAAAGCAGTAAGGTCCACAATTTTGAAAGAACCTTGTGAACATGAAACTTTTAGTTAACTTTTTTAGCATATCACTCCTGAATATAAAGTGGCAGTCGAGGAAAACAAAACAAACAAACAAAAAAAGATACTGTAAACAGAAAATAACCAAACTGAAAGAGGAAGTCATAAAATGTTAGAAAGTCTTATAGAAAGAAAAACAATATTTAAATCCAAGATTAATAGTACCTACATTAGTTATTTATGCTGATTAAAACATTACCTAAAAATTGAGTGGTTTAAAACAATGAAAATATTTATGACCTCTCACAGTTTTTAAGGATCAGAAGTTTGGAAACAGTTTAGCAATAGGGTTCTGACTCAGGATTTCTCATGATGTAAACATCAAGATGCCTGAATCTTCAGTCATCTGAAGACCTGACTGGGCCTGGAGGACTCCTTCCCATGGTTGATCAGTTGGTGCCAACTTTTGACAACAGGCTTCAGTTACTACCCGTGTGGGCTCTTTCTCAGGGCTGTTTGAATGTTCTCATCACTCTGGTGGCTGGTGTCCCCAGAGCTAGTGGTCTAAGAGAAGCCAACACAGAAACTACAATGGCTTTTGTAGCCTAACCTCAAAAGTCATACAGTCACTTCCTTAGTGTTCTAGAGTGTGTGGACTAAATTGCTTCAGTCTTGTCCAGTTCTTTGCAACCTATGGACTGTACCCTGCCAGGCTCTTCTGTCCATGGGATTCTCCAGGCAAGAATACTGGAACTAGCTGCAATGCCTTCCTCCAGGGTATCTTCCAGACCCAGGAATTGAACCTGAGTGTCTTATGTCTCCTGCATTGGCAGGAAAGTTCTTTACCATTAGTGCTAGTGCTACCTCGGAATCCCTCTACTGGATATTGTTGTTTTTCAGTCATTCAGTCGTGTCTGCGGAGAAGGCAATGGCAACCCACTCCAGTACACTTGTCTGGAGAACCCCAAGGATTGAGGAGCCTGGTGAGCTGCAGTCCATGGGGTCGCTAAGAGTCGGACACGACTGAGTGACTTCACTTTCACTTTTCACTTTCATACATTGGAGAAGGAAATGGCAACCCACTCCAGTGTTCTTGCCTGGAGAATCCCAGGGACAGAGGAACCTGTTGGGCTTCTGTCTATGGGGTAGCACAGAGTCAGACACGACTGACGCGACTTAGCAGCAGCAGCAGCAGCAGTCATGTCTGACTCTTTGTGACCCCATGGGCTACAGCACACAAGCCTTCTCTGTCCTTCTCTATCTCCTGGAATTTGCTCAAACCTATGTCCATTGAATCATGATGCCATTCTGGTTGGTCATACTGGTTAATAAGTATCAATTGTAGGAGGAATGTACACAAAGTATGGACACCATGATATAAAAATTATCAGAGCTTGTTTTAGAGAATGCCTATATTATAATCTCTAAGAGAAAAAAATAATAAATATTAAATTGGAGAAAAACAGGTAATATACTCTAAAGGACTTTCAAAAGCTAAAAGCTAATTCCTAAAATATTAACTGTTGGTGTCAAATATTAAGAATCCAATAGAAATTAAAATAGAAACTCCAGAAACCAGAATTTTTAAAATTTCAAGATTTCAGAACTAAAAGACAAAGAATTGGAAAATGTTGTGGAAAATAGAATATAGTGATAAATTGTCTAGAAAACTGCCTGCCAAGAATTCCCCTCATCTCTGTAATGCATGCAACCCCTCTGGTCATGTGATGGACTCTATTTCGACTCCCTTTAAACATGAGCTAACTCTGGGGTTTGCTGTGATCTATAAAATTTAGAAACAAGAAGATCAGGATAGGAAGGGGTGGGGGGTAATTTTCCAGCTGATCACTAGTTCTCAAAAGATAACACTAAGTTGCTTCTTTATACAAGACATTTTGAAGAGGGTATAAACTACAGGTATATGAAAATACCACACAGTATGGAACATTGAAAGAAGGAAAAGAAGGTACTTATCTGCTAACTCCTCCCCATTTCCTGCCTGTAAGATGTTTAAGTTCACTTTAGGAAGTATCTGCTTTCCTATAGCCCTAGGTTTTGCTGATGCTTCTAGACAGTTACTGGGAAAGTCGGATTCATCACTACCACCACTACTCCTCAGCAGAGAGTTGCTCTGTATAAGACCAGAAACAATGAGATGTGAGAACACCTATGGCTTCACTAAGGCAAGACTTGATTGCGGAAGGTAGTCTTGTTTCTAGACAGTAGGTGCAGTGGGGGCCAAATTTTCACTTCAAGAACATCTGAGACACGTGGTGCTGTTAGGAGATTAAGGAATTACAAGGGTAACTAATGATGTCCACATGTAAGCATCTCAATTCAGAAAACCACTGGGACTGAATAAACCTGTTAGGGGGAGTCTGCAGGTTAGGTTTCATTCAGTCTATCCTTCACACAACTCAGATCTGCTCACCTTCTGCAACAATTGTATGAATATCAGATTGACACCTTTCTTCATAGAGGTAAAATCCAATCATTATGTAGCCAATTGCAAAATCCTAAAAATATTGCTGATGGCTAGAAAACCATGCTACAGTCCCTAATGCTGCAAGCTTCCCCTGAACTATAATTGATATTTCTCTTCCAACCAGTTATAGATTCACCACACACACACACACCCTCCACTTTAACCAAGATTTCACCTTGCTTAGTAAAGTAGTGAAGTGGTCAAAATCTTCATATCTGAAGGTTCTGAGTGTGGCTGTCTTGCTCATGTTAGCAGATTTTTCTGCATAAACACACCAAGTAATGTCATATTAAAACTCATTCATCCCATATATATTCCTTCCAGCACCCATTGTGCATCCCCCAGCTTCTCTTAGTCATCATATTTAACTAAACAATCCAGTAATTCTTTCTTTGACTGCTAATACCCTTGAATGAGGAGCCCAATATGGTCTAATGATATTTTCAACTTCTATTTTGCCTTCTATTTCTATTTCAGTGAAACTCATAGTTTCCTCTGGTAGAAATTATACCCATAGTAAATAGAACATCTATTTCAGTGGCTATTGGTTGGGAAGAAATATTATAAAAGTTCTACAATTTGGTCACTGGGAGTTATAATGAAGGGATCAATCCTATTTCTTCCTTTTTGTTATCTGACCCTTTGGGAATGCAGCTCATAAATCAGCCACTAGATCAGCTAAAAACCCACCTCCAAGTGGATGATGCATTTGAACTCATTGTATTTTCAAAAATGGCCACAATATCTTATTCAATATATTCTTCTGCAATGTCAATCTCACATTAGAAGTGGGAGTCAAATCCCACTTCACTTCCATAAATCTGAACCAGCCTTACTGAATACTTTGAACAAAAAGAGTGCCAATGGTGATATTGTAGGCTGGAAAATTAAAAAATTGCAGCTTTTATGTATGTCTTTTACAACATCTCGTATTGGAAAGCTTCTTCCCAAACATAGGTATCACACTCAAGCTCCATGAAGAGGCCATGTGTAGAGACTTCACTTATCAGCCCCAGTTGAGCCCCTGATACCATGTGAATGAGCTGCTGCTGCTGCTGCTGCTGCTAAGTCGCTTCAGTCATGTCCGACTCTGTGCGACCCCATAGCGGGCAGCCCACCAGGCTCCCCCATCCCTGGGATTCTCCAGGCAAGAACACTGGAGTGGGTTGCCATTTCCTTCTCCAGTGCATGAAAGTGGAAAGTGAAAGTGAAGTCGCTCAGTCATGTCCGACTCTTAGCGACCCCATGGACTCCAGCCTACCAGGCTCCTCCATCCACGGGATTTTCCAGGCAAGAGTACTGGAGTGGGGTGCCATTGCCTTCTCCTGTGAATGAGCTATCATCCCCCAAAGACTTCTGCAGGTCCAGCTACAGCCTCAGCCCCAGTATTCGGTCTAATCTGTCTGAAAACCTCCAATGAAGACACTGCAGATTAACTTCTTCAACTAACCAACAGAAGAGTGAGAGATAATAACTTGTTTAAGCCATTTAGTGTAAGAATGAGTAGTTGTACAGCAATAGATGACCAAAGAGTGTCTCAAACACTTCAAGGTGTTGATGCCAAGCTGACCCTGTGGCAGAGACTTAAATAAGCAATTCCATCATTCTACAGGGACAATCATTTTTAATAATAAAAAATGTTGTAAAATCAGAAAATCCCATCATCATACACCCATAATCATATGTTATTTCCATTATATGGTTCTCTTACTTAGAAGCAATGCTTTGTGGGGCACAATATTTTTATATGAGGCATTCTAAACTCATGATTATCAAATGGTGGAGCTGGTAGGAATGGGGAAGGCAGATCCATATCTGAAATGTGTATCATTTTAACTGAAAGTAATCTCTGTTCCCTCCAAAGTGCCTGTTACAATCTATGTGCCACTAAATGATTGTTCTGCATATTGGTACCATATTAAAGAGCTAGAACTGTGATTGGACATTCTTCAGTAGATAATTCAGCCTTTGCAATAGGCCAACCACAATTTTTGACAAATACATAGCTTCCAGCAATGCCACCATAGCTATTCTGTTCATAAACCCATTTTACAGGTAATGAGATGACCAAGAAAATAGACTTGCTCACATGCACAGTATAGATCATCTCTCACCTAAGTTTTGAAAGTATACTCTTTGGTAAAAGAGCACTACCAGTTGCATTCATGTGAGACAAAAAGATCCTCATACTCTGTGTCTTTTAAGTCAATCCATGTAACTTTTCTCCAGGCATCCTTATCTCCAGGCTTCCATCCTTATTTCTTCCCAGTCATTATTCATTCCTCATATCCACGTATTAGATGATATCTCATTCTGTAAAAGGAGATGGATGACTGAGTATTTTGTTCACATATTTGGCCCCTCAAATGATTTAATTTGACTAATATCTTTCAGGACTATGTATGAATGTGGGTATAATATGGTAGTAGCCCCTTTCCTGAAAATGTCAACACATTTTGGTGGTCCATCTGTGAGCCAGGCTTAAGTCTTTACTTTCCTCATCAATTGGTTAAAATTTACTCTCCATAAGGACAAGTTGTGAGCTGAAGAATAAACATCAGATAAACAGAAATAAGTGACAAGGGAGTCTGGGCCATCTGTTCATTTAATTTACTTGCACTTTCTGAATCTGCATCAGCCTACTCTTAAATGTGTCACTTCCATTAAATATTCAATTGCTATAGCACCTGCTTAACCTTAGGACTAGCTGAATTCAAAATAACTTAGTTCATGGTGTAAAGTTCTGGTTTCATAATTTCATGGTGTGTCTTGGTCAGGTGCTCAGACAAAAGCAGTTGCTTAAATGAAAACAGTTGCTAGCACATGCATGCAAAGCTATGCTTTTCAAATAGAGGGCAATTCTCTGCTGAGGTGGACTTGGCTTTACTCCAATAACCAATGTGATTGTCCCATATCCAGAGACTTCACACTGCATCTTTTTTCAAACACTGTTTCCTGTAATATAAACTAATCAATGGATGAAATGACTACAGCAACCAGGCAACCTGCACTGAAGACTAGATCTTCTTTGAACCTCATTTGATACTGACAGTATTCAAAAATCTCCTGATCAATGGATAGGAGTTATATCCTCAAGTGATGTGCATGTTGCATCCATAATGCAAAAAGACTTATCAAGCACAACGGCTCTTCCTTAGTGGTTTATAGGTCTATAAGCAACAGCTTACCTTTAATTTAATGCAAGATAGCTTGCATATCCTAGATCTTTAAATCCCTAAAAGTTTCACTAGTCTAGTAGACCTCTGATTTATATAGGTTTATTACCACTCTCTGACACTGTTTCACTACCATGACTCTCACTTTGATGTGAGACGCCTGTTGAGGCTAACAACAGCATCAAAACTCTTTTGCAGCTCTACCAATTCTACAATCATATCTTTGGTCTGATTTTCAACAGAATCTGCCTGGTGACCACAAAAGATAAAAGTCTTTTTAAAATCTATTCTAAATATATTTTGCTGTTACAGCCTACATTCAGTTCACAATGAGCTTTTATAAGCTATCCAAAGCCATGAAAAAATGTCATACTACATTATTAAATGTTTCATTATCATTGCCTTTGTATTGATGACCTGAATTTGCCTTACCCTGACACCTCAAGTGAAACATGACTATGATGTCATTGACTGTATTACTCCACTGATCATAAGTCCTAGTTCATTCAGAATCATAAAGATCAGAGCAAAAATAAATGAAATAGGGAACTAAAAATTAGAAAAGATCAATGAAACTAAATGCTGGTCTTTTGGAAAGAAAAAACAAAATTGATAAACCTTTTTTAGCCAGACTCATCAAGAAAAAAAGAGAGAGGGACCAAATCAATAAAATTAGAAATGAAAAATGAGAAATTATAATCAACACCACAGAAATACAAAGAACTATTAGAGACTCCTACAAGTAGCTATACTCCTATAAAATGGACAAACAGGAGAAATGGGCAAATTCTTAGAAAATACAATCTTGCAAAGCTGAACTAGGGAGAAATAGAAAATATGAATAGTTCAATTACAAGTACTGATATTGAATCTGTGATTTAAAAACCTCCCAACAAACAAAAGTCCAGGACCAGATGATTTTACAGGTGAATTCTTCCAAACATTTGGAGGAGTTAACACATATCTTTCTGAAACCATTCTAAAAAATTGCAGAGGCAATAACACTTCCAAACTCATTCTATGAGGTCACCATCATCCTGATGCCAAACAGGATGATGCCAAACATCATCCAAGGCCAAACAAAGAAACTGCAAAAAAGAGAAACTACTGGCTGATATCACTAATGAACATAGATACAACAATCCTTAACAAAATACTAGCAAATTGAAACCCACAATACATTGAAAGTGTCAAACCCACTTTAAAATCTGCCCTGCAAATTGACTTTCCAAGGCCAGTATTGGTCAATTTTTTCAGCCCAAATTTCCTTGAAATTATAACTTTAGCTAAGGCTTCTATTCTAATGCTTTGTTAGCAGATGAAATTCTAGGTAGTAAGATGTAGGTAGAAATGAACATGCAATAAGAATAACCAAATATAAGTTTTCTATTAAAGCAGTCCCACCTTCATAATATGTGGGCTTGGACTTTAGAGTTACTGCAACTTCCACTGAAGGACAAATAATGGAGACTGCCTAGTCCTTAACCCAAGAGAAATATGAGAGCAGTGTTTAGAGATTTAGTGATTAGGCAGAGGAGGTTGCTCTGGTCATGTCCTCTATTGATCAAACAACAGAGAAGGAAAGTAAGAATTAGTGAATCTAAGTAGGTGCATTATTTGGGCCCAATAGCAAAAAATATAATGTCTAAATATAGATTATGTACATTACTCTTGGAATTATACTTTTGCTTTTATTATTAAATTACTCAACTCATATGCAAATTGATCATTGCAATCAGAATCATTTTCTACATGTATTCTGTATCCTAGAAACATACATACATTTTTTTAAAACCTTATAACTGTGATACAAGTATCATTATCTTCAGTTTATTAATACTATAACTGAAGCTAAAAGAGATGAAATAACATTCCATTATCAGGTAATTGGTGTTTGTGATTCTAGCCTAGGTCTGCCTGAGTTTAGTCCCATGCTTATTGTACTCTACCATGACAACTTAATAAAAACAAATCACTGCTTGTTCCTTACTTTGTAGTATAAAAAATTCATGAAAATAATTTTATCTTCTTTAAAACTTATAGAATGTATGGCTTAAGTTATTACTCTTGTTTTATTTACTTGAAAGCTGATGTTCGGAATGGGCTAAACAGTGTACCCAACTTCACATTCCAAGAAATCATGAGGTGAAGGACATACTAGCACTAATCTGCAAATTCAGTAATCTGCCATAAGAATTCCAGGAATACAGAAACATTTTACAATTTGGCTCAGCTTTATGTATCACATTTGTCACTTTTCATTCCTCACTTTTGCCTGTTAATTTTGTTATTTTTTCCTATGACAAAGGAAGATGAAACTTTGTGAAGAGCTGCCATAATATAGGCTTTACTCATAAAGCATCCCTACCAATGGAGAAGTGCAGAAAAATACAGTAACCCCTATTGCCTAAGAGGAGGAAATCTCTGTAAGTCCTTTTTAAAATTAATGAATCATTTTTTCCTTTGTGCATTAAGAAAGTCCAAGATGTAACAGGATGGTCTTTGATAATAGTACAGATGTCTGAGGGTTTGTTGTGAGGTGCTTAAGTATGAAGATGTGTTACAGAGGCAGAGAGAACTAGAATCTAAAACTAAAGCTATTCAGTTCTTTGGCCCATTTTTTGATTGGGTCGTTTATTTTTCTGGAATTAAATAGACATTTCTCCAAAGAAGACATACGGATGGCTAACAAACACATGAAAAGATGCTCAACATCACTCATTATTAGAGAAATGCAAATCAAAACCACAATGAGGTACCACTTCACACCAGTCAGAATGGCTGCGATCCAAAAATCTGCAAGCAATAAATGCTGGAGAGGGTGTGGAGAAAAGGGAACCCTCCTACACTGTTGGTGGGAATGCAAACTAGTACAGCCACTATGGAGAACGGTGTGGAGATTCCTTAAAAAATTGTAAATAGAACTACCTTATGACCCAGCAATCCCACTGCTGGGCATACACACCGAGGAAACCAGAATTGAAAGAGACACATGTACCCCAATGTTCATCGCAGCACTGTTTATAATAGCCTGGACATGGAAACAACCTAGATGTCCATCAGCAGATGAATGGATAAGAAAGCTGTGGTACATATACACAATGGAGTATTACTCAGCCGTTAAAAAGAATTCATTTGAATCAGTTCTGATGAGATGGATGAAACTGGAGCCGATTATACAGAGTGAAGTAAGCCAGAAAGAAAAACACCAATACAGTATACTAACACATATATATGGAATTTAGGAAGATGGCAATGACGACCCTGTATGCAAGACAGGGAAAGAGACACAGATGTGTATAACGGACTTTTGGACTCAGAGGGAGAGGGAGAGGGTGGGATGATTTGGGAGAATGACATTCTAACATGTATACTATCATGTGAATTGAATCGCCAGTCTATGTCTGACGCAGGATGCAGCATGCTTGGGGCTGGTGCATGGGGATGACCCAGAAAGTTGTTATGGGGAGGGAGGTGGGAGGGGGGTTCATGTTTGGGAATGCATGTAAGAATTAAAGATTTTAAAATTTAAAAAATAAAAAACTAAAATTAAAAAAAAAAAAAAAAAAAAAAAAAACTAAAGCTATTCAGTAACTATGAGACCCAGGTGAAACTGCCAAGATCTTCCTATCTCAATTGTCTAGTAAGTAACATGAGATTTCTTCTAGGCATGTAAAATGGATACATTTGCAATGTATTTTGCAGTTGCCTAGTTCAGATTCCTCAACATGTTGCGGTTCTGTGGTTTAATTGTAGTAGTTTCACTGCCTGTTATATTGTTTATATATTTCAGAAAATGAAGGGTGCTTAGTCATTTCACTATCATCCCTCATGTAGTCCCACACAGTTGGGCACTAATAAGGTTAACTCTCAGCTGCTAACTAATTAATGTGAAATTGCTAAATACCCACATGAATTAAATCCTTATTTTCATCATGAATAACTTACTAAAAATGAAGGGCTGTTTAAGATTGTGTAAAACACTGATTAATTATCTATCAAAAATAAGAGTCCAGGGATACTTAAACTCTTTGCATTTTAATAGCAGAGAGTGTTCAACTCAAATCACTAAACTAAGTCATTTAACAATTGAGGATGCAAAAAATGAGCTCACAGCTATGAGAAGGGGATAATATGACACAAGAGAATGACCCTATTCCCCATTTTTGTGGCAGCATGTGAAGTGTGTTGCTGTGAAGTGAACAAACAAAATCACATATGGGGAGAGGCAACAGCTGTCTCCATAAAGTCTTTGGCTTCCTGCTGCCCTTCATCCTAGAGGCAGACGCGGTGTGGTTGATGGCTGCCCACCATGCTATACTTTATTGCTTCATTGACTGTGTTGCAAATGCTGACAACAGTTTACCAGCAGCAAAGAAATTATTTGATTTACCTCAAGTTCTCTTGCTACCACTCCAGAGTCTTGTATGTCCTTGGTTAAATGGTGCCCTTGCAAAACTGCAAGGCAAAATAATAGTTTCCCCCTTAACACAATAGCGATAGTGCTGTGATGTGAAATTACTGAAAAAAAAAATGTGATTTGGGGAAATTACAGTTCCTTGTTTAGTATGTATTGTGCATGCCCTACAGCCTTCCCTAACCAGTAGCTCCCAATTTCATTTAAATTGTAATGATTTCCTTTAAGGACAATTAAGTTGCCTAAGAGCAGTACATGCATACTAATGCAGCAAAGGCAAGGCTCAGTGTAGAAGAGAGTAATAACTGTTTATTAATATGATAATTAAGTGTTAATGCTTAGCAACCTAATGATATCTGTTAAATAACTTACATTTTGGAGCCAAATCCTGGGAAATGGAATTCTATTAAAAATAACAAAATGCAGTGAATATAAAAATAAATGATGCTAATCTGCCATTAAATCACATATATTTTCTGATTTGCATCTCATATGAGAGAAGTCTCCTATTCTCTCTTTCCTACCAAATATGCGAAACCAGTATAATTAGCCATGCTTATTTCAGAGTTTTTAGTGCTTGTGGAGATTTATAAATACTCAATGGGAAGGCAAAATAATAAAAAGTAGAGATGAAGGTGCATATCATTTTAGAATATCCATTTTAAAACTATTCATTTAAAAGTGCATTTTCTAAATTTTCAAGAAAATTCCCAACTTGGAAAATATATCAAAATTGTGGCTTTCAAAACTTTAATACTTTCTATGAGTCCTCATTCTCTGGCCTCATATTTTCATAGTCTATACTATATAGAGAGTAAATATTTCCAACTTTCCCAGTATCATCTGAATTTTTCAATTTTTAAAACTCATCTTAATTTTTAAAATTCATATTCTTAATCTTTAATTATTACTACATCTATTGTGACATATACATTTAAGAGTATGACTATACATTCTTAATTAGGGTTCTAGACAATGTTAAATATTAAGAGACAAATAGAAATTGTTATTGTTCTTTCAAAATGAATAAGAGGGAAAATTTGTTAAGTGTGAGGTCATACTTCTACAAAGGCAATAAACAAAGTGTTCAAGTGTTGCTTCCTTTCGGAAGTGGCCAGGTTGCTTCCTGATGCAGAGACAACTCAGTGGAAAAGATATTGATGCTGAGAAAGAATGAGGGCAGGAGCAGAAGGAAGCAACAGAGTATGAAATGGTTGGATGGCATCACTGACATAATGGACGTGAGTTTGAGCAAACTCTGGGAGATAGTGAAGGACAGGGAAGCTTGGCCTGCTGCAGTCCCTGGGGTGGCAAAGAGTCAGACACAATGAGTGGCTGAAGAACAATAAAACTGCTTCTTATGTTGAAATGAAGCGCCACAATATCTTACTCAATGAGTGATTTTTGGTTTCTGATCTGCACTCTGAACTCAACAATCAAAGGAGGAAAATATCTCATCTAAGGGTACATTTCTGAAATCCTGTTTTTTCTTTTTTCTTTCTTTCTCTTAGACATCCCACTTTTCACTGTTTTGCTATCTGTATGGTTAAATATGCACAAACTCACTGACTAGAGTTCTTTGAAAGAAGACAAAATGTCTCATGAAATTCATTTTAGAGAGAGGCATGTATGAATGTTGATAGTAGTAAAGGAAAAGTCACCTACTTAGTGGAGCGAATAAAAATGAGGACTAGAAATCTTCATTGGATTTAATTGCAAAAAAACTCCTTAATGGCAATATAAAAAGGGTAATATTTGAGTATCTGGGGCTATGTTACACTGCAATGGGCTGGAGTGTCAATTGGAGTAAATTAAATCACAAGGAAATTAAAATTTTTAAAACTAATAAGTAATTTCCACAAAACATGGCTATAAAGGGAGAAAGATGTAGGGTATTAGTTAGTGAGAGATGTTATAATTGAGGACTATTTTTTAAATAGAGTTTATATTTGTTTAAATGTGTTTAGATGTGAAAGAAATATTCAGGATAAATTAGTTGAAGATCAGCAGGAAAGGAGAAATGAACGATGAAGGTCCCTGAAGATTCAAGTAGGAGAAGATGAAACTCAAAGCATAAATGGAGATACTGGCCTAGAATGCTACAGAAGCACCTCTGTCTCTAAACCTGATAGAAAGGGAGTGAGATGGTTGTGTTTGCATTGTGAAGGCAAGAATCTCTTACTGAACCATCTCAAACTTTCTAAAATAATACAGGCAGCATTAATATCTAACCTTTTCTTTACTACAGTAATTTTATATTTGGTGTATTTCTCTCTAAAACACCAAGCATTATAGTTTTCAAAGTACAAATTTTCACAGCACACCTGTCGTCATTCTCCTTTACTCTGCAGACCTCTCAACCTCAAAGGTTGCAGCTGGTCTAGTTAACCTTTTCCATTTCCAACTTCTGGCTCAAGATATTGTCTCCTATCTTTTTCTGGACCTCTAGAGTAGTGAGGAATTCTTTCCTATTTGGCCCCAGGTTTATCCCTTTGGCCTCTGGTCAAAATTGCACTGATATACTGTCTACCTTCTTGCAAACTTGGCCAGTATCCATTATACTAACTGGAGAAGGTTTTATTTCTTGGCTAACTCTTCTATTCAAACAGAATCATAGTCCTCCTCCCTCCATTTGAGTGTGAAGGTATACACCATTTTTCTGCTTTCTCTGCCTGGCTTTGGCTATTAGTGTCTCATCTTTGATAAAGTATAATAAAAAAAATACAGATAGAAAAAGAAGATTGATTTTATATATGCTACTTATGTTGAGAAACTTGGATTTTCATTAATATTCCAAAAACCCAAATGTCTTTTGTTATCTAATATATGTCTCCTGAGCAAAATGTAGGAGAATAGGATCCAGAGCTCTAGAAATAGGGATAGCTTGACTAATTTGGAGTTTAAATGGATTCTTATTTAATTTATGATTGAGTAGAATAGAATGTATATAGAAGGGCTAACCATGTAAAAGTAGTGAAAATAACACGCTTCAATAAAAATGTTTCCAAGGAAACTTATGGAGGGGGCCAAACTCTAGTCAAGACAAGTTAGTACAGGAATAAGTCTAAATGGAGATAAAGCCTGTCATAAAAGTTATTCTTGTCAACCTAAGGAGCAAACATATGTTAATTGTTTGGGGTTAGTTAAATTGATATCTAACAGGTGAGTTTATTAAGAGAGTCTAAGTGTGCATACAAAATGTACCCCTGAATGCCAGATGTTTATACTTACTATATATTTGCTTAATCAGATCCTTAAAACGATTTGCATCTGAATACTTATAAGAAATCATGCACACTGCCTAGACCAATGAAATAAATTATATGGAACTAAAACTACAAAGGAAATTATATGACACAAAGCCAGATAGCTTCATGCTAGTGGAAGGGTTATGAATGCTCTATTTTTATAAGAAAATGCAGACAATAAACTATTGATTTTAAGATATTGAAATGAGCCTGAATGTTTTACATTTATTTCCTTTATGTATAATAGATATTATCAAACAAATATAATGAATTCTAAAAGAGAACTGCTATCAACAGAAAAAAAAAACTTGGATCATTTTTTTAAATAGAGGAACAAAATGGTTGAATTAAGGAAAAAGGTAATTATTTCAAAAAGCACTTGATTAAACATAGGAAAAGAGGATAAACAGAAACAAGTGGACTTGTTTTCCCCCAGAAAAGATAATCACCAGCTTTCAGTATGAAGGAGTTAATGTTTCCTGCAAGCATATATTTATGTGTGTGCAGTTGTGTGTGTTTTTGTGTGGGGGAGTGATTGAAGAGGTCTGAAAACTTCACCAGGATCAAAACTGATTGTGACTTACATTCTTAAGAGTCACTTGATAAATCAAGTAGATAGTCCAAGATGGAGAATTCTGTTCAAAAAGTAGGAAAGATCTCCAATTCAGCATTGAATTGTGACTACCCTAAAAAGTACAAAAGAAGAAAAATCTCCAGGAGAGAAGTGAAATCTCCATTCTAACTAGTCTCCATTTTACCTCCTTTGCTATGTCCAACTCATAACTGCATTTAAACTGAAAGGCATTCTTAGTGAAACACATTCTCAGTGTATTTTCTACACTGGGAGAAAATAAAAGAATGTAGATATTTTTTAGTAATGACAAAGATTTGACCTAAGACAAGACATTTCATTAGCACCCTCCGTTTAGAGCAGCCAGATACTGCTCCGATCTCCAGGACAAATGTAGAAGTGAGCTTGGTCCACCAGCTTCAACCATAACTGAATGTTTCTGCCTCACCCTAAGATTCATTTGGAGGGGAATCTTCCAAGCAGGGAAAGAGAACACAAGTGATGATCAGTCAAATTTGCTATGTGGCACCTGTCCTCAGTACCAAAAGAAGAAGAAGAAAAGAAGACTTACTATAGAGTCACAGTCCAAACATATAAATGTCACATTCTTTGAAAACCTAGAAATTAACATCAGAAAGCTAAATAAAACAAAACCACTAAGAAATTTAACAGAATGTTGTGACCTAAAACAAATAGATTGTCAGTCATTTCTCCAGCAAAGATGGGTTTATCAAAAATCAGCAGAGATTTGTAGTTCAGGGTCTGCAACCAAGAGAAGTCATGTGCAGGTCCCCATGTGGTGCAGGAAGAATGCTTTAAACAAGGGAAAAAATAAGTAGGGAAGGCTATAGTAAACAGAGTCCATGTTTTTTATTGGCAGAGTCCTTACCAAGAAAAAAGAGGAGTCTTTCTACTGCTCTTTCGACTTAGCTATCTATCATCACAGGTCCTGAGAGTTTCCTCATCTGGTTATGTTACTCAATTTAATTGAAATTTTTATTTTACTTTTTAATTTCTCCCTTTTTATCAACATCTTTCTCTGAAAGAATCACTTGAAAGTGTCCCGTTTCCCCTTTCAGCATCTTTTTTGTTCTTCAGTGCCAGGAAGGACATTTCCTGGGAGTTGTGTCTAACATCAGCAGGAAAGTGCACAGATTGGAAACATTGAAAATACATTCAAGTAACAAGGAGTAGGAGAAAGAATTCCCAGATGCCTTTTATCTGAAATTCATATATTATCATGATCATAGGCATTGGAGATCATTTGAAGTATTATGTAATCATCAAAGGTTTGGCTACAAACTTTTAATGGGCCTGTGCCAAATAACTCTGGAAAGCTCTCTTATCAGATGTTATCTTGCTTCAGTTTCAGGAAGCAGATAACAGGTTACCAGAGTATGTGCAGGTCCAGCAAGAGTTTTTGATGCTTTATTTAGGTGTATCTCATGAATTCAAGAGCCTATTCCTCAGAGTAGCAATATAAGGGTTGGTTAGCAGTACCTAATAGGAATCTTTTCAGAGAGGTTGAAAGTTCCTCTGGAAATGCCTTTCCAATGCACGAAATCTCCAGATAATAGAGTGCGATGTTTAGTGTCTTTGTCCTCTAAAGGTACACTGTGAAAAGACTGCTCTACCAAAATATGGTTATTTTTTAGTAAAAGCAATTAGGCCTATATACTATTGAAGTGTCTCTCTTTTAGTCAATTGTGGATCAAAAAAAGCAGGAGCCAAGCACATAGGGTGAGAGATTATGAACTTAAAAAAAGGAGTAGATCTGTGATTTAGAAGAACAAAAGACAATGCTTTTGGCCAAGCTGTTTGGAGAGCCTCTACAAATTTCATCAACTGAGTCTTAACAATACCATTAGCACATTCAACTAAGCCAGAGAATAGAGGATGGTAAGCAAAGTGTTATAAAATCAGCCATACGGCACAGACTTGTTGAAGCATCAGGCCAGTATACTGGGTTCCTCAGTCACTATGGTGCTTGAGAGAAGTTTCCCATGTATGAATAATCTATTCCTAAAGGACTTTAACCACAGATGAGCAGTAGCCTGTCTACAAGGAAAGGACTCAGTCCAATGTGAAAACATACAGAGCGTGCCTAAGGCATATTTATATCCATTAGACAGAGAAAGTTTTGTGAAATCCATTTGCTAGAACTCAAATGATCCATTAGTCAGTTTTAAATGTCCAGGAGCAATATAAACAAGCTTTTCTGGGTTATACTTTAGACAAATGGGATGAGTGACATAGGAACTACTAACTCATTAATGTTTCCTCACCACTATTGATTCATGAATGCTTTCATTTTGTCAGTAGACCAATGGTATGATGCTTGCATAGTGGTTAAGAGTGGATATTTTAGTCTTCAGTAGGATTGGGCTATTATTTGGTCCAAACCTGAACTTTCTCTGTATATTGAAACAACAGTTAAATTTCAAAACTTTTTTTTTCTTTTCTAAGGTCAACTATTGGGCTTCTCTAGCCAATTTTTCTAAGATATTATTTGGGGAAATATCCTTTTGAACTGTGACAGAGATCTGGGGGAGGGGGTGATTAGTTCTTTTAAGGGCATTATTCTTTGTGGAAATGTTAGCAAACTGATATCCCTTAGTTTCCAGTGAATCAAATTTAAAATACTGACGAATCCTAATAATGGTTAAAAGAGCAAGTAAAAGTATTACATCTAATTATTTCTGAACATAGGGGTCTTTTTAATATTATTTCCACTGGATGTAAGGAAGATATGTTGCTTCCACAACATTCCCAAATCATTAATTACTCTGCAAACATATCTACTATCAGCATAAATATTGGCAATTCTGTCCTTGGCTGAAGCACAAGTCTGTGTAAGAAGGTATAATTCAGCCTTTTGGGCTGAATTAGCCATTGGTAAATATGCCACATCCACAACATCAAAAAGAGTTGTAATAACACCCCAACATAAGGTTTGCCATTGTCACCTTTTAAATAAGATAAATCAGTTGAACCATGAGAAGTCACATTACATAGAGGTAATGACCTATGTACCTCTGTACTCTCTGTAATGATCGCTAGGAGTCAGAATATTGCTTGTCAGTGTCGAGTAGTCTTGAACAACCTCATTGATGATGGAGGAGACAAGAGTAGCAGGGTTAATGTTGTTAAAATGTAAAACAGTTGTGTGAGGAGCACTTAACAAAAGGACTTCATAAGAGGTGAGGTAGCTGACTGAGAATTGTTGACTGTGATGAGAATTTAGGAGAATTTCTATTCCACGATGGAGAAGGAAATTGCAACACATTCCAGTATTCTTGTCAAAAGAATCTTGTGGACAGAGGAGCTTGGTGGGCTGCTGTCCATAGGTTCTCACAGAGTTGGAAATGACTGAAGCAACTTAGCATGCACGCATGCAATAGAGAAAGAAATGGCAACCCACTCCAGTATTCTTGCCTGGAGAATCTGAGGACAGAGAAGCGTGGTGGGCTACCGTCTATGGGGTCACACAGAGTCA
This sequence comes from Ovis canadensis, assembly GCF_042477335.2. Lineage (NCBI taxonomy): Eukaryota > Metazoa > Chordata > Mammalia > Artiodactyla > Bovidae > Ovis > Ovis canadensis. Next base: position 54,979,025 of record NC_091254.1, on the reverse strand, counting down.
GACACGACTGAAGAAACTTAGAAGCAGCAGCAGCTATTCCATGAGGTAAAGTAGTTAAATGGGATGCCACAACAATTTTGTCCAATGGCCCTAACCAAAAGGATAGTGTCTATAATAGTTTTAAAGCAGGGGAGTAACCCCATGCCACAAAATCTAGCTGCTGTCTACAATATCTGATGGTCAATGATATTTCCCATGTTTTGGGATGAGTAGCTTACCATCCTTTTCATATATGAAGAGGAAAAAGGTGATCTAATGATTAGAAGATCAAAAGCATGTAGATTCATCAAACTCTCCTTTCAGGCCTTGACGTTTATCTGATTCTCCCCATAAATTGGGTCAATGTTTTATTTAGTAAAACACACAGAGGTTTGACAATAAGAGAGAAACTGAGAATCTAGGTTTATCAGTAGCCATCTAGCTCAAGAAGACCTCACATTTGGCGCTTATTTTGTTGTTGGGGGAAACTTAGAACACCATGAAGTCTATCTGGATCTAGGGTATAGCTCTTTTCTTTGGTGACATTGTGTACGTTGAAGGATAGAGCTTTAGAAAGTGGATGCTCTCCCCTCTGGGGAGTCTGGGAAGGAGAGTAAGGAAGCAAGTCATCCACATATTGCAACAAAGTAGAACTTCTAGGGAGCTTCATATGATCCATATCTTTCAGGATTTATGAGAAATAAGAACTTTCAGTAAAACCCTGAAGCCTTGTTGTCCTGATGAAATGTGTTTCTTCCAAAATGAAATCAAAAAGGTATTGGCTAGTTTCATCACTAGAGAATGTGCTGCATAAATCAGTTACAGGAAAGAATGTACTTCTGGTAGGAATGAATGTTAGTAACATATGATGGTTGAAAATGACAGGGTATCAAGATAACAGTGTTATAATTGCTCAGAGATTGGAACAAACCTCCAACCTTGGCTCTTAGGTTTTCTCATAAAACAAAACAAACAAACAAGAAAAAAAAAAAGGAAGAGTTACAGAATTGATGTGTAGAGAGGGACCAAGGGTGATAGGCCTTGAGCCCTATAAGCTTCTAAAATGAGCCTTACATCTTAAAGGGATTATCTACTTATAGGGTATTGATGAGCTCTGTGAAGAGGTTTTTAAAGACCTTTTAAAATCTTAATGGGAGGTGCTCTGTGAATTTAACCAATATCAGAAATTTTGCCCGTATGAAAGATGGTCACGGATTAAATAGGGATAAATAACCAGCGTTCCCAAATTAACTCTAGTGCTATCAGAGAGAAAACAAATGAAAGATATCAAAAGGATGATTTAATTCACCCGGTTGATTACTTTGATAAATACTGTCAAATTCTAGAATTATTTTCCTTTTGTTAAGAGGAAGAAATTCGAACATGATATTTTTAAATAAGTCATGGGCAAATGAAAAGGCAGTGGCAAAGGAACTGAGGAGAAAAAGGTATGTATCTCTCAAAGGACCTAAACAGAAGGAAATAGGTTCTGAGGCAGGAATTTCCTGAGGTTCATTAGACATCCCCCACTGTTTGAAATGTTTTAGTTCTCTGAGGCAAGGGCTGCTTTATAGCTATGGGGTTGAGCACTGAGAATGTGGCTCTGGTATCAATTAGAACTTGGAGAGACTCATACCCAATCTGGAGAAATGTTTCTCCAAGCCAATTAAGAGGAGCGTGGAGAAGAGTTCCTCAAAATTCCTCAGAGCCCTATCATTGAGAATTGGAAGGACATTGGAAAGGCTGGTTAGACAACTGAAAAGTGCCTAAAGCACTTACATTTTTAACAATCTATTTTTCTATGTCTTGGCTTTTGCAATAATAGCAGAAACTAGGAAATTTTGGTTCCATTTAGGAACCTTCATTTTCTGGAGTTGAAGATTACGAATTTTAGCTTTTAGATTATTCATCTAGAGTGCTAGAGAGCTAGTTTACCAGATTAACTAAACCTGGAGTGGACATAATTTCCTAATCCATCCTGGTCCTCTTACAAGAAGAGAAAATGTCCCAGGTCAGCTTATTAATAAAAGCGACCCAAATGGAATCAACATCTGAAGGTATGCCAGAATTTTCTTTAAAAATAATCCTAAATCGATTACAATAGCCATGAAGGGGTTAGTCAGATTGTTGTTCACAAGTTAAACTTTGTTCCAATCAATGGGCTTTGGAAAAGCTCTAGAAATAGCTCTATGAGACACCTTGTGATTACTCGAGCCTGATCATATAAGTTATCAACCTACTTTCCCAGTTATAATTCTTGAGATCTTACAGGGTTTTTCCCTATTAGTGATTTTTATCCAATGCTAGGCCTGGCCTTCAGGGACAATCATATAAATTATCTGATATGAGAAGTCAGGTTGATAAGTTTGAAGGACTATATTAAAGTCCTCAGCAAACCTGTGAGCATCTTTGGTTACTTTGAAAAAATCTTTGACTATGGCTCACAATTCAGATTTTTTCCAGGAAATATAAGAAATTAAAGGTTTTGCCTCTGGATCCTTAGGAGGCTTAATTTTATAGGGATAGGTTCTGCCAAGTTCAGAAGAAAAGAGGGGTTTGGTAAGAGAAATAGTGTAAGGGAACTGTAAGTATTGAGAAAGCATACATGACATAGAAGGAAAGGAAAAAATGGTGCTGAAAACGGGTCTGGCCACACAGAGCTAAGGGAGATAAGAGGCTCCAGAGGTGGGGCCGGAGACAAAGAAGCCAAGGAAGAAGGACTTGAGACCATGGAGGCCATTTTACCTTTCTTTAATCATTTGTTTGTCTCAATCTTAGAATCAAATTGTGAAGATAGGCTATTTTAGACTCTTAATAAGATTTTAAACCTTCAAAATACTAAACAAAACAGGTATTACACTCAGTAGCAGAAATTTTTGAGCTATTGTAACTCAATTTATTTTTTGTTTGTCTGTTTTGTTTATAATTAGGTTTGGGACTTTCAAAAGTTCCTCATAACAGCCATTGATATTCTAAACAGACTTTGGTCAGATCAGTCTTAGTCATAAAAATGCATGAGAAAGGACAAAAGTTTTTCAACATTAACATCAGCCATGGTCCTGGTAGAGGGGATCCGCTCAAAATATTTAGATAACTGGGATTCTATTTCTCAGAAATTTTTCTTTAGATTGAAATAATTTTCAAACAGTTTTAAAAACGTATGGCTCAAGCACTTCAATTCAAGTAGCTGGCAAGCTGAAGCAGCCCCTGTACCCTCAGGAATGAAATAATGTCTTCTCAGCCAGTTTAGGTTGAAACAGCCTGATCCAAAATCAGACCAAACTCCCAACGGAGTACTCACACAAAGAACATAGCCTTAACTGGAAAGAACAAAACCTTAAAACAGATCCTGAATAAGTCTGCAGTGCTTCAAACATGAAGACCATTGAGTTTGAATCCAGAATAAAGGCCCACCTTCAAACTCCAGAGCCAGAAGAAAAGCTGTGAGCGCAACAGTCTCAAATGTAGGTATCACAATCGTTTGCTCCCCAGCTCTAGAGCTGGAGGCTTTTGGAGGTCTTCTCCAGTTCTTATTTGGGTCACCAACATGCAGCCCTAAAATAGACTGCCTGTTATTTTTCCAGCAAAGATAGGTTTAATTGGAATCACCAGGGAGTTGCAATTTGAGATCTGCAATCATGGTAAGCCATGTTTTTATATAACGGAAAATGAAGTTGGAGGGCATAGTAAACAGAGTACTCAGATTTTCATTGGCTGAGTCCTTGTCAGGAAAGAAGAGGTGCCCTTTTTCCTATTGGTCTCTACTCTTGTCACAGGACATCAGAGCTCCCCCTGCTGGTCTCCCAAAATTTCTGCTTGTTTGTTGTCCTTGAATTGCTCAGTCAGTCCAACTCTTTGCGACCCCATGGACCGTAGCCTGCCAGGCTCTTCTGTCCATGGAATTCTACAAGCATGAATACTGGAGTGGGTAGCCATTGCCTTCTCCAGGGGATCTTCTTGATGCAGGGATTGAACTCAGGTCCCCTGCATTGCAGACGGACTCTATCACCTGAGCCAAAAAGGAAGGGATCAAAACCTGATTCAAAATTAAACTACAGACCTATAATACAAGGGGATTGCAGCAGAAATGAGAGCTAGTTTACCCTTCAAAGACCCCAGAAAGGCTCAGGATTGAAAGTCAGAAACAATGTCAGACTTTATTTTGGGGGGTTCCAAAATCACTGCAGATGGTGATTGCAGTCATGAAATTAAATGACGCTTACTCCTTGGAAGGAAAGTTATGACCAACCTAGACAGCATATTAAAAAGCAGAGACATCACTTTGCCAACAAAGTTCCGTCTAGTCAAGGCTATGGTTTTTCCAGTGGTCATGTATGGATGTGAGAGTTGGACTATAAAGAAAGCTGAGCACCGAAAAATTGATGTTTTTGAACTGTGGTGTTGGAGCAGACTCTTGAGAGTCCCATGGACTTCAAGGAGATCCAACCAGTCCATCCTAAAGGAGATCAGTCCTGGGTGTTCATTGGAAGGACTGATGCTAAAGCTGAAACTCCAATACTTTGGCCACCTCATGCAAAGAGTTGACTCATTGGAAAAGACTCTGATGCTGGGAGGGATTGGGGGCAGGAGGAGAAGGGGACGACAGAGGATGAGATAGCTGGATGGCATCACCGACTGGATGGACATGAGTTTGGGTAAACTCCAGGAGTTGGTGATGGACAGGGAGGCCTGGCGTGCTGGGATTCATGGGGTCACAAAGAGTCAGACACGACTGAGTGACTGAACTGAACTGAACCTACCTTGGAGGGCCAGAGTAAATATGCTTAGTCACTCAGTCATTTCTGACTCTTTGCAACCCCATGGACTGCAGCAGGCCAGGCTCTTCTCTCCATGGGGATTCTCCAGGCAAGAATACAGGAGTGGGTTGCCATGCCCTCCTCTAGGGGATCTTCCACACCCAGGGATTGAACCCAGGTCTCTCTCATTGCAGGCAGATTCTTCACAGACGGAGCCATCAGGGAAGCCCAAGAATACCTTCTCCAGAGGATCTTCCTGACCCAGGCATCAAACCGGGGTCTCCTGCATTACAGTCAGATTCTTTACCAGCTGAGTTACAAGTGACTGCAGCAGAAATGTAGACCTAATGTACTCTGCAAATCCCAGAAAGGCACAGAGCTGGAAGTCCATACCTAACATAGAGGGCAGAGTGATAAGCAGAGCTGAAAACCAGAGGACTGATTGAAGGCCTAAGAAAGGAACAAATGTGCACTATGTCTTTCTCTATCCCACCAGTATACACATCACACACACACACAGAGCAAAACATCTGGCAAAGTGCAAGTGGTTTTTCTCTTAAGAAATTAAAATAGAAATAAGATGAGTAAAAGCTTACTGATGAAATACTAGAGTCTCAGAGTAAAGTCCTCAATTCTGGGGGTTCTAGAGTCCTTGGCTGATAATCAGGTGCCTGACTATTCACCCTGAAGTAAAGACTGCCAGTCATTCCCAACTTTTCCCCATATATATCGATGTCCCTACAGAGTTCCCAGTCTAGGAAGGTGAGAAATCATTCAGGGTATACCACAGAAAAAAATCAGTATCGCCTTTCCACTGTTTACTTATTGAATATAATTGGACAACAGGAGACTAGCAGACAGATAAAGGGGTACAGTGGTAGACGGAAAAATGGCAGTTAAGATCAACAAGGATAATTTCCAGAGAAATATTAATTCAAAGGATTATATTTTACAATATTTAATTAGTATACCCAGAGAGACTGGGGGAGGGGGATAGTTACATCTTTAACACAAAAAGAGAATGCCAAGGGGGAGAAAAAAGGAAAGATCAGAGAATAAACTACATGACAATATGTTTGTGTGCAAAACACGAAGCTATATTAGGTCATCCATTCAACACGACCTTATGGAATGTCTGTTGTGTGTATATGTGTCAGGCATCTTCTCCACAGGCTCTTTTACATTTGAAAATTGTTTGGGTAAAAAACACACCAAGAATTCAGGATAAAAATACTGTTATCACTGAAAATGAAAGAAATTGTACAAAATTCCTATAGTGTGCAAATAATAAACATCAAAGTATTAAATGAGGTGAGCTGGGCACTAGAAGTTGTACCCAGGGCAAAGTCCTAAGGCATATTGGTGAGTCTGTAGCCACTAGTGACAAATGTTATAGTCGTTTTAATGATTCTTTTTTCCTCTACCAATATTAATTGCATTGCTTTTTTTCTTGAAAATATTTATGAATACTATTATCAATGTGATGCTCAGCTACTGTTTTTATTACTTCTCTCAGGAATTTTTAGTCAGTTGTCAGTGTGGCCAAATTTTATAGAACAAAATGCTTAAATTAAGAGAAAGCATACCATAATTGAGAAAATGTTTCTTTATTTAATAGGAGAAACTGTAAGGTATAAGGGATGGTTGAAAAATTTAGAATGTACAAACTCCACCAGGAAAATTAGCTTAAGAACACAGGTCCCTTTCTCAGATTTGAGCCTTGGAGTAATTGATGCAGAACCCACAGTTCCCTGATTCTCTGCTTGGGGAATCAGTCCTTCCCTATGAATTGTTGAGAAATTAAAATATCTTCGTCTGTCTCTGAGTCAGCTATTTCTGGTTGTGCCATTTATTACATGTCAAGCTATTAATAGAGTTTAATATCCCCATCTTTACTCTTACTTTAATTTAAAAGCAAGAGAGTTCTGCTGTAGGGAAGTCAATTAACTACACATTACTGTAAATATGATGAAGGTAGAAAACCTTATACTGCCATCATCCTGTAAGGTACTTGCAGGCTGATTTAAGAGAAAGGTTAGCAGAATATTTATGGTGTGTCCGACTTCTCAAGTGTAAATTTTGAGTAAATCTGCAGGTGAGTGCATTTGATTAGTGCTCACATTGCTGCTGCAATGACTCAATACATAAAAATGGGCTGGAATAAATTGAGGTGAGAAAATGGTCAAATGTGGTCAGACTGCTGGTTCAGATTCTTGTTTGGGGCTCTACAGAAGCAAAGTCATTTATTTTTCATTTCAATTGGTTGTTTTGCTATTCAGAAACTATCAGTTCACTTGTCTGTTTAATAAATAGCTACTAGTTTACCATATGCCAAGGAATATATGAGATATTAATTTATCTCATTCTTACACAGAGAATTTTAGTGAGAATTTACAGAGTTAAATATTGTCCTGACCTATGAGAATAACATTGTTATTAGCAGGCAAAATTCAGTATGACTACTTCCATTTGAAATCTACCACAGATTCTCTTTGCAAGTCTTTCCCCTAGGGAAGCAGTTGAGTATACTGGTTCTAAAATTTTGCATTTATGAACCTCAGCTGGTTACATTCAAATTATCAATTCATCAGCACATAGAGCAACAAAAATGATTTTATTCTAACATAGTTTGATTTGCTTATCAAAGGATTCACCCCATTTTAAAGTCTCAGCTTTCTTTTAGCTCTCCACAGATCATTTTTAAAGGGTTCCAGGAAAGACTAGAAGCTTCCTCAAATATACCTGTTATTATTTAGCAAAAGAAATAAAGCATTTCAGAACAGTTTGACCTAGAAAAATATTTCTTCTTTACATTTCCAAACTAAATATATCTGGACTTATTAAGATAGGTTTAACTATAGCAAAATATGATAACTATATCAATACTAAGTAATATATTAAATAAAATTGAATGTGATTGTAATTGGTAAGCTTGTTCCAGTAAAATATTTGAAAAGATTAAGTACTCTAATTTTTTAAAAATTTATTCATACTGGATTAAGTATAAAATATATGGGCATCTCTTTAAAACTTCAGTGTTGTGCCTCTCTGTCAGAAATATTTTACCATTGTTCCTATAAAAAATTCACATTTGATTTATATCATTTTGACTAAAATTACCTTTTGTGGGTCTATAACACAAGTTATGTGTCAAGACTATTCTTGCCTTGAATTTTTCCCCTTTGGCAAATCCTACTGAGCTCAAAATTTTTTCAAGGATATCAACATTATAAGAGTTACATCATCTGAGGAAAACAGAAAATAAACTTTGAAATGACCTGGAAAAATTACTGTGGCTGGGTTAATGCAGTGAGATGCAAGTAATAAAACAAGTGAAAGGCAACAAAACTAATCAGACATGTAGATAGTAATCTGTTAATGAAAATATAAGCTTTAAAAAGATCTAGGAGTGATAATAGGAAATAGAGAAAATAAGTCTTTCCAGAGAGAAAACCATTTTGATGACCTGTTGATTCAAGTAATTAGAAATTTTGATACTAAAAAAAAAAAGTTTAAACAAGGAAATGATGTTATGATGCTTGCAGAGTAAACACTGTGGCCCCAAAAAATCATTTTGATTAGAAGAGTCCAAAGAACTATCCTATTTCAATAATCTAAGATGAAAATGTGAAAAAAAAAGTTCAAAGTTAATATGAAGAAGCACAAATTTTACAGATATATACCCTAATCAGTGAGAAATGTTCCAAAAAGAGAAATTTTCTAAACCAAAAGAATAGATGATGGGAAACTAAAGACATAATGGAAATACCGACATACATGTAGCTCTTTAAAGAGTTGGTCATTATTCAGTCTCTTTCATTTGATCCTTGTCTCTACCGAGTAGGACACGTGAGGAACATATAATCTCTTCAGCAGACCCTAACAGAGGCTCAACTGTTCAGACTGTCTCCGTGTTTTTCCAATACACCCGTATCTTCCGGCATCTCTCCTTTGTTCATTTCCTTCTGATTCCTTCTGTATGCCTTTTTTATTTTAATTTTTTCCAGAAAGCATTGTGTCACAATTATGCTGTGGATCTCATGCACTTGTCTTCCAGTTGAGAAAAATCAACTGGTATTAGCCAATTTTATGTTTTCTGCCCACACACAGCTTTACAGAGGGCCTAGACCAGAGTTATATGCTGTGTCTTTGTCTCTGAGCTGCTTTCTGTCTGTATTCTCCACTCTCATCCTTCTATGTTTTGAGGTGAAGATTTTTCCCATTTTAAACATCTATTGGGGGTTGAGACCACTAATAAATCACCTTCGCTCTTCCCTACCTTCTAAACTAATGGCCATGTTTAAAGTGAGTATATCAAGAACAGAAGTGCTGGAGAAAGCAGTTGGAGTAAGCCTAAATTCAATAAACCCGGTTTTGACAGCACACTGAGGATAAATTCAAGTCTGTAAACCAGAAATGTTTACATAAACAAGCATCTCTTTCTCACCCTGGATAGACAAGAAAAGAGAAAAGGAAAGCAGACTCTTCCATATAGGAACTTCAGTACTTTCAGTTGAATGGAAAGATAGAAGTGATGAGTAAAATAAAACAGATATATTTCTCTAATTGAAGTTCTTCTACCTTAAGAATGAGATTATTTTCATCTGTGACCGAGTCCAAAAATGTGGCTAAAACATGACAGAAGTTTAAATTCTTTATCACTTAATCTTGTAGGTAGTACAAGATTGTTAGCACAACTCCAACATCCGGAGGGAGCCAATCATTTTTCAAATTGTGTCTCTTTAAATCTTTGTACTTAAATTCCACTCTGGAATTTTCTTCAAGAAATCTTCCTCTGGAAGCACTAGTTCCAGATTCTTACCACGAAAAAAGAAATAGAATTATGTAGCATGATGTAGGTATTAGCTAATGCTATGGTAGTAATCATTTTGCAATGATATAAGTGTATCAGATCAACACACTGTACACCTTAAATTTGCACAATGCTATATGTCAGTTGCATTTTAGTAAAGCTGGGGTGGGGAAAGCTTAGGAAACATTGTGCTTCTATAGGGACACACTTGCATATAAAGACTATGTGTTACCATTTGTTGTCAATTTTATACGATTATTTAGCATGAACTCTTTTATTCAGGAAGATAGTTACCGTCTCATTCCTGTCAGCAAGATAAAATGAGTTGTCATGTAAGTCTTTAGGTTCACCACAAACAGCCAACTGCATGAGTTAGAAGAGGTAGTGGAACCATAGGGACAGATGAGTGCAGTGGGCAGTAGTGATTTGCTTGCCTATTGCCTAATATCCCTTGTGGTAACAAAACCTGTTTTTCTTCCTCACAGTCTCGGTTCAGATGACTTATATTTCTGCTCCTGTCACTTTCTCCCAGATTTCAGGACTGAGTAGGTGACTCTGGACCGGTCAATTGGGGAGTTCTATTCCTCCAGGCCATAGTGATGGGGATGGAGCACAAGATAGATCAATAGAAACCCTTCAAAACTATTTCAGAAGCAGAGGTAAATGTTGTGGGGAGAATAGAATCCCGCCTGATTGTCAGGACAACCCCGAGACTTTAAGACTTTTTGTTACATAAACAAGTAAATTACTGTTTTGCTAAAGCCAATTCGAGTTGGATTTCTGTAACTTTTTCCTTTTGTCTGGACAAAGTGGAAATCAAACTTGGAATCTTTATTTTCTAATTTACAATAATAATTGAACAATGGCATTTAATATGAATACGGTACACAAACTTAAGATAATGTCAATGATTCTGGCCTTTTAGTATTCACTGTCTGGTATTATCCCCTCTTCTTGAATGTGGTCTGACCCATGACACTCTTCATGCTTGAACAGATGACAAGCATGATGGTTTGTTCCCTCAAAGATTAACTTATGAAGCATTGTGGCTTTTGCCTCACACCCTTTCTTACTCTCTTGGCTTACTTGCTCTGACGGGAACCAGCTACCATATCTGAGCTGCCCAATGGAGAGGTTCAAGTGGTTTAAAAAAAAAAAAACAAAGTCTCCAACCAATAGCCAACAAGGACCTGAGAGTATAGTCACTAGTGAGCTTGGAAGGCTCTCTTCGCCTAATCTAGCCTTGATGAGAATATAGTTCTAGCTCATAACTTGATCTCAGATTTATGAGACAGAGTAGCAAAGAGTCGGACACGACTGAGAGACTTCACTTTCACTTTTCACTTTCATGCATTGGAGAAGGAAATGGCAACCCACACCAGTGTTCTTGCCTGGACAATCCCAGGGACGGCAGAGCCTGGTGGGCTGCCATCTATGGGGTCACACAGAGTCGGACACGACTGAAGCGACTTAGCAGCAGCAGCTGAGAGACCCAGCTAAGCTACCGTAAGATTTCTGAACCACAGAGACTGTGATATAATAAATGTTTATTGTTTTAAGTTGCTAAGGAGTAACCTTGTCATGCAGCAATAGAATGAGGTTAATCCCAAACAGATTAACAATAAAATACTCATCTTTCAAAGACAAAAGTATAATTTAAATGATTATATTTATCAATAATTATTTATAGTGGAATTTGAATTATTAAATTTATGCATGGTTTCTGGTATAATATAAAACACCAGAAATTAAAGTAAAATTTAATACAAAACAATTTAAGTAAAAAGGAAAGGAACACTGGATAGTGGGGAATAAGTAATTTCTACTACCCTTACTACCTACTTACAGACTAATATGCTCCCATGCGGTAGGTAGAAAAACTTTCACATATTTAGCCACAACTTTTCTTACTCTGATAAGTAATTTTCCAACCCCCAGATATGAGTTTTTACCCTTCCTTAGTCTGATTAATGTTAGTGTATGTTTTGTTATTTTTTACTTTCTTTCTTTGCTTGTTTGTTTCATTAGGTGTGAAGAACAGAAATGTTAGGACACTGCATACTCTGCCATCTTTTCTTTGTCAATTTTCTTTGATTTATGTCACTGTGCTCACTCTGGATACTTTCCAGTTTTTCAGATACATGAAATCTTCTTTGATCATATAATTTTAAGGAAAGAAGTGCACATATGATAGTTTCATATATATTCTCTTATATTATCATTGTAGCTGTGGTGGCAGTTACAAAAAGAAGACATATTATTCCAGATTACTAATTTGTCAGTTGACTGGCAATGTACTTTTAAAATGCATGTATCCTTTCTTCTCTTAATGGTTGGTTTCAAAGTTTCTCATGGGCTGAGACTGTATAATTTCCTCAAATCCCAAATGTACACAGCTGTAACAAATATAGAGAATTGATAAACAAAAATTGCAGAATGAATAGTAATAACAAAAGGGATGAGAAAGTAACTTAATGCAAAATAAAAAAGAAGAAGAAGAAAAGAAAAGAGAATAAAACATAGGGAAACAATTTATACTACTTTTCATGAAATAGAACCATCTGGTACATAAGTAAGAGCAGGCAAGATTACCATGGTACTCAATTGGAAAAAGACACACTCTTTAAGTATCTGCCTACATTGCACATAAATTCAATTTTATTCAAAATACATAACTGAAAACATTGCTTAAAATGTACACTGTAGTCAAACTAAAAAGGAAAACACAATAATAACACATTTTCATTAATATCCATGACTGTAATCAGTTGATGCATGATATTGAAAAGTTACCTTTACAGGTCAATTTTTTCTAACATAAACAATCCAACTCTACATTTTTATGAAAAGAACAAACCAAATGATATTAAAAATAATCTTATACCCTAAACCTTAATGCCAATAATATTAGCAGATACCCATAACCACTAGACCTTCAGGTATGACCAAACCAAATCCCTTATGACTATAAGTGGAAGTAAGAAATAGATTTAAGGGACTAGAACTGATAGACAGAGTGCCTGATGAACTATGGACAGAGGTTCATGACATTCTACAGGTGACAGGAATCAAGACCATCCCCAAGAAAAAAAATGCAAAAAAGCAAAATGACTGTGTGAGGAGGCCTTACAAATAGTTGTAAAAAGAAAGCAAAAACCAAAGGAGAAAAAAAAGATGTACCCATCTGAATGCAGAGTTCCAAAGAATAGCAAGGAGAGAGAAGAAAGCCTTCCTCAGCAATCATGCAAAGAAATAGAGGAAAACAATAGAATGGGAAAGACTAGAGATCTCTTCAAGAAAATTAGAGATACCAAGGGAACATTTCATGCAAAGATGGGCTCAATAAAGGACAGAAATGGTATGAACCTAACAGGAGGAGAAAATATTAAGAAAACGTGGCAAGCATAAACAGAAGAACTGTACGAAAAAGATCTTCACGACCAAGATAATCATGATGGTGTGATCACTCACAATTACCTAGAGTCAGACATCCTGGAACATGAAGGCAAGTGGGCCTTAGGAAGCATGACTACGAACAAAGCTAGCGTAAGTGACGGGATTCCAGTTGAGCTGTTTCAAATCCTGAAAGATGATGCTGTGAAAGTGCTGCACTCAATATGCCAGCAAGTTTGGAAAACTCAGCAGTGGCCACAGGACTGGAAAAGGTCAGTTTTCATTCCAATCCCAAAGAAAGGCAATGCCAAAGAATGCTCAAACTACCACACAATTGCACTCACGTCACATGCTAGCAAAGTAATACTCAAAATTCTCCAAGCCAGGTTTCAGCAATACGTGAACCGCGAACTTCCAGATGTTCAAGCTGGTTTTAGCAAAGGCAGAGGGACCAGAGGTCAAATTGCCAACATCCACTGGATCATGGAAAAAGCAAGAGAGTTCCATAAAAACATCTATTTCTGCTTTATTGACTATGACAAAGCCTTTGTGTGGATCACAATAAACTGGAAAATTCTGAAGGAGATGGGAATACCAGACCACCTGACCTGCCTCTTGAGAAAGTTGTATGCACTTCAGGAAGCAACAGTTAGAACTGGACATGGAACAGACTGGTTCCAAATAGGAAAAGGAGTATGTCAAGGCTATATATTGTCATCCTGCTTATTTAACTTGTATGCAGATTACCTCATGAGAAACACTGGGCTAGGGGAAGCACAAGCTGGAAACAAGATTGCTGGGAGAAATACCAATAACCTCAGATACGCAGAAGACACCACCCTTATGGCAGAAAGTGAAGAAGAACTGAAGAGCCTCTGGATGAAAGTGAAAGAGGAGAGTGAAAAAATTGGCTTAAAACTCAGCATTCAGAAAACTAAGAGCATGGCATCTGGTCCCATCACTTCATGGCAAATAGAGGGAGGAACATTAGAAATAGTGGCTGACTTTATTTTGGGGGGCTCCAAAATCACTGCAGATGGTGGTGACCACAGCCATGAAATTAAAAGATGCTTACTCCTTGGAAGGAAAGTTATGACCAACCTAGACAGCATATTAAAAATCAGAGACATTATTTTGTCAACAAAGATTCATCTAATCTAGGCTGTGGTTTTTCCAGTAGTCATGTATGGTTGTGAGAGTTGGACTATAAAGAAAGCTGAGCATAGAAGAATTGATGCTTTTGAACTGTGGTGTTGGAGAAGACTCTTGAGAGTCCCTTGGACTGCAAGGAGATCCAACCAGTCCATCTTAAAGGAAATCAGTCCTGGGTGTTCATTGGTAGGACTGATGTTGAAGCTGAAACTCCAATACTTTGGCCACCTGATGTGAAGAGCTGACTCATTTGAAAAGACCCTGATGCTGGGAAAGATTGAGGGCAGGAGAAGAACAGGACGACAGAGGATGAGACGGTTGGATGGCATCACCGTCTCAATTGACATGGGTTTGGGTAGACTCCAGCAGTTGGTGATGGATAGGGAGGCCTGGCATGCTGCAGTTCATGGAGTCACAAAGAGTTGGACACGACTGAATGACTGAACTGATTCTGTATGACAGGTGGTTTAATTAACTGTAAGGCTGCATGATCAATGTTGTATATGGTCTATTTTTACCAAACTAAAATACTCAAAACAACAAACTTATATTTACCAAAACAAGTGTTTTCTTAATGCTACCATGACTTGCTTGAGATTGCTTTTTTCTTCATAAAACTAAGGATATTACATACAAAAGTGTCATTGTAATTTTGTGGTGTATAAACCAGAAAAGGCTTCAGGAAGGTCAATGATTTGTCCTTATACCTAATTAACTTAGTCAGTAGGGTTAAACCAACTTTATGAAAAAGGATAGAGAATGGTAAATGATAATTTTTTTGGAAAGTGATATCAGGCAAATGTGCTTTATTCAAGCTACTTTCTCCATCTTCCAATTCTAAACTGATAAATGTCCATCTTCTCTTCACATTAATGCAATTCTCCATCATATGTATTAGGTACCTATATTATCAATTATTACTACTACCATAATATATTTGAGTATTTTCTACTTGACAAAGAGTAGCTTAAGTGCAATTTTTGGTCTCTAGAGTCTGGCATTTTCTAGTAAAATATTTTGTAGTAAATAAATCTAGCATTATTAAACTATACAAAGTTATCACATATAATACATGTGGATATACACCATACATGACCTTCCTGTTGTTCCTAGCTGTAAAGTTGTGACCCACAATCACAGTTAATTGCTAGTTGTGACCCACCTGTCAATGTAAGAGAGGTAAGAAGTGTGGATTTGATCCCTGGGTCAGGAAGATACCCTGGAGGAGGGCATGCAACGCACTCCAGTAGTCTTGCCTAGAGAATCCCATGTTGGGCTATGGTTGACAGGGTCGCAAAGAGTCAGACCCAACTGAAATGACTTAGTACAAACTACTTACATCAAAGAGCAGGCCTATACAGTGTTGAACTTTCACTCTTGTTTTTCAATATCTTCTACCATAGTTAATATGGAGTTTCCAGAGTCAATACAGTGGGCTATACTGTTTAGACTAGACTACTTAATCCTACTTAGGCAAGATTGAACATCTTTATGGCCAAGATCAGGTGAGCTATTTTAGAATTAGAGTGCTAGCATAGATGCAAACGGGGTGATTGTTAGGATATTGGAAGATATATGATACAGTAGGGCATCACCTTATGGAAATTCATGTCCATGGCACAACTGTCCACATAGAGTCAAGACTTTGTATACATGTCAATCTGGTCATGAACTACATTGAGAAAGCTGAAATATCTGTGAAGACTGATTCTAGAGGTAAATCAAAGCAGACAGGAAATAGGACAAACAATTTGGCAAAATCCATATGATCTCAGATAGTGGTGAGCAGCAAGTTTTATATGAGAGATAAGCAAGCTTAATATCCACAGTTCAGATGGCCCAGGAAGGCAGACTCCCAAAGTAATAAAATTGAGGGATAGGAAAAACTTCAAAAGGCAACCAGTTGAGGAACTAATTTAGTTTCACTTCAAGATGGGAGAATTCTAAGACACAACGCAGTTCCACTTACAAAGCCACCACCACAAAAACAAAAAACAAAAAACAAACAAACAAACAAAAAAAAACCAGAAAACTGTGACCCAGAAGCCAGTGGACTCCATGTCATCCATGAGGTTCTAATCTTTGTCTGTGTGTGAGCCAGGAAGACCAAAGATCAGTGAGCAACATTTGTCAGTCAAGACTGCAGGACAAAACATCAATAGTCCCAGGAGGCAGAGTTTGAGGAAGGCACAACTAGAGGAAATAAGGTAAAACATTGAAAGTGAGAGAAAATGATCAATACTCATCATTTGCTTTTGCATAGAATAGGATGGCCAATATACAAGTAAAAAGATGGAAATAAGACAAATAAAGGAAGTCTCCAGATTTAATAAAAATGTAGGGGGGGTCATGTTTGGGAACACATGTAAGAATTAAAGATTTTAAAATTTAAAAAATAAAAAAAAGGAAATGTTACATATACTTTAAAACAAATTTTATATACAATTTTATATATATTTATTAATAGATCAAGAATAAATTTGAAATGAAATAGCCAAAATGGACCCATGAGTTACTTGTAGCTATTAGAGACTTGGTGAAAATATGCTAATTGTGCTTTAGGAACAGGGACTGGTGATGTGTGAAAGGAAAGTGTGACATGACAATGTCAGCAAATTTAGGAATGTCTCCAACACTTAAAATGAAATTAGAAACAAGACCAATAAAAGTTTAGTATAAAAAGATACAAGAATAGTTTGTTTACAAGCAGTAACTAACCCACAGCTATTTAGCAACTATAGGTTTTATTTTAATTTTCATTATAAATTAGCCATATAAGTATCTTTCTTTATGCCCATAAGAAGGCTAGTCTTCAATATTTATCATTAATATTCAGCCTTGCTCATTTTATCTATTAATATATTCAAACTTTCTGAGCTGAAGAAATCTCAGCTTTGTAGTCATTAGTGTTCATTATCCTTAAATGAAAATGTACTGGAAATAACTTTTATATCATTCTTATTGGGCAATTTAAGAGAGAAAATGGGAATATTAATGCTGAAAAAGTACAGTGTAATAGCCAAAAAGCCTGGTTAAGAGAATATCATGCTATAAGGATCACCAGGAAAGACATGTCTTGTGTGATATGTCAAGTAAAGTCTCTGCTCTTCTATTCCTGTTAGAAAAGACCCATCCCTCCTCCAAAGCAGAAGGAAGGGATGCCCACCAATGCAACCAAAACCAAAGTGCTGTTCTTGGTCCCAGCACCTTGAAATACCAGCATTCTATAATTTCCAGAGTCAATGACACACTAAAATATTGCCAGACCTGAATTCTCTATCTTTTAATCTGATAATTTAATATCACTTTTACTCTCAATCTTGACCTAGTGTTTATAAGCAAGAAGCCTTACTTACAAGATGCTACCTTTCCTCTTTAGTGAAACAGAGCACTCAAAACTACTGTCACTTTGCAGTAACCGTGAGTCATGTCATCAGCTGAACAGCAAGTGGACTCTGGCCAGCCTTGAACACAGGAAGCAGGCATTCTTTCCAACTGAGACTCAGGTTACAGAACACTTTCTGAAGTTGACATGCCAATCCAAGCTCCCCCTAGATCAGTTCACCAGCACCTTCCCTGTCATGGATGCTGATATTCCACTGACTCCACTTAATGTTCATGAGTTGATGCCATACACATCTCTTATTGCTGCAATTCCTAAGACATATATACCTCTATTTGCCCATTTTTTATACTCTGATTCATATTGAATGCTTTGCCTTGGAGACGAAGAGAGATCATTCTGTCGTTTTTGAGATTGCATCCAAGTACTGCATTTCGGACTCTTTTGTTGACCATCATGGCTACTCCATTTCTTCTGAGGGATTCCTGCCCGCAGTAGTAGATGTAATGGTCATCTGAGTTAAATTCACCCATTCCAGTCCATTTTAGTTCACTGATTCCTAGAATGTCAATGTTCACCCTTGCCATCTCTTGTTTGACCACTTCCAATTTGCCTTGATTCATGGACCTGACATTCCAGGTTCCTATGCAATATTGCTCTTTACAGAATTGGACCTTGCTTCTATCACCAGTCACATCCACAACTGGATATTGTTTTTGCTTTGGCTCCATCCTTTCATTCTTTCTGGAGTTATTTCTCCACTGATCTCCAGTAGCATATTGGGCACCTAATGACTTGGGGAGTTCCTCTTTTGGTATCCTATCATTTTGCCTTTTCTTACTGTTCATGGAGTTCTCAAGGCAAGAATACTGAAGTGGCTTGCCATTCCCTTCTCCAGTGGACCACATTCTGTCAGGCCTCTCCACCATGACCTGCCTGTCTTGGGTTGGCCTACAGGCATGGCTTGGTTTCATTGAGTTAGACAAGGCTGTGGTCCTAGTGTGATTAGATTGACTAGTTTTCTTTGAGTATGGTTTCGGTGTGTCTGCCCTCTGATGCCCTCTTGCAATACTTACCATCTTACTTGGGTTTCTCTTACCTTGGTGTGGGGTATCTCTTCACGGCTGCTCCAGCAAAGCACAGCCGCTGTTCCTTACCTTGGATGATGGGTATCTCCTTACCACCACCATTCCTGACCTTCAACGTGAGATAGCTCCTCTAGGCCCTCCTGTGCCTGCCCAGCCACCACTCCTCCGGTTGCTCCTCCCAGCCGCGGGCTCTGGCCTCAGGCGTGGGTGGCTCCTCCCTGTTGCCGCCCCTGGCTTCAGGCTCAGGGTGGCTCCTCAAGGTCACTGCCCCTGGCCTCGGGCGCGAGGTGGCTTCTCCTGGCCGCCTCTGATCTCAGATGCGGGGTGTCTCCTCCCGGCTGCCACTGGCCTCAGATGAGGGGTAGCTCCTCCTGTCCGCCACCCTGACCTCAGACACCAGGTGTCTCCTCCTGGCCGCCACTAACCTCAGACGTTGGGTAGCTCCTCTCAGCCGCTGCCCCTTACTCGGACACAGGGTGTCACCTCCCCACCGCTGCCCCTGACCTCAGACGTGGGATAGCTCCTCAGAAACTGAAGTTGAACGGTTTTATGAAGACCTACAAGATCTTTTAGAACTAACACCCCCAAAAAATGTCCTTTTCAATATAGGGGACTGGAATGCAAAAGTAGGAAGTCAAGAAACCCCTGGAGTAACAGCCAAATTTGGCCTTGGCATGCAGAATGAAGCAGGGCAAAGACTAATAGAGTTTTGCCAAGAAAATCCACTGGTCATAGCAAACACCCTCTTCCAACAACACAAGAGAAGACTCTACACATGGACATCACCAGATGGTCAACACCGAAATCAGATTGATTATATTCTTTGCAGCCAAAGATGGAGAAGCTCTATACAGTCAACAAAAACAAGACCGGGAGCTGACTGTGGCTCACATCATGAACTCCTTACTACCAAATTCAGACTTAAGTTGAAGAAAGTAGGGAAAACCACTAGACCATTCAGGTATGACCTAAATCAAATCCCTTATGATTATACAGTGGAAGTGAGAAATAGATTTAAGGGACTAGATCTGATAGATAGAGTGCCTGATGAACTATGGAATGAGGTTCGTGACATTGTACAGGAGACAGGGATCAAGACCATCCTCATGGAAAAGAAATGCAAAAAAGCAAAATGGCTGTCTGGGGAGGCCTTACAAATAGCTGTGAAAAGAAGAGAGACGAAAAAAAAGCAAAGGAGAAAAGGAAAGATATAAGCATCAGAATGCAGAGTTCCAAAGAATAACAAGAAGAGAATAGAAAGCCTTCTTCAGTGATCAATGAAAAGAAATAGAAGAAAACAACAAAATGGGAAAGACTAGAGATCTCTTCAAGAAAATTAGAGATACCAAGGGAACATTTCATGCAAAGATGGGCTCGATAAAGGACAGAAATGGTCTGGACCTAACAGAAGCAGAAGATATTAAGAAGAGATGGCAAGAGTACACAAAGGAATTCTACAAAAAGATCTTCACGACCCAGATAATCATTATGATGTGATCACTGATCTAGAGCCAGACATCTTGGAATGTGATGTCAAGTGGGCCTTAGAAAGCATCACTACGAACAAAGCTAGTGGAGGTGATGGAATTCCAGTGGAGCTGTTTCAAATCCTGAAAGATGATGCTCTGCAAGTGCTGCACTCAATATGCCAGCAAGTTTGGAAAACTCAGCAATATCCACAGAACTGGAAAAGGTCAGTTTTCATTCCAATCCCAAAGAAATGCAATGCCAAAGAATGCTCAAACTGCCACACAATTGCACTCATCTCACATGCTAGTAAAGTAATGCTCAAAATTCTCCAAGCCAGACTTCAGCAATACGTGAACTGTGAACTCCCTGATGTGTAAGGTAGTTTTAGGAAAGGCAGAGGAACCAGAGATCAAATTGCCAACATCCAATGGATCATGGAAAAAGCAAGAGAGTTCCAGAAAAACATCTATTTCTGCTTGATTGATTATGCCAAAGCCTTTGACTGTGTGGATCACAATAAACTGTGGAAAATTCTGAAAGAAATGGGAATACCAGACCACCTGACCTGCCTCTTGAGAAATCTGTATGCAGGTCAGGAAGCAACAGTTAGAACTGGACATGGAACAACAGACTGGTTCCAAATAGGAAAAGGAGTACGTCAAGGCTGTATATTGTCACCCTGCTTATTTAACTTATATGCAGAGTACATCATGAGAAATGCTGGACTGGAAGAAACACAAGCTGGAATCAAGATTGTCGGAAGAAATATCAATAACCTCAAATATGCAGATGACACCACCCTTATGGCAGAAATTGAAGAGGAACTAAAAAGCCTCTTGATGAAAGTGAAAAAGGAGAGTGAAAAAGTTGGCTTAAAGCTCAACATTCAGAAAACGAAGATCATGGCATCTGGTCCCACCACTTCATGGGAAATAGATGGGGAAACAGTAGAGACAGTGTCAGACTTTATTTTGGGGGGCTCCAAAATCACTGCACATGGTGACTGCAGCCATGAAATTAAAAGACGCTTACTCCTTGGAAGGAAAGTTATGACCAACCTAGATAACATATTCAAAAGCAGAGACATTACTTTGCCGACTAAGGTCCATCTAGTCAAGGCTATGGTTTCTCCTGTGGTCATGTATGGATGTGAGAGTTGGACTGTGAAGAAGGCTGAGAGCCGAAGAATCGATGCGTTTGAACTGTGGTGTTGGAGAAGACTCTTGAGAGTCCCTTGGACTGCAAGGAGATCCAACCAGTTCATTCTGAAGGAGATCAACCCTGGGATTTCTTTGGAAGGGATGATGCTAAAGCTGAAGCTCCAGTACTTTGGACACCTCATGCAAAGTGTTGACTCATTGGAAAAGACTCTGATGCTGGGAGGGATTGGGGGCAGGAGGAGAAGGGGACGACCCAGGATGAGATGGCTGGATGGCATCACGGACTGGATGGATGTGAGTCTGAGTGAACTCCAGGAGATGGTGATGGACAGGGAGGCCTGGCGTGCTGAGATTCATGAGGTCGCAAAGAGTCGGACACAACTGAGCGACTGAACTGATTCATATACACCTTTCCATTCCTCTACCTTGTTGCATAATTCAACTTCATTGCATTTCAAAAGAAGGTTCTCTGCAGTTGTATTCTCTCTATGAGAATCTTCTATTTATTTCCTTCCACGAACTGAAACCTGGACTTCCCCCAGAAATTGCTTTTTCTGCACTCTTCACTAGGGAAAATTGGTCCTTCTCTCCCACCTCACATTATTGACAATAAAGTCAGGAGGCAAAGTCAGCATTCATCTAACCAAGTCTTCAATGATTGACTCTTATTCTTTCATGCTCGCATAAAACTCTTTCCTTCTCATTAACCTTCTTGCCTCCTTCTTATTAGTATGTTTGGGTGCGTCATTTGTCCACATTCATTCAGGAGTTAAACTAAAGTAAAGAAGCTTTACATCATCTTGACCTAAGACTGAGAAATACACATATCTACTTGGACACCCATCAAACAGCCAAGTCTATTTTTTTTTTTATATATTCTTTATCCAATGACCTCTATTACCACTGTTTGATCAATTCCCTCCCAAGAGTATACCTTAAAGTTCTATAAACTTAGTCTTTATCTCCATTTTTACCACAACTTTCTATTCCTTTCATAACCACACCTTAAAAAAAATCAAATGTGTTATATATTGTGAATGGTTAAAAATATTTGATTTTGCAATGAAAAAAAAGAGATAAGAAGTATTTTAAACTTTAAAGAGAATATAAATGCCAGAATGAATTTCTTAATGTTGTAGAAAGAGGGCTAAAAAATAAACGATTTTAAAAGTTTAAAGAATCAATAGATAAGAACAAAATGCAAAAATCTAATTATTTATAAAATTGACAAAGACGGAAAGAATACTGGTGGGATTAATCCAGAAAAACACATAGTCACAATTAAAAGATGAAACTACATATTTTAAACATATTTAGAATGAGAAAGTCATAGAATGTATACCAAATAAGGCAAAATCTTAGATAAGTAAACAATTTTTTGAAGAAGAGAGTTTACTGAAAACTGACTCAGGAAGTCAAAAAGAACTGAAAAGTCTGTAATTATTAAATTGAGTCTGTAGCTGAAGTTATATCATGTACACAAAATATACTAGTTCCAGCTACTTGATGGTTCTTTTTTAGCATATTGCTGATTTTTATACAAGATGTTCTGAACTAAAATTTTAAAGATATATTTCCCCTGTATAGAATTCTATTTTTCAGTGAAGTGCTCCTGGAAAGATGAAATCACCACATCTCACAAATAAAGACACTGAAAGTTAGGGAGGTAAGCTACCTGGTGAAGGAGATATAATCTCTATAACTATTCCAATTGCTGTGGCTGCAAAATAAATCTTAAAACAATAAGCTTATTTGGCTAATAAGCCTGCTGTCCAGGACAAATGTCAGAGAATTTACAAACATGTTTTAAAAGTGCCACAGTGACGAAAAAGTACTTTTAAAAAAGAGATGAATGAATAGAAGTAAGATAGCCACCTAGAGCTAGGACTGTTATCAAATGAAATGATCCAAAGAGACTAAGAAACTAAGAGTTTCACATCAATGAAATAGTGCATCAGGAACGACTAACCCACCAGCAGAGAGAGAACGTAAGAAATATGTCTGTCTTGGCCAGGGTTCTAGGGAGGAAATCAAGTCACCTTTTCCTACTTCAAGATTATTATTACTGATCCAGCCCTATTTTGAGTTTGGAGTTTGATTCCTGGTGAACCTGAGATCACAAGTTAATTTTGCTGACATATATTTAAAAATATCTACCAAGATGAAAGTAAGAAGTTGCCTCAAATTTTCAAGCAAATAATGGGAAAAAAGAACAACATCATTAAATGAGATTAATGTTACATAGATTAAGAAGCAATTTTATACTCAATATCATTTTCTGCTTCCTATGTGCTAACAGAAATCCAAAGTTGTTGGAGTACTAAGGTAAAGAGATGTATTTTTCAGGCTCCCTTAAAGCTAGAGGGGATATGGGATTATTTTGGCCCAAGTTGTTGCTTTTTAGTTGCTAAGTCATATCCTACTTTTTACAACCCCGTGAACCGTAGCCTGCCAGGCTCCTGTGTCCACGGGATTTTCTAGAAGCCCTTTTCAAAGAGGGCTGACTCAACTTTCCTTACTCTTCTGCCCTTGTCTTGTTTCATACTTCCTGTCTGTAAATCATAAAACTTAAAGTAATTTTTGGAGCAGAAGAAGTTCACAATTCTTGCCTACTTTAAAATCTATTACTTCTATCTTAAAAACATGGACTTACTGCCTTCCTTCCTCATCTCCTTGCTTTTTCATCTTTTCTTGTGTTTAGCACCATATGGAGGAGAAATATACAACAAGCATTGCAAAAGGGATTTATTTTCCTTATATAACAAGAAGGACTAGGGAGTGACCCTAAGATACCATCAAACACTTCTGGCAATGTCCACTATGGGGTCTACAGTTTTTGAAATATGACTTTTCTCCTCAATTGCAGCAGAACATCTGTACTCCCATGCATCACAAAGACTTTCCAGAATATAAGAAAGGGGAAAAATAAAAGGAAAAGGAAAATGACAGCTAAACCTGTCTCATTTAATCCAAGAATAAACAGCTCTCCTGGGAATCCCGTCTAATATTGTTCCACTTACAACTTTTTGGCCACAAATAATATAAGTTAGGCCACACTTAGGTGGGCAACAGCCTGAGAAATCAAGTATTTAGCTGGGCACATTACCACACCTAACTGAATTGGATTTCTGTTAGTAGAAAAAAAGGGAGGAGGATGGAGAATGAATTTTGAGTGCACAACCAACACTGTCTAGTGCACATTCTCCCTTTCATCAAAATTCTGGTCTTTGACTTGCTTAGTTATGTGCAACAAATGGAGGTAATTGGAATATTTAATGTTTAGCCCAAATCAGATAAATGGCTGTGATTCTTAAGATAGAAAAAAAAAAAGAATTTCAGTCATGAATTTAACATTAATACATGTAGATCATATGTCCAATATTTGAAGGGATTACATTAGAATATATGTGGCATTCAGATTATTATATTTATTTAATATTAAATCAGCATTCTGCCCTAATTTATTAGAAGGAAACTAAGATGCATTTATCTAACTTCCCAGCAAAAGCTTTTGAATATTATATTCTTAACCCAAATGTCCTTATTATATTTTCCTCAGGCGTTTAGCGATTTTGTTACATCTAACAGCAGCAATAATTCTTTATTCCATAAAAAATGGAATTTTACAAGCAGGACAAACAGTTCCATAAATTAGGAGAAATACCTGCCTATGCCGAAACAACGCGTTTCTTTCTTATTCACCCTTTTGTGATGTATTTATTTCAGAATCACACTTTCATTGTTTTAAATTTACAACTTCTTTTTATGGTTTGAAATTCTGGTGAAAACTTGGTTGACACCTAGAATCTCAAGACGCAAGGAATTTATAAGTAAAAAATGCATATTTTAGAAATGAATGTTTTCTTAAAAGATGTATCTCATCCTAAAATAATTCTGAATAGATTTAGTAAGTTAGTAAGATTTTTTCCCCAACACACTTTCAAGGTCTAAGGTGTGTGTTTAAACATAAACGCATATATAGTTACCCATGTAGTTGAGAATTTTAAGTTGCTTTTTCTAGACAGAATAATCTCAGTGGCATAATATATATATATATTTTCTTTAGGAGAAAATTTGCTAGAATTAATCTAAATCTGCACATGACAATTGTTAAAGGAAATTAATCTATAGAAACAAAACATTGCATTTCTGTTAACTTACTATATCTGATTGCATTCTCACATAAGTGAGGCAACTGATAAATAAGCAACAAATTCCTACTGTATAGCACAGGGAATTATACTCAATGTCCTGTGATAAGTCATGGAAAAGAATATTAAAAGGAATATATATATGTATATAACTTAATCACTTTACTGCAGAAATTAACACATTATAAATCAACTACCATAAAACATAACATAAAATGAAATGTACAAAAATACAAAGAAAAAAAAATGAGTGAGGCAACTATATTAGAATGGGTAAGTACTTTTCCATATTTTCACATTTGAATTATGTAGTTGATAGTCAGGAATGGAACCCAAGTGCGTTACACAAGCCAGACACTTCAATAAGCCATACAAATACTGAAAATAACATTTGTAAAATTAAGACTTTCTTTCTTCCTCTTATATAAATACCTATAAAATGCCCTAAAATTACAAAAATTACTAACTTCTTCAAAATGAATATGGTTTAAGAACTTCCACTTCAAGATTCTGAAATAATTCTCTTCTGATATTCTGAAGAAAACTCTTCACAAAAGCCAATACTAATTTATATTTTCACAGATGTATAATTAATATCTCTGCACTTGTATAGCTTCTCACAAATGGATCAGACTTTAATCATAAATATGTATTAAATAACTACTATATGCCTGGTCCCATGCTTCTTGAAAAAAGTTTGTTAATCCATACAGTTTAGTGTAATTTAAAAGAATAAAAGCCAGGTTTGAGGAGAAAAAAGTTAAAATTAAAATTAGTTATACATGTACACTTCATATGAATTTTCAAAAATAAAATGCTTAATGCTTTATTTCTTTTTCAAATTTAGAATAAATACAGAACTAGGACTGCAAAGAATTTTTGGAAAGCCATTCATATATATTGGAGAATCATGAGTTCTCTGCATTTAAAAGTATTTTTAAATGTCTATGGGAAACTATGCTGAATACTCATACAGACACAAGAATGAAAAAGACACATGCTGTGGCCTCCAACATTTATAATCCAGCAGGCAAAAAAGTAATTATAGTACAAAGCAAAATGAGAAATGGAATGTTTGTTACAGGTACTAGGGAAAAGGAGAAATAGGGAGAGGTAGGGAGGTGGCTGCTCTCTTCGGGACATCAGAAAAGTGCTTTACCTATTTAATTTTCATGACAGACCTGCAGAGGCAGACATTCTTATTCACATTTTATTGATGAGAAAATGTAAAGAGATGAAATAACCTGCAGAGACTATATCAATCTGTGTCTCTAAGAGACTTCCTGGTGCAAACTATTCCCTTTGCCTGCCTCCTGTCCCCAATGCCCTACACAAATATTTTCATGAAGAGTTAGCTCAAAACAAACTTTTGCTGAGTTATGACACTGAGTTTGAGGCTGTTTGCTACTATAGCATACACTATTATGCACACTCATTTGACCTGGGCAGAGGAAAGAATAAACATAAGTATTTAAATTTTGAGAGTGTAGGATGGTGAGAAATTTAGTTGGCTAGAGAATACTCCTATGAAGGGTGGTAATGTGTGATTAGACTGTAAAAACCAGTTGGCTCTATATTATAGCATTTCTTCAATGCCAGTGGAAAGTAACTCTCTCAGTCCAGGAGGTATAATTCAGCACTTAACAGGCTCAACACAATGTGAAGACTAATTGTTAACAAGCAATGCATAGAATAAAAGTGCTTTCTAACCTAAACAATCTGTTATCCTACATTTTGAAGATGTTCTCTATATCATGTTATCTATATCTTTCTCTAAAATGATGTTTATAAAAAGGATGCAATGAGATAAGCTGAAAAGAGTCATTTGGGGAATAATATTAAAAATAATGTTAGCTATATTTATTGAATAACTAATAGATGGCAACATGAAAGTGTTAGAAAATTAAATATACTAAGTTAGACAATATTTATTCAACTAATAGATGACTTTAAAAAATTCCAAAAGTTATTTGCATGAAGATATGGTTGTTTGGGGCTTCCCTGGTGGCTCAGAGGTTAAAGCGTCCACCTCTAATGCGGAGACCTGGGTTCGATCCCTGGGTCAGGAAGATCCTCTGGAGAAGGAAATGGCAACCCACTCCAGTATTCTTGCCTGGAGAATCCCAAGGATGGAGGAGCCTGGTGGGCTACAGTACACAGGGTCACAAAGAGTCAGACACGACTGAGAGACTTAACTTTCAACTAACTTTCAACACACACACACACACACACACACACACACACACACACACACACACCCTTTCCATAGCCTGGATCCAGTCAGCAGTAACTGGTTACCATCTGCATCATGAATATAGCAAATATCAGACATCTATCAAATTGCAGCTACACAAGGGGGAGAATATTGGACTAGGAAACGCTGACATCACTGCCAATAAAAACTAAAGATGTGGAACTTGTAAGGAAAACAGAAGGGATTGGTGCTCAATGGGTTACAGCAGTTGCAAATATCAGTGCCAACAAGCCAATGTCCAAACAACAGAAGCAAATAAATAGGGATGAGGACATTTTGAAACTCATGGACTCCAAGAGAGGACACCCAGGAACTTAGAAGAAAGGTAGCCAGTCCTATACCAAAACCTAGCACTCAGTATTCTGAGATTGTAGACAAAACTGTAATCTGTGAGAACGTTACTAAAAAACAAAAAATAAAGTTTTATCCAGGTCTGTGAAAATGGTATATAACTGACCAGAAGAAGACTTTAAAAAGGAGGAATAGCAGAACTAATAAAAATAGAACCTGATGAAATGTCTGATATGCATTTTCCTCAGCCCTAACTCTTCCCATGCATAAATCATTGAGATATACACACAGTTTCTTTGCAGATTTAAAGTTCAAGATACTCTATATACTTTTCTAAACCCTCTATAATAATAAATGATCAAGAAGAATCACTACTGAAATATAGAAAGACTACAAAGGATACAAAAAATTACAAAGAGTAATGCATATTTTTCAATACATTTAATTTTTTTTGAAATTAGAAAGATAAGCTCAAATTGATTTTTTCAAGTTTATTTGTATGTTTTACAAAACTCAGTCATAAGAAAGTTCAGTTCAGTTCAGTCGCTCAGTCATGTCCGACTCTTTGCAACCCCATGAATTGCAGCACGCCAGGCCTCCCTGTCCATCACCAACTCCCAGAGTTCACTCAGACTCACATCCATCGAGTCAGTGATGCCATCTAGCCATCTCATCCTGGGTCATCCCCTTCTCCTCCTGCCCCCAATCCCTCCCAGCATCAGAATCTTTTCCAGTGAGTCAACTCTTCACATGAGGTGGCCAAAGTACTGGAGTTTCAGCTTTAGCATCATTCCTTCCAAAGAAATCCCAGGGCTGATCTCCTTCAGAATGGACTGGTTGGATCTCCTTGCAGTCCAAGGGACTATCAAGAGTCTTCTCCAACACCACAGTTCAAAAGCATCAATTCTTCGGCTCTCAGCCTTCTTCACAGTCCAACTCTCACATCCATACATGACCACAGGAAACACCATAGCCTTGACTAGACGGACCTTAGTCGGCAAAGTAATGTCTCTGCTTTTGAATATGCTATCTAGGTTGGTCATAACTTTTCTTCCAAGGAGTAAGCATCTTTTAATCTCATGGCTGTGGTCACCACCATCTGCAGTGATTTTGGAGCCCCCAAAAATAAAGTCTGACACCGTTTCCACTGTTTCCCCATCTATTTCCCATGAAGTGATGGGACCAGATGCCATGATCTTCGTTTTCTGAATGTTGAGCTTTAAGCCAACTTTTTCACTCTCCTCTTTCACTTTCATCAAGAGGCTTTTTAGTTCCTCTTCACTTTCTGCCATAAGGGTGGTGTCATCTGCATATCTGAGGTTATTGATATTTCTCCCGGCAATCTTGATTCCAGCTTGTGTTTCTTCCAGTCCAGCATTTCTCATGATGTACTCTGCATATAAGTTAAATAAGCAGGGCGACAATATACAGCCTTGACATACTCCTTTTTCTATTTGGAACCAGTCTGTTGTTCCATGTCCAGTTCTAACTGCTGCTTCCTGACCTGCGCACAGATTTCTCAAGAGGCAGGTCAGATAGTCTGGCATTCCCATCTCTTTCAGAATTTTCCACAGTTTATTGTGATCCACACAGTCAAAGGCTTTGGCATAGCCAATAAAGCAGAAATAGATGTTTTTCAAAAGATACTATGATATTAGGAACAAAAATATCACTTACCAAGAACAACAAATCTTTGTTCAAATGTTTTTTGGAATTATTACAGAATTAGCTCTTCTCTTACAGCTTCATAGTATAACTAAGAAGTTTAAAGTTTCAAAGATATCTAAGTAAAGTAATAACTTTAGCTTGATTTAAGTTAAATAAAACTGTTTCCTCAGGAGTTTATTCATTGTGTTTTTTAATACCAACCTTATAATGCCCATTCAGGCCTATATAGACTAGAATGCTTAAAGTATGGTTTCTCAACCTTAGCACTATTGACATGTTTAATTTCTTTTGTTACACAATAAACACCAAATTTGATTAATTAAAATAATACCCATATACTAACTCACAGTTCAATATGTCAGAAGTCCAGTAGAGCATGGATGGTTCTCTACTCTGGCTGGGGATGAGTTCTGACTTGGAAGCTGGAAGTGTATATGTGTTAGTCACTCAATCATCTCTGAATCTTACTACCATTCCCCACCCCACCCCCATGGACTGCTGCCTGCCAGTCTCCTCTCTCCATGACATTTCCCAAGCAAGAATACTGGTGTGGGTAGCCATTCCCTTCTCCATGGAATCTTCCCTACCCAGGAATTGAACGTTTATCTCTTGTATTGCAGGCAGATTCTTTACTATCTGAGCCACCAAGGAAGCTGTTGGAGGCTGGAGGTCTTCTTCAAAGTACATTCTTGTTTTAGGAAGAGCATAGTTGTTATGGCTGTGGAATTGAAGTCCTTATTTCCTTTCTGGATGTCAGCCAGAACTACTATAGGCTCCTGAAGGCCACTTGCAGATCCTTGACTGTGGGCCTCAAAATCTCAGCAGCAAAGAACTTCCTCGCATGTGTCAAACCTTTCTCAAACTCAGAAGCTCTCTGATTTCCTCTTCTACGACCATCAGGGGAAAACTCATTGCTTTTATTTTTTTTTTTTGTTTAGGCTTTACATGATGATTAATAGATATAATTAACAATCAATATTTGTTATTTTATAGCCATATACAGTTTCTTCCTTAAAGAGTGAAGGGAAAAATATACAAGTGCAAAATGGCTTTTTTGGGGAAATATTCCACGTAGTTTTCTATGTTGGTGAGGTAAATACTTTGAAGTGAGAATGTCTTTTTAATTCTGCCTCATAGTCCAACTCATTGCTTTTAAAGGGCCTATATTATTAGCCTACTTGGCTATCTCCCCATCTTAATGTCAGCTGTGCCATTTAACATAATCATGCATAAAATCCTATTAGCAGTTCCGGGATTATACATGGCATGTACACAGAGAGGGTGATAAATCTTCAGGGACATTTTAGAATCCTCCCTACCATTTAATGAGATAATTCTTTGCTGTGGGTTCTGTTCCATGTAATATGAGTTAATTTAGCAGGATCCCTGTCTTCTACCCACTAGACCGCCCAAACCCCTGGCCCTATACTAGTGCATGACCTGTTCGAAACCGAGTTGCACAGCACTAAGTGAGTGGCAGGCAAGCAAGCAAAACTTCTGTATTTACAGCCACTCTCCATTACTTGCGTTTCTTCCTGAGCTTTACCTCGTCAGATCAGCCATCAGGAACCCTACTGTGAACCACGTGAGAAAGCGGTCTAGCTTGTGAGCGCCTTGCAAGAATCTAATGCCTGTTGATGGAGCTGAGGTGGTGATGCTAGCACTGGGGAATGGTTGCAAATATGAATTATCATTAACAAAGTAAATGTAATATACTTAAATTATCTTGAAACCACCCCCACCCCTAGTCCTTCGAAAAATTGTCTTCTATGAAACTAGCCGGGTGTCAAAAAGATGGGGCACTGATGCACTAGATGAAGTTACATTCTCCACCCCAAGTTTTCACACTCAAAAATGTCTCCCAACTTTGCCAAATGTCCCCTGGGGTGAGGAGGAGAGGCAAAATTGCTCTGAGATAAGAATCACCGGTTAAAACTCTCTTCTGTTATCATGAAATGCAGTGTAAAAATAAAAATATGCATACTCCTATTCTTAAGTCCCGTAAAATATGGATTTTGCTAACTTACTGTAATTTTATTAACTTACTATTGGTTTTTAAATACATAATAGCATACATCATTACAATGACTATTTTACAATGGAGCTATAGTATTGATTTTTTCTTTTTTTTGCTACTTGAACAGCAACCATGATAAACACTAGTTTTAAAAAGTTAGGCAACTAGAAGGAAGAGTAGTGGGAAATTCAAAGAATTTAGACTTAAAATTGAGATAACTCATTAATAGAAGTCAAAGCTGGATCTATATTGGCCTTCAAGTCCTAATTTTCCTTCAATTTGTTATGGGTTTGCTATGAATTTGCCACCTATGGAATTTTCTCTACTGTCTTAAAATTTATTGATATTCAACATGGAGCATTTTCAAGGTTTTTAGTTTCACAGTTTTACATCTAGCTCTATAAAATGGAAGTGTCTTTTATTAGTTCTAAAAAGTATCTTTTGTGAGTTTCTGGGGACAAACTCTTCATATTCTCAGATTGCTAAAATTTCTCATGTCCATCCTCTCATAATATTTTTGAATTTATGGATTTTCACAGCATTCCTTCTTGACTTTTATTTTCTCCAGCTTTATGAATTCTATTTTTTTTCAAAATCTCTGCTTATATAGAAGCATCTTTCTGTTCCATAATTCATGTGGCCTCAAGATTTTGTAATGAGGGTAGAGTCTGCTTTTTTGAAACCTTGATATCAATAGTGTGGAGAGAAGGGGCTGTGAGCTGATGCTGCCAAATCATACACCTAACTAGTTGTTTAAGTTTGGACTACTTAAAGTCAAGTACTCATTGCTGTTACTCTAATCTATAGATTATTTCACATACTCTTTTGGATTGTTAAAAAATTAAAGATATAATATATGCGAAGTCCCCAAATAGTGCTTAGCTCCTAGAAGTCACAAGTAAATTTAACTATTTGTTTAAAAAATGTATGTTGAAAACTCATCTATGGTAAATGCATTTAGCAGTTGAAAACACACACAAAAACAGATGCCTTGGTCTTCATTGGTCTAGTAACTTTTATGCTCATAGAAAGATGATACACAAAGGGAGGGAGATATTAACTGTGATGTTCTTGCCCTACTGGCTAGAAAGTTAAGATTTTGGAAACTATCACACAGACCTAGGTAGTGATGACAGTTCCCAGTTGTGCTGTCTTCAACCCTTAATGAGAGCCACTAGCAAAGAAGTAGATTACTAGTATATGCTGTAACTATGATTATCCTCTGTGGATAACTTTGCAAAATACAGACATCTAAACATCCCAAGATATTTTGATTCATTATGTTTCCAATGAGGCATAATAAGGTTGACCCCTGGAAAATATGGGACTTAGGGACACCAACCCTCGTCATGGAAAATGTATGTATAATGTATAGTCTGTTCTTCATATAATGGATTCCTGCACATCCCCGTTTCCCTCCATATTTGCAGTTCTATTTGTGGATTCAACCAACAGAAGATCGTGTCACAGTATACTACTTACTATTGAAAAATAAAACCCACATAAGTCATGGACTTGAACAGTTCAAACTTTTGTTGTTCAAGAATCAGCTATACCATCTGAAAGTTCAAAGAATGTCAAGGTGAGTTTGACATATAATTCAAGTCTAGAGGTTATGGCCTTGTGGACCATGATTTATGGTTACTTTTTTTATCATCCACTAACTGGGGGTCATTGCCTTAATTTATTGTGTTGTTATGGACTTTTCTGAACGTGGTAATTTCTTGCTTAAAGTGTTTCAGGACTGGGTATATCAGTATTTTATGGAAGCACACAATCATGTTTTCTATTTTGTGTTCAACACTCCTCACCAAAAATTCTCAACTTCCTGACAAATCTTCTAGGCAAAGTTCACAAGTAACTATTTTATCCTAGAGTATGACTGATTAATAGAGAATCAAATGAAAAATGAAGGAACTTTGGGTTTTCCTGGTGGCTCAGTGGTAAAGAATCTGTCTGACAGTCAGGAGATGCAGATTTGAGCTCTGGTTTGGGAAGATCCCCTGGAGAAGGAAAGGACAACCCACTCGATATTTTTGTCTGGTAAATCCCTATCAGAGCAGCCTGATAGGCTACAGTCCTTGGAGGCACTAGGAGCTGGACATGACTTAACAACTAAACAAGAACAACAACAATAATTCTTTACGTAAAGGCTAATGACGTAAAGAGACAAAGCTGTTTATTTGATGTAATGAGATCTGACACCTTGGGTGACTAGGCATATAAAAAAAAGATGCAAGTTTTTCATATCTACTACACATCACTATGCATTATCTAGTTTGAAGTTCATATGCTTTTCCTCTCTTCATTTATATAATCTTGTTTGATCATCTTTAGATTTTTCTATTTATATGTTATTTCATTCTCTAGAAATTAAGTGACATCTATAAATCTGGCAGGCTTACTAATCACTTTATAAATCTCATTAAAGTAGTAAGTAAATACGATCTCATAAGAATATTTTTTGAAACCCTTGCATTCACAGCTTTGTACCTCTCTATTTCTGATCCAGGGTCATTGGCATTAATTCAATTGTTTATTCATTATCTCTTGTTTAGTTGATTTCCCTTATCTTTTCATTTTTCAACATTGTGTTTAATTTTTCAAAATTGTTTAATGTTGTTAGTTTAATTTTTCCATTTTTTAAGAAAAAAGTAAAAAAAAAAAAATACCTGCAATTATTAACTAAAGTGATCTCCACTTATAGAAGTTTTCCTATCTTTTCCTCAATATATACAATTCCATAAATGTCCCCTAATCTTATGTTTTACTGCATTGTACTAAGCAGAAATAAGTATGCAAATGGGACTAACTGGGCTATAATTCATAAAATTATCCCAAATTATTCCTCTC
Source organism: Ovis canadensis (assembly GCF_042477335.2). Lineage (NCBI taxonomy): Eukaryota > Metazoa > Chordata > Mammalia > Artiodactyla > Bovidae > Ovis > Ovis canadensis. The sequence goes on along the minus strand of NC_091254.1, from coordinate 54,944,636 downwards.
AGGAATGAAATCAATTGGTATTCTTAAAGGAACTATTTGTTAATCACACAGTAACACATTTTCATAATTTTATCCTGATCTTTTATTCTCCATATTTTTTTGGTAATTGCCTATTTAATTGTCTGCAATATTTCTTTTAAAATGCTGTATTTCAAGTGTTTTACCACACAATGGTTGATGACCTTGGGCATCTTCCTACTCCAGCTTGTACAATTTCCTCCAAATTTATTGGCTAGTAGTATCCTCAGAATAAACTAAAAGCCCCAAATGTGTATTTAGGAATACATGCCATTGAGCTTTATGATGACCATTGCAAATGGACTTCCAGAACTGAATTTTATTTGCTTGGCAAGAAAAAAAAAGTCACAATTCTTTCACTTCTGGTGTCCTGGAGCAATTAATACCCATTGCAAATGCAATTTGCCTTTTCCTATTATTGTTATTTCATACTAATATTGAAATTCACCATTTCTCCTAGGGAACAGGAATCAGGCTCAATAGTTGAGTAAGAACTGGAAATGATTTGAGCTCTTGCCTGGCAAGTCCCATGAACGGAGGAGCCTGGTAGGCTGCAGTCCATGAGGTCGCTAGGAGTTGAACACGACTGAGCGACTTCACTTTCACTTTTCACGTTCAGCATTGGAGAAGGAAATGGCAACCCACTCCAGTGTTCTTGCCTGGAGAATCCCAGGGACGGGGGAGCCTGATGGGCTGCCTTCTCTGGGGTCGCACAAAGTTGGACACGACTGAAGTGACTTAGCAGCAGCAGCAGCAGTAGCAGAATAGATTCATGTGAAGGCCTCATTGTAATGGTGGACAAAGTTCTAGAAAGTTAAGAATTCTGAGTTTGGCAAACTCTGTATTTCTTCATGTGACAATTTGAAGAGACATTAAAAATCGTTTATTCTCACAAAAGTTATTCAAGGCATATATAGTATGGAATTTTCCCCTTTAAATATACCAAACTATCCACTGTATTTTCTAAGATGATAATGAATCATTTCCAAATATATATACGTTTGAACTGAAACGTTTCACATTTGAAGAAAGCTTAAAGGCAACTAAAATTTTGATATTTGATATTACCAAATTTTATATGCTAACATACCAACTGATACATATACATATCTATAATATTAAAAATGTAAATATTAGTAAAAGATTCTTAGTTTCTCACACAGAGATTTTCTCCCAACATCCAGGGATATTATACTTATTTTTACAGTTAAAACTTAAGACTCATAAAATTAAACCAACTATTACAAAAGTTAATACTGGTAAAATTAAAATAATTTATAGGAATGAGGATCACAGAGGTTTGGTGGAAAAGTCGCTAATCAAAGATTAAATATTTGCTGAGTTCTGTCATTAAGCAAAACATAGCAAGGGCTCCAACATATTTTTAATCTACTTGCTGATACAATCTCATCACAGAATACAGAATACCATATTTGAGTAGAATACATAATAGAAACAAATTGAGAAAGAACAAAGAGATTGTTAAAAAATGAGAACAATGACACAAAATCCATTTGAATACCTGTATTCAAAAATGTGAGGTTTTCTCTTTGTTGTGTTTTGGTTTATGGAGCTGATTTCATTTAGCAAAGTTTTCCAAATATTTGCTATATATCTTCGTGCACAGTTTAAGAATTTCAAGTATTTTAATGGAATAACTAACCTAGGAAATGGAAAATTTAGAAACTCACATTTGAAGAACTATTAATATAATTGAGTTGATTGCTATAGATTTGGAAAAGTCTGTCTTAAAAAAATAGCCTGGACTTTGAAATAAGAATAAAATAATTTTTAATTCCTGTTCTGCCACTAATAAACAGTATAAATTTGTCATGGCATTTAACCTCTCTAAATAAAAGTGTTTATCTGTAAAGTGAAGATATAAGTTTGAAAATGCATGAAAAGGCTCACATGAGACGTGGCATTTGTAAAGTAGTGAAGTGTCTTGCAGAGTAAGCACTCAAAAAGTATTTGCTATCGTGCTCAATGATGAATCATTTTTCCTAAAGTGAAGGGAGTGGGAAAGCACATTAGAAAGGCTTTAATGCTAAGATGCTATTGGAACTTCATTTCAGAAGATGGATTTTATATGATGCCTGGCATTAATAACATTAATTCATTCTAAAATTTTATTTGTCTCTTAGCCAATAATCCTTATTTTTTAAAAGGGGCAGTACAGCATAAAGAAAATAAAAACTACATCCATTTAAAAATTTTAGTTAGATAATAGAAATCAACATAGGATAACCAAGAGCAGTTTATTCAAGATACAAAGAGTGACTTTGAATTAATTACTTCAACATATCTAAATCCTATCACCTTTGAATCACAGATGTTTTCAAGTAAACCAGTGCTGACAAGATAAACACTACCATGAGCAGTATGAAAATGCAAAAAGACGGGAGATTGAGAGATGAACTCTTGAGGCAGATAGTTGCCCATATCCTACTGGAGAACAGTGGAGAAATACCTCCAGAAAGAGTGAAGAGATGGAGTCAAAGCAAGAACAATACCCAGTTGTGGATGTGACTGGTGATGGAAGTCAAGTCCAATGCTGAAAAGAGCAATATTCCATAGGAACCTGGAATGTTAGGTCCATGAATCAAGACAAACTGGAAGTGGTCAAACAGGAGACGGCAAGAGAGAACATCAACATTTTAGGAATCAGCGAACTAAAATGGACTAGAATGGGTAAATTTAAGTCAGATGACCATTACACCTACTACTTTGGGCAAGAATCCCCTAGAAGAAATAGAGTAGCCATTATAGTCAACAAAAGAGTCAGAAAGGCAGTATTTGTATGCAGTCTTGAAAACATAATGATCTCTGTTAATTTCCAAGCAAACCATTCAATATCACAGAATAATCAGACTGATTATATTCTTTGCAGTCAAAGATGGAGAAGTTCTATACTGTCAGCAAAAACAAGACCAGGAGCTGACTGTGGCTCAGATCATGAACTCCTATTGCCAAATTCAGATTTAAACAGAAGAAAGTAGGGAAAACCACTAGGCCATTCAGATCTAACCTAAATCAAACCTCTTATAATTATATAGTGGAGGTGAAACATAGATTCAAGAGATTAGATCTAATAGACAGAGTGCCTGAAGAATTATGAATGGAGGTTCATGACACTGTACAGGAGTCAGGGATCAAGACCATCCCCAAGAAAAAGACATGCAAAAAATCAAAATGGCTGTCTGAGGAGCCCTTACAAATAGCTATGGAAAGAAGAGAAATGAAAGGCAAAGGAGAAAAGGAAAGATATACACATCTGAATGCAGATTTCCAAAGAATAGCAAGGAGAGATAAGAAAGCCTTCCTCAGAGATCAGTACAAAGAAATAGAGGAAAATAATAGAATGGGAAAGACTAGAGATCTCTTCAAGAAAATTAGAGATAACAAGGGAATATTTCATGCAAAGATGGGCTCAATAAAGGACAGAAATGGTCTGGACCTAACAGAAGCACAAGATACTAAGAAGATGTGTCTCAAATACACAGAAAAACTAGACAAAAAAGATCTTCATGACCCAGATAATCATGATGACATGGTCACTCACCTAGAGCCAGACATACTGAGATGTGACATCAAGTGGGTTTTAAGAAGCATCACTATGAACAAAGCTAGTGGAGGTGATGGGATTCCAGTTGAGCTATTTCAAATCCGGAAAGATGATGCTGTGAAAGTGCTGCACTCGATATGCCAGCAAGTTTGGAAAACTCAGCAGTGGCCACAGGACTGGAAAAGGTCAGTTTTCATTCCAATTCCAAAGAAAGGCAATGCCAAAGAATGCTCAAATTAATGCCTATTGCACTCATCTCGCATGCTAGCAAAGTAATGCTCAAAATTCTCCAAGCCAGGCTTCAGCAGTACGTTAACCATGAACTTCCAGATATTCAAGCTGAATTTAGAAAAGGCAGAGGAACCAGAGATCAAATTGATAACATCGATTGGGTCATTGAAATAGCAAAAGAGTTCCAGAAAAATATCTATTTCTGCTTTATTGACTATGCCAAAGCCTTTGTGTGGATCACAACGAACTATGGAAAATTCTTCAAGTGATGGAAATGCCAGACCACCTGACCTGTGTCCTGAGAAATCTGTATGCAGGTCAAGAAACAACAGTTAAAAATGAATATGGAACAAGAGACTGTTTCCAAACAGGAAAGGAGTATGTCAAGGCTGTGTATTGTCACCCTGCTTATTTAACCTATCTGCATCATGAGAAATGCTGGACTGGAAGAAACACAAGCTGGAATCAAGATTTCCAGGAGAAACATCAATAACCCCGATATGCAGATGACACGACCCTTAGGGCAGAAAGTGAAGAAGAACTAAAGAGTCTCTTGATGAAAGTGAAAGAGGAGAGGGAAGAGTTGACTTAAAACTCAACATTCAGAAAACTAACATCATGGCCTCTGGTCCCATCACTTCTTGGCAAATAGATGGGGAAACAGTGAGAAACTATTTTTTTGAGCTCCAAAATCACTGCAGATGGTGACTGCAGCCATGAAATGAAAAGATGCTTACTCCTTGGAAGAAAAGTTATGACCAAACTAGACAGCATGATAAAAAGAAGAAACATTACTTTGCCAACAAAGGTCCATCTAGGCAAAACTATGGTTTTTCCAGTAGTCATGTATGGCTGTGAGAGTTGGACTATAAGGAAAGCTGAACGCTGAAAAATTGATGCTTTTGAACTGTGGTGTTGGAAAAGACTCTTGAGAGTCCTTTGCACAGCAAGTATATGCAACCAGTCCATCCTAAAGGAAATCAGTCCTGAATGTTCATTGGAAGGACTGATGCTGAAGCTAAAACTCCAGTACTTTGGCCACCTGAAGTGAAGAACTGACTCATTTTAAAAGATCCTGATGCTGGGAAAGATTGAAGGCAGAAGGAGAAGGGGATGACAGAGGATGAGATGGTTGGATGGCATCACTGACTCAATGGACATGAGTTTGAATAAACTCTAGGTGTTGGGGATGGACAGGGAGGCCTGGTGTGCTGTGTCCATGGGGTCACAAAGAGTCGGACATGACTGAGTGACTGAACTGAACTGAATTGACTTGATAAATCTACTAGGGATCAGAACAACTTCAACCATGTTTTAACAACTTTCTTGAAAGTATCCCTTGATATAGCTGATGAGTTACCAGGAAGAAATTGCTATGGTTGAATATAGGGAAATATGGTCAATTTCCAGGTTGAAAACAGAAAAGTAAGTGACTGCAGCCCTGCCCCCTTGAAGACCTTCTGTTCTATCACTGCTCTTATCATGCTGAGACATTGTCATTTTACCCTTTTCTGTAGAAGCATGGAGAGCAACATTTGTAATAAAACAGTTGTTGTCATTGCTGTTTTTTTTCAGAGAGGTTAAAAATGTGTGAAACTTTTTAGGGGTCTAAAGGATAAAATTCTCCAGGCAATAATACTGGAGTGGGTAGCCTTTCCCTTCTCCAGGGGATCTTCCTGACCCAAGGATTGAACCCAGGACTCCTGCATTGCAGGAGAATTCTTTACTTGCTGAGCCACAAGGGAAGCCCAAAGGACTAAAATAAAATAAAATAAAATAAAATTGTATGAAGTAACGGCTAGATCCTTAGTTGCATTTTCTAGTGTTTAGTGGAGAATCAATGGCACCCCACTCCAGTACTCTTGCCTGGAAAATCCCACGGATGGAGGAGCCTGGAAGGCTGCAGTCCATGGGGTCGCTAAGTGTCGGACACAACTGATCGACTTCCCTTTCACTTTTCACTTTCATACATTGGAGAAGGAAATGGCAACCCACTCCAGTGTTCTTGCCTGGAGAATCCCAGGGACGGGGGAGCCTCGTGGGCTTCCATCTCTAGAGTCGCACAGAGTCGGACACGACTGAAGCGACTTAGCAGCAGCAGCAGTGTTTAGTGCTGTGGGAATATATGAGAGTGTTTACATTATTTACAAAATAATTTATGAAACATGTAATTATATGGAACCTATTAGGTGCCCAGGAAATAAAGAGCATCCAAAGGAAAAGAATGCAACACACTCTCCTCACCTCAAAAATATTAGTTTATTTGGGTCAAAAGAAATGCATGCTCCATATAAGGAAATAAGTATAGGGGGCACTGAATGAAACAGATGCCACAGAATGAAAAGAAAAGATGATTGAAGAAATTGGTGGGGGTTAGTGTTACAAGTCAAAAGTAAATATTAAGGCTATAGATATGGTGGATGAAGCAGTGCCCTACCTGAAAGTTCCTTGCCATCTGGCACTAAGTAAATGAAGAAAGGGAAAATGATCTTGGGGTGGAGGGGCTATAGAGAAGAAATCTGAGGATATGAGATAAATAACTCTGATGGAATTGAACTTTGAATTAATGCCTAAAATGTACATTCTTAAATAAGAAAAGACTAAGATACTTTTTTTAAGTTTGTTTATTTTTGGCAGGACAGAAATGAAAAGGACAAAGTAGTTTCTTGTTCATGTAGCTGTGGGTAGTAGTCACTCACATAGCAAGAGTGTTTATTCTCTGGGCTTCCATGCAGCTGCCTGGAGCTGGCACTGGAGCCAAGCAGAGCTTGATCACACGAAGCCAGCATAGACTTTTAAATGATAATTTTGCTGGAGCTCACATCTAAGACCCCACAGACTTTGAGGGCTTAGCTCTCAAATTCAAGCTTTTGGAACCCAATTTTTGTTTCTCTCAAATTAATGCCTTTGAGATGAATATTAAAGCATATTTTGAAATTCAAAAGATAAGCATTTTCTTTCTAAGTTATCTGAACTTTTCCTTTCCCAGAGGCATGAAAGGTGAAAAATCTGAATTTCCCAGAATAATCAGGTTAATGTGTGTATATAGGTACATATATGCATATAAAGAAATATATGTTTATTACATTTATATCATAAAGAATTGCATTTATTATTGTTTTCTGAAGAGGACATTTTTCATTGCTACCACTTTGTAAGGCTGTTTTATCAGTAAAACAATTTGGGAAACATTGTTTCTACTATTAAATGATAATAACTATTACTATATGAAATGTTATCTGAAACCCTGAAATATACATATTTAAAATAGATTATTTTAAAATTAGTTGACAATGGAACCTATTTCTTGAGATCTATGTTTCATCTTTGCATAAGAGCTGAGGAAATACTTATGGGAAATATTGCTAGATAGCATATAGAAATCATCATATGAAACAGAAATCAGTTTTGTGAGATTTTTCATCTTCCCCATCATCTACCTCAACCTAACAGCTGTGAGAAGTCCGAAAAACCATCTTACTCATCTTGCATTCTTAACATGTGACATGTTATATAAGTTTTGCTTGCATGTGTCCTCAATCATGTCTGACTTTTTGTGACCCTCTGGACTGTAATCACCAGGTTCTTCTGTTCATGGGATTCTCAAAGTAAGAATACTGGAGTGGGTTGCTGCTCTCTTCCATGTATATAAGCTATAGCTGGGCTACTTACGTGTTTTGTTCAAATTTTCTTCAAAATTTGGATGCATTTCTGGTAAAAAATGTATCAATATTCCTTTATAAAATATTGTTCAGATTTGAGATTTGATTTTTATTATTATTGTCAAGTTAGAGTAGATTTGCATAAAGGATAGTTAAGTAAAATATGTTTAAAGCCTGTAACTAATTAATTAATAAATATTTATTAGGATTTGGGGATGAGTAAAGACGCTTGTAGCTAAGATGTGAAACTAAGAATTGAAAAGGAACACTTAATAGATTTGATTAAATTTAGATTTAAACTGGTTCTTTAAAAAGATAATTGAGGCTGATAGGCAAACAAGAGACAAAAACAGTTGCATTTTCTGACAGTTTTACTTCTCAAAATGCATTATTATCTCCTATATTTATGTAAGAAAAATATAAATTTCTTAGAAAACAGTGACATGAAGAAGTATCTAACAAAAAGTACAAAATACAGTATATCAAAATGTCTTTGCAGTTAAGTTCAGTCACTCAGTCATGTCTGCCTCTTTGTGACCCCATCAACTGAAGCATGCTAGGCTTCCCTGTGCATCACCAACTCCTGGAGCTTGCTCAAACTCATGTCCATGGAGTTGGTGATGCCATCCAACCATCTCATCCTCTGTTGTCCGCTTCTCCTGCCTTCAATCTTCCCCAGCATCAGGGTCTTTTTCAATGAGTCCATTTTCCACATCAGGTGGCCAAATTATTGGAACTCCAGCTTCAGCATCATTCCTTCCAATGAATATTCAGGACTGATTTCTTTTAGGATTTACTGGATTGATCTACTGGCAGTCCAAGGGACTCTTGAGAGTCTTCTCCAACAACACAGTTCAAAAGCATCAATTCTTTGGTGATCAGCTTTCTTTATAGTCCAACTCTCATATCCATACATGACTACTGGAAAAACAATAGCTTTGACTAGATGGACCTTTGTCAATGAAGTAATATCTCTGCCTTTTAATAAGCTGTCTAGGTTGGTCACAGCTTTTCTTCCAAGGAGCAAGCGTCTGTTAATTTCATGGCTGCAGGCAACATCTGCAGTGATTTTGGAGCCCAAAAAAATAAAGTCTGATATCATTTCCCCATCTAGTTGTCATGAGGTGATGGGACCAGATGCCATGATCTTAGTGTTCTGAATGTTGAGCTTTAAGCCAACTTTTCCACTCACTCCTTTAACTTTCATCAAGAGGCTTTTCAGTTCCTCTTCCCTTTCTGCCATAAGGGTGGTGTCATCTGCATATCTGAGATTGTTGATATGTCTCCTGGCAACTTGATTCCAGCCTGTGCTTCATCCAGCCTGGCATTTCACATGATGTACTATGCATATAAGTTAAATAAGCAGGGTGACAGTATACAGCTTTGATGTACTTCTTTCCCAATTTGGAACCAGTCCATAGTTCTATGTCTGGTTCTAACTGTTGCTTCTGGACCTGTATACAGATTTCTCAGAAGGCAGGTAAGGTGGTCTGGTATTCCCATCTCTTTAAGAATGTTCCGCAGTTTGTTGTAGTCCATATAGTTAAAGGCTTTGCCATAATCAATAAAACAGAAATAGATTTATTTTTTTGGAACTCTCTTTTTTTGTCTATGATCCAACAGATGTAGGCAACTTGATCTTTGGTTCCTCTGCCTTTTCTAAATCCAGTTTAGATATGGAAGTTCTCAGCTCATGTATTGTTGAAGGCTGCTTTGGAGAATTTGAGCATTATTTTGCTAGCACGTGAGATGAGTGCAACTGTGCAATAGTTTGAACATTCGTTGGCACTGCCTTTCTTTGGGACTGGAATTAAAACTGATCTTTTCCAGTCCTGTGACCTCTACTGTTTTCAAATTTGCTGGCATATTGAGTGCAGCAGTATCACAGCATCACCTTTTATGATCTGAAATAGCTCAACTGGAACTCTATCACCTCCACTAGCTTTGTTCATAGTGATACTTCCAAAGCCCACTTGACGTCACATTTCACAATGTCTGACTCTAGGTGAATGATCACATCATCATAGTTATCTGGCTCATTAATATCTTTTTTGTGTAGTTCTGTGTCTTCTTGCCACCTTTTCTCAATATTTTCTGCTTCTGTTGGGCCCTTACCATTTCTGCCCTTTATTGCGCCCAATATTGCATGAAGTGTTCCCTTGATATCTCTAATTTTCTTGAAAAGATCTCTAGTCTTTCCTATTCTATTGTTTTCCCCTATTTCTTTGCATTCATTGATCACTGAGGAAGGCTTTCTTATCTCTTCTCGTGTTTCTTTGGAACTCTGCATTCAGATGGGTATATCTTTCCTTTACTCTTTTGCCTTTAGCTTCTCTTCTCAGCTCTTTCTAAGGCCTCCTCAGACAACCATTTTACCATTTTGCTTCACACACTTTGAGTGTTTAAATGATTCCTGTGGAGGCATGGGTCAGGAGTAGCCTGCCACTGGGACAGGGTCTGTGGCTGCAGCAGACCTGGGTAAAGCAGTATTACCCACCATAGAGCTGCCGAACAGATGACCCACAAACTGCAGAACAATTATACTAAAGAAATTCTCGGCCTATTAAGAAAGTTCTAGGACCCACAATGGATTTTCCAACGTGGGGAACCAGCAAAAGGACTGAGAATCCTCAGGGAATTTGACTCTGGAAGCCAGTGGGATTTGATTACAAAACTTCCACAGGACTAGGGAAACAGACTCTTGGAGGGCACAAAAAATACTCCATGGGCCCCAGGAACCAGGAGAAAGGACCAGTGTCCCCACAAGAGACTGAGTTGGACTTGCCTGTGAGTGTCCTACAGTCTTTAGTGGACAGTTTAGCCTCAGGTCAAACAGGGAGGGAACACAGCCCCACCTATCAACAGAAGATTGGATTAAAGATTTACTGAGCATGGCCTTACCCAGTTTCCCCCACAGTCAGTCTCTCCCATCAGGAAGCTTACATCAGCCTCTTATCCTTTTTCATCAGAGGGCAGAAAGAATGAAAACCACAGTTACAGAAAACTAACCAGTCTGATCATATGGACCACAGCCTTGTCTAACTCAATGAAACTATACATATTTAGAAGTCGCTGATCCAGTAATGTTCAAATAAATGAAGTTAAAAATAACATTATCCTATCAGATTGATTAAAAAAATTAAAAGATTGACCACATTCAATGTTGGAAAGAATTTGAGTATATACTCTTGGTGTATCTTTAAGCTGATATCTATCAGGAAGTTACTTTGGAAATAGTTATCAAAATCATGTGCATTTTCTTTGCCCCAACAATCTCATTTTTATATATTTATCTATAGAGATACAAAACAATTGAAGACACACGTATTGTGATGGCCAATATACCTTAGAATTTTAGAAAAATTAAGCATATGGAAATGATTAAATTTCTAGAATGTTCCCACCAATACTGATAAAGTTGATCTTTAAGTATTTACACACAAAGATGTTTTTTGAAATAGATATAAATATGTAAGACATACTTATCTGGGTGTACTAGTGTGGTGGGAGTGAGGTTGAGGGCAGTGGGGGTTTGAGAGGGCCTTGAGGTGACATACAACAGTCTACTGGTGGCTGAAGTGGGGTAATACGAAAAAGACAACTTGAGAGGAATCATTCATCCTCTATATCATACTGTGTGTTTTTTTTTTTTTTTTAAGATTTCCTTTTGCCCTCAAGAGTTTGTATAACTCTATAATTTAAGAAGTTACTCCAACTCTGAAAAACATTTCACATATGAATACCATATTTTGTTGGAGAAAAAGAGTATTAAAAGTAAAATAAATTTAAAGTGGAATTGATCACTAATGTGAATAGATCACAGCGTTTTTATGGAACTAAATAAAATCATTGTGCTACTAACCTGGTCTCATTAAAATGTTTACAATGAACTTGTGTAAGTTACATGGGGGAATACTATTTGTCAGCCACTGAAAACATTGTATGAGGAGCAAACCCATATCCAAGGAGTGGTGGCTGCACAGGCACAGGAGGGCCAAGAGGAGCTACTCCACATTCAAGGTCAGGAGGGGCAGTGGTGAGGAGATACCCCTCATCCAAGGTAAGGAACAGTGGCTGTGCTTTGCTGGAGCAGCTGTGAAGAGATATCCCACGTACAAGTTAAGAGAAACCCAAGTAACACAGTAGGTGTTGTGAGAGGCATCAGAGGGCAGACACACAAACCATAATCACAGAACACTAGTCAATCTAATCATACGGACCACAACCTTATCTAATTCAATGAAGCTAAGCCATGCCCTAAACTGTGGAAAATTCTGAAAGAGATGGGAATACCAGACCACCTGACCTGCCTCTTGAGAAATCTGTATGCAGGTCAGGAAGCAACAGTTAGAACTGGACATGGAACAACAGACTGGTTCTAAATAGGAAAAGGAGTATGTCAAGGCTGTATATTGTCACCCTGCTTATTTAACTTATATGCATAGTACATCATGAGAAACGCTGGACTGGAAGAAACAGAGGCTGGAATCAAGATGGCCGGGAGAAATATCAATAGCCTCAGATATGCAGATGACACCACCCTTATGGCAGAAAGTGAAGAGGAGCTAAAAAGCCTCTTGATGAAAGTGAAAGAAGAGAGTGAAAAAGTTGGCTTAAAGCTCAACATACAGAAAATGAAGTTCATGGCATCTGGTCCCATCATTTCATGGCAAATATGTGAGGAAACAGTAGAAACAGTGGCAGGCTTTATTTTGGGGGGCTCCAAAATCACTGCAGATGGTGACTGCAGCCATGAAATTAAAAGAGGCTTACTCCTTGGAAGAAAAGTTATAACCAACCTAGATAGTATATTCAAAAGCAGAGACATTACTTTGCCAACTAAGGTCCGTCTAGTCAAGGCTATGGTGTTTCCAGTGGTCATGTATGGATGTGAGAGTTGGACTGTGAAGAAGGCTGAGCGCCAAAGAATTGATGCTTTTGAACTGTGGTGTTGGAGAAGACTCTTGAGAGTCCCTTGGACTACAAGGAGATCCAACCAGTCCATTCTGAAGGAGATCAGCCCTGGGATTTCTTTGGAAGGAATGATGCTAAAGCTGAAGCTCCAGTACTTTGGACACCTCATGCAAAGAGTTGACTCATTGGAAAAGACTCTGATGCTGGGAGGGATTGGGGGCAGGAGGAGAAAGGGACAACCCAGGATGAGATGGCTGGATGGCATCACTGACTTGATGGACGTGAGTCTGAGTGAACTCTGGGAGTTGGTGATGGACAGGGAGGCCTGGCGTGCTGCGATTCATGGGGTCGCAAAGAGTCGGACATGACTGAGCGACTGAACTAAACTGAAGCCATGCCCTATCAGGCCAGCCAAGATGGGAGGGTCATGGTGAAGAGGTCTGACTGATTGTGGTCCACTGGAGAAGGGAATGGCAAACCACTGCAGTATTCTTGCCTTGAGAACCTCATGAACAGTATGAAAAGGCAAAATGATAGGGTACTGAAAGAGGAACTCCCCAGGTTGGTAGGTGTCCAATATGCTACTGGAGATCAGTGGAGAAATAACTCCAGAAAGAATGAAGGGATGGAGCCAAAGCAAAAATAACATCCAGCTGTGGATGTGACTGGTGATGGAAGTCAAGTCTGATGCTGTAAAAAGCAATATTGCATAGGAACCTGGAATGTTAGGTCCATGAATCAAGGTGAATTGGAAGTAGTCAAATAGGAGATGGCAAGAGTGAACATCGACATTCTAGGAATCAGTGAACTAAAATGGACTGGAATGGGTGAATTTAACTCAGATGACCATTATATCTAGTACAGTGGGCTGGTTTCCCTCAGAAGAAATTGAGTAGCCATCATGGTCAACCAAAGAGTCCAAAATGCAGTACTTGGATGCAATCTCAAAAATGACAGAATGATCTCTGTTTGTTTCCAAGGCAAACCATTCAATATCACAGTAATCCAAGTCTATGCCCCAACCAGTAATGCTGAAGAAGCTGAAGATGAACGGTTCTATGAAGACCTACAAGATCTTTTAGAAATAACACCCCCAAAACATGTCCTTTTCATTATAGGGGACTGGAATGCAGAAGTAGGAAGTCAAGAAACACCTGGGGTCATAGGCAAATTTGGCCTTGGAATATGGAATGAAGCAGGGCAAAGACTAATAGAGTTTTGCCAAGAGAACGCACTGGTCATAAAAAACACCCTCTTCCAACAACACATAAGAAGACTCTACACATGGACATCACCAGCTGGTCAACACCGAAATCAGACTGATTATATTCTTTGCAGCCAAAGATGGAGAAGCTCTGTACAGTCAGCAAAAACAAGACCAGGAGCTGACTGTGGCTCAGATCATGAACTCCTTATTGCCAAATTCAGACTTAAACCATTAAGGTATGACCTAAATCAAATCCCTTATGATTATACAGTGGAAGTGAGTAAGGGCCTAGATCTGATAGATAAAGTGCCTGGTTAACTATGGATAGAGGTTTGTGACATTGTACAGAAGACAGGGATTAAGACTATCCCCATGGAAACGAATGCAAAAAAAGCAAAATGGCTGTCTGGGGAGACCTTACAAATAGCTGTGAAAAGAAGAGCGATGAAAAAAAGCAAAGGCGAAAAGGAAAAATATAAGCATCTGAATGCAGAGTTCCAAAGAATAACAAGAAGAGATAAGAAAGCCTTCCTCAGTGATCAGTGCAAAGAAATAGACAAAAACAACAAAATGGGAAAGACTAGAGATCTCTTCAAGAAAATTAGAGATACCAAGGGAACATTTCATGCAAATGGACTCAATAAAGGACAGAAATGGTAGGGACCTAACAGAAGCAGAAGATATTAAGAAGAGGTGGCAAGAATATACAGAAGAACTGTACAAAAAAGAGCATCAGTTCAGTTCAGTTGAGTTCAGTCACTCAGTTGTGTCCGACTCTTTGCAACCCCATGAATCACAGCACGCCAAGCCTCCCTGTCCATCACCAACTCCCGGAGTTCACTCAGACTCAGACGTTCACCGAGTCAGTGATGCCATCCAGCCATCTCATCCTCAGTCGTTCCCTTCTTCTCCTGACCCCAATCCCTCCCAGCATCAAAGTCTTTTCTAATGAGTCAACTCTTCGCACGAGGTGGCCAAATCATTCCTTCCAAAGAAATCCCAGGGTATATCTCCTTCAGAATGGACTGGTTGGATCTCCTTGCAGTCCAAGGGACCCTCAAGAGTCTTCTCCAACACCACAGTTCAAACGCATCAATTCTTTGGCGCTCAGCCTTCTTCACAGTCCAACTCTCACATCCATACATGACTACTGGGAAAACCATAGCCTTGACTAGATGGACCTTGGTTGGCAAAGTAATGTCTCTGCTTTTGAATATACTATCTAGGTTGGCCATAACTTTTCTTCCAAGGAGTAAGATTATCACAATGGTGTGATCACTCACCTAGAGCCAGATATCCAGGAATGTGAAGTCAAGTGGGCTTTAGAAAGCATCACTATGAACAAAGCTAGTGGAGGTGAGGAATTCCAGTTGAGCTATTTCAAATCCTGATAGATGATGCTATGAAAGTGCTGCACTCAATATGCCAGCAAATTTGGAAAACTCAGTGGCCACAGGACTGGAAAAGGTCAGTTTTCATTCCAATCCCAAAGAAAGGCAATGCCAAAGAATGCTCAAACTACCACACAATTGCACTCATTTCACATGCTAGTAATGTAATGCTCAAAATTCTCCAAGCCAGGCTTCAGCAATACGTGAACCATGAACTTCTAGACATTCAAGCTGGTTTTAGAAAAGGCAGAGGAACCAGAGATCAAATTACCAACATCTGCTTGATCATGGAAAAAGGAAGAGAGTTTCAGAAAAATATCTATTTCTGCTTTATTGACTATGCCAAAGCCTTTGACTGTATGGATCACAATAAACTGTAGAAAATTCATCAAGATATGGGAATACCAGATGACCTGACCTGTCTCTTGAGAAACCTATATGCAGGTCAGGAAGCAACAGTTAGAACTGGACATAGAACAACAGACTGGTTCCAAATAGGAAAAGTAGTACATCTAGGCTGTATACTGTCACCCTGCTTATTTAACTTCTACACATAGTACATCATGAGAAACACTGGGCTGGAAGAAGCTGGAATCAAGATTGCCGGGAGAAATATCAATAACCTCAGATATGCAGATGACACCACCCTTATGGCAGAAAGTGAAGAGGAACTAAAAAGCCTCTTGATGAAAGTGAAAGAGGAGAGTGAAAAAATTGGCTTAAAGCTCAACATTCAGAAAACAAAGATCATGGCATCTGGTCCCATCGCTTCACGGGAAATAGATGGGGAAAACTTTATTTTTGGGAGCTCCTAAATCACTGCAGATAGTGATTGCAGCCATGAAATTAAGAGACGCTTAATGACTAACCTAGATAG
This sequence comes from Ovis canadensis, assembly GCF_042477335.2. Classification (NCBI taxonomy): domain Eukaryota; kingdom Metazoa; phylum Chordata; class Mammalia; order Artiodactyla; family Bovidae; genus Ovis; species Ovis canadensis. Next base: position 54,928,771 of record NC_091254.1, on the reverse strand, counting down.
CATATTCAAAAGCAGAGACATTAGTTTGCTAACAAAGGTCCGTCTAGTCAAGGCTATGGTGTTTCCAGTGGTCATGTATGGATGTGAGAGTTGGACTGTGAAGAAGGCTGAGCGCCAAAGAATTGATGCTTTTGAACTGTGGTGTTGGAGAAGACTCTTGAGAGTCCCTTGGACTGCAAGGAGATCCAACCAGTCCATTCTAAAGGAGATCAGTCCTGGATGTTCTTTGGAAGGACTGATGCTAAAGCTGAAACTCCAAAACTTTGTCCACCTCATGCAAGAGTTCACTCATTGGAAAAGACTCTGATGCTGGGAGAGATTGGGGGCAGGAGGAGAAGGGGACGACAGAGGATGAGATGGCTGGATGGCATCACCGACTCGATGGACATGAGTTTGAGTGAACTCTGGGAGTTGGTGATGGAGAGGGAGGCCTGGTGTGCTGCGATTCATGGGGTCGCAAATATTCGGACATGACTGATCAATTGAACTGAATTGAATGTTCTATGAATTGAGTTCTATTCCCAAAACGGGATGGGGACAAAAAAGAGCCTGACACATCAAAACAACTGCCCAGAAGGCTGGGATTCTGCACAGGTGTAGGAACTGAGGAGTCCTCAAGGGAAAATCAGGAGGACACTAGAAGGGCAGGTCTGCATGGTGGACTCGGTGAAGGAGGGAGGAGAGAGCCCCAGAGAGTTCATTCTCAGGCCTCCTCCTATCATTGAGGATTCCTGGTACATTCTCCAGTAGGTTGCTGGCTTCACCTATTGGTGGAATGGGCTCCCATCTACTCCAAGTAGTGCTACTGATTGAAGATACATGGGCTGCCTGTAGCAACTCAGGGCTGAGGTAGGAAAGAATCCACCTCTATCCTTCATGGGGAGCACAAAGCTCTCGTTGGTCTGGGGGAATCTGTTTCTTTGGTTTGCTTTTGTCCTGTTTTTGTTTTTTCCACCCCCCCCCCCCTCTGTTTTTTTCTGTGTTTTCCCATGTATGAGCAGCCAGTGAAAGTGAAAGTGGCTCAGTTGTGTTGACTCTTTGCGACCCCATGGACTACATAGTCCATGGAATTCTCCAGTCTAGAATACTAGAGTGGATAGCAGTTCCCTTCGCCATGGAATGTTCCCAACCCAGGAATCAAATCCAGGTCTCCCGCATTGCAGGAGAATTCTCTACCAGCTGAACCACCTGGGAAGCCTAAGAATAGTGGAGTGGGTAGCTTATTCCTTCTGTAGCAGACCTTCCTCACCCAGGAATCAAACCAGGGTCTCCTGCATTGCAGGCAGATTCTGCACCAACTGAGCTATCAGGGAAGTGATTATGTACAGGCTTTTCAAGACAGTGCAGAAGCCATGGCAACTATGACAGCAGAACAGAGATTCTTTTTCTTCCGGCTCTTCCTCAAATAGTTTTGCAAAAATAGTAGAAACCCTAGACACCTAGCTGTGAATTCATTTCTTCAATTACAAGTAGCCTTCTTTCTTTTAACGTTAAATATCTGCTGAATGATGAAGTGGAGAAAACTGTCTTTAAACTCAAGATGCTGCAACTAAGAACATTTTTTTTTTCTGCCAAACAACAAGCTGGATATCATTTTTCTTCACCCTTGGGGAAACGGAGACACAATAGCTTCTGCGAGTGAGCACGTCCAGGAGTTAGTATTTCAGGGATAAAGAACTTTTTAAAAAGAAGGTAAAATATGTTAACAATTATCATTAACATTTTTATATTGGTTACATGGTGAACTACATTTTAGACATATGGGGCTGAATGAAATATGTTATTAAAGTAATTTTACCTTATTTTTCTTATTTTTTAAAACTATTGTAATATTTAAAATTATGTGTGTGATCCAAATCATATTCAGTGAGCAGCACAATTTTACATCTAACTCCCAGATAAAAATACATGTCACAGAGAATCAAGTCAATAACACCAAGAAGAAGCAATTAAGCAAATATAGACTGTGAAATAGTCCACTGTAAAACTCCCCTAAAGTCAACATAAATAGTCATAAAATGAGAACTGTTTTAAACTGAGACTAAAGAGATGTAACAATAAGGGCAATGTAACCATAAATTTCATCAAGAGCCTCTTGATGAAGGTGAAAGAGGAGAGTGAAAAAGTTGGCTTAAAGCTCAACATTCAGAAAACAAATCATGGCATCTGGTCCCATCACTTCATGGCAAACAGTTGGAGGAACAGTAGAAACAGTGTCTGACTTTATTTTGGGGGGCTCCAAAATCACTGCAGATGGTGACTGCAGCCATGAAATTAAAAGACGCTTACTCCTTGGAAGGAAAGTTATGACCAACCTAGATAGCATATTAAAAAGCAGAGACATTACTTTACCAACAAAGGTCCACTTAGTCAAGGCTATGGTTTTTCCAGTAGTCATGTATGGATGTGAGAGTTGGATTGTGAAGAAAGCTGAGCACCAAAGAATTGATGCTTTTAACTGTGGTGTTGAAGAAGACTCTTGAGAGTCCCTTGGACTGCAAGGAGATCCAACCATCCTGAAGGAAATCAGTCCTGGGTGTTCTTTGGAATTATGTGTGTGATCCAAATCATATTCATAATACTTTGGCCACTTGATGCGAAGAGCTGACTCATTTGAAAAGACCCTGATGCTGGGAAAAATTGAGGGCAGGAGGAGAAGGGGACGGCAGAGGATGAGATGGTTGGATGGCGTCACTGACTCGATGGACATGGGTTTGCGTAGACTCCGGGAGTTGGGGATGAACAGCAAGGCCTGGCGTGCTGCGGTTCATGGGGTTGCAAAGAGTCGGACATGATTGAGCAACTGAACTGAACTGACCTGACTCATAAATTAGATTGCATTGTAAATACAAGAGCCATTTGTGAATGGCTATAAACTTTCTGAGAATGAGAAGAAGAAATTGAATAATAAACTAGATATTAAATGATGTTATGGAATTATTACTACTTTCTTAAGTGTGATAGGGATACTGAGATTATGAAGGAGACTGTCCTTATTCTTAGGAAATGCATTCTGAACAATTTTGCAATGACAGGTCTGTATCTTACTTTCAGATGGTTGAGCAAATGTGAGACGAGATCAAGGAAATCCGAGATGATACTAAAAATTGCTGAATCTAAGTAAAGGACTGTACTATTTTTCTACACATAACATTTTTCTTATTAAAAGGCAAGGGTCCAAAGCATCAAGTAGAGAAAGGTGGCCAACATTTTCACATTTTCTGTTACTCTGTGGTATACTATTTCTTCCATATGTATTTCTTAATTTGATTAGAAAATAAAATATGTAAATATGTAATGTCAAATAATATAAAAATATCAAAGTCTCCACTACAAAATAAGTGATTATTCTTATGTGCATTGATATTGATTCAGTTGCTTCCTTTCCCACCAGAGATCATTTCCAACTGAAACAGCAGATGTGAAATGGTAATAGTTATGCCAGTCAGCATTCCATAACTGTCGTTAACCCTGTAATTTTTTCTCACATAAATGTAAAACAATAATAGAATGAAATTGTATTGGACTCTATCAGCGATATTCATTGTAATTAAAACATCAAATTATGAAAAGAAAAATTACTTTTATACTCACTTGTCATAGATTTTCCCTTCAACTAGGCATCTGGACAGCTTTATAGCAGCTTTGCAGAACTACATCTTAATGCTATGTATCTGTCTTGTTTGACTTGATTTGAAATTTACACTCCTCTTTGTCTTCTTAATAACAGAATTAATAATCTCTAGCAGTTTAAGTGCAGATGTAACATAAAGATTATACCAAAATAGAATCCCAGTCATCTCAAAAAAATTGTAAATACACCTCACATGATTACAAATGATACAAAGTAGACTGTTTGGCAAATTTCATTAGTAACCAATCTGGAATTCAAGAGCATATAAAAATAAATTTCAGTAAGCACCATTTGTATAATTATAGAGATATGCATATATTTGATAGTCACAACTTTAGAATGGATATTTTTCTCTTTTTTTCACCAATTTTTTACAATGGAAACTTCATAAGTGTTAAGGCACTATTATTTCTATTTAAATAGGCAACACAGCAAGGTATCTCTCTTTTTATACCTTTTTAGGTCCTGAGAACCCCACAGAGTCTCAGCCACCACTGATTAATTCTTCAAAATATAGACCTTAGAAATCAACACAATGTATACATTAATGAACCAGGACTGAAAAGTGTTCATGTTGAAACTAACACAAAAGAGGAAAGAAAGGAAGAAATAACAAGAATAGCACAGGCAATTTTATCACTTTTCTGAAAGAAACATTTGTTGTAATGTGTATACATTATATACAAACCTCATTGTATTGCTGAGTTTTCTAGCTATTGACTCTAATATAGTTTTACAAGGACAGGACTAGAATTCTGATATTATAATTAGCTTATTAAATATCAAAAGTACGTTACTATCTGGCAAAAACATAATTAATAAAAATTATATCATTCAAATAATATTTTGACAATGTATTAGTATTGACACTTGAAATCATAGCAAAAATGGTTTACTAGTTTAATTTTTCCACAAAGTTAATTTAATGAAACATAGAAAATAACTTGCTAGGTTTATGAAATTTAGAAAATAAAATTATGGCGTAAATCATACATTTAATGCTTTTAGACAGCTTTAATATGCATTGCAGACAAAGTCCTCTAGATGGCGCTGTTTATCACAGTTAGAAATTATTTTAACTGATTCTTGAGTGAGTCAAATAGTATAAAATTCATTTTTCTAGTACTCAGTTTTTCTTCAGCATATTTGTTTCTCTCTGAATGAACATTTAACCTAATTCGGCAAGTTTTTGGTAACTTACAAGGTTATTATTGCAGTTTATTGTGCAAATTTCCAGGAATAATTAAGTTGACCTAAAAACCTAAGAATAAAAATGTGTGATCAGTATCCTTTGAAGGAATTAAAATAAGTTATTGAGACTATCATAACCAGGATGAAAGAACTCTTAACTACTAACCAGATGAATTACATTAGTCTTTTTAAAAAAAAACCTCGTATGCAATCGCATATTTGAATGGATTTATCCGTGTTTTAGGGCTTCTCTGGTGGCTCAGACGGTGAAGACTCTGCCTGTGATTCAGGAGACCAGGTTCGATCCCTGGGTCGGGAAGATCCGCCTGAGAAGGGGCAGGCTTGGGTTTGACCCCTGGGTCAGGAAGATATCCTGGAGAAGGAAATTGAAGCCCACTCCAGTATTGTTGCCTAGAGAATCCCATGGACAGAAGAGCCTGGCCGGCTAGTCACAAAGAGTCAGACATGACCGAGCAACTAAGCACATCTATGTTTTATTGGAACTTACAGTTTTATAACCAAGGGAGATTTTCATCTTCTATTTGAAGTAACTGCACTTTTAATTTTTTAACTTGATGAACAGCCCAAATAAGTCACAGACACATCGCAGAAACTAAGGCAATCTTATTTTGTCAGATAATTTGTGAGTGGATAGATCTTTTCTTAATTGTGAATTGATAGACATAATGACTTAAAATAATAAAATTAACTTTTATACTGGATATATTACACATTAATATAAAACCAATAAAAATGCCTCATATATACATTTAAGAATCTTACATTTTCTAAAAACAAGGATGGACAGAAATGGTCAAGCTTAGACGCAATAGTTGTTTTATAGATTTTCCATGCTTTCTACAAAAATAGAAAATTTGTCAGAAGAGAGATTTGTTTTATCCAGATTTCAATTAGTATTACAGAGACAAAATTTATAATATATGTTGTCCATTTTCCTAAAGATCATCAAATTAGCTCCAGTAATATTTTAACTCTTGATTGGCTGTTAATAGACATAATTAGATATAAATTTGCTGAAATTAATTGTGATATGTAAAAATGCAAATACTACACATCTGAAGAAATGTTCCCCAACTTTGGCACTACTGCCAGGTTCAGTCAGATAATTATTTGGAATATGTGTGTGTGCATATGTGTGTGTGTGTGTGTGTGTGTGTGTGTGTGTGTGTGTTTCACAGGTAGCTTAGTAGTAAAGAATCCACCTGCCAATGCAGGAGTTGTGGGTTTGACCCCTGGGTTAGGAAGATACCCTGAAGGAGAAAATTGAAGCCCACCCCAGTATTCTTGCCTAGGAAAATCCATAGACAGAGGAGCCTGGCAGGATAATGTCCATAGGGTCACAAAGAGTTAGACTCCACTGAGCATGCATGCCACATCATGCCATCATCATGTGTGTGGGGTGGGGGGCAAGTGAAGGAGGGGCATTTCTATGCATTGTAGACATTTAGCATCATCCCTGGCCTCTACCTCAAAAAGGTCTCCTCAGAGATAAGTTTAAGTTGAAAACCACTAATGCAAACATCTGATTTTTTTACTCTTTTAATTCTCCCTTACAATTATAACATGTAAATCATATTATCATAGTTCATATTTTAGTCCTTCAAAGGATATTTTAATCAGGAATAGAGTTAAGCAAAACTACCAAGTCGCTGTGCTTAGTTTCTTGTACTAATTAAGACTCTTGGTCGCAAGTCAGGAAAATCCTCTGGAGAAGGCACTGGCTACCCACTTCAGTATGCTTGCCTGGAAAGTTCCATGGACAGAGGAGCCTGGAGGGCTATAGTTCATGGGGTCTCAAAGAGTCGGACATAACTGAGTAGTAACACTTTCACTACTTTCAATAGATATTATTAAAGCTAATAGCTCTTAAGAAGCAATGGCGAGGATATAATTGGACACCAACAATAAACTGCAACCAGTTAATTAACTATCGTAAGGAGTTCTCCATCTCTGGTTCCTTCTGTGCATCTTCATTTTTCTTATTCTCTCCCTCAACCTTCCTTTGGGTTTCTGGTCCATGTGATGAAAATTACTGCTTCTAGTTATTCCTGAATATACATCACTTCCTGTTCAGAAAGTGATTAGATTGACCTTGCAGTGTTTCTTTTGTAAATCTAGGTTCTTTGATAAAGGGGTTCATTGGTCTCTCTTGAACGAAGTATCTTCATAAACCAGAATCAAGTGTTGGCAGAATGGAAAGACAATTCCTGTGACTATAGTTGCTTTGCTTTTCATAGTACAGGGAGATACATTTCAAAAAAGTAGAAATCGTTTGTGAGCTTAGGAGTCCACACATGTATTCCACCACCTCCTTGCTGGCACCTACTGTGCTCCTCTCTGGCCTGCTACCCTCACATTGCTCAGTAAATGCCCTAAGTCCTCCTCTGTTGCATGCACCTGCTTTTCCCCAAAGCGGGGCAGTTGCCAAACAGACTTCTTCCTCAGTCCTAGTGAGTTTAAAGTAAAACGAAAGTTTAGCTCAAGATACCTAATCTCAGCGGGGAAGAAAACAAGCTAAATCAAATTAATACATGAGTGATGTGTGAATTTCTTGATCCTCTGAGCATTACTTGTGTTGAAAGTATGCTTGGTAATCAAAATCAATCCCTGTATGTTACAGTGATAGACATAGGCCTTGTTCCAATGCTCTTTTTGTTTTGTTTATTCCTCTGAGGCATGACACTTTGTCTCTAGGATGCCTTTTAAGTCCTTGCTGCTTAAAAAGTGGTCCGCTGATCAACAGCATTAGGATGCTCTGGGAACATGATAGAAAGGCAGGACCTCAGTGTGCACCACAGGTCCAATATATTAGAACGCATTTTAATTTAGCAACACTTCTAGGTCATTTGTATTTATGTTAAAGGTTAAGAAACACAGAGCAGGTTAATTAATTGTTATTTAACTCATGAGTAGAGAATGCAACTTTAGTATAAGACCAGGCTTATAATAGTAAATTCAGTAAACATTCTGGAACAATATGAAGATTAGACAGAATTGGATGCATATCCATGTATATCATCAAGAAACTGCTATTGAGCATTAGAACTATTGATTAATGTAACAAGCAAAATCTTTAAAGTCTGAAATATAAAGGAAAGAGATTGTGATGAGAATTAGCAAAGTAGAAAGGACTCACAGTATAGTGTGCCTCACTGCAAATAAACAGAAAGAGCCCTCGGATGAATTATGCTTGAAATATAGTTATTTGAATATTTATGTGCTGAGTATATAGGAGAGTTTTAAAGTATATTAGCTATGTTTTTAACATATATTTAAAATAGTATGTTTTTAAGTTAGACGTTTGATGGATTAAAGAATAGATTTATACCACAAAATTTGTCCCTTATGTGTTTTATAATCTTTCATGTAATTGTCACCTTCCACATTTTTCTATTAATTGTGGTGTTTACCCAAAGTGTTACTTGGTCTTTAGGAATCCTTATCTGTTGTAATATGCCAAAAAGCCAGGTGAGTTCCTTAGTGAGGGGCAAATATTACTAGAAGATACTTACTCTTTCATTTCATCACTGTTTCAGCATAACTGTTAAAGACACTCCTATTGGTATAGTCGTTACCTCTAGAAACTAAACAGTTAACTTGCAATTAAGCTTTAGATATACTGATCTTGCACTCAAACATGTATGCAATTCACTTTCTAAAATCAATACACTGCATAAATATTTTTGTGACTTGAAAGATTTCTAATCATTTTGAAATTGTAAGGGGTATTTATTGCATTTTGTTATATTTTGCAAGTTACATGCTTCCAATGAAAGTTTTCCTAATTAGGCTTTCTTGTAATCTCTACAAGTAATGTTTTTTGTAGCATGCTGTTTTTTTTTTAAATGAATATCTCTTATGATGACTGATTCCATACAGCCAAGAAGTTTCTTTGAGGCTCTTTCAATCCTTTCTGAAAATTTCACCTATCTGTTTGAGGCTGACATACTATCAATTCATAGGCATAGGATTAAAAAGATGATGTACATTTTAGGATTTTTAAAAGGAATGTATTAGTGTATACTCTGGAATAAAATCTTTTTTTAAGAAAAAAGTTTATTTTAAAGAATTACGTATACACACACACAATTTTTGTAAACAGAATGATATTGACTCAAACCCCAAACAAAGCTTGTATCAGTTATCTAGCAAAGGCTGAGCAAGCCCTAAATTCATTACTTGGGTGTTATCAGTGATATAGAGGCTGCTGGAGTCAATGGAATATGCATAGTCTCCCTGACTCATCCTAATTCAATTAGAAGGGGACTGTCCATTGAATTTGTTTCCTGTGAGGAGACTATATGAGAAAAATGAGACTTATTCATTCTGCTATATATTAGTAAGTCTATTTATGTGCATATTAAGTAACAAATTTGGCTCCCAGATTATTATGTGAGCTTATTAAACACACACACACACACACACACACACAGGAAAAATAGGCATAAAAGAAATATATGCATGAAGAAATTGGGGGAGGGGAACAAGGAATGAAAATGACTACAATGCTGTTGTTTCAAGTAATATAAACTCATATTTTTGACAACATATTCTTACAATAAGAAGTAGGACTACTGAAAGAAATGTTTTAAAAACTGTACTATACTTATTTTAAATTGAAAAAAGATCTAATATCTATGAAAAATAATTTCCCAATTATCTTTGGCCAAATATAGTTGTGCTGGAAACATGTCCTTATCTCAACCTTTTTCTATCTCTATTTTAAGTGCAAATAGAGGTGTTTTCAAATAATGTGTATGCTATGTTTGAACATTTATCATTTATATAAATATGAATTGATCAAACTTGATATTCTAATTGAACAGTTCTAACCTACAAAAATAAATATTATACATACACAAGAAATAGAAAGTTTTGTATATGTCACTTAAAATTGCATGACTTTAAAATGATCAAATTATTTAAAATTAAACATATATTAATTTTCTTTTTATTATCTTTAAATCACTTTTTCATACTTCCTGAGTGATTACTTGAGTCATTTCTGGGATGGGGAAAACATTTGTTTTGAGATCTATGTTTACATGAAGTCTTAAACAACCAATAATGAAATCTGAAAATTCAATATTTTATTTATACAGTAATCATGATAAAATAGTGGCACTGGAAATGTCAGTTTATAGTGTAGTAACTGTTAGAGCTACAAACTTGACATCTATAATCATTGTCAGTCATAAAAATATAGCAAATTGGAATAAATTTAGTTCAGTCATTCAAACAGTGAAGCTTTTTGTCACCTGCTTTCCTTTGCCATTTGAATATCTTGGTCTGCTGCTGCTGCTGCTGCTAAGTCACTTCAGTTGTGTCCAACTGTGTGTGATCCCATAGACGGCCTCCCACCAGGCTCCCCCATCCCTGGGATTCTCCAGGCAAGAACACTGGAGTGGGTTGCCATTTCCTTCTCCAATGCATGAAAGTGAAGTCACTCAGTCGTCTCCAACTCTTAGCGACCTCATGGACTACAGCCTACCAGGCTCCTCCGTTCATGGGATTTTCCAGGCAAGAGTCCTAGAGTGGGGTGCCATTGCCTTCTCCGACCTTGGTCTAGGTTTTCCTTAAAAAAAAAGAAGAAAAAAAAAAAAAGAAAGATGTTCAAAGAAAAGAGCTAATACTGAAGCAAAAGAATGATTCAAGGAGCTTACTACACTTGCCAGTTTGCACAACCTTAAAAGGTGCTAATTGTCTTTTTGTGGTGTTAAAATTCTGCATTGTCATTTTCTAAACAGTGGTAACACAAATAATCCTTAGCATTCTTTTTGCATAATTCCAACCTTCTCCTCTCTTAGAAATACAGTATAATAGCCTAGTCTCTTCTGTGAGACGGGGACAATAAAACCTGCTGTGACAGAAGAGCTCCTGTGATTGATTGGTTAATGTCAGTTAGTCATAATAAGACATCTGGATTAAAGGAACTTTTGAAGTACAGGGCACAAAAGAATTTTATTTTATTTTTAACCTTGATTGGAATATAGAACTAGTATATTAGAGTTGAAATTTTTAGTCTTTAAATCCTTGAGGAGGTCATTTGATCATTTCAAATACCACAGCCTATGTCATTCATAGAAAATGTAACTTAAAATAACTTTTATGATCTCTGTGTGAAATGTAATTTTAAAATGCTGAATGGTAACTAGAAAATCGTCTTTGAAAATCCAATTAACAATCTGAACTTCTTAATAATTTAGGTTATTAAATGAAAATTATTGTTTAAATATATAAACAGATTCTTAGAATATAAAATAATTTTACTAATTTGATTTCTCTATCTGTATAAACGTGTAATAGCATGTTAGTCTTTACTTAACTGGCCAAAGGTGACTTAGCTTCACAAGTATTCCATAACCTACATAACCAGCAAAGAACACTAAGGCAATTTTACTACAGCCTGGATGGCATAATTCTTACATTATTAATCAGGTACAACACAGGTGAGAACATAATTCCTTGCTGCAGAAAACATGAATTGATAAAGATGGTATAAGGGATAATTGAAGAGATCTAATTGAAGAAATCTAACATATATATTTGAAGATATATATTTGAAGTCATATAATTGAGAATCTAACATTTTACTAAATTTAGGAAAGAGAAAGGTGATTAAAATGCAGCAAAAAAAGCACCTCAATAAATGTTCCCCTACAAAAACTAAAATTAGTGAATACTATCATTTCACTAATTCATAATTATGCAGATACATCTTTTTTTTTTAAATTGAGAGTTGGATTGTGAAGAACTCTCAATATGCAAACGTTTTATATCATGACTTTGGCAGAAAACTCAAGTTATGATAGCAGAGGGTTAGGAAAATGACCCTTTATATCAATTAATTTTCTTCCAGGAATATTAATAAGATCTCTAATAATATTTCTGATTCTGGAGTTTAGCATTTGGACTACAATAGGGCAAACAATAAGCTTCAACTATTCTAGCTTTCAGAGGTAAAACTATTTCGATAAAAAATCCCACCAATTTAGACCTGCGGAATAAACACCCATAAGATGGAATAAGTCAGTAGCCCTATCTCTAAATTAAATTCAATTTCCTTTGAAAAGATCTACATGCACTTCATTTGGGGGGTATGCCCTGTGGTTTCTGTTAATTGAAGTCTCCTGGTCATAAGTTTTATCATGTGATGATTTCTTTTCTCTTCCTTAACCTTCATCTGTATTCATGCTAAGATTTCATTTAGGAGCATAGGGTAATAAAGGGTCCTGACTACAAGTAAAGCTACCCCTCAGCAAATAGAAACATTTCCACTTTGTGAATATGTTTAATAATTATGGCTAAGCTATGTGTTGTGACTTTGAAATGACTACAGTATGACTGGAATGAGAATGTGAGATAACTGATGTTTCATAAATGGACTGGAAAGTGGCCGTGCTACAGTGTTTATTGTAAATGTATCAGAATGATGGTTCACTTATTTTAAACTAAAAGAGCATAAAATATTTCAGAGTATAAAATATGTGACAATTGGAACAAAGCACTAGCTATAATTGTTGATTCCATGAATGGCAAAATGATCACTCACTGTGGTAAAATAAAAGAATATTCCTTTAAATCACTGGCATTATTGTATGAGGTAATATTTTCCTTTTGACTTTTTAGATACTTAAGCAAGCCTTTTTCCTAATCATTCAAAATACTGCTAGATTTGTTTAGCCATTTTAAAATAGTATCAACCTATGGTCTGCTAGATTCGTGTTTATATTTCACATAGATGGAGTTAATGTGTTTTACAGAGGCCTCTGAGGGCCCTGTACTTTTACTGTGAATATTCCATCTGAGGAAAAGTTTGAATAAAAAACAAATTTTCATAGATGTGAGGAAATTTTGCAGTGTCAAAATTAGTCAAATAATGGAATTATTTACACAATATCTAAGTTTGGTAGGTTTGCTTAGTGATTTTCTTTTTTTACTTTTAATTACCTAAAAATAAGTGTTCATATTTTAAAAGGAAAGCCATTGTATTCAAAAACAAAAGATGTTCCCTAACACGCCATCACAGTGCAGAACTACGTGAGAGAGTCTTCAAGCCATCTTTAGCCCAGTACAGAATAGAGAATACGGAGGTTTAAAATAAATGCCCTTTTCCTCCCTGTTAGGTAGTACAAGTTATTCAGTCATGCATTAAGGCCTTCTCAAACAACCTTTACAGGTCATGCAAAAAAAAAAAAAAATATATATATATATATATATATAGTTCGAAGTGAACTATTAATGCCTCAAACTTTACTGAGGTATCTGGCGTCGTAGGTACAAATATTCGTGGTTTACCAATTTTAAACGTTCAGTCAAACATGGACAGTGCTTTCGGGGCCAATATTTAAGGAATAAGGCTAATTCTTTCAAAAGTCCCTCTATGCCGCTTTAACATGAAAATAAATGCGTCAGGATACTCGACGACGGAACAGGAGTCAGAAAAACCACAGGGAACGACCAGTACTAGTGTACATGTCAAGTTGGAATCAGCAGACAGTGGAGGGGAGAGAAACGTTCCACAGCTTGGGGAGTCCCGCTGGACGGGACTCCTTCCAGCGTTTCGCGACCAAAGTTTGCAGCTAGGTGAGCTGAAGCGGCTTTTGCCACGGCCGCGGGTCCGGGAGAGCTCGGGTTCACAGGTTCTGGGCGCGGCGGGAGCAGAAGTGCAAGCACAGCCTGGATCGGCTGCCGCGGCCCGTTCGTGTTCCACACGGCAGACTGGCCTCAGGCTGTCTAGGGGATCCCAGAGGCTGTCATTTTCCCTTTCTCCTGGCAGCTTCCATCACCCTACACGAAGGGAGTGCTCAGATTAATTTTCTTTACTGTTTTGATTGAGATTCGAATATCCTCTGTCACGACCTTTCCAAGCCGCCCTCTCTGCCCTTCTGGCCAACGTCCCTGCCAGGAAAAGCCTCTAGTTGCGGCACCGTGAGTGTAGTCCTTCTAACGCGCTCCGGAGATGTGCTGGCCGGTGCTCCGCCTCGGAGCCCGGAAGAACTCTTTCCCATCAGTGCATTCTGGTCCCCCCTTTCAGCAAAGAGAACTGTGGAATGTGCGCCCGCAGCTGAGCCGCCTCCGGCATCCCCCAACCGACCTCCGCGGTCCCCGAGGCTCTCGGATCGGCATTCGCACGCCCCGCCTGCCTCCGGTGCCGCCCCTATTCGGGCGACCGCCGGGACTCGGCCGCAGGCTGCCCAGACGAGCCGCCGGCCCCGCAGTGCTCATGAGAGCCGCGTCCGCTCGGGCCTCGGGAGCGCCGCCACTTCCCTCCCGGGCCAGACCCTGCTGAGCATGCTCAGTGCGCCTCCTGGAAACCAGCTCTCGCGCAGCCAGGATCGAGTCTCCGGGTTTTCGCGGCTGCCGAGGGGGCACTGGGGAAGGGAGGCTGGGAGACAGTCAGCGCCTTGTTCCTCTCCGGGCTGCGGGCGCCAGCACCGCAAGATTCGGGCCAATCAGGGGACGGAGGCGGGGCTTCGGCTGTCACGCCCTCCCTCTGGGCTTATTGAGAGTTATATCAAGAAATTCAGTTCAGAGAGAGGAGAGGGAGAAGGAGAGAGGGGCAGAGGCAAAGGGAGAGAGGGAGAGCGTGCCAGACAGGAAGGAGCGCCCTAGAGTCTCAGAAGCACGCAAGAAATAACCAATTAGGAATTTTTCGGGCAACTGTCACCCCGGAGAGCACCCAGAGACTCACCATCACCCCAACTCTGACGTTTCCTACAAGAAGTTAGAGACTTAAGCAGAACTGACATCGGAGGGAAATGGTATACTTGATGCTGTGGAAAATACCCCTGAGCTGAAGAAGTGCAACTGGATGTAGTGTGTGTGTTAAATACCAGGAGAGCTCAGACCCCGTGGGTAATAGAGACGAAATGTGGAGAGAATGACTAACGACAAATCTGTGAATTTGTTCTCTGGAGTTGCTAATTTGCCAGCCCGAAGCAACACATTTTACAAGGAGGAAACGTTTTGCTGCTTCTGATTTCTCCCCAAACTGGTGCTACCAGATGCATGGCTTTCTATGTGTTGGAACAGCTCATTCCTAACTGCAGCATACCGGGAAAGGGGAAAGGTTGAGGCAACTAACGTAAGTGTAAAGTTTCGCATGCACAATTGTAAATTTTGTGTTTAGATATGTCCTCGGTGTAGACGAGTGATGTTTATAACTGGGTAGACGGTGGGGGCAGAGCTCACCTACTAGGCTGTATCTGCATCCCTACCTGCATCACTCTGCCGGAACTAATCGCAGGCATCAGCTACCGTGCAGCCTAATGCAGATAAGATTAGAGCCTGGAAACTGACCAGTTCTACTCAAGTAGGTAGCTGCCTGGAGGCTTGCACCCGTTTAAATTGCAGTTAGGAGGGCATCGAAGCAGAAGGCTTTCTACCTGCATTATTGACTCTCAGTATTTATGTGTGGCAGACGTTACTAATACTATAAACGGAGATGGGGTTAAGAACTGCATTTTTTTTTCCTTTCCTCTTTTATGCTCAGTAGAAAATTTTGTGCAGTTACATGGAAATGTTAGCTGCGTTTCACTTATGTCTTGGCACTCTTTTCCACCTCTAGGATAAGGAATCCTATGTTATTATATGTATTCTAAAAGTTTTAATGTGTTTATTAATTCTAATGGGGATAATTTAGCAACATGGAGAAATGAGAGCAAGGTCTGGGTAAACTGAAGGTCTTGGTATTGTGCTCTTAGGCAATGAGGTTATGTAGTGGCCGGTGACTACTGCTTCTGATGCTGCAGCAGCATGTCCGAATGCTTGCTTCCCAGTAAAATTGTATTCAGAAGGCAGCTGAAAAACTGGGAGGAAAGAAAAAAAGATAGTCTGTTTAGAAGAAAGAGATGACTCAGTGTGGCAGAGAAGAAAACACATCACATTTGACATGTGACAAAGCAATTAGCAGGAACCATAGCTAAATACTTGGTGTTTTTCACTAGCTCCTGAAAAAACTAAGGGAGGTGGGTTAGAAGCCAGGAGACGGGTAAGAGGGGGGAGGGGAAGAGGAAACCAAGGACGCATGTTTTGAATTAAACAGTGTCCTACAACAGTGTGGGTGAATGCAGGTAAAAATAGCAGCTGCCCTTAATTCAAAAGTAGATAATTTTATTTTCTCTGGGCAAATGCAGCAAGCAGGGGATATTTGGTGTTTTTATTCACAGAGTTAACTTGCAAACAGTGGCAGAGCAAACTGCCATGTTTACTAATATGCAGTGGAAAATGTGTTGTGATATTTCGTGACTGTGTGCTTTTGTTTACTGAAGAATAATGTTGTCTATACGATTGTGTTGACAGTGGCTGTCTCCAAATAAGCGATGAGATGTAATGCATCCTCCAGTCCATGCACGCTTCCTTTTGCAATTTGTGCCTCATTCCTCAGTGGAGACCTTTAAACCCTAAATCCAGGAAAAAGAAAATAAATACATTATCATGGACCTGAGGGATTTTTACCTGTTGGCTGCTCTGATTGCCTGTTTAAGACTGGATTCCGCAATAGCTCAAGAACTTATTTACACTATTAGAGAGGAATTGCCTGAAAATGTACCCATAGGAAACATACCAAAGGATCTGAACATTTCTCACATCAATGCTGCCACAGGGACCAGCGCCAGCCTTGTCTACAGACTGGTTTCTAAAGCTGGGGATGCCCCTCTGGTGAAAGTATCCAGTAGCACTGGGGAAATTTTCACAACCTCCAATAGAATAGACAGAGAAAAACTCTGTGCTGGAGCCTCTTACGCTGAGGAGAATGAGTGTTTCTTTGAACTTGAGGTGGTGATCCTCCCCAATGATTTTTTCAGGCTGATCAAAATAAAAATAATTGTCAAGGATACCAATGATAATGCCCCCATGTTTCCATCTCCTGTCATCAATATTTCCATCCCAGAAAACACTTTGATCAACAGCCGCTTTCCAATTCCATCAGCAACAGATCCTGACACAGGCTTCAATGGTGTACAGCATTATGAATTGTTAAATGGGCAGAGTGTTTTTGGACTGGATATCGTGGAAACTCCGGAAGGAGAAAAGTGGCCGCAATTGATTGTTCAGCAAAACTTGGACAGAGAACAGAAAGATACCTATGTGATGAAAATCAAAGTAGAGGATGGAGGCACCCCACAAAAGTCCAGCACCGCCATCCTGCAGGTCACAGTAAGTGATGTAAATGACAACAAGCCAGTGTTTAAAGAGGGTCAGGTGGAGGTGCACATTCCAGAGAATGCTCCCGTGGGCACCTCTGTAATTCAGCTCCATGCCACTGATGCAGATATAGGCAGTAATGCTGAAATCCGGTACATTTTTGGTGCCCAGGTCGCGCCTGCAACCAAAAGACTCTTTGCTTTAAATAATACTACTGGGCTGATTACAGTTCAGAGGTCCTTAGACCGAGAGGAGACGGCTATTCACAAAGTGACAGTACTGGCTAGTGATGGCAGCTCTACTCCTGCTAGAGCAACGGTTACCATCAATGTCACTGATGTAAATGATAACCCTCCGAACATAGACCTCAGGTACATTATAAGTCCCATCAATGGCACCGTGTATTTGTCTGAGAAAGATCCTGTCAATACAAAAATTGCCCTAATTACAGTTTCAGATAAGGACACAGATGTGAATGGCAAAGTGATCTGTTTTATTGAAAGAGAGGTCCCATTTCATTTGAAGGCAGTATATGACAACCAATATTTGTTAGAGACCTCCTCTTTGTTGGACTATGAGGGCACCAAAGAATTCAGCTTTAAAATCGTTGCCTCTGATTCTGGGAAGCCCAGTTTAAATCAGACTGCTCTGGTAAGGGTTAAGCTTGAGGATGAAAATGACAACCCACCAATTTTCAACCAGCCTGTAATTGAGCTGTCAGTTTCTGAAAACAACCGACGTGGGTTATACTTAACAACTATTAGTGCCACAGATGAAGACAGTGGGAAAAATGCAGATATTGTTTATCAGCTTGGACCGAATGCCTCCTTCTTTGATCTGGACCGAAAGACAGGAGTTTTGACAGCCTCTAGGGTCTTTGACAGAGAAGAACAAGAAAGATTCATTTTTACAGTAACTGCCAGGGACAATGGGACCCCTCCCCTCCAAAGTCAAGCGGCTGTGATAGTTACTGTTCTGGATGAGAATGACAATAGCCCCAAGTTTACTCATAATCATTTTCAATTTTTTGTGTCTGAGAATCTGCCAAAGTATAGTACTGTGGGGGTAATCACAGTGACAGATGCAGATGCTGGAGAGAATAAAGCTGTGACTCTTTCCATTCTAAATGACAATGATAATTTTGTGTTGGATCCCTATTCTGGAGTCATAAAGTCAAATGTCTCATTTGACAGAGAGCAGCAGAGTTCCTACACTTTTGATGTCAAAGCCACTGATGGGGGACAACCACCCCGTTCCTCTACTGCAAAAGTAACTATAAATGTCATGGATGTCAATGACAATAGTCCTGTTGTCATTTCACCGCCTTCTAATACTTCTTTTAAGTTGGTGCCTCTCTCAGCCATTCCTGGCTCAGTGGTAGCAGAAGTTTTTGCAGTGGATATTGACACTGGGATGAACGCTGAACTGAAGTATACAATTGTGAGTGGTAACAACAAAGGCTTGTTTCGGATTGATCCAGTAACAGGTAACATCACCCTGGAAGAAAAACCAGCACCAACTGATGTGGGCTTGCACCGATTGGTGGTCAACATAAGTGACTTGGGATACCCTAAGTCTCTACACACACTTGTGCTTGTTTTCCTTTATGTTAATGACACTGCTGGCAATGCTTCCTATATCTATGACTTGATTCGCAGGACTATGGAGACCCCATTGGACAGAAACATAGGGGATAGCAGCCAACCCTATCAAAATGAGGACTATCTGACCATCATGATCGCCATCGTCGCAGGTGCCATGGTGGTCATCGTCGTGATCTTTGTCACTGTTCTGGTGCGCTGTCGCCATGCATCAAGATTCAAAGCAGCTCAAAGGAGCAAGCAAGGTGCCGAATGGATGTCCCCAAACCAGGAGAACAAACAAAACAAGAAAAAGAAAAGGAAGAAAAGAAAATCTCCCAAGAGCTCTCTTTTGAACTTTGTTACCATCGAAGAGTCCAAACCCGATGATGCAGTTCACGAACCTATCAATGGGACAATAAGCCTGCCGGCTGAGTTGGAGGAGCAAAGCATAGGAAGATTTGACTGGGGCCCAGCACCTCCAACCACCTTCAAGCCGAACAGCCCTGACCTGGCCAAGCACTACAAATCCGCTTCTCCACAGCCTGCTTTCCATCTTAAACCAGACACTCCAGTTTCAGTGAAAAAGCATCACGTGATTCAGGAGCTCCCGTTGGACAACACCTTTGTCGGGGGTTGTGACACCCTTTCCAAACGCTCTTCCACTAGTTCAGATCACTTCAGTGCCTCAGAGTGCAGTTCCCAAGGAGGCTTCAAGACAAAGGGCCCCTTACACACCAGACAGGTAAATGAGCACTTTTACTGGTCTATAAGTACTGCATACAAGTGCCCAGTCAACCAGTATTAACGTGCCAGTGTGTCTCTTGTTTTGGTCTAACTTTAGTTATAAAGAGGGAAAAAAAAAACTTGACCCCTTTTCTATTCCTCTGGGGCTCAGTCAAGAATTTTTAGAACAGCTTTGAAATTTCTGAGTTCTGAAAATTATTTAACCTCCCAGTTTCCTTCAAATGGCAAAAGATGAAAAGAGGAAATTATTCCAAAATGTCCCAAGATAATGTTTGCTGAAGAAGAAAACCTGTCCTGATATGCCAAATTCTGCTCCTGGGGTTTCCAAATTGACTACTTCAAGATTTTCACATTACTTTTTGATCTCAAAAGTCACCTTCAAATCTCAAGTTTCAAATGACTTTTGAAGGTCTGACTATAATTATGTTGGAGCTGTGGTTGCTAAAGGGGTTAATTTTTTTTAGTCTCTAAAAATATAGTAGAATATTAAATGTACATCAGCTGTGAAGCACATGATTGTTGGTAGATTGCAGCTAAGCCATATAGAAAGTCTTCTCTTTGATTTCAGATGATTTTTATTGTAATATAGTAAATTGAAGGTTGAATAGACAGGATTGCAGATTGTCCACAATGGCCAAAGTACTTTTTCAAAAAAAGAAAGAAGGAAGGAAGGAATACTTTCTCCCTGTTAGAACTGATTTATACATAAAAGAATAAATCCATTGTAAATATTCTCTCATCTCAGTAATGCATAAGTGATCTGTCATAACTCATTTTAAACTGTGAAATATGACATGTGAAGAGGGATTAATAGGCTGAGAAACTCATATTTCAACCAAATCCAGAATTAGTTTTTCTTAGGTCTAATAATTCCTTATTAATAAAGATTTAAATACAGCGCTGTCTAATTTATTTCACTGGTGCTTGTCTGTTGCCATGAAATTTGAGTGTCAATAATAGCCTGTAGATGGCACTAGGGTATCATGTCGCTTGTGTTGGCCTGACTCCAGTCCCGCAGTAGCAAGTAAAGGGGGAAGGAAAGATCAATCTGGTGCTATAGCCAAAGATACCTTTTATTTAATGATAGTTGTTCTGGAGCAACTAGCATTTAAATTCATTTGCTTGCTCTTTTGTGATCAGTTCTCAACACACCAACTTTTTCTATGACTTCGTAATCCAAGTTCTATCTTTGTTGGTATTGAGTCCACCTATGGTGATGACCCATCTGAATTTGTTAAAAGTAAGGAACATACAGATTTCAGAGAATCTAGTAAAGCAAAATAAAATTTGGACAGAGTATTGACAGTCATTGCTTAGTGTTTGAAAACGCAAGAGTTTTCCTTATTTTTTCCCTTGTGGGGGTGGGATGGGTGAGAATGTACTATTGAAACTCTATTTGTCTCTCACCATCCAGTGTTTGTTGCTCTGCAGTGACTTTAAGGTTTCATGGTAGTAAGATATTTATTAAAATAATTTTGACAATGAATCAGAGATACTTCAGAGCGTAAAGTATAATGCCTATGATTTTACAACTGAAATTTCCATTTCTTGAAAGGTTAAATATCTAGAGGATTCAGAAAGCACATATACTTAGAGCTTGAATGTATAGGATGAAAGGAATTAAGTCAGTACGAAGGTTCTAGAGAATATGATGTTATTCGATAGACATAGAATTTGGAATGAGTTATTTTCATGTTAACTTCATCAGCTTTTTAAAAGAGGTTTGATGTGTTAAAATTAAGAACATTTCTGAGTTTAGTAGAGGTTTGTAAATGTAGCTAAATAGTTAATCATGGTGAGAAAAGTAATTTATGAAACTAAGTGGATTTAAATATAAAGTTGCTATTTCAGTGAAAAGAAAATATGGCTTTTTATTATTTATTTTCAATGGGTGGGTAAGGTTACCACAAAATACTGATGATAATTTAGGATTTGCACAGTATCTTAAAAATGTAACATGACTTAGAACTTTTCATATAAAATCTGAAGTTTGTTTCCCAGAGAAACATACTGAAGTTATTTCCACATCATTTTCTTTTCATATTAAGTGTGGTGGGTATTAGGAGCATTGATGTATAGACCCACTTTTTCTGATTTCTTCCCCAAAGTTGGATCTATATATAGTACTGTGACATACAGATATAGTTCAGTGACATAAATGTTAAGGTATGAGAAAGATCTTTCGTCGAGGTTTAGTCAGTCATAAGGAAATTTGTTGGTGTGATGTAATCTTTGAAATAGAATGCTGAATACTTCTCTAACTGGAACTAAAGTGCATTTTAGACATTCCTTGAGACCCTGCGTCACTGTGCAGTTCTCCTTGTAGGCATTTCAGTGTTCAAATGTAGCTATAATTCACTATTATGGTAAAGAGCTATTGAAATGGCTTTGGTTATTTACGCCTTTTAGAAGTTTTCATGCTGAGAAAGAAAAATTGCAATGTTGGAGAAAAAGAGTGTTTATGGAAGTAAGGACAGGTGATGGTGATAGCAATATGTACAATTTTAGTATAAAAGAGGCATATTTTCTATGAATGAAGAACACACATTATATACTATCCTTTAAATTGTTTTTTCACTGAACTATATGGCTGTTATTGAAGATGTTCTAGTTAAGTTAAAAAATAAAAATTCTTTTTTTGGCTCCTTCAACTAGTAGCTTTTGTAAAAATGTGCTCCTGAAATAACACGATTTTGAAAAAGTAGGGTTTATTATAGCAAAAGCTTTCAGAGGAATTTATAAACTAAGGTAGGATCTGTGAAGATTTTTAGTTGAGTGGAAAAGGATTGCTGTTAACAGAAACACCTTTTCACTTTATGGTGCTAGTTGATGTGTGGGTAAAATGAAAGATTATTGAGCAAAGAACTACCAAATTTAAATATCATGAATTTGTCTCATCTGTACAATGAAAACCTATGGTCTGACTTTTATACCATGAGTTTGCTTATAGTGCATTGATTCTTATGTTGTGTGACATTTTTTCTCTTGCTGTTTTCCCTCATGTGACCTTGCAAAGAACGTATAAATCAATAATAAATTACATTCTTCATCCACTCTATTTTACTAAGCTTTCATTTTCCTTGAATATAACAAATCTGTCACTGAATTTTATGCAAATTATTTTTTATGAAGTTTTGGATGTTCCCTTAGCATTCACAGATTAAATAAAATGTCCTTTTTTAAAAAAAGCTAGAGTATATCTTAATATTTATTCATAAATAAGCAAAATTCATTGTCATAGGCTTGAGAGGATGACAGCAAAATCATTTCTAGTAGGACTTTAAATGATAAAGCTCATTGACATATTTTCTCTAAATGGAAAATATCTTCTTAATTGAATATGATTTTTAAATTATGGTATTAAGTTCTCAAATTTTAGAGTGTCTCAGAATCATCTGGAATGTTTCTTAAAACATGTTCGTCCTTGGTCCCAGAGGTTCTAACCCAGTGTCACTGGGGTCAAGTCTGAATACTTGCTTTGCTGACAAGATCCCAGGTGATAATGATGTTGCTAATCCAGGAACCCACACTTTGAGAACCACCGCCTCAGCATATTAGGACAAGAACCGTTAGCTTCTTTCCTTTTCAGATTATCATTTCGAAAGGACCTGTTTTTGCACAGTCCAACTCTCAGCTCTTATTGACAGCAGTTTTATTGTAGCTGGAGGCTTTACAGTAAGCTGTTTATTACTGTTTCCCAACCTGGTTGACAGCATTTGGGGAATTAATTTTCTTGGCCCCGGTGTGCTTTTTGTGGAGGTATAAATGAAAATGTTAAAGAATGAAAAAAAGTGACCTATTTACATTTGACAACTTATTCTGGTAATAAAACAATCTGTAATAGTTGCACTGTGAGTTTGGTTCTGGGTAAACAGTCATATTTAATTTTCTAAATAAAATGCTTAGTTTAGAGCTTAAACATCCTTACTTTAACTTTTCACAGTGTAGAGTAAGTATTTGCTCATATATACATTTGTGTATATATTGAAGAAATTATACATTGAAAATGTATTTGCATGCCATACTCGTGTATATATGTACTTTTATAGCATAAAGGGAATTGCTTCTATTCCCAGTCATTTAGAGATACTATATTACTTTTATGATTACTTTTCATTTTTGAGTAATCCCATTGCAAACGTTGCTGAAATGGTGTTATGTCATGTAAAATGCACAAGATAGTTATAGAACTGCTGTTTAGAACAGTGAGAAATAAAAATGAAACTGAAGGGAGCAAATGCTAACTGGTGTGAAGCAAGCAAAAATTTTAAGATATTTTAAACTACTAAATTTGGCAGTATTCTGTGAGGGATGAATATAGGTGGCATATGGAAAAAAAATTGCTCCTGAAGATGCAAATTATATTAAAATGTTATCTGTTGTGATTTTTGTTTCTGCTCCTTTGCTTTGGCTAAGTGATGATCATGAAGTCAGTTACAAAGTAAAAGACACCCAGACCTCTTGGATATTGATTCAAGAATTTGAAATGAGCAGGGGCCATCCATTCAGCCTGGCTACCTTTCCTCTTGGTTTTGTAAGACAAATATTTAATATTTTTAAGCTTGATACACCTAGGGTGTAAATTCTGGCTATATTTTAGCTTTTGTTGCTAATAACCTTAAGGAGAATAAAAATAAAAAGTTACCACCATACTGAGTATGTTCATGTCTACTGATTATTGAACATTTGTTAACATAGAGAAAATAATTTCAGTAGTTAGAATATTCTATTATCTTACATTTTATATTTTGTTGCAATGGATTCTGTATATAGAAACTCTAAATTGATGTTCCCTTGGCTTCAGATGAGTCATCTTCATGGTGTCGCAGAACAGGCTTTAGCATCATTAAAATTACCTTGTAAATATTGTACTAACATGTTATATTCTTATGGTATGTGCACAGTCTTAATAGTTAAATATTTCCAACTAAAATTTATCTTCTCATAATAGCACAAATTAAAATATAATACATGAAATGGTAAAATAGAATTTAAATTTAATAAAAAGCTCAAATCTAAAATCATATTTCCTCATGACCAGTTCTGAATTATTCTGACTCAAAGTTTTATTTTCATATTAACATATATGAGATATGGGTAAATTGTACCCAAAATATGAAAAATAGCAAAGACATGAATTACTTTTTAATTATTTTATGTGACAATACTGAGGTAGGAAAGTGAGACCTTGAAATTATCTTCTTAGAATTTCTGTTTTCATAGTTATTTCTGATATATTATTTAGATTGTTTGATGTCTAAATTTGGGGTTTTAGGGAGTGGGAATGCAGAAACCACCAAATGGGAAAAGCTACAATGTTTGTGTCGATCTAGCAGTACTAGGCCAGGGGTTTGCAGGATTCGAGGTCATGTTAACTGCTTGGCTCATTTTTAGTACTTTCTCAATTTGATTTTGTCAGAGTTGAGCTCTTAGTTTGCATGCAGTTAAAACAGACAAAAGCAAAACATGGATTGTTTACCACTTTCACTTAAAATCCTTGTAGTGAGCTTTCTCTGAATTTAGTTTGGTGTTTTCTTGAAGGGAAATCCTCTATTAAAACTATAGATTCAACCCTTGATAATATTAACAAATCAGTTAATATCATATTTCATGTAGTTGGAAACTAAATAGGAATTATTTTATGTGTGTTCTTAAGTTTTTGCTTTCTTAACAGTTGATTTTATGTTTAAAATCTTTCTCAGAATTTATTACATACTAGTGCCCTAAAATTATATCATGTTTGTTGAAATATGGCTCTAATCACAGATGAAATATTTGTGAGAATTTAAGAATACAAGTCAACAAGATGCTTTTTCAAAAGTTCTAAGTATCTAGAGGCATAGGTGTCATGTTCAATAAGTAATAATGCTAATGTGGTATGACCTTTCAACTGGTTAGTTCCCCTAAAATTTATATCAGACCACAAAAGCAAATCCAAATGTAGAAATATGATCTCTCAATATGAAAGGAAATATACTTCACTGTTTGATTTCATCAGTTGTTTCAGATAGCTATTAAATCTGTCCAACATTTCATTTGAAAAGGAACTCATGCTTTTTGCCTTTGTTTGATACAAACCTATTGGGCCGTCAGTCATCAGAAACATAGAATAAGATAGATATATTACCATGATTGACATTTTCATTTTGATTTATATTCTTTCTTTTCATAAGCCAAGATTCATTAAAATGTGAAATTTCTAAGTATGTTCAACAACTACCCATTCCTTAATAGTAAAGAATGATTGCAGAAATAAACTGGAGAAACAACCCATATATAATCTATCTCACTCATATTTGTCCTATAGGCAGTTTGTTGCTTATAGAAAAGAATAGTGACAGAATTGGAATTTTCTGAAACATAATATTGATACTTAACAGCATTCAAAACTTGAAGTTATTCATTAAAAGATTTGTTTTTACATACTTATACATTATTTAAATGGCATGTGAAAATATTTTCCTCCAATCTTTAATAGTCTGATTGATTTTAGTGACAAAAATACATATCACATTTAAAATAATGGACTTGGGACCACCTCTGTAGCTGGGAGTAATAAAGATACACACACAGGCAAGATCCTTGAGACACCTTTGATTGATTCTTTCTAGTCATTTTACACTAATTATCCTGAATTCCTTGAGAAAATATATGAAATTAATTTATCTGTGTTTCAAGGAGTATATTATAGCCTTACCACTCATTAATATATAGAGATGTGTAATTATACAGGCAGCAAGAAAGAATGGAAATTTGTTCAGTTTGACTGTGTTTATATAATATCTTCTATTTTAATATTCTTCCTTAGTTTGTCTTTCTATCTGACCATCTCTGCATTTTAGTATTACACTGCTTTGTTAATATCCAGGCTTTGGCCTTTTTCAGTCTGTTTAGCAGTTGATTAAGAAATACGCTAATCCCTTCCAGGATATTGAGAAACTAATGGCTTGCAGAGTATTTGGGTCTTTAAGCTTCAATTGTAAATGGTATGAAGAATTGTCATTGAGCTGATATTTGCATATATCTCTTCCAGTGCTAGTTACTTTGCCTCTTTTTTGTCCTCCTAATCTTCAGCTTTCATTCTAAGAATATTTATTTTAGTCGGAAATAAGCATGCCAGTGATAGAAATTTGGGATTCACCTCCAAATGAATGCCATCACAGACAGGGAAGTTCTGGCACATTTTGCATAGGTCTGTATGAACACAGTGAACCCTTCATAAGCTCTTAGATTGCAGGAAATCAGTGCTGAAAATTAAGTGGGGTTTTAAAGATTTGCAAAGTAGAGAGCTTTGTATAATGCTGGTATTGCAGGTGCCTATTAAATGTGAAGTAAAGGCTTTGTAATACAACTAGCTAACACATTTCCTTCCACATTAGAGTGATTTGTAGCCTAGGGAATTAGTCTTGCCTATTTTTTCCAAATGCAGAAACACTAGATGTGTCTGAAAGAATACAATCTAAAATACATGCCTTAGAATGAACAGATTTACTCTTTGATGATTCTGGTTATTCAAGGTAGATGTTGCAGGTCCACATATACTTACCTGTGTTACCTCTGCTGTCCATGGTCTGGCCTTCACCTTTCCTAGGAGAAACTCAATTATATGTATATACTCTCCTCTAAACATAAATCAGATTAAAACCCCAGGTATCTACAAAGCTGTAACATTACCATAATGAAGAGGGCTTTCTACTGAGTGCTTTGATCCTCAAAGGAATAGCTGTTGAATCATTTCTCAAATTGTATTTTTAGAATTACATCTTTGCTCCATTTGTAAATAGTGTGTATTTGTAGAACAGCAATTCATTGCAGACTTATATGGGTTTAAATATATTTACTTCAAGACAGGGTTCAGCAAAATGCCTCACAGTCCTTTAATGCTTAATGTCTTTGACTGGTCCTATTAAATATAAAATCAGTGGAAATAGCCATGCCTATTTTTTAATGATTTTACAAACCCTGTTTTTTTATCTACTAGAAAAAGTATATAATCCATGTGCAGATCACAGTAGGTACAGTGGACTTGCTGAGAATCAACACAGATGATTGATTTTGAAAACAAAACAGTTTTTGTGCAAGCAATAGCAACTGCCATTCAGTAAATGAGGTTTCTTTCCTCATTAAACAAACCTCAAGGAGAAGCATGGAAACACAAGATGTATAAAGTGAAGACATATCTTTTGTAGGAAGACAGTGTCTTCTGCTGACAGTATTTCCCTAGTAGATCTTTTCTTGAGGAAAAAACTACTAGTGCTTTTTTGGATTCAGAGGTTGCAGCCTATCTGTGCCTCCGTGTGATAGCAGCTGCATGTTGAGGACTTTCAGATACACAGCTACCTAAGATTCACAGGGAAGTTTTTGTAGGGGGTGCAAGTGACAAATGGAGACAAGATGGAGTGAGTTCTGAGCTGTGAGTTGATGCCTGCCTGTGTCATATATTCATGTCATTGAACTGAGTTTCACATTGGAAACCTAGAATTACAGTAGTCTTCCTTGTCAGCTGTGAACACACCTAGACTGGCACCTTTTCTTTGTTTCATTTCTTGTCATTTTCTAGGTGGACTTTATTCACTTATGTTAACTCTTATACATTGTTTTCTTAGTTACTTGATAGATTTTTAAATGATACTAACTTCTGTGTATCTTCCCTCCAAAAAGAAAAAAAAAAATCAAACAGGATTTTTGTTCTAGAACATCCATAAAGGGTCAAATAAAATATGCACAGTGTGTCCTTTCTTCTAGAAATAGTGAATCTATTTTTCCTTTGAAATTTTCAAAGTTGGGTTTCTCATACTGATACCATTTTCAAAGTTAAGAAATAATATTAAATTTAACTGTATAGTTTATTAATGTTTCAGTACATTCAAATTCCCAACATAATAGATGTTAGAATTTTTATGAAAATAATTTTCTTGCTGCAAATTGAAATGAGTATCAAAATTGCATTAAATCATGGTAAAAACAGATACAATATTTAGGATATTTTAGTTTGACATGAACTAATTTTCATTCATGGTCTTAACAGCAAAATCTGCCAAGCAGTGATGGCAAAATATGCTGAATTCACTGATTGATTTTTAAACATGGTAATAATTAAGCAGAATCATTTTGACACTTAAAGTCTCTGTTTTAGACAATTAAACTCTGCTTTAGCTAAGGGTTATTGACTTCTGGATGATACTAGGAACAACACCCTTCAGGGTTTAAACTATTCCTGCAGGACCATCTGTTATTGGTGGGGCTGAGCAGCCTCTCCAGCCATGCAGTGTCAATCCCAGGTGTATATTTAGGATCGTTCAGAACACAACCCTGGTTCCTCATGATCTTTCCATCTCAAATGGCAACTCAGTTAATCAAATACTGGTATATCATAACTTAAAACTTCTTACTCAAGGAAAAAATAAGAAAGTTCCTCAAAGTAGAGACAATGTCATATTTACCTTTGTATTTTCATGACTAAACCTGTACCTTTAGGTACAACAGTACCTAAAGAAGTGAACTTCATAGTCTTTCAATAAATATTGACCTAATGAGAGTATTCAGCTGGAATCATGCCTTATATATGCATAGTATTTCCACTGATAATCTCTATGACAACTACAGAAAGAAGACTTTACCATTCTTTTTTCATATTCTAAGCTTTTAATAACAAACAATGTTGTGATAGTTTCAGGTGAACAGCAAAGGAATTCAGCCATACGTATACATGTATGCATTCTCCCCCGCCAAATCCCTTCCCATCCAGACTGCCACATAACATTGAGCAGAGTTCCATATGCTATACTGTAGGTCCTTGTTAGTTATCATTTTAAACATAGCAGTGTGTACATGTTCATCCCAAGCTCCTTCATTTTCCCTCACCCCCATGGTTCCCCTCAGCAACCATTAATTTGTTCTTATTCAACTTATGTAAAAATCTAGAGACAGAAAATGTATGGTTTTTTTTTTTTTTTTCCAGGTCTCATAACTAAAGTTGTTGTTTCCAATCCAGTACCTTACCTCCACACTGGTATTTCTTCCTCATATATATCTACTTTTACCTGTTAAACACTCTTTTCAGGCCATATGTAAGTTTGAAACATTTTCTTCATTAGTGACATTATTTTTGGTGGAAAGAACTGCAACTCATTTATTTTAAAAAACCTGTGTTACAGGGCAATTCGTTGCACCCAAAATTGTTCTTCCTGCATTACTTCCCAGTAAACTAATTCTAGACTTTAAAGTGTGGTAAGCATATGATGGAGGCCCAAATGAGTAAAGTATATATGAGGAGAGTTCTGATTGTCTGGTATCAACTGCTGCCCCTGTTTCCCTCTGCAACACCTAGGACTTGATGACAAAATCTCTAGTTAGGTTTAAGGGTTTGGGAAGGTTTCTGTGGGAGGTTGATGGCTAAAGAAGCCTCATCTTCCCTAATCTAAGAAATTTTGATCTAAACTAGCATGCCTCCATTCATATTTCTGGAGGTCCAGTGAAGACTAACTAACCTATCATCCTGGAGATGAGCAGGTGTAAGCATTCTTAGACTCTAAATTTTGACATTTTGATTTTTTAAACAGTGAAATATTATTAACATCTTTATATCATTTATCAGTGCCTTGACTCACTAATAATTTCTGAATATATATCAGAGAGAGAGAAGCAGAGAGTTAAAACAAAACTTGCTCATTCTAATATACATAAATACACTCATATCACTTAATTAGAGATATCTGTGGTTTCCATTTTTACCCTCATTTCTTCCATACCACTGTGCTTACCCATCATAACATCTTTTTTCATGAAAGACTATAAGAAAGGAAAGAGTAAACATAAATAGGGTAAGATTCCTTTTCTTCCAAGACTCCTCATCCAGAATTTTTATTTAAACCTTTGAATACTTAGATAATTGAGTGATTACTTCTAAATAATGATCAATGGCTTCACTTTGATATCTGCTTAATAGAGACAGTATATTTGGGAGGAAAAAAGTCATCATCAAAGTTCCCTCAATAGACTTTCGAGCCATCTAGACAGCACCCTAGAATCACATATGAATTCTATAAAAAGCAGCAAAATAATAATTGAATAGTGAATAAGTGGTGTCTAGCTACTATATTAATTTTAGAAGGATAAATTTAGTGTCTAATAGAACTCACAGTTTCTCAAGACTCAAAATGGACCTTTGAGATTATTTGGCCTATTTAATTTCTTTTCCCCATGAAAAAATTGAGATTATTACAAAAAGTAGTTTAATATTTGAAGTAAAAAAAAAATGACTTTAAAAACTCCTATTTCAAAAATGTGTCATGTTGAACACATAATTTGAATGTACTATCCTTTGCTTTTCTACTCTAAAATGGATGTAGTCAGGCCTAATCCCTAAGGTTGTGATGAGATTAAATGAGTGCACATATGGGTACATGTAAATTTCTGGCCCATTGTAGGTAGGCAGACACTCCAAAAACCGACCTGTTTTTCTTCCTATTTTGCTCAAGGATGCCAACTTACCGCTAATAGAGGGGCCTAATTTCACTTCCTGAATGTTCTCTGCATTTTATTTTTGGTAGTTTTTTTGAATGTGTTGTATACCTTTTAAAAATTTTATTATATTGAAGTGTAATTGATTTATTTACAATGTTGTGTTAGTTTCTGATATATAGCAAAGTGAATATATATACCTATAATGCAAAATATTATATGTATAATTGAATTTTATATCTTTTTAATAAACAAATTATCTCTGTTAATCTGCTTTAAGATTAAAACACTTTTTGAATTATCTAGGATTTCTGAAAAGTTGACTTCTGTAATAGCATCAGAGAATAGCAGATAGGATGTTATATATTTTCTTTTGATTTTAATTCTTATTGTTTCACATTTGTATAACTGCTTCATCTTTCATTTTGAGTATTTCACCATTTTCATTTGCATTTTGTGTTTCAAAACTATCTTGCTTCTTTCAGTATTCATTATTAATTTACGTCCCCAACGTCCCCATGGATTGCCCATAGAAACTCCTCTTGTCTGGGGATTTTCACCTTATACATCATTCCTAT
This sequence comes from Ovis canadensis, assembly GCF_042477335.2. Lineage (NCBI taxonomy): Eukaryota > Metazoa > Chordata > Mammalia > Artiodactyla > Bovidae > Ovis > Ovis canadensis. The sequence goes on along the minus strand of NC_091254.1, from coordinate 54,897,407 downwards.
TAGTCAGTACTTAACACAGCTGTAGCCATTTGAAACCTGCTGGGTTTTGCTTCCAATTATTCCATAGACTAGAAAGCATCTCTGTTGAAGTAATGGCATCCATGATATAATCATACTCTTTAAAATGCCTTGGAGTATATGGATCATATTTCTGAGATTCATCAGATTTATGCCAGAAGCATAATAATCAAGTTTTTTTCTTTTTATTATTTCTCTGATTCTAAATTAATATATGTTCATTTATAAGTAAGATGTTAATGTCTTAGTATGAATGTTTATAGTGTTTGAGTATGTGGGTGACATAATAACATGAGTCCCAACAAATGAAAATATAACACAAGTGATAGTATTACCTGAAAAATAACTTTTCTTAATATCTTGGGGCCAAAATCACTGCTTTATATTGGAGTAGGTGAAATAATCAAGATAAAATTAATGATTTGGATTTGAAGTATAATGTAGTATGGATTTGTTGCTAATTTTTTTAAATTTATCAACTAAATATAAAGTAGATATAATCAAATTTCAGTGGGCTCATTGTAATAACTAAATTTTTCAGTTCCTGTTGATGTTTACTACCCTCTCAGTACTGTTCCATTGTTTTTGGATCTGTCTTTTGATTTAGTTCTAATTTCTTATATAGACAGTAGGTCAGTAGGTAGAAAGGACTTTAAAACGAGTGATGATAAGAAAACTCACTCTTTGTGCTTGGAAAAATTTGATCTAACAGAGAATGTATGGCAAAGTGGCATAATTTCTTTTAAACCACTACCTCTTGTAGATGTGATGTCCCTCAGATGGTATTAGGATATGGAGCAGAGTGAGGACATAGAGTGGATGTTACCTCATGGAGCTGTAAGAATTATAGCATGGCATACAAATTCTACTTAATCCCACCGCAGGGGGATACAGGAGATAATCAGGCAAAATGAGGGTGTTAGACGTATTTTAAATGGCACTATTTTAAATGGAATCAGGCTTTAAGTATTTAGGTTCATAGTTTTATTTAAAATCGTTGGTGTTCTTATGGCATCAAATACATACACATGGTATATTTATATGTATAAATGTAAATTAAGATGGCTACCATTTTATGTTTTCTGTATCAGTGATCTACTTTGTTAACTCTTAGAATGGAGAGGTGGTTGTGTATCCAAGAATTTTACATACATTCCAGTCCAGATAATAACTAAATACTTTATTCTAGGAGGAGAATTTTATTTCTCCCACCACTCATTTCTTCCCTTATGTGATCAGGGCTCACTTGATTCTTTTCATTCAGCAATATGCTCTGCCTGCTGAGCATTTATCTTATTCAGACATAAGCTTGACAACTAGAAGATATCCAGCCTTATCACTAGATGACTGAACTATATTATATCTTCCTTAATGGATACTAAAACTTATTTCAAATTATATATTATAGTTTTAAAATGTGTATTCTTTTCTAATTCTGCCTTATAAACCTATGAAACTTTTCCGCTGCCAAAGAACTGTGATGTGATCCACTGATACATATACAAATTAATCTCTTATTTTTCATTTATTCTGTTGTTTAACAGACATCTGTTGAATAACTGCTGTGATCTAGGAGCAGTGTGAGACAATGGGATTATTTTTTGAAATGAATAAGACATTGTCTTTGTTTTAAAAGATTCCAGTGTTTTTAAACACAGTACATTTTTTCCTTGGAATTCCCTTATTTTAAAAAATATGAGTTTTCTCTCTCAGTTTTAAATTGATGTCATCATTTCCTTGAAACATATTTTTTAAAGTCTTCTTTTTTTAACCAGTGCTGGAGACTTGATCTTTCAGTAGGATAATAAAATTCTAAGATCTATTGCTCTAATTATAAAAATGCCAAGTTTAAATTTATCCTTTGGTTAATTTAGAGGGAAATATACTTTTCATTCTTAAAATCAAACTTATTCTGCAGGCAAAGGTGTTAATAAAATATGGTTGCAAGTAAAACTTCATTTTGTAACTATAAGAGATTAGCGTATTTGCTATAATAAAAAATCACTTTAAAACATGGCGCACATTGTTAATGTTGAATAATAAGTTAAAAAGGACCGTCTTCTCTAAAAGTAGAGTTTCATAGAGATCCATTTTGAAAGGGATATTTTGAGTTGTGCAAAAGAATATTCCCCTTCAAAAAAACATAACCCTACATAGACATGGAACATAGATGTTAAAACTCTAGCTAGAATAAATGTTTGGTTTAATTGGCTTTTACCTCCAAATGGTTCTGATTTGGGCAAGTCCATTTCCTTATGAAGATTTATCACAATATTTCAAAGAATGGATGCAATGATGTAAATTTGAAAATGAAACCTTTATTATAAACTGTTTTCTTAAATTAAGAAACGTTCATATCCTGAAAATTTGGTTTTCTTTAATCATAGAAGAAAATGTCATAATTGGGCTTTACATTTCAGCAAGACACTTATTTTACTAATTTATATATGGGTGCATGTTTATATGAGCAGGTCATTTCAAAGTTTCAATGTAATATTTGAGCAAAAAATCTTTGTTTTTACACTTTTTTGCACATTTTTGTGCAAATGTATTTTTAAAATAAACTCTTGCTGCCAGAAAATATACTATTTTAATTGTAGATAGGCTTCAGTGGTACCATCAAGCTGGTGCCTAATTCCAAAATGTTCTTTCCAACTGTCTGGATATTTAGGCAACTATCTTCAAGTAATTACTGTAATATACACAAACTCCAAAACTGAAACCTGGTGAAGTATGTAGACCTCAGGAATAAGGTGTGTAATAGTCCTTGTTAATTAAATATATTGATTAAAATATAAACTTTTTTGGAAATTATAAATGTATTGATATACTCAGTCATGAAAGTAAATGTAGTTCACATTTTAATAATGTGAAAATATGGACAATTTGGAAGGCTAGTTTAGTCCCAAGTAACAGGATAGTTTAAGCTTAGTAACAGATATATTTTAATAGTTTGGTGTGGAAATCACATGAGGACAACTGTGTTAACCAACTTCTACATAAAACCAGAAATGTGGCCATCTCAGCATTATTCCTGATAACAGTAACATTTACCTTAGTATTGTTATGTAGTTTAATTCCTTGCCTATTATGATTTTTATAAGTAACTATACATTACTTTACCAGGGAAGAAAAAGCACTAGAGATTAATTTTCATAACTTTGATGCACATTATTTTCTAGTTTTTGGCAGTGATAATATCTATTCAAAACCACTTATACTTTGCTAAAATTTCATTAGCATCTTGAGAATTCAGTTTTCCCATCTGAAGTAGATCATTGGATTCAACCTTTTTTATTTCTATTATTAAAAATTGTACTGCAGCTTTTATTAATTCCTTAGAGAAACATCACTCTTTAGCAGGTTTTCTCTTACCATCCAACATCTGCCTGGCCTACTTCTTTCCATCATCAGTTGATATATGTTCAAACAGTGCAAATCAGTGTTAACACTGGCTCAAGAAAGACAATTACAAAGTAAATCATATAGTTCAGTCTTTCCTGACAATGAACGATTTGCAATATTCTCATTGTTTGCATGATCTATGTTATCACTCTCTTGCATTAGTGTTGATAACAGAGTGTTGCCATTATCTTCTTTGAGGTCTCTGCCTGATTAATTTTCCCCTTCTGAACTAGGAAATTAACTTTTTCCTCCTAAATCAGAAATCACAAAAGAGAAGAACTATAAAACCTCAAGATTATTGGTGTTTATAATTTGATTAGAAAACTGTCAATTTAAAATAGTATGTAGCTACCATATTTTTATCAGTAATATTACTTTGTGTTTGATTTTTTCTGTAGTAGACATTAAGATAAATTGGAGAATTACACATAGTTTGGGGATAATATGTAAATATAGATTTTTTAAAGTCAGACTCTGGTAATTTTGATTGATGGTATTATTTATTATCAGGATAAGTTTTAGAAAGCTAATTAAACCTAATAATGCTCATTGATTTTATTGGCAGCCTGTTCATTCAAAGATAAAATAGAGTTAAGTGGAAAAAACAAATAATCATAACTGTTTATGTGAAGGAAACATCACAAATTAGCTGCAGCCCTCATACATACTACCTGAATGTCAAACAAGTAATGTTTGTTTAGAGGAATATAAACTAAAACTATGTCTTGCCATAGCACAGCCTACTTACCGCATTTTCTCCAAAACACTCCAGAAACTTCCCTACAAGGACGATTCTGAAACCTGGACAGTACTTGCTCCTGTAGTATTGCAGTGATTTCTGAACTTCAAAATATACTTGGATTTATCATTATTTACTGCATTGTGCTCTTTCATCTTATTAAAACCTTTAGGAAAACTCAATTTATTCGTATTTTCAGTGGAGTATTACAAAAATATTATGCTGTAGGTGGATAGGTTTAGAAGTTACTTTGCAAGCTTGGAAAGTTCGTATAGATGGAGGAGGTATAAATTACAGAGATGCCACACGTTGGCCACAAGATATTTTTTTTTTTTTGGTTTTTCATCTTATGCAACTTCATCCAGTGCTCATATTCTGAATATACAGCAACAAAGATGCCTTCCTTAACCATATGGCTGGATGCTTATGATCTGTTTTCTGAATATGTTTTCCCTGGATGTAAGGTCAAATGGAGGTTTAAAAAAAAAATCTCAAGCCTATTTAATGTCACTAATACAGGTGACAGTGAATTATAAAGAATTTAAAAGTGTTATATAAAAAATAGATTAGTATCAAATGAATACCCTGTGATTTTTGCATGAGAGGCATTTTAGCTATTTTGAGCAGTAATTGATGGAATGGGATGTAAGTAATCTCTGGCAAGGTGAGAAGCTGGACAGGCCAAGGCTTACAATCCTGTGTTTTCAGGGCTTTGTTAGAGCCAGGCATTCTGGGGACAATACAGTGAATCACAGCTATATGATTAATCAAATCAGTTCTCTATTGTAAAGGACAAAGAGATGATGCCCATTGGCATCAGATTTGGAATTGGATGCTTGTAGATGAATGAATTTGTGTAGACTGTGCCTTCCAATGTTTTGCCTGGAAGAGAAATAAATCCACTAGGAATCTGGACAAAAGCAACATTTAGATAATCATACTAGAGTTAGAATAGCCTATATAGAAGAAAAGCTAACATTAAAAAGAATAAATTCATTACTCTTAATGAAGAGCTATTGAGTACTTTAACAGAATTAATCATTATCACTAAAAATGTAAACATACTTTCAGTTCAGTTCAGTTCAGTCGCTCAGTCGTGTCCGACTCTCTGCAACCCCATGAATCACAGCACCAGGCCTCCCTGTCCATCACAAACTCCCGGAGTTCACTCAAACTCACGTCCATCGAGTTGGTGATGCCATCCAGCCATCTCATCCTCGGTCATCCCCTCTTCCTCCTGCCCTCAATCCCTCCCAGCATCAGAGTCTTTTCCAATGAGTCAACTCTTTAAACGTGTATAAAAGTCACTGGCCACCATAATTTCAGCTAAATAGCAAACAATTTCATGGGAGAAATGGAAGATATTTGGGGATCTGTAAAGAGAAGTTCTGAATATTCCCTTTGGCACCCCTATCTCTTTATTTCTAGAAATTTCAGTTTCACTTCTTTGAAAGTAGATTTCCAACACCAGATAATGACAATCAGCCAACATATACTTGAGTACCTACTGTGTTCCTGGCAGTCTTCTCAGCCCTTTACATGTATTTTCTTAAATAGGAAAAATGACCTTGTAGGACAGGTACTATTATTAATGTCCCACTTTTCAACCTGAAGAGAAGTTAAATGATTTGCTTAAGGTCATAGTTGTAAATGAGAGTAGTCTAGGACTTGAACCCTAGCAGTTTTACACCAAAGGCTTTGCTTGTCATTGCTAAGCAATACTGCCTTTATGATTGAATTTCTGTTTTCAAAAATAAAATAGTGGCATGTCATCAAGAGTTACTTGAGCCCAAAAATAAATTATTTGTGCAAGTATAAAAAATAAAAGTTCAAGTCTAATTTAGCATTTCTGTTTTTAATTCCTTTAGTGCACTGATGTCAGCACTGAGCATATGACTTGATGATACAGCCATGTATCATGGGAGGCATGTGTATTTCTTCACAGTTTATAGTGAGCATTCATGGGCATTGCATAGTAAGAAAAGTAATAGCATTTCTGTGTTTTAGGCAGTAGAATTCTGGAAACTTTTCACCAACAGTATATTTTGGCACTGAATTTCAAACATTCTGCTAATCTCAAAATAGAATAAGAATTTTGTGATTATTCTTTTTTAACTACTCTTCATACTAGATAAGGAGGGATGTAGAGGAGATGGTATAAACAGTAATGATAACTAAAAGATCTCTCTTCTGCATTAGACTAGAATGCTGCTTTTCTTAAAAAAAAAAAAAATTCATTCCAGCCCCTGCTCTTCAACAGGTCAGAAGCACCAACTATCTTCCATCTGCCTCTGCACAAACTTGCCCACTAAGATCAACGTTCGCCTTCCCCCAACCTATCCATAATGCACTGGGAGACTTATCTTCATGTCTGTTTGGAAACATGTATAATAAGCATTTATTATTGGTTATAAAATTTTAGTCCTAAATTTGTTCCAGTTTTATCACCTACAGCCACAGAAAGTATCCAGTAATTTCATAGAGTTCCGTAAATCTGCCATATTTCATTACTGGCTTCTTAATGTGTCATTGCCTAGAACTCTAATAGGAGGTGGTAAACACACTTGTCAACTACATATTGGACTTTAAGGATCCCCCTTAAATCTAAGAACTGGAGAGAACCATTTCAGCTTTATAGTAAAAAATTTTGTTAATCATGGATTATTATAATGTATGGCTTCCCAAGTGGTGCCAGTGGTAAATAATCTGCTTGCCAATGCAGGAGATGTAAGAGAGGCAGTTTCCATCCCTGGTTCAAGAAGATCATCTGGAGTAGGAAATGGCAACCCACTCCAGTTTTCTTGCCTGGAGAATCCCATGGACAGAGGAGCCTGGTGGGCTACAGTCCTTGGAGTCTCAGAGTCAGACAGGACTGAGCCAGCACACATGTACACACGCACACATGCATGTATTATAATGGATGCATTCTGGTAAAATTCCTAGGTAAGAAAACAATGATTTTAATTTGAGGTTCATTTGGAGGTGAACATGAAATAGCTGAGAGTTTTCCTTGCACAGTTTTCCCTATTTCATTTGGCAAAGGAAATTGTGTCTTGGAATAACATGCTAACTTTTTGTTCACTGTATATAATGTCATAGGGATCGTTGCATTACTCCTGGATGCTACTCTTATTTAGAATAAAATTTATGTCACATTCCAAAAGAATAACAAGGATCTGTTCTTACACAAAAAAATAAAAGTCTGTTGATATGAGACAAACAGATTGACTTAAGAGTCCAACAATCTGTATTTTTGAAGCTCAAATTGCTCACATTTTGATTGCACTTACTTTGATTTTGGGGTGGCAGCTTTTTCTAGCTGACCCTTACTAATAATCTTCACTAGGAAGAAAAATTTTAATTATTCTAATTAAAGAGCAGTATTGAACATGTTGACCAAATGTAGATTTTGTGTATTTGATTAGACAAGAATTTGGTAAGGTTTTAGATCTACCACTGATACCAGAAAGCCAAATTCATTTGTGGATTCGTTAATGAACTAGATTGGCAGAATGTCCTTAGTTTAAATTATTAAGAGATTGGAAAAGCATAATTCTTAGATATGAACTCAAAGACATACAGGTAAGTTTACTATGAACTCCATAAATACACAAGGATAGAAAGCAATGGGGATGACAGGAATAATTTTTGTTTATATATTTGTTTCAACTGTCCTTTATAGGGAAGTAACTTTTTTGATGGAACACGTATTTCATGAGACCAAACATAAAACAAACTTGTAGTAATCACTTTTTATCAGATTCAGGTAGAAGATTGCCAAACTGTTTTCATTTCACAGTAGGTTATAGTCCTGTGATGGAGTTACTAGCTGGGGTTTGGAATCTAACAACCTGGCATGCAGATGTTAGTGGCCCAACATGATGTGTTGATTTAGCTTTCCAGGTGACTGAAAATATAGCTAGAGTTCTCATTTATCTAGAGACTAGAACAACAAGGCTTTGTGAAAAACTAAATTAATTTTGCATTGACATTCTGGGTGTTGCTGATAAAATTTGCAGTGACATTATGCCTATTGGTTATACTGTGACAGGCAGACTCTATCCAAGTGGACATTATAAGAGCCAAATTTAATAGTCTTAACATTGGAAAGTTCTGCCTTGAGCAGAGCAGAAGCTTTCCAGCATGTGCTTTGTTTTCTGCTCCCACAATTATGAATTAATATACATCATTTTCAGGCTGTTGAGGAATGACATAAGAGGATTAATGGAACTGGACAATATTACACTAGTGGAATGAAAATTCTGTAATGGTTTTTCTGCGGTGATGTGATAGAAAAGGCAAATGGAAACCAATCTCTAGCCTTTTTGCATTCAGGATTTCAAGAAAGTAGATGAAAAGGGAAGTGGAGAACAATTATGTTACTCAAGCTGGTACAATTTTTCATCAAATGTGTAACTCATTTTTCACAAATATTAGGGATTGATTCAACTGAGTGTATTGTATGTAGTGTATGATGTTATCCATTTAATTACAACTTTTATGTCTTAAAAATATCACAGAAAAGGTATACTTAGCCTGTCACCTCAATAAGAAAATTAGATACAGTGAATATACACAATAAATCTCATGTACTCTTATATACATATTGCTGTAGAAAATGCCTCTGAAGTGAAAAGATTTTGTTCATACTTTACCAAAAGTTTTAATAACAATGTTTATTGAATTGAAGGCTCCCCTAACTCCAGCTGTTATTTTCTTGCTACAAAGCTTATCTATCAGAGCAGTAGAATTATTTAAATATTTTCTGCTACTGACCATGTATTTATTTATTCAAGTTATCTGAGAACTTTTAACTGGTTTTATTGCAAATTGATTTTCTTCCATAGTTGAACTTTAATAAAATTAGTTTTGAGACTAATTTGTCAAGCTCTTGAATACATTTTTACATAGATTTCTGATCTGGCTATTTATTTTAGATTTTTTACAATGTGATATTTTTGAGATATCTATTCAGAAAAAGAGGACTTATTTACCTTAATTGTGTGCATTCTATTTTTTTTAATTTTATTTTTACTTTATTATACTTTACAATATTGTATTGGTTTTGCCATACTTTGACATGAATCCGCCACGGGTGTGTACGAGCTCCCAATCCTGAATCCCCCTCCCACCTCTCACCCCATATCATCTCTCTGGATCGTCCCCGTGTACCAGCCCCAAGCATCCTGTATCCTGTATCGAACATAGACTGGCATTTCGTTTCTACATGATAGTATACATGTTTCAATGCCATTCTCCCAAATCATCCCACCCTCTCCCTGCATCCTATTTTTTAATGACAAAATGTATTTGAATATTGTGCATGGATTGGCAAATGTGAACCAGAGCAATATGGAGATGACTTACTTGATATTACTTTTACAAATTCACTCATTTAGGCAATGAATTCTAGTAACTCACAGTATTTTTTAAAACTTTTAAGGAAGTATTCTCTCTTAAAATAATAATATTAAAACCAAAAGGATCAGCAATATACCAAATTTAAGATGATCATTTGAAAAAGAGAAATCACATACTTGTTAATCATACTGTATTTGAGGTGACTGTAGATGGGTCTGATATACAGAATGGTTTTAAAATAGAATTATAAAGTATATTTGGACTTCTTTGGTGGCTCAGTGGTAACCTGTTACTACAGGAAATGCAAGAGAGGCAGGTTCAAATCCTGAGTCAAGAGAATTGCCTGGAGTAGGAAATGGCAACCCATTCCAGTATTCTTGCCTGGGAAATCCCATGGACAGAGGAGCCTGGTGGGCTACAGTCCATGGGGTTGCAAAAGAGTCTGACAGGGCTCAGTGACTAAACAACAAGAACAAAAAGTATATTAACCATAATGATGGGGTTCTAGATGTAGATAAAATGAGATGATTGTCTTCAAGCTTTCAATAAATTTGTTACCCAGTTTAAACCTTGTTTATATTCACTTAACTTCAAAAAGTTAAGAAGGAATATTTGAAGTTCTGTTATTTAGTTTCTTAGATTCTGAGAGAGTAGTCAAGAGCCTGGAACTGTCTTCACTGAGAGTGTACGTCCACATACTTTATAGTTAAAACAATACTTTGCTCCTGTCAAGGTTTTAAGGCACAGAGTGCTGAGAAGACATAGCAATTTGCTTAATTAAACCCAGTTCATTTTATAGGGCAAGAAATAAGATTACTCTTTGGCAATCACATGTTGCTTGAATTATATTTAATCTTTTACTACCCTGAACACTTGAACACACACAAACACACACACCCTAATGTAAATATGGACAGAAGTAATACCCCTACCCAAAAGTGATCACATTTCTTCCTAAAATAAATGAATTAATAACTCTGAGGATATTTCTCTCTGACAGAAAAATAAGGTGCCATAGTTAGTAAGGCAAAATTCATGCCTTATAGGATTATGGCTTCACTAAAAGTGAATTAAGTCTGCATGTATGTGTGTCCTCTATATAGCCTCCCTATTATCAACTGACTTTTGACAGAAAATGTCTATGCTTTTCATTCTGACCAATAAAAGGCAACTTGGTGAGTTACAGAGATTGACTGGGTGCTTGACATGTGGTGCTGCTCCATTAAAATGGTGGGCAATTGGTACTGGGGAGGTTTAGGAGATTTAATGTGTTTTGCTTGTTTTTACATATGCTAATATTCTAATAATATAAAAATTCAATATCAGTTCACAGCTGACAGGTTTCTTTATATAGCTTTTATAGTCAAAATGTAAAAAGAAAATGATAATATGCTCCTAATCATTCTATGCTTGTATTCTAATATTACTAGGCAGCTTCTGTAGACATAGTCAAATAAGCACATAGTTCATTATTTAAATGCAAATGCATCTTTCAATTATTATTGCCCATGTAATTTTTAGAGAATGATCATTGCCTTGTCCCTCTCCCCACTTCACTACTCTAAGATAAGTGGAATGCTTAATTTTCTTTCTGTTCCGTCTTTTATTATTAAAGGAACCTTACAGAAAATAAAACATTTGTTTTCAACTAAAAAATAGCAACTACCCTAGTATTTATATTCAGTTTTACTTCTGCAAAATAGCCACATTTTTACATAATCCAAACAAATATTCTTATGTAACTGTAGGCTAAATATGGCAAAATGTGGCTTAAAATAATGTCCCTTATTGTGCTACAATATATGAATAATTATAAGTGTAAACACTTGATATCACCCGTTACTATAATATCATTATTCTGTAGGTAGTATTCACAATGCAGTATATTCTATTATTACTTCGTGAAATAAACTCTTAAGATTCATTGTAAGGCACTACACAAAACATTGTTATTAAAAAATTATAGGAAAAAATTTCCCAATGAAAAACTGATAGTTCAAGGTATTGTTTCAAATAATTAGAGTGAAGAATAGATAAAGAAATTCGATGTAGCAATATCTTTCTATTTTGATTTCAAATTAAGTTTTTATATACACAAAAAAAATTTGGCTCAAGAATTAGCTGATATAGTTTAGATTTTAAATAACCAAAATAATGTTTCAGAGGGTTATTTTGATAATTTATTAATAAAATGATTACTGTTAATAATTGGTAGATTGTTTTTCTTCCCATGCTAGCGATTTATGTTGAATGGGAATTTAGTGATATGTATAGGGATGCATCTTAATGTCTATATTTGCTGAACAGTGTTAACACAAAACTTGTCCTTATTAAAATGGACTTTTGTACACTACAATTTGAATTAAGTAATGCATATATAAAGTATTTAAAAAGTTGTATATCAAAATGTATAACATTCCATTTTTCACTATATCTTGTAAAAGTTTTTTGGTGTAATCAATATGACTCACATATGTCGAATCAAGTATTCTGCTATTTATTTAAACAGATATATACCTGATGTATTTGGAAGTTTATTGCACTCATATAATTGTGTATATTGTAGCCTCAAAAGTCTGTACTTATCCTTGCTTTAAAAAAGTAGTATGTGCATTTCTTTCCCAGTTATTTTACTTAATTATATTAAGGAAAACATTCTTTACTAAATGTACCTTAAAATTCACAATAAAGTTTAGAAATTGTTTTCTACAACATTGACATTTTGTGTTGAATTTGTTTGTGAAAATTTTTTGAAATTTTTCTCTGATTTTCTGATAAAGAGTCCCTCAACTTAATCTTGGGGCTTCCCTGGTGGCTCAGTGATAAAGAATCCGACTGTGATGCAGAAGACACAGGAGACTCCGCAGGTTCGATCCCTGGGTGGGGAAGATCCCCTGGAGGAGGGCATGGCAACCCACTCCAGTATTCTTGCTTGGAGAATCCCATGGACTGAGGAGCCTGGCAGGTTACAGTTCATAGACTCACACACAGAAACAACACGACTGAAGCAAGTGAGCATGCATGCAACTTAATCTTACTGATAAATGATAAGTTAAAATATATGCAGTGTAGTGAAGAGCTCTTGTTTAATCATGAGGCCGTTTACCTAAGTGATGAGTTGCTCATACCTATGAAACCTAGCTAAAAGACACCAAATAAACTTTCCCCTCAAAACCCTAGTTACTCACTATGTCCACTTTCCAACATTGGAATATCAAGCAATTTACATTAACAGAGTGTTCTAGACTGCAGAGAAGCAGTTGCATGGAGGTAATGGGAAGAAAATATATGCAGATCTGTTAATCAAACTTTTTTTAACGCTCCATTTACCAAAGTTACATAGATATTTAAGAAAAAAGTTTGGCATACATTACTGTTTGACATTCAATTAACATGTAAGGTTAGACTCTCAAGTACAGTAAATATAAATATCCATGTTTGGTTCAGGTTAGTCCACTGAGAGATAGACTCGCTTATTTTGCTAAGAAAAATCAGATTCTGAGGCAATCCCTATATTACCACAGTTTTTAATATCACTCTGAAACATGTTGGAATCCAACCACTTGGCTACTTGCGCAGAGAAAAACATGTACTCTGTATTACTGTAGAGGGATAAATGTGTATTTGCTGTGTTTAGGTTTAGATTTACAACTATAAGAAGTGGAGAATTGAATTAAATTTTATCACAAATAATTCTCTCAGTCACAGACTGACTATTTTATTTCTACATTTATTAAAAACAAGCAAAAATTGATGTCATTAAAAGATCCAAATAGTTTTCATATGAAAAGATCCCATTTATTCCATGATATTCATTTGAATTAGCCAAGATGAAAACTTACTAATCATAAATGGGAAGGCATGTTACAAAATGACTCTAGGTCTTAAAGTTATCTTTAACTCAGAAAGATTTAGCTCATTCTGACCATTTTATCAGATTTTGTATTTTATTTTGTTTTGGCAGATGTTTTTCCCTTAAAAATGTAAATTCACTCAGGTCCATTCAACAAATAATATTAAATGAAAATGTTTTTAGCTTGCATTGGCATTTTCACTCTACACACAGAATGCTTTTTAAATTTACTTTCCATGCATGTAATGAAAAGTATTTTGAATACCAAAGTAATCACATCTTAGAATCATCAGAAGCTGGGCAAATGGCTTGTTGGCATCTTAGTTAAATATTAAACAAATAGGAATAACAAGATTTTTTTTTCATATAAGGAAAAAGTGATTCCAAATATGTATTTTCCCATTTGAGTAGGTCTTTGAAATTGTTTTCTGTTTTAAAGCTATCCAGAATTTCTATCCATTCCTTTCCTCTTTCATATTTTTTCCTGAGATATAATTCCTTCCAGATTTTTCCACAATTTTATTCAAAAATAATGCATATTTTGTTAAAACATTAAAACACATTAACAAAATAAATACAATTAATTTTCACCACTTTCACTTCAAAATGCATTCTGATATTAATGTGGAATATCAAGTATTATTAGTCACATTTTTGAAAAAGCAAGTGATTTTTAAGAGAGGAACTAGAGGGAGAAAAGGATGCACCAACTAATTTAGTCTATACTTTTAATTTTGTTTTTGGTGACTAGAAATAAAGTGCCTACTCTCAGAGATGCATCTCTATATTGGTATTTGGTCATATATTTATTTATATAATATAAATATCTTATAAACTACATGGATGAGTAAATAGAATATTTATATGCATATATTTATATGGGAAATTACTGAAACATTTTACAGTGCAGAAAATTCTCTGCACTGTAAAAATTTATTTTTTGTTATTTATTAAATATAAGCAGTTACTATTATATAATCAGAATATATATATAAAATATATCAATTTTCTATTTTAAAGTTTTGAATAGGTAGAGTCTTTGAAATTATTATGACTAATTAATATTTTTATCAACCTAAGTATGAGGCTGAAACTCCAATACTTTGGCCACCTGATGTGAAGAGCTAACACATTGGAAAAAATCCTGATGCTGGGAAAGATTGAGGGCAGGAGAAGAAGGGGTCAACAGAGGATGAGATGGTTGGATGGTATCACTGACTCAGTGGACATGGGTTTGGGTGGACTCTGGGAATTGGTGATGGACAGGGAGGCCTGATGTGCTGCAGTTCATGGGGTTGCAAAGAGTCGGACACGACTGAGCGACTGAACTGAACTGAAGTATCATAGACTAGGGTCATTATTTTTAATATAGCTGTCTTTAATATTTAAACATATATCCTTTAGCAGAGCACAACACTTGGGTTTTGAAAATGCACAAGTAACCATTTACTCAAGAACATATAAAAAATTCAGGATTCCCCCATTGTTGTTCAGTCACTCAGTTGTGTCCTACTCTTTGTGACTCCATGAACTACAGCATGCCAGGTTTCCCTGTCCTTCACCATCTCCTAGAAGTTAGTCAAACTCATGTCCATTGAGTCAGTGATGCCATCCAACCATCTTGTCCTCTTTCATCCCCTTTTCCTCCTGCCTTCGGTCTTTCCCAGCATCAGGGTCTTTTCCCCAATTAGTGTAGATAAATCACTATTTTATTTTAGATTACTTTAAAAGAACTATATCAGGGGAAAAACAATTCTATACATCATTTATTTAATAAATATTTTTTGCTCACCTATATTATGATGATTATTTTCACCAAATGGAATCTTTACACATAATTTGATGTGTTTCTCATGCTGTGCTACATCCTTTTGCGCAGAAGATCTGTAAGATGACTGTGTTTCTTTGGGATAGAGGGGGTAAAACTGGAAGTTTTGTACACCTAATGAGGTTTAATAACATATTGAAAGTTCAAAAGAATTCTGTCAAAATTTCTGGTTTGTAGCAGATACAACTACTTTATGGATAAATGAATGACCGAAGACTGATGATGGAGTTGTTTTTTTAATATTTATAAGTAATTACAATTTATATACTTTTGAATTAAATGTTAATCTTATATGGTAAGGTACATGTTATGGTTGATTTTATTATTTTATTTTGTTTATTTTTCTTTTTTACATACTTATTTGCAAAATAGTAAAAAGTGTGTTCAATATACAATGGCAAAAACAACTGAAATTTTTGTGACTTTGTTATACAAATAATATTGATGTATAAATGTAATCTTCTTATAGCACAGAAATTTACTATTTGCCACTTTAAGTATAAACATATATTTAATAATAAAATCAAATATTAGAAATAATATTTATTTTAAAAATGTTGAAAATAATAAATACTGGCAAAATTTTGTTTTGGCAGTTGTTTATGACTTTCTTTGCATTATTACCTCTTGTCTTACATAGAAAATTAACAGTGGTAGAATTAATCCATTCATAAATCATAACTGTTAATTGGTATATTTGAGAGGCTATTCTTAAATGTATGTATTAAATGCATGCATGTAATATTATGCCTTTTGGTGATTACTTATTTTAATCATTTTGGAAATGTGCAATAGCCTTAAGCATATAAATGGTTAGAAATATATCTGTTACTTTAGACATTTTATTTCAAAACCAACAGTGCTTAAACATTTGTATTTGGAACTCTTTTGAGCATCATTTCAACACTATAAAAGCACACTGCAGAAAAAGTCTTATAATCACATATATTTTTTAAGAATTACAAACTGTTCAAAGTTTCTGTAGACTATATGAAGCCCATCTATGAAATCTCCCAGGGACCTTTGGCTCTGGGTAATAACCAAATTTATATAAATTATTTGACTCTTTATGTAACTCCTACTAAATATTCTTTGAAAATAGTTTTGAAGTATTTCAAGTGAAAGGAATTCAATACTCTTTTTTCAACACTAGCTATGTTTTTTAGAAAATGAACTCTCTTTGGAACCACTTCCTCCCATGATAAAGGTTAACACCTAGAAATATTTTTGCTTCCTTATCATGTACAGTATAAAATAAGATAACACATTAAGACATACATTTTGCCATAGGAAGAAATATATTGATCACTTTAATGAAATGCTCTCCATCACATATATAATTGATGGTGTTAGTGGACATGCAAATAAATAGTCGGGGCCAGCCAACAATATAGGGCAGCTTTAAATTTAAACTCTTTGACATATGCAGTTCTCAGTTTTGTTGTTTGATTTCTGGGTTTTTTTTTTTTTTTAGTTTATCTATTGTCCTTTTGCTGCTGTCATGTACCAGATAATCCTTGTGAAGTGACATTACAAAGGTGTAATTTCCTGTTCACCCTTAGGTTTCTAAGACTTTGCCTGATATGCCCTTTCTCCTTACAAAGAAAATAATAAAACATTAAATTTTTGCCAATAGCCATATAAATTTATAAATTAGTGTCACATAAGATAGTATATTTGAGCACCACAAAAATGTTTTAAGTTTGATTTTTATCCCATTTCTGAGAAAATTAAAGCTCACTGTTGAGCAGTTTTCAAGGTCACACAGCTCCTATATAGTTCAACCAGGATTTTTTTTTTTTAATCTCTACCACTTATCAGGGCTTCCCTGATAGTTCAGTTGGTAAAGAATCCTTCTGCAATGCAGGAGACTCAGGTTGGATTCCTGGGTCGGAAAGATCCCCTGGAGAAGGGATAGGCTATCCACTTCAGTATTCTTGGGCTTCCCTTGTGGCTCAGCTGGTTAAGAATCTGCCTGCAATGTGGGAGACCTGGGTTTGATCCCCGGGTTGGGAAGATCCCCTGGAGAAGGGAAAGGCTACCCACTCATGTATTCTGACCTGGAGAATTCCATGGACAGTATGGTTCATTGGCTCACAAAGAGTCAGACACATCTGAGTGACTTTCACTTCACTTTACTTCACCATTCATCCTAGGAATCAAGATTGATTTGAAAAGAGACAAAAATATTCTAAAGACAATGAAATGAAACCTTACATAAGCATACATCAAAATGTATTTGCCCATAATTCTTTGAAAATATGCACAAAATTTTAAATGTTACTTATATATAATGCTTTATTATATGCAGAGATACTTTGCACACTAAATTTTCATCATTTGTATTTTTCTTTAATTCAAGATCGAAGATATGTCAAATTTGGTCAGTTAATAAGTTTTCTTTCTTTCCATTCTGTCTCACTTCCTTCTCCCTTTCTTTCTCTTTCTTCCTTTATTCTTTTTTTATATCTTTTTAGTGACTGTTTGGCCAGAATCTTAGATGAGAGAAGTTTTCTCTCATCTCTGAGTGGTAAGATATCCTGGATGAGAATTCTAATCAATACAAACAATTTTATTCTCTGACTACCATTCTCTACTAGTCCATTAAGGACAGATGTTTTATTCCCCTCTGGTTAAAATTTCTCTATGGTTTTGGTGAATTCACATCAGTACCAGAACTAATATACCTAGTAATTATTCAGCATTAAATTTCACACATTCCTTTATTCATGGATTTTTTTTTTAGCCCTCAAAATCACCAGAGTCAAGTTGTTCTTATCCTCAATTCATGGATGAGAAAACTGAGTTTCATAGACTGTAAGTAATGTATTCAGATCACTTGTTTCAGCTTTATAGCAGGCCACTAGTTTAAGTAGTAAACCAAATCAGTTTCATTATCTTTTAAAAGTTAGAATTTTTTTACAACTTTTTTGAGGTATATTTTAGATGTCATTAATTCATTTTAAGTGTTCAGTTCCACAGTGTTTAGTAAATTTAGCAAGTTGTGCAACTATCACTATCAGTTTGGGAACATTTTAGTCCCAGCGAAGATCCCTTGTACCCGTTTACTGTTCATCTCCATCTCTCCAACTTTGCCCCAAGACAACCACTAAATTAACCTTTTTTTTTTTTTCTGGACATTTTATACACAATGGAAGCATATCATTTCTAATCTCTTGTATTTGGCTTTTCAGTGATCATTTTTTACACTACTTAAAAACGAATACATCTTTCAATGCCTGTCTAATTATTATACTGTGAAAATATACTAACATCTACCTATAACCCAGTGAACATGAATCATTTTCCCCCAAAGCTTCCTTGTTTGGCCTCAATTCTTATTTTTCTCAAAAAGACCTTAGAAAATTCAATGACTTTTCATTAGAGTTGGCAAATGATTATTGCAAATAAAACTGGTGTTTGCCACCTTCACTAATTACTAAGTAATAGATTACCTACTAAACAGTAGCTGAATTAATTGCACTTAAAAACCTTGAAATGTATGTAATTTAGCTATCAATTTACTCAGTGAAATTGCATTTACTGTATTTTCATAGGCACTTTTGTCAGTGGTTTGGGCTCAACTCTGGTGAACTGTTCATGGAGATTTTTTCAGTTGACCGAAATGATCCTAGGTGTCCAATTTCAGTTATACTGGCAAGTTAACTGAGGCACACATCACACCTATTGTAATCACAGCTGGTAGACATTGCCTTCTTTACATTAACAGTGTTTCTTCATTATACTTTTGAGATGTTTTACTTTTTCCTATATTTCAATATGTACTTTAATTCCTGAATGGTTTCAACTTGACACTCTTGTCAAAAAGCCTCAGCCAGAACTTACCATCTTCCCCAGTAAATTAAATGAATGGAAACAAAATACTTACTATTTCCTTGCAATTATTTATAGAATCACTAGAAAATAAAAACTTCAAATTTTAGAGAATAATCATCTAATAAATTTATAAATATTAATACTATTTTATTTGAGAAGTAATAATAATATATATTACAAAACAGCAAATGAGCCAAATTTTATGTCTTTTTCTTAGGATATTGTTCCTGGGTTCTTGGTAGCAAGTTTGATTTCTCAATTGTAATTTTTGAACAAATATTGTTATTGATTGAATATTAAACAGAAAATATGAAGAGATGAGCAGACATTGTCAATAACAGAGGAATAATTCATTGAAGAGTCATCATACCTATGAAGGATGGAATACATAAAGATAATGGAGATGAAGGTGGAATTACAAAGCTTCTTCAGTCTTCAGTGGTCATTATTGAATTTTTGTCTTTGTTCCCTATATTTTTATTTGAAGCCAGTGATTTTGTGTCTCAACATTTGTGAAACAGAAATAGTAAATATATTAATGTTTCTATAATGCTTATATGAGTGCAATAATAATAAATTAATATTTGAAAGAGGTTAGACAGAATACTGCCTAGAAAATAGAAAATATATGATAAATAGTACTGATAAAACTTCCTAAACAGAATTCTCCTTTGAACTTTAATAACTTTTTTTGCTTAAAAGTATTCTGTCAAATCATCTTTTTAAGAGGTCCTTTCTATGTCATATGACAGAAAAAAACTGAAATGATCTAAATGTACAAAATTTGAAAGTTATAATACATTGTTTCTTGTTCCTGTGTGTGCATGTGTAACTTAAATACTAGTGATTCTAAAATTAAATGTTAACCCTGTTTGTTCAATAAAATCTGATTTAGCAGAAATATTTAAAATCAGTTTCACTTCCTTAGAAATATGAACAGAGTTAGTAAAGGGTTGTTGCCATGGGGATTATAAGAGACTTTCAGACTGAAACATTACAAGAACCTTTCTCTGAAACTTCCATAAACCCGTCACTGTAGGTTTTTTCTTTAACCATTACTTGTAATCTTTTTTCCCACTTATAAGGAGGTTCAAGGTATTCTATAGTAATATAAGAGTTGCATGAAAGATTATTAATTTTATGATTTATATCTTTTGGAAAAGCTCATATTTCAAAGTTTAACAGATAGGTAATATATAGGGATTCATGTTCATTTCTTAACTTCATTCAGCATCAAACTAGATCTGAGATACAGAGCTTACTTTTCTGCATTGATTTTTATTATATTAAATATAGTGAAAATTGTATAGAGGACTACTATGATGAATTACCACACACACACAAAAATTGTGTGAATGGGAAGAACAAATTTATAAGGGACTGTGCCAGAAGCTTTCTGTTTTTTGTGTTTTTTTTTTTCTTTTGTGTGGGTATGTTTTTATCTCACATAGCATGATTCCTTATCCATAAGTGACTAGGAACTAAAGCCTCAAGGAAAGGGAAGTCTGTGTGTACCAACCACTCTGGAGTGGGATTATTTTATCAGACTTCTTTATTTCACTAGGCTGAAGGAATTTATTCTAGATGTAATCTGAATCTGGCATGTTACTGATGTATGCTTGATTCCAAGCAAATGTGTCTTTAGTCAGACATATACAAGCTCAATAAAAATGCCTTGTGCTGTAATGGGATTATCATGTATACATTTTCAGTATATGCCTACTTTTTAGAAAAGTAAATTGGGTGTTGATAAATTGAGAAAGGAGCAGCTTAAGGAAGGGGCTTTCCACAGAACTGAGCAGCAAGGATGGTTCCTATTAAGAAATGTTCCCTTCCAGATATCTCATAAAAGACCTTGGAATCTTACATAAACGTTCCTGACAAATATATGGAAATTATGTATGTTTCTGGCAATAATTCAATGAACACGGTATTTAAATTGAATTATTTTAAAAGTTGCAGCTTTGTACACAAAAATAAAGGACTATTCCTCTTATAATTTAATTTATATTATTATCAGTGATACCTCCTGAGGAATCTGCTTTACTCTGATAAATTCTCTTCTAATGAGTTTAGCCACCAATGCTTTATAGTTAGCATATATAAAGATATGTATATGTATATGTATATATATATATCTTGGGACCCTTCTGGTACATTTCTAACCCTTCCCCTCTAGTTTTGGATTCATTTTTACTAAGTCAGACTGAGTACATTGTTGTCAGTTGAAATCCAAGGATCCTAAATATTATGATAAAAATACATATAAATTCATGGATTTATGTTTGGAAATACATATGAAGCCAATGTATTCTACAG
Source organism: Ovis canadensis (assembly GCF_042477335.2). Classification (NCBI taxonomy): domain Eukaryota; kingdom Metazoa; phylum Chordata; class Mammalia; order Artiodactyla; family Bovidae; genus Ovis; species Ovis canadensis. The sequence goes on along the minus strand of NC_091254.1, from coordinate 54,876,047 downwards.
GAAGGTAAATTTTATTTATGACCGGGATAGTCAAGAAACCTTCATAGAAGAGACTGCAACTTAACAAAACTTTTCATATCACTTTAATTTTTTTCTCTCAATTGTTCATAAAAACATTATGGGCTTTAAAGGTCTGGTATTTTTTCCATATCTTCTCATTGACAAAAATAAGGCTGAATGATGGAAGAAGAATACATATTCTTAACATGTACTGAGACCAGCATGAACCCCTTTTAAGTTTTCCAGCAACCCTTTTAATTATAAGACTGATTTGCTCCAATTTTTACCAGTAAGAAATCAAAGTGGCAATGTGACTTGATGGAAAAGGCACCCCACTCCAGGACTCTTGCCTGGGAAATCCCATGGATGGAGGAGCCTGGTAGGCTGCAGTCCATGGGGTCGCTACGAGTCAGACACGATTGAGAGACTTCACTTTCATTTTTAACTTTCATGCATTGGAGAAGGAAAGGGCAACCCACTCCAGTGTTCTTGCCTGGAGAATCCCAGGGATGGGGGAGCCTTGTGGGCTGTCATCTATGGGGTCACACAGAGTCGGACACGACTGAAGCAACTTAGCAGCAGCAGCAATGTGACTTGCCTAGAGTCACATAGAAACCAGGTGGTTTAATTCCAGTAAGACCCCTTGTTTGTGATTCAAGTTTCTTTCTTTCATATAGTTTTTTGAAGGAGAATTAGCAGAGAAGGAAACAGAGGGAGAATGCCTGAAGCAGGACTGGTACAGGAGAGGCAATAACATTCAGAAGAATACAAGGCAGGTTCAGGTAAGAGTACAGTTAGTTTGTTTAGGCAGAGATTTCTGCAGAAAAGTGGTTATGTGGAAGATGTAGAAAAATACAGTAAGCCCATAATAACTTTCTTGATGTTCCTGTTGTTTCCAGTGTTTTCAAACTGAAGTGTGGGGATGCCTTCCTAACACTTTATAAGATGATATATTGTTTTCTTTAAAAATGTTGGAAATAGTTTTGGTCAGTGGAAGCAATATGAGGTTGTGAACAAAAGAGGACATGAAAAAAGTCATAGATTGCACTGGTAACTTCATATTCAGTCAAATAATTATATTTACTGAAAATCTGCTCTATGCTAGAATCTGGAACAATAAAATGAGCAAGACATCCTTCTTATATTCAAGGAATTTGTATTTGTCAAGGAATGTATATTTTCCAAGGAATTGATATTCTCTGCAGAGAAGTACAGGAGTTATATAGTGTGTTAAGCATATTTGTGTATTACTTACAAGCTCAAAGAATGAATTATTTTCCTAAGAAGGAATATTTTTAGAGTATTCACCAAAGTATTAGTGGATATTAAAGCATCAAAAATATATTTCATTGCTTTGGGAGATTAAGGATCAAGAGAACACATATGAGTAACACAAGGCCTTGAGAACTTCTTGTGCAATCATTTCTGAGTATTTTTAAAATAGAATAGAAAATAGAAATGACAAATTTGACATTATTTCACATCTTCTACTTATTTTATAAGAAGGTCAAATGAAAAATTAGCTTTCATTTGACATTTTAAAAATATTACTGCTGTACTAGGACGGATCAAGAACTTAAGGAACATAGAACACAGAAAAAGCAATGTTTATTCTAACTGGAGAACAGAAGGAAGTGTTTTGCTATGTTTTAAAATATATCATTTAAAATTACAAAAATTTTAAGTTATAAGTAGTAAAACTATTCATTAAGGAAAATGTTTTTGACAAATCCATATTATTTAATGCACTTGAGCACCTGTCTTATCTATACTTTAATTACTAATTTTACAATTACAGTTTATAACTGGATTCTGACTACTCAGTATGCTGGACTCAAGATTGTCTACGTAGAAATCCAAAGTTTTTTGGAAACTACATTATTTGTATTAATGTAGTTTTTTGGAAGCTACATTATTTGATTTGCTAGTGCACCTTTCTCAAAAGCATGATTAATTGCTCAAATCTCTATCGATATTGAATTAATTATAGACACAACAAAATAAAACATTTTTTTTCCAAATTTAATGTATCAATGTCTAGGTGAACTTACCATAAAGAAATCTGGGAGTTTCAAATTTGAAGAAAGTAAAAATTAACCCTATTACCATTCATCCATGAATTTATTAACTTAATAAACATTGATAATTCTGTCCTCAAGTAGCGTCTTTGCCTGTCTTATTTTGTGCCTGTCTAACATTTGATGTATTAGAGACACCAGATATAGCACCATCATGCAGTAAGCAGCATGGCTAGATGGCAAAGGGCCTAGTGATAGGAATCCGTTAATATTTTGATGCCTCAGACTCCTTATCTGTACTATGAGGAATTTTGAGTAGAATGTACAAGACTCTTTGCATATTATTTTCAAGAGGACTTCCACAAAACTTTTTTGATATTGTAAGCTTTACACAATGAGATTTACGAATAAACTCTTAACTGATAAATGTTAATATCAAGAGTGATGTGCCTTTATGACAGCATCTAAAGTTGTGTATTACTTTTAACCATTTTATATTATTTCTTTAGTGGATTGTTTATACCCACAAATTGTATTTATATAGACAGATTAAAACATTGTCTTTCTCTGTTGATGTTTACATTTTTATCAGAGTACTAGTTTAATAATCCCTTTTCTGTTGCCAAATTCTTTAAATGTACCTGGAACTTTTTTTTATCACATTGTCATGTGGCATTTTACTTCATTCCATTCATATCTCCCTTCAGTACTCCTCCTCAAATGATCTCTATCCTTTTTATTATTTTTTGTTAACACAATATTTCTTATATTGTATGTTTGTTTATTTTTTCAGTTCAGTTCAGTTCAGTTGCTCATTAGTGTCTGAGTCTTTGCAACCCCATGGACTGCAGCACACCAGGCTTCCCTGTCCATCACCAACACCTGGAAATTGTTCAAACTGCTGTCCATTGAGTTGGTGATGCCATTCAACCATCTGATCCTCTATCATCCCCTTCTCCTCCTGCCTTTAATCTTTCCCAGCATCAGAGTCCTTTCCAATAAGTCAGTTCTTCACATCAGGTGGCCAAAATATTGGAGCTTCAGCTTCAGCAACAGTCCTTCCAATGAATATTCTGGACTGATTTCTTTTAGGATTGACTGTATTGTTACCTTGCTGTCCAAGGGACTCTCAAGTCTCCTACAACACCACAGTTCAAAAGCATCAATTATTTGGTGCTAAATGTTCTTTATGGTCCAATGCTCACATCCCTACATGACTTCTGAAAAAACCAGAGCTTTGACTAGATGGACCTTTGTCAGCAAAGTAATGTCTCTGCTTTTTAATACGCTGTCTAGGTTGGTGTTAGCTTTTCTTCCAAGGAGTAAGCGTCTTTTAATTTCGTGGCTGCAGTCACCATCTGCAGTGATTCTGGAGCCCCTCCAAAATAAAGTCTGCCATTGCTTTCATTGTTTCCCCACTTACTTGCCATGAAGTGATGGGACCAGATACTATGATCTTAGTTTTCTGAATGTTAAACTTTAAGACAACTTTTTCACTCTCCTCTTTCACTTTCATTAAGAGGCTCTTCAATTCCTCTTCACTTTTTGCCCTAAGGGTGGTGTCATCTGCATATCTGAGGTTTTTGATATTTCTCCCAAAATCTTGATTCCAGCTAGTGCTTCATCTAGCCCAGCATTTCACATGATGTACTCTACATATGAGTTAAATAAGCAGGGTGACAATACACAGCCTTGATGTACTCCTTTCCCAATTTGGAACCAGTCCATTGTTCTATGTCAGGTTCTAACTGTTACTTCTTGATGTGCATACAGATTTCTCAGGAGGCATGTCTGGTGGTCTGGTATTCCCAGACTTTGAAAATTCCCTTGAAGAATTTTCCACAGTGTGCTGTGATCCACACAGTCAAATTCTTTGGTGTAGTCAAGAAAGCAGAGATAGATGTTTTTCTGGACTCTCTTGCTTTTTTTATGATCCAATAGATGTTGGCAATTTGATCTCTGGTTCCTCTGCCTTTTCTAAATCCAGCTTGAACATATGAAAGCTCTCAGTTCATGTACTATTAAAGTCTTGCTTAGAGAATTTTGAGCATTGCTTTGCTAGCATATGAGATGAATGCAATTGTATGATAATTTGAGCATTCTTTGGCATTGTCTTCCTTTGGGATTAGAATGAATATTGACATTTTCCAGTCCTGTGACCACTGCTGAGTTTTCCAAATTTGCTGGCATATTGAGTGCAGCATTTTAACAGCATTATCTTTTAGGATTTGAAATAGCTCAACTAAAACTCCATCATCTCCACTAGCTTTGTTTGTAGTGATGCTTCCAAAGGCCTACTTGACTTTGCACTCCAGAATGAATGTCTGGCTATAGGTGAGTGATCACACCTTTGTGGTTATCTGGGTCATTAAGATCTTTTTTGTATAGTTCTGTGTACTGTTGTCAACATTTCTTAATATTCTGCTTCTTTTAGGTCCATACCGTTTCTGTCATTTATTCATCTTTGCAGGAAATGTTCCCTTGGTATTTCTTAATTTTCTTGAAGAGATCTGTAGTCTTTCCCATTCTATTGTTTTCCTTATTTCTTTGCATTGATCACTGAGGAAGTCTTTCTTATCTCTTCTTGCTATTCTTTAACTCTGCATTCAGATGGATATATCTTTGCTTTTCTTCTTTGCCTTTCACTTCTCTTTTCTCAGCTATTTGTAAGGCCTCCTCAGACAACCATTTTGCCTTTTGGCATTTCTTTTTCTTGGTGATTTTCTTGATCACTGCTTCTTGTACAATGTCACAAACCTCTGTCCATAGTTCTTCAGCACTCTATCAGATCTAATCCCTTGAATCTATTTTTCACTTCCACTGTATAACTGTAAGGGATTTGATTTAGGTCATACCTAAATGGTCTAGTTTTTTTCCCTACTTTCTTCAATTTAAGTCTGAATTTTGCAATAAGAAGTTCATGATCTGAGCCACAGTCAGTTCCTGGTCTTGTTTTTGCTGACTGTATAGAGCTTCTTTATCTTTGGCTGCAAAGAATATAATCAATCTGATTTTGGTTTTGATCATCTGGTGATGTGCTTGTTAAAGTCATGTGTTGTTGGAAGAGGGTGTATGCTATGACCAGTGCATTCTCTTTGCAAAACTCTATTAGCCTTTGCCCTGCTTCATTTTGTACTCCAAGGAGAAACTTGCCTGTTACTTGAAGTATCTCTTGACTTCCTACTTTTGCATTCCAGTCCCCTATGATGAAAAATGACATTTTGTTGTTGTTGTTAGTTCTAGAAGGTCTTGTAGGCCACCATAGAACTGTTCAACTTCAGCTTCTTTGGGATTACTGTTTGGGACATAGACTTGGATTACTGTGATATTAAATGGTTTGCCTTGGAAATGAACAGAGATCATTCTCTCATTTTTGAGACTGCACCCAAATACCTCATTCTGGACTCTTTTGTTGACTATGGGAGTACTCCATTTCTTCTAATGGATTCTTGCCCACAGTATATAATAGTCATCTGAATTAAATTCTCCCATTCCAATCCATTTTAGTTCACTGATTCCTAAAATGTCAATGTTAACTCTTGCAATCTGCTTGACCACTTCCAATATACCTTGATTCATGGACCTAACATTACAGATTCCTATGCAATATTGTTCTTTACAGCATCAAACTTTACTTCCATTACCAGTCACATCCACACCTGGGCATTGTTTTCATTTTGGCTCTGTCTCTTCATTCTTTCTGGAGTTATTTCTCCACTGTTCTCCAGTAGCATATTGGGCACCTACCGACCTGGGGAGTTCATCTCTCAGTGTCATATCTTTTTGCCTTTTCATACTGTTCATGGGGTTCTCAAGGCAAGAATACTGAAGTGGTTTGCCATTCCCTTCTCCCGTGGACCACATTTTGTCAGAACTCTCCACCATGACCCATCCGTTTTGGATGGCCCTACATGGCATGGCTCGTAGTTTCATTGAGTTAGAGAAGGCTGTGGTCCATATGATCAGTTTGGTTAGTTTTCTGTGATTGTGGTTTTCATTCTGTCTGCCCTCTATGAATGAGGATAAAAGGCTTATGGAAGCTTCCTTATGGGAAAGACTGACTGAGTGGGAATCTGGATCTTGTTCTGATGGGCAGGGACATGCTTAATAAATCTTTAATCCAATTTTCTGTTGATGGGTGGGGCTCTGCTCCCTCCCTGTTGTGTGACCTGAGGCCACACTTTCCACCCAAGCCTCCACTGGAGCCTCTTGGACACTCACAGCCAAGTCTGACTCAGTCTCCTGTGGAAACACTGCTCCCCTCTCCCAGCTCCTGGTGTGCACAAGATCCCATCTGTGCCCTCTATGAGTCTGTTTCCCCAGTCCTGAGGAAGTTCTGTAATCAAATCCCACTGGCCTCCAAAGTCAAATTCCCTGTGGGTTCTCAATCCTTTTGCCGGATCCCCAGGTTCAGAAATCTATTGTGGGTCCTAGAACTTTCTTAACAGTGTGGGAATTGCTTTGGTATAAGTGTCTGCAGTTTACGTGTCACCTGCTCAGCTGCTCTATGATGGGTAATGCTGCAGGACCCAGATCTGCCGCAGCCAGAACCCCTGTCCCCACAGCAGGCCACTGCTGACCCATGCCTTCACAGGAGACACTCAAACACTCAAAGGCAGGTCTGACTCAGTCTCTGTGGTACCTCTGGGTCCTGGTGTGCACAAGGATTTGTTTGAGCTCAAGGTTTATTTATTTATTTTTTTAACTGAATTCTTATTTATAACTAATGAGAAATAAGCTTTATGAAGCTGGTTTCTTTGTTTTCAGCAAGGCTGTATCTCTATTGATTAGATTTATTATGCTATCCAGTAAAGAAGATCCTAGCCATATGTGACAATTTGTTGTTGCTCAGTCACTAAGCATGTCTGACCCTTTTCAACCCCATGAACTGCAGCACGCTAGGCCTCCCTGTCCCTCACCATCTCCCAGAGTTACTGTCTCCAGGGAAACTGGTAGAACAGGTCTTCAGATAGTTAGATATTTTCAGGAACTAATTTCATGACTCCAATCCTTGCATGCCTTAATATCTAGAAAAGCACTAAATCCCATCATATTGACATCAGCTCCTTGTGACTAGCATAAAATCTTTCGTAAAATGAGTGCCTGATTCCATGTACTCCCCTGTCACCAAAATCACATATATATTTACCTTCTCCTCCGCTTCTTTGGTGGAGAAGGCATTGGCAATCCACTCCAGTACTCTTACCTGGATAATCCCATGGACAGAGGATCCTGGTAGGCTGTAGTCCATTGGGTCACACACAGTCGGACACAACTGAAGCAACTTAGCAGCAGCAGCTGCTTCTTTGCAGCAATCTCTCAGAGCTATCTGAGGTGCTGTCTCCTGGGCTGCAGTCTTCATTTTGTCCCAAATAAAACTCTCCAATCTCCCACTGTGCATCTTTTTAATTGACAGGCAGAATTCTTCTTATACATTATTGTTCTTGTTGTTCAGTCGCTAAGTTGTGTCCAACTCTTTGCAACACCTTGGATTGCAGCATGCCAGGCTTTTATGTCCTCCACTGTCTCCCAGAGTTTGCTCAAATTCATGTCCATTGAGTCAGTGATGGTGTTTAACCACCTTATCCACTGCCACCCTCTTCTCCTTTTACCTTCAATCTTTCCCAGCATCAGGTGTTTTCCAGTGAGTCCACTCTTTGCATCAGGTGGCCAAAGTATTGGAGCTTCGGCTTTAGCATCAGCCCTGCCCATGAGTATTCAGGGTTAATTTCCCTTAGGATTGACTGGTTTGATCTTCCAGTCCAAGGGAAGGAGAAAGTCTTCCAGCACTGCAGTTCAAAAGCATCAGTTCTTCTGCATTCAACCTTCTCTATGATCCAACTTTCACATTCATGCATGACTACTGGAAAAAAACAGCTTTGACTATACAGACTTTTGTCGGCAAATTTATTTTGCTTTTTATATGTGGTCTAGATTTGTCATAGCCTTCCTTCCAAGGAGCAAGTGGCTTCTAATTTCATGGCTGTAGTCCCCATCAGCAGTGCTTTTGGAGCCCAAGAAGAGAAAATCTGTCACTGTTTCTGCTTTTTTCCCTTCTGTTTGTCATGAAGTGATGGGACCAGATGCCGTGACCTCAGTTTTTTTTGTTGTTGTTTTGTTTTTAATGTTGAGTTTTAAGCCAGTTTTTTCACTTCTCTCCTTCATTCTCATCAAGAGTCTCTTTAGTTTCTCTTCACTTTCTGCCATTCTCATTCACTTTCTGCCAGAGTGGTTGTTTATATTTCTGAGGTTGTTTATATTTCTTCCTGCAATTTTGATTCCAGCTTGCAACATGCAGCGTGGCATTTCACACGATGTACTCTGCATAGAAGTTAAATAAACAGGGTGACAATATACAGCCTTGTCATGCTCCTTTCTGAATTTTGAACCAGTCAATCCATTGTTCCATATAAGGTTCTAACCATTGCTCCTTGACCTGCATGCAGGTTTCTCAGGAGACAGGTAATATTGTCTGATATTCCCATCTCTTTAAGAATTTTCCATAGTTTGTGTGATCCACACAAAGACTTTCATGTAGCCAATGAAACAGAAGTAGATGTTTTTCTGAAATCCCCTTGCTTTCTCTGTGAGCCTATGAATGTTGGCAATTTGATCTCTGGTTCCTCTGCCTTTTTTAAACCCAGCTTGCACATCTGGAAGTTCTTGATTCAAGTACTGCTGAAGCCTAGTTTGAAGGATTTTGAGCATAACCTTACTATCATCAGAAGCAAGTACAATTGTTCAGTAGTTTGAACATGTTATAATTTAGTATAAATTAATTGAAAGTAAATAAGAAAAGTATGTCCTCAGTCACATGTCACATTTCAGCTACTCAGTAGTCACCTGTGGCTAGTGGTTATGGTCGTGGACGATACGGATGTAGTACATTTCCATTATCCCAGGATTCTATGGTCTGCACTAAAATGATTGACGCATAAAGGATGCACAGTTAATAACAAGTGATCAAATCCAAAACTTTACGTATAAGCTAATATTTTCAATTAAGATCTGTCACTTTTTCTTTTATTTTAGATGGAATTATTCCCATACAGTGAAAGATACTGTAAAAGTGAAAAGGTGAAGCCAATCTCCCAGACACTTGGTCACCAGTAGTCAAAGATTTTCAGGACAAGTCTCTTCTTTTTCCCTCTTTTCAAATGTGATTGCAAGTATTTTATTAAAAGAAAAGATAAATTTCTTCATAGATAAATATCTTACTGAAATTATTAGAATTATTTTATACTAGAAAATAGAAATAGTATTATCATACAATATCATGTGAGGAATTATACCTCCCTTGCCAATTGAAAAATGCTTTTAGTAAAATTGTTTATGGTTTCATAAGTAACTGCATTGTCAAAAAAATCCCCAAGACATTCTTTTTTTAATTTTTAAATTTATTTATTTTCCCCCCAATATTATTCTTAATATTCTACATTTGCTTCCTATTTTTAGGTTCAAAAAATTTAGAAAAAATTTAGAAGATAGGAATGGGAAGGCTGAGTATTTATGACAGAAAATAATGTATTTTGTAATATTAGTATAGCTTTGCTGATGAAAAACGTGACTAAAATCAGTAAATTATCATCAACAATATTATTATCCATAAAATCAGAGACCTCATATAATTGTGTATAATTGGTATGATAAATATCAGGCATAATTTTTCCATTGCTGCTTAAAATTAAGCTTCATTAGTAAATCATAATATATAAACTGGCTTGTTGGTTTTAATACCAAAGTCTCTTACAATATATTTACAGTTAGATTTTACTCTTGAAACTTACTTGCTCAAATGAACAATATGGGCTTTGAAATCACTATATTGTGGATATAGCTGCATTTTCCTTTAGCTTATATAAGTAAAATGAAAGCAGGTTTGATTTCTAAATTCTATTACAGTCAATGGGCATATCCATGTGTTAACATTTATGATTATACCTTTTTATATATAAAGTTGTACAAAAACTATGGTGCTGTTCAATAAGAGGTTTTTTTTTTTTTTTTTTTTTTTTTTTTTTTTTTCCCTAACCAGTTGTCCTTTAGGAAAACAGAATTTTATAGATATACCATTTAAAGATATTAGAAGGTCTTCCCCTGGGAACAGAAATTACATCTAAGAAAGCCCATTATCTAATCTTTACAGGTTGTAGCAAACCATACCTTGTAAATCAAACCCATCCATGGATACTTTGGGGCACATTTCTATATTCTATCTTTCCTCTATCCCCAGTGGTTCAACAAGAATGGAGGAAAGACAGTTGTGATTGTTTTCAGTTACTGAGGGAAGCAGCTTTTATATTTACTAGTAGGATCAGAGAGGCACTTGGCAACCTGGAGAGCTCCCTTGGCACCAGGTTTTAAGTTGTTGGGGTGTGTTTGTTCTTTTGTTTGCCTTTCAGGGCTGCAGGGAACAGCATGACCATCATGTTCAGCTTTGATGCCTGTGGTGATAGGTTAGGTTTGAGACATAATACAGAGAAAGACAGATGCTTGCTGCATTTCTGTTGAAAAATTTAGAGGATAGGTGTTAAAAGCATTTGGATCCACTTACATTGAAATAAACAAAAGAACAACACAAATTCTTATAAATTGCTGGTCAAATTATCAGTGGCTCCTTCTGTTTTAATTGTAACATATAGGATAGAAAATGGCCTTAATATTTCAGTTTTTGCTTTGCAATACTGTTTTGTGTGTGTGTGTGTGTGTGTGTGCATGTGTGTGTGTGCGCAGACTTTTAACAGTGAGACCTATAAATCTCCAAATTTTTGCTTGCCTGAAACTTTGTTTTTGCTTACTCAGTTGTGTCTGACTCTTTGCTACCACATGAACTGTAGCCTGCCTGGCTCCTCTGTGGATGGGATTCCCCAGGCAAGAATACTGGAGTGGGTTGCATTTCTGTCTTCCGGGGATCTTCCTGACCCAGGGATTGAACCTGCATCTCTGTATCTTGTGTCCTGCATTGCAGGTGGATGCTCTACCGCTGAACAACCACAGGGATCTAATGTGTCTGTTCATTTTGGGTTTGTGGCAAAACACATATGGTAAAAAATAAGCATTAGTATGCTAACTATTCCCTGGAGAAGGAAGTGACAACCCACTCCAGTATTTTTGCCTGGAAAATCCCATGGATGGAGGAGCATGGTGGGCTACAGTCTATAATCTTGCAAAGAGTCAGATATGACTGAGCAACTAACACTTTTCTTCATGCTAACCATTACCACACAGTAGAGCTATTATTTAGTTGAATCTTTCACCAGAGGAAAATAACTTTCCTTTTTCTCTGCCCTGCATTCATTCTATCTTTTTCCCTTGAGGTAGATCATTAAAACCTAACTAATAATATTTAAGGTTTTGCTACTAAAAATGCAGTCTGTCCATGAACCAGAAGAATCTATATTACCTGGTAACTTGTTAGAAATGCAGAATCCCCATACCTACTGAGCCAGAATCGACATTTCAACAAAATTTCTAGGTAATTTGAATGCATATTAAACTTTGAGAAGCAAAACTTTAATGTATGCATTATATTGCAGTAGCATTTCCTAACCCTATATAAATTTCTGATTCCTGAAGTGAAATTATGCTTTTCTATTAAATAAAACCAGAAAGTCATGAATATTTAACTTCAGTGTCACTCACTTCTCAAAGGTGAGTAAACATAAATTATTTTAATATTATACTTGTATATTAGCATCCATATTTTAATTTAACTATATGCTTTTAGGATCCAAGAGAGTGAAAAGAATAATTCTCTCAACAGCAGATTATTCATACTTATTGGTATCTTAATTATGTTTTTTACTCCAGAAGAAGTTTTATCTTTGAAAAGTTACACTTATTAAAAATATTTCCAACTAGTTAATGATTATCAATGGTAGCATGCCCCCATGGCTAAGAAAGTTTCTTGTGCAGAAAACTGAAATATATGATCTCAATGTCACATCTTTGAAAACTCTTAAAAATAATAGATTAAATGCTGAGCAAATAAGAGATTTCAAATGATTGGCTTTGTTTTTTAACTCCAGGTTTTATTGATTTCACATGTAAAGATTTCTTAGTCTATGATTAAGTACATTATTTTAATGTATACTTAGTATATATTGTGATCACTTATACCACATGTTACATATTTATATGCTAAATGTATTTTTACACAACTATAATCCTGATTCATGGCTATATATCTATCCCCTCACACCTAAAATATTATCTTTTAACCTGTTCTCTTCCTCTTCTCCTAGTTCTTATTTGGTCACCTCATATAATTTGAGAAATTCTTCTGTCATTTTTAGGTAATTCCTAACTTTTGAAATCATCTATCCATTCAATTAGTTGGAATTGTTTCAATTGTTTTCAATTGAAAACAATTTGGAAAGTAATACCATTTCCACCAGTTTTATCAAAGACATATTAATTCTGAAGCCTAACAGATTTAATAAATATTTCTTCTTAACTTGAACATTTATCTTCTTTCTGGGCCACATATTTTCATCTATATATCAGAGACTTACTGGATTCTTAGAATACACTTTAACTGTACAGTGTATTACACTGTAACTGTACGCTGTAATAGGAATTTTCAGAATGTCATAAAACTCTTCCTGGAAATCTATAACTCTCTCTATATAAAATACACAGTAATACATAGTCCTTTATTTTAGGAAGCTCAACCACGTTAGCTACAAATTACAACACTAGATCAAAACTAATATATTTTGTTTAATTCTGCACAAAAATAGGGATATGATTTAAATTTTTTTGTTTTATATTATTAATCATTGATTTTCACTCAGTTCAGTTCAGTTCAGTCGTTCAGTCACGGCCGACTTTTTGCGACCCCATGAATTGCAGCACGCCAGGCCTCCCTGTCCATCACCATCTCCCGGAGTTTACTCAACTCACGTCCATAGAGTCAGTGATGCCATCCAGCCATCTCATCTTTTGTCATCCCCTTTTCCTCCTGCCCTCAATCCCTCCCAGCATCAGAGTCTTTTCCAATGAGTCAACTCTTCGCATGAGGTGGCCAAAGTACTGGAGTTTCAGCTTTAGCATAATTCCTTCCAAAGAACACCCAGGGCTGATCTACTTTAGAATGGACTGGTTGGATCTCCTCATTAAACAAGTGAAACAAAGGAGTACCCCAGATTACTTAGTGAGAGTAGAAATCATATTGTAGAAATATTGTTAAAATATCAATCATATAAGTTATTCTTGGCAGTTGTGGTGGTATATTTTTCTTTCTGTGTTTGTGTGTGTTTATTTCATAAGAATGCTTAACATGAGATTTATTCTCTTATTGGTCATTTTAGGTACACAATACCTTGTGTTGTGTTCCTTTATCTTTTCAATGAACTGCAAGCAATACATTTATTTTAATTGCCAGGCTAATGGATCAAGAAAGTAGTTAAACATTTTTTTTTTCCCCTCAAGAACATTTCTAGGTATAAAAGATGGAGGAACTGAGTGGACAAGTAATTATATAAGGTAGTCTATAGCAATGCCATAAAGAGAGTCATGACTACATATTAGGCACATTCTGTGGAAAGAGTTATTGCAGTCAGTTGAGAAAACCAAAAAGACAAGCATTAGGATGAGGTGAAAGATAAACCACCTTTCAACAGGCCAAGAAAGGTCACTCTAACTGAATGGAAAATAGTGAAAAACTATACTAGTTCTAGAATTCAAGGCTTTATTTGTCAAGATAATAAAATTACTTTCTCCAATAACATATGACATGAATTTTTCAGAGTAGAGTGGTCATTTAAAATTTATGAACATCCCTCACCCTGTCCATGCCTTAGTTTTAAAATCCTGTAACTCCACAAATTCACAGAAATCGTATGAAATACGATTATAACATGGACAAAAGGTATGATTTGTTCAGAATTAGCACAGAATCCAGGTCATGATTAGGATCTTGATGCCTTCATTCATTTAGCCTTCATCTTCACAACATTTGCTCTTAAAGCAATGTGTGACTCTCATTGCCAGTGATGTCCCCTGTGTCATTTGATGGGAAGTTTAGACACCATCTGCCTGGAAGAAGCTTTATCATAATTTCCACTAATCAGGTGATTGTGAAATAGCCCCTAAGAAAAAGATACTGTTCTCCTTCTTCCTTGCAACAGAAAATTCAGCTACATATGCTGATTACTAGGTATTTTAGAAAGAAGCAAACGCTGCAGTTGGACAGTAGTTTTTTCATTAACACCATGTATTTAAGTAGGGAGACAATTATTAATATGACATAGAATGTTTTGCAAATATACCTGAAAAATACTATAATACTATATCTTAAATTGTAATTTTTAATCACTTAAACAATTCTATTTCTGTATCTTTACTATTAATTAAAAATGCAACAGTTATCTTTCATTTAAAAGTTGCAAATAGTCAAAATGTTTAAACCATTTCTCTATTATCACAATCTTCTGCCATGACATGTTTTTTATTGCTTTTGAAAAATATAATATTAATATATGGGAGGTTTTGTAATTAAAAGTGGCTACCTTTATCATCTGAGGCGCTCTGCTTTCACAATATCCGAGAGACCTAAGAGAGATATAATAAAAATAGCAACTGAGATATCTGGGATGATGTTTGACCTCAGAAGAAAAGGAATGAAACATGTTGTGAATGCAGAAACTTGTAAGAGATCTAGTTCATAGCAAGATTTTTCAAAAATGTATTTACCTACACTATCCCAAATTCCACCTGACATACCAACTTTGTATTTTGTCTCAATGGTTAGGAATCCAGGCTCATAGTAAGTAATACTGAATTTCCTTCCTGCCAACTGCTTCCTCTCTGATTTAAGGATAAATGTTTAGCCCCTCTGACCCTTATTTTCTAAAATATATTACAGTGAGTTTCAAATGTACATAAAGGGCCAGGCACAAAATACATAGTAATGATTACTTTTATTATCATTGATATTGGCTATAGTAGTAGTTGCAGCAATCACTCAAATCTGTATAAAACTTAATTGAATCCAAGTAATTTCTTCTAATATCTAGGTAAGAAGCTGCACTGAAGAAATAGAGACACTCTTTCTTCATTTTCCTTTTTCAAAGGATTGAAAGGAAATTAATTTAAAATTTTAGATCCTTCTTGCCGTGACACCTTCAAGCATTTCAGGGAAGTTAAGGATAGTAATAACGAGCTTAGGAACAAGGACAACTAAAGTCAGAGCCCGCCCTCCCCCCACCCCCATGAATTTTAGCTATCTCCTAACTTTTCCAGGAAGGACTGGTAAACACTATTCAACTTTTTTAAACCTTTGTTTCCTTAGTCTTGGAGGTGAAAATTTACTCCCTGTGTATGGATGGATGTTTAGGGCTTCCCAGCTAGGGCTAGTGGTAAAGAACCCACCTGCCAATGCAGGAGACATAAGAGACATGAGTTCAGGCACTGAGTCAGGAAGATCCCCTGGAGGAGGACGTGGTAACTTACTCCAGTATTCTTGCCTAGAGAATCACCATGGACAGAGGAGCCTTGCAGGATACAGACCATAAGGTCGCAAAGAGTTGGACCTTACTGAACCTACTTAGCACTCAAGCATGAGTTCAAGAGTTTGCAAAGATCAGTTCATGTAAAGTTGAGTCAACAAAGATATGTGCTGTATTCTGAGAGGGAAGAAAAGTGTCTGAAAATTTTCCGCGGAGAAATGGCTTGATATGACCTTGGCTAAAGCAATCATTCCAGTTATTATGCAGGAACTGACTTTAGTGCACAGATTAAAAACAGAGATAGAGATAATGGTGGTTTGAATCAAGGTATATAGCCAAGGAGGCTGTAAAGAATGATGAAATATGGGATATTTCCTACATATATGGTAAAGCTGATATGCTATGATTATGAATTAAATGTGGGAGTGGGAAGGAAAGAGACAGTTTGTCTCAACCTATTGATGTCTTGCGTTTAAGTTTGAATGGGAGGGGGAATGGGAAATCCTGGAGCTTGGGTAGATTTAGGAGGGAAAATGAGTCTAGTTTTCGGCAAAGAAGTTTAAGATTATTTGACATCTAAAAAGAAATAGCAGGGAGTGATCTAATTTAGGAATCCAGAGAGAGCAAGGCTATATTTGGAGACATATATTTGGGATTCATCATAAAATTTAATGTCCTGAAACTAGATACCACACTAGGCAGCCTGTGAGAGAAGAGATCCATGAACAGGGCCTTGAGACAAGTGCACTTTCAGTGATAGGAGGGGAGCCCCCAAAGTACACAGAGAAGTGGCCAATAAGGTAAGTGGCAAACTGGGAACAGTAGTGCCCTCAGTTCAGTTCAGGTCACTTCAGTTGCTCAGTTGTGTCCGACTCTTTGCGACGGCATGAATCGCAGCACGCCAGGCCTCCCTGTCCATCTCCAACTACCGGAGTTCACTCAGACTCACATCCATCGAGTCAGTGATGCTATCTAGCCATCTCATCCTCTGTTGTCCCCTTCTCCTCTTGCCCCCAATCCCTCCCAGTATCAGAGTCTTTTCCAATGAGTCAACTCTTCGCATGAGGTGGCCAAAGTACTGGAGTTTCAGCTTCAGCATCATTCCCTCCAAAGAAATCCCAGGGCTGATCTCCTTCAGAATGGACTGGTTGGATCTGCTTGCAATCCAAGGGACTCTCAAGAGTCTTCTCCAACACCACAGTTCAAAAGCATCAATTCTTCGGCGCTCAGCTTTCTTCACAGTCCAACTCTCACATCCATTCATGACCACAGGAAACACCATAGCCTTGACTAGACGGACCTTAGTTAGCAAAGTAATGTCTCTGCTTTTCAATATGCTATCTAGGTTGGTTATAACCTTTCTTCCAAGGAGTAAGCATCTTTTAATTTCATAGCTGCAATCACCATCTGCAGTGATTTTGGAGCCCAAAAAAATAAAGTCTGACACTGTTTCCACTGTTTCCCCATCTATTTCCCATGAAGTGATGGGACCAGATTCTATGATCTTCGTTTTCTGAATGTTGAGCTTTAAGCCAACTTTTTCACTCTCCTCTTTCACTTTCATCAAGAGGCTTTTTAGTTCCTCTTCACTTTCTGCCATAAGGGTGGTGTCATCTGCATATCTGAGATTATTGATATTTCTCCTGGCAATCTTGATTCCAGCTTGTGATTCTTCCAGCCCAGCATTTCTCATGATGTACTCTGCACATAAGTTAAATAAGCAGGGTGACAATATACAGCCTTGATGTACTCCTTTTCCTATTTGGAACCAGTCTCTTGTTCCATGTCCAGTTCTAACTCTTGCTTCCTGACCTGCATATAGGTTTCTCAATAGGCAGGTCAGGTGGTCTGGTATGCCCATCTCTTTCAGAATTTTCCACAGTTTATTGTGATCCACACAGTCAAAGGCTTTGGCATAATCAAGCAGAAATAGATGTTTTTCTGGAACTCCCTTGCTTTTTCGATGATCCAGCAGATGTTGACAATTTGATCTCTGGTTCCTCTGCCTTTTGTAAAACCAGCTTGAACATCTGGAAGTTCACGGTTCACATATTGCTGAAGCCTGGCTTGGGGAATTTTGAGCATTACTTTACTAGCATGTGAGATGAGTGCAATTGTGTGGCAGTTTGAGCATTCTTTGACATTGCCTTTCTTTGGGATTGGAATGAAAAGTGACATTTTCTAGTCCTGTGGCCACTGCTGAGTTTTCCAAATTTGCTGGCGTATTGAGTGCAGCACTTGCAGAGCATCATCTTTCAGGGTTTGAAATAGCTCAACTGAAATTCCATCACCTCCACTAGCTTTGTTCGTAGTGATGCTTTCTAAAGCCCACTTGACTTCACATTCCAGGATGTCTGGCTCTAGGTGAGTGATTACACCATCATGATTATCTTGGTCATGAATATCTTTTTTCTATAGTTCTTCTGTGTATTCTTGAGCTAGAAACTAAGTAAAAAATGTTTTTCTGGGAGAGGGAATGTTTTTCTGGTCAAATTGTGTTGAGGGTATGTGAGGTCTTAAAAGAGAATTGATTATTGGAAGATATTGTGTGTGGCCTTGTAAATAAAGTTTCTAAAATCTAACTTACAGTTTTTTCATGTCCTGCAGTTTCTGTTTTAACCAAAAGTGGGGTCCAGATGCTAGCTGCTCAATAAACCAATGAAGAGGCCAGGTTGGTGGAAAGAAAAGTTTGCTTTCTTTTGAATGCCAGCAACTGGCAGGGGAGAGGGCAGAATCCCGTCCAAAGGCAGATTTTCCCCCACCCCTAAAAGCAATGGACAAGAACTTTTATAGGTTGAGGGAAGGGGCTACATATGGAAACAACACAATCAGCTCTGATAGTCATCTTGAAATCGGTCATTGGCAGTCTGACCAGCATCATCTAGATTGTTTTAAGTACAATTAATCTTCAGTTCCAAGATTGTTTTTTTCCCATTTCTTTGAGGCCAATTCTCAGAATTGTGACCGTCAATGTCATTGCTACAGTCTGGTCATCATGTTGTTAACTTCTTCCACCTAGTGAGCGTTTTAGTATCTGCAAAACAGCTCACACAGGCTATGGCTCAGAATATGATCTATAGCATTTGAGAAGAAACTACAGGTCCTTGACTATGCTTAATGACCAAACCATTATTACTTGGTCTCCACTGACTATTTTCCTTTGTTTCTACATTTTCTCACTTCTCTGATTAAACTTATTCTTTGGCTAAAGTTTTTCCACAGACAAAAGACAGGCGGAGGGCATAGGGGACAAGAACCATAAGATCTTACTCCATTTCACAGTCACTTCCTATGTCCCTTTGGTAACTTTAAAAGAAATAGCCTGAGTACAGTGTCTCTCCATCTTTCCAAGATTAACCTATATTACTTGGCTTTACACCTACTTACACAGCCAATTTGCATTCTCACTGTTCGTTACTCTCACTATTTTAGGATATTTTTATGGAATGTTCACTTTATACTGCCTCCATTACACTATTACCCACAACAATTCAAATTCCATCTCATTTTAACAAGCTAATAAATTATTTTAACCTCCAGTACTCTGCAGTTGTCTTTATATTCATTTCACAAACATATTTTTTTAAATGATCAATATGCTTTATCTACCAGGTCCTCTTTCTTTCTCTCCCAAACCTCTTACAATGTGACTTTCTTCTATGACTACTCAAAATTTTCTGCTTAATGACACCAATGATTTCATAAACACTAAAACCAGTGGTTTTTTATGATTATTCTCTCTATGCAGCTACTCTAAGTAGAAATTTAAAAAATTATTTTCACTATTTGCAAGTTTGATTTACCATGACTTCAGTTTCAATAATAAATCCCCAGGAACTCCTCTTTTGACTTATGCTTTTCATAGACCTTCCTTTGAAAGCCTCTGATCTAGAAAACAAGGATTATGTTAATGTCTCTTACGGAGGGCAACACCTAAGGTAAAGGCCAAGCTGATTGTCTCTGGGTTCCTACACATCTCCCACTGTAAATTTTCCATTAATTTGAAAATGATTTTCAGTAATTAAAATCACAGTTATATTAGCCTCTTGACACAAATTTAAAATGAAGATCTTTAACTTTATAAATGATAATGCTCACTGCAGTTGATGGTACTAAAAGGTAACAATACAACCCTGTAAACACATTTGGAGTTGCTATCCTGAACATGAGCCAGCATCATAATCTGCTTATCAGTGAGAAATGTTCAGGGAGTGTGAAATTCAACAAGACAAGCCAAAGAAAATTAATTCAGACTTGCCTCAGAAATGCCAATTGACCTAATCTTTCTCATCTATTAATTCTGAAGGTAGAAGGAGCAATAGATAGAAAAGCCTAGGGGGTAATCATAATGACACAAGACTTAGGAGCAGCTCACAGAGCCGGCTCTGCTCCCAAAGACCAACCAGGGAATTTTGAATAGTTATTTAAATGTGCAGAGGCCATGTAGAATCTTACAGGTCAAAATCAAAATCCAAAAATCAATAGCAAAAAGTGAATTAGGAAACTTGAAGACATAAATAATATGATGAGTTGATTTAATACAAGTGACTCTTGGATTTGGAGGCATCCTGTAATAACAGAGGAATTGTGTCTTTTGGTGAACCATACCAGAACCCAACCATAAGCTTCACTAGCAGGTTTAAAGACAATAAAAGCTTTGAATAATAATACTTATAAAATGGTGTAACTTTAAACACTATTCCTGAAATCTAGTGCCAGTTACATAGCATACAGTTTATGGTTGTGAGTCAAGGTTTATAGGCATCAAGCCCCATTGCATGCCCATGTTTTATTCTCCATTAGAAATAATAAAGCCAAAATACCTGTAATTAAGAAATGAAACTGATCGTCTAGGAAATATTATGTATTGTTAATAAGCATTTCAATATATCATACATAAATTGGCTATTCATCTAACCTTCCAGGAAACCAAAATTGTAGCAGAAATGCCTAAGACATAATATGAACTTCTTTGGAGATTTAAAAGTCCTAGTTTATAGGATTAACTGACCATAAATACATGCAATGACAGTTATACTTGGTTTTATTGGGGGCACAGTTACTTTTCAATGTTATGTTAGCTTCTGCTATACAATGAAGTATATCAGTGATATGCATACATATATCCCCTCCCTCCTGGATCTCTCTTCCACACCTCCATCACATTCATCTAGATCACCACAAAGCACTGAGCTAAGTTCCCTGTGCTATCTAGTAGGTTCCCACTGGTGGGATTGATGTTTTTCAGATTGGGGTTTTCTTAAATCTCTTACATTTAGGTCATGGATTTCTTAGCAAATCACAGTTTTAAATCTGTATTGCAATCAATATTTGCTTTTCTGTTTTATTTCTCTTTTCTCTTCCCTTTAACTTTGACTGTGAAATATGTTTTTAAAAGATGATAGAAACAGATTCCCAAAAGAAGTAATGAGGGCACAGCCAAGAAACTGGGCAGAAATGCTATAACATAGTTTAATTTTTTAAATTTTTTTTTTTCAAAATAACTCTTGGTTAAAGAAGGTCTTCGGAATAATTACTTCATAAATGATGACCTCAAAATGGTTTCTAGCACTTTCAGTTTTAATTCTAATAGAAAATGACAGGAATTAAGAACTAAATTTAATACCACTAATTATGATAAATTAAATAAACAGCAGTTAACACTAGAAATCTGTTTTTGCCTAACCTGGTTTGTTAGAATATAGTCCCTGTAGTCTTACTTTGACCTATAATCTAGTTACTTTTAAACCCACTTCATAGTCATTTAGCAGTTGTGTGCTGAACAAGCTTGGTTGATGGCATGCCAATAGATTGTTCCAAATCAAGCACAGTCACTGACTTAAGCCTCAATTATACCATTACATGGAGAAGGCAATGGCACCCCACTCCATTACTCTTGCCTGGAAAATCCATGGATGGAGGAGCCCAGTAGGCTCCAGTCCATGGGGTCGCTAAGAGTTGGGCATGACTGAGTGACTTCACTTTCACTTTTCACTTTCATGCATTGGAGAAGGAAATGGCAACCCACTCCAGTGTTCTTGCCTGGAGAATCCCAGGGATGGGGGAGCCTGGTGGGCTGCCGTCTATGGGGTTGCACAGAGTCGGACACGACTGAAGCGACTTAGCAGCAGCAGCAGCGTACCATTACAAGGACAACTTCTGCAGAAGTTTAAATAAGAAAAGAATTTCTACATGGACTTTAAAAATTTTTATTACTGTTAATTTGCAATGTATTTAATTTCTGCTGTATAGCAAAGTGACTCAGTTATAATACATTACATTGTTTTTCATATTCTTTTCCATTATGGTTTATCACAGGATGTTGAATATAGTACCCTGTACTATTCAGTAGGACTTTGTTGTTTATCCATCCTGTATATAATAGTTGACATCTGCTAATCTTAAACTCCCACTGGGATTGAAATTTGGGAATTACATGGATTTTTGCAACTGACAGTTTTGAAAATAAATACTGTCTGTTACAATCACTATGGCTGCTAGACAGTAAATTCTAGGTGCTCTCTCTACTTCAATTTTTTCTTTTGTAAAATAGAAATTCTTACCAGTAACTCATAAGAAAAGCAAACTCAGTACAGTATCTGAGACATAGTAACATACTTACTTATGTCTTCCTGACTCAAAGGTTTATTGTGCCATTACAACTGTGTTTAAATGGGTGCCGTATTCAGTCACCCAGTGGTGTCCGACTTTTTTTGACCCCATGGACTGTAGCCCACTTGGCTCCTCTGTCCACGGGATTCTCCAGGCAAGAACACTGGAGTGGGTTGCCATTTCCTTCTCCAGTGAATCTTCCAACCCAGGGATCGAACTCTCATCTCCTGAGTCTCCTGCATTGCAAGTGGAGTCTTTACCACTGAGCCACCAGGGAATGGATATAAATGCCAAAATTACATTAGTCTCTCTCCTTGTGGACATCACAGGAGAACTAGGAAGAAAATTAAGCAAGCATTTGCATTGTGCTATTTCTGTTAAGTGTAGAGTACCAAGAGATTTCATAGCCAGGGTATCTATTTATTATTCTGTTGGAGCTCAGGAAAGTCTTCCTTTCTCATGAAGTTATTTTGAGGAATTTAAATGAAATTATTTCTGTAAATCTTTGCTCAGTGTTTGGTACAATATAAGCATACAGCAAACATTGCCTATTATTAACATTTTTAAGATGAAATTTAAAAGATGTAAATCCAGTAGTATTCAACTAGAAAAGATGGAAGTGAAAATGCAACAGCATGTGCCAAGACCTGGGGTGGATGAGAGTGGCACAAAAGAGTAGCTAAACAACAACAGCAAAAACTGGATATGGTGCATATAGCAACAAGTTCAGAATAAAGGGGATAGAGTTTTGAGGCTGAAATTGTGAAAAGGCCAATTATCAACTAAACTAGAAAATGTAAACATTATTCTTAATTGCAGTGAGAACTCATCAAATGTTTTTAGTGTGAAGAGCTGACATAATCAAATGTAGAAAAACAATGATAAGGAACAATTACTGAAATCAAAATGAACAGATATTGTACACTAAGTACTTCTAAGTTCTTAAGCAATATCTCATTTAATCCTTCCAGCATAAGACATTAGTTGCACTCATTTTACAACTGAAGAAATTAAAACAGAAAAGTAATTAGTTTGCTCAAGATCACACAATTACAATAGTGAAAAAGGAATCCTGATCTTTAACTTCTTTGAAACATTTTTTCCTATCTTAGTGTATAGAGGCGGGGTAAGATAGGAGTTGGCAGTGGTAAGAATTCAGGAAATAATATCACATGGGCTAAGATACTACTGGCAGTGAATAAAGATAAAAGGACAGGCTTGAGAGGTATACAAGTCAGTGGCATTTGATACCTGATTGTATATTGTGTTTGAATGAGAAGGATGATTCAAAGATTAACTCCGATATGGCTTGGGCAGTTGAGTGGGTATTGTTTCTCTCTACTGAGCAAGGGAACATAGAAAGAGGACTGATTTGGGGGAATGGAGGTTAGACATCATGGTTCAACTTTGGACATGTTGAGGTTGAGATGTTTGGGACATATTCAATTTGAGAGATCTAGTATTGGTAAAGTATGTCTTCCTGTCTGGAAGCAGATGTTTGAGGACCATCAGCGGTAAATGGTAATAAATGGTAATTGAACACTTCTCCTGCAAGAGGTCTTAAGGGAGAAGAGGACAAAAGAGGAAAACAACAACATAGGAAAATAAGCACTGATATTTAAGGATTATATACAGAAGCAAGATTGTAGAGTTGTGAATGCAAATATGGACAGAAGAGGGAACAGTCCCTAAGAGCTGGCTTAAAAGCTGTTTCCCAGGCTAAAGTTTTCAGTATGTCCACCTAATAAAACAGAATTCTAAAAAAAAAAAAAAAAAGATTGACAGAATAATAGGAAAGGAATAAAATGGACAGAATTCAACTAAATCAAAGAGGGTCAGGGTGTCAAATACTGTCAAGATACTAAATATGGTACATGCCTGCATGCTAAGTTGATTCAGTTGTGTCCAACACTTTGTGACCCTATGGACTGTAGCCCAGCAGGCTCCTCTGTCTATGGAGTTCTCCGGGCAAGAATACTGGAATGGGGTGCCATTTCCCTCTCTTCCCTACCCAGGGATTGAATCCAAGTATCCTGCATTGCGGGAGGATGCTTTACCATCTGAATTACTAGGGAAGTCCATAGCAATAAGAATGACACTTAGATGAGTACTTGCTATGCGTGAACACAAATTCCTTATTAACAATAAGTGCTTTAATTCTTACAACAACCTATGATAAAAGTGTGATTATTGCTCTCATTGTTAGAGATGAAGAAAATGTGATTATGAGAGACTACATGGGTCATGGTGGAGAGGTCTGACAGAATGTGGTCCACTGGAGAAGGGAATGGCAAACCACTTCAGTATTCTTGCCTTGAGAAACCCATGAACAGTATGAAAAGGCAAAATGATAGGACTGAAAGAGGAACTCCCCAGGTCAGTATGTGCCCAATATGCTACTGAGATCAGTGGAGAAATAACTCCAGAAAGAATGAAGGGATGGAGCCAAAGCAAAAATAATACCCAGCTGTGGATGTGACTGGTGATAGAAGCAAGGTCCAATACTGTAAAGAGCAATATTGCATAGGAACCTGGAATGTCAGGTCCGTGAATCAAGGCAAATTGGAAGTGGTCAAAGAAAAGATGGCAAAAGTGAACATCTACATTCTAGGAATCAGAGAACTAAAATGGACTGGAAAGGATGAATTTAACTCAGATGACCATTATATCTACTACTGCGGGTAGGAATCCCTCAGAAGAAATGGAGTAGCCATGATGGTCAACAAAAGAGTCCGAAAGGCAGTACTTGGATGCAATCTCAAAAATGACAGAATGATCTTTGTTGGTCTCCAAGGTAAACCATTCAATATCATGGTAATCCAAGTCTATGCCCCAACCAGTAACGCTGAAGAAGCTGAAGTTGAATGGTTCTATGAAGACCTACAAGACCTTTTAGAACTAACACCCAAAAAAGATGTCCTTTTCATTCTAGGGGACTGGAATGCAAAAGTAGGAAGTCAAGAAACACCTGGAATAACAGCCAAATTTGGCCTTGGCATGCAGAATGAAGCAGGGCAAAGACTAATAGAGTTTTGCCAAGAAAATGTGCTGGTCGTAGCAAACATCCTCTTCCAACAACACAAGAGAAGACTCTACACATGGACATCATCAGATGGTCAACACCAAAATCAGATTGATTATATTATTTGCAGCCAAAGATGGAGAAGCTCTATACAGTCAACAAAAACAAGACCAGGAGCTGACTGTGGCTCACATCATGAACTCCTTATTACCAAATTCAGACTGAAATTGAAGAAAGTAGGGAAAACCACTAGACCATTCAGGTATGACCTAAATCAAATCCCATATAATTATACAGTGGAAGTGAGAAATAGATATAAGGGCCTAGATCTGATAGATAGAGTGCCTGATGAACTATGGAATGAGGTTCATGACATTGTACAGGAGACAGGGATGAAGACCATCCCCATGGAAAAGAAATGCAAAAAAGCAAAATGGCTGTCTGGGGAGGCCTTACAAATAGCTGGGAAAAGATGAGAAGTGAAAAGCAAAGTAGAAAAGGAAAGATATAAACATTTGAATGCAGAGTTCCAAACAATAGCAAGAAGAGATAAGAAAGCCTTCTTCAGTGATCAGTGCAAAGAAATAGAGGAAAACAACACAATGGGAAAGACTAGAGATCTCTTCAAGAAAATCAGAGATTCCAAGGGAACATTTCATGCAAAGATGGGCTCAATAAAGGACAGAAATGGTCTGGACCTAACAGAAGCAGAAGCACCTTAAGAAGAGGTGGCAAGAATACACAGAAGAACTGTACAAAAAAGATCTTTACCACCCGGATAATCACGATGGTGTGATCACTCATCTAGAGCCAAACATCCTGGAATGTGAAGTCAAGTGGGCCTTGGAAAGCATTACTATGAACAAAGCTAGTGGAGGTGATGGAATTCCAGTTGAGCTATTTCAAATCCTGAAAGATGATGCTCTGCAAGTGCTGCACTCAATATGCCAGCAAATTTGGAAAACTCAGTGGCCACAGGACTGGAAAAGGTCAGTTTTCATTCCAATCTCAAAGAAATGCAATGCCAAAGAATGCTCAAACTGCCACACAATTGCTCTCATCTCACAGGCTAGTAAAGTAATGCTCAAAATTCTCCAAGCCAGGCTTCAGCAATATGTGAACCGTGAACTTCCAGATGTTCAAGCTGGTTTTAGAAAAGACAGAGGAACCAGAAATCAAATTGCCAACATCCGGTTGATCATGGAAAAAGCAAGAGAGTTCCAGAAAAACATCTATTTCTGCTTGATTTACTATGCCAAAGCCTTTGACTGTGTGGATCACAATAAACTGTGGAAAATTCTGAAAGAGATTGGAATACCAGACCACCTGACCTGCCTCTTGAGAAATCTGTATGCAGGTCAGGAGGCAACAGTTAGAACTGGACATGGAACAACAAACTGGTTCTAAATAGGAAAAGGAGTATGTCAAGGGTTTATATTGTCACCCTGCTTATTTAACTTATGTGCAGAGTACATCATGAGAAATGTTGGACTGGAAGAATCACAAGCTGGAATCAAGATTGCTGGGAGAAATATCAATAACCTCAGATATGCAGATGACACCACCCTTATGGCAGAAAGTGAAGAGGAACTAGAAAGCTTCTTGATGAAAGTGGAAGAGGAGAGTGAAAAAGTTGGCTTAAAGCTCAACATTCAGAAAATGAAGATCATGGAATCTGGTCCCATCACTTCATGGAAAATAGATGGGGAAATAGTAGAAACAGTGTCAGACTTTATTTTGGGGGGCTCCAAAATAACTGCAGATGGTGATTGCAGACATGAAATTAAAAGATACTTACTCCTTGGAAGAAAAGTTATGACCAACCTACATAGGATATTGAAAAGCAGAGACATTACTTTGCCAACTAAGGTCCATCTAGTCAAGGCTATGGTTTTTCCTGTGGTCATGTATGGATGTGAGAGTTGGACTGTGAAGAAGGCTGAGCACCAAAGAATTGATGCATTTGAACTGTGGTGTTGGAGAAGACTCTTGAGAGTCCCTTGGACTGCAAGGAGATCCAACCAGTCCATTCTGAAGGAGATCAGCCCTGGGATTTCTTTGGAAGGATGATGCTAAAGCTGAAACTCCAGTACTTTAGCCACCTCATGCAAAGAGTTGACTCTTTGGAAAAGACTCTGATGCTGGGAGGGATTGGGGGCAAGAGGAGAAGGGGACGACAGAGGATGAGATGGCTGGATGGCATCACCGACTCGACGAACGTGAGTCTGAGTGAACTCCGGGAGTTGGTGATGGACAGGGAGGCCTGGCGTGCTACGGATTCATGGGGTCGCAAAGTGTCGGACTTGACTTAGCAACTGAACTGAACTGAAAGTAACTAAATAATTGTACTGTCTTCTCTGACTGAAAATCAGTGTAGCATATTTTTGTTTAAATTTTTGAAATAGGAACACAGGAATAATATCTTGTGAGGTTATATGAAGTAAAATTGCACACTCTTAAATAGATAATGTCAATGTTTGTGCAGAAAAAGAGAAGTTCCACAAGAGAACCACAAGTGTAATGAAATAGACAAGGCTAGGTAAAGAGGGGAAATATCTATCCTTACTTAATGTTGAGTTATAGGTATAAATTCAGTTTGTCTAAAAATATTAGTACTGCAGGAATTAGTGAAGCTAGGTAACACTAGTTGTTGAAGCATCTCTAAATATGTTTTTCAGTCCAAAAAGAAACTGTTTATTTTCACTTTTTGTTTTGGAAACAATCCAAAATATGCTTTAATAACAGTGTTTTGACAATAGAATGACTTTAGTCAAAAAGCTTCAACACTGAACTTAGAGTACTTTTTAGTTAAAGAGGAAATAAATGAAGAGGGTGAGGCAAGATGCGTGTGCAGAGATCCAGGCAGATCATCTGGTTAAGCATGGGGGATTGAACCTGAAAAGATTTATGGGACCCTGAGCAATTTGCCTTATTCTGGTAATAATTGCAACACTGCTTATTCTCTATTTCCCTTCTTAACTTTCTCTGCATCACCGCTCTTTTTGAGTTCATCTATCTTAATGAAGTATCCATCTTCTGTCTTTCTTTCTTGCTTTACATTTCAGATCTTATAGGAGGTTGAACTAGTTTTCTCAGCTGGACCCACTCAGTAGCCAGAGGCCAACTTTGCTTCCAAGTCAGACTCCATGCAATTTTCCCCATTAGGCACTTGCTTCATTGTCTACATGAGAGCAATAAAACTTATCAGCTAGCTCAATCAAACAAGTCAGCTGGAAACATCTTCTTGCTGTGAATGAACAGAACAGTTAAAAAAAATCGCTTCCTTGGAATTGTGGTAGGAACAGTCTAGATCTGTTGTTTGAACATTAGACATACTTTCTACATCTGCATGTTTGTACCTTTCTAAAATCTAGTGTGGGCACTTATAGAAGAATGTACTATCACACTTTTCTTTATAAGTTAAGGAATGGAATTGGAGGTGTGAGATATGAGTCTTAAATGAGCTATTATATGATATTATAGGAATAAGTTCATACTTTATTCTATCAATAACCATTTTGAACAAATGACCCCTTTCCAGCAGCAATTAAGTATCCAGTCTCTTTCTTATAATAAGAGAAACTGTGTTTATGAAATGTTTTAAATTCATCTAGGACACTCCCTGAACCTTGAATGGGAAGATCTTAATATGGGTGGTATCCTGAACAAATGTGTGAAGTGAGGAGTCAGGTGGAAATAGACACAGAAGTAGGAAGCTGGCATCACCCAAACAACCATCATCATTATATGTGCATATATATAAATGCATGCAGGATGCTCAGTGGGAGATATATATGTATACACACATACATACATACACAGACACATATGCCCTACTTCCTTTTTGCCATTTTATAGCTTCTGCTGGTTCCAGGCCCTGCATATGGTGTTCACATGGATAGTTAGGGTAGTTTGTATTTTAGTGTTCAGATAGTTTACTACATCAGCACGACTGATTTATAATTAATCTTGGTTTATAGTAGGTAGAAACCAACCAATACCCTTTTATTTCTGGGGTTGTGAAAGTTACTTTTCTATAATAGTAATAGTTTCAGTCATTTAAGAAGCTGGTTTCTCTAAAGAATATCATAAATCCCTCAGGCATAAGCACCACATTGTTCAAGTTTAGAGGATCATTAAAGACATATTGAATCAAATAACAAAGGATGTTTGCTTCTGACCATATCTCAATACATCATGCAAAAGTGTTCAAAGCAAATTTTTGCAACCTTTCAATCTGTGGAAATGTCTCTTTATCAAAGAGCCTTTAGCTTTGTTTAGATCTAACCCATTGAATAAGTATTTTCCTAACATAAAAGATACATAATTTGTTTTCAAGTTTACAGTGATTCATTAAATTTGTCATTAACACAGAATAAATAAATAAAAGACCATTTTAACAAGGAAATAAGAAATCTGGGATGCTCACATCAACCTTATATTTAATGCTGTAGGATTTGACCCACACAAGCCCAGCACTCTCCCTGTACTTAGCTGAGAAACATGTAACTTTAGTTGTTGGTTCCCTTAAAAATAAATTTATTATCAAGGGTGCTTAAATTCAGCAATGTTTAGAATCCATAATAAAAACAGCACAGCATTCATAGCAAGGCTTTCTATAGATAAGATCATTGTAATTAAACAAAAAATTCCCTCCATCCTTACACTATACCCCTATGCATGTATGTATGATATATGTATGTATTCACATACCTGCCTATTTGCTATGAGTAGTATATTTAAAAATCAATATTTTATATACAAGTACACAATGACAAATTGCATGTATATATAGAGGGGTGTGTGTGTGAGTGCATGTGTGTAAGAGTTTGTTAATCTTCCCACAAATATTGTTAATATAATCAATATTTTGTCATGCAGACATATGGTCTATGAGATATGAGTTACTTTTTCTTCCATCTAAAAGATAAATAATAACATAAATGCATTAATCATACAATTTGAAGTCTATAAATTATACAGATTGTTAATTTTTACCTCTTTTAATGGATAGCTTCATTGACAAGAAAAATCTGTCATTTAAATTGTTGGAAAGCTTTTGCTTTTGTTCAAAATGTTTTTTAAGACACGAATAATTCATGCATGCTCCTCCACCGATCAACCTCTTGGAGAAAGTTTATGGTATGATAAGAGGGTGGTGGGGTTCTGTTTTATTTTTGTCTTATAGCTAGAGGCATAAAACAGCATTTTCTGCCTATAAAGAGTACTCAGAATTCTAAATTCAAACATACCCAGGCACACGCTTCCTGCTGCCTTGCTAACCTATTTTCCAGGGTCATTTTCTTTTAAGTGCAGTTAAAATTTTTCTCTGTCGAACTGAAGTATGTACCAGAGGCTCCTGGGATTTGAGTTCACCATTCCAGACTTTTATCTGGAGCAGGTAGCCTAAGTGAATTTTCCATCTTGTGAAACTCCTGCAGTGAGGTGGCAGAGGTGAAAATGGAGCTAAGTACTGACAGATGCGTCATGAATCCCTAGATTGTGAATCAGGGTTGCAGGTGGAAAAAATATATATAATTTGCTGATCCTAAAAGATATATCTTTTAAGGAGCTAAACTATTCACCCCTACATTTTCTGCTTTAACACTTTTCACAGGAAGGTGGATTAAATACCTCCACTTCTCAGGTGATATAGTTCCCCACCTGGCACTCCTGCTATCAGTAATGTTTCTTTAATAAGTTGCAAATTCTATCCATTCAAGAAGATCACTGTGGGGAAAAGTCTTGATATAAATAACTTTCAACCCTCCCTCCCCATGCTCTAATTTTTTGGTCTGTTTGTGGAAAGTAACAACAATAGGCTAAATTTCCTTACTCTGATTTATTCTTAAATATTTTTTAAAAATTATTTTGAGTTTCCTGAGCTGTAAGCAACAAGCAGCAGAGTTTCAGAGAGCTGAATGACTCATTGCGTTTTAGATTTTAGCTTCTTGTGGCTACAAAGGTATGAGTTTCTGTCTGAGATCTGATACAATTCATACATTTAATTTGGTCCTGCATGTTTTAAGTCTGAATTAGCTGCCAGGATTTAAAAATTAAGAAATTTTAGCTTCCCTTGAATGTTTGAGTGAACCAGCAACACCATCCTGATTCTTGAATGGCCACAAAAGCTATCTAGAATTGAACCCCACCCTGCCACTGTAGTGCCAGCCCCCTCAAATTCGAATGTTCTCCATCACTTGAGGTCAAGTGTCCATTACCCTTGTTCATCATTCTCTCCATTTAGCTTCACTTGTTTACTTTAACTATCTGTTCATTGAACTCATTTGAATTTTCTACTCATTCTGTATGAAGGGCATAGTCATTCTAAATTGTCCATTTCTTATGAATGAATGTGTGCTGCCTGGAGAGATGCATTAAGAATAAGGCTGGTGCTCTGTCTGCCCTCAGCAGGAAACCCTGCCTCCAAGACTCACACTATCTGCCAGGGGAGGCAGTGAGACCAATCATTCTAGACACAGTTGACACACACTTGTGATGAAGGACAGCAAGATTGCCTGAAACACTCCCATTATAGCAATTGGAAGAGAAGCTAATGCTTATTGAACTTTTTTTTTTCAGACAAATTAACATACTTTCATAGATCTTGCTTCTATAATAATCCTGTTAGCCTTAATCTATAGATGAGAAGCTGAAGTTCAAGGTTTCATCAGTTGTGATAAAGTCTAGTAAGTGCTGGTCTTAAGTTTTGAATGTTCATCTCTGACTATTATACTGTGCTCCTTTAGTGTTTTGAAAACTCACTTTTTTTATTTTTAAGAGCAGTCAGTGAATACCTGTACCAAAGAATTAGATACTAAGAGTAAACCCTTTCAGGGAAATTGATTCTACTGCTCTATTTATTGAGGGCTTATTATGTGTCTATCTTGGTACTAGAGACTTGATAAAGGTTATCTCATTTACTTCTACAATTTCCCAATTTGTAGGAAGGTATTATAATCATCACTTTATAGAAGAGGAAACTCAGGTTCTGTCACCTCAGGCAATAATATATCCAAGATCATAAAACTAAGTCTCTGAGGCAGGATTGAAATCCTCAGGAATGTTCTCTTCGATCCCTAGTTTCTGTGCACCACAACAGTAAAAGTCTGGTTGAAATGTGTAATAAAATAGGGATATAATCATACTGCCAAAGATAAATCACAGCCATCTCAATTTCCACTAGGTCTGCTTCCTGAGATTTTGGATGAGACCACAGGTAGTTCAGTGTTTTGGGTCAAGCCTCTCAGTTTCACTTCTGCAAAACATTATGAAGAAGTATATCAACTTAAAACATATTAAATGAATGAGATTAAGGGTTTTAATGAGAAACAACCATCTAGTGCCCACAAAGTCTTCTGCTGATGTGGGAATAGAACCCCAAGACCCACCCCAAACTGGGAAAGTCACCTGTTACCTTCCTCTTAAAATCTGAGCCCGATTTATAGCTTTTTATGCTTGACTTTCCCTGGTGGCTCAGAGGTTAAAGCATCTGCCTGGAATGTGAGAGACCCAGGCTCGATCCCTAGGTCAGGAAGATCCCCTGGAGAAGGAAATGGCAACCCACTCCAGTACTCTTGCCTGGAGAATCCCATGGACGGAGGATCCTGGTAGGCTACAGTCCATGGGGTCACAAAGAGTTGGACACGACTATCAAGCCTTCCTATATGTATATATTTATGCTTGACTTTGCCTAATTTATATACCCTATCTTCATTTTTGTCTTTTAAATAATTTGGGGGTTGAAGTGCATATAATTAATAAGAAAAATCACTCCCTTTAGAAGAATTTACATGGAAAAGTTAAAATAAAGGTGACAAAAATCCCTCAGTGATAATATAGAGCCAGCTAATGGCAAATGGGCTTTGGTATGTTATTTAACATAGGAGAGATAAGTTGCATAGGCCAGGAGTTGTCAGATTTTATGACATCACCGTTTGATAGCTCCAGGCATAGAGTGGTTGTATTTCTAAGTCATGATCACATGTGACTTTTAAATTATCCCCATGGTTCTCATTTTTTTACTTGTAGTAAGTATATTCCTATAAGCATTCCCATTATTATTTTATTATAACATTCTAATGTTTTATTGCAAAAATTTAGTTCTTAAGGTAGGACCTCTCATAGAATGTCTTTTCCTCTCTCCAATCAAACAGTATTTCTCACTTTAAACTTTTTATCATCCTTCCCAAATAGTTATTCTTAATATCTAGTATAGAAATAACTCTTTTACCATTAAGTTTACACAATTTAAAGTAATTATTAGCATATATTTTAAAAACAATGTAAAATGCAGTCTTACATTAGGTAAATAATCATAATCTCTATTCTCAAGCAAACAGTTATTTGTCGTCTACAGCAGTGTTATGTTTTCATAAAACTTTATGATGAGCAAAGGAATACATAACCATATAAGTTTTAAACTTTCTGAATGAAGTATTACATTCAAATATAAATACCAAAAATTATTTTGCAAAAGAATATAAATGAAAGTAATCTGATATTTTTACAGTGTTTTAGCTTCAGTATCTCTGAATAATATAAGATGGTTCTTTACCTGAAATAATGTATCATCTAGAATAAGATGGGCTTCCCTTGTGGCTCAGCTGGTAAAGAATCTGCCTGCAATCCGAGACACCTGGGTTCGATCCCAGGGTTGGGAAGATCTCCTGGAGAAGGGTATGGCTACCCACTCCAGTATTCTGGCCTAGAGAATTCCATGGGCTGTATAGTCCGTGCGGTCACAAAGAGTCTGACACGACTGAGTGACTTTCACTTTCAGAATAAGATACCAGCCTGTAAAGCAGATACCCATTATACAAGAAACTATAAAAGAACAGGATTCAAACAGAATGCTCTACAAGTGCATAGGGGTACATCAATTCTGTTCCTGAGATTTGGGGAGCAGGGTGTGTTGGCAGCACTGTAATTTGACATGTGATAGTGAAGTCACTCAATTGTGTCTGACTGTTTGCAACCCCATGGACTATAGTCTACCAGGCTCCTCCGTCCATGGGATTATCCAGGCAAGAATACTGGAGTGGGTTGCCATTTCCTTCTCCAGGAGGAAATTTGACATAGTGAGTGATATATAGGAGAGAAAGAAACAGAAAGCCCTGTGAGATTTTCAGCAATGAGCTAATTGGGCAAAAAAAAAAAAAAAAAAAGTATGGAAGAGTAAAATGAGGGCTAAATGATTAATTCAGCTACTCAATATCCTTTAAGTGGTTAGTAAAAGAAGACTTTATTAATTTAATAGTAAAAAGTGTTGTGTTAAAATATCTTGTTAGAAAATATATAGATACTTCGTTAGGTTTTTTTTTTTTTTTCAGTCACACAGGTTTGCTTAGATTCTATGTAAATTAACATTGACATGATAGTTTCAGTAGCTACAGAATAAGTTTAAAGTATTTTTTAGCTTACAAAATAATTTTTTAACCCATTGTAAAGTTTTTTCATGACGATAATTAGAAAATGAACACTTCAGACTCTGCTATAAAATTCTATTTAAAAGATACCAAAGGAAGTGTAAACAGCAATAATTTTGAGTTAAATCTATGCCAGTTTTCCTGAAAGAAAAAAATGAACACGACTTTTCTCTAGTAGGATACTAAAACACATCAGTGGATTAGTTTTTCATTCTCTTAGTGAAGTGTTAAATTTAAGCATAAATACTGCCTTTAGCAGGGCTTCCCGGGTGGTGCAGTTGGTAAAGAACCTGCTTGCCAATGCAGGAAATACAAGTGCTGTGCATTCGATCCCTGGGTTGAGATGATCCCTTGGAGTAAGAAATGGTAACCCACTCGTTTTCTTTTCTGGAAAATTCCATGGACAGAGGAACCTGGCTGGCTACAGTCCATGGGGTCACAAAAAGTCAGACGCAGCTGACTGACTGATCATGAACTATCATGAGCATTGCAAATATATGTAAATAATTTGAGCTGGTGATTTTAGAATGCTATTGCTTTAATTTCTTAGAATGTGAATTTTCAGTTATCGCAAGCTCTTGCCTCATATATACATTCTTGGTTTTCATGTCAAGTTCAGTCATCTGTGTGACAAATATATTAATATCTGTGGTCTCCATTCATATACAATCACTGATTTTCTTCAATGACACTGACGACTGTCACTGTCACTGGTAGAAATAGGATTATGTTTCTACACTTGAAGAGTTTACAATGACTTGTGAATGTGCAAGGTGTGGAAGAGTAGATAAAGCATATAGTAACACCTACTTATTCAACAAACTTATTTAACATCTATTAATACTAGAAATGTTGCTCATTTTTGGAATACTACAATGATTCAGACTTATTCATGAAAGGGGCCCTAAAAGTCATTTTATGAATTGTAGAGGTTTAAAGGAAGTTGAGTTCATTCAAGTCAGAGATAAGAAAATGTAAAGATTGAAATATATTTTAAATGAACCTTGAACAGTGGTTGACAATTGGTAGTCTTTTATGTGTGGGTGTGTGTTTTTCTTTTTTATTATTAGTACTCCTTTTGAGAGTCACTGAAATTCTTTTTAGTATTCTTGGTATAGATCTATTTCTCTTCCATATTTCCTTTTCTTCCCTGTTTATTCCCCCATAGTTATGAACATTCTGTATCACCCTTTAGAATCAATGTTCTTGAACTATAGCAATATAAGATGGTGATATGATGCCGAGGCTCAGCAGAGAGATTATATATTGAAATCATTTTCAAATCAGATATCTTACATTAGAAGAAGGCTGAAAGAATAAAGGATTTGTCACTTGTCATAAATGTGATTACAGATTGCCACCTGCTTTGGATAACAAGTGATTTTCTAGAGAAGTTGTCTACAACATGGTTGCCTTTATCAGTATGTTTTCTTCTCTCCTGGCATTGTATTTGTCATTTTCAATACAAGCTTTTGTTATCTATTGCAGTAAAGCAAACAATTTGTTTTCTGCTTGAAATAGTAGGGATGTGACCCCAAGCTCCAAAAGACAGTTCTGCCTCTTTTTCTTTTTCCATGAATGTATTGGAAGGAGTATGGTTTCTGACTATTTCGTACATATCTATATTTCCTCTTTTTTATTGATTGCAATATTTTTGCTAACAAACTGGGTTATAAATATAACTCCAGACAGCAGATATGTTCTATGTTTGATTATAGCAAAATAACTATATTTTGTGACATGATCATGAAGAAAAGGAAAAAAAAAAATCCTGATATTTAGATAAAGTGGGTCTTAGAACTTCCACATATTTAAAAGGCTGTTGGAAGCAAATTAGAAATGGATAGATGCTGAAGCTGAGCCTCAGTCCATTATTTAAAGCAAGTGACTAAAAATGTTGATTTTCCTGCCACAGGGGAATGTCAGCACTTATAAAGAAAAAGATGTTGACTTGAAGCAAATGAGTTACAAGGCTACATCACAAGCTTTTCTATGGTTAAGTGAAAGTTGATGAAGAGTGGCTTTTCCCTTTATGAAACAGTAAATTTGACTTTATGTACTAAAGAATTATATGACACATTCCTTACCAAAGTCAGGTACTGTCCTTAATTGTATCTTATATTAACAACTTAAATCCTTACAATCACACTATGAAGTAAATATAGTTCTTATCTTCCTCGTTTTAAATAAGGGGGAATAGAGTCCCAAAGGGTTTAAGTAATTTGCTGAGAGTGATGCAGTTATTAAGTAGTAGAAGCAGATTAAAACCTATATGGTCTGGTCCCAGATTATCTCTGCTCTTAACCATTTTATTATGTTGTCTAATGACACCCCTGACCCCTTTTAAAGTGAGATAATGTAATCTTAACATTTTACACTTAGATTGTACAGAGGATTAAAAAAATCACAATTAATTTATGTCTTTAGGATAGAATAGGGAAAGATATTATTTTAAGGCAGAATTAATTTAATCGCTAATGACCATGTTAAGAACCTTTACTTTGCAATGATCAGTTTTCTAAATTAATGTGATTATTAGTGTCATGCAAATACCTTTTCCAGTGTGAGTTTATCACTGAAAATTTCAGATAATAGAAATAATTGTTAAGTTGTGGCCTCGTATGTAGAAACACAGTCAGAAATAAACATGAAATTTAACCATTCATGGGCTTCCCTGGTGGCTCAGCATAAAGAATCTGCCTGCAATGAGGGAGACCTGGGTTTGATCCCTGGTTTGGAAAGATCCCCGGAGAAGAAAAAAGCTACCCACACCAGTATTGTGGCCTGGAGAATTCCATGAACTGTATAGTCCATGGGGTAACAAAGAGTCAGACACAACTGAGCAACTTTCACACTTTGAATATTCATTGTAGGGCATTTTGTTTCAGCATTATACATTTTTTAATCCTAATCAAGGAAAGTAACTTTACTTCTCCTATTACTATTATAATAATCCAGTATAGAATATGAAGCAAAAACAAAATGATACAAACTGAAAATTCTTAAAAATTCCTATTAAGCATGCTTTATGAGTCTAATCAAATAAGTAGATACATTTAACACAAAATATCAATTATGTTATTTAAAATCCTAAAAAATCATGCTGTTAAAATGCTGCATTCAATATGTCAGCAAATTTGGAAAACTCAGCAGTGGCCACAGGACTGGAAAAGGTTAGTTTTCATTCCAATCCCAAAGAAGGGTAATGGCAAAGAATGTTCAAACTACTGTACAATTACACTCAATTCACATGCTAGTAAGATTATGTTCAAAATCCTGCAAGCTAGGCTTAAGCAGTATGGGAACTGAGAACTTCCATATGTACAAACTGGTTTTAGAAAATGCAGAGGAACCAGAGACCAAACTGCCAATATTTGTTAGATCATAGAGAAAGCAAGGGTATTCCAGAAAAACATCTACTTCATCTACATTTGCTACACTAAAGCCTTTCACTATGTGGATCACAACAAACTGTGGAAAATTCTTAAAGAGATAAGAATACCAAATCACACTTCTGTCTCTGATAAACCTGCACGTGGATCAAGAAGCAACAGTTAGAACCGACATGGAACAAGAATAGAGATGAAGACATAGATAATGGACTTGTGGGTATAGTGGGGGAAGGAGGCGGTGGGATGAAGTAAGAGCATAGCACTGAAACATATACATTACCAGTGTGTAAAATAGATAGCTATTGGGAAGTTGCTGTACAACACAGGGAGCTTAACCTGATGTTCTATGATAATCTAGAGGGATGGGCGGAGAAGGCAATGGCACCCCACGCCAGTACTCTTGCCTGGAGAATCCCATGGACGGAGGACCCTGGTAGGATGCAGTCCATGGGGTCACTAAGAGTCGGACACAACTGAGCGACTTCACTTTCACTTTTCACTTTCATGCATTGGAGAAGGAAATGGCAATGCACTCCAGTGTTCTTGCCTGGAGAATCCCATAGACGATGGGCTGCCGTCTATGGGGTTGTAGAGTCGGGCACAACTGAAGCAACTTAGCAGCAGCAGCAGAAGGATGGGATGGGGATGGGGTGGGAAGGACATTCAAGACAGAGGGGATATATGTATACTTATGGCTGATTCATGCTGTGCAGCAGAAATCAACACTACATTATGAAGCAATTATCCTCCAATTAAAAATAAATTTTAAAAAATATATTAAGTGTGCAAAATGGGTACAGTTAAGTAGCTTCTAATTAACAAAACATAATAGGATAATAATAATAAATCAACAAATCAGTCATTCAAATATGATTTATTTCACAGATGAAAATTGCAAATACCAATTCATTTCAGTTCAGTCGCTCAGTCATGTCTGACTCTTTGTGATCCCGTGGACTGTAGCACGCCAGGCTTCCCTGTCCATCACCAACTCATGGAGCCTACTCAAACTCATGTTCATTGTGTTGGTGATGCCATCCAACCATCTCATCCCCTATTATCCCCTTCTCCTCCTGCCTTCAATCTTTCCCAGCATCAGAGTATTTTCAACTGAGTCAGTTCTTTGCATCAGGTGGTCAAAGTATTGGAATTTCAGCTTCTGCATCAGTCCTTCCAATGAATATTCAGGACTGATTTCCTTTAGGATGGACTGGTTGGATCTCCTTGCTATGCAGGGGACTCTCAAGAGTCTTCTCCAACACTACAGTTCAAAACCATCAATTCTTTGGTGCTCAGCTTTCTTTATAGCCCAACTCTCACATCCTTACATGACTACTGGGAAAACCATAGCTTTGACTAGATGGACCTTAGTTGGTGATGTCTCTGCTTTTTAATATGCTGTTTAGGCTGGTCATAGCTTTTCTTCCAAGGAGCAAACGTCTTTTAATAAATGGGTGCAGGCACCATCTATAGTGATTTTGGAGACCAAAAAAAGTCTCTCACTGTTTCCCCTGTTTCCCCATCTATTTGGCATGAAGTGATGGGACCAGATGCCATGATCTTAGTTTTCTGAATGTTGAGTTTTAAGCCAACTTTTTCACTCTCCTTTTTCACTTTCATCAAGAGGCTCCTTAGTTATTCTTCGCTTTCTGCCATAAGGGTTTTGTCATCTGTGTATCTGAGGTTATTGATGTTTCTCCCAGAAATCTTGATTCCAGCTTGTGCTTCATCCAGCCCAGCATTTTGCATGATGTACTCTTGTATATAAGTTAAGCAGGCTGACAATATACAGCCTTGACATACTCCTTTCCTGATTTGGAACCAGTCTGTTTTTCCATGTCCAGTTCTAACTGTTGCTTCTTGACCTGCATACAGACTTCTTAGGAGTCAGGTTAGGTCCTCTGGTATTCCTATCACTTGAAGAATTTTCCACAGTTTGTTGTGATCCACACTGTCAAAGGCTTTGACGTAGTCAATGAAGCTAAAGTAGATGTTTTTCTGGAACTCTCTTGCTTTTTTTATGATCCAGTGGATGTTGACAATTTGTTCTCTGGTTCTAATACATCTTGAAAAACTATTCAAGTTTCCTCAGAAATAAAATTTTATCAAAAAGATAATAAAATGCATTTGTAAAAAATAAATAATAAGGTATCCAAAATCAATTTAGGTTCCAAAAATATTCTCATGAAGACATTTTCATGAAGAGATGAGGTGTCTCAGTAGTAAAGAATCCTCCTGCCAAGCAGTAGACATGGGTTTGATCCCTGGGTCAGGAAGAAATCCTGGAGAAGAAAATGGGTAGCCATTTTCTTACTGTAGTGGAAACACACTACAGTATTTTTGCCTGTGAAATCCCATGGACAGAGAAGCCTGGTGGGATACAGTCCACGAGGTCACAAAGAGATAGACACAACTTCACAACTAAACGACAACAATAAGGAAATAAAATTGTATCAAAAAATAACTAATTCATCTGTCAAAAATAAAAGATAAGGTATCTAAAATCAATTTAGCTTCCAAAAATATTCTCATGAAGGTATGCTCATGAAGAGGTAATAGCAGTATACTAGGATAAACTTTTTCCTGAAAGGGAAAGATGGATAAATAGATTGAGAGATAGATAGATATAATATAAATGTTTTCTTTGTCTTGGATTAAATTTTAATTCTGTCAGTTAATCCAAAGGCAGTCTTGACAGGTCATAAAATGGAGTAATATCAAAGTTACCAAGAACATAATTTAGGGAATTAATATAAGGTTTTTAACACAGAAGGTAATACAGTAAGCATCCATAAATTATTAGTTATTGCTATGGGCTTCCCAGGTGGAGCTAGTAGTAGAGAATCTTTCTGCCAATGCAGGAGACGTAAGAGACAGGCTCAGTCCCTGGGTCAGAAAGATCCCCTGGAGAAGGCAATGGCAACCCATTCCAGTATTCTTGCCTGGAGAATCCCCATGGACAGACAACCTGGTCAGCTACAGTCCATGGGGTTGCAAAGAGTTGGACATGACTAAAGCAACTTATCATACACACATTATAAAATATATAATGGCACATACATTGCTGTGCTGTGCTTAGTCATTCAGTCGTGTCCAACTCTTTGTGACCCCATGGACTATAGCCCGCCAGGCTTCTCTGTCCGTGGGGATTCTACAGGCAAGAATACTGGAGTGGGCTGCCATGCCCTTCCCCAATGGTATATACTATAGCCATAAAATTTAACTTCATAATCCAATGGCATGCTGAAATTTTTTTAACATATGAGTAAATAAAATTTCAGGTTACAAAACAACATCTATAGTATGACTTTGCTTTTTAAGAGTAATCACATATTTTTTCATGTATAACAATATTTTAACTTACTATTTAACACAAACTCTTTCCACTCATTATCATAGCTCACTAATGAATAAAATTAAGTGACAGATGCATATATTAAAATAATTAACAGTTTACTTATGACTTATAGGATTGTATGAGACTTTTCTATTTTTTGAATTCATTTTTCCCCTTCACACATTGTTTTTCAGCTCACATTATTAAGTACCTTTGCTTTGGTAATGCTCTGTGCGAGGTGTTGCCTTGCCGGGGTCAGTAAGATGATCAGGTCCTCTGTCTGATGGTATCTTCACCGGGGTGTAGTGTCAGCAGGTAAATGAATTTATTTGAAAGGCAATTTCTAGGGTTACTGCTGTAGGGACATAAGACAGAATAATGAGACAGAAAATGACTAGGTTGGGGGAACATGACAAAAGTTCCTAAATATAAGACACAGTCAGAGAAGATCTGAGAAGTTTAAGAATAAATTGAGGCCAAGATGATAAGAGTAACATATTTGAACAACAATCTGGTCAAAGGCCCAAGGGGAAGAAGAGGCTCTGCCTTGCAAAAATGGGAAAGGGGCCCTAGCTGGGTGGGCTTTCTAGAAGGCTAGTGGGGCTTTGATAGCTGGAGTCAAATATTAGCTCTTAATACTTCTTTTTGTTTTTTTTTTCTTTCTACGCTAGACATATTATATATTTTCAAATATTTTAATTGAAATATATATCTTTTTAAAATATAGATCTGTTTTTAATAGAAATAACAGACATAAAAATGTCTGTGGACAAAATAAAACAGCAGTAAATGAACTGGTAGATACATTATAACTGCATTATGTGCAAATACACATGCATTTGGGCAATGACTAGAAGATATCAAAGCATATAATTATGTTTGAGTGGATTAATAACTTTTTGAAAACTAATTCATTTAAACTTTCAGCTAATTAATTTTTACAGTGAGGTAAGGGAAAATCATGTCATTTATTCCCTTCGCAAACTTCAGGAACTGCTTTTATCTTTTACTTTAAAATTCCTGGAGGCTGTTACTATGCTTCTCTTTATTGTAATGGCCTGGTTTCAGATCACTAGTAAATCTGGGTGTGTTTATTGATAGTTTTATTGACTATGTATAAGTCACTATCATTTAAAGAATGTACATATTTTGGCTGAACATACATATTTTGGTGACCTCAATATGAAATTATAAGCAGTGATATATCCTTGAAAAATATTATGCAGTGTTTAACTTCAATTATTTGGGATTAAAAATGAACTTTTTTTGATCTTATTATATTAGCATATTAATAACTAAAACCAGAATTTACAGTTAATACCTGAATATCTTCCTACAAAAGAAAATGAAATGTTACAATGATTAGAAGTTAGGTAGTTAAATGTTGTTATAGAAAACCTGCATTGGGATTTTAAATGGTTGGAATATAATGACAGAGAAGCAAATTCAAGATGGAAAATTTAGACCACATAGCAAGGGTAATTTTAATAACTATTTGACAAATGAAATTAAAGTATCTAGTCTATCTTCTGAAAGCAGTGTTTGGTCAATGGCCATACCACCCTGAATGCCTGTAATCT
The DNA here is from genome assembly GCF_042477335.2 of Ovis canadensis. Taxonomy (NCBI): domain Eukaryota; kingdom Metazoa; phylum Chordata; class Mammalia; order Artiodactyla; family Bovidae; genus Ovis; species Ovis canadensis. Next base: position 54,833,207 of record NC_091254.1, on the reverse strand, counting down.
CATCTGAAAGCACTGTTCAAGATCCTATACTATATTATATACATTAAATATATCAAATATGGGCTCTAGATTTTTTTATGCAATGATACTTGAGAGTAGCTTGATTCCTCTTCACTAAGAACTAATTCATGAACAACTGTTTTATAGCAGATAGCTAAAATATTATGTATATAAACAACAGTGAAAGTGAAATTCATTCAGTTATGTCCAACTCTTTGTGAACCAATGGAACCCACCAGGCTCCTCTGTCCATGGAATTCTCGAGGCAAGAATACTGGAATGGATTGCTATTCTCTTATCCAGGGGATCTTCCTAACCCAGGAATCAAACTTGGGTCTCCTATACTGCAGGCAGATTCTTTACCATCTGAGCCACCAGGCAAGTCCTGTAGACAGTCCTGAACAACAGTATTGTACCCTTAAAAATCTGCTAAGAGGGTAGATATATAAAGTGTTCCTTCCAGAATACAACTTTTTAAAGAATACAAATAGATTTTATAATACTATAATATTAAAATAATAAAATTGATTGATTCCAAAAAGAAACTATGAGCAATATAAGTAATTTAATTTAAGGCTATGGTCTTTACTTCCACGTTTTATTTATCATGGCTGAGAAAGATCTGCATGTGCTTCTTTATATTTGATTCCTTTTGATTTTCTTTCATGCCCATGGAGTTGCTATAGTAACCAAACTTTTGAAAGCCCAGTTTTGAGTTACTTCTCTGATTTTATATGCTGAACTTAAAAGTATTACTATTTATGTATGGTAGCTAATTAATTGTCCTGGCTATTTTGTATCATGATCTAAATGTGGGAAAGCTGGAGAACCACATAGTACGTACATGATTTTGTCCATAGTTTCTCATTAATTTCTAAATTTAACTGCAAAATGTAATGACAAACTTAAGAAAGATTTTCTCTTTTAGTGGCCTCAAACCAAAGTTCTAATTTCTCAGTTTGGAATAGTGCAGGTAGTAGCATATTTGACAATTCTCTTTTTTCTGAACATGTTATTCCTTAAGCAGTCATGTCTAGGGGATGCTCCATCAGTTTTCTTTTTCCTTTGACGTGAAGAAAGATGCTAAAGACTGAAGCAACACATCTTCTCTACTCATTCAGGAGTTTTGGAAGAGGGCATTGAAGTATGGCCAATTTTATTTTCTGATGGAAACTCCTGCAGACCAAAAACTAGGTCAAAAACTGCTGACCTTCTTCTGTGAGCAATCTCTTCTGGTGATCAGATGGGAAAGGCTTTTGATGGTGGTCTGTGAGTTTGGAGTCCAGCAAGTGGAAATCAACACTGCTTGAGGTATTTGGTGTGTGAACTTTAATAAAAATATTTCACATAAAAAAATTCCTAAGAGAATATATATATAGTCCACTTTAATCATCTAAAGTTTTAAAACTAAAATTCTAGATAGAAGTTTTTGGAGAGTTGGGTGCTTTGAAAGTTGACATGTTTTTGAAATGTTTTTATTTTAGGAAAAAATTGAGCTATTGGTACAATTCAATTTGAAAAAGAGACTAGCATTATATTCCTATTTTATCAATTGATATAATCTAAAAATATTAGCTTTGTACAAAGTCAATTATTTAGTGTAACTATTTAGGCAAATAAGTATCAACAGATAGAAGGAATAAAGCCAAGGACAATTTAGCCTGAATATGAAAAATTAATAATTGTAAACATTATTTGTTTTATAATTGTTTCCCAGAAGATGTGGTAAAATCTCTCCTCCCAGGGTCACTTAAGGCTGACTTGATCATGATGCTTAGACTGTGGGCTTGGCCAGCTAATAAAATTTGGCTTTCTCCAATTCCCAAACACTATTTACTGCATATAGCATATCACTGTTATTATTTTAGTAAGTCTGCTGCTGCTAAGTCGCTTCAGTCGTGTCCAACTCTGTGCGACCCCATAGACTGCATCCCACCAGGCTCCCCCGTCCCTGGGATTCTGCAGGCAAGAACACTGGAGTGGGTTGCCATTTCCTTCTCCAATGCATGAAAGTGAAAAGTGAAAGTGAAGTAGCTCAGTCGTGTCTGACTCTTAGCGACCCCATGGACTGCAGCCTACCAGGCTCCTCCACCCATGGGATTTTCCAGGCAAGAGTACTGGAGTGGGGTGCCATTACCTTCTTCTTAGTATGTCTAGAGGGGGCAAAATTGTTTATAATCCTTGGAGGAATTGTGATTGCTATTATTACAACATCTTCTCTGGTTGTGAAACTAACGGAGAAGAGGCAGAAAATTGCAGACATCTGGCAAGGGGAAATGGTTTCATTTTCTATTATTCCCCCTTATTAACTACTAATTCCCTCTCACATTAACCCTGCCTGACAGTCTTTAGAAATTAAAGTGTTTATGAGGTCCCAGTCTTCCATATACTGTCAGTGATACTTTCTAGAGTCAGTGGTTCCCCACCTTAAATAATAGCTCTACATATGAGTGGGGGACCTGCCAAAGTGACTTACTCCACTTGGAGTTCAGTGGCTTTCTTTGGAGCTTGACCTCAGATAAGCTGCAAGAGCCTTGGGCTATTTGGAGAAATTATATTCAGGGGAAGAAGAAAGAGATTTAGCTATTCGAAGGAGGCTGGAGTCAGCAAGTGCTAAGCCAAGTGTTGTGCTGCTGAAGAGCTTTAAGCCTAGAAGTTGCAGCACTGCAGACCTCCTGAATAATTCATCACTGCCCTCTCCTCTTTCGAGGCCATACTTTTATTTATGAACATAGATTATACTGTTATTGATTGCAATCCTCACGGAGGCATTTCATTAACTGGGAGGTTTGTCTGTTTGCATATGCTTTGTTTCCCTGAGTATTTCCTTGTATTTGAACAGAAATTTACAGCTGAAGTAAAATGACAGAGAACTGACTAACAATTCTGGCTCATTCTGCAATCAGGAAGGATATTTGGAATGGTTTCCTCTAGACACCCAGATTGTTAAATCATTTTATTCCATGAATTGTCTTGTGAACTGAAAGTGTGATGAAAAACACCCAAGAAAGTATTCTTTCCAAGAATCTCCCTATTTATCTCATTTACTACTGTTGTTCCATTTAAATTATCTGAAATTTCAAATAAATTTTCCCATGGTACTTGGATTTCAGAAATGCTTAAAATATTAAAGTGGCTAGGAAAACTGCTTGACAAACTGTTTGCTATACAAACTAACTCCTAACTACATTAATTCAAAGGGTATAAGAACCCAATTGTATTCAGTGCTGCATGGATATTCAGTTGGAATCTAAATTATAGCTGAGTAGGACAAATGGTTCTCTTAGGTGCTTTTCTTAAGAGGGGATCCTTGAATAATACTCATGGCTCATGATACTTTAGTAACTGGCTAACTTATAACTGATAAAGCACAGTGGTGTAGAGGGTATTACAGCCAGACTGTTGACTTGAAACATAGTATTTAAAACATAAACCTTAGCATAAGAACAGCATGAGATGACATAAGATTGAATTTTTAATCACACAGAAATGTGAAGGTCTTTTTTCTACCATAGAAAAGAAAACCCACGAAACTTTTGGAGTATTTGTTTTTGTTGCTGTTGTGGATGATTTCTTTGTTTGAAATCTACAAGGCTGAGAGAAATGAGTCACAAAACTCAGAGGAGTCAGGATTTCCCAGATGGCGGTGATGCTTATCTGAAGAAGCCCTTCAGAAGGTCTCTGAGCTGAAGTACTTTCAAAAAAGAAGAACCAGGGAGGAAGTTCATATCAGGAACTGATTCATTTACAGAGTTATAAACAAGTCCCTAAAGTTTTAGTGTTAGAAATGATTTTAAAAAATAAGCAAGTAAAGGCACCTTTCTTATTAAATAGAATATTTTTTCATAGTTTAGTTATTTATTTATTACAATATTGGTTTTTTTGCACTAAATGCTACATAATTTCAATGTCAGGTTTACCTATTTATTTATTTTTTATGAATGGACTTGTTTCTAAGAGTCAATTACTTGATAAATTCTCTAAGATAAATTGCCACTTGTTAGGCAAAAAATTATTCACTACCTACCTACCCTTCTAGTCATTTCCCCAGTTATCTTAAAGGTTTTAACTACAAATATTTCAGTAAATAGGAAATCTAAAATGGCATTTTATTAAGTTTTTTTAACTCTTATTTTGCAGGGCCCAGTCTGGTTTCTCTGATAGCCATTATTTCCTCCTTGAATCCCAAAAACTCACTCTATTGCTTTTCCTTTTGTAAGTTTCACTTGATTTCATATGTCTTGTAAAGGCCTGTGTGTGTCCTTAGTGAGCCAGATGCGACACTCTGCACTGTCCTCAAGGGAAATCATGCCATTCCTGTATTGAAACACATCAATGGTAAACATTTGAATTTAGAGTAAATTCTAAACTTCTTGTGATTTAGCATCTTCACTTAGGGTGCCCCACTCTTATCTTTTGCCCAAGATATAGCCAAAAGTCCAGTTCTTGGGCAACCAGGACAGATAACCACTCTACACAGCAGTCTTCTCTTCAGTTCAGTTCAGTTCAGTTCAGTCACTCAGTTGTGTCTGACTCTTTGCAACCCCATGAATCGCAGCATACCAGGCCTCCCTGTCCATCACCAACTCCTGGAGTTCACCCAAACTCACATCCATCGAGTCCGTGATTCCATCCAGCCATCTCATCCTCTGTCATCCCCTTCTCCTCCTACCCCCAATTCCTCCCAGCATCGGAGTCTTTTCCAATGAGTCAGCTCTTCGCAAGAGGTGGCCAAAGTACTGGAGTTTCAGCTTTAGCGTCATTCCCTCCAAAGAAATCCCAGGGCTGATCTCCTTCAGAATGGACTGGTTGGATCTCCTTGCAGTCCAAGGGACGCTCAAGAGTCTTCTTCAACACCACAGTTCAAAAGCATCAATTCTTTGGTGCTCAGCTTTCTTCACAGTCCAACTCTCACATCCATACATGACCACTGGAAACACCATAGCCTTGACTAGACGGACCTTCGTTGGCAAAGTAATGTCTCTGCTTTTCAATATGCTATCTAGGTGGGTCATAACTTTTCTTCCAAGGAGTACACCTCTTTTAATTTCATGGCTACAGTCACCATCTGCAGTGATTTTGGAGCCCCCAGAAATAAAGTCTGACACTGTTTCCCCTGTTTCCCCATCCATTTCCCATGAAGTGATGGGACCAGATGCCATGATCGTTGTTTTCTGCTTATATCCATTCAAATCACTTCTATCCTTCTGGAAATTTCCACGTTTATGATCTTGAAGAAATCATATTATTTTGCTGATCTTCAATTTTTTTCATTTTTAGGATAGGGAATGATAATAGCATATATGTTCATGGTCCATTTTGAAAAAGAAATACAGTGTCACTGGGTCAGTCTTATTGCCCATGAATAAAGTGAAACCATTCCTCTTGGAGTTTGATGCTGTTTTGTACTACAGGGAGACTGTTGTTTCTACTTGCTGATAGAAAATAAGCTAAATTAGTGTGATTTCAAATGACTGCTTGTGTATCTTATGCCTAAGTCATTTATTTAGTGTTTCGTTGATTACATAGGTATGGTAAAACAAAACAAAACAAAAACCCATAGAAGACAAGGCCCGCTTACAAAATATCATAAAGGTAAAGCTGTAACAAAAACTATTTATTTTGTATGTGTGCATCGGGGTCTTTCATGCTTTGGGATAAAAGGCCCTGAAGAAAGTCGACACTTCTAATTCCTGCTGTTTGTGAGCTACATAAACATTCAAGCCAAGGGTTTATGGAAATAAGTAGACATTTTGTTCTATTAGCTTTTATTCTATGAAAAAAAAATGAAGTAGATTTATTTTTTTTCAATCTAAAATAAGCATTAACACCTATGCCCTTGTAACTTTGCTCACAGGAACATTAAAAGGTCTAGTGATATCAATTATGTCAATTATAAGAATGTGTATATGTACTATAGAAAGACATTGTAATTATTGTTATTTTGGGAAAAACATGATTCTGACATTCAGTTACCTTTGTAAGAAGTTTAGTTTTAAACTTGGTCCATCTCATTTGGCATCTAAACTCACCACAGATGCTTTATGATTTTATGTTTTTAATTAATGTCAACCCCCAGGTTGCAATGAGAGTTGTCTGATTTCCCTGCCAGAGCCCAGACTGAGAGAATTATGTTAGCAATAAAGACGTGATGATGCCCACTAAAGTCTCAAATTCAGCTTTCAAACTTTCCCAAAATCTTTATCTGCTTATGCAAGAGTTTTAAAGCTGTCTTCTGCTAAAGGTTCTTCTGATGACTAGAGAAGTATATTTAATAAATATGAAGGCTAAAAGTTGACCACATCCATTTTATCGTCTCAGTTGGCATGGTTTATTTCCTATCCAATTCTTACACAATGGAAGAAATTATTTGGGGTTATAGGCACTTTCCTTTGCATGGCTTGTGTATGTTTGAAGGTCAGTAGTATTTACCCATAGTGCAGGCCAAGCTATAGTCATAGAGGTGCATCTCAGAGACTTTAGACAACTGAACATTTTAAAGCTGCTGAGGAAGATAAAAATTCTCATTCTTAAACTTGCCATTGATATAATTTACATCCACCCATTCAAACCGTATTGTTTGTGTACTTAGTGAATGTATGCCTATTTCAAAAATAAATAAAATCCAGCTATTTAGAAATTTGTAGGTTAATGTAGGATATTTTTTTTTTTTTAATTTTAGTTTTTTATTTTTTAAATTTTAAAATCTTTAATTCTTACATGCATTCCCAAACATGAACCCCCCTCCCACCTCCCTCCCCAGAACATCTTTATGGGTCATCCCCATGCACCAGCCCCAAGCATGCTGCATCCTGCGTCAGACATAGACTGGCGATTCAATTCACATGATAGTATAGATGTTAGAATGTCATTCTCCCAAATCATCCCACCCTCTCCCTCTCCCTCTGAGTCCAAAAGTCCGTTATACACATCTGTGTCTCTTTCCCTGTCTTGCATACAGGGTCGTCATTGCCATCTTCCTAAATTCCATATATATGTGTTAGTATACTGTATTGGTGTTTTTCTTTCTGGCATAAATTCTGAGAGCGAAAAGTGGCCAAGTGAGATATATGCAGTTTTGGGGCAAGGGTGAATATCAAGACCAGAGATAAGACAGAGTGAAGATATAGTAAGATTCAGAAAGGAATGTGTTTCTTCATTCATTCAACCAGTTAATATTTATTTAATATATGTCAGGCATTGATATAGGCACCAAGGATATGAGATAACACAGAATATAAGTAATCTATTTTATAAAGCAAAGAAGGAAACAAAGAAAAAATAATATCAAGTAATGTTATGAACTCTGAGGAAATGTGTTAGAGAGTGATAGGCAAGGGAGATTTATTATATGGAAATGTGGAAATGTTAGTTGCTCAGTCATGGGATGGACTATATGTAACTTTCCAGGCTCCTCTGCCCATGGAATTCTCCAGGAACTAGAGTGGTTTGCCATTCCCTTCTTCAGGGGATCCTTCTGATCCAGGGATTGAACCTGGCTCTCCTGCACTGCAGACAGATTCTTTACAGTCTGAGCCACCAGGGAAGCTTATTATATAGGCTCGTCTCCTTAAAGATATAATATTTGAGCTGAAGCTTGAAATTAACCAGATATATGAAAATAAGGGAGATGAGTGTTCCAGGCAGAAAGGAGACCTAAAGGCTCTGAAGCAGTTTTAGGTTTGCCAGCTGTGCTAGGATTTGAGTGGGTTTTAAGGTATGGATAGAATTTAGACATCTAAGTAAAATCCAAATAAGATTGATATTGCTTTTTTGTTGTTGTTAATTTCCACAAAGCAGCTTCCTTTTGTTTTATCAGAATGAGTCCAATGTCTTGCTCCTCTTTGTACAGTTCTTAGTGTTCTGGAGATTGCCTTTAGGGTATCTAACTTCTGACAATAGTGAGTAATTCCTCAGCAAATATAGAGGGAGAAAAGAGACTGCCTCTGGGACTTAAAGAGATGACTTAAAAATAAAATTGCCTAATGGAGCACATCATGCACCTAGCATATGCTCCATTGTTATAAAAATACAAGAATATTTGCTCTCATACATTTGGTAATTCCCACTTAAAATTATGACCCAGTTTCAACATAAATAGATTTTGTTTTCTATATCTCTTTCTTATTTGGAAATCTCCCCATGCTTATGAAATGCTCTAGCCTCTGATACAATAATATCAGGTAATCACTAAACCAAAGCCTTATAACAGATTTTAAAATATTAGAAAAGCCTGAAGCATTGATCTATCTCTGAAAAACCTGAATGATTTAGAAATGATACTGGAATTACTTGAGCCTGGTGGTCTATTGTATTCAGTTCCAGATAGAGTTCTAGTCTGCTTCTGAAAAATAACTGATATGAGTTTTAAAAAGCAAGTTAGTGAGAAATTGTGAAATATCTGATAAGCTGAAATGGGATGCCAAAATACAAAATTAAAAGTCAAAAGTACAGAGAGTAAGACCGTTTCGATGAAAGACATCCCTTAAGTGAATACAATGAAAACGGGATACAGAGAAGTCATTATAGGATAGAAAACATTTCTTAATACAGCATGTTACTAAAACAAAATAGTATTTCTTGTATATTCTAAACTAGCAATAGATTATTTACTTTTTTATGTCTTACATAAAGAGGTCTTTTTTGTCATTTTAAGTTTCTGTTAAATTTTTATTCTTTTTTACTTTTCATTTCTCACACCAGTTCTTTTTAAATTAGTTCCATAAACCAAGATATGCCTGGAGCAAGATGCCAAAGTACATGTGTGTATTCATTGTGTGTCTTTTTAATTTTAAGGTCACAACAAGGCCAAATGAGACTGGTATTGCTTTTGTCATTCATACAAAATGATTTCCTGTGGCAATTCAGTTATTTCACAGTGAACTAAATTTTTCATCAGTGCCTATTATAGTGTAAATATATTTTTTAGCAAATGGTAAATCACCAGTAACTGCAAATAAAAGCACCATAGAAGAGGAAACCGGGTAAGCAAAGGAAGTAGATATTTAAGGATTCTTTGTCCATCCCCTACCCCCGGCCACCAACAAACTGACTTAATTGTATGATTTTATCAACACATATGGAAGGTTCTAAGGCATTTCCAAGTATAAAAATGTACAGCTTTGGTAGGTGAAAAACTCACCATTTTACAAATAGAAAATATGTTTAATCAAGTGTTTAAGGGTGTTGTAAGAAATGCCATAAAATAGTTGTAAAATGTTATGTGGAAGGGACAACTAATTCTGTTAGAAAAGAAAGTTGAAAAAGGGAGCTAGGACTGGGGCAGAGGGCCATGCATACAGGAGGACTAGCAGGGTAAGGGTGGCCATGACGGCAGATATGAGATAGAACCTGCAGAGCAGTTCCAGCGGCCTGTGATCAGCGCTGGTTGGGCAAGTATCAGGAATGCGGTGAAAGTAGGATGTTGGCTAATCTCAGCCACTTAAAGAGAAATAATTATGTATGCATTTAGAAAGAAGACATCACTTTATTGAGATCTGTGCCTTAGCCCTCTAATTAGCATCTCAGGTTTTTTCTTCCTAGGAATTTAAAACGTACAACCTTCTCATCCTCCCTTGCTCATTTCTAAATTATAATTTTGAAAGAGGTTCCTCCAAATAAAGTGAGTTTTAATGTACCATTAATGATAATTATTTTTTCACAATGACTAATAGAAGACTTTATTATTATTGTTGCCCTTGGTGTGAAAAAAGATGTTTTCTTGTTTGAAGAATATGAAGACAACATGCCTTTGAACAGAGCTAATATTCCTTCCTTTCCAAAAGGGTGTCAAGCATTGGGAGGCAGCAGACATTTTCTGGAGATGATTAGGTCTGTCATGTCTAAGGGGACTTAATTTAATAAGAGACAGAAATATTCTGCTATCTACTCAGAGAGATGCTGATTTCAACCGATTTGCTGCTGTTGGAAAATTGAAGAAACTGTTAGAGATTCAGTTTAGAAAACATATTGTTCATAATTTTTTCTTCATCAGTAAGATAAAATTAGAAGTCTAGCAATGTTATGCTTTTTACTCTGAAAAGTACAGAGAGGCCTTAGGCAGAAGTAGGTTTCTGGAAATGGTAGATTTCATAAATTTGAACTAAATTGTATCAGGCATGGAGTGCTGCCAAACTCTAATTCATTAGTTCACTGCTTGGCAGAGTTCCTTTTCCTATCAACAATAAAACATACAGGTTTCTTCTGGGGATATGGAATGTTCTCACTTCCAAAGGCAGCTTGTTCTTTTATTTAATATAAAACATATACTTCTTAAAACAAGTATAGCACAAAAACGTACTTAGTTATAAGATGAAATTTGGGAGAATTTGTTTAATGTTACAATTTCATATAATTTGTGATGTGTGTTTTTAGGAAATTAAAAGTTATCTCTAAGAATCTTTTCATTCTCTCACATCACCTCGCAACAAAAGAATTTTCTTTTTAGGCAGAATGAGGATACAGGAACTCTGAGTGCATCCAGGTCATTGTGCCTTGAAAATGGTTCCAGAATTGAGTGATGTTGCCTGCAGCTCTGCTCTGCTTGTTGCCTCCTGAGGCTTTTTACGAGACCTTAAAAGCCTAAAATACCAGAACTTAATGATATTTTTCTCCTTCTGATTATTATCTGCCTTAGTTTTGATCAATTGATTAAAAATAATGAAATGTTTTCTTCCTCTGAGTTTTGAGCAAAATGCTTTCCCAGTTTCTAGAAAAGAAATATTCCCCATTGTTAGTTGCTGTATGAAATGAAGTTCTCGGATCAGATGGGGTTTCTAGTTCTAACCTACAAGTATAGGATTTTAGAATCCGTGCTTCCCCTTAGATTTCCTACCCAAGTTGGAATCATGCCTGGTTTTTTTCAAGCAAATCATCAAAGCAGTTGCAGCTGTTGATTTACCAGAAGAACCTGACCGTTGTCCCCGGGCATTGCTCAGACACATACACCCACACCCAGCAATCCATAAAGATAAATGGCAAGTGGGGGTAAGAAACAAGGTTTTATTCCTTCACTGGATTAAATATTAACATCCCTAAAGAAGAAGTCCATTCTAAAGGAGATCAGTCCTGGGTGTTCTTTGGAAGGAGTGATGCTAAAGCTGAAACCTCCAATACTTTGGCCACCTCATGTGAAGAGTTGACTCATTGGAAAAGACTCTGATGCTGGGAGGGATTGGGGGCAGGAGGAGAAGGGGATGACAGAGGATGAGATGGCTGGATGGCATCACCAACTCAACGGACATAAGTGTGAGTGAACTCCGGGAGTTGGTGATGAACAGGGAAGCCTGGCGTGCTGCAATTCATGGAGTCACAAAGAGTTGGACACGACTGAGCAACTGAACTGAACTGAACTGAAAGAAGAAGAAAATGCTATAATATATATGTGTGTGTGTGTGTGTGTGTGTGTGTGTAAGTAAGATTATAAGTATATGTATAATCTTATCTGCCTGCAATGCCTGAGACACAGGTGATGTAGGTTTGTTCCTTGGGTCATGAAGATCTCCTGGAGAAGGAAATGACAACCCACTCCAGTATTCTTGCCTGGAAATCCCATGGAAAGAGAAGCCAGGCAGGCTACAGTCCAAGGGGTCGCAAAGAGTCAGACACAACTGAACAGGAGCATGGACAAGAATATATATATATATATATATATAAGAAAATGTTTTATGTGTGTATATCTATGTGTGTGTGTATGTTACCTGCTATATATTGTGTTAAGTTGCAATTGTGATTGGGAAACATAAAAGAGAAAAAAAAAATCCACCTTACTTACCAGAAGTCTGTCTCTAGTAGCAGAAAAAGCATAACAACAAATGGCCCTATTTCAAGATAGTACAGAGATAAAGCCCATAAATGTGATAAAGACAAGGGACTCTAGATGGGGAACACTTCCTTTCTAGAAGATTGGAAAGCTTTTTGGTCTTGAAATTCATGGAAGGAATAGTTTTTAATAGAATGCACAAAGAGATCCTCAAAAAAGTGATAACCCTTTCAGTGGACTTTGAAAATGATGGAGAAGTTTCTGGGTTAAATAGGTAAGGGCAAAGGACAAGACAGTGTAAAGCAAAAGTCATACATGGTGAAAGTTGAATTCAGTTTTCCTATAAATTCATTTCTGTTTATTCAGTGAACAGTGGGGATCAGTTGAAGGCCTTGAGAAGGGGAGAGTGACAGTGAAAATTGGTGAGATAAGAAGATTAATCTGATTGTAGTAAGTAAGTTGGATTAAAAGGGATTAGTTTCTAACTCTGCTTGCAAATAGTCGTGCAGTACAAAGATACAGTCTTCCTGGAGTTCTATTAGGTGAGTGAACAGCACTGAATGCTATGATTACAGAGAGCAATACAGTACAGTCACACTTCATTTCATTGCACTTTATTTACTATGCTTGGCAGGTACTGAATTTTTTACAAGTTGAATGTTTGTGGTAACCTTGCATAGAACAAGTCTATAGGTTCTGCTTTTCCAACAGCATTTATTCATCTGATGTCTCTGTGTTATATTTTGATAATTTTCATAATATTTCAAACTTTTTCATTATTGTTTTATTTATTATGCTGATCTATGATTAGTGATCTTTGATGTTACCATTGTAACTGCTTTTGGGTGCCAAGAACTGTGTCTATTTGAGACAGCAAACTTAATCAACAAATACATGTGTTCTGACTGTTCCATTGACCAGCCATTTCCCAGAAGTCTCTCTAGTCTCCCGCCCTGTCCTCAGGCCTGCCTGTTTCCTGAAACACAACAATGTTGAAATGAGGTCAATTAATAATTCTACAGTGTCCTCTAAGTGTTCAAATGAAAGGAAGAGTCACACATCTCTATTTTAAATCAAAAGCTAGAAATGAATTAAGCTTATTGAGGAAAGTGTGTATAGAGCCAAGGCAGGCTGAAAACTTGGCCTCTTATGCCAGTTAGCCATGCTCTGAATGCAAAGGAAAAAGTCCTGAAGGGAATTAAAAGTTCTACTTCAGTAAACTGTGCAAGGTAAGAAAGTGAAACAGCTTCATTACTGATATGAAGAAAATTTTAGTGGTCCAGTTAGAAGAGCCCCATCATTCCTTTAAGTCAAAACCTAATCCAGAGCAAGGTCCTAACTCTCTTCAATTCTATGATGGCTGAGAGAGATGAAACTGCAGAAGCAAAGTTAGAAGCTAGGAGAGGTTGGTTCATGAGGTTTAAAGAAAGAAGTCCTCTCTATAACATAAAATTTCAAAATGAAGCATCAAAGCCTGATGTAAAAGGTGCAGCAAGTTATGCAGGAGACCTAGCTGAGATAATTCATGGAGTGCCTACACTAAATAATAGACTTTCAATGCACTGTTGAGATGACAACAAAGGGTTTGAAATATTACATAAACCTTGTTAATAAAGCAAAAACATGGATTGAGAGAATATGCTCCCATTCTGAAAGAAACTCTACTGTAGGTAAAATGCCATCAAATAGCATTGCATGCTATAGAGAAATCATTTGGGAATGGAGGAGTCAATGCTATAGAGAAATCATTTGGGAATGGAGGAGTCAATCGATGTGGTAAACTTCATTGTTTTCTTCCTTTCTAAGAAACTGCCACAGCCACACCAGCTTTCAGCAGCCATCATGCTTATCAGCCAGTAGCCATCAATACCCAGGCAAATTACTATGATTCTCTGAAGGTTCAGATGATTATTGGCATTTTTAGCAATATTTTAAAATTGAAATACATACACTTTTTAGACACAGTGCTATTACACACTTAATAGACTCCAGTATAGTGGGAACCTTTTTTGGGGGGGACTCCAAAATCACTGCAGATGGTGACTGCATCCATGACATTAAAAGATATTTGCTCCTTGGAAGAAAAGTTATGACCAACCTAAACAGCATATAAAAAAGCAGTGACATTACTTTACCAAAAAAGGTTCCATCTAGTCAAATCTATGGTTTTTCCAATAGTCATTTATGGATGTGAGGGTTGGATTATGAAGAAAGCTGAGCACCAAATAATTGGTGTTTTGAACTGTGGTGTTGGAGAAGACTCTTGAGAGCCCCTTGGACTTCAAGGAGATCCAACCAGTCAATCCTAAAGGAAATCAGTCCTGAATATTCACTGGGAGGACTGATGCTGAAGCTGAAGCTTCAATACTTTGGCTACCCGATGCGAGAACTGACTCATTGGGAAAGATGCTGATGCTGGGAAAGATTGAAGGCAGGAGGAGAAGGGGATGACAGAGGCTGAGATGGTTGGAGGGCATCACTGATGCAATGGACATAAGTTTGAGTAGGCTCCAGGAGTTGGTGATGGATAGGGGAGCCTGGTGTTCAGCAGTCCACAGGGTTGAAAAGAGCTGGACACGACTGAGCTACTGAACTGAACTGATAGTGTAAACATAACTTTTATATGCACTGGGAAAACAAAATAAATTAATATGACTTGTTTAATTGCAATATTTCCTTTATTGTGACAGTTTGGAACTGAATCTGCGACATTGTGTTCAACTCTTTTCGACCTCATGGACTTTAGCCCACCCAGGTTCTTCTGTCCATGGATTTCCCAAGCTAGAATACTGGAGCAGGTTGCCATTTCTTTTTCCAGGGGATCTTCCCAACCTAGAGATTGAACCCGCGTCTCCTGCATCTCCTGCATTGGCAGGTGGATTCGTTTATCACTGAGCCACCTGGGAAACCCACTGCCTGTACTAGTTACTCTGTTTTCTAGTGTGTGATTGTTGTTGCTGTAAATAAAAAACATAGAACATGTTGTTGTATAGTACATATTTATTGAAAAACACCCACATATTAGTAGACCCTTAAACATCAAACTGATGTTTACCAAGGGTCAACTGTAATTGTAAATGGTTCTCTATTTATTTACAGACTAGTGTTTTCATTTGTCAGTATAATGAAAAGCACTTATTTTTGCTGTATTATGTTTAAGAATAGCATGACTTAAATAATACTTACTGATTTAGCAAACCAAGGGGATGGTTAGGGCCGTAGCATGGGGCCGTTAAAAGAATATGAAGCCAACAGTTGTATTTCTGATGAATATTTGTGCAAAGTATCTTAGTTCTGCATCCTTCATTCTTGCCAATGTAATCATAACAGACTTAATAAATGTAATAATTTCTATGTTATAATTTTATTACTGATTCGTTATACAAAGCAATGCCTTGGATTTTTTTTATTAAAACTGAAATTATTGTTACCATAAATGTGGGCTGAAAATATTCTAGCCTGCTACCCTTATAAGACTCTGATTTACAGAATTTTTTATTCAAAAGTGAATATTAGATACCCTAGCACTAAGAAGCTCTGTAACCTTGTATCTCAGTTTCTTCATCTGTAAAATGGGGATAAAAATACTCTTAAAGGTGTTTGGAAAGACTAAATATGCCAATTCGTGTGAAAGAGCTCAACTAAAAGCAAAGTTTTAAAAATGCAAACACTACACAAGTGTATTTTTATTTCAATGCCATTACCTAGTTTTCATGTGAATAACCTTAGATTTTTATAGGAAATAAGCTTTTAAAGTAATTTTATTCCTGGAAGTAAAATTGCAATTTCTTTGCAATTTTTTAGGGTAACAGGTAATCATAAAACAATCAAATAAAAATTCTTGGCCATTAGTATTTATAGTTTGATTTTCCTTTTAATGTTCCTTCATTAGGTATAAAAGTAAATGTTTTATTCAGTTTTGTTTCTTTCCTTTCTTATAAAAATTATGATGATGATAATCATAATAAGAACATCTATCAAGTCCTAACAGCATACTGGGCTTTACATTTAAAATAAGATACCTTATTACATCTGTAATATTATTGTAACATCTAAATGTACATACATTGCATATATGTAGCATCATTACGTCTGTAAAGTGGGCACTATTATTGTATGCATTTCATAGATAAAGTGAGATTTAGAAGTATTTAAAATAATGTGTCTTGTATTATAGGACTAGGGAGTGAAATAGAATTCCCACTCAAATGGTCAGCAACAGGAATTTATATCCTTTCTAGTTTATATTTACTGTCTTCACACTGATAGGTAGGTTTCCAAGGATCACAAACTCTAGGAGGTCAGGTCTCTCTCTGTCTTAGGACTTTGTCCACATAACTATACACCTTAATATTTCTTCAAAAGACCTGATCACATTATTAGCTCAGAGTTGGTCTATAAATGTATTAATAGTTGAAGTCTCTTTGGTGTCACAGAATAGATTAGGGCAAGGACTTGGCTATTCAAGTTTGAGCATAAACCAGAGGGTGAAAACCTCCTTTAATTCGCCTTATTCTAGTTGTAGCACATAGTAGATGCTCAATAAAAACATGAGTTTTTTTTTTTTTCTTTCTTTTGGACAATTCCATTCTCAATTAGAACTGACAAGGTCATGCAATAGTTCTACATCATAGAAATGAAAAACTTAATATAATACATTTTTTAAAGATCAAAAGAGCCTGGCTATTTATTGTATTCATCGTTGGACAGTTTTCAGTGGCTGTATTATT
Organism: Ovis canadensis; assembly: GCF_042477335.2. Lineage (NCBI taxonomy): Eukaryota > Metazoa > Chordata > Mammalia > Artiodactyla > Bovidae > Ovis > Ovis canadensis. The sequence continues at coordinate 54,816,716 of NC_091254.1, read as the reverse complement.
GCAATTTAATTTGTAGAGGCAAACTTCTAAGAACATGAAAGCTTCAGGCCTTGATCAGTTTTTCTCAGGCTTTTAATGGTAAATAAAACTGTCTTTATGACAAGTATAAAGAAAATAGAGAAGGACTTCAAAGGACAAGGAAGCAAAATATGACTGAAGCAAGAAATGCCAAGTTTTAAATGCAAATGAATATGTAGATTGATTCAGAAAAGTGGTAATTTTAAAGGGAATGTTGGCTTCTTTTGCCTTAATCTTTTCATTTAGAATTAAAACTTGCACAGGCATTCTAACCAAATGCTGGTAATTGCATATAACAAGAAATAACATAATTGCTTTTTTCTTTTCTCTCTCTTTCTCTTTTTTTCTTTCTTTTCTGTGTCTCATTGCATATGTGCATGCTGCTATTACCTAGGAGAAGAACCAGCATATATCAGCTGTAAAAATCCAAACAATATAAGAAATTCCTATAATTGGTCCCTAACTGTCTAGGGAGAGTTGTTTCACACAAATAAATGGTCTTGAACAAATCTTATTTGGTAGTATGTTTCCTTCAAATCACGAAGGGGAGGAAAAATACAAATTCCAATTAATGTAATTTTGTAGGGAGAAAAAAAGACATGGAAGGTAACTTTTAACATCCTAGATATGCTTATAAATTCTCAAAGCCACTGAGACTTAGTGACTTCTGAAGACTTAAAGTATGTTAAAAAGGTAGACCTGCATTTAAATGCTGATCTCAACTTTTCACTGGGGACCACTAAAAAGCCTTTCAGAAGAAAATACCAGGATCAGCAAAACATGAAATCATTATAGCAGCAGACTTTCTAGGTCTGCTTTATATTACACTTTTGAAAAGGACATTTGTTTAAGGATATGATAGTTATATCCTGCATGTAATGCATACTCAACTGGGGGCGAGCAGGGAAAGGGTGTGCAGGGGTTGGCAGGGAACGATGAAGCACTTTGACTGAGGTCACAGACCAAAACACAGGAGAACTGGCCCAGACCCCAGCTATTTCTTAACAATTCATCTGTGAAGGCATTCTAATTCCTAATGAGGGGGAAAAAAAAATGAACAGTGTACAGTTTCTGTAAATGTGCCCCTGAAATATGAGAACACGATATCGACAATTGAAAAGGTAGCCCTGGTGGAATAGACCCCAAATGTCCTTGCCTTCTTTCAAAATCACTTGATCACAGTTATTCCTTTTAGTTAAAAAAACACTGGATGTAGCTCTCTCTTCAAGCTTATTGACACAGATGTGAACATTAGCCAATGAATGAGGTCCTTTTAAAGTAAAGCAAGCATCCTGCACACGCCACCCTCACCCCTAGGAATAGCACAGACTGTGTAGTTGGATGTGACCAAAAAGCATGTCACCGCTATCCTAGTGGATCCACATCACACTTTTATATTTGTGATGTGGACTTTTTCTCACTCTCCTCTTACCAAACTCCCACTTCAAATTTATGTATACATATACCATCAGTAGATTTGAATAATTGCAAAGACAAAACCATTTTACTTATCCAAAAATTCAATTTCTAATTCAAAACATGAAGGTCTAATAGAAAGTTTAAGCGTCCTATTTTCAGCTGTTAAAAATTAGAAATTGAATAAAAAAGACTATTAAGTCTAAAAACAACGATATAAGAAGCCATTTCAGATGAACTGTAATACTTGCAGATCAGACAAAACGCTGTAGGCGAGATGAGGGGAGCAGAGAAACGGTCCATTAAAGCCTCTTTCCTACATTGTTTATCTACTTCGTATGTATAAAAATGCTCCCACTTGCCTCTGGGCACCTATATAGCAAAGTTCAGAACCATGAAAGAATAACTAAGAAAACCAAAATCACAGTTGTTCCTGGCCAAACTGCAATCTCACTTCTATCAGAAAAGATAGAAAAGGAATTTTTAAAAAAAAAGCTTCAGTATTTACTTTATGAAAATATTTAGAAAAAAGTCTGTCCTAAGTGGAAGTTTGTTTTGACTAAAATAGGCTTTTTTGGCCAAGTACTTTTAATAAAAGAGAAAGAACTTGCCAGTTATCCACTGCATTGAAAGCATTTCAGAATTGGAACCCTTTCATAACTCCTTAGTGTAACCACTGCCGCTTCTAAATGTGAACTGTCTCAAAGATTCCTGGAAGGATCTATTTTGGATAGGGTCATTTTCTGGTTTCCGATGTTCCATGCCTATTTCTGTGCACTTTACAAAATTTAGTCAGCAGATGATTTTTCAGGGTTTCCATTGACATAAATAATGGCAGAAAGCCTGAATCAAAATACCCATCAGAGAAAATCAAGGACACTGATTTTATTTTGTTTGTTTTGGCCTCAAAATAACAGTAAGAAATTTCATTTGGACGAAAGAACATATGGCACGTGTAGTATTCTCTAGTGTATAAATCATCATATATCCATGAATTAATTTATATGGATCTTATGTATGATTAATTTTGTAACATCTTTAGTTATAAAGTGAGTTATCATGAGCATATAGCTTCATTACATAGAATCTTAGGAAAGTCTTCTTTAAATACCCAGATTTCTGCTGTTATTCGATATCAAACATAACAGACAGACTGTTTAGCATGAATTTCCTGGAAACATTTGAAGACACTCCAATGTCATTTTTTGTTGACTGAGATGGAACGTGGACTATTTCCTCAATTACCTGCCTAAAACATTCAGCAAAAAGAGAACTATTAAATCTGAAGATTAAAGGCAAGCCAGCTTTATAGCAGACAAAATTAATTCTTAAACTTATTGCCTTGCAAGTTAAGAGCAAAAGAGTTTCTGATTATAGATTAAGACCATATAATGTCATTCTTCAAAAGCACATGTTAATATAAAATCCTTATAAAATATGATTTTGGTATCATTTTATTGACAGATATATCATCCCTTCTGAAGTTTGAGGAATGTCATTGAAGTGACTTTCTAAATACCTTAGAAAGATTTTTCATTCATTATACTAGTATATTTTATATTCTATAAAAATAGTGCTGTAACCATCAAGTAGTGATTTGACTTTGAACTGATCTAGTTTATATTAATGCTTCTCTTAGTCTCTATCCATAAAAGACTCCTGTTACTCATTTCTGGATGTGAAAACTTATGGGATGCATAGTTCAGTGTTGAACTGAAATTTCAGAAGGTATTCTTTGTGTAGGCTACTATTGTATACTATAAAGCCTATAGCATAAACTGTAATGTGAATGATAAGTTAATAGGATAAGATTTTCTTTTCTATTAGGCATGAACAGTCTTGTTATTGAGAAATCATATTTTATGTTAATTAAGATGAGTTTCTGTGGTACTAAATGAGATGCCTTAAATCTCTCAATATTCCTATCATGTATGAAAAAGAAAGAACAAAAAAATGTGATGAGGTGAAAATAATCAATTCAGAATACTTGGAAGAAAACTAAGAATCTTAATAGAGATGCACTTCATTTATAAGTGTCTTATTCAGATCAAATAGTGAGTACTTGAATAATTCTGTTTCTTTGGTGTTTGTTACTAATATCTAGACAGTCATTCAAAGAGAGCATCGGACAGCCGTCATGCAGTGCATGCTGGGGTGGATATTTTTTTACTATCATCATTGAATTGTATAATTGTATGAAATAGATTTTCCCTTTTAAACCAGTTATGGAGACTAATGAATATTTGATTTAACAGAACTTTCATTTTCCTGTTATTTTAATTTCAATCACCAAAGAAGACAGGGAATCCAAAACTCTATGAATACCCTCATCTCTTAATTCAATCTATAGATACTTGTGGAATAGAACAATTCATGAAGTTGAATGTGTAGAGAAAACATTTTTTTTAGGAATTAAGGGGGTCAAAGTGACAGATGGGATTTAAATAACTAATAAACATGAGAAGGTTTTAGTTGGAAAGTATGCAAATACTGAGACAGCATTTCCCATTTCATCCTATTTTTGTATAAGGGAAGTGAGGACCATTTGCATGTCCTCCCCAGTGCATACCACACACACCTTCCATCAACAATGTTAAAATGTAAGTGGAGTAAATCCTAAGGAGCATTGGGTTTGCTGTACCAAGTACTCTCTGGACACACTATTAGCATTCTTTTACAGTGAATGATAAGTCTTTCATACAGGGATTTAAGAGCCTTGACACTTTTACTCTCTCAATGTCAGTTTGCTATATAGCAAGTGTCTAATGTTTTACACATTTAATTCGTTTACTTGTTCCCAGAACTATAGATATTTCCTAGAATATTTTATAACGTATGAATGTTTTGCTAATTAACTGAGGTAGTTCAAGATTAATTGACAGTAGTTCTTTATTTGGACTATATTTTCTTTAGTTTAATAATAACACCAATAATAGGATATTATATACAGCCAGACTCTTCTGCTCTCATGAACACTAATAATTAGGATGGAAACAAGATCATTGTTCCGAAGAGACAGTTACTTAAAATTTTTACAATTTTTGTAAATTGTACATCTTCTCTGTCCTTCATTTTAGAAACATTTTCATCCTGAGTTTGTTCCCTAGCAAATAAAACTGCTGTCATTAGAACAAATTAAAAATCTTAGAAATTTTGTGGAAAAATCGGAATTGGGATTATTACTCTAAAGAGTTATATTTGAGTTTTCTCTTTACAAATTTTTATGTTAGAAAGCTCCTAAAATGCACCCATTTGCCTTTCTTAGAGACTAAAGGAGTTCCTCTGTGATCATTACTATTGCCCTTCGCGGAGATATAGGCCTATTTCCTCAAGGGAAGAAATGAGTAGTGTGTCTGGCAGTGTTCACTGTCCCAAAATATAAAGGTGCATAATGCTTACGACTCACCTAATTATCTGGAAGGATGAATTTCTTCTTCAGTTTCCCTTTCATAGCTTACCTGAAGGATATAACTGCCATAATATTTTTAAATCAGTTTACATTGACTAGGACTTCAGTTGGAACTCTGCCCCTGAGGAAGGGATGTGTATATGACATATCTCACCTCTTTCATAACTTTCCCAGTGGTCTGTTACTCTGTCTGACCAGGAGTGCCTCCTTCCTTCCCTTCTTGCTAAATCTTCTGTAACTTTCCTAAAGCTGTAAGCCCAACAAGAAGGAAAACTTCAGAGAGCTCTCCTGCATTTTGCAATTGCAATACTACAGACGTATATTATGCTAGATGTGTTTATACTAAGTGTATTTTTACTTTGTTTTATAAACATCTGCGTTATGAAGTCAGTGTGACCAGAAACATTTTTCAAATAACTATGGGAAGGAACACTACACAAACTGTTCAAACATTGAGCTGATCAAAATTAATCCAGTTTAATTTTTGTCTCTTAATTCTAAGTCTTAGATTCCTTAATGATAAATCCTATGTCTACCTCACAGGACTGTTCTGAAGCTCAGATGGGGACATTTGTAGAAATGTATAAAGTGTAGAATTCTGTAAATATGAATTATTAAAATAAGTATAATATAGTCCTTTGCTATCCATGACACTAATGATGTTACTGTTGCTGTTCAGTTGCTAAGAAGTGTCCTACTCTTTGAGACCCCATGGACTGTAGCACACCAGGCTTTTTTGTATTTCACTATCTCCCAGAGTTTGCTCAAACTCGTTCATTACATGGGTGATGCCATCCAACCATCTGGTCCTTTGTCGTCCCCTTCTCCTCCTGCCTTCAGTCTTTTCCAGTGAGGCAGATCGTCGCGTCAGGTGGTCAAAGTATTGGAGTTTCAGCTTCAGCATCAGTCCTTCCAATGAATATTCATGGTTGATTTCCTTTAATGATGTAGTTGATGAAATAATTTTATTTCTATGTATTTAATATATATTTTAAGGAAAATAAGTAAATTCTTCAATGTCTTTTTCCTCATTTCATTTACTGTCATAACATTTATCAATCATTTCTAAAATTTGCAAAGATTCAATTTCAGAAGCCAAACAAATATTCTAGTATCTAGTAATTTTTAATATTTAAACTTTATCTTTTCTTAATATCACTCTGCAATGTGAAGCTTATGTTTTCAATGTTCATTATGTAACAATGTTCATTATGCTCACTTTCCTTGAGCATACACTGCCAAACACTCTTAATGGCTAGGTAGAGAGAAGTGAATTAGTCTGTCACCTTAATTTTTATTAAAAGTTCAAATACCAAGTATAAATGGGGCTATTGAAACTGTAGTTTATTTAAAAGCCACAAAATCACAATGAAATATTAGCCATAATTATTGAAATTTTATTTTTTATATAGAATCAGAGCACTTTTTCTAGGTCTTTGAAGCAATTTTATTTCCATATTGAATCAAAGTAGGATCTTCACTGAGGCAATTAATATAGATAAATGGAACTATATAAAAGTTTATTAAAACTTATAAATTTACTAATTCTGTTTGATTTTCTTGAAATGAATAGTATCAAAACAAGGAGATGAAATAGGATTAACTGTCCACATCCTGGAGTCAAATGAACATATTTTGATATTTACATATATTTCCCTAGGCTTTCACATCAGCAACTTTGTTTATTCAATTAACGGTAACATAAAATATCAGTCACCAATACCACCACAGCATTTTCTGATTCAAAGTGCATTTAGGTTTCTTCTAAAATTGCTTCACATAAAATGTTAAATCCCACATTTACTGATGGTGCAGAGGCAAGTCTTTCAGCTACTAAAATACTGGCATTTTGTAAATAAGGAGTTATTGAGGCAGATGGGGCTCCAAATTGGTGCTGCCAGAAAATAAGGAACAATAAAGGTGGTATATCATGCTGCTGAGATTCAGAATTATGGTTACCCTTGTTCAGTCGCTCAGTCATGTCCAACTCTTTGTGACCCCATGGACTCAGCACGCCAGGCCTCCTTGTCCTTCACCATCTCCTGGAGCCTGTTCAAATTCATATCTATTGAGTCAGTGATGCCATCCAACCATCTCATCCTCTGTCATCCCCTTCTCCTCCTGTCTTCAATGTCTCCAGGCCTCAGGGTCTTTTTAATGTCAGCTCTTTGTATCAGATGGCCAAAGTATTGGAGTGTCATCTTCAGCATCAGTCCTTCCAATGAATATTCAGGAATGATTTGTTTTAGGATTGACTGGTTTGATCTCTTTGTAGTCCAAGGGACTCTCAAGAGTCTTCTCCAACACCACAATTCAAAAGCATCAATTCTTCAGTGCCCAGCCACTTCATGGTTCTACTTTCACATCCGTACATGACTACTGGAAAAACCACAGTTTTGACTAGATGGACCTTTGTCAGCAAAGTAATGTCTTTGCTTCTTAATATGCCCTTTAGGTTTGTCTTAGCCTTTCTTCCAGAGAGCAAGTGTCTTTTAATTTCATGGCTGCAGTCACCATCTGCAGTGATTTTGGAGCCCAAGAAAAGAAAGTCTGTCACTGTTTCCATTGTTTCCCCATCTATTTGCCATGAAGTGATGGGACTGGATGCTATGATCTTAGTTTTCTGAATGTTGAATTTTAAGCCAGATTTTTCACTTTCCTGTTTCACCTTCATCAAGAGGCTCTTTAGTTCCTCTTTGCTTTCTGGCACAAAGGTGGTATCATCTGCATATCTGAGGTTATTGGGTTATTGATATTTCTCCCAGCAATCTTGATTCCAGCTTATGCTTCATCCAGCCTACATCATCTGAAACTGACATACCCCTCTGCTTCCACAGCTTCCTTCTAACTACTACTCAACTTTCTTATCTCTGCCTTTCAATACTTTTCTCCTTTTTTCATTCACTCTTAACACTTAGCCCACCATTCCTGTTTCAGATGTGCTCTTGTCTTTCTTTATTGTCCATGTTAAAGGGTTTGTGGAATTTCAAGCAAGATATATAAAGATATTGTTTCATTTGGCCTCTCATGACTTTTAATCATATATTTGTCTTCTTCTTTCTCCATTGTTTGGGATTGAGTTCCTTATCTTTTATGTTGTACCAAAAAGGTAACTCCTAACAAAACTTAAAACATCAGTTAATATGTATTACATACACGGAAAAAATGCAAAAGAAAGAAAAGGCAGTGCCATAAAACTGAATGGCACTACCATTCACTGAATCATAAAAGAATGATTTTTTGATTCTTTGAATCAGAAGAGAATGTATGGCCTGAAGGTCCATGCAAACAATTTTCACTGTACACTGGACTTTACATTTTCCAGAGATGAAGACAGAAGAAATGTACTACCCACTATCCATGGTGTGGAGAGAATGCATTTCTCAAAAAAGGAACAAACTGTCTCTGATCCTAAGAGAAGTGTTTGTTTTGATGTTACAACAAACATCAATGGAGAAGCCACATTGGAATTACCTGGGAGCTTTTAAGAAACACCAGTTAAAGGCTCCTCTCCAGATCAATTATATCTGTTTGTGGGTGTAAATCCAAAATTATTTTTTAAAAGCACTGAAAATGATTATAATGTGCTCTCAGTGTTGAGAAGACCCTTCCTAGAATAGAGAGGGCTGAATCCTGGACTGGAAGCAGCTAAATACCAGGTGTATGTGCTTGTCAGTATGATTCCCTTGGGTTTTCTGATTTCTAAATCAGAGTTTGACTTAGATACTTTACAGGATATATCATTTTGCAATATTTTCCCCCTATTCTTCCACCAGTGGACTTTTACCTCTAATAGCTCTCATGCTGCACATTTTCAGAAAAAGCTAAGCTATACATGGGTTGCCACCTGTGGTCCTCATAATTAATGATGAGTTCTGGCGATGTGAGCCAGACACTTTATGTGACTAAATTCTGGACCCCAGGAGGCACATTTAGTCTTTCAGACAATAATTGAATAAAAGTGCTCTTGTCATAAATCACTAGCCATTGACATTAGCAAGCATGTTCTTTTATGATTTAACTCTTTTTTAAACTCAAAGAATAGTATTGTTTTAAAAAAAATAAGGCCATGGGGAAAATAGCATTTTCAATAGCAGAAGGGAAATCAGCTGATGAATTACCTGATGAATGCAGTATTTAAGATAAAGAAAAAATATTCAACATTGTCACAAAACTAACAAACGCTACATGAAAATGAGTCAGTTGACTTAGTTGTTAACTGTTTATTATCTGTGACCAAATGTGGGAACTACTTTAGAGTTAATGAAAGCTTGATTACTTATTTGAAGGGCTCATATTCAGAGTCAGATGGGTACTGGAGAGCAGATGTCATGCTATGTACATCCTGAACCTATTATAGCGATTTCCTCCCCACTGGATTGGGTAACCAGATGTACTAGTCATACACTTTGAGAAGCAAATCTGCTGATTTTCAGGATGGTAGGACAGTTTTAATTTTAAAGTAAGAATCACATGTTTGGGATCTGTTCAAATTCTTAATAATACTGGATATTAACAGCCACTGCAAATTCAAAAAATAACAGCTTACAAATAATTTCCTATATAGTTGCTTTTTTTTCCCACAGAGAATTGGGAGAAAAGGAGATGAAGTTAGAGAATTTTATATGAACACTCTGCTAGTTTCATTGGTAAATTCTGTGCTAGAATCAAATGGGGAATTTGCTCTATTTGCAATATCCAACTGTGCTGAATCTCTGAACTATTAAGACTTGTTAATAGTGGTGAAGAGGCAGTAAGACTGCTCACAGATTTGAATGGCAACATTGAATAGTCAGAACAAACCAAATTGTTTTAATGGAGCAAATTTAATTCACACACAGTGTGACAGCCAGTGTCAGAAGAAAGTCTTCTGTTATTGTTTCAGATGGTTATGTTATTACTTGTGTGATTTGACAGAATCCATCAGGGCTTATCCAAAATGAGACAAGGCAGATGTTGGGGCAGAAGAAGATGCACATGTGAGAGCACTGTCTCGAGATTTGCCCTTGAAAACTGGGAGTGGGGTGGTGAGAGAGTGGCATTTCCTTCCTCATTCAGGTATTAATGATTTGGATTCTCACTATGGGAAATCCATTTCCTCAATCAAATAGATATTCATATTGTTGATATTGGTTTGTATTAATTTATTTAAATCATAATTGTTTCCATTTTGTTTCCTGGGAGAATTTGCATGATTTGGTCAAAGTATTTAGTTACTTTGATTTATATTAGCTATTTTCAAAGATATTTTAAGAGATTACCATTAAGTTCAGTACTTTAGGTCAACAAGTGGCATGGACTGTAAATAAAGCATGGCCACATGAAAATCATCCTAACCATATTTTAAACATTTCATGCAATTTATACGACTTGCTTAAATAATGGGCACCATTTTGAGTGCTCATGATGTGCACACAATATGCTAAACATGAATATATCAGACCATGTGATTTTCACAATGTTCAATGAAAAGAGCATGTGCATTTCCATCATTTTTAAAAGGATAATACTAAGGCTCAATAAGTCAGAGTATTTTGCTCAAAATCTCTCAAATGGTAAAGGTAGGCTTCAAGGCTACTTTATATAAAAAGAAGTTTAGGCATTTTTCATTGAATGATTAGTAAAATGGATTTGCAATTTCTTTCTCTCTCTCTCATAGAAAATTTCATTTTCCTTTACTATATGATCTATGCATGATTACTGAAAATAAGACTGGAATTACATTGTTTATGGACATTCCTCTCAGTTTCCGAAAACTTTAGGAATTTTTGACGTTAAATTGATCAGATTTTCTCTCTTTTTTAGGCATTTTTAAATTGTACTTTTTAGTAAAAGCCAAGTAGTCAATTATGGACCAAGAAAATCAAATAATCCTTGTGGTCGATGACATTTTTAGGCCAAGTTGATTTTGAGTATCTGGAAGAGACCACCAGAGAAGAAAGAATTCCATTTTATTCTTGTATATTAATAGAACATAAGTAGCTTTAGCAGAATCTGTAACAATAGCTCCACCTCTCACTATTGCAGACAGAGCTGAAAAAAACTTGGATAGGTTAAACGTTCTAAAATGTATTATAAAATTACATGTCAAGGCACCTGAAAGCCAATTTCCATTACAACATAGCTCACTGTGCAAGAGTTGAATCATCTCTATTTTGGTAACTGTTCTTTATCACTAAAGATAATTCATGTTATATTTTTATCCTTATGATGGAGGCAAGAGGATCACCCCAAACTTTTGACCTACAAAATTGTACTTGAGAAAGCAGATTGAGGAAATAGTGATAGGTATTCTGGTGCATTCATTGAATGTATGGTTGAGATTTCAATAGACAAGATTTGATTTAAATAGATTATCAACCAGTCTGCTTCTATTACCAGAATATGATTTGGCTTGCAAGTATCAGTCCTCTTCATGCATGCATTCTAAGTCCCTTCAGTCATGTCTGACTCTTGCTGACATTATGGACTGCAGCCCTCCAAGCCCCTCTGTCCATGGGATTCTCCAAGCAAGAATATTGAAGTGGGTAGCCATTCCCTTCTTCAGGGGATCTGCCAGACCCAGGGATCAAATCCGCATCTCTCATATCTACTGCATTGGCAGGTGGGTTCTTTACTGCTAATGCCAACTAGGAAACCCTAGACAATGATAAAATATTTGCTGAGTAAAATGAATAAATGAGATCTCCTTGCTATTTACCTTGCTATACAATAGTAATATAGGATAAATATATAGAAGTAATTGCCATCAGTCATTTTATAGAGTTTTCATGAACACATTGTATAAAATTTCAGCACAGAAAAATGGAGCCACAAATATTTTAGTATTCTTCCCTATTATTATCACTGGTGTTCATTGGAAGGGCTGATGTTGAAGCTGAAACTCCAATACTTTGGCCACCTGATGTGAAGAGCTGACTCATTGGAAAAGCCCCTGATGCTGGGAAAGATTGAAGGCAGGATTAGAAGGGGATGACAGAAGATGAGAGGTTGGATGCATCACTGACTCGATGGACGTGGGTTTGTGTGAACTCCAGGAGTTGGTGATGGACAGAGAGGCCTGGCTGGCGTGCTGTGGTTCATGGGGTCACAAAGAGTCAGACACGACTGAGCGACTGAACTGAACTGAAATGAACTGAATTTGTAAAATGTCAAATTGAGGTCCCCATAATTGATTCCAATTGCAATTTTAGCGTCCACATCAAGAGATTAAACAGTGCTATAAAATAGAGCACTTATGTAAGTTGTTTGCTGCTACTGCTAAGTCAATTCAGTCGTGTCCAACTCTGTGTGACCCCATAGACGGCAGCCCACCAGGCTCCCCTGTCCCTGAGATTCTCCAGGCAAGAACACTGGAGTGGGTTGCCATTTCCTTCTCCAGTGCATGTAAGTGAAAAGTGAAAGGGAAGTCGCTCAGTCATGTCCGACTCTTAGCGACCCCATGGACTGCGGCCTACCAGGCTCCTCCGTCCATGGGATTTTCCAGGCAAGAGTACTGGAGTGGGGTGCCATTGCCTTCTCCAATGTAAGTTGTTTATTTACCCTTAATTTCTAGCAGATAAAATTAAATATAACATATTCAATTCTCAAAGCAGGTACTCAGTCCCTTTTCCAGCATTCTTTACTTTTAGCATTAGATGATGAAACATACTCAAAGGACACAGGCCTAGACTATGATGCCATCTGGAACAGAAGACTCTTGAAGAGGAACAGGTGCTGCACTGAAGCACTGATTCACTCTACCTTATCACTTATGCTTAGAGTTTAAGAATTTTCAGCATGGTAGAGAGGAGGTTAGAGCAGTTGAGGAAGCAGCATCATAGATATATCAGGGAAGCCCTTTCTTGCTTTCTAGTATCAGGAAACAAGGACAGCATAGCTTCGCAGCAATCAGCATTACCAGCTCTCTGTTTCTCCCACTGTCCAAGACAGTATTATACGAGAGAAAAACATGAGAAAACATGCCAATACCTCGCTCCAATTTGAAAATGTACTATAATTTCTCCCAGTTGTGTTTTTCTGCAAGTGTTTTTTTCAAATTGACTCCTGACAACTTGACTGCCTATATTTGCAAATTCTCTTTGATTAGTCTCATTTTACATCCTCCTTTCAGAATATTGCTGTTTACAAACCACTAATTGTATCTCTTTCCCAAATACTGTCCACCAGTGTTGTTGTGAAATTACCTAGGCTGTGAAGTACTGGTGTTTGGTTAGATGTTCCACTTAATAATTTTAGAAAACCTTAAGGTTTATGTTTATCAGAGAGATGGACTGAAAAGAGAAAAAAAAGACAGGAAATGCTCCTTATAAGCTGAGATCTGTAGAAAGCAAATGAAGGGAGATGTAGAAAATATAAATTGGGTACACACAAGCTGATATCCAAAGCCAGATTTCCAGTTTGTTCTGAAATGTTTCCATTGGTTCAAGTCCGTGCCATAAAATAGCAAACAAAATAGGAACCAGAAAACACTATCATTTTATTCTGACAATTCACAACAGCCCTTTTGATATTTCTGAATTTGTGCTGCATATTGCAATCAATGGCATCTTAAAATATATTGATAGCATATTTAATTGGCCATGAATTCATAGTATTAATACATTGTACAATTGAGGGTAGCTTAGAATCAATGAAATGCATTACTATTAACAATAATATTTAATAATAATCTTCCCTACCCAGGAATGATTTTCATAAACCAATCCATATTACAGGGGATTGGACAGTTTTCATTCCTCATGTGTCATTGGCTACTTAATAACTACAATTTCTTTCCAGTTTCAATGGCAGAAAAATCAACCAACACATGATTTCTTTTTCTCTTTAAGTAATCAGCTGTTTGAAAGTCTTAAACATCAATTTGGATGAAGACTTGAAGAGCTTAAATTGCCATCTCACCCATGCCAGATGCCACTTCTGCATTGTTTTAGAAGCTCCTAGAGTGTATTTATAGATGTCTTGTTTGCCCTCAAGTTTGTTGCTCAGTTTCTATATGTTGCTATTTGGTAATTTTTCAAATGTGTTATAGCAGCAAGCCACCCTGAAATTCAGCCTTATATTCCTTAAGAATGTGCTTTTGAGTTAAAAATAAAAAAGAGAGAGAAAAAACTTTAAATGAATAAGCACGCATATGTTAAAGGAAAATGCAGCCAGAGATTGGCTGTGAAACCACAATTTCAGTGGCTCTGATTCTCCAGGGTCATCTTAATGCTATGTGAGCCACAGGGTTAGTGATTCCAGGTCCCCCTGGGGTGGGCATGTATATGAGCTGTCATGAATTAATGTGCCAAAAAGAAGGACTTATTCTAGATTATTAAAACAGCTAATTCTGTGATAAAGAGTGAATTATATTACTTATTACAAGTTTGTGTTTTTATCTAAATGAAATGACTTATATATAAGAACCTTGGGGAGTATTTTGAATTTTAAATTCTCCTGAATCCTAATCTCTGCTATATTGAAAATGGAAAAAGAAGAGCATAGCACCATTAGAGCTTTTGTTTTTTAAATTGTGTATTTTTGTCAACATTGGCTTTCATAGTTATTCTGAAAAGACCTAGAAGATTTTATTAAAAATAGTCACTTCTGTAGAAGTTCAGTTGCTCATCATGAAAATATAATTATTGGGTATAAATACTTTAAAGTCATCAAAATATATTGATGCAAATAAATTTCAAACAGGGTAAATTTTCAAAAGCTTGAATTTTCCTCTCAGACCTTAATAAAGTTCATTTCTATACATCTTTCAAGAGACCCAGCTGACTATGAACATTCACAGGTGTCTTTAGGTATAAATTATTCCATACTACTCTCAAGGTGGACCTTTTAAAGGAATACATGAGACTTCATGTACCCCTGAACTAAATTAGTTCATTAAACAGTCCCTCTTTCTAGCTTTTGATTAGTTTATTAAATGACTGGTCTAACCGTGACTATTAAGATATTTTCTTTGTAACGTCTTTTTATAACCTTTCATTTCTAAATGAACACAAGAAGAGGTAATGCAGTCATTAGATAAAACACAAACTGCGTGCCAGGGAACCTGGGTTTATTCCAGTTCTCCTCCTGGGCAAGTCTTTCATTTCCCTTTGATATAGAACAGTGTTCTATAGAACACTAAACTAATAAAAAGGGGTTGTCTTTTTCTCCAATGTTATGACATAGAATTTAAATTTGAAATGATAAAATTGTAGAGTTGAAGGACATTTTGTAGCCATGTAGTCCAACTTTCCAAGCAGTGTAGGAATTTCTGACCCAGAATTCTTTGCAGTGTCATTCAGCCTCTATGCAAATTTATCCAGATATATGAAACTCATCTTTTCTAAGAAAGAGCCTATTTCACAATGGGGCTTCAGTTACCAGTCAAGGTAAAATCAACTCTGTTATTTGTATCTGCTGTTCTTCTCTCTAGCCTCTGAAATAATAATGAACAGATCAACTTTTCTGCATCTTCAGCTCAGTTCAGTCACTCAGTCGAGTCTGACTCTTTGCGACCCCATGAATTGCAGCATGCCAGGCCTCCCTGTCCATCACCATCTCCCAGAGTTCACTCAAACTCAAGTCCATTGAGTCGGTGATGCCATCCAGCTATTTCATCCTCTGTCGTCCCCTTTTCCTCCTGCTCCCAATACCTCCCAGCATCAGAGTCTTTTCCAGTGAGTCAACTCTTCACATGAGGTGGCCAGAGGACTGGAGTTGCAGCTTTAGCATCATTCCTTCCAAAGAAATCCCAGGGATGATCTCCTTTAGAATGGACTGTTTGGATCTCCTTGCAGTCCAAGGGACTCTCAAGAGTCTTCTCCAACACCACAGTGCAAAAGCATCAATTCTTCAGCACTCAGCTTTCTTCACAGTCCAACTCTCACATCCATACATGACCACTGGAAACACCATAGCCTTGACTAGATGGACCTTTGTTGGCAAAGTACTGTCTCTGCTTTTGAATATGCTATCTAGGTTGGTCACAACTTTTCTTCCAAGGAGTAAGCGTCTTTTAATTTCATGGCTGCAATCACCATCTGCAGTGATTTTGGAGCCCCCCAAAATAAAGTCTGACACTGTTTCCAATTTTTCCCCATCTATTTCCCATGAAGTGATGGGACCGGATCCCATGATCTTCGTTTTCTGAATGTTGAGCTTTAAGCCAACTTTTTCACTCTCCTCTTTCACTTTCATCAAGAAACTTTTTAGTTCCTCTTCACTTTCTGCCATAAGGGTGGTGTCATCTGCATATCTGAGGTTATTGCTATTTCTCCTGGCAATCTTGTTTCCAGCTTGTGCTTCTTCCAGCCCAGTGTTTCTCATGATGTACTCTGCATATAAGTTAAATAAGCAGGGTGACAATACACAGCCTTGACGTACTCCTTTTCCCATTTGGAACCAGTCTGTTGTTCCATGTCCAGTTTTAACTGTTGCTTCCTGACCTGCATATAGGTTTCTCAAGAGGCAGGTCAGGTGGTCTGGTATTCCCATCTCTTTCAGAATTTTCCACAGTTTATTGTGATCCACATAGTCAAAGGCTTTGGCATAGTAAATCAAGCAGAAATAGATGTTTTTCTGGAACTCACTCTCTTGCTTTTTCGATGATCCAGTGAATGTTGCCAATTTGATCTCTGGTTCCTTTGCCTTTTCTAAAACCAGCTTGAACATCTGGAAGTTCGTGGTTCACATATTGCTGAAGACTGGCTTGGAGAATTTTGAGCATTACTTTACTAGCATGTGAGATGAGTGCAATTGTGAGGTAGTTTGAACATTCTTTGTCATTGCTTTTCTTTGGGATTGGAATGAAAACTGACCTTTTCCAGTCCTGTGGCCACTGCTGAGTTTTCCAAACTTGCTGGCATATTAAGTGCAGCACTTTGACAGCATCATCTTTTAGGATTTTAATACCCACCAAAATTTTGAAGCAACTTATCCCTCTTTTATGGTAGATAGATCTAAATCCTATATCCCACTTTATTTATTTATCTTGAGATCTTGCATTGCTTGTTCATAAAATTTGATACACAGATTTTTATATGGGCATAAGATTGCCTATATGTGGTCTGACTGTGACAGACTTTTGAAGTTTTGTTTCTCATGATACAGTTACCAATCTGTGAATTTATCTTATGAGACGTATCACTGAAATATCTTACAGGAAAATACCATCTTTAACTCTGGTATATAAACTGAATATTGTGGGGATACAGAAAACCCATAAAGTAGTTAGGATAGACATCAGGATGTCATTCTATCTGAGCTGGTCCCTCAGGAATGCATTGAGTTTAAGTAGAATAAAGGATCAAGACTAACATTTTCTTTCTGTCTGACACAACACCTTGTGTTGATTTCTTGAATGTTATTGACCTCATGATACAGTAAGGACCTCAGTCTTTTTGACATATACTTTGTCAGCCATATTTTTAGTCATATATTTAAGGTCACTTTTTTAATGCTATATTCTGTACTTGTCATGAGTTATTATTAACTTCTCTGTTGTTGATTTTGACCCACTGTTATAGACTTAAAATTGTTTCAAATTTCTGCGTTTATTTTTCATTGTTGCCATGAACTATGTAATACCTTCTGTTTGACATACAGGCTTTTCATATCTTAATTAAGTTATTTATTTAATTTTTAAATTTTGCCTCACTGGGTCTTTGTTGTGGCACATGGTCTTTCTCCAGTTGTAGTACAAGGGCTTATTTGCCCCACAGCATGTGGGATCTTAGTTTCCAGACCAGGGATGGAAACTTTGTCCCTTGCATTGGAAAGTCAATTCTTGACCACCAGGAAAATCCTCATATCTTAATTTAAACTGACTAAAACAGTGAAACTGTGTCTTTGAATAGTCTTTGAGCTAAACTTTCATTCTCCATAGATAGTGAAAGAGTAAACTCAATTGTCAACCTTCTAGAAAATTCTTAAAGAGATGGGAATACCTGACCACCTGACCTGCCTCTTGAGAAATCTGTAGAAGGTCAGGAAGCAACAGTTAGAACTGGACATGGAACAGACTGGTTCCAAATAGGGAAAGGAGTACATCAAGGCTGTATATTGTCACCCTGTTTATTTAACTTATATGCAGAGTACATCATGAGAAATACTGGGCTGGATGAAGCACAAGCTAGAATCAAGATTGCCAGGAGAAATATCAATGACCTCAGATATTCAGATGACACCACCCTTATGGCAGAAAGTGAAGAACTAAAGAGCCTCTTAATGAAAGAGAAAGAAGAGAGTGAAAAACCTGGCTTAAAACTCAACATTCAGAAAACTAAGATCATGGTTCCAGTCCCATCACTTCATGGCAAATACATGGGGAAACAATGGAAATAGTGAGAGACTTTATTTTGGGAGGCTCCAAAATCACTGCAGATGGTGATTGCAGCCATGAAATTAAAAGATGCTTACTCCTTGAAAGAAAAGTTATGACCAACCTAGACAGCATATGAAAAAGCAGAGACATTACTTTACCAACAAAAGTCTGTCTAGCCAAAGCCATGGTTTTTTAGTAGTCATGTATGGATGTGAGAGTTGGACTATAAAGAAAGCTAAGCACCAAAAAATTGATGCTTTTGCACTGTGGTGTTGGAGAAGACTCTTGAGAGTCCCTTGGACTTCAAGGAGATCCAACCAGTCCAGCCGAAAGAAATCAGTCCTGAATATTCATTGGAAGGACTGATGTTGAAGCTGAAACTCCAGTACTTTGGCCACCTGATGTGAAGAGCTGACTCATTTGAAAAGACCCTGATGCTGGGAAAGATTGAAGGCAGCAGGAGAAGGGAACGACAGAGGATGAGATGGTTGGATGGCATCACGGACTCAATAGACATGTGTTTGAGTAAACTCCAGGAGTTGATGATAGACAGGGAGGCCTGGCATGCTGCAGTCCATGGGGTAGCAAAGAGTCAGACACGAGTGAGTGACTGAACTGAACTGAAGATATTTCTAGCTGAAGAAATCAGAAAAAAATTCTTGAAAGGTATAATCTTTTAGTTGTAGGCTAGACGATGGGAAGGGGAATGAGGAGTATGTTTTAAGTAATTCAAATATATTCCTGGAGATGATATAGTACTAGGCAACATGGTTCAATGGGAACATCGGTTACAAATAAGAAAAATAAAAATTAAAGCTGAAGTAATATCCATTCTTTCCTTGTTTCCCCTGATCAGAAAATCAACTTTAATTTTATAACTCTCTGATTTCTTACATTTTCATACAATTTACCAACTAGAATGTATGTCATATCTATAGGTGTCCGTGTGTCAGTCACCCAGTCGGGTCTGACTCTTTGTGACCCCGTGGACTATAGCCCTTCAGCTTCCTCTGTCCATAGAATTCTCCAGACAAAAATACTGGAGTGGGTTGCCACGTGCTCCTGCAGGAGATCTTTCCAACCCAAGGATTGAACCTGGGTCTCCTGCATTGCAGGCAGATTCTTTACCATCTGAGCCACCAGGGAAGCCCATCTATAGGTACGGAAAGGAATTTAGTAGGTAATTCAATTGGATTAAATGCTTGTGTTTGTAGTCTCTGTAAAAAGAGAGCATCTCTTCCTGAGAATGGCAGAAGTTCCAAATATGAGCTTGATATGGCACACAGACTCAGACATGCGGATAGTTGGGTGGGCAGGGGTTGAGTTTTCATTGAAAGGTCGTTTCCTGCAACCTAATCAAGAATGATGCACAAGCCATTGCAAAACCTATTGTAGCTAGAATCTTATGTTTACTATATCCATAATCTCTCAAAGGTACTTGTCTAAACAACCCACTGTACAACATGCTATTCCATAGCTGACATGATCCTTGCTGTGGAACTGAAAGATGTATGAAAATAAGATAAAGATATATTCATAGTCTCTTCAGAATGTCTTTACTGTTCCAACTTTTCTGTTCAGTTCAGTTCAGTCGCTCAGTCGTGTCCAACTCTTTGGGACCCCATGAATCGCAGCACACTAGGCCTCCCTGTCCATCACCAACTCCCAGGGCTCACTCAGACTCACGTCCAACGAGTCCATGATTCCATCCAGCCATCTCATCCTCTGTTGTCCCCTTCTCCTCCTGCCCCCAATCCCTCCCATCATCAGAGTCTTTTCCAATAAGTCAACTCTTCACATGAGGTGGCCAAAGTACTGGAGTTTCAGCTTTAGCATCATTCCTTCCAAAGAAATCCCAGGGTTGATCTCCTTCAGAATGGACTGGTTGGATCTCCTTGCAGTCCAAGGGACTCTCAAGAGTCTTCTCCAACACTACAGTTCAAAAGCATCAGTTCTTCGGTGCTCAGCCTTCTTCACAGTCCAACTCTCACATCCATACATGACCACAGGAAAAAACATAGCCTTGACTAGATGGACCTTAGTCAGCAAAGTACTGTCTCTGCTTTTGAATATGCTATCTAGGTTGGTCATAACTTTTCTTCCAAGGAGTAAGCGTCTTTTAATTTCATGGCTGCAATCACCATCTGCAGTGATTTTGGAGCCCAAAAAGTCAAGTCTGACACTGTTTCCACTGTTTCCCCATCTATTTCCCATGAAGTGATGGGACCGGATGCCATGATCTTTGTTTTCTGAATGTAGAGCTTTAAGCCAACTTTTTCACTCTCCACTTTCACTTTCATCAAGAGGCTTTTTAGTTCCTCTTCACTTTCTGCCATAAGGGTGGTATCATCTGCATATCTGAGGTTATTGATATTTCTCCCAGCAATCTTGATTTCAGCTTGTGTTTCTTCCAGTCCAGCATTTCTCATGATGTACTCTGCATATAAGTTAAATAAGCAAGGTTACAATATACCACTTTGTATGAAGTTCCCTTAATTTTTCTACTAAATTTCCCTATAATTATTGTTAATTCTTTCTAATAGTGATGGTGAAAAATCATGAGTGAAAATAATTGCTGATATTTTATGAATGTAAATTTTTTTTCTATCCTAGCTTTACCTTAGAGGCAACAAATTGTAGGGTTAAAAATCAAGATATCAGCAAGTTCAGAAATGCACACAAAAAGATTAGAAAAATTTGCCAAGTTAAATTGCATATATTGATACTTTAAGTTTAGGAATAATGTTTGTAAAGTGTGCCTTTTTTTCCTTTCAAATCAATTCCATTTTCCAGGAGTGATATACCAGACATGGAGGGGTAAAGAATGTCTAACAATCAGTGGAGATTAATTTATTTCACATCCATCTCCAAATAGGTTGTACTCCTCTGATATAGACACTTTCTTGATCCTTTTTACAATCGCTCTTTTGTGATAAGTAACACATTGGAGACTAAAGGTCCAAATGAAGTTTAAAATATAGGTTAAAATTTCATATTAAATTGCAAAATATATCATCTGGCCCAAACTATAAGTAACAGTAATAGACACAATTTGAATTAAACATTTAAATATCTTCTCTCTTTTCATTGTTCTCAATTGTTATTTATGTGTTTTTATCTAGCAGTGTTTTATTATTTTAAATTAATACCTTACTTCAGTATTATCACTGGAAAAAGCTTAATAAAATATGAAAACTATTGTAATATCCTGTAAACAATATACCCTTTTGCAGTATTAGATCTATGCATTTTAGATAATTCACACATGAAAAAAAAGCTGAAGGATTGCTTTGTTTGCTACATTTGGAATTAAGGATTATATAATATATGATAGTCATCTTATATTTTTGCATTTTTCTGTTTTGGTTTTATACGTTTATTCATCTTTGACATGTTTTGTTTCTACCAGCAAGATGGTATCAGAGATACATTGAAATAATCCTTTCCTGCAGAGCTAAGTAACTATATCTAGCTCCTGTTTCTTTCTTTGTGTGTGCAGAAAGTGAAAATGCTCATTCATAATAAGAAAATGTAAGTCTGGTAGGCACCAAGTTTTTAATATTTAATTTTCTACATTATAAAGCAGACTCTTCTCTGCCTTCCCATAAATGCAGGAATGGATAAGATTAATTAAACATTAAACCATTATTCTTCATGAAAGAAAAGTCCATTGCTAGTCATATTTGATATACTTTCTTTCCAAGGTGATCTTTCCCAAGTCGAACTCTCATCCCTTTTTAATATTTTTAAAATTATTAATAACAAGGAATGCAGTCATTTTCTTGTCATTTTTCTCCTTTTTTTTCCTTGTATTATTTGAGAGACTTTAATATAAATTAAGGACTGATTCCAGAATAGATCATTTATTTGATACTATCAGACCTAGCACTTATTTTGTAGTGTTCTTTTGTAGACTTGTCTGGCAGGATAGAAAAGCAAAATTCTTAGCTATAAGAAATCCATATATAATCTGTACATATGTATCCTCTGTAAGATAGAGAATATATCGATATAAAAAAAGATAGATAGAGATAGATAGATTGATTTTAGGGAGGACCAGATGTTTGACTTAGCAGTCAATCATAGGAGAAATTTGTGACTATATTACTTTAACTAATGAGTTATTATTAATAGATTCACAAAGGAAAAACTCCAATATATATATAGGACCAAAATTCAGAATTAAAATAAGACCAGCAAATTGGATTGAAATGTACACGTGTATTTTTCATGCATACAATTTCCATCATGCATTATTATCTTCTAACATGTATAAACATAGCTCATAACTGCTTGCACGTTTTCAACCATGAGCATAATTACCATGAACATAATTATAGCTTTTCCAGATTCTGTTAATCTCAGAGAAGTTTTGCTCTCCTTCTTCTTTACTATTGTTAGGCATAGTTATTAGCTACTTTTACTGTCGGGTGATGATGATATACCTTCTGTATTTTACAATGATATTGGAGAGGACTTATGAAAACATTCCTCATAAAATATATGTATATAAAACAGAACTACTAATAACTATTATTCATAGTTATGATATGGTTTTTCTCAGAGGATTGACTTGTGTCCTGAGGTGGCATTAAGTAAAAAAGGGAAAACAAAAGAAAATATTCTAGTGGTTATCACTCAGCAGTAAAATATGTCCACTATTAAGAAGAGACAAAATGACTTAATAGACTAAGATCAAACTTATCTCTACCATCCCCTTCCTGAGTCTTTCTGAGAGTAGGTAAGTCTTCACTGGGCTTCCCTCATGGCTCAGTGGTAAATGCCTGCCAATGCAGATGTGAGTTTGACCCTTCATTCGGGAAGATCCCCTGGAGAAGGAAGTGGCAACCCACTCCAATATTCTTGCCTGGGAAATCCCAAGGACAGAAGAGCCCAGCAGGCTACAATCCATTGGGTTGCAAAAAGTTGGACATGAATTGGTGAATAAACAACAATAAACAACAACAACAAAGGGCTTCAGTAAGTCATCTAACTCATGTACTAGTGAAAACTTTTAGCAGGGTGGTCGATAGCTGCTCCATCCTCCTCTCCTAAGACGTATCCTGTATTGGAACATAATATTTCCTTGGGGAAGTGAGGCAAAAGAAAGAGATGTAATATAATACCAGTGTTAGTACACAGAAGTCTCACTAACACTTGCTCCTTTCTAAAGGGTAATCAAAGTAAAGGCTTACAACCAGTAATACAAACTGGGACCTGAATTCTAGAGGAGGAAAGTAGAAGGGTGGCAATAGACTCACTGGGTGATATGCGTTAAATAAAATAAATAATTCAACTTAGGGAATACCTTTGTGGTACCCAACTGCCACAGCTTTGATTAACCCCGCTGTGTTTCAGCACTGGGTCCTGTAAGCATTTTGACACCATTTCTTTGAAATGTCAGTCACATTTCAATAACTTTTCAGCATGGGCTTGTAAGTCCTGTCTCTTCATTGACTTTGAATGAGGCAGGTTGCTTATGAATGCCGCTTGAAGTGTCACTCAGAGGTAGTTGCATTGTGTTATCTGTGATTGGCATGTCTGGGGGTTGTGGAAAAATTCCATCATATCCAGATGTGCTCTCTAAACACTGAACGTCTTCACACAAGTGTTTTCTCCAGGAGAATCAGCTAAGACTCTTATGATGATAATCTGTTAGTTATTACAGTGTTCCCTCTCACTATAGATGAAATAGTATATCCTAAAGGGGTAGATTCATGGGACTTGGGAACTCAGATTATGTTTGCAATTCTGATCCCACAAGCCTTTGGGGCTACAATTTAACTAATGTATCACATTAACTGCTACACACAGAGCATAGCTAACAACCTAATTACTTTGATAAAACTACCTGCATAATATCCTCCTACTTGGCAAAGACAAGTGACACTAAGAAGATCCCAAAGCATCTACTTCATCTGGGAAAAACAGTAATACTAAAGCATTCCCTTCATTAACAAAACACTAGACATATAAACAACTGATTGGCAAATGATCTCTTGTGGACAAAGTGCTCTTGTCCCCTGTACTGACTCCCTTGCAACAGATGACATGAGTTGCTGGTATTCACACTAGTGCAATTAGAAAAACTGTGGCTTTGATATAGTATATATCCATATTTCCAATAAACACACAAAAAAACCCTTGAAATATACAGGGGAGTCGACTCAAGAGCTAGCTGGAGGACAATTCAAAATGCCCTTCCCCACAGCACAAGTTTTGTCCTATTGTAGTGCAGAGGATGCACAGATGAACGCAGAAGCTTGCATACACACACATGCACACACACACACACACACACATACACATGCAGAGGCAGACTGCAGTGTATTAGGTTATCAGGGAAAGAGTTTGTTACTACCCAGGTTTCCCAAACTCTTGTTATTCCACAGAGAAGATGCATAGGTTACACATAGCTAGACCAGTCACAACAGAGAAAATGCCCCATGAGGATGCTGCTCACCCCATCAATGCTTATATAGCAGAGACCAAAGGACAATGTCTAGACAACTGTGTACATCTAGAATTTCCTGTCGGCAAGGTGGCTTTGGAGGATGATGCTTTCAGGAAGCTTCATGTCAGCCTGCCCTTCCATTCGTCTCATTGAGTCTGTTGGACCAGGTTCTTATGAAACTACCCAAAGCAACAAGAAAATCTGCCTCCGGGATCATCTGGATTTGTCTCTCCTCATTTAGAGACCAAATTCAATTAATTTACTACTGATCTTGGAAAGGAATAACTTTTTATAATACAAATATCTTAGGTCCATCATGGGATAAATATCATAAATATATATAATTATTCATTCAAATTCCATGTTCCGTACCTAACACATAGCAAAGATCAATTGACTTAAGGAAATTAAATTTTTGATTGCCATGAAAATGAAATACCATGGTCTAAAACAGCTTGAGGACACTGGGGATATTTGGGAAGCACCAAAGTCAGACTTCAACTATTTTAATTTGAGTCAGCCCTATTCCTCCTTAGAAGAGGGAAGAAATGTGTCTGTGTTCTCTGCCTACTTGACTCCCTGTTGCCAGGATACAAGAATATTAATGCCTTAATGATTACTTAGTTAATATTGGATTAGACAGGCCTTTGTAACTATCATTGGTATCTAACCACCATTTTTAATATTGTTTCCATATTTGAACAGCTGACCTACAATTAAATCTTTAAAAAACCAATACATTTATAAACTTGGCTATATTGATCTAATAAGTGTTTATTTAGAAGAGGTAAAATTTCACTCTATTTATAAGTGTACTAGAGTCCACAAGAGAATGATATTATTGATTGATTAAAATAGTTAAATAAAATAATTTCACTGTGATAATTAAGTTACTATAGGGTAGTATCTAAAAGCCTAGGCTCTGGAATCACATAGTCAAATCTGAATCTCAACACTATTTGTTAATACTAAATATATAATGTCTACATTTTCTTAAACCTCTTTGCACCTCAGTTTTCTCATTTGGCAAATGGAGATATTAATAGGCCACTATGAATATTAAATGAACTAGTGCAAATAACAGACTTAAAAGAATGACTGGTGCATGATAAGCACACAATAAATGTGAGCTATATTTCATATTAAATACTGATAGAAATTTTGTACATTATACTGAAGAATTTAGGGCTTCCTAGTTGGCTCAGCAGAAAAGAATCCACCTGCCAAGGAGGGGATATGGGTTTGATCCCTGGGTTGGAAAGATACCCTGGAGAAAGAAATGGCAACCCACTTCAGTATTCTTACCAGGGAAATCTCAAGGACAGAGGAGCCTTGTGGTCTACAGTCCATGGTGTCACAAAGAGTAAAACACAATTTAGCTACTATAACAACATTGAGGAATTTAGTATATTATACACATATATTTAAATGTATTTGTAAGTAGTACTAATATATTTTTAATACTGTTAACTTATTGAAACTATGTATATTTAATTTAAAAGTTAGGTTGCTCATTTTGAACTTGATACCTATTTTATTATGTAAATATTTTGGTTGTCATACTCCTCAAACTCTGAACTCTTTATATTTAAATACATGAAGGAAAAATGGATAAAAAGATGTTCTGAAATTCTTAAAATATAAAAAATATTGTAGCAAGAGGAGATTAGAATATTTAACATGCTAAATAATATTCCCTTTGTTCTCAACTCAGATTAATACTATACAAAATTATACATACATAGACATAAACTTTAAGAAGAAACTCTGTTTAATTGAAATATATTTGATATATAATATTGTATAAATCGAAGGTGCACAAAATGTTGATTTGATACATTTATATGCTGTAATATGATTGTCATTGTAACACCAGAAGAATCTTTTCAAAATGACCCTAAAAGGCAGAAAACATGTAAAAATGTCTTCTCAATATAAGACAAATTAAGCAAAAATAAGTGAGAATATGAGAGACAAGCACATTGGAATATATTAGAGGTGATTATGAATGATTTATCTACATTATATTGAGTTCAAATCTAAGAAGAACTAAATTCCGAGTATGTCATGACTGGATGGTAGAGATATTCATTGATTTTGAAAGAGGTAAGCAACACACATTCAAAAATTCCCAGAACTTATTCATTATCCTTCCTCATTATGCCATATCCACAATTATGTTGTGATTTTTCTGTAGTTTAATATTTCTGTAACAAAGAAATTTGTTCTGTCTTACCCCTGGCAAGACAAAGTCACAGAGCTTTTATTTTAAGCCATGTCAGCACCTCCATACCGCACCTATACTAAGGGTAGACAAGGAGGATATGGTTTAAGAATAAAAAGTAAAGAAAAAACATTTTTATCATTCCTTAACAAGGTTGTTAGGGATGCATATACTGAAGCATATGCTCTATGTTCAGGGAGGAGGAGCTGTAAAAGATGACTCTAGTCATCCGAATCCACATCCATCTGAGACTAGCGGCACACCATGAAGAGTACCGATCTAGAACTAGAAAAGAATAGGAGTGAACATTTTATGAATGTCTAGCCTGCCTCAGACACAGACACTTTACAGCTATTACTCCACTACATTTCCAAAACTCTCGGAGAATCACTAGTTTTGTAGATGAGGACCTCTGGCTCAAAGTGAAAGTGAAAGTGAAGTCGCTCAGTCTTGTCCAACTCTTTGCGACCCCATGGACTGTAGCCTACCAGGCTCCGCCGTCCATGAGATTTTCCAGGCAATAGTCCTGGAGTGGGCTGCCATTTCCTTCTCCAGGGGATCTTCCCAACCCAGGAATATAACCCGGGTGTCCGGCATTGTAGACAGATGCTTTACCACTTGCCCAAAGTCAGAGGTTTTTGAGTTTCAAAAGCAGGATTTGCGCTCTGCACTGACTCCAAACCTAACACTCGTTCACTTCTATATAATCTGATTTCTAGTTTCAGGCTTGTCGCTGGCTATACTGATATGACATTGGCTATACTACCAGGACTTCCATGGTAGCTCAGCTGGCAAAGAATCCACCTTCAATACAGGAGACCCCAGTCAGATTCCTGGGTCAGGAATATCTCCTGCAGAAGGGATAGTCTACCCACTCCAGTATTCTTAGGCTTCCCTGTTGGCTAGAAGGTAAAGAATCTCTCTGCAATGTGGGAAATTTGGGTTTGATCCTTGGGTTTGGAAGATCCCCTGGAGGAGGGCATGGCAACCCACTCTAGCATTCTTGCCTGCAGAATCCCCATGGACAGAGGAGTCTGGCGGGGTACAGTGCATGCGCTCACAAAGAGTTGGACACGACTGAGCGACTAAGCGCACAGACATATTGACGTGAATAAGTCACTTTCCTAAAATGTTGATTTAGGAAGTTTACCGGGACCTATTTGGATCCTGGGACTATCTAAATTAGTAAAACTCAATGAGCTGAAATGGAATACATTCATGCCATCAACATGAATGCAACCCACAGAAGGTGTATGCACAGAAATCTCTTTCTTAACATGAGTGAAATGGTTCTCATCCCACAGGGATATAACTTCCTTAACAATTATTACTCTGTCGGGACGACTGAAATCCACGCTATACAGCAATGACCTTAGGAGGAAAAGATGTAAAATCAGAAAGAATCCAAAATGTGTTTTCTATTCCCACTTCTTCTAATTCACTGTGTATTTCAAACAAAGACTCCTTTTGGTCCTCCTCCAAAAATTTAATCAAAACCAGAAAGAATTACTGCAGCTGAGGTCAATGATCTATATCAACAAATAATAGCACAAGAAAGGTAGGGGTGATACACTAGTAGATGTTAGGTTATTAAATTTAATAAAGAATAATGTAGCTTGAAAAATGCTTTGGGTTTGTCATAAATTAATACTAGGCGGCCAACAATATGTTTATTGTTTTACAGCTAAGAACTGATTAAGAAGCCCCGTAGGATCTTCTACCTTGTTACAAAATTAATTTTTAACATCCTTTTCTACTTTACAAGATTGAAAGATGCTTGAGGAAAGAAAACAGGCTATTTATACACTCATTTTTCATTATACCAATCATATTCCTTAGACATGTTGGGTATCCAGTAAGTGTATATTAAAGTCTTCAGGTGAATATATATGTCTGTTACATTTGAGATGCCTTCTCTAGTCATTTATCCACTTGACTTTAGAGATTTCCTAAGTTGTAATTTGGGCTTCCCTGTTGGCTCAAAGGTTAAAGCCTCTGCCTGGAATGCGGGAGACCCGGGTTCGATCCCTGGGTCGGGAAGATCCCCTGGCGAAGGAAATGGCAACACACTCCAGTACTCTTGCCTGGAGAATCCCATGGAGGGAGGAGCCTGGTAGGCTACAGTTCATGGGGTCCCAAAGACTGGGACAGGACTGAGCGCCTTCTTTTTCACTATGTTGTAATTATGTGTCATGAATAGCAAAGACCTGAAATACTTAAACTCAGTTTATCTTCCTTGTTTCCAGGGGTAGCAGATGCCTTTCTTTGATGACGCTAGAAAGTGAAAGTGTTAGGGGCTCATTAGTGTCCGACTCTGAGATCTCATGGACTGTAGCTCGCCAGGCTCCTCTGTCCACGGAATTCTCCAGGCAAGAATATTGGAGTAGTTTGCCATTTCTTTCTCCAGGGTAACTTCTCGAGCCAGGGATCGAACCCGGGTCTACCGCATTGCAGGCAGATTCTTCACTGTCTAAGCCACCAGGGAAGCCACGATACTTAGTGGTTATGAAATGCATGCATTTTACTCTCTTGAGTATTTAAAAACAAAAATGACTCAAAAAATAATTCAGAATAATTGTGCAAATTACAACTAAAGACCCATATTCAGTCGGGCATGGTAAAAGCATTCTGTTACTTTTACCTTTAACTCTTCAGATGACTCATATTTTGAAAATTAAGATATTGTTTGGGCTGATTCTTTAATGCTGTCTAGTTAATTAATCTGAACTAATCTTGAACAATAATATACAACACATATACAACATACATGGAAATAACTATAGTGACTGTTTTATGAAAAAAGGTATGGAAATCAACTAACTTATTTAATTTTTTTATCTTCACTACTTCTCACAAACTTTGAATTTCTTCTAATTATTCAGAAATCTGCCTGTGATGCAGGAGGTACAGGAGACACAGGTTCAATCCCTAGGTCAGGAAGATTCCCCTGGAGAAAGGCATGGCAACCCACTCCAGTATTCTTGCCTGGAGAATCCCATGGACAGAGGAGCCTTATGGGCTGCCATCCATGGGTTGCAGAGTCAGACACAACTGAAGTGACTTAGCATGCATGCAAGTATTCAGAACAAGTTGGTACCTTAATACCTTGCATTTTCTTTAGGTTAAACAAGAAGGAGATGACAGATATTAAGTTTAATTATAGGCATAAATTCTGTCCTCATCATACTTTCATAATTTAAAAGTGATACCAACCAATGATGGATGTCATAAAATTGCTTTAGAAAGATATATATCTGAAAAAAAAAAGATTCAAAGTAAAGCTTTGGCTAGTATGAAAATTAAGGAGTAAAAAACATAACTACTGAAAGCTCTTCTCTCCTAACAAATGTATGTTTATAGAGGATGAAGAGCATCATTCTTCACCTTAGATGTGTGACAAGAGGTGATATGTTGAAGCACAGACAGGTCTTGATTTGCTCTTACTGGGGCCAGGTGAAGAGAGGAAAGGAAGGAGTTCTGGGTGGTTACATCTGTCAGCATTGGAAGGAAATATGCTGCCATATATGTCCATCTGAAAGTAGCAAACCATATAGTTTATTTATTTGCTTTCTGACCCTAGGAACTTATCTTTTGTGAATCAAGGAAGGATATAAAGAGCCCTTTACTGCAATATATTTGTAAAAGTAAATAGATTTTGTCCTTCCAAATTTGAAGGGATGAATCAAACTAATTTGAAAGCATATTAATACATAAATGAAGGAAGAAATGAACCATTGATAAAGCCAAAAGTAAAATTAGGGAATTTGCCTACTAATTTTGACTAGCTGTATTGAGTAATATTTTTCAATGTTTGTATCACTAAAAGTGTAATGACAGAACTGTTTCTCAGAAAGAATCACATTAATTTTATGGATGACCTAAGTTACACATTAAAAGCAATATTATTTGCCTGATCTCCTGGGAAATTTTCTGGTGTGGTACAATTACATTAAGTTGAACAGGATCTTTGCTTCCTAACTATTAATTTCACCCTGAACCTCAGCTTTCTCATTTGTAAAATGGTGATAACTTGTTATTCATGAGGTTATTGCTAGAAATAACCTAGAAAATATGTATAACACCATGGAGATGAAAAAACATTTAAGAATATTGAGGTCTTTTCACAAGCATCTCTTCCATGTAAGAAAATGTTTCATGCTTACAATTGAGTACTGTATCTTATTTATGGAGATACTTCCCTAGTGGCTCAGATGAAACTGTCTGCAATGTAGGAGACCTGGGTTTGATACTTGGGTTGGGAAGATCCCCTAGAGGAGGAAATGGATATCCACCTCAGTATTCTTGCCTGGAGAATTCCGTGGACAGAGGAGCCAGGTGGGTTACAGTCCATGGGGTTGTAAAGAGTTGGACACGAATGAGCAATTAACACTTTCACTCATTTTTTCACTAATCTTTTAATTGCAGTTAAGGTTGTCACATATGTAATTCGGTTATTCATAAATAAGAAAGAACAAAAAGAAAACAAATCAGGAATCCAGACCAAGTAACATACATTGAGAGAGGCCTTGTCAGTAAATTCAATTTGGCCATCTTAAAATACATGCAAGTTCTTTTTTAAGACAAAATGTTTAGAGTGTATTCATTATGATAAACTGTAGCATTAAAAAACTAGCACTGAAACATATACATTACATATGCAAAATAGATGGCTCGTGGGAAACTGCTGTATAAGACAGGGAGCTCAACCAGGTGCTCTCTTGAACAAACTAGAAGTGTGGGATGGGGCGGTGGGGATAGGAGGGAGACTCAAGAGGGAGGGGATATACATATATTTATGGCTGATACATGTTGTTGTGTGGCAGAAACCAATACAACATTGTAAAGCAATTATTCTCCAATCAAAAATATTAAAAAACTGAGCAAAACAATTAATCCAGAGGTAGGTGAGGAAATTGAAGCCCAGGGCAATGATATGAGTTCTATAAAATGACATTCATTTATTTAATGGCAGGGCCCAAATAGTCCAAGTCTTTGGACTTTCAAGTCGAGACCACTTTTCACTTTAAAACAAAAGAGTTTTTTTTTTTTTAAACAAAGGCGTTTTCTTACAGACAGAAATGTTCAAATGATCTTACATCAAAAAGATTGTATTCATCACTGTAACACAAGTACTTTTCCTAACTGAAAATTCTGAAAGGGGTATAAGTTTAAGCAGCATTCTCTTGAGATGGCTGATAATATGTAAAAAAGATTAGAGAGTGCAATACAAAGTAATGTGGGAAAGGGCAGAGAAAAATAATTATTCCGTATGATGGGAGGGAAAAAAAGCTTAAGATACTACAACAAAGACATTAAAAGTTAACATTGCTTCAGGCGGCAATATGTTGTAATTCTCTCACAGAACACAGAGTAGATTTCCCCAGTCTCAACACAGTAACTCATGGGAGCTGCAGGTTCAATGCATTCTAAAATGACAGATCTTGCTCATTGTCTGCTTGTGGGACAAATAGTTGAAGCCTCCAGGAGAAGCAGAAATAAGAGTCTGTTTGTCCCAGACTACCCTTAGGGCCAAGATAAATTATATTTTTAAGTTTCATTGTATACAATGATTCTTATTTTTTATTCATTTTATTGAAGTATGACTGACATAAATTCTGGAGATCTT
The DNA here is from genome assembly GCF_042477335.2 of Ovis canadensis. Classification (NCBI taxonomy): domain Eukaryota; kingdom Metazoa; phylum Chordata; class Mammalia; order Artiodactyla; family Bovidae; genus Ovis; species Ovis canadensis. The sequence goes on along the minus strand of NC_091254.1, from coordinate 54,784,266 downwards.
TTTTAAAAATTGGGATATCATTGCTTTACAATGTTGTGTTAGTTTGTACTGTACAACAAAGTGAATCAGCCATATGTATACATGTATCTCTTCCTCTTGAGCCTCCCTCCCCACTCCCTATCCCACTCCTCTAGGTCATCACAGAACACCGAGCTGAGCTCCCCGTGCTATACAGCAGCTTCCAACTAGCTAGCTATTCTACACATGGTAGTGTATATCTGTCAATGTTACTCTCCCAATTCATCCTCTCTCTCTTCCCCGCAAACGTGTTCTGTCTGCAAGTCTGTTCTTTATGCCTTCATCTCAATTCTTGCCCTCTGCATAGGTTTGTCAGTACCATTTTTCTAAATTCCATATATGCATATTAATATACAGTACTGGTTTTTCACTTTCTGACTTACTTCATTTTGTATGTCAGACCCTAGGTTCCTCCACATCACTGCAAATGATTTGTGTTTTATAACAATTTCCAAATTTAAAAACAAATGGTTATGTAAAGAGTACTCTGAAACAAATAAAGATTACTTTATAATAGTTTTCTCTGTCCCACTGCTCAATCCAAGTTGTTTGAGAGACTAACTTTGTCATTAATTGATATCTTCAGAATCTAGCGTAGTCTAAGGTAGGAAGTCAGTAGTTCTTAAGTAGATTAATAAATAGATAAATTTTGTTAACAATGGAGTGTTCCTTTTCAGTGCAATGGCTCATTGGTCTAAATAATAACCTCAAATAAGATGTTTTATTCAGCTACTTAAGAATATATAATGAGTTTGCTGTGCCAGGAAAAAGTTAAAGATAATTACATCGGAAGTCATACTTTAAACTGGATTTTAAAGATTGAGTGGTATTAATACAAAGATTAAAGGGGAGAAGTAAAAGAAGAATTGGGTAGGGAAACCAAGTTGTTGGGTGGCAGAAAAAGGAATAAAATCACTCAATTATAAGCCTTATTGCAATGGCTCACTTAGCCCTGAGTGAGACTAGTGAAGGCTCACATCCATGACAATACCTGGGTCCAGAGGGGTGTTCTGTGCACAGAGAAAAATCTAAAGGCACATTTCATTATATATAATTGCAATTATAGATAATTGCAATAGACTCAGACTAAGAACATTAGCATAAATATAAATGCCTTTTCTGGATGCACAATCAGCTTTCTTTGGGGCATTTGTATGGACACTTATTATCTCTTAAAGCATAGGTGTGATAAACAGTAGATATTTGAAGACTTTTAATTCACACACTGTGTACATAATATAGGCTTGGGGAAGAAAAGAGAAAGCATTCTAAAATTCCTCCTATATTTAAATATATTTTCTGTTTTTAGGAATGGTATTTGAGTATTAAAGAAGTGGTACACAGAGTTAAAAATTTAGAGTAAGATAAATACATAATCCTTTTCTGCATATATTTACATATTTTCTGAAAAAAATGTAAACAGACCATAAAAAATCTGGCAATGTAAAACAACAACCACACAGTGTTGCTTGCCCAATCTACTCATGACTACATGGCTCAGTATCTTTCTAACCAACTTTCACCATTCTTTGAGGTCTTCAAGATACTTATCTGGCTCCCTGCTCCATACTCTCTTCTCATTGCTTAAGAACCATTGCAAACTGTTGCTCATACATACAAGTAGATTTTTTTTAAAAAAATGTAGGTTTCTGTCTCTGGGGTTAGATTACATTTGTTGGCCAACTGATGCTTGGGTCTAAGTTCTATCCAGAGGAAACAAGTGAATTTGTGAAATTTCCCTATGTAAGTCTCCACACTTCAGATTACACAGATTTTGTCATCTCCACTCTAAATGTTGGTCCATGACTCTTTTCCATGCTAGTTTGTTGCTGAACAGCACATTACTCATTTATCTATCTTACATTAGGTAGTATAGACTAATCTAAGTATCTGTTTGAAAGACATTTTAATAGTCCTATTTCATTTTTTAAAAGAAGTAAGATTGACAAGGAAATGTGTGATCTTTCCTTACTTACTCATGCAATGATAGTGTGCAGGAGGAGGTGGAAGGTGCTGTGATGATCAGAATAAGTATTTTTTCAGTTGCCCAGTTGTGTCCAACTCTTTGCAACCCAGTGGACTGCAGCATGCCAGACCTCCCTGTGCCTCACCATTTCCCAAAGTTTTGCCCAAGTTCATGTCCGTTGCATCAGAGATACCATCTAGCCATCTCATCCTTTGATGTCCCTCTTCTCCTTCTGCTCTCAGCAGGGATTTTTCCGGTGAGTCAGCTGTTCTCATTAGATGACCAAAATACTGGAGCTTCAGCTTCAGTACCGGTCCTCGCAATGAATATTCAGGGTTGATCTCCCTTAAGGTTGACTGGTTTGATCTCATTGCTGCCCAGGGAACTTTCAGGAGTCTTCTCCAGCACCACACTTCAAAGGCATTGATTCTTCGGCATTCTGCCTTCTGTACAGTCCAGCTCTCACAATCTACGTGATCACTGGGAAGACACAGCCTTGACTATACCAACCTTTGTCTGCAGAGTAATGTCTCTGCTTTTCAACATACTATCTAAGCTTGTCATAGATTTCCTGCCAGGAAGCAATCATCTTCTGATTTCATGGCTGCAGTCACCATCTGCGGTGATTTGAGAGCCCAAGAAGAGGAAATCTGTCACTACTTCTACCTTTTACCCTGCTATCTGCCATGCAGTAATGGGGCCAGATGCCATGATCTTAGCTTCTTTTAATATTTAGTTTTAAGCCAGTTCTTTCACTCCACTCCTTCACCCTCAAGAGGTTCTTTAGTTTTCTTCTTTGCTTTCTCCCCTTAAAGTGGTATCATCCATATATCTGAGATTGTTGATGTTTCTCCTGTCTGTCTTATTCCAGCTTGTAACTCATCCAACCTAGGATTTCTCATGATGTGCTCAGTGTATAGGTTCACTAAACAGGGTGACAGCAGATAGCCCTGTCCTATGCCATTCTCAATCTTGAACCAATCAGTTATTCCAAACAGGGTTCTTAACTATTGCTTCTTGACCCAAATACAGGTTTCTCAGGAGACAGGTAAGATGGTCTGGTATTCCCAACTCTAAGAGTTTTCCAGTTTGTTATGATCCACACAAAGGCTTTAGTATAGTTGATGAAACAGAGGTAGATGTTTTCCTGGAATTCCCTTGGTTTCTCTATGATGCCGTGAATATTAGCAACTTGTTATCTGGTTCCTCTTGCTTTTCTAAACCCAGTTTGGACATCTGGAAGTTCTTGGTTTGCATAAGGCTGAAGCCTAACATGCAAGATTTTAAGCATGACCTTACTAGCATGGGAGATGAGTGCAACTGTCCAGTGGTTATGACATTCTTTAGTACTAACCTTCTTGGGAATTGGGATGAGGATTGACCTTTTCCAGTCTGCGGCCACTGTTGGGTCTTACAGATTTGCTCACATATTGAATACAACAGCTTGATGGCATCATTCTTTAGGGTTTTGAAAAGCTCTACTGGAATTCCATTGCATCCACTAGTTTTATTAACAGCAGTGCCCACTTGACTTACCATTTGACTTCCCACTCCAGAATGTCTGGCTCTGGGTGACTGACCAGAACAAGTATAAGCTCTCATAAATGACTGCTCAAGGAAAATAAAACGGCAGGTTATTCCAGGGTAAGGTCTGGGAATTCCAATCTGATTAAATGATGATGATAATTACACCAACAATAATAATAACAACAACAAAAATCAACAAACCCAAAAAGGGAAAAGAAAAAACAAAAGCAAATGTCTAAACCTCATAAGATTTTAAGCCCATAACGGATTTTAGGATGTAGCCTTTTATTTTTCTATTCTCTACAGCCTTGCAGAAGGACATTCTGTTTCTTACTTGATATATTCTAAACATGATCTTAACTGTTTGTGCTTTAATTCACTGTTATAAACCACCTGCTATTGTAAAGATGTTTTAGATCCCAAGCACAACTAAATTAATAATCATATGATTCATGCCAGGTCATATAGCTTTTCTCTGACCAAATAAACTAATTCAAATAAATTACTTGTTCTACATTTGGATGCTGACCCTGGTAAACCATGGTGACATCCGGAAAATTACTTGTTATACAAAGGTATTTAGGATAAATAGGTTTCATTGTGAAGGTGCAGCAATGCTAAAGATATAAATATTTGGGAGCCTGATTAAATTTTGATTCTGAGTTCAGGTCAGTCTTCAGTTGATCATATTGTACCCTATGGCTTTTTGCTTTTCAAACAGCTATGGCCGCTTGGAAAGTTAATTTAAAGGTGTGTGTGTATGTTTCAACTTACTCGGCTTTCAGGAAGTCATGTTTAGAATAGATCTTTCACCAGCAAGAGGAAATGCTGGGAGATCACTTTAATGAAGCACAGATAAACAAACAAATCTACTGTGCCATGTTGCAGTTGTATCATACAGTTAAATTTATTATCAAATAAAACTGTTGGATTATTCATTTAATAGTTTTTTAGTATACATTGCCAATGTTTTTATAAGTTTCCTGTAAGGTTATTTGGTGAGACTTCTAAAAAATAACAACATGTTTTTGTTGCAGAAAGCATGAGAAAATGAAATCCGGCTAGAATAGTGAACAAAATTATAGGCTAGTTCTCTCCCAATCCTGGTACAAGTACAAAGACCTATAAAGACATTTAACCTAGTGAATATAACATTCTATCTGTTCAGGAGTAATAAGTGAATTTTGTTGCCAATATTCACAGCAGAAGGTTTTGCAACATAAAATCCATAAAGAGAAAGGAGGTACTTTCCTATCTTTAAGTTATTTAACATTGTCTATATGAACTCTTAACTGCCAGCTAGGCAGGTAAATTTTACTGAGTTCAGACAAGCAATGTTGAAAAGATAATGTCATTTTTCCTTTATGGAATGATGTGCTTTTCTTAAAATTCCACATATTCTAACCTTGTTCACCTAGTCAACTTACCCATGTTCCACATGGAAATATACAAGCTTGTCCTTTTCTTTGGGGAGTCATTGAACACTTCTTGCATTTTATGTGGTCTATCTTCAAATCCTCAAATAAGTTATATTTGAGAGCTGATGTTTTTATAGCTCAAAATCCTTTTTAATTTACACCCTTAATTAGGTCACATTAAGGAAAGTGCTTTTAAAAAAAAATCTAATGTAGCCATTCATCTGTGAAAGTGGACATTTATATTATTACTTCAAATAAGATTGCTCTCTGTGGTTCAGAGACTCGGATGCATTTAACAAGTGCAATTTCATAGCATACATATATAGAGGACGTTATAAATAGCATTCAGTGTAACTTTTTTTCAGGCTATAAATTTGTACTTTATTCTTTTTCCTTTCTTACTCTTACTTCTCTGTTTCTTATTTTTCTTAAAGCTGCTTTCAAAGTGAACTGAAAATGTGATGCTCTGAGATGCTTGTGTTTAGTACCCATACAACTCCCCTCCCTCAAGAACAAAGCTAGATGTGAACCCCTCACTTCCACTTGGATATGCGGTTTGACTTTCTCAGTGAAGTTGGCAGTGATCCTTAAGGCTGAAAGGGAATCCTTCAAGGAGGACAATAGGGCTTTTCTTTGGCAATAGGAAAAGATGCAAGAGAACACAATTAATTCCCTGCTCTTGCCTTCAATGGCTCAATTCAGTTGGGCCCGTTAACGGGCATTTTCAGTGATTGGCATGGAAAGGAATACAGAAAAACGAATCTACAAAATTGCTCCTCAAGAGAGACAGCTTACTTATCTCTAACCTGTCAAATTTACCATCAATTAGTGTCAGTATCATGAATTCTTTACAAATTTGGCGAGACACTTTTTTCATTTTTTTTTCCTTTTAAGTTTGGCCCTGTTTTCAGAGCATATCCTCAAAGTTCACCCTTCTCTGTTACATAAATTTCTTTCTTTTTTGAAATAGAAATTGTAAAATATGATAATACAAATTTGTGAATAATATTTGGCCTAGCTCTTGTGGAAATATGAACTACCTGAGAGGTAACATTAATAATGGATTGGCACAGTAAATTTAATACAATAGGTTTGATGCCTTGATTGCATTTCTGAGGTGCTTTGGGGAAAGTATATATATTGGATTCAATAGAGCACAGAATGTTAAATTAACCTCTTATTTTCCACACCTTGAACATAATGGTTTTAAGTGTCGCCTTGACTATTTAAGGGGAGTAGAGCAAAGAATGTTTCCTTTTATCCATATCATTAGCCTTATTTCAGTCACTTCAGCTTACAGTGAGAAAACAGCAGTGACTACTCATGCATCTGTTTTTAAGTTGCTTGACTAAGCATCCCAAGAGGATTATTTTTTTTCTGTCAAGTTGAATTCAACAATACTTTACCCTATTCACATCCAAGAGTGGGAATGTTTAGCACCATCTTTCCTCTGGTTTGGTTAACCTTTTCTCCTCTTCCCCTTCCTCTTCCATCAGATAAACTTGTGAAGAAGCTGGGAAACTCATGAGTTGATTTTTGGAAATTGTAGCAAACTTTGTCAGAATCTCCTTTTGAACAAGAGATATACTTTTTAAAATAAGAGATAGAATTAAAAGAAATTTATATGAGTAAATGCAATTTAACTATTTCACTCATCTTCCTCTGATGTGTATCTATGTTTCTAGCAATCTCTGATTGACATTGTTAGCTGTATTAAGATATCTTGTTTTTGGAGTTTCCAACTAGGTTTGGGGAGTTTTTCATACTCCAAAAGAAATAAGGCAGTCTTTGAATATCAGGATTTAAGAGAAAGAAGGTGGACAAAAGAAGTTATATGATTTAACAGATTGTATCATTCCTCCTAGGAGGTGAGCAACTTAAAGCATGTTGGAATAAGGCAGGAGAAAACAAAACCAAAATTGTGTTAGTCAAAAAATAAAGGGGGGAAAAACAAGATGATAGCAAATCAAATACTATTAGTCTCTTTACTATTCTGAGTTGTTCCTAATATTCAGCTCCAACCATTTGCCAATTTAAGTCTGTTGCATCGATTTATCATTTACTCACCTTGAGATTCTGTGAACTAGGAACAGTCTTTCCATTTGCTGATAGTAAAAAAAGGCATACTGATTTTAAAAATGATAAGGAAGTTATATTATGTACCCCTTTTCTCTGTTACTGAAATGTATACTTGAAGGATATAAATAACTTAGCTAAAAATCACATAGTTGGCACCACTCTGGATTCTAATCCATATGATCTCACTAGTGCCTTTGATTCTAATGACTATGCCATGTTACTACACTACATGTAAGTTCAGAAAGAATGAGATTTAAATTAGGATATAATTATTACTCTCATCCAGGTATAAAATTAAAACATGACAAAGATTTTATTTAATGCATTCATTAAGGAAGGAATCAAGAACTTACTACATTTGGTCTAAAGGAGAACCCCAAATTTCACACATTAAAGTAAGATAAGGAATGCTGATATAATTTACAAATGAATGAAAACCCGACAAAGCAGGTCAATATTCTAAGGGGAGAATCAACTGTATTCTAGTGAACACAATCTGCATTTTTATGGACTGGAATTATATTTTACTCTCTGTACTAATTACACATTAATCTCCTTTTAAGTGGCCCATTGCCTAAAGGACTTGCAAGAACATCTTCCTTACAGACAGAAGACACAAAACAGCAGCAGCAGAAGGATTTGCATTGAAAAGGGATTAGGCATTTTTCCTCCCATTCCTGGGCAGTTTGCACAAAACAGACATGGTCTCTAGGACCACCACAGGGGTATATGCAAAGTATCTCTATGTCGATAAGCCCACAGTCCGTTCATAATGAGAAACTTTTCATTCACAAAGGCACATCCTTGCTGTATGACCAACATTAACCTTTGAAGCCTCACCATAGCTTCATCAAAACTAGATGCAAAGCATAAATCCAATTTTATTTCTTAACAATGATAACAGCTTGATATAGCTGACTCCGAAACTCATATAGACTCATGATTATAGGATTTAGTTAGGATTTCTATTTAGTTAATAAATTCTGTTGCATTGGATCAGTAGCCATGGGAATCTGTGCATGGTCAAGCCAAAACAGCTGAAATTAACCCATGCTATGCATAATCATTTTTCTACAGTTTAAATTCTGTTTGTACAAAACCGTTAAAAAACAAAACAAAACATAGACACTGAGATAACAATGAAATGGAAGTAATGCAGATGGATGAGAGTTAGGACACTAAGCAATTTCAAAGTCTTTCACAATTTTTTCATATAAATTATAATAAAAATTAGACAATTTCTAACAGTACTGTAACTAAAGTCAAAATTCCAGTTAATCTTCTTTGTGTTTCTACCTATAAACAAAGTTTCTGATACATAGATATATTCATAATTAACTTTCTCTCTCTCTTTTTTTTTCTTTTCTTCCTCCAACTCTCCTATAGTTTGCAAAATTGGAATATGCAGGAAGGGACCTTTTTTTGAATAGTTCTAATTTAAAACTTTATTTTTAAATATAGCTGAAATCTTACATTCAGAAATATCTTGGTTTCCTGGAGTATTGCTTTAAAGTTGGTTTCAATAACTGATTCTCTGCTTTTTTTCATTTCTCTTATTTCTTTCATTTAATTTTTTCTGTTAAAAAAACTGTGAGAACAGTTTAAACTATATAAACTGGCAAATACTTCACCAAAATTAAATTAAAATATATTTTCTACAATTTGAAATTTTTAGCTTTGTCTACAGCATCCATTTTCAATAGGAGATATAGCCCTCATGGGACTGAAACTGGTTCCGGGAGTAGAGGGGTGAAAAATTTTTACTCTTTGCATGTACAAAGTGTTACCAAGTTCACACTCATACTGCTCCCCACAGGACAGGCCAGTTGATTAGTTGAGAGATGAGATGTTGGGGCAAGGACTAGCAACTTTATTCAGAAAGCCAGCAGACTTACAGCCTGGTGGACTAGTGTCCCAAATAACCATCTTTTCTGGGTTTGGATGGTGGTTTCTTTTATAGAACAAAGACAGGGAGCTGAGGAGGTAAAGTAAAAAGGGTACGTTATTGCAAATATTTCCATACTCTAGAGAGGATGTGTTAATTTCTTATTTTCCTACAGATGGGTCTGACCAGGATGTCTCCTGTGAGTTAGAAAAAATGTGCTGTGCTTAGTCACTCAGTCGTGTCTGACTCTTTGAGACACCGTGGACCATAGCCCTCCAGACACCTCTGTCCATGGGGATTCTACAGGCAAGAATATCGAAGTGGATTGCCATGCCTTCCTCCAGGGGATCTTCCTAACCCAGGGATAAAACCCAGATCTCCTGCATTGCAGGTGGATTCTTTACCATCTGAGCCATTCCCAAGAATAACGGAGTGGGTAGCCTAGTCCTTCTCCGGGGAATTTTCCTGACCAAGGAAATGAACCGGGATCTCCTGCAGATTGCAGGCAAATTCTTTACCAGCTGAACTACCAGGGAAGCCCCCCAAAAAAGATATTATAGCTTAATGCTTAGGCATGGAGGCAGTGTTCCCAGAGATGGACCATGGTGTATACTTTAAGCTATTGAAAATATCTTTTTAGTGAATAACATGTCACAAAAGCAATAGAATGTGAAATTTAAAGTAAAGAGAACATATCTATTATGGAGTCAGGTTTACTCTTCCCTATTATAAAAGCACATATCTATACACTTTACAGAAACATACATACTTTATCTATAGTATTAAAAGTCATGGAGTTGAAAATTAGGAAAAAAAAGTCTTAAAAGGCTACTAAAAGAATAAATGAATTGAAAAGATTGACAATCAGAATGCTCTTGAAATTCACAGAATAGTAAATTATAATATAGTCAACAAAATGTTTGTCCACTTTTTTTACATTGAATTAATCAATTGTTTTAATTTTAAGCAGAATGAACTTAAACTTTTCTGATAAATTATAATTATGCTATGTTATGTTCTCTAATTTTATTCATAAAAGTAAATAAATAAAACTTGGATTACAGGGTATAAAGCTTTTCTCTCTGTGATGTTCCAAATTGAACACCTTGACTTTTAATTAGCTCTATCCAGCAAAACAAGTACATTCTATTGCCTCCCTCAGTGACTGCATTTTTCAGTATGATCCAGGTGTTTGATGGGTGAAGTTCTGGCAGTTACTCTATCAGAAGGAAACATCATCTGGCAATGCATAAACTCCTGTAAAGTGTTCTTCTTCTTACCATATGGAACAAAAGTAATTATTAATGATGGAAGGGAGAACAATTTTATCATTTGCAGTTTGTTGAGGAATATTCCCCAAACCTCACAGCGTTTTGAGGTTTTAAGACATAGGAAACCTGCATTATGGATGTAAAAAAGATTTTCCTTTGCCATTTTTTATGGATAATGGCAGAAGAAAAATCATCACAGTTATTTTGTGTGGTTTTTGCTTGGATAAAGTCGTATCTATCTAATTAAGATATAGGCTGTACATTACTACATTTGGGTACTATACTTATACTCAGATTCCAAATTCTAATAAAGTTTCAGCCCAAAGGCAAAATATTAAGAGAGAACTAGAGTCTATGAGTAGGGAAAAAGATCACACAAAGATCAGTAATATGATTTTAACTGGAAAATTAAATATTCTAGAGATTGGGCTGAAGTCACAATTCAAAGAAGACCCAAATGGAAGCAAGATATTATCTTTCATATGCCTTACACATTTTTGCATTTTAGTCAAACAACAGGAACTATTATTCATTATTGTAAAGAGCTTTTGGAGAATTTGTAGCTTCACTTATATTCTTTGATAGATACTTAATTATTTAACATGTCACATTAGGCATAGGAGATCAAGACACATGAAAATTCCTTCCCTGGAAGAATTCTAATGCTGAGAGTGAAAGAGCAGTGTTCATAGCGAGTTAAAATAGGATGGATCTGCTGTGGATAAGGGATTCCCAGGTGGTGCTAGTGGTAAAGAACTAGCAAAAAGTTGGACACAACTGAAGCAACTTAACCTGCACATATATCATGGACAAGGATTCTGCCCCTGAATGCAGCAACACGTGATTCAAATATGATCTTCCATACATTATCTGCAGCATGCCAGTCCATGTGTTACTAGACTCATTGTTTCCCTTATTTGCCGTCTGAGGTGTATGTAATTTACTTGTTATGCCTGCTTTACAAAAAAGTACTCAAAAATATGATATATTTAAGTGGAGACTCAGAATTAGAATTTTAATTTACCTTAGTTAAAGAAGTAAATAAATGCTATTTCAAGAAGCCATTTGAAAGAACTGCAAGCCATATAATGAAAGGGGCATGCAATTCAATTAGTTCAAATTGTTTATTTAGACAGTCAGCTAACCAATATGCACTGAGTAATCTCTGTGTTCTAAATTCTAGTTATACAGAAGGTATTGACCTCAAGGAATTTGCATTCCAGTGGAATGCTGTGAACGAATACATTGTAGAATTTCAGATTGTAGTCATTATAAAGAAAATGAAGCAAGATCACAGGATAAAAATGAACTGGGTGGAGTGCTTTACTGAGGGAAGTAGTATAAAAACAAGCATAGGTCTAGAGTCAGAGGAGGTAAACAGACCTACATATGTATCAATCAAGGCTCATTCGTGAATGTGCATGTTACTTAGGCTCAGTGAACCCCTGCTTTGTTCACTAATGAAGGATCAGACCAACCTTGGGGAATTGTCCTGAGATTACAGATTTTATGTGTATACATACATACATTTTGGAGAAGGAAATGGCAACTCACTCCAGTATTCTTGCCTGGAAAATCCCATGGACGGAGGAGCCTGATGGCTATATACAGTCAATAGGATCACAAAGAGTCAGACACAATTGAGCGACTACACTAACAGATTTTATGCGTATAGTATCTATTGCATAGGAGGCCTTCAATAACTGTCAATTAAGAACCATTTCTCGTGTGGCTGTGTCTTTATAATGTCTCTTTCTCTTAGAATTGCTTTTTCAAAGGCCTCACAAGCTGAACACACAGGTGTTTGTACTTAACTTTTAATTCTCATTGTAAATAAAGCAATTGTTCCTTGGTCAAGAGTGTTTACTCCTCCAACACGGAGAAGGGAAGGTGGGCACATGCTCACTGGGTATTTTAGAAATTATCTCAGTAAACCTGATTCAAATACATCACTGCTGCTGCTGCTGCTGCTGCTAGGTCGCTTCAGTCGTTTCCAACTCTGTGTGACCCCATAGACGGCAGCCCACCAGGTTCCCCCGTCCCTGGGATTTTCCAGGCAAGAACGCTGGAGTGGGTTGCCATTTCCTTCTCCAATACATGAAAGTGAAAAGTGAAAGTGAAGTTGCTCAATCGTGTCTGACTCTTAGCAACCCCATGAACTACAGCCCATCAGGCTCCTGGGTCCATGGGATTTTTCAGGCAAGAGTGCTGGAGTGGGGTATTGCCTTCTCCGAAATACATCACTACCAGCTTGCATTTCAGGGCCACCTACTCATCATCTGACAACAACATGCTATGTAAATTGAAAACAATCAATCCTATACTTTAATTTTCTGTAAATTGACATATTTGCATTGTCGTTTTCCATCTGAGGAGCTAACACCTAGATTACAAGGGCTCTTATAATGTGCATTTGCTTAGATGTTGCTTTGTCAGTCCATGTATTAATAAATTCTTTTGTGTGTATGTGAAGCATCCTCAAATAAATTGTCAAGTCCTTGAGATCAAGGACTCTTCTATTTCTTTATGCTGTTATGGGAATGCGGTACACAAAATAAGAGTTGTGTACATAGTGAGGGTTACTTGTTATGTTTAAATATAATTATGTTATACAATCCACTTCAAGAAGTGTACTGTCATTTCACTCGTGATTCATCACAAAAGCTTTGACTTTTCATCTTATAAATATGAAATCAAAGTTTTAAGATGCAAAATAGCCTTTTCCAAACTTAGAGAAATGTAACAAATATTGAACCAGGTTTTTAAATTAGTTCTAAAATTGTTTTGATCAAAAATGATTTCACTATTTGTCAAATAGCATGAAAATCAGTTTTGCCTTGCTGGAAATGAGTTTTGAAACAATTCTCATGTCATTATAATACTAAATACTAGGATTTTATAGGATTTTTATTCAAATGTATAATATAAATACTGTTTAAGGGTTAGAAAGTATTGGATTCAAATTTTGGCAAAACTTTTATTTATTTTTTTAAATCAGTAATGAATATTTATTGACATGTGCTTATGAATAGGGAAGGTGTCCAGACTTGGGCTGATTGTGTAAGCATACCAATTGAAGACAGATGCATTTTAAAAATGAAATATGCCAAACTATATGATTAGGCTACATTATTGGCTTACTTAGGAAAATTAATTTGATCATTCTCATAACACATCATTACCTAAATTCCACTGACAAAACAGAACTTCAAAATAAATCAAATCATAACTGGTAAAATATTGTTAGGTTATGGACATGAAGTAGGAAGAGGGTGGGAAAGTATAGAGGAAGGAGAAACAAGGGAAAATCAGAGAACTCTCTTTCAATTAGTCAAAAAAAATCACTTTTTGCTTTTGTCTTGTGAGACCATGATTAATCATTGCCTCTTTAAAATTACCGATGTGTGAGAGTTTGCAGTGGATTAGTTATTATTGAAAAAAACTATAAAATGTATATATGTTTTTAATTTGTTTTTCAGACATAGGACTGAGTACACTTATTTCAAATAAACCACTTGATTCTGACTAAAATTGACTGAATATGACATGGCAGTGGGATAAAATTATGCTAAAATATTTCAGTGTCCAACTAATAGTTCATTCTGCAGTGTTATTCTTTATAACATTATTAAAATGGAAAATAGTGCATGTTTTCTCAAACATGCATTCACTGGAGCAAAACTGATATATATTTATTCAAATTTATTAAAATATTCACATTGTCCCTACCCATTTATTTAATATAATACCCAGTATAATTAATATTATAGATTTGTTTGATGAAGAAATGGTGATTTTCATATTTATATGTCTGAATTTAATCAGTCTCACTCTATCCTTGTGGATTATTCTTTATTCTTGTAATAAGTGTTGTATCAGGCCATATACTATATAATAGAAATGGTACAAATGGAGATTAGCTTTTCCTCTAAAAAGGGACTTTATTATTGCTCTTAACTGGATTTGTCTTTCTTGAAATTGGCAAAACAAACTTTTTAACTTTGGCATGAGTGCCTTTTGAGCACATCGGCCTAAATTACCATTAATTGTCTTAATTTAAAACATTATATATATTGATTATTATAAAGAATCTTCAGGCCAAATAATTGTGTTATCATATTGCTAGCAGGTGATTTGTCCATATCATTTAATTATTTTAAAAGATAATATCCTGAAACAAAAAATCACTCCAGTTTTTTTTGCCTGGAGATCACATGTACAGAGGAACTTTGCAGGTTTCAGTCCATACAGTTGCTCAAAGTATGACATGACTGAAGCAACATAGCATGTACATCCTGAATCAGAACAATATTATCCTTTATATACAGTATTAAGATTAGAAGGCAGAGGAACCAGAGGTCAAATTGCCAACATCCTCTGAATCATCGAAAAAGCAAGAGAGTTCCACAGAAACATCTCAGTTCAGTTCAGTTGCTCAGTTGTGTCCTACTCTTTGAGACCCCAGGGACTGCAGCACTCCAGGCCTCCCTGTCCATCACCAACTCCCGGGGCCTACTCAAACTCTTGTGCATCGGGGCAGTGATGCAAACCAACCATCTTATCCTCTGTCGTCCCCTTCTCCTCCTACCTTCAGTCTTTCCCAGCATCAGAGTCTTTTCGACTGAGATGGTTCTTCACATCAGGTGGCCAAAGTATTGGAATTACAGCTTCAGCATCTGTCCTTCCAATGAATATTCAGGACTAATTTCCTTTAGGACTGACAGGTTGGATCTCCTTGCAGTCCAAGGGACTCTCAAGAGTCTTCTGCAACACCACAGGTTAAAAACATGTCTGACTCTTTGCGACCACATGAATTGCAGCACACCAGGCCTCCTTTGCCCACAGTAGTAGATATAATGGTCATCTGAGTTAAATTCACCCATTCCACTCCATTTTAGTTCACTCATTCCTCAAAATATCAATGTTCACTCTTGCCATCTCCTGTTTGTCCATTTCCAATTTGCTTTGATTCATGGACCTAACATTCCAGGTTCCTATGCAATACTGCTCTTTCCAGCATCAGATTTTCCTTCCATCACCAGTCACAGCCACAACTATGTGTTGTTTTTGGTTTGGCTCAATCTTTTCATTCTTTCTGGA
Organism: Ovis canadensis; assembly: GCF_042477335.2. Taxonomy (NCBI): domain Eukaryota; kingdom Metazoa; phylum Chordata; class Mammalia; order Artiodactyla; family Bovidae; genus Ovis; species Ovis canadensis. The sequence continues at coordinate 54,769,002 of NC_091254.1, read as the reverse complement.
GTTATTTCTCCACTATCTCCAGTAGCATATTGGGCATCTACTGACCTGGGAGTTCATCTTTGAAGTGTCATACGTTTTTGCCTTTTCATACTGTTCATGGGGTTCTCAAGGCAAGAATACTGAAGTGGTTTGCTATTCCCTTCTCCAGTGACCTTGTTTTGTCAGAACTCTTCACCATGACCTGTCCGTCTAGGGTGTCCCTATATGACAAGGCTCATAGTTTCATTGAGATAGAAAAGGCTATGGCTCTTGTGCTCAGTTTGGTTAGTTTTCTGTGATTGTGGTTTTCCTTCTGTCTGCCCTTTGATAGATAAGCATAAGAGGCTTATGGAAGCTTCCTGATGGGAGAGACTGAGTGAGGGGGAAACTGGGTCTTGTTCTGATGGGCAGAGCCATGTTCAGTACATCTTTAATCCATTTTTCTGTTGATGGGTGAGGCAGTGTTCCCTCCCTGCTGCTTGGTGCCCTCCTTCAAAATGTCCCATGTATGCACTACTGCATGCAATGCCTTCGATCCTGCCTCCAGCCACTGCCAATCCACACCTCTGTCAGAGACTTCTGGACACTCTTGGGCATGTCTGGGTCAGTTTCTTGTGTGGTCAACTCCTCCTTTCCCTGGGGTCTGGTACGCACAAGGTTTTCTTGTGCCCTCCAAGAGTCTGTTTCCTCAGTCCTGTGTAAGTTCTGGTGGTTCTATGGTGGGATTAATAGCAACCTCCTCCAAGAGGACTTACGCCATACCCAGGTCTGCTACAGAGCAGAGCCCCGGTGGCAGGCTACTGCTGACCTGTACCTCGATAGGAGACATTCAGACACAGTTCTGGCTCAGTCTCTGTGAGTTGGGTGTGTGTTTTGTGCCCTTCTCTGGTCTGAGCAACTCAGATGACTAGGTGCTTGGCGAGGGCACTGTCCCAAGTGGACTGTGCATCTTAATCACCTCCTAGGTCCCAGATGCTCGGTTTCTCGGGTGTGCAACAAGAGAACCATCTCAGATGTGCCATATGTCTCCTCTGGGGGAGCTGATCTCAGGTTGTGACCCTCCTGGTGGATGTCAACCATCCAGGATCTCAAGAAGATGTGGTTAGCAGCTGGGAGCCTGCTCAGAGTTTGGTGGAAGATGCCCTCTCTGGGGCTGAGATTGTAGCACCCTCTTGCCTTCCAACTCTGGCTGTCCCAAGTCTACCTCTCTGACTCTGGGAGGGGAGGGGCTGGTATGCAGTCTCCTAGCTCTCCTTTGGTATTCACTCAATCTTTTGTTCTGTGAGCAGGTCAGGCTACACATTACATAGTAACAGAGCCTTTCGTGGGAAAGTTCTCTTTTCCACAGTTGTGGTTAGGCTTGTATTCTGTAGGTTTTATTTTCTTTTTTTTCTCCCAGTTATGTTATGTTGCCTCTGAGATTCCAAAACTCCACACAGACCCGCCAATGAGAGGGTTTCCTACTGTGTGGAAACTTCTCCTTCTTCAGGACTCCCTCTCCAGAACGGGTCTCCATCCCTAACTCTTTTGACTCTCTTTTTGTCTTTTATTTTGTCCTACATCCTTTCAAAGAGAATGGGCTGCCTTTCTGGGTACCTGGAGTCCTCCGCCAGTGTTCAGAAGTTGTATTGTGGAAATTGCTCAGCATTCAAATGATCTTTTGATGAATTTGTGGAGGGAGAAAGTGGTTTCCCCATTCTATTCCTCCACCATCTTGAAGGAGAAAAACATCAGGCCTGGCGTGCTGCAGTCCATAGGTTCACAAAGAGTCGGACACCACTGAGTGACTGAACTGAACTGAACTGAACTTGCTTTATTGATTACACCAAAGCCTTTGACTGTGTGGATCACAACAAACTATGGGAAATTCTTAGAGATGGAAATACCAGATCACCTGACCTGCCTCCTGAGAAATCTGTATGCAGATCAAGAAGCAACAGTTAGAACTGGATATGGCACAGCAGACTGACCTAATCGGGAAAGGAGTACATCAAGGCTGTATATTGTCACCCTGCTTACTTAACTTATATGCAGAGTGCATCATGAGAAATTCTGGGCTGGATGAAGCACAAGCTGGAATCAAGATTGCTGGGACAAACATCAATAACCTCAGATACTCAGATGACACAGCCCTTGTGGCAGAAAGCAAAGAAGAACTAAAGAGCCTCTTGATGAAAGTGAAAGAGGAAGAGTGAAAATGTTGGCTTAAAACTCAACATTAAAAAAATTGAGATCATGGCATCCAGTCCCATCACTTCATGACAAATACTTGGGGAAACAATGAGAGACTATTTTTTTTGGCGGGGGGGGGGGGGGGCTCCAAAATCACTGCAGATGGTGACAGCAGCCATGAAATTAAAATATGCTTACTCCTTGGAAGGAAAGTTATGACCAATCTAGACAGCATATTAAAAAGCAGAGACATTACTTTACCAACAAAGGTCCATCTAGTCAAAGTTATGGTTTTTCCAGTAGTCATGTATGGATGTCTGAGAGTCGGACTATAAATAAAGCTGAGCACCAAAGAATTGATGCTTCTGAACTGTGGTACTGAACAGGACTCTTGAGAGTCCCTTGGACCCCAAGGAGATCCAATCTGTCAATCCTAAAGGAAATCAGTCCTGAATATTCATTGGAAGGACAGATGCTGAAGCTGAAACTCCAATACTTTGGCCACCTAATGTGAAGAACCATCTCACTGGGAAAGACACTAATGCTTGGAAAGATTGAAGGCAGAAGGAGAAGGGGACGGCAGAGCATGGGATGGTTGGATGGCATCACTGACATGATGGACATGAGTTTGAGTAGGTTCCATGAGTTGGTGATGAATAGGGAAGCCTGGCATGCTGCAGTCCATGGGGTCACAAAGAGTTGGACACGACTGAGTAACTGAACTGAACTGAACTGAACTGATGGCAAATTAACTTTCACCATAAAATATGAAATAATCACAACTATGGTTAACCTGCTTCTTTTCGCTTAAAGATGTTATAGTCCTCTGTTACATTAAATACAGAGTAAATCCAAAACTGCAGTTAATGTTTGAGATAACCTTGGCGATCTTCCATTTATCTTGTATTTTATGTAAAATACTCATATTTTTAGAATAAAGCACTTAAAATATCTAGCACAAAATAGGTATAATTGACCCTTGAACAACATGGGGTTAAGGTTGCCAACCCTCATGAAGTGAGGATCTGCAGACTTGCTAAAACAGCCTTTAATCCAAAGAATTGGTCAATGACACACCCAAATACAGAAATCTAAATGGTTTGAAAAGAACAGGACTGAAACTCTAATTCTTTTAATTTCCCATATTATAATCTCAAATCAAACACAAATTTCCCCCATACCTAGTTAATTTAAAGGTCTGTAAAATGATAATATGTGAACTATATTTATGAAAAAAATTCATGTATGATGGACCCATGCAGTTCCAACTGATATTGTTTGGGCCAGCATGTACTTAGCATGTGTATGTTTCATGAATGAAGATATGTGTATACAGATACCACTTTTAAAGCAAGACCCCAGGAGTTTTCATAAATTAACCAGTTTAATCCTCACAATACCTCTGCAATAAGCAAGGCACTGTTATTGACTGGCTTCCTTATATGAGGAACTTTATATACTTATTCTTCCTTAATTCTAACAGCAAATTCTTCATTTTACTAATGGAAGAACAGAGATTTAGAAAGTTGGGTGACTTAGTCAATGACATTATCTTAGTGGTCAAATGAGTATAGATGAAAGTTCTGGCTGACTCAGAATTCTATCATAATTTTTGCCCTATACTGCTATTATATATTAGATTATTAACTTTAATGATGCATATAACTCAATGTTATATATCTGATTGGGCTATTAGTATATTGTACATTCAAACAAATGTGAAGATATAAGCTTTATAACTTAATAAATATTGTTCTTCAGATATGTATAAATGTAATGGCTGAGAAGAAAATGAAAAGCTGCTTATTTAAATAAGAGAACAAAGACAGAAAATGTATTTCATCCCTTAAAAGATACTGCATCTTTCCTCTTCATACTCATCTTCTAAGGAGGCTACTTTTAATCTGGAAAATTTTCTGAATGATTATAGTGTCTTCTTTCCAAATTTTAATAAAAATTTATTTTAAAAATAGGCAAGTTTTATAATAGTTAATTAATGCAATCTGTTTATCTCTGAGTACACAGAAAATTTGCAATTATAATTATTTATTTCAGGATTTTCATGTCAGTGACCTATTCTTTTTATGGTAATCTAGAATGCAATTCTCAAAACCTGTAGTCCAAGAATATGGTCTTTTATGGTCTAAAATAAAGTGTTCTACTTCTTGTGTTTTTATTTGTAAACTTTAGGGTTTCTTCATCCAATTGTGTTATTTTAATTTACTTGATTACTGACAGATGAAGAAAGACTTTCCATTTTACTTGTTTTTTTTTTTTCCTTACAACAAAAATAGTACAATGCTCTATATTTTTGTACTTTTGCCAAAAACTGTAGGCAGTTTCCCACAATCTTTCCACATCAGTTTGTAATCCAACATACACACTGAGGAAACCAGAATAGAAAGAGACACATGTACCCCAATGTTCATGGCAGGACTGTTCACAATAGCTAGGACATGGAAGCAACCTAGATGTCCATTGGCGGAGAAACGGATAAGAGGGCTGGGGTACATATACAAAATGGAATATTACTCAGCTATTAAAAAGAACATATTTGAATCAGTTCTAATGAGGTGGATGGAACTGAAGCCTATTATACAAAGTGAAATAAGTCAGAAAGCAAAACACCAATATAGTATATTAACACAATGTATGGAATTTAGAAAGATAGTAACAATGACCCTATATGTGAGACAGCAAAAGAGACAGAGATATACAGAACAGACTTTTGGACTCTGTGGGAAAAGGCAAGGGTGGGATGACTTGAGAGAATATCATTGAAACATGTATATTACTGTATCTGAAAGAGATCACCAGACCAAGTTCAATGCATGAAATAGGGCACTCAAAGCTAGTTCACTGGGACAACCCTGAGGGATGGGCTGAGGAGGGAGGTGGGAGGGGGGTTCAGGATGAGGGACACATGTACACCCAGAGCTGATTCATGTAAATGTATGGCAAAAACCACTACAATACTGTAAAGTAATTAGCCTCCAATTAATTAATTAAATTAAAAAAAGAGAGACAGAAGATACTGAATGAATGAAATAAGAACTCTAAGGCCAGGAGGTTTCAATTAAAACAGTGTTAGCAGCAAAACTGTGACTATAGACAAAACAGTGTGAGTGATGACAGAGGATTTGAGTTCAAAAATAAGATAATCTTGTGAAGGAAGTTTCAAAGAAACATTCTAGAGAAGAGGAGATTTTAGTTCAGTGAAGCTATTGATTGAAGAATAAGATTATGGATACTCTTTTAGAAAGATAGAGACTCCAAAATCTCAAACCATTGCATTGTATAACTTGATACAATTTGTATGTTTAGTAATCCAAAGATACCATTTGTAATGCTAAGCATGCTAAGCAAATTTGCAATCAGTTTAAATCCTATAGCATAATGGGGAAGAATGGTAAGTCCAAAGAAGGGGGCACAGAAGAAATGGCATAACAACCCCTATCATTGAAATAGGTAGCCTGGCAATGCTTTAAGTACCTAAGAGTCCTTTTAAGATGCCATGTGAAACTATTATTTTGCCATAGAACTCTGAAATATTTGAGATTCTGGCAGTTCAATCCAGGGACAGTCTAGTTAGAAGTTCAGTTCAGTTCAGTTCAATTCAGTCGCTCAGTCGTGTCCAACTCTTTGCGACCCCATGAAGCGCAGCACGCCAAGCCTCCCTGTCCATCACCAACTCTCAGAGTTCACTCAAACTCATGCCCATCAAGTCGGTGATGCCACCCAACCATCTCATCCTCTGTCGTTCCCTTCTCCTTCTGCCCTCTATCCCTCCCAGCATCAGGGTTTTTCCAATGAGTCAACTCTTTGCATGAGGTGGCCAAAGTATTGGAGTTTCAGCTTTAGCATCATTCCTTCCAAAGAACACCCAGGGCTGATCTCCTTTAGAATGGACTGGTTGGATCTCCTTGCAGTCCAAGGGACTTTCAAGAGTCTTCTCCAACATCACAGTTCAAAAGCATCAATTCTTCAGCACTCAGCTTTCTTTATAGTCCAACTCTCACATCCATACATGACCACTGGAAAAACCATAGCCTTGACTAGATGGACATTTGTTGACAAAGTAATGCCCCTGCTTTTCAATATGCTATCTAGGTTGGTCATAACTTTTCTTCCAAGGAGTAAGTGTCTTTTAATTTCATGGCTGCAGTCACCTTCTGCAATGATTTTGGAGCCCCCCAAAGTAAAGTCTGACACTATTTCTACTGTTTCCCCATCTATTTCCCATGAAGTGATGGGACCGGATGCCATGATCTTTGTTTTCTGAATGTTGAGCTTTAAGCCAACTTTTTCACTCTCCTCTTTCACTTTCATCGAGAGGCTTTTTAGTTCCTCTTCACTTTCTGCCAAAAGGGTGGTGTCATCTGCATATCTGAAGTTATTGATATTTCTCCTGGCAATCTTGATTCCAGCTTGTGCTTGTTCCAGCCCAGCATTTCTCATGATGTACTCTGCATAGAAGTTAAATAAGTAGGGTGACAATATACAGCCTTGACATACTCCTTTTCCTATTTGGAACCAGTCTGTTGTTCCATGTCCAGTTATAACTGTTGCTTGCTAACATGCATATAGGTTTCTCAAGAGGCAGGTCAGGTGGTCTGGTATTCCCATTTCTTTCAGAATTTTCCACAGTTTATTGTGATCCACACAGTCAAAGGCTTTGGCATAGTCAATAAAGCAGAAATAGATGTTTTTCTGGAACTCTCTTGCTTTTTTGATGATCCAGTGGATGTTGGCAATTTGATCTCTGATTCCTCTGCCTTATCCAAAACCAGCTTGAACATCTGGAAGTTCACAGTTCACATATTGCTGAAGCCTGGCTTGGAGAATTTTGAGCATTACTTTACTAGCATGTGAGATGAGTGCAATTGTGTGGTAGTTTGAGCATTCTTTGGCATTGCCTTTCTTTGGGATTGGAACAAAAACTAACGTTTTCCAGTCCTGTAGCCACTGCTGAGTTTTCCAAATTTGCTGGCATATTGAGTGCAGCACTTTCACAGCATCATCTTTCAGGATTTGAAATAGCTCAACTGGAATTCCGTCACCTCCACTAGCTTTGTTCGTAGTGATGCTTTCTAAGGCCCACTTGACTTCCCATTCCAGGATTTCTGGCTCTAGGTTTGTGATCACACCATCATGGTTATCTGGGTTGTAAAGCTCTTTTTTGTACAGTTATTTGTATTCTTGCCACCACTTCTTAATATCTTCTGCTTCTGTTAGGTCCATACCATTTCTGTCCTTTATTGAGCCCATCTTTGCATGAAATGTTCCCTTTATATCTCTAATTTTCTTGAAGAGATCGCTAGTCTTTCCCATTCTGTTGTTTTCCTCTATTTCTTTGCCTTGATCACTGAGGAAGGCTTTCTTATCTCTCCTTGCTATTCTTTGGAACTCTACATTCAGATGCTTATATCTTTCCTTTTCTCCTTTGCTTTTTGCTTGTCTTCTTTTCACAACTATTTGTAAGGCCTCCTCAGACAGACATTTTGCTTTTTTGCCTTTCTTATCCACGGTGATGGTCTTGATCGCTGTCTCCTGTACAATGTCATGAACCTTCGTTTATAGATCATCAGGCACTCTATCTATCAGATCTAGTCCCGTAAATCTATTTTTCACTTCCACTGTATAATCATAAGGGATTTGATTTAGTTAGAAGTAATGGAGATAATAATTTCTTTTATCCTGGCCTTGAAATCTAGCTTAAACTTAGTGCGTGCCTGCGTGCTTGCTAAATTGCTTCAGTCATATCTGACTGCGTGTGATCATATGGACTGTAGCCCATCAGGATCTTCTGTCCATGGGATTCTCCAGGGTAGAATACTGGAGTGGGTTGCCACTCTCCTCCAGCGGATCTTTCTGACCCAGGGATTGAACCTATGTCTCCTGCAACTCTTGCATTGCAGGTGTATTCTTTACAGCTGAGCCACCGGGGAAGACCTTAAACTCAATATGTTATGTTTAAAACTTCAGGACCTACATTTCAGATGAGGTCCTTATGATATCTTCTTCATAAGAATCACATGAACTCGATGCCATTGTTTTCAAGACATAATGTTGAAGGGAACACAACGCTTAAAATGTTGCTGCATCTTATGGCGGTTGACAGTAAGGCTTTACTTTGAATATTTCACTTGAAAACTATATATTAGTGAAGTGTGTTTGATTTTCTTGAAATGTCTGATGTTACATTAAGCCCTCTAAACTCTAGCAACACTATAACTACTGTAATTTGATCTCAACTGGCTTCTTTGCAACTACATTCAAAGTAGTTCACTTAGCCCTGCACATAACCATTAAATTGACTGTATGAATTCCCTACTCAAAGAACTTCACTGGCTCCCCACTGCCTATTCAATGACAGAAATTCCTTAGTCAGGCATATAAGTCTTTGCACAATCCACAGCTCTCCTACATATTTCTTTGAGTGCAAATTAAATGATCCTGCTTCTTGTCTATCACCCATCATTTCCGATTCATCATAATTTGTAATACTTTTCTTGACTGTATAACTTACAAAGTTTTATTGTATAGGATTAGGAAAATATAGAAAAGGGGGAAAAAAAACACATTTGGTCTTCTGCCACTTGAAGATCACTTCAAGTAGCAGAGATACACTTGATTTAATTAGTATTAAATCTTACATGTACAATTAATTAACATTAATTGCTGATAAAGTAAGCACATTTGAAATTATTGAATTTAGAGATTTAAAATCTGAATGCTGCATATTTAAGTTGTCACTTGGTGTTATTTGGGATGTTATACAATATTATTAATATATAATATACACCTTTTGTGTGTATCTCTAATAGTAACTTGTAAATAAATTCTTGAAAGTGGAATGACTAAATTACAAAATAAAAATGTAAAAACTTTTCAATTTTTTACCAACAACTTCGCCTGCAGAGAAGTCATACTGATTTAGCCTCTGAAAAGGCATATGTGACATGTCTATTTCCCCAACCCTACTCACACACGTGGCGGCATCTGACATTTTAAATTCATGAGTATTTTATCATGGACTTTATTTTTATAGTACTATTAATGTATTTTTATTGATTTTAACAGTCCCAACTTATATGTATAAATAACATTTTGTCATTTATTGTGACATTTCTTCCAATATTTTATTTAAATGTTGCTATATTTCATAAACATTTAAAAATATTTGTGTAGCAGAACTATGTATTTTTCTTTTATAGATGTTTTCTTTAACATTATGCTTAGAAAATATTTTAGGTAAATATTGACTTATACTTTTTCCTTTATATTTTAATAGCTATTAAAGTATTTTTGTCCTACTCTACAGACTAGGACACTGCTGTTTCATATGATGAGAGAGAGAAATACAGCATTATTGTCTTTCAAGAAAATTTAACCATTGTCTAGGTACTATTTAATAAGCTACTGGTTTTTATTATTAATTTAATTATTAACTAAGTTCATATATATACACAAATCTCTATTTTTATTATTTTTGCATTATTACTTTCACTCTATTAATTATTCTTTCAGTAGTTCAGTGAATTTGTATTTTGTTTTATATCCAATAATTCAGATCTAATTGCTATCTCTCTTTCCAGGAATATCTGTTATTCTTCACTGTTTAATGTTTTAGATTGAATTTAGAATCTTCACTCTCAGGGAGAAAACAATAAATAAATAAAAGTTTGATTGTTATTTTTTGTTTACTTTGAGAGATATGAAGGATAAATAAATGTGATAATTTGGGTGGTCAGAATAATTTCTATTCTATTTGAAAGTGACTACTTTCATCTTTTAGAACTTTTAATTTTGTTATTTTATGTGTAAAAACACAGATGTTAGAGCACATCTAATATCTGTGCTAGATGTGTGTTAGTGTTATTCAAAAGCACTAATATTTTTGAAAGTTAATGTTTTACATTTGCTCATAATTCCATGTTCAGAATAAGCTGAGTTATGGGTGTAGTTTGTCTACTTTAAAGATGAGATCACTGAGGCTCAGAAGACCCTAGGTTTATAAAATCCAAATAAAGTAAGAAAGGAGACATTGCCCACCTATGTACAAAGTCTTATAGCTACTTTAATTTTCAGCTGCTAAAAATCAGAGGTCCTGAGGTATAATCTAGCAGTTTCACTGCTGCACTGTTCAAAGTCCCTGACAGTCTTCATATTTTATGCATTTTAGCTGAAGTTCTGGAACACTTGCAGTGTTTTGAGTTTTTAATGTAATGACTTTTGAAAAAGGACCTATCTCTCTTGTTATGAAAGAGAAGGCTTATAGAAAGTGACATAAGTAATATGACTACAATAGAAAGAAACATTCTTATGGAGACTGAGTATTGGGATGGAGACATGGTGGAGACTTAGAAGTTTTCAGCATTTTAACAGCATTGCTAGTCCATTGAAGCATTTCATTCTATTCTGTAACAGCATTGGTATCCTTTTTAACAGTTATGGTTATCCAATGTTTCTTTTTATTCTTTTTGCAACTCTTTTTTTTCCCCTTCATTGATGTTTACGCTGAGACAAAACTTTGTCACAATTGAAGATATTATAACATTAACCTAGAGTTAAAATCAATAGATTATTCATTATGGGCTGAAAATGCTCATTGAGTGATACACAAAAATATTAGCTAGGATTATACAATAACAACAAATATATCTTACCACATTTAAAAGTTATATTATTCTATACTGGCTTACATTTTCCTTTTGATGAATACACTTCATGAAGATCATGGCATCTGGTCCCATCACTTCCTGGCAAATAAATACACTGGGAAACAATGGAAACAGTGAGAGACCTCATTTTCTTGGGCTCCAAAATCACTGCAGATGGTGACTGCAGGCATGAAAGTAAAACATTCTTACTCCTTGGAAGGAAAGTTATGACCAACCTAGACAGCATATTAAAAAGCAGAGACATTGCTTTGGCAACAAAGGTCCATCTAGTCAAGGCTATGGTTTTTCCAGTAGTCATGTATGGATGTGAGAGTTGGACTCTAAAGAAAGCTGAGTGCTGAAGAATTGATGCTTTTGAACTGTGGTGTTGGAGAAGAGTCTTGAGAGTCCCTTGGACTACAAGGAGATCCAATCAGTCCATCCTAAAGGAAATCAGTCCTGAATATTCATTGGAAGGAATGATGCTAAAGCTGAAACTCCAATACTTTGGCCACCTGATGTGAAGAATTGACTCATTTGAAAAGACCCTGATGCTGGAAAAGATTGAAGGCAGGAAGAAAAGGGGATGACAGAGGATGAGATGGTTGGATGGTATCACTAACTTAATGGACATGAGTTTGAGCAAGCTCCGAGAGTTAGTGATGGACAGGGAAGCCTGGCGTACTGCAGTCCATGGGGTCACAAGGAGTCGGACATAACTGAGCAACTGAACTGAGCAGATAGGTGTATATCTATGTGTATTATATAAAATATATATTAATAATATATAATATTAATAGTATATACAAATTATATACACATTTGTACATATGTGCTATAATAATATACATATATTAATCAATGTGGGTTTATAAATGTATATATATGTATATATTTAGAGGATGCTGAATGAGTGAGAAAAATTTCACAATTTCCTACTTCACAGGCAACCTGCTTTTCAAATTGTTTAAGAAATCCCATTTTTAAAAAGAAATTACCATTACATTGTATCTCAGAAGGAAAGATGAAATGTAGAATCCCATATTATTTACTATTTTCACATAAAGTATACTTCCTTAGAGCTTCTCAGGTGGTGCTAGTAGTAAAGAACCCACCTGCCAATGCATGAGATGTAACAGACAGGAGTATGATCATGGGTCACAGATGCCCTGTGAGAAGAGCACAGCAACCCACTCCAATATTCTTGCCTGGAGAGTCCTATGGACAGAGGAGCCTGGCAGGTTATAGTCTCTGAGGTTGCAAAGAGTCGGACAGGACCGAAGCAACTTAGCACACATGCATGCACTTACTTCCTTCTGTTTCCCATTGTACAGAAACTGATTCAGAGAATGATGATTGTGTGGCAGTACTTGCTGAAATTACAGTTATTGAATAACATGGTCGTGCTGTAATCTTTTTGGAAAGTGAAAGTTGCTCAGTCGTGTCTGACTCTCTGCAACCCCATGGACTATGCAGTCCATGGCATTCTCTAGGCCAGAATAATGGAGTGGGTAGCCTTTCCCTTCTCCAGGGCATCTTCCCAACCCAGGAATTGAACTGGGATCTCCTGCAGGTAGATCTCTTGCAGGTAGATTCTTTACCAACTAAACTATCAGGGAAGCCCAACTTTCTGGAATCATGGATGAAAGGTAGGAGTTGGTGTTAGCCTTTTTGTTTATACAAGCAATCTCCAGGGCTTGGGTGGCAGCAGTGGGGCTAAGGGTGAGGGAGAGCCTTGCTCTGGGGAGCTGAGAGGACAACATGCTGTCAGCGATTCTTGGCTTCTGCTGGGAATGGTGTTTTTCCAGTCTGATGGACGTGGCTAGGCCTCCACTGACTCTCTTCAGGAGTAAATCACAGATTCCATTCCTGAGGCACTTGGCACTCTAGAGAAATGCACCCATTTTTGTGTGATTACATTTCTTTCCCAGTGGTTTTTTTCTCTTAGCTCTCTTTCTGTACTTCTCATTGTTCTACTTCTTTAGAGACCTTTTTCCATAGATATCCTGTGAGCAGACCAAACTAACTAAAGAAGATGAGAAGGAATGAACAGTTTAGAGCAATTTTTAAGCCACCAAGGAAATATAATTCTCAAAGTATGTGCTGATATTAGAAGATGGTAAGTGAGTGAGAGAAAAATCAGGCTGTTAAAAATCTCTGAGGTAGGTGGATCTGTTAAAAAAGTCTTTCTGAAAGAATTTTTGATAAAGCTGTGGTAACTTCAGTGATTACTTTTGGGCACTTATTTTTACAATTTTGCAGTTTCTTAGTACTAATTCTTATATTAAGAGTAATTACACACATGTAGTTCAAGATAGAAAAATTCCTTGCATTCTACTTTAATCAACTTTCTATGATTCAAGATATAAACATTGTTAAGTGTCAGTTAGCTGTGCTATATATATATGTATAGTGTGTGTTTGTGTTCAAGTAAAATACTGCACTTCAAGTAAAATCTAAATAATATTAGCTGTGCTTTATATATATATATATATTATATAGTGTGTCTGTGTTCATAAAATACTGCACTTCAAGTAAAATCTAAATAATCCCTGGTACATAATGAGCACTCAGTAAATTAACTTATTATATTTTTACTAAGAGAATGTGTACCATTAGTTCCTAATCAATAGTATAATGAGGATTGAAAGAAGCCCATGGGTTATAATTTAATTAATTAATATGTCATGAGTTGTCTGACCCAAAATGAAGTCATGGCTGAAGTCCTGCCAGGTTCCATACGAACTGTGAGACAGGCACTAACGAAGATGTCAACTGCTTCAGAGGCAGGGGCAAAAGCCAGAGACTTAGTGACACGTCTACTGTAATGTTTTCTTTTATTTTCTTTTAAATGTAGTTCAATGATTTAAAATCACTAGGAAGAGTGTGTTTGAACTCCTAGAGATGTGGAATAGATGTTATACAGTGCCATGGAGCACAGGGACCCATTATTATATTTCATTGTCTCTATTATTACCAGAGGGTAAGTGCAGGCAATAGAACAAGGTGTCAAGCTTACTTTTAACCTGTGCTAGAGGAAGAAGTTAGATGAAGGGTTGAAAGGTATTTCTAAGTTATTATCCTTAGAGACACCTCACTCACTGTCCCTTTGCAGCTGCAAGCGTGAATGTTATCCAGCCTGTCGTGTCAACCTCTCATATCAAATTCTACTTAGTCCTGTTGTGTTCTCCATGGGGCCTTTCACCTGAAAGCCTCTGTTTTATCTAATGCATTGTAATGAGGGCACTCTTCCCACAGTGCAGTCTAGTCAGATGAATTGTGTTTGAAAACATAAACTCATTTCTGAATATTTAGAAAAAGTTATTTCTTTACATTATTTCAGTTAGAATATTCTGGATCAAATGTCAAATTTACTGACTATAGTATACTCCCTTAAATTAAATATTTATGATTAAATGAATAAATGAATATTGGAATTCATTGATATTTACCTCATTTATTTGAAGTTTTTCAAATTTAATGACAGATTTTCAAAACCTCACTGACTTTTGACTTCAATTGATGGTTCCATGTGGGCCACTTTAGTTACTAGACTTGTAGTATTTATAAAAGGGTGTAGAAAATATGGCCATTTAGATCTGTCAAGCCAAACATATTGGGTGAGTTCTCCATTAATCTTTTCTGTGACCCAAAACAGAAAAGCTGAGGCAGCAAGCCAATGCTCTAAAAAGTCTGACTAATGGCTACCACAGTATTGACAGCATTCTCTGGTTTACATAAATTGATTCTATCCCATGGTGACTTTGTTGTCACCTCTCTCTCTTTAGTTGCTAAGTTGTGTCAGACTCTTGCGACCCCATGGATGGCTCTTCTGTCTGTGGGATTCTCCAGGAAAGAATACTGGAGTAGATCGCCATTTCCTTCCCCAGGGGATCTTCTTGACCCAGGAATTGAACCAGGGTGTCTTACATTGCAGGCAGATTCTTTACCAACTGAGCTATGAGGGAAGCTCTGTTGTTGCCTAGCTGACTAGAATGATTCGAGCAAGAGAAATGACAATTGAATCCACAGGTTTGGGTGTAAAATTTTAAATTCAGAGGTTACAACTGGTGATCAGTCTGAACGATAAATTGCCTGACATTTATTTAGGGCAAATGCTTTGGGATCTCTTAAATACCTGTCTTCCTTCTAGAAACAACTGGAACAACTAGTCAACTCACTACAATTCACTTCTAGTCAGGAATCAGTTCTCTTGTTTATATTTATCTTTTTTACTTTCTTACTTATACTGGTTTATTTGCTTTTAATGCAATATGTAGGCCTCTTTATTCGCATTTCCTAACAAAGATATTTTAACCTTTGTTCCCATCACCTAATGATAACAAATCTACTTCATTAAGTAAGAGCATGTTGTGGAAATACAATTTTTTTTTTCTATTTCAAACTCTTTCTTTGTATTATTCTAATTAATTAATTTTTTTTTTCTTTTTGCTAGCACTTTTGGCATGAGATAGCCATGCAAACTATAAAGCCTAAAGAAAATTTTGGTTAAATAACCTTAATTGGAAACAGAATTTTGATAAATGATTTGAGTAATTTTGGACAATAAAATACACTATTTATAATAAGAAGAAGTA
Source organism: Ovis canadensis (assembly GCF_042477335.2). Classification (NCBI taxonomy): domain Eukaryota; kingdom Metazoa; phylum Chordata; class Mammalia; order Artiodactyla; family Bovidae; genus Ovis; species Ovis canadensis. Next base: position 54,753,590 of record NC_091254.1, on the reverse strand, counting down.
AAAAAATGATACTTCATTTAGGAGACTTAGAAAAAGACCATCTTTAGTGCAATAAAATTCTGATTTTTTCAAAATTTTACTTAATTTTAGGAGGCATTTTCTCTAAGCATTTAACATTTTTTAACATTGTATTATTTAATCCTAAGCTAAGTTGCTTCAGTTGTGTCCAACTCTGTGTGACCCCATAGACGGCAGCCCACCAGGCTCCCCCATCCCTGGGATTCTCCAGGCAAGAACACTGGAGTGGGTTGCCATTTCCTTCTCCAGTGCATGAAAGTGAAAAGTGAAAGTGAAGTCGCTCAGTCGTGTCTGACCCTCAGCGACCCCATGGACTGCAGCCTTCAAGGCTCCTCCGTCCATGGGATTTTCCTAGATGTATAGAATTACAGAATTGGGCAATGCTTCAAAGTAAGCCCCATTACTTAATAGATGTGAATGCTCACAGATTATCATGATTCGGAGATAAGTATTCTGACATTCTCAAGTTAATATTTGTGCATTGCATACTATTTTACAGCTTATTTAATTTGGGTTTTTAGAGTCCTCTGTTTCTCCTGTATTTTTTGTTTTAATTGTTTCTGCTACTTGTATTTGTTTTTAATCTTGGTGATGTTACTATTTATAGTATTTCACTGATATGCTTAAGGATGAGAAATTATATGATTGGTGTGTGTGTGTGTGTGTGCGTTACCAAATCTTCAAGACTGGCTTCTGAAGGAAGAGATACTTTACCTTCTGCAAATATTTTTAAAATACATTTATTCATAAATGTGGAAAACACTTATCAACTTCACAAGGATGTTTTTTGGGTTATTTAATTAAAAAGCACTTTCACATTTATATAGTACTCTGAAGCCCTTATCTGATAATATCTCCCTGCAATAGTAAACTGCTTAGGTCCTTATTAGGACTTCCCTGGTGGCTTAGAGGTTAAAGTGTCTGCCTGGAATGCAGGAGACTAGGGTTCGATCCCTGGGTCGGGAAGATCCCCTGAAGAAGGAAATGGTAACCCACTCCAGTACTCTTGCCTGGAGAATCCCATGGAGGGAGGAGCCTGGTAGGCTACAGTCCATGGGGTTGCAAAGAGTCGGACACAACTGAGAGACTTCACTTCACTTAGGTCCTTATTGGTTGTGCTTGTTATTTCTATCAGTTCCAGGTGTATAGTGTTTCTTTATATCAAGAATTTATAGGTGCTTTTTACCTTAATAGTTTGCTTTGTAGGGGTTCCAGGATGTTAAAATTAAAATTAAATTACTTTTTTATTTTACTGGAAACTATAGACCAAATGGTCATGAGAGCAGAAAGTTCACTTAATGGTAGATTGTAGAAACTTTTTGCATTATCCTTGTCCTTGGACAGCAAGGAGATCCAACCAGTCCATTCTGAAGGAGATCAGCCCTGGGATTTCTTTGGAGGGAATGATGCTGAAGCTGAAACTCCAGTACTTTGGCCACCTCATGCGAAAAGTTGACTCATTGGAAAAGACTCTGATGCTGGGAGGGATTGGGGGCAGGAGGAGAAGGGGATGACAGAGGATGAGTTGGCTGGATGGCATCACGGACTCGATGGACGTGAGTCTGAGTGAACTCCGGGAGTTGGTGATGGACAGGGAGGCCTGGCGTGCTGCGATTCCTGGGGTCACAAACAGTTGGACACAGCTGAGTGACTGAACTGAACTGAACTGTCCTAAAGGCTCATTTACTATCTTAACCATAATGAATCTCTTTTTTCTAAAAGTAAACAGCTTTAAAAAATAAAAAAGTATTTTTTCATTTAAAAATATTCTTGTGCCTTGCAGTTGGTAGTTTATTTTCCAATTAGTCCCTAAGGTAACTATCATTTATTTTATAATGCAGGTAAAATTCTTAAAACTAAATAAAATGAACTAAAAAGAGAAATTAATAGGATAATATTTTATTAAACCTACATTTATATATTGAAAATATTCCAATTCTAAAATTCTTAGAATATTTTTACAATGATGCCAGTCATACATTTGATAATGAAAGTACTGAAAAATGATCTTCTCATCTGAAGTTTGCATAGTTTTAAAAAATAGGCTTTAGATTTTAGAACAGTTTTAGGTTCACAGCAAAACTGAACAGAAAGTACTGAGAGTTCTAATATACACACTGGTCTCATAAGCACAATCTCCCTCACTACCACCATCCCATACTAGAGCTTTACAGATTTTTTACACTTACTATTAAAACAGAAGGAAAACAGAGATGGATAAATAGAACAGTAACTCAAAATCTATACCACTACGATCTCAAATATGTTTGCTCTGTTACATACTAATGTGATCTTTAGCCAGTAATATAAAAATGAACCTCTGGTAAGAGCGATTAAATACATCTAAAAGTTGCCTTTTAGTCAACCTATTGTAATTAATCAGGATCCTATCCCTTGAGGTGCTGAAGATTCGTGTGGTATTGCTGAGAACTATATCCATCTAGGGGGAAATTATCCACAGAAAAGTAAATTCAGTTTTTCCATCTCTTAATTGGAGCAATGAGAATATATTCTAAGGAGATAGAATTTAAATAAAATGAATATTTTAAAATAAATTCTGAAATTCTTCTAAGAAATGGGATGTTTTTCAAATGATTTGGTAGAATTTCATGGTTTGTGGCTTTGTTGTGTTTCTGTATGATAATCTAGTTAAAATAGTGACAGCAATACTATGAAATGATAAGGAAAATGCAATATAGAAAATGCTCCCCCCAAACAGACACACAGTTGCATTGCTTCTTTATTAATGACTACCTATACAGATATTAAGTTTATTTTTCCCCCAAGATAGATTAAAATCTGTTATAGTACTTATGACAGTTTTCTTCTTTATAATATATTAACTAATTTTTGTAAAAAGAAAACATTGACTATTATGTGTTTCTCTTTACCAATATAGAGCACAAAATTTAAAAGGTTAGCATTTTTATTCCTTACAGATGATGAATAAATACAACTTGAGCTCTGGCTCAAGGAATGGAGGAATCAGATTTGCCTTTTAGTGAGAGGTATTTAGCTTCTATCTGATTGTGGCTTTTTTGTATAAAGATTGAAACTGCAGTTATTTGGACCAGGTCTTATATAGCAAACCCAACAAACAGTTCATGATAAATAAGATATTGTCTGAGACCTTATTTTAGACTCATTTAGCCTGGGGAAAGAACTAATCATTCATTTTTGACAAAGATTTAATAGGTGACAAGTACCATGATAGCTACTTTGTATACATTATCTCATTTAATCTTTACAACAAGGAGCCCATTAAAGTGAACTGAAGAGCAAAAAGCTAATCATGCCTCTGAAGTCACACAGCTATGCATGGCAGAGGCAGAATTCAGTAAAATATACTACCCTGATGATTAATTTGGTAGTGTTTTATCCTGGGAAAATATGCATCCTCTCTTTTGCATTGAAAGAGGTTATGAGCTGTGTGATCTGACATTGTTTTTTCTACTGTATCACTTACTACACATGTACATATGAACTGATCCTGAGGATCTTAAATATATTGCCTTTTTAAAACATAACACTGAATATCTTTTCTGAATTTGGCAATGATTTTAAATAATCCATGACTTTGAAATAATAACCAAGAAATCCTTCAAGTCCAAATGCAAACTGGAATAGTTCATGTACATTGAAGTGAATTTTATTTCACCATATATAGTTTTTTAGGAAACTCTGAAAAAATTCTTGCACACAGCTGTATTCCACGCTGTCTGAGTAATTGGAATGCAAGCAACACTAGATTGAATCACACACAAGCCAAAGACTAATGCCTACTTCTGTGCTATTCATGCTTCAGTGAAGGTGGTAAAAATGAACAAAACAATTTGAAAGAATATCTGTCTTTTGGAAAAAAACCCTCAAGCCTTTAAATCAAAATATATATGTCATAAGGAGAGCCAAATTTTTCACAGTTTTCCCATCAGCTGAGGGAGACAGCTTGATTTTCAACTAAGGGTTCCTTTTTAGTTCTTAAAATATTATTATTTTCTGATTTTAGTTTTGTGATTTTGGCCAGATTGCAGACTGGGTAGCAAAACTGATAAGGCACCCTGAGGGTTAGATATCCTCAAGAATGGAATTCAGAACATTTGTAAGATTTGGAAATTGGATAGAAAAGATTCATGGTGCAAAGAACTGGCTTGACATTATATGTTAGAGAGAGAGAGAGGAAGAGATTCATTCCTCTTTTATTGTGTGTTTATGCGGACAAAATGAAAAAACAACAACAAAAAACAAGGTAAGAGTGTCTGAGGTCTTTTTTGGTACAGCAACGCCCCAACACTGGATATGGGTTTGTATCTTAGAATTCTTATGTCACCTCTGTCACATTAGAAAAATAACTTAATCTTGTTTCCATCATGTGTATAAAGAAACACAGGATTTTTTAAGAATAGGAATCAGAGTTAAATACTACAAAATATCTCTAGCATAGAACAAACTGAATGCCTTCTATAAATGTCTTCATTCTTTCCTTGTCTTACTAAACTATGGCTATAGCTTTGTTAACAAAACTACTTAGATTATATTAAGCTAATTCTAGCCTAGAGGTAGAAATGATAACATCAACAAGAAGGGTTTTGGGGTAAAAATTTTAGGTCATAGGAATATGAAATTGAAATATGAGACATAAATAGTACAATCACTGAACTACTTTTCACCAAATGTTCTCACTAGTCCATCATTTGAATCCAAGTCCATGATCGCTATAGTTATTACTTAAGAATGTACTATTCTGCTATTGAATACCTAGGAGCAGTTGAGTCCTTGCTTGGCAGTGGATTTCTTATGTTTAATATCACAGATGTAGATTAGTGGTATATAAATATTTTCAATTGTATAAACAAATTATTTTTGTAGTCAGTAGGAATCCATGGAAAGGAAGTATTTAAGAAAATTCTTTTTCCATTTTCCGTTTCTCACCACATACCCTTCCATATGTTGTGTATTTTCTCACACCTCATCTTCCAGTCTAAAGTCAGAAAATAAACTTATGAAGATAAGTTGCATAAATAATATTGGACTAGAGGGTAGACTGGTAGCCCCATTTTATGGAACCCTTGTCTATAACTGTAGGCAGTCTACAGGCAGGTCTTGACTGCAGGGACTAGAATTTCTGAAAAATCTGCAGTACTTAAGTAATTGCATTGGTCTAATGGAAGAAAGTAAAGAGGAACTAAAGGGCTTCTTGATTAAGGGTAAAGAGGAGAGTGAAAAGCCTGGCTTAAAATTCAACGTTAGAAAAAACTAAGGTCATGGCATCTGGTCCCAACCCTTGATAGCAAATAGATGGGGAAAAAGTGGAAACAGTGACAAATTATATTTTCTTGGGCTCCAAAATCACTATGGATGGTGACTGCAGCCATGAAATTAAAAGACACTTACTGCTTAGAAGAAAAGCTATAACAAAATTAGACAGTGTATTAAAAAGCAGAGACATCACTTTACTGACAAAGATCCATGTAGTCAAAGCTCTGGTTTTTCCAGTAGTCATGTAAGGATGTGAGTTGGACCATAAAGAAGGCTGAGTGCCGAAGAATTGATTTCAAATTGTGGTGCTGGAGAAGATTCTTGAGAGTCCCTTGGTTTAAGGAGATTAAACCAGTCAATCATAAAGGAAATCAACCCTGAATATTCATTGGAAGGACTAATGCAGAGGCTGAAGTTCCAATACTTTGGCCATCTGATGCGAAAGTCAACTCACCAGAAAAGACTCTGACTCTGGGAAAGATTGAGACCAGGAGGAAAAGGGGGTGATACTGAATGAGATGGTTGGATGGCATCACTGACTCTGTGGACATGAGTTTGAGCAAATCCTGGGTGATAGTGAAGGACTGAGAAACCTGGAAAACTGCAGTTAATGGGATCGCAAAGAGTCAGAGACAACTTAGCAACTGAACAACACCAAATTGGTGTTCAAATGAGAAAAAGGAGCAGGATATGCTAATTATCAGAAAAATTATTAGTATATTTATTTTTGATATCTGATATTCGCATCCTGGAATGCGAAGTCAAGTGGGCCTTAGGAAGCATCACTACGAACAAAGCTAGTGGAGGTGATGGAATTCCAGCTGAGCTATTTCAAATCCTACAAGACAATGCTGTGGAAGTGCTGCACTCAATATGCCAGCAAATCTGGAAAACTCAGCAGTGGCTGCAAGAATGGAAAAGATCAGTTTCTATTCCAATCCCAAAGATAGGCAATGCCAAAGAATGCTCAAACTACCACACAATTGCACTCATCTCATGTGCTAGTAAAGTAATGCTCAAAATTCTCCAAGTCAGGCTTCTGCAATATGTGAACCATGAACTTCCAGAAGTTCAAGCTGGATTTAGAAAAGCAGAGGAACCAGAGATCAAATTGCCAACATCTGTTGGAGCATTGAAAAACCAAGAGTGTTTCAGAAAAAAACATCTATTTCTGCTCTATTGACTACACAAAGCCTCTGTGTGGATCACAAGAAACTGTGGAAAATTCTGAAAGAGATGGGAATACCAGACCACCTGACTTGCCTCCTGAGAAATCTGTATGCAGATTAAGAAGCAACAGTTAGAAATGGACATGGAATAACAGACTGTTTCCAAATCGGGAAAGGAGTATGCCAAGGCTGTATATTGTTACCCTGCTTATTTAACTTATATGCAGAGGACATCATGAGAAATGCTGGGCTAGAGGAAGCACAAGCTGGTATCAAGATGGCTGGGAGAAATATCAATGACCTCAGATATGCAGATGACACCACCCTTATGGCAGAAAGTGAAGACGAACTAAAGAGCCTTTTAATGAAAGTGAAAGAAGAGAGAGAAAAAGATGGCTTAAAAATCAACATTCAGAAAACTGAGATCATGGCATCCAGTCCCATCACTTCATGGCAAATACTTGGGGAAACATTGGAAAGAGTGAGAGACTTTATTTTAAATCATTGCAGATGGTGACTGCAGCCACGAAATTAAAAGACGCTTGCTCCTTGGAAGAAAAGCTTTAACCAACTTAGACAGCATACTAAAAAGCAGAGACATTACTTTGCCAACAAAGGTCCATCTTGTCAAAGCTATGGTTTTCCCAATATTCATGTATGAATGTGAGAGTAGGACTGTAAAGAAAGCTGAGTGCCAAAGAACTGACACTTTTGAACTGTGGTTTTGGAGAAGACTCTTGAGAGTCCCTTGGAGTACAAGGAGATCAAATCAGTCAATCCTAAAGGTAATCAGCCCTGAATATTCATTGGAAGGACAGATGCTGAAACTGAAACTCCAATACTTTGGCCACCTGATGTGAAGAACTGACTCCTTGGAAAAGACTTGATGCTGGGAAAGATTGAAGCCAGGAGGAGAAGGGGACGACAGAAAATATGATGCTCGGATGGTATCACCGACTCAATGGACATAAGTTGTACAATCTCCAGGAGTTGGTGATGGACAGGGAAGTCTGGTGTGCTACAGTCCATGGGTTCGCAAAGAGTCGGACACGACTGAGTGACTGAACTAAACTGATTCCCAGGTGTTTTTGTTTAGTTCAGAACCCTGAGATTATAGATGACACTTTTGCTTTTGTAAAGACAATTTAAGTGAATCAACTTTTAGTTTTAATCAGGCAATGAAATTAAACTTCCCTTATAGCTAATTCCTTTGGGTTTCAAACGGTAATGCTTCTCTTTAAGGGATCAAATCATTCTTAGCTCAGATCTGACTAACATAATACCGATACTGTGTAATTACTTAGTTTTGAAGTTACTATAGACTTTTTTCTTTACCTCGTGCCATAGTAGTCAGCATCACTTAACAGCTTAAATTCCAGTGAGTAAATGAATCTGATGGCTGGTTGGGCCATAGAAATTTTGAAGCCAGCATGAGAAATGGATTCACATTGCCCACATGATTATTTTTCTGGAAGAAGCTTAACGATGTTATAAAACTGAACATTACAGTTGAAGAGTAAAAACTCCAGCTCCTTGGATATTTCTCATTGTGCCTTTTATGGAAAATAAAGCGAAATAACATAGGGGAGAAATCATGTGGTTTAGGGCTGTTGAGATGACAACTTTAGCAAACAAGGCATGCTCCCATCAAGAAAGGCTGAATGGTATTAGGCATTGAAACTGTCTCCTCAGTCAAGGGCATAAACCATGGTGAAAGAGTTACGACCTTTGCAGTAGTTTGAATCTCTGTGGGCCCTTAAAAATCTCATTTTTGTCTTTTCTCTTACAGCTTTTTCTGGATTCTAATAGCTCTACATACATCTAGGTACATTGTTATTGAGTCATTTTCTTTATAATTTTGTACAGGTTTAAAGAGAGAATTAGTAACAAATCATGATGTTGAATTTGACTTTGCTACAAATTGAATACTATTAATTCGTAGTATTAAAAGCAAAATAGTGAAAATAAAAGTCTGCTGATGATGAAAGACTGGGATCACTTTCCATGCATATTTCATAAGACATATATATATATAATAGATTTTTAATGTAGATATTAAGATATTTTAAATCCATAAAATAAGAGAAACCCAACTAAGGGACAAATGAGTCTTTGCTACATTAAAGGTAAGAGCACAGTGAAAATAAGCTTATTTAAAACTGACAAATCAATATAGAACAGCAAGTGAAATCAATGTAGAAACTATAGAAATGTTTTTGACATATGTCTAAAATCTTCAGAGTTATTTTTGTATTCTAAATATAAGTGAAACATATTCCCTTTAAATAATTATGTAAAGAAAATACTATAAAATAACATATTTTGTAATATTATAAAATATTATAAATAAAAAAGCATAAATATCAGCAAATAATAAATATATTTAAATATCAGCCATTTTATTGGGAATGAAAGCACATTGATTAAATCTATTTCTCATGAACTACTTGTGAACTGACACTGCTAGTGTTATCAGGAAACAAAGATAAATTATCTAAGATACACCTGAGGCAATATTAACAGTAAATTCATACCACAGCTTGAATCATGCTATAGTGTTACATAATTTATTGACTTTTATATACACTTTGTAAAACTTGATATGAGTATAAATATCTTCATTATGCAAATGAGGGAAGTTATTAAGGGTATAACAGGACTGGTTGTGTGATAATTCAATGGCAAGGATCTCATAGCATCAATCTAGTGTGTACTTGCAGGGATTCTGAAGTCACAATTGTATTGCTTATAAGTAGAAAAATCATGTTTAAGTAATTTTGTATCTAATCTAAGTAGGATTTCAAATAAGCAGAAAAGATAACAATGGTGTAATAAAAACATGTGGAATATTGATTCACAACCCTTGAGTTCATTGTATTTCCCTTCGGACTAATAAGCCACAGTTTTCAAAACTTTTAAAGACAATAAATATTAATATCATCTTCCTGTTGATATATGACAGTCATATAAGTCACATACATTGATGTGTATGTTTTGTAAACTACACAGCAGATACAGATATTGATTTTGATTCTTGCTGTATCTATTAATTATCCTGGAGAAGCAGAAGTTAAGAAGAAGTATTAAAGATCATTCAAATCCTGCTGTCTAAATTTGACCCTGTAGTCATTCTATCTCTCAAATTACTTTTTAAGATGACTGAAATGTAGGGCATTTGTTCCTGAAATCTGACTACGTTCAGTTAAGTTCAGTTGCTCAGTCATGTCCAACTCTTTGTGACCCTATGGACTGCAGCATGTCAGGTGTCCCTGTCCATCACCAACTCCTGGAGTTAACTCAAACTCATGTCCATTGAGTCAGTGGCATCCAACCATCTCATCCTCTGTCATCCCCTTCTCCTCCTACCTTCAATCTTCTCCAGCATCAAGGTCTTTTCCAATGAGTCAGTTCTTCACATCAGGTGGCAAAAATATTGGAGTTTCAGCTTAGGCGTCAGTCCTTTAGGAAGGACTGGCTGCATCTCCTTGCAGTCCAAAGGACTCTCAAGAGTCTTTTCCAACACCACAGTTCAAAACCATCAATTCTTTGGTGCTCAGCTTTCTTTAAAGTCCAACTCTCACATACATACATGACTACTGGAAAACCATAGCTCTGACTAGATAGACCTTTGTCAGCAAAGCAATGTCTCTGCTTTTTAATAAGCTGTCTAGGTTGGTCATAACTTTTCTTCCAAGGAGCAAGTGTCTTTTAATTTCATGGGTGCAGTCACCTTCTGCAGTGATTTTGGAGCCCCCCCAAAATAAAGTCTCTCACTCTTTCCATTGTTTCCCAAGTATTTGCCATGAAGTGATGGGACCAGGTGCCATGATCTTCGTTTTCTGAATGTTGAGCTTTAAGCCAACTTTTTCACTCTCCTCTTTCAATTTCATCAAGAGGCTTTTTAGTTCCTCTTCACTTTCTACCATAAGGGTGGTGTCATCTGCATATCTGGGTTTATTGATATTTCTCCTGGCAATCTTGATTCCAGCTTGTGTTTCTTCCAGCCCAGCATTTCTCATGATGTACCCTGCATATAAGTTAAATAAGCAGGGTGACAATATACAGTCTTGATGTAGTCTTTCCCTATTTGCAAGCAGCCTGTTGTTCCATGTCCAGTTCTAACTGTTGCTTCTTGACCTGCATACATATTTCTCAGGAGGCAGGACAGGTGGTCTGGTATTCCCATCTCTTTAGGAATTTTCCACAGTTTGTTATGATCCACACAGTCAAAGCTTTGGTGTAGGCAATAAAGCAGAAGTATATGTTTTTCTGGAACTCTCTTGCTTTTTTCAGTGATCCAGCTGAAGTTGGCAATTTGATCTCTGGTTCCTCTGCCTTTTCTAAATTCAGGTTGAACATCTGTTAAGTTTAGGGTTCACATACTGTTGAAAAAGTTGGCTTGGGGAATTTTGAGCGTTACTTTACTAGTGTGTGAGATGAGTGCAACTGTGAAGTAGTTTAAGCATTCTTTGGCATTGTCTTTATTTGGGATTGGAATGAAAATTGACCTCTTTCAGTCCTGTGGCCACTGCTGAGTTTTCCAGATTTGCTGGCATATTGAGTGCAGCACTTTTATAGCATCATCTTTTAGGATGCTTGATGCTTGATGCTTGAAATAGCTCAGCTGGAATTCCATCACCACCACTAACTTTGTTCATAGTGACACTTCCTAAGGCCCACTTGACTTCGCTTTCCAGGATGTCTGGCTCTAGGTGAGTGGTCATACCATCGTGATTATCTGGGTCGTGAAGATCTTTTTTGCATAGTTCTTCTGTATATTTTTACCACCTCTTCTTAATATCTTCTGCTTCTGTTAGGTCCATACAATTTCTGACCTTTATTGTGCGCATTTTTGCATGGAATGTTCCCTTGGTATTTCTAATTTTCTTGAAGAGATATATAGTCTTTCCCATTCTGTTATGTTCCTCTGTTTCTTTGCATTGATCACTGAGGAAGGCTTTCTTATCTCTCCTTGCTATTCTTTGAAAGTCTGCATTCAAATGGGTCTATTTTTCCCTTTCTCCCTTGCCGTTTGCTTCTTTTTTTTCTCAGCTGTTTGTAAGGCCTCCTCAGATAACCATTTTGCCTTTTTGAATTTTTTTTCCCCCCTTAGGGATGGTCTTGATCCCTGCCTCCCATGCAATGTAATGAACATCCATCCATAGTTCTTCAGGCACTCTATCAGATCTAATCCCTTGAATCTATTTGTCACTTCCAGTGTATAATCGTAAAGGGTTTGATTTAGGTCATACCTGAATGGTCTAGTGGTTTTCCCTACTTTCTTCAATGTAAGTCTGGATTTGGCAATAAGGAGCTCTTGATCTGAGCAATAGTCAGCTCCCTGTCTTATTTTTGCTGACTATATAGAGCTTCTCCATCTTTGGCTGCAAAGAATATAATCAATATAATTTCGGTATTGACCATCTGGTGATGTCCATGTGTAGAGTCTTCTCTTATGTTGTTGGAACAGAGTGTTTGCTATGACCAGTGTGTTCTCTTGGCAAAACTCTACTAGCCCTTGTCCTGCTTCATTCTGTACTGCAAAGCCTAATTTGTCTGTTATTCCAGGTATTTCTTGACTTCCTACTTTTGCATTCCAGTCCTGTATAATGAAAAGGACATCCTTTTTGGATGTTAGGTCTAGAAGTTCTTGTAAGTCTTCATAGAATCCTTCAACTTCATTTTCTTCAGCATTTCTGTTCAGGCACAGACTTGGGTTACTGTGATATTGAATGGTTTGCCTTGGAAACAAACAGAGATCTTTCTGTTGTTTTTGAGATTGCATCCAAGTACTGCATTTGAACTCTTTTGTTTATTATGATAGAATGATTATGTTAGAATGTTAAAAATATGAAAATTAAAGTAAATCCAAAGAAAAAAATGTAGTGATTACTGTCACATTCTTTAGCATGTAAGCTAAAATCTGTAGATAATAGGAAGAGAATAACATTGCCAGCAAGTCCTACAAGTCTTGGCAATCCACATAGTCAACAAAACGTGATAATATTTGTAGTTGGAGGTTCATAAACTTTAGCTTTTTAAATTTCTGACAGTATAGATTTCAGTTTGCAAAATCTGCACTGTATTAGCTTCCTCTGTTGCATTTTTCATGAAGATTTTCATGTAGATAAAACATAGATTATATTTTGAAATTCAATTTTATGTACATCATAATATTTAAGTCATTTAAATAAAGAACATATGTGATTTTAAATTCCACTGCACCAAAGGGATATAGAATTTATTTAAATTAATATTTGACTTCAACCATGTTATGAATTAACAAATTTCTTGGGGGAGGAATAAGTGAAACATTTTAGGAAGAATTCAAATGAGAAAGACAAAAGATATGATTTTTCTAGTAGTGATGTAGGGATGGAGAGTTGGACCATAAAGAAGGCTGACTGCTGAATAATTGATGCTTTCAAACTGTGGTGCTAGAGAAGACTCTTGAGAGTCCTGTGGGCTTCAAGGAGATCCAACCAGTCAATCCTAAAGGAAATCAACCCTGAATTATTCATTGGAAAGACTGATGGCTGAAGCTGAAGCACCAATACCTTGGCCACCTGATGTGAAGAGCTGACTCATTGGAAAAGACCCTGATACTGGGAAAGATTGAAGGCAAAAGGAAAAGAAGGCAGCAGAGGATTAGATTGTCAGCTTCACCAATTCAGTGGACATGAATTTAAGCAAACTCTAGGAGACAGTGAAAGACAGGGAAACCCAGCGTCCCGCAGTCCATGGGGTCGCAAAGAGCTGGACATGACTGAGGGAATGAACAACTACAATCATATATAACATCAAGATTCAGGAAAAATACAATGAAATTCTTAAAATAATAGGACATTTTTAGTTCTACACTGTCTCTAATGTTAAATAATTTCAATGATGTTTCTAGAATTAGACTCTACTGGTTCTATAAGTTCCTAGCCACGTGACATCGGTTAAGTGACCTAACCTACCTGAGAGTCTGTTTCTTCATCTGTAAAACTGTACCCATCTCAAATTATTCGTGAGATAATGAGCATCTAAAATGTGATTGATTCAAGCTTTTTGAAATATATTCCCAATAAAATTCTTCTGCATTCCAGACCTTCATTGTGATTTTACACAACCTGTGCTTTTATAGCTGTTATTGGTTAATTCCATCACTGCTATAGTTTCCTCTTCATGTTGTACAACATTCTTTATTTGCCCTTCAGTGAACTTATAAATTCCTAACTTATAAAAGTACCTGCCCTGTGGTAAGCACGTAGTAAACATTAAGTAAAGAAACAAATATTATCATTATTTTTCACTTCAATGCAGTAGTATGCCTTATTATAGCCTTTGAATCTAAATCTTTATAGTCAAAGAAACATGTACTCATGAATGAAATTTTACAGGATATCCTAAATTTTTCCTAGTAAAAGTGTTGTCTGGGGACCAGAAACATTAGAGTCACCTGGAAACTTGTTAGAAATGCAGGCGATTGGGTCCCATCCCAGAAGTAATGAATCAGAATCTGTATTTTCATGTTTCCATAGATGATTTATATAACAGTTGGCCCTTGAACAATATGGGTTTGAACTGCAAGTATATAGTACATATTAAAGTTTGAGGACTGCTTTAAAACATTTTCTTCTAATTGTAGCCTTCAATAGTAATCATTTAATCCATTAATTCAGCAGATATTTAGCAAGTGCATTTTTTTTTTTAAATTCTTCCATTCTAATGGTTTGAGGTTATGGTCAATTGCAAAGAGGTAAAGGTCAGTTTGGAATGACCATACTAAGATCTTTGCAGACAAGTTAGCACCTTAACTTGGTCTAGGGGAGTGGTCACAAAAGAATTAAGAAATATAAGGAATGACAATTCAATGTATTTGGTTTATGAAACTGTGACCCATTGTACTTATGGGTACACTAAAAACTTTAAGAACAACTCGGGTAAAGAAAGTGACACTCAAAATGAACTCTTTGCGTTTTGCCCAGAAATAGCTCTGAACATCTAAAAAAAGATATATATATATATATTTTAAAAAAGTTGAAATATAGGTAAATGTAAGGGAAAATATTCATGTTCTAGAGGATCCACTATTTGATCAAAGAGATCCTTTCTTTGTATTATTTATAATAATTTTATTTATAACTGTGACTAGGTAATTATATTTCAGAAGCTGGTTATTTGTCATAGTATAACTTTTTATAAAAAGAAATGACAAAATTTTCACAAAACTCTGTATTTCTTTAAGGCAGAATACAATGTGTTTATCCTCATATCTTCATGTCCTTATATAATACACGTATAAGATACATGTCAGAGAAGGCAGTGGCAACCCACTCCAGTACTCTTGCCTGGAAAATCCCATGGACAGAGCAGCCTGGTAGGCTGCAGTCCATGGGGTCGCAAAGAGTCAGACATGACTGAGCGACTTCACTTTCACTTTTCACTTTCATGCATTGGAGAAGGAAATGGCAAACCACTCAGTGTTCTTGCTTGGAGAATCCCAGGGATGGAGGAGCCCGGTGGGCTGCCGTCTATGGGGTCGCACAGAGTTGGACACAACTGAAGCGAATTAGCAGCAGCAGTAGCAGCAGTAAGATATATGTTCAAACACAATTGTTGGATAAAATTGTATTGGATAGAGCTTGACTGAGGCCTTTAAATTCATTCAGGAAACACATAAACTTCTTCAGATGAATCACTGCTATTTCGTCACTGAGGGAAGTACAGTTGAGGTAACATATCTTGGGCTTGTAAAATAAATAGCAAACTCAGAAAAAGCCAAATAAAAATACAATCTTACATAAACAGGCAATTATATTTCTGTACTTGTATATAATTAAAGTGGGGAAAAAAAAGAAAAATGATGTTTGAATCTCTAATTATATATCCTTCACACATACTATTTCTTTTTTTGTTATAGTATTCTGCCTCTGAGTGTGGAATTGGATATTAGAAAATTATGCATACATTATTAATAATCTTTATTCTTTCTCCTTTTAGCATATGTAGTCTGAAACTGCCTTAAAATTTCATTAGTGAAAATCTTTTGGATGAAGTCAGTGAATACACAAGAAAAATAGAAAAGAAAATAGAATATGTTTATTTATAAACTTTTACATGAAGTAAGTTTTGTCATCTCTTTTAGTTACATTTTTTTAATCTTAAGAGTTACTATTATAAGCCTTTAGTAAGTAAGTAAAGTCACTCACTCGTGTCCGACTCTTTGTGACCCCATGAACTGCAGCCCACCAGGCTCCTCAGTCCATGGGATTCTCCAGGCAAGAATACTGGAGTGGGCTGCCATTTCCTTCTCCTATTCTAAGCCTTTACCATGCCACAAATTAAATATGACTCTATTAATAATATTAGAAATACTAGAAATATTAATTCAAGTGTCAGAGACTTGAGTGACAATCATTGACTTCCTTACAATGCTCTTTTGGTTGAAATAAAGACAGAATTGTATTTTTGAAGTGCTCAATAATATTTTAAACATATATGTGATAAAGCAACAGATTTCACAGTGTTTAAATCTCCCAGTTTTCAACTCATGCACTTTATCCCTGATGTTGCTTTTCTTCAAATTATTAAACATTTTCTTTTCTGTTAGATGAAGTGACAATTATATTATTTGCACAATTCTTCTTAAGACCTCCTAAGAAAAAGTGAAAACTCTCCCTCTGCAGCAGAGAACAAGTTGGTCAGATTGTCAAAATTTTAAACATGACTAGTTGAAATATTCTACTTATCAGAGTTTTTTTATGACATCTGCCAAAAATTTAAGTTATTTTACATCAATATTACAAGGAAAAAATCTAGAAGAAATCAGAGGGAAAAAATTGTCACTATTGAATTATCCATGTGTATATTGTTGGCACATAGTAGATGCTTGATAAAATTTGTTGAATGAATAGACGGGCTATGGACTAATCTCAATTTAGGGTCATCTAAACTTTGCATACTGACTCTAGCAGCTGGGTAAAGCTTAACTTCAGTCTAACATGGTTTGAGAGCCAAGACACATGTGTTAATGTAGTGCATTAAACAACACTGTGACCTCATCCATGAACTAGAAATAAATGTCACATCAAACCATTCAAGCAGAAATTCTTGTTCTTTAGGCAGTAACTCTAGGAGGGGAAAAAAATGATAAAATAGATCAAATCCCCTATCTTTCACATTGCAGAGTAGCTGCAATTCCTAATAGTGAGGCTCAGCAGCTTTTGGGCTGATCAGGCTATTTTGGTGCTTTATCAAGAGAAAATTTTGACAGTCTTGGCTTGCAGTTTAACCTCCTTCAGAACTGTTACAATCTGGTGGGGGAATATCCACAGAATACTAAACATCTATCTTATTTTAAAACCAGCCATTCTCTCATAAATAATAGCTATATTTCATGCATGATCCTTTTTGTTCTGTTGCTACAGAAGCAGCCAACTAGGCAACAGAGGATGCAAAAGTAAACTAACATATTCCCAGTTCTCTTGGCATCACTGATGAAAATGTCTGTTATGCTTATGATGATCCAAAAGACATCACAAGAAAAACCATGCTGGTTCGTGTTTTGTAAGGAAAGTGTGTGTAACAGGAGGATGGGACATGGACGTTCAATGTTTGCCTATTGGAAAGAACAAAGCTTGTATGGGAAATGTGTCATAGCTCCCAGGCACAATGCAGTTCCTGGAGACTAAAAGATGAGCATTTAAAATATTTTAACACCCAGAAGTTGCATTCACCATTTATGTTCCAGTAATGGTTGAATTACTTAGTATATTAAAATCTATTTCTTAAGGAAGATTAGAAAGTATAAACCTTTCTCTCTGTAGATTAGAATGAAATTGGGTTTCAACATATTTGTAAAATTGGTACTAAGAAGATTTATGCTTGTATCCTTTAATCTTTGCTCTCATAAAGCATAGCAAATTCTTTTTAAGGCCTAAAACTCGGAAGCCTAGTGGAAGGTTTTAGCACAGGCATCAGTAAAGCCTCTTCCTTGAGATATGGGCTGTCTTGGTGTTGGATACTAGAATCTTAAAAATGGTTGTGCTGGCTGAAACCATGCAGGGAGATCTTAGAAACTGATGGGGGAAATTACAGTTATTCTGTCATCTTTAAATTTAAAAAAAAAAACATTGAAAATCCTCTTCTGATAATTATATATATATGGAAAAGAGTAAAACTAATATTTATTTAGTACTCTATAATTTAAAACCTGAGAAACATTAAGAATTATTTTATTTATTTGTAAAGACGCTTATCAAGAGTAGTTTAAAATAGTGCTTGCCCTTTTTTTCTCATCATGTAATTTGCAGTATGGAGCAAGCATCTTTTCTATGCTTTTGCAAATTGCCATACTACTTTCTAAGTTTGAATCAGCTAGCAACATTTTATCCTTTCAGTTTTCTGAGATATTTCTGATAGTTTGATTATTGTGATGTTTTTGCTACAGTCACTTTTTCTGGGAAATCATCTCTCTTTTTGTCACAGCTGATTTATTAGGTTATATCAGTAACTTTGCCTCCATTAAATTCTCTTGGCTGCAGATCTAAAGTCTGTTTAACAGAAGCAGGATCAACATTCCCACACTTACATTTCTTCTATAATTCACATTTATTCTATCCTAGTTTTTCCTGCAATGTTAGCTCTCTATTTTTTGTTTCTTTGCTGCACTTCCATCTTTGTTGGCTAATTACCTTTTTTTATTAACCTCTTTTGTAAAACATCTTATAGGTTTATCACCTAATACAATATACACATTATGCTGCTGCTGCTGCTAAGTCGCTTCAGTCGTGTCCAACTTTGTGTGACCCCATAGATGGCAGCCCATGAGGCTCCCCTGTCCCTGGTATTCTCCAGGCAAGAACACTGGAGTGGGTTGTCATTTCCTTCTCCAATGCATGAAAGTGAAAAGTGAAAGTGAAGTTGCTCAGTCGTGTCCGCATCTTGGTGACCCCATGGACTGCGGCCCACCAGGCTCCTCCATCCATGGGATTTCCCAGGCAAGATTATTATTATGCAAATACTTGTAAATACAATGTTGCTGCCATGAGGCAGATTCAAGGTTTGATTTTTAGAATTTTCTGGATTTTTTTGTTTTTTTTTAGAATGTTTTTTGGTTTGCATTTGGTTTAATCCAAGGATGTAGAACCTGATGACAGGGAGAGCCAAAGGCATATACTCTGTAGACTATGCATTTTGAATGAAATGCCAGATTCAGTTCAGGTCAGTTCAGTCATTCAGTCGTGTCCGACTCTTTGTGACCCCATGAAGCACAGCACGCCAGGCCTCCCTGTCCATCACCAACTCCTGGAGTTTACTCAGACTCACGTCCATCGAGTCCGTGATACCATCCAGCCATCTCATCCTCGGTCGTCCCCTTCTCCTCCTGCCCCCAATCCCTCCCAGCATCACAGTCTTTTCCAATGAGTCAACTCTTCACATGAGGTGGCCAAAGTACTGGAGTTTCAGCTTTAGCATCATTCCTTCCAAAGAAATCCCAGGGTTGATCTCCTTCAGAATGCACTGGTTGGATCTCCTTGCAGTCCAAGGGACTCTCAAGAGTCTTCTCCAACACCACAGTTCAAAAGCATCAATTCTTTGGTGCTCAGCCTTCTTCACAGTCCAACTCTCACATCCATATATGACCACAGAAAAACCATAGCCTTGACTAGACGGACCTTAGTTGGCAAAGCAATGTCTCTGCTTTTGAATATGCTATCTAGGTTGGTCACAACTTTTCTTCCAAGGAGTAAGTGTCTTTTAATTTCATGGCTCCAGTCACCACCTGCAGTGATTTTGGAGCCCAAAACAATAAAGTCTGACACTATTTCCCGTTTCCCCATCTATTTCCCATGAAGTGATGGGACCAGATGCTATGATCTTCATTTTCTGAATGTACAGCTTTAAGCCAAATTTTTCACTCTCCTCTTTCACTTTCATCAAGAGGCTTTTTAGTTCCTCTTCACTTTCTGCCATAAGGGTGGTTTCATCTGCATATCTGAGGTTATTGATATTTCTCCCGGCTCTCTTGATTCCAGCTTGTGTTTCTTCCAGTCCAGCGTTTCTCATGCCAAGATTGCTCACTGATAAATACATAGTAATATGTGAACTGGACAGATAGCAGCAAAGGTTGCACTGTATAGCTGTATAAAAGTTATATGAGCCACTATTAATACACTGTGGTAACTAAAATTTGAACCCTGCTGTTGGTGTCATCTTACTAAGCCATTGTAACTACAATTTAGGCTTCCCATGTAGTGCAAGTGTAAAGAACCCACTTGCCAAAGCAGGGGACATAGAGACATGGGTTCAGTCCCTGGGTCAGGAAGATCCCCTGCAGGAGGGCATGGCAATCCACTCCAGTATTCTTGCCTGGAGAATCACATGGTCAGAGGAGCCTGATGGGCTACAGTCCGTAAGGTCGCAGAGTCAGATATGACTGAAGCGACCTAGTATACATGCACACATTTTCTATATGTATGTGCTAATGAGCCTGCCTGTATAGATAATTGGTTAATAAGTTACATAATTTAAGATGGTTTATACCTAAATGATAAGTTATTTTAGGTTCTTTATCAAAAAGGAAAACATTAAATAGTCTACAGTGGAGGTATGTTTTGTTTCCACCTACAGTTACGTTATACAGAATTTGCCTAAATGGAATTTGCCCTTCATGATGAAGATGGTTTGGCTTGGCTAGTAGGCTGCTTTTGGGTCAAGGTCTTTTTTTTTCTTCTTCTTTAACCTTTATATTGTGGAACTTCATATGAACAAATCACCTATAGAGATGGTGATTCATTCTTGTTCACTAGGTTAACGAACACTAATTTATATCTGGAGCTTTAGCTACTGCAATTAGTCATTGGCATATGGAAGAATGGACAAGTTCATTCAGTCAAGGGATGAACACATTTCTTGGAATGTTGTAAAACAAAACATAATAAGAATTAAAGTATTTTTTTCAATTAATAAGTTTATTCAAAAATTTATTTCTCCGAATTTGAGACATATGTCTCTTTAGATCATGAAAAGTGAAAAAGTGAAAGTGAAAGTTGCTCAGTTGTGTCTGATTCTTTGCGACCCCATGAACTATACAGTCTGTGGAAATCTATAGGCCAAAATATTGGAGTGGGCAGCCTTTCCCTCCTCCAGGGGATCTTCCCAACCCAAGGATCAAACCCATCTCCCACATTGCAGGTAGATTCTTTACCAACTGAGCTATCAGGGAAACCCCATTTGAATCATTACTTATCATCTCATCAGAGTGAAAGAATATTGACAAATTTTGTTTCTAATGCTTATTTGTCAATAATGCATATTAGTGACCAAAATTAATTTATTTTTTAACTCATCCTTTATAAATACTTGAACTTTGTTGTTCCTATAGCAATATTCTGCAATATTTGAAAATGGTCAGCACATAGTAGGTACATATTAAATATTTCTTTATCTTTCCTGTTCCTCTCATTAGTTATTTTTGCTATTTTCATTGATAATCTTACTATAAGAACATTCAGTGTTGCTCCTTGTAGAGATTATATTTTCAGGGCAATATTTGCAAATCACCACCTGGATTAGTTTTGTACTAGGAACAGTTGCATCAAGAAGCCATTTAATATTGTTAGGAGTAAGTCTTCATTCATAGGATGAAATTTCCCCTTAATGAACAACACAGAAAGTGGTTTCCTTACATTTGATCCTCAATAGGAGGATATGTTTTAATAACATGTATAGCTTCTCATTAGTAAATGCACTCTTACGTGTAAATTAAATGACAAATTGCATGAGGAACTAGTTGGGTATAAACTTTTAATACAAGTCCTACATTTAGATGAAATTTTGCATGGGTTGGAAAATTAAAACAGACTACAAATCTCTTTTAAACTAAATTGTCACTCTGTTTCAAAATGAGTGTTCCCACATCATGCTAATAAACTGTACTGTGTCATGTTTATGTTTGAAATCTCATAGGGCTGATTTCAAAACAGCTCTCTCTGGTGGTACACAGATGCAACTCTCGCAGTACTTTATTAACACCATGTTCCATTTAAGGAGTCCTTCGTGCTCTGTGTTCTTTTTTCTGCTGACCATCTCCTTGTCAATTTTTTTTCCTCTTATTTCTGAATGATCAACACTTTAGACATATAAAAAAAAGCCATATTGAGTTCATGAGGTCTCATAAGAATAATTAGTAATGGAAAGCTATAGTGCTGATTATTTTCCTATAACTCTGAGTATACATTATTTTAAATTGTTGGAATTTCCTTTTCCCAGTTGTAAGGTAATTTTTAAAATTAATATGTAGATCCGCTTTTCTTAATAATGCTAGTGACACACATTTTTTGTTGCTCTATCTAATTACTTATTTAAGGCTGATATAAGAATACCTCCCACAAGACACCACTAATTGTATGTAACCCAGTTATTTCTAGACTGACTTTTGTTATTGTAACATGATTAAAATACCACATTAATTATGTAGAACTCTATAAAATGGAATTCAACAGAGGTAATAAATGCATATTAATAATACCTAAGTTATTAGTCTATATATTTGGTTGAATGAGATGCAGAATATATTTTCAATTCATAGAGATTAACTGTACATTATATATGATAGATGCCAGGAGAAATATCAATAACCTCAGATATGCAGATGACACCACCCTTATGGCAGAAAGTGAAGAGGAACTAAAAAGCCTCTTGATGAAAGTGAAAGAGGAGAGTGAAAACGTTGGCTTAAACCTCAACATTCAGAAAACGAAGATCATGGCATCTGGTCCCATCACTTCATGGGAAATAGATGGGGAGACAGGGGAAACAGTGTCAGACTTTATTTCTGGGGGCTCCAAAATCACTGCAGATGGTGACTGCAGCCATGAAATTAAAAGATGCTTACTCCTTGGAAGAAAAGTTATGGCTAACCTAGATAGCATATTGAAAAGCAGAGACATTACTTTGCCAACAAATGTCCATCTAGTCAAGGCTATGGTTTTTCCAGTGGTCATGTATGGATGTGAGAATTGGGCTATGAAGAAAGCTGAGTGCCGAAGAATTGATGCTTTTGGACTGTGGTGTTGGAGAAGACTCTTGAGAGTCCCTTGGACTGCAAGGAGATCCAACCAGTCCATTCTGAAGGAGATCAGCCCTGGGATTTCTTTGGAAGGAATGATGCTAAAGCTGAAACTCCAGTACTTTGGCCACCTCATGTGAAGAGTTGACTCATTGGAAAAGACTGTGATGCTGGGAGGGATTGGGGGCAGGAGGAGAAGGGGACGACAGAGGATGAGATGGCTGGATGGCATCACCGACTCGATGGACGTGAGTTTGAGTGAACTCCAGGAGTTGGTGATGGACGGGGAGGCCTGGCATGCTGCTCTTCATGGGGTCACAAAGAGTCAGACACGACTGAGCGTCTGAACTGAACTGAACTGATATATGATAGCTTATGGTGAACGATGTCAGATTCCTGATCTCTGAAGAAGATTTAGCTTCAGGATCAGGTACCAGGCTTGATCACTCAAGGGCTACTTTAATAAAAGGTACAGAGAAAGCTTCTGACATAGACATCAGAAGGGGGATGGAGAATGCCCCCCTAGCTATTCTTATGAAGACCTTACATACTTTTTTCAGACCCACTTCCATAACAGACATCTTAAATTAACAAGATTAGAATGAAAAATAGAAAGATCTCACTAGACCCACTCCCATAGAAAAGAAAGTGGAGTCTCTTAGTTGTGTCAGACTCTTTGTGACCTCGTTAACTGTAGCTTATTAGGCTCCTCTGTCCATGGGATTCTCCAAGCAAGAATACTGGGGAGGGATACATTTTAAGATGACAGGATTATTCAGAAGGTGCTTGCTAAGGAGAAACATGTCTTCGAGCAAGATGCATTGTTATATTGACTAAGACAAAGCAATGTAGAAAAGAACTTCGGTCCTTTTCTCCTTGAGAGCCTCAGACCCCTTTCTCCTCCTTGGGAACCCTGGACTTCTTATCAACCTACCTAGAAACTGACTCTCTCATTTACAGTTATTTTCTTTAATCTCATCCAACTAAAAACAGGGAAAAAAATTTCAGGGTTAACCAGGATTCAAAATCCTTTCCTTTAATTTTATTTTAGCTTCATAATCTAATTTGAATTAGTATTTGGTACATTGGAAAGTTCCAGAGATATTCTAATTGTTTTGGACGTGAGTTTTCATTTACAAAACAACAAGTAGAAATGAATGTTTGGAAAAGTAAAGTTTCAGGGGAATTTCCTAGTGGTTAAGTGGTTAAGACTCAGCTTTCAATGCAAGGGGCTGTGGTTCCATCCCTGGTCTGAGAACTATACATCTTCTTTATCCATCACGTCTTCTTCATCCATTCATCTGTTGATGGACACTTATATTGCTTCCATACCTTGGCTATTGTAAATAAGAATTCTGTGAACACTGGGGTACATGTTTCAGTTTGAGTTAGTTTTTATTTTTTCAGATATATACATATATATGTATATATATATATATATATATATACACTCACTTGTGGAAATTCTGGGTTATGAAGTAACAGGGATGATAAAATACCATTTATAAATATGAATTTTTAATTAGGTATGTTTTTCTCCAAATGATTTCTAAGAAAAAAAATGGAAATCTGGAATAAGTGATGGTAGAACATGAGGAAATAAAATAAATGGTGAAGACATGATTTAAACAATTAAACCATGACTCAGGGGAATATTAAGCAAAGTGTGTGAATGTAAAGGACCTAAGGTATGTCTTGTCAGAAAGCGAACAGCATCTCTAATAAACGAATGTTAAGAAAATCTACAGAATGAAAATAGTTGAAGTCCAGTCAGTCACCAGGAAACCCTCAAAAATAGCATAGAAACATTATATTTCAGATATTAATAACATATTTAATAATGAATATGGGATAGGGTTTTACTGTTTTAAAAACAGAAGACTTCTGTACTGATTTTTATTCTCTGTACTACAGTACAGAGCAGAGAATACAGATTAGATGTGTGGGGTTTCAACATACTGCAAAATAACCATATAAAACAACCTCTGGGACAGTGTTAAAGATGACATTTGGTTAAAAGCATAACAAATGAAAACAGACAAATCCAACATTGCTTAAAGTATTATCACCACAAATAATCATTTATTACATATGATTCATTCTTGAATTACCATTGTTCTCTATATCCTTGGCTTTTCTTATCAAGTTGATCTCCCTGTTCCCAACATAATAAATTGAAAATGTTTAAACTATAGGACAATTAGGCATGCGCATTTTTTTTTTTCAAAATTAAGTCAAAAACTCCTTTTACCACCACTATTGCCTTATAAGAATATCTCATATTGTTAGATTGATTGGCAGAGGTTTAGTGGTTTGTTAATCAAAAGTTACTATACTTTTTTTTGCAAAATAATGAAAATCATCCCATTAGATTTCATAACAAGATCATACAACTAATTTCATAGGTTTATTTATTACACAGCAGTATATGAGGTCATAACTAATATAACCAAATATTCTTCACAAAGAGGTTAAATTGTCCTTCTACTGATCCTTTTGCTATCCTTTCAGAACAGAAACTGTATTTGTCGACTGCCATCCTGATGGACAACTGATTCTAAGGGAATTTGCCTAAGCATTAATAATCTGCTTCTATATTTAATTCCTTCTATAATCCCAATTTGTTTTATTGATTTTGATTTGTTAATTCCCTTTAATGTAGAAGTGGTCATAATTAACTGAAAACAGCATTAGACTGAAAACTAACAATTCATAGTAAATCGTGTACTAAATGGCTAATCAGAGGGACACATAGAGACCTTTGGACTTTGACTACTGGGCAAAATATGGTGCAAATAGAGCATGTGTCCATTGTATTTGGAATTGCTAAAAGATTTTACTCAAATTACTTTTTACATATTTGCCATTAAAATTCCAAAATTGATGTTATGATATCTATATGAAATATATAGGTAGGAATAAAATATTCATCACAACTTGTGGATCAATAGATTAAAATTTTGAGAGCTTTGATAATTTAGAAAATGATAAAGTCATGTTTTAAATTACCATATATTCTGTTATTATACCAAGATAATGCTTTTTTTCCATTTAAGAAAACTCATTTAGAAACCATTTTTTGTTTCATTCATTTCATTATATTTTTAAGTGATAAATAAGAATAGATTTCTGAATATTTTAATTTCTCAGTATGGTATTTTCTTTTCTATATGATAAAGTGTATCCTAAATGCCTAGTCTTTTGCTCTCTTCAGAAACTCTTAATTCCAACTCCTTTACACTGATCTTTAGTTGCTTATCTAAAATATTTTAGGGTCATGGTTATTATAGTACTTACTTACATGTGAATTTCATTAACCACTCATGAGTCTTGGGATTTTCTCACTATCATATAATGACATTTCTTAGTTTCTTATTTGTATACCAGATCCAGACTGGCCACTGCAGAAATGTAGTAGAGAATTGCTTTCTGATTTATTGGAATGTTATAAAAGATTTAGATGTAAATGTGAAGAGGGGCTTTAGATCATAAATGGTACTTTATTTGATAACCCAGCCTCAATCTTTTCTAATAAGGCACCTAATGTAATAAAGCAATATAATTTATCAAATACATATTGAATTTCTAGAACTTTCAAGATGCTGTATTTATACTTTATGAAGATAAATAAGCCATGGTTCTTCCATCAAGAGGCTTGAAGTCCAATGGGAGGATGAGGTATTGTACAGGAAGAGCTATAACAAAAGGCTTTTTTTTATTTTATAAAATTCACAAGTTGAAAAGATTATGGAAGGCACATATATGAGGCACATTTGGGCTTAGATAGAGTTTGCCACCTTATGGCCAGCAAGAGAGAGAGTTTGCCACCTTATGGCCAGCCAGATTTAGACAGGTAGAAAGAGAACACTGTAGGAAGAACAAGGACATAGTTGAAAAGCATGTAAATTTTTTGAGAGCAGTGGGTTGGTTTAAATCCTCCAAGAGAAGAAGACAAGGTAGAAAATGATCTACAATAGATTTGTTGAAGGGTAAAGGGAAGGGAGAGCTTTCCAGGTGGTGTTAGAGGTAAAGAACCCACCTGCCAATGCAGGAGACATAAGAGACACAGGTTTGATCCCTGGGTCAGGAAGATCCCATGGAGGAGGAAATGGCAACCCAGTCCAGCACTCTTGCCTGAAGAATCCATGAACAGAGGAGCCTGTCAGGATACAGTCCATAGGGTTGCAAAGAGTTGGATATGACTGAAGCGACTTAGCATATATGCAAAGGGGTCAGAACTGGAAAAGGCAGGGAGAGCATGAGACCAGTACAGGTCTCAAGCTTGTGAAAAAAGAGGTAAGGGAGGATTAAATAGAGGAGGCTCAGGGAACAGTGCAGGTCTAAGGAAAAATTTGGCCATGTTCACGGTTCCAATAGGAGTCAAGGTACCAACGCTAGTTACCCTGGCATTCTTAGACTTTGGTGGAAAGCAATTTTGATAATGTGGCTTCAGGACTTATGGGTGATCAGTGAAGGCTCTGCTCAATTATGGCTCCTGAAAACTGTTTCAAAGAGATGCACACTGATAGCATTGTCCATTGATATCACAAACATCTGCAGGTAATTCAAATAGCTTCATTGCCTGGGACATACCCTATAAGGCAGGGAGGGAGTGGAGACTTCATTATGAGGAGCCTGAAATGTCAATTTGGAATGTGTACTTTATCTAATAGAAAGACACTACATAGTTTTGAAGTATTATTTAGAAAGAATTAATTTTTGGAACTCTATCTACATTAATGCATATATGATAGATTTTTTTTTAAGGGGGCAAGTTGGCTAGACTTATTATACACTGTACAAATTCAATTGGAAAAAAATGCTCCCTAAATGTTGGCTGATTCATGTTGAGGTTTGACAGAAAATAGCAACATTCTGTAATGCAATTCAGTTCAGTTCAGTTCAGTCACTCAGTCACATCTGACTCTTTGCGACACCATGGACTGCAGCACACCAGGCCTCCGTGTCTATCGCCAACTCCCGGAGTTTACTTAAACTCATGTCCATTGAGTTAGTGATGCCATCCAACTATCTCATCCTCTGTCACCCCCTTCTCCTCCTGCCTTCACTCTTTCCCAGCATCAGGGTCTTTTCAAATGAGTCAGTTCTTTGGAATAGGTGGGCAAAGTATTGGAGTTTCAGCTTCAGCATCGGAACGTCCAATGAATGTCAGTATTGATTTCCTTTAGGATGGACTGGTTGGATCTCCTCGCAGTCCAAGGGACTCTCAAGAGTCTTCTCCAACACCACAGTCCAAAAGCATCAATTCTTTGGTGCTCAGCTTTCTTTAGAGTTTCATGGCTGCAGTCACCATCTGCAGTGATTTGGAGCCAAAAAAATAAGGTCTCTCACTGTTTCCACTGTTTCCCCATCTGTTTGCCATGAAGTGATGGGACCAAGATTGCTGGGAGAAATATCAATAACCTAAGATATGCAGAGGATACCACTCTTATGGCAGAAAGTGAAGAAGAACTGAAGAGCCTCTTCATGAAAGTGAAAGTAGAGAGTGAAAAAGTTGGCTTAAAGCTCAACATTCAGAAAATGAAGATCATGGCATCCGGTCCCATCACTTCATGGCAAATAGATGGGGTAACAGTGGCTAACTTTATTTTTCTGGGCTCCAAAATCACTGCAGATGGTGATTGCAGCCATGAAATTAAAAGACGCTTACTCCTTGGAAGGAAAGTTATGACCAACCTAGACAGCTTATTAAAGAGCAGAGACATTACTTTGCCAACAAAGGTCCATCTAGTCAAGGCTATGGTTTTTCCAGTGGCCATGTATGGATGTGTGAGTTGGACTATTAAGAAAGCTGAGTGCCGAAGAATTGATGCTTTGAAACTGTGGTATTGAAGAAGACTCTTGAGAGTCCCTTGGACTGCCAGGAGATCCAGCCATTCCATCCTAAAGAAGATCAGTCCTGGGAGTTCATTGGAAGGACTGATGTTGAAGCTGAAACTACAATACTTTGTCCCCTGATGTGAAGAGCTGACTCATTTGGAAAACACCTGATCCTGGGAAAGATTGAGGGCAGGAGGAGAAGGGGACAACAGAGGATGAGATGGTTGGATGGCATCACCGACTGGATGCACATGGGTTTGGGAGTTGGGGATGGACAGGGAGGCCTGGCGTGCTGTGTTTCTGGGATCTCAAAGAGTCAGACATGAATGACCGAGTGAACTGAACTGAACTGAACTGGTGGGGCCAGATGCCATGATCTTACTTTTCTGAATGTTGAGCTTTAAGCCAACTTTTTCACACTCCTCTTTCACTTTCATCAAGAGGCTCTTTAGTTCTTTTTCACTTTCTGCCATAAAGGTGTTGTCATCTGCAAATTTGAGATTATTGATACTTCTGCCAGCGATCTTGATACCAGCTTGTGCTTCCTCCAGCCAAGCGTATCTCATGATATACTCTGCATATAATTTAAATAAGCAGGGTAACAATATACAGCCTTGAAGTATTTCTTTCCCTATTTGGAACCCATCTGTTGTTCCATGTCCACTTCTAACTTTTGCTTCCTGACCTGCATACAGATTTCTCAAGAGGCAAGTCAGGTGGTCTGGCATTCCCATCTTTTCCAGAGTTCATTGAGGTTTACACAGTCAAAGGCTTTGGCATAATCAATAAAGCAGAAGTCGATATTTTTCTGGAACTCTCTTGCTTTTTTTGATGATCCAATGGATGTTGGCATTGTGATCTCTGCTTCCTCTGCCTTTTTAAAGTCCAGCTTGTATATCTGGAATTTCAGGTTCATGTACTGTTGAAGCCTGGCTTGGAGAATTTTCAGCATTACTTTGATAGTGCGTGAGATGAGTGCAATTGTGTGGTAGTTTGAACATTCTTTGGCATTGCCTTTCTTGGGGATTGGAATCAACATTGACCTTTTCCAGTCCTGTGGCACTGCTGAGTTTTCCTAATTTGCTGGCTTATTGAGTGCAGCACTTTCACAGCATCGTCTTGTAGGATTTGAACTACCTCAGCTGGAATTCCATCACCTCCACCAGCTTTGTTCATAGTGATTCCAGGATGTCTGGCTCTTTGTGACTTTCTTTTTTGTATCGCTCTTCTGTGTATTCTTGCCACCTCTTCTTAATATCTTCTGCTTCTGTTAAGTACATACAATTTCTGTCCTTTATCGTGCCCATCTTTGCATGAAATGTTCCCTTTATCTCTAATTTTCTTGAAGAGATCTCTAGATTTTTGCATTCTATTGTTTTCCTCTATTTCGTTGCATTTATTGCCAAGGAAGGTTTTCTTATCTCTCCTTGCTGTTCTTTGGAAGTCTGCATGCAAATGGGTATATCTTTCCTTTGCTCCTTTATCTTTCACTTCTCTTCTAATCATAGCTGTTTGTAAGACCTCCTCTGACAACCATTTTGCCTTTTTGAATTTCTTTTCCTTTGGGATGGTCTTGATCCCTGCCTCCTGTACAATGTCATGAACCTCCATCCATAGTTCATCAGGCACTCTATCAGATATAATCCCTTGAATCTATTTGTTACTTTCACTGTATAGTCATAAGGGATTTGATTTAGGTCATACCTGAATGGTCTAGTGGCTTTCCTTACTTTCCTCAATTTAAGTCTGAATTTGGCAATAAGGAGTTCATGATCTGAGCCACAGTCAGCTCCTGGTCTTCTTTTTGCTGACTGTATAGAGCTTCTCCATCTTTGGCTGCAAAGATTTCAATCTGATTTCAATGTTGACCGTCTGGTGATGTCG
This sequence comes from Ovis canadensis, assembly GCF_042477335.2. Lineage (NCBI taxonomy): Eukaryota > Metazoa > Chordata > Mammalia > Artiodactyla > Bovidae > Ovis > Ovis canadensis. The sequence goes on along the minus strand of NC_091254.1, from coordinate 54,723,362 downwards.
ATGTTTAGAGTCTTCTCTTGTGTTGTTGGAACAGGGTGTTTACTATGATCAGTGTGTTCTCCTGGCAAAACTCTATTAGCCTTTGCTCTGCTTCATTCTTTACTCCAAGGCCAAATTTGCCTGTTACTCCAGGTATTTCTTGACTCCCTAATTTTGCATTCCAGTCCTCTATAATGAAGAGGCCATGTTTTTTTGGATATTAATTCTAGATGGTCTTGTAGGTCTTCATAGAACTATTCAGTGTCAGCTTCTTCAGAATTACTGTTTGGGACATAGACTTGGATACTATGATATTGAATCATTTGCCTTGGAAACAAACAGAGATCATTCTGTCATTTTTGAGATTGCATCAAAGTACTGCATTTTGGACTCTTTTTTGACAATGATGGCTAGTCCATTTCTTCTAAGGGATTCTTGCCCACAGTAGTAGATGTAATGGTCATCTGAGTTAAATTCAACCATTCCGGTCCATTTTAGTTCACTCTTGCCATCTCTTGTTTGACCACTTCCAAATTTGCCTTGATTCATGGACCTAACATTCCAGTCTTCTATGCGGTATTGCTCTTTACAGCATCGGACTTCACTTCCATTACCAGTCATATCCACAACTGGGTGTATTTTTTGCTTTGGCTCCATCTCTTCATTCTTTCTGGAGTTGTTTTTCCACTGATCTCCAGTAGCATGTTGGGTACCTACCGACCTGGGAAGTTCATCTTTCAGTTTCCTTTGTTTTTGTGTTTTCATTCTGTTCAAGGGTTTTCATACTGTTCATACTGTTCATGTAAACCAATTACCCTTCAATAAAAAATTAATTAAGAAATTAATAGCTATGATTGAACTAAAATGACAGGGAAATATGTTGACAAAAGGATCAAAGGCTGGGGAAGAGAGAACAAATAGGATGTAAGCAGAATGGGAAAGAAGAGAAATTACTCTAATTTAAATCTAGATTTCTCAAAGAATGTCAATATCATCCATTCATTTAGCCATTCAAAAATATTTAATGAGCATCTACTATGCACCAAATGCTATTTTAGAGAATACATCAGAGAAGAAAAAAGAGAAAAATTCCTTTTAAAATGGAGTTTACATTGGATTGGATAAGGCTGAAAAAAAAGTCAGCATTTTATCAAGAAGTGCTAAGTGTTATAAGAAAAATTAGGTGGAAAGTGCAGAAGAAATGAGAGGTATCAGGGAGGTGAGGAGATTAGCTGTTCTTTTAAAAAATGTGATCAGGGACAACTCATCAAAAAGATATTTGGAAGTCATGTGTATGTCTTCTTTGGAGAAATGTCTATTTAGGTTTTTTCCCCACGTTTTGATTGTGTTGTTTATTTTTCTGGTTTGAGTTGTATGAGCCGCTTGTATATTTTGGAAATTAATCCTCTGTGAGTTGTTTCATTTGTTATTATTTTTTCCCATTCTGAGGGCTGTCTTTTCACCTTGCTTATAGTTTCCTTTGCGGTGCAAAAGCTTTTAAGTTTAAGCAGGTCCCACTTGTTTACTTTTGTTTTTATTTCCATTACTCTAGGAGGTGGGTCATAGAGAATCTTGCTTTAATTTATGTCATCGAGTGTTCTGCCTATGTTTTCCTCTAAGAGTTTTATATTGAAAAGATGCTCAGCATCGCTCGTTATTAGGGGGATGCAAATCAAAATTACAATGAAATATTACCTCACACTGGTCAGAAAGTGACCTCATCAAAAAGTCTACAAACAAAAAACGCTGGTGAGGGTGTGGAGAAAAGGGAATGCTCTTGCACTGTTGGTGGGAATGTAAATTGATACAGCCACTATGGAAGATGGTATGGAGATTCCTTAAAGAACTAAGAATAAAAGTACCATATGACCCAGCAATCTCACTCCTAGGCATATACCCTGAGCAAACCAAAACTGAAAAAGACTAATGTATCACATTGTTTATTGCAGGGCTATTTACAATAGTTAGAACATGGAAGCAACCTAGATGTCCATCGACAAATGAATGAATAAAGAAATTGTGGTATAAATACACAATGGAATATTATTAAGCCATAAAAAGGAATGCATTTGAGTCAGTTCTAAATGAAGTATATAAATCTAGAGCCTATTATACAGAGTGAAGTAAGTCAGAAAGAGAAAAAGAAATTTTGTATGTTAACACATATATACAGAATCCAGAAAAATGGTAGTGAAGAATTTATTAACAAGGCAGCAATGGAGAAACGGACATAGAGAATAAACTTATGGACATGGGGAGAGGGAAGGAGAGGGTGAGATGTATGGAGAGAGTAACATAAACACTTACATTACCATGTGTAAAATAGATAGCCAAGGGAAATTTGCTTTATGTCTCAGGAAATTCAAACAACAAACTCAAACTCAAACTCAAACAACAAAATTCTGTAAAGAAATTATGCTTCAATTAAAAACTAAATCAATTAAAAATAACAAAAACAAACAAACAAGATATTTGGAAAAAATAACCATGCAGAAATACCAGAGGAAGCAGGAAAATGGGACCTGAGGTAGAGTGAAGGACAGAGGAAAAGCAACAAGGGAAAAGCAATGCCTGAAGTAAGAGTGTTCCCAACATTTTCACTAAACAGCATGAGACCAAGGAGACTGGAGAAAAGAGTGACAGGAAAGTGGCCAGAAGCACTGCCAAGTATTAATCAGTGATGATGAGTAGCGGGTGCAGGAAGTTATCTTTTTGGACATTGCATAAAATTAAAGGTCACATATTTTGAACAGAGAAGTGACATGATTTCACACTGATCTTCATTCTGCTCACTGTTTTGCAAATAGGCTGTAGAAGAGCAAATTCAGAAACAGGAAAACTTCATGTGAGCATTTTCCAGTAATAGGTGAGAGAAGTTAGCAACAAACATGGTAGGAAAAATTCAGATTCTGGGTAATAATCAGGCATAATTAAACCCTGCTACCTGCCGTGATTATGCATATTTACTTCTTGAAGTTGGAAGCAATGGTAATAAACATACGTCCTCTGTCATTCTGAATAGGAAAATTCAACTCTATGTAGTGCCTCTTTTGAGTGTAACTGGCAGACTGTTTTAAATAAGATGTACTATCATTTCTCTTCCTGTAATCTCCAGAAAAACATTTTATTTCACAAAGTTGTAGGATCACTTTTATTAATAGTTTTATACAAACTAAAGCAGACTTTGCAGATGCTGATTGATCTGTCAAAAAGTTTCTCTTCCTCAAAGTTCAGCTCTTTGTTTAAATAGCCCCTCAGCTGAGAAGTTACATGTCTGCATTTCCACTCTGCTTCCATACCCCTTTCTCTCTCTCTCTTTTAAAAAAATTAATTTATTTATTTTAATTGGAGGCTAATTACTTTACAATATTGTGGTGATTTTTGCCATACTTCTCTTTTATCTGGTATGACACCTATGCTTTGTAGTGCTTGCTGATTTAAACATCTGTCTTCCTCTTAGCCAATAGCCCTTTCCATGGAATGACATTTCTCCTGTTATTTCATTATATGCTGTTTGATAAACCAAACAGTGATGAATGTTTCTAGTCATTCTCATATTGAAAAGGCACAGATTCTCACAAACTTATGAAACATCATCATTTCCTCAAACTCAGATGCCTGTTATCCTATATCTCTTCATATGAACCCTCTCTTCAATGGGAGGTTTGCATTTATCTCTATTTATTAAAGATCTATAGCTGAAAAAATTCAGGTAAGGCACTGAGATCAGTATATGGCACATAGAAAGTTCTCCTCCCCCCACTGCTATGTCATAATGACTATATTCATTATTCTTGCCTTCCTTTTTAGAATGGTTAGAAGAATAGATATTATAAGTGGAGTACTTTAGACAATCAACATTTATTTCTTTGTTTCTTTTTTCTTTAAATGTTTATTTTGATTTAGATTCAACTTTCTTATTGTGAAAATCATTCCTATTACTGCTTTGCCAATATTTTTGTCAATTCTTTCCAAATTCTTCACTCTCTAAATTTATAGAATTACATGATGGTACTAGACAGTACTCCACTAAGTAGAGTAGGATTTTCCAACAGTTTTCACATATTATGATACATAGTTATTTATATCTATTATTACTTGTAGTGGTAATAGTATTGTTATTCACTTGTTACTTTCTTAATAAATAAAAAGCACATTTGAACAATTATAAAGAGTATTCAAATAGAGAGAAAAGATAAATGGATATTGTTGAAAAGATTTTTAAATCTAAAGCAGAGAATATATCAGACTATGTATGAAAATAAGAAAGAGCACAGAAATAAATATATAGAGATGATGAGTGAGTGGAGTACTGTAAGAAGGTGTGATGGAATTTTAACTAGATGTGAAAATAGAGGGAACAAGGCTATGAAACTGAAAAACACCTGCCATAATGAAGAAAGCATTACTGAAGCCTCTGTCCCTCTGGAAGAAGGCATCGTTACTACAGAGAAGCTAGAGCTAGAGATGGCAAAGCAGGTATTAGAAAGCTTCCTAGGTCCTCCACCCTCCTCCCTTATGAGATCCAGATTTTAAAAATCCAATTTTTCCTTTAAAACAATTAGTTGAATTAACTCAAATGTAATACTATATAAGAAAAGTAGGAATTTAAAAGTAGGAAGAATATAAAAAGAAATGCCCTAGAATCCTCTTGTACCCTACCCATTGAGCATGAATAAAAACTACATCTGTCAAAGTATTTTTCATTTCATGTTTATGTAAAATCAAACTATTCCCAGTTCTGTTCCTCTTCTTTCTTTCCCTCTTTCATAACTGACTTCAATCACCTTCCTCTTTATGCACCCACAATAAAACAACAACCATGTTCCCCAAAGAAAAACAAATGTACTAAATTGACTGCTAACTTTTCAGCAAAATGAACTCCTTCAAAAAAGAGAGCTAAAAGTAGAAAATGATACATGTGGGTGGATTATATTCCTTGGTGTCCTGAAATACTTTCATCATTTGGAGATCTGCTTCTAAGCATTTTATTTGAAACAAGATGTTGCATTTTTTTTTCTTGTCTATATCACACTAATACACTAAGGTATTGCAAATGGGCATGCACCTGACAACTGATTCATTCCCCATTGGGAAAATGCATGGCACCTAAAAATGTCCACACTAAGGACAGGTAAATCCTGGCTCCAGGTCAGGTTTATGGTATCTGATCAAGTATCAGGGGATTCTGTTCTCAAGTGTAAGAATAAACTATGTTGAAAGCATAGTCCTCATAAAAGCATTTCCTTTTCTTTGTTTTGAGTCCAAAGCAATTCTTTTATATATTAATACTAATGAGGCTGCACTCTTGCTCAATTCCTTTTTATGCAGATATTATAAATCCCACATTAAAGAAACATTAGACTACAGTACAACCTTCAAATTGTTTCTCATTTTTGCCTTTTATATTTTTACAGTTGAGTAGAACCATTCTATAGTACCTGTCTTTGAGTTTCCTTCTTCTGGATAAACTTATAAATGAAACTACCTACAGATACATCAGGGAATCAATATCCTCTAGGTTCGGTTTCAAGATAAAACTACCTTGTATCAAATTTTATTCTGTAACATTTGCTATTACAGGGAGGTAGGAAGATAGGTGTATACACACACACACACACATATACACACACACATATATATATATATAGCGAGAGAGATTTTCATTTCCATAAAGTAAAATAAAGAATATGGAGTAAGTCTTAAATCGGGACTTTGCTATACTGCAACACTGGAACCCAGAAGTTAAAGTCTAAAATTTCCCACCAGAAATTAAGAGCACATAAAGCAACTCAACAAATGAATTATATTAGAAATCCTTCATTTTTGTGGAAATGAAAATATAGTTTTATATTTAAAACCATGTATGTCTGTGTACTCAGTTGCTCAGTAATGTCCAACTCTGTGACCCCACAGACTGTAGACCTCCAGGTTCCTCTGTCCATGGGATTTCCCAGGCAAGATTATGGAGTGGGTTGCTATTTCTTTCTCCAGGGGATATTCCTGTCCCAGGGATAAAACCCACATCTCCTGCTTGGCAGGCAGATTCTTTACCATTGAGCCACCTCAGAAGATTTAATGGCATATTAATCCACTAGCCATCAAAAAAGTTTCCAATTGTGTCCAGTAATTTTCATGTTTTTTTCTTGTTGTTTATAATATGCAGTCCCATGCTTTTCTGCAACATGTCTTGTCTTTCTTCCTAATTTGTAAACCCCTTGTTTAAAAATAAGGTCATAAGGAATATTTTCATCAACTATATCATAATCTCTAGTGGAATAAAATGACACATTTCATTCTTTGCAATTTCCTGCAGTTAAATTAACTGAATATATACATTTCTGTAATAGCAAATTTTAAGTCATTGATGGCATGAACCAAAAGTAGCTTTTATTGATATATGCCTTGATATTTACTGTCAGATCATATGACTCAATATTCATCTGGTAAAGAATATACATATATCTTTGATAAATTATTTGACAAAATTTAATTTGTCAACTTTAAACAATCTAACATATGATCATTTGAGTATGCTCTGTGACCATCACTTTCCGTTGGAGTCTGGAACCCTATGCTGCTTGGTATATGCAGTTTCATCATAATATTATTGAAGATTTACTATAGTTGAGGACACCAATAGGAGTACCTCCTTGGATAATCATCTAGACCCATCTATTTCAACTTTATTCTGGGGCAGGCTTTCTCAAATTGTGAGTCCAGATGACTTAAATAAGAATGAAATTGGTTACTTTATAAAAATTGAAATCCTTAGGCCACACCCCAGATCATTTGGGCACAGATATCCACAAATTTGCAATTTTAACAGGCCCCTTGTGTGATTATTGAATGTCTAAAGCCTAAAAATCATTGCTGTATGACCTGAATTTCAGAGACTCATATGAGCATCTGTAAATGTGCTTGTGTAGAACCAAATCACTTTCTTCAAAAAACTTACTATTCATTTTTGCATGTGGTCAATATTATTTTAATTTTTTTGTTGGATGTAAAAAAATTAAAGCAGAGGATCATCTTGTATACAATCAGCACTTAACAGATATTTCTAATGCAATACAAATCCTGAGATTTATTTTAAATTTTAATATACATTGTTTAATATTACATACCAGAACATATTCTCTTTTGTGTTCTGTTATATAATTTCGGAATATTTACCGTAGCACCACTGCTAGTTTTCTGAAATAAGTTACAAAAGAAATTTCTTCCCTGCCCCTTGGATTACAGCATGTAGAACCTTATCCTCCACTGTCAGCGAGACAGGCTTGATACCTTAATGTGAACACCTGGAAGCAAACAACAGGTCACTCCAAATGATATTTGAGAGATCTCTCTCAACAGTCTGAAATGAGTCTTAAGTGAAATATGTAGCTTTTACTAGGAAACCAATTTCATTATTAATATTGTGACTGGCAAATTTACTAAGATTTATGGGCTAACAGGATATTGAATCATATGTTTTTTAAGCATTTTCACACTATTGGATAGCTTGTCTTAATTTTTCTTGATATATACTAAGTAAATTTATGTTTTATTTTTTAAGGAAATTTCTTAAAAGGTTGCTAAAGGTCACTTAATTATTAGGTTGGTACAAAAGCAATATGATTTTGGAATGTGAATTTTAAATCACTGTAACTAGGCTCAAGCATATCTTTATTAATCAAAATAGGAACCATTACAATCAACATATTTTTGCCAATGAGAAATACATTTATTCCTAGCATAAAGATCCATGCTTCAGGATTCAAAGAACTCTTGCAAAGCATCTGCTGGTTGGGGAAGCATTTGCCCTGCAAAAAAGTTGTTGAGATGCTTGAAGAAGTGGTAGTCTGTTGGTGGGAGGTCTGGTCAAAATCGCAGATGAGGCAAAACTTTGTAAATCAATTTGTTTAACTTTTGAAGTGCTGGTTGTACAACCTATGGTTGGGCATTGTTGTGGAGAAGAATTGGGCCCTTTCTGCTGACCAATTTTGGCTGCAGGCATTGCAGTTTTCAGTATGTCTTATCAGTTTGCAGAGCATACTTCTCAGATGTAATGGTTTCACCAGGATTCAGAAGCTGTAGTGGATCAGACCAGCAGCAGACCACAAAACAGTGAAACAGTGACCATGACCTTTTTTTTTCCCCTTTTTTTTTGGTGCAAGATTGGCTTTGGGAAGTGTTTTGGAACTTCTTCTCCATCCGACCGCTGAGCTGGTCATCATTGGTTGTCATATAAAATCCACTTTTCATCACATGTCATAATCTGATTGAAAAATGGTTTGTTGTTAGTGCATAGAAGAAGAGATGATGTCATTTCAAAACAATTTTCTGATTTGCAATCAGGTCATGTTTTTGTTCAGTTGTTCAGTCATCTCCAATTCTTTATGACCTCATGGACTGCAGCATGCCAGGCTTCCCTGTCCTTCACTATCTCACGGAGTGGAGTTTGATCAAACTCATGTCCATAGAGACAATGATGCCATCCAACCATCTCATCCTCTGTCACCCTCTTCTCCTCCTGCCTTCAGGTTTTCCCAGCATCAGAGACTTTTCTAGTAAGTCAGCTTTTTGCATCAGGTGGCCAAACTATTGGAGCTTCAGCATCAATCCTTCCAATGAGCATTTAGGGATGATTTCCTTTAGGACTGACCGATTTGATCTCCTTGCAGTCCAAGGGACTCTCAAGAATCTTCTCAAACACCACAGTTCAAAAGTATCAATTCTTCTATGCTCAGCCTTCTTTATGTCCCAGCTTTCACATACATACATGACTACTGGAAACCACAGCTTTGACAAGACAGACTTTTGTCAGCAATTATGTCTCTGCTTTTTAATACACTGTCTAGTTTTGTCAAAACTTTTCTTTCAAGGAGCAAGTATCTTTTAATTTCATAGCTGTAATCATAGCCTGTAGTGATTTGAGAGAAAAAATTTTCCCCATATATTTGCAATGAATTGATGGGACTGGATGCCATAATCTTTGTTTTTTAAATGTTAAGTTTTAAGCCAGTTTTTTCACTCTCCTCTTTCATTTTCATCAAGAGGCTATTTAGTTCCTCTTTGCTTTCTGTCATAAGGGTGGTATCATCTGCATATCTGAGGTTATTGTTATTTCTCCCAGGAATATTGATTCCAGCTTGTGCTTCATCCAGCCCGGCATTTCGCATGATGTACTCTGCATATAAGTTAAATAAGCAAGGTAACAATATACAGCCTTGACATACCCCTTTCCCAGTTTGGAACCAGTTTGTTGTTCTAGGTCCAGTTCTAATTGTTGCATCTTGATCTGCATATGGGTTTTTCAGGAGGCAGGTAAACTGGCCTGGTATTTCCATCTCTTTGTTGTTTCCTAGAGTAAGAGAAGATGACACTTCAAAATGATTTTTTGTTTGATTTGTGGTCAGTTCATGAGGCACCAACTTTATGAGCTTTTTCACCTTTCCAATTTTCTTCAAATGCTGAATGACTGTAGAATGGTCAGTGCTGAGCTCTTCTGCAACTTCTTGTGTGGCTGTAAGAGGATCAGCCTCAGTGATCTTCTCAATTGACCATTGACAGCCACTTTTATCTTCAAGGCTCTTCTCCCCCTTGCAAATCCTCTTAAACCACCATAGCACTGTATGTTTGTTAGCAATTCCTGGGCCAAATACATTATTGATATTGTGAGTTGTCTATGCTGCTTTACAACTCATTTTGAATGTGAATGAAACTCTCAAATTTGCTTTTGTCTAACATCATTTCTATAGTCTAGAATAAATATTAATATAAAATAAACAGCAACTAATAAGTCATTAGCAAAAAAAAAAAAAGGCAAGAAATGCCCATTAAAATGATGTAAAATATGACCACATTTACTTAAGAATGTATCCTAATATTAAATGGCAAAGTTCAACAATGCAAAACTGCAATTACTTTTGCACCAATTTAATACAAAACAAAAATATATGCTCAGACTTACAGAATTAACTTATGGTTATCAGTGGGGAAGGGTGGATGGGAGGGATAGACTGGGAGTTTGGGAATGACATGTAAAAAAGCAAAAAAGCTTTATCAGTTTAAAAAAAAAAATGAATGGCTAAACAACAAAGTCCCACTGTATCGTATAGGGCCTGGGGAAGGAAATGGCAACCCACTCCAGTATTCTTGCCTGGAGAATCCTATGGATAGAGGAGCCTGATGGGCTACAGTCCATAGGGTTGCACAGAGTTGAACATGACTAAAGCAACTTAGCACACACATGGTATAGGGAACTATGCTCAATATGCAGTAATAAAGCAAAATGAGAAAGAATATAAAATATATATATACATATATATATGTCATATATAACTAAATCACTTCGCTGTAGACCAGAAACTAACACAATATGTAAATCAATGCTACTTCAATAAAAAATATGTTCTAAAGTAAGAATCCTGGATAAAAGATTATGATGATTTCAGATTTAATAGATACTGCCTAATTTTTCTTTATTCCTACCAAGGTTTTGCCAGATCAGAAATGACCAACTTTGAATTAAAAAAAAAATTCCAGTCTAAGAGTCAAACATTATATTATACAGTGACATCTATTATCTATTGGCTTTTTCTTTTTTAAGTATCACAGGGTTAGCCTTTTATATTAGTTTCTTTTGCTATTTGGAAGGTAGTCATTCGTTGTTTAAAAATATCATTGCCAGTGATTAGTCAGGAAACAGAGAAATGGGATTACTAATACCCTATGTCTGATCATTCTATCCTCATTAAATAATTTTGTTCTTTCTGTTTTCTCTATTATGTCCAGGATTAGGGAACTGGACAGGAATAGTTGCTTTTCCTTAAAGAGAAGACTCTCTGAAGAGAAAGTGTCTTTTGTTGGGGAAGTAAGCAGGGATGCATATGTAAATCTGACTGTTCAGATTACTGCCTCAATTTGTTGGAAGCACATTTTGTCAAAATATATGCCAGACTACCTAGAGTTTAAGAGCTTGAGAAATATACAGACAACTGCTCCAGACCTATTGAATTAGAATCTCTGGAAAATCAGGGCAGGGATCTACATTTTAACATTGCCCATATGCAGACTATAATTTGAATACCAATACTTCGAGGGAAAAAAAAATAAAGAGAGTCATTTCTATGTAATCATTAGATTTTACATTCAAGAATTGAATGTAAAATTAAACAAATAACTTGAAATGCCTACTGTAGACCACAGTTTTGTTTTGTTTTTGTTTTTTGTAAAAAGGAGAACTGTTAAGATATATAATTTAAAGAGGAAATATACATTAAAAGTGAATACACTGTTTTTCAATGTCCTTTGCACAATTTAATCAGCTGCAATTGCCCTGCTTAGACAAAACAGAAAAGGCTCAACATAAAACAGTTGTTTTGCTTTTTCTGTGTAATCACTATAAACAAGCACAGCAGGTAGATCCCTGAAACAGTTGTGAGCCTGAAAACGAAAGGTTTAAAAATAGTAAAGACAATTTTCTTACAAATGTGAGGTGTTACTTCTCACTCTTTACAGTGAATGACTGTCCATGTCTCTTTATGTTCAATGTTACTGATTTCAGAAACCTCATAATACCTGTTGACAGATTTAAAAAATGAACTTTTTTTCTTTTCTTACATCTGCGAAGGTAAAATTAGCTGCTTTGTTCACAGCACTTACACTTGGCGATATTTAACATTAGGTAGAGGTTATGTCTTCCGATTGGAAGACATAACCTTTTCTTTGTAGATGCACAGAATCAAAAATACTTCGTAATGTAGTCCATAGTAAGAGAAAGTAATAATATGTGACCATTAAAAGCCTCTGTGTGGAAAACAACTGTTTTATTTAAAATACATGTTTTTGTATTTATAAGGTAGTCTATCTTCTTTAATCTTCAAATAGTAGGTGGCAGGACTGATAAAAACCTGGGACCCGTGTTACCCGAAACGTTCTTGAAACACTCTGGATTACAGAAGTTCAAGAGAAGGAGGGAAGCTTAATGATCTCTTACAAAAAGAATTATTAGCCTTTTACTTTATGTAACACGAATGATATATCATATTCACATGCTTAATATGTTCTGCATATACCCTGCTCTTGATGATCCAGGGATTTTTCAGAGCAGCAGAGCAATTAGCAACACAGATTCTTTATCAATTAATCTGCTTAAATCTGCTCCCATTAGTACCCTTTATTCTTAGCCTCCATAAGGGTAAAAAGGCAACAATTTAATTAGGAGAAATTTCCTCACAGTAAACACATGTAATGGTTTCTTTACCATAAAGAACTTTTGTGATCTGGAAAAAGCAAATGAAGAATGAAAGGGGGTAGTCTATTACAGGGTGTGAAAAGCCCTATGAGATCAAGCTGTTCATTCTTTGCAGACAGGGAAGTAATGGGGCCTTAAGCAGGCTTGAAACTGGCCTGATCCTCCTCAAGCAGAGTGTAATCATATTACCCTGTGCTTTTGGTTGAAGTCATTTGTTTTTGGTTAGTAGTTAATTAGTTACAAGATATTTGAATATACTTTTTGAAACAATTGCAAGCTGGATAGTATTTAATTTATATTCTGTTAGGTTATTTTCTCCACAATTGAACAGCAATGCAGAATACAAATGTTGTTCCCCACATTCAACTCACTTTATTTTATTTGGGGATTTGAAAAAATTTCAGGGTTGAAAAAAGATCCTAGTATATTATATGATACTCTGTTCATATTCTTTTCAAAAGAAAGGATATTTGCAGTTATATAAGAGATTCATTAGAAATGATTACTAATAAAAAGTTTTATGAAAATATTAGTTAAATATATTTTATTATATGCCTTAAAAAAGTGGGCATTAAGTGTGAATCAAGTGGTTTAGTTTTTACTTGTACACAAACATTATTGTAAAAACATTTCCAACTTTAAAATGTTAAGAAACTTTAAAAATTTAAGAGAGGAAGCTTCATGTTGTTAAAAGATAAACTGGGTACTGTAATGGTTTCATTTTCACTTAGGGGAGAAGGCCTTCAGGCTCTGAAAATCAGCTGCCCATTTTGTCAACTTCTGACCACAGAGCTAATTTAAAAAGAAAATCCTTTAAAATATCTAGTCCGGTTTCAGCTGGGAGAAATAAATATTCCTAGCAACAATGAACATCTTGGAAGTAAAAGGAGTCCCCAGAAATGATGCAAAGGATACTCTGCTCCCAGGTTCCAGAGTCACTCTCAAAGATAAACAGTGAAACAGTTCCCTAAGAGCTGGCAGCAACATTAGGACCCAAGCTGCAAATGGAGTATACCCACATTTTTGTCCAGCAGTATTTTGGGTGTGCCCATCCAACATGAATTCTCAGGACGCAATAACAAGATGAACAAGAAGGCACTAGCTGTCCCTGGGTTGGAAAGGATCTACAAGCAATGGGTACCTGAAAGCAAATTCACAAATCCCAATTCAAACATCAAAGTCTTACTTTTTTTGCCTGCCAATCTGAATTTGGAAAGGAAGGGACAACATGAAATTGTACCTCTGTCTCTCAACCAGGCTCTACAGTAGAGATCTGGGAGAGCTGACTCTGGTAAGAATTTTTCCCTTTGCTGGTGTCTGCCACTTTTCCTGGGATCCTGTGTCTACAGGCTCTGAATGAGCTGGATGAAGGAGTAGGTCTCATCGTGGCCACCTGCAGAAGAGAAAAAGTCATTTTCCTTCTACCCTTTGTGATAAATGCTTGGCTGAGACTCCTTTCTCTCTAGGATACCTGGTAAGGGCAAAAGCTTATGTAGTTAAAAATTCTCCTCTGAGGCCACTGTAATTCAAGACTATATTTGGTAAAATTAACCTGTTTGTTCAGCTTTAAAACAACATTTTACTCACCTGAGGCTCCACACTGGATCCTGTTCAGTTTCAGTCAGACCCAGTCTGATCCCAGATCCAGACTGATTTTGAAGTCGGAACAAGTCTGAAAAAAGAAATGCTCAAATAAAGTGTGAAAACTCATAAAGCAAATCTGCAGAGTCAGGATCCAGAGAGACCTCCAGAGGCAGCAAGAAAGCAGTGAGCTCAAGAAGCTCCACAGACCTCTGTCAGGAACAAGGAAGTTGTAATAGATAAAAGAGGGGCTTGGTTATCACAAGGTGTTTTCATTTAAGGAATGACAGGAATCTATCACGATGATTACCTCTCTAGTGCTGATTTGACGGGCTGATTCCTAATTCACTGGTTTAAGATTCTGTTTCTTGGAGAGCTGACACTGAGTCTTGGTTTGGTGCTGTGGGGCTTAGCATAAGTGACCCCATTTTGGGTCTGCTGTCTTCTTTTTAACAGTGCACAATCAAACTTTGTTTAGAGACTTTTCTGATTGGATAGCATAAAAGTTTTAAACTCAAAGATTTACTATTATGGGTATACTTATTTGGCGATGTCAGGAAAGTAAAAACATGAACATATTCTAATAGGATTAGTCCTTACTTCATATTTTCATATGTTGGAATCATTTAAAATAGTTGCATTTTGTGTTTTTACATGTGTAGTTGTTGAATTAAATGTAGTATTTCAGTAAATATTTATTTGAAAGAAGGTTATTTTTCCTTTAGTTCTCCTACTTATGATTTTTTTCTAGATAATTCTGAACTGTAAGCAGCATGCTGTTCAGAAATGAGTTTGAGGTTTGGGATCAAACACACCTGCTCTAATGCTGACTTTGCCACTTAAACTTGTAGAAACAGGGACAGGCTATTTAATTTTTCTGAATTTCAGTTTCCCCCTGTGTAAAATGGAGATAATAATATCCAAGGATTTAAGGTATTTTGATTAAATGTAAGAAATATGTAACTGCTAGTTTTCTAAACACAATAAATATTAGTTCTCTTTCCTCTCATACCTCGGTAGAGACTTCATTTCGGGCACCTTTGTATATCCAGCTTTTAGCATAATACCCTTCCCTAGAGTCCCTTGGACTGCAAGGAGATCCAACCAGTCCATTCTGAAGGAAATCAGCCCTGGGATTTCTTTGGAAGGAATGATGCTTAAGCTGAAGCACCGGTACTTTGGCCACCTCATGCGAAGAGTTGACTCATTGGAAAAGACTCTGATGCTGGGAGGGACTGGGGGCAGGAGGAGAAGGGGACGACAGAGGATGAGATGGCTGGATGGCATCACGGACTCAACGGTTGTCAGTCTGAGTGAACTCCAGGAGATTGTGATGGACAGGGAGGCCTGGCGTGCTGCGATTCATGGGGTCGCAAAGAGTCGGACACGACTGAAAGACTGAACTGAACTGAACTGATGGCATACAAAACTAAATTCTGTTGATAACTGCTTTTTGGAAAAACAAGCTTTTAAAGAATAAACCTTATATAAAAATCATATTTTAGCATATTTCTTACCTGGCAGCTGAGGGATTTTTTTAAAGAAAATTTAAATGAAGTAATATTTATTAAAGATAAAGATTTTATTAATTTTATTTCTGTGACAGTGTTATATATAATTATAAAATAATTAGCATTGTTTGGTATTTTGCTTGTTTACTCTGCTTTCTTGGATTATTCTATTGTAAAATAAATGTGTGATGCTTATAAAAGTATTTGTCTAGGAGATATTAAAACTGATGCTCTGTTATCACAACTGGTTCTAAGCAAAAGAAACTAGTAAAAACTATGAACTTTCAGTGATCTAAAGATGCCAGAACTTTATGGGAACTAGCTGAAGACTTTTCTGATTATTGCATTTAAATTGTGCAATGACTTAACACGTGAAATTCAATCCAGGGAGCTGGTTCTCTATCCTTAGTTCGCATAACTTGCTTGAAACTACCACCAGCCTCAGCCAACTCTCTCCTTGTTCCCTGTACCACTAAGAGGGTTCAGCACTTAAAATCCTGGGTTTCTTTCCCTGAATCAGTGGAACTACACAGCATATATCACTGCCAGGCAATTCCTTGCCTGGGAAGTTAACATACTCAGACACTTGTTTTAATGCTGTTTTTGTTTTGTTTTGTTTTGTTTTTAAGCTCTGGTGATCTTTGCTTTATTATTTTAAATTATTTTTTAAAATGGTTAAAAATCACATGACTACAGGAGTACGTACTTGGAAAATGAGATGATCTTTTTCATTAGTAAAGGCTATGCTTCCCAACTGGCTAGCTGTGAGCCCCATTTAACATCTGAGCAATTGAAATTTGTCTGGTCAGGTTGAGATGCACTGGAAGTGTAATATACACAGTATTTCTGAAAACAGTAAACACACACACATGCATTGTAAAAATCTTAAAATTTTACACTGATTGCATGTTGAAGTGATGATATTTTGGTGTTTTGGATACATTGGTTAAATAAATACATTATTAAAATCAGTTTTACTTCATTTCACTTTTAAAATATGACTCATAAAATATCTGAAATTACATATGTGGCTTCTAGGGCTCCCTGGTGGCTCAGACAGTAAAGAATCTGCCTGCAGTGCGGAAGACCTGGCTTCTATCCATGGGTCGGGAAGATCACCTGGAGAAAGTAGTGGCAACCTACTCCAGTATTCTTGCCTGGAGAATCCCATGGACAGAGGAGCCTGGTGGACAGCAGTCTACAGGGGTCACAGAGAGTTGGGCACGACTGACCGACTAACACACGGACATGTCATGTGGCTTCCATACATCTATCAGACAGTCCTGATATAGATGTCAACTTGCCAGTTGTGTTTCTCTGCTCATTAACTATCAGAGAAGGCAATGGCAACCCACTCCAGTACTCTTGCCTGGCAAATCCCATGGATGGAGGAGCCTGGTAGGCTGCAGTCTATGGGGTTGCTAAGACATGACTGAGCGACTTCACTTTCACTTTTTGCTTTCATGCATTGGAGAAGGAAATGACAACCCACTCTAGTGTTCTTGCCTGGAGAATCCCAGGGACGTGGGAGCCTGGTGGGCTGCTGTCTATGGGGTCATACGGAGTTGGACACAACTGAAGCAACTTAGCAGAAGCAGCAGCTCATTAACTAAGCAGAAGCAGCAGCTCATCATCCCCAACTATTAAGCTGAAAGGCAGTAAAGTAGGACTGATAGAAATATGATGAAATTTTTTTATCTGGAATTCTTGGCTAAAAGAAAGGAAAAAAAGAAGAAAAGCAGCCAATAATCCTTGCAAATGTGACAGTCCTAGGTTATTTCCAAGCCTTAGCCATGTATCACTCTCAGGAACAGAGTTCAACAGCACTAATGGGAGATAATACTACTGAGAATATACATCCATGCCTTTAATATGGACATGTAATATCTGCTCTGAATATAATAGTAAAGAGTATAGGAAAGGAAAAACTTTTCTCCACCATCTTAGGGTCTCTGGCTGGATCTGAAAATTAAACAGATAAAGATAGAGTAACAGGAGAAAAACATACAAATTTGATATAACTCTCATGTGACAAAGGAGGCTTTTTAAGGAAAGAAAGACCCAAAGAAACAGACCTGAGTATTTTTATGCTAGGTTTGATGATAAGTGGGCCGTTGTGGAGAAATGTGATAGGTCAGGAGTATGAGGTAAGTGTAGTAAACTGGGGAAAATATAGCCGGACCTGCTTGTCTGATTCTTCTCAGTGTCCCTTTGTTCTCAGAGATAAGGATGCTCCTTTCCTCTGGGTGTAGAGAGGGCATATCTCACAAGAGGGTCTTATGACCTATTTGAAGGAAAAATGGTAGAGGAAGGTCTAAGTGAATGTCCTGCTTCTGCTCTTTTTTCATACTCCTTAGCTTAAATATTCAATTTCCAAGGTGCCTTCTTTTGGGGGTACCATGTCACAAGCTTCACCAAAGAACATCCAACATTCAAGCTTCACCAAAGAATATCTTTACAATCTGATTAGGGAAATGATGTATGACCTCAAACAAATTGCAGAAAAATTGGGCATACTGAAATTAGTCATGTACGGGAAATAATTACTAGGTGTGTGCTGACGTGGAAGACTAAGAAGTGGCTTATTTTATTTCATGTTAACTGTATATGTTATTCCTTCAGCAAGAAAATACTGAACCCCTAGAGTTTGAAAATGGTACAACAAATACAGATTGTTCTGTGTAAAAGGCTTCACTTAAGACTTTTAAGTATTTATTCCTATCATTTAAGTCATACTTAAAAAACAAGAAAAAGAAAAAAAAATCATGTATATGTGGTTTAAGTTAAAATATATTCTCTTGGGGTTAAAACTGACTGATCTGAAATTTATAATGGTGATTTTTAATGACTGCCAAGCACTCCATTGAATTGATAAGACTAAACATGTATAAAATTTTTCATTTCTGTTTGCAAAGTGCTGCAAGGAACAACCTTTAACCCTCACATTAATTGAGACACATCTTATATCAGTTTTTGAAGTTCACAACTAAAAAAAAAAATTAAAGTGGAATCATCTAAACCATACCATTATAGGGTACTTAGTGGAAATTTTAGCTCTCACAAATTCCTGGCATGGATGCAACATGATGAAGCAGCTTCCCAAATCAATTCTATTGAACTCTGTTATGCTGGAGTTGCAGTTCAGTTAATATCTGAAAAGAGAAAATAATCTTAGATAACTGAATATAATTTATAAAGGAATAATTATATCTTTAAGCAAAAGGTGACTACATGTTTTCACATATTGTTTGAAAATTAAACAAAAAAACATTTTATGTTTCAAATGAAGTAAACTCTTGTTCTCTTTTGAGAAAACTTAGGTGTAGAGGGTGAGGTGGAGAGAACATTTGCTTGTGTTTCCTTTCATTTGATCTGTCACCATTCAGTGGGCTTGCAACAAAAGAACCATCAAATGCATGATTAACATCATGTATGCATGTTTCAGTCCAGTTTCTTGACAAGATATCAAATCCTCTGAGTTTTATGTGAGAAGTAATCCCAAGATCCAATGTCAGCATAATTCCCCCAAGTCAGCTTAAATATTTATCATTCTCTCTTAAATCAAATAATCTCCTAAGTTCATTTGGATTCCATTTCAATTTATATCTATCAATCTGTATCTGTCTCTTTACATGGGATTATATACATATACACAGACACACAAACACACATATATTTTTTTCCTTCGATTCTTCTAACGGATTGCTGAAACATGTGCCATTTGTTTCCCTTCATAGTACTCTAAAGAAATACATAAAAAATCATGTGCAGGGTTGACAAATTATCTTTTGGGAAAGTCTAAACCTGGAAAATATATGAGGAGGAAAGACGTTTATCATGATTACTAGACTACAGTCTCAGTAGGCTGGGATTATTGTAAGTAAAATTGATTTTGTCCATGATTTGATTTTAATTTAGTTTAGCAGAATCATATTCTACAAGAAAGAGATGTTTAATTTAGTATATTGTGATGAAAAGACTTCACTTCAATGAATTTTAATGCATTTAGTGTGATAAAAGCACTAACTGATTATCAGGTTTTTTAAAATAGTTATTGCTTATTATTTTATTACCATCTAAATAATTTTTCTGCTAATAATATTTATATTAAATCTAGAAAATATTCTAAGTTTTTGTACTTGTACTCTGGCTTATTGCCTCTGTAAAATATAGCAATTTAGAAAAAATAAATAGGATTTAAAATTTGCTGCACAGGTTTTTTTCATTTGGAAGTTTGTTTTGCTTTTTTGAACTGGAGGTTTACAGAGAAACCATTTGCCTCAGAGTTAGTTGGAGCTGTCTAATTATCAGCTACAGTTGTAAACAAGGGTCTATGGAAACCAATCTCCTGTAATTTTCCAGTCTACTGTTTTTCAATATAAGGCGTTAGAACACTTGGCAATTTTGAAGATTCTTCTCAACAGAGGTCTCTAGCACTTTATAGTTGGGACCAGATGGGACTAAATTCTGAGGTTAACAACAAGGCCCTGAGAACTATCCAAGCAAAGGAAAGAGACAAAAGAGGAAATTCAGAGGGTGGAGCAGCATATTTCTCTTTCTATTGAATAATTTATGCCAAAATGTTCTTGCTCTGTCTCCATTTTTCCTATAGACTCTTGATGCTGTGTATCATGTCAGTTCATTATATTCCCTGCAGCTCTACAAACTATTTGGAGTAAATTTTTGAGTCTTAATGAATGCAAAGAATATTCACTTTGATTTTATGTTAAGGCTGCTATTCTCTCTACGTCAAATAATTAAAACCATCTTTTAGCTCTGTATTATTAATTTGGTTCACAGACATTTTGTAACATAAAATTACGAAGTCAAATCAGAATGGCTCTGTGCATGCAGCGTGCATTTTGTTGTTGCTTTTAAAGTCAAAAATTAAATAGTACTTGAGACCTAATGTGCTAATTAACTAACAGTGTGATATAGAAGAAAGGAGGTTGACCATAGTAAGACAGGAGTAGATTTTTTGCTTAGAAAAGCTTCTTAAATTCTGTGAATCCCAGGTTCATTTAGTAAGCTGGATAGAACTTTAATAATATTTACTTAAGTGCCTTATTGTATGCATTAAAATTATCCAGTATAGGTAAAGGCTTCCCACAAACAGCCTGGAACTAGCACTTAAGAAATGGTGGCGCTCTAGCTGATATTTATGCTTCCTGACTCATTTGTGTTTACAGCATCCCTTGTGAATAGTGCACAGTGAATTGTGGGCGGAAGTGAGGTTTATCCCCCTGGGCTGGAGTATATAATTGCTTATGGAGATTGTCCAGAACTCTGCCTTTATCTCTATTATGGGAGCCAGCAATGTTACAGGTAGCAGCCCATCAGCTAAAATCTCAAACAGAGCAGAGCCTCCAGCTGACCTGGGATGGGCTACCATATGAGTGAGGAGTAAGCCTTGTTTTGCTTTAAGCCAGTAAGTATTGAGGGCTATTTACTGCAGCATACTCTAGACTATCATAATTTTATCATCTTAGTTATAGCATTTAATACCTACGTTATTCTACTTCTTTGAAACTATTTACCATTTAACAGCAAATTCTGATCTTGATTAAGAAACTTTAAAACAGTTTTATAGATATCTTCTCATCCCTTTCAAGAGAAAAGTAATGAAACTCTTACTGTTCTTAAACACGTTAGGAGAAAAAAAAAGCTGAATCTACATCATTAATTTCATGAAGCTGAAGTATGGTTAGCTAATTTCTCCACAACTGTTTTAGAATACAATTTACTCCCAGGACTTCTGGTTTCAGAATAATTTTATAATTTCCTCAGATTGTTGTATGAAATATATATGTATATACATTGCATTTTTTTAAAGACCATCTCTCCAGATGTTGTTACAGGAAAACACAAGTGTTCATAGTTCTGTTGATTATCTTTTTCTTCCTTTTCAACATATATCTGCCTCTGCAAATGTGAGCTAACAATATCCAGTGTGCCGTATGCAGTCATACAGTTGAAATGGAGAGAGATACGCTTGCCTTTTATTTTATCTAAGATGGTTAACATTGTGAAAGAAATCTTGCATCCTCTGCAGATTTCTCTTTCACCATACTTGGGAGCTGAAAGTGAGGCTTTTGTCTGATGAGTGTAGGTAGCATGCTTGTGCCCATTCTGATAAACACTGGAATTTTTCCTGCAATATGTTGAGTTATTTGGAGTATAGGTCACAAGCTTTAGTGTGTTGTGTTTTACTGGCTTTTTAATCTATCTATCTAATCTCTGCAATTTCTTGTCTGTGTTTCACTATCTGTTTGGGGCAAATAAGATTGATAGTGGTACCTGGATTCTTGTCACTTGGGGCCTGGGGAAACAGTATAAGACACATCACCCTAGCTGAAGCAAAGGAGCTCTCCTTTGGCCTCTGTCTTATCAGTAATCTTTGACTTCCACCAGCTGAGCTGCTGGACTGCTTCACTCCATCTCCTTCTCCTCCAGAATTCAGAGTAATGAGAATTCCCCCACCATTACCGCCTGCGAATCCCGCGCGGAGATTACATCAGTTCATTTAGCTGGAGCTTTTCAGGCACTCGTTGGCAGAAATTGATTTGGTTCCTTTGCTTTTGGATTCTGCCCAAAAGACAGACTCAAGTAAGCAGATTCTGCACTTACAAGGTCTGTTTCAGATAATTACCTGAAAATTTAGAAAATGTAAGGCAGTAGGGAGGTTGTTTCTCTTTATCTGTAAACCCACTAAGAACACGTCTATAATGCAGTTTTTTTTTTTTTTTTTTTTAAGTGCGTTTCTTCCTGGGAGTTTGTCTAGAGGGAAGCGACATGAAGAGAAATGAAAAAGTTAATTGATTTGCTTTTCAGATTGTTTCATTAGAAAGTTTCTAAAAGACAAAAAAAAAAAAAAAGTAAATTGAAAAAAAACGTAGCATGTATTTTTAACCAATCTTTTCTTCATCAGTCATGATGTCATTTCAAATATGTTACTTGCCAGTTTTCAAACCACAGTTTCTTTGCATACAAATATAGCAATTACCTTATACCTGTACTGGCTGTATATATAGAGATGGGATTAATGCATCCTCCCTTCTCTCAAAGACTTTGTAGTTCAACAAGGATTAGTTTTTCCATTCATTTGTTGGTCTCCATGACTGATCTGTAAGGTTCTGGTGGAGGCTGTCAAATGACTAAAAAAAAAGAAAAGAAAAATTTTACATTTGTTGATAACCCTTGTGATTGAAAGCAGTCCAGGACTTGACCTCAGGCAACACCTCTGGATTCCTTACCCTGCGGACATGGAGACAATGGGAAAGATAAGCAGAGAAAGGTCACTTTGAAGTAGGATCTTTAGCACTATGTTTCTGTTTTTGCTACTGCTAAACATACATTGAGGGTTTCCCCGGTGACTCAGGGGTTAAAGCATCTGCCTGCAATGCAGGAGACCTGGGTTTGATCCCTGGGTCGAGAAGATCCCCTGGAGAAGGAAATGCCAACCCATTCCTGTATTCTTGCCAGGAGAATCCCATGGACGGAGGAGCCTGGTGGGCTACAATCCACGGGGTCACAAAGAGTCGGACACGACTGACCAAGTGATTTAACTAAACAATATGTTAAATCTTTTTTCATATTTTACCTGATGTAATCTAACTTCACATGAGTACAAAAACAATAATTAAATTTCAGGAAGTAATTTGAGTTATCAGCTATTCAAGACAAGTTTCATTTTGTTCTATAATGATAATAACATTATTATTACTGATATTAATAATAAAATGGACAAACTAGATTTTATTTGCCAAATAAGGTGCCTTTACTTCCTCCTCAAAGATTTTATGCAAGAGCTTTTTAATTTAAATGATTTTAAAGGAAACCTTTATAGAGGAGACATCACAGTCAGTTCAGTTGCTCAGTCGTGTCAGACTCATTGTGACCCCATGGATTGTAGGACTCCAGGCTTCCCTGTCCATCACCAACTCCCAAAGCTTGCTCAAACTCATGTCCATCGAGTCGGTGATGCCATCCAACCATTTCATACTCTGTGTCCCCTTCTCCTTCTGCCTTCAATCTTTCCCAGCATCAGGGTCTTTTCAAATGAGTCCGTTCTTTGCATCAGGTGGCCAAAGTATTGGAGCTTCAGCTTCAGCATCAGTTCCTCCAGTGAATATTCAGGATTGATTTCCTTTAGGATGGACTGGTTGGACCTCCTTGCAGTCTAAAGGACTCCCAAGAATTTTCTCCAACACCGCAGTTCAAAAGCATCAATTCTTCGGTGCCCAATCTTCTTTATGGTCCTGCTTTCACATCCATACATGACTACTGGAAAAACCATAGCTTTGACTAGCTTTGGAAATATCACCAAAGGTTCCTGTTTTCTGATCTCTGAGGAATTGTGGAAGGAAAATCCAGTTCACACTGTCTGGGGAATGATGCAGAGGTGGAAGGAATTGGTCTATATTATTTTGATGCTCTACTTGATTTTAAATCAGGGAATTTTGCTCTCAAAGTGACTCAGAGAAACTAATTTAGGGAGAAAGGAGGAAATAGAAGTTGAAAAGGCTGATTTGAATGTCATCATGTTTCTATTATATGGTGATATTTGTCAGAATTGTGGTGCTGGTAGTGAGAATGGAAATGGAAGGATTGTTAACAGAGTCATTTCAAAAGAAAACAAAAGTTATACCCAAGTCTTAGAGAATGATTAAATATGAAAAACAGGTGAGAAAAAAGAATTGAAAGTATTTACAATTTGTGACGTGACATAGCAGAAGAAAAGAAAGAAACAGCAATAAGAAACAAGATAGGTGTTTGTTGATACAAAGGTCCTAGATGTAAAGTTGAGCCCTCCACTAATGCTGTGAGAGCTTGGGGAAGTTACCTAACTTTTCAGGACTTCTCTTCTTCTTGGATACATTTAGCAATTGTGAAAACTGTATGGAATGAATCAAGGGAAACCCCCAGCATCTCTGGTCTCCTTTGCTGCCAAGCAGGGCTGAGGCACGTTGTATATCTGACCTCCCAAAATCCTTCCAGTAAAATGGTGAGGAAGGTTGTCTCTCATTAGGACCTAGAATAGTGGAGGTCAAGTGTCATGAGCAACCTGCCCTGGTTGTAGGAGGCTGTAATAAAATATTAGACTTCACTTTGAGTAATAGGCTCTAGGTTCATCCATGTCATTAGGACTGACTTGAATGTGTCCTTTTTTTTTTAATAACTGAGTAATATTCCATTGTGTATATGTACCATAATTTCTGTATCCATTCATCTGTCAGTGAACAGCTAGGTTGCTTCCATGTCCTGCTGCTGCTGCTGCTGCTGCTAAGTCACTTCAGCCGTGTCTAACTCTGTGACCCCATAGACGGCAGCCCACCAGGCTCCCCTGTCCCTGGGATTCTCCAGGCAAGAAACTGGAGTGGGTTGCCATTTCCTTCTCCAATGCATGAAAATGAAAAGTGAAAATGAAGTCGTTCCATCGTGTCCATGTTCTAGGTATTGTAAAAAGTGCAATCTAGAGGGGTGGGATGGGGTGGGAGATGGGAGGGGGGTTCAGGAGGGAAGGGCCGTGTGTACACCTATGGCTGATTCATGTTGATATATGGCAGAGGCCATGGCCAACACAATATTGTAAAACAATATCCTCCAATTAAAAAAAAATAAAAAATATATCACAGACTAGGTGGCTTAGAAACAGAAGAAATGTGTTGTTCAAAATTCTGGAGTCTGGAAGTCCAAGATCAGGGTGCAGCATGGTCAGGTGACTGTCCTTTTCGAGGTCACAGACTTCTCATTATATTTTCACATGGAGGGGAGGGGTTGAGTGCTTTGTGGGTCTATTTTATAAGATCACTAATATCTTTCATGAGGGCTCTATCGTCATGACCTCATCACCTCCAAAAACCCTAGTCCTACCATCACCTTTGGGAATTAGGATTTCAATATATGAATTTTTAGGATTACAAATTCAGACTATGGTGTTCCTAAGGGACATAGTTAGTGAGTTTCACAATTAGAAATCACATCCAGGTGAGCCACAACCCCTGTTACAAAGCTGGCACTCAATGAATACCATTTATCCTCTTTGAAAACAGAAGTTTTTATACTTATTGAATATATAATTAAAGTAGCAGACCCTCATCCCAGAATTTAAAAAGCACATACCTAAGAATATACATAGATAAGCCCAAAATGTTGCTGTTGTATACATCCTTAAAGCAACTGAGCAACTGATAGGTTCAAAGTCAATTTCTATAAAATTAAAAAATAGCTTAATTAGAAAAATCAGTGCAATACTATCAAAAGAAATAAATTTCTTATGCACAGTTGTTTATTCTGTTAAGCTTTATCTGTTACTGTGTTTGATGAGGCAAATATTGTAACTTTATTCAGTTCAGTTCAGTTCAGTTCAGTCGCTCAGTCGTGTCTGACTCTTTGAGACTCCATGAATCGCAGCATGCCAGGCCTCCCTGTCCATCATCAACTCCCGGAGTTCACTCAAACTCGCATTCATTGAGTCAGTGATGCCATCCAGCCATCTCATCCTCTGTCGTCCCCTTCTCCTTCTGGCCCCAATCCCTCCCAGCATCAAAGTCTTTTCCAATGAGTCACCTCTTCACATGAGGTGGCCAAAGTACTGGAATTTCAGCTTCAGCATCATTCCTTCCAAAGAAATCCCAGGGCTGATCTCCTTCAGAATGCACTGGTTGGATCTCCTTGCGGTCCAAGGGTCTCTCGAGAGTCTTCTCCAACACCACAGTCCAAAAGCATCAAGTCTTCAGCGCTCAGCCTTCTTCACAGTCCAACTCTCACATCCATACATGACCAATGGAGAAACCATAGCCTTGACTAGACGGACCTTAGTCGGCAAAGTAATGTCTCTGCTTTTGAATATGCTATCTAGGCTGGTCATAACTTTCCTTCCAAGAAATAAGCGTCTTTTAATTTCATGGTTGCAATCACCATCTGCAGTGATTTTGGAGCCCGAAAAAATAAAGTCTGACACTGTTTCCACTGTTTCCCCATCTATATCCCATGGAGTGATGGGACCAGATGCCATGATCTTCGTTTTCTGAATGTTGAGCTTTAAGCCAACTTTTTCACGCTCCTCTTTTACTTTCATCAAGAGGCTTTTTAGTTCCTCTTCGCTTTCTGCCATAAGGGTGGTGTCACCTGCATATCTGAGGTTATTGATATTTCTTCCGGCAATCTTGATTCCAGCTTGTGTTTCTTCTAGTCCAGCGTTTCTCATGATGTACTCTGCATAGAAGTTAAATAAGCATGGTGACAATATACAGCCTTGACATACTCCTTTTCCTATTTGGAAGCAGTCTAGTGTCTTGAATTGGTGTTTCGTGAGCCTGGATCCTCTTCCCAACGGAGACCCAAGACTATAGTTCTGGTCACTCGTTCCCTCTCAAATGTCACTGGCCCTCCTTGATTGACCACTTTGTCTACAATCACCATCTACAACATGTTGCATTCCACAACCCACTGTACTTTTCTTTATTACAGTTGCAATTACTTGACAGCATGGTATAATTTTATTCTTCATTTTTTTTCTTTATCTCTATTGGAATATAAAGTACTGAAGTTTGTTTTGTACCTAGAAAGATTCCAGTACACAATAGGCAGCAGATATCTATTGCATACATGAACAGAAGAGTTTCTAGGTAGCAAAGAGTTACACTTGGACAATAGTGTAACCATATTTGCTATTTCAGAGTAACAGAGAAAGACAGAACAAGGAGAGGGGCAGAGTTGAGCCTGAACCCTTGGTGCAGGAGAGGAAGAAGAAAACAGCATGCAGTTAGAAGCACATGGAATGCTCTCACTTCTGATGTGGTCATCTACTAAAATGCCCCTTAGCCACTTTTTACTCAGTACTGTTTAAAGCCATGCTTCCTTTAAAAAAAATTAATCTGAAAACCAGTATTTACAAGCTGCCATATATTTGCAAGAGGTGCTGTGCTGTGCTTAGTTGCTCTGTCATGTCTAACTCTTTGTATCCCCATGGACTATAGCCTCCCAGGCTTCTCTGTCCATGGGGATTCTCCAGAAAAGAATACTAGAATGCGTTGCTGTGCCCTGCTCCAGGGGATCTCCTGAAACCCAGGGATCAGACCCAGGTCTCCTGCATTCCAAGCGGATTCTTTACCATCTGAGCCACTGGGGAAGCGCATATTTGCAGGTTAGCTGTATCCAGTTAACTTCAGAATGTGGGCATTGTGTATCAGGTGATGCCTTCATCTCTAGCTAGAAGCTGTTTCAAAGGTGTGCTAATGTATAGAAAACTATTAATACAATTGTTTGTTACTCTTTGTGGATCAGTTCAGTTCAGTTGTCAGGCGAGGTGAGCCAATAACACATTAATATTTGACATGGATCATAGGCAAGCTCTTATTGCTATTTAAGATTACCCATATTTTTAAAAGCATAAAAATCTATTTGTTCTCATTTATAGTAATACTTCTGCTGTGGGAGGAAAGTATATGTAGTTATAAGTTCAATTATAGCTCCTGGCTTATTGGTAGCGATGTCCTAGATGGTACTGTGGTCCTGATGAGAGCAATGCAGTGAAAAATGAAGATCATGCTGAGTACAACAGAAGCTTAAAATGAGATTGTGTTTAAATTCACTGCTGGGACTTGCACACTTGGCACTGGAGAACATGGGGTCACTATAGTAAGATAAGGAACATTCAATCATATCCATCAGGGAAGCTAAGTTACTGGTTCTGTGGCTCTTGTTTAAATGCCAAATTTCTTTTTGATGATATATTTGCTCATATGTGAGTATGTGTGTATATACAGACACACAAACACACAGTTATATGTGAATATTGAACACACACATTATATTTACATAAAACATGAGAGGAATAAAAATTATGAAGACATAAAAAATCTATTTTCCATTAATATGTTATTATTTCACAATGCTTTGATGTAAAAGAAGATACATATGGTATTATATAATGTAAAACATAAGGATTGAGAAATGTTTTCGTATGATTTTAAAAGTTATCATTTAAACTTGATACTAATTAAATCAGATAAAAATTGGAACTATGTAAATAAAATCAATTATGTGAGTTTTATTTGCATGTTCGTAATTACAGATTTTCAGAGAATAATACTGAGTCCAAAAAAACCATGAAATTGTAAGTAAGAAGGAGGAAAGGGAAAAAGAACACATTTTATTCACGAGCTTGTTTTCTGTTAGGTATAACAATTGATCTTTTTGGGGTGGGAATACTATTTATGCTCAGCGCTAATGTAAAAGCTAAGTATCAACTTCATCTTTAGAAGAAAAGAAACAAAATGTTAGAGACAATTAGTAATTTGGCCATGGTTAAACTGGTAGTCATGGGTAGAACCAGGATTTAGCCTCAGATCTTTCTGGATTCAAAGTCCATCTTTATTATTTCTGGGTATGCTCAATTTTCATTTTTTCCCTCCTTCTACAAAAATAATGCTACCTAATTTTATTTGTCTGTTGTGTCTATTTTTCCTGTAATCTTTTAGGAAAGGGCACCAAAAGTAAGCTTAATTTAGTGCTGGGAATGTGCTAAAATCTTTCAGACACAGCAAATACATGGCTAATAGGTCTAGATTAAATAAAGTTTGCTTTTGATGACAAACTACGGTGCTGATGACCTATGACCTATAAGATGCACATTTTGATTATTTCCAAGTGTTGTCATGCTGAGAATTTCATATCCTCCCAGCTTTTCCCCTAGACTGTTGCCAGTGGATAATAACTTGGTTTGAATCTAAGAGAGGTTAATTTAAAAACTACTGTGCTTCCCTTTAGATTTCTATCATTCAGTTACTCATTTATTCAATAAACACATAGTGAATACAAACTTAAGTAGACACTGCATCAACCTTCTCTGATTCTATGGAAACTAAAGACTTCTACAAAGGTTGGGAACACAGTTTTGAAGACAAGTAGACCATTCAGGTATGACCTAAATCAAATCCCTTATGATTATACAGTGGAAGTGAGAAATAGACTTAAGGGTCTAGATCTGATAGATAGAGTGCTTGATGAACTATGGAATGAGGTTCGTGACATTGTACAGGAGGCAGGGATCAAGACCATCCCCATGGAAAAAAAATGCAAAAAAGCAAAATGGCTGTCTGGGGAGGCCTTATAAATAGCTGTGAAAAGAAGAGAGGCAAAAAGAAAGGAGAAAGGGAAAGATATAAACATCTGAATGCAGAGTTCCAAAGAATAGCAAGAAGAGATAAGAAAGCCTTCTTCAGTGATCAATGCAAAGAGATAGAGGAAAACAACAAAATGGGAAAGACTAGAGATCTCTTCAAGAAAATTAGAGATACCAAGGGAACATTTCATGCAAAGATGGGCTAGATAAAGGACAGAAATGGTATGGACCTAACAGAAGCAGAAGATATTAAGAAGAGGTGGCAAGAATACAAGGAAGAACTGTACAAAAAAGATCTTCATGACCCAGATAATCATGATGATGTGATCACTAATCTAGAGCCAGACATCTTGGAATGTGAAGTCAAGTGGGCCTTAGAAAGCATCACTACGAACAAAGCTAGTGGAGGTGATGGAATTCCAGTTGAGCTGTTTCAAATCCTGAAAGATGATGCTATGAAAGTGCTGCACTCAATATGCCAGCAAGTTTGGAAAACTCAGCAGTGGCCACAGGACTGGAAAAGGTCAGTTTTCATTCCAATCCCAAAGAAAGGCAATGCCAAAGAATGCTCAAACTACTGCATAATTGCACTCATCTCACATGCTAGTAAAGTAACCCTCAAAATTCTCCAAGCCAGACTTCAGCAATACGTGAACTGTGAACTCCCTGATGTTCAAGGTGGTTTTAGAAAAGGCAGAGGAACCAGAGGTCAAATTGCCAACATCCGCTGGATCATGGAAAAAGCAAGAGAGTTCCAGTAAAACATCTATTTCTGCTTTATTGACTATGCCAAAGCCTTTGACTGTATGGATCACAATAAACTGTGGAAAATTCTGAAAGAAATGGGAATACCAGACCACCTAACCTGCCTCTTGAAAAATCTGTATGCAGGTCAGGAAGCAACAGTTATAACTGGACATGGAACAACAGACTGGTTCCAAATAGGAAAAGGAGTACGTCAAGGCTGTATATTGTTACCCTGCTTATTTAACTTCTATGCAGAGGACATCATGAAAAACGCTGGACTGGAAGAAACACAAGCTGGAATCAAGATTGCCGGGAGAGGTGGGAGGGGGATTCAGGATTGGGAGCTCGTATACATCCATGGTGGATTCATGTCAATGTATGCAAAACCAATACAGTATTGCAAAGTAAAATAAAGTAAAACAAAAATAAAATAAAATACAGTAAAATAAATAGAAAATGAAAAGAAAAAAAAAAAGATTGCCGGGAGAAATATCAATAACCTCAGATATGCAGATGACACCACCCTTATGGCAGAAAGTGAAGAGGAGCTAAAAAGCCTCTTGATGAAAGTAAAAGAGGAGAGTGAAAAAGTTGGCTTAAAGCTCAACATTCAGAAAACGAAGATCATGGCATCTGGTCTCATCACTTCATGGGATATAGATGGGAAAACAGTGGAAACAGTGTCAGACTTTATTTTTTCGGGCTCCAGAATCACTGCAGATGGTGACTGCAGCCATGAAATTAAAAGACGCTTACTCCTTGGAAGAAAAGTTATGACCAACCTAGACAGCATATTCAAAAGCAGAGACATTACTTTGCCGACTAAGGTCCGTCTAGTCAAGGCTATGGTTTTACCAGTGGTCATGTATGGATGTGAGAGTTGGACTGTGAAGAAGGCTGAGTGCCAAAGAATTGGTGCTTTTGAACTATGGTGTTGGAGAAGACTCTTGAGAGTCCCTTGGACTGCAAGGAGATCCAACCAGTGCATTCTGAAGGAGATCAACCCTGGGATCTTTGGAAGGAATGATGCTGAAGCTGAAGCTCCAGTTCTTTGGCTACCTCATGTGAAGAGTTGACTCATTGGAAAAGACTCTGATGCTGGGAGGGATTGGGGGCAGGAGGAGAAGGGGACGACAGAGGATGAGATGGCTGGATGGCATCACGGACTCGATGGACGTGAGTCTGAGTGAACTCTGAGAGATGGTGATGGGCAGGGAGGCCTGGCGTGCTACGATTCATGGGGTTGCAAAGAGTTGGACACGACTGAGCGACTGAACTGAACTGAACTGAACTGAATATAAAGAAGAGAAGTAGGTATATGGGGGTCCATCTACTGTTACCCCAAAACACCTGGCATATGTAAAAAGGTATAGCTGCTGCTCCTCAATGTTCATCCATTGTTAACACGTAGTCATATAACTCAGTATTGCATGAAATAGAATTTTTCAAAAGAACAAAAAAAATTCAGATTTTTATATGCAATTAGTCATTTTTAAATATTGGGACATTTTAGTTGTTTAGGTACAGAACAAATATATTTCCCCTGTACTCCAACACTTTGAAATTCATGTTCTATAGAGATATATTGAATATGATCTAGACTAGACAGTGAGTTCCTAGAGGACCAGGATCATCTTAGGAGCCAATGTGGGTTAGTAATTGTTTGCTTAATAAGGTAGAGACACTTATTCATTAGGAAGCCAATGGTGATGCCTAATGAGTGGAAAGTAAGCCTCTGACCAAGATGGAGAGAAGGTATCTATGAGCTCCACTATATCATGAGTATCTTGAGATGACAGTGCCATTTAATGACTCAGGTCCATGTTGTTGTTGGTGTTATCCATTTTATAAATGAAGGAGAGAGTATATTCAAGTAAAGCTCATGAAATTGCATCCTCCAACAAATACATTTTCAAAATAACTGAAATCTTATGTCCAATATACTTTATTTTCTATTTTTAAAAAAAATTTTATTGAAGTATTGTTACTTTACAATGTTTTGCTAGTTTCTACTGTACAAGAAATTGAATCATCTGTAAACATACATATATCCCCTCTTTTTCAGATTTTCTTCCCATTTAGGTCACCACAGGGGAGTGAGTTCCCTATGCTATACACTAGGTTTTCATTAGTTATTATTTACATATACTATTAATAGTGTATATATGTCAGTTCCAATCTCCCAGTTCATCCCATCTCCCCTTCCCCCTTGATATCTATCTGTACCTCTGTGCTTATTTCTGCTTTATAAGTAAGATCCTCTATAATAGTCTCTAAATTGACTTTAAATTCTAGTGGTTTTAAATTATATTCTTATGAAGTGTTGCACAACATATTTAATCTTGCTAATCTTCAATTTTATAATATATACAGATAACATAATAACAAAACTCATGGAGCTTCTGTGACATTTATTTGAGATAACATGCATTATGTTCTTGAGATAACATGCATGAAGAGTGTGTAACATCTAATTGTTTTCCAATAAATGATAGATATATTACAGCTATGGTTTTGTGGTTAAACCTGTGTTCTGTATGCTGTAGCTCTGAGGACAAAGGTTGCCAAACACCATGTCAATGACATTGATTTCTGATAAGGTAGAGACAGTTACTTTTCATGGTCCCACACAACACACTTGGTTTTTTTCTAAGGAGCCATGTTGAAAAAGCAAGAGAGTTCCAGAAAAAACATCTATTTCTGCTTTATTGACTATACTAAACCCTTTGACTGAGGATCACCACAAACTGTGGAAAATTCTTTAAAACATGGGAATACCAGACCACCTGACCTGCCTCTTGAGAAATCTGTATGCAGGTGAGGAAGCAACAGTTAGAACTGGATGTGGACCAACACACTGGTTCCAAATTGAAAAGGAGTACATTAAGGCTGTATATTGTCACCCTGCTTATTTAACTTATATGCAAATACATCTTGAAAAATGCTGGGCTGTATGAAGCACAAGCTGGAATGAAGATTGCTGGGAGAAATATCAATAACCCCAGATATGCAGATGACACCACCCTTATGGCAGAAAGTGAAGAAGAACTAAAGAGCCTCTTGATAAAAGTGAAAGAGGAGAGTGAAAATGTTGGCTTAAAACTTAACATTCAGGAAACTGAGATCATGGCATCCGGTTCCATCACTTCATGTCAGGTAGATGGGGAAACAGTGGACACAGTGGCAGACTTTATTTTTGGGGCTCCAAAATCACTGCAGATGATGACTGCAGCCATGAAATTAAAAGACGCTTACTTCTTGGAAGAAAAGCTAGAAAGCACATTAAAGAGCAGAGACATTACTTTGCCAACAAAAGTCTGTCTAGTCAAGGCTATGGTTTTTCCAGTAGTCATGTATGCACGTGAGAGTTGGACTATAAAGAAAGCTAAGCACTGAAGAATTGATGCTTTTGGACGGCGGTGTTGCAGAAGACTCTTGAGAATCCCTTGGACTATGAGGAGATCAACCAGTCCATCCTAAAGGAGATCAGTCCTGAGTGTTCATTGGAAGGACTGATGTTGAAGTTGAAACTACAATACTTTGGCCACCTGATACAAAGAGCTGACTCATTTGAGAAGACCCTGATGCTGGGAAAGATTGAGGGCAGGAGGAGAAGGTGATGACAGAGGATGAGATGGCTGGATGGCATCAAAGACTCAATGGACATGAGTTTGGGTAAACTCTAGGAGTTGGTGATGGACAGGGAGGCCTGGCATGCTGCAATCCATGGGGTCGCAGAGTTGGACACAGCTGAGTGACTAAACTGACTAAAGCAGCTATGTCAGGGGGCCCAAAGTTCACCAAGAATAAAGGCCTTGCTTCCTTGTGAATACAGAGTCATCTTTAGCACCTCTCTCCCAACCTCCAGTCAATCAGATTCAGGCTGTCCAGAATTTTTCAGTAATGAAAGTGAAGATCACTCAGTCATGTCTGACTCTTTGCGACCCCCATGGACTATACAGTCCATTGAATTCTTCAGGCCAGTATACTGGAGTGGGTAGCCTCTCCCTTCTCCAAGGGATCTTCCCAACCCAGGGATCGAACCCAGGTCTCCCTCATTGTAGGCAGATTCTTTACCAGCCGAGCCACAAGGGAAGCTTTCAGTAATGAAAGAAAGAAAGTGAAGTTGCTCAGTCATGTCCAACTCTTTGCGACCCTACGGATTGTAACCTACCAGGCTTCTCTGTCCATGGAATTTTCCAGGCTAGAGTACCAGAGTAGGTTGCCATTTCCTTCTCCAGGGGATCTTCCTGACCCGGGGATCAGACCCAGGTCTTCTGCATTGAAGGCAAAAGCTTTGCCCTCTGAGCTACCAGGGAAGCCCAGTAATGAAGCAGTCACTATATAAGAAAATTACATAATTGAATCATGGATTTCAGTCTGGAGAACATGTATCAAAATTTACAGGGTAACTTTCTCAACTCCAAGAAGACACATCAAAAAACTGAGGACCACACGTTTTCAAAGAAGCTGATACTCAACCAGGAATGATTTTTAGCCAAGAATTCTCATTTTATATATCAATAGCCTCAGATACGCAGGTGACACCACCCTAATGGCAGAAAGTGGAGAGGAACAAAAGAACCTTTTGATGAAAGTGAAAGAGGAGAATGGAAAAGCTGGCTTAAAACTCAGCATTCAAAAAACAAAGATCATGGCATCCAGTTGCATCACTTTGTGGTAAATAGATGGAGAAACAATGGAAACAGTGACAGACTTTATATTCTTGGATTCCAAAATCACTGCAGATGGTAACTGCAGCCATGAAATTAAAAGACTCTTGTTCCTTGGAAGAAAAGCCATAGCAAACCTAGGCAGCATATTAAAAAGCAGAGATATTACTTTGCTGACAAAGGAAAGTGTAGTCAAAGCTATTGTTTTTCCAGTAGTCATGTATGGATGTGAGAGCTGGACCATAAAGAAGGCTGAACACCGAAGAACTGATACTTTTGAACTGTGGTGTTGGAGAAAATTCTTGGAAGTCCTTTAGATTGCAAGGAGATCAAACCAGCCAATCTTAAAGGAAATCAACCCTAAATGTTCATTGGAAGGGCTGATGATGAAGCTGAAGTTTCAGTACTTTGGCCACCTGATGCAAAGAGCTGGCTCATTAGAAAAGACCTTGATACTGGGAAAGATTGAAGGCAGGAGGAGAAGGGGATGACAGAGGATAAGATGGTAGGATGGCATCACTGACTAAATGGACATGAGTTTGGGCAAGCTCTGAGAGATGGTTAAGTACAGTGGAGCTGGCGAGCTGCAGTCCATGGGGTCGCAGAGAGTTGGACATGACTGGGCGACTGAACGACAACACTCATTCCATGGTGATGAGTTGTATCTTTTTAAATAAGTATCTATATGGTTATGTATCCAAGACTATAAGAAACATAGATTAGTAATATAGTTACAGAATAAAGATTTGTTATCTTTGAACCCTTTCCTTGCACACTATATCAATATATAGAATAGTGCATAATTAAAAATATGCATGCTTAAAATTCATCATCAGTGCTGACTTAAAAGTTTAGGCTGAATCTGTCCTCTCTGCCTTTGTGGTTGTGTAATGGGTGAGGATGATAATGATGGTGGTGGTGGTGGTGATGATAAAGCAACCACTGACACACTGAATACAAGGCTCTATGTTAAATGATTTATATATAGGCACCCACATAATCCTCACGGTACTCCTATTACTAAGGTGTCATTTTCCCTCACTTAATAGAGGAGGAAAAGAATGGTTGGAGAGGTTAATTAGTCAAGGTTTACACTTTAGTATAGTCGTGATTCTCACTCGAGAACATGGGCTCCTAATTTTACACTTTGCTTTCCCCTTGAGAGCAAAGAACTCTAAGGGAGGCTAGGGGTCTTCTTTAAATGCGTCTCCTGAGACACATTTCTACCAAGAAAACTTCATCGTCTATAATATTGAACCTCTGTCCCCTCCTTTAGTGAATATAATTAATTATTGACTATGCATCTTATTGGGAGCAGGAAATCAAATAAAACCAGTGATACAAAAATAGACATAGAGATACATAGATAGATAGTATCTGGTCAGCTAACTAACTAGAACAGATGTAGTGATCAGTTCAAGAAATAATCACATTTTTGTTAATTACGCTCTTAGTGATGTTTTTTAAGTGCCATCCATTCTTCTAAACAAATAAGTACTTGTCTCTTAAATAAGTAAATTGCATCCCTGGCCTCATTTAGCACATTAACTGCCTTATGAGAATTGATAAGACTTCTTTAAATATTCTAGTATCCTGCAGCTTCTCCTTTGAAAATAACAGCACTCTGTTTTAAGATTCCATTTTAATAAATTTGTGCATGTGTGCATGTTGTTTGTGAAAATACTCTATTTGTTCTGTGCTGCTTGCCCTGTTTCTTTAGACTGCATTTTTCTCAGACTATAATATCTACCCCCACAACCCTGCCTTCCTACTGATGTCTAGAATACATAATTCCATTTGAATCTAAGGAAAAATTCTAGGAGGAGAACTGTGCATTTAAAGATACTCAGTGAGTGTGAGCTGGATGACTATTGATTCTGCCCACACTGTTCAGATATATACATATTTATCTTAAGATCTCAACAAATGTATCAGGATTTTCAGAAAAAAAAAAAAACATATTTCAGTTATAAACCATTTGGAACTTCTCAGAGTTTCTTTTCACTTATATTTCCCATAGCAACTATTACTCATATTTAATGTTTTAACAAATGTAATATATATACTACCATCAAAAGCCTCGGGGAAAAAGAGAATAATTTTTAGTAAGTGTAATATTTTACTAAAACAGAAAATAACCCAGGTAGGATAGAAACTTTTAAGCAAAAATAATAAAACATAATCTACTAAAGCGAAATAAAATTTAATAGTAGAATTAATGCGATTTTGAGAACTTTAAGTAAGAATTCAGCTCCTCAAGTTACTTTAAGAATCATACAGTCTCTCTAATGGTCTCAACAAATATACTGTGTATCATACAGTGGTTCAAGCAAACAAATTTACGCATTTACCAGTGTAAAATATTCATTTAAAAAAAAAATTCTACTGAGTATATGTGCCAGTGCTGAGCAGTATGACAGATGTTGGGTCATAAATGTTCCCAGCAATAAGAATTGCGATTTTTTTCTATGGGTGAATTTAGTTCACTTATTTCTACCTTTCACCCTGCAAGCTGTTTTGATTGTAAGTTTCTTAGTATTGTTATTGTTACTGTTCATTGCTAAGCCGTTTCTGAATCTTTGCAATCCCATGAACTGAAGCACACCAGGCTTCAGTGTCCTTCACTATCTCCTGGAGTTTGTTCAAATTCATGTCCATTGAGTCAGTTATGCTATCTAACCATCTCCTTCTCTGCTTCCCTCTTCTCTTTTTGTCTTCAGTCTTTCCCAGCATCAGAGTCTTTTCCAATAATTTGGCTTTTCACATTAGATGTTCAATGTATTGGAGCTTCAGCTTCAGCATCAGTCCTTCCAATGAATATTCAGGGTTGATTTCCTTTAGAATTGACTGGTTTGATCGCCTTGTAGTCGAAGGCACTCTCAAAAGTCTTTTCCAGTACCATAATTCAAAAGCATCAATTCTTCAACACTCAGTCTTCTTTATCGTCCAATTCTCACATCCATACATGACTACTAGAAAAACCATAGCTTTGACTCTTAGTATTAGAGCATGGTAAAGTTTTATTTCTTTTCTCTTCTGAAGTGCTGAATATTAACATGACTTTGTCAAAACATACACATAGCCATGATATAGGCATTAGAAAATGATAGCTAGAAAAACTCTGAAGTTTTGCTAACACTAATTTATTTAACCTCCAAAGCTGCAAGTTAGTTGAGGTCTCTTGCTGCTGTTAAGTCACTTCAGTCGTGTCCAACTCTGTGCGACCCCATAGACGGCAGCCCACCGGGCTTCCCCGTCCCTGGGATTCACCAGGCAAGAACACTGGAGTGGGTTGCCATTTTCTTCTCTTAGATGGGTTATTTTTAGACAAGATTAGGACGTGCAGCAGAACTGACAGTACTGAATCCACCAGTTGGATCACTGTATGTAAAAATTCACATATTCCCCACCATGATAAGCAAATGCGATTGTGCATGTGTACATGCTAGAATGCATTTATAAGTTCATTTGCAAAATAAAATCTATGAAAACAAAAATAAGACAATCTCAAAATAGCAGATTTTTTCCTAATATATTACTCTATTAACTAAGTTATGTCTTCAATTAAAGTGAACCACTATTTTGAAGTGATTCTAAATGCATAGTCAGAAAGACTAAAAAGAAAACTTTAATATTTTGCCCCTCCTCATCCTATTTTTCCTTTTATTTTACCAATATCTCTGTTACAATAAGGTTTACCCCCTACCCCTTACCCAAAGTAAGTTTGTGGGTGAGTAGGTGAATCAATTGCTTGTTTCTTCCATTGATGGTGGGTCAGCAGTTCTATAACTTTAAAACATCTTAGATTATACTGTCTAGTGCAATAATCTCTAGCTTATTGGGTTTCTACGAGGCTTTAATGAGTTAATAGTTGCAAATTGTTTAGAAAATATTTGGTATATAGTAAGTGCTTATTAACTATTAGATTTTTCTCAGATAATCACAGAACTTGCTTTGAACATGAATCTGATAAATATTGAAATTCTAAACTTAAATGTGTCATGAATTATCAAGATACCGTATGTAAATGACAAATTGGCCTAAAAGGCAAATCATGCATTTCATACATTATTTAACTTTGTGAATCATAAAGGTGGTTTGCATTATTTTGTAGATTGTATTTTTCTTTGGTGCACAAATATGGAGTTGATAAATTCAGCATAAAGTCATTGTTTTGAGATAGGTTAAGATATGGAGAATAAAGATGTGTGTGTGTGTGTGTGTGTGTGTGTGTGTGTGTGTGTGTGTGTGTGAGAAAGACAGAGAGACAGAAGGAGGAAAGAGACAGAAGCACTTAAAAGAGAGCAAGCTAATGTGATATATACATTTTAGTCTTGGCCCCTTTTGTAATATCTTTTATCTTATTTTATGCTGTTAACCAAAATTTCCCATCCCAGAGCACCATATTTTATTTCTCTCATTCTATAACACCTTGCTGTTTCTAGTTTCTTGTGTGCTATTTGTGGCCTCCTTACCCTTCTGTTTCTCTTTTTCATTTTGAGGTTACTGAAGGATAGAGAAAAACTGCAGTTATGTGTATGGCACTTATTTTTGAACAAAGCTTTGCCACAAATTTCAGTTTTTTCCCCATTTTATATAAAACAGGTTAAATCACCTACAATAAAATTGAAATTCATATTTTCTTTCACTTTTAAATTGTGCTGTAACACAAGATTTTGTATGTCCTCTCTTTGGGATCTGCTCTCCTGTTTCCCCTGGTTTCTCTGAAACAGGGCACTCCACTGCCTTGACCTCTCTACCTTCTCCCAGACTGTGGGCTTCCTCTCTAGATGAGACTGCTCCCTTTCAAGCACAGGTAGAACTGCTTACTTGTTATTGTCCCTATAGTCAGATTGAAGGCAGGAGGAGAAGGGAGCAACAGAGGATGAAGATGGTTGGGTGGCATCACTGATTTGATGAACATGAATTTGAACAAACTCCAGGAGATAGTGAAGGACAAGGGAGCATGGCGAGCTGCAGTCCATTGGGTCACAGAGTCAGGCACAATTTAGTGACTGAACAATCAGCAACAACAATATACTCAGCAGCAGATGAAAATCTGCAGCACTTGGAACCCCTCCTGTCTAAAACAGGGCAATGGACTGCTCTGCTGTGTAGCTTGTATGAGTAGATGGCAGAGCCACTTTCAACCAGAAATCGTGAAAGCCCCTTGATTACCAACCCTCCACTTACACAAATAAGTTACAAGGCTCAGTTCTTCCTACTTTATCTATATCCCATGAATTTGTGTATTTGCAATATATATGTTATAGCCAAATGTATAATTAAATATAATTCATATTAATATCTCCCATTGTGTATTTACCTACCTGGTCTTTTTGTATCCACTTTTAACCTAATGCACAATTTTGTACTTTTGTTTGTTTTGTTTTAAAGCTGCAGCTAGTGTGATCTTTAATGGTATATATTATATATATATATGAACCTGGAAAGTAAAACTTTCCCTGGATTGTTAGTTATCCTTCAGATAACCTCCCAAATCCTTAACAGGGCTTGCAAAGCGATTTGAGCACTGACCTCTGCTCCTTATTTCTTTTAATTCCTGGAGCCTGTCAGCCTCTCTTTCCTCTTAGCCTGCGGGCATGCATTTCCCCTGCTGGCTATCTTCCTTATCTTTTTCCTAACCTCTTCTTAAAGGGCTAACTTCTACTCTCAATCTGATGCCTGTTCTCAAGGTGTTCTCCTTCCCCTTGCCCCTTGTCTTACGTTTTATCAACCCGTATGCTTCCTTTCATCAAACTGGACGCTCGCTGATAATTCCCAGCGTATAATCACACCAAATAATTCTTTGCAGATTGCATTTGAAGTCAGAAATATGAGAGCCTAATTCTAACCTTATCA
Organism: Ovis canadensis; assembly: GCF_042477335.2. Taxonomy (NCBI): domain Eukaryota; kingdom Metazoa; phylum Chordata; class Mammalia; order Artiodactyla; family Bovidae; genus Ovis; species Ovis canadensis. The sequence goes on along the minus strand of NC_091254.1, from coordinate 54,682,637 downwards.
CTTACAGCTGAGTGACTTTATGTGTGCCACTTGATTTCTCCAAGTTTTATTTCCCCATCTGTAACACATGGGCTTGCTGAGATGTAGCAAATGATATCTAACACAGTGCCTGGAACATTTATTTCCCACAACTTAAATGTTATTCACCTCTGATTGGCTTAGTTGTATAATCCTATCATGTGCTCCACTGACTCTTTGAGATCCTACGGACTGTAGCCCAACAGGTTTCTCTGTCCATGGGGTTTTTCAGGCAAGAATACTGGAGGGGGGTTGCCATTCCCTCTTTCCTGGGGATTTTCCCAAACCAGGAATTGAACCTGCATCTTCTGCAATGCAGGTGGAGTCTTTACCTCTGAGTCACCAGGGAACCCCATAATCTATCATCCTGCCTACCAAAGATGTGACCTAACAAATAATTTGATACTCAAGGTACATTAGGGAAATGAGAGAGAGACTGAAAGGCAGGATGGTTTCTGCCAACCATCTGTGAAAAATGACAAGCTCTGCTAGGTCTTTCCTTATTGGCCCTTCACTGTTTGCTAATGAACCCCTGTGTTGATTGATCTTTTCATTGTACCTTCTGTTTTTTACCCCTAATTAAGAAACACCAGTCCTTAATCCAGGTCCATCTCCCAGAAAGATGAAAGAGAAGGAGAGCTGGCAAGTCAATGCTAATTTCAAACTAACTTAATGTTTTCTTTCCCTTTATTAATGTGTTTGCACTTCACAAGCACCTCTGGAGAGAAAATGGCTTACCCCATAGACTGTAAGAATAGATAGATATTTTCATTGCCAAGGTCAGTATGATGGGTAATTATTTTGGAGCAAGTTAAAGAATCTTCCTTAAATAAGGAATCTTAAAATATTCTCTACTTAATCTGTGCTCTAAGGAAATCCCATTGATTCCTAGTGCTACTGCATCTTCATTTGTGGCCATTAATACAATTAAAAAACCAAGTGAAGGAATAAGATTTCTAATCCCCCAAAGATCTGTATCTATTGTTTGCTGAGATTTTAGCTGTATTTTTTATTTCTGACTCTTGACATGTTTATATATGCTGAAGATTTCAATTAAAATAGACAGCAGAGTGATATTGAATCAATACTTGTTGTTTTGTATCTAGGGAAAAAGAAGCAATATGAAATATGGAAATCTGAGAGAATGTAAATGCTTTAGGATCTGCTGTGAGACATATCCTCCTGCTTGTCAGACAGACATGATTTTTAGAGCAGAGAATTTGCTGGCTTAAAGAAGACAACTTGCCAGTTTCATTAGTTTCATATCTTTCACTAGACAGAGTCACTGTTCCAATCATTAAAATACCAGTCCTAAGCTCCCATTAAGTTTGAACCAAATGACAGCATGTTTTAGAAGTGCTTTGTACAATAACAATATGTAGCTGAATAATCCTTATAGATGAGTAAGCCTGTGATAACTTCACTATAAACTGAGTTCCACTCTTTTTTACTTGCTTAGGTTTCATTTTCATGAGCTTGCCAAGAACATAATTTTTAGTGCTTCTTATGAATACCCAATAGAGATCACATTGAAAGAGATTCATTGTTAGAACAGTAGGAATTTGTAAATATGAAGTACCAATATGGTAGGAACTAAATAGGTGGAATCACCAATTTTCCTTATGGTGAAGCTGAATTTTTTCCCCCTCCCTGGTCAGGGGTATGTGAAGCAGTCAAACAGATTAGACCCAAAGAACAATGAAGTGCTTAAACATATATAATGGACACTTCAGAATAAATGCTATCAGATCATGAAGTATCTCTTGCAACCAAAATTAGGATAGGAAATCTACCAGCACAGAGCAAATCTCTAGTGAAGAAAATGCTATGTTTTCATTTTTAAAACCAAAATATTTCATTATTTTGTTCCATACTGTGCACTCCACGTAGCATCAGCCTGGGATTCAGAAGAAACTAAAGGAAGTCTTGTGACAAACATTTAAGGTCAACTAGATAACATTTTTATTCTCTATGATTCCCTCTGAATTTGCAATTGTTCATTCTGAATTCATTGTTCTCTGAAAGCAAAGAGCAAAACAAACAGTAACTGTTGGATATCTTGTCTCTGTCTATCTGCAGAATTTGGGGCCTGCATGTAGTTCTTCAGAATGTAGTAGAAAACAGTATTTATGTTTATATATTTTGTGTTTTTTTGAACATGTTTTCCTACAGACATATTACATTTCTTAAACTGCTAATGCACAAGAGTTTCTCAAATTGGCAATTATTTCATGGACTGGAAAGGTAAATAAATATCTCCTTTGAAATAGCTCCTAAAGAAAAGGTGGGGATACTCAGCCATTTACCAGTAAGTGCTTGGTGCTTTGTTGAAAAGCACATGGCATCTTTATAGTCATCCACAGGCAAAGATTCCTATAAAAGATGTTAATAAGTTCTTGATATGTATACATGTGCCTTTGGGCTTGTGCTCCACCTGATATGAAGAGGGAACTACAATCATCTGTCCCTAGAGACAACTCTGTTAATTGCTAGGAAGAGGAATTTGATTGCTTTTCTGAAATGTTTAGAAGAATATGTTTTATCTCTAATGTGCTAAATGTCCACATATGAAATACAAAATAGTAGATGATTTCCGCCAATCAACAGACCTTCCTTAGCAACATCATTCCCTAGCATGTGCCTGTAAGATAGCACATTAGGACAATGTATATGATATGTTTCAGATCCTTTTTAAATCAATGTGCAAGGCTCACCCAATAATAACATCCTTATCATCCAAATACTATTTTTACACTTATGCCCATGTCTTACTAAACATAGGAAGCATAATAGTAAAGAAAGTCATCTTCCATTAGATCAAGAAGTACCAATTAAGGAAAGCTAAAAGTTACAGAGAGCAGACCATTTTTAATTTTAGACTATTAGAAACATCTGATTACAATTCACTTACATCTAAAAAATGATTTACCTTTCAAGAATGACTAAAGTTTTTGGTCTCCTAAGGTTTTAAGCACGTGTTGCTATTGCAAACCCTGCAGGTGTTTAAGTTTTATGTTTTTGGATGGTTTTGCTTTTTAATTCAAATTGAAATGGGCCTGTGTTTGCCTGTCAGGGTAACAAAACTATCCCAGCAGCAGATTCAATTCTAGAGATATAATTATGAACACCTACTGTGTGCAAAAACTGTGGGAGACCCTGTACAAGACACACCTGTGAGTTATAGAGGCCCTGCCTCCAAACTGCCCACAATCAGAAGTTCAACATTTACTGAGCTTTTAATTAGAGCCAAATAGCCTTGGAGTTTGTAGGCCCAAGGGAAAGACAGTTCACAGATTTGTTCTATCTCCCTCCCATCCATTTACCATTATCTTTTCTCTCCAAGGCAGTCTGATTTCTCTCTCTCTCTCTCTCTCTTTTTTTTTTTTTTTTTTTTGCCTCTCTCGGAAAATATACATTTGTGTGGGAGTGAATGCCTGAGTCACTGCTCAAGCACAGGAAAACAGAAGGGACAAGCGGCGCGCTCTGCTGTTATATAAGCACGGCCTCATCCCCCTTTGCTCCTGTCAATGGTGCTTCGGGCCCTGAGCATATGGGCACGGGGTTGTCTTCTGAGCCACTTATGGCACATATATAAAATTTACTGTGCCTTCCTGGAAAAATGAAGTGTTTGTGAACCACTTGGGAGAGGAATGGATTTATGGAAGGGGAAAAACACACCCAGTCAAGCCATTAAACACTGGTTTTCATGCTGTTCTCAATCACCAGACAATGATGGAAGAGCTCTTATCTTAGGCTCAAAAGGAGCGAGTGTTTGTATCCTTTTTGAAATAAATTACTGGTCAAGATCTTTTTCAGGGAGCAATTTCCCTATTTGTATCCTCAGAAACATAAGTTTTTGAGGTCAATGATCACGGGTAAGGGATAGGCAACACAGAAAATGACAGAAGTAGCATGAAAGTTATTTTTCTATTACTGAAAAGAAAAGCCATATCAGAAACAGTCATTTCTCAAGTAATTAATCCCTTTGAGTTGATTTATCAAAGAAATTCTGTTCATAAATTGTACTGTACTTCTGTTGGTAGAAAACTGGTAATATGTTCTACAGTGCTTTTGGATGAATAAATCCATGAAGGGTCTTAAGTCAATCTTCCAATCTGGCATTAGCATTTTCATCTCACTATGCATGATATTTTTAAAATCAGGAGAGTTGGCTTTCAGTGTAAGTAGGCATACATTAAAACATAAGAGCTTGGTGGCATGCTGTTAGATGCTGTTTGACTTGGAAAAGCATTGTACATTTCCACTAATATGTTTAATTTTACTTAAAGACATAACACTCACTCCGTCCTATATCTGTTTGTGAAACTATATTAAATACTTCTCATGATGAAACTGTGAACCAAAATTGGTGGCCAGCAAGGGTAGGAAGGAAAAAGAAGACTCATTGAGAAGACTTTCGGGATGTCAATTTCCATTGAACAGAAGGAAGGAGAGCTCTTTGTATGTAGCTATATATTTTGCATAACTTAACCTTTAAAGTGTTGTGTGGTTTATTTATATATATGAAATCAAAATGAACATGCCACTCTTTTCTACTGAATATGTCATTTTGGCTAAGGCTATAATTAGAAATGCATAACTTGAATATTTTGAAAGTGTTTTGTTTTTACTTTGGTGGGGTTGGAGGAGGGAGTGGAAAGGCAAATGCAGGTGCTGCTTACTGTTCAACTCAAAGATTTCATCTCAGTGGAGCCTGTGAGCAATGTGGCCTTTTGGAAAAACCATCAGAGTGGGTTAAGAAACCTGGATTCCAGCTGGTTTTGCCTTTAGTTATGAAACCAAAAGAATATCATTAGCTTTGTTTAAATGCCTCTGCTTCATTCCCCATTAGCACTTTGTATGTTGTATACATATTACAGCCCATATGTAGCATGTGCTCACTGTGCAGGAATGATGATAAGTACATCACATGCATTGGTTTATTTGAAATGTCCTTTCAGAACATTTACTAGATTATACTCAAATGATCTGTTCATGAGTCCAACTCTTTTGTATGACCGAGACTGTTTTATTGACATTTTAGATACTTTAGAAAGATTTGTTAAGTTTGATTGACCTTTTATGTTCCTCAATTCTAATTTTTTTAAGGTTTTTATTTCATCGAATAAGAATAGGAACATATTTCTCTTCATCAGAATAAGGAGGGCTTCCTTAACGTTTTCTGTATTGTTGTAATATGTTATAGCAAAGTGTTTTTGGTATACTTTTTCTGTGTTATCATAGACCATTACCATTATAATTTTATTTTTGTAGCTCAAATGACTCACTCAGGCACAGGGAAGCATTCCCTCAATAGATTGTTCTTAGTGATAAAATAAGTGAAAATATCATAGATTCTCATCCATCAGACACTAAAAACATATAGGAAAGCCACAGGGTTTGCCAAAATACTGATCCTCACATTAATCATTGTCAACTTGAACTTGTCTTTTAAAAAGCTATGCCTTTTATGTGTTTGTATTTGCTCTTATGATACAACTACTAATATATTTCTAAGTTTCATCAGTTCTACAAAACAAAAAGTTTTGTTTGACTAACCAAGAAGTGTTAGTCTGTCTCTACCTGTTTAAAAAATAGATTAAGAGTTATTTTTGAAAACATCTTAGGGTCTGTATCTTAAATCTGAATATAAAATCCATTAGCAGTCCACAATGAGAACTCATTGCTGGAGTGCAATCTTGGCAGCATTTTTATAACTGCTAGTGAAGCTCACGTAGCTAAGAGAGTACATTATCTTATAAAAATTATATTCTCAGGGGATTTTTTTCTTAATATATAACAGTGTGAATAATAGCATGCACTGTTCAGATGAAAATCTCCTACTAGTATAAACTAAGTTTGAGATGTTTCAAGTTTATATCTGAGGTGGATGAGTTACATTTAGATAAACACTCTCCCTTTTCCTTTTTATCTTTGGCCATTAAATCATCAGTATCATTCAAGAAGAGGAGAGATAATAAAGAGAAAATAAGAAATGAAGAAGAATAAGAAGAAAAGAAAACAAAGATAAAATACCAAAAATCATCAAGGGAGGACAATTATCAAAAATCGATTGAAAGTTTCTTTCCTCAGTGCTCTGGACAGCAAAAATGAGGCTAAAGATTTATTCTTTTTGAAAAGGAACAGTGAAGCATGTTATCATATCCAATTACATTTTAGTAGTAGGGATGACAAGGATATTAAAAGTATTTACTTACTGAAGCTAAAGTTTCCAATTGGGTTTTTCAATCCCATGGCTAAATGCTAACTGCTAAGTCACTTCAGTCATGTCTGACTCTGTGCAACCCCATAGATGGCAGCCACCAGGCTCGCCCGTCCCTGGGATTCTCCAGGCAAGAACACTGGAGTGGGTTGCCATTTCCTTCTCCAATGCATGAAAGTGAAAAGTGAAAGGTGAAGTCGCTCAGTTGTATCTGACTCTTAGCGACCCCATGGACTGCAGCCTATCAGGCTCCTCCATCAATGGGATTTTCCAGGCAAAGTACTGGAGTGGGGTGCCGTTGCCTTCTGGGCAGTGTCATTGTATTATCAAACAAGAAAGAAAGCAAATGATCTAAAGCAGAGATGGAGGGTGGAGAAAAAGACAAAGTCTGTGATTGACTGAGAAGGACCAGGTATAGTCAGCTAGACACACTGAGATGAAAAGAGATGAGTATTAAAGCCTAGGGACTATGGAGGAGAAAGAGAAACACTTGGGAGGAAATCATACAATACGCTATCTAGTTTTGGCCTGAACCCAGCATTTGTATACCGGGTGATGAGGAATAAAATGGGAAAGGTATATTTGAGTTATATTGTAGAACAAGTCAAACTCAGGTTAGACATTGTTCATGTCAGGCATCCACTGGACAATGAAGTGACAAGGACGTGGAGAAAGAGCTGTTTCCAACTGTTATTTTACCCAGATGCCCACTGAGCCTTCCCTGTGCTGCCCCGCACCTCGTGGAGATCTGAGTGAACTTGGTCCTGTCTCCATAATTTCTTATATCCTGTGAACGTCTCAATCTATCCTCACAATTTGTGAATTCCCTGGGGCTGTATTTCCATAATCTGCTCCATTTCTGCCCTCTATGTGTGTACAATCTCTACTGTAATCACACTATATTTGGCAGGGTATCTGATTCAGTGTTCTCAGTTTTTCATTAAAAAAAACCTGCATTAAGGGCTTGATATTTTTAGTAACTTTGCTTAAGATTTGAGAGAGGTCATGACCTTTGAGAGGTCATGTCCCTAAATTTCTTCTCCATTCCCTCCCTATTATTTCACAGAGTAGTTCCTCCTTCTTCTCTGAAGCCCTGATACAGACTGACATCTTTGTCCTTAAGGGACTCCTCTACCACCTCCATGAATTTGCTCATTTTCTTGAATTATTAATGTTCAGTAAGATTTAGTCACAGGCTTTGCCTGTTTCTGGAACTGTAGTGTAAAGTCAGCAGCCTTTGGAAGATCCCAGGGTATACTTTAACATCTGCTATTCCACTTACTATACTCTGTTGAAAGAATTAGACTTGTTTTAAAAGGGATGGCCTGAAGCAAGCTTAGGGCATAATTCTCTTGGGAACAAAGAAATGAGCAAGTTATTGTACTTTGTACGTGTGTGTGCATAAATTGTGCACAAACACAAGTTTTCATAGTGTAGAAAATATACAGTGAATACTTGCGAGAGACCCTGAGAATTCCTTGTGGAATTGGCATTTGGTATCTCCTTTTGTTAGCCATACAAAATGTGATGGGAATTTTGATCCCTTTCTTCTAGCCACACTAGTAATGGAATATTGTCATAACATTATATTTCTTACTATTTTCTGAAGTAAAGGATATTTTAAATCTTTCATTTCCAAAGGATCTTGCTTTCTTCCATTTTTCCCCCTCTTAGCACATCTTCAGGTTAAAGGAGTTTCCGAAATTAACCCCGTTTTTTCTTGAGCTTTGTGGATGTTTTTGGTTGCCTGCCTAGTGTCTGTGACTTCACCCCTTCTTTCCAATATCACCCTGACTGTGTCCAGGTTTCTTGCTTTGTCCTGACCTCTGCCCCAGGGCTGGAATTTGTTTCAGTGAACTAGTTTTGTTAATGCCAGTCCTCTTGCCTGGATTAGGAATGGATTGGTCTAAACCACTTTAATTTGATGAGAGGTTAGCTTTGGCCTGCCTGAAGTTTCCATTCGTTTAAAACTGAGGGTAGAAGGCCAGCACAAGTATCCTATAAGACATGAATAATGCTCAGTTCAGTTCAGTTCAGTCGCTCAGTCGTGTCCGACTCTTGCAACCCCATGAATCGCAGCACACCAGGCCTCCCTGTCCATCACCATCTCCCAGAGTTCACTCAGACTCACGTTCAACGAGTCCATGATGCCATCCAGCCATCTCATCCTCTGTCGTCCCCTTTTCCTTCTGCCCGCAATCCCTCCCAGCATCAAAGTCTTCTCCAATGAGTCAACTCTTCGAATGAGGTGGCCAAAGTACTAGAGTTTCAGCTTTAGCATCATTCCTTCCAAAGAAATCCCAGGGCTGATCTCCTTCGGAATGCACTGGTTGGATCTCCTTGCGGTCCATGGGACTCTCAAGAGTCTTCTCCAACACCACAGTTCAAAAGCATCAATTCTTCGGCACTCAGCTTTCTTCACAGTCCAACTCTCACATCCATATGTGACGACAGGAAAAACCATAGCCTTGACCAGATGGACCTTAGTTGGCAAAGTAATGTCTCTACTTTTGAATATACTATCTAGGTTGGTCATAACTTTTCTTCCAAGGAGTGTCTTTTAATTTCATGGCTGCAGTCACCATCTGCAGTGATTTTGGAGCCCCCCAAAATAAAGTCTGACACTGTTTCTGCTGTTTCCCCCTCCATTTCCCATGAAGTGATGGGGCTGGATTCCATCTTTGTTTTCTGAATGTTGAGCTTTAAGCCAACTTTTTCACTCTCCTCTTTCACTTTCATCAAGAGGCTTTTTAGTTCCTCTTCACTTTCTGCCATAATGGTGGTGTCATCTACATATCTGAGGTTATTGATATTTCTTCTGGTAATCTTGATTCCAGCCTGTGTTTCTTCCAGTCCAGCGTTTCTCATGATGTACTCTGCATATAAGTTAAATAAGCAGGGTGACCATATACAGCCTTGACACACTACTTTTCCTATTTGGAACCAGTCTGTTGTTCCATGTCCAGTTCTAACTGTTGCTTCTTGACCTACATACAGATTTCTCAAGAGGCAGGTTAGGTGGTCTGGTATTCCCATCTCTTTCACATAATCATGACTATTTTCCTGGGATTCATCCCATGACCATCAGAGATAGCAGATTTATGATGAAGCAGTTGCAGCATTGGAGAAGGAATTGGCAGTTCACTCCAGTATTCTTGCCTGGAGAATCCCATGGGCAGAGGAGCCTGGTAAGCTATAGTCCACAGGGTCACAAAGAGTCGGACACAACTGAGCAACTCACTCACACATTTGCAGCACACATAAGGATAAAGGAACTTGTAATCTACAGCATTTTTAAACCAATACATCAACTAATTCTGATACTTGCTCTAACTCCATTTATAACTCCATTTATAGTTATTATAAACTATTAGCTCCATTTCCCATGTTTTGCAATAGATCCCTATCCATGTAGCTTATTTATTTTGTACATAGTAGTTTCTACTAATTCCTCACCCCTGTATTGCACCTCCCCACTGGGAATTACTATAAATGGTTAATTATTCTCTATATCTGTGAGTCTACATCTTTTTAGTTATATTCACTAATTTGTTGTATTTTTCAGAGTCCATGTATAAGTGATATTGTATTTGCCTTTATCTGATTTATGTCACTTAACATAATATCCTCTAAGTCCACCTGTATTGTTACAAATGGCAACATTCTTTTTTATGACTAATGTTCCATTATGCCATTTCCTACTCCAGGGGATCTTTCTGACCCAGGGATTGAATCCATATCTCTTGTATCTCCTGCATTTGCCAGTGGATTTTTTTATCACTGCACACCACCTGGGAAGCCCTGCACACAATATACATATATATATATATATATGTATACCACATCTTCTTTATCCATTCATCTGTTGATGGACACTTAGGTTTCTTCCATATCTTGGCAATTATAATAATGCTGTTATGAACATCGGGTGCCTGTATCTTTTCAAATTAGTGTAGTTTTTTTTTTTTGCTTTTTTTTTTTTTCAGATATATACTCAAGAATGGAATTGCTGGGTCACTAAGACTTATCAATTTGAACTTCTATGTATCACTTAAGTTCATACAGCACTCCTGTGGCTATTTCAATGAGCTTACTTCAATCCTTAATCATTCTTTATAAGGATTTCTGCAATAGATGCCAAAAACTCTCTCAGCCTTCCATGTCTTCTCCCAAAAATCCAATCTCTAAGTTACTTCTAGAAAGAGCTTTCTAAACAAAAATTTGGCATGTCATCTTCCAGCATAAATTTGTAAGTAATGTCCTATCTTTTGAGCATAAAGTCCCAAAACTTTTGCATGACATTTAAGATGTTTTCTTTTCCTTTTGAATATGGCTTAGTGAATTTTTATATGAATTCTGTGTCCCAATTATACTGAGTTTCTTAAAATTCTGTATATATGATTTATTTTCTCACAATCTGATGGTTTATTTCATCTCCTTTCATGTACTTACTGTAATTGATATTTGTGTATGGCAAGCTTTTATATCCACAAAGATTATCAGGGAAAACCTTTAATGTAATTTCTACCCTAATACTCTTTAGGAGCATTAGGTCTTTCTACACAGGGCTCCTGCAAGGTCACTTCGTACCTCCTTCATGGCAGAGAAAAACATGGCACATTCTAATAGTTTATTTTTCTGTTTGTTTCTCTGCTGAACTTTGAACTCTTGGATCTAAGCACTTTTGTCATTGTATTTCTGATACTTCCATTGTGCCTGGCACATAGACAACCAGGGTTTGTTTGGGAATGAATAGTGAGAAAGACAATTGTTAATGTAAAGACTGAAGACTGTTCATGACGTCAGCTTTTTAAAAAGCAAAATTTCAGAGAATTAGTTGTTTTTGCTTGCAGTTATTGTGACAACACATGACTGATTTTATATTTGCTTTCATCATTTTTTTTTCCCACTGAGACATTTGATACTGCTTTGTAGTTTTCTGTTGTTTTTATGCTCTGAAATGTATGTAATAACAGGAGATAATATTGATTTGTCTTAAGATTTAGGTCACTAATCAGGAAAACACAATTGAAAACACTTTTTTAACTAAGATTATATATTAATTAGGTCTTCCCTGGTGGCTCAGGGGTAAAACATCTGCCTGCCAATAGAGGAGACATGGTTTTGATCCCTGAGTCAGGAAGATCCCCTGGAGAAGGAAATGGCAACCCACTCCAGTATTCTTGCCTGAGAAATCCCAGGGACAGAAGGGGCCTGGCAGACTACATGGGGTCGCAAAGAGTTGGAACACAACTTAGTGACTAAAGAACAGCATTAACAGTACATTAATTACTTGATGTTAAATGAGTGTATAGTCTATTTGTCTTAAAGGGAGATTATAGAGATAGGGTGAACTCAGGAGACTATCTTTTATAGCTTTTTTTCTGGAAAAAAAAGAAAAAAAATAAACTCAAAGATATTGCAATTATCAGGAAAGATTAGGTCATACTGTAGTAAAACAAAACAGCTCCATCCCTCCCCAAATTACAAGATCTCAGACACTCTACATCATGAAACATCACTTCTTTTTAGTGCTACAGACCCATGCATGAGAGAACACCTTCACTCCATACAGTTACTCAGAGATCCAGGCTAACAACATGATCCCATCCTAGAGATACACCTCTAGAAACATGAAGTTTTTGCTAAAGCAACAACATAGAAAGGGAGTGCAGAATTGTGCTTTTTTTTTTTTTCTTCTGTAGTCAAAGCATAAAAGTGACACACTTTATTTTGATCACAGTTCAGTGGACAGAACTAGTCACATCATCTTGCCTAATGCCAGAGGGCGCTGAATACATAATGGTGCAGATACAGCTATTGGTGAATGTTTCTGCCACATTCCTGTGGTACCTGTTCATAGATTCTTATAATAATCCAGTCTTGAAAAAGGTAGTAAAATTTATGAGAAGAGAGAGAGAGAAAACAAAGACCTTTTATTTCTGTCTTTCCAATAAGCAAATTGCCCTTCATTTGACATTCAAATTCTAAGTCCCCTGTTTCTCAATCACTGTCTGTCTGTCTATCTATCTATCTGTAGAGGATAACAAGCAGAGCAGGACATTTTGTCTAGAAATTTCATATCTATTGAATTGCATATAGAATGCGAAAAGAAATATGAATATAATAATTAAATGAAATAAAAATTTAAAAGTAATACATCATCCTACTTTGTCAACAAGATTTTTCTCACTCTGTGGTGCAGTATCTAACTTTGCTTTTTAAACACAAAAGAGAACATATTGGCTGATAGTATTGAAAAGTTCAGGCACTGGCTGCATTGACCTGAGGCTCAGCTCTGCCCTGTTGCTCTAATAATGATGTCAGTACCTGGGTTCTCTTTTTAATTTCCCACTTCTAAATCAACTCTGCTCTATTGGGGCTTTCTTTCTAGGAAAGCTCTTGTCACTAAGGTTCCTTGGTCATCTCTACTCACTATCTGTGGATTAAAAGTGAGGTTCTGAGGAGGAATACATTAGCAGCTACAGGCAGTATCTAGAATAAAGTAGGGCACTTAGTTAAACATTTCCTAAGTTTTGGTTATTTTATCTTTGATGTTCCAGCAAGAGTCTGGAAGGAGAATTTCATTGCTGTGGCTTGGATCAGATGCTCAAATCTTAACTAGTCAGTGTGATTAGTAGATCAGTGTGAATGGCCAGGCCTACATCATTTGTCCACACTTGCAGGGACTGGGGAGCCTGGTGGGCTGCCGTCTATGGGGTTGCACAGAGTCGGACACGACTGAAGTGACTTAGCAGCAGCAGAAGGAAGGGATGTGTTTGTGTTCAGCTCTATCTGATATCCTTGGACTGATTGTTGAGGAGGGGGTATCCTTGAAGGGGAAAGGGAGCCTGGGAAGACAAAATAAACAAATTGCTTATCCTGCTTGGTATACTCCAAACATTAGCATATTCATTTGGCATTCTTCAGTTGCATATATAAGGTATACTGATAAAATTTCATTTCACTTAACATATAATTTCTATCAACATTTCATACATCATTCAAAATTAACAATTATAATGCAGAAAAAAACTCAGAGTGAATATAAACTACTTAAATTTTTAAGTCTTGGAGGAACAGAATTTTCCTTCTGAAATAAAAGTAAGTATTTTTATGTCTTTGATAGTTAATTATTTAATCAAACTATAACTTTTTATTTGCACAGATGAAACTTTATTGTTTCCCCCAAATGCTAACCTTTTAGCAGTAAAATGTATTAAGTACGTCAAGTACTGTCAATGCTTTTGCCCTGCCCTTGCTGTGTTTTAACTTAGGTTAAAATTTGCATAAGCCATTGGTTATTGAAAAACTTATATTTCCAGGTGTACAGTATGATCTCAATGTTTATTTTTGTAAACAAGTCATATTAATGTGATTATTACTGTTTAAGTGTTTTACTACATGGAAAAGAATAGGTTAATTGACTAGGTGTTCTTAAGTATTAGATTTGTAAATTCATCAGGAAATTGAATAGTTTGGTTCAAATCTAATTAAATTTTATTTGGAGCATCTGTATATTTGCTACAGCAATCTGCTATGTTATTACCTTATGATCAATTGTATTAAAAAATAATACTATAAACATCATATCAGATTGCATTTTTAAAAAATCCTGAACATATACATGTGCATTTAAATTACTAAGCTTATCTCCAGTAATTATGTTTCTAATCATTTTATTCTTAAAGATTTTCTCAGAGCTATAATGATCTCAAAATATCTCTGGAAAATGTCTGAAATATATTACTTTTCAGAAAGCAAGCACTGTTACAGTATTTTCTCTCCAAAAAAATCATCTTGAATTAAAATTTGATTCATTTTACAATTTAAACCACCAAAACTTTTCCTATACTGGCAGCCAATATCAGAGGAAATTTCCTTGGATTCTAAGTGAGTTCTTGATTTCAAGTAGAGTTTGTACAACGTATTTAAAGCATTTATGATTTCTGGTTTAACAGCTGTTTTAATCATTTCCATATAAACTATTATTTATATCTTTTAATGTTAAGCTTCTAGTTATCCTTCTTATTTTACTATACTATCTCACATCCATATTCTAATATTTATATAACAGTCTTTCCCCAGCCTCCTCACCACCACTACCTTTTCATTTCCATTATAATAATCTTTTTACTATTTTTTATTACCAAAATTTGCTCTATATGCCTATATTCTGATATTATTATTGCTCAGAAAGACATTTCTCCATTGGCCAAGACTTAAGGTTTGTGGAGGTAAATAAATGCTGCCCCCACATTCACAAACTGGTCTTTTTTACCAGAAGAAGTTCCAATTAATTTTATCTTTCTACCATATTGAAGAATAGCTGTAATAAATTTTCATTTATGAATTGGAACAGTCCTGAACCATGACCCATCTGAGAGTTTCCATCTCTCATTTCTATTTTCTGTGACAGTATGCTTGGTGCCAGAGGAGAACTTTCAAAATAATTCTGTCATGTGAAAGCTGCAGTGTGGTTCTCACAGAAAGAACTCTCCTAGCATCAGATTTATGCAGCAAAACACACAACAGAAACCTGGTCATTTCCTTAAGATGGTACATGCGGATTTGGAATCAAGCCTTCAGATTTTGTGTTTATACGTGAGGTCATAAAATTTCATAAAAATGGCCATAGTTATCAAGAACAACAATAACAATGAATCTTTAAATAATATTTTTAGAATCTAATATGTATAGTGGATTTTTGTATCTGTCCACGGAATACCTACAGTAAACCTGTAGAAAGTGTATTCTCAGGCTCAAGGTTAAGGATATATATATATATATATAAACACACAAATCAAGAAGCCAAACCCAAAAACTATTTTGTGCAACCCATTTTATTATTTAACATTGATAAAGTGAGCATTTCCCCCCCCATTTTCAACACTATTTAACCTGGAGTTGAAAGGAGTTAAGCAGAAATCCAAAACCTCTTCTTAGTTATTTAGACTTTTCCCCCTTAGGCAACCAGAAAATAGTGTAGGATTTTGTGGAAAGTTGAAGGGGATGTATCAGGGATTCAGGGGTACTCTACAGCTGCTGTTAACCAAGTCTGTGGAGGTAATCTGAAAACTAGATCCTCCAGACTAGTGTCAGTTCAGTTCGGTTCCGTCGCTCAGTCGTGCCCAACTCTTTGCGACCCCATGAATTGCAGCACGCCAGGCCTCCCTGTCCATCACCAGCTCCCGGAGTTCACTCAGACTCACATCCATCGAGTCAATGGTGCCATCCAGCCATCTCATCCTCTGTCGTCCCCTTCTCCTCCTGCCCTCAATCCCTCCCAGCATCAGAGTCTTTTCCAATGAGTCAACTCTTAGTATGAGGTCCAGGCTAGTGTCAGGGATATGTTAAACCTCAGTTTTAATTTACAGCCAGTAATTTAGTTTCCTTGGCAGTAATTCATAAATCCCCATTTCATTCCACCACCGCTGCATGATAATGGTGCTTTATCCAGAGCAGCTTCTATCACCACCACTAAGCCTGCTTCTCAAGTCACGGTGGCTTCCGCTTAGAGACTCCCACCCAATGCCAGTTTTAACAAATGCATAGCCTTATTGAAAATGTGCCTGTGTGTCTCACATTGTTATGCAGGTCCACGGTCATTAAAATTTTATCACGTAAACCCTGCTGTCTGCACAGAAGAGGAATTGAAAATATCGGCAAGGGATGATCACACATTTTATCGGAATCTCCTAAAAGAGAAAACCAACATGTTTAGAGCAGGAAGGAACAAAAATAACATTGCCTTTAATTTAAATGTAACAAAATGTCAGAAACCTCTAAAATTGACATTTATCTCTACTGCTCATTTTCACATTTCCCTTGAATGTCTCAGTTTCCCAAAGTTTCATGACAGTTTGATGCAGTTGCAACGATATGATTTCCATAGCTTTCTCTTAGAAAGCTGATGTTAATCCAAGGAGGCCCCTGAGACCTAAAGGAAGCATACTGTTGATTACAGTGTTGACTTATCAAAAGATTGAGAGATTAGTGGGTTTAGTGCTTTATGTAGGAGTAGAGATTTGAATGGCTGGACACTTGATTTGTGGAATTGGAATTTAGGTTAGATATCTGAATATGATCAGTGAATATGATAAAATGTGAAAAAGGAAAGCAGATAAAATATGAAACAGTGGGGCAAAACCAATCTCACAGTACCTACAACATTTTTTTGAAAGTCACATGCATTCCCCTCCAAAATAGTCTTCTTTACTGTTGTGTCTGAATACATTTTGTTTATTGTGAGGTGTGGCATTTATGCTTTTCCTTTTCCTATTTAGAATAGATAGTGACTTTCCTAATTGTGCTTTTCCAGTTTCCATGAATAGCATGAGTAATCACTTTGAAAATCTATCAGAGCTTTGAAAATATATGAGTTGTTCTAATTTGTCGTATTTTAACATTTTATTGTTTGAAACAGTTTAATGATTTAATAGGTCTTCAAGGTTAAAATCAGAATATGGTCAGATAAATTCTAAGCAGATGAGAAAATCAACCAAGAATAAATGTTTGATTGTGTGCTAAATTCCTAAATATTTCTATTATTTTGTATATATAGGCTTCCTAGGTGGCTCAGTGGGTAAAGAATCTGCCTGCAATGCAGGAGATGCAGGAGATGTGGTTTTGATTCCTGGGTTGGGAAGATCCCCTGGAGGAGGACATGGCAACCCACTCCAGTATTCTTGCCTGGAGAATCCCATGGACAGAGGAACCAGTGGGGTGGAGGCTTGAGTCCTTAGGGTCGCAGAGTCAGACACGATTGAAGCAACTGAGCACGCATGCAGGCATATATAAGACAACAGCTCTCAACCATGATAACCTGACTCTGAGTAGTGCTGTAGTAGTAGGTACAAATTTGCTCTGATATATCTTTTCCTCTTCAGTCTTTTGAGATTGTGGAGACAAATTTGTTAGGAAGATTTCTTGACTTCAAGCAACGTTAATTAATACATGCTCAAATTTACCTTAGGCACCTTCTCATAATTACCATCTATTTTTTTCTTAACAAACCAAAAAGTAATATATAATTTAATTTCATAATATAATTTTAACCTCTATATCTTACTATATAGATAGGACTATATCTTACATATTTATCTGAAGCAATTTTTCTTTATTTTGAAGTTCAATTTCTAAGTTTCTTTGTAAAAGATTCAAAAATTAAGAGAGGCATGAGGTTGTAATGAACAGTTCCAAGTGTTCACTTAAGAAATTGGAAACTGTATATTAATTCTATGAACATAATTCAGCCATCATGTGAATTCTGAATAAATGCAATGGAAAATTGAAGTGGGGATTATATCTATTAATTATATACATATAAATGTGTCTTAGCACATTCATATAAGAATAAACCTTGATAGGACATTTTGGAAATAGACACTGTACATGACGTGAACACTTTGGACTGTACATACCTGCCTGCCACTGTATTCCATGGCATACCTCTGGTGTGAAATCTATTTGTGAAATAACTGAGCTAATTTTTTAGCTTGGAGCTTCAAAAATGTTATGAAAAAATGAACGAATTATTTGATAATCATTGAACCTGCACTTTTTCTCTTTAAGCATTGTAAGATATGCATGTACAGATAAATAAATATGCATATGTGTATGTGTGCCTGTCAGTCACTCAATCATGTCCAACTCTTTGTGACCCCATGGATTATGACCCATAAGACTCCTCTCTCCATGGAATTCTCCAAGCAAGAATACTGTAGTGGGTTGCCATTCCCTTTGCTAGGGGATCTTCCTGACCCAAGGATTGAACTAGGGTGTCCTGCACTGCAGGCAGATTCTTTACCATCTAAGTCACCAGGAGAGAGGAATATACACATATGCAAATGTATTTTATATACAACCAACAGATTGCAGTATTTCAAGGCCACTATATTCATTATGTAGTCATATAATTCTTTTCCGTAGGAATGAAATATTATTCTAAGATTGACTAAGACAGTAAAACAAATTGTCTAAACTTTCAGCAATGAGATATCCCTGAAATTGTACTTCAAATAGTTTAAACTGTTTTGAACAGAAAAAAATTTTAGGAAGTGAAAGAATCTGGTATGAAAAATTTAGACCTAAACAATGTCACAGTATATTTTTCAGGAGAAAAAGTTTACTCTCTTTATTTCCTCAGAGTTGGTTCTGCCATGTATCTATGGGTAACACAAGGTAGCCCAGGTAGAACACGGGTATATATTTTACAGCATGCATTGGTTTGTGCTTTTATTTCACTTCCTTTAACTGAGCAGGCTAGAAATCATTAGTAAAATCTCATTTCACCAATAATGAAGATTTTGGTATGAATATCATGTTATTGCTGCTGTTGTTCAGTTGCTAAGTCATGTCTGACTCCTTGTGACACCATGGATGGCAGCATGCCAAGCTTCCCTGTCCTTCACTATCTCCTAGAGTTTGCTCTGGTTCATGTCCATTGAGTCGGTGATGCTCTCTAACCATCTCATCTTCTGCTGCCTTCTTCTCCTTTTGCCTTCAGTCTTTCCCAGAATCAAGGTCTTTTCCAATGAGTCAGCTCTTCGCATCAGGTGGCTGAAATATCAGTGCTTCAGTTTCAGCATCAACGTTTCCAATGAATATTCAGGGTTGATTTCCTTTAGAATTGACTGGTTGGATCTTCTTGCAGTCCAAGGGACTCTCAAGAGTCTTCTCCAACACCACAGTTCAAAAGCATCAATTCTTCAGCACTCAGCCTTCTTTATGGTCCAACTTTCACATCCATAAATGACAACTGGAAAAACCATAGCTTTGACTATATAGGAAAAAAAAGTAAAGTGATATCTTTGCTTTTTAGTACACTGCTAGGCTTGTCATAGCTTTCCAAGGAGCAAGTATCTTTAAATTTCATGGCTGCAGCTACCACCTGCAGTGATTTTTAAGTCCAGGAAAATAGAATCTGTCACGGCTTCAACTTTTTCCCCATCTATTTGCCATGAAGTGATGGGACCCCATACCATGATTGTGATTTTTCAAATATTAAGTTTTAAGCCATCTTTTTCTCTCTCCTCTTGCACTTTCATCAAGAGTCTTTTTAGTTCCTCTTTGATTTCTGCCATTAGAGTGGTATCATCTGCATATCTGAGGCTGTTGATATTTCTCCCAGCAATCTTGACTCCAGCTTGTGATTCATCTAGCCAGGTATTTCTCATGATGTGCTCTGCATATAAGTTAAATAAGCAAGATGACTATATACAACCTGGTTGTACTCCTTTCCCAAATTTGAACTAATCAGTGTTCCATGTAAGGTTCCAGCTGTCATAGGCAGGATCATTATACTGAAAATGTAATGAATTGACCTTAGATTATTAGATATGTATGTTATTGTTTACAGTTCAAATGTCATATAACATGTGTTTAAGTGCATATCACAGCCCATTTTATCTATGAAAATTAAAATAAGACAGCACCCTTTTCAAATTTGTAAGTTGTAATAGTGGTTTCTTATAAAAACAAATTGAGTCTAAATTTCTTTCTAATCCTTGCTGTCTTCAGTGAATAGATGTCTCATTTATTGTTTTGTTTATCAGTGAATTGAAATGCACATTAAGTGTTCTAAAGATATTGAATGTCTTGTTTCACAGACTGTCTGGGAATGATTTTCAGTATAAGAAGACTCAATCACATATTCCTTAAGCAATAAAGACATTTAATAACCTCATATCACAGAAATCAGAGAGGGAATCAGTTCCAAGGATCAGTGACTCAGTGATGTGAAGGGTAGAAGTTTCAAAATTCTCTTGTCCTCTCTTCTATATCACAAGATAACTGCCACAGCTCTGATTTCCATGGCCTCATACTCTTGTTCCAGGCAGAAAGACATTCTTTAAATCATACACCCTCATTAGCAAACCCTTATGTATAATGCCAACATCTGTCTTCTCACAGCTTGGATAGCAACATTTTTTCCTATTAATGTTACATTTTTTTTTTTCTTTCCGTCTTTTAGTGTCTTATCTGTGACAGATGAACTCAGCCCCTCTTTATATTTGAAGAAACACTTCCTAAACATTGTTAGTTCCATTTACTGCCCTCCCCCTTTATTATTACTTTTCTATTGCTTATATGGTGCTGTCATTTACATGAACATTAATTTTTCATTGCAGTCACCCATAGCTTTAATGTGGAAAATATTTCATTATCCTGCTTCAAAATTAAATAAAAATATAGATGTACTATAACGAAGATTCACAACAAAAAGAGAGAGAAAGAGACATTTTAATTCTCATTGGTATGAAGGTGACCATTATAGCCTACTTGCTTGTACATTTATGTAGAAGGATGACAAACAACAACAACAAAATGGACAGAAAGTCAAGGTAGGATGTCCAGGTTGTATTCCAAGGATTTCTTCAGACTTATTAAAAATTATTTTCAAACAATTTAGAAGGGAACTTAGCAAACAAACTAAAAACATGGGTCAATGCTAGATTTCTGTGACTCAGATTTTGCAAACTACGGATGGAGGAGCCTGGTAGGCTGCAGTCCATGGGGTCGCAAAGAGTCAGACACGACTGAGCGACTTCACTTTCACTTTTCACTTTCATGCATTGGAGAAGGAAATGGCAAGCCACTCCAGTGTTCTTGCCTGGGGAATCCCAAGGATGGAGGAGCCTGGTGGGCTGCCATCTATGGGGTTGCACAGAGTTGGACACTACTGAAGCAACTTGGCGGCAGCAGCAGCAGCAGCAGCAGAAACCATTCTGGTAGATCTACAGCTAATAACTGATTTGGTTGCTTCAAAACAATACAGGTTGCTGTACTTAGAAGGCAAGCTCTTCAAACTGTTACTCAGCAACTTGCCTGGAATAGCATCAATCTTCTTAAATATGTTAAAAATTAATTCTTAAACTGGGCACCCTTTATGCAATATAACTAATGGTACTTATACTTTCACAGTTTTAACTCAAACTGAAAAAATAGCATGGACATTTGTCCAAATAGTCTTATAATGAGTCTCATTAAAATTGTGTTAAAAAAAAGCATGTAATAACTTGCTAGTTTTAAATTTTAATCTTAGGACAAAGGAGACCATTTTCTTTTTTAATATTCAACAGAATTTTTGCATGCATACAAACAATTTTATACTTCTCTACATTGGAAATGTTTACTTCTTACATGTTTCTTATTATTAAAACTGACAGTTTAGTTTTAAAAACTGTCAGGGAACATTTAATTTTAAGGAATCCTATATGTTGAATCCTATTCTGTTTCTCAAAGGCCTTATGTTCCTTATCAGTTCCTGGAAAACAGAAATGAGCAGAGCTGCAGGCAGTTCTCAGGACTGAGGTCTTGAGATGGAACACATTCATGGATTCCTTCAGTAACCTTTTACTTTTCTGTAAAACTACTTAGTCATGTTCCTATTTCCAATACATGGATTGTCCTCTGGCCCTGTGACAATTGTTATTCCCCTAGTTACTGTTGTTATGGTCCGATGACGATTGTTATTCCCTTAGTTACAGTTGTTATGCATTTGGTTTCAGTGTTTTTGCTTGACTTTATTTTTCTGCCTAAAGCTTCCTTGTATAACCATATATAAGCACACTCCGCCATGATTAAAACACCCTTGTTCCACTAGAGCCTTGGGTCCCCTGTGTCCTTCTTTTCATCGACTCCTGTCCCCAGGTTCCGGTCTGTCAAGAAGACCATAACAAAAAACCATTTAGCAATTGCCTTCACATCTACAATCTATGATTGCTGGCTTTTCTAACAACTTCCACTGGAAGCCCAATGGCTGATTGCAAAATTATTGCTGACACAAGTACACTTGCGCTCTCTGTAGAATTGCTTTTCTTATTAAAACTTTTGTGAACACTTGTTTTGAAATTATTTTTCCCCCTATTTATCATTGGCAAGTTTCTACAAGATGATATGACATCTTAGTAAAAGACTAGAAGAGTTGTATGTCTTTGAAAAGCAAAGTTTCCAAAAGTAGCTTCTTTAACTCTGTAATAATAAATCAGCAACAATATAAACATTGTTAATTCTCAACAAAGTATACTAACACATAAAATATTTCATATATAAATAATATAATGAAATTTATAAATAATTAAAAATCTAATATTTTACAAAATTATATTTAAACATAGAAAAATAAAGTATTTTGAAGGGTACAAGTATTACTTGCTTTTACAGGTCAGAAAAGAGTTAAAAGTTCTGGAAGAAATTATTACTGTAAGTGCAGAAAATATGGATAAATTTTAACTTCAGAAAAGACAAAAAGATAGGACACTGAAAGATGAACTCCTCAGGTCGATAGGTGCCCCATATGCTACTGGAGAAGAGTGGAGAAACAACTCCATAAAGAATGAAGGGATGGAGCCAAAGCAAAAACAACAAACACCCAGTTGTGGATGTGACTGGTGATAGAGGAAAGGTCTGATGCTGGAAAGAGCAATATTGCATAGGAACCTGGAATGTTATGTCCATGAATCAAAGCAAATTGGAAGTGGTCAAACAGAAGATGACAAGCATAAACGTAGACATTGTAGGAATCAGTGAACTAAAATGGACTGGAATGGATGAATTAAACTCAGGTGACCATTACATATACTACTATGGGCAGGAATCCCTTAGAAGAAAGGGAATAGCCATCACAGTCAGCAAAAGAGTCTGAAATGCAGTACTTGGATGCAGTCTCAAAAACAACAGAATGATCTCTGTTCGTTTCCAAGGCAAGCTATTCAATATCACGGTAAACCAAGTCTATGCCCCAATCAGTAACGTAGAAGAAGCTGAGGTTGAATGGTTCTATGAAGACCTACAAGACCTTTTAGAACTAACACCCCAAAAAGATGTCCTTTTCATTATATGGGACTGGAATGCAAAAGTAGGAAGTCAAGAAACATCTGGAGTAACAGGCAAATTTGACCTTATAAGTACAGAATGAAGCATGGCAAAGGATAATAGAGTTTTGCCAAGAAAATGCACTGTTCATAGCAAACACTATCTCCCAACAATACAAGAGAAGACTCTACACATGGACATCAGCAGATGAGTCAACACCAAAATCAGATTGATTATATTCTTTGCAGCCAAAGATGGAGAATTTCTATACAGTCAGCAAAAAAAAAAAAAAAAAAAAAAAGCTGGGAACAGGGTATGGCTCAGATCATGAACTCCTTATTGCAAAATTTAGACTTAAATTGAAGAAAGTAGGGAAGACCACTAGACCATTCAGGTATGACCTAAATCAAATCCCTTACGATTATACAGTAGAAGTGAGCAATAGATTTAAGCGGCTGGATCTGATAGACAGAGTGCCTGGTGAACTATGGATGGAGGTCCATGACATTGTAGAGGAGACAGGGATCAAGACCATCCCCAAGGAAAAGAAATGTAAAAACACAAAATGGCTGTCTGAGGAGGCCTTACAAATAGCTAGGAAAAGAAGAGAAGTGAAAAGCAAAGGAGAGAAGGAAAGATATACCCACTTGCATGAAAGTTCCAAAGAATAGCAAGGAGAGATAAGAAAGCTTTCCTCAGCTATCAATGCAAGAAATAGAGGAAAACAACAGAATGGGAAAGACTAGAGATATCTTCAAGAAAATTAGAGGTACCACGGAAACATTTCATGCAAAGACGGGCTCAATAAAGGACAGAAATGGTATGGACCTCACAGAAGCAGAAGATATTAAGAGGTGGCAAGAATACACAGAAGAACTGTACAAAAAAGATCTTCATGACCCAAATAATCACGATGGTGTGATCACTCACTTAGAGCCAGACATTCTGGAATGTGAAGGCAAGTGGGCCTTAGGTAGCATCTCTATGAACAAAGCCACTGGAGGTGATGGAATTCCAATTGAGCTATTACAAATCCTAAAAGATGATGCTATGAAAGTGCTGCACTCAATATGCCAGCCAATTTGGAAAACTCAGCAGTGGCCACAGGACTGGAAAAGGTCAGTTTTCATTCCAGTCCCTAAGAAAAGAAATGCCAAAGAATGCTTAAACTACCACACAATTGCACTCATCTCACACGCTAGTAAAGTAACCCTCAAATTTCTCCAAGCCAGGCTTCAGCAATACATGAACCATGAACTTCCAGATGTTCAAGCTGGTTTTACAAAAGGCAGAGGAACCCGAGATCAAATTGCCAATATCCATTGGTTCTTCGAAAAAGCAAGAGAGTTCCAGAAAAACATCTGCTTCTGCTTTATGGACCACACCAAATCCTTTGACTGCATGGATCACAAAAAACTGTGGAAAATTCTGAAAGAGATGGGAATACCAGACCATCTGTCCTGCCTCTTGAGAAACCTGTATGCAGGTCAGGAAGCAACAGTTAGAACTGGGCTTGGAACAACAGACTGGTTCCAAATAAGAAAAGGAGTATGTCAAGGCTGTCTATTGTCACCCTACTTATTTAACTTCTATACAGAGTACATCATGAAAAACGCTGGGCTGGAAGAAGCACAAGCTGGATTCAAGTTTGATGGGAGAAATATCAATACCCTGAGATATGCAGATGATGCCACCCTTATGGCAGAAAGTGAAGAAGAACTGAAGAGCCTCTTGATGAAAGTGAAAGTGGAGAGTGAAAAAGCTGACTTAAAGCTCAACATTCAGAAAACTAAGATCATGGCATCTGATCCCATCACTTAATGGCAAATAGATGGGGAAACAGTGGAAACAGTGGCTGACTGTTTTCTGGGGATCCCAAATCACTGCAGATGGTGACTGCAGCCATGAAATTAAAAGACACTCCTTGGAAGGAAATTTATGACCAACCTAGACAGCATATTAGAAAGCAGCGACATTACTGTGTCAACAAAGGTCCATCTAGTCAAGGCTACTGTTTTTACAGTGGTCATGTGTGAATGTGAGAGTTGGACTATAAACAAAGTTGAGCACTGAAGAGCTGATGTTTTTGAAGTGTGGTGTTGGAGAAGACTCTTGAGAGTCCCTGGACTGCAACGCGATCCAACCAGTCCATCCTAAAGGAGAACGGTCCTGGATGTTCATTGGAAGGACTGATATTGAACTGAAACTCCAATACTTTGGCCATCTGATGTGAGAGCTGACTCATTTGAAAAGACCCTGCTACTGAGAAAGATTGAGGGCAGGAGGAGAAGGGGACAAGAGAGGATGAGATGGTTGGATGGCATCACCGATTCTATGCACATTGGTTTGAGTGGTCTCCAGGAGTTGGTGATGAACAGGGAGTCCTGGCATGCTGTGGTTCATGGGGTCACAAAGAGTCAGACAGGACTGAGTGACTGAACTGAAGTAAACTGATATATACCTATATTTTAATTTTTTGAAATAACTTGTTTTTTTTTAAATCAGTTTTCTCATTACACAAATTATGGATGTTTCCAACTTTAGATTATACTGTGGTTTCATTATTGGCTCTTTTCTTAACACCTGTTTTCAAAGTAGTTGATGTCTGATAAAAAAGAAAAATAGAGGCAACATTACAGCTCTGAAGGGTTAATAGGGTAGCAAAGATGTGCCTGCAAATGGGCCTCTCTGCTAGGGCTGGACGTCCTTGCAAATGAGGCGTTCTGCCAAAGAGTCTGGACACAGCCTTGAGTTTGATGGTCCCTTGCAAATGAGGGAGCATTCCCTTCCTGTGATAAAGAAGGAATAAAGGGCTTTGTACAGACTCTGCAGTAGACTAGGATTTTACTCCCCTTTGCTATATGATAACATGTATGCACCTGTGCTGTGCTGAAATGGCTTATCCATGCAGTCTGGAATTCTGCCTAGGGGTCTTTTATAATAAACAGCAATTAGTTTTTTGCCCAGTTCTGTTCCTCTGGCCGGAGTGTGCATGTCGTCTGTCTCTTGTGTGTGTCTTGTTCTGTGTCATTTCACTCGTAATCTCCAACACAGCTCTCTGAAAGTTTTCCATAAAGGTTCCTTTTTTTTTTCCTTAACTCGTTTATGCTTTGCATACAAAGTTAGTGTGAAGTAGTAATTATTTTTCTTTATTCTACTCTCAAAATGTCAATTTTGAAATCATAGCATGTAATTTTAGGGCTAGTTATTTAAGTTTTCTGTATCAGTGTTACTAGGAACTTGAAGAGATTACTGTGAGTGACCTGTTTAAATACAAAATATGTAAACTTACTTTAGGAGTTTTGGATTATCAGATTTTCTTATACCTGCTACTTTTTATCATCAAAATTTTAAAAATTTGTTTCCTAAGTCAGATAGCACCTTTAATTAGCTATGGGGGAAGAAGGGAGGTAAACTTTAATATATGGAGGGAGAGACCCTCAACCTTCAGGGTAAAGGCTGTAAGGAAATATAGAGAGCAAACTAATCTTTTCATAAAAAGTATCTTGGGCAGAAGACACCTAGATTCTGGCAGAAGTATCCTCAGTCTCAGTTGAAATAATCTACTCTGGGAAACAAGGCTCAGTCCTAGAGGCTTTTTGGAGCATTCTCAATTAGGGGAACAATTTTTTGTCTTCCATTTTGCCCATTTGTGCTAATAGAAGATGTTTTGCTATTGGTCTAAAGTGACAGGTCCAGTGCAGGGTATGCCTGGGACACTTCTACTCATGCAAGGCAACATATACTCTCTTTCAGATAATAGGATCACTAAGCCAGCAAAAAAAGTGGCTTGCTGGAAAATTGCAAAGTTGGAGTTCCAATGCTTCTGCTCATTTTTCCAATGATTTTGACAGGAAGATAAATGGTTATGATTTGTTTCCAATTATTATTTATTAAATTGAGAAATTTACCTGGAAAGAATGAAAAAAAATAATAGAAAAACAAACAGAAAGTCTTTGAGTTTGGGGGTTGAAAAATGAAGAGTAATGAAAGGTTGCATTAGGTGAGTATTATTATTTATGCTTAAATGTTCTCACCAGAATTGCAATGTGCTTTCCTGGTTGGGAAAAATGATGAATAAGCATAGTTCCATAATGCATATTGATCATTCAAAAGCACACTGCAAACTAAAAGGCAAAACAACTTAGTCAAGGCTCTTAAAACACATCCAGGGAATTATGCCAATAAAGGAAGTTGCTTTCCAGGGAACACTGGGATATATTAGTTTTTGAATGAAGAGGTTAACCACTGAAGCACTTTTTTAGAAGGGGTAGAAAGACAGCAAATCTTGAAAACAGATAATTCTTCATGGGTGTGGACAGGCCTCCATGAGAGTCTACACAGGATATTTTCAAGAAGTACATAATCAAAAGAGTGCAAATTTGCAGAAGACTGCATTTATATCCTTTTTGGGAAGCTATTATGTTTTTCTCATGCTTCTTACCTTGAACAGCTTTTCACATATAAATTCCATCTCAGGAAAATTGGAAGATGTATTCCCCTCTCCTTCTGTTCTTCTTTCCTGACAACAAAAAATTTCAACAATAAATATTTTAGCAAAACTATAATTTCATGTATTGACTTGGTATTATGAGTTCCATGACAGCAGATCACTTTTTCACCTGTTTTTGCATAATCAGAGTTTAAGTCAAAATATTTATTGAGTAAATTATAAAAATAAATTAGCAGATTTATTTAAAATTACAGAATTCACATAAGCTATTTTTAGGAGCTAATTTGATTTCAGGCCAGCATGATTTTTCTATAATTATCTCTCTGATATAATTCAACTCTAAGTTGAACTCTTACCTGAAGAAAGAATAAAACTCCTTGAAGATGCCAAAATACGTCTAGTCCTCACTTAAATTTACAGGTAATCCATTAAAATTAAGGTGTCATTTATTATAAGGCATCAATGTGTGTGTATTGTAAATAGGCATTAAATAACACATTTTTTTTTAAATGTAGATAAGTAACAGGTACTATTAAGACATTTAGAAGAAAAACATGTTAAGAATGAAAGTATAAGAAAGGAAATTTATAGTCTTATAAGTCTTGAGTTAACTAACTTTTGCTGATTAAACACCTTTATCTTTTTCTCTAAATTTCACACTTTAAAAATAAATTTGTTCTATGTATATAGTGCTTTGCTTAACAAGATACAACCATCCATCTAGGGGACTTCCCTGGGGACCCAGCAATTGAGACTCTACACTTCCACTGTAGGGGGTTCTGGTTCAACAGATCCCTTTTTGGGGAACTAAGATCTTGCATGCCACAGGGCATGGCCAAAAAAAAAAAAAAAAAATTAATGCAAAGAATCCACAATGAACAAAAACTATCATTTTTTTTTTTTAAGTGCAAGCATCTAGGATCTTAGCAGGGCCAAGAAGCATGTTTCATGATATTCAAGAAGGTTGAGGAGTTGGTGAGGGGAGGGGAGAAAAGAGTGGAAATGAAAACAGAATAGACACATGTGATTAAACAAAAGATGGAGGTGGGTATTCAAGAGAAATTCACCCGTTTCATCATTTTGCTCCACATACACATTCTAGTAATACACTGCAGAAATAAAAATAAAGTTCTACTACCTGTAGAAACAGGAGAGAATCTTATAAATATGATGTTGAATAAAAGAAGCCAGCTACCAGAAAAGTTTATTGTACAGTTCTATTTCCATAGAGATTTAAGAGGAGGCAAAAGTAATTTATGATGTTAGAACTCAGGAAAAGTGGTTAAGGAGGTTGTTATAACTGGGAGAGGGGACAAGAGAGCCTCTTTAATGCTGATAATATCCTAATTCTTGATCTAGCTCACAGGACAACAAACATTTTTCCATAAAGAGTCATATAAGCTGTCTCAACTACTCAGCTCTGCTGTTCCTGTGCAAAGGCAACTATAGATAATATGTAAATAAATAACCATTGTTGTGTTAAAAAAAAACAGAATTCATTCTATGTATATAGTGTTTTTCTTGCCTTAAAATTCATAAATTATCATAAAATAAAATGTTACTTTTTTAAAAGAAGAGAGCACAAATGATTTAAAAAAGTAGGCAGAAAATCAGCCACACAGTGATAACACTAATGCTATACAGTATATTATAGTACTGTACAATGTTATAGCAATATATTAAAGTGTTATATATATACATATGTAGTAAAATATGCACATATATGTGCATATTCTTTATCTTTCTAGAAACTTTCAAAATGGATTTATTGAGGTAAAATTGAAAGGAATAAGATGCACATATTTAAAATGCAATTTGATAGGTTTTGAAATGTGGGTATACCTGTGAAGCCATCACCACAGTCAAACAGTGGATCCCTCAAACACCAACTTTTGCATTCCAGTCCACTGTGATGAAAAGGACATCTTTTTTTGGAGTTAGTTCTAGAAGGTCTTGTAGGTCTTCATAGAACTGTTCAGCTTCAGCTTCTTTGGCATTAGTGGTTGGGGCATAAACTTGGATTACTGTGATACTGAATGGTTTGCCTTGGAAACAGACAGAGAACATACTGTCATTTTTGAGACTGCACCCAAGGACTGCATTTCAGACTTTTTCATTGAAAATGAGGGCTACTCCCTTTCTTCTAAGAGATTCTTGTCCACAGTAGTAGATATAATGGTCATCTGAATTAAATTTGCCCATTGCTGTGCATTACAAAGTAGGAATGCAAAAGCAGGAAGTGCATTACAAAGTAGGAATGCAAAAGCAGGAAGTCAAGAGATACCTGGAGTAACCAGCAAGGTTGGCCTTGAAGTACAAAATAAAGCAGAGCAAAGGCTAACAGAGTTTTGTGAAGAGAATGCACTGGTAATAGCAAACACCCTTTTTTAACAACATAAGAAATGACTCTACACTTGGACATCACTGGATGGTCAATACTGAAATCAGATTGATTATATACTTTACAGCTAAAGAAGCTCTATACAGTCCACAAAAACAAGACTGGTAGCTGACTGTGGCTCAGATCACGAACTCCTTATTGCATAATTCAGACTTAAACTGAAGAAAGTAGGGAAAACCATTAGTCCATTAAGGTCTAAATCAAATCCCTTATGATTATGTAAGCAATGTGTCCCAAGGCTCACTTGATGTCTGGCTTTATTGAATCTATAGTCAAATAGATTCAAGGGATTCAATCTGATAGACAGTTACTGAAGAACAATGAATGGAGGTTCGTAATATTGTCCAGGAGGCAGTGATCAAAACCATCTTTAAGAAAAAGAAATGCAAAAAGACAAAATGGTTGTCTAAGGGGGCCTTATGAATAACTGAGAAAGGAGAAGTGAAAGACAAAGAAGAAAAGGAAAGATATACCCATCTGAATGCAGAGTTCCAAAGAATAGCATGGAGACATAAGGAAGCCTTCCTAAGTGAACAATGCAAAGAAATAGAGGAAAAGAATAGAATGGGAAAGACTAGTGATGTCTTCAAGAAAATTAGAGACATCAAGGGAATATTTCATGCAAAGAGGAACCAATAAAGGGCAGAAACAGTATGGACCTAAGAAGCAAAAGATATTAGTAAGAGAAGAACTATATAAAAAAAGGTCTTAATGACCCAGATAACCATGATACTGTGATCACTCACCTAGAGCCAGACATCAAGTGGGCCTTAGGAAGCATTGCTACAAATAAAGCTAATGGAGGTAATGAAATTCTAGTTGAGGTAGTTAAAATCCTAAAAGACAATGCTGTTAAAGTGCTGCACTCAATATGCCAGCAAGTTTGGAAATCTCAGCAGTGGCCACAGGACTGGAGAAGGTCAGTTTTCATTCTAATCCCAAAGAAGGGCAATGCCAAAGAATGTTCAAGCTATAGCACAATTGCACTCATGTCACATGCTAGCAAAGTAATGCTCATAATTCTCCAAGCTAGGCTTCAACAGTATGTGAACAAGAACTTCCATATGTTCAAGCTGGTTTTAGAAAAGGCAGAGGAACCAGAGATCAAATTGCCAACATCCGTTGGATTATCAAGAAAGCAAGAGAATTCCAGAAAAAAAAAAATTTGCTTATGCTTCATTGACTACACTGAAGTCTTTGACTATGTGTATCACAACAAAGTGTGGATAATTCTTAAAGAGGTGGGAATAGCAGACCACATTACCTGCCTCCTTTGAAATCTGTATGCAGGTCAAGAGGTAACAGTTAGAACTAGTCATGGAACAATTGACTGGTTCAAAATTGGGAAAGCAGTATGTCAAAGTTGCATATTGTCACCCTGTTTATTTAAGTTATATGCAGAGTATATTATGCAAAATGCTAGACTGCATGAAGCACAAGCTGAATTAAGAATGCTGGAAGAAATATCAATAACCTCAGATATGCAGACAAAACCACCCTAGTGGCAGAAAGCAAAGAGGAACTAAAGAGCTTCTTGCTGAAAGTGAAATAGAGTGAAAAAGCTGGCTGAAACCTCAACATTAAAAAAATGAAGATCGTAGCATGTGGTCCCATCACTTTATGGCATGTAGATAGGAAAACAATGGAAACAGTGACAGATTTTATTTTCTTGGGCTCCAAAATCACTGCATGATTTTGCATGGTGACTGTAGCCATGAAATTAAAAGACTTTTGGTTCTTGGAAGAAAAGCTATGACAAATCTAGACAGCATATTAAAAAGCAGAGATATTACCTTGCTAACAAAAGTCCATATAGTCTATGCTATGGTTTTTCCAGTAGTCATGTAAGAATGTGGGTGTTGGACCGAAAGATGGCTTGAGTGCTGAGGAATTGATATTTTGGAACTGTGGTGTTGGAGAAGACTCTTGAGAGTCCCTTGGACTACAAGGATATCAAACCAGTCAATCCTAAAGGAAATCAATCCTGAATATCCATTGGAAGGACTGATGCTGAGGCTGAAAATCCAATACTTTGACTACCTGATGTGAAGAGCTGACTCATTAGAATAGACCCTGATACTGAGAAAGATTGAAGTCAGGAGGAAAAGGGGATGACAGAACATGAGGCGGTTAGATGGCATCAATGGATATGAGTTTGAGCACACTCCAGGAGATGGTGAAGGACAGGGAAGCCTGGCGTGTTGCAGTCCATGGGATCGCAAATAGTCAGACATGACTGAGCAACAGAACACCACCACCAACAGAAGTTCCCTTGAGACTTTGTAACCATGCCCTCCCGTCTTTCCTCAGCAATACTTTCCCTAGTCTGCTGTTTTGGACATGGACTTGCTTCTAACTTATTACATAGTACACATCCAACACATGGAAATTAAGTAAGTCAATATTAAGCTCATGCTCCAACATGACTTTTTCCAAAGAGAATATTTTAGTTAATTTTTGATGCCAATGACAAAATCATAATTATGACCTTTTGAATGTGTTCCTGTGGAGAAAAAAAAAAAAAAAGAAGGCTTCCCTCAATAGCAATAGTGATTTTTGAATATTTAGTGAAGAGCAAGGAAACATTCATACTAATTTTTCCTGAATTATATTTGAAATGATGTGGTTTGGACATTTGATTACATTTATCCAATATTCTAATAATGACCTATAACAGATGGCTTGGCTAACACAGGAGAGTTAAAATAAAGCATAATAAGCCATTTTCACCTGTCCATTTAGAAGAAAATAGAATACAGCACTGCAGTAAACAATAACTTCTCTAGTATGTATACACACACATTTATTAGAGATTTTACTGATAAAGAATGCATAGCTCACAATTTACAAATAACATATTCCATATTATATTTCATATTACCAACTGAATCTTACAGAATATTTTTATTTAATTGGCAAATGACAAATGAGTATACTTGCAACATGCATGTTGCTGATATTTTCGTTTATGTTAATAGACAAAACAGAAGTAAGACACATTTCAACACTTTACTCATTCATCAACAATGTGAGCACTTGCTTGTGATTGTGTTTAGTCACTGGCTCACAAAATTCCTGAATATTTAACAGGTTTTTAACAGCTTTAGTACACCACTTCCCATAGAGTGTTGTACTCCTAAACAAAGAAAGTCTGACCAATTGCCATTGAGTTCGGTGAGATTTAGCCTATTCTAATAGAAACTTTTGCTCTTTAGTAATTAATCATCTGTTTTTGATCAAGGTTAACTAATTTTCACCAGATTATAAAGTTCTATATCACTTGATTTAAAAATTCAATGTTTTCCTATCATCCCTTTACATTAAAATATACTGATTAAAGGTAAAATTCAAAAATCACATTCTGCTGATTTCCTGATAAAGAATTTAGAGCAGCACATGGACTAACAGTTGTATTCAGGTTTTGTTTTTCTGAAGGACCAAGAAAACAGTTATGGCAACCAGAGCTTCTGTTTTCCCTGACACTTTTCCTCCTCATCCTCTTTTACTTTGTTTCTCTTTTCTTCTCCAGATAGAGATCCTCATAACATGGGACAGCCTTAAAACACAGTCGTCTGTTACTGACATAATTAATTTATTTTATTTGTTTATAATCTTTCTGAGTCTATATAAAGATATAGTCTTTGCCTAAAAATTGCAGTTAAATATGCTTTCTTTCCAGTCCAGCTTGTTTTTAAATGTTTCCCAACTGCCTTTTTATTTTTTTCCCCCTGTTGGCTGCTGGTAGCCATGACAACAACCTGTGCTTAGACATTGTGAGTTCCTCTCCATCCAAGAGATTTGGAAAGCCTGTCAAGGTGCCAGGGATATGTGTTGATTCAGATCTTTGAGAGGGTCCATTTAGCTATCCAGTCTTTGATCCAAATTGAGAGTTCTTTTATCTGTTTGTTTCCCCTCAGGCAAACTATCTTTCCTTTACTTGTTTCGAATTCTTGACTTGGATATTAGGTATTACTTCAAGTAACTGTTAAAATAAAAAAAAAATCACTTTTGTCTTTATGTTCTTTCCTATTTCCTAGAAGTTGATTATGTTAGCATATAGAAGATACAGTTTTACTGTAGAATTTCTGGTGTGCCTTTTGAAATTGTGTTACAAAGGATGTTAATGTGATTGCTTTTTTATGGGTAAATGAAAGCAAATGGCAGTTGGTGAAGAGAAAAAGGATAGTGGGACTGGAGTACCAATTTGGAACAGGTGTTGATCATTTTTGTCTAGATTAAGTAGTATAATTATAAAGTCTTCTAAAATAAAGGCTCAAAAAGGCTGAAAGAAAGGCTTTCCATGAGAGCTCCCCAAGTCCCCTTCCTAAAACAGAAATGTTCACTGTAAAATAGAAGTTGCAAAGTGGTTAAGAGTGGTTGGTTGGAAATAAGAGCCAAAAGACAAAACTGCATTGCAGTGATTGGCTTGATTTGGTGAATAAATTGCTATTTTCAGATTCAATTTGTATCAGTGGGCAAAACTCTGTACACCTGCAGACCCTGTTAGTATCAGGGCAATGAAGCAGCCAATCTTAAATAATCCATTTCCCTTTCAACAATAATTGCACCCCCATTCCTGAAGCCTCAGCGGAGGAAAGAAGCCTTTGATATCTGATTGGCAAGCAATATTCTTTTCTATCACTGATGGGAAGAACACCACGGTTTGTAAATTTAAAGAATATCTCAGAAAAGTCTGTCTCCTTGTTTTTAAAAAGAGCCAAGGGTGTTGAATTGTTGGAAAGATTCATCTTTATTAAATGTGACTGAACACTGGAAGAGTAAGATACTGTTTCCTGCAAGAAATTAAAGAAATCACATTTTGGTTATTTGCAATGCTCAGTGTAGCAGATTGAGTTAAATAGGTGTTCATGGAAGTCATGCATACTTCCTGGCTAAGGAGAAATGTAGCAAAGTTATTTCACAACTTTTCACCATGGAGGGGTTAGGGTGTGGGGTGGAATACCATAGTCTTCCTAAGCTCTGATTCAGGTCCTTAGTTAGAGACTTTGTCCATTCTAGCACTTGGAGGCTGGAGCAATTTTATGAAATGAAAAAAAATTTTCATTTTGAGGTAATAATAGATGTGAATTAATTCATAAATACTTTTTTCTAACTTTCCACTTTATGAATATTGACACAAATGCAAGTGATATATTTCATGCATGTATATTGAAAGAAAGAAAAAAATTTACCTTTAAAAATGACATCATAATTACTATAAAAAGTGCCACATCCACATGTTTTAGTACATCCAGAGTAGCGTATAAAATTTTTAAACGCAGAGATATAAAAGGAGAAAATATGTGATATATTTCAATGATACTTTTCTAGTATCAAAAACTTTTATAGGTACTTGAATAAAATAAAGCTAGACTACTTGTCAGTAAGTACACCTTCAAGTATTTAATGATTCCTTTTTCCTGTTATATTCATTTATTAAATATTTATTGAGTGTCTGCTACTCAGGCACTGTGCTAGGTGAAAGAAATAAAACTCTGAGTGGTTCCTGCAGAAATACACTTTATCTTCTAAAGAGGGCTTATATGTAGAACAAAATATTCTTCCTTGTCTGCTAGTAGCTGTGTGGTATAGCAATATAACTTAAGCAGTTGCCGCTTGGCAACTTGCCACTCAAGCAGTTGCATCTTGAGTTTGAAGCTTGACTAGGACTACATTGGATACCACAGGAGTGAACTGTACTTTGAATGACAAGAATTGGAAAGGGAGACAAACTTTGATAGAGGAATAGGTTTCTTTTATTTCATGTAGGCAAAGGGGGAAAAAAAAAAGAATAGAAAATGCCAAATTGATATGCAGATATTTATATAATGAAGACATTCACACTTAACTGTATACTTTGGTTGAAAGCTCTAGTTTTACCTCAGTTTTCTTCTACTCATCTTCACTGGTGTTTTAACTGAAGATGGGAATTTCGTATATTCAGATTTTGTCGCCTCAAAGCATTCCATACACCAAATAACATTTTTCCAAAGTCCCATATGATTCAGGTTAACAGATGCCAGATACACAGTCCATTTAAAACCAAACACATTGCTACGAGTGTTATGATGATTCTATTCCCATTACTCTGCATATGATATATTATAACAGGCTGGACTGATTTATTTGACCTCTTGTCAGATATTTGTTTATTGACTGAAATCTACATGGCGTTTTTTCCCTGTGGGGATTTGGCTAGTGTATAAAAGCAACATGCCAACTACATATTTTACTGTTTTGATCTTTCCAGCTGCTTTCTTGATGGACAGTCTGTTCCTGATTTTTGTCGTTGCTTTGCAGTCAGTCTGGGAAGAAGGGAATATCTGCATTTCAGCTCCCAATGTGAGGATACTTTTTCAGGAATATCAACCCTTCTGATCCATATTTTGTAATGTAATGGGTTATTTTAGTAATCCAGACAGATGTAGATAATGCTTGGGTTGCTATGGATTCAACAAAGCTTTACTTGAGCAGTGAATCCAAAGGTAATTTTGTCTGTCAATGTACTTCACTCCTATTTAACTGCAGCTTGTCAGTGGCTGGTGGGAAGGCAGGTGGCTGGATGCATTGACATTAGTCACACATGACATAACATAGTCAAACTGGGATAAGTGAATATCACACAACCAAATAAAAGCTTTTTTGTTGTTTTTCTGTAGCTTTTCACAGATGGATTCTGCCTATAAGCAGTGCTTGACTTTTAGAAAAAAGAAACATACACTACACACAGATTAAAAAAACAACAACATAGTCCGTGTGCATTCTGAAGTGTAAAATATAATAGACTCAAAGGCTTATTTGTATATAATTGATAAAAAATATTTTCACTCAAACTTAGAAAATGGGTTCATAGCTAGCAAATTCTTAATTTGTAAATGATTTAGAGAGACTTCTAATAAGAAATTGTTAGATAAAAGCCACCTTATCGAGCTACCATACATATCTAAGCACTTGTCTTTCTCAGTTAACTGTTACATGGACAAAACATTTTGTCTTTGCCCCTGGAGTGTGCCTGGTACCCCCCTTTGTTGACTCTGAAGTTTTGCTCTGTTCCCTCCAGGGTTCTCCCACGAAGCTTCCTCTCTGCCCTCCAGATGTTGTTTCTCTGTCTTCTCTAACTCTTCTCTAGTCTGCTGTAGCTTGTAGTTATCTTTCGTCTCTTGAAGCAGTCACTGGGTACGTCCTCTGGCCATGGTGATTTTCTGGCCCTGGGAACCCACCAATGAAAGAATACAGGAGCCTTCTGTCATGAGCTTACAGTCTTGTGGGCGACCGATAAAAGGCAAACATTACAATAGAAATATATACATAGTAAAAAGAAAGGACCTACTACCCGAATGAAGATGTTGGGAAAGCCCTCACAGTCATCAATTTGAACTGACATTTTCAAAAAGAGAAAATTCTCATGTGAACTTTGTCAGGGAGGGCATTTTAAGAAATGGATAAAACACATGCCACAAAAAATAGTATGTTCAAGGAGCAGTGCTCAACTTAGGACTGCTTAAAGGAAAAGTGAGAAACAAGCAGGGTAGGTGAGGATGGTTGTCATGATATTTGTGAAGTCATGAGATCAGGAATGTTCTACTTGCAAATAAGTTCAAACTTTATAATGGTTTCAAGTTAGGTGCAGGGGATGACAAAGTCATATTTAAATTTCAGAAAGAAAATTAAATTATCAGGATGCATTATTGAGTTTAGAGGCACAGAGACTAGTGTTTGTCACTCAGTCATGTCTGACTCCGCAACCCCATGAACTGAAGCCTGACAGGCTCTTCTGTCCATGGGATTTCCCAGGCAAGAATACTGGAGTGGGTTGCCATTTCCCTTCTTCAGAGGATCTTCCCAACCTAGGGATCCAATCTGGGTCTCCTGCATTGCAGGTGGATTCTTTACCACCTGAGCCATCAGTGAAGAGGGGACATTACAATACTGAAGTAAGGGATGAGAGAAGGCTGAGATGTTTAGGAGAGAAGACTGTGTCTGGAGCTTGAAAATGTTTGGAGAAGAATCTAGAAGAGAGACGGAAAATTAAGCCCTGAATTGCATCTCTTCTCACCTTGTACTCACAGTGCTAAACAATCAGAGTAATCATTCTAACTAAACCTGGTTATAGCTCAAGAAAACACTTCTGAAAGCCACCCCCCAATCAATAAGAGGGATTAAATGATAAAAAGAGGGTATTTGCTACCATTTATATAGGGTAAATACTAGATTATCAATTCACTGGGGAAACTCATGGGAGAATATGCTCAATTAAGTAACTCATTATTTGGCCATCCCATTTCACATCACATATCTTGTTTATTTATGTTCTTCTTGAAATGCAGTATGAATCTCATTTTAAATTAATTTTACCCATTTATGACTCTTTCTAACTAAACTGAAGGTTCATTTGAAACACTACAGGTATTATTTACCAACATTAATTTTCTAGTTTCAAACATAATTTGCACATAATTAGCAATTAGTTTATGTTTGTTGAATGGATATCTTAGCTATTTTGACTACCACAAGCTAATATCTACAGAATGATGACACACAAAAACATATTGCTTGTCATTGACAGGTGAATTGTTTCAAATCAAACAAAATTTGGTAAAACACAAAAAACAGGGTAACAAAGAGTTGTATTACTAATAATCAAAGGAAAGTATACAAATATGTCTGGATTGAAATATTCTTAAATCGAACTGAGTTGTATATCTGTGGGTCTTTGAAGTTGAAATTTTCTCTCATCTATACCACTAGTTCTAAATTAATATACACTTTCTGGAGTAACAGCCTGAGGTTGTTGGGTCTGTAATTTTCTCTATGCATGGCAAAAACTTTTAACATTAGTGCCCCTACTCTATTACTGATAAGCTCATTTGCAGTATAATTTTAATTACTCATAGACTGTTTACAGCAAGAATTTCTTAAATTCCTAATGATTTTGTAATTCTTGTTTTGAGAAAAGTTGTTAAAGGCAGTCATTATTTTACATTTGGGACAAATTGAAATTCTAAAAACACCAATTCAGTAAAAATGTTTTAGCTATGAATTATCCTTCAAAATCCCCTTCAGAATTGATATAAAAATGTAAAAATAGAACTATCTCCTCAGTAAACCTGGGATCATGGACACATACACAGTAACAGGTGGGTACCTCTCCTTTCCTGTCATGGTGACTATCTGGTGGTACCCATCTGCATTATCTTTGTAAACAGGGATATTTTACAGTGTAAGAGAATATCGATGTCTGTAAATTTCTTAGAGAGCAAGATTTACTTAGATATCCCAAAGTGACAGTGTAATTCACTTAAAGTGAAACTTCATTTATAGTAAAGCTGAATGAACGTTGAGCTATCTAAAATATTGTTTAAATTGCATTTTTGGTTTATGCAGAGCCACTTTTATTGGAGCAGACTTTGCTTATGAAATCAAATTGAATTCAACTCTTTTTCTGTTCAACAGATCACAGTTTTGCCCTAAATAAAATCATTCTGTTTTTCTAAACAGTGGAAGACGGGATATGGCCAGTTTTGTCTGACTTGCTCCTGATTCACATTTGCCCATGTATCAGCAGCTTCTTCTTTATATATATATTTCAATCGCATTCACATTGTTAAATTCAGAACTATTGAAGGTTTCATTGATTGCATTGTCCTTCTGAGAGTGCTAGAAATACTCTCAGAGGAGAAAAAACTGTCTTGTAGGACATATCATTGAGTATTTAATGGGTGCCCTTGGGTCCTAGGTAGTAGGTGCTATTACTGAAAAAAACTCTGTGGTGCAAGAAGTAGACTCTTGGAGGCTTATATGGTGAATTCTCATGTAGAACCCACACATAAATGTAATAATATGAAAGAGAAAACGCTTTTATATCAAATCAATATTGTTATACTAAGATGATTGCTAAAGCATTAGCCATGAAACAAGTCAAATGTGCTTGTATTCTAGTTGGGATACATAGTAGCTTTGGTGATGTAATGGGTCAGTGAACTATTGGAGAGAATATGGGGAAAGTACAAATAAAATGTACTGAGTTGAGACTAAAACTCATTTAGAAGAAGTTCATTTGCTAAGCTCTAGAGAAGACTTGTAGGATTATAAAGCTTGAGGTAAATTGGCAAGATGATTGGGAAAATGACACAATAACTTCCTCTCATGGAGGCTTTGAGCCAATCTACTTATTTGTGAATCCAATTTATCAAATTCATCTCTTAAATTATATAGCTTGCTTTTCCTGAGTAGTTTAAATTGTCTTACAGACATTATCTCATTTGTCCTCATAAAGAGACGGTAAGTTACTATTGAATGATTGCTTCATGGAGTGAGTATGCTAATGAATGGCAATTCAAAGTAAGAGTTTTTAATCCTTACTGTATCACCCACTGCTTTTGTGACAATGATAAGTAAGGTAACCTCCATTAGCCTTATTTTCTTTATCTTTACCATGAAGATATATTCAGACTTTTCACTTAATATCGTGGGGCATGTTGTAAGAAGTCACAACAATACTCAAGAACATTCTTGGAATTCTTCCGAAGAAAATACTTGCACTAAATTTCAATAAACTTAAAGCTATACCAAAGCATGTTTTGTTATTGAATTAACCCCTCATTTAAGGCAGCATAGGGCTTCCCTGATAGTTCAGTTGATAAAGAATCTGCCTGCAATGCGGGAGACCTGGGTTCGATCCCTGGGTTGGGAAGATCCCCTGGAGAAGGGAAAGGCTACCCACTCCAATATTCTGGCCTGGAGAATTCCACGGACTGTATAGTCCACGGGGGTCACAAAGAGTTGGACACAACTGAGCAACTTTCACTTTCACTTTCAGGGCTTCCTTGGTGGCTCAGATGGTAAAGAATCTGCCTGCAATATGGGAGACCTGGGTTTGATCCTTGGGTTGGGAAGATCCCCTGGAGGAGGGCATGACAACCCACTCCAGCATTCTTGCCTAGAGAATCCCCATGGACAGAAGAGCCTACAGTCCATGGGGTCACAAAGGGTCAGACACCAGCGAGTGACTTAGCATGGCAAAAGGCAGCATATTCTTGTAGATACTAGAATGGCTTTAAATATTAAAATTTAAAAACATTTCTTAAACCAGAAATACTTACAAGGAGTTGTGCTGGTGTGGGAGTTACAGAGATGATTGATATGGCAGCTGCTTGTCAGGAACTTCTATCTAGAAGAACAGACATGGTAAGAACTTGATAAAACAGAAAGGGTTGAGATCTGTAAGCACTGCCATGAACAATGTGCCATGGGAGCGTAGATGAAATAGAGATTCATTTTGCTTAGGTGGAAT
Source organism: Ovis canadensis (assembly GCF_042477335.2). Taxonomy (NCBI): domain Eukaryota; kingdom Metazoa; phylum Chordata; class Mammalia; order Artiodactyla; family Bovidae; genus Ovis; species Ovis canadensis. Next base: position 54,641,431 of record NC_091254.1, on the reverse strand, counting down.
AGAAGGAACAGTTTTCAAGAATTGAGAGTAGAAAAAGAATTTGGGGCCAAAATGTAAAGGATTTGAATAGTACATGTAGATTGAATTCTTTAAGCAGAATCATCAAACATTTTAAGCCTCTTGAGCCTGATCAAAGTATTTAATCTGATCTGTGATTAAATTGTGCATTTGTGATGCAATTACAATTGTGATGCATTAAACTATGCAGCTGCGATGGTGGTGAGACAAGTAGATTAGAAATGAGTTGTAGAGAAAAATAGCAACAGAGAAGAATAATTCAAGTAGGACTTAATGCTTTCTAAGTTGAATAACAGGGTGGGTGGTGATATCATTAACCAAAAATCAGAAGGAAAGAGGGGAAGCAAGGCTAAATGAAATGAAAGAATAACAGAGTATGATTTTTCTAAAGTAGGATGAATATTCTTCTGTATCCATATTCCAATTTTCACTTAAAATTCAGGTTATATTTTTAATATCAACCAAAACATCTGTAGTTTTGACAGATGCCTATGTTTAGAGAACAGTAGAGACATGGAGGCCAGAGTCCCTGTCCAAAGAGAATAGGGGGAGAGAAAATTCAAGACAGTGAAGACCAAATCCAAGTAACATTTAAGGGGTTATTCACAAAAATAGTGCCCATGTATATATCTCAGAAAAAAGTTGTAAATGAAAAGCCAGAAGTAAATAATGCCATGGAAGCTCTGGAAGAAAATATTAACAAATAAAGAGTATCCCATTGTTGAATAATTCAGTGATGTCAAGGGAAGCTGATGGAGACCAAAACTCATTTTTCAAGACCACCAATTGATTTTAGGAATTGACAATTACAGATTCATTATAGGATGGGAGGCAAAGACTATATTATAGTAAAAAAAGGATAAAGCTATCTAATTAACTCAAGAAATGTGGCAACTAAGGAAAGGAGTTATAGGACTGCTTCTTAAAGAGAAACTAGGCTATAAGTTTCAATGAAGGATGGCTTAAAGCATTTACAAGTAAAGAAACAGTGGATGGAGGCAGTGAATTTCAGGAGGGAGAATACAGCATTCACAGAGGAAAGCTACAAGTAGGAAAGGGATACGATCAAAAACAGTTCAAAACTGATTGAGCCACTTTTTCACAAGAGACTATAAAGGAGTTGGCTGGTGGTTGTTCAGAAATAGATCACCTGCTGAAGGGTTGAATTTGTGTGTGGGGGGGTGGGAATTGGTGCTTTGAGTAGGGTGCTTAAACTTAAAACTTTGTTAAAAGAAATGGGAATGGAAACTGAATAGATGCCTGGTAATAGTGAGATAAAGACAGTGATATTTTCAAAGGAAATCCAGATGTCAGATAAGTAGAGTGATACAGAGAACATTCTGAGGGAAAAGATTGAGGATGTCCATATTTTCTTAACAAGCGATTAAATGTTCTTAGAGGACACAGTCAGCCTAGAGAGGACATTTTACAAGAAAAGAGTCATTAAAGGTCCAGCATGAGACTGTGCATGGGGTGCCGGTGGCTGTCCCTACCCCTACAAACTGCCACTTCTTTGTTTTCACAAGGAACATCAGTTTTACTAGTTTTATTAGCCAGGCCCAAAATAGCTGGCTGAGGATAATATTCTAGCAAGATTTGTATGTTGGAAGTTATAGAAAGCAGTCCTTCTTTTGAGAAGAGTGAGAAAAAGTAACTTGCTAAGGTTCAAAGAAAGCAAAAGAACTTGTGCGATTCTACGCAAATGATGTTTCATTTGACAAGGAAAATCTCTTCTTTAATCTGTGTTTTAAGGCTTCAAGTATGAAAAATCTAGAACTGTTCACGTCGGCAAAGTTGAAATGGGCTGTTGACCTTAGCATTAGTTGCACACTGAAAATGAGAACTGGAGCATGGGGTCCAGCGGATGCTCTCCTGATGATGGCAGTCCTTATCCTCCTAGTGTCTATATTCCACTCTCATGGACCTTTCTCGCTTGGCCACCTTAGCTTTTATCATAGTTAACATCAATAGTGTTATGCTAAACCAATTTTTATCCAATTCAAAATTACTTTCTTGCTGAACATTTTATTCTCCTATTTAACCTCTGAATTTTTTCTTTATTCATCAGCTATGAGTCATCCAAGGACAACTGATCAGGGATGCGTGATTCTAACAGCTGAGCGATTTATAAGTGAGCAGAATCAGTCTAGGCACAACTGATAGACTTTGTCATCAACACAGGGTTTCAAGGATATATATTTAAAATATGTTTTGTTATAGTATATAAAATCAAAACCTTAATCTACTTTCAGGAGTTTATATCAATGAAAAATATTAGAGATATGGAGAAAGACTTGTCTATAGAGGTTATCACAGATAGATAAATGATTTCATATATATGTATGGTACATCCATAGAATGAAATTGTGATTTTTTTTTTAACTTAACATTTGACGTTATTGGAAAAAATGCTTATGTTGTAGTTCACTAAACAAAAATAGGGTAGAAAAGAATGATCCATATTTTAGCAGAGAGAAATGTGTGTGCATTTGTGTATGTGTCTGTGTGTTTTACAAGCATATGTTTAGGAAAAATCCTAGAAAAACTATAATATAATTTTCATATTGGTTATTTCTGAGTTGTGGTTTCATGGGTGATTTGTGCTTTTCCAATACATTCACCTGGATTTGGTAATTTTTTATAGTGATCATATATCACTTTTCTTATTAATAAAGAAGAATACCTATGTGATCACAGCTATAATTTTTTATGCCACATTTTTTATGACATAAACACACACACACACACACACACACAGATACCACACACACTCTTTGACACATTGTCTGGTTTTTAAATGAATACAGTGACTTCACCTAGTAATTGGGCCTAATTATCTCCTGCAGGTCTGAGAAGTGTGTACTTTTTGCCATTTTGTCTAATGGCAGCCAATTTACACCTAGGTCCTCTACAATTGATCTTCTGGGCCTTTCATGGTATCATAACACTTTAGAATTTTCTGAACAGTGTGACTTTTTAATCATTCTGTACACAAAATAGGAAATATTTGTCAATTATTGAGTGCTTCAGTGTTAACCATTTGTTTTAGTTGGTTGGAGGAGCAGAGTGTAAGAGCATCACAGTGATGGAGATAGGAGGTGGATAAATCAGTGGCTGTCTTTGCTGTTCGTAAGGTGGAAAACAATGTGATTCATTAACCATTCAATTCATTTGTAGTCTTTCTGCTCACTAGTCCATAAATAGTACAAACTGGGTGGAACAATGATTCAGAATTTTCTTATCAGTGTTCATTCAGCAGGAGAAATTTTGAGGTCCCACCGTTTGTTTTCTTTTTCTTTCCTTCTTCCATCACTGATAAATTAGAAAAAGTAATTAAATACTGTTGGTAATAACTTGCTTGTTGTACCTTGAAAAAGAATGTATTTCATTATAGAATGTGTTTTATTCTCATTCTTTTTCTTTCTCTCAGGAGCGCATATGCACACACATACAAACATGTTACCAGATATTTAAACCTTGTTTTGCTAATGTGACTATGGTTTAAATTTTACTAAATTTCATAGATATCAATCACACAATTGTTATTAAAAATACTACTAGAAAAGAATAACTGAGCTCTAATAGAGCCAGGTGCTATGTTCATTCTATGTATGAATTACACCATGTTAATGGTTTTCAGTATTCATTTGATAATATTTATACTGAGTAATAATGTACTTTATAACCTTACAAAAGAGTTAAATTTATTTTTTTTAGCTTAACATTCTGTTTAACAATTATCAATGGAGTCACTTTTCAAAGAATCTGTTAAATCAATTATTTAAAGCATTAGTGTTTTTTATTTTTTAAATTAATTTATTTTTAGTAGAAGGATAATTTCTTTACAGAATTTTGTTTTCTGTCAAACCTTAACATGAATCAGCCATAGGTATACATACATCCCCTCCCTTTTGAACCTTTCTCCCATCTCCCTCCCCATTCCACCCCTCTAGGTTGATACAGAGCTCCTGTTTGGGTTTCCTGAGCCATACAGCAAATTCCTGTTGGCTATCTATTTTACATATGGTAATGTAAGTTTCCATGTTACTCTTTCCATACATGTCATCCTCTCCTCCCCTCTCCCCGTGTCCATAAGTCTATTTTCTATGTCTGTTTCTTCACTGCTGCCCTGCAAATAAATTCTTCAATACCATTTTTCTAGATTCAGAATATATGTGTTAGTATATGATATTTATCTTTCTCTTTCTGACTTACTTCACTCTGTATAATAGGCTCTAGGTTTATCTACCTCGTTGGAATTGACTCAAATGCATTCCTTTTTATTGCTGAGTAATATTCCGTTGTGTATATGTACCACAAATTCTTTATCTGATTTAGTGTTTTTAAAAAACTGTATAAGCAATAGGGCGATTTCAAAATTTATAAAAAAAAAAAAAAAGGAAAGATGGAAGAGAAGAAGAAAGGAAGGAAGGAAGAAAGGTAGGAAGGAAGGGACTTATTGCTCAGTAAAATGCTCTACCCAAAGCAAGGCCCTGTTTTTATTCTCTGTTTCATGGTTTGGCTGATAACTGAACTGAAGTATGTTTTCTTCATAAAGCCATGAAGAAAAATTGTCATGCTATTTTTCATGAGTAAAAGAAAGATAAATTAAAAACTTGGAATTTTATTAAGTATTATCTTAGAGTAGCAGTTTGCTGATATTAGTATCCACCAAATCATATTTGCCAGGAATGGTGATCTAAATGTGAACACTTCTATCAAGAGCAAAATACTTTTGTAGGATAATTTCATTAAGACCAGCCAAAAGCATTCGGGTCTCCAGCCATCTAGCATAGCTCTAAGTGACTTCTTAAATCTGTTAGCACTTCTACATTTCTATGTAACTCATTTGATGGCTTTTTTAGGGGCTTCTCTGATTGAAAAGGAAGTATCTCAGATCTTATGACAATGGTCTAGGGATGTTTTATATGGGGACAGTCTCTTGTGTATCTGTGATGTGTTGGTGCTGCATAAGGCATTTGATTGGGGGACACAGGTTCGATCCCTGCATTAGGAAGATTCCCTGGAGGAGGGCATGACAACCCGCTCCAGTTTTCTTACTTAGAGAATCCCACAGACTGAGGATAGGGCAGGCTATAGTCCATAGGGTTGTAAAGAGTCAGATATAGCTGAAACGACTTGGCACACATGCAAGGCGTTTAATTATCAAAAAACAAAAATACACATTAGTAGTATTCTAAGGTATTAATTTAACAAGTATCTAATGTGAAGCACTTTAGGAAAACTTCCATCTGCCAATATAAAGATAGAATAAAATGTTTTTATTTTAGAAAACTAGGGATATTTTAGTATCCCTGTTATGTAAGGTGAATTAAAAAATGACAGATGATAAAATTCTGAATTAAATTTTTAATAATATTTTTATCTAGTAGACCTTAGACTGCAAATATAAAATATGGATGCAGATCTTTCTGCTTCATTGTGGCTACACTGGATACAGGATATGCTTAATAAGCACTGTGCAAAACAATTGTATAAGTAAACATTTGACATTATTCTATCATAGCATAAAATGAGCAATAAAAAATGATATAAGAAAACAACATGGCAATGTATTGAGTCAGAAATTGCTTTTGTGTATATGTTGTGGATTTGTCTTAGTCACCTCTTTCTAGGTCACATGAATATTATGATAAATATCACAATGTCTGTGAATTGTTTTTTGAATCCATGGAAAGGTAACTGACATGGAGTAAGAACTAAATATTTCATCTTTCTGGTTCAGAAAAATGTAGTCAAATAGCCGCAAGAATAACTTTGCCCACTAGTGTCTGCCTCCTGCCAAAGGTAACTTATCTGAGTTCAAATTACTTTTCGTTAAACTGACATAAAGTCCAGTAGAAATCTTAATGTTCAGTGATTCAATTCAGTTCAGTTCATTTCAGTCCCTCATTGTGTCTGACTCTTTGCGACCCCATGGCCTGCAGCTCAACAGGCCTCCCTGTCCATCATCAACTCCGGGAGCTTACTCAAACTCATGGCCATTGACTTGGTGATGCCATCAAACCATCTCATCCTCTGTCATCCCCTTCTCCTCCTGCCTTCAATCTTTCCCGACATCAGGGCCTTTTCCAATGAGTCAGCTCTTCACATCAGGTGGCCAAAGTATTGGAGTTTCAGCTTTAGCATCAGTCCTTCCAATGAATATTCAGGACTGATTTCCTTTAGGATGGACTGATCGCAGTCCATCCTTGCAGTCCAAGGGACTCTCAAGAGTCTTCTCCAACATCACAGTTCAAAAGCATCAATTCTTCGGCACTCAGCTTTCTTTGTAGTCCAACTCTCAAATCGATACATGACTACTGGAAAAACAATTGCCTTGACTAGACAGACCTTTGTTGGCAAAATAATGTCTCTGCTTTTTCATATGCTCTCTAGGTTGGTCATAACTTTCCTTCCAAGGAATAAGTGTCTTTTAATTTCATGGCTGCAGTCACCATCTGCAGTGATTTTGGAGCCCCCCAAAATAGAGTCTGTCACTGTTTCCCTATCTATATGCGATGAAGTGATGGAAGGGATGCCATGATCTTTGTTTTCTGAATGTTGAGCTTTAAGCCAACTTTTTCACTCTCCTCTTTCACTTTCATCAAGAGGCTTTTTAGTTTCTCTTCACTTTCTGCCATAAGGATGGTGTCATCTGCAAATCTGAGGTTATTGATATTTCTCCCAGAAATCTTGATTCCAGCTTGTGCTTCATCCAGCCCAGCATTTCTCATGATATACTCTGCACATAAGTTAAATAAGCTGGGTGACAATATACAGCCTTGACCCCCTATTTGGAACCAGTCTGTTGTTCCAAGTCCTGTTCTAACTGTTGCTTCCTGACCTGCTTATAGGTTTCTCAAGAGGCAGGTCAGGTGCTCTGGTATGCCCATATCTTTCAGAATTTTCCACAGTTTATTGTGATCCACACAGTCAAAGGCTTTGGCATAGTCAATAAAGCAGAAATAGATGTTTTTCTGGAACTCTCTTGCTTTGTCGATGATCCAGTGGATGTTGGCAATTTGATCTCTGGCTCCTCTGCCTTTTCTAAAACCAGTTTGAGCATCTGGAATTTCATGGTTCATGTACTGTTGAAGCCTTCCTTGGAGAAATTTGAGCATTACTTTACTAGCGTGTGAGACGGGTGCAATTGTGCCATAGTTTGAACATTCTTTGGCATTACTTTTCTTAGGGATTGGAATGAAAACTGACCTTTTCCAGTCCTGTGGCCACTGCTGAATTTTCCAAATATGCCGGCATATTGAGTGCAGCACTTTCACAACATTATCTTTTAGGATTTGCAATAGCTCAATTGGAATTCCATCACCTCCACTAGCTTTGTTCGTAGTGATGCTTCCTAAGGCCCATTTGACTTCATATTCCAGGATGTCTGGCTCTAGGTTGGTGATCACACCATTGTGATTATCTGGATTGAAGATCTCTTTTGTACAGTTATTCTGTGTATTCTTGCCACCTTTTTTTATACCTTCTGCTTCTGTGAGGTCCATACCATTTCTGTCCTTTATTGTGCTCATCTTTGCATGAAATGTTCCCTTGGTATCTCTAATTTTCTTGAAGAGATCTCTAGTCTTTTCCATTGTATTGTTTTCCTCTATTTCTTTGCACTGATCACTGAGGAAGGCTTTCTTATCTCTCCTTGCTGTTCTTTGGAACTCTGTATTCAAATAGGTATATCTTTCCTTTACTCCTTTGCTTTTTGCTTCTCTCTTTTCACAGCTATTTTTAAGGCTTTCTCAGACAGCCATTTTGATTTTTTGCATTTCTGTTTCTTCACTGGATAGGAGATAGTTAATGTTTACTATATTATTTTGGATAGGTACTCTCTGAGTGAGTCAAGAGTTGTCACATATTGGCTGGCACATATACTTGTAAGGGAAAGGATATTGCAAATAGATCAGCACAATCTGTTATTATGGTATTCTAATAGGACACTCATCATAATAATAGCAATCATTGCAATCAGTTAACTAATATTTCATCAGTCTGGAAGCTATAAAAAAATGACATTTTCTGACATGCTTCAATGTCAGTTTCTAGTCTTCCAGTGTACCTGTCCTGTTCAGAGCTGGCACAGTGCCCTTTGCCATGGTGCTGTTGTACTGTGGCTCAGTGTGAGGTTAGCCTTGCAGGCTTTGTAGGCAACAAAGGGAGAATAATGGCTGATAGGGTCACTCCACACTCACTGTGTCTCAAGGAAATAGATTACAACTTCCAGTTTGGTTAAACTGATTAGGAGTTAAGGTTTTGGAATCATATAGCTTGGAGTTTAAATCCTGTATTAGCTGAGGGACTTTGAGGAAATTATTTAACCTTTCTATGCCTCAGTTTTATCTTAAAACAACAATAATTATTGCATCAATAATTGTGGCTTAGTTTAGGGAAAAGGTGAGATCAGACTAAAATAATATGTATAAAGACCTTAGCACAGTGCTCGCCAGCTAGTAAGTCTTCAGTAAATATTTGGGTTGTCCAAAAAGTTCCGTTGATTTTTAAGCAAAAATAAATGACACATTTTTCATTTTCGCCAAGAACTTTATTGAAAAATATATTCATCATTTTGTTCCTCGAGCTACTGCCATTTTTCATGCAAATTTAATTCTACCTTTCCAAAACTTTTATCTCTTTGAGCAAAAAGCTGTTCCCAGCACCTTTTACAGTTGTCCAGGGAATTGAAATTTTTTCCATTAAGAGGATTTTGTAAAGGCAAAAATAAAGTGAAACAGGAAGGTGCAATGTCTGGTGGATACAGCAGATGAATCATAACTTTCCAGCCAAGTTGTAATGACTTTTGCCTGATCATCAAAGAAACATATGGCCTTGCATTATCCTGATGGAAGATTATGCATTTTCTATTGACTAATTCTGGATGCTTTTCATCTAGTGCTTCTTTCAGTTGCTCTAACTGGGAGAAATATTTGTTGGAGTTAATCCTTTGGTTTTCTTGAAGGAGATCATAATAGAGGACTCCCTTCCAATCCAATCATATACATAACATCACCTTCTTTGGAGGAAGATTGATCTTTGGTGTGGTTGGTGGTGGTTCATTTTGCTCTGCCCATAATCTCCTCTCTTTCACATTATTGCATCTTATCCACTTTTCATCACTCATCATAATTTGAGGAGAAGAATGTGTTTTTAAAGTTAACTTACATGCAACCCAAACATCAAATTGATTGATGTAACCAAGCTAATGAAAATGATTTTCAACACTTGGCTTGGATATTTTGATAAAATTGACTGTTCTCAATTAATGTCTGGATTTGATAGATATCAACTTCAACTAGTCAACCTGGACCATGGAACATCTTTCAGTAAGAAAGAACTCTCCAGCATGAAACTTTGCAAACCATGTTTGTCAGAATATAATCTAACAAAATTGTTTTGAATGAAGTTAAAGACAATCAAGTTCTACTAGAGCTCTGTTACAGAAAAAAAACAAAACAAAACAAAACAAAAAAACCCAAAAACTGAACAAACATTTTGGCCAACCCAGTATCAGCTGCTATTGTTATAGTTATTTTAATTAACTTGATTAACATATATTTTATATTTCCCTAACACCAATTGCTAGATGTATAGCTTGGCAAAGTAATATCCAAAAGAATTTATATTTATCCTCTCTAGAGAGAAACACATGTAAAGAACAAGTAGCAACACAAAGCAGTTTACAGATGATAAAACAAGAGTCAGATTAGTAAAGAAAGAAGTAGTCTTGGTAGTCAAGGATGGGTGCAATTTGCTGTGGGAGAGAAGCAAATGCAGAACAAAGGCTTGAGGACTTACTAACTCTGGGAAACAGATCAGACAGAGTACAGAAATGAAAAGAAATTTAACATGCTCGTAAGTCAATGAAAAACCCTGGTGTATAGTAAGAGAAAACCTAGACTTTGTGTGACTTGAAGCATTTATTTTAGGGCTTTCATTAAGAAAAAGAATATAAGTTAATTACTAGGCCCTCAAGGAGACCTGTGCAAATGAGAGACCTTGAAGCTGATGTCTAACAATTATAAATCCACATCTATCTGACAAGAGAGGTATTCACCAAATGTGATGAAATAAGTAGAGTGGCCTGAGTTATGGCCAGCTCTGAAATCTTGGGAGAGGAGTTTAGAACTCTCAAGTTAGAACAATGTCTCTCAAAGTATATTTCTGATACCAGCACCTCAGCAGCTTCAGATAGGAACTTGTTGGAAAGGCAAATTCTAGGGCCCAATCCTGGACCTTCTAGTTCAGACTTTGAGGCTAACCATCTGTGTTTTAACAAGCCCTCCTGGTGATTACGATGCATGCTGAAGTTTAAGAATTCACCATATTGAAAGATAGGCACTGACTTGCCTATAATGAAGATGGAATAGGTAGCAGCATGCTCTGAAGGAGAGGGGTTCAGGCACATTACACAAATTCAGCCAAAATCACTGCAGATGGTGACTGCAGCCATGAAATTAAAAGATGCTTACTCCTTGGAAGAAAAGTTATGACCAACCTAGACAGCATATTCAAAAGCAGAGACATTACTTTGCCAACTAAGTTCCGTCTAGTCAAGGCTATGGTTTTTCCAGTAGTCATGTATCGATGTGAGAGTTGGACTGTGAAGAAGGCTGAGCGCCGAAGAATTGATGCTTTTGAACTGTGATGTTGGAGAAGACTCTTGAGAGTCCCTTGGACTGCAAGGAGATCCAACCAGTCCATTCTGAAGGAGATCAGCCCTGGGATGTCTTTGAAGGAATGATGCTAAAGCTGAAACTCCAGTACTTTGGCCACCTCATTTGAAGAGTTGACTCATTGGAAAAGACCTTGATGCTGGGAGGGATTGGGGGCAAGAGGAAAGGGGACGACAGAGGATGAGATGGCTGGATGGCATCACTGACTCAATGGACGTGAATCTGAGTGAACTCCAGGAGTTGGTGATGGACAGGGAGGCCTGGCGTACTGAGATTCATGGGGTCGCAAAGCGTCGGACACGACTGAGCTACTGAACCGAACTGAACTGAAGGTGAGAGGCAGATGGGTAAGTGATGATCTTATTACACTGATAGGCATATAAGAAGATATATAAGAAAAGGGATATTGATATGATTTGATTGCTGCATTTTGAGTGTAATGGAGATTTACTTCAGGATGAGTCCAGGTATCTGGGTTGCTTTAGACAAAGACAATGAAGTGAGGAAAGTTGGTTTCCTGGCAGGAGAAGATCTAACTGATACACAGGAGAAGGTATAGAAAATTCTATTTTAATTCTAGAGACCCACCCCACTCCAGTACTCTTGCCTGGAAAATCCCATGGATGGAGGAGCCTGGTAGGCTGCAGTCCATGGGGTCGCTAAGAGTCGAACGTGACTGAGCAACTTCACTTTCACTTTTCACTTTCATGCATTGGAGAAGGAAATGGCAAGCCACTCCAGTGTCCTTGCCTGGAGAATCCCAGGGACTGGGGAGCCTGGCGGGCTGCCGTCCATGGGGTCGCACAGAGTTGGACAGGACTGAAGCAGCTTAGAAGCAGCAGCAGCAGACTAAGACATGTTCGGTGCACATTATAAATTCTTTTAAATCCTGTCCTCCGGAAGGTGTCCCCTGGAAATTGAGTTTGGCAGTGGGACTCATTCAAGGCTGCTGCTGCTGCTGCTAAGTCGCTTCAGTCGTGTCCGACTCTGTGCGACCCCATGGGCTGCAGCCCACCAGGCTCCTCCATCCATGGGATTTTCCAGGCAAGAGTACTGGAGTGGGGTGCCATTGCCTTCTCTGCATTCAAGGCTGATATCCTCCTAAATCTGGGGTTCCAAGGAGGGGCGAAAGGAGGTCTTCAAGACTTGGGCTGTAGCAAGTGATCTCAAGATGCAAGACTAGAGGGAGGCAGGGGCTGGGCCTCTTCAGTTTGCTATGATCTCTCCACTCAAGTCAGACAGGAGTTTATGCTCTGTGTAGACTGAGGAGGAAGAGGCAAATCTAAAGAGAAGCAAGCAAGAACCACTCAGAGGCACTGGAAAATGAAGCTTGAGGTTCTAAAACAGCACAGATTTGTTGTTGTTGTTGTTGTTGTTTCCTTTCATTATTCATAAGTCAAATGAAATAACAGTTACATTACCTGGACTTTATGTTTCTAGAACTTGTATTGTCATATATATATACATATAATTTTATTCTTTTAGCAATTGTACTGTATAAGTAGGTCCAGAATTATTATCCTTGCTTTTGAGTTGAGAAGAGGGAAGCCCAGAAAAGGAAAATGACCTTCATCAGCTTTAAAAAAAAATTCTGGCTTGAGCATGCTGACTCTGGGGTACCAAAATATGGTAACCAATGGGGTAAAAGGGATTGGAATTAGTTGTAAGGACTGGAATTACAGTGTTAGCATATTTCCTGGATGGCAATATAATACAAAGCAATATGTAATTATACACCCTCCCCATCCTCCCCAAAAAATAAACTAACAATTTTATAGATTGTGCACTAGCTGATTTCTTATTTCTGCAATTGTTTACATGAAAAAGAAATGTGATACAGTCCTTTTCCCAGTGGGTAGCTAATACTTAAAAGAAATTCCACTATTGGTTATAGTGGTTTTTACTTTCCAGTAAATTTGAATAGACCCTAGCAATCATAACTGCTATGGAGAATGTAAACAGAAACAAAGGATTTGTTGACTACTTTTCATTATTTTGTTCCATGTTATTATGGTTCTGTTTCATTCCCTTATTCCCAACCAACATGCTATATCTAGTGCTGATTGGGAATTATTCTGACTTTAGTAAAATGTGCCTATTTTATTTGTACTTTGCAGTATATACATAATAAATATAGTTGTACCTTTTGATGGATGCCAATAAAAATGGTGAAATAAGCTTTGATTAGAAGCCTTCTCTTTGTGTGCAATCACATGAGACCAGAAGAATTTTTCGTTTACTAGTTGTTTTCAAAGCAGTGATATAATTGCAGTCTGTGTCTTTAATGGTATAAAGCTGATATACTCATGACTGCCCAACCACTCTCAAATTGGCAATTATATATATATTAGGAAAGACACCTGAATACAAATGTTAGCCATAGGCTCAAGCCACACACTCAGAGGTGTATAGGTCCTGGGGTTTGGTCACACAAACTATATGGTCACATAAACTGCATTAGATAAAATGAGGAACACGGAAACAAAAGTGGCCATCACCTGCATGTACAGAGGAGGATTCTTATTCAAATTCCACTGCATGCCCTGAACATAGTATATGCTTAGCAACTTTTTGTTGAATGAGTGAATAGAAGTTATTTATTACTGTCTGTCTCTATTCTATGTTCACAGCTACTCAGGAAATTCAAGAAGAGGGCAATGAGTGTTTTCAATTATGCTGTAAATGCTAATAGCTGATAATAATTTCAAAGTCAAATGTAATGTTTATATACATAAAATTTAAAAATCATTTGTTAGCATATATTCTAATTTGATAAATTAAATATAAACAATGTTTTAAAAGCTATTCTAATTCACTATATTTTCACTATTTAACCCTGAGTACTTTTTGAACTCTTAGTTATCCTTTATGTCTGTGCTCAGACATAAATGTATTTACAGATTTTTTATCTTGATGGGTAGAACCTATTAATTATTTTTAGCTTAAGATTATATCATATATTTCCAAAGGTTTCATATTTTTACTAATATTACTATAATGGTGGCACAATACCCAATGTAATAACATTGAGTTGATGTTCTGAAATATAGCTAGCCATTCCAACTCTTGTCATAGATATTGCTGCTATAAAAAGTTTTAGAGAATAGCTCTTTCTATGGTTATAAAACTTGGGAATTTTTCCAGAAGAAAAGAGTTTAGAATAAATTTTGATAATCTCTGGAATATTTTCATATAATATATTCACATATTGGAAGTATTGTTGAAGCTTGAATAGCTATAAACATATAATGTATATTATATAATATTATAGGCTATATTTCATTTAATAAAATATTATATTTAGTATTAATAATATACACCACTTGACATCCATGCATGCATGTCCAATTCTCTACAATTCCATGGACTGTAACCTGGCAAGTTCCTCTGTCCATGGGATTTTCTAGAGAAGAACACTGGAGTGGGTTGCCATTTCCTCCTCTGGAGATCTTCCCAACCCAGGGATCCAACCCATGTCTCCTGCACTGGCAGGCAGATTAGTTATCATTGAGTCACCTGGGAAGCATATACACTGTTGTCGTTCAGCCACCCAGTCGTGCTTGACTCTTTGCAGCCCCATGGACTGCAGAGTGCCAAGTCTCCCTTTCCCTCACCATCTCTCGAAATTTGCCCAAGTTCATGTCCATTGCATCAGTGATGCCATCCAACCATCTCACATAATAGGGGTCAAGTAAGAGAAGATCTCCAGGCAAGAATACTGGAATGGGTAGCCACTCCCTTCTCCAGGGAATCTTTCCAACCCAGGGACTGAACATGGGTCTCTTGCATAGCAGTCAGATTCTTTACCATCTGGGCCACCAAGGAAGCTCTATGTTATATAATACTATATGCTATATTTTCTTTAATAATGAAATATTGAATTTAGTATTAATAATTTGTACCACATAATAAGAGTTAAATAAGTGAAAATAACATCCAAACTAATAGTCCCAAAGAGATGCTTTTAGAATGAATGACCTTAATCCAATTTATAAAGCTAAAAAAAAATAGAATGTTTTAAAATATATCCCTTCACTGATCTTTCCTCTTATAGGTTATTGAGTTCCAAATGATGGTCCAATGATCAGTGTGGAAGAGACTATATAAAACCACCAGGGATGTGGCTAAAAATACTTATTTCCAGATCTTATCAACCAAATCTTTAGAGGTTGAGGCTTGGGAATTGGTATTTTTAATAAGTTCCCCAGGTAATTCTGATAATTTCGGACAGAATTCAGAATCAAGGACCTATATTACCAGAGACATGCACTCTGTTTCTATTCTGATTTTCTGACATCCTGTTACAGTCAATCCTCCATGCTTCATATAGATCCCATTCTCTTAGGTCTTAGACTTAAGGTATGATTATATTTCTCCCTATAACATTCAATTTAGTTCCATTCTTTAATGATGCATGCTACAGAATTTTTTTTTTAAGATTTATCATCTGATTCTTACATAAAATCATTCTGGATATAGGGTAGGACTAAGTATCTGTGAAGTAAGCAGAAGACATTGAAATGCCTTTTTCATCCTTCACGTTCACTGATGGAGTGCAATCATCATGTACTACCTAGCTAAATTAATTCCTAGTGTTTGAAAATTAGAAATGTGCATATTGTCTCTGGAAGATGTCTTAAAATGTATACATTGATACTATCATAGTTTAATATGATTCCCTGAAAAGGAGTTTTTAGGTAAGGAAACAAAATGATCCATTGGATCTTCTGGGATGCCAGCCAAAAGAAGCACACATGGAATGTTAGAGGGAAAAAATAGGATTACTTCAAGGTTTAAAGAGGGAATGTAGGGTAGAGGCAGGGAGAAGGTAGTTTTAAGACCAAGTAATAAATGGTACAGATGGAGTTGACAGAAAAGCCCATCTAGCCTTATTTTTGTCTAGGTTTAATACTAACCAAGGGCCTTCCCTGGTAGCTCAGCTGGTAAAGAATCAACCTGCAATCCAGGAGACCCCTGTTCAGTTCCTGGGTCAGGAAGTTCCCCTGGAAAAGGGATAGGTTACCCACTCCAGTATCGGCTTCCCTGGTAGCTCAGACAGTAAAGAATCCACTTGCAATGTGGGAAACTTGGATTTGATCCCTGGTTGGGAAGATCCCCTGGAGAAGGGCATGGCAACCCACCCTAGTATTCTGGCCTGGAGAATCCCCCTGGCAGGCTATAGTCCATAGGGTCGTAGAGTTGGACATGACTGAGCGACTAAGCACAACACAGCACAGCACTACTAATCAAGCTCACTTACCCAAACCGTTAAAATGGAAAACCATGGATTTAAAGTAAACTCAAATAATAAAAGAAAGTCGCCACATTTCACCAAATCAATTTCCCCTCCTGGGTCTCTTCCTACCATTTTTCCATAGAGATCTTAGTTTTGAGACTGTGACTCAGCAGGGAAAACAAATGGATGTTCCTACAAGCTGAGATATCTGTGACTCTGCTTGCTTTAGTTTTTCAAATTTCCTCCAATCTCCTATGTGAAGTTTTTGAACAGGAAACACTGCTCAATCTCTACCTCCTGTGTCTACCTCTTTCTAAAGGGACCCTTCTTTAATATCTGCTAACTGCAGAAAGGAGAAAGAAAACTCCACAAATAATTTGGAGAATAATATTTATTGTTAGATGACCAACTCAAAATGCACTTTAAAAAAAATTGGATGTTGACATTCACAGTTAGAAATAAGTGACTTGATTTATTCACCAGTGCTAATAATAACAACTAGAGAATTTATCTGTTATCTCTCTTATTATATGTCAGGAGAAGCAAGGGCTTTAATTGTTTCCCAAATCCCATAAATGTAATATTTTACCTCTCCCCTCTTTATGCTAATGAAATTCAAGCACAGGTAATTCAAGAAACATCTCCCAAATCACATATTGACCAAGTGAGAGAAACTGGATTCCAATCTGCACTCCATGGAAGCCTGCAATCTACTGCTCACTACCAAACATATTTTAAGCATACTTCTTTTAAAATGTGTTCTTTGTAATGATATGCTCATAACAAATAGCAAGATAATTATTTCTTTTTTAAGAAACTCATATTTTGTGTGATTATTTTTAAATTAATGTATCATGAAAAGATTTTTAATCTACAGTTCAGTTCAGTTCAATTCAGTCGCTCAGTCATGTCCAACCCTTTGCCACCCCATGAATCGCAGCACGCCAGGCCCCCCTGTCCATCACCAACTCCTGGAGTTCACTCAAACTCACGTCCATCGAATCGGTGATGCCATCCAGCCATCTTATCCTCTGTTGTCCCCTTTTCCTCCTGCCCCCAATCCCTCCGAGCATCAGAGTCTTTTCCAATGAGTCAACTCTTCGCATAAGTGGCCAAAGTACTGGAGCTTCAGCTTTAGCATCATTCCTTCCAAAGAACACCAAGGGCTGCCCCTGACCTCGGATGTGGGGTAGCTCCTCTAGGACGCGCTTGTGCATCGCAGCAGTGTGTCTTTTAACTATATGTTTGTGCTCAGCAAATATATTATATCAAAGGAAAAAGAGTTAATTTTTTCCTATGTGACCTACTCCCTTCTATGGAATAAATCAGGGCCCTGATAACACCACACTGCAGAATAGGGGCATTTTTCAAAGGCATTTTTCTCTTCTCAGTTTCTCAAAGAACTTATCAAAACTAATGGGACTATAGAGAAGATTTATCAGAGGCTCGGTTAAGTCTGTGAGATCTCTCCTGCACGTGGGAACAGGCACATCCATCTGCCTTCCCTCGAGACCAGTCGGATAGAGAACTCCTGACAGATATTATGCTTTTTAAAGAGACTTTCTTTTTAATAAAGGCTCTTTCTTCCTATGCTATTCTCTCATAATGAGTAGCAATCATTAAAATACTTCCCATAAAGTGTTATTTAATTTTTTAGTTATAATGGATAGACTAAAGAGTGAAATATCTTAAGAGTGTATCATGACTAATTTTGCATCTGGGACAGACTCTTTGGCATTATATGATGTAATGAAAGTCTCTGCTTCATACTGTATTGGTTCCCTCTTAACCTTAATTTAAATAACTGGATGTGATGTTCTTAAGTCTCTTCCAAGTTTAGTAACATCAGGCCTATCTAATAATATGTATATCCACTGGTGGTGGTGGGGCGGGGAAGTTGCTTATGATGAAAAAGAAACATCTTGTGTAGATATGCTCAGACAGAATAGAAGATTAAACTGTGAAAGTAAACTTTTGTTATTATAGTTCCTTAAAATAATATGATGATAGCATATATTAATAATAAACTACCATAGAATAAGAAACTACTGAAAATTCTGAAAATATATATCTGAATATATATATATCTGATATATATATATATATCTGAAAATTCTGAAAATAAATCCAATCTGTTCCCTACCCCCATTTCTTAAATTTAAACTGTTGTTCAAAGCTCAGTATAAGGGACCAGAATTTGAAAGTTTTTGGAATAAATGAGCTTTTAGGAATCAGACATTTTTGTTACAAAAAATTACTTGTAAAGTTGCTTTTAAATATAGCAATATTTCAAGAATATATTTGCTTTCTAAGTAAATTTCCAAATCATGTGCACTTATCATCGTCAGAATCCACCATAAATGAACCAGACAGTTTTGGGAACTACAAAACCAAGTCCAGATAAAGCCTACTAAAATACAGGAGGATTTCATAAATTATGTGTAATTATTAAAAACATCTCTGTCTAAACCAGTTGTTACACTTAACAGTAAAACAACAACTAAAAAACCAAAACCAACCAACAGAACAAAAAAAAAAAAAACAGGCTTCAGGTTCATGCAGGAACTACAGAAAGGCCCAGAAATATATGCTCAAGAGAACAAGATAAATTGATAATTACAGGACTGATCAATGTATCACTTTCTAATATCATTCAAGATATTTTCTATCAGAGACAAAAAGAGCACAATAAGCCTAATAATTAAAAGTACAGTCAATGGAAACTGAATAGAAAAAAAGGAATTTCATAGAAGACTAAACTCTCTTCTAGGAAAGCTAACTTTGTTTCTGTGAAAGTTATGAGTAAATAAATTTAGCACATCTTTAGTCCCATTTGGAAACCAGAGATAATCATTGGTCTCTTCAGAAGGGAGGGGATACATGTGTACCTATGGCTGATTCATGTTGAAGTTTGACAGAAAACAGCAAAATTATGTAAAGCATAATTTAATATATCCTTTAATAAAAAATAAATTAATTTAAAAAATTGGTAGTTATTTTCTCAAAAGGAGAAAAAATAATAAATAGAAAAACTAGATATCTTAGACTCATGACTAACTGTTAAATTCCTTTCAAAAACAAAATAATGACATTTAGGGATGACTCAATACACTGAAAAATTCAGTCTTGAACATATTTGATTATCATTCTAACTTAGTATAAAATATTATTTCATGCACATATCTAGATGATATGCATTTTGACAGAAATTTTGAGAACTTTATTGTATCTTTTTATTTGAGTTAAAATTTATTATAGATAAGTTAAAAATTCTAAAAATGATCTTTTAGTGTGAGTTTACTGATGAAGCAAATTAGATTTTAAAATAAGTACTTCTATTAATTATTGCTATGTTGTCCATATTTCAGTGGTTGATACAGTGCGATTTCACATAAAACTAAACATTTTTAGTCTTTTACAAATATTTACTTCAAGGAGTTCTGAAAATAAATACGTTAGCTTGTCTACTGTTTTGGTTCTGTCTCTGGAGACAATGAGAACAATTTCTTAGCATTATTTCAAATAAATACTTATATTACAAATGATATAATACAGGAGAAACATACATTAAGTTTGTACAGGAACCTGGAGACATAATAAGTAAGCTGAAAAATCTTCCTGACAATAATTGAATTTGTACAAGCTTCCTGTGCTAATAGAAATTAAAATTAGGAGTGTAGGAAGTTAAAACTTGGAAAGCTTAAATAGCAAATGCATCCATGTTTTTGGAATGGCTCTTAATTATCTCTAAGATTCACCTCTTGAGTGGGCTATCTGGGACTCACTATTACCAAGAGGGACTCTCCTTTCCCCTCTGTCCCACTAGGAGTACAGAGCCCCGTCTATTCCTTTTACTTCTTAGATCCCATGTTGCCGTCTCCCTGTCTTTCAGTCACAGCCAAACAACTCTAGTCCTAATTAAACCAAGGGGATTGACATTCTCTCCTAGGTACTTAGAATGCTGTACCAAGAGCATTCTCAGACCATGCCAGCCAGGGAACAAGACATGACTTTTCCCATTTTGGGATTTCTCTACCCTTGTTTTTGTTCACAGTAAGAAGCAAACTAAAATGTGGGTTACCAACAGCACACCACAGCTTCTATTTGTTCTTTGTGTCTGGTGAAATAACTTTCAAGGACATAATGCTTAAAATTTTATGACACAAATTTTCAATGCTTTACACAGTTTTGAAATTATTTTGCTGTTTTGTTCTAACCAATGTAATCAATAGAAGCACAATAGTTGCACATTTGAATCTTAGTTCAAGAATCAAATCTCCCACTCTTTTTGAGTATGGTGATTACAAAAAATAGTGTATCAGCTCTATAGTTGAAAAATAAGGTTAGTTGAGAACACTTAGTTGTGTGTTGAACTTACTACCTAAGTGACTTCCAGGCAGATGTTTTGCCTAAATTTTAGTTTAATATTTTGTAAAATGTGGGTAATTATAAAAGCTACTCTTTGCCTATCATTTGTGAGTAAAGGTTATTAAGTATTTAGAAATATGACAAGGTCAAATAAAGTACTCAATAAGATATCAGTAAATATCTTATATTGGAGAAGGCAATGGCACCCCACTCCAGTACTCTTGCCTGAAAAATCCCATGGACAGAGGAGCCTAGTGGGGTTGCTAAGAGTCGGACTTAACTGAATAACTTCACTTTCACTTTTCACTTTCATGCACTGGAGAGGGAAACGGCAACCCACTCCAGTGTTCTTGCCTTGGAGAACCCCAGAGACGGGGGAGCCTGGTGGGCTGCCGTCTCTGGGTTCGCACAGAGTCGGACACGACTGAGGTGATTTAGCAGCAAATATCTTATACAAATATTTTTTTATCACTTTAGAGTATCAGAAATTTAATATTTTCAACTTTAGACATGTCTTGGATATTTGTTTCCTAGCTTAAAACTATTTATAAATACTGTGAATAAAATCAGTTCAGTTCAGTTCAGTCGTGTCCGACTCTTTGCCACCCCATGAACTGCAGCAGGTCAGGCCTCCCTGTCCATCACCAACTCCCGGAGTTCACTCAAACTCATGTCCATCGAGTCGGTGATGCCATCCAGCCATCTCATCCTCTGTCGTCCCCTTCTCCTCCTGCCCCCAATCCCTCCCAGCATCAGAGTCTTTTCCAGTGAGTCAACTCTTCACATGAGGTGGCCAAAGTATTAGAGTTTCGGCTTTAGTATCAGTCCTTCCAATGAACACCCAGGACTGATCTTTAGAATGGACTGATTGGATCTCCTTGCAGTCCAAGGGACTCTCAAGAGTCTTCTCCAACACCACAGTTCAAAAGCATCAATTCTTCAGCACTCAGCTTTCTTTATAGTCCAACTCTCACATCGATACATGACTACTGGACAAACCATAGCCTTGACTAGACAGACCTTTGCTGACAAAGTAACGTCCCTGCTTTTGAATATGCTCTCTAGGTTGGTCATAACTTTTCTTCCAAGGAGTAAGCGTCCTTTAATTTCATGGCTGCAGTCACCATCTGCAGTGATTTCGGAGCCCCAGAAAATAAAGTGCTGTTTCCACTGTTTCCCCATCTATTTCCCATGAAGTGATAGGACCAGATGCCATGATTTTAATGGCGTTTTCTGAATGTTGAGCTTTAAGCCAAGTTTTTCCCTCTCCTCTTTCACTTTCATCAAGAGGCTTTTTAGTTCCTCTTCGCTTTCTGCCATAAGGGGTGGTGCCATCTGCGTATCTGAGGTTATTGCTATTTCTCCCGGCAATCTTGATTCTAGCTTGTGCTTCTTCCCGCCCAGCCTTTATCATGATGTATTCTGCATAAGTTAAATAAGCACAGTGACAATATACAGCCTTGACCCCTATTTGGAACCAGTCTGTTTTTCCATGTCCAGTTCTAACTGTTATTTCCTGACCTGCATATAGGTTTCTCAAGAGGCAGGTCAGGTGCTCTGGTATGCCCATCTCTTTCAGAATTTTCCACATTTTATTGTGATCCACACAGTCAAAGGCTTTGGCATAGTCAATAAAGCAGAAATAGATGTTTTTCTGGAACTCTTGCTTTTTCGATGATCCAGTGGATGTTGGCGATTTGATCTCTGGTTCCTCTGCCTTTTCTAAAACCAGCTTGAACATCTGGAAGTTCACAGTTAATGTACTGCTGAAGCCTGGCTTGGAGAATTTTGAGCATCACTTTACTAGCGTGTGAGATCAAGTGGTCATGAATTAAGTCTCAAATTCAGTTTTTAGCATGGATAAAAATTAAGAATGCTATTCATTTCCTTCTGTACAAAGAGAATTTGATTCTGTTTCTTGTGAAATTTATTCTCTCAGAAATATGATTGAAGAATGGAAATGGTAGCAAGTTACTTATTCCTTTAGAAGTAAGTTTATTTCATTTAAAAGTTCAAAGAATGTAAAAGAAACTTGTGGGGATATATGTAATTTAGAAACATGAATGAGTTTGGTCATCTCTGCTCACATATTTCTTTTTCCATGTTTTTCCTTGGCTACTTTCATCAATTTTCAGCATTTCTACTATTTGCTGCTGACTCTGAAACCTGTATATCAACCTTGCTTTACATCTCAGACAAAACTGATTGAATTTAGATATTAAATGACATATGAACTAGGCCTTGATGGATAAGCAGGAATTCGACAGACTGAATGCCAAGAAATAAACACTATAGGCTAAACCCGGGCAGAGGTGTGGGTTTGTCCAAAATCCAGTTTGTTTGGATAGCACGGTATTCTAAAGCATAGTGGACTGGGGAAATGATTACAGTTAAAGGAAGAAAAGAGAGCTAGTGTAGATGGCAGAGAACTCTGAGCTTTTATAAGATGTTCATGACTCTTCTTGGTTTATATAACAGTCAGTGATGATTGATTGATGTCTCTGGTTTTTATGTTGTCGTTGTTTTGAATTGAACTTTAATACAACACTTTTGTTTTGGTTTTCAATGAGTGAATGGGTACCTTTCTTATGGATATCCAATTTTCAAGTTTCAATATCATAATCCAAGACTGTCTGTTATCTATTGCAGTGAAAATTTAAGAGCCTAGTCAGCTCTAGTCTCTTCCACATCTCATCTGATTCAACCATTACTTCAAAGCACAGCTCTGTTTATATTGCTAGTTTTCCTTCTCCTTTTCTCTCCACTTTGACCCCAATTAAAAAGCTAGGTAATTTTCAATTTTTGTACTGGATCTTTGTAAGATCTTTTACTTAACTTGTCATATAACTTACTTATTTTTATTATGACCATGGTGAATCATTTGCTTTCACTAGAATGTAAGCTCTCTCATCGGCAGAGCTCTGTGATCATTCACCTATGTATCCCTACTGCCTGGAACATAGTGACATTAAGTACAATGTCCGGCTTATAAGACACTTTCTTGATGAATTTGCTCTGTGGACCCAGGCTGTGGTTTATATTGCACTTTTCTTGTCCCTCTCAGAAAGCACTTAGTGCTCTACTTAGCCATATCTTCTTAAATAAAAAGCTCTGTGAGGCCAGACAGTATTGTATACATATTTGTATCCTCCACAGATTTTAACCCATTAGCCCAGTAAATAGGAAACAATTATTTACTGAAAATGAATAAATGAGGATTATATACTGTGAAGTAATAACCTGTGATCTTTATTTTTTTTCCCCTATTGTGACACAATAATAATTGTCTAAGAGGTCTCAGTAATCACCATTCAGTGCATTCAGTCTCTTTTAATTTGCATTCAGTACATCAGAGCATTTTTAGATAGCAACAGTCTGGATGATGTGTTTTCTCTGACCTGGTTAAACATGTTTGATATAAACTGTTTTCAATTATTTTTTAGAATGAGACTGAGCTCTGCCTGGAAGAAGAGTTCAAGAAGCTGCATTAACACACAATATAACGGATGTTCTTTTCTCCTTTAGAGTCACAGAAAACCATCTTCACTTTGCAAAATTAAAGGATAGAACTGACACAAGCATTGATAAATTCTCCTAACTTCTTAATCCAGCCCCATTGAAGAATTCTCCTAACTTCTCAACCCCAGAACTTAGGGTTTGAAAATTGATTATAGCTGGTCTTTTCTTAGTTGTTTTTTTTTTCCCCCAACTTTTCTGGTGGACACATTGACGCTCTAGCACTCAAGCAGAGCCTCTGCCTGCAGGTGCATTTACCATTTGGGGGAATGAGCTGCCCTTGTTTTGTTAGCCTCAGCATTTTCAAAAACCTCACTTCGCCTGTGGTGCTTGTGCATACATCACTGTCCACCTCTTTTGCCTTTTGTATTTACCGTTGTCTTATGCTTCAGCGTTTCTGATGCCCTTGAGAAGCTGTAACGATGCTCTACATTTGAAAAGGTGCCAGCTCATTTAATCAGGTGAGGTTTGAGAGGCATGGATGAATTTATTCTATCTAACATTTAATAAAAAATAAATTAAAAATGTGACTTATGCCATGACATGGTTAGCATTACCCTTCTAGGTTTAAATTTGAAAGTTGTCAGCACCCTCCCTGGTCTGAAAACTGACATGTTATCAATCTAGTGTGTGGGTGACAAGGCCGCTGATGCCTTCCCAAGGCACTTGTTTAATAATTAATTTTTCATTGCAGGCATGTTCAATAAATGGATTACAAAACTTAAGCCCGTTTAAAAGGTTTTAGAAATTCATTATTAGTTTTAAAAGATGAATGTACGAATTAACTCTCACATGATAAATGGAGTATACTAAATATAGCCAGGCTCTATGTGGTTCTAGCCTATATTTATATATACTGTAAAGTATAAAGTCAGTACAGTTTTGCAGACAATGTTATTGAATCACCGAGAAAGTGATTCTTTTCAAAGGAGATTCAAAAAGGGAGATCAGATGACAAAATTGTGCTTTGAAGGTTTTCATCTTTTCTCTTGCTCTCAGAAGTCCTCTACTACTAAGCCACTGGACAGGATCAGTGCTATTTTTGGATTTAAGATCTCAGATCAAGTCATTCCACAGAAATAATACTATGATTTTAAATGAAAGGAATCGTATCAGTTATCACACCCTAATTTCCCTGATTAAACTTAGTGCTGGTTATTAAGCTGTTATCTTCCAGCTACAGACCAGCTTTGTGAGTCCAGGGTAGGGGCTCTGCCAACTGCCTTTCGGCTTGGTCAGCAGGGTGTGCTAGAGACAGGCTGGTTGGCTGCGGAGGAAACTGCTTTTGGGGGCTCTTCTTTCACTGTCCCCCAGCAATGGCAGTTCACCCTGGCAGCAACCCCAGCCCTTTTCTGGTTGCAGACCTTTTGTTCTTTTTGTTTCAGGATCCTAGAATCAGTCTCTTTGCATGCCTTTGGAGCAGCCAAGCAGTGTCCTTTCTTCTGAAGTCTGAAGCCCAGTTCTGTGGGCAATCTGCCAGGCTTCTATTTCTAACCCCAAGCTCTTCTTTTATGTCTCAAGCTACATAGGTGTTTGCTCCTCCTCACGGTCACTCACAGCTATGTAATCTTTATGTCTTTTTTCTTTTCTTTTTTTTTCTTCTCATTTTTAAAATTTGACTCTTTAGCTCTCCAAAATCTGATTAACTTTTTTTTTTTTAATATCAAAACAACTGATGTGCTTTTTTTCCTTCCCAGCTGGTTCTTGGCTGGTACCAGTGTCATAGACCATTGAAACAAACAAACAACCAATCTGTCCCTAACTTTTAAGGGGACTTTATATAACTAAATGATTAGAGAATCCTTATCTTTTAAATTTCAGATTATGGAAATGTTTTACATGTAATCATAATATATATCAATATAATTAAAAAATATAAAATCAGAATTCATAGTTCTAAGCAGGTTACCTCACAACTCATTTACTGGCCGATCCTTCCTCCTTCCCTCTCTGCTTTCTAATGTCTGTCTCTGTTTCAACCCAAAGTGTGAGGAAGGACAGAAGTATGACAGTAGCTCCAATCCTGAGAATCACTTTCCACACCAGCTATTGTACAAGTGAAGAGGTCTGCTATTCAGTCCCCAGCATCCTACCCCTGAGAGTTAAGTTAGAAAATTTTGGTAAAGAGCAGAGGAGCTACCCTCTTTCAAATAATGTCTCTCATCATTGTACAAACAATTTTACTTTCTGAAATAGCTACTCTTACTTGATAGCCATGCCTCAAATTATTTTGAAAAAAGGCTGTAGAAAAAAGGAATTCATCTAACTCAAATCTTTCTTCAAATGAAATTTAGCTGAGAACACTACCTGCAAATGTTTATTTATAGAAAGTTAAAAATATCGCCATGGTCTTATTTTTCTATATTCAGCATACAAAGTAAGTATCTGGTAAAAAAGGAAAATAAATAAATCTATTTCCTTGGTTAGTCATTTTCCCATTATTATACATGCATTCATTCATTCATTTTTTTCAATAGGTGCTTCATAGATGGCTACTATGTATTATGCAACATGGTTAACACTGATTGAATGTTTTTAATGGGAACTTTTGGCATCCTTCTCTACTTGATAATATCTAGTGTAAACAATACAGAGAAAGGTATTTCATGAAGACTTAAAATTATCTGATGTCCCTATTCGAGTTCATTTCAGGGGAAATCTAAACTTTAGCATCTAAACTTTAATGTAAAATGTTTTCTTTATAGTCAACATAGGTAGACACTTCCTTCAATGGCAGATATGTTTTCTGTTTTGTTGCTGTTTTACGTTTTAGCTGAAGTCCATTCTGGACTTGAGTCAAAACTACTGAATGATCAGAGACTTTTACTCTATTTCTGATTTACTTCCTCATAAAGTCAACTGATAGGCAAGAATGATGGTATACCTTGGCCCTAAGATTTTCTTGATTTTCAAATTCATTGGCCTATTTTCCCTATTGTTCTGTCTTTTGGAGTATGAATTTTTGTCAATTCAGCCTGTTGTTTTGACTAATTCAAAATCATCCTAGTCTTTATGTCTGCAATAAGCTATTAATTAGCCAAAGTTTTTGTACCACCTGCTATATCCAACTGAGAATGTCAGGGGGCTGTGAAATGGAAACATATACTGGCTGTGAAATTAAAAGAGCTCCTCTTCTAACAGGAGTGTGATGATATATTAAATAATAAATGAACTAATGTCACAAAAGAGGTACAAGAATCAAAGTAAAGGAAAGTACTTAGATGTAATTAGGCTGCTGCTGCTGCTGCTGCTGCAAAGTCACTTTAGTCGTGTCCGACTCTGTGCGACCCCATAAACGGCAGCCCACCAGCCTCCACTGTCCCTGGGATTCTCCAGGCAAGAACGCTGGAGTGGGTTGCCATTTCCTTCTCCAATGCATGAAAATGAAAAGTGAAAGTGAAGTCTCTCAGTCCTGTCTGACTCTTAGCGACCCCATGGACTGCAGACTCCTCCATCAGCAGGATTTTCCAGGCAAGAGTACTGGAGCGGGTTGCCATTGCCTAGTCTCTGGTAGTTAGGCTGGTGCGGTGCTAAGGAAACAAGCAACACTTCTGCTTGCCTCATATCTTTGTCAAGCTGCCTCACTCCACTGGTGGGGTGGTTTCAGCAGTGTTAAGTTAGTTTTCTGACTGCTGTTGAGGCAGCTACTAGTGTCTTTCCAATATTGTGCCCAAAATCCTCATATACTATGTAAAACACAGTAATGTTCAGAAAATAATTGATGATTGAATGTCATTATACAGTCAAAGCACATATTTTCCTATGGGGATATTAACCTCCTATCATCTCCTGAATCTCAGGTTATAATCTACACATTGATTAATCAAAATCACAAAATATATATGTAGAGTTCACTGGTCACCGTTTTAATATATATTTCTAGCAATCTAGAGTTTGTGGCTCTTTTAAGGGTTTAGAAAAAAACAAAATTTATTCTGGCAAATGGAGATTTTAAACTTCCTTCTAATTGGAAGTTATGTTAAATAAAAAAGGCATATTTTATCATATATAGGCTAAATAAACAGCAAGGCCCTACTGTATAGCATAGGGAGCTATATTCAATATCCTTTGATAAACCAAAATGAAAAAAATGAAAAGTTTATATGTATACACATATATGTATGTGTATATATGTATGTATGTATACATATATGTGTATACATATAAATACATATATGTGTATATGTATAACTGAGTCTTTGTTGTACAGCAGAAATTAACACAGCATTGTGAATCAACTATACTTCAATAAAATTAAAGAAATATATATATATACTTTATTATAATCATCTCTCTACTTCTGAAATGTTAAGATTTGAAACTTCTCATAATTAATGATTGTGCCCCAATTAATTTTGACATTGCCTCTTTGTCTTGTTTCAATTTATATTTATGCTAGTGAACCTTATACAGTCCTTCATGAAAACATTATTATTTTCCCTTAGGAAAAATATTTTATTTTCTTTGTCAAAATATGCTTTACTTTACTTCTGAAATAAAGACTTTATTTTGGTTTTAGTTTTGAGTTTTTGTTCGTTTGTTTTCAAGTCAACCTCATTGTTAATCTTCATTTGAAATTGTTTCCCAGACTTGAGTTCAGGAGAAAATGTTGATGAATTGAAAAGCAGTTAGTCAAGTGAAATTACAATGAGTAAATTAAATTTGAGGCAAACTGAAACAAAAATGGATGCTAAGTTTATTAATGGAGAAGGCATGGCACCTCACTCCAGTACTCTTGCATGGAAAATCCCACTGATGGAGGAGCTGGGTAGGCTGCAGTCCATGGGGTCGTTAAGAGTTGGTTAGGACTGAGTGACTTCATTTTCACTTTTCATTTTCATGCATTGGAGAAGGAAATGGCAATCCAACCCAGTGTTCTTGCGTGGAGAATCCCAGGGACGGGGCAGCCTGGTGGGCTGCCATCTATGTGTTTGCACAGAGTTGGTCACGAGTGAAGCGACTTAGCAGCAGCAGCAGCAGCAAATCAAAAGTATGCATTTTTAAAAATGTGTTTAGCTAGTGAAGTAGTTCTATTCTAAAGCCTTTCATGATTGTTATATATGTATTTCTTCCTAGAGAGTAGCCTTTTGGTAAGGATACACTTTCATTTTGAAATACATAATCAGATATTTCACATTTTGCCTTGTTCTTGTCCACTGCAATGGGAAAAAATGTGCCTCATCCTTCTCTTGATACTTTAAGATATGAATGGATTGGTCTTGCAAGATTAAGTTTACACCTGCTGATGTGTTGTAGCTCCAACTTGATGTTGTCACATATGCAGACAAGTTATGGACCATAGACAGGTTCAAAGCACTGACTCACAGAAAAAGGAATAGCAAGTATATTAAGAATTCTTGTCCAGGTGATATTTATGACTGTCAGACTGGAGCTAGGGATGTCCTAAAAAAGAACATTAATATTGAAAATATTTTCAGATGGGTCTTCAGGAAAAAAGAATTAACATTAATCAATAAGAAAAAGCAAATTTTATGGAGAGATAAATGCCAGAACCTATTTTTTTGATATTTTCTATAGTGAATTTATTATTGACTATGAAAAGTACTTCTTTGTTATGAAAAACAAAAAAAAATTAGGATGAGTAAGAGTTGGAAGATGAAAATTATATTAATCTAACAGATATGAAAATATCAAATATAAATAGGCACAGATCTTAGTTTTTTGCTAGATATCAAGTGTGGAGACACACACTCTTCAGAAATGTTAATTTTCTTTGAATATAAATGAGAATTTCTATCAGTTTTATTTGCTACTGAATCTGTGTTTGGTACTAATTTGGTTCTTATATTTGATTAACTGTGTCAAAGGAGAGGAAGATAGTGGGCTGTCAAATGCCGTCATGCAAGTTTTCACCAGTCCAGGCATATTTTATGAATGGAGTTTACTGCTTAGGTGAGATGAAGTCGCTCAGTCGTGTTCGACTCTTTGTGACCCCGTGGACTGTAGACTACCAGGTTCCTCCGTCCATGGGATTCTCCAGGCAAGAATACTGGAGTGGGTTGCTGTTTCCTTCTCCAGGGGATCTTCCCGACCCAGGGATCGAACCCAGGTCTCCCGCATTGGAGGCAGATGCTTTAACCTCTGAGCCACCCGGGAAGCCCGTTTACTGCTTTATATGTGTTTAAAAACTTCTGGATTTTAAACTTCACCCTATTTCACCTCTCAAGATATGAGGATATACATGACTATTATTTTAAACCTCATTCAACTTAACATTTGAATTAACAGCCCCATTCATTGGACTATTATCAAAGTCTTTTAAGCAAACAGTAACAGAAAAGGGCAGGAGGAGAAGGGGACAACAGAAGATGAGATAGTTGGATGGCATCAGCGATTCGATGGACATGAGTTTGAGTAAGCTCCAGTAGTTGGTGATGGACAGGGAAGCCTGGCATGCTGCAGTCCATGGAGTTGCAGTGAGTCAGACACAACTGAGTGACTGAACTGAACCGAACAGAAAGCAAAGAAAAACAAACAAACAAAAAAACACCTTTTCTTCCATTAAAATAACTTTTTAAGCTAAAACAGCTGCTGATAGTGATACATTTATTATCTTGTGTCTCAAAAACTTATTTTTCATCAGTTTTTGAAATACACTACTGTAGAGCACTTCATTTGTTTCTACTAAGGAAATGGCCTAGGCATCTAGCAGGATAGTCATTTTGAACTGTTGTATGATTCTGGTGAAAATGCTCCCATTCTGAAGTATTCTTCCTCGTTTAATTTTTTATGGCCCCGTTGTGCTAATGGCTTACCCTGTTCTTTAATATTCTGTGAAAGTCTGAGGAAGTGGCTGCTATATCAAGTGAATAGTCAATTAGACACAGTGTCACAAGCAGTAGGAATGTAAATTTTAACAATAATTTAGATATCTAAAATAATTCACAAGTACACAGGATTGTTAGTCCATTATTCATGAGTAAAGTGATTTAGAGCTGAAGCTGAGATGAAAGTCTTTCTGGTAAAGAGGTTGAGTGAATAAAGACAGGAGCATGGAGTAATTTCACAAAGTGCCATTTCTACAGTCAGGAAGTGGTATTCATTGCTTGATAAAATTAGTTGAGAAATAAATTTTGGTCTGTTTCTTAAATAATTGTATTTGTAAGATCATAGGAACCAAGTCATTGAAAAGATGAAATTAAATTGTAGCCTATTTAATGGCTATAGTCTCTATATTAAGGACCTTGTCTTCTCCTGTTGTCATGTGACTCTTAGTTCATAAGGATATTTGGGAAAGTGGTGGATCAGGTATGGAAAACATTTCAACTTTAACAAGTAATATCCATAAATTAATCAGAATATGAATTTTAAAATAGTTCACATTCTAGTGGCTTATGTTATTTCAATTAGGATCGCAGTTAGTCCATTGAAACATATAGACTATTTGCAACGTATAGGACATTTACACTGATGCTTATTCACCGTGACTGGGAAACAAGGGCAGATCTTTCACTTTTGCCCCTCAAAAATTCCTTCTGTAAAACTAACCTTTCTCCTTAGCAGCTTCACTGTTGCTTGGTATACAGTGTGTATGTTGTACTCCAACCAAGTCTGCTGCATATGAGCATCTCTTTTATGTCAGCAGATTTGCACACCATTTATTTGCCCTGAAATACTCCCCATAGTCTTCTCTGCAATTGCAATCAGTAACAAAGCTCTGGATGAGTAGTTACAAGACCTCTTAGGTTTAGATCTCCCTTGCACTCCCACTAATACTGAAGCTGTGCATGAGCCATCTAATGATTCTGGGCATTCATTTCCTCATCTGTAAAAAGAAGGACTAGATAATTGCCCCTATTGCATCTAGCGCTGAAATTATCATTTCCACTAATTCTTCCCTCACTCTTTCATTTGTATTCTTGTGGAGTTCCTTCATTTACATTTCACATGGGAAATATTGTGTGTGTTCTCTTTGCTAAACCATTTTTATGCACTCAGAGCACTGTACAGAACAATACTCTCCCATAATGAAGATTCAATAAATATCCCCAAAGTCTGTGTCATCTTTTCTGTCATGGAATGTAACACCTTGTCTTACCTCGTTTTTAGGACACAGAATTCACAAGCTTACCATTTGGTGCCTAGCAGGGGAGAAACAGTGTGAGGGCTCTTTAAAAAAAATTTCCATTTTGAGAGTGAAATGGGAGTGAGGCCACTGGCAAAACTACTTTACACAAGATTTTGTTGTATATATGTGTGTATATATGTATATATATATATATATATATATATATATATATATATACCAGACCACCTTTAAAATACAGAATTTTATTTTCATCTTGCATCACAACCAAATTTTTATGACTTAGATTAACTTCTGTGAATTTCCCAATCAGCTCTCATTTCTTGGGAAGCATTAGGCCTTTACTCAGGTTTTACCAATGACAATTCCATTAAGAATATTTTTGAATAGATATTTTTGGTATCAGGGAGCACGTTCTGACATTTTCAAGCAAAATCTCTATTTAAAGTTTAAGTTTTAGAGCCAGTTTTCTTGCTTTAAACCATGAGTATATTGCCCAACTCAGTCGTCTGGTAATTATTATTTAAAAGAAAATTATACTTTAGAAAAGTGGAGCATATTTCTTAGTCATGAGACTATAGCATCACAGTTTTGTGATTATGCAGTTCTTTGCAATATAAATCCTGCCTACCAGTGATTTAGTTGATTAAAAAAATAATGAGCTGCGTATCATCTGACTCTTTTTTCATTTTGTAAATTTATTGGTATAATTCACATTATGTAGGTTTTTGAAAGTGTTGATTCACTAGAAAAGTGCAAAACAAGGTCAAATTGGAATGTAGATGAGGTCATAAACTTTTTAAATAGTCAATAAAGCAATTAATGTATCAACAGCATGTGCTATTAAATAGCAATGTAATGATGCCACTGCTCACACCAGGGTCCTCTGTTTATAAATAGGTGTGGGAGCTGGACTCTGTAGACTTTTCACATGTATGCTGCAGAAAAATACCAACACAGCCTTGGAGTATTTAAAAGAACTTTAGTTCAAATATTTCCGAAAACTCAGAAATACCATAATCTCCCCTTATCCATGGGGATACCTTCCAAGATTCCAGGGGATGCTGGAAACTACAGCTAGTAGAGAACACTATATACACTTTGTTTTTTCTTATACATATAAACTTATGATAAATATTAATTTATATATTAGGTACAGTAAGAACTAAGTGATAACTAATAATCAGAACTATTATAATAGTATATTGTAATAAAAGCTATATGAATGTGGTCTCTTTCTCTCTCTCTCGAAGTATCTTATTTACAATAATTTATTGACTTTTCTATTTTTATTAAGCCCAGTCACACACTGTGACCATGATTTTTTAGCTTGAGGTAAGATGAGGAAATTAGCACAAATTTATTTTTCCTTCTTAACAATTTAGCAAATAGAAGATTTGCCCTAGATCTTAGCAAACTCAGCATGCAATCTTTATTTCTTAAGTCGAGAACTTTCATCTTTTCACTTAAAAGAAGCATTCTACAGCTTCTCTTTAGCATATTCCAATTGCTGTCATTACTGTTCTTGCACTTTGGGACCATTACTAAATATATATAAAATAGAAATAGTGACTTGAACACAAGCACTGTGATACTGCCACAGTCTATCTGATAATCAGTACCATTCCTAAGAGATTAATGGGCAGGATACAGTGGACAAAGGGATGATTTACTTCTGGGCATGATGGAGCTGGTCAGTGTGAGATTTCATCTCACTACTCAGAACAGCATACAATTTGAAATTTATGAATTGTTTATATCTGGGATTTTCCATTTAATATTTTCAGAGTGAGGTTGACCAAAGGTAACTGAAATCCCTGAAACTGGAGATGGGGGATTACTGTATACTTATTTCAAACACACATGGAAAGAATAAAATGGAAATTGCATTGTATATGTCATAAGTCCTTTTGAAGTTATTTTTTTTAATTGCAAAGCAAAGTACATTCATTGTAATAAATCTCATAAAACTGAAGTATCAAAACTAAAGATCAAAATCTCTTTACTCTTCAATGCCATTTGTGGAGATAGACTATTGGTAGTTTAATGTAAATTATTCCTTCAACTTTTATACCCATAATAGATATATTTATATTGTTATAGATATACATACACCACTTATTATATAAACATTCATATATGATAATAAGGTCATGTCTTGGTCTTCAAATTTACTTTTTTTGTTATCCAATTATATGATTGTTTTCATGTTTATTTTGAACACTAAAATCATGCAGTTTTAACACCCCTAAAATTTATTGGAAATCATTATGAAGTTTCACTATAGAAATTTTAATAATGTATTAATTTAAATTCCTAGCATAACATAAATAGCTACAAGTCAATACTCTCCCATCAGTTGTGTAAAGGGGCTATCCAGCATTTGGACTTCATTTATTTCCAATAACACGTCTTAAAGTTAGTTATAAGGTCATCCTGAACTTTTTTCCCTGAATGAAAAATAATTTATTCATTTGCAATTGTTTGGTCATGATCCTTTATTCATAAGGTGCCAAAGAAAATGCAAGCAACTCTTATGTTCCTGTTTTGGTTGAAGTGATGAAGAGACCTTATTGATGTGAATATATGATCTTTTTGATCATATTCATGGCTAAACAAATGGATGTAGTGGTTATTGACCAGATGAGGATTTATGGGTAGGATTGACTATGCTTGTCTACACATATTTTTCCTTCCTGGATTGTATAAGAGTGTGCAGCCATGCACTGAAATGGAAGAGCATAATAAACCTACCTCCAACATATGAATACACCCACAAACACAACTAAATATCTATTAGTAACTTACGTGCTTTTACAGTAGAAATGTGATAAGCCATTATCAGTCAGTCATTCCTCAGTTCTTTTTTTTAAATATAAATTTATTTATTTTAATTGGAGGCTAATTACTTTACAATATTGTATTGGTTTTGTCATACATCAACATGAATCTGCCATGGGTGTACACATGTTCCCCATCCTGAACCCCCCCCCCCCCCCCCGCCCCACCTCCCTCCCTGTACCATCCCTCTGGGTCATCTCAGTGCACCAGCCCCAAGCATCCTGTATCATGCATCAAACCTGGACTGGTGATTCATTTCATATATGTTATTGTACATGTTTCAGTGCCATTTTCCCAAATCATCCCACCCTCTCCCTCTCCCACAGAGTCCAAAAGACTGTTCTATACGTCTATGTCTCTTTTGCTGTCTCACATACAGGGTTAAAATTACCATCTTTCTAAATTCCATATATATGCATTAGTATACTGTATTGGTGTTTTTCTTTCTGGCTTACTTCACTCTGTATAATAGGATCCAGTTTCATCCACCTCATTAGAACTGATTCAAATGTATTCTTTTTAATGGCTGAGTAATACTTCATTGTGTATATGTACCACAGCTTTCTTATCCATCCATCTGTTGATGGACATCTAGGTTGCTTCCATGTCCTGGCTAGAGCTTGAACAGTGGAGCAGCTGAGCATCATTTTTTTAATATAAATTTATTTATTTTAATTGGAGATTAATTTCTTAACAATATTGCATTTGTTTTGCCATACATCAACATGAATCCACCACAGGTATACATATGTTCTCCATCCTGAACCCCTCTCCCTCCTCCCTCCCCGTACCATCCCTCTGGGTCATCTCAGTGCATCATTTAATGAATAAGTATAATTTATAATCAGTCATCCAAATAAGCTATGCTGATGCCTGGTTGAAATAAAAAAAGAACTATAGCTTGTGAAATTTGATACAATCCAAGGATGAAAAAGAAGACAACTTTGTTCTTGTTAATGCCTGGAATTTCAAATAAGCTACAAAAGAAAAAACACATGCATGAGATTTAACACATTTTACTAGTCAAGCTACTTATTCACAGGACAAATTATGAAAACAATTTAAATATGTAATTTCATCATCACTCATTGCCTATGAGTGAATTAACTTTATATTATTTTTAAAATAATTACATATATATATATTAGAAATGCCTAAATGCACTTTTAGGGTTTCTTTTGTGGCTCAGATGGTAAAGAATCTGCCTGCAATGCAGGAGACCTGGGAAGATCCCCTGGAGAAGGGATTGGCAGCCCGCTCCAATACTCTTGCCTGGAGAATTCAATGTACAGAGGAGCCTGGTGAGCTACAGTCCATGGGGTCACAAACAGTTGGACGTGACTAACACTTTTACTTTCAAATGCAGTTTTATTTTCTTTCCACAATGATAGGTATTATTGCCAGGGACTTACCTTGCCACTGTAGCAAAAAGAAACAGAAAGTGTGTATACACATATTCTTGTGAAGATAAAGAAAAAACAAGTAAGCAGACACACAAAATTATTTCATATTGTTTTAATGAGCACTGCACAAAAGATACACTTAGAGATACAATATA
The DNA here is from genome assembly GCF_042477335.2 of Ovis canadensis. Classification (NCBI taxonomy): domain Eukaryota; kingdom Metazoa; phylum Chordata; class Mammalia; order Artiodactyla; family Bovidae; genus Ovis; species Ovis canadensis. The sequence goes on along the minus strand of NC_091254.1, from coordinate 54,605,162 downwards.
GTATGAAAATTGAGCTGAGATCTGAATGATCTAGGCAAGTGATGATTTAAGAAGTTTCCAGGGAAAAATTGGTGCTTCCCAGGTGATGCTAGTGGTAAAGTCCTTGCCTGCCAATGCAGGAGACATAAGAGACACAGGTTCAATCCCTGGATCAGGACGGTCCCCTGGAGGAGGGCATTGCAACCCCCTCCAGTGTTCTTGCCTAGAGAATCCTCATGGATAGAGGCACCTGGTGACCTACAGTCCATTGGGTTGTAAAGAGTTGGACACAACTGAAGTGACTTAGCAGGCATGCCCCTGGCAAAAATAAGGAGTACAAGCAATCTGAGGTTGGGACTCTCCTGCCAAGCTGGAAAAACAAACAGATACCAACAGAGTTGGAACAGGAGGAGTGGGATGGAAGGTAGACTTTTCAAATCAACCTTTGGGAATAGTATAGGAAATTACTAAAGTTGTAATCACTTAAATTAGTGAGACATATACAACTATGATACCTCATGAAATAATGTAGCAATTGCTGTTTTGCTAAAAGGAAAATATTTCAAGCTTTTGGTAGAAATAATTTTGTTACTTGAATTCAATAATAATTAAACTATGCCCTTCATAATTCACTATAAGCAGATTTTATTTCTATCATTTGCTCTTTTGAGTCCAACCAATGGATCATACTATTTTAGAACTAGTTAAAGAAAAGTCTTAGCTCTTATCCTCTCCCTTTATACAGATGAAAAAACCAAAGGCCAGATTGTTTCAGCAATTTTTTCTAGGTAATCAAACAAGAAAGGCTCTAAAACTAAATTTTCCTGAGTGCTCCTATCAATGTGTAACTTCCTGCTGTATCACACATGAATCTTTGTTATGAAAACACCGAAGAGACGGAAACAATGATGTTGGTTTGAAAAGTAGATTATAAATATCTTAAAAGCATACAACAGTATTCATGAGTAATTGATTGTCTAATTTGCCTAATCCTTAAAGCAACTCTAGAAGATGATAAATAATATTCCAATCAGTTAAAAATAAATAAAAAGTGAAGAAATTCTTTGTACTCATCATTAAAATAAGTGGAATCTCAGCTAGTGAAGAAGTTTTTTGCACCCTAGGTTAATATTTGATAAAGTTGCAAGTGTATTTACATCTGTCTTCATGAAATTTTTATTATGATCTAGTATGAATATTTATTTGCATAGAAAAATGTATATAAAGAATCTTTTGCTCAAAATTCTCCAAGCCAGGCTTCAGCAATACATGAACCGTGAAATTCCAGATCTTCAAACTGGTTTTAGAAAAGGCAGAGGAACCAGAGATCAAACTGACAACATCAGCTAGATCATCAAAAAAGCAAGAGAGTTCCAGAAAAACATCTATTTCTGCTTTATTGACTATGCCAAAGCCTTTGACTGTGTGGATCACAATAAACTGTGGAAAATTCTGAAAGAGATGGGCATACCAGAGCACCTGACCTGCCTCTTGAGAAACCTGTATGCAGATCAGGAAATAACAGTTAGAACTGGACATGGAACAACAGACTGGTTCCAAATAGGAAAAGGAGTATGTCAAGGCTGTATATTGTCATCCTGCTTATTTAACTTATATGCAGAGTACATCATGAGAAACGCTGGGCTGGAAGAAGCACAAGCTGGAATCAAGATTGCCAGGAGAAATATCATAACCTCAGATATGCAGATGACACCCCCTTATGGCAGAAAGTGAAGAAGAGTTAAAGAACTAAAGATCCTCTTGACGAAAGTGAAAGAGGAGAGTGAAAAAGTTGGCTTAAAACTCAACATTCAGAAAACTAAGATCATGACATCCAGTCTCATCACCTCATGGCAAATAGATAGGAAAATAGTGAAAATAGTGGCTGACTTTATTTTTTGGGGGGCTCCAAAATCACTGCAGATGGTAGTTGCAGCCATAAAATTAAAAGATGCTTACTCCTTGGATGGAAAGTTATGACCAACCTAGACAGCATATTAAAATCAGATAAATTACTTTGCCAACAAACGTTTGCTTAGTAAAGGCTATGGTTTTTCCAGTAGTCATGTATGGATGTGCCAGTTGAACTATGAAGAAAGCTGAGCGCCAAAGAATTGATGCTTTTGAACTGTGGTGTTGGAGAAGACTCTTGAGAGTCCCTTGGAATGCAGCCCATCCTAAAGGAGATCATTCCTGGGTGTTCATTGGAAGGACTGATGTTGAAGATGAAATGCCAATACTTTGGCCACCTGATGTGAAGAGCTGACTCATTGGAAAAAACCCTGATGCTGGGAAAGATTGAGGGCAGGAGGAGAAGGGGATGACTGAGGATGAGATGGTTGGATGGCATCACCTACTCAATGGACATGGGTTTGGGTGGACTCAGGGTGTTGGTGATGGACAGGGAGGCCTGGTGTGCTGTGGTTTATGGGGTCACAAAGAGTCGTACATGACTGAGTAACTGAACTGAACTGAAAGAACCTATAGTTGTAGCAGAATATCTACAGTTATGAGTAGTTGTCCCTTGTTTATTTAGTTGGTACTTTAATATGGTGTTGAGGATAAGAACTTTGGCAAGAAGTAGCTTTTCAATAAAATGTAATTCTTATTTACATTAGGTTACATCAGCAAAAACAAGAGTGAATACCTAAAGTATGATTTTTGTTGCCAGAGCACATGTTAAACTCGTTTTAATTTGAGAATATTTTTAAAGCCATCTGCTACATCTCTAGTAATTCTGAGAATGCAATCAGTTCCCAATTACCTTCTCAAAAGAAGGATAAAGTAAAGCAATGAATAATCTAAAAACTATTTATACTTGGCTAATTACCTATCTTCCCTTTCCTTTTTTTTTCTTTCACAAACACCTAAACTCTCACACACTCACTATGTTTTTCATATATTAAAAGTGAACTTTTATTTTAAGTTATCCAACTCTGCTGGATAGTGAAGGGGAACAAAGCATTTTATTAATGTAAATAATCTGCAAACTTCATTCTTAAAAGTCACATTGTTTTTCCTTTAAAGGTAAAGATAATTCTGAGCAGAATTTTTAGTACCTAAGGAAAAGAATAATTCATAGGATTTAGAAAATGTTTCACTAAAAACAATGGAATATCTTTCCTCCTCCATTACTTAAACATGATTTTAATGTAAATATGTTCTTCATAGGAAGAAATACAAAAATGTTATTTATATGTCTCTGTCTGTTATAGGAAGGCACTGTCAATTCTGGCAGGAAACCTTTACAAGTTAGCCTTGCAGTTCTGCAGCAACTTCTTAATTTACATGTTTTTGAAAATGCACAGGAAGTCACAGTAACATGGTGGATGCTTCTGGCTGCCAGCAGTGAAAAACAAAACAAAACAAAACAAGACTGTCCTAAATGGACAAAAAATATTTTGGTTCTCCAATCTGAAAGTCTAGGATGTACAAACTTTAGCTACAATTTGATCAAGAATTTTGCTTCATATTTCTGTCATTTCTTTGGTTCATCTTTGCTTTGTCTTAGGATATATGCTGTGGCTGAACTTTCCTGGAGGCTCAGATGGTAAAGAATCTGCCTGCAATGCAGGAGACCCAGGCTCAGTCCCTGGGTTGGGAAGAGCCCCTGGAGAAGGAAATGGCAAACCATTTCATTATGCTTGCCTGTAAAATTCCATGGACAGAGGAGCCTGGTATGCTACACTCCATCAGGTCACAAACAGTCAGACAGTTCTGAGTGACTAACACACACATATCCTGTGGCTGGTTTCTGTCATGGTAGCAAAAGTGCTACAAAAATTCTTGACTTCACATGCATCATGCTCCCTAGAATGTCAAGCCCAAGTCTTAGGCCTCCCACTGATTAGACAGCTTAAGTTCATTTGTTTGCCCTGAAATAGTCACTGGTATATATGGGTGTCATGTGTGGATTGGCTTACACTTGGCATATTCTTGGGTTGGGAAGATCCCCTGGAAAAGGGAATGGCAACCTACTCCGGTATTCTTGCCTGGAAAATCCCAAGGACAGAGGAGCCTGACGGGCTACAGTCTAGGGGGTTGCAAAGAGTCGGACACAACTGAAGTGACTTAGCATGCACACATGCATCTACCCTTAAACCAACCACCATGAAAGAGTATGAGTATGTGGATTTGTAAAGCAGCTGGGGGCCACTTTTAAGGCCAGGAGTGGTCATAACTCTGATAACATGTGATTTACAAAAATACCAAATGTTGTGATTTATCTCACTAATAGAATGCAAAACAAAAAAAGAGTGCTTTTATAATGAAAATGAATGTAGGAAATTATTTTTTGTTGTTTTTGATTACAATATATGATTTGCTTCATATATTATATTTTAAAAAGTTCTTCAATTGCCATCAATGTTACATTATACTAATTTTATCAATGAAGAGTGACATTTATATTTTATTTTTTAATTATTCAACAGCATTTTTATGTTTTAAAATTTTAAAGATTGTTTTCACATTTGTATAACATCAATTTTCACAAAATGTTTCACATTAATTTTAAGCTATTTTATGTAGAATATATTAATTCTATAAATTATTTCATGCAACTGCAATTTCTGTAACATTAACACTATAGAATGCTTAATATTGACACTATAGAATATTTAATACAAGCCTATAAGAAGTGTGCCTTTTTATAGAGGTTCTACAAGTATAAACAAATAATGTATTTTGCCTGAGGACATCTGTCGCATTCTATTTTTGAGCCTGTATAATTAATTGATGGCATTAGGAATTCTAAAACCTTAATAATGCCGACTAGGTTTATTAACCTAGAAAATATTTAATAAATCTCTCTATATGCAGTATACTGTCCAAAAGAAATGTGAACAAAGGGAAAAATATCCTTTCCTTTCTGATATTACATTCTATTGGATAGAGATAAGCAATCAAGAAATAAACAAGCAAGTTAACATTTCAAACATTTTTAGGTGCCATAAAAATAAACAAAGCATGGAAAGTGGATAAAGGCCAGCCTAGTGAGTACAGATGTGAATTAAAAGAGTAAAGAAGTCTCATGAATGAACTTTGAACAGAGATGTGGAATAAGGAAAAAGTCAGCCAAGGAGATACCAATCTCATGGAGAGAGGTTGCTGGAAAACTGGTAGAAATGTTCATGGTTGGGGAGGAAAGATAGTGCAGTGATCCAAATCAGGAACTCATTTGGTTTATTTCAGGAACAAGGAGTGAGAGAATTAGGGAAAGTGAGAAAGTTGAGATCAGAGTCAAGAGGGACTGAATCATGGAGAGCCTTGTAAAATGTCCATATTCCAACCTTAGATTTTTTCTGAGAAGAGAAGATATTTCAGAACATTGCACATAAAGATGACATGATCTGACATATTCTAAAAGGACTATCTGGGCTTCTGTGTTAGAGAAAAGGCCATGGGAAGTGTGCTTTGTGTTTCACACGCAAATATTTTTTCAAGATACCAGTCCCTGTTTTAGCAATTACCTGCATTATTTCACCTAATTCTTAGAACAATTCTTTGAAGTAGAAACTGTCTTTACCCTCAATTTACACATTAGCCTGTGAGGCTTTGAGAGGTTAAGTAAATCTCATGCTAAAGTGGCAGAGGCAGAGGTTATACCTATATATGCCTCTGTTTGACTGTACAACCTGAGGTTTCTACCATGGTGTGGCCTCTTATCATGTACCTGTCAGTTTCTCCTACAGTTAACTGGCCTGGTTAAGGGCATATTGACCAGGGGGAGTGCAGATTTAATTATAGCAAAAAGACAGCATTGTTTATTTTAGTAAACATTTACTTTTTGGAGAAGCATTTTCTTAAAAATCAAACAAATCAGTAGACTCTATACAAGGCAAATTTCTTATCAATTCAGATTGTTCTTATTGGTTTAGAATTATTTTCTTTCTTAGAACACAGTAAAATTAAGACAACTGTGAACTTTCTAATGATGAAACAAAGTATGTTTACCTATAGTTAAATAATACAATGTTAAACAAAATATATAACTGCAACTATAACCAAAGTTAAGTAATATATGACATATCATATCTAGATTGTGCTTAAAACTATGTTACTAGAAATAAGATACCATATTTTCTATCTAGATTATCCCAAAGATATACTCATAAAATTCTTGGACTATGTTAAGCCAGCTATGTTATTTAAGTCTATGATCTAATTCATCTCAGAACATATACTCCTTAAACCAGGGGCAAGGGGAGGAAAAACCCAGGATGCTCCTACCTGCCCAGGCAATAGATACTTCTTCTCTCACTTCAGGGTTGTAATTACAAACATGCAGTTAATAGTGGGAGGAGTGGGAGATAGATGATAGATCGATAGATAGATGTTGTTGTCATCATTTTTTAGTTAGTAAGTCGTGTCCAACTCTTTGTGACATCATGGGCTGCTGCATGCCATGTTCCTCTGTCCTTCACTATCTTTCGGAGTTTGCTCAAATTCATGTCTATTGGGTCCTGAAGACATCTAAATTTCTCATCCTCTACCACTCATTTCTCCTTTTGCCTTCAATCTTTCCTTGCATCAGGATCCTTTCCAAAGAGTCAGTCCTTTGCATCAGGTGGCCATAGTATTTGAGCTTCAGTATCAGTCCTTCCAGTGAGTATTCAGGGTTGAAGTCCTGTAGGATTGACTGGTTTGATTTCCTTGCAGTCACAGGTACTGACTGCAATTGATACTATTGACTGTCTCAGGTAGAGGTCAGAACTGGATTTAGTATTAGAGAAATTGTTCATATAATAAAACTATCACTTTATATTTATATGTAGACACACACAACCACAGCAATCTGTCAGTATCTATGAAGTGTAGTTGGTCATGTACTACAAAGTTGCAAGTACCCACTGGCTTAAAAAAGAGTCTGAAAACACCCATTTTGGTAATTACTCTTTAATATCAATAAAGAAATTGAAGCATGCTAGATGTTACGAACAGATGTACATTCTTCTACTTAGGCATTTGGACAATTTATCCGTGTAAAAAACTGAAAGTAAGAGACAGAAACAGCATAATGACTACCATGCAGTAAATCCTGGATCAATGAATGAATAATTTTTGAGGGCCTCTAAGATCTGACTTAAACCTTTCAACAGCCCATTAGGTAGATATTGCTGCTATTTTAAAAATGAGGAAACTGGTAAACTTTACCAAGAAGATGTAAAGTCATACCTACCTGACTTCAAAGTTATGATCTTCATACGATTTAATTTAAAAGCAATTATGTGAAGAGAGAACAGCTCATTTCAAGAAAGCAAAAGAGGAGTATAAGCTCCTGTATGATTTGATGTATACAAGAAAGAAAAAAGGTTGAATTTATGTTACTTGACTTGTCACATGCATGAAATATCTCCATGAACCTAAAGTTGCTGAAAAGGAGCTGGAAAAACCAGTAAAATCATTTGTTTCCAACTACACGCTTCTACATTGAGTGGGACCCCACCCCTCTAGGTGAACGACTCCTTTTTCAGAAATTTTAGAGAAATCTTAACTGATAAACATGAATAAGTTTGTCTCTTTTTGTCCAATAAGCTACTTTTTTATCCTTTGTTAACTTTATCAACTTTTTAAAGTCTCAATGAAAATTTCACTTTTCAAAAAATGGAACATGCAATGAAATGTATCTAAATGTACATGATCAGCAGTTAACATGGTTATTAATAAAAAACAGCTTATAGAATATTTTTTGTTTGAAATTAAGAAAGAAATACTGTGGGGGAACATTACAGAATTTCAAGTGTTTTTTTTTTTTTCCCAGATTTTCTGCTTAAAGCCTACAGAATCAATGTTTCTTTACAAGGCAGGATTTGGTGGAGTAGTACTCAGAGCAGACCAATTTTGATTGAGGTGATAAAGATAATCTAAGACATTTCTGAGGAGTAGGTAGATGGGTAAGTAGATAGTCTGGTTCTCCTTCCAAGAGAACCTGGGCACAGACAGTCCTGGAAGACAGCTTTCATATATTTAACCAATTTAACCAGAGTAGGGGAGAAGGCAATGGCAACCCAAGCCAGTACTCTTGCCTGGAAAATCCCATGGACAGAGGAACCTGGTAGGCTGTAGTCCATGGGGTCGTGAAGAGTCGGATATGACTGAACGACTTCACTCTCACTTTTCACATGCATGCATTGGAGAAGGAAATGGTAACCCACTCCAGTGTTGTTGCCTGGAGAATCCCAGGGACGGCGGAGCCTGGTGGGCTGCCATCTATGGGGTTGCAGAGTCGGACATGACTGAAGCAACTTAACAGCAGCAGCAACCAGAGTAGAAAAGAGACCAACTTCAATCCTATATTTATGACCAAATATTGAATTTTATTTTTTTTAATATATATTTATTTTATTTTATTTTTTTTTTTTAATTTTTCCCCCTATTCTTTCTTTTTTTTTTTTAATTTTAGTTTTTTATTTTTTAAATTTTAAAATCTTTAATTCTTACATGCATTCCCAAACATGAACCCCCCTCCCACCTCCCTCCCCATAACATCTTTCTGGGTCATCCCCATGCACCAGCCCCAAGCATGCTGCATCCTGCGTCAGACATAGACTGGCGATTCAATTCACATGATAGTATACATGTTAGAATGTCATTCTCCCAAATCATCCCACCCTCTCCCTCTCCCTCTGAGTCCAAAAGTCCGTTATACACATCTGTGTCTCTTTCCCTGTCTTGCATACAGGGTCGTCATTACCATCTTCCTAAATTCAAATATTGAATTTTAATGTACTTTTATATCCTAATACCCATGTCTAGTTTTATATACCTTGTGTAATTCTGGATTTTTTAATATATTTTGGGAGCACATTCTATAGGAAAATATGTGTTTTAAAGGAGTTAATATAAAGAGTTTCTTACCGTTACTGGCAAATAAGTTACTATTGGCCAAATTTTCCATTATGAATCTTATCTATCTCATATAATCTATATCCTAAATTAGCATAATGACAAATCAAGAAACTAGATGGACATATATTGCATTCAGTAAGTAGAAAGCTGTAATTTATAGAATATCAGGAATTTTATTAAAAAATTACAACCAGGGAATTTTTTTTTTTTTCCTATTTGTCAGCTCACTTTGGTTCAGTCACTCAGTCATGTCTGACTCTGCCACCCCATGGACTGCAGCATGCTAGGCCTCCCAGCCTATCACCAACTACCTGAGTTTACTCAAACTCATGTCCATCGAGTCGGTGATGCCATAAAACCATCTCATCCTTTGTCATCCCTCTTTCCTCTCACCTTCAATCTTTGCCAGCATCAGGATCTTTTCAAATGAGTCTGCTCTTCGCATCAGGTGGCCAAAGTATTAGAGTTACAGCTTCATCAGTCCTTCCAATGAATATTCAGGACTGATTTCCTTTAGGATAGACTGGTTCAATCTCCTTGCTGTCCAAGGCACTCTCAAGAGTCTTCTCCAACACCACAGTTCAAAAACAATTCTTTGGCTCTCAGCTTTTTTTATAGTCCAACTCTTACATCCATACATGACTACTGGAAAACCAATAGCCTTGACTAAATAGACCTTTGTTGGCAAAGTAACATCTCTTTTTTTAATATGCTGTCTAAGTTGGCATAACTTTCCTTCCAGGGAAGAAGCGTCTGTTAATTTCATGGCTGCAATCACCAGCTGCAGTGATTTTGGGGCCCCCAAAAATAAAGTCTGCCTCTGTTTCCACTGTTTCCCCACCTATTTACCATGAAGTAATGGTACCAGATGCCATGATCTTAGTTTTCTGAATGTTGAGCTTTAAGCCAACTTTTTCACTCTCCTTTTCACTTTCATCAAGAGCTCTTTAGTACTTCTTCACTTTCTGCCATAAGGGTGGTGTCATCTGCATTTCTGAGGTTATTGATTTTTCTCTTGGCAATCTTCATTTGATCTTGTGATTCATCCAGCCCAGTGTTTTTCATGATGTAATCTGCATATAAGCTAATTAAGCAGGGTGACAATATACAGCCTTGATGTACTCCTTTTCTTATTTGGAACCAATCTGTTGTTCCACGTCCAGTTCTAACTGTTGCTTTCTGACCTGTATACAGGTTTCTCAAGAGGCAGGTCAGGTGCTCTGGTATGCCCATCTCTTTCAGAATTTTCCAGTTTATTGTGATCCACACAAAGATTGTGGCATAGTCAATAAAGCAGAAATATATGTTTTTCTGGAACACTCTTGCTTTTTTGATGATCCAGCAGATGTTTGCAATTTGATCTCTGGTTCCTCTGCCTTTTCTAAAAGCAGTTTGAACATCTCGAAGTTCACAGTTCACGTATTGCTAAAGCCAGGCTTGGAGGATTTTGAAAATTACTTTACTAGCATGTGAGATGAGTGCTATTATGCCATAGTTTGAGCATTCTTTGGCTTTGTCTTTCTTTGGGATTGGAATGAAAACTGACCTTTTCCAGTCCTGTGGCCACTGCTGAATTTTCCAAATTTGCTGGCATATTGAGTGCAGCACTTTCACAGCATCACCTTTTAAGATTTGAAATAGCTCAACTGGAATTCCATCACCTCCACTAGTTTTGTTCATAGTGCTGCTTCCTAAGGCCCACTTGACTTCACATTCCAGGATGTTTGGCTCTAGGTGAATGATCATACTATCATGATTATCTGGGTTGTGAAGAATTTTGTTGTATAGTTCTTCTGTATATTCTTGCCACCTCTTCTTAATATCTTCTGCTTCTGTGAGGTCCACACAATTTCTGTCTTTTATTGAGCCCATCTTTGCATGAAATATTCCCATGGTATCTCCAATTTTCTTGAAGAGATCTCTAGTCTTTCCCATTCTATTGTTTTCCTATATTTCTTTGCAATGATCACTGAGGAAGGCTTTCTTATCTCTCCTTACTATTCTCTGAAACTCTACATTCAAATGGGTGTATCTTTCCTTTTCTCCTTTGCTTTTTACTTCTCTTCTTTTTACAGCTTTTTGTAAGGCTCCTCAGACAGCCACTTTTCTTTTTTACATTTCTTTTTCTTGGGGATAGTCTTGATTCTTGTCTCCTGTACAATGTCACAAACCTCTGTCCGTAGTACATTAAGCACTCTGTCTATCAGATCTAGTCCCTTAATTCTATTTCTCACTTCTACTATATAATTGTAAGGGATTTGATCCTAAGGGATTTGATTTAGGTCATACCTGAATGGTCTGGTGGCTTTCTCTACTTTCTTCAATTTAAGTCTGAATTTGGCAATAAGGAGTTTATGATCTGAGCCACAGTCAGCTCCAAGTCTTATTTTTTCTGACTGTATAGAGCTTCTCCATCTTTGGCTACAAAGAATATGATCAATCTGATTTTGGTGTTGGCCATCTGGTGATGTCCATGTGTAGAGTCTTGTGTTGTTGGAAGAAGGTGTTTGCTATGACCTGTGTGTTCTCTTGACAAAAGTCTGTTAGCCTTTGCACTGCTTCATTCTGTACTCCGAGGTCAAATTTGCCTGTTACTCTGAGTATATTTGACTTCCTACTTTTGCATTCCAGTCCCCTATAAGAAATTGTATAATTAATAGGATTTTAAGTAGGATTTTTAATAAGAGATAAGAAATCAATAAGTTTCAGTGGATCAGTTTTTTAAGTAAGTAATTATAATACTGATGAAGAAAAAGTAAATCTTTCTAAAATATATTTTTGTATAACATGATTTTAATCTTTTTTATGTCTTAGTCTTATTTTACTCTATTCTGAAAATATCTTTAAGGTCAGTACTTTATATATTCTGCTATATCCTGTTAATAGATATAACACCTAGCACATTGCACATGTTTAAAATAGACTGTTAATAGCAAAACACATGGAGCTTACTTTAATAAGCATTGTACAAAGGCTGACTATGATGGAACCAATATAGCTTATAAAACAGCTTGGAATTCACATTTGTGTTTTTATGCCTTGTTTATTTTGTTCCAGATTTATACTAAATTTCACCCTAATGGTCCTTACTGTTGAAAGGGCTTTGCTAAAATATTTGTTTATTTGGCAAACATGTATTAAATACCTACTGAGTGCCAAGTATTAAGTAAGGGACAGGAAATAAAGCTTAAAGAAAGTATAACTTCACAAAAATATGCATAAAAATGATTTTTATGCTTGGAGAAGGCAATGGCACCCCTCTCCATTACTCTTGTCTGGAAAATCCCATGGACAGAGAAGCCTGGTAATCTACAGTCCATGGGGTCGCTGAGAGTTGGACACGACTCAGTGACTTCACTTTCACTTTTCACTTTCATGCATTGGAGAAGGAAATGGCAACCCACTCCAGCGTTGTTGCCTGGAGAATCCCAGGGACTGCGGAGCCTGGTGGGCTGCTGTCTATGGGGTCGCACAGAGTCGGACACGACTGAAGCAACTTAGCAGCAGCATGCTTCTTAAAAATTACTGATTAATAAAATTTGAAGTAAGTGAGACACAAAGAATATATGATGACAGATTATGATAATGTCGTGATTGAAAAACAGAGGAAATGAGAAAGGATAGTGGAACTTCATTTAGAGCAAATCAGAAAAACTGTTCTATAGGAGAAAAAATGTTCTATAGAAAGAAGATGAATAGAAAATTCAAGAACACAGGACAGTGATTGAAATGGTTAGAATCCATAAAAATATATTGGACAGGGTAATAAATCTTTATTTTAAATAAAAAATCTTTCATATAAATTATATGATCTTCTTATACTTTTATAGGATTACCCTGACTGTTTTATATGAAGTGAACCTGGACTTGGATTGTGGAGATGGAGGATGTGTGTGTGTGTGTGTGTGTGTGTATGTGTGATGTGACAAGATCACTTCTTGATGAATTAGATGAGGCTGGTGAGAGAGACGATGTAAGAATGCCTCCCAGTTTGGCAACATGGGCAACTGAATCAATAGCATTGCAATTTCTTGAGATTAAAAGATGAGATTAAAAATAAATTGTTAGAAGGAAAGGAAGTTAAGATAAGTAGATGATAAATGTAAAGATGCATGTGTGTAGGTATATATATATATATATATATATATATATATATATGTGGAAGTGAAAGTGTTTGTCATTCAGTCATATCCAACTATTTGTGATCCCATGGACAAGCTCCTCTGTCCATAATTCTTCAAGCAAGAATAATGGAGTGGGTTGCCATGCCCCTTTCCAGGGAATCGTCCCAAACCAGGGATTGAACTAGGGTATCCTGCATTGCAGGCAGATTCTTTACCATTTGAGCATTAGGGAACCCATACATACACACACACGTGTGTGTTTGTGTTAAGTCACTGCAGTCGTGTCTGACTCTTTGCGACCCTATGGACTGTTGCCCTTCAGGCTTCTCTGTCCATGGGGATTCTCCAGGCAGGAATACCAGAGTGGGTTGCCATGTCCTCCTCCAGAATATATATATATATAATATATATACACACAAAGCCAAAGCTTTGCCTGTGTGGATGATCACAATAAACTTAAAATTCTGAAAGAAATGAGAATACCAGACCACCTGATCTGCCTCTTGAGAAATCTGTATGCAGGTCAGGAAGCAACACTTAGAACTGGTTCCAAATATAAAAAGGGGTACGTCAAGGCTCTATATTGTCACTGTGCTTATTTAACTTATATACAGAGTCATCATGAGAAATGCTGGACTGGATGAAGCACAAGCTGGAATCAAGATTGCCGGGAGAAATATCAATAACCTCAGATATGCAGATGACACCACGCTTCAGGCAGAAAGTGAAGAACTAAAGAGCCTTTTGATGAAAGAGAAAGAGAAGAGTGAAAAAGTTGGCTTAAAGCTCAACATTCAGAAAACAAATATCATGGTATCCGGTCCCATCACTTCATGGCTAACAGATGGGGAAACAGTGGAAACAGTGTCAGACTTTATTCTGGGGGGCTCCAAAATCACTGCAGCTGGTGATTACAGCCATGAAATTAAAAGATGCTTACTACTTGGAAGAAAAGTTATGATCAACCTAGACAGCATGTTAAAAAGCAGAGATTACTTTGCCAACAAATATCTGTCTAGTAAAGGCTATGGTTTTTGCAGTAGTCATGATGGATGTGAGAATTGGAGTATAAAGAAAGCTGAGCACTGAAGAATTAATGCTTTTGAACTGTGGTGTTGGAAAAGTCTCTTGAGTGTCCCTTGGACAGCAAGGACACCCAACCAGTCCATCCTAAAGGAAATCAGTCCTGAATATTCATTGGAAGGACTGATGTTGAAGCTGAAACTCTAATACTTTGGCCACCTGAGGTGAACAGCTGACTCATTTGAAAAGACCTTGATGCTGGGAAAGATTGAAGGGACAGATGGTTGGATGGCATCACTGACTCAATTGGCATGAGTTTGAGTAAACTCCAGTAGTTGGTGATGGATAGGGAGGCCTGGCATGCTGCAGTCCATGGTGTCTCAAAGAGTTGGACATGACTGAATGACTGAACTGAACTGAACTTATATAGTGTTAAAGATATATACATATGTACATATATATATAATATATATAGTGTTGTGATGCTGTATGTTATCTAATGTATATATTAATGTGGATATCCTGTCAAATAAGTGGTACTAAAGAGACATGAATAGACTATATCACCTTTTTGGAAAAATGAAAAGAAGTACACCAAGCTGAGCTAATAAGCCTTCAGTAGTCAGTAGTTAATAGAAGGAACTGAGATAGAAAAGAAAATCAAAGAGATACAGGTTGAAAGAAAGGAAAGAAAGAGAAGTCGCTCAGTTGTGTCTAACTCTTTGTGACCCCATGGCCTGTAGCCTACCAGGCTCCTCTGTTCATGGAATTTTCCAGGCAAGAGTACTGGAGTGGGTTGCCATTTCCTTCTCCAGGGGATCTGCTGGACCCAGAGACTGAACCTGAGCCAGGTTGAGGGGTAGGAGAAAATAACTAGTAGGTGGTGAATGTAAAAAATAAAAAAGAGAGAGAGAAAGTGAGGGGAGAGGGAAGGGAAGGTGATGGTAGAGATTCAAGTATATTATGGTTTACTGTGTGAAAGGAGCACTGTAAAGTATCCATCTGATTTGAGAGACATGTAGATTATTGGTAGTTTCAGATAAGTAGTTTTTGAAATTATAAGGGTGGGGAAATCTGATTAGAAAAACAAGTGATTCTTGCAGGACCTTGGAACATGATTAAGAGAAGAAAAAGTAGAAAATATTTTGATGGAAATGTGGAGTGAAAAACAATTGGTTGTGTCTGTTTTAAAATGAGAGTCACTATGGAATGTTTGTATGTTGTTGGAATAATGATTAAGAGAAAGATGCTTAAGATTCAGAGGAAAGAAGTGTTTAAGAAGGCTTGGAGGTAGGACTTGGTTCCAAAAGGATGGTTATATCAGTTTTTGTTAGGAAAGAAGATATGTCCACCATTATTAATGAGCTGCGTGTGTGTTAGTTGCTCAGTTGTGCCCGACTCTTTGTGACCCCATGGACTGCAATCCACCAGGTTCCTCTGTCCATGAGATTTTCCAGGCAAGGATACTGGAGTGGGTTGCCATTTCCTTCTCCAGGGGATCTTCCTAACCCAGGGATGGAAAAGAGACTTAAAAACCATGTAGATGTAGAGACTTCTTGGATACAATATGGGAAGTTTTCTGTCAAATAGTTTTTATTTTCTCAATGATTTAATTGGGATGTGAAGTCTTACTTTTTCACTGGAATCCACACAGAGGAATTATGTTATATAAGTCAGAAAAGGACATAATGCTAAGAAAATTTAACTAAGGTCCATTTTTACATAGATTGTAAGTCTATAGATTGAAAGGAGCAGTGGAACCCCACAAGACTGACCCAGACTTGCTCAGGAGTCTCCAGCAGAGGCGTGGGTTGGTGGGGCCCTGCTGCAGGTTTGGAGGCACTGAGTGCAGCAGTGTCTGCATGGGACTTTTTTAAGGAGGCTGCCATTATCCCCATTACCTCCATCATAGTTAGGCCTCATGCCAAATAACAGGGAGGGAACACTGCCCCACCCATCAACAGAAAAATTGGATTAAAGACTTACTGAACATGGCCCCATCACTTCATGGGAAATAGATGGGGAAACAGTGGAAACCGTGTCAGATTTTATTTCTGGGGGCTCCAAAACCACTGCAGATAGTGATTGCAGCCATGAAATTAAAAGACGCTTACTCCTTGGAAGAAAAGTTATGACCAACCTAGATAGCATATTCAAAAGCAGAGACATTACTTTGCCGACTAAGGTCCATCTAGTCAAGGCTATGGTTTTCCCAGTAGTCATGTATGGATGTGAGTGTTGGACTATGAAGAAGGCTGAGTGCTGAAAAATTGATGCTTTTCAACTGTGGTGTTGGAGAAGACTCTTGAGAGTCCCTTGAACTGCAAGGAGATCCAACCAGTCCATTCTGAAGGAGATCAACGCTGGGATTTCTTTGGAAGGAATGATGCTGAAGCTGAAACTCCAGTACTTTGGCCACCTCATGAGAAGAGTTGACTCGCTGGAAAAGACTCTGATGCTGGGAGGGATTAGGGGCAGGAGAAGGGGACGACAGAGGATGAGATGGCTGGATGGCATCACCGACTCGATGGACTTGAGTCTGACTGAACTCTGGGAGTTGGTGATGGACAGGGAGGCCTGGCGTGCTGTGATTCATGGGGTCGCAAAGAGTCGCACACGACTGAGCGACTGAACTGACTGAACTGAACATGGCCCCACCCATCAGAACAAGACCCAGTTTCCCTCTCAGTCAGTCTCTCCCATCAGGAATCTTCCATAAGCCTCTTATCTTTCTCCACCAGAGGGCAGACAGAATGCAAACCAAACCACAGCAAACTAACCAGTCTGATGACACGGAGCATAGCTTTGTCTAACTCAGTGAAACTAGGAGCCATGCCATGTAGGGCCACGCAAGATGGATGGGTCTGGTGGAGAGTTATGACAAAACGTGGTCCACTGGTGAAGGGACTGGCAAACCAATTCAGGATTCTTGCCTTGAGAATCTCGTGAACAGTATGAAAAGGCAAAAAGATAGGACACTGAAAGATTAACTCCTCAGGTCAGTAAGTACCCAATATGCTACTCAAGATCAGTGGAAAAATAACTTCAGAAGAAATGAAAAGATGGAGGCAAAGCAAAAACAACACCCAGCTGTGGATGTGACTGGTGATGGAAGTTAAGTCCGATGCTGTAAAGAGCAATATTGCATAGGTACCTGGAATGTTAGGTCCATTAATCAAGGCAAATTGGAAGTGGTCAAACAGGAAACGGCAAGAGTGAACATCGACATTTTAGGAATCAGTGAACTAAAACAGACTGGAATGGATGAATTTAACTCAGATACCATTATATCTACTACTGTGGGCAAGAATCCCTTAGAAGGAATGGACTAGTCATCATAGTCAACAAAAGTGTTCAAAATGCAGTACTTGAAAATGAAAGAATTATCTCTGTTCATCTCCAAGGCAAACCATTCAATATAACAGTAATCCAAGTCTATGCCCTGACCAGTAATGCTGAAGAAGCTGAAGTTGATCAGTCCTGTGAAGACCTACATGACCTTCTAGAACTAACACCCCAAAAAGATGCCCTTTTCATTATAGGGGAATGGAATGCATAAAAGGAAGTCAAGATATACCTGGAGTAACAGGCAAATTTGGCCTTGGAGTACAGAATGAAACAGGGCAAAGGCTAACAGAGTTTTGCCAAGAGAACGCACTGGTCATAGCAAGTACACTCCTCCAGCCACACAAGAGAAGGCTCTACATATGGACATCACTCCTTGGTCAATAGCAAAATCAGATTGATTGTATTCTTTGCACCAAAGATGGAGAAGCTTTATACGGTCAGCAAAAAAAAAAAAAAAAAAAAAAAAAAAAAAACCAACTGGGAGCTGACTGTGGCTCAGATCGTGAACTCCTTATTGCCAAATTCAGACTTAAATTGAAGAAAGCAGGGAAAAACCACTAGACCATTCAAGTATGACCTGAACCAAATCCCTTATGATTATAGAGTGGAAGTGAGAAATTGACTCAAGGGATAAGATCTTCTGGACAGAGTGCCTAAAGAACTATGGATGGAGGTTTGTGACATTGTATAGAAGGCAGGAATCAAGACCTTCACCAAGAAAAAGAAATGCAGGAAGGAAAAATGTTTGAAGAGGACTTACAAATAGCTGTAAAAAGAAGAGAGGCAAAAGGCAAAGGAGAAAAAGAAAGATATACCCGTTTGAATCCAGAGTTCCAAAAAATAGCAAAGATAGATAAGAAAGCCTTCCTCAGTGATCAGTGCAAAGAAATAGAGGAAAACAATAGAATGGGAAAGACTATACATTTCTTCAACAAAATTAAGATACCAAGGGGACATTTCATGAAAAGATGGGCTCAATAAAAGACAGAAATTGTATGGACCTAACAGAAGCAGAAGATTTAAGAAGAGGTGGCAACAATACACTGAAGAACAATACAAAAAAGATCTTCATGACCCATATAATCATGATGGTGTGATCACCAACCTAGAGCCAGATATCCTGGAATGTGAAGTCAAGTGGGCCTTAGGAAGCATCAATAGGAACAAAGCTAGTGGAGGTGATGGAATTCCAGTTGAGCTATTTCAAATCCTGGAAGATGATGCTGTGAAAGTGCTGCACTCAATATGCCAGCAAATTTGGAAAGCTCAGCAGTGGCCACAGGACTGGAAAAGGTCAGTTTTCATTCCAATCCCAAAGACAGGCAATGCCAAAGAATGCTCAAACTACCGCAAAATTGCACTCATCTCACACGCTAGTAAGATAACGTGGCTCTCAACATTAATGCTCAAAATTCTCCAAGCCAGGCTTCAATAGTACATGAACGATAAACTTCCAAATGTTCAAGCTGGATTTAGATGTCAGAGGAACAAGAGATCAAGTTACCAACATCTCTTGTATCATTGAAAAAGCGATAGAGTTCCAGAAAAAGATACACTTCAGTTTTATTGACTATGCCAAAGCCTTTGACAGTGTGGATCACCACAAACTGTGGGAAATTCTTAAAATGGTTGGAATACCAGACCACCTGACCTGCCTCCTGAAAAATCTGTATGCAGGTGAAGAAGCAACAGTTAGAAATGGATGTGGAACAACAGACTGCTTCCAAATTGGGCAAGGAGTCTGTCAAGGCTGTGTATTGTCACCCTGCTTATTTAACTTATATGCAGAGTACATCATGAGAAATGCTGGACTGGATGAAGCACAAGCTGGAATCAAGATTGTTGGGATAAATATCAATAACCTCAGATATGCAGATGACAGCACACTTATAGCAGAAAACAAAGAGAAACTAAAGAGCCTCTTGATGAAAGAGAAAGAGGAGAGTGAAAAAGTTGGCTTAAAACTAAGATAATGGATTCTGGTGTCATCACTTCATGGCAAAGATATGGGGAAAAATGGAAACAGTGAGACACTTAATTATTTGGGGCTCTAAAATCACCCCAGATACTGACTGCAGCCATGAAATTAAAAGACACTTGCTCCTCAGAAGAAAAGCCATGACCAACCTAGACAGCATATTAAAAAGTAGAGACATTACTTTGCCAACAAAGGTCTGTCTAGTCAAAGATATTGTTTTTCAGTAGTCATGTATGGATGTGAGAGTTGAACTATAAAGAAAGCTGAGCACCAAAGAACTGTAGTGAGCTGTAGTGTTGGAGAAAACTCTTGAGAGTCCCTTGGACTGCAAGGAGATCCAACCAGTCATCCTAAAGGAAATCAGTCTGAATATTCATTGGAAGGACTGATGTTGAAGCTGAAACTCCAATATTTTGACCACCTGATGCGAAGAGCTGACTCATTTGAAAAGTCCCTGATTGTGGCAAAGACTGAAAAAATGAGAAGTGGATGACAGAGGATGAGATGGTTGGATGGCATCACTGACTCGGTGAACATGAGTTTGAGTAAGCTCCAGGAGTTGGTGTTGGACAGGGAAGCCTGGCATGCTGCAGTCCATGGGATCTCAAAGAGTTGGACACTGAGAGACTGAATGAAAATTTGTAGTTTTATTTATTTATTTATTTTTAGATATAAATCTATTTATTTTAATTGGAGATTAATTACTTTGCAATATTGTATTGGTTTTGCCATACATCAACACGAATCCACCACAGGTATACACGTGTTCTCCATCCTGAACCTCTCTCCCTCCTCCTTCACTGTACCATCCCTCTGGGTCGTCTCAGTGCACCAGCCCCAAGCATCCAGTATCATGCATCAAACCTGGACTGGAGATTCATTTCATATATGATATTATACATGTTTCAATGCCATTCTCCCAAATCATCCCACCCTCGCCCTCTCCCACAGAGTCCAAAAGACTACAAAAGTAATTTTATTTTTTTAGTAGACTTCAATCCTTTTGTTCTGATTAGGACATTTAATATCAATTCAACACTTATAACATGTAGCAAATAGCCAAACCAACCAAACAAAAGTCATTCTTTGGTAACCAAATATGGATGTTGAGTAAAACATAACCTTACTATAAAAGTAAAATATAATTTTATGTAACTTTTATAAACATAAATATATATGGTGTTTGGCCCTTAGAGCTTAAATAGCTGTACATATATATTTTCATAGAAAATAATAGCTTAAATTAAGAAAAAAGTTATATGCATATGGGTGTCTTATCTATGATTCACTTTTATACAGGAAGCCTCTTTAGTAGGAAAAAGGATGTGGAGAATTTTAAATGGAACATATGCTAATATTTCATGATAAAATTTGCTGTATAAATAATAGATGCCTTTCAGAAATTTGTAATATAGTATGGTAGGTAATGTTATCTATTTTCTTATAATCATGCAGAAATTACAGTAGCTTTTATTTTGCAGATGGATAATCCTGAGCAAGATGAAAATCCATATTGTTTTTCCCTCATTGTTGATTTGCAGAGAAACCTTACCAAAATATCTTACCAGCTCTATCTGACAATTACTTAAAATTGACTCATATTTCAGAATCTGAAAATAAGTTCCCTTTCTCTGTGGTTGATAACAGCAACAACAGAAATTCAAAACTAATGAAAATAATAATAAAAGACAAAAACTTAAAATGTCAAATATTTGAATGTACATACCTAATTCATATTTCTTATATTTGATAGGTTAGTCTTTAATGTGTTAGTTTAATAAAAAAGTTGGACAGCTTGAGGTTTCATTCTATTTATGTTATGAAAAGATTTAGATTACATTAAAGGTTCAACAGGAATGAATGAAGATTAATTTAGCATATTTTCACTTATCATTATTGACATCTATCCGGATTATGTGCTTTCTTCAAAAATTGCGATTTTGCCTTTAAAAATTTTTTAAGTTTCATCATAGATATTTTCTGTAGGAAATCTGGTGGCATGGCCCATTTCCAATAAGGAAATCAGATTTCACCAGAAGCACTATTTCCCAGCACTCCTTTCTGGTAGAAGCTGGTTTCCTGGTGGAAATGATGCTGCTATTAGGATGATCTGAAGTACTCTGGAGAGAGACCTTCTGCTCGCTTACCAGTCAAGCTGGAACCTGCTATGACAGTTGTCAACAGTGCCCTTTCTGATGTCTCCCAGTTGTGTTCCATTTAGAATAAGTACTTAAAGAGACACCTGCTAGGAAAGCCAAAATAGAGAAGCTGCATGATTCTGGCAAACATATGTAGACAATAATATCCCTTTTCTACCTTGAGCAATAACTTAATAAAGCCTTTAAGACAACAGAATCTTAAGTAGTCACCCTTTCTGTTGTTGATGAGAAAGAGGGATATGGATACCAGCATCAAAACTTTATTTGTGTACCTACAGCTGTGATCTGGGCACTGCCACGCTTTCCTGCTGGTATGATTCTCCAGCCATATGCTGACGTTCAAAGTAGAGCCTATGACTCAGGCTGTAGGGCTTGTGAAACTGGCATATAGGCTGTCATCACTGTACTCTCAACATCAAGCAAGCCAGATTTTCCTTCCTCCTATGAGAATTAGACAAGATTCTCCAGTTTGTCAAGCATATAGCTAATATATATTCTGAAGATATACAGAAATGTATACTATTTAAGAAGAATGAAATATTAATTGTTGTCTAAGGGGAAGTATAATGATCTCAGAAACTTATTAATAGAATCAGAAATAAAATGACACACTCCTAGTCTATCATAGTTTTCAATGAATAAAGGAAAATGATACTCCCCTAAAATAATTTAAACATGACAAATTATCTGTTTGGGTCAATGGAGTTTGGGGGCCAATGTCTGCTTTTCAGAATTTGGGAAGTATTTAAATGGAAAGCAAAAATGAAAACTGAATTTTAAATTTCCAAAAGAGAAGTCTTATTTTAGATTTTTTTCTTTATCTTCAAGAATTTCAAGGAAAAAAAAACCAACATGATAGTGAGATAAATCTACAGGTAGAAACAAAGGTAAAATAAACTCTCTTCAGCACATCATATTTGTTCTGCTTCTCTTATTTGACTACAGATAAAAATGTAATCTCTCGGACTGGATAAAGGTCATACAAATGAAAATGACAGTCTGTATTGCTTTGGGCTACCCCTTAAGGTTGGAATTTGCTCCCAAACTTAGCCTTGCCTAAAATATTGATTCCTATTGTCCATATTGGTCTTGAGGTTTGGTTGGGTTCACCTAACTGCCATCCCCAGTAAAATACCGTATACATGGGAATAAGGTGTGTTTCTTGACAGTTTATTTGTGAAATCAGAAATCATTTGAAACTCAAGGAATTATTTTGCTGGTAATATTTCTGGCACTGAGAGATTTCATAGAGAGAAATGTTTTAGCCAAAGGGCCTATAAAGGCCTTCTCAAATTAGACCCATAGAAAAGCCACAGAGTGGAACTTTAAATACGTCTCTAGTTTGTATGTTCCTTAGATTGACCGTTCTATAAATGAGTACTATGTCATCTACACATTTCTTTCTGCTAATGCTTTAAGATGAATAGTCAACATGCTTTCTTCCAATGTTTAAAATTTTTGAAAAGGAGGAAAACAATTGCTTGTAACTGAAATGCAATTTTCTAGTAGGTGGATTTTAGGATTGAAAAATATCCAATAGATTGATTGACATAGACAGTGGTTAGTAGTCACTTTGCATATTCCCCCCAAAGCAAGCAAAATATCTCCTGTCTCACTTTGTGAATGCCCTTTTAAAAGAAATGCTGTTTTTTTTCCTCAACACTTCCTTTTTCTCTGACAATCTCAATTGCTCATTCTTTTTTTAAAAAATGTAGCAAAAACTCACCTCTTAGAGACTAATTCATGTGATTAACTATATCTCACTGATTGCTGAATTGCTCTTCCACACAATTTAAATTAGAAATATACTACTTTTTATTTACTGTAAAGTTACTTTTGGAGGGACATGATATCATAGTATTTGGTATATAAATACATTTCCTCTTATGATGGCTTATTGTAATTATTTCTATTTCCTTTATGAGGATCCCCACAAGGTCAAGTACATCATTTTTGTTTCAGTTCCTGGTACATAGTGTACATTTGATGAAGGTTTGCTGAATGAGAACATTAATAAATATAGAAGTGCCTGTTGAGTGATTCTTTCTTTGTCCCTTCTTTCACCTACCTACTTTCCACCTTAATCATTGCTCTAATAAAACATTCAGCTTAACTAAAATTGTTCAAATTTCTCAGAAATAGCTTTCAGTTTCCTAAATAATAGTTTTCCCATATTAACATAGTGGTTGAAACATACTCAGCTTGCTACATGTCTCTGGACAAGCTACTTAACTTTTCTGAGCTTTTGTTTTCCTGTCCACAGAATGAGATAATTTTTGGTAACTCCACACTGGTGGCACTAGTGGTGAACAACCTGCCTGCCAGTGCAGGAGACATGGATTTGACCCCTGGGTCAGGGATGATCCCTTGGAGGGGGAAATAGCAGACCACTCCAGTATTCTTGCCTGGATAATCCCATGGATAGGGAAGCCTAATGGGCTACAGTCCACAGGGTCACAAAGAGTCAGATATTACTGAAGTGTATTAGCACATTCTTTGCCTAGGGCTTCCCTTGTGGCTCAGAAGTTAAAGCGTCTGCCTGGAATGCAGGAGACCTGGGTTCGATCCCTGGGTTGGGAAGATCCCCTGGAGAAGGAAATGGCAACCCACTCCAGTACTCTTGCCTGGAGAATCCCATGGAGGGATGAGCCTGGTAGGCTACAGTCCATGGGGTCGCAAAGAGTTGGACACGACTGAGCGACTTTACTTACTTACTTACTTGTCTAACAAGGAGTACTGAGTCAGCACCAGCAGTTGTTATTAATTCTTACCCTAGAAAGTTATACTGAGATAATCTGACATTAGAATGGATTGTCTGTTTCTCTCTCTCCCTAAATTTATATTTTATTTGGATCTCTTCAACCAAGAAATCTTCATGGTATCAGAAATAATTCTGATGGTTATGGTTCAGTAATTCGAGGTTATTCATACCTTCGTTTCTGTAGCCTCACTTATCTCATGTCTCGTTTGCTCATTATAAACTCCATGAGAATAGAGTGAGATTGATCATGCTGGTTCATGGAAAAAGATACCAACTTTGTAATGGAAATTTTAAACCCACAATTTTCTTTTATTAGTTTAGTACAATGATTAATATTCTCAAAATAAACAAAAGAGTAAAAGCCTAAGCGTATCTAACATCAGACAGGCTTTTATTAGTGTCATATAAAAAGTCATTTAACTACTATGTGGTTAAAACTGTCTTATTTAAACCACGTTATGTCACAACACTGTTGCAGATAAGGTGAATAGTTCACCCTTCACTGTGTGTTCAGTCACTCATAATTAAACCTCACAATGTAAAATTTCACTTTAGAAGTCCTTTAGACTCTAGATGGCATAAGAGCTGAAAAATCTCTACATGTGCGATTTGTCATTTGTGGATGGGTTTTGTTTCCAAAATGTGTTGTTAAGGTCAATTATTTAAAATTAGAAAGCCATTTTACTAGTGAAACAATGCATTTTAAGAAGTTAGGTGAATAGGCTGGCCCACAAACAATCCATTCATAAATTATCTAAAGAAAAGGCTTACAGAATGTTACAAATACATTACTGTTATGTGGGAAAATGCTTTCAGGAGTTCAAATGGGATGCCAAGATTGTTTTTCCCTTCATTCTGGATGATAATTCCTCTGTTTCTTATCTAATTCAATTTCTATACAGATGAGTCAAGCCTCCCTCATCTCAAGCCTGGAGCTTAGAGTAGGAAGTTCAAAAAGACAGGCATCAGGATGGCCTTATGAAAGGGGTTGTGAGTAGACAAGGAGGAAGAGTGGGGCTGGCTTAGGGAAACTAGAAATAAGGTTTTCTTTATCATCCCTTATAGCTGTGCCTGTATATCAGTAGTCTCCAGAGTGGAAAGCACAGTCACTCAAGGATAGTTGAAATGACAAATTATAGTGTGGGAAAAGTATTAGAATCAAAGTTTATTTTTTCTTGAAGAAAATAAAGTTTAATCTTCTAAAATTTAATGTATGGATTGAGATTCCAATCACCAATCACACTCACATCACCAAGGTCACTGTGGTCATATTCACCTTTTTGAGGCAATCTGAGGGAAAGTAGGAGAACCATAACGTGGAAAAATCAGCAGTAGTTTCTTTAATCACCCATTTGAATTCACTGTAATGTATCATGTATTAGTTTCCACACTTCTGTTCCAGAGAATAATGATTATATTATCCTATTACAGTTAAAGTAATCCTCAGGCTTTCTAGGTGGTGCTAGTGGTAAAGAACTTGCCTGTCAGTGCAGGAGACAAAGGTTCCATCCCTGGGTCAGGGACGATCCCCTGGAGAAAGGCATGGCAACCCACTCCAGTATGCTTGTCTGGAGAATCCCATGGTCTACATTTTTGTATCCTCAGTGGGCTACCCAAAGAGCTGGACATGACTGAAGTGACTTTGGATGCATGTACACATGGGTCAGCAATCCTCATGTGTCCGTTTTCAAATGGACCAAGTACAAACTGGCCAATTGAACACAAAAATAGATGCAGGAAACATCAAGAAAATGACATGTCTATTCCTAGAATAAGCTTTACGTCAAATACATTATATTTTCTAAATTAACTGATGATCAAAAAATGAATAGGTAAAATATATTTAAAATCAGATATTGCATTGACTGTTATTTTTAAAAATGTGAGATATATGAGCAAAATAGTTTGAAACCACTGCTCTAGATAACCATCCTGTCACCTCTTCTTTTCCCTGTGAGGACCTCCAATATGTCTGACTTCTTCTTCCACTGCTCCACCTTATGCCTCTAAAGTAGGTTCTCTTTTTTGTAGCTGACTGTGGAACATATGCCAATCTCATGAGCATTTTTTTAAATAAAAGTCATGATATGGTGTCTTGCTACTTGGAAGCTTGCTTTTGTTCTTGCTTGTAACAAGTTTACATCATAAGAAGGGGTAAAAAAATTGAAGATAAGTCTTTAAATTTGTAAAAGACTAAAGGAGAATTTAAAAAGATACTATCATTTTTAGTACATGAGTGAAGGTAATTAGAAATAGAGATGGATGCAAGGATTATTATGCCATGAGGAAGCCACAAGAAAGAACAAAACATGGAGCTACTCAGAGGGCTGATTCCCCTGATGTTACCACAATTCTTTGAACAAGGACCTGAATTCAAGGGAAGAAAAGAGCAGTTTAAGGGGATGGTTACAGCCAGTAGTGTTAGAGAGAGTATTCGTTGGTAAGGAGATGGACATACTACATGAACAATAGGGAAGTTCCCCAAGGCCACTTGTTTGTTCACCAGATACTGGATGAACATTTTTATATAAAGTGTGGACAAAGAAAAGATAGTGACCAGTCTTCTTATGAGTTTTATTTTCTTGTGTAATTTTACTGCTTTAAAGAAAAGATGGTAAGGACAAGAATGAGTCACAAAGCTTAAGTGTCTTTTATAACTACCAGTGACTCATGCTGATCTTGAGGCATTTTGTTTGCTAAAACCAGATTTTGAATTTCTATATCAATGTAATGGAGATCAGAATGATGTCAAAACATTCTTGTGAAAAATAAATGAGACAGTGAACCAGGATTTCAGAAGGACGTTTTTGGAAATAGCTGTGTTTCTCGACAACTAGGCCACAAAGTGATTTCAGGACTCGTTGCAAACTACGCTGTTGAATATTGAGGAAAACTAAGTATTGCACATATGCCTGATGCAAAGAGTAGCAGCAGTAATTTCATAAGCAGAGGAAAGGCTGCAAAAATTTAATTTGTATGACATAAGCCATTTCCATGTTCGCCTTCAGTATCTAACACTAGATTATAGTAAAAGGTAAACAAAGACCCACAAAAAGAATAGGCATTGTATGTGGACAGTGCTTTGGAAAAAATTGTTATTTTTTTCTGGGTTTTATAGCAATTGTCTCTCATTCTCCTTCCACCAGTCTTTGTGTCTGTGATGATTCTTATGTACTTAGTAGGAAAACATGACTGGTCTGTTTAAGGTGGAAGAGAATCCAGATTTTGGACATATTTTAGCAATTCTAAGAACTAACTCTGTGTGTGTGTGTGTGTGTGTGTGAAATCTCTTCAGTCTCTGTGTGCATGTGTGCTAAATTGCTATCCAACTCTTTGTGACCCTAGGGACTATAGCCCACAAGGCTCCTTAGTCCATGGGGTTTCTCCAGGCAAGAATACTGGTTTTGGTTGCTGTGCCCTCCTCCAGGGGATCTCTCCAACCCAGGAATCAAACCGACATCTCTTAAGTCTCCTGCACTGGCAGAGTGGTTCTTTACCACTAGTGCCACCTGGGAAGCCCCTAATCTTATTCAAGTAATTTGACTTCTTGCAAGGGATGTGTGTGTGTGTGTATGTGTGTCTGTGGGTGTTGGCAATATACTCAGGTGGACCTCTCCATAATCAGTGTGGATCAGCATAAGCAAGATTAGAAAATAAATATGCATTATAATTTAGTTTTCTTCCTAGGTGTTAAGGATGTTTGCACTCAGTTGAGGTCATATACTTAAAATAAAAGTTATATTACATCAATTTTCTTAAGATCATGTTTAATGATCCAATATCACCTTTTGTATAGCACACTATTGTTTAAGAGTAGCCTGAAGTCTCAATTGTAATGTAATTAGAATTGTTCTTTATGAAACGTGAATGGGTAAGGAGCAGTCTGTTTTTATTCCTTTTAACCAAAATATCTTTTGGCCATTGAAGTTCTTTTGGATATATTATTTGAAAAAGCTTTTTCTCATTTTCTTATGCCTATTTTGTCTCTGCTCTTCATCAGGACAAACACATGTTCAAGGACACATCTGAAGGATGGAATTTATGGGCTGCCTGTTCCAGTGTGCATTAGATTTCAGTCCTTGAATAGATTAGTTTAAGCAATTAAAAGAGACACCATATAAACCTTACACAAGCATATAATGATGCCAGGAGGCAGTAATGTCCTGGGGAGAATATAAATCAAATAATCTGAATAGGATTATATTGAGGTCCCTTTTCAAAAATGCAAAAGAGCATAAACTTTTCTGTGCATTCATTTATTGTCTTATTCAACGTTTATGAGAAGACAGAAAAAAATGTAGCTTTAAAAACGGGATTTTTAAGGACACATCAGTAAACATTATTCTGGAGGTTTGTGTTTGGTTTTGTTTATATTCATTTGCATATTATGGACTGCTGTTTGCATAATAAGACCACTGTTATTTCTAGTCAGTCTATGGATGATTACACATATGAATAACACAATCGTGTATCCTTTGTGATATACATGATTGTAATCTCTGAAAGAATCCTGACAGTTCTTTGTGCTGAGGACTAGTGAATCATGCTTCTGTGTTAGATGACAATTTCACATTCAAAAGGAGGGAGATTCTAAAACTCATAGAATCATCCAAAAGCACTTCAAATCCACAGGGCTATGATTAGAAAACTGATCTCATGCATGGTCAAAGATCTGGACAACTTGACCCACTTTGATCAATATCTAAGACTGACAGGATTGTGCAGTGCTCTGCATAGATAAGACAGTCAAACAATCAGATGGAGGAGGCGGTGATTCTGACATTGATCATCGGCTAGACAGAAGAATTCAATATAGACTGCCACCTCCTTTTTTATGAATTTTTTTTGATAAACAGGCACACTCCAAGACTTGAACCACAATGGAGAAGAAGAGTGAAGAATAACAGAAACATTGCTGTCTGAAACAGTCCTATTAATTATCCTCTGGAAATGTTAGGATCAGTCTAGTGAATCAAAAGGGACTCAGACTGAGAACTCAGGAGAAGAAAGCTGGACATGTGTGAAAAATGGGTCTCGGTCTGTTTTAACTCCCTACTTTTTTCCTAAGGTCTATCAAAGAAATGCCTCACATGCTTGATATTCTCAGCATGCAAGAAACTTCAGATAGACTGCACATTTCAACAGATTATGTTTTAGATTCTTCTGCAGTGAAAATTATGTGAGAGTAATAATCATCACACCACCTCTAGTTTTTATGCATCTAGATGTTCTGAAATTCTAATCAGAGTTTCATGAATCATCGACCTGGAACAACTTCTATAGGTGTGAGATAATCTAGTTTTCCTTTGCAAGACTATCTAAAGCAGGTTTGCTTTTCTATTTCCTTTTCTTTTAAAGAGTACATAATTATAATTGCAGAAAAGCAAAAAGGGAGAATTGGATCTAGAAAGACACCTTAACAGTGCATATATATGCATATACTTTGGACACATAACCAAGACCTAAAATATAGTTGCTATCAGTATGATTATCTTAAGACCTATTTTTTTCCAGGAGACACTTTCAATTAACTTTTAGTCTTAAAAAAAGAAAGTATAGCTAATTATGCCTCAAGAATATGAGCATGTCCCATTTCAGAATTATATAAGCACAATCTAATAGTTGGTATTTAGAATAGACATTTTTTTTTAGAATTGATTCTGTGTATATCTGTGAAAATAGAATTTTTATTAAAAAATACCATGTTAGTCACTTTAGGTCAAAGCACAGATATTTCTAAGATTTTTTGACAACGATTGCTAGAAAGTAAATTAATAAATGTTTGTTATTAAAAAAAAAAGTTTGAAACAGAAGGTATTTAACTGATGTTCACAATCTAGTACTATGTAAAAAATTCTGGCCCAGGGAGTCATGTTTAGATTTCTTAATCATACTACTGAAGCTGAAGATAAAGTATTCTTTTACCTGACAGGATTACTCTATGAACATAGTTATAGGCACCAGATTCTAGTGACTTCAATTTATTACTACTTTATAAGCTAGCAACACAATGTTGGAAATGAAAAGTGACTTCATATATCATTTGATTTGTGTTGTAGGGGAGGTCTAAAACTCAAAAAGGATTAAATGGTGGATTTGACACTCCATAGAAAAGTATGGAATGGAAAATTGAGTATGTTACAAAATATTAGGAAAAGAAATGCAATCACATACAAAAGCAAGTATGCCAAAAAGATTTCATTTTTAATTTTGAAGAAGTAAGTTGACAGCTTACTGGAATGCTATAGAAATAAACTGGTGATGTCAGCATGGCTTCAACAGTCTTTATTAGATATATTTAAGGGAAAAGAAGAGGTAATCATGCTCTAGGTATTATAGTCTAAGGGAATCCAGCTGTACTTGAGGGGAATGAATGCCTTGTGATAAAAGGCAGATTTAGAGTGAAAAGATCCCAGTTGGAATTGCAGCTCTGGCACAGTTTCCTCTTGAGGAAATCATTCACATTTTCTATTGTTCTCTATAAAACAGAGATAGTATATTAAAGAGCTATTATGAGTTATATATGTGTTATATGTGTGGTTGTTAAACTATCATAAGTGATCAAAAATGGTAGATGTGAATATCATATTAGAAAGAGGTCTCTGGTGTTATGATATGGGCCTTTACCCTGGTATGATTTTTGTCAACGATTTTCATGTACACATACATCATATTTGCACTCAAAATAAATCTAAATTGATAGCTAATGTATTAAATGATTGACCCAATCAAAGCTTAGAAAATCTTGACTAGTTGAAACAGTATGTTCAAGTTAACAACATGAAATAAGATCTTCCTCTTAAACACAAGAAAGTGTCTAGAAGAACCAAGGACGAAGGAGTCATGATTTGACATCTCATCTTAAAGACTTAGAACTCCTAGCTGATTGTAAGTGGACTATGAGTCATCTTGTGATGAGAATGCCAAGAAAAGCTAATGGAACCTTGGGCATCCTGAATAGAAGTACACTGCACAGAGTTGTGGAAGAAATTCCCACAGTCCTCTGCGCTGATTAAAACAACTGGTGGTTAATACATTGTTCTGGACATTGCTCTGTGAGAGAGGCAAAGTTAGAAAAGAACAAAGAAATATCTGGAAATGATACCTTATGAGGAGAGTTGGTTGGTTAAGTGTGGCAGTCAGCTGTGAGTATTTCAAAGGAAATACATGGGAAGAGAAAAAACGTCTTTCAAACTTTATCTGATAAAATGTAGGATTAATGGGAGTTATATAAGCAGGTAAATTTGGATTTTCTTGTAATAAAGACACTTCTTTCTAACTAAGTTGTTAAAAATGGAATGCTTTCTCTTATGAGGTGGCAAATCTCTTGCCAGTATAAGTGTTAAAGCAGATGCTGACTGAGTTCCTGTTAGAACTGGATGAGAATCTCCCTCACTTCACAACCATGTACTGAATGCCTGCTGGATTCCAGGATTACAAAGCTAATGAACAGAGACTAGTAAATGGCATGAGTCTTAAAACAGTAATATATGCCAGTGTCCCAGGATGTAAGGGGCACCCAACCCACCCCATGACCTCCCACTAGCCTGTAAATGTATGTCTGTAATAAAGTCTAACAGGTAAAAAATAAAATGATCAAATTAAATCCTTGATATCAAAACATTTAGATTTAGTTTTTATAACATTTATTATAAAGAAGTTGTTACATTTTATTTGTATGTATTATTTGTTTTTATATTGCATTTGCTATTATTATACTATATATTGAGCTTATCTCTGAGTTTGGATGGCCCTATCAATTGTGAAATATGAATTTGTGCCTCAATATTTGGGAAAACTGTGTTACACTAAAGCAGTGCTGTCAAAAAAGAAAATGTTTTCTTTCTTAGCTAACCTATACAATAGACACATACGGTTCTGAGCACTGTAAGTGTGATAGGATGAGTGAGGAAATAATTTTTAATTTTGTTTAAGGTATATTAAATTTAAATAGACACCTATTGCTAGCAGCAACAATATTGGACAATGTAGCTTTAAACACCTGGATTAACTTGATATCACTAAAAACAGTTGCATCTATCAATTAATAAGCATACATATATAGGAATAAATTCTCTTTGTTTTCTTTAGTATTATGAGAGATTAAATTCATGCTACTCTTTGGGTATAACCTATATGTTCAACTAACATATCTTGGAATCTGTCTCATCTTTGAGAATTTATAGTGTACTTGAAACTTTAAACCTCACTTTGCTAATGTCAGATCAAAAGCTCTTGAGATAACCTTCCTGCCTTGTTTCTTTCCTTTCACATAAGTTAGGTCTTTAAGTTAGGCAGTGAGGTTTGCATTTGATATATTTACTTATTCATATATTGGGGGTCAGGCTATGGGCCACTTTTAGTTTATTCACTTGGTGTTATGCCTTTGCATTTTATTTGCTGGCATTTTCTAAGTTACTAACAACTCTGAACAGAAAATGATTCTAGCTTTCCTTTCATATTCACACTCTGTTTGCCATTGTTTCACCTCTTCATCATAGTTCATTTGTGAACATTCCACTGACTACGTCACTGAATTTATGAACATGGCCATGTCCTCACAACTCTGCAGCAAAAGACAAAGTGTACTAAAATCCTTGTGAATAGTGTTCACCTCACTATGAAGGCAGCTTATGTTCTTATCTAAATATTGTAGAATCATAGACATTTAGAACAAACTTGAGTTTAAGAAATATTTTAATTTCTCTACTGCTTTGAGATGAAACTGCATTTATCTTAGCTTCTAATGTTGGCAATTTGACCTCTGGTTCCTCTGCCTTTTCTAAATCCAGCTTGAACATCTGAAAGTTCTCAGTTCACATACTGTTGAAGCCTAGATTGGAGAATTTTGACCATTACTTTACTAACATGTGAGATGAGTACAATTTTGTGGTAGTTTGAACATTCTTTGGCACTGCCTTTCTTTGAGATTAGAATGAAAATTGACCGTCTCCAGTCCTGTGGCCACTGCTGAGTCTTCCAAATTCATGCTGAAGTTTGACAGAAAACAGCAAAGTTCTGTAAACCAACTATCCTTCAATAAAAAATAAATGAAATAAATTTAAAAAAAAACAACAACTGAGGAACAAATTTACTGGCATATTGAGTACAGTACTTTAACATCATCATCTTTTAGGACTTGAAATAGCTCAGCTGGAATTCTATCACCTACATTAGCTTTGTCCATAGTGATTCTTCCTAAGGCCCACATGACTTCACACTCCAGGGTATCTGACTCTAGGTGAGTGATCACACCATTGTGGTCATTTGGGTCATTCAGATCTTTCCTCACTTGTTTCTTATGCAGGTGAATAATTTTATTTTATTTTATTTTAATTGAGCAATTTTAAGCTCACATTGAGGCGAAGATATACAGATTACCCTTATACCCCTACCCCAACACATAGATAGCCTCACCTATTATCAATATTCCCTACCAAAGGGGTACGTTTGCTGCAAGTGATGAATATGCATTGATACATCTTAATCGCCCAAAGGCCATAGTTTACATTATGGTTCATTTCTGGTGTTGTACATTCTGTGGGTTTGGACAAAAGTATAATGACATGTGCCCATCATTATAGATAGTATCACATGAAGTATTTCTACCTCTCTAAAAGTCCTCTGTGCTCTGCCTATTCATCCCATCCAACTGCCCAACCTCCAGCCTCTGGCAATCAGTGATCTTACTGTATCCATAGTTTTCCTGTACTCAAATATCATATAGTTGGAATCATTTAGCATGTAGTTCTTTAGGTGGGCTTCTTTCATTAGGTAATATGCATTTAAGTTTCCTCCATGTCTCTTCATAGCATGACAGTTCACTTGGTTTTAATTCTGAATAATATTCTGATGTCTGGATATAGCAATTTATTTACCCATTCACCTACTGAAGGACATCTTAGTTGCTTCCAAGTTTTGGCAATTGCTAGTAAACCTACCATAAGAATCTTGTGGAGATTTTTGTGAGGACATGTGTTTCCAGCTTCTTTGGGCAAATGCCAATAGCTGAATCTCATGGTGAGAGTATATTTAGCCTTTTAAGAAACAGTCAAACTGTCTTCCAAAGTGGCTGTACCATTTTGCAGTCCCAGCAGCAATGAATAAAAGTCTCTCTTGTTCCACAACCTTGCCAGTCTTCTATGTTAGATTTGGGCCATTCTAATAGGTGAGTTGTGATATCTTATTATTGATTTAATTTTTTAGTTTTTATAAAAATGTTTTTATGTTATCTCATTTGATATTTGAAACATCTTAAACAAGTGGGGTAAGCAGGAAAATCATTACTGTCTCTGTTTGCTAAATGACAAAACTGAAGTTAGACATATAAAAGACTTGCCCTAGGGCTTGTGTGTGTTGAACTACAGAGAGGGGGAAGAAACAGACCTTCTTTGCTTAATGCCCCTCATCTTCATGTGAAGAAATAAGAAGGACTACATGAGTATATGAGAAATACTTTTAAAACATGGTATACAGTTGAGCTAATTCCTAGTTCATGGCATAAATTCATAATAAGAACATTTTCAAAAGGATTTAGGTGACCTAAATTCAATTCTCAAATATGTAAAGTACTTTTTGACCTTGAATTTCTGGCTTCTTCTCCTTACTTTATAATTTGACGTTGGTTTGTATGGTTTAAACAAGTGTATCTAAATCTAAAATACATTTCATATAAGGATTTACACATATGTTTTCACATATTTTATCTTCTCCTTAGTGGAACAACTATAGCTGACATTAAAAATAATCAGAGATCATTCTATTAATATGGTAATAGTGTTATCACCTTCACTATGTTATTAGGGCATAATGAGTTGCTGTGATTAAAAATAATCATTCTTTCATAAGCTTTATAATAAATAAATTATGAAACCTTTTGCAATCGATTAATAATGAATTTCTGATATAAGGTGTGATGGCCCTGAGGGAGAAAAAGAAATAGACAATTTAACATAGATAGAAAAAATAGAGATTTTTAAAAGGTCATGACTAGAATGTTTGGCTGAGCAGCTTGCTTTTTGAGGCTATATGGAGGAGGCTGCAGTAGTTTGATGAGTGTAATCTGGAAGGCTTCCTAAGCATATGGAGTGGTGAGAAAAAGTGTTGCAGAAATGCTAGCAAGGAAACATGAAAATTGGATAAATCAAGGGAAAAACCTGGGGGAAGGGAAATGCCTGAGGGAAGGAGATGAGAACAGATGTAGAGATGGTCACTGTATATTTTGACATCACGAGATTATTTTGAATATGCTCTTTAAAAGAATAAGCTACTAAAATAGTTCAATAAGAGGCTAAACTGACTGGAGTAGTTAAGGAAGCTTTTACATAATAGCAGTTCCCAGTTTCAGCATATTGATTAAAGTAGAATTAAGAATGCCCAGTAATAGTTAAGCTGGAGTCTTTACTTTGATGCCTTGCACAGCATCATAAATGACTTTATATTTACCTTTTTCATGTAAGGACATCTACAGTTAATGAAAAATTTTAAATCCTTTTTGCCTTTTATTTATAAAAATAAATATTAATTTTTTTTCTAATTCTGCAGAAACCTACTTTCTTCCTTTACTTGATGCATCGCCTCTAGCAAATGAAGATACATGTTTAATAGTTTTAGATGTTTAGTTGACAATCATTAGATAGATACAAAGTAAATAGTTCTATAATGCCCTTGATTTTACACATGGCCCAGAGCTCCCACTGTAAAAAAAAATTACAATGCTAATTAACCTTTCAGTCAGTTCAGTTCAGTTTAGTTGTTCAGTCATGTCTGACTCTGTGACCCCATCAATTGCAGCACACCAGGCCTCCCTGTCCATCACCAACTCCTGGAGTTTACGCAAACTATGTCCATAGAGTCGGTGATGCCATCTAGCCATCTTATCCTCTGTTGTCCTCTTCTTCTCCTGCCCCCAATCCCTCTTAGCATCAGAGTCTTTTCCAATTAGTCAACTCTTCACATGAGGTGGGCCAAACTATTGGAGTTTCAGCTTTAGCATCAGTCCTTCCAATGAACATCCAGGACTGATCTCCTTTAGAATGGACTGGTTGGATCTCCTTGCAGTCCAAGGGACTCTCAAGAGTCTTCTCCAACACCACAGTTCAAAAGCATCAATTCTTCGGTGCTCAGCTTTCTTCACAGTCCAACTCTCACATGCATACATGACTACAGGAAAAACCACAGCCTTGACTAGACGGACCTTTGTCGGCAAAGTAATGTCTCTGCTTTTGAATATGCTATCTAGGTTGGTCATAACTTTCCTTCCAAGGATTGAAGTATAGTTGATTTTAATTTCATGGCTGCAATCAGCATCTGCAGTGATTTTGGAGCCCCCCAAAATAAAGTCTGACACTGCTTCCACTGTTTGCCCATCTACTTCTCATAAAGGACCAGATGTCATGATCTTTGTTTTCTGAATGTTGAGCTTTAAGCCAACTTTTTCACTCTCCTCTTTCACTTTCATCAAGAGGCTTTTTAGTTTCTCTTCACTTTCTGCCATAAGGGTGGTGTCATCTGCATATCTGAGGTTATTGATATTTCTCCTGGCAATCTTGATTCCGGCTTGTGCTTCTTCCAGCCCAGTGTTTCTCATGATGTACTCTGCATACGTTAAATAAGCAAGGTGACAATATACACCTTTAGCATATATTTTTACTTCAAAAGAATATTTACATAAGAAGCTTATTGCAGATAATTGAAGGAATAGTTTGGAAATTACATCTATCTTCTGAAACTGGGCAATAATTTTTCCAGGAAAGGACTCAAGAGATTAAAAGGAAAAATTCCTTAATTTAAGATACATTAGAATTCTGAAGAACTTTCTTTTTTTTATATTTGTCCCAAGAAAGCATCCTATTACAATAGGTTGAACCATAAAAAAAAGCACACTGCAGGTCTCTAATGTCTTAATCATTTAATATCATTTTTTAAATTTAACAGCTTTCTTTAAAAATTGTTATTGAAGTATAGTTGATTTACAATGTAGTTTTAGTTTCAGCTAAACAAAGTGAATCACACATATATATATGTATGTATATATATATATATATATATATATATATATATATATATATATGCACATACATGAATCCATTCTTTTTTCTTTAAGACTCTTTTCCCATATAGGCCATTACAGAGTAGAGTTCCCTTTCCTACACAACAGGCTCTTATTATCTATTTTATCTATAATGGTGTATCTATCAATTCCAATTTCCCTTTGCTACACAGCAAGTTCTTATTAGTTATCTATTTTATCTATAATAGTGTGTATATGTTAGTCCCAGTCTCCCAATCTATCCCTCCCCTCGCCTTATCCCTTGTAACCATAGTTTGTTTTCTACATCTGTGATTTTACACCTGTTTTGTAAATAAGTTCATCTGTACCTTTTTTTTTAGATTCCACATATAAGTGATGCCACATATTTGTCTTTCTTTGACTTACTTTTAAGTAAGAGAGTTGAAGTAGAAAATTTGACAAAGCCATTGTTAAAATATGCAGTCACCACAATTCATTTTCCTTTCATATGTTTACTAATATCAGTAGATTATTTTTGTCTGTTTTTATCTGGTTTTCCTAGCCTTGTCTCAGAGGAAGCAGCATATATAACCACAGTGAGTATTCCATTTAAGACTAATGTTTAAATGCAGCAGATAGTGCTGTGTTCCCCAGAAAGTGATAGAGAAAAAGATTTCACTTCATGTCTGTTTTGTACTTACCCTGTTGCCAGTAAATATCCATGTTACCACGGTTTTCTGAACGTAAGCAGCAACTGAGTTTGTTCTATTTATTCACTCCTTGCAGTTATAAAACAAACATTTTAAATCCATGAGACAATGTATTATTGTTTTCATTATTAAATCTGGAAACTATACATATTACTAGTAGTTTTAATATTTATATCATTATAATCTTAATGTGTTATTTAACATACAGCAGGAACACAAACTTTCTCTAAAAGAATATCTAATAGTGTAATATCCATTACACTTGTTTCCAAAAAATGTTGTTTGACTCAAAATTATTACTCTATGTAAGATCAGGAACATATAAGGCTCTGCTTCTAGATTGACAAAATAAATCCATATGTCCATTGAATATCAATTCATTCATTTGTGTTTTTCTTGACTCACCCAAAGAAGGATAATCAACATTTTGAGATTTCACATGGAGATGCTACCCCATCTTTGTCATCTTTGACCAACAAATGTGCTCGTAAGATTATTTGAATACTTTTATCACATCAACTCTGCATTATTAGAAAAACATTTTTTCAAGTGCTGACACCAGTCTTAAAGTTTTATCATATTAGTACACTTAATATGGGAATTGTTAAGAATATCTAAGCAGCAAATTTTTTAACCCTACTTTGATTCTCACTGGATTTAAACACATCTACTGGGAGATAGTGAAGGACAGGGCATGCTGCCGTTCATGGGGTTGCAAAGAGTCAGACATGATTTAGTGGCTGAACAACAACGACATCTGAATATTCTTTTAATGAGAGGAACACCAAACCTAGTGGCAAATATGACACGGAGATTAAAATATATATATACTTATAAGACGAAGTGTAATGTGGGAATTCATATGGCATTTTACTCTTCCAGAATTTGAATTTCCTCTTAGCACCAGAATCCAATGTTTGATTTTTGCTTTAACTTTTCAGTGATTATATAAAAGAAGAGATATGATTGATGACGTATTTTTTCCTTGGTTGTATTTGTAGTACTTAAGAAACTGTTTTGACTCACATCCAGTATTGCAACTTTTCTCAGATACTTAAAGACAACAACTTATGGTACCTGTCAACTTTAATGCGAATCTAGAACCTGCCTGCCAATGCAGGAGACGTGAGACAGGGGTTCAATCCTTGAATTGGGAAAGTCCCATGGAGAAGGGCACAGCAACCCACTCTGGTATTCTTGCCTATAGAATCCCATGGACTCAGGAACCTGGTGGGCTATTGTCCTTAGGGCCACGAAGAGTCAGATATGACTGAACTGACTTGGCACCCACACAAGAATTTTATACATGTCTTAATTTAGAATATTAGAACTCTAGGTGAGTTCATAATAAAGCTTTATTCATCAAAGGTCCTTTTCATTATTCCTTTCTCCAATAGAACCAGTTTTATCTAATACATTATTACGTAGTTATATCTTATAATTTTTATTAACCAAATACATCTATGCATTGATAAACATAAAAATTCTAATGCTACATTATTCAGTTGATTCAATTCTATCCAAGTAAAAATACTTGAAATTTTAGACTGTGAAGTCTTAACACTTGCTAAACATTTACATTACATAAGTTTAACTTCAATATTTATTAAATGTGGAAAAGAATACAGACATATTTTTTCCTTTGAGAACCCTGTGAAGAATTTCACTTACTTTGTCAGTTCACTCAATAACAATTCAGCATTAGGCAATGTGTTTTCTGAGAGCAACATTGAAGCTAAAGTGACTGATTTCTTGCCATCATTTTGAGCAAAGTCTAGTGGACCTTATTTCAGGGATATAATACCCATGTTACATAAATAAACAATCAGTTCTTTGCTTGCTTTTATAACACCATTTAAAATGATACACCAGTGGAATATTTGAACATATGCTTTAAATTTAACACAAGATTTCTTTTTAAGCCCATTTTAAATTGTATGATTGTTTAAAGAAAAATAGAAGTGGTAGAATTTTTGTACTATAGGTATTATGGTCATGGTATTGTCGGTGCAAATCAGTTGAGGAAAAAAATAAAGAGACAGCATTCAGAAGTTTTAAATATATATCTCCATCCATTTATAGGGATTCCCTGGTGGCTCAGAGGTTAAAGTGTCTGTCTCTAATATGGGAGACCTAGGTTTGATCCCTGGGTTGGGAAGATCCCCTGGAGAAGGAAATGGTAACCCACTCCAGTATTCTTGCCTGGAGAATCCCATGGACGGAGAAACCTGGTAGCCTACAGTCCACAGGGTCGCAAAGAGTCAGACACAACTGAGCGACTTCATTTTCACTTTCACTTTTCATTCATTTATATGGATTTTGCACAACTGCTAGTGTTTGCATGACCAATAAATAAATCATGTATTGTTTGCTTATTTTACCAATTGATAGCCTATACCATAGAAACCAAGCCAGATATGGATAAATATGTATTTTTTAATAATTTGAAAAATTCATCAACATTGTTTTGAAGTTTCATAAGTTTATTGAACATTACCATTAGAAATTGATTAGTGATCCTCAGTTCAGTTCAGTTCAGTCGCTCAGTCGTGTCCGACTCTGCGACCCCATGAAGCGTAGCGCGCCAGGCCTCCCTGTCCATCACCAACTCCCGGAGTTCACTCAAACTCATGTCCATCGAGTCGGTGAAGCCATCCAACCATCTCATCCTCTGTCGTCCCCTTCTCCTCCTGCCCCCAATCCCTCCCAGCATCAGTCTTTTCCAATGAGTCAACTCTTCATATGAGGTGGCCAAAGTACTGGAGTTTCAGCTTTAGCATCAGTCCTTCCAAAGAACACCCAGGCTGATCTCCTTTAGAATGGACTGGTTGGATCTCCTTTCAGTCAAGGGGACTCTCAAGAGTCTTCTCCAACACCACAGTTCAAAAGCATCAATTCTTCGGCACTCAGCTTTCTTCACAGTCCAACTCACATCCGTACATGACCACTGGGAAAACCATAGCCTCGACTAGATGGACCTTTGTTGGCAAAGTAATGTCTCTGCTTTTTAATATTCTATCTAGATTGGATATAACCTTCCTTCCAATGAGTAAGTGTCTTTTAATTTCATGGCTGCAGTCACCATCTGCAGTGATTTTGGAGAGCAAAAGAATCAAGTTTGACACAGTTTCCACTGTTTCCCCATCTATTTCCTATGAAGTTATGGGACCAAATGCCATGATCTTCGTTTTCTGAATGTTGAGCTTTAAGCCAAACTTTTCACCCTCCTCTTTCACTTTCATCAAGAGGCTTTTTAGTTCCTCTTCACTTTCTGCCATAAGGGTGGTGTCATCTGCATATCTGAAGTTATTGATATTTCTCCTGGCAATCTTGATTCCACTTATGCTTCTTCCAGCCCAGCATTTCTCATGATGTACTCTGCATATAAGTTACATAAGCAGGGTGACAGAATACAGCCTTGACGTACTCCTTTTCCTGTTTGGAACCAGTCTGTTGTTCCATGCCCAGTTCTAACTGTTGCTTTTTGACCTGCATATAGGTTTCTCAAGGGGCAGGTCAGGTGGTCTCGTATTCCCATCTCTTTCAGAATTTTCCACAGTTTATTGTGATCCACACAATCAAAGGCTATTTCTCCTTGAAAAATATTTTCTTTGTTCTGTACAGTACATTAAAACTGTAAATGCATGTAAGAATTAAAGATTTTAAAATTAAAAAAAAAATTTAAAAAACCTGTAATGAATGCTGCTGTTTTCTGTTTTCTTAACTGCCCAATTTTATCTTGTTAAAGTAATCATTGCAACATCAATGGCTAGAATATAATAGTTTCTAAAGAAAATTAGTTATAAACTTAACTTTATATTAAATCCAAAGAAGTAAATAATAATGTGAGAGTGATCTTCATTCTTTCTTGGGCAGTATTTAATTAACAGGAGACCATCTCCCTCCATCAACCCACTGTAGTCTTTTGAAACTGAATTCCTATCACAAATACTTTATAAGATTTTCAGAATTATGGGGGAAATAAAAAACATAAAATAAATCTTGATGAATAACTTTGATAGTAGTCAGCAAGAAACTAATTCACAAGGGGTACAATGATATGGCATTGCTTGGAATATTTAATTATATATGTCACTTTTAAAAATTAAAATAATTAGTTTGGTGATTATTTTCTTTTAAACTGCTTCTGTAACATTTTTACAAAGCACTAACACCTATTTTTGACTGATGACCAAATGCTCTGATTATGATTAAATATATTTTACGAGAACTTGAGGTCAGTAGAGGTGTTTTGGTTTCAGTTCAGTTGAAAAAGTATACTCATTTTATTGGCTATAAATCATTCACAAACAAAACTTCCAGATATTTCTTTGGAATCTTTTGCTTTATGCTTCTTAGTGTCAAGATGCTCATGCTCAGTTGCTCAGTACTGTCCAACTCTTTGCAATCCCGTGAGCTATAGCCCACTGGGCACCTCTGTCCATGGAGTTTTCCAGGAAAGAATACTGGAGTGCATAGCCATTTCCTCTTCAAGGGATCTTCTTAACTCAGGAATTGAACTCACCTCTCTTACATCTCTCGTATCTCCTGCATTGGCAGGCAGCGTCTTTACTACTATGGCGCCTCAGAAGCTTCTTTTGTCAAAATCACTCCCTAATGAATATTCTGATAAACTAGATGCTGTTCCAGAGTACTGAGTCACTCAGGAAATGACATGAATCTCCTCAGTACGTTGAATGAGTTCAGAAATCATGAAAAACTTTTGAAATATAGTCCCAAGCATTTTTGAAAATCTGTGGATATCTATTTCATTGTTTGAGACTGAGTAATGTAAAGAAAAGGGTAATCCATTATTTTAGTTCTAGTTCTTTGGCCAAAAGAATATCTCTTCTTACTTGTTATTTATTCATTGATATTTTTATCATGGTTGGTTCACAGTTGGCCAAATATATTGAGAATATTTTTTCTTATTGAGACAATGACCTCATTGGTAGTTTACAGCTATCAAACACCTTGATAGAGTAATATACAGTGCTGTTTTATATTTTTAAAAATTTGAAAATTATATTAATTCATAACACATGCTATATAGCTTCATGCCTGATTCTGTATGCTCTTACACATATCCCAATGTATGTGAAGAATACTATATTCAAATAGAGTTTTTTGTTGTGTTCTTTTAGAAATATCATTTGAATATCTCCTGGAATTTTTGTATACTTCAGGATGAAAATCTGTTTTCTAAAATTATACTAACCCACATATGCTCTTAAGTATGTATCATCTTGCCACGAATTGGAACATTTGTAAGTGATCATTTAAAACTCAATGAAAGAAATGATAAAGATTGTAAAGATATAAACAGGAGCAAGTTTTCAAACAAAAATTAGATGAAAAATAAGTTGGTAAATTTAAATAGTTTCAATTCTGAGAAAAATATCTAAGTATAAAACACAGCATGATGAATCTCTGTAGAGAAAACCACCTCCTCTCTAGCATGGGTACTTTGCTGAGTGACACTTCAATGGAAGAGGGGAAAGCTCCTATTTATTTTTAACTTTGTTTAAAAAACAGCAAAGCTCTGTGCCTAACATAGAAATGCTCTAAAAAGATCTAGTTCAATTTCATAAAAAAAAGAACAAAAAACTTAAAAAAAATACATCAATGAATAGCGTGTCCTAGTTGCACTTGTAAGAGGAACAAATGAATGAAAAGATTTTTTTTGTAGTTTTATAATATAAGAGAAAGCCAATATGGGACCTTAGATATTGACTGCTATGTAGTACATATTTTTAAAATTAAGGTCACTTAAATTCATGTTACTGATCCTTGCCTTTCTCCATGCTGTTTATTTTTAGACCCTTGCAATTCAGGAATGACATGGAAAAAGTACTGTATCAATGCTACTAATTTTGACTTTCTTTGATCCTATTGCTTACAATCTGTGAAATTAGTCACAGAATTCCAGAATTGTTTTTATTCAATCTAACTCATAATACTAACTTTTGAAGCACTCCAGTTTCATTAATTCAGGATTATTCTTCCCATCATTAGCTTTCATTTCAACCATTGCTCTCTTTCATTTATACTCTCTCCATCATGCTCAGTTTTAGTGTTTTCATTGATTTCATTTCTTCTGCCTTCAGACATGGAGAGATCTCTTAACATGAAAGCACTGGCATGTATAAT
Source organism: Ovis canadensis (assembly GCF_042477335.2). Classification (NCBI taxonomy): domain Eukaryota; kingdom Metazoa; phylum Chordata; class Mammalia; order Artiodactyla; family Bovidae; genus Ovis; species Ovis canadensis. The sequence goes on along the minus strand of NC_091254.1, from coordinate 54,561,068 downwards.
TCTCCCTCTTCTAAACGTCAAACACATCTCTCCTTGTTTTAGAGCCAAAGTTTTCTAGTTAGATGCTTCCATTATCTTATTCTTGCAAATCTTATATTAATCCAACACCCCAAATGTGATAGCTTTTCTCAAGTTTACATGGAAATCACTTTAAATTTTATTTTGTATTAGTCAGCTTAGGCCACCAAAACAAAAGAACAAACAAACAAGCAAAACACAAAACAGGTGACTTAAACAGAAGAAATTTATTTTCTTACAATTCTGGAGGCTTGGAAGTCCAAGACCAGAGTACTAGCACAGTGTGGTTCTGATGAGACTTTCTCCCTGCCTTGCTGATGGCTCTCTTCTTATTTTGTCCTCACATGGCAGGAGGAGAGAGACAGAAAGCTCTCTGGCATTTTTTTCTATAAGGCACTAATCCCACTATGAGGCCTCAACCTCATGATTCACTGGAACCTAATTATTTACCAAAGACCTCATCTCCAAATACCATCATACTAGCTTCAGCTTCAGTATAAATTGTTTTTGGTAGGGGGACACATTTCAGTCCATAGCAACTTTACTGAAGCATTTAACATTCACTGATTGATATCTCTTAAGTGTAGGATCTGTGTTTAACTTGATGACACCTCACCGATGCATCTTCATTTGTTTTTTCTATCAAAATGTTCAGTAGGGTCATAGGTTCATAACAGTTCATAACAGGTATCACATTTGCAGATTATGGGAAATTTGGAGGTATAGTATGCTGTTAGAAGGCTATCTTGTAAGTTGGACAAAAGTAAGGGTAAAAATAAAGTTCAGTGCAGCTAACAGCTAGAGTATGGTTGAAGGATTATGAGGCTTATCAGCACATGTCAGAAAGATGTTGGGATTTTAGTTGCAGGAAGTCTGAATATTAGTCAATAGTGTGATGCGACTGCCAAAGTGCAAATGCAATTTTAAGCTACTTTAGTCAGCACACAGCTTCCAAAATAAGGGAGATAAAAACTTCACTCTATTCTGTATCAAACTACAAAGCGCTGTTACATTAAATTTTGGGTGTCACATATTCAATAATACATATTAGGGTGAATCAAAATCATGCCTTATGAGTATCCTCTCTGGAAATACAACTGTTTCAGTCTAAATACACCATCTTGAAGGCCAAAGCTTCAGATTCCTCAAAACCTGGAATATAATGCTACCCCAGATAAAAGTAATCCTCGTTCTCCTGGAAAAACAGTGACTCATCAAATATATAATCACCTAGGGATATAAGAAATAGTCAAATTTGTATTTGTCAAATTTAAATAACAGCTATCACTTTTTCAATATCACATTGCATCAAAAATATTTCAAACTTAATTTAAGCCATATCACTGTCAGTGTCTCAGTCATCACTAATGCTATTTGCATGCTGTCTAACAAGTCATTACCATTTTCAAGTTATTTGAAATATTTTCTTTTTTGAAGTTCAAGTTTTCACTAGAAATTTTTCTTTCAGGCCACGGTTAACCATACATTCATTCCTTTCTTTAGTTAACAAAGAGCCTGGCAATCAGGCACTGTTGTAGGTAAGAGGGATGATTCAGTGAGCAGAGTAACAAAATCCAGTCCTTGCACTCCTATATTTGCATAACAAGAGAACAATTAGTTTCTCATTCATTGTCTAAGTGTATATTTTTCATTGCCACAGCACACACATTTCTCCATTGAATTTTTGAAGTGGTCTTTAAAATGTGTCATTACAAAGTTATAGAATACTTGCAAATTTTACTTCATCCCTGAACTCATTATTAAACTGTGTTAAAGTAGTTTGCTATTCTTTTTAATGGTTGACCTCTGTAGGCATCCAAAACAGAAATTGATTGAAGCTCTCAAAGACTGATGTATCTTCTTCAAACAGGACTTTTAACATTAAAGAATCCTAAAGAGGCCCAGCACAGTCTGACTCCTTTGTTCTAAGAGGCAGTCTTGTGGGGGGAGGGGGGGAGGTGGATTACCTCATGTTCAAACAAGCATGATACTTAATGAACCTTGAAAGGGGGGCATTTGGTACTCAAAGGTGCAAATATCCATTTAAAAATTACTTAAGTCCTAAAAATGTAATGTACAGCATGGCTACTGTAGTTAGTAATACTATACTGTGTATTTGAAAGTTACTAGGAAAATAGATCAGAAGACAAAAAATTGTAACTTTATGTGGTGATAACTACAATATATACATATACTGAGGCATTATGTTGTATGCCTGAAACTTTGTTATATGTCGATTACACATCAATTAAAAGAAAGGGCTATGGCAAGATGAAATTTTTGCTGCTCCAAAGAGCCAATGTTTCAGATTGCAACTGTTTATGTTTATCTGAATAATATTCTATTAACTATTCCTATTTTTTTAAATGATAGAGATAACTCATTAAGTTTGCTATCTCTGTATATGGTACTAGTGAACCTTTAATTCCCTCTGAATTCTAACTTATGACATAATTTTTAACTTGGGAAGGAATTTGAACATGATTAGATCATTGACAGTCAATGCCATGATCAAGAAAAGATAGATGGCAGTCTGAATTGTGATTTAAGATGTTTGATCTGAGGAACCGGGAATTTGGGAAGGGGGTTCCTAAACTAACTGTCTTTGGTCTATGAGATAGGGCACTGTTAGATGAGATTATACTTTTTGTACTGAGCATGGGAAGGGGCCATCAGCTGAGATCTGCAGTAATCTACTCAGAAGTTTCAACAAAAAGACACTGGAGAGGAGCCCACGTTCCCTTTGCTAATACACATCACCACCTGTGATGTGTCACAATGGTCCTTCAAACTAACGTTGCTCTTGTAACAACCCAGAAGCTGCTCTTTCCTTCTGCTTCAGTTATCTAATATTTTGGTCAAAAATTTGTAGGAGGCAATGCAATGAGTGTAGAATAGTTGACCATTTCTCTAATTACTAGTCAGGTGGTCTTGCACAAAGGATGTAATCTTTCTAAACACTAATTTTATGAATAAAGTGGAGAAAATAGTTTCTGTCTTGCAGGGTTGTTGTAGTTGTAAGTTCAGTTCAGTTCAGTTCAGTTCAGTTCATTTGCTCAGTCGTGTCCAATTCTTTGCGATCCCATGGACTGCAGCACGCCAGGCCTCCCTGCCCATCACAAACTCCTTGAGTTTACTGAAACTCATGCTCATTAAGTCGGTGATGCCATCTAACCAGCTCATCCTCTGTTGTCCCCTTCTCCTCCAGCCCTCAATCTTTCCCAGCATCAGGGTCTTTTCAAATGAGTCAGCTCTTTGCATCAGGTGGCCAAAGTATTGGAGTTTCAGCTTCAACATCATTCCTCCAATGAATATTCAGGACTGATTTCCTTTAGGATGGACTCGTTGGATCTCCTTGCAGTCCCAGATTATATATAAGATAATATATGTATATATATGTGTGTGTGTGTGTATGTGTGTTATATGCATTTATATTTATGTATAATATACATGTACAATATATATGCACATGTATATATATGCACAATTGTGTACATATATGATTATACATATATAAACAGTACACTTGCATATACATAGAGAGAGGGTCGTAAGTGTCATAGTGTGATAAGACATGGCTTCAAAGTAGTCAAGACACTAAGAAAAGCAAAAAATTGTGGTATTTCATGGTTGCAACATCTTCAGATACTTGGCAAATTCTACTTTCAAACCTTACTCCTCTAGACTGTTGATGCAGAGATTTCTTCACTTGAAAATGTGACCTGACTGAATTGTGCTATCATAAAGGATTATCACATGGACCTGAAATATCAGTTGCTTTGCTGAGAACTAAAGAAGCACTATGTTCCTGTTGGAACCAAAGGGGAAAGGTGCAGATGACTATTATTGTTCAAGTATCTCTGCAGGAAATAGAGTGTGTTTTTCTTGATTTTCCATGATGCAGTTCCCTTATTCTCTATTTAATGTAAACTCTCCCAGTAGAATTCTAAACCTAAGGATAAAATATGTATACTTGATACACTAGGTATGATTACTGTGAAGAAAACGATTTCAAACATATATCGCCCATTGTAATTGTTGATGAGGGAGTAGAAATGGTAAAATGAGGAGTTGCAAGTATGTAATAATAATATCCCCCCAAATAATTAATGGGTGCAGGGTAGAGGATTGACTTGTGATGAGAAAAATACAAACAGAAAGAAAAAGACAGAGACTCTGGTGCTGTTAGAAATAATGCGTGTAATATTTTTGCAACAATAATATGTACTCTAGGATATTTGCCAAGAAATTTTGAGAGCAAGTTCATGAGTATGTGTGTACAAGACATAAAATAAATATTGCAGCAACCTTGTGGTTAAGAAATGTGATGGAATATTCAGTCATTGATATAGCAAGTATTTTTTGAGCTTGTGCCATGTTCTAGTCATTGTAGGCACTGGGGACAAAGAGATGAATAAATCCTTGATTTGAGAGAGCACACAGTGAATAACTGCAATATTATGGCATATGGCTTCAATGTTAACATTTTAAGATATAATTTAAAAATATATGTATTCCCACCTTTCAATTGTTATTGTTAACTAGCAAACTTTTGTAAGTTGTAGTGCTATGCATTTCAGTTTTAACATTTTTTTTTTTTCTCAAAAATTTTAAATCTGGTTTCCTGTTTTGGTGCTTCCTGATTTCACACTGTGGGGAGGGATGAGTAGCCAAGATATAAAGAAGGTTATAGCACAAAGTTAGTATCCTTTATAGCTATGAGCTTATGTTGTATATATTTCTTGGTTTAATTATTATTTATCCTGTAGCTAAACAATTAGACTCTAATGCTGCTGCTGCTGCTAAGTTGCTTCAGTCGTGTCCAACTCTGTGCGACCCCATAGACGGCAGCCCACCAGGCTCCACCGTCCCTGGGATTCTCCAGGCAAGAACGCTGGAATGGGTGGCCATTTCCTTCTCCAATACATGAAAGTGAAAAGTGAAAGTGAAGTCGCTCAGTCGTGTCCAACTCTTAGCGACCCCATGGACTGTAGCCTACCAGGCTCTTCTGTCCATGGGATTTTCCAGGCAAGAGTACTGGAGTGGGTACTTTAATATTGGATGAGATGAATCAGAAAATTGACTATAAGAACAACAATAACCACAAATAAGAACAAACAGCACATTTCTAGAGCACCTCTGATATACTAGGAATAGACCGCTTGGAATAGACCATTTACTTACACTAATTTTTTTTTTAAATATGTCTGTGAGGCTGTCAAATAACATTGCAGTGAGAAATGTCAGCTTGAATAATTAGGACAGTGTTGTTGCAGATACAGGAAGTTGAATATCATTCAGTAAATATGCGGAAGCAGAATTTGTATCAATTACCACCCAAGGGGCCTTCCACAATCTATTGTGCTTTTGCTGGAGAAGCATTTGTACCCTAGAGTGTGCTGTCAGCACCCTGCTATTTCATGAAGAAAACTGGCCTGTGCACAACCATGTGAAACGTTCATCTGTAGGAATGTGAGTTTAGAGGATGCTGCAAAATTCAGAGTTGACTCGTTTACCTTAGTACAGATGTTCACCTCTACTTAGGTTAAAGTCATCTCTAGCAACAGATGAAAGAAATAATTACAAAGCACCCCATATTTATTTTATAGGGAGAGGATTAACATACAAATTCACCTTCCCCTTTGAAATTTTCTTTTAAACGGATAGATTCCTGCAGGCACTTAGGAGATAGAAACTGTATCTACAAGTAAAAAGGGAATGAGGAAATTAAGGTTGTTATCAGAAAAGTGCAATCCCAAACTCCTCTCTAAGTAAATGCTATTGAAAATTCAATGAGGAAAATCTAGATAGCATCATCAATTCTGTCTGTTTCTGTTGGGAGCCCTAGTTTGGTGTTTCCACATTGAGTCATTAAGGATACTGACTATTAGAAAGGCACAGCACAGGGAACTCATTTGGCTCAGACACACTCATCTTCGCCCTTGTCTTTGCTGTTCTCCCCCAGCATTTAACATGAACACCCAGGCTGCTTCTTGTGGAAACAGGATCTTTGATGACATTTTCACTTGTGACTGCTGCTTCTTCTCATTTGAAGTTGTAAGTCCAGTTATGTCAGCAGTCACTCTCCCTGATGTAGAAGAAAAACTCTCCTGTAGTTGAGTCTCCTCATCTTTCCAGGCACCTTTCAATGCAGGCTGCTTTGGGAGATCTGCAGTTGGACGTGTCCCAATATATCTTTACCTCATTTGTAATACCATTTGCCATAGCTATGAGCAAATGGTACATATTTCTAAAACACTGAAAAGCAGAAAAGAAGCAGAGGGGAGAGGAATAAATTAATACTCAAACCCCAATTCTTCATTACAGTCAAACATTGATTGATAACCTATTGGACTCGAGGCTTTGCAAAGAAATTTAAGAGCTCACTTCACTATGTTCTATAGCTTTACTGATAACCAAGAAATGGGGAAGAATGGAAGACATTTCACCCAGAAAATATAGAGAAAAATAAATTAAATGATAAAACTCAATATTTTTCTTTCTTACAAGCCAAGGGTTAAGTATATCTGATAAAAATTCACATTCAACCAGCTGCCCTTAGTAATGAGAAAAAATAAATACACAATGGGAAAACCTGTCCAGTGCCATATGACAGATGGATGGATAGATAGCTTGGAGAAGCAGAGCTGTTTGTTGTTAAGTAGACAGTTTTAAGCTCTTCACATAGTTTTAATCATTTTTAAAAGTCCACATGATCACCTGTCTTGAATGTTTGTTTTCCTTGTCAAGGTCCTGGCAGTGCCGAGTAGATATTTTCTAGGAAAGTATTTTCTGTGTATACATACCTATGGTCCCCTGTTTCATGTTTTAAAATTATGCCACCTATGAAAATTAAACATTAAGAGGACAATCATCTTTAACCAAATATATATGACTTAAATTACCAAGACAAAACAATATTTTCCCAGAATAGAACTGAAATTTTAATTTAAGTAATAGTATAGCAGATACAAATATTTCAGACAAATATCATTTATTGTGAAACTACTATGTCCTACAACCTTAGATATTCTATACAAATTATCTCACATTTTCAAAAGAATCCTACCTGGCAGAGCATAGCAATAATGATTAGACGAGCAAATTAACATTTCAAAGGTTGAACTTGTTTAGTCAGTCAGTCCTATCCTACTCTTTGGGACCCCCATGGACTGCAGCTCTCCAGGCTCCTCAGTCCATGGGATTTTTCAGGCAAGGTTACTGGAGTGGGTTGCCATTTCTTGCCCCCGGGGATCTTCCTGACCCAGGGATCCAGCCAGTGTGTCCGCATCTCCTACATTGCAGGGGGATTCTTTAGCAGTGAACCGCTGGGGAAACCCAAAGTTTGAATAAAGTCCTACATAACTCTCACAGTTACCAAGTTACAAAACCTGGATTTGAATCTTCTTTCAAATTTTACTCCACTGCTGTATGAAGACACAGACACAGGAAAGATAACCATTGATTTCTGAGGGAATTCTGTGGATTAAACTGCAGGATACCCAAATCTGAATTTTGTTCAATATAGTTGATTGTGTCATCATATATATCATCTAATTTAATATTTACAGGAATCCATTTGATATGATAATTTAGTTTATCAAGATTAGCTGATATTTTCATTTAAAAGTAAATATAATTGGTATAGAACTTAGACCTATTAAGATCCAAAGACATGTCTTCTAACTACTGGATTTTTCTATTGTTAAAAGTTGCTTGAATAGTTCTGTGTGTTTTTCTTTCTTTCACATAAAAACCTAGTTTATTCAGAACTCATGCCAGGCAAAATCGTGAAATGTAGAAGTTCCTATTTCAGGGTTTTCTCTCTCCTGCCAGTATCCCTTTCCCTTTATCTTATTTCTCTACTCATTTTTTCCAAAGCTCTATTCTATTTCTTGTTTCATTCCTCTAGTCCACTAAGATGATAGTTGATAAAAGATTAAGGCTCTGCATCTCCCAGGGTATTTATATTTTAATGGGGGTCTCTTACTGATCAAAAAAGCCTCCAAGATGCAGAGGAATAAATTCTAAAGGTAACAGGCGGGAGAGATATGGGGAGAGATATTTTTAGATAGGAGCATCTGGCTTGCCCCTCTAATCACATCCCATAAGCTGCCTACTCCATTTATTTGTAAGACCTTGGCTTTGCTGTTTACAGTGAGAAGGTTTTCTGTAATTGCACATGCTTTTTCAAAGGTTTGAATCCTGTCTCAGAGATGGTGTGATATTGGTACCTCAGTGTTTATTTTCTCCCCTAGTTCCGCAGTTTTGATGACTGGAACAAATTCTAAAAGCCTTTTTAATGATGATGTAAGGCCTTGAAGAAAATGAAAATCTGTTGTTTTAGCATATTTGGAAGAGAATAATTCAGCTGTCACAGGATGAAAGACTTGTCTGGAAATGCCATCTTTCTTTCAATGTGTTATGATGCACACCTAAAAGGGAAATGCCATTTTGTACAAATGTTAGAGTCCTCTAAGATACAAAGAAAAGAATGTATAATAAAACACCCAGCAAGCTTTTGTCACCTCACCTGCAGAATTCTCTCTTTAAAGCATATTTAGTCAAGCTAGTACACCTACTTGTTTTATCAACTGAAAGAACTGGAAAGATTAAGAAAAAGTTTTTTTTTTTTTCCTTTTAAGCACTGATTTAACATATATACTAGATTAAATTGGGTGCACTCACATGGTAATTTTATACGCAAAAATAGGCACCCTACTGGGTAGTTTCAAACCTAAAATGCTGAATAATTTTCAAAAAGGCTTAGTAATTAAGTGTGATGATAATGCATTAAAAATGGAAGAAAATTAAAGGAGGGTTTCAAACACATTCTTGAAGTGAGAGAAGTTGGGGAAACAAGTTGAAAACCTTGGCCTTCATTTGATCAGTTAATTAATATCCTGGTATTTAACTGAGTACAGTATTCTTTCTAGACCAAATGTTAACATTTGCCAGTCATTTTAATATTTGTTTAAATATATTGGGTATTTACCCATTTCCTGCTTTACATTATTCACTTTTCCAAAGATTCTGAGGATGATTTTGTATTATGGAGCTTGCAATGAAATATAAGCTGCTGCTGTTGCTAAATCGTTTCAGTCATGTCCGACTCTGTGTGACCCCATAAACGGCAGCCCACCAGGCTCCCTCGTCCCCAGGCAAGAACACTGGAGTGGGTTGCCATTTCCTTCTCCAATCCATGAAAGTGAAAAGTGTAAGTGAAGTCGCTCAGTTGTGTCCAACTCAGCGACCTCATGGACCGCAGCCTACCAGGCTCCTCCATCCATGGGATTTTCCAGGCAAGAGTACTGGAGTGGGGTGCCATTGCCTTCTTCTGAAGTATAAGCTATTTAGCACCATAATTTATTTTTCTGCATCACTATACATACTCAAGAATGAAACAAAGAGGCATATAAACAGGGATTTTAAACATTAATACAAATTCTGCATTCCAACCTCCTTCCAAAAGCAGGCATGAATAATTTTGAGGAGTAAAAGGGCAAGATGTCATTATGGTAACTCATGTAACAACTGATTTTCTTTTTCAGAAGTCTTTAACTGTTACTTAGATTTACTGGTCAAACATTCATCAGCAACAGTTCATTACATTTCTACTTTAGTTTAAAAGTGAACTGATAAACATGTTCTCCTCCAAAAAGTGTTTCTCCAGAATCCCGTTTATGTCAGTAACATCACTGTTCTCTGAATCCTACAACTTCAACTTGTAAAAAAAGTATGTTTGAAAGTCCTTTAACCTCCAGAGTCCCATATTTGTTAACTGCTGTTGTTGTCAATTCTACTTCTGTAGTATCTGTCACACCTATTTTCCCCATTAAAAAAATTCCTTACTCTATTTTACTTCCCTCTAGTTTAGAGGCCTTCCAGGTGGCTCAGTGGTAATGAATCCACCAGCCAATGCAGGAGACACAGGAGACATGGGTTTTATCCCTGGATTGGGAAGATCCCTTGGAGAAGGAAATGGCAACCCACTCCAGTATTCTTGCCTGGGAAGAATACTGGAGTGGGTTTAGATTGTTCTAGTAACTCCTGGACTTTTCTCTTCACCCAGTGTTTCATGTTCAGTCCTCCAACTGTTGAAGACAGATTTACCTTGTTAAAGAGTACCTTTAATTATATCAGTGTTCTTGTACAGCAGAAACCAACACAACATTGTAAAACAATTTTCCCTCAATTAAAAATTTGAAAAAAATTAATTGCATCAATATTCTGTTCTTTAAACTGTTTAAGGATTTATCTTCATATTTCCTATGACAATTATATTCTGCTTTGTACTGCACTAATCTACATGCTTATCATAACACTCATACTAGGGAATCCTTTTTGGAGGAGAACATGTTTATCTGTTCACTTTTAAACTAAAGTTTATTTTTTTACAGTGAAGTTTATACTAGCAACTATTGCTTCTGACTTTTGGTTTCCTTATCTGTAAAATGGCTATTTTGATAGATAAGGAAGGTAATACTTTGTGAAAATACTTTAGAATAAGTTCTTACTCTGCCTCTTACTATAAGATATCAGAGATTGATGTAAACAAAATGAAAATTCAGATGAGTTGTTTGACCTTGAATATTCTGGCCTTTGTACACTTCCCTGCTACCATGCCAATCAGCTGACTGCCAAAGAGATGCTTCACAGCAAGGCAAGCTTCTAATCGAGTACAGTTGAACTGTTGTTGCTGTTGTTGTTTAGTTGCTAAGTTATGTCAGACTGTTTCACTATCTCATAGGCTGTAGCCGGCTAGTCTCCTTTGTCCATGGGATTTCCCAGGCAAGAATACTGGAGTGAGTTGCCATTTCCTTCTCCAGGGCATCTTCCCAACCTTAGGATCAAACCCTGTCTGCTGCATTGGCAGGAAGATTCTTTACCACTGAGCCACCAGGGAAGCTCACAGTTGAATTATATGCCCTAAAATCAACTTAGTCAATATTACTTGATTAACATTGCGTGTCCTTATGCTAAAATGTGACATCTTAACTAATTTTTCTTTAAAAATTAAGGAAGCTATTTGTAATAAGGATGAAAAAGGCATGGCAAAAATATAGCACATTTTTTAACATATATTTTGTACAAGGCATATGGTGGCTTCATTTTTCAGAAAAGTGCACATTTTTGGAGATTTTCTTGGAAGATTCATATTAACTACATATTATCCCCTTAGAGCTACTAAAATTCCATTTGGAATTATTTCTAAAAAATAGAATTTGTGGTAAAGTCAGAAATAGAAGAGATGTTTTGCCATAAAATCCATAAAGACTTTATAGTTTTGAGAAGGTCAGTGATTCCTTGATTGCCCAGCTCTCACTAGATTTTATAATTTAGGATTATATAAGGCCTTTTAATGTTTTCTTTTTGATCATTATCACTGTTAAATACTCAGTACCACAGTGTGCACTCTTTTCTCAGGTTTCCTGACTTTTTCAAATATTCTTAAGGCAGCAAATTAAAAGTATGCTGCTGCTGCTGTGTCGCTTTAGTCATGTCCAACTGTGCGACCCCGTAGATGGCAGCCTGCCAGGCTCCCCCGTCCCTGGGATTTTCCAGGCAAGAACACTGGAGTGGGTTGCCATTTCCTTCTCCAATGCATGAAAGTGAAAAGTGAAAGTGAATTTGCTCAGTCATGTCCGACTCTTAGTGATCCCATCGACTGCAGCCTACCAGGCTCTTCCATCCATGGAATTTTCCAGGCAAGAGTACTGGAGTGGGGTGCCATTGACTTCTATAATGATATAATATTCTTTATATTTTCATATATCTTCAATATGTGAATACATTAAACTCATGATACCATATCATTGAATATATTATACACTGTGATATATTGTCAATAAGTTGATGTGTTATACATATTCACTCATGCTCCTAATTACTGATCTAACTATACAAATGTTTCAGGAGCATCTAATTTGTACTCAGATGCTCACCACTCTAATCATTTAATAATCTGTACTTAACATTTTATATCTTTATGGTAAGATGTGATCCCTAAATTTTCCATATGTTTTAAAATTAAGGAGGTAGTTGCATTGAAGGAAGATTTATAGAGGAATATAGAATACACATTGATATGTATTTGGTGTAAGAAATATAGTGGCTCAGTTGTTGAAAAATATTGTGGTTTTGAGCAGTTCTTGAATTATTTATAATAAGTACTATTTTAAACATGCTTAATAATTTTCAAAGTGATTTAATAGTCTATTTTATTAGCTTCTCACAATAGCCCTAAGATGTAGACACAGAATCATTATTATTATCTAATCTGCCTGTGAGAAGAATGAATCACTGAGTTTTCAAAAGACAAACCCAGGGTCCTGCAGTTTCTGTTCAGGAGCACAAAGACTCACGTCCAATTCATTAGTCTCTGGGATTCACATTTTTACATCATCTGAAGCAGATTTTCTGGCCCACATAGTGCCATTCAAATAAGGATTCTCCTTTTCCTCCTTCTCCTACCCACACACAGTAATTGATTAAAGACTCCACATATCTTATATTAGTAGTTAGAAAATATATATATATACCAAGAGTCACTTTTCTTTTACTACAAAGCTTAGTGATAGATATGGATAAGTACACAGGTCCTTTGAGTATAGAGATCTGTATCAATCTCTAGGAGTCTCCAGAGATAGTTATGACGTGACAAGCCTATAGTAAATTTCAAAAAAATTTTCAAAACCTTAGAGTAATGGTATTTGAATCTAATGGAGGTAATTTTCCTATAATCAAAATTTCTAAGTTAAGTAAACTGAAATTTTCATGGAATAAGAATTTTCACTAGGGAAATTACTGACAGTGATGGAGCAGAGAAATGTCAGTTCTTTATGCTTTCTACAATCCTTTATTATATATCTAGACAGTTTAGGTTAGAACACCCAAATAATCTTCATTAGTTTTCTTCTATTGATCCATTTCAAATATACAACTGTGCCTTTGACCAATAGAGACCCTGCAATAAATCCCATGAGGGCGCAGTGGGGAATGGGGAATAGGTAAAGGATGGAGTTGACTAGAAAAGGAGCAAAAACATACCATTATGCAGTACAAACCATTTGAAATGTAAAGGTAACAATCTGACTTATGAGTTATTCAGTTTGCAAATTCATTTGAAGGAATATTGTCAGTACCAGTTCTAATATGAATCAGTACTAGTTAAGCATATTGTTTAATGTAAAAGAAGTGTGCTTCTCAAATTAAGCTAACAGGTAGGAAAAATTCAGACCCCTTACAGTTGTTTTGTTTTTTTTCCTTCTGTGTGTAAATTTGATATAATAATGGAAACAATATATCAGTGCCAAGCAAGGAAGTCTATGAAATGACTAGCACTTCTCTGTTCTTCAAAGTTTGCTCTCCAGCATAGTTAATCCATCACCTCAGAGGCCAGATTCTCTAGGGTTCTATATTTTCTTCCATTGGTCTATTATGCCAATCTCACAGGTTTTGGACATGACATTATGGACTATACATTCCATGGAATTCTCAAGGTCAGAATACTGCACTGGGTAGCCTCTCCCTTCTCCAAGGGATCGTCCTAACCCAGGGATGGAACCCAGGTCTCCTGCATTGCAGGCAGATTCTTTACCAACTGAGCTATCAGGGAAGTCCTCGAAAGTGGCTCAGTCGTGTCCAATTTTGCAATCCCATGATCTATACAGTCCATGAAATTCTCCAGGCCAGAATACTGGAGTGGGTAGCCTTTTCCTTCTCCAGGGGATCTTTCCATACCTTTATAAAAAGTCTTAAAATCAGATATTCTAGCCTTCAAACTTTGTTCTTTTTTCCCAAAATTGTTTTTCCTGTTCTATATCCTTTGCATTTTCATGTGAATCCTAGAATCATCTTGTCAATTTCTTTAAAGAATGCTGAAGGATTTTGTTAAGAATTGCATTATATATATAGATCAATTTGAAAAAACGACATATTTATAATATTGAGTCAAACAATAAATATAGTATATTTCTCCATTTACTTGGGTGTTCTTTACTTTTCTCAGTAATGCTTTTTATTTTTCAATGTACAGTTTTTACATATATTTTGTCAGCTTTTTCCATAAATATTTTTAAATGTTCTTTTAGATAATAATGGGTCTTCCCTGATGGCTCAGAGGTACAGAATCTGCCCTCATTACAGGAGACCCAGGTTCACTCCTTGGTCAGGAAAATCCCCTGGATGAGTAAATGGCAACCTTCTATAGTATTTCTGCATAGCAAATTCCATGGACAGAGGACCTGATGGGCTACAGTTCATGGGGTCACAAAGTGTTGGACACAACTGAGTGACTAACACTACTTTTCACTTAGATAAAAATGCTTTTTTAAAATGTCATTGTCAATTGCTGGTTACCAGTATGTGTGTGCAGGCATACTAAGTCGTTTCACTCATGTTCAACTCTTTGACATGTAGATCACCAGGCTCCTCTGTCCATGAGATTCTCTAGGCAGGAATACTGGAGTGGGTAGCCATTTTCTGCTTCAGGGGATCTTCCTGATGCAGGGATAGAACCCATGAACCCATGTCTCATTGACAGATGGGTTCTGTACCAGTAGCACCACCTGGGTAGCACGGTTACCAGTATATAGAAATACGGCTGAACTTTGTGCATCTTGTATCACCTACTACCTTGTCAAACTCGCATGTTAGTTCTAGTAGCTTTTTGGATTATTCTATTAAATTTTCTTCCTAGACAATTATGTCATTTATGAATATGTAGAGCATTACTTCTTCAAACCTTCTTCAAACTGAATGCTTTAAATTGCTTTTTCTTGCCCTGTTGCCCTGGAAGGACTCTCCACTATATTAAATAAAAATGGTAACAGTGGATGTTCTTACATTTTTCTGAACTTAAGAGGAAATATTTAGCCTTTCATCAGTAAGTATAATGTCAGTTTTATTTTTAATCAGTAATGCATGTTGGACTTTATGTTTGTATGTATGTGGGTGTGTCCATTTGGTTAAAATAATGAATTAAAATGATTGATTGTTGTACTTAACCTTAGGTGAAAAGTCAAGAACTCATTAAACTGATTGATTTTTGAATGCTTAACCAGCATCCTACTTGGATTTGTGGGATAGATCAATTCAGTTCAGTCGCTCAGTCGTGTCTGACTCTTTGTGACCCCATGAACCACAGCCTGCCAGGCCTCCCTGACCATCACCAACCCCCGGAGTCTACCCAAACCCATGTCCATTGAGTCGGTGATGCCATCCAACCATCTCATCCTCTGTTGTCCTCTTCTCCTCCTGTCCTCAATCTTTCCCAGCATCAGGGTCTTTTCAAATGAGTCAGCTCTTCGCATCAGGTGGCCAAAGTAGTGGAGTTTCAGCTTCAGCATCAGTCCTTCCAATGAATATTCAGGACTGATTTCCTTTAGGATGGGCTGGTTGGATCTCTTTGCAGTCCAAAGGACTCTTAAGAGTCTTCTCTAACACCACAGTTCAAAAGCATCAATTCTTCGGTGCTCAGCTTTCTTTATATGTGAAAGTCCAACTTTCACATCCATATATGACTACTGGAAAAACCGTAACCTTGACTAAATGAAACTTTGTTGGCAAAGTAATGTCTCTGCTTTTTAATATGCTTTCTAGGTTGATCATAACTTTCCATCTAAGAAGTAAGTGTCTTTTAATTTCATGGTTGCAATCACCATCTGCAGTGATTTTGGAGCCCAGAAAAATAAAGTCTGCCGCTGTTTTCACTGTTTCCCCATCTATTTCCCATGAAGTGATGGGACCAGATGCCATGATCTTTGTTTTCTGAATGTTGAGCTTTAAGCCAACTTTTTCACTCTCCTCTTTCACTTTCATCAAGAGGCTCTTCAGTTCTCCACTTTCTGCCATAAGGGTGGTGTCATCTGCATATCTGAGGTTATTGATATTTCTCCCAGCAATTTGATTCCAGCTTGTGCTTCCTCCAGCCCAGCATTTCTCATGATGTAATCTGCATATAAGTTAAATAAGCAGGGGGACAATATACAGCTTTGACGTACTCCTTTTCCTACTTGAAACCAGTCTGTTGTTCCATGTCCAGTTCTAACTGTTGCCTCCTGACCTGCATACAGGTTTCTCAAGAGGCAGGACAGATGGTCTGGTATTCCCATCTCCTTCAGAATTTTCCAGTTTATTGTGATCCACATAGTCAAAGGCTTTGGCATAGTCAATAAAGCAGAAATAGATGTTTTTCTGGAACTCTCTTGCTTTTTCGATGATCCAGCGGATGTTGTCAGTTTGATCTCTGGTTCCTCTGCCTTTTCTAAAACCAGCTTGAACATCTGAAAGTTCATGGGATAATCTGCATTTAATTTTTGTATTAGGTAGGGTTCTCAGAAAAAAAAAAAAAACCAGAACCGATAGGATTCTATATATTACATGATTTATTGTAAGAAATTGGCTTTTATACAATCATGCATGCTGGCAAGTCCCAAAATCTACGGAACAAATCAGTTACTTGGAGATCCAGGAGACCACTGTTTTAGTTTCAGTCCAAAGTGTAGGTGAATGGAGAATTAGGAAACACTGATAATGTTGAGTCCCAAAGCAGGGAAAAGCCCGTGTTTCAGATCAAAGAGCATCAGACAACAAGAATCCTATAATTCTCTCTTAGAGTAAGGGAAAGGTCAGCTCTTTTGCTTTATTTACGATTTCAACTGATTGAATGAGGCTCAGTCATATTGGGAAGTACAATCTGCTTTACTCAGTCTACTGGCTTAAATGTTAATCTAATCTACAATCACCCTCACAGCTAGAATAATGTTTGACCAAATAACTGAGCACCCATGTGACCCAGTGAGGTTAACATATAAAACTATAACAGTCATGATCTATTACCCTTTAATGCAATAGTGGATTCCAATAGCTGTAATTTCGTTTGGAACTTTTGCATCTATACTCATTGGAAATGTTGGATTTTAGTTGTTCTTATTTTTTTTTAACTTTAAAAAAATATTGTATTTATTTATTTTTGGTTGTGCTGTGTCTTCATTGCCACACGGGCTTTTCTCTAGTTGTGGCAAGCAGGAGTTACTCTGTAGTTGAGGTGCACAGGCTTCTCATCGTGGCTTCTTGTTGTGGAGCAAGAACTCTAGGGCAAGCAGGCTTCGATAGTTGTGGCACATGGCCTCAATATTTGCAGCTCCTGGGTTCTAGAGCACAGCCTCAATAGTTGTGGCACATGCGTTTAGTTGCTCCATGGCATGTAAGATATTCCTGGGCCAGGGATCAAACCTGAGTCTCCTGCATTAACAGGTGGTTTCTTTACCACTGAGCCAGCAGGGAAGTCATAATTGTTTTTTTGTGGGTTTGGTTTTTATTTTTGATATCAGACCAATTTTTGCCTCACAGTTTAAGTTAAGAATATTTCTTATTTTTCAATTTTCAGTAAGATTTTTCATAGAATTCACATTATTACTCTTTAAAATTTTGGCAAAAAATTTGAATTTATTGGCATAATATTTTTTCATAATTTTCCTTATTGTCTTTTAGACAGCAGTAGAATCTGCAGAGATATCATTTCTCATTTCTGATATTGGTAAATTATTTCTTCTCACTTTCACTTTTCTTCATCAATCTGGCAAAGAGTTTCTCAATTTTATTCATCTAAGTGAACCAAATCTTGATTGCCTTGATTTTGTCTATGGTTTCTCTGATTTCTGTTTAAATTATTTACTTTAGATCTATGTAATTTCCTCTTTTAAATGAATTTTTATGTTTACTTTTTTTTTCTAGCTTGTTGATGGGGTAACTATAGTCTCTTGGTTTGAGACATTATTATTTTCTAATGCAGAGACTCACTATTATAAATGTCTCTAAAAGTGCCACATTTGAGGCATTCCATCACATTTGATATATTTTTGAATTTTCATTAAATTAAAAACATTTTCTAATTTTCTATTTGATTCATCTTTTACCCAAAGTGTTGTATTGAAATATGGTATATAGTTTATAAATATATGGAGATTTTCTAGAGGTGTACCAGGTATTAATCTATAGTTTATATTCATTATGTTTAGAGACTGTACTTTATATGAGTTGAGTTCTCTTAAATTTGAGACTTCTGCTTCAGAATATTATACTTTTTTGTATGTTCCAGATGCACTTGGAAAAATGTATATTCAGCTATTGTTAGGTAAAATTTTCCTTAATGTTTATTAGATTGTTAGCTGATTATGTTGTTAAAGTCTTCTATAGCAATACTGATTTTGTTTACTTGCAGTTACATTTGTTTTCATTTTATGTTTTTTTGAAACTGTCAGTTGGTATACAAATGTTTAGGATTATTTTGTTTTCTTAATTAATGCATCATTATGAGGTGGTCCTCCTTATTCCTGGGAATATTTTCGTTCTGAAATATACTTTTTTTTGAAGCATACCCAATCAAGATTTTTTCTGAATTGTTCTAGACTTTTAATTTTATCTTTTAAGCAACATGTGTCTTTATATTTAAAGTACAAATCATGTAGGCAGCATATTAATTAAGTATTTTTTTATATCAAATATCATTTCCACCCTCTATCAGTGGTATCTATATTGCAAGTAAAGCAGATTTTTTAGTTTATATAATCTCACAAAAACATAAAACTCTGCAGAAAAGTTGGTACTATTTTTTCGTACATTTTAAAATGTGATATTACTTCAGGGAAATTTCATGTCAGTTGACAGAATGACCACATGGTTAACACCGAAATCAGATTGATTATATTCTTTGCAGCCAAAAATGGAGACGCTCTATATAGTCAGCAAAAACAAGACTGGGAGATGACTGTGGCTCGGATCATGAACTCCTTATTGCCAAATTCAGACTTAAATTGAAGAAAGTGGGAAAACCACTAGACCATTCAGGTATGACCTAAATCAAATCCCTTATGACTATACAGTGGAAGTGAGAAATAGATTTAAGGGCCTAGATCTGATAGATAGAGTGCCTGATGAACTATAGAATGAGGTTGGTGACATTGTACAGGAGACAGGGATCAAGACCATCCCCATGGAAAAGAAATGCAAAAAAGCAAAATGGCTGTCTGGGGAGTCCTTACAAATAGCTGTGAAAAGAAGAGAGGCAAACAGCAAAGGAGAAAAGGAAAGTCTTACCACCTCTTCTTCACGACCCAGATAATCACGATGGTGTGAACACTCAGCTAGAGCCAGATATCCTGGAATGCGAAGTTAAGTGGGCCTTAGAAAGCATTGCTATGAACAAAGCTAGTGGAGGTGATGGAATTCCAGTTAAGCTATTTCAAATCCTGAAGGATGATGCTGTGAAAGTTTTGCACTCAATATGCCAGCAAATTTGGAAAGCTCAGCAGTGGCCACAGGACTGGTAAAGGTCAGTTTTCATTCCAATCCCAAAGAAAGGCAATGCCAAAGAATGCTCAAACTACTGCACAATTGCACTTATCTCACACGCTAGTAAAGTAATATTCAAAATTCTCCAAGCCAGGCTTCAGCCATACGTGAACCATGAATTTCCAGATGTTCAAGCTTGTTTTAGAAAAGGCAGAGGAAGCAGAGATCAAATTGCCAACATCCGCTGGATCATGGAAAAAGCAAGAGAGTTCCAGAAAAACATCTATTTCTGCTTTATTGACTATGCAAAGCCTTTGTCTGTGTGGGTCACAATAAACTGTGGAAAATTCTGAGAGAGATGGGAATACCAGACCACCTGACCTGCCTCTTGAGAAACCTATATGCAGGTTAGGAGGCAACAGTTAGAACTGGACATGGAAGAACAGACTGGTTCCAAATAGGAAAAGGAGTATGTCAAGGCTGTATATTGTCCCCCTGCTTATTTAACTTATATGGAGAGTACATCATGAGAAACGCTAGGCTGGAAGAAGCACAAGCTGGAATCAAGATTGCTGGGAGAAATATCAATAACCTCAGATATGCAGATGACACCACCCTTATGGCAGAAAGTGAAGAGGAGCTAAAAAGCCTCTTGATGAAAGTGAAAGAGGAGAGTGAAATTGTTGGCTTAAAGCTCAACATTCTGAAAACTAAGATGATGGCATCTGGTCCCATCACTTCATGGGAAATAGATGGGGATACAGTGGAAACAGTGTCAAACTATTTTTCTGGGCTCCAAAATCACTGCAGATGGTAATTACAGCCACGAAATTAAAAGACATTACTCTTTGGAAGGAAAGTTATGACCAACCTAGATAGCATATTGAAAAGTCAAGATATTACTTTGCCAACAAAGGTCCATCTTGTCAAGGCTTTGGTTTTCCCAGTGGTCATGTATAGATGTAAGAGATGGACTATGAAGAAAGCTGAGCGCCAAAGAATTGATGCTTCTAAACTGTGGTGTTGGAGAAGACTCTTGAGAGTCCCTTTGACTGCAAGAGATCCAACCAGTCCATCCTAAAGAAGATCAGTCCTGGGTGTTCATTGGAAGGACTAATGCTAAAGCTGAAACTCCTATAGTTTGGCCACCTCATGGGAAGAGTTGACTCATTGGAAAAGACCCTGATGCTCGGAGGGATTGGGGGCAGGAGGAGAAGGGGATAACGGACGTTGAAATGGCTGGATGGCATCACCAACTCAATGGACATGAGTCTGAGTGAACTCCGGGAGTTGGTGATGGACAGGGAGGCCTGGCGTGCTATGATTCATGGGGTTGCAAAGAATTGGACATGACTGAGTGACTGAACTGAACTGAGTGGCTCAGATGGTAAAGAATTTGCTTGAATAGCAGGAGACCCATGTTCAATCCCTGGATCAGGAAGATCCCTTGGAGAACAGAATGGATACACATGATAGTATTCTTGCCTAGAGAATTCCATGGACAGAGGAAACTCAAGCTACAGTCAATCCTGATCTTCCAGTTCATCCCACCACATGTCCATTCTCTACC
Organism: Ovis canadensis; assembly: GCF_042477335.2. Classification (NCBI taxonomy): domain Eukaryota; kingdom Metazoa; phylum Chordata; class Mammalia; order Artiodactyla; family Bovidae; genus Ovis; species Ovis canadensis. Next base: position 54,540,184 of record NC_091254.1, on the reverse strand, counting down.
TCTGTGTTTCTACTCAGAGGTTTATCTGGATCAGAAATAGGTTTATCTGTATCATTTTTCTAGATTCCACATATATACATTAATATATGATATTTTGGTTTTCTCTTTCTAACTTACTTCACTCTGTGTGACAAACTCTAAGTCCATCCATGTCTCTACAAATGATCCGTTTCCCTCCTTTTTATGGCTGAATAATATTCCATTGTATGCATGTACAACATCTTCTTTATCCATTCATCTGTTGATGGGGATTTTGGTTGTTTCTATTGTCCTGTCTATTGTAAGCAGTGCTGCAATGAACACTGCAGTGCATGTCTTTCTGGATTATGGTTTTCTCAGGATATGTGCCCACTAGTGGGATTGCTGGGTCATATGGTAGTTCTATTTTTAGTTTTTAAAGGAAACTCCATGCTGTTCTCCATAGTGACTGTATCAATTTACATTCCCACCAACAGTGCAAGACGTTGGCTTTTCTCCACACTCTCTTCAGCGCTTATGGTTTGTAAATGTTTTGATGATGGCCATTCTGACAGGTGTGAGGTGATACTACATTGACCTGTATTTCTCTAACAATTAATGATGGGCATATTTTGATGTGCCCCTTGGCCATATATATCTTCTTTGGAGAAATGCCTATTCAGATCTTCTGCTCATTTTTTGATTGAGTTTATATATATATTATGATAATCTCTGTCTTTTTATTTATATGTAGAGATCATGTACATCTATTGAGATATTTTATAGTGTTGGGTTTAAATCTATCATCTTATGACTTATTATTTATTTTTACCATATGTTTATTTTCCCTCTTTCAGATTTATTATGGATTGAGTATTTTTTATGATGTTATTTTATGTCCATTGTTATATCATTAATTATAACACTGTTTTGCATTTTTCTTGATTGCTTTAGAATTTTTAGTATACATCTGTAAGTTACTATATTCTTTCTTCCAGTAATGGGGCTTCCCAGGAGGCACTAGAGGTAATAGAACTTACCTGCCAATGAAGGAGACCCAAGAGATATAGGTTAGATACCTGGGTTGGCAAGATCCCTTGGAGGTGGTCATGGCAACCCACTCCACTATACATGCCTGGAGAATCCCATGGACAGAGGAGCCTGATAGGTTTCAGTCCAAAGGATCACAAGAAGTTGGACACGACTAGTGACTACCCACGTGCATACACACATACGCACGTGTGCGTGCATACACACACACACACACACACACACACACATCTTCCAGTTAAAACTACTCATTCACACATAGAATAGGACATTCACAATTATATACTTAAACATTTAAAATATCAATTTCATAGCCAGGAATTCTGAAAAGTAACATTGTATTTTATTTTGAATTTTGACACAGTTTTTTTCTCTGCTTGGTTAAGCATATGCTCTATAAAATTACCATACAAGATGAAAATATTTTTCTATAATTTGGTCATTTTTTTCCTACAAACTTCTGTATCCTAAGAAATAAACAAAATAAATGCATGAAACATTTACCCAGTGATGTGTGTATATTATTACATTTTCATTAAAATGAAAATTAATAAATATGACAGAAATTATGGCTAAAATGTTTTTTGATATTTGTTTTCTTTTTGTCCTTTTTACTTCTACATTTTCTGATGTATACTCGCATAAAATACTATGAAAATTTTTATTATGTTGGTAATTTTAAACAATATCCCACAGAAAATCTTAATTTAGGTATAGAAATAGAAAAGTTTCATTACTTAGCCATTTAATATACAGAATTTAAATTTTTATTCATTAAGGTTTTTGGTCTTTAATATGCAAAAGTTGAACATGAGATATAGACTCCACAAATTTATTTGAATCTCTTAATGAAAATAATTAATACGTTACGAGAATAATCAGAAATTTCACAAAATGTTCTTTAACATCATTTTATCATCACATCAAATTGCTCTTTATAAATACAGAAAATCCTTGTTGGCTTTCTGAAAGAATTACATACAATATGATGTTTTTTAAGCAACAATGAGATTTGAGTGTAGCAGTATTTGTGCCTAGAAATTCAACTAATTAAAAAAATTCTTATTTCATGAGACATTTTATCTTTTCTCGAAGATGTACTCATTTATTTATTTATTTGTTGGCTGTGCTGGGTCTTGGTTGCTACACACAGACTTTCTCTAGTTGTAGAGAGCAGGGGCTAACTCCCTAGGTGTGGTACACAGGCTTCTCATTGTGGTGGCTTCTCTTCTTGTGGAGCATGGGCTGTTAGGTGCCTGTTTGCTTCAGTAGTGGCTGCACGTGGGCTTAGTAACTGTGGCTTGCAGGCTCTAGAGCACAGGCTCAGTAGTTGTGGTTCAAGGGCTTAGTTGTTTTTAGTCAAGTGGGATCTTCCTGGACCAGGGATTGAACTGGTGTCCCTTGCATTGCAAAGCAGACTCTTAACCACTGGACCACCAGTGAAGTCCTCATGATGCATTTTAAAACTAAGTGTTAAAAATTTTTGAATGAGTGACTTTAAATTGATAGTGGTTGTGAGGACCAATGAATTAAAACTGGCAAGCAAATTGAAAGAAAAATGAAATTAAAATTTTTACACATAGCATTTAAACTCTATGAAGACTAAAATGTAAGTTAAAGTGTAATCTCTTGCTTGTCCTTTATAGCCTTTCTTATAAACATGCTTATTTTCCATTTTTACCAACTATTTTATGCTTCATCAAAAATGATTATTTTTAAAATAACAAAATGTAATGAAAAATATTTTCAAAGAATGTTAAAATCGTCAGGTAGACATAAATTGAATTAAAAATGAAAGGGAAACAATACTGAGAGATCTCTTCCACTTGCCAAATATGTTGATTCACAACTCTAAATATAAAATTTTTATCTGACTATGTACTACTACTACTAAATCACTTCAGTCGTGTCCGACTCTGTGCAACCCCATAGACAGCAGCCCACCAGGCTCCCCCATCCCTGGGATTCTCCAGGCAAGAACACTGGAGTGGCTTGCCATTTCCTTCTCCAATACATGAAAGTGAAAAGTGAAAGTGAAGTCGCTCAGTTGTATCCGACTCTTAGCGACCCCGTGGACTGCAGCCTATCAGGCTCCTCCATCCATGGGATTTTCCAGGCAAGAGTACTGGAGTGGGGTGCCATTGCCTTATGCACCCCCTATACAGAGAGCTTCAGTAGTCTAATATCAGCATTTTTTATTCATGATTTGTAATGTCTGGATGTTTCAGTTTCAAATTATTTAAATATAAAAAGTGTAAATTAATCTCACTTTGAGATTTGGTATTAACTAGTAGAACATTGCAATTCAAACTCGTGTGTCTTGGAATCCAAAGACAGTGTTGTTTCTATTATTATATTATTGGTATATCTTTCTCATTTATTTAGTGGCCAGATAATGAAAGAGTCGGGTATTAATTCAGGTCATCTACATTTATGTATCAAGATTTCTTCTCCAAGCACATATATTACTTTAGTTTACCACCTGTGGTTTCCACTTGTCTATATATCTTCTAAATTTTAATTTTGTCATTGAACATGATTGCATAACTGTCTTGAATTTCTTCTCCAAGAAATCTGGTTAAATATGCTTTTTTTAAAAAAAGAAAACTCTTTTGAAAGAGTTTTTATTACCTACACACACCTAGTTTTTATATCCATATATTTCATTGAAAACAGGAAAAAACAAAAACAAAACTGAAGCTCAGAATAGTGCTGTATATGTTATGTTGTCAAACTGGAAAATGGTTAACATTAGAATGATGGATCCCTGATGTTAAGCTATCATATACATACACTCTAAAATATATTCCAAATAAAATTGTGTTTGCAAACATCTCAAATAATTACCTGGATAAGATACTTTGGAGAAAACAGATATCATTTTAGACCCAAAGAAATGCCTATCCATTATTAACATTACAAAGTATAACTTTTCATGATCCTTCAAAGGACTGTTATTTAACATTGAAAGCATTGGGATTATTTTTAAAATCATAACATTTGCTTTTGTTTTCTTTATTTTTAGTTAAATACTCTTACTTTTTCTACTTTTTTTTGTTAAGGTCTACATGATAATCAAAACAATATACCTCCAGGTGAATAACTATTATGCAATACTTATCCACAATATTTTGTTTTCCATTATTTCATAGGAGTGAATCGGAACTATTCACCTTGACAAAATTTATTTCATTTTGTTTGTACCATCTGTCACTATGTTTCTATTTGTATAATGCACAAGTTACTGAAGTATAACTAGGGAAGCCATTTCCTTCTTCAGGGGATCTTTCCCACTCAGGGAGCAAACCCAAATCTCCTGCATTGGCAGGTGGATTCTTTACCACTGAGCCATCTGGGAAGCCCAAGAGAAGCACAGAGACCACCAAGTTCAACTGTGGTCTAACTGTACAAACCTTAACTGCTCGATCAGGAAAAAAAAAAGAAAGAAAGAAAAAAATGATTGAATGAATTACCAATATGTAAAAATGCCATACACATGAAAATAGGGCACAAATATTTTTTTAAAAGTTATCATCATAAAAATATTCACTAAAATCTCCTCAGCATACAGCTATTCATTTTGCTTTATCTGCTTTTCTTGCTCTTATGCCTCATCAAGCTTTTCCATTTTTCCTAGATGATACAGATTGGTGAAGACAGTTGTATAACAGTGAACTTAGTGAAATAGCTGCAGTATCATATAGTAAAGTCGTTCAGCTGAGTCGATGTTGAGTTCAATTGTTGGACAACAATAGCAAGGCAGGTAATAAGCAGGCAAGCTTTAGGTATTTTGAGTGTATCTGTTTGCCAGCCATGATTTATATTTTTATAATTTCTGACATTTTAAAATTGATTAATTTGCTCAGAGTGATTGTATTTGAAGTGGATAGATCTTCATGTTTTCTGAGTTCAATGGAAACCCAGTGTTTCTTTTGCCCTAATATTTTTCTCCAGCTTGTATTTTTATAAAATTACTGGATGCTGCAAATAAAAACAACTGTTATGTTCTGAGCGGTTTAATTAGAGCTGATGCAAATTAATAGAAAATTTAAACTAATATTTACAGAATTAATTGCACTTCCCAGGATTCTAAGACTTGATTGATGACACTTTTCTGCCTTGTTTGCCTGATGTTCAAATTGTTGAAGATCTAAACAGGAGAATTGAATATTTTGTCTTGACAGGGAAGTAACAACTGCAAATATCTCTTATCCTGGGTTGAGTAAAGTACCTTTATAAATCTAATCTATGAACCAACTAGGGGATTCTTATTCCCAATTTAGATACTGAGGTCTAATAAATCTACTTTACTATTGTAGCAGTACCAAATCTTGAAAGTGTTTTTCTCAGTGGGCACCAAATTTGGCTGCATTATCTGGATTATGAGAGAAAACCACCTACAACATGATAATATATACTGTTGACAAGTCATCTTAATCTTTCCTGTTGAGTTATACAAAACAGTTACTACTTATTCAGCTGAGAAACTGAGAAATTTATTTTCCTTAAATGGATTCTTTAATACTCTTTTTATTGACAATGCTGAAAATATACTGATGTCATAGATGAAAGGCACTTTACAGATCACAGATTATTAAGGAAAAAGTCTTTTATAGAAAGAATGTTTGCTTTCTGAAAAAAGAAAGACTCAAATACAGCAAACAATCAGACATACCTCAGGACATAAGGGGCAGGGCAAAATGTTGTGTTAGTTTACTAGGAAGTTGAATTGTTTTGTAGTTCTCTGAGTGGTAAAATATAAAGATGCAATTTCTAAACATTTTGTTATATTATTTAAATAAGTGTCTTATACAGCTTTAAGAATGTTTCCTAGTAACACAATAAAGAATTATTTCAACTATTTCTAAGTTAATATATAATGCATAATGAAATATGTTTTAATATCAATGCAAAAACTATACTATTTCTAGGCAACTGGATATTTTCTAAATTTTGACACATTACTAGATATTCAAAAAATGGCTTTGTAGACATTTTCCCTCTCAGTTACATTACTATAATTTGAGCATATTCTGAGTTTGCAATATGTAACTTAAAAATCTTATAAGTCTATTCTAAAAAAAAATAATGAGGATATTTACCACATCTGAGGCTAGATTAAAAAAAAGTAAATTTTTGTTTTAATGTTCCAGAGTGAATATGTGAATTCTTATGAGTGGGAGTGAAGAGGGCATTTAATTGAGATATGCATGCTTGTGTGCTGTCTTCAGCATGTCTGACTCTGTGGACTGTAGCCTGCCAGGCTCCTCTGCCCATGGGATTCTCTAGGCAAGAATGCTGGAGTGGGTTGCCATGACCTCCTTCAAGGGATTTTAGCGACTCAGGAATCAAATTCACATTTCTAACAGCTCCTGCATTGGCAGGTGCACTCTTTACCATTAGCTCCACCTGGGAAGCCCTGGGATACACTATTCTAGAAATTATTTACTTAGAGAAGTAAGTTTTTACTTTTGTTTTGTTGATGTGCTTTTGAAATATTCATTTGAGTTAACAGTTATAGTAGAACTATCTTAGAAATCACTGTGAAATCAAGGAAGACTGAAGAATTTCCCAAGTTAATTTCTTTAAAATGACTTAGGAATGAAAGACAGTTAAAGGGTTGTTCTTAGCTAACTAATATTATATGGAGGAAGAAACTGAGACAGAAAAACCTAAGTGAATTTCTTTTAATATTAAATACTTAGCAAGTGGCAGAGCCAAGAGTTTTACTAAAGGCTTCTGCATCCTGTGAATCAAATGTGCTCTGGTACTCTTTTGAGAAACAGAGCTCATAAATTATTCTTCGAAGTCTCTAGAAGAGAGACTCTACAATTTTCTTGTTCTGATACCGAGGACTAATATTTGTTTCTAGTTGACTACCCTCCTTCACTAGTCTCCCATATGCTTTATTTCTAGTTTCATTCAAACAGAAAGATGCAGATATATACATCCATGAACACACACACACACGCATGCACCCTAACACTCTTACATTCTTAGTCACTGCAAATACAGATTCTCCCTGTTGCTCTATAGTTCTCGGCTACATATTCAGACATTTGTGAGAAGGGAGATGCTGGTGAACATATTCTGTTACTTATGGAAAATCTTCATAAGAGGTGAAATTATTAAGAGCATTAAGTCAGAATATAATTGCTTAATGGAATCAATGACTCAGGATATCAGGTGTTCAGGACTTTACAAAGGAAACTTCTCCATTCTAGAATATATTAATACCACAGAGCAGAACACTCATGCCAGCTGTTTGGTGCCTCCTACTCTTGACATCCCTGGAAATACAATGCATCAGAAATCAAATGAGTCACAGTATTCTGTTTTATTTCCTTATGTGTGTCAGTGTGTGTGTGTGTGTGTGTGTGTGTGTGTTTGTGGGTACTTGTCCCCACCCTTCTAAAACATCATTAACTTCAGAATAAAATTAAATAGATTACATTTTTCTTCTACATCAAGCATATCCATTTATACTTTCCTCAAGCTACAGCAGAATCCCTGTAATTGACCACAGGAATTTATTTTTCCTGAAGATGCCTCAGCAATGTATTTATAAACTAAGTAGAATGAAATGCTAAGAGGCTGGATTCTTATTATTTCTTGTTCTTAATATTCTTTTGTTATGTAGACCCATATTCCAAGAATATTTTTGTATCTTCTCTTTTTTACTATAATGTGGTTAGCTCATCTCTGCATATTAAATAAATGAAGAAAAGACAAAACAACATTTATAATTGGGATTAAACTCAGAGAGAAAATTTAAATATGTGACATTCTATTCATAACTAATGTAATTTTTTATAAAGCTCTAAGCTGATTCCTTCTTTGAAATAAGAAAGGTGAGATGGGAGTTCAGTGAGCTGCAGTCAACGTAACAGGGCTGGGAAATATTAGTTGATGTGGGCAGAAGAGATAGGTTTCCTTTTTGAAAATTTTAAAACCCTGAGCACATTCAGTGTGTGCTGCCACTTAATGCATTGTCCAAGTATTTCCTGCACATCCAATTTTTATGAGAACCTTAAAAGGTTTCTAGTAGACAGTTTAATCACATTTCCTCTTACCACTTGTACGTGTGCTTCTTATACGGAGGTCATTGTCATAAAAAGGAAACTTGTTTGGCTTCTCAATGTGCTTTTCATTTCTTTTCTTTGTTTTTTTTTTGGCTTGGGGAAAGATATGGAGGTCTAATAAATACATCAAAGCAGAAAACGCTTTGAAGCAATAAGCTATTGCTTGACTTTGTCAAATATTAGCTGTCATTAATATGTGTAAAACATATATCTGCATGTCTGTGGACTTGGCCCCACCTTCTTCCCTGCCCTCCAAAGGAACTAATGAGCATGGAGTTAATAGATGAATGACAGCTAGACAATTGCCCATAATGCCTATGATATATGTGTAGTCAGATGAAGTACTCTTTTAAAAATGGCTTCACGAGATTTTCATGCTCATACTTCTTCAACAGTTTTTATACTATATAGTCTAAATTTGCAGATCAAAGGCTACAAGGAATGGGAACAGAGCCCTGAAAATTAAAACCAAGCAGTGTCCTCCCCTGGTCTCTTTCTCCACCTGTAAATACGCTTTCATTGAAGTTTTTGCTGCTGCTGTCACAGAGAGGGTATAGAAAAGTACTAGATCAAAATTACTCTTCTTGAGACAGATTTTATAACAGGTACAAAGGAGGAAATAAATTTTTGTCATTTTGTGAAAGCTACTCAAAATGATCTTTAAGGTCACAAATGATGTTACAAGATTGAATGACTGCATCCTTGGAATGAGAGCGGAATACTAAGTTATGTTACTTTTAGGTAAAATAAAAGTGCATAAGCCATTGGTTTGATATAGTGCTCTCCAAATCTGTGCAGAGCTGGAACACAGCACAGGAATACAGTTCAAATAGAAAGACCATATCTACAACTGATAAGGTGAATATTGGTTTCTTATTAATGTAGATCATCAGAAAGCAGAGACAAATTTCTCAGCTGAACCAGGTAACCACCAATTCATAGTGTGAGAATATAAGCCACACTTTGTCAAAAAATCAGATTGTACATCACTTAACATGGTAGGGCACAATACAATTTTCAGTTTTCTTTTTATTTCACTAGCAGGAATTGCAAAGATTTTTGCATGATACACAATGTGAAAGGGGCCTCCCAGGTGGCACTAGTGGTAAAGAAGTGTGAGTGAAAGTGAAAGTCACTCAGTTGTGTATGACTCTTTGCAACCCCATAGACTATACAATCCACCGAATTCTCTAGGCCAGATTACTGGAGTGGGTAGCCTTTCCCTTCTTCAGGGGATCTTCCCAGCCCAGGGATCAAACCCAGGTCTCCCACATTGCAGGTAGATTTTTTACCAGCTGAGCCACAAGGGAAGTCTAGTGGTAAAGAACCTAACTGCCAATGCAGGTGAGGTAAGAGTCATGGGTTGGATTCCTAGATCCAGAAGATCCCTTTAGAGGAAGGCATGACAACATACTCCAGTATTTTTGTTTGGAGAATCCCTTGGACAGAGACCCTGGAGGACTACAGTTCATGGGGTCATGAGGAGTCACTACAGTACATGGGGTTGCAAAGAGATAGTACGGAAGTGACTAAGCCTGCACACATTTAATGTAAAAACGTGTTGCCCCGTTATACCTCTATGTCTCAATATGTCTCTTATTGTGAAGACTAGATAATATAAAAATATACAGTACACTAATGGACCCATTCCAACAAACTCAAATATGAGTTATGTAATTTAACTGTAAGAATAAGGCTTCCAAGGTAGCTCAGATGGTAAAGAATCTGCCTGCAAGTGGGAGACCTGGGTTCAATCCTTGGGTTTGGAAGATCACCTGAAGGAGGGCATGGCAACTCTCTCCAGTATTCTTGCCTGGAAAATCCCTGTGGACAGAGGGGCCTGGAGGGCTATGGTCCATGGGATGGCAAAGAGTCAGACACGATTGAGTGACTAAGCACAGCAAAGCACATGACTACTGACATGAAAAAATGTTAATGTAGTATATGCAGTAAATATAGTTTGAAAAAATAATAATTTACTCTTTGAAGTTTGGCCAAAATATTTTGTAACCAAGATTTGATAAAACGAGTTTTAAAGATTTTTATGTAACAGATTTTAAGGTGAAGAAAAGCATTATTCCTTGGTTTAAAAGTAATTTGCTTAAAGGTGAAATATTAAAAAAAACTATCAGAATTAAGTCCTATAACATGTATTCAATGCAGAAATTATTCTCTGTCCAAAAAAATACTTTTAAACATGGAAGATGAAGTGAAGAGTTTTGTTTCCAGTTTATATAACTGCACTTTAAAGGTGCCTCTAATGGTGAAGAGTCTGCCTGCCATTCTAGGAGACTCCAGAGACACGGGTCTGATGCCTGGAGGGCTGCAGTCCATGGGGTCACAGAGTGATACACGCCTGAGCACACACATGACTGTGAAACTGTAAACCTATTTCAGTCTGGTATGAAAAGATCATGAACTGTGTAAATACAGCCATTTCTTCCTTGACTATATGGCTTTAGATTTCTTTAGTATTCTGAGCTTTCATTTCCATATCATAAAATTAGGAATAATAATATTCAGTTCAGTTCAGTCCAGTCCAGTCACTCAGTCGTGTCCAACTCTTTGCGACCCCATGAATCGCAGCACACCAGGCCTCCCTGTCCATCACCAACTCCCGGAGTTCACTCAGACTCACATCCATCAAGTCAGTGATGCCATCCAGCCATCTCATTCTCTGTCATCCCCTTTTCCTCCTGCCCCCAATCCCTTCCAGCATCAGAGTCTTTTCCAATGAGTCAACTCTTTGCCTGAGGTGGCCAAAGTACTGGAGTTTCAGCTTCAGCATCATTCCTTCCAAAGAAATCCCAGGGCTGATCTCCTTCAGAATAGACTGGTTGGATCTCCTTGCAGTCCAAGGGACTCTCAAGAGTCTTCTCCAACACCACAGTTTAAAAGCATCAATTCTTCAGCGCTCAGCCTTCTTCACAGTCCAAACATCACATCCATACATGACCACTGGAAAAACCATAGCCTTGACTAGGTGGACCTTTGTTGGCAAAGTAATGTCTCTGCTTTTGAATATGTTATCTAGGTTGATCATAAGTTTTCTTCCAAGGAGTAAGCGTCTTTTAACTTCATGGCAATATTCAGTGTATTTTTAAAAAATGATATTCTGTACAGAGGACCTAGAATGTCTGAACCTTGTCTTAGAAACATCTTATCAGTTACCACCATCCATATCACCACCAAGATACCGCCAACCTGTTGAAATAAAAGCCACCAAAGTCTCCCTTAAGATGGATAAATTTCAGAGTACTTCCCCTCCAAGTTTTATATTTTAAAAATGAGATAATTGATACCCTGAGAGCTCACCTGCCAAGGCAGCACAGTAAATTGTAGCAAACTGAGAAGGAGCCGAGGGCTCACTACTTCCAGTCTAAATGTTCTTTCTGTATGATTATAAGCAGAGGGAATAAATACTGTAATAATGCTTATCTTTCCTATGTTTTCCTACTCCTGCTTTTATGTGGTAGAGTGCAAATTAGGGGGCATGCGTGCGTGCTAAGTCACTTCAGTCATGTCCGACTTTTTGCAACCCCCTAAACTGTAGTCCACCAAGCTCTGCTGTTCATGAGATTCTCCAGGCAAGAATCCTAGAGTGGATTGCCACATCCTCCTCCAGGCAATCTTCCTGACCCAGGAATTGAAACTGTGTCTCTTTTGTCTCCTTCATTGGCAGGTGGGTTCTTTACCACTAGCACCACCTGTGAAGCCCACAGTTTAGGGTATATAGATTTAAGTAAAAAAAAAATTGATGATTATTTTGGCTACTTATTTTTATTTTTTTAATTTATTTATTTTTAAGTGAAGGATAATTGCTTTACAGTATTGCTTTGGTTTATACCAAACAGCAACATGGTTACTTTTTAGTTTCTTAATAATAAATGTTCATTCACTATTTACGTCACTGTTTTGTGCTGATCTATTTATCCTCAAAACATATATGTTGAAGCCCTAACCCTATTAGATCAGAAGATGACAATATTTGAGACAGAGTCTTTAAGGAGGTAATTAAGTTAGTGAGGGCACTAAGGTGAGCCTTAATTGATTCAACTCTTGTGAAATGTTAATTTCATCAGATGGAGACTTTATTTTTTTCCTTGCAAAAGTAAACCTCTGAGAGTCCAGGGAGGACAGACACCCAGAAATCTCGTCTTAGAAAGGCCATCCTAATTTTACTCAAAATTACCTAGTCTAGACCTATTACTTTACTTAAGCACCTTGTGTGATCATTTAGGAAGCTCTTTACATTATGTTTTACTGAGTCTTTGTGTCTGTCACTCTTCAAAAATTGTTAGCTCATGTAAAATAAAGACCCTATCCCTAAGTACTTAGCACAACAAACTGTAGCATGTGGCATGTGTAGGTACTTGATAAAAGCTCATGAGTACACTGAAACTTCTTTGTAATGCTGTCTGAGTACCTATGCTATGTAACTGACTGCTTTGGTGGTGAAACAGTCTTATAACATGATCTTTTAAGCACCTCAATAATTAAATTTGCTTGGATGGTCTCCAGAAAAGACTAATTCATATAATGTTATAGTGAAATTCCACAATGGTAATTCTGATTCTTGGTTGTAGAGATCATCCTTAGTACCTAAAGCTAATTAACATAATAATACAAATCATAATCCATGCAGTTTACAAGTAGAGAACCCAATTAGAGTGATGTGATATTAATTAGACAAAAATAAGAAGTTTGGATTGACAGCCTGGTGATTGTATGAATAATGAATATGGGGGGAGAAGCAAGGTGGGAGGTGAAGGGGTTCCTGTCCACACAATTACTCAAGACACTCTGAGGGTTATTTTCATGATGCTTGGTGTGACATAGAAACAGTGATTATTATTATGATTATTTTCACAATACTATACAGATGTTGAGGAAGGGAAGTAGAGATTGTGTCCTGGGGAAACCAGTTGTGGAGCAGCGCTGCCCCACTATTCTGACTAGATGAAGCCCCGTGTGATGATGAAGCTATATGAAGGAACTGGCTTCCTAGGGGAAGTTCATTAGGTCAATTAATGACATTTATCTGTGAAAATCAGCTTTGATAAGCAAAATGATATTTGGTAACATAATGTAATGCAGGATTTATCATTGCTGTTTTATTCAGATGATTATGTGTAGATAGTAAGTACGTGAAGCCCTGCAAGGAATAAATGGTGATTAAATTACCATATCTAGAAACAAAGATTTATTTTGAGAATTATCATAGAAAATTGTTAGAAAAAATATTTTTATGCAATTGTCTATTTTATTAAAAACATTTTAATAATAATTTGATAAAGAAAATATTTAAACTTTTTAAAAAATATTAAAAATATAAAAGCAGTCAGTTTGCTTTTAATGAAAGAGGCATTGACTACGTAATAATAATAAGGAAATAACATAAAGAATCGACTAAACAAGGTTAACTAGAGTCAACAATTAACAACTGATGACTACATAGTCATGTAAAACCTCCAATTCTGTAATGAACAAGGATGTGAAGATAAAGATATAAAGGGGACAACAAATTTTAGAATACAGTGTGACTTAATTAAATCAGATCTCTACATTATGACCCCTATATGTAGAATTCCAAAAACACATCCAGACTTCTCAAAATATTAAATGATTACATATTAGAAAAAACATTTTGAGGTGCATAGTATAGATGCATTAGAAAGATATAAGTGTAAAAGAAGGCTTTTAGGATTCAACATAATAAAATGAGTTATATTCACCATTGGAGGCAAATTATTTTTGTTAAATAAAATGACTTACACAAAGATTATTTAGAAATCATATTTTAATATTCTGAATGAAGACTCATCATCATAACACCACTTTTTAGTCCATTTAAAATCATTTAAGATAAAAAATATTGATGGTTGAATCAAATTGATAGAATAAATCTTATTTGTAGCCATTTATGCCTTTTAGTTTTCTTATTTATTTTCTTCCTATTTCTTACATCACAATTTCAGATCATTTGCTGAAATTTTAATGTTTTTTTTTTACAAAATATACATTTATATGTGTCTTTCATTAATTTTATTTATATATTCATACTATTTTGTCAGTTTTGAAAAGTATTAAAGGGTTATGTGCTATATCCTAGCATGTTGGTTTGCTCTGTGGGCAACTGCATTCTACTAATCCACATCCCTACATACTTATATAATAATACAGCTACACTGGCCAACCCATAATTCTGAACACTAATGCTGAGCAGTGCAATTCTAACAATTTACTGCATCTGTAGATATTTCATTTTATTAATTTCTTTCTATGTGCATAGTTAATGTGTGTATGTATACTCATATATAGACTTCCCAGGTGGCCCTGCTGCTGTTGCTGCTGCTAAGTTGCTTCAGTCGTGTCCGACTCTGTGTGACCCCATGGACAGCAGCCCACCAGGCTCCTCTGTCCAGAGGATTCTCTAAGCAAGAATACTGAAGTGGGTTGCCATTTTGTTCTCCATCCCAGGTGGCCCTAGTGGTAAAGATTCTGACTGCCACTGCAGGAGACCTAAGTGATGGGCGGGTTCAATCCATGGGTGAGAAATATGTCCTGGAGGAGGGCATGGCAACCCACTCCAGCATTCTTGCCTGGAGAATCCCATGGACAGAGGAGCCTGACGGGTTGCAGTCAAACAGTCACAAAGAGTTGTACCCGACTGAAGCGACTTAGCAGGCACATATGCATACTCATATATGCATACTTTTCACATATGTATCAATACAAATTTTTCAAAATGTTTGAGTGATTATACACATTTCTAGATTATACTGTTGTTTGTTTTTAATTAGTACATGATGACATTTCTTATAGATTTTCTTTAAATGAAGAGCTCCCCTCTTACACCTAAATATGATGTGTGTGTGTGCCTGCATGCTAAGTCGCTTCAGTTTGTGTTCCACTCTTTGCGACCCATGGACTACAGCCCACCAGGCTCCTCTGTCCATGGGATTACCCAGGCAAGAACACTGGAGTGGGTTGCTGTGCCCTTCTCCAGGGGATCTTCCCGACCCCGCTATCGATTCTGGTAGATCTTGTTTCCTGCATTTGCAGGAAGGTTCTGTACCACCAGAGCCCCTGGAAAGCCCAGACAGTGATAGAATCTCATTTTTAGAAGCATTACTCAAAAATCTTATTTTGTGTTCAGACCTAATTATAAAACTGAGTTGATTGAGAATGTATACAAAATGCAGACACTATCGTTTTTACATTTTTCTCTTCACATAAAGTATGTGGTTACCTGTGTAATGTATTTACAAATAATAAAATGGTGGAGAAAATACTTTGAAAGGAAGACTTTATTGTATTCAAAGCAGTATTGCATGAAAATATAAAAAAAATCAATCTTGCTCTATATTTGAGATAAAATATATATTAAAATTTAACTCTAGCAATTTGATTCAATGAGAGCTACCAAGAGTGGCTTATAAAGTAAAGCCATTCTTAAATGATGCATTTTCTGGGAGAAACTGATGGTTTCCTAGGTGGTTCAGTGGTAAAGAATCCACCTTCCAAGCATTCTGTCCTTGGGTCAGGAAGATCCCCTGCAGAAGGAAATGGCAAACCTCTATGGTATTCTTGCCTGGAAAATCCCATGTATAGAGGAGCCTGGTGGGCTACTGTCCATGAGGTCACAAAAGTGTCAGACATGACTTAGCGACTAAAACAACATCACCAACAACATTCATAGGTTGGTGACCACAGTTGAGTTCTCTCCCAAAAGGATCTCCAGAAGGTTTTTCAATAATACA
The DNA here is from genome assembly GCF_042477335.2 of Ovis canadensis. Lineage (NCBI taxonomy): Eukaryota > Metazoa > Chordata > Mammalia > Artiodactyla > Bovidae > Ovis > Ovis canadensis. The sequence goes on along the minus strand of NC_091254.1, from coordinate 54,524,331 downwards.
AGTTGAAAACCAGTTTTGAATATTAAAGGCTAAATAAGCTTTGCTGACTAAGGTCCGTCTAGTCAAGGCTATGGTTTTTCCAGTAATCATGTATGGATGTGAGTTGGATTGTGAAGAAGGCTGAGCGCCGAAGAATTGATGCTTTCAAACTGTGGTGTTGGAGAAGACTCTTGAGAGTCCCTTGGACCGCAAGGAGATCCAACCAGTCCATTCTAAAGGAGATCAACTCTGGGATTTCTTTGGAAGGAATCATGCTAAAGCTGAAACTCCAGTACTTTGGCCACCTCATGAGAAGAGTTGACTCATTGGAAAAGACTCTGATGCTGGGAGGGATTGGGGGCAGGAGGAGAAGGGGACGACCGAGGATGAGATGGCTGGATGGCATCACTGACTTGATGGACGCGAGTCTGAGTGAACTCCGGGAGTTGGTGATGGACAGAGAGGCCTGGCGTGCTGCAATTCATGGGGTCGCAAAGAGTCGGACATGACTGAGCGAGTGAACTGAACTGAACTGAACTGAAGCATTGGTCAAATATCTCCAGGATAAACTAAAATTTAAGAATGGCTGTCTGGAAGAAGGAAAAAAAAGAATGGCTCTCTGTTAGACTACTGGATTTGAATAGATGGTCTCTCCATTTCTCTAATGTCACTTTTCTGTGCCAATATGACTGTGTGCTTTTGAAATCTGACCTAAAGTTGAAAACTCATTGCAGGGTCTACATAAGACAGGAGGATCCTGTATCTATAAACCTTTTTAAAACACAAAGTTATTAAATTTTATCTCTATGATAAATACTGCATTTAAACACTAAACAGACACCAGTTTCATGAAATATGCTATAGCTCATAAATTGGAAAGAATTGTGGAGACATATTAGTACATTTTTGATGATTACTGTAATTCACTTCATACCTAGTAATAAAATAGTAATATAACAGTGTTATTGCAGATATTTGAGACATATAGTTATGCCATAGACTCACATTTGAGTTTTTTAACCAATTAGCTTTGTGACAATATTGTTTAACTGCTCTATGCCTCAGTTTTCTTACCTAATAAAATGGGAATGTAGATTGCATACATTATATTGAGTGGTTATAAAGATTAAAAAGAAGAATATGCATTTGAATTACTTAAAATTGTATTTGGCAGTTATCAATATGATCTATAATCATAAGCTTTTGCTTTTAATTTGGATATTAAAAAAGCTCTAATCATATAGAACTAGATATGTTGATTATCTTGGTTAAAATAAGGTTTTCACTCAATTTACAAAATAGAATTATTTGCAAACACAATTTTCAGAAGTAACTCTGTTGTGAAACACATTACATATAATTATGTACCCAACTGAAGGATGTGCTATATTTTCCTCATTTCATTTATTCTTCATAGTCAGGGTTTGGTACATATAATTAGCTGTCAGGCACGTGCCAACTATGCAACTGCTTATGTGTATTAGCCAGGTGTAGCATACCTTAAATATTAATTCTATCAATTTTGAAGAAATTATATGAATGATGCAATTCTCTGCTGTTTAGATAATGGGTGTACAATAATTTATGTACTCACTAGTGACTTAAACTTTTAGAACTGTGCATATTTTTTAATTATCAGAATCATGATACATTAACTGTGTTATATCCTCAGTTTCTGACTTGAACATAAATACTCTCAGCTCTTTCATACTCTAGTGATGGCAGGAAAATATTCATTAATGTACAGATAAAAAGTGATAAACATGCACTCTAGTTCTATTTACTTCTAAGCATTAATCACATAATGAGAGATTTTGTAAGATGAAAAAATAAGTGAATTAGTAAAACAAGACCATTTCAAAAATAGCTAGTCTTGGTAGTGTTATCCTTTTCCCATGGAGAATGGAAAGGGGATGTATTTTGTTTGGCAATATCACTAGAGGGAAAATTAACCTGTGAAACTGTCAAGTTCCTCATATTTCATACAAGAGTGGCAAATTAGAGTTATCAGCAGCCCTAGCAATTGGAATAGATTGCATTATAAATCATTGTATCTTTGACAGACATTTACATCCAGAACTTTCCAAGCATGAGGTGGGACAGTGTTTGTCCACCAACAGTTATTCAATCCAAAAATTCAATGACGATGTGAACATAGGAACTTACTTCTGTGAAAACTGCTGGATTGTTTCTCCTATTATCTTCCTCCTCCCACACATCTCCTACAGAATCATGAAAATTTGAAGATAGAAAATACCTATTAACTCTCATTGAGTCTGCTCTCCTCCCCATTAAACAGCAACTCAATGTATCATCTTTCTCTATTTCTAGAGTTAAGAGGGGGATACAAGTCTTTGTGAAAAGGAGGCAGAGAAGTATTGATAGTTCTGGAGTTGACAAAGAAGTAACTGATCATTTTTTTTTTTTACTCCAAACATGGCACTTGACATTTGCAACTAGATGTATATTTTATCTATTCTAAAACATTTTGGTTAAACAGTAAATTAATATTTTTAATAAATTATAAGTTTGCATCACATTTAACTTCTGCACAATTGCCTTATCAGTACTGAAGAGATAGCAGTGTCTTTCTCCATGAAAAGAAAACAAATATTGATATTTCTTATATGTGATACAATTTAACCCAAGAAGCAAGTCCTCTCAAGGAATAGTTAACAAAGTTGATGCAACATTTACATAGTTTACACAAGTGTCTTGTTTTCCCAATAATACTGATATACAGGTGGCAACATCTTAGCCTTTAAGTTCTATAAATCTGTTAGTTTGTGAAAAGTGTTATCAATAACAGTAAATTTTAGGACACTTTAAATTACTATTAGAACTATAGCTATTAATATTGTTTGAATATTTCCCCTGAACTTTTGTGATCACTCAGCTCAGCTCCAGTGCTCTCAAACACAAGAAGCATTCACATAATAACCTACTTGTAATAAGGTACATTTTGCATCTGTTGTCTTCCCTTAAGGGTCTGAAATTCTGAAAGAGAGATGCAATGCAGTGTTATCCTTTTCTCAAGGAGAATGGAAGAGGGATATATTTTGGTTGGTGGTATCCTCAGAGGGAAAACTAACCTGTAAAACTGAAGACTGTCAAGTATTTTCCAATTATTCCAGTAGGTTTGAATAGATGCTTTGCTTCTGCTTTATGCAAAACATATTTGTAATATGTGTGTGTGACAATTTTTTAGCTTTGTTAGATCATCCACGGATAGTTCTGACTTTATGTAGTTTTGGTAAAACTAAGACTGCTTACATAATATGACAGGACCAAATTCAGTAAATATAATCCTTCACTGTAACTTTATCAACTGGATAAGCCATCAGAAGCTGCTCAAGGTAACTGAGATGTCTGCCTTATAAAGGGAGCTATTCCTAATTGAACTCCGATTTTGTCTTTAAAAACATTCCATTTCTTATAGAAATACAATCTCTGCTTCAATAGTTACTATAATGAGAAATAGTTAAGAATATTGAATTTTAAAATACTATTCAATAGTCTAAATTTATTCACTTTGAAAGTATAGCAATTATCTGAAGCCTTTTAACTGACATTTTCTGGTTTACCAGAAAATTTTCTGACACAGCCCTACAATCTACTCTAGGATTGCTTTTCAGGTAGAGATCTTTTCAAGCTGAACTAAGAACCTTAGTTTGTTGGGTGTATTTTTTAGGGTTTTAATGCAGAGTGAAATTCAGTACAAACTTTAATCAACCTTACCCAAAGAGAAAGCCTCCATTACTGAACTCTAAAATTCATTCTCTGATAGTTTTATGTAAATAAAGGTCTTGCAGATTCCAAGAATAACCCTATAATCTAAATTTACCATAATTGTTGAAGCAGTCCAATAAAGGTACATTTTTTTTAAAGACTGCTTGCAAATATACAAACATTCAGGAAGCTATTGTTTTAGGATGCCATTGATTTTGGAAAAGGAGCTCTTATTTTGCCCTGAAAACTGTGGCTCACTATAAACAGAAATCCACTCAATAGAATTGATTTGAAACACAAAAGGCTACGTAATTTTTAATATATCCATGGTACATAAGTGCAGAAGACTGCATGATTTTATATTACATGCATTGAGGATTAAGGATTTGTGTTTTGTTTCTGCTTCAACAATTGCCTGTAAAAAAGATGATGAATTGTGAGGTGGTTACAGGTTTTAATTTTTTGATTGAATGAGGGATTGTATTTATAGAAGGTCATTCAGCTCCTGTGGGGAAGGTTATTAATATAAGAAATTATGTGCTGAGGTAAACCACCTCAGTCAGACAGTGAAATTCATCATTCAAGACTTGTTTAGGGACATGCAAAATACACTGTAAACTGAGTGTCTCCCTTTCAAGGAGATTAATGCTAAAGTGAAGGAATTTTCAGAAAGTTGTGATAAGAGTCTTGAGGATTAGTGACAATAAAACTACAGTTAATTTTTCCTGTATTTTCCTGGCAATCAAATCCACTTGGCTATATTTCCTTCCATTCTTGTTCTGCATATTTTGTTTGAAACACAGGGAGAAATGACTGCATTCCTACCATCACTGAGCAAAAGTGAAATGTACACATCTTTAAATATGTGTGTTCGTTAAGTCATTATAAGGCAAACAATAAATAAGTAAATATATATAGTCTTTAGATATCAAATGTATGTCCTTCTGAATAATAGTCTGCCAGTGATTATGCTTGGAACAGTGTAGTAAGGGTCAAAGACAGCATGTTATTTAGGTTATTCTAGGAAGTTAACATATTATCAGTTAAACATATTATCAGAATATGTTTAAGAAGTCAAAGAATTGTTAAAAACATTGGCCTAGTTTGTTGTTTCAAAAAATGAATACTGTTCTAGCTTTAAAACTTAATATGAAATAATAGGACCATGTTACAAATAATTTAAAATGTTGATATTAATACAACCTGACTTTGGACAGCCCCTCATACTTCTCAAATTCTTTTACACTTACCTATCACATTTAAGCCTCCTAACTACCTACCCTGACAGGCAAGAGGGGGTTATATTATACCCATGGGGACACAACCACTTGTTCATGATTTTACAGTGATAACAGTGCTTTCTTTACACTGGGATATTCTGAAGACTATGCCTGTATGCAACATGTGTGAATGAAATAATATTCCATGATTCTAATTGGCTGTAGCAATATATGGGGTTCTATGAATTCCCATGTAATATATGGTTCCATAACAGAATTTGAAATTACACTAAATATTTTACTCAAAATAAATAACTAGTCTTAAGAATCTACTGCTTTCTAGACACTCTGCACAGTACTAGGACATCAAAGGGAAAATAGACTCACAATACATAATTATTCTACAGATAAATGGATGTTAAAAGTTATCTTTGCGAAGGATGTGAAAGGAAAATTATAATGTTTAAGCTAGTGGGTTGATTTTAAGATGTGTGAAGAAATCTTAGATGAAATATCAGCAAACATTTAAAATTGCAGAATGAAGTATTGAAAAACAATTAGTTCTCTTATGAGGCAGTAAAGTTAGATGCCATCACTTATAGGTGTATAAGGGATAATGAAATGTATAGGATGACATGAAGATTCTCTGAGAAATAAAAAATGGTGAGAAGCTACCCACGAGTATAGACTTTAGGAATGCCATTTTTTAGGATGTTTCCAATGAGAAAGGAAGAGTCAGGATACTGAAATGAAGAGAGTTGCTGAGGAGGAGAGAGATTACCATTGTGGTCAAAAAGGAAAAGAAATCTGAGGAATGACTTTCCAAAAGTAATTACAGTCAAGCATTAAGGAAGCTGAGGAGTAACTGAGAAGTAAGAAAATTGAAAACAGTTCAAAAGAATAATCTTTCCTAAGCTACTTTGCCAACAAAGGTCCATCTAGTCAAGGCTATGGTTTTTTCAGTGGTACGTATGGATGTGAGAGTTGGACTGTGAAGAAACCTGAGCACCAAAGAATTGATGCTTTTGAACTGTGATCTTGGAGAAGACTCTCAAGAGTCCCATGGACTGCAAGGAGATCCAATCAGTCCATTCTGAAGGAGATCAGTCCTGGGTGTTCTTTGGAAGGAATGATGCTAAAGCTGAAACTCCAGTACTTTGGCCACCTCATGCAAAGAGTTGACTCATTTGAAAAGACCCTGATGCTGGGAAAGATTGAAGGCAGGAGGAGAAGGGAACGAAAGAGGATGAGATGGCTGGATGGCATCACCGACTCGGTGGAAATGAGTTTGAGTGAACTCCGAGAACTGGTGACGGACAGGGAGGCCTGGCGTGCTGCAATTCATGGGGTTGCAAAGAGTTGGACATGACTGAGTGACTGAACTGAACTGAAATGCACTATGAGAATAATAGGTGGAAAATAGAGGCTTGAAAATATCAGTAACAGTTAAATACAGAAGAATTTATTTTACTGTGACCAAAAAAAGAAAAAGAAAAGAAAAATCTTGGGCAAAACTTAAATGATTATTTAGATTTAACTGCATTGGGTATTGAGCATGTGGGGAGCATTTAGTGATTTTATAATAATAATATACAAATATCTGCATATACATTTGATTCAGTTCACTTTAGTTGCTTCTTCATGTCAGACTCTTTGCTACCCCATGGACTGCAGTACACCAGGCCTCCCTGTCCATCACCAACTCGCGGAACTTATTCAAACTCATGTGCGTTGAGTCGGTGATACCATGCAACTATCTCATCCACTGTTGTCACCTTCTGCTCCTGCCTCCAATCTTTCCCAGCATCAGGGTCTTTTCAATTGAGTCAGTTCTTCACATCAGGTGGCCAAATATTAGAGTTTCAGCTTCAACATCAGTCCTTCCAATGAATATTCAGGACTGATTTTATTTAGCATGGACTGGTTGGATTTCCTTGCAGTCCAAAGGACTCTCAAGAGTCTTTTTCAACACCACAGTTCAAAAGCATTAATTACTTGGTGCTCAGCTTCCTTTACAGTCCAATTCTCACATCCATACATGACTACTAGAAAAATGAGAGACCTGAATAGACGGACCTTTGTTGGCAAGTAATGTCTCTACTTTTTAATATGCTGTCTAGGCTGGCCATAACTTTCCTTCCATGGAGTAAAAATCTTTTAATTTCAAAGCTGCAGTCACTATCTGCCGTGATTTTGGAGCCCCTAAAATTAAAGTCCGTCACTATTTCCACTGTTTCCCCATCTACTTGCCATGAAATGATGTGATTAGTTGTGATGATCTTAGTTTTCTGAATGTTGAGCTTTAAGCCAACTTTTTCACTCTCCTCTTTCACTTTCATCAAGAGGCTTTTTAATTCTTCTTCATTTTCTGCCATAGGATGGTGTCATCTGCATATCTGAGGTTATTGATATTTCTCCTGGCAATCTTGATTCCATCTTGTGCTTCATCCAGCCCAGTGTTTCTCATGATGTACTCTGCATATAAGTTCAGTAAGTAGGGTGACAATATACAGCCTTGAAATACTCTTTTCCCAATTTGGAACCAGTATGTTGTTCCATGTCCAGTTATAACTGTTGCTTCCTGACCTGGATACAAATTTCTCAAGAGGCAGGTCAGGTGATCTAATATTCCCAACTCTTGAAGAATTTTCCAGAGTTTGTGGTTATCCACACAGTCAAAGGCTTTGGCATTGCCAGTAAAGCAGAAGTAGATATTTTTTTCTGGAATTCTCTTAACGTTTTTGATAATTCAACAGATGTTGAGAATTTGATCTCTGGTTCCTCTGGCTTTGCTAAATCCAGTTTGAACATCGGGACGTTCACAGTTCAAGTACTGTTGAAGCCTAGCTTGGAGAACTTTGAACATTACTTTGCTAGCGTGTGAGATAAATGCAATTGTGCAGTAGTTTGAGCATTCTTTGGCATTGCCTTTCTTTGGGATTGGAATGAAAACTGACCTTTTCCAGTCCTGTGGTCACTGCTGAATTTTCCAGATTTTCTGGCATATTGAGTGGAGCCCTTTCACAGCATCATCTTTTAGGATTTGAAATAGCTCAACTAGAATTCCATCACCTCCTCTAGCTTTGTTTGTAGCAATGCTTCCTAAGGCCAACTTGACTTCACATTACAGGATATCTGGCTCTAGGTTGCTGATCACACCATTGTGATTATCTGGGTCATGAAGATCTTTATTGTATCATTCTTTTGTGTATTCTTGCACCTCTTCTTAATATCTTCTGCTTCTGTTAGATCCATACAAATTCTGTCCATACCATTTTGTTAGGTCCATACGATTTTGTGAGGTGATACCCCATGCCCAAGGGCAAAGGAGAAGCATCAGGAAGATGGTAGCAGGGGTGAATTTGCTTTAGAATCAAACCCCATTCTTGCCAGAGATGCTCAGAGGGCTCAAACAAACCTTGTGCATGCCAGGACCCAGGAACCCCACAGAGACTAAGACAGAACGGTGTTTGAGCACCTCCTGTGGATGTATGAGTCAGTAGTGGACTGCCACAGGAACAGGAGCTCTGAGTGCAGGAGACTTGGGTATGGCATCACCATTAACTCCACCATAGAGCTGTCAGAACTCACACAGGACTGGGAAATTGACTCTTGGAGGGCACACACAATACCTTGTATGCACCAGGACCCAGGAGAAAGGAGCAGTGACCCCACAAAAGATTGACTCAGACTTGCTCAGAAGTATCCAGGAGTCTAAAGCAGAGGCGTGGGTTGGTGATAGCCTGCTGCAGGGTTGGAGGCAGTGAGTATAGCAGTACATGCATGGGATCTTTTGAAGGAGGTCCCCATTATCTTCATTACCTCCACCATAGTTTGGCCCCAGATAAATAGGAGGGAGGGAGCACAGCTCCAACCATCAACAGAAAGTTAGATTAAATATTTACTGAGGATGGCCCACTCATCAGAACAAGACCAGGTTTCCCCCTCAGTCTCTCCCATCAGGAAGCTTCCATAAGCCTCTCATCCTTCTCTATCAGAGGGCAGACAGACTGAAAACCACAGTCACAGGAAACTAACCAATCTGATCACATGTACCACATGCTTGTCTAACTCAGTGAAACTATGAGCCATGCTATGTAGGGCCATCCATGACGGATCGGTCATGGTGGAGAGTTCTGACAAAATGTGGTCCACTGAAGAAAGGAATGGCAAACCACTTCATTATTTTTGCCTTGAGAACCCCATGAACAGTATGAAAAGGCAAAAAGATAGTACACTGAAAGATGAACTCCTCAGATCAGGAGGTGCCCAATATGTTGCTGGACTCCAAGTAGAGAAATAACTCCAGAGAGAATGAAACGATGGAGCCAAAGCAAAAAAATCACCCAGTTGTGGATGTGACTGGTGATAGAAGCAAGGTCCAATGCTGTAAAGAGCAATATTGCATAAGAACCTGGAATGGTAGGTCCATGAATCAAGGCAAATTGGAAGTGGTCAAACAGGAGATGGCAAGAGTGAACATCAACATTTAAGGAATCAGAGAACTAAAATGGACTGGAATGGGTGAATTTAACTCAGATGACCATTATATCTACTACTGTGGGCAGGAATCCCATAGAAGAAATGGAGTAGCCATCATAGTCAACAAAAGAGTATGAAATACAGTACTTGGATGCACTCTCAAAAATGACAGAATGATCTCCGTTCATTTCCAAGGCAAACCATTCAGTATCACAGTCATCCAAGCCTATGCCCTGACCAGTAATGCTGAATAAGATGAAGTTGAATGGCTCTATGAAGAAGAACTACAAGACCTTCTAGAACTAATAACCAAAACAGATGTACTTTTCATTAGGAAGTCAAGAAACATGGAGTAACGGGCAAATTTGGCTTTGGAGTACAGAATGAAGCAGGGCAAAGGCTAACAGAATTTTTCCAACAGAACACACTGCTCATAGCGAACACCCTCTTCCAACAGCACATGAGAAAACTCTACACATGGACATGACCAAATGGTCAATACCAAAATCAGGTTGATTATATTCTTTGCAGACAAAGATGGAGAAGCTCTATACAATCAGCAAAAAAGAGCCTGCAAGCTGATTATGGCTCAGATCATGAACTCCTTATTGACAAATTCAGACTCAATTTGAAGAAAGTAGGGAAAACCACTAGACCATACAGGTATGACCTGAATCAAATCCCTTACGATTATACAGTGGAAGTGAGAAATAGATTCAAGGGATTAGATCTAATAGACAGAGTGCCTGATGAACTATGGACAGAGATTTGTGACATTGTACAGGAGAAAAGGATCAAGACAATCCCCAAGAAAAAGAAATGCAAAAAAGCAAAATGGCTGTCTGAGGAGGCTTTAGAAATAGCTGTGAAATGAAGAGAAGTGAAAAGCAAAGGGGAAAAGGAAAGACGTACCCATCTGAGTGCCAAGTTCCAAAGAATAGCAAGGAGAAATAAGAAAGCCGTCCTCAGTGATCAATGCAAAGAAATAGAGGAGGAAAACAATATAATGGAAAGGGCTAGAGATCTCCTCAAGAAAATTATAGTTAGCAATGCAATATTTCATGCAAAATGGGCTCAGTAAAGGACAGAAATGGTATGGGGGCATTTTAGTTAGGGATTATTTATGTATTTGTATTTTGTAAAGAAATTAAAAGTGATATTCTGCTCAATTCTGTCTTACATACTTACTGTTTGTATTGAATTCTCATACCAAGGATCTGTCACTTCTTTTACATAAATTCATTTTATACTCAATCACAATGAATACCTATCATAAAAACAAATAGCATGTCAACACATTTATTTGACCAGAGTCCTCTTGAGATAATGTCTTAATTTTCATCAAGATTGTAGTGATTACTGTTTCTAATTATGATAATCAAATAACTCATTAGTGATTATGTTTCAAAAAGGTTTTAAAATACAAAATGTTTCTAGAATCTGGTGAGTCATTTGACTGAGTGTATTGAAATATGGACATAACTGAAAGGGCAATTTTGACCCTCAATATCAGGCACTAAAGAGATTATGTAAGGCAAAGGTGCTCAATTTTTACATGCTATACGTTCCTAAAGGCCCAGTTTCATGGTAGTTCGTTTTAAAGCACATTCTTGTTTATTTATGAAGAATAAATTGAGCAAAACTTGTTGGCTTGTCTAACTTGACATCAGCATAAACCATCAAATGAGTGGATCAAGGTTTAAGCAAGTGAAGGGTGTATTTCATTAGTTGTTGCTCAATATATGAAGCAGACAATTGAAGCAAAAGAAAGGAGGTGCTGACTTATTTTTCAAAGGAAATTTCATTTGCAAAAAGATTCAGTTTAATGAGCTACAGAAAACAAGATCTTGTTATCTTTCATGTGTGCGTTCAGTAGCTTATTTAAAAGTTTGTAAATATTTGCTGAATGTGCCCTTTATTAGGTATATGTGTGTGTATGGGTTTTCCTTCCTCAAGCAAACTTCTCTTCTTGCATTGTACCAATTTTTTAATAAGACTGTGTACAGATTTCTATACTTCTCCATGCTTTAGAGAGCTCACTAAGCAATAAGAGTGGTAAAAATGTTTTGTACTTTGAGATGATACGTACAATGTCGGTTAGCTTAAAAGCACAAAATACCAGTTGGTAAAGTTCAGTCAAGCCTTTCTCACAATCAACCATTAACACAAAAGGGTCTAAGCCATGTTGATAAATTACATATACAGTTGCGATACTTAGACCTACACTTTTGACCATATTCAAACACATTTATCATAATATTTGGTTTTAAACTTATCAGACTCTTCTTTTGTAGATCATGTTTCAGAACATCTGATTGGCCCTTTCAACATCCCATATGTAGAGCATGGCGTTTTTCCAGATGAACAGAGAAAGGTGTATTTTATGAATATATTTGGATATATTAATTAAGCAGATGGTTTTTTAAGATTTGGTTATAAGTTCCTTCCAGGGAGAAACATTTTTTTTTTCCTGTTAAATTGAATGGCCATCTGGATTGAATTAACTACATGCTCTAAATCTAGTCTATTTTCGGGTCTTTGTTATTAACCTCTTGCCTGGGAGTAATCTGGGCAACTTATGAGAATTTTAATGAGATAAGTTCAAAGGTCCCTTTAAAGTCTGCAAACTTATCCTTTAAAATATGGGATTTAAAATATGATTGAATTTTTTGTTGAAGTATATTAACATGAGTCAAGATAATTTCTACCCTGCATCATATAAATAAGATATAATACATCATACATTGACCTCTAAATGTTTGATTTCTGGTCAGCCAGTGTTTCTGTCTTAATTTCTTCACCAATAATAGAGGTTAAGAAAAGAATTTTCTAGTGTCTCTTTAAACTCTAAAATTCAATGAATCTATCAGATGCTGAAGTCACCCAAAGGGAAAGGAATTGCTACAAATCCTAACTTGCAAGTACAATTTTAAAGCTCAGACTCCAAGCTCTTGAAAGAGTTTCAGTGCCACAGAGGGGAATGAAAAAGAGACCTAACAGAACTTAAAAAGAGTAAAGGCTGAAAGAAAGGCAAAGAGGGATTCAGAGCTACTGAGCTCAGTGTCAGGAGTATGAATCATATTTACTCTGATTTCCTGTTTCTTTAGATGTTGAATCCCAAAAGAAGGTAGCTACCTTTCTGGCTGCTTCCTTCTAATTCTCCACACACACACACTCATATGTGCACACACACAGATACACATACACCACCATCTCATACTGTATATATGCTGGAGAAAAGTTATACTTTGTTTCTTAAAGTGTCCCATAGTTGTCTGGATTATTGCAGAACATTGTGAATTATAGAATTAGTTTAGACATCTTTCCAAAGTGACTCATGAAAATCAACCCAAATTAATGATGATTTCTTTCCTTGCTTATATTAGGTCCCTTGGTAATTCAAATGGTTAGAAAAAGATATTATATAAATAGAATGGCAGTTTTTTTTTTTCCTTTCATTGAAGGGAAGTAAAAAAAGTCTATTCATTCTTATCAAATTCTTACCAGGTAAGGTTTAATGAAAAGAAATCTTTGTTAAAATACTTGAAATTGTAAGAATGTTAATACAACATCACAAAGAGACATATTTCAGAGGTGTTGAATTTTACATTGAGGTAATAATTAGAAATTCTATATATTTTTTCTCCTTTCCTAAAATTATTTTCCTTAAATCATGTATTTTCTTGATTTGAAAGTGAATTTCTGTTATTGGTATTACTAATATGAAATGTTTTATAAAATGTTCTATACGTACTGTTTAACTACTTTAAATATTGGCCCTCTCCATTTCCATTTCATAAAAACTGTCACAAACTTAAGCATTAAACCTTATTTGGACTGAATATATTTATTTCAATATCATTATAGGACTAAAATACATTGATTTTTTACAAAAGGCTATAATTCTGTATTCTTCTGAAGAAAACTATATATATATATGAGTATATATATAGATAGATAGATATAGATATAAAACCGCAGTATAAAAATGCCATTATTTAATCTTACTCTCTTCAGATTTTATTCTTTTTGTTCCCTTTCTTTTTAGATATTTATGTTTGTTACCAAATATATTTAGGAGATGTACAAGCTTCATAAAAATGACCACATTTAATATACTGCCAACTTTTTAAGGAAGGGAATTATTTCTTATTCCTGTTCTTTTATTTTTTTTTTTTATTTTTTTTTATTTTTTTTTTTTTTGGTTTACATATTGGCATTTTGCACAAGCTTTCATTTGAAGAAAAAAAAAATCCCTAAAAAATGAAAATTACTGAACTAGCTAGAGAAACTTTGGGGTCTACCAAAAAAAACCTCTTGTTTAATAGGAACTTGGGTCCTATGACCTAGGTTTGAATCCCAACATAATTGATTACTTCTTTGTGATCCTGGGAAAGTAAACTAATTTCTCTAGAATTTACTCTTTTTTTTTGTTTGTTTGTTTGTTTTTTTTGTTTGTTTGTTTGTTTTTAATTTTTAGTTTTTTATTTTTTAAATTTTAAAATCTTTAATTCTTACATGCATTCCCAAACATGAACCCCCCTCCCACCTCCCTCCCCAGAACATCTTTCTGGGTCATCCCCATGCACCAGCCCCAAGCATGCTGCATCCTGCGTCAGACATAGACTGGCGATTCAATTCACATGATAGTATAGATGTTAGAATGTCATTCTCCCAAATCATCCCACCCTCTCCCTCTCCCTCTGAGTCCAAAAGTCCGTTATACACATCTGTGTCTCTTTCCCTGTCTTGCATACAGGGTCGTCATTGCCATCTTCCTAAATTCCATATATATGTGTTAGTATACTGTATTGGTGTTTTTCTTTCTGGCTTACTTCACTCTGTATAATCGGCTCCAGTTTCATCCATCTCATCAGAACTGATTCAAATGAATTCTTTTTAACGGCTGAGTAATACTCCATTGTGTATATGTACCACAGCTTTCTTATCCATTCATCTGCTGATGGACATCTAGGTTGTTTCCATGTCCTGGCTATTATAAACAGTGCTGCAATGAACATTGGGGTACATGTGTCTCTTTCAATTCTGGTTTCCTCGGTGTGTATGCCCAGAAGTGGGATTGCTGGGTCATAAGGTAGTTCTATTTGCAATTTTTTAAGGAATCTCCACACTGTTCTCCATAGTGGCTGTACTAGTTTGCATTCCCACCAACAGTGTAGGAGGGTTCCCTTTTCTCCACACCCTCTCCAGCATTTATTGCTTGCAGATTTTTGGATCGCAGCCATTCTGACTGGTGTGAAGTGGTACCTCATTGTGGTTTTGATTTGCATTTCTCTAATAATGAGTGATGTTGAGCATCTTTTCATGTGTTTGTTAGCCATCCGTATGTCTTCTTTGGAGAAATGTCTATTTAGTTCTTTGGCCCATTTTTTGATTGGGTCGTTTATTTTTCTGGAGTTGAGCTGCAGAAGTTGCTTGTATATTTTTGAGATTAGTTGTTTGTCAGTTGCTTCATTTGCTATTATTTTCTCCCATTCAGAAGGCTGTCTTTTCACCTTGCTTATATTTTCCTTTGTTGTGCAGAAGCTTTTAATTTTAATTAGATCCCATTTGTTTATTTTTGCTTTTATTTCCAGAATTCTGGGAGGTGGATCATAGAGGATCCTGCTGTGATTTATGTCTGAGAGTGTTTTGCCTATGTTCTCCTCTAGGAGTTTTATAGTTTCTGATCTTACATTTAGATCTTTAATCCATTTTGAGTTTATTTTTGTGTGCGGTGTTAGAAAGTGATCTAGTTTCATTCTTTTACAAGTGGTTGACCAGTTTTCCCAGCACCACTTGTTAAAGAGATTGTCTTTACTCCATTGTATATTCTTGCCTCCTTTGTCAAAGATAAGGTGTCCATATGTGTGTGGATTTATCTCTGGGCTTTCTATTTTGTTCCATTGATCTATATGTCTGTCTTTGTGCCAGTACCATACTGTCTTGATGACTGTGGCTTTGTAGTAGAGCCTGAAGTCAGGCAAGTTGATTCCTCCAGTTCCATTCTTCTTTCTCAAGATTGCTTTGGCTATTCGAGGTGTTTTGTATTTCCATACAAAGCTTGAAATTATTTGTTCTAGTTCTGTGAAAAATGTGGCTGGTAGCTTGATAGGGATTGCATTGAATTTGTAAATTGCTTTGGGTAGTATACTCATTTTCACTATATTGATTCTTCCAATCCATGAACATGGTATATTTCTCCATCTATTAGTGTCCTCTTTGATTTCTTTCATCAGTGTTTTATAGTTTTCTATATATAGGTCTTTAGTTTCTTTAGGTAGATATATTCCTAAGTATTTTATTCTTTTCGTTGCAATGGTGAATGGAATTGTTTCCTTAATTTCTTTTTCTACTTTCTCATTATTCGTGTATAGGAATGCAAGGGATTTCTGTGTGTTGATTTTATATCCTGCAACTTTACTATATTCATTGATTAGCTCTAGTAATTTTCTGGTGGAGTCTTTAGGGTTTTCCATGTAGAGGATCATGTCATCTGCAAACAGTGAGAGTTTTACTTCTTCTTTTCCAATTTGGATTCCTTTTATTTCTTTTTCTGCTCTGATTGCTGTGGCCAAAACTTCCAGAACTATGTTGAATAGTAGCGGTGAAAGTGGACACCCTTGTCTTGTTCCTGACTTTAGGGGAAATGCTTTCAGTTTTTCACCATTGAGGATAATGTTTGCTGTGGGTTTGTCATAAATAGCTTTTATTATGTTGAGATATGTTCCTTCTATTCCTGCTTTCTGGAGAGTTTTTATCATAAATGGATGTTGAATTTTGTCAAAGGCCTTCTCTGCATCTATTGAGATAATCATATGGTTTTTATTTTTCAATTTGTTAATGTGGTGAATTACATTGATTGATTTGCGGATATTGAAGAATCCTTGCATCCCTGGGATAAAGCCCACTTGGTCATGATGTATGATCTCTTTAATGTGTTGTTGGATTCTGATTGCTAGAATTTTGTTGAGGATTTTTGCATCTATGTTCATCAGAGATATTGGCCTGTAGTTTTCTTTTTTTGTGACATCTTTGTCAGGTTTTGGTATTAGGGTGATGGTGGCCTCATAGAATGAGTTTGGAAGTTTACCTTCCTCTGCAATTTTCTGGAAGAGTTTGAGGAGGATAGGTGTTAGCTCTTCTCGAAATTTTTGGTAGAATTCAGCTGTGAAGCCATCTGGACCTGGGCTTTTGTTTGCTGGAAGATTTCTGATTACAGTATCAATTTCCGTGCTTGTGATGGGTCTGTTAAGATTTTCTATTTCTTCCTGGTTCAGTTTTGGAAAATTGTACTTTTCTAAGAATTTGTCCATTTCTTCCACGTTGTCCATTTTATTGGCATACAACTGCTGATAGTAGTCTCTTATGATCCTTTGTATTTCTGTGTTGTCTGTTGTGATCTCTCCATTTTCATTTCTAATTTTATTGATTTGATTTTTCTCTCTTTGCTTCTTGATGAGTCTGGCTAATGGTTTGTCAATTTTATTTATCCTTTCAAAGAACCAGCTTTTGGCTTTGTTGATTTTTGCTATGGTCTCTTTTGTTTCTTTTGCATTTATTTCTGCCCTAATTTTTAAGATTTCTTTCCTTCTACTAACTCTGGGGTTCTCCAACTCTTCCTTTTCTAGTTGATTTAGTTGTAGAGTTAGGTTATTTATTTGACTTTTTTCTTGTTTCTTGAGGTATGCCTGTATTGCTATGAACTTTCCTCTTAGCACTGCTTTTATAGTGTCCCACAGGTTTGGGGTTGTTGTGTTTTCATTTTCATTAGTTTCTATGCATATTTTGATTTCTTTTTTGATTTCTTCTGTGATTTGTTGGTTATTCAGAAGTGTGTTGTTCAACCTCCATATGTTAGAATTTTTAATAGTTTTTCTCCTGTAATTGAGATCTAATCTTAATGCATTATGGTCAGAAAAGATGCTTGGAATGATTTCGATTTTTTTGAATTTATCAAGTTTTGATTTATGGCCCAGGATGTGATCTATCCTGGAGAAGGTTCCATGAGCACTTGAAAAAAAGGTGAAATTCGTTGTTTTGGGGTGAAATGTCCTATAGATATCAATTAGGTCTAACTGATCTAATGTATCATTTAAAGTTTGCGTTTCTTTGTTAATTTTCTGTTTAGTTGATCTGTCCATAGGTGTGAGTGGGGTATTAAAGTCTCCCACTATTATTGTGTTATTGTTGATTTCCCCTTTCATACTTGTTAGCATTTGTCTTACATATTGCGGTGCTCCTATATTGGGTGCATATATATTTATAATTGTTATATCTTCTTCTTGGATTGTTCCTTTGATCATTATGTAGTGGCCTTCTTTGTCTCTTTTCACAGCCTTTGTTTTAAAGTCTATTTTATCGGATATGAGTATTGCCACTCCTGCTTTCTTTTGGTCTCTATTCGCGTGGTATATCTTTTTCCAGCCCTTCACTTTCAGTCTGTATGTGTCCCTTGTTTTGAGGTGGGTCTCTTGTAAGCAGCATATAGAGGGGTCTTGTTTTTGTATCCATTCGGCCAGTCTTTGTCTTTTGGTTAGGGCGTTCAACCCATTTACGTTTAAGGTAATTATTGATAAGTATGATCCCGTTGCCATTTACTTTATTGTTTTGGGTTCGGGTTTATACACCCTTTTCGTGTTTCCTGTCTAGAGGATATCCTTTAGAATTTGTTGGAGAGCTGGTTTGGTGGTGCTGAATTCTCTCAGCTTTTGCTTGTCTGTAAAGCTTTTGATTTCTCCTTCGTATTTGAATGAGATCCTTGCTGGGTACAGTAATCTGGGCTGTAGGTTATTGTCTTTCATCACTTTAAGTATGTCTTGCCATTCCCTCCTGGCCTGAAGAGTTTCTATTGACAGATCAGCTGTTATCCTTATGGGAATCCCCTTGTGTGTTATTTGTTGTTTTTCCCTTGCTGCTTTTAATATTTGTTCTTTGTGTTTGATCTTTGTTAATTTGATTAATATGTGTCTTGGGGTGTTTCGCCTTGGGTTTATCCTATTTGGGACTCTCTGTGTTTCTTGGACTTGGGTGATTATTTCCTTCCCCATTTTAGGGAAGTTTTCAACTATTATCTCCTCAAGGATTTTCTCATGATCTTTCTTTCTGTCTTCTTCTTCTGGGACTCCTATAATTCGAATGTTGGAGCGTTTCATATTGTCCTGGAGGTCTCTGAGATTGTCCTCGTTTCTTTTAATTCGTTTTTCTTGTTTCCTCTCTGATTCATTTATTTCTACCATTCTATCTTCTATTTCACTAATCCTATCTTCTGCCTCCGTTATTCTACTATTTGTTGCCTCCAGAGTGTTTCTGATCTCATTTATTGTGTTATTCATTATATTTTGACTCTTTTTTATTTCTTCTAGGTCCTTGTTAAACCTTTCTTGCATCTTCTCAATCCTTGTCTCTAGGCTATTTATCTGTGATTCCATTTTGATTTCAAGATTTTGGATCATTTTCACTATCAATATTCGGAATTCCTTCTCCGGTAGATTCCCTACTTCTTCCTCTTTTGTTTGGTTTGGTGGGCAACTCTCCTGTTCCTTTACCTGCTGAGTATTCCTCTGTCTCTTCATCTTGGTTATATTGCTGCGTTTGGGGTGGCCTTTTTATATTCTGATAATTTGTGGAGTTCTCTTTATTATGGAGCTTCCTAACTTTGGGTGGGGTTCTATCAGTGGCTTGTCAAGGTTTCCTGGTTAGGGAGGCTTGTGTTGGAGTTTTGGTGGGTGGAGCTGGGTTTCTTCTCTCTGGAGTGCAATGGAGTGACCCGTAATGGGTTATGAGACATCAAAGGTTTTGGGATAATTTTGAGCTGCCTGTATATTGAGGCTCAGGGGAGTGTTCCTGTGTTGCTGGAGAATTTGGGTGGTATGTCTTGTTTTGGAACTTGTTGGCCCTTGGGTGGAGCTTGGTTTCAGTGTAGGTATGAAGGCATTTGATGAGCTCCTATTGCTTAATGTTCCCTGAATTCAAGAGTTCTCTAATGTTTTCAGGCTTTGGGTTTAAGCTTCCTGCTTCTGGTTTTCAGTTTTATTTTCACAGTAGCCTCTAGACTTCTCCATCTATACAGCACCGATGATAAAACATCTAGGTTAAAGATGAAAAGTTTCTCCACCTTGAGGGACACTCAGAGAGGTTCACTGAGTTACAAGGAGAAGAGAAGATGGAGGGGGTAGTTAGAGGTAACTGGAATGAGATGCGGTGAGATCAAGAGAGGAGAGAGCAAGCTAGCCAGTAGTCACTTCCTTATGTGCGCTCTATAGTCTGGACCGCTCAGAGGTATTTACAGAGTTATACGGGGAAGAGGAGAGGGAGGAAGTAGACAGAGGTGACCAGGAGGATAAGAGAGAGGAATGAGTAGGAGAGAGACAAATCCTGCCAGTAACCAGTTCCTTAGGTGTTCTCTACCGTCTGGAACACACAGAGATTCACAGAGTTGGATAGAGAAGAGATGGGGGAGAAAAGAGACAGAGGCCACCTGGTGGAGAAAGAGGAGAGGCCAGAGGAGGAGAGAGTGGACAAGTCAGTAATCTCGCTCTCAGGTAAACTTGGGTAGTGAAGTTTGGGTTTTTAAATGTACAAAATTGACAACAAAGATTAAAAATCTGGAGTAGAGGTTGGATTTTCAAAGATACAATATTAAAGAAAAGCAGAAGGAAAAAGGAAGAAAGAAAAAAAAAGAATTATTAAAAAACAAACAAACAAACAAAAAAACAAAACACCAACAACCATCCAAAGAGTATATATGGTGTTTGCCTTAAAAAAAAAAAAGTCTTTTTTTTTAAAAAATAGTAATACTAGGTTATAGAAATAAAAATTAGAGGAGAAATAGAAGACTTAACAATTAAAAAAAAGCTCGGAAAAAAAAGAAAAAAAAAGCAAAAGGCAAAAAAAAAAAAGAATGATTTTAAAAATATTTAAAAATTAAAAATATATCTGGCTCTTCTCTGATGTTATGGGCCGTGTGGGCTCACTTCCAAGGTGGTTCCCTCTGTTTAACTTCTTCTGTTTGCTGGTTTTTAGGCTCACTAGTTCAGTCGCGCTGTGGGGAGGGGGGATGCTGCAAACAAATAGCACTGCCGTGTGTACACAGTATCTCTGCCCCGCTTGACCTGTCCTTTCTCGCGGCGTACAAACCGCTCCGGCTCTACGATGCTCAGCCGGGAACCGTCTGGGGCCGGCCCTAGGCTGCGTGCACTTCCCCGGTCCAAGCCGCTCAGGTTCGGCCCTCAGGCAGCCCTCAGAGGCACAAATGCGGCTGGGACTGCGCTTTGTGCCCTTCCCAGGTCCGAGTAGCTCAGGAGTTTGGCGAGCGCGATCGCCGGGGCTTGTCACCTTTTCCGCCGCTACCGCTCAGCTCTCTGGGTGGACCGCTGGCGCACCCCGTGAGGCAGACTGTGACTGTCCAGCACCCCCAGAAGTCTTAGCAAAGGAGCCTGCTTGCAGTTAGGTAAGTAAAGTCTCTCCGGGTCTGCAATTGCCCCTTTCCAGTCCTTACGGCTCTGGCTGCCTGTCCCCGGCGGGGAATGGTCTGCAGCCGGCTTTTTCCGCTCCGTCCTTTGTTCTGTGCTGGGTCCTGGCGGTGTCTTATGTTCGAGCTTTTCGCGTGGTAGCTATCCCACAGTCTGGTTTGCTAGCCCAAGTTAGATCGTTCTGGTTGCGCGTGGGGCGTTCCTGCCCGATTCTTACAAAGCTCTGCAGCCCGCGCCTCCCGCGCGTCCCTGCCTCTATTCCTGTTCTTTTAACCAAATCATTAAAAAGTATTTGGCACAGAGGAAGTTATTAAGAAATATTTGTTGACGCTGATAAACACTTTTATTAGGGAGAATCTTCACAAAATGTATAGCATTTGATATACTTCTTGAAGAGAAAATCAAATATTCTTCCTCAGAAAAGAAATGTTTTCCAGTTATGCTTTATACTCATTAATATATATTTTCAAAATAGTTTTTTTTTGGGTATATGATTCTATAATCTATTCATTTTCATACCTCTCATCACGAGCGGGACAACCTCATAAGAATATATCAGAGAGGTGTTAGTGTTTTAGAGAATCATCTATCTGTTACAGTTACATGACCTGAGGATTAAAAGATAAACCATACAGTAGTTTTGATGAAGTTATATTAATTGGGAGCTTGGAGATAAAGAAGGTAATTAAAAAGATTAACTCTATAAGTAGTAACTCACATACAGCTATTTCCTTGTTTTGTAAAAATACATCGCTTTAGAGATATTTGCCCCAAACCTGTAAGAAGAACCGTTTTTAAGACCTTGAAAGTGAGCATATTTCTCATGTGACTTGATTTTTTCCCTTAAAAGGCATAGAGCTTCAATTTTAAAGATAGATTAAAACAAAACAAACAAACAAACAAAAAAAAACCACTCTAACGTTTTAAACCTTCACAGCTGGATAGATTCCACATTTGCTGAGGAGTTTCTATCCAACATCACTGTGATTAGTTTCTTCGACAGTGAAAGTGAAAGTCGCTCATTCGTGTCCAGTTCTTTGGGACCTCATAGAATATACAGTTTATGGGATTCTCCAGGCCAGGATACTGGAGTGGGTAGCCTTTCTCTTTTCCAGGGGATCTTCCCAACCCAGGTCTCCTGCATTACAGGTGGATTCTTTAAAGCTGGGCCACAAGGGAAGCCCAAGGATACCAGAGTGGGTAGCCTATCCCCTCTCCAGTGGATATTCCCAACCCAGGAATCAAACCGGGTTCTCCTACACTGCAGGCGGGTTCATTATCAACTGAGATATCTGGGAAGCCCATTTGGCCTTAAATACTCAACTATCTCAAAAGGTATTGGATACACTGGCTCTTTTTCTGGAAAGAACGTGAATGTATAGCCAGTAAACATCAAGCCTTTGATAGTTGCTTTTCTTCCTTCTGAATAAAAAGATAAGATGTATATGAAACACGGGATTAAAATTTTTACTTTGGCTTTAACAAAAGTCACATGCATTTTCAAAGCTATTAGCAAGTTAAGAGCAAATGTAACAGAGTCAGTGGGAAAGTCTCAGCTTTCCTGCAGTTTATCAAGTTATTCACATTATTTTATGAAGATTTAAACTTACAGAATAATATTCAGAAAAATAAACACTATCTTAAGTTTTGTAGTAACAGATCTGATAATATCTCCTGTTCATACTGCATTTTTGAACTGGATAGTTGAAGGAGATTCTCTAATATAAACTTCCCATATTACAGACAAATACAAGGATGCCATGAAATGACAGTCAGATGGTAACAGAACTGAGGGTCAAGTCCAAGGGCCCCAGTGCCAACTGGCACTTTCCAATATATTATGAAATATCTTTCTTTTTTTTAACTCTAAATCATTGCTCTAAAAGTTATAAATTTCCATTCAAATTTAGATAACGTACAATTTGCATAAGTTAATTTAAAATACAAATTTAAAACACTGAATTAAAAAAAAACACGTCTTAAAATTATGTTTGCAAGGAATAATGTTTGTTTGCTATCAGTGTACGGACTATAAAAAACAAAGCACTTTTTTTTTTTCTCTCTCTCTCTGTATGCTATTAAAAGCACAGGTTGCAGCTTCAGGGTCTGTTTTAGAAAACTTTCCAGTAAGAGAAGTCTAATAAACCACTGAACTTATTTAAGAATTTGCCTTGAAAGAATATTCAAATAACTGGCACAGCCTTGAGTTTTGAATTCATGTTAAAGCACTCTAGATTTGAATCTCTGAATTTATTACCTGATTTCTTTGACTGAAGGTTGGCTTGCAGACTGTTGTGAAAGACTGGCATGCAGATAGCTAAAGTTAATATTATGTTAAAGGTTTATTTTGGGAAAGCATTTTTGTGATACGAGAACACAGTTGTACTATTTGGAAAGCATATTCTGTCCAGATTTTAAAAAAATATATATATCATGAAAATTTCAACATACAGTTAAAATTCTAAGTAAGCTTATGTTTCAGAAATATTTCACCCTAAATTGTAGGATGTGCTTGTGTTAAACATATATACTAACTTTAGGCTTCCCTGGTAGCTCAGACAATAAAGACTCTGCCTGCAATGCAGGAGACTGAGGGAGGTTTAATCCCTGGGTTGGGAAGATCCCCTGGAGAAGGAAATGGCAATGCAGTCCAGTATTCTTGCCTGGATAATTCCATGGACAGAAGAGACTGGCAGGCTCCAGTCCATAGGGTTGCTAAGAGTCAGACTCGACTGAGCAACTAATGCTTTCACGCTATGATACTAATTTAGTATAGTATATTTGCTTTGTTTCCAGAACATTTAAAATTTTATAAGTGTTTATATATTATTTATATCACACAGGGTGAAATCTTTTATCAAAAGGTTAGTACTTGATATGATATTAGTAAAAGCAGTTGTGTATATAAAAGATATATCCTTTTAAATATAAATATATGAAATAATATACAGAAAAATATGAGTTACTTACGTGAAACATGGAATTCATAGGCATGGTACATGTAAGTCCAATTCACAAGTTGCTGCTTCTCTATAGAAGGAGAATATTTACTGGGTGGAAAGCCCATCAAAGTGTAACTGAGCAGGACTTTTGGGGGCCTTCCTGGGACAAGTCTTTCTCCATATCCTTTGCTTTAGCTCCTCTCTGCAGTACCCAGGTAACAGTATTCAATGCACATTTCTTAAATTGTTGTTGTTTTTTTTAACAGATGTAAAGACCCCTTACAAAATGAAGGAAGATGTTAAGTACTTCATGACCATAAGCACATAACTCCAGGCTTTCTGGAGCTTAAGAATTGATAATGTTAACCCCTGGGACACTGCCCTGTTACCTCACCATTAGCCAATCAGAGAATTGTGCATAAACTGACCACATACCCTGTGACCTCCCCTCCCTCATCTGGCTTTTAAAAATGATTTGCCTAATCTCTTCATGGAGCTTTGGATTTTTAAAGCATGAATTACCCTTACATGACCCTGCAATATACTATTATCTGCTCCAATTCCAACATTTCAGTTTGTTTGACTTCAGTGTGTCACGCATACAAACTTGCCCTAACAGATATATCCCTAAACTCACTTATTACTTAGATTTGTGTAAAGTTTTTGTATGTTCCAATGCCAGTAAGTTGCACACGTTATAAACTAATATTCACTAATAAGTGAGTTCAGTCACTAAGTCCTGTCAGACTCTATAACCTCATGGACTGCAACATGTCAGGCTTCCCTGTCATCTGACTCCTGGGGAGTTTGCTCAAATTCACCTCCATTGAGTCAATGATGCTGTCTAACCATCTCATCCTCTTTCACTCCCTTGTTTTTTTGCCTTCAATCTTTTCCAACATCAGGATCTTTTCCAATGAATTGGCTCTTTGCATCAGGGGACCAAAGTATTGGAGTTTCAGCTTCAGCATCAGTCCCTCCAATGAATATTCATGACATTTTCTTTAGGATTGACTGGTTGGATCTCCTTGCCACTGTTTCCACTGTTTCCCCATCTGTTTGCCATGAAGTGATGGGACCAGATGCCATGATCTTAGTTCTCTGAACGTTGAGCTTTAAGCCAACTTTTCACCCTATTTCTCTTTCATCAAGAAGCTCTTTAGTTCTTCTTCATGTTCTGCCATAAAGGTGGTGTCATCTGCATATCTAAAGTTGTTGATATTTCTTCTGGCAATCTTGATTCCAGCTTGTGTTTATCCAGCCAAGCATTTCACAAGAGGTACTCTGCATGTATTAAATAAGAAGGGTGACATCACACAGCCTTATCATACTCCTTTCCCATTTTTGAACCAGTCTGTTGTTTCATGTCCAGTTCTAATGGCTTCTTCTTAACATGCATATAGGTTTCTCTGGAGACAGGTAAGGTGGCCTGATACTCTCATCTCTAAGAATTTTCCGCAGTTTGTTTTGAGTCACACAGGCAAAAGCTTTAGTGTAGTCAATGGAACAGATGTTTTTCTGGAACTCCTTTGGTTTCTCCAAGATCCAGCAAATGTTCACATTTGATCTCTGGTTCCTCTGCATTTTCTAAACCCAGCTTGTACATATGGAAGTTCTAGGTTCATATACCGCCAGAGCCTAGCTTGAAGGATCTTCAGCATAACCTTGCAAGCATATGAAATGAGTGCAATCATATGGTATTTGCAACATTCTTTGGAACAGTCTTTGGAATTGGAATGAAAAACAGAGTGAAGTAAGCCAGAAAGAAAAACACCAATACAGTATACTAACACATATATATGGAATTTAGGAAGATGGCAATGACGACCCTGTATGCAAGACAGGAAAAAAGACACAGATGTGTATAACGGACTTTTGGACTCAGAGGGAGAGGGAGAGGGTGGGATGATTTGGGAGAATGGGAATTCTAACATGTATACTATCATGTAAGAATTGAATCGCCAGTCCATGTCTGACGTAGGGTGCAGCATGCTTGGGGCTGGTGCATGGGGATGACCCAGAGAGATGTTGTGGGGAGGGAGGTGGGAGGGGGGGTCATGTTTGGGAACGCATGTAAGAATTAAAGATTTTAAAATTTAAAAAAAAAATAGAAAAAAAAGAAAAAAAAAAAAAAGAAAAGAAAAGCAACCTTTTTCAGTCCTATGACCATTGCTGAGTTTTCCAAATTTGTTGACTTATTGAATGCAGCACTTTAATAGCATCATCTTTTAGGATTTGAAATAGCTCAGCTAGAATTTGGCCACCTCCATTAGCTTTGTTCCTAACTTTTCTTCTTAAGGTCCACTTGACTTCCCACTCCAGGTTGTTCTGCTCTAGGTGAATGACCACACCATCATAGTTATCTGTGTCATTAAGAGCTTTTTTGCACATTTCTTCTGTGTATTCTTGATAGCTCTTCTTAATCTCTTTTGCTTCTGTTAGTTCCTTACCATTTCTGTCCTTTGTATTTGATACTCTTTTAGAATTCCCTGGAAATATTAACCAATTAAAAAAAATACATTGACTTTCGTGGACATTAATTACCTAAGAGTGAAAATGAAACTCATCATTTTCCTTCCCTGAAGCTTTCAATTCAGGCCAGAAATATAACAGAAAGATCACTTTCAAATTCCCAAGGAGACATTTCTAAAATGACCACTCCCATTGTATTTGAAATATTAAAACTATTTTTACTCACTCTATTTTTCTTGTGTTGAGACAATTTTAGCTTTGTTTCCTTTCAAACTATAAATTAAATTATAAATATATGAAAATTATAGGGGATTGTATAGCAAAAATTAAAAAATAAACTTAAATAAACTAAAAAAAAATGTCTGGAATAAAAAATATAGCATGAATAATCTTCATTGATCCTGGTACTGAAAATGTCTGTTATTGTGTTCCTTAGAATATGTTTAGACAAAAGTTAGCCTCTCTTCCTAAGTGTCTAGAGCTGTAAAGGATTCCATTTATTTAAAATACAGAATTAATTTGCAGTATGCCATGCTGACTGGCATTAATGAGGCTTTGCTCAAGCAACATTACATGCAGTCCTTTTGTAATTTAAAATCTTTCAATGTCTTACTGCTCTTGTGAAATGGCTTTATAGTAAGGTAATAATACAAGGAAGAAACCGATGGAGAAATTATAAAGCATAGAATATTAGTATTTGAAGTGTACTTTCTGAGAGTTTTTATTTCTATGCATGCCCATAGCAACTGGGTCAAAGGGGGTACATAAAACTACATAGCATCCATGAACCACTTAAATAAAATGCTGTAATGTACAGAAAGCTACAATTTGTGGTCTTCATAACGGTAGTTTTGCACTGCTCTTCTTTGGTGAGTAATGACCTACAACTGTATCCAGTTTATCTATATTATATTAGAGAGCTTAGTAGTAATTGCTTATAAAACAATTTATAACTGGATGTGAGGAAATATATGACCTTATTCATGTATGTATTTGTTTATTTATCAAAATTGAGTTCACACTCATGTAGCCAGTACCCTGGCACACTCAATGTTCAGTTCACAGAAGTTTGCTTTGCTGTTTAGAGGAAAGCTGTTGCGTAATTTTGACATAGGATGCTATTGCTTAATTTTTAACTAAATTACCAAAATTTCTATAGGACTATAAAATTATTTTCCTTTTATTCCAAACTTTATTAAGTATTATGTTGATAAAAGAAGATAAAATTCAGCTTAATGTAGCCCCTTCAAAAACTTTATGATTCTTTTGGGAATATATTTTTACCTCTATCTCAAGCTCTTCATTTGTCAATTGTCCATTAAAAAAAGCCTTGAAAGTCATTGCCTAGAAGGAAAGCATGCAATTTTCAGATATCCTCAGTAAATGAACAATATACAGAGTTGCTAAATCTTTTTAGTAACCAAAGATATTTATACCTATATATTGCTTTCAAATACCACTTAAGCAATAACACATTGGGAGAAAGCTATTTCTTGGATATGATACCTCTCACTTATACTTTTTTATTAAATTGTTACAATTGTTTGAAAAATGTCTGTCAGTCTATGATAGAGTTCATTAAATTTTGAAATAGCTTATGAAGAATTCCTAAACAAAAGGAAAGTTTCATCTGATACTTTAACTTAAATTACTTACTGAATTTCATCAAACATTAGTTCCACATTCTTATTTTTCCAATCCTCTGTTTAACTTATATTTGTTATGATTTTTTACAAAATATTCCTATATTTTAACTGTTTCAGAATAAATTGATTCCATTTAGTGTATTATAATAATAGTAGCTAGAGGTAAATATTATACTAATATTTTAAAAGTAACCTGCTTGCATAACAAAGTGCACAATAAGAAATACTTATTTTTGTCTGTTAATACCACTTATTACAGGAAACTATAATTGAGGGAAGCCATCTGGTCTATTTAATGGCCTATGCCAAAAGGCTATATAAAATCAGCCTTTGTTTTCTCATAAATTCCACATGGAGCAGTCAACTTCTCCCTGTTCATTGAGCAACAGTGACTGCCTCCATCTGGCTAGCCTCTGTAAACCTGGACTAAAAATGGAAATGCTTGTTGGGACAGAGGAGAAACCAAGTGCTATTAAGGATGGAAGGGGAAGATGTACCTTTGGGACTTCAAGAAAGGAGAAGAAAGGCTATCTCCAGACTGAAAGGAGATATAGGATGGGGACTGTGAGAAGAGTGGAAGGGAATTTACACACACCAGAGGGCTATTGGCCAGTTCAGGTAGTTTTGAAGTAGATCCCAGTTAACTTGCATACGCTGGGGGTGTCTGATGCCCTGAAAGAACCAAGACTGGATAGGCAAAGTCTTCTGGGTAGTCAAATTGTGCAGGGCCCAAAAGTTGAACAGGAGCTAATTTTTTCATATATGCGGTAGATCAATTCAAATGTATACACTTATGTGACATATTATTTTGAAGAAATTGCTTCCTGCCATGAATTACTAAGGGCTTCCCTTGTGGTTCAGCTGGTAAAGAATGTGTCTGCACTGTGGGAGACCTGGGTTGATCCCTGGGGTGGGAAGATCTCCTGGAGAAGGGAATGGCTGCCCACTCCAGTATTCTTGTCTGGAGAATTCCATGGACTGTATAGTCTATGGGGTCGCAGAGTCGGACACGACTGAGGAACTTTCAGTTCACTTCACTTCATGAATTACTAAAGGTCCAGTTTGATAAACAAAGCATGATGACTAAATCCACTGCTTTTTAAATTGTTTTTACTACAGGTACTCTCTCAATCTATGGGACAAACGTACTATATTTTTGTCTTAGCATTTACAACACAAAATGTAGGTTTGGGGAATACTCATTTTGCAATGAATTTGTCTGCTGGCGACAAAAGACTGAAAGAAAAAAGAAAATAGCTACCAAGAAATTACTACTCAGGGAGTTAGAAGCCAAAATAATCAAGGTGAATGTAAGTCTCTGTAAAAAGTTTTGCTTTTTTTTTTCATGTATTCTTTCATTTCACTTAAAATTTTCACTTAAAATGCTTATAAAATACCTCATAATGCTGCAGGCATTGTAGTGAATTGTCAACAGGAGGATCATGTTCTCTTGTGAAATGAAAGAAAACAAAACATATTCAGAGAAAGTGGCCACAGTACCCTAGGAAGAAAACCAGCATGTTCCTCAACTAGCTTTAGAAAAACATTTTCTACTGAAAAGGAGAGGATTGATCCTGAGCCAGATCTGAAGAGATTTATCTTCCACATAGTACCTTTACTTCTGTAGATGCATTATTTCAAGATTTTATAGATTATAAAGCCCTTTTTATAACCATTATCTACAATTTTGTTGAGGTGGATGGAACAAATTTTTAACAAAGCTATGCTAATTCTTTTTCTATGTACTGACTCATTTTCAGGTATTTGAAAAACTCAGAAAAAGTAAAGAGAAGTAAGGAAAATACCTATGTCCCTAGTACCCCGAATTAACATATGCTAATATTTTATGATATTTCTGTCTCCAATTTTTTTAAGAAAAAATACTTGTTTTAAGGAAAAGAAGGGGGGCAAAGCATTTTTTTAAAAAACAAAATAAACAAGCAGATACCTTTTCGCTACTGATGCAGGTGACATTCTCTTCTGCATCCTTTTGTCTGCATGCATGCTCAGTTGGTTCAGTCATGTCTGACTCTTTGTTACCCAATGGGCTTCAGCCTACCAGACTCCTCTGTCCATGGGATTCTCCAGGCAAGAATACTGCAGTGGATTACCATGCCTTCTTCCAGGGGATCTTCCTGACCCAAGGATCAGACCCGTGACTCTTACCTCTCCTGAACTGATAGCCAAGTTCTTTACCACAAGGACCACTTGGGAAGCCCTTGGATCCTTTTATGGTTCATCATTTTTCCTTATTCTACATAAGTTATCTCTACACTGCCATCTGTTTTTCTATGATTTTAAAACTAAATACTATTTCTGTGGTGTTTGGCTTTAAAATTTATTATACTGCATTTTCACTTTAAATCAAAATGTGCATTACACAAGGCAACTACCTAGGTGTGAACACACCTTAATGATCATTTTAGCTTTGTTTTCCAAGCATATTTAAGAATGACAGGACAATAAGCCAATAAAGAAGGATTCATAGAAGATATTAGAGAGAAACAGGAAATACAAACTCAAGGCTTCCTGATTTGAGACGGAATAAGTTTCAGGACATTCAGTGATTAGAACAAATTTTCAGAAATCAGAGCATATGCTGTGGATCTCTTAAAATATAAACTTTATCAGTTTCCTGAAATACTCATAAAAATATATGGCTTCATATAAGCATGTTTAGGAACATTTTAAAAGCCCTTCCTTTGTCTGTTTATGAATAGTAAATGGTTCATGTGTCTATTTGAGAAATTATTTTAGAATTGGGAACCAGTGGAGAATGCCATCAGAAAATGTACTTCCTAAGGAAGTAAGCTTCATTTTCTCCAAACTTCTCAGTTTTAGCAATGACAATACCAACATGAACAGTTACATGATTCCAGAAGGAAAGCATGAGCGATAAAAGGACATCCAGGAGTTCGTGGGCCCTTGCAGGGCGAGTGACACAAATGCATCTGGAAGGAAGGAATTATCAGTTGTGTCAAGTGAGCAGAGGACTGTGAATTGCCCTTCAGTTACTATAAGAGGTGATAAAATCGACACACAAGGGCTCTACAAAGGAATGGGTGGAGAGATTGAAGATACCAAGTGCAGACAAGTCTTTAGATTTGTTTCTGCAAATGTGAATCTTTTACTGATGTTTAGAACTTTTGTATTAAAAATAGAAGAATGTTTACTAATTCTTCATGAAAGCAATCTCTAGTTTCTTAAGACAAATAGGAATAATAGTTTCTGTGAGAAGCTTTAACAAAAGGAATTGTTATTTAATGAAACCTATAGCATAAAAACACAAGGTGGCTGCCTGTATAATGACTGCACAGATTTTATAATAACACAACTGATTTTTGGGAAACAACCTCCAATTTGCAAGAAGGTAGGAGGAGTAAGAGGCTACTACTATAGAGCTGGGTGGAAAAATGTAAAGAATCCCCATTGTAGCAAAGAAAACAGCAGTGTTTAACTTAATGGTTATAAAATTTTTCATAAAACTTTTGTTGCTTTTGTTACTATTGTAGTTTTTCTCTTGATATATTGAGTATGAAGTACTTCCTTAGGAATTTGTATCAAAAATGAACTAATATTCCTCATTTTGAGCCAGATTTGTGTAGGTATTTCTATTGATAGTGAATGACAATTTCCCAGGAACTATGACAAGTGTTTAAGGGAGGGAAGAGTTATACACATAATAAAATAGATATTATTAAATGGAAAATATCAAATAGAATTGAAAGTATAAAATAAATGTATTTACATTGATCTCCATTTAATATGATTGTTGTTAGAAAACTCTACCTCTCAAGTTTGATGTACTTATGAATCCCTCAGTGTTAAATCTGATTTAGCAAATCTATGTTGACCATAACTCATTTAATAGTTATTCATATCAAATTTGGAAAATGGAAGAATTTTATTTGATGAAATCTCAAGACGTTTAAATAAACTTTCAATCTATTTTCAGCTGCAACTGTCATTGAAATAGAAACTTGTTGGGAAGAATACATAGCAATTAAATTGTTTTTCCCTTAAGAATGTGTTTCTTTAATGTTTGGGCTATTAATAATATTGGCTCTCAAAATATTCTTTACAGTGCTATTTTTGCTTTCTTTTTCACTCTGATTCATAGATTTGTAATCCCCAGAGGCCTCATAACACTGAAAAAATTTAAAAAGTGATGAAATTACAGTGAATTAAACTTTTCCTTGGATGCCATTAACTTTTCTGTTAATGCCTCTGTTTATGAGGCTGCTAAAGAATTAGACACAAGAAAGGGATTGTGGTAAAATCTTGTTTAGATGGAAGGACTTACCTGAGTATAAGTTGTAATGCAAATGCATTCATTTTGCTTATATCATGTCTCTACCTTAGGGAGGTAGGGAAGGAATGAAGATAAAAGCTGACCTTTGGCACGCACTGTATATAAAATACCATTCCATTATTTGGTTGTCATCTCTCATATTACAGTCCAATTCTGTAACTTCTCATCATTGGTCTAACCATTAAATTTCATGTACTAATAGCCCCTGTCCCTATCCTCATGGCGTAGCTCACAGGATCCATGGTTAAAGCATTATTGAACTATCTGAAGCTCATAGGCAAGTCTGGGGAATTCATGTCTCTAGCCTTTACATATGCTGATTGTTCTGTCCTAAATGTACTGGCCATGATTCCCTCATCAGCACATTTTTCAAGACTAGACTCACTGGAGTCTCACAGTTCTCTTTTCTCTGTCCCTTAGCAACTTATGCATATCATGACGGTTCTTTGTTTCCAATTATGACTTCACTGCTAGTGTAAGACCATTGCAGATATGAAATACCATACCTTGGGTGAAACACTAAAATCCTGAATCAAACCATGCACTCAGCAATATCTGATGATCAAACAAATGAACAAATAGAATAGAAGATGTGAATGAATAAGCAAATGAATAAATCCCTTAAGGGAGAAATGTCAGGATAGCCAAAGTCCAAGTCGTTACATAGGAGTGATTTCACTGGTCAAATCCTTGCACAGAGGCCTTTGAATCTATCTGAACCTCTGCACTCCCCATCTGTTAAAGTAGGATTACATTTTCTACCTCTCTCTGCAGAGGTTTCTTGTGGATAATACATAAAATTCATATGTAAAGATATAAAGTATTATGCAAACATAGGATTTTTTTTTCCAATTTCAGAGGCATTGTGAGGCATCCAAAAAAAAAAGTCACCTAATCCACAATGGGTTAAATAAGGAGAAGGATTAACAAGAGATCAGATTGAAAGAGGAGTGAGGCTAAAATTCCCTATAGTGTCCTGAGGCCGGAAAAGAAATGAAAACCTTAACCCAGGGATTCTAAACTCTTGGCTACACACAAGAATTACCTGGGCATTTCAAAAATAGTTTTGCCTTAGCTCTAATTTATCTGGCATTAAGTGGGGCTCAGTCAGTGACACTTTTTAAAGTTCCCTGGGTGATTCTAACATACAGGCAGGATGAGAACCACTGCTGGGCCACAGGAATTGCGGACACGTTTCTAAGGAGAGAAACTGCATAATACATGAGAGGTTTTAAAAAGATTAATCAGCATGAGTAGATATGAGGAAAAGTGGGAAACATGAACTGAGAGATTAAAGTGTCTAAGACCATCATAGATGAAGAATAACTGTTTTAAAACTGAAACTTTTTTGAAAGCTGATATCTCTCATTGTGGAGAGATACCAAAGATTGGCCTTCAAAATTAACAGTGAACTTACTCAGAAAACTCAGGCACATTTGAAGAATTAATACTGGGAGACCAGCGTTAAGCAAAGGAGAAAAGGAAAGATGTAAGCATCTGAATGCAGAGTTCCAAAGAATAGCAAGAAGAGATAAGAAAGCCCTCTTCAGCGACCAATGCAAAGAAATAGAGGAAAACAGCAGAATGGGAAAGACTAGAGATCTCTTCAAGAAAATTAGAGATACCAAGGGAACATTTCATACAAAGATGGGCTCGATAAAGGACAGAAATGGTCTGGACCTAATAGAAGCAGAAGATATTAAGAAGAGGTGGCAAGAATACATGGAAGAACTGTACAAAAAAGATCTTCATGACCCAGATAATCATGATGATGTGATAACTAATCTAGAGCCAGACATCTTGGAATGTGAAGTCAAATGGGCCTTAGAAAACATCACTACGAACAAAGCTAGAGGAGGTGATGGAATTCCAGTTGAGCTGTTTCAAATCCTGAAAGATGATGCTGTGAAAGTGCTGCATTCAATATGCCAGCAAGTTTGGAAAACTCAGCAGTGGCCACAGGACTGGAAAAGGTCAGTTTTTGTTCCAATCCCAAAGAAAGGCAATGCCAAAGAATGCTCAAACTACTGCACAATTGCAGTCATCTCACATGCTAGTAAACTAATGCTCAAAATTCTCCAAGCCAGACTTCAGCGATACGTGAACTGTGAACTCCCTGATGTTCAAGCTGGTTTTAGAAAAGGCAGAGGAACCAGAGATCAAATTGCCAACATCTGCTGGATCATGGAAAAAGCAAGAGAGTTCCAGAAAAACATCTATTTCTGCTTGATTGACTATACCATAGCCTTTGACTGTGTGGATCACAATAAACTGTGGAAAATTCTGAAAGACATGTGAATACCAGACCACCTAACCTGCCTCTTGAGAAATCTGTATGAAGGTCAGGAAGCAACAGTTAGAACTGGACATGGAACAACAGACTGGTTCCATTAGGAAAAGGAGTACGTCAAGGCTGTATATTGTCACCCTGCTTATTGAACTTCTATGCAGAGTACATCATGAGAAACACTAGGCTGGAAGAAACAGAAGCTGGAATCAAGATTGCCGGGAGAAATATCAATAACCTCAGATATGCAGATGACACCACCCTTATGGCAGAAAGTGAAGAGGAGCTAAAAAGCCTCTTGATGAAAGTGAAAGAGGAGAGTGAAAAAGTTGGCTTAAAGCTCAACATTCAGAAAACAAAGATCATGGCATCTGGTCCCATCACTTCATGGGAAATAGATGGGGAAACAGTAGAAACAGTGTCAGACTTTATTTTGGGGGGCTCCAAAATCAGTGCAGATGGTGATTGCAGCCATGAAATTAAAAGACGCTTACTCCTTGGAAGAAAAGTTATGACCAACCTAGATAGCATATTGAAAAGCAGAGACATTACTTTGCCGACTAAGGTTCGTCTAGTCAAGGCTATGGTTTTTCCTGTGGTCATGTATGGATGTGAGTGTTGGACTGTGAAGAAGGCTGAACGCCGAAGAATTGATGCGTTTGAACTGTGGTGTTGGAGGACTCTTGAGGGTCCCTTGGATTGCAAGGAGATCCAACCAGTCCATTCTGAAGGAGATCAACCCTGGGATTTCTTTGGAAGAAATGATGCTAAAGCTGAAGCTCTGGTACTTTGGACACCTAATGCGAAGAGTTGACTTACTGGAAAAGACTCTGATGCTGGGAGGGGTTGGGGGCAGGAGGAGAAAGGGACGACCCAGGATGAGATGGCTGGATGGCATCACGGACTCGATGGACATAAGTCTGAGTGAACTCTGGGAGATGGTGATGGACAGGGAGGCCTGGCGTGCTGTGATTCATGGGGTCGCAAAGAGTCGGAGACGACTGAGCAACTGAACTGAACTGAGCATTTTACAAATTACACCTAAATCACTAAGATTATAAACAGAGGTTAAATGTAATCACCATTTGTTTTATTACCCAAAACAAGTTCCCAGAGGAGGTAGGTTTTAAACAGGGTTAAAATTATATTGTTGTAGAGAGGACAGGCATATATTCTTTTTCATGACAAAGGTTTCTAATATAGGCTTGGGTTTCAGAGTCATGTTTTCCTACTCTGCTATATTGCAGAGTCTCTTAAACAAACAAAAAATTAGGTAATTAATAATTGAGTTGTTTGACATTAATGAAAGATATTCTGAAATTATTTTCAGAATATTTGCTCTTTCTCTGTTTAAAATAAAAATATTTAAGCTTTAAAACATGTAATGTGAATAGTTTAAAATATGTATAACTATATAAAATATAAAATGGTGGTTTTGAGATTAAAATATACTGACCTTGATTATGCTAAACTCTAAAACTCACTTGCTTTTGAAAATGTTTTTAAAAGTAATTTTTTAATTTTGTTTTTTTTTGGCATGGGGAAAGTAACGTTTCACTGGTGAACCAAAACAGTGGCATTCTACCTTGAAAAATATTTTCTTACCTACTTATGTCATAAAAATCTGTGCATAGCTTTGTAGTCTTATGGGAGAGGAAAGGTTATATGTCAATGATGAGCCTTTTGGGGAGGTATTACAATGTTTTTTATTAAAGTGGAAACCTTAGAAACCCAATATTATGTTTAATAAATGATCAAGTGGCCATGAAACTAGTAAGAGATTTGGGAAAGAAGGAGGCAAGGATAACAGAAAGTAAAGTATATCTTGTTTTCACACAAAACAACTTTTGGAGGAATATGGTAAATAATCATTTTAACAATTTCATGGAGAAAAGCCAAGCCATTCTATGATATCTTGTTTTAAAATTCATATTCATTTATAGGTAAATTAATTTAGTCAACATGTTTTTAAAACTATTTTACATTTTCTACAGAAAAAAAATGAAATAGCACTTTAAGACCTTTAACTTTTAATTTTTTAGTTTTGTCTATTTCAAGTGTATAAAGGACATAGATATGGTAGATAAGATATGAGGAATGATCCTAGAAAGCTGAGTAGTAGCCCAACTTTGGGAAAAAATATTTTTATATCTCATTTCTCTCATCTGTAACTGGGGATAATAATATCTATGTCACAGTTTAATAATATGTGATATATATCAAGCATTGGAATAATACCTCACACAAATAATTATAGCATACAAGTTTTAGCTACTAAAATCATAAGTATAGTAAGTAAATATTGCAATAGAAGGAGTAAAATAACTACATCTTAGATTTCTTTAGTTTTAGTGAAAACACAATTTGTTTATCCTGGGACCATTTTTTACCTTTTTGGTAAAGGCTCAATATGGATGCATGTACTTGAGGAAGACTCCTGATAGTTCACAGGGACCGTCTTCATTAGAAGCTTAGCAAACAACCATGTCTCTCAATAGACACTCTTAATATGGAATAGTTTGTCACAATTATTTGGTAATCTCTTTCAGTGTAACTCACACAACAAAAGTGACAATATTCCTGTCACTCCTCAGAAATGTCCCAGCTCTGCGGGTTTCCATATTCAGGAGAATGAAGAAGGCCATTACGAGGTATGCCATAATTCTATGGAGATGGTGTTGGTACTGAGCAATTTACATTTTCCTAGTGTGATTTTAAATACTTTAGTTAACTTATAAATATGTTCTTTGCTGACCTTCTTTTATGGTCGTATTTTTATATTAGTATTTTTAAAACAATTTAAAATAAACTGTTAGAACAAAAGGGAAGAATAACCTTTTTCTCTTCTGGGAATTGTCGAACTATAAAATATAGTGCTCTTGTCATTGACTGTAAAGTGTTGCATTTTAACAAATTTTGGAGAAAGTAATGAGCAACTTTCTTTTTAAATGTTTTTAATTCAAATTTTTAGTTGAGCTAAAAATGCCCACATTCATTTGTTGAAAGACTGATTTGCTTCACCTGCTGTACTCAAGGAAGGCAATGATGTTTAACAAGAAGAGGTTAAATTGGGGTTTTCATTAATCTTTTATTTTTTAATGACTTTTTCTCAGCTTGATCCTGTATTTTCCTTTATATTAGAATTAAAAATAAAAATAATCATTTTTTCTTTTTTCTCTTAATGTGTTCATTGTATAATATTCTTTTATTTATTTATTTATTTATTTATTTTTAATTTTGGGAGAGCTATTACAGTACCAATTTTTCTAGTATGGCTGAATGTACAAATCCATTAATTTTTGTTAAAAATTGTGATATGAAACACATAGCATGAAACTTACTATTTTAATCATTTTAAGTATATAGTTTAATAGTGCTAAGTATGTTCACACTGTGCAATAAAAGTTCCACATTTTTAATGAATTGTGTTTTAATCGTTGACTTTAATATTAATGCACACATATTTGTTTCACCTATTTTCTCCTATCATAGATGTAAAAGATGATGGATTGATAGATCATATGTATT
Organism: Ovis canadensis; assembly: GCF_042477335.2. NCBI lineage: Eukaryota > Metazoa > Chordata > Mammalia > Artiodactyla > Bovidae > Ovis > Ovis canadensis. The sequence continues at coordinate 54,486,260 of NC_091254.1, read as the reverse complement.
GGTATAAATGTATGTGCGTACTGGTGTTTTTGTGTTTATTCTGTTTTCTCATTAAAGCTAGTTTTTTTTTTTCCCCTCTATTCCCTTAAATGTATTGAAAATGTTTTGATTATTGTTAGTAGTACAGCGTTTTTGCCAGCTAAAGTGATATATCATTGCTAAAGCCCCAGGTATAATGTAGGTCAGAGAAACTACTTTGGTTAATAGAAATTTGATTGAACAAGCAACTTCTTTTTGGATATACCATTAACTGAGGTGGACAAAATGACATTTGGGGAAGCTAATCCCCTAATTCCTCCTGCATATATTTTTCTTTTTATTTGTGTAGATCTAACTATCTAGCAACATTCTTCTAAACTACAGAATATAGTCTTCCCATTTTACTTTTATTTTCTTTTTCTTTCTCCAAAACCTTTATCATTTGACAGGTGAGAGAAGAATTTTAATTTTTAACCTTTTGATTATTCCTTATCATTAAGTGTTATGGGTCTAGAACACAGGGATTTGTGCCATTACTCACCCTTATTTCATCCAATAATAACTCAATTACTCTATTGAAGAAATAAATGTTTCATTCATAAATGTTCATGTAAATCTTTAAAGGGCCCATTCAGATGTTTAAACCCATCAAAATCTAATTTTAAATTCCTAAGAATTATATTCATTTTTATATCATTTTCATTTCTGCAATTTTTGAGTAAAGAATCCGTATCTCCCAGAGACCTCTAGGATTTCCCAAGAGGGTGAAATAGAGAAATCATTGATTGAACACTATTCTTACTTTTGTGTAGAAAATAAATGAGTTATGATTAAAATAATTTTCTATGAACCAATTTTTTTTTCTTCTCTAGATATTTTATAAGTTCCAAAGCACAGGAACACAGTGTGTATAGAGTTTATTTGACTAAATTTCTAAGGAACATTGCCAAGAAAAAATGATACTCAGAATTATGATGTTGATTTATATTATGACTCCAAAAATCAAAGCTGAGAATTTATAACTAAAGGCAATTATGATATACAAAGTTGGTGCTTGCACTACGCTGTTATTTTTCTTCATATTGAATACTGAGCTAAGCTTATGTAAACATAAGTATATTCTTAATTTTCAATTTTCTAACAATTATATTTTCCCTTCTTAATCAACTTAAGTTAAAAAAAGGCATATTTGCTCTTCTTATCATAATAATTTTTGTGTATATCTACTCATTTTTATCATATCTACTCATTCAAGTAAAAATTTGTATCATATCTACTCATTTGTATCATATCTACTCATTCAAGTAAAAAGTAATATTTTATGTCAATTCATGTTTATTAATCTGAATGAAACTATTAAATTTATACTATGACATTAGATATAAAATAAAACCAAGGCTGATATGACTAACAAGATTTTAATCACACTTAAATTATCCCTCTTAATTTATATATAACAATTATTATGTACAGGGAGATTTTAATATCAGCTATTGGACAATTTTTATACCAAACACTATTCTAAGGATTCCATATGTATTACAAAATTTCATCTAATCTATTTCTGAATATAAAACATGCTATGATTTTATGTACCACTAGGAAAAAATGGCTATTAATTAAATGCTGCTGCTGCTGCTGCTGCTAAGTCGCTTCAGTCGTGTCCGACTCTGTGCGACCCCATAGACAGCAGCCCACCAGGCTCCACCATCCCTGGGATTCTCAAGGCAAGAACACTGGAGTGGGTTGCCATTTCCTTCTCCAGTGCATGAAAGTGAAAAGTGAAAGTGAAGTCGCTCAGTCGTGTCCGACTCTTAGTGACCCCATGGACTGCAGCCTACCAGGCTCCTCCGTCCATGGGATTTTCCAGGCAAGAGTACTGGAGTGGGGTGCCATTGCCTTCTCTGAATTAAATGCTAATAAATGCTAATTTATGATTTTTTAATGTGTGTCTTCCTTAATATATATATATTGAAATACAGGAAATTTTCATATTACAATTATTAAAATATAGCTCATTTAATTCTGACAACAATCCTATTAGGTAGGTACTATTATTATCATTACCTTTTTACAGATGTGGCCACTGAGACACACAGAGCGTAAGTAATTTTTCTTAAAATCACACAAATAGTTATTAGTGAAAATGGAGTAAACCAGACCAGCAAGATTTTAGAAACTTCAAGTAATTACCCTGTGATAATGTCTAAGGAAAAAAAAACAAAATCACAGGATATTTGACTGTTAGGAACCATCACATTTATATATTCATGTTACTGAAGCATAATTTGAAGACTAGAAAGATGGAATAGCTTGCCCTGGGTCACAGAATTAGCTAGAGATAAGCACTAGAATTTGATCCAGATTTTCTGATCCTGGAGTGATCTAATAGCTAACTTCAAGCTGCATAAAATTTTTCCAAGCCAAGTGTCAAAGAAAATAGTTCCAAAATTAGATTTCAAGTAAGGTGTGGAATTTAAACTAACTGTCATGTTTAAGTTTTATCTTCTTGTCAAGCCTCTGTCATCGTAAACACAGAACACCATAATGGTTAGAATAGAGGCAAAAAAAAAAAAAAAGTGTACCTTCTTTTCATGCCATAAATGCATATTACCCTTGCAAAGCATCTTTGATCTATAAATTTTATTGCTATTTGCCTTTATTATACTCAATTCCCCTTTCCCAGTAAACTGCATTAAACATAAACAGATAGAGCTCTCAGTGTCTATACCCTGCAATCTGTAGGAAAATGTCTCATAGTTATTGAAATTCACACAAGACTGCATCTCAGTATGAGTAGATGCTCCCTGTCACTGTTTTTGATGCTTGAGCTAAAGTATTTTTACAAAATGGTCTAGTGTTCAGTGTATGAATTTTTGAGATAAGACTTTTTCTCTTGTAGCAAAGAAATCCAAAAATCAATGTCAGATGAAAATCTTAGCTCTAAGAGTTAGGAAGATTGGTGGAAGAGTTTTAAAATGTGTGAACTTTAGCTGCCAGACTTTGGAAATGTGGCAGCTATCACAAGTGTGAAATTCATGGGTGCAGATGGTTGATTAAGATATCCCAGGATGGACCACTGCTATAAATCTATAGGCCAAGATTGGGAAAACCATCTTGATAAGGGAAATATTTTTGACCCTTTAGGTAAATTTATAACACAAGTTTTGCTGGATTCAGAAGTTTATAGAAGTTAAATATGATTGGTTTCACAAACAACCCAGTGTGTGATTTGATGGAAATATTTAAAAAACAAAACATCAAATGGAGAGTGGAGCATGTGGTAAGAGAACTACAATATATTAAATTATTACCACATCTTACATTTCACATTCATAACCTTAGGACAGTATTCCTCCAGTTCAGTTCAGTTCAGTCTCTCAGTCATGTCCAACTCTTTGCGACTGCATGAACTGCAGCACGCCAGGCCTTCCTGTCCATCACCAACTGCCAGGGTCCACTAAACCCATGTCCATTGAGTTCGTGATGCCATCCAACCATCTCATCCTCTGTCATCCCCTTCTCCTCCTGCCCTCAATCTTTCACAGCATCAGGGTCTTTTCAAATGAGTCAGCTTTTCACATCAGGTGGCCAAAGTAGTGGAGTTTCAGCTTCAACATCAGTCTTTCCAATGAACACCCAGGGCTGATCTCCTTTAGGATGGACTGGTTGGATCTCCTTGCAGTCCAAGGGACTCTCAAGAGTCTTCTCCAACACCACAGTCCAAAAGCATCAATTCTTCAGTGCTCAGCTTTCTTTATAGTCCAACTGTCACATCCATACATGACCACTGGAAAAACCATAGCCTTGACTAGACAAACCTTTGTTGACAAAGTAACATCTCTGCTTTTTAATATGCTATCTAGGTTGGTCATAACTTTCCTTCCAAGGAGTAAGCATCTTTTAATTTCATCACTGCAGTCACCATTTGCAGTGATTTTGGAGCCCAGAAAAATAAAGTCAGCCACTGTTTCCACTGTTTCCCCATATATTTGCCATGAAGTGATGGGACTGGATAACATGATCTTCGTTTTCTGAATGTTGAGCTTTAAGCCAACTTTTTCACTCTTGTCTTTCTCTTCCATCAAGAGGCCCTTTAGTTCTTCTTCACTTTCTGCCATAAATGTGGTGTCATCTGCATATCTGAGGTTATTGATATTTCTCCCAGCAATCTTGATTCCATCTTGTGCTTCCTCCAGCCCAGCATTTCTCATAATGTACTCTGCATATAAGTTAAATAAGCAGGGTGACAATATACAGCCTTGATGTACTCCTTTCCCTATTTGGAACCAGTCTGTTGTTCCATATCCAGTTCTAACTGTTGCTTCTTGACCTGCATACAGGTTTCTCAGCTGTCTTTATAGGCCAGCTGTCACATCCATACATGACTACTGGAAAAACCACAGCCTTGACTAGGCAGACATTTATTGACAAAGTAGTGTCTCTGCTATACTGACTAGGTCTTGCTCTTTTCTTTCCTTTCCTCTTTTTGTACTTAACACAATTAACCTTACTCAACTAACTTAATAGATTTAGACTATTAACTTAATAGTCTTAATCTAGTTAAGTAAGATTTAATAGTGAAAGTGAAGTTGCTCAGTCATGTCCGACCCTCAGCGACCCCATGGACTTCAGTCTTCCAGGCTCCTCTATCCATGGGATTTTCCAGGCAAGAGTACTGGAGTGGGTTGCCATTTCCTTCTCCAATAAGATTTAATAAGTGAGTATTCATTTTTTATTATTGTTGTTCAGTAGTGTCCTACTCTTTGAGACCCCATGGATTGAAGCATGCAAAGCTCCAAAGTCCTCCATTATATCCTGGAGTTTGCTCAAAATCATGTCCACGGAGTCTGTGATACTATTTAACTACCTCATCTTCTGCTGCCCTCTTCTCCTTTTGCCTTCTATCTTTCCCAGCATCAGGGTCTTTTCTATTGAGTTGGCTCTTCTCATCAGGTGGCTAAAGTGTTGGAACTTCAGCATTAGTCGTTCCAGTGAATATTCAGGGCTGATTTCCTTTAGGATTGACTAGTTTGATTTCCTTGCAGACCAAGGAACTCTAGAGTCTTATCCAACACCACAGTTCAAAAACATCAGTTCTTCGGAGCTCAGCCTTCTTTATGGTCCAACTCTCACATCTGTACATGACTGCTGGAAAAACCATAGCTTTGACTATATGGCCCTTTGTCTTCAAAGTGATGCCTTTGCTTTTTAATATGCCATCTGGTTTATCATAGCTTTCCTTCCAAGGAGTAAGCATCTTTTAAACTATGGACTGGCATTTTCCTGTTGCTGGCATATTATATAGTCGTGTTACCAAGCATATTAATTTCCAATAATTGTGTCTAGTACTTAGAATAAGTATTATAGTTGATATTAGCTTTTAAATGAAAATAATAGGTACCATTTAGTAATTTTTTTAAATGTTATAATATTGGTAAGTAGCAAAGAATATTGCAACTAACAGAGTTTCACTAATGGTACTAAATTCACAAGCTGGTTTACTTTTATTTCTTTGTAAGAACACCGTATCCTAAAACCCAAAAAGTAGAAAATATTTAAAGCTGTATACATGATAAATATATATATATACATATGTGCATGCATGCTAAGTTGCTTCATTAGTGTCTGACTCTTTGTGACCCTGTGAACTGTTGCCTGTCAGGCTCACCTGTCCATGTGGATTCTTCAGGTAAGAATGCTGGAGTAGGTTGCCATGCCCTCATCCAGGGGATCTTCCTGACCCAAGGATTTAACTCACATTACTTATGTTTCGTGCATTGGCAGGCAGATTCTTTACTACTCGTGCCACCTGGGAAGCACGTGTATACACTTACATGTATACACACACACACACGAACACACATCCACATGCACATATATATGCATACATGCATATACACACTACATACATATATATTTTAAGAATGATTCTTAATAGCAAAAAAATTATATATTCAGTTACATAGAGAATTGCTTTCCAAAATGTGGTTAATTAATAAAAATGATGACAAATTATATTACACTTAGTAATATGGTAAATATTGTAATGTAATAATGTAATGCAGTAAAATAATGTAGTAAATAATGTAATATAGTAAAAAATATATTATACTCAATCACTTACTATGGGACTTTGCATATCTAACAACTGGTACAGAAAGCATGCTGGATGGCAAGTCTAGGCCACTCACTAAAGAAGGACATAGTCCCTTTTTCTTCCTTTTCTCATGAAGAATCTAAATCTGCACTGGAGCAAAGTAATAAAAAATTACACATCATGGATCACTGTTAGAGTTCAGTTTTCACATGTCCAACTGAGAAAAGTCAAAGTTTTCTACATGCCATTTTATATGAGACTGACCTTGCAAAAAATTCCTAGAAAATAATGGTATCATTACTGACCACCATTCTCAGCATTATTTAGGAATCTTTGTAATGACTGGAGAATCCCATGGACAGAGGACCCTGGAGGGCTATAGCCTCTAGGGTCACAGAGTCAGACAAGATTGAAATGACTTAGCACACATGCACATAATGACTGATGGGAAACTCTGCTTTGTATGTATCCATCTTATGCAATTTATATTATATAGATTAAATTTTTCCTTACATAGTTCATTAAAAATGTTTAAGCCCTCATTAGCTTCTAACTAAGCATATATAGATTTGAAACAAGTTACCAAGAATTGAGGGATTTCTCTGTTAGCTCAGTTGGTAAAGAATCTGCCTGCAATGCAGGAGACCCTGGTTCAATTCCTGGGTTGGGAAGATCCGCTGGAGAAGAGATAGGCTACCTACTCCAGTATTCTTGGGTTTCCCCTTGTGGCTCAGCTGGTAAAGAGTCTGCCTGTAATGTGGGAGACCTGGATTTGATCCTTGGATTGGGAAGATCCCCTGGAGAAGGGAAAGGCTACCCACTCCATTATCCTGGTGGGCGCAAAGAGTCAGACATAACTGAGTTTCACTTTACTTCACCGAGAATTCAAATAATGCATAGTACAGTAGTATATAGACACTGTATGCATTTATCTTTAATGCCTGTGTATAATAACATTTTCTGTGAAATGTGAACTGTTTTTATTTCTCACTATTAAATTTATGCTTGAAAAAATTTAAGAGGTATTAGAGATATAGGTAAAGACAATAATATACATAAATGACCAAACCTGTACTACCTATCTGTGCATTCTAATGTGGATTGATTTAATTTTTTTAAATGAGGCCATGAATTCATCCCCTGAGAAATAGACATTCCTTCTTTTCTTGTCCACAAGCATGATATTGAGATTATTCTTCAAAGAAGAAACAAATTATTCATCTTCCCCTTGTAGGTCTTTTCTATAATCATGATGAAACCAATCCATGAGTCCTAAGTTAATCCTTCCTTCTTTCCTTTCTCTTTGTTTGTCTTCCACCTTCTCTTCTTTCCTCTCTCTTTACTTCCAAAGAATTTATCTAGCAAATATAACAAAGGCACAGTTATGTTATATGCTAAGTATATCATGTTGAGCACAAGAATGTGATTCTTTGTGTCTTATACATTACAGTCTAGGGAATATATTTTTATTCAATAAGTTACCATGAATTATAAGCAATACTAAATATATTCAAGATTAAAGAAATCATGTAGCAGAAACGATTTAAACTAGTAGATGAAAAATATACCATTAACATAATACTTGAGGGAGTCTGCCAGGTGAATGATCAGGAATAGTGTAATGTGTGGTGATGGAAAAATGAAAGTATTTCTCAAACAGTCTGCATGTGTGAAGGCCCAATGTTAGAAGACAAGAAAAGTTTGAGAAAAGTTCCACTGATTAATTCTCTTATTTTCCTGACTCCACTATTAAGATCTCATCCTGGTTTTAAATTTAGGAGGATAGTAACTACCAAACTTCACATTCTTAATCAGTGTAGTATCAATGTACAATTTTAGTTAATAAGATCAATAATGGCTATATATTATTTTTCAGTGTATTTTCAAAATAGTTGGCTTTAAAACTGCTAGAGACTTTATTTTGAAATCAGATATGTATATTTACATATATTCTTAGAGATCTGGATTTTTTTACACAAAATTTATGTGTAATACACATATGTATACAATAGATGAATGTATATATATAATTATTATACATAATAAATCTGATGTAGGATTACATTTATATATAGGCATATAAATCAGATTTTATATGCAATAATTAATAGCCCCTTATTATTAAAGAAAGGCCACATTTGTATATTCCAGAAGGTAACTAAATATACTTGGAACACTGTGCGTGGCGTTATACATTTTCTCCCCTGGAAATTTATGGAGACATTTTCAGCTGGGTTCCTTTTATTCCAGTAACAGGTATAAATCAGTTATCAAATTTTCCACCAGCTCAATATGTTTTTCAATTACTTAACCCTGTGTAAAGGATGAATATCGCTTTCTTTTATTTTTTATTAAATACATTCTGCCAGTTCCTTCTTCACCAGAGAAGTGGGCTCGGTTTTATTCACAGGAAGAGCTGCATTTGACAGATTTGCTGATGGTGTCAGCAGCGGTCCCGGGCTTGACGGACAGCACTAAACCTTGCTGTGGCCCAGCTCCTGTTAATTAGTTGTTTGAAGACACTCTGTGTGCTGCAGGCCTGGGCGTATCGGCCAGACATCTTTGCCATTCAGGATGGCAGCTGTGATGCAGCTGTTCATGGAGAGAATGAAGTGTACAAAGAAGAGAGGGGAAGAGCCTTTCAAACAAATGACAACCATAGTAGCTTTCCACTGAAGGCACCTGAAGATATAACAAAACAACCAAAATGTGCAATATAAAAGGTATAACTCAACATCTGTTGGATCAGAGTGGGAGTCACACATAAAATGACAATAAATGACATCAGACTGTGAGAATGAGAGAAAAATACAGCTGCCTTATAGTACATTTTAAATCAACTGAAGTTGTATGTTCTTGTGATTAATGCAGGTCACCATTTGCTTATAGGAGTAGCAGGGATACCTGGAGTTGTCAGAAGGTTCTGCATATTTCTGGATACCTATGCCTGGTAGGCTGCCGTCCATGGGGTCGCTGAGAGTTGGACACGACTGAGCGACTTCACTTTCACTTTCCACTTTCATGCATTGGAGAAGGAAATGGCAACCCACTCCAGTGTTCTTGCCTGGAGAATCCCAGGGACGGGGGATCCTGATGGGCTGCCATCTGTGGGGCAGCACAGAGTTGGACATGACTGAAGCAACTTAGCAGCAGCAGCATGCCTGCCAGAAATCCCCATATTTAACTTCTATAGAGTGAAAGTGAAGTCGCTCAGTCGTGTCCCACTCTTTGCGAATCCATGGACTGTAGTCTACCAGGTTCCACCGTCCATGGGATTTTCCAGGCAAGAATACTGGAGTGGATTGCCATGTTAAGTATCTCAGGATATTAAAGACATATTGAGAGGAGTAACAGTAAAACAAACATATGACAGCGGAGAATATAAATGAAAATGATAAAAAATAAGTGATAGCATCTTTTTTAGAAAAGAGTACTTTTATTGAATTAATAGTAAAAAAAAATTATTTGATTCACTATTGATTATGAATTGTGAAATCACTTTTCAACTAGTCTTGCAAGGACTTGGAAATCTGGTAGTCAACATATCTATGTTTAGAAGTACACATCAACTAATTACATAAATATTTTTCATAAAAATATTTCATATTATATAAACCTCATTCGTGTTGGAGAAGACTCTTGAGAGTCCCTTGGACTGCAAGGAGATACAACCAGTCCATTCTAAAGGAGATCAGTCCTGGGTGTTCACTGGAAGGACTGATGCTGAAGTTAAAACTCCAATACTTTGGCCACCTCATGCAAAGAGTTGACTCATTGGAAAAGACTCTGATGCCGGGAGGGGTTGGGGGCAGGAGGAGAAGGGGAAAACAGAGGATGAGATGGCTGGATGGCATAACCGACTTGATGGACATGAGTTTGAGTGAATTCCGGGAGTTGGTGATGGACAGGGAGGCCTGGCGTGCTGTGATTCATGGAGTCGAAAAGAGTCGGACACGACTGAGAGACTGAACTAAACTGAACTGAACTGAAACCTCATTCTAATTTCCATACATCCACCAAGAATAATGATTTTTGTAAAAGATGGCTAATATTTTTTAAAACAAGCTTAATTGTATGTATACATTATAGGATTTACAAATATGCTCTAAATCATGATGCAAGTTTAATAAATTATGATAATAAAAGATATTTCAAACTCAAAATTAATTTTTTGATGTTTTCACTGGATTTATATATTTACATTTTATAAATATTAATATTATACTCTAGGAAGTGAAACTATTAGTTGTGGAGTCTCTTTGAAGCCCCATCGACTATAGCCTGCCAGGCTCCTCTATCCATGGGATTCTGCAGGCCAGAATACTGGAGTGTTTGCCATGCCCTCCTCCAGGGGATCTTCTTGACCTAGAGATCAAACCCACATCTCTTATGAATCCTGCATGGGCAGACAGGTTCTTTACCACTAGTGCCACCTAGGAAGCCTAAAAGGCTGTGTTGTTCAGTTGCCAAGTTTTGTACCACGCTTTGTGAGCCCATGGATTGCACCACAACATGCTCCCCTGTCCCTCACTATCTCCTGGAGTTTTCCCAAGTTCATGTCCATTGATTTGGTGATACCATCCAAACATATCATCCTCTGTCACCCTCTTCTCCTTCTGCCTTCAATCTTCCCCAGACATAGGATCTTTGCCAAGAATCAAGAATCTAGATCTATAGGTTGTTCTTTTAGCCACTGCTCTAATGCTTCTGACAAAGATTGGATATCTGGCCAATCCACATTTGAGGTCGGCACCCAGACTCATAGAATAATCCAACATTATTTCACCTCATCATCTGTCTCTCCCAAACCCCAATCTTAGGTCAGAATATATTGATGTGTGTCTCTTGGATCATTGTCCTATTAAATGTCCCTTGTAAAAAGAATGGATAAGATGAATGAGTTTAAAAAGTTCCCCTCTCAATAACTCCTCTTTTGATTTATAGCAGGATTAATGCATAAATGCACTTAACCAAATTAAACTAAATGAATCTATTTATATTTATTTAACCTGTTCACTGGTAAAATAATTTGACTATAAAATCATATGCAAAGAAAGCTATTAATATTATTTTTCATGTAACTCATTTAGATAAACACTGGCTTAAATCATAGATGATACTATATGCTCAAATTGATTTTCCGAAGTTAAAATCAAGACTCTTGAAATTTAAGTGTTTCCATTTTTTTAAACAATATGCATATAAAACAAAAAATGTGATGTCAAAAGTGTGCCTGCGTGTGTGTATAGTTTACACACTTGTTATCAAAAATGTAAGAATGTTTTTTAGGAATTCTCCCTTGCTTTTTGGACAAAAATCTTTAACGAAATATGTCTAGAATATTTTTCAAATGAATATCTATTCAAAAACAAAATCTTGAAGGGTATTTTACTGAGGTTATTTTTTATTCTGTTTATAACTGTTGCTCATTCTAATGTGTCTTTTTTGTTTGTTTGTTTGTTAAGGAGATGTTTGTGTCTTATCAGAAGTGTAATGTCTTTTTTCCATTTCTGCTAATAATTTTTAAAAAATAAAAATAAAATAAAATTATGTCCTTAGTTTCTATTTTACAAATAAGTAAAGCCTTAACTCACCAATATGTTGAAATGATAAATTACTTTGTTCTCCTTGCAGTCCAAGGAACTCTCAGAGTTTTCTCCAACACCACAGTTCAAAAGCATCAATTCTTTGGCACTCAGCTTTTTTTATAGTCCTGCTCTCACATCCATACATGACTGTTGGAAAAACCATAGCTTTGACTAGATGGACCTTTGTCAGCAAAAGGATGTCTCTGCTTTTTAATATGCTTCCTAGGTTTGTCATATCTTTTCTTCCAAGGAGCAAGTGTCTTTTAATTTAATGACTCCATTCACCATCTGCAGTGATTTTGGAGCCCAAGAAAAAAAATCTGTCACTGTTTCCGTTGTTTCCCCAACTATTTGTCATGAATTGATGGGACTGGATGCCATGATCTTAGTTTTCTGAGTGTTGAGTTTTAAACAAGTTTTTTCACTCTCCTCTTTCACCTTCATCAAGACTCTCTTTAGCTCCTCTTCACTTTCTGTCATAAGTGTGGTGTCATCTGCATATCAGAGGTTATTGATATTTCTCCCAGCAGCCTTGATTCCAGTTTGTGCTCCATTCAGTCTGGCATTTCTCATGATGTACTCAGCATATACATTAAATAAGCAAGGTGACAATATATAGCCTTGACATACTCCTTTCCCAAACTGGAACCAGTCAGTTCTAACTGTTGCTTCTTGACCTGCATACAGGTTTCACAGGAGGCAGGTGAGGTGGTCTGGTATTCCATCTCTTTAAGAATTTTCTACAGTGTGTGTGATCCACACAGTCAAAGGCTTTAGCTCAGTGAACCAGAAGTAGATATTTTTATGGAATTCCCTTATTTTCTCTATGATCCAACAATTGTTGGCAATTTGATCTCTAATTCCTCTGCCTTTTCAAAATATGCTCTGTTAAGTATATGATCTAGGAAAAGGGAGGTCAGGACCTAGAGGTAGAAAGCAATCTAATATTTAGTCAAGCTGAGAGAAATGTAAGGGTATCCATGACTGTGTTTGTTGGTCCAAACTCATAGAGCTCTACTCCTAAAAGGGCTCATTTCTTTATATGCAGATTGACTGTGTGCTCAATAAACCTGAAATTAAAAAGAACACAACAGTGCGAAATGTCATTGTTGATGTGGATTGAGAGCAGTAAGATCATGATGCCATAGATACAGGGAAAACAGAGATTATAACATCATAGGGAATGGATCTTTTTCTCTTTCATGTGCGGATCATCTAACATCTTTGATTAATTAAATAATAATTAGTGAATTTATCATGGAGAAGGAAATGGCAACTAACTCCAGTATTCTTGCCTGGAAAATCTCATGGACGTGGCAGGTTACAGTTCATGGGGGTCACAAGACTCAGACACAATTTAGTGACTAAACCAAACCAAACTTCTTGTATTCATGATATCAGGTCTTTGTTGAGAAACACAAAACAGAGATAGCAAAACATACATACAAAGCATAGGAGCCATAGACAAAATGTTTGCTTGCATATCTTTCCGTTTGCTAAATTGTTAAGAAAAGCAAAGAGCTGGCACCTAGAGGAATATACTTGAATAAAATCAATACACTGATCTATCCAGACGTTATTCCACACACATTATTTTAGCTTCATAGAATTGAAGTAATTGTCTCATTCTTTCAGCAACTGATGTACATAGTTATGGTTAAAATTATCTCAGGACTGAACTTTCTTTCTTTCTCAGAATGCAGAAGTATAGTGTAAGAAAAAGAAGAGAGTTTCTTCTATGCTGGCTCCTGAAAGAAAACCATGGCAAATCTAGATAACCTATTGAAAAGCAGAGACATCACTTGCCAACAAAGGTCCTTGGGGTCAAAGCTATGGTTTTTCCAGTAGTCATGTGCAGATATGATCAGTCAGTTCATCTCAGTCGCTCAGTCGCGCGATCCCCAGGGACTGGAACAAGCCAGGCCTCCCTATCTATCACCAACTTCTGGAGTTTACTCAAACTAATGTCCATTGAGTCGGTGATGCCATCCAACCATCTCATTCTCCGTCATCCCTTTCTCCTCCCACCTTCAATCTTTCCCAGCATTAGGGTCTTTTCAAATGAGTCAGTTCTTCTCATCAGGTGGCCAAAGTATTGGAGTTTCAGCTTCAACATCAGTCCTTCAAATGAATATTCAGGACGGATTTCCTTTGGAATTGACTGGCTGGATATCCTTGCAGTCCAAGGGACTCTCAAGAGTCTTCATCATCACCACAGTTCAAAAGGATTAATTCTTCAGCGCTCAGCTTTCTTTATAGTCCAACTCTCACATCCATACATGCTTCTCCTGCTGCTGCTAAGTTGCTTTAGTCGTGTCCGACTCTGTGCAACCCCATAGATGTCAGCCCACCAGGCTCCCCCATCCCTGGGATTCTCCAGGCAGGAACACTGGAGTGGGTTGCCATTTCCTTCTCCAATGCATGAAAGGGAAAAGTGAAAATGAAGTCGCTCAGTCCTGTCCGACTCTTAGCGACCCCCTGGACTGTAGCCTACCAGGGTCCTCCATCCATGGGATTTTCCAGGCAAGAATACTGGAGTGGGTCACCATTGCCTTCTCCAATCCATACATGACTACTGGAAAAATCATAGCCTTGATTAGACAGACTTTTGTTGGCAAAGTAATGTCTCTGCTTTTTAATATGCTGTCTAGGTTGGTCATAATTTTTCTTCCAAGGAGTAAGGGTCTTTTAATACTTGGACCCTAAAGAAGGTTGAGCACCAAAGAATTGAAGCTTTCAAACTGTGGTGCTAGAGAAGACTCTTGAGAGTATCTTGGACTGCAAGGAGATCAAACTAGTCAATCTTAAAGGACATTAACCCTGAATATTCATTGGGAGGACTGATGTTGAAGCTGAAGCTCCAATACTTTGGCCACCTGATGCAAAGAACTGACTCATTGGAAAAGACCCTGATGCTGGGAAAGATTGAAGGCAAAAGGAGAAGCAGATGGCAGAGGATGAGACAGATGGTATCATTGACTCAGTGGACATAAATTTGGGCAAACTCTGGGAGATAGTGGAAGACAGAGGAGCTTGGCATGTTGCAGTCCATGGGGTTGTAAAGAATCAAATATGACCTATTGACTAAACAACTATGACAACAACAAATGTTTCTGAATGCTTTAATTCCAGAATCAGAGGGTGTCTACTTTCCTTGTAGTGGTGTTTAGAGGGCAAAGTTCTCATTTTCATCAGGGTATAAAGGACAAAGGGCTGGGGATGCAGGGACCCAGAATCTCTAAGGAATAGCATGCCTTATGTATCTTGTTAACAGAATTCTCTAGTCCCTCTCCATTCTTTAGTTACTTCATTGAAAATACAAAAGGCTCATTTAGCAGCACCAGTAGGCAAAGCATCACAGAAACAATCAATCAACACAAATATTTCCTTTATGAGGCTCCCTTGTGACCTTGAGAAGTGTGACAAATGACTTAAAGGATGGGAGAGAGAGAAATTTCCTGATAAACCAAAAAATTGTGTTCTGTTACATGATGAAGAGAAATAAAATGGAGATATCTAGATATACATTTAGTTTAAATAAGAGTTGTTAAATTCTGTAACTGCTTTGTGCAGCCTTGGCCCAGGATCAGAGGTACTCAGCCTACACAGTAATCAGGACTTTCTCAATAAACCTCAGCCTGTTATGGTTCTTACCACATTACTTTCTCAATACAATAGTACTTTACAGCTTTCAACTCGATTATGGCCAGAGTTCCTAGCAGTTATTGATAGCCATACTGTAGACTTTATATTTCCACCAGCACAGGCAGGATCAAGGCAATCAGCGAATTTCCTAACCTGGATCTATCCTCCTGAAACGTGAAGATGATGACTCAGTTCTGAAGCTGAGCTTGTGATTCTCACTGTGGCAAAACTTCTTATGTAATTTTTTATTTTTAGCTCTTTGGCACAATTACAGAAAATTATTGTAGAAAAGTCACAGCTTTCATAAGGAGGAGCCCTGACTGCTTTTAAGAGGTTCTAAATGTTGGAAAAAAACTCATAAACACTGTGCAAGTGCATTTCTTGGTAAGGAAATAGAGATAAAAATAAGTTTCCTAAAAGAATGAAGTAAGATTACCGGACAGTTTTATTTTATCTTTCCCATTCTCTGCTTTCTCCCTCTGAACCCTGCCTTGTGGTTCCTTTGTTGTGGCTGCTATCAAAAACCCATACTCTTCCAAGGCCTGTCTCTCTCTTCAAAAATCACCTGTGATTCAAATGTCCATTTCTGGTGTGTGCAGCAGAGCTGAATTACGTGAACACACAGTTGATGAGAATGACAACCTTGAGTAGCTTTTCTTGCACCTCCCTCTCGGAGATGCAAGTGAGTGGAATGAATTATTTTAACAGCCAGAAATGTTTCCAAACAGTTCAGTCAAACCATATCATTGTAATTTGACATGTCAGAGTGACTTCAGTACCACAAAATATGGGGACAAATTTCAGAGTACCTCCCTTATCATTTAAGTATCACTTTAGGCTCGTCATGTGGCTCAGACGGTAAAGGGTTTGCCTGCAATGCAGGAGACCTGGGTTCGATCCCTGGGTCGGGAAGATCCCCTGGAGAAGGCGATGGCAATCCACTCCAGTACTCTTGCCTGGAAAATCCCATGGACGGAGGAGCCTGATAGGCTACAGTCCATGGGGTCGCAAAGAGTCGGACACGACTGAGCGACTTCACTTTAGCCACCTTAGGTTTATAATCATTCCTTTATTTAAAAGCAGTTCAGTTCAGTTCAGTTAAAAGCAGTACTATGAATTTTAGGTCCACTATAATAAAAACTTGAGACATTCTTGTATTTAAAAGGAACTTTTTGATTTTACAATCAAGAATTTTAGTAGTTTTAGCAGTACAAGTATCATTTTACTTCTAAGTCATTACCTACTTAAAATACCAGAGATGATGTGAAATAATGATTCAAATGCAAAATCTAGGTAATATTCCCTAATATCATTTTACACAATGGTCAATTCTGACAGTTTATTAGTAATTAGTATATTAATATTAATATAAGTAGTACCAAAGTACTACAGTAGCTAGTACTATTACTCAATGATTATATATTTTGATGAATGTATGTTAATTGTGAAGGCACTCTACAGTTTACAAATCAGTACATTCTGTATTTGAATGTTTCAAATGGTTTTATTAACATCTCCTCATTATACAAATATTCTCATACTTCCTTTCTTACTTTATGTGTGTTAAAGTGTCTGCTGTAGAAAGTTCAGTTCAGTTCTGTCACTCAGTCCTCTCCAACTATTTACGACCCCATAGACTGCAGCACGCCAGGCTTCCCTATCCTTTACTAACTCCCGGAGCCTACTGAAACTCACGTCCATTGCTTTGGTGATGCCATCCAACCATCTTATCCTCTGTTGTCCCCTTTTCCTCCCACCTTCAATCTTTCCCAGCATCAGGGTCTTTTGCAATGAGTCAGTTCTTCGCATCAGGTGGCCAAAGTATTGAACTTTCAGCTTCAGCATGAGTCCTTCCAATGAATATTCAGGACTGATTTCCTTTAGGATGGACTGGTTGGATCTCCTTGCTATAGAAATTAGAACAAAGCATTTTTTTTTCTTCCTGTGACAGAATGTGCTTCTCTGTTTTTAATGCATGAGGAGGCAGTTTGGTCCATTAAGCTTAGTGGCACTGATAGTAAACGAAAGAAGAATGAAAGCAAGAGGAACTGAAATACCATCATCCCACTAATGATACTGAAGCTACTCAGCTTTACTGGATGTCTGCCCAGACATCCACTAATAGATAGCATGGTCCAAGTTGTGAATTTGGTGCTGGAGTTCCAAAGCAACAAATTCAGAAAACAAAGCATTGTCTGGAAGAATTTCTGGAATAATTTAAGGAATTGTTCAGAATTATGGTGTGTATGTGTATGTGTGTGTTTGAACATGCATTACTATATTTATTGGGTGAGTTAGAAAGAAAGAGGGAGATAACACACAAGATAGAAGAAATAGTGGAAGCATAGGATATTCAATTACCTCAAGATTACACTGAATAAAGATAGCAGTACTATCACAGGCCTATATGTATCTCAGGATGCATAAGCTGGAGAATATCCAGATACTTGGTGTCACTATAGAATTTAAAGATTATAGCTCCTGAATGTTAAATAATTTCTAATAAATGTATACTTTCTTAAGAAGAGGCCAGAATGCATGGCTCTTCAGATACCCATACACTTACATATTGCTGTGCTGTTTAGGTATTTACAAATATTATTTTATAATAATTAACACTGCAATTTATTTTATAAATGAATATTACTGTTTCTAGTTCACCCCTGCACATGAGGAAGTATAGAGAAACGTGCCCTTTGAAACAAGGGAAGTAAACTAATTCTCTGTTCAAACTGGGCATAAGCCCAATTTGAACAGAGATGCACTCAGCTGGGGATGGCAGCTTTCATGGTCTCTCACTAACACAGACCCCTCAGTGGCTTTTCACAGCCACTTAGAATCAAGACCCCGGAGGTTCAGAATGGAGGTTGCAGCTGTGGACACTGAGGAACATGTATGTGGTCCTGGATGCGTTCTCATAGACCTCTTTCTGATTTTCATTCTGCTTATGTTTTGTGCTGGAGGTTGGAGTGCGCAAGTAGGGGAGGGGCTTTCCTCCTGTCCAGTTTTTCCCTTTCCTTTGTAAACCCTCAGAGAGAGATAAAACTTTGGGACATTGCTCAGGTATGCCCTGAAAACCACAGATCAGAGATTGGGCTCAGTGACATCTTTGTAGTTTACAAAACACAGAACTGAACACACTAGTCCCTCTCATAAGTTTAATGGTCCGGCAAAGACAAATGAATCAACAGAACAGAAACAGTAAGAAGGCCAGGTTTGATCTTTATATTTAAGTTTGTGCTGAATATTTCGAAGTGATGTGAAAATCAGTCCATGTCCAAGTTTTCGCTGCTGAAGGACTTCACCAGGGGAAAAAAAAAAAAAGGTGTGTGTTATAATACCAAGAGAATCCTGGAAGGGTGGGACATAGAACATATGGAAGAAATGGAAAAGTTCCAGCAGGATGTCCTTACATAGAAATGAGCTCTTAGATAAAGAAGACTTATGAAAAAGAAATGTAAGCTATTTCTGGGTCCATGGTGTTCAAAGCCCAGCAGAAATCTCCATTTGCTATCACAAGCTATAACAGATTAGGTTATTACAATTCCTTCATTTTCTTCATTTTTTCCTATATGCTTCAAATTAATTGTAGAAGAGCAATTAAGTATTCTCACCAATGAGGGGACTAAAAGGCCTTGATATAACTAAAAGCATCTTAGGTTTCAGTAATATCAGCTAGTGAATTGGAATATTGACTGGTTTGGCAATATAAATGCATAATCTCTATTTTTAATTGAACTCTCTCTCCTTTCTTGCCAGTTTCTTTTCCATTAAATGTTGATCCCTGGAACTTCATATTTTAAAATTATATCCAATAAAAGAAACATCTTGGACCTTAATGAAAGTATATTCTTAGAAATATTATATAACATAGATTGCTGTTATAAAATGTCAGGGCTCAAAAGTGAGAGAATGCATTTGCTTCAGAGAAGCCTAGTTAATTAAGCACATTTTTAAATGTTCAATTTAACATACGTCTGTTAGCATATTGCTTGCCTACAATATGTAGATATTTTCCTAAGCACTTTGAGGACAGACATTTTAGCCAGTTCTTAACGCAATATCCAAGTTTTGTAGAAGTTGAGATATCTCCTACACATATGTACTGCAATCTGGTTTGAACTTTCTGCTATGATGGGGCACATACAGTGGAAGATAGGTGGAGGGTGAGATAAACTGAGGCTGACATTTCAAAGAATGGCTCATGGGAGACGTGGGAGTTGAGGATAGCATCAGAAAATAGTAAAATATGCTGTCAGGAGACCAGAGTGCTAGTCAGGAAAAAATGTTGTGGGAGGAGTGCAGTGTAGACAAATGAGATAGCAGAGGGGCAAAGGATGGAAAAAGTAGGGTACATTGTGGTACAAGGAGAGTACTATCAGAAGAGAGATATTTTCATACCTAATGCTAGCCAATAGGCTGAAAAGTGATAGAAGAGATAGGTTTAAATCAGTTGTATTGCTGACATGAGTTTGTAAACCAGAAATAATCTTCTGACACTAAAGATTTATTGAGAGAGGCAGCAACAGAGTGCAAGAATATAAATGCTTTAAAAAATGTTTTTGAGAGAAACATCATGTAACCTGTCATTTTTTTTAATTTACAAAACTTATCATAAAATAACTTTGCTCCTTTCAGATAGTAATGTTTTAAGAGATGAAAAACAAGGGAATGGAGAAAGAACAGTTTTATCTTTATTTTTTCTCCCCTTCTTCAAAGGAATCCCTTCTATCTGGTGACCATAAAACATTGTAAAACTGATCAATCTACTAAAATAACTATTTTATACATGATCTGGGCAACTACCAATAGAATGTAACATAATAAAAATAATGAGGGAAAGCTAGTTTAACTTTGGGTCTTTTCTTGCACTCTATTTCCTTTTACCTTTTTCTCCTTCCAAATGAGCATAACTGCCACTAACCCTGGTGGCTCAGATGGTAAAGAATCTACCTGCAATGTGAAGACCTCAGTTTGAACCCTGGGTTGGGAAGATTCCCTGGAGGAGGGCATCGCAACACACTCCAGTATTATTGCCTGGAGAATCCCCACCGACAGAGGAGCCTGGGGGGCTAGAGTCCATGCAGTTGCAAAGAGCCGGACAGTACTGAGCAACTAAACACAACACATCCACTAACCCGTTCTCCCAATACACAGCCACAGAAAACCAGAGTAATCCACAAGATTCTTTCAACATGGCAAACATTGTGTGTGTGTGTGTGTGTGTGTGTGTGTGGTAACATTGTTTCATAATATGTTTCATGTACACAACATTATATTTTATCTTCTGTTATACAATACATCTCTCTTCCAACCAAATGTTTAGTTTTGTCTATCATTACATGTTTGATGCCCTTCACCCATTTTGTCTTCCCTGACCCCATGTCCCCTCTGGTAACCAATACTCTATTCTCTGTATCTGTGTGTTTGCTTTGTTTTTTAATTTTTATATTCCACATATGAGTGAAATAATACAATATTTGTCTTTCTTCATTTGACTTACTTAAATTAGCATGAAACACTGAAAGCCCATCCATACTATCAGAAGTGGCAAGATTTCATTTTTGTTTTATGGCTAAATACAATTCCAGTATACAAATGCCTCATCTTCTTTGGGGCTTTCTTGGTGGCTCAGACAATAAAAACTCCATCTGCAATGTAGGAGACTCAGATTCATTCTCTGGGTCAGAAAGATCCCATGGAGAAGGAAATGGCAACCCAGTTCAGTATCTTGCCTGGAGAATTCCATGGACAGAGGAGCCTGGAGGGCCATAGTCAAAGGGATCACAGAGTGTTGGACACAACTGAATGACTAACACTTTCTTTCCTCTTCTTTACCCTTCATCCATTGATGGGCACTTAGATGATGTCTCTATCTTGGCTATTGTAAATAATGCTGCAGTGAGCATAAGGGTACATATGTCTTTTCACATTATTGTTTTAATGTTATTTGGATAAACACCCAGAAGTGGAATTGCTGGATAATATCATAGTTCTATTCTTAATTTTTAAAGTAATCTCTATACTGTTTTCCACAGGGGCTACACCAATTTACATTGTTACCAGTAGGGTATAAAAGTTCTATTTTATCCACATCCTCTCCAACACCTGTTATTCCTTGCCTTCTTGGTAATAACCATTCTAATGGATGTGAGATGATGTCTTGTTGTGGTTTTAATTAGTATTTCCCTAATAATTAGTGATGTTTGACATCTTTTCATGTGCCTGTTGACCATCAGTATGTCTTCTGTATGTTCAGATCCTCTGCTTATTTATTAACCGGGTTGTTTGCCTTTCTGGTTTTTGTCTTATAAATGTTCTTTATACTTTATGGGTATTAATCCCTTATATATTTGATTTAAAAATGTTGTCTATCATTTGTTAGGTTGTCTTTTTATTTTGTTGATGGGATTCCTTTGCTATGGGCTTCCCCAATAGCTCAGTTGGTAAAGAATCCACCTGCAATGTGGGAGATCTGGGTTCGATCCCTGGGTTGGGTCCCCGGAGAAGGGAAAAGCTACCCATTCCAGTGTTCTGGCCTGGAGAGTTCCATGGATTATATAGTCCATGGGGTCTCAAAGAGTCAGACACAATGAAGGGACTTTCATTTCACTTTGCTGTGCAAAAGCATTTTAGTGTGATGTAGTCCCATTTATTTTTACTTTCACTTCCCTTTCCTTAGGAGACATATCCAAAAAGATATTGCTAAGACGTTTGCCAAAGAGCATATTGCCTGTGTTTTCTTCTAGAATTTTTATTGCTTCAGGTCATATATTCAAGCGTTTAATCCATTTGAATTGCTTTCTATGTATATTGTAAAATAGTAGTCTACGTTCATTCTTTTGCATGTGACTGCCCAATACTGCAAACAATTTAGATTACCGGGTGAGTGCAGGATACTGCACTTACATAAATTAAGAAACAGGAACAAGCACAAAATAAATAGCAATCCTGTGATGTCCACTGTTTTGTAGGTTCTGTGAGAAGACAAAGGAAGCAATTAAATTCTGATAGAGGCCAAATAAAAGAACCAATAGCGGGTGATATTTAAGATCTATATTGAGTGATGATTAGGAGTTCAGTAGGTGGTCAATTAGGAGCAAAACCCTTCAAGATGAAGGGGCAGCAGTTTGGAAAGGGGATGGATTAAGGTATAAAGATGCAGTTGTACTACAGAAGGAGCTAGCCTTCTGCAGAAGATGGAAAATCACTTCCCAAACTAACTGCAGAGACATTCTAGAGAAAAGCATCAACAGTAAAACAAGCAAATAAAACCATTGGTGTAATAAAAGTTTCTTTCCTGGAGAATTATGTTACCCCTTTAAAAGTTTCTTTCTTTCCTTACTCTCCCATATGACACTATCATTTTTTCAGGGGGCAACTGATAAGACTTTTCTTCCAAGGAGCAAGTGTCTTTTAATTTCATGGATGCAGTCACCATCTACAGTGATTTTGGAGACCCAAAATATAAAGTCTATCACTGTTTCTATTGTTTCCCAATCTATTTGCCATGAAGTGATGGGACCAGATGCCGTGATCTTAGTTATCTGAATGTTGAGCTTTAAGCCAATTTTTTCACTCTCTTCTTTCAATTTCATCAATCTTTAGTTCTTTGTTTTCTGCCATAAGGGTGGTATTATCTGCATATTTGAGGGTACTGAGGTTTCTCCTGGAAATCTTGATTCCAGCTTGTGCTTCATCCAGCCCTGCATTTCTCATGATGTACTCTGCATATAAGTTAAATAAGCAGGGTGACAATATACAGCTTTGATGTACTCCTTTCCCTATTTGGAACCAGTCTGTTGTTCCATGTCCAGTTCTAACTGTTGCTTCTTGATCTGCCTATAGATTTCTCAGGAGGCAGGTAAGATGGTCTGGTATTCTCATCTCTTGAGGATGGAAATCTCTTGATCTAGAAGATCTCTTGGAAGAAAACCTATAACCAACCTATATAGCATATTAAAAAGCAGAGACATTACTTTGCCAATAAAGGTCCATTTAGTCAAAGCTATGGTTTTTCCAGTAGTCATGTATGGATGTGAGAGTTGGACTATAAAGAAAGCTGAGCACCAAAGAATTGATGCTTTTGTACTGTGGTGCTGGAGAAGGCTCTTGAGAGTCTCTTGGACTGCAAGGAGATCCAATCAGTCAATAGTAAAGGAAATCAGTCCCAAATATTCATTGGATGGACTCATGCTGAAACTCTAACACTTTGGCCACCTGATGCGAAGAACTGACTCATTAGAAAAGACCCCGATGCTAGGATAGATTGAAGGCAGGAGGAGAAGGGGATGACAGAGGTTGAGATCATTGGATGGCATCACTGACTCAATGGACATGAGTTTGAGCAAGCTCTGGGAGTTGGTGATGGACAGGGAAGCCTGGCGTGCTTCAGACCATGGGGTCACAAAGAGTCAGACACAACTGAGTGACTGAACTGAACTGAAATGATATTACTAGTGTTTCATGGAATACAGTTTGGAAAGGCTGAGTTAGTATATCCTCTGTTTGTAAGTAAAACGTGCCTAAATTGTTAGAGGATGAAAGGAGGAGGTATTTAAGATTCATTATGTGCTTGAGACTGGAAAACATTCTTTCAGCAAATGAGTACACAAACCTTCATTAACACTGATTATACATCTTACAATATACCTGTGTCATCGTAAGATGAGTAAAACACAGTGTAAGTCTGTAAGCAGCTGATTCTGTGTTCAACTTTTACAGGGAAATAAAGGATCGTTTTCAGCTGTTGGAATAGCTGAACTCTCCTGTGGCAGGTGGCATCATATCGACCTCTTAGGGGTGATGCAGATGTACATAAAGAGCTTTCAAGGCAGAGGGAACAGCATCAACTGAAGTTCTGTCTAGAGCTTCTGGAGATAGTGAGGAGCCCTGCTCAACTGACTATATGTACTGTGCTTAGGAAAAAAAAAAAAAAAAAGATGAGGAAAGTGGGGAAAAGAGTTTAATATCACCCAGATACTGAAGAACACTGATATCATGATAAGGAGGTTGGAAATCAGTCTCTAGATAATCTAAGATTGTTGTTAGTTTGTAAACTGTGACATTATAAGAATGAAGAAACTTTGAGAACTTCATGTAGCCTATGTTAATTATCTTTAATTAGGATAGTGTAAGCAAATAGAACATATTCTATCAGACGTTTTAATGAACACAATTTTGTTTTATGACATTTATTTATTTTTGAATGATGTCCTCCCATAACTGGATATCTTTTCCATTCATTAGTGTCATGGTGAAAGAGTAGTTACCAATGTCTTGTATTTAAACCAGGTTTGTGGATATGTTTAAGGGAATACAAAATGGAACAAATATTTATCAAGTGCTAGTCTCATTGAAAAAAATCTTACCTACTACATACATAACATTTCTAGGGAATTCATATGCCATATTATGTGGGATTAACATGTAATAACAATAGTTTAGAGCTCAGAAACAGACATGCATGTCACTTCTCTTCAGTAGAGGAAAGCAGGGCCAGGCCTTGATGAATGTGGCAAATTTGGAAAGATAGAGAGGAGTCCTTGAGTTGATCTGGAAACTGCACTATGAAATTTTGTTGCACCATTTACCTGGTATTTGAGAACAGGCAAGATTCTGACGTGACAGAGACATCTGGTTTGCAGAGAAGAAATACGCTAGAAAATATAATGCTATCATGACAATCAAGATTTTTTAGTTAGAGAAAAGTAGACTACTTTTAGATTTCTTAAGATGTTAACTAAAGTTTCTTTCTGGCACATGAGATAAATGTTAGTTTCAGAAAAATTATATTGCCACCGAGAGAATATCTGAGAAACCAACATTTCATAGAGACAGAAAACTATTTGCTTTTGAATTTGGTGACTTGGTTTTCAAGTCCAAATAAGTAATATGGCAGTAAGTTATGTTTTAGAGAAGTATAAATTTGCTTTTAAAAGTGGATTGTGCTACACACAGGTTTAATAGATTTAATAGATTATATGACAAGAACCAAATTAAGAACAGGCCATGAATTTTGAAAGCATATTTTAACGTTATCTTAGCTAAACCTATAAAAGTACCCAACTACCATGTTGGGTAGAGTTTTTACCCAATTCTAACACTGGCAGCATTTCCCTCCCCATATTTCACGTACACAGTTTTTTCTTTCAACCCAACTGCAATTCTGTGGTTATGAATTTAAGAATATGCAAAATAAAAGTATTTATAGTAGGCATGGGAATAATCTTGAAGTGTTAGGGCTAGAATGCTTGAAAACATTTCCCAGTGCCTATACAAGAATCCATTTTTAGATATTTATTATTTTCTTCTGCAAAATATCTAAAAGTAACATGATTTGAAATACATGTTGTTATGTACTTCTTACTGGCATTTCAAATATTTCCCTAATCACAAATAAAAATTGCAAATTACAATATTCCCCTAGTAGTTGTTAGTTGATTTAAATAGATATTACATAAATGACCTCACTAATGTTAGCTGACAAGTATTCATGTCAGGCATGTCTGAAGTTCTTAGTAATTATTTCACTTAAAACCCCAAAATATTACAATCTTAGACTACTAAGGTGTAGAAAGACTTATTAATTTATCAAAAGTCCCTGAATCAGGGTTACTTCTGGTATCTGAATTGTGGCTTTAGGACCTGTAATTTTCACCACAATATAAAACTCAATGTCATCAGGAATTCATAAGCAGTAAGTAATTCACTGAATCAATGTATTATGATATATTATTATGATATGTTAAGGAAAATAACCACCTGTATCCCAAGATTCTATTTTCCAATAACTATTTTTTGTATATTATGTAAATTAAATACATAATATGTCTGTAATTCTCATATTGTGGCTGGGGATTGTTTTTTCTTATATGGCAAAGGCAGACAGACACTGAGATAATTTGAAATAATTATTCATATCAGGACTCTAAAATATTAAGTACAATAGAGTTTGGGACAGACACTTGAATAAAATTAGATATTTTCCTTTAAATTAAAGCTTATGTTGCATTCTTCTCAGTAATGCAATTATTTGCTTTTCTACTATTTTTTGCAATCCAATAAAGTTTCAAAACGTTTCTGCTAATGGTGTCTAGTTTTCAGTTACTAAGAGTGGACCATCCTATTTGAAAGGCAAATGTCTTATACCTCATCAATTTACTTCTATTCTGGAGTTGTTGCTATCATAAGTAATGATGTCTGATGTTTGAATTTAGTAGAATGATTGTACCCGGGGTCTTTTTAGGCAGCCATGTTTGGTGTCTCATGGATATTAAAAGGAATGGCCTGTCTATAGCATCCTAATAAATTAGTAGTCATATAGTAAGTACTATGAATCCAACCAGTGTTTTATCATTGCTCTACTTTCTTTGATTTGTAGTACTTTAATTGTACAATACCGCTAAGCTTTTGTTTGTTCTATTAACTGCCACTATGCATTGGGTTGAGAGATTTTTTTCTTTCAATAATAACATCTACTTCTATTCATCCTGTATCCTGGAGCATTTTTTGTTTGTTTGTTTTTGTCCTTTGGCTCTAGGATTTGTTTACATTCATTTTTACTAAACTACATTTTTAAATTTTGTTTTGAGCCAAGTCACTTAAGTTATCTGAACGTCAGTAAATTCTAAAGAATGTCTTATTTCATTTCCTGTGATGCCTTTTAATTTTATGGTATTAGTAATTATGCAACCTATTGCAAATAAAATTTGAATAATTTAATTATTCAATTAGATGTTTGATGTGTTATCTCACAAATGCATTTTGGATTTCCTCTCATGTTTCCTTCTATCTGTATCTCTGGGCAAATGTGTAAAGCCATATTTCTGTCAAAGATACCTTTTATTAAGGTTATTTTTAAAATGAGTAAGGTGGAAAACGGACTTCTTACATATTCATGTTATGTACACTCAATTAATTTTAAATTGCCATTTTATATTTGTGGGTGTATTAGCTTATTTTCCAAAGCTAATACCATCTGTAGAGGTGTGTAAGTGTGTATGTCTCAAAAGGAAGAAAAGAAAAACATAATTGGTAGCCAACCACTGGGTCCTAGCATGTTCCTTCTGCTGGGTTCTTTCATTTCTAGGCATATTGATTTTTAGATATTTATTTTCAATATACACATTTATTTTAGAGTAAAGATTGGTCTATGACTGTAGCCAAAGCAATTATGTAGCCAGCTGTACAATTAGCTTAAGATTTGTACTTGTTTGTTTTTCCACCACCCTAGAGAATGCCTCCACTAGTGTTTTGAGATCCTACTATTCAAGGTAAAATTCAGAATAGGAGCAGTATAACCATTAATTGCACATTAGATTTTTTTTAAATTTAATTGGATAATAAGTCAGTGTCCTCTACTCTTGAAATTAGATCACAGAAAATCTGCTTAAAATCTGTTTTCCAAAGTGATTGTCTTTTCCGTGGTAGAGGCAAAGCTTTTCACCAACAGTTTCACTCTTTTTACCATGATGACCCCCCTCTGCTACACTAAATGGCAGTGTATTATAGCCTTAAGTCACCACACTCATACACACATTCCCTGGTTAATGGTCTTCTGTGCACATGATACTCTGTCCAATTTAAAACTGGACCTCCATTAAGAAAAAAAAAACATACAAAATCACTGAATCATCCTTCTAGGTTTCTTGCTTATGCTATACTCTGTTCTTCATCTTCTGATCTCTGTTTTATTATATTTTAAAAGCAACAAGATTCTCTCTTAAACTCGTTTCCAATGATTCTCTTTGTAAATATCTCTGTTTACAAATAGATTTTCCTTCTTATGATTTTATTTAAGTTGGAAAATGTATAGCTTGCCAACTATTCCCCATTTTATTTTATTGCTATTGCTATTGTTTTTCAGTCACTCAGTCATTTCTGATGCTTTGTGACCCCATGGACTGCAACAAGCCAGGTTTCCCTGTCCTTCACCATCTCTTGGAGCTTGCTCAAACTCATGTCCATTAAACTGGTGATGCCATCCAACCATCTCTGTTGTCCCCTTCTCGTCCTGCCTTTAATCTTTCTCAACATCAGGGTCTTTTCCAATGAGCTGGCCCTTTGCATGGGGTGGCCAAAATATTGGAGCTTCAGATTCAGCATCAGCCCTTCCAATGAATATTCAGGATTGATTTCCTTTAGTATTGACTAGTTTGATCTTACAGTCCAGGGGACTCTCAAGAGTCTTCATCACCACAGTTCAAAAGCATCAATTCTTTGGCTTTCAGCCTTCTTTATGGTCCAACTTTTACATCTATGCATGTAATAATACCATAGCTTTGACTATACAGACCTTTTTTGGTAAAGTAATGTCTTTGCTTTTTAATATGTTCTCTAGTTTGTCATAGCTTTTCTTCCAAGGAGCAAGTGTCTTTTAATTTCATGGCTGCAGTCACCATCTGTAGTGATTTTGGAATACAAAAAAATAAAGTGTTTCATTGTTTCCAATGTTTCCCCATCTATTTGCCGTAAGTGATGGGACCAGATGCTAAGATCTTACTTTTTTGAGTGTTGAGTTTTAAGCCAGCTTTTTCACTCTCCTCTTTCAATTTCATCAAGAGGCTCTTTAGTTTCTCTTCACTTTCTGCCATAAGGGTGATGTCATCTGCATATTTGAGGTTATTGATATTTCTTCTAGCAATCTTAGGATCACCAATATGCAAGTTTATTTATTTACTTTGCCTCTCCATATGGTACCCAACATCACACTTCATAAAGTAAAATTAGCCTTTCAAAGTTCAAATATGAAAAGGTTTTTCTTTTCTTTTAATAGTACATTGCTCTTATGTTTATTCTCTTCATGAATTTGATCACTCTTACTCATATCCAGTTTTCACTCTCTGCATCTTCTTGTCTTCACTTTAGAACATAGTCCTTATCTTTGTATTTGTCATTATCTGTAAAGATATTTCTGAAGATATTTTAAAATCCTTTGGAATGAAGACTGATTTCAAATTACTAATCAAGGAAAAGAGAGTATTAGATTAAAAGTTTGTCCTAATGTTTGATCTTTCATTAGCAAGTTAAAAATTAATTTAAGTACCTATTAAGGTCCAAGGACTTGTGGGAGTCACTGAAATATAGAAGTGTTTTCTATTCTTGCCAAGTTTAGAATTCAGTCCCAGATAAGGTATTTGAATTCACAGGAGCTGCTCACCAGAAAGAAATTTTAAAATGTAGGTTCTAAAGGAGTTGAAAAATAGTCTTTTTTCCTCCATGAACATCAAACATCATGTACTTGAAAGATGAAGATGTTGTTTTGTGACTAAATCATTGGTTTACATATAAAACTAGGTGTAGGATGCCTAGAGGGAGAAACTGGAGTGAAAATGATATGAACACCTTCTGAAACTTGGAATGAGCAGAATGTAGGTAGTTTACCCAAAGGAAACCCCTAAAAACCTATTAACTAAAGTTGATGACCCCAAGGCTTATAAGCTCATATCTGTAGTTCTTTGACCACTTCTGATTTTAAATTTTCCTTGGAGTTTAAAACCACTTTGGGAAACTTGCAGAATTTTAAGTGCAAGAGAAGGTAACCCAATAGTACTCAGACTAATATTTCTTTAAATTTTGCTTTGTATTCTAGTGCCATTATTTATAGAACAGTTATTTTTTAATAGAGAGATTTTCATTTTTACGTTCAAAAAGATACACTGCCTATCCTGTCTTTTCAGTTTTTAATTAGGTTAAGATTAACTGAACATTGAGTATTGTTAGGAGCTTTCCTGAACATTGTTTTATTTAATTTTGTTATATTATTTTCATATTTAGAGCATAAAACCATTACTATATCTAAGAAGGATTCAGTATCAAGTAATAAGAACTGTCTGAATTGCAATACAGTGTCTCAAAGATATATAACTTTAAGAAAAATAAAAATATCATATTAATAAAAATAGAATATGTGAAACTGTCAAATTTTTCTTTTACTTTAGAGTCATGTTTTGCCTGGTGACATTTAAAAACATTTTAATCTTTAGAAGTCTTTCTTCTCCACCTATTTCAAAAATAATTTCTCTAACAATGTTAAAAATATCTATTATCCATTTTAGTTTGACTACTAATTAGCATATACACTCTGTAACTTAAAATGATCACTGATGTCCAAGTCCATGAAACAAAAACAAAAATTAAGGCATATCAAATACTGAAGAAACTGAAATTTCTTCTAAGTCATTTCTTTACAAATTAAGTTCATTTGCTGACAGACTGAAGAACAGAGCAGTGCATTTGAATTTAGAGATAAGAAAGCATATTTGAATTAGTAATATAAAATTTGATGTTTCATGATTTTTTTCTTCACTCTTTCTTAGACAAAGATTTTATGCTGTGCTTTCTTTCTTAATCAGCAGTAACTGAATCTGATCTTCTGTAGTCATGCTCTTATTTTACACTGAGAGACAGATGCACAATAATTGAGTAATATATTTTTTATTTTCTTCCTCTCTGTTTCTTGATGCATAGCCTTCACTGTAATTCACAGTGCAGTCTAATCAGTTCTAGTCATTGGTTTAAGTAAGTCCTGGCAATATTTTAGTGAATAACTTTATCAACTACTGAACACTGTGATAATTCCCATAAGGCATTAATCAATTCATTATCATTCATAATGATGATGAGACAGGGAGGCAGAATTTACAGTGATATTTAATGCCTTGATGAATTGTTTTAGTGGTTAACAATATTTAAATTTAAAATCCAAACTGATCTCTTTATAACAAATAGAACTGGCTATTTTTCAAATGACAGGTAAGACTTTAGAACCTGGAACTCTGCCTGACACATAAAATGTGTTTCCAGTATTAGGGGTAAAATTTGTGTTATGCATCCCACAAACTGTTTCACTAACTGTAATAATCCATACATTCCAGTGTAAACAATATGAAAGGGCCCATTGGTCCCTTAGAATTACTAAATTTAACTGTAAGTTGTTAACAATAAATTATAAACAT
The DNA here is from genome assembly GCF_042477335.2 of Ovis canadensis. Classification (NCBI taxonomy): domain Eukaryota; kingdom Metazoa; phylum Chordata; class Mammalia; order Artiodactyla; family Bovidae; genus Ovis; species Ovis canadensis. The sequence goes on along the minus strand of NC_091254.1, from coordinate 54,454,989 downwards.
ATCAGGGACAAAAGTAGTTTTTAGGATGTAGCTAACAAATCTATGGTGTTTATAGATAAGACAGGTTAAATATGATTCTTATGGTAAGTGGAAATATTTCCTTGGTTGACATTCTAAAATACATAGTGAAATGCTTTTGACTGAAGTAGACACGGGATGGAAACTGCCCACACTTTCTAGTATAGAAAAGTAGGAAAATGTTTTCAACAGCCCCTCCCCCCTTGATTTGTATGCTCTGTGTATCTGGCATCATGTGCACTCTGTGAGAATCCAAACGTGTTGATGTTTACTAAGCAGCAGGGTGCACAGTTTCCTACTGCCATGCATAGGAAGAAAAACAGAACATACGCTTGAATATTCCAAATAATTTTTTAGAAGATGCATGTGGATCTATATCTAATACGAAATTAATTTTTCACACACACTCAGAGCCCTGTAACCAGATTTTTACACAGTGGGTTGTGATACTGTAATCCCTCATTCATGAGCCATGTGTTTGAATTATACTACTCGAATTATCAAAGTCATCTTGCTGTTTGAATGCCGCTGGCATCATATTCAAGAAAATTTTATAATCAAGTCTAGCTCCTTTAGGGGAGATGTTGGTACTGCCCCTGTAGGTGGTACAATAGATGTTAGCTAGTGGCTTGAAGCTAATTTTTTGATTTCATGAGTTTTTGAAGCGTTGTTTTTCCAAAAGAAATCAGTTATGCTGTCCTGATAGATATTCCCCACCCCTCTCTTACCCCTCTTCTCTACCACACACACACAAACATCTGTGCACTTTTGCACATATAATATATTATCTTCCTCATCTGAACTCTTATAAAAAAAATCAATGAACTTTAAAGTTTGAAATATTTCAACAATTTCCTATGGATTTGATATTTAGACAAGTCTTCAAACCTCCAGATGCCCAATTAAATGAATCACTAGATAGTGAAATGAGTCTTATTTAGTGTTTTAGCCCCAAAAGAATCATATCAAGTATATCTTACTGAATACCTATTCTAAATCAAATATTTCCTTAGTCATCCTCATTTATCTCATTTCTTTCTGACAGCTGTATAATATTATGGTGATCTCAATGTGATAGCTCTTTAAGCTGGAGTTCTATACATTGTTATAATCATGTTAATAATATATGATTTATATATTGTGATAAAATGCTGTTTGGGATCCTATTCTACTCTAGCCTGACTTTATTAATAACACTGATAGAGAACCAGAAAGTATGTTTATCATATCTGCATGTTATATGAAGTAAAATCTGTAAAGTAGATGAGGGAATCAGGATAAAGAAAATCTCTAAAGGACTTGAACAACAAAGACAAATCTAACAGCTTTATTTATGATCTGTGTTAGAAGTACATATGTGTCAGAATTAAAGAGAAATATGATTAGAAAATGTGTTTTACCTACCTTTGCAGTGAATCAAATTATAAGCTTTAGAGTGTAAAATTGATCATGATTCATTTAACCTAGGAGATTTAGATTGCTACTTAAAAGAATAATATTTTAAAGCCAGATTAAAACAGATTCATCTATATTAATGAATTTAATGATTTGACTTTAGCATGTTCATGCAACACAATGGACTATGTCCCACCAGGATCCTCTGTCCATGGAATTTACAGCAAGGAATAGTGGAGTGATTTGACACTTCCTTCTCCAGGGCATCTTCCTTACTGAGGGAGACCCACATCTCTTGTGTCTCCTTCATTAGCAGGCGGATTCTTGGCCACTTACACCTCCTAGGAAGCCCTTGACTTTGTATGGGGCTGGTCAAACCATGTCTAGATTTTATAACCAATTCTGAGTGGCCAGCTTTTCCAGAATGTGTTGCTAGAGAGGAGTGTATACAAAGGAGGTAGGCTTTGATTGCCAGATGGCGGCAATCTGGACATCATCTCTTTGTCAATCAGTAATTGATATATTTGGAAAACGAGAAGAATTGGGAAGCTGGGGGAGGAGATGGGGGAAGGACCTGTGTATGTTCTAGATAGCTTTAATTTTATTTTGTATCTACTAATCCCAAGCTTCTAATTTATCCCTACTCTCCATTATCTTTAAATATTGAAGAGACTATTTGGGAGGAAAGGGACTGAAACAAATCTATGGCATTCAATAGGACCAATGCATGGAGATTGGGAGAAAAGCCTCCCACATTAAAATGAAAATTATAGCAAGGAAAATGCCCTACAGTAGAACAGATTGTAATGAACTTCTTGTGTCCGGAAATGCATTTCTCATATCAATTGTATAATTAAACTGTTTGGTAGTGACTAATCCTTCCATTTTAAATGCTTGAGACTTTGTATTTGAACTGAAAGATGAATTATTGAAAGAAAAAAAGAACTTATGTATATTTTAAATATATTAAAAAAACAGAATTCCTCCTAGTTTTACAAATGTTTTATGAATGTTATGGTGACATTTCACAGTAGGCCATAATAATGTAACATAAGTATATTGACTCTTGAAGTGGTTTACAAAATTATTCTATCAGACACCAGTTAAGCTGACTTCATCTCTTTCTTAAGACATGAAGATTAAGGTAATGTTTTTTCAGAAGAAATAATGAAGAAAAAGGAAATGCTTTATATTATTGCATATATTTGATGGTAACTTTTAAGAATGTATCGAGACACATTAAGATGCTAGATATTATAACTCAAGTTTTGGGCTCATAATGTTAAAAATGAGAAATTACCTCTTCCTGACAGTTATCCATGAAAAATGGCATGATCTGTCTCTTACTTAATTTTAAAGTTTGTCAGTTGTCTTCATCTTTTCACCTACTTCACAGGGTTTAACATATTGTTGCAAAAAATATTTCTGACATCATAAGAGCACATTCATTAAGTAAGTTGTAACTAGAAAGAAAAGAAAAGAACATTGGCTGATATATTAGAACATATCAATTTAATTTCAAAGACTTTCCAGTTGACTCCCAGAGAATTTGACTCAGATAACTCTGTGTTTCAGATAACAGATAACTGTGTCAGATATCATATTGGCTGCCACATACACATTCATTGGCCTCACTGAAGAATATGTGATGTAAGGAAAATAAGAAATGATATTATCAGAAAATGAATATAGGAGAAGATGTGTGTTTTAAAAAGACTTACTTTGTTTTTTTAAACTCTCTTTCATGTTGTTTACGGTTTTTCAGTTTGGCATGACCATTTTTTCTCCTAAGAATATGTGATTAAATCTTATGTTTCTGTCTAATTTAATTGATTCACTAAAGAAATGAACAAATTAACTGTATTTATGCTTGTGTAGATCTGGTACTAAAATAGCTGTAGCACATAACAAAAAGCATATTTTACTCACTTGAAATCAAAGATTTGCAACAGATCAGCAACATCATCAATTTTGACACTTTCCTCAGATTTGACTTATATTTTTGTCCTATATCCTTTACTGAGAATCCTCAGTATCTGGCACTAAGACAGTTCTACAAAAATTTGAAGTCTAGTAGTAGTAGACTATTTTAACAACTTGTTAAAATAATCAAAATAGTTTTAGGAATATATTGGAGGTATGTATGGAAAAAAAAATGTCACTCATTCTGATTGGAGGGTTTGGGGAAGCCATTAAATGAAGGTAAATTTTGACTTGTGTCTGGAATCTGCAAAGATGAGAAGTCTGCCATGAAGTGAAGGTAAAGCAGCATATTTCAGACAAAGATAATAGAACTTAGGGAAAAAAGAGAGAGAGAGATGAAATAACATTGACTTTAAAAAAGTTTGATTTTGTGTGAGTGCCAGGAAGTAGGTCTCAAGAGTTATGGAAGATCAAGATATAATCAAGATAAATAATAAGAAATTTACAATCAGAGTGACATGGGCGTACAGGTATGGTAAAATACAACTTTTGCAGCAGTATGGGCAGATGAATTAAAGCCCTTCCCTTCGCTAGGGGATCTGCCCAACCCAGGGCCCAGGGATCAAACTCAGGTCTTCCGTGTTGCAGGCAGATTCTTACCAGCTGAGCCACAAGGGGAGCCTGAATTAAAGCATATCTTATCTTTATTCAAAAAGATGAATTAGAAGACTATCATAAAAATCTAGTTCCAAAGCATAAAGACCAGAGTGACAAAGCAGCGAAGACCAGGGAGACAAATGAAGCTAGACCAGCATGATCATTTTATTATTCTTATCACACAGGAATCAGAAAGAATTATATTTTAGCTGGAGTTCAGTTCCTCCATAAAGATCCAACCTTCCTTTCTCTTCTCTTTCTTCTTTTCATCCCTGCAAATATTTTTGAATCTGGGGTCTATCTCCAGCCTTACAAGTACTAAAGAAAAAGTAGCAAAGTAAAAAAAGAATGACTCAATTGTGGGTAAGTTTGTTTGTATGTGTTTTTGGTGTGCTTGCTTAACAAGGTTTCACAAATTCAGGTGAAATGAACAAATATTGACCAATAAAAAAGTCAATCAAAAATACAGCAGGTCTTATATAAAAGTGCAATTGAAGAGGGTGCAGAAAAAATCTTCAGTTTTCTGTGACAGTATTCAGTGAAGTTGCTCAGTTGTGTCTGACTCTTTGCGACCCCATGGACCATAGCCCACCAGGCTCCTCCATCTGTGGAATTTTACAGGCAAGAGTACTGGAGTATGTTGCCATTTCCTTCTCCAGGGGATCTTCCCGATCCAGGGATCGAACCCAGGTCTCTCACATTGCAGGCAGATGCTTTACCGTCTGAGCTACCAGGGAATCACTATTCAAATATTTCTATTAGAGCACAGCATAGGAGGAAGAAAGAGAGATGGGAAGGTAGACAGAATGAAAATAGAAAATTCTAACCTTTACAGGCCAGGAAATTTGTGTTCAAATCCCATCTGTATTGCTTTCTATCAGCAAAACTTCAGGTAATTTGACCTCTCCGCACTTCAGGGCTGTTTTTTTGTTTTTTGTTTTTTTGTTTTTTTACTTGAAAGATTGCAAAAATAAAACAAATAATGTATTCAGCATCTGGCCAATTGTAAGCCTTCAGCAAATGTTAGTCATGACAATGATGATTATTAAGGCTCACCTAAGACAAGAACACTATAACAACTTCTTATTTTGTTGCTACATTTAGTTATTAAATTCAGCATTCATTTGTCATATTAAAATCATCTCTTCAAATATTACATCTTCAATAACAGAGTTGAAAATATGATGAATGACATCTAATTACAGACAGCCTTGGACCATGACTGTCAATTGTAGGTCAGACCTGTAAAAGGCACAGAATATATGGTTACTTTCAAGTAAACTCATGCATGAAAATGTGTGGTGTGATTGAATCAAAATTTTACTGCGTAGTTAGTTGAGCCAGGCCTATTTTATCACACATTTTATTCTCACAGAAAAACATTGTTGTGTGAATCTATATGCATGAATGTATGCATATATACATACATACATATAACCTTAGTAAAAACTTTAATGTATCTTTATAATTCTAGCATATAAGTTCTTCAAAGAGAATCAGATTTTTTTGTGCTTTTAAATGCTATAATCCATAACATGGTTCCTGGCATATCAGAGGCATCTATTAAATTTGTTGTCACTGTTATTTAGTTGCTAAGTCATGTCTGACATTTTTGGTGACCCCATGGATTGTAGCCCACTAGGCTCCTCTGTCCATGGAAATTTCCAGGCAAGAATACTGGAGTGGATTGTCATTTCCTTCCTCAGGGTATCTTCCCAACTCAGGAATCAAACCTGCATCTCATACATTACAAGCAGATTATTTACCAGTGAGCCATTATCTAATAAATACCTGTTCACTTAATCATATATAAGCTTTACTTTTCCCAACTTCTCCTTGAAGAGAACTTAGGTTTTCACCTAGAGTCAATCAACTCCTGCCATACTTTTGCACCATATGTCCCCTAATCATTGCACATAAGAGCAAGTTCATTTCAGAAGCAGATTTCAAATGTCCAATATAAATTTGGTCCTTATTCACTCTGGTCATAGCAAAAGCCCTCTTCTAACAACACAAGAGAAGACTCTACACATGGATATCACCAGATGGTCAACACCGAAATCAGATTGATTATATTCTTTAGCAAAAGATGGAGAAGCTCTATACAGTGAGCAAAAACAAGATCAGGACCTGACTATGGCTCAGGTCATGAACTCCTTATTGCCAAATTCAGACCTAAATTGAAGAAAGTGGGGAAAACCACTAGACCATTCAGGTATGACCTAAGTGAAATCCCTTATGATTATGCAGTGAAAATGAGAAATAGTTTTAAGGGACTAGATCTGATAGAGTGCCTGATGAACTGTGGAGAGAGATTCGTGGCATTGTACAGGAGACAGGGATCAAGACCATCCCCAAGAAAAAGAAATGCAAAAAATCAAAATGGCTGTCTGAGGAGACCTTACAAATAGCTGTGAAAAGAAGAGAAGCGAAAAGCAAGGGAGAAAAGGAAATATATACCCATTTGAATGCAGAGTTCCAAAGAATAGCAAGGAGAGATAAGAAAGCCTTCCTCAGAAATCAATGCAAAGAAATAGATGAAAACAATATAAAAGGAAAGACTAGAGATCTTTTCAAGAAAATTAAAGATACCAAGGGAATATTTCACCCAAAATAGGCTCAATAAAGGACAGAAATGGTATGGACCTAATAGAAGCAAAAGCTATGAAGAAGAAGAGGCAAGAATACACAGAAGAACTGTACAAAAAAGATCTTCATGACCCAGATAATCACAATGGTGTGATCACTCACTTAGAGCCAGACATCCTGGAATGTGAAGTGAAGTGGGACTTAGGAAGTATCACTACGAACAAAGCTAGTGGAGATGATGGAATTCCAGTTGAGCTATATCAAATCCTAAAAGATGATGCTGTGAAAGTGCTGTACTCAATATGTTAGCAAATTTGGGAAACTCAGCAGTGGCCACAAGACTGTAAAAGATCAGTTTTCATTCGAATCCCAAAGAAATGCAATGACAAAGAATGCTTAAACTAATGCACAGTTGCACTCATCTCAAACACTAGTAAAGTAATGCTCAAAATTCTCCAAGCCTAGCTTCAGCAATACGTGAACCATGAACTTCCAGATGTTCAAGCTGCGTTTAGAAAAGGTAGAGAACTAGAGATCAAATTGCCAACATTCGCTGGATCATTGAAAAAAGCAAAAGAGTTCCAGGAAAATATCTATTTCTGGTTTATTGATTATGCCAAAGCCTTTGACTGTATGGATCACAATAAACTGTGGAAAATTCTGAAAGCGATGGGAATACCAGACCACCTGACCTGCCTCTTGAGAAACCTGTATGCAGGTCAGGGAGCAACAGACTGGTTCCAAATTGGAAAAGGAGTACGTCAAGGCTGTATATTGTCACCCTGCTTATTTAACTTATATTCAGAGTACATCATGAGAAATGCTGGGATGGAGGAAGCACAAGCTGGAATCAAGATCACTGGGAGAAATATCAATGACCTCAGATATGCAGATGACAAAACCCTTATGGCATAAACTGAAGAAGATCTAAAGGGCATCTTGTTGAAAGTTAAAGAGGAGAGTGAATAAGTTGGGTCAATGCTCAACATGCAGAAAACTAAGATGATGGCATCTGGTCCCATTACTTCATGGCAAATAGATAGGGAAACAAACAGTGGGAACAGTGGCTTACTTTATTTTGGTGGGGGCTCCAAAATCACTGCAGATTGTGATTGTAGCCATGAAATTAAAAGACGCTTACTCCTTGGAAGGAAAGTTATGACCAACCTAGATAGCATATTAAAAAGCAGAGACATTACTTTGCAAACAAAGATCGATCTAGCCAAGGCTATGATTTTCCAGTGGTCATGTATAGATGTGAGAGTTGGACTATAAAGAAAGTACTGAAGAATTGATGCTTTTGAACTGTGGTGTTGGGGATGACTCTTGAAAGTCCCTTGGACTTGCAAGGAGATCCAACCAGTCCATTTTAAAGGAAATCAGTCCTGGGTGTTCATTTGAAGGACTGATGTTGAAGCTGAAACTCCAATATTTTGGCCACCTGATGGGAAGAGCTGACTCATTTGAAAGGACCCTGATGTTAGGAAAGATTGAAGGCAGGAGAAGAAGGAGACGACAGAGGATGAGATTGTTAGATGGCATCACAGACTCAGTGGACATGAATTTGGGTAATTTCTGTGAGTTGTTGATGGACAGGGAGGCCTGTTGTGCTGCAGTTCACCGGGTTGCAGAGTCAGATACAACTGAGCAACTGAACTGAACTGAACTGATTCACTCTGGATTCATGTTTGTGATATTCTTTCCTTACACCATGACAGAAAATCACTCAACACATTTTTATTTTTATAATTCTCAATTATGTTTTTCTTTCAGATGGTTGGTATTCTTGAAATATGTTTTAAAATATATAAAAGGAAGGTAAACTGGTATATTTGGATATTTTTTTTCTGTAAGACAATATGAAAACCACAGCCAATAATTTAAATGATTATAGCAATACATATAATTGTATGTTATCTTCTATAAAAATTTAATGATGACTTGAAAATGAGTTAGTATTATTGAAATTCACCATGTAAATAAATGTCATTATAAAACTAATTATAGTATTTTGTCATGGTAAAATTACCTAATTTGCCTAGTTGTACTGTTATCTTCATAGACTAATATTGAGTTTAGCCATGCTAAATTTGTACTGCATATTACATTTTAGCAGCACTTTCAGGAACCCGTTATTAACTGTCAGATGTCATATTGTATCACTGAAATTTGAATCACTCATTACATTTTGGCATTTGTTTTATGACAGTAAATCAGCCTAGGAAAGCTATTTTGAGAGTGATATTAACTTTAGCTAATCTATTATTTAAATAATATCATGTATTTTAGCAACCTACCAATTGTGTTTATGTAAATACATGCTATAAATTTTATAAGTCAAAATCAAATTAATTGAAATCCACATTATTTACTCAGAAAATTACAAAAGTAACTGCAAACTTTAAATACTTGATTTGAAAAGTAAAAATGCAAAAAATAAAAGCTAATATTTGTTTTTTTTTCAAAAATGATAATACTTGGTAGAGTCAGAAAATGTTTATCTCAATGTTCTTTACTTTCCCCCTACAGATTTATTTTTATAAATGATTTTGAAAGGCTTACGTTTTGGCAATAACAAAATTCAAGTAATCAAATAAAGACAATAGTTTTATATACTTTCCATGCTAATATATTTTGGTTATATTTTTGAATGGCATGGCTTAAAAAATTATTTTTCCATCCTAACTTTCAGTTATTCTACATATTGCATGTTTCTTGGCGTTTTACATTTTTGTAGATCTCATAGCAACTCCATACCTCTGCATTGTCTTTTACATTTTATGATTCATATAAAAATATCAAGTCATATGCTGTTCAGTAAAAGCATTGTACTCTGCAGTCTCCTCAAAGGAGGTGGGGGGATATTATTTAGAGATAAGCAATTAGCTGTTTTAGATATTTAGATACCCAAACATCATTCTACAGTCTCACTTTCTCTTACTGAGACAAATTGTTCCCTAGTTCTGCATCCATAACAGCACTAGGAAGAACATTAATAATCATTAGGTATTGCCTCAATAGGAATTGGGAAATAATTTAGTGGAATTTTAACTTGCATGAAGACCAACTGTTAGTAACTCATTTCACAATGGATCCTCAGGGTCTGAGAGAGAACTACTAATACAAAAATGATCACTTATCTTCTGGTATGCTCTTTTTTCCGGGGTGAGTTCAAGAATAAAAGGCTCAGAAAGCAAAACTGATGTAGCAGTCCAGCCTTATTTAATATAGAATACAAAATGATGCAACACAAGAGCTCTGATTTGTTAATTACCATAAACATGTTAGGAACCATACGGATCCAGTTTGGGGAATTTTTATACTAAATTCATTTGTTTTAGAATAATTATTTTGCCTTAGACTTTTTAGATTTCAAAACGTCAAAAATTTAGTGTAAGTCTACTGTGAAATGATGGTATCCACCAACATGTGAGAAAGTTCCCCTCCCCCCCAAAATTATATCTCTTCCTAAGAGTGTTAGTTGTAGAGCAAACGATTAAACAGAAGCATATTCTCATTTAACAACATTCCTTTTCTTTTCTTCCTTCAATGCTCTTCTCTTTCTTCCTTTTGTAGTAAAGTGATCTACTCAACACAGCCTATCTTTGGTGTTTTTTAACTTGGTAATGGAAAGGTCATGGCATCTGGTCCCATCACTTCATGGGAAATAGATGGGGAAACAGTGGAAACAGTGTCAGATTTTATTTTGGGGGGCTCCAAAATCACTCCAGATGGTGACTGCAGCCATGAAATTAAAAGACGCTTACTCCTTGGAAGAAAAGTTATGACCAATCTAGACAGCATATTAAAAAACAGAGACATTACTTTGCCAACAAAAGTCCATCTAGTCAAGGCTATGGTTTTTCCAATGGTCATGTATGGATGTGAGAGTTGGACTGTGAAGAAGGCTGAGTGCCGAAGAATTGATGCTTTTGAACTGTGGTGTTGGAGAAGACTGCTGAGAGTCCCTTGGACTGCAAAGAGATCCAACCAGTCCGTTCTGAAGGAGATCAGCCCTGGTTGTTCTTTGGAGGGAATGATGCTAAAGCTGAAGCTCCAGTACTTTGGCCACCTCATAAGAAGAGTTAACCCACTGGAAAAGACTCTGATACTGCAAGGCATTGGGGGCAGGAGGACAAGGGGATGACAGAGGATGAGATGGCTGGATGGCATCACTGACTTGATGGACATGGATTTGAGTGAACTCCGAGAGTTGGCGATGGACAGGGAGGCAAAGAATCGGACATGACTGAGAGACTGAACTGAACTGAACTGAATGGAAAGGTATAATTAAAGTCCCACTGTTAATGAAGATTTGTATTAAGTTAATGAACTTGAAAAAAATTAGGGGTAGCCTTTAATTCTGCATAGACTGCATACATTTCTGATTCAAAATCATTGTTTGAAAACAGACCAGGGTTACATTTCATAGAGTATATTTTAAAAGCCCAACAACTGCATATCATTTCTGGATCAACTGCCATAATTTAAAGTTTATGAGTAACTTGAGAAATAAATGGCCACTCTCAACACATACCACATCCTTTTCTGCAGTGTTGTTTGGTTATCCCTAAGCAGTAGGGAAGATACTTTGTGATGTGTCCTGCCACAGACCCACTGAAAATTATTTAATCTGTATAGGCTGGTGCTTCTGGCCTAGGAAAAAGTGAAAAAATTAAAACTGCCCCTATTGTTTTTTGTTGTTGTTGTTGTTGTTATTTTCATTGCTCTAGGAGGTGGATCAAAAAAGATATTGCTGTGATTTATGTCAAAGAATGTTTTGCCTATGCTTTCCTTGAAGAGCTTTATTATGTCCAGCCTTACATTTAGATCTTTGTCCATTTTTACTTTTATTTTTTGTGCATGGTGTTAGATAATGTTCTAATTTTATTATTTTACTTCCAGCCATCCATAAATGCAGCAATATATTTTTTGATTCACCTCCTAGAGTAATGAAAATAAAAACAAAAATAAACAAATGGGGCTTACTTAAAAGTGTCTGCACAGAAAAGAAAACCATAAACAAAAGACAACCCACAGAATGGGAGAAAATATTTGCAAAGGAAGAGATCCATAAGGTATTAATCTCCAAAATATACAAATAGTTCATGCCACTTTATATATGCACACATATAAAGGAAATAACCCAGTCAGAAAATGAGTGAAGATCTAAATAGACCTTTCTCCAAAGAAGTCATACAGATGATCAAAACCCACATGAAAATATGTTCAGCATCACTAATTTTCAGAGAAATGCAAATCAAAGCTACAATTTGTTATCACCTCACAGCAGACAGAATGACCATCATCAAAATGTCTACAAAGAATACATGCTAGAGAAGGTGTGGAGAAAAGGGAACCATCCTACACTGATGGTGAGAATGTAAATTGGCTTAGCCACTATGGGGAAAGGTATGGAGGCTCCTTAGAAAATGAAAAATAGAACTACCATATGATCTAGAAATTCCACTTCTGGGCTTATATCTGGAGAAACTCATGATCTGAAAAATTACATGCACCCTAAAGTTCTTTGCAGCATTGTTTACAATAGCCAATATGGAAGCTACATAATTTCCATAGACAGAGGAATTAATAAAGAAGATGTAGTGCATATATACAATAGAATAGTATTGAACCATAAAAAAGAATGAAATAATGCCATTTGCTCCAACATGGGTGGATGTAGAGATTAACATACTAAATAAAGTAGGTCAGACAGAGAAAGATAAATATCATATGATATCACTCATATGTGGAATCATTTTTTTTTAAGGATACAAATGGGGATTTCCCTGGTGGTCCAGTGGTTGAGACTTCCCCTTCCAATGCAGGAAATGTGGGTTTGATCCTTGGTCGGGGAGCTAAGATCCCACACGGCTCACAGCCACAAAACCAGAACATAAATGAACAACAGAAGCAATATGGTAACAAATTCAATAAAGACTTTAAAAATGATCCACATCAAATAAATAAATAAGACGCAAATGAGTTTATTTACAAAACAAGTAGACTTACAGATATTAAAAACAAACTTATAGTTACCAAAGGAGAAATATGGGGGAAGGATAAGTCAAAATCTTGCGATGAACACATATACACTACTATATATGTAAGATATATAACCAACAAGTACCTACTGTATAGTACAGGAGATTATACCCAATATTCTGTGATAATCTATAATGGAAAAGAATCTAAAAGAGAATGAAGAAGTGAACTGAAGTCGCTCAGTAGTGTCTGACTCTTTGTGACCCCATGGATTGTAGCCTACCAGGCTCCTCCCTCCATGGGATTCTCCAGGCAAGAGTACTGGAGTGGGTTTCCATTTCCTTCTCCAGGGGATCTTCCTGACCCAGGGATCAAACCCTGGTCTCCTGCATTCCAGGCAAACACTTTAACCTCTGAGCCACCAGGGAAGTCCTTAAAAGAGAATGAATATATGTATATGTATAACTGACTCACTTTACTGTATACCTGAAGCTAACATAATGTTGTAAATCAGCTATACAACAATCAAAATTAAAATATGTGCAAAACTGCTCCTTTAGAAGAAAAGCTAATAAGAAACAGACAACATCACTTTTTTTCCCAGTGACTTCTAATTAATCAAAATTACTGAGTCATTTTGGGAGCAAAATCATTGCAACTTGGAACAACAGCATGCAAAGAAAGATTTGTTTAAAATTGTAAAGAAAAATTTGACTAGATACAAAATAATAAGGTAATTCATCATTCTAGGATTGAATGATTGATTAATATATTATTACTGTTCTTCTGTGAGGCAAAAGCACCCATATATCTGAAGTCCCCATTAATGAGTATATTTTGCCTATAACATACCTATTTTAACCATATTGTAAAATTAACTTTAAAGTCCTTTGTCATTTTCTGAAGCTATTTAGGCAATATTTTTTAAGAAAATAAAACAATATATGAAGAGTTTTTAAAGTATCTGCAAAACTCAATCAGAAGGATTTTTTTTTTTTTTTTAAGATCTTGGCTGTTCCTTCCCCTTGCATTTGTTTTTGTTCTGTAACTCTTGTCTTTCCTCCAACTATCTACCATGACAAAGTGATTGAGAATATGTGCTGGGTTTTCTTCCTTAGCAGTTTTGTTTAGTAACTGTTCGTTTTGGTATATTTTAGGCAATCGATTCACTTTTCACTTTCATGCATTGGAGAAAGAAATGGCAACCCACTCCAGTATTCTTGCCGGGAGAATCCCAGGGACGGGGGAGCCTGGTGGGCTGCCATCTACGGGGTCGCACAGAGTTGGACACAACTGAAGCGGCTTAGCAGCAGCAGCAGCAGGCAATCAGTCAGCTTTCAAGTTTATTAGCATTTTTAAGGTGGCACACAAGATAAAAGCACTTTCAAATCTGATTAATACTCACAGTTTAACTTATGAAACAGAAGCAAACACTGCAGTCTAGTCCAGTGCAAAATGCTAAAGAAGCCTCCTGACTATTAGGAGAGAGCAATGCCTGAGAAAGTTATGGGTAGGCAAACATGAGCTTTGCCTACTTTGAAAAAGTTTGCTTACATTTTCGATGGGGTTAAATATAAATGAATAAATATATTAAATGTCCAAATACATCTTAAATGTACTTTGGTAGTGATATGTTGAGATACTGAAAGTAAGTCATCCGTAATCACTTTTTAAATTAAATGGCTTCAAGTATGAGAACAATGAAAAAGAAAATTACATAGATATTAGAATAAAGTTGTGAAGTTGTTCTTGTTTCAAAATACTTAATGTCTGCTTTCTGTCTCTCCACTCCTCCTTTTTAAGGGGAAGGAGGGGCATGGAGCAAGCTTTAGAATTTAAATGGCTCAATGACCAAAAGTGAAGTCGCTCAGTCGTGTCCAACTCTTTGCGACCCCGTGGACTGTGTAGCCCACCAGGCTCCTCTGTCCATGGGATTCTCCAGGCCAGAATAATGGAGTAGGTTGCCATTTCCTTCTCCAGGGGATCTTTCCGACCCAGGGATCGAACTCAGGTCTCCTGCATTGCAGGCAGACACTTTAACCTCTGAGCCGACCAAAGAACCTTGAAATTGTTCCCTTTGTTACCAAGAGAATGAGAGATACTGTGCAGAATATTTGCACTATCATCTCCTATAATACTGTAAAGTCCTTTTTTAAAAAATATTATAACCTCCTAAAATGTTCTATAGTGCTAATTTCCCTGGAAATTTTGCATGTCAAGTAATTCATATGTTGACATTATTATTAGCATTAGATATTAGATATTATCCCGATACTAGTAGAATAACAATATAGAATAGAATAATAATTCTATTTCAGAATGTGCTTAACCATAATTTTATTTTGGCAAACCTAAAATCAATGAGTTAATTTCCTGGGATTTGTCTCAATGATCATTTATTATTTATTAGGCAGTATACTAAGTGTTTTTCCCCTGCATTATCTCAGTTAATCTTCAAAATACAATTCAGTGGTGGCTATTATTTTTACCACTCTTTTACAGATGAGCAAACCAAAACCTAGAAGCATTAAATAACTTTCCAGAGGTTACATGATCGGAGAGGAGAGAGACATAATAAACCCTAAGCAGTCTCTTCTAGATCCTGCTTTTTATTTGTTTTTTTCAACCTTACTCTAGCCTTTGGAGACAACTAAATTAACCTCTCAGTAGGAGTATTTGCATATTTGAATGATACCAACCACTTTTATAGAAATAGGATATTGTGACTTTGAAAATGTGGCTTTCGATAGCCTACTATTAAGATAGAAGAATTATTATACAGAAAAGAGTTTCTTACTTGTGTTGGCTGCTAAAAGCAAAAGTGAAAGTGCTAGTCTGTCAGTCATATCTGACTCTGCAATCCCACAGACTATAGCCTATCAGGCTCTTCTGGCCTGGAATTCTCCAGGCAAGAATACTGAAGTGGGTTGCTGTTTCCTAGTCTAGGGGATCTTCCCAACCCAGGGATCGATTCCTGGTCTCTCACATTACAGGCAGATTCTTAGTCTGAGCCACCAGGGAATCCCCCACTAAAAAGTAATTTTTACTCCAATATCTAAAAATAAATAATTCATTTTCTCAATGTCCAGTTTTTCTTTCATAATTATTTCTCAAAATGTTTTTGCATGCCATCACTAAGGTATGCAGGAAAATGAAAAAAATAGTGTATCAAATATGTATTAATTGAAAACGTTGGCTACAGCAATGAATTAAGTCATATGGAGATTCTTTCCTGATGGAGTTGGGCTCACTACATGAATATAGATTGTTCATGTCACATGGTATGGTAACAATTTCTGTTTGCAAATTATTTCATCTTTTACATTAAAAATTACTGACTTTAAAGGACTTACAGAGTAATTGGGAAGAAAAATTATGGGAAGATCATTATAATACAGAGTGACAAATGCAAGGAAAGCTATAGGCAGGGAAAAATACTCTGCATGCAAATGAATCAGCCCAGTCTGGAGCATCCTCAGAGATATTTTGAGAAGGGAAGCCCTCAGATTTAATGAGTCAGGGAAACAAAAAATGGGCTTAATTTCCTTAACAGTTTACATTTCAGATAGTTTAAAGCCATTAATAAAAAAGAATAAACAGTTTTATTCTTACTACTAAATAAAAACTAGCAAGACACATCTCAAAATTAACTTTAAAGGACAGAGCTATATTTAATAAGCTTTCGGATACAGGTTCTTCAAAAAGAGGAAGAATATAGAAGTTTAAAAATAAGCAATAATGTAGGGAAAGTAAGTTTTTTGTTTGTCTATAATAGAAAGAGTTAGAAAGATTTTTTTACTCTCAAAATCATTATACTTAGTATGCTTTACAACCCTACATCTCTTCATCATAAACACATGTAACTGAATAAACTCTTTCCTAGCTTAAGTTTTTCAATGTAATTCTTTTTAAATGCACTCCCTTTTGAGCTAATAGACTTACAAGATATGAAAGAAATGCTTAGGCATTCACTATCCCTTTCTCTGAAGATTATGGGTATTAGTAATTGAGGTTTAAGAACATATTCTTTAAAAGGCTGCAAAGCTAATATAAAGGCAATAAAGTAATGCTGTTAATATTGTTTAGAGTAATACTGTTGCCACTAATGATGGCATAGGGCTGTAAAGCTGAATACAAAACAAACTGCATGGACATGTTAGAGTTCATGATCAGTCATAGAATTCTCTTTTTGTTTTCACTTTTGCACCTCACCTAGAATAAAATGAGAAATCACAGGTGTTAAAGAAAAAACTTCAATGACATTTGTTAAAGATATTAATGTAGGCATTATTCAGGCCCATAGTAAAGGTATAGGGGCCAGAGCAATGGGATTTTACAGTGAGGATGAGAGACTGCGCTGAACTCCACATACTGCATGGGCAAGCGGGCATTTTTGTCTAGAATCAAAGTCAGTAAATGGAATATTACTCAAGAGAAGATGTCAGGAGTAAGAAGTGTTCTGGCTAAACCATCCTAACAGGATTCTTGCTGAAGACAAGCCAGGGCATTTAGGCATCAGGTGATAAGGGGGATGGTGGAGGAGGAGTAAGCTGATCAGATAACCAGGGTGATCAGATATGGATAGTGAGGGATTGTTGTTAAAGTGACTTAGCAGGGTTCTGGTTAAAACTGGATTTTACAAGAAAGTGCACAGATGAGTCTAGGAAACAGTTTAGAAAACTGCATAAAGTTGATCAAGGAAAGAATCTCTGTTACCAGAGAGAAAGGAAATGATATAAAAGATTACAATGATTTTTTAAAAATTTTCCACTGAATACATTAAATATTGCAAATCCCAGATAGATTTGAATTTCGTTCCCTGTTCTGTGATTTTGTTAATGATTGTGTATAAAGTATAATGTCAGCACTATTTCATTTATTTAAAAGCAATGCCACCTTACTTATAGATAAGTAAAGCTCTGGAAATATTAAACTATTTTTCTAAAAGTTGAAAATAATGGGTGAATTGTATGGAATGGAAACAACATGGCTCACTGGAGGCATTCCATGTCCAGAGTGGAATAGCCTTGGACTGATTAAGTGGCAGACTTTATTAACTATGTTATTAAATAAGAAATCTATTAAACTTAGGTACAACCTTTCCCCCTTCAAATGTTAACATTAGTGCCAGTGAGAGAGTGGAACTCATGACATTTAGAAAGGAGAGAGAATCAGATGAGATTTATCAGAAATAGTGTATATAAATAATTGAATAGGAATGTTTGTAACAATGCAGCTCTTTTAGATAATGCATGACAAAATATTTCTCTGTTTTCTGATGGGAAAAGTTTCTAATAGAAGGCTCAAAAATTGTTCTTTAGACACTGCAATCAGGGTAATTTTGGAGGCTTCCTTCCAAGTTCTGATTTATCACCCCAGTATCCCAAGGGCCCTCCATGTGATTGCCTTGATACTGATATTTATGCTGGAGGAACTCAAAGTGCCACACTTAACTGGATATTATCCTTCTTTAGGTCACAAGAGTACTATCTTTCAAGTACATCTGGGTAATTTTCACACCACCCCATATCTCACCAGCATTGGAGATATCTCTTCTTTGAAGCTTAGGAGGAGTCCGAGAGACCTGTAAATAAAATTCAGCCAGTCTCAGTAAACATTTCTTTTCCCAGCAATGATGCCAGTTCATAGAAGAGGAACGTCAATGCACTAAAGTGGGATAAATTAGTGTATTGGTTCCTAAAACCACCTTCACAGCCATGTCATGATTTCCTTTAGGGGTCCAGGAAAATGTAGCTTTTTATGCCTGATATTATTTCTATTATTGTTACCTAGCATCTTCAGAAGTGTAGAGAAATGACCTTTCCCCTGGAAACACCAAACTGCTTCTTTTAGAAGGACTGCTGCAGCTTCTAAAGAGGCAGCCCTCTGTTGCACGCTTTTGAAAAGTGTGTCATTGCAATCATAGGTAAAGTGCTTAGCAGGAAGAAGGCAGTGCCAGGAGTCCCCAAGGTAGGCTTTCTCTCACTAAGGGACAGGAGGTTAGCCACTGCCTTGCCTGTTCAAGCTGCCAGAGTGCTGCTTGCATGCTGATATCTTTAGACAGTGAGATCTTCTCTGTCCTTGTTTACATTCTTAAAGTGAGGCCTTTCTTTCTGTTGAAAGTTTGCAAGCTGACAGCTTTAGAATGTGAATTTTTCCAAGTTTTTTCAGATCAAATACAGTAACACTGACAAGAGCTTTCCGCATTGCCTCATGTTAGTTTTCAGCAAAACTTGGTTTAGAAGCCAGAATCAACTCTGCCCACCAGCTAGCTGAACTGTGATCCAAAGGCAGCAGTCTTTCCCAGTCCAATGGCCCACAGAAGTGGCATTGCATCAGGGGCCACTGTCCATGCCTGTATGCATTTTGATATAGTGAGCTCTTATGGACAGTGGGTTCACGAATATAGCTGCAGGTTAGCTGTGAAAAGTTTCTATTTTTTTATCTCTTGCCAAAGATGGGTACCACTTGGGACTTACAGTGTTAGATTGGTTTAGAACTTGACATTGTTGGGAAATGGAAATTCTTTACTCTGGGAACCTCAACACTATCTTTTTCTGTCATTTGCATAATATTAAATGATTGGGCACCTCTTGATTTCCATATACACTTCTCTGTAATTCAATCTACTTTTTACAGAAATAGACTGAAGACCTAAAATGCATTGGGTCATAATAAAACAAGGCTATAGATGTTTGTATTTTAAAATTTGAATATCCAATATATTAAAATGAGCTTGTGCATCTTTAAGTTATAATAAAGCAACATGTTTTGTTAGTAAGATTGTATTTCCTTAAAGCCAAAGGGCTACAAAGCAATCAGCAATTATCTGACAATAACACCAGAATGTATTACTCTAAGTACTTTCTTCTTGGATTATGGAGTTATTCTTATACCTTATTTTCTCACAATAATTTTGAAATTGTGTTTAGTAATGCCTTCACAATCAGGTTAGCAATTAACACAAGAATAAATTACTTTATTTGACTGCTTTATATTATTTCACCAGAAATTATATTATATACCAGTTTAACTATCAAATGTCTGCTCTAAACTAACACTTAAATGATTTTTGTGCCTGAAAACATGCACAGACTTTCTCTTTCTGAGAACATTTAAAGACTGACTATAAAACTTTGAGATTGTTGGAAACAACCTAAGTGTTCATTGATGGATGAATGGATAAAGATGTGATAGATATTCACGGTGGTTTACTACTTAGCCATAAAAAGAAGGAAATTTTGCCATTTGTGACAATATGTTTGGGGCTTGTGGGTATTATGCTAAGTGAAAAAGTCAAAGAAAGAAAGACAAATACACTCTGACTTTATCTATATGTGGAGTCTAAAAACAAAATAAACAGCAAACAAAACAAACTCATAGACATAGGGAACAAATTAGTGGTTACTAGGAAAGAGAATATTTGAGAGGAGTGTGATATGGGGATAAATTGTATGGTGATGGATGATAACTAAAATTATTTTGGTGATCACTTTGTAACATGTACAGATACTCAATTATAATGTCTACACCTGAAATGTGTACAATCTTATACCAATTTTACCTCAGTTAAAAAAAATGCCAGGATGATTTTTATGGGCTATTACCTAAAACTAACTAATCTACTTAATCTAAATTCTACCCTTAAATTTTGTTCTGAGCTGTCTACGGAAGACATCTAGGGAAACTTCTAAGCCACTAGGGAAGCCCAAATTTTGTTCTAGGCTATATATAATGCTAGTTAAGTGTTGGCATTTCAAAATCTCTTCTTGTTTAAATGCAGACATTGAGAGAAATTAGTATGAAGAAATGCCTAGTAAAAAAACGATCAGAGTTCCTATTTACTACACCTGAAAGGAACTGCTAACAGCAGTGGGATAGAAATGAGTGCCTGGCTCTGATAAATGAAATATAACTAGAATATGGGTATCTAATTAGTATCTAATTAATAATTTGAATAAGAAAGAGGTTTATTGTATTTTCTATTTTCAAATGCATCAACTAGCAAAGCAGCCCTTTGTTGTTCTCCATAAATATCATGGTTTATGAAGCTCACACATTCAGAAGGGTGATATTGATAGTCATAAACTAATGTTTTTCTTCTGAAAAAAATTTTCAGGTATCTGATATTCTCGGCACTGAGTAGTAGACTCCCCAAAACTGATTTCCGCTAGTAGTTACAAATACTAAATAAACTATACAGTGATCATGTAGACAATATTTATATTGGAGAAAGAAGGAAGGAGAATGGGAAACATCTAACGGGGCATTATATTAATTCTGAGCCAGACATTCTCCAAAGCTCTAAGGTCATACACATCAGTGGAGTCAATAGGGTTGTTACCTAATCAAGGAGTCAGGTTAAAAAAAAAAAGACAACAACTAATAACTACAACATAAGAGAATTCTGAGAATAGACGATATCACAGAGCTCTGGGAATATCTAGAGAGACTTGGAAAGCCCTGCCTTGAGGAGACTGGTAACCTAAAGGTGACAGGGCAGAGAAGTAGTTCAAAAATGTGTTAAAATTTGAGATAATGATTAAAATATAGAAGAGGAGTCAGAAAAGAAGAAGAAGAGAATTCCAGAACAGAGGGGAAATTATGTGCCAGCACCTTAATACAAATATAGACAGATATGGACCCAGTGGTGTCAGGGTAAACAACACAAAAGATGGATTTGTAAGTATGAGAAAACAGGTCACAGACAAACTTTATGTCACATTAAGGAATTTGGACATTTTAACTGTAACCAAAAAGGCAATGAAGTATTTTAAGCAAACTTTGTAAGGATCAATTTTGATTTCTAGGAAAAAATATCACTTTAGCAACTGTTTGAAAATAACTATTATTTGTTCAGGTACATGGAGCTGGTTAATTAAGGGCATACAGTCTCAAATACAATCTCCGAAAAGAGAAAACAAAGAAAATGAAAAAACAGATAAATTACCTAGTTTAAATTTTGCAAAAAAAAAAAAAAAAAAAGCAGAGGTGACTTACTAACATAATGGTGCTATTCATCCCAATAAGGATATTTGAAAGAAGAATTGACTAATTGGACTGAAAGAAAGATTACATACATTCTAATCATCCTAGGATTTTGATGGTAAGGAGTTTATTGGGTTATTATGTATGAGATCAGGGATAAGCAGCTCTTTAATTGAGGGCCTGGTTTTCTTTTTGTCACTCAATTTGAGGTTCTGGGGCTAAAGCTGTGGGTAAGGCAGATATTTCCAGTCTGAATCTGAGTTTGGAAAGGAGTGTGTATGAATTATATTTCCAAAGATATAACCACAAAAGAAAATGATCTATGAAGCTTTAATGTTTACTGTATTTATTTTTGTGTTCAAAAAGTATTATGTCCCTGGAGGAGGAAATGGCAACCCACTCCATATTCCTGCTTGGGAAGTTCCATAGATAGAGGAGCCTGGTGGGCTACAGTCCATGGAGCTGCAAAAGAGTCAGACATCCCTTAGTGACTAAATCAAAGGAATCTGAAATCACTGAGCAAGTTGGAACTGATGGTTATAAGTAAGCAAAGAAAGAGGAGGAAGACAAGGAGAAATAAACATACAGATTAAAGTGGAGAAGGTATATACCTAAACTCCTGATTCATGACCTATATATTAGGGTATAAGTAATGTGGCAAATTCTGAAAGAGATGGGAATACCAGACCACCTGACCTGCCTCTTGAGAAATCTGTATGCAGGTTAGGAAGCAACAGTTAGAACTGGACATGGAACAACAGACTGGTTTCAAATAGGAAAAGGAGTATGTCAAGGCTGTATATTGTCACCCTGCTTATTTAACTTCTATACAGAGTACATCATGAGAAACGCTGGACTGGAAGAAACACAAGCTGGAATCAAGATTGCCGGGAGAAATATCAATAATCTCAGACATGCAGATGACACCACCCTTATGGCAGAAAGTAAAGAGGAACTAAAAAGCCTCTCGATGAAAGTGAAAGAGGAGAGTGAAAAAGTTGGCTTAAAGCTCAACATTCAGAAAACAAAAATCATGGCATCCAATCCCATCACCTCATGGGAAATAGATGGGGAAACAGTGGAAACACTGTCAGACTTTATTTTTGGGGTTCCCAAATCACTGCAGATGGTGATTGTAACCATGAAATTAAAAGACACTCCTTGGAAGAAACGTTATGACCAACCTAGATAGCATATTGAAAAGCAGAGACATTACTTTGCCGACTAAGGTCCATCTAGTCAAGGCTATGGTTTTTCCTGTGGTCATGTATGGATGTGAGAGTTGGACTGTGAAGAAGGCTGAGCGCCGAAGAATTGATGCTTTTGAACAGTGGTGTTGGAGAAGACTCTTGAGAGTCCCTTGGACTGCAAGGAGATCCAACCAATCCATTCTGAAGGAGATCAACCCTGGGATTTCTTTGGAAGGACTGATGCTAAAGCTGAAGCTCCAGTACTTTGGCCACCTCATGCGAAGACTTGACTCATTGGAAAAGACTCTGATGCTGGGAGGGATTGGGGGCAGGAAGAGAAGGGGACGACCCAGGATGAGATGGCTGGATGGCATCACTGACTCGTTGGACATGAGTCTGAGTGAACTCTGGGAGATGGTGATGGACAGGGAGGCCTGGCATGCTGCGATCCATGGAGTACCAAAGAGTTGGACACAACTGAGCGACTGAACTGCACTGACACCAATATGAATAAAGGTCTATGTTTGTTGGTGACTCAGATGGTAAAGAATCCTCCTGTAGTGCAGGAGGCCCAGGTTCATCACCTGGGTCAGGAAGATCCCCTGGAGAGGGAATGGCAACCCACTCCAGTATTCTTGCGTGGAAAATTCCATGGACAGAGGAGCTTCACGGGCTACAGTCCACGGGGTTGCAAAGAATTGGACATGACTGAGCAGATATGGCTGAGTTACCTCTACAAGTTGCTGCTTTGATCAGAAAAAATTCTCTGCAATGTACAAGTAAGGCAACTGCTATTACACAGACTACTTTCTCATTACTTAACATCCTTTTTCTTCATCTTTTCCATTCTTAACTCCTTTCAAATCTGTTGCTAATCAATAAAGCAGAAAAAAGATCATGACTGCTCATTTATTTTTCTAAAAGATTTCAGTAAATCAAATTTACCAATGGAATAATACTTATTTGTTTCAAGGAGAAGGAGTCATTTGAACTTCAGAAGTCAAACACAGATTGTGAATTTACCGTAAGGTACAAATCTCATAATAACCTCTAACTTCTTTGCTATAAAATTTAATCATCAATCTGAGATCTCAGAATTTAAGATGTAGAGAATTTAGTATTTGTGCTAGAAGAACTTAATTGCTATGATTAAGTTCTTGAGAAAATAGAGGTTTAAAGTAAAAAACAATTTTGTAAGACTAAAATATGCTGTGCTCAGTCGCTCAGTCAATGTCCTATTACTTGTGACCCCATAGACTGTAGTCTGCCAGACTCTTCTGTCCATGGGATTCTGCAGGCAAGAACTAGAGCAAGTGGCCATTTCCTCCTCCAGGGGATCTTCCCAACCCAGGAATTGAGCCTGCATCTCCTGCATCTCCTGTGTCTCCTGCATTGTTACGTGCACCATCTGGGAAACTCCGAGACTAAAATACTATAAAATTACTTTAAAGTGAAAAGGCTGAAAACCGAAGAGGTTAAATGTTTACATAGGGACTACTAAATTTATTATATTCAATTATGTGAAGTTTTTAAAAGGAAAAGTTTTATTACTTTTAAATGAAAAAAGAAATCTTCAAGGTTATGTACTCCTTCATCCCGTGGTAATTCCCTCCTCTTCAAGGTAGAGTGCAATTGAATCTGGCTTTTAAGTGAAGATGTGATTGTAGAAATACCTTTTGGATGGGAACACAAAAGTTTAGAGGAGAGCAGGCAATGAATATCATACCTGTGACATAAATATTGCTGATATGTATGTAAAGATATTCACTAAATATCCATATTTAAAATGGGCATTCCATTTCCATAACCCCATCTCCAGTTTATATCACCTACTAATTTGGATGCCTGGAAATGGTGCAGATTCAAAGGAATGGGATGATAGCCCTCTTATTAAATATTTAAGGGAGATTTATGATATTCCAGAGAAAGATCAATGTGAGAATGTGCATATTATCCTAAAGAAACACATGAAACATTGTTATCCTATCTTTACTGCTACGGGTTTCAGAAAACACTTTCCAGTCACAGAACTAATATTTTCAAAAGCTGTTTATTGTGGTTGATAACCTATTTTCAGGTGATCAGAGAAACTAATTACCACACTGTTTCAGATTTATTCTCTAAAACTAGATGTCTTAAATGTATTTGAGCTCCCATGGCTTTCATGTTAAAAAGAGATTACCTCCAACGTTTGTCCATTTCTCCTGATGTGCAGCATATTTTATTCTTCTTTACAGTCTCTAAAATGGTGACAAAACATTTAATTTAAATTAATCTATTATCTGTCAAACGTGCTTCAGTTTCTTAAAAGTTACAAAACTGTATCACTCTTTTTATGATTCTATCTATACATATTATTTGGAGTTAGTAAATTATTTATTATTCTGAAAAGTCAAAGGATTGAAGAAAATATCATTGAATTTGAAAGTAAAACAGCATTTATTAAGCCCAAATCCCCTCACTATAGTATTATACACACGAATGATCCATCTTTTCCCATTTACATTTCTGTAGAAAGTGGAACAATTCTTTTCACTGATTTGAGATTTATGATTGTATCTTTTATCTTTAGAACAACTTATACAATTCTTAATGTTTCACTCTCTCAATAAATCTGATCCATAAAAATTACCTCACCTCTGCTGGAGTAGATAGGCCATAAGTATATATTTATGTTTACACATATTTAAAAAGACATAATATTTAATTCTGGGAAGAGAATACAGAAAGAGCAGTAGACAAGTATTAATACACTAACCAAAGGTTTGAATTCCCAGATTATCCATTAATCACATACATGGTACAAGTTACTTAACTTTCTGAGGCTTTATTTTTCTTTTTTCTTTTTTTTTTTTGGTCAGTAAGCTGAAATAAGAGTAATAACTCTAAATGCATAAAGTCACAATAGAATGGACTATATGTGTTATATATTATGTCTGTGTGTGTGTGCTCAGTCATGTCTGACTCTTCACAACCCCATGCACTATAGCCCACCAGACTCTGTCCATGGCATTGTCCAGGCAAGCATACTGAAATGGGTTGCCATTTCCTCCTCCATAGAACCTTCCCAACTCAGGGATTGCACCTATATCTCCCATGTCTCCTGCATTACAGGTGGATTCTTTATCACTGAGTCACCTGGAAGTCCTTATTATATATATATACAGATAAGTAATTTACATCTGGAATAGTGGCTCAATAAATGATAGCTATTATTTTGGACCTGTGTCAATTGAAAGCTTTTTATATTTCTCTGAGAAAAAGTTTAGCAATATCAGGAAACGAGTGGAGTCTACAAAACATAATTTTATTGTTTAACAACAGTGGTCCCACCACAGCAGACTGGGAGATTTGAACTTTGTCAGCACTCAGCCCATATTAGGAAAACAATCAATCAAGACACAGTTACAACACAGTGATCCTTGATCCATTATTCATTTCTGACATCCTAGTTGTAAGGCAAATGTCTGTACGTTAGAAATAATTTCCCATCTTATCACATGTTATCATTTTTTTGGTGAATGAAAGGAATGGCTTTTCTGTTATGGACCAAGTCCTCACTATTGCACAACAAAATAGAATCAAAAGGACATGATCCCAGGGCACAGACTAGTCATCTTTCCATTAGTATTAGAGGAATGAATCCAAACCTATTGTTACTCCCTTTATGCTTTGTCACCTATGAAGTACAAGAAAGAAGAATTTAGTTTCCTAAATTTTCAAACTTTATATTTTCATTTAGAAAGGAATAAATTTGGGTTTTCATTATTATTTTTTGAAAAAAGAAATTTGGTTACATTTATTATTAAGTTATTACATGCTTATAATTTTTCATTATTGATAGCAGTTATGTTCTCTAAAATTGCCTCAAACACTGAATTTGTGAATGAATACTGAACCATTGCTTCTAGGGGAAATACAGGATTTCCTAGGTCCCTGGGAGCCTCTGACCATGCATTTTAAAGTACCAATACATAACCTTGTTTTATGATGTTTCTGTTTAAGGAAACTTATTTAATACATATTGTTGCTTCATTAATATTGAATTCATGGCCAAAAAAACTTAGATCTGAGCAAAGCTTATCTACAATACATTTTCTCTGTAAGACACATCACAGTCTTTCTATGCTTGGGATCATCACTAGACAGCACTTCAGCATTCTATGCGGGGTCCATTTTAAACAGCAAAACCATTAACAAAAAGCACAAAGATGCAAAAAAAGATTATTATGCTAAATAGACTCCAAAGGATGCTTGTTTGCAATGTGAAAGCTGAATCAGGAAGACAGAGTGTTACCCTAGTCAACCTCCCTGGAAACGTGCACTGGCAAACCCACGTTTTTTAAGCTCTGAGCATGTCCACGAAAGACCACTAAAGATTTGTGATTATTGACTTGAGGACAATTTATAAACACATTTTAGCAAACAGGAAAATTGACAAATATGACATCCATGAGTAATGAGGATTGATTGTATCAATAAATTAATCTGCA
Organism: Ovis canadensis; assembly: GCF_042477335.2. Taxonomy (NCBI): domain Eukaryota; kingdom Metazoa; phylum Chordata; class Mammalia; order Artiodactyla; family Bovidae; genus Ovis; species Ovis canadensis. The sequence goes on along the minus strand of NC_091254.1, from coordinate 54,427,748 downwards.
TTTTTAAAAAGTTTTTATACTTGCACTGATTGCCAAGAGAAATATCAATAACCTCAGATATGCAGATAACACCACCCTTATGGCAGAAAGTGAAGAGAAACTAAAAAGCCTCTTGATGAAAATAAAAGAGGAGAGTGAAAAAGTTGGCTTAAAGCTCAACATTCAGAAAATGAAGATCATGGCATCCGGTCCCATCACTTCATTGGGAAATAGATGGGGAAACAGTGGAAACAGTGTCAGACTTTATTTTTTTGGGTTCCAAAATCACTGCAGATGGTGACTGCAGCCATGAAATTAAAAGACGCTTACTCCTTGGAAGAAAAGTTATGACCAACTTAGACAGCATATTCAAAAGCAGAGACATTACTTTGCCAACTACGGTCCGTCTAGTCAAGGCTGTGGTTTTTCCAGTAGTCATGTATGGATGTGAGAGTTGGACTGTGAAGAAGGCTGAGCACCAAAGAATTGATGCTTTTGAACTGTGGTGTTGGAGAAGACTCTTGAGAGTCCCTTGGACTTCAAGGAGATCCAACCAGTCCATTCTGAAGGAGATCAGCCCTGGGATTTCTTTGGAAGGAATGATGCTAAACCTGAAGCTCCAGTACTTTGGCCACCTCATGCGAAAAGTTGACTTATTGGAAAAGACTATGATGCTGGGAGGGATTGGGGGCAGGAGGAGAAGGGGATGACCCAGGATGAGATGGCTGGATGGCATCACTGACTCGATAGATGCGAGTCTGAGTGAACTCTGGGAGTTGGTGATGGACAGGGAGGCCTGGTGTGCTGCGATTCATGGGGTCACAAAGAGTCGGACACAACTGAGTGACTGAACTGACTAAACTGATGGTAGCAGTAGTACAGAGATTACTGATAATAATTTTAATCAACTGAGTAAAAGTAAGGTCATGCAGTATACAAAGCACTTCATGTTCATTTAACTATTATGACTATACTACTAAAGAAATGAGGTCAAATCACACAGCTAAAAGTTGACTAGCCAGGATTCAAACCAGCCTGTTTGATTCCAGAGACTAGAAGCTATTAACCATATATTATTCTTCTCATTATAAGCAAGATGATATTCAATTTTTCATAATACAGCAACATTAGTGGTAAAAGAATAGCATGCTATATTTTAGTGTTCCTTTTGATCTTTGAGTCTCAAGTACAAGGTTTTACCTCTTACTTTGAACATGCTATTAAAATGTAAAATGATACTTCCCTCTTTGCATACTTTGTGTAGCCATATTTTTCTCCATTGAAGTAATTTTATATTTTTCTGTCTATGTTTTCCAATTCAAAATGATTCATGGGTGAGTCATATTCCCAGCATTCATTTGTGAGTCATTCAGAAGTACAGTGTTTAAATATAGTGGGTTATGTGGTAGGATGGTCCCTCCAAGCCCATTTATCCCATAGTGAAACTGGACTAGCCAAAAAAAAAAAAAAATAATAATAACAATAGCATTTTTGCAACCACCTTCTTTAAAAATGGTTCCCTGGGGAAATGCAATTGATGAACTATATACAGTACAGGTAGGTTAGGGACTCAGATTTACTTAATAAATAGCAAGTATGCAGATTCTCCTACATCAAAATCATTGTTAGAGGTCTGCGAAAGTTGTTAGAAGGAACTTCAGAACTTTGGTCTTGGGGAGTTTGAAGAGAAGGAAACAGACAGAGATTAGATGTTTAGGAAGAGCAAAGTAGTTGAAAGTAAGGAAGGAGAGCATGACTTCTAGTCCTTCTAACATCCTTTTCACAGACATGCTTTCAAGTGCCAGGACATCTTCCTATTTAAGTAGTATCTCTTTTTACCACTACTAATCTCAGATTTTGACTGGTAAACTTTTTTACATAAACTCTGTTGCTTCTGACCAGTTTTTTTCACCTCTTTACTGCCCTAAATAAGATAATTCTACAGATTTTCATGTATATTCTTGTCTTGGATTAAAACTGACAAATAATTGATGTGTTCTTTGATACTTAGCATTAATAATGAAACAGTTAAGCTGTTTGAAAAAAGTCTGTACCTCCCTCATCCCTTTCCATCTTCCATTCTCTCTCTCCTTCCATGATTACTATGTCTCCCTAATTTTACTATAAATAAAAATCACTTAAGGACCTTTTTTTATTTTATATTTTTTGGTTTCTTTAAAAAATTAATTAATTTATTTTAATTGGAGGCCAATTACAATATTGTGGCAGTTATTGCCATATATTGACATGCATCAGCCATGGGTGTACCTGTGTCCCACCATCCTGAACCTCCCTCCCACCTCCCTCCCCACCCCATCCCTTTAGGTTGTCTCAGAGCACCAGTTTTGAGTGCCATGCTTCATTTTTTTTTTAAATATACATTCATGGATCTCACTTCGAGGTGGTCTGATCAAAGAGCTCTGCAATGAAGTTTAGTAATCTGCATTTTTAGCATGTCTCCCAGGTAGTCCTTCTAGAAGTGATATGGTAACCCTCTTAAGTGCTGTGACTAACTGCTTAAAAGAAAGTGAAATTCTTGTATGCATGCAGGTTACCAAAGGATCTTTATAAAAAACTGTTAGAAAAGTAAATAAAGGTTAGAAACAAGCAGTACAGAACATTTGTTTACACAATTAGGAATGAGACATTGTTGGTAACAATGTTGCCATCTTTTGGAAAGGAGAATTGAGAGTTTAGCTTGAGAAAAGTTACTTCTCAACCACAGTGATCAAGAGAGGAAAATAAAAGATTATCTATAATGATCTTTTCTATTCAAGCTTTCTCCTTTTCCCTCCCCACTGGTAATTTGGTGATCAAATACCAAATTAACCAGATTTAAGCAGAAAATGAATATAATTATTAAGATTAAGGGGTGATGATTGGCAGTGTCTATTTCAACAGAGGAGAAGGAATATTTATTACTTTCTTTCTACCAAGTCCATAGCCGAGTGAAACTTTCCAGGAGAAAGTCTCTTTTTTGTTAGGTGAGTAGCAGTCATCATCATTATTACTGTTATATTAGCCATACACATAGCTACCATTTGCCCATGATTAAGGATTGCTGATGGACTGTGTCCTTTCAAAATTCATGTTTTGTCCTAATCCTCAATATTATTTTATTTGGAGATAGGACCTTTATGGGGCTTTCCAGAAAATACTATTGCTAAAGAAACTACTTGCCAATGCAGGAGACATAAGAGATGTGGGTTCAACCCCTGGGTCAGGAAGATCCCCTGGAGGAGGGCCAGGCAACCCACTTCAGTAGCTTTGCCTGGAAAAATCCCATAGACAGAGGAGCCTGGCAGGCTACAGCCCATAGCATCACAAATAGTACACATGACTAAAGTGACTTAGCAACAGAAGCAGCAGCGTCAGGGCTTTTATGGAAGGAATTGAAGTTGAATGAGGTTACAAGTGTAGTGCCCTGATCCAATAGGATTAGTGCCTTTGTAAGAAGAGGAAAAAAGACCATAGCTTACTCTCCCTCATTCTGCCATTAACCATGGAAAGGCAGTATGACAGACACAAGGAGGAGGCCATATGCAAACCAGAGGTAAACATTTCACCAGAAACTGAATAAGCTAGTACCTTGAGCTTATACTTTGCAATCTCCAAAATAATTAAATCTCCAAAATAATTTTCTACTGTTAAGCTGCCTGTGTACACACGTGTTTCAGTTATGTTCTGCCTGATGCTTTGTTACCCCATTGCCTGTAGCTGATCAGACTCCTCTGTCCATGGGATTCTCCAGGCATGAATGCTGGCTTGGGTGACCATGCTCTCCTCCACAGAATCTTTCCCACCCAGGGATCAAACCCACAACTCTTATGTCTCCTGCATTGGCAGGTGGGTTCTTTACCCACTGAGCCACCTGGGAAACCCCATTAAGTTGCCTAGTCTGTAGTAATTCCTTCTACCATAAGTATAAAAATGCAAACTAGGACAGGACTTTAAGATGTTTTCATTTGGTTGTTCTGAGAATTTGAAGAAAATTAGTATGATCCATTGATCCAGAAAATATGGAAAACTCAGCAGTGGCCACAGGACTGGAAAAGATCAGTTTTCGTTCCAATCCCAAAGAAAGGCAATGCCAAACAATGTTCAAGCTAACTCACCGTTGCACTTATTTCACATGCTAGCAAAGAGAGTCTCAAAATTCTCCAAGCCAGGCTTCAAGAGTATGTGAACCGAGAAATTCCAGGTGTTCAAGCTGGATTTAGAAAAGGCAGAGATCAAATTGCCAACATCCACTGGATCATAGAAAAAGCAAGAGAATTCCAGAAAAACATCTGCTTCATTGACTATGCTAAAGCCTTTAACCCTGTGGATCACAACAAACTGTGGAAAATCCTTCAAGAGATAGGAATACCAGACCACCTTATCTGCCTCCTGTTAAACCTGTATGCAGGTTGAGTAGCAACAATTAGAACCAGAAGTGAAACAACAGACTGGTTCCAAATTGGGAAAGGAGTACGTCAAGGCTGTATATTTTCACCTTGCTTATTTAAGTTATATGCAGAGTACATCATGCAAAATGCTGGGGTGAATGAAGCAAAAGCTGGAATCAAGGGTGCTGGGAGAAATATCAATAACTTCAGACATGGAGATAACACCACCCTCATGGCAGAAAGTGAAGAACTAAAGTGGGCCTCTTGATGAAGGGCAAAGAGGAAAGTGAAAAAGCTGGCTTAAAATTCAACATTCAAAAAACCGTCATAGCATCCAGTCCCATCACTTCATGGCAAATAAGTGGGGAAACAATGGAAACAGTGAGAGACTTTATTTTGGGGGGCTCCAAAATCACTGCAGGTCATGACTGCAATCATGAAATTAAAAGACTCTTGCTCCTTGGAAGAAAAGCTTTGACAAACCTAGACAGTGTGTTATAAAAACAGAGACATTCCTTTGCCAACAAAGGTCCATTTAGTCAAAGCTATGGTTTTTCCACTGGTCATGTATGGATGTGAGAGTTGGACTATAAAGAAAGCTGAGCACCAAATAATTGATGCTTTTCAACTGTGGTGTTGGATAATATGCTTGAGAGTCCCTTGGACGGCAAGGAGATCAAACCAGTTAATCCTAAAGGAAATCAATCTTCAATATTCATTAGAAGGGTTGAATCTTGAAACTGAAGCTCCAATATTTTAGCCAAAGAGCCTACTCTTTAGAAAAGACCTGGATTTGGGAATGATTGAAGGCAGGAGAAGGGGACAACAAGGATGAGACGGTTGGATGGCATCACTGATTCAATGGCCTTGAGTTTGAGCAAGGTCCTGGTGAAGGACAGGGAAGCCTTATATGCTGCAGTTGATGGAGCTGCAAAGAGTCGGACATGACTAAGCAATTGAACAGCAACAATTGATCCATTTGTAGTCTAAGGGCCCAAGTCTAAAAAAGTTAGGTAGTTTGTTCAATGTCACACAGCTAGTAAAATATGTGTGTTTGTGGACAAGTGCCAGTGGTAGACATAACTCAGTCCATCACCAGAACTTAAATATCTAAAGATGAAACCACACATACTTTCAAAGGATGCATGCAATTTGGCTTTTTAATTTTTATATGGATATATAATTTAAATATTTTAGTTGTCTTTTAAAATCACTCTTTGTAAGTGATTTATTTGTTGAGAAATATAACAATATAGCAGTTTATCATAAACTTATTTTTACATGTTAAATAGGTCCTTTGTTGACAAATTTATGATTTCTGTTTTAAAGGGTTTGTAATTCTTGAAGGTACAGTTGGAAATTTTGCAATCTATTCAGAGGAGGTTTTTTTTTTTTTTTTCCACTAATAGGTTGAAATATTTCTAGACACTAATGCTTTTGTGGCAGATTTCAAAGGAAAGTTGTCTAAGGGCAGCATGTATTTCAGAAGAGTTTCTCAAATGCTTCCTGTCCTTTGTTACACTTTGTATTTTTAAGTTCTTTGAAAGTACGTACAGTGCCTCATATTCAAAAGGTGTTATAAGAACCTAAACTAGATTTCTATTGGTTTAATTTGACATTTCTTTGAAAACATGCAAGTTGGTAGAGTCAGAATTTCCTCAAGGAAGTCCAAAATTTAAGTTCAGAAAAGACTGGTTTATCTATAGGCACAGTGTTTCAAAGCATTTAGCACTGTGATGTAACTTAAGAAGAACACAGGGGCCCACAAAAATTATCTGAAGGATCAACTGGGCATATTTTCAAACAGAAGAATTTCATGTTAAAGATGACTCCCTTGTTTGAACTAAAAGTTTCTAAGATTTCAGCTCAATGTACAATCATATAAGAATGTGCAATCATTACCAATGGAAAAATCAACAAATATGCTGGAATATAATTTCACTAAGGGGAAAGAATCTTATGAGTTAAACCTAAATTAAGCTTTGGGGGTTTTTAAAAGTGATTTATTTTAATTTATTGTAAGTAATTTCCTGAACAAAGGAAATAATAACCATCCCTTGCTGTTTATATCTTTATCCTTCACTTTGCTGTTTTAACTTAATGTTCAAATATTGATAGTTTCACCTTACCGACAAAAAATTTTATTTCTTTGGTGATATCACTAACATTTTTGAAATATCAGTCATGACTTCTGCATTTTCAGCTCTACTGCCATATTTAGTGCTACAGAGTTATTATCTTTTTTTGGTGGATGGAAATGGAAAGAATAGCTATCTCTAGAAAGAAGGATCTCCAGGAAGCAAGTGATCATTTAGAGGCTGACCCTCTCTTCCCTGATTAGTGACTCAACACTGAAGGAGAAAGGATGTGTCCAGGTATGCACATATCCTGACATTTGCTTGATGCTAATGTGGCAGCAAGGTGGATGGTCAGCAGCACTTCACAGCAGTATCTGTGAACTCTGTCTCTGGTGGAGCAGAAAAGCAGCTTCACCTGATGGCCCCTTATGTTACTTCTTTCAATTTCATTTCTCATTGACTGAGTTCTGGTCATAATTACATAGCCCTGATTCCTGTTGCTTTGCCTCCTCCAAAGGACTCAATTACATGCTGTTCCCTGAGGCTAGATATAGATAATGGACTCTCAGAATCTACTACCTTAAGTAGCTTGGCTCCCTCATTCAATCATACCTAAAGGATGTTGCTGCTAAGACTTGCAATCTCTATCTTGCTATTGTCTTTATCATCATCTATCTGTCTATATATGATATCAATCCTACATGTCTTTATATATATATATATATATATATATATATATATATATATATATTTGTTATTATTGCTTTTCAGTCTCCAAGTCATGTCCAACTCTTTGTGACCTCATAGATTGCAGCACACCAGGCCTCTCTATCTCTCACTTTCACCCGAAGTTTGCCCAAGTTTATATATATCCCCTAGGACAGCTACATATATATACTATGCTTAGTGACTCATTCATGTTAAACTTTTTGTGACCTTATGGACTGTAAGCCACCAGGCTCTTCTGTTCATAGAATTCTTCAATACAGGAATGGGTAGCCATTCCCTTCTCTAGGGGATCTTCCTGACCAGTGGATCAAACGTGAGTCTCCTGCATTGCAGGTGGATTCTTTACTGGCTAAACCACTAGGAAAGCCCTGACGTATATATTAACCAAGTGCAAAATCATTTATCAAAGTCAGTGTACACTAAAATGTCTGTCATTGAAGCTATATTTAACAAAGCCACTCTCCCTGCCAGGCATTGCCAATATGAAGTATGCTGTCACAATGCACTAGACAGTTGAATGTCACTGCATTCTTATATCTTATTTGGTGTCAGTGGACAAATCATAATATATTAACAAAGTATTGTCATAGAAAAAAATGAACAATCCTGCATATCCAAATAGTATTATTTGAACAGATGATGAAAGCAGCTACAAATGAATAATATAATAAAAATGCTAACTTCCAACTCATAGATTATTACATGTGGAAGGACAATCAGTAGTAAAAGTTACTTTAAGGTGATTATAAAACTGAGAGAAAAATTAATTTTCACTCCTCTTGTATAGTCTAGAAATTATGTGCCCAAAGTATGGACAGTTATCTAAACTGCATATTTATGAAAATATTTGCACAATAGAGTATAATTTATTTTAGTAATTAGTTGGAAGAGCATCAGTTCAGTTCACTTCAGTCACTCAGTCATATCTGACTCTGCAACCCCGTGGACTGTAGCATACCAGGCCTCCCTGTCCATCACCAACTTCTGGAGTTTACTCACACTCATGTCCACTGAGTTGGTGATGCCATCCAACAATCTCATCCTCTGTCATCCCCTTCTCCTCCCACCTTCAATCTTTCCCAGCATCAGGGTCTTTTCCAATGAGTCAGTTCTTCTCATCAGGTGGCCAAAATATTAGAGTTTCAGCTTCAACATCAGTTCTTCCAATGGATATTTAGGTCTGATTTCTTTAGGATGTACTGGTTGGATCTCCTTGCAGTTCAAGGGACTCACAAGAGTTTTCTCCAACACCACAGTTCAAAAGCATCGATTCTTCAGCTCTCAGCTTTCTTCACAGTCCAACTCTCACATCCATACATGACTACTGGAAAAATCATAACCTTGACTAGATGGGCCTTTGTTGGCAAGAAATGCCTCTGCTTTTTAATATGCTAAGTTAGTCATAACTTTTCTTCCAAGGCATAAACATCTTTTAATTTCATGGCTGCAGTCACCATCTGCAGTGATTTTGGAGCCCCCCCAAAATAAAGTCTGTCACTGTTTCCCCATCCATTTACCATGAAGTAATGGGACCAGATGCCATGATCTTGGTTTTCTGAATGTTGAGCTGTAAGTCAACTTTTTCACTCTTCTCTTTCTCTTTCATCAAGAGGCTCTTTAGTTCTTCTCTTTCTGCCGTAAGGGTGGTATCATCTGCCTATCTGAGGTTATTGATATTTCTCCCGGCAATCTTGATTCCAGCTTGTGCTTCATCCAGGCCAGCATTTCTCATTATGTACTCTGCATATAAGTTAAATAAGCAGGGTGACAACATACAACCTTGATGTACTCCTTTTTCTATTTGGAACCAGTCTGTTGTTCCATGTCCAGTTCTAACTGTTGCTTTCTGACCTGCACACAGATTTTTCAAGAGGCAGGTCAGGTGGTCTGGTATTCCCATCTCTTTCAGAATTTTCCACAGTTTGTGGTGATCCACACAGTCAAAGGCTTTGGCATAGTCAATAAAGCAGAAATAGATGTTTTTCTGGAACTCTTGCTTTTTTGATAATTGAATGGATGTTGGCAATTTGATCTCTGGTTCCTCTGCCTTTTCTAAAATCAGCTTGAACATCTGGAAGTTCATGGTTCACATACTGTTGAAGCCTGGCTTGGAGAATTTTCAACATTACTTTACTAGTGTATGAAATGAGTATAATTGTGTGGTAGTTTGAGCATTCTTTGGCATTGCTTTTCTTTGGGATTGAAATGAAAACTGACTTTTTCCAGTCTGTGGCCACAGCTGAGTTTTCCAAGACAAGGAGTGCAGCACTTTCACAGCATCATCTTTTAGTGACAGAACATAGACATTTGTTAGTACTCTCACATTAAATTAACTTAGATTTTACATCCTAAGTTCTGTTGTTATTGCTTTTTAAGGATAAATGTTTAATTAATTATGCCTCAACAGAAAAAAAAATAGGCATTATTTTTTCCTTTGGTCATTTAGAATAGCAAGAAAATGTGGTTGACCACTAGATGGTCTTTTGGCAGTTTTCAGAAAAACAGAGTTGAAAAATTTAATTACAGAATTTAAAAAATATGTTAGCCATTTTAAATTATAAGTGTTCCATTATTCTAAATATATCTTTTAAAATTAGATTACAGATTTTAATATAAATTTATAATTATCCAAGTTAAAAGGGAAACATTCTTTACACTAAATCTAACATATCTTTTCATTCAAATATTACTTGCATTTAGATACTGAAATTTGTTGATAAGCCAAAATAGTTACAGGTGATTTTGAGACACAGTTAACTATGGGTTGCAAGATATCAGAGATGCTGGAAGAATCAAACCAAAAAAGAAGCACTCTCTCTCTCTCTCTCTAACACACACACAAAATTCAGTTAAATATATATAAATAGGAATATACTTTATAAAAATCTGTAGGCATAAGATATTAAATTTGTTACTTAAAACAGCTTATAATTATAGTGGAAAGTGAAAATATTATGGAATCCATTTCATTATTAAAAACATGAATTCTTTAAAGGAATATTTATGTGTACAAAAATAACTTTATATAAACCTTGTTTCTGAAGACAACATCAAAGCAATCTCTTCTAAAAGTGGGAAAAACTTAAACTGTATCAATGTATTAAACCTAAGAAATGTTTCATTTAGACCTATAAAAGTAGTTTTTAATATTTGTTTCTTTATATGTTCAAAAGAAATGGGAAAAATGATTCATTGGAATTTTGCAATCTGTTGTTATTAAATTATATTATTTGTCAAGAAGCATCTGGAAAATGTGTGTGTGTGTGTGTGTGTGTGTGTGTGTGTGTGTGTGTGTATGAAGAAAAGAGACTGGTGGGACACTTAGAGAAAGAATGTCTACGTTTTCAATCCGTATTGTTCAGTCACTCAGTCATGTCCAACTCTTTGTGACGCGACGAACTGCAGCACGCCAGACTTTCCTGTCCTTCATTATCTTCCAGAGTTTGCTCAAACTCATGTCCATTGAGTCAATGATGTTATCCAAACATCTCATCCTCTGCTGCCTCCTTCTCTTCATGCTCTCAATCTTTCCCAGAATCAGGGTGTTTTCCAATGAGTCAGCTCTTCACATCAGGTGGCCAAAGTATCGGAGCTTCAGCTTCAGCATCAGTCCTTCCAATGAATGCTCATATTTGATTTCCTTTAGGATTGATTGGCTTGATCTCCTTGCTGTCCAAGGGACTCTCAAGTCTTCTCTAGCACCAGGATTTGAAGGCATCGATTATTTGGTGCTCTGCCTTCTTAATGGCCCAACTCTCACATCCATACATGACTACTGGAAAAACCTAGCTTTAACTAGATGAACTTTTGTCAGTTAAATGATATCTCTAGTTTTTAATACGCTGTCTAGGTTTGTCATACCATTCCTTTCAAGGAGCAAGTGTCTTTTAATTTCATGGCTATAGGAACCATCTACAGTGATTTTGGAGCTCAAGAAAAGGAAGTCTGTCACTGTTTCCATTTCCCCATCTATTTACCATGAAATAATGGGACTAGATCTGATGATCTTAGTTTTTTGAATGTTGAGTTCTAAACCAACTTTTTCACTCTCCTCTTTCACCCTCACCAAAGGGCTATTAGGTTCCTCTTCCCTTTCTGCCATTAGGGTGGTGTAATCTGCATATCTGAGATTGTTGATAATTTTCCTGGGAGTCTTTATTCCAGCTTGTGCTTCACCCAGCCCAGCATTTCGCATGATGTACTCTGGGTACAAGTTAAATAAGAAGAGTGACAATATACAGCCTTGACATAATCCTTATACAATTTTGAACCAGTTAGTTTTCCATGTTTGGGTCTAACTGTTGCCTCTTGACCTGCATACAGGTTTCTCAGTATGAAGGTAAGGTGGTTGGCACTCCCATCTCTTTAAGAATTTTCCATAGTTAATTGTGATCCACACAGTCAGAGGCTTTAATATAGTCAATGAAACAGAAGTAGATGCTTTTTTGGAATTCTTTTGCATCTCTTGTTTTAGTACTTACACCAAAAGTTTAGGAAAAGGAAAATAAAGTTTAAACATTTTTGATAATTTTATTTATGTTTTAAAATTCTGCTTCCATCTCAGTAATATGTATACATTTTTTCACATATGTTAATAGTTGATGTAAAGTTACTGTAGCTGAGTTTAGTGCTCAATAATTTTAAATGTGCAAAGAAACAAAAGAGAAGAAAATAAGACAAGAAAGAAAAAGAAGCATAGGAGCTCAACAACTTTTACAGGTCTACCAATATGAATAATCATTATAAAAATAAAATGCAAGGAAATACTCGTATTACGTTAAGTGATAGGATTATTTTCTATTTCAACTATTTTAGCTGGATAATAAAAGCAACAGTTTCAATACATTAGTAAAAAAGTTATGCATATATTCTATTATTCTATAAGCCTGGGTGTGTGCTAAGTTGCTTCAGTCATGTTTTACTCTTTGTGACCCCATAGACTGTAGCCTGCCAGGTTCCTCTGTGCATGGGATTCTCCAGGCAAGAATGCTGGAGTGGGTTTCTAGTTCATTCTCCAGGGGATACTCCCAACCTAGAGATTGAGTCATGTTTCCTGAGACTTTTGCTTTGCAGGTGAACTCTACTGTTGAGCCAAGGGGAAGACCAAGATTGGAATCTGTTTAATTATTCAACAAAATATACTAACTGACAGTTATCCAAATTTGAGATTTCCTTATATTTAGAGGCCACAAAATTAAGTTTTCCTGTTGAAAAACTATTGACATACTTAAATGATACTTTTCTCCTAGTTCTCTATAAATTATTTTCTGAATATATATCCAGTTTCTGTATTCTGCTCCTAGGAAGCTTTGATTCATTGCTTGTGTACAAGCTGATTTTTGTTCCATGCATTATCTGTATATGTGTTTACATGCTCTACTGTAAATGGCCACAGAGGATATATTATGGCCCATCTTGCCAATAATCCATGTTTAAACTCTTTAAATATACAGTTGGATATGTTAGCTATCACTGTACTGATCTCCATTTTAAGATTTATCTAAACACATATTCAGCAGCTTAATCTGTGTCTTGAAAGGTCCCTGAGTATATGTTTATATTATACAGTGTACTGATACATGCAAATTGACCATTTATGTACTGTTATTTTTTTCAATTGTTAAGACATTTAAAACACACATTGAATTACAAAACAAAATACTCCTTTTGCAAAAATTATTCCACAGTTCACAACTAATGGATATTCAAAGGTTAGAAGTTTTCTCTTTTTATTGTATAAATGTTCTAGGATGAAAATCATTGAATTAAACTACTTCAGTTCAGTTCAGTTGGTCAGTCGTGTCTGACTCTTTGTGACACCTGGACTGCAGCAACCAGTCTTCCCTGTCCATCACCTACTCCCTGAGCTTGCTCAAACTCATGTCCATAGCATCACTGATGCCATCAAGCCATCTCATCCTCTGTCATCACCTTCTCCTCCCGCCTTCAATCTTTCCCAGTATCAGAGTCTTTTCCAGTGAGTCAGTTTTTTGCATCAGCTGGCCAAAGTATAGGAGTTTCAGCTTCAGCATTGGTCCTTCTGATGAATATTCAGGACTGATTTCCTTTAGGATGGACTGCTTGGATCTCCTTGCAGTCCAAGGGACTCTCAAGAGTCTTCTCCAACACCACAGTTCAAAAGCATCAGTTCTTTGGAGCTCAACTTTCATTATGGTCCAACATTCATATCAATACATGACTACTGGAAAAACCATAGTTTTGACTAGATGGACATTTGTTGTCAAAGTAATGTCTCTGCTTTTTAATATGCTAAGTTAGTCATAGCTTTTCTCTTAAGGAGCAGGCATCTTTTAATTAATAAACACTTAAGAATCTATTCATCTATACTAACTGTACAGATATCAGTTCTACTATTGCTACTATCAGTACTACCAACACCACCACCACTACTACTATTTTTGTTTTGTTGTTATTATTTGAATTATATGCCATTAAGGTTTTAGGAAAGCTGAACAAAGTAAGGTGAAGTGGGAAGCATTGGGGAGTGAGGTAAAGTTAGAAAGGTGGAGATCCATATGGCCTGATAGAGAGCTGTTGGGTTAGTTTGACTGAGTTGAAGAACTTCTGTGGTGAAACGTAGGAAATTAAGTTGAAGAAGGAGACTGTCCCCAGACCACAGATGATCTTTAATATCATCATCTGCTCGATCATCGAAAAAGCAAGAGAGTTCCAGAAAAATAACTATTTATGCTTTATTGACTATGCCAAAGCCTTTGACTGTGTGGATCATGATAAACTGTGGAAAATTCTGAAAGACATGAGAATACCAGACCACCTGACCTGCCTCTTGAGAAAGCTATATGCAGGTCAGGAAGCAACAGTTAGAACTGGACATGGAACAACAGATTGGTTCAAACAGGAAAAGGAGTATATCAAGGTTGTATGTTGTCACCCTGCTTATTTAACTTATATGCAGAGTACATCATGAGAAATGCTGGGCTGGAAGAAGCACAAGCTGGAATCAGGATCGCCAGGAGAAATACCAATAACCTCAGATATACAGATGACAAAACCCTTATGGCAGAAACTGAAGAAGATCTAAAGGGCATTTTGTTGAAAGTGAAAGAGGAGAGTGAAAAAGTCGGCTTCAAGCTCAACATTCAAAAAACAAAGATCATGGCATCTGGTCCCATCACCTCATGGGAAATAGATGGGGAAACAGTGTAAACAGTGTCATATTTTATTTTGGGGGGCTCTAAAATCACTGCAGATGTTGACTGCAGCCATGAAATTAAAAGTTGCTTACTCCTTGGAAGGAAAGTTATGACCAACCTAGATAGCATATTGAAAAGCAGAGACATTACTTAACCAACAAAAGTCCATCTAGTCAAGGCTAAGGTTTTTCCTGTGGTCATATATGGATGTGAGAGTTGGACTATAAAGAAAGCTGAGCGTCGAAGAATTGATGCTTTTGAACTGTGGTGTTGGAGAAGACTCTTGAGAGTCCCTCGGACTGCAAGGAAATCCAACCAGTCCATTCTAAAGGAGATCAGTCCTGGGTGTTCTTTGAAAGGAATGATCCTGAAGCTGAAACTCCAGTACTTTGGCCACCTCATGCGAAGAGTTGACTCATTGGAAGACTCTGATGCTGGGAGGGATTGGGAGCAGGAGGAGAAGGGAACGCCAAATGGTGAGATGGCTTGATGGCATCACGGACTCGATGGACGTGAGTCTGAGTGAACTCCGGAAGTTGGTGATGGACAGGGAGGCCTGGCGTGCTGCAATTCATGGTGTCGCAAAGAGTCGGACACAACTGAGCAACTGAACTGAACTGAACTAAGAACCTATAATAATATGAGAAATGCTTTGTAAATTCTATTTGTATTCCTCTTCCCTTTTTTGATTAAATTTTTCAAATGCATGGATATATGTGGCAGGATAATCTATTCCCTAGTAATAGCAACAGTCTTTTGCATAAAATAAGATCTTTAGAAATTTTTATTCCACAAAGAGTCTCTTCAGGATGAACACTCTTGATTGAAATGTTACTTAGCTTATGTTCTCTTTTATAGAGTATTGAGTGTTTGGAGGATTTTCATCTTTAAAACTGATTTAAACTAGAAACCAAACGTATAATATTGGCAATGAGGAATCTGTAAAACATAATTAAACATAGAATTAAATAGTAGCATGGATACTCATGAGTTTTTTCTGAGTTAACCAGAATGAAAGCCATGATAAAGAAAGCATAGATTTTTATACATGTACACACACACACATACATATATACACGCACCACCCATTAGTGTCTTTTGTCAACACTCTCAGTATATGATCTTGAAAACATATTGAAAGTAGACCAATGTGCATTTTATGTATATTCTGTCGTACCTCTGCCATGTGTTGGGATCACGGAAATGAGATTGGCAATTTAAGCCACAAAGGCACATATATGCCCACTATCCTCAGAGGTCATTTATTATGGCATTGATTGCTTTGTACTTTGTTTGTACCTTAATTTGAAATCCAAGCAATACCAGTAGCTACCATCTCATCATCCTTTTCCTCTGGGCTATCCCACTGACAGACTTCTTCTTTATCACCACAGTAGCAGGGCCTAGCTCCTGTGATTTCAGTGCACAGTCCTGTCCAGGAGTTCCCTTGTTAGACCTGGAAGTCACACTATCTCATCTGGGAAAACTGAGACATGCTTCCATTCCTGAAAAAGTAACTGTGTCTGGAAAATAGAGTTATTCTTTTGAATAGTCCTTGCCTCTGTTCTCAGAATCAGGGATTGAAAGTGAGGAAGAAGTGTGTCCAAAGCAAATTTGGGATACTGTCAAAAACAACAACAAAAAAATGTACATTCCAGTCTAAAAGCAATAATAATTATCCAAAACATGTCCCTGAGATTTTAATATTTCTGTACACTAGTATGTTCACCAGAGATTATTATGTTTGTGTGCATGAGTGGTATCTTTGAAGAAGTTCAGCTAGAGCCAGCAGATATTTTTGTTGGTGATGTTAGTAGGTTTATAATATTTGGGTTTCTCCATCTCTCTCTGTCTACATTTAAAACACAACCGCTTAAAATCTCAAAGCAGCGAACACAGTAGCATTCCCAGTTAATGAAGGCTTAGTCAGAATTATCTTTGCTGAGGGCACACACCTGCATGTAGCTGGCATCTCAAAGCGGGTCTACCTGAAGTTCACTGTGGATGGTAATTGATTTCCTTCCTTCAGTCGACTTAACATAGATCAAGAGTGAAGTGGCACTTGGCTACACACAATCTCAGCAGCTGCAATTTTGCCTGTCAACCAGAGTACTTCCTTCACGGTTTCCATAGAGGCCAGGCATGTTTCTGAATTTAATTTTGAGGCACTGACTGATTTCTCCCAATACATCTGAGTTAGGGAGACATCTCACAATACCAGACCTGAAAAGAAAATTATCTCCTTCACCAACATCAAATTTGTACCTTTTTGTCTTTATGAAATGCTTATAGCCATTTTATAATATTTCAATTCCATAACCCAAATATTGGGAGATAATATTATATTCTTATTCCACAAACATTAGGTTTAATAAATGGGTAATGTCATTTCCTAAACACATCTATATACAAAATTGATTCTATTTTGTTGTTTCATGCTCAAATTGGAAGTCATTTTATCAGTTCTCAATTGAGAAAAGAGATGAAGTTTATTTCTATAATTTGAGGAAAATATCCATAACAATCTAGGGTGTTATAGTAGATCAGAGCCTCCACAGGACCATACTGTTCCTTTAGAGTGTTTTTAAAGGCTGAAAAAGTTACTGGAAAAAAAAAAAGGGCATAGGGAAGTGTATGGAATTGCTCTTCCCTATGAAATGCAGGTTGCTTTAAAGAACTAGAATTTGAATCACTTTAGAATTAATTTACTATGTACACATTAGGAGAAGTTATGGTGCAAACAAGTTTTCTTTTCCAGGATAATGTTTCAAATAAAACTCAGGTCATTGATAGAGTAGTCTGTAAGAGACATTGCCCTCAGACATAACAGGAATTATATGAAGATTTATTGATTTTCAAAAATTATCATATCATATAGGAAAAAATAAGATAAAACATAATTTTAAACTACGAAGTAAGCTACCTTTAATATTATTAAAATGTCACATTTGTGCATAATATTCCTATCTAATTTCCCTCCAGCCTTCTCTACTCCTTGTGTCCAGAGCTAAGAATATTAATGATCCTAGGTTCCCTTCCTCCTTACCCTCACCTTCATTGTTCTTTAGTAACTGTAATTTGTACCTTCAGAATTTCGCTGTTTCTCTATAGTGTCCTAAAAGATCCCCTATTTATCTTTTATTTGATCTAATGCAATGATTTTATGTCTTCCCATATAAATTTCTCTTAAGAAAAATATGACAAATAAAGAGATTTGTTTTGGGAGAATTCCAAATAAATCTTCGTCTATAGTCAGCCGCTTGAACTATGATAGCAGGTTTGTGTGAGCTACAAGAGTGTCTCCATTAGTATTTATTAAAATAATAATAATCATTGCTATTATTATTTTCTTAAACACTGGTATGTGAATTCTTAAAAAGAGTAGGTGAGGTGGGTTATAGATCAGGTAATTCAAACATGTGAAAGTGTTAGCTGCTCATTCATTTCCAACTCTTTGCAACCCCATGGACTATAGCTCACCAGGCTCCTTTGTCCATGGAATTTTCCAGGCAAGAATACTGGAGTGGGTAACCATTCCATTCTCCAGGGGATTTTCTCAACGTATGGGTTGAATCCAGGTCTCCTGCTTTGCAAACAGGTTCTTTACCATCTGAGACACCAGAGGAGGTATAAAGTTATTATTGTTTTCATTATTGTTATGAAATATATTGACTATGAAAACTACAAAGAAAATGTGCTCTTGTACGGAGCTCTGATATTTGACGTGCATGCATGCGTACTAAGTTGCTTCAGTCATATCCAACTCATTGCTACCCTATGGGCCTTCACCTGCCAGGCTCCTCTGTCCAGGAGGGTTCTCTAGGCAAGAATACTGGCTTGGGTTGCAATGCACTCCTCCAGGGAATCTTCCCAACCCAAGAACCCAAACCGAGTCTCTTATGTCTACTGCATTGGCAGGGGATTTCTTGACCACTAGCGCCACCACCTTTGGCTAATTCTTATGCATACTGGTAGATTCTAACTACCTTAGAAAAAAATTATTTTCAATAGCATATTATGTTGTTTTAATTTGTACTGCTTTTAGTTCATTTAATTGAACACAAGAGAACAGGCATATAGGGAAAAATTCATATAATTGTCATGCAGTGTACATAGTAGAAAGATCCCTGCTTTTTTTTTGAGACTAAGATGTTTGTTAAGAAGACTTTTACATGTGCCTATATTTATGCTTTCCTTATTTAGGGAGCTGCAGGCTTTTGTGAAACTCATTATCATAATTTTCTTCATTTCTTTTACTTTGCTACCTCTTAAAGATACCCTGTATTTTAAAAATAAGTGGATATGATCTAAATGCCTAAAATTAATCACATTGAATTTTTAAAAAATAAGTGGTCTTAAAAACATAAGATATTTTTATGCTAGAGTTTTAATTTAAGCTGCTCATGAGGCAACAGTTACATATGAATTCAGACAGAGACAAGTCACTGAGGTACTGTTTTCAGCACCCAAATGGTCTCTACAAAACAGAACATCTAGGGGTATATTTTCTTTTAACTTGACTTCATTTCTTTCTAATTAGCAATGTGCAGTGTACCATTGTGATGTCTGCCTCCTCCCTTAGGTTGCTGCACTGCCCCCCATGGGGATTTCTCAGCTGTTTCGCTCTTCTGTTGTAATTGAAATCTTACTTGTTCCAACCTGTAATTGATAGTGAACCCAACCATTTTACGTTTGTCACGCAACAGATGTACAACAGAAACACTCAAAGTGGCATATGGAAAAACTGTCCTACTAGAGTGAAATAAGATCTACTCCTATATCACAATTCAATTCTCTCAACATTTTGTGGTTTTCTCTTCCTTGCAAGTGCTTTGTTGCTGTACAAATCAATATAAAATCACCATATTTGTTGGCTCTATGTTGAGTCTTCTTTAGCCTCCTTTCATGATTCTCTATTTTGAGTAAGTGCTTCATAGTGTAATGAACTTTAGTTAACAGATAGATTTCTTTGTATGCTTTTGTTAAGGTTGGTCACCAATTTTAAATACAGCAATTAACCTTATGTGAATGTATCTATGTCTATGAATACATCAAGATATATTTGAATTGGTTAACTATATTTTTCAAAAAAAAGCTACTTGCAAATGCTATAAGTGAACATTCCAAATCAATTAATTCTAACTATAATTACATCTGTATTTCAAGAGTCAGAGCCTTTACTTCAAAAGAAATATTACCTTTGCAGCATAATAAAAAAACCTTGAGTTAGTGATTTCATATTATTGGGTATATTATATTTTCAATAGGTGGTCCTGGATGTTCTCTATACTGATAAGGTTTTTGTGGGTATGTTGGGCCTTCAGTTGCTTGACAAGTCTAGTAAGAGGCCTGGGCTGAACAGGAGAGATTCTTAGAAAACTGACTACATCTCAGGATGACAGCATACATTTAGATGGAATGACGTGTCTAATTGCAACGTCCATTGCACCAAGACTTTTAGGTAAGTACCTAATGAAGTTAAATCTAGTAGGAAAAATAGAGAAACAAAATGATTGCATAGTGGTGAATCAGGAAATTTAATGGATACTTCCTATTTCAAGTATGCTTTTCACTTTTTAAGAGAATCTCAGCCAGTCTTTGAGAATGTGAGTACCAGGATGGGAGGGGAAAATAATTGACAAGTGTTTAAGGATGTGCTGGGGTGCAACCATGGGTCTTAGAATCCAACTCAGAGCTCTGAGTCACAGTAGAAACTTGAAGGGCTAGTTAATTAGCTAACTGGGGCAGAAGACTGAATGATGATAGTATTGAAGAATCAAAGCTACTCCATTTTGTAAGGTTCCGGGAAAAAAGCCTTTGGAAATCCCCTGACCTCATCCCACCACCTGTGAACCAATCAAAACCCTTGGCCAGCCCGGGAAATTCGAGTCAAGCCCGGGAAAGGAGAACCAATCAGAACTCAACACCTAACCCTTCACCAGAAGGTGACCAATCAGACCCGGAGACTCCTGTTTTTTCCGAGCGATAATACCCTATATAAGCAATGTAACCCAGAGCTCAGGGCTCCTCCCTATAGCTGCTGCGTCAGTATTGGTGGGAGCCCCAGCTCGAGCTTGGTAATAAAAACTCTCTTGCTTTTGCATCGGATATCGGCTCCCTGGTGGTCATTGGGAGATTTCGCGACTTGGGCACAACAGTATAAGAAAGGTATTTTTGAGAAGTGATTGATGATCTGAGAACTGGTGGATTTGAGGGTAGAGATGTAGAGAAGTACATCAGAATTTAACAGAGGACTTAGGGAGTACCCACTGAGTGTGTGTGTGCTAGGTCACTTAAGTTGTGTCCCACTCTTTGTGACCCTCTGGACTGAGCGACTTCACTTTCACGCATTGGAGAAGGAAATGGCAACCCACTCCAGTGTCCTTGCCTGGAGAATCCCAAGGATGGGGGAGGGACTTAGCAGCAGCAGCAGCAGCAGTACTGTAGCCCATCAGACTCTTCTGCCTATGAGATTCTCCAGGCACAAATACTGGAGTGGGTTGCCATGCCCTCCTCCAGAGGATCTTCCTGACCCAGGGAATTTACAGCTCCTGCATTGCAGGTGCATTTTTTACTGCTGAGATATGGGGAAAGCCCAGGTAGTACACATTATGTAGGGATATATTTCATACTGTAATTGGCACAACACTCTGTGAAATGTGAAGGAGAGAAAAACATAGGAGATGGACCAGATGTTTGTCCCCTGACTGACTGGGAACTGCCTTAATACTGGTAAAAAGTTGGGAGGCAGGGATACCAGAGAAAAAACAGATTTTGAAGGTAAAGAGATTAAGCACACAATATCTCGGAAGTTCTGATGATACATTTAGATGCAGTGCAAAAATGATTATTTAGAAGGCAAAATCTAGAGAGAAGTGAGATTAGACCTAACCGTTAAAAAGTGATTTGTTTAGCAACAAGCTACATATTTTAAATAAGTTTAAATATTGTATTTTAGAATCTTCAATAAGAAGTCTTTTTAAATGCAAATATATTGATAAATTAATAATAGAATATTATGCAAAATGCTAATACCATCCTTTCTTTGAAATAGTTGTTTATATACAATGTATTAGAGCAAAATGATTAAAAGCTCATAATTATATTTTTGAGTTTAAAAATCACAGATTGTATAATCATTAGAAGAAGGTTATCTTTCTTGCTTCAGATCAAAATTTACTTGTAGTGCGTTTTTTTGGTATTGAATTATTCAAATGAATGGCATTATTTTTAAAGTGATCACTTCTGCCTTTTGAATAAATGTTTGTTATTAGAGATTAGTGCATCATACATTATAAACACAACAGAAAAATGAGTTGCTCTAATATTTCTAGTACATCATGTTTTCCTTTTAAGTGAAAAAAAGAATAGAAACTTGGCACTTACATTTAGCTATGTTTGTACTAAGACATGGCTATAAACTCATACATTTTATTTCAATTGTAATATTAAAATGCAAACATTCACTAGGGTTTTTATGTACTACAGTTTTTCATACTAGGATGAGAAATTGTGTTAATATTGGTTCAATTTTAATGAAGTAGAACAAAAGGTTATAAAACACATTGAATATATTTTAGCTACTAATATCAGAGCAAGTTATCTCTGTTAAAAGCCTGGCTTAATTTTACATTATTCTTAAAGTATATATAAATAATTACAAGAAACTTATTTGTAATAAATTCAGAATTACTCTTTCCAAATCATCAGCACACCAACAGTGAACATTTTTTAAAAAAGTGAATATTTTTGAAAAGCAAATTAAATAAAATACTTTTAGGAATATAAATTTGAAGCTGCATGACACTGTGGAATAGATTTTACTAGCCTAGATAATACAGCGGATTGAAATCTTCCTAGAGAAAGCCTTTAAAGGAGAAAATAGAAATGACTTTCTTGTTAGACTCTAGTGAGTTGTTGAGATCTATCTAAAGAAAAGTGAAAGATAAAAAAAAATATATAATGTGGAATGAAATATGTGTTCTGTAACATGAATATATATTTAGAAATCTGGAAGTAATGGTAATGAGTACAAAACTGGAAAATTTGGCATAGTGGATTAACTTTAGTTTAAATTTTTTATGCTTTAATTTTAATTTTTGATGCTTAATTTTTCCTTGGTATTCAGTTTCATCTCCCTATCACTATTGCATTTTCTGGCACTCTTTGATTAAAACAAGATAGGAAGAAGCTCTTGGTGTTAACTCCTATGGGTATGTATTTGACAGTTTTATAGTATAACTATAGCTATTGCCTAGGGATTGCTTTTATCCTCCTGAAGCTTATTTGATGAAAATATTACCAAACCTTATATTTACACAAAGATGCCTTGGAAGATTGCAATTTATAGAGAAACTCATTTAAGCATGAAAAATTGAAACATGCAATATTTTGTATGTATTTTTAGTAGTCAGTGGAGCAGGGCAAACTTTGAAGCACAGCACAGAAAAGAGAAAGGTTTCTGTCTGCTAACTAGTTTTGTTCTCCTCCTTCCCTCTCCACTGCATGATTTGGAGAAAGGAAACAGAACAGGAATCAAGAAGAGAAACAAGAGATGAATGGATAAAGAAGTTGTGGTATATATCAGTTCAGTTCAATTCAGTCATTCAGTCATGTCGACTGTTTGAGACCCCATAAACTGAACAGGACTCCCTGTCCGTCACCAGCTTCCAGAGTCTATCCAAACCCATATCCACTGAGTTGGTGATGCTATCCAACTATCTCATCCTCTGTCGTCCCCTTCTCCTCCTACCCTCAATCTTTTCAAATGAGTCAGTTCTTCACAATGAGGTGGCCAAATATTGGAGATTCAGCTTCAACATCAGTCTTTCCAATGAACACCCAGGACTGATCTTCTTTAGGGTGGACTGGTTGGATCTCCTTGCAGTCCAAGGGACTCTCAAGAGTCTTTTCCAACACTACCATTCAAAAGCATCAGTTCTGTGCTCAGCTTTCTTTATAGTCCAACTCTCACATCCATACATGAAAACTGGAAAAACCATAGCCTTGACTAGATGGACCTTTGTTGGCAAAGTAATGTCTCCGCTTTTGAATATGCTATCTAGGTTGGTCATAACTTTCCTTCCAAGGAGTAACTGTCTTTCAATTTCATGGCTGCAGTCACCATGTGCAGTGATTTTGGAGCCCAAAATAATAAAGTCTGACACAGTTTCCACTGTTTCCCCATCTATTAGCCATGAAGTGATGGGACCAGATGCCATGATCTTAGTTTTCTGAATGTTGAGCTTTAACCCAACTTTTTCACTCTCCTCTTTCACTTTCATCAAGAGGCTCTTTAGTTTTTCTTCACTTTCTGCCATAAGGTTGATGTCATCAGCATATCTGAGGTTATGGATATTTCTCCCAGCAATCTTGATTCCAGCTTGTGCTTCCTCCAGGCCAGTGTTTCTCATGATGTACTCTGCATATAAGTTAAATAAGAAGGGTGACAATATACAGCCTTGATGTACTCATTTTCCTATTTGGAACCAGTCAGGAATATCCATACACAACGGAATATCACTCAGCCATAAAAGGAATGCATTTGAGTCAGTTCTAATGATGTGGATGCACCTAGAACCTATTATACAGAGTGAAGTAAGTCAGAACGTGAAAGATAAATTCCGTATTCTAACATATATATGGAATCTAGAAAAATGTTACTGAAGAATTTATTTACAGGGTAACAATGGAGAAACAGACCTAGAGAATAGATATATGAACATGGGGAGAAGGAAGGAGAGGGTGAGATGTATGGAAAGAGTAACATGGAAACTTACATTAATGTATGTAAAATAGATAGCCAATGGGAATTTGCTGTATGGCTTAGGAAACCCAAACAGGGGCTCTGTATCAACCTAGAATATTTTTCAGTGAAATATTTTGACCCATAAAAGTGACTTGTCCAAGGTTGCATAGTTAGTCCATCAAGGATCCGGAATTCACACCATGGCAATATGACCCTACCAGTCACAGCGAACAGGAAGCCAGAAACAAGGCAAGACACTGATGGGTTCATTCAAAACATTTACTCAGAATCACAGAGGACCAGAAACTGACATGAATGAAGTGAAAGTGAGAGAAAAGTGATGTTCCCAACCCCACAGAGCTCAACTTTTCTTACATAAGACAGATATACAAGCAAAAATTACCAGTTAGTAAAATAAGTGCTGATGGAGGTACAACAGGAGGTTGAGTTAACTTCTCTTCCTGTCAGGATAGGATTCAGATGAAGACATAGTAAAGGGAGAAAACTATAAATGGAATTACTAAGGTTAAAAGTTTGATATGTAGGCAAAAGTAGGCATCAGGACGATCTTCCAAACAGAAGGAATAGCATACAATATTAAAAAAATTCATATCATAATGATATTTATGTATGAAAATAATGTGAAAAAGAACAATTTTTAAAATTTATGTTAAAAAACATACTGATACCCCTGTCCTCAAATTTAACTACACTGTTATAGACAAGGTATACTATCAGATTTTCATTCTCCTTTATTCCTAAGAAATATAGAGCCAAGAAAGAGAGGCCAAAGACACAGGAACCATGGTTTTGCATTTTGAACTTCAGTATTCACTGCCATGGACAATATCAAATTCAGACAAATGCACAGTTTCTTTCAACTGTTTCCCCATGTGACTAAATGTTCTCTCACTTCTATTCCCTTTTATTCTGTACACAGCTGCTATTTTCTTTGTTTCTGATGTTTCAACTCATTTAACATTACTTTTATGCTCAAACTTTAGTATTTCTCACACCTAGAAAAATAAATGCTGGTTCTCTTGTATTTCAAATTGATATTGCTTTTGATTTCCAACTTTTATCTCAAATTAGATGTCCAGGGTCATACCAAAGCTTTTTATTCCCTTGCTTTTTATAATATGAGTAAATAACTCACATTTTTTTGTCTTTAAACATTTTCTTTAATATGAATTAGATGAATTGAGGAGAGGAAGGTAATCAAATTAGCGATAATCCTCCCTTTCAAATTTACCATATATAGCTGTCTTCTACTCTTTCTGGTGTGAAAGAAATAAAGTTCATTTATTTTAAATTCATTATGCAGATGCTTATGAGTATTCTAAGGTAAATATTATATATATATATACACACACATTTGTTGGTCTGGAGGTTAGGGGGAAAACAGGATTGTAGCTTCATAACAAATCTCCAAAGAAAAGTTAACCCAGCATATTACACAGACTCAGTGGGAAGAAGAGAACTGCGAATAATCCATCACTTTTGTGTCATGACCTCTGCTGAATTCACTAGCAAATTCTGTATTATTGAATCACAGTGACAGATCCAAATACAAATGTCACGACTTTGCTGTGTTCCCTGGGTCTTGCCACATCTCCATAACCATTTTATATTCTCTTCCTGGGGACACTTTGGAAGATTTAGAGGCTTTCAACCTAATCTGACTGGCTCCACACAAACAGCTGGAGCTTTGCCAAGAGCTGAGCCAGATTATGTCAACAAGATGCTGTGTCCACAGGGTAGCCCCAGCTGGGTGTTCAGGGAAGCTCTGGGAATGAATTAGCTTTATATGCTCCAAGAGGCAATTTCCTATAAAAACAAACTTCAAAAGCTGCCAGAGGAAATTGTTTTCCATTGGAATCAGGCCTAGCAGGCTACTGTCTTTAGCAACTGCATCACTTGGTAGTCAGTCCTCAGGACTTACAATGCTCAGCCCCTGGACTTGAGTTTCAAGACAGAACCAGAGTCCAATTAACACCACACCTGCCAAAACACTTTTGTAATAATTGTAGAGCCGTCGTTCTGCACCCAATTTTTTGTTATTCATTCTCAGTTTAAAGTAAGATATCTAAACAGTTATGTTCTGACCTCAACGTAAAGAGTGTTTTCCCCTTAACTTCAAAGAGCTCATCCTATTACACATAGCATCCAGATTAAGAAAGGCAGAAAACACTCCACAGTTCATTTGCCTCTTGCTGGAGTGTTAAATGGAACAGTAGGAAGCTTCACTTACAGGTGTATTTTAATATTAGTGGCATTTAAATAAGGGTTACACATTTTGTCTACCTCTTTATTATATTTCTTTCCAAAGAACATTCTAGCCAAAAGACCATCGGGAAGGTTAGCTCTTAGATTCCGCAACATGCATGGCATCTATGGCAACTAGTTACTGGATGATAGTTACATCTATGAGCAACACCACATCATGATGTTTTGTACTTCTTATAAAGCAAACACCTACAGAGTTTGAGAGAATTTACTGCTCTTCTTGGCTTCTACAAAATTTAGAAGCACTTACTGAAATTTGAGAGCTATATAACATGTATGGATCTAAAAGTATGTAAGCACTTAGAAAGATGATTAAACACATGGAAATTATATTTAAGACATGAATTAGAAAACATGTTGAGGGGACACAAGAGTACAAAGACCATGTTTATATAAGGAATGCAATATGATTGCAAAGGAATGAATTTACAAGTTGAGGTTTTTCACTCTACCAATTTTTCTTCCATAGAAACAGATACTGTGGCAGCAGTTTTATTGAACTTAAGTATTTGCATGCTAATTGCCAGCAATACAAGGAACACAAAGTGAATAAGTCATTTCTATCACTTCTATCCACATTCTACAGAAACCAAAGAACTTATTCAAATTTAAAATTTGTGAAAATGGTTTCATCTCTGTGTAGTTTTAATTTGAAAACTGATTTGTTGCTTTTGTTCAGTCACTAAGTTGTGTCTGACTCTTGGCAACCCATGGGCTGTAGCACACCAGTCTCTTCTGTCTTCCACTATTTCCTGGAGTTTGCTAAAATTCATCTCCACTGAGTTGATGATGCTATTTAACTATCTCATCCTCTGCCACCCCTTTCTCCATTTACCTTTAATCTTTCCCAGCATGAGAGTCTTTTCCTGAAAAGATCTTTTCTTGAAAGCCAAGAGTGGTATGCTTATAATAGCCAACTCTACAAACAGTATTTATATTATTTCACTCACAAAATTGTGACCTCTTTTCTATAAGAAATTGCAAACTTAAATTCAAAACTAAAAGTAAAAATAGGAGAATGTGTAACCATCACAAACTATTCAATTATTCACCTATTAAAAATAATTAATCATATGACCTAGTTAAAATAATCTTTCAAGAATTTTGAGAAATACAAAGATAAGAAATAGTCCCTACCTTCAACCTAGTATTTAAGTTAAATTTCCTAAACTGGAAGAACAAGTACACAGTGGTAAAGAAAAAAACATGACTTAATGCTGGCCAAAAAGATGAACAGAATAAGTGAGAAAGATGAGATTTCAATCCCCCGACTTGAGCAGAGAGAGGATCAGTGAAGACCTTTTATGAAGGAGGTTGTATTTCAGATGATATCAAGAAGCTGAATTTACACCAATAGAAATATAAGCAAAGGAAGGAGAAAGGCAAAATAATTAGTATCAACAAAACAAGACCTGGCTCCAGTGGAAAATTGCAGTTGAATTTTGTTAGAAAGAAGGAAAAAAAGATATAAGGTAGGACATTTTCCCTAAACAAGTAAAGATGGTAGAGTGAAGTAGAGAGCATCAGAGTTTTCTTTTGGGTATGTTTGCTTCCTGTTGATGTATAAGATTGTAGGTATTGACTTAAAAAATATTTATAACCTAAAAGTATAGAGTTATGTTTTATGTTGTGGGAGTTTTTAGGACTTCAAGCCTAGGAAGCAGGATCTCCAGTGACCATGAGAGAACTGCTCAAAGGAGATGCGGGGAGGAGCCAGATCATATGAAGTTTTGCAACAAAGGGCAGGTAGTCTTCACATCAAAAGAATATTGTTAATTAAAAGAAAACCAAATATCCTAAGTTAAAGAATTTAGCACTTTTCTATGTATAGGATGATGCAAGAGTCTGGGCTCACTGAAATCAGTCTCTTCATATTAATCTTAGCTATCTTGGGTCAGTATCCTGTGTTTTTCATATCCTGAGCTCCCTTGGGCTCACTGTGTGTGTGTGTGTGTGTGTGTGTGTGTGTGTGTGCGTTTAGTGCGGAGTGGGTATAGTCTGATGGCTGTTAGATTCCAGGTATTCTTCTTCTTCCTGAGTGCTCTCACAGCTCACCAGATCGTATTGGAGAGCTGCAATTACTGATGACTATGGCATCCTTGTTTATTGATATGGCAGGAAATATTTTACTTCTCACTGGGAAGTGGAAAGACTGATTGTCTGGGAGCATGCATGCATGCTAAATCACTTTATTCTTATCCAACTGTTTGTGACCCTATGGACGGTAGCCCACCAGCTATCTCTGTCCATGGGATTCTCCAGGCAAGAATACTGGAGTGCGTTGCCATGGCCTCGTTCAGGGAGATCTTTCCCACTCAGGGATCGAACCTGCATCTCCTGTATTGGCAGGCAACTTCTTTACCACTAGTGATACTTGGGGGTGACTACATTCTAAAAAGTTTAATTTTAAAAACAGACAATGAGAATGAAAAGAAAGGAATACTTTGAGATACAAAAAGACTTATTAACTAAATCTTTTATGGTGTGAAGGAGCAGGGTGTTAAGATTCTAAACCAGAATGACGTGGAGCGTGTTGGTTCCATCCACAGTATAGAGAGCAGAGGAAGGACGGTGGTGGCCTTAGCAATAAATTCAGTGCTCTGAATGATTAATATAATACTGATATATCATCCCAGTGGCTTAAAGGCCTTGGGAAAGGGGCCAAGAATAAAAAGAAACATTTAGTAATCTTTTGACTTGAGCTAATGATTGAATGTTTCTGAGTTGATATTAACAGCTATTTTATAAGACTTCATCCATGGAAACATACAATTTTAATTTGATTTGATTGAACATTTGGAAAAGACAGGTATTATATTCTAAACTTGACTAGATGGGATCATCCCATGTGTAGAAAAATAGGGAAATATTGAGAAATGGAAAGCTATTACTCATATCTATAGATATTCATTCATATATGTGCATTCTCAATATACACACATAAAATATATGTGAAAGATATTTCTATAAAATATACAGATTTTCTATAAATTTGATTTTGCAGAAATGTCTATAAAAGATTAGCATTTATAATTTGTTACTGCTACATAAAACTTAGAAAAAATATGGTATTATACTGAATTAAAGTGTTAAAATTTCAGCAAGATGATTTAGATAGTTCACTGAATCCAGCGACCTTCTAATTTGATTTCAGTTATTAATCACCTTTAAATTAACTCAACTCTATTTAGAATTGTGTATAAGTTTATTATAAATTCTAGTTCTGTTGAATGTAATCAGATAATGCAATTTTTATTTATAATCTTAAAAGAAAATATTTTTATATCTTGGATTGAATTGTGTCCTTAGCCAGTTGTGCTCATATATACTTTGTGTACTGTTTTTATGTCAAAGAGAATTTTCTTTTGGAGGAAGCTAATCAGTTACTATCATCCTTTCAGTTCAGTTCAGTTCAGTTCAGTTCAGTTCAGTCGCTCAGTCGTGTCCGACTCTTTGCAACCCCATGAATTGCAGCACGCCAGGCCCCCCTGTCCATCACCAACTCCCGGAGTTTACCCAGACTCAAGTCCATCGAGTCAGTGATGCCATCCAGCCATCTCATCCTCTGTCGTCCCCTTCTCCTCCTGCCCTCAATCCCTCCAAACATCAGAGTCTTTTCCAATGAGTCAACTCTTCGCATGAGGTGGCCAAAGTACTGGAGTTTCAGCTTTAGCATCATTCCTTCCAAAGAAATCCCAGGGTTGACCTCCTTCAGAATGGACTGGTTGGATCTCCTTGCAGTCCAAGGGACTCTCAAAGTCTTCTCCAACACCACAGTTCAAAAGCTTAGCCTTCTTCACAGTCCAACTCTCACATCCATACATGACCACTGGAAAAACCATAGCCTGACTAGACGGACCTTAGTCAGCAAAGTAATGTCTCTGCTTTTGAATATACTATCTAGGTTGGTCATAACTTTTCTTCCAAGGAGTAAGGGTCTTTTATTTTATTTTATTTTATTTTTTTGGTTTCTTGTAAGTGAATTTACTTACTGTGTCTAATTTGTTGGAACTTAAATTTTACTTTTAAAGTAATTTAAAAAAAAAACTAGTAATTAAGAAAACTGAGATCCTAATTTCATGGTTACAATCACCATCTGCAGTGATTTTGGAGCCCAAAATAATAAAGTCTGACACTGTTTCCACTGTTTCCCCATCTATTTCCCATGAAGTGATGGGACCAGATGCCATGATCTTCGTTTTGTGAATGTTGAGCTTTAAGCCAACTTTTTCTCTCTCCTCTTTCACTTTCATCAAGAGGCTTTCTGCCATAAGGGTGGTGTCATCTGCATATCTGAGTTTATTGATATTTCTCCTGGCAATCTTGATTCCAGCTTGTGTTTTTTCCAGTCCAGTGTTTCTCATGATGTACTCTGCATATAAGTTAAACAAGCAGGGTGACAATATACAGCCTTGACGTACTCCTTTTCCTATTTGGAACCAGTCTGTTGTTCCATGTCCAGCTCTAACTGTTGCTTCCTGACCTGCATACAGATTTCTCATCCTTTAACTCTGTGAAAATTGTAGTGGCCTCCTTTACTTTGGCCCGAATCCAATAACACATTTAAGCAACTGTGTGAAAAGAAAATGGATGTATTTGAAATATGTTCCCATAATTTTATACCTTAAAGAAAGGAGACATACAATGAATTATGTGGACTCTTTTTCAAGCTTTTGCTTTTTCCATTGAAGTTTTTATTTTACTATTCAGTTGCCAGGCATCTAATTCTCTTAGCAATGTTGTCCAGGTGCTGAGAGTCAGTTTCTTATGTGAGAGTAAAATCCATGCTTAAATTTTGCCCACCACTGTAACCTCAGTACTAATAAAGTGACTTGCACACATCAGAGGCTGAAAGCCAGACACTCATCCCAGCAACAATTAATTTGGACACATCTTAATATACAGGCCCATTTCTCAGTCTCAGATTTAATTTGATGCTTCAGATGGAATCCTATTTGTGAAAATCAAATAGAGGTTAACTGAAGATTAGGCTGTCCTGCTGTTTAAATGTCCTCAGCTTTGATATGACGCCAGTGTGACATCTAGGTTTTATTTCTGCTCCCATATCAGTTCTATCTCCCTGCCTCAGAGATCATTTCATCATGTCAGTTAACAAACATGAGTAGTGCAAAAGAATTAGTATGCTTGTCACAGCTGGTATCATTTCAGAATCCTCTTGTAACACCCTGGAATATAAAAGACAGGGAAAACGATGCTTGCTTAGTGCAGCTCAATGTCTGTGAAAGATTGGTGTCCTGAAGCGATACATCATACCTTATACTGTCAGTTTTAAAAAGCCCTTTCTTTTGAAACAAAAAGAGGTTGTAGGTGTACTTTTAAAATGCAGAATGCTGTACAATAGTCAATATAAATAATAATACACATTTTGGGTCAACAACTTTGTATGCACCAAAGGTTGTATAACAGAAAGAGACATTATTAGTCAAGAATGTATACGTTTGTTTGTAGAGTGAGTTTATTTGTAGAGATCTGGATCCTCTATAACCTGTATTCCTCTTTAGCGTAGTAGTATGTGTTTGTAATAGCCTTATAGAAGCTGATGTCTTTGTATATCGACCGACCTACCCTTAAGGGACCTTACTTTTTCAACAGCTGCAGCTGTTTCTGTTTTATGTGTTTTCTATAAATATTTTTATTTTGGTACTTTGCCCCAGGCATTACTTGTGAAACAGACAATTGGAAAACTTGAAATTTAATAAAACATATTATCTAGCTCTAATGTATATATATGCTAATTACCTTTAATTCATTTTCTCTCCTCTTCCTAGAAAAACAATTTTAAAAATTATGCAACTGTGAAAAACAATTCTTTTTTTAAAGTATCCTGTGTTGATTTACGCATTTATTGGCCATATATAAATTGAAATATCTAAAATACATGCATTTTAAATTTCATAGAAATGATATGATAATTTTACTGTATTGACACATACACCTAGAATATAAGGCCTTAATTTAAATATTCAATGGCTCATAACTCATTATCTCTTGGTCTTTTTAATAATACAATTATAAACAATATCATCAATTTATATACCATATATATTAATGAATATACATGTATTAATATTTTGCATTTAGTTCTTGCTGCATTTAATTGAAGTATATTTAGCACTTAACTTTAAAGATTCTAAGATGATGTTCATGGAAATAAATTTAGTGTAACCTGCTTGTTTTTGGACAACGTGTGGTAAAGACACTGAATAAAGCAGACAGATTGTCTAAAATAAAGTAGCCTCTAGCCTTTTAAAAATCATGTCAAACTTTGGTCAATCTATAAAGTCTCTTGTTTGAACAAGCAGTGTTCATTTCCCTTCATATCTGTAGTCATATATTCTTTTTTAAAAATTGTATGGTACTATTATATATATGGTACTATTCACTAAGAAGCAAAGTTAATCTTGCATATTTTGCTCTTATATTAAGATGTGCTCTTTGTTTACATTTAAGTTTTATTGGTATCCTTGTAATATCGAAAACTTGGCTTAGCCAATTTGTTGTTGCTGTTGTTTTTCATTTTCCTCTCAATAAACCCAAAACCAAAGGTAATAAAATATTGAAATACGTTCTTCTATGTAATTTTTATATGTTTTAGCCTTAGGGTTGAATGTAAGTGAATAATTTTTTTTAATATAAACTTTAGGTCTCTGAATAAAGTTTTGATAAGTTAAAATCAACTGTAAACTGTGGGTTTGAAATAGCTCATAGAACCCAGAATTCTACAACAAAGTCTTGATTTTTCAGCATTCCAAAAAAGCTTTTTCTTTCCTTTCCTTTTTGTCAGATTAACTGACACTAAAATTTCCAGCAGTAAAATTCACCGTTTTGAATGTGCACTTGTTGTGTGTTTGACAAATGGATACAAACATGTAACTACTGTCACAATCAATATATGAAAATTTTCCATTATCCTTAACAATTCCCTCCTGAAACTTTACTGTCAACCCCTCCCCCAGCTTTTGCCCATAGAAACCTCTAAAGTATTCTGTCCCATATTTTTGCCTTTTCCAGAATTTTATATAAATAGAGTCTTACATTATATTACATTTTGAGTGTCACTTTTAATTGTCTTTCATTTGTAATAATGCCATTGCTAAATTTATTTGGCTGTTTATAATATCTAATAGAGAAAAAACAGCCTTATCAAATATGGATGTTGTAGAAGGTATACTTCTAATTTGACTTATATAGATGATAAAAGAATATGTTTTGCTTTCCCCAAATTATTACTAATATTTCTATGTGCTGCTCATGGTAAAATCTAAGGAGTAATCACTGTGGATCACCAGGATATATTTAATAATTTATTCAAATTTATTTTTAAAATGATTTTGTTATTCAGCATCTTTTCCCTGACTCCCTGCATTGTCACTTTTGCTTCATATACCCTATTATTATTTACTAAGACTAGTTCGTGATTTATAGACATTTAAATTATTTTAGTTTTTTCCTACTGTTCTAAAATACTGTATACTATCTGCTGAAATTTTAAAAAACAGTGGCTTTCTTAGGTTAATGAAGTGTACTATTGTTTATTAATGCCTATAGTTTTATCTTAAAAAGTGAATTAAATAGTATAATTAATAGAGATATACATATTTATAGAAAGAGTATATTTTTCTAATAACTGGGGTAAGCTCAGTATTTGGTACTGTTTTCAGTAATGTTAATGTTTTTAGAGGATTCCTTTTGGTTATGCCGTGTTTATATTTCTCTTCTGAAAGGATTACATCAAAGGAATTCTTGAGTTGTATTGCCTTCAGGATAAAATTGGCTATCATTTAGAACTTTGAAGCCCCAAACTGGGCCTTGATTTGCCTCTCTATTCTATGAGGTTATATATTTTCTGTTATGTTTTCATTTATCCTTACATTAGCCCTATAAATTCATTATTAGTACTTTCATGTTATAAACTTAGTATTCTGTGTTTTTTTTTTTTTTTTCTTTTTCTGTCTTCCAGTATTTTCCTCAGATGTTAGTTCAGATGTTGGCTTGAATTTAATCTCTAGGTGATACATCTGTAATTTTATCTGTAAAGAATCTAGATAGAGAAAGGAGATGAAATCAGTTTTTATATTAGTCATAAAATAAAAAAGAATAAAGGGCAGTTTTGTTGCTTAATTGCTATATATATTGAGAACATATGTGGCTACCTGGAGGTAGAGAAGGCCTTCCTATCTTTTGTCTTGATATCTTGTAACTCTCCTGTCTTGGTTGGGGACCTGAAGGACTATCACTCACATTGTCCCTCGTCATTTTCTTCAGAAGAATCTCTTTGTTACACACTAGTTCACATTTAAAACAACTCACTGCTTATAATCAAACATGAACAAGCTGTGAACTCTTGCTTCCCTTTCTGCCATCCCCTGCTATCCTTGTGTAGATTTAGCTAATTTTCGTAAATGGTGTACAATCACCCAGTTGCTTCAGGTTTTGGATACCTTTATGCACTCCACACAAGTTCTGTCAGCACCTGGTTTGAAATGAAGCCCAGACATGAGTCCTTCGGCACTTCACCTCCAGTACCCAAGTCAATTTCACTCCCATCTGATGCTTAGAGTACTGAGAGAAGCTTCTGGCAGTCTTGCTTTCATTATAATCCTCCCATAGTACCTAAGTTGATTCATGCCCTGCCTATCACTCTGAACTCATTTTTTTTTAAAAACCATTTCCCTCTGAATTAGCTTCCCATCACTTCTCTAACAAATGACTACAAACTTAGTGGTCACAACCAACACAGAGTTGTTTTGGGGATCAGGCTTCAAATTACCACTCCCTTGAATCCGCTGAAACTAAAGCTGGCTTATTAAGTCAACTTTTTATAGCCTCTGATGTGATTTTTCTTGTTGTTCCTTCTGCCCAGGATATGGCCTCTTAACATTAGGAGTCTGTTCAAAAGACATTTCCTCAAAAAGATCTTCTCTGTCTCCATATTTAAAAACTCTTTCCTTCTTCTCATCTGTTTTTGATTTTTATCATTTTCTTTGCAGCCCATACAGCTCTTATGTTATTTTATTTGTTGATTGTCTAGTTGACTATGCCATCATAAGTCAGGGTCTTATCTTGTTTGGTGATGCATTCCTTGGATTAACTGTATTGACAAGAACACAGTCATTTGTTGATAAACATTTTATTATTCCAATTACACTAATGAGTAAACTGAGACTCACAGTAGTTATGTTTAAGATCACAGAGCTGTAAGTGGTAGATTGAGATTTCATCTCAGATATGTCTAACTTTAAAACCTACAGTTTTTATTATTACCTCTTTTTTCTAAGGCAAATAACTTTGACCATGACTCCATGACCTTTACTAATGTGCATATACATAGCCACAAGAAACAAACAAATGCAGAAAGACCTTATTTGCATTTTTTCCACAAGGAATCCTGGATACACTTAAAAAAAATGCTATTTAAAAAATCTTTTTTTCTCTTGATATTGTGCCCATTTGGAATCCATTCCATGATCACATGGGAATTCAAGCACAGGGAATAAGTCCTTGAATATGTTATATAATATGGGCTTTAACATGCTAGTTATCTATCTTCCTAAAAATGATTCTGAAACCATACTCACAGAAAACTAGTCAATCTAATCACACTAGGACCACAGCCTTGTCTAATCAATGAAACCAAGCCATGCCTGCGGGGCAGCCCAAGACGGGTGGGTCATGTTGGAGAGGTCTGACAAAAAGTGGTCCACTGGAGAAGGGAATGGCAAGCCATTTCAGTATCTTTGCCTTGAGAACCCCATGAACAGTATGAAAGGGCAAAATGATAGGATACCAAAAGAGGAACTCCCCAAGTCATTAGGTGCCCAATATGCTACTGGAGATCAGTGGAGAAATAACTCCAGAAAGAATGAAGGGATGTATCCAAAGCAAAAACAATACCCAGTTGTGGATGTGACTGGTGCTAGAAGCAAGATCTGATGCTGTAAAGAGCAATATTGCATAGGAACCTGGAATGTCAGGTCCATGAATCAAGGCAAATTAGAAGTGGTCAAACAAGAGATGGCAAGGGTGAACGTCAACATTCTAGGAATCAGTGAACTAAAATGGACTGGAATGGGTGAATTTAACTCAGATGACCATTATATTTACTACTGCGGGCAGGAATCCCTTAGAAGAAATGGAGTAGCCATCATGGTCAACAAAAGAGTCCAAAATGCAGTACTTGGATGCAATCTCAAAAATGACAGAATGATCTCTGTTCGTCTCCAAGGCAAACCATTCAGTATCACAGTTATCCAAGTCTATGCCCCAAACAGTAACACTGAAGAAACTGAAGTTGAATGGTTTTATGAAGACCTACAAGACCTTTTAAAACTAATACCCAAAAAAGATGTCTTTTTCATTATAGGGGACTGGAATGCAAAAGTAGGAAGTCAAGAAACAGCCGGAGTAACAGGCTAATTTGGCCTTGGAATACAGAATAAAGCAGGGTAAAGGCTAATAGAGTTTTGCCAAGAGAATGCACTGGTCATAGCAAACACCCTCTTCCAACAACACAAGACAAGACTCGACACATGGACATCACCAGATGGTCAACACCGAAATCAGATTGATTATATTCTTTGCATCCAAAGATGGAGAAACTCTATACAGTCAACAAAAACAAGACCAGGAGCTGACTGTGGCTCAGATCATGAACTCCTTATTACCAAATTCAGACTTAAATTGAAGAAAGTAGGGAAAACCGCTAGACCATTCAGGTATGACCTAAATCAAATCCCTTATGATTATACAGTGGAAGTGAGAAATAGATTTAAGGGTCTAGATCAGATAGATAGAGTGCCTGATGAACTATGGAATGAGGTTCATGACATTGTACAAGAGAAAGGGATCAAGACCATCCCCATGGAAAAGAAATGCAAAAAAGCAAAATGGCTGTCTGGGGAGGCCTTACAAATAGCTGTGCAAAGAAGAGAGGTGAAAAGCAAAGGAGAAAAGGAAAGATATAAGCATCAGAATGCAGAGTGGGAGAATGGCATTCTAACACGTATACTATCATGTAAGAATTGAATCACCAGTCTATGTCTGATGCAGGATACAGCATGCTTGGGTCTGGTGCATGGGGATGACCCAGAGAGATGTTATGGGGAGGGAGGTGGGAGGGGGGTTCATGTTTGGGAATGCCTGTAAGAATTAAAGATTTTAAAATTAAAAAAAATAAAAATAAAAAATTAAAAAATTAAAAAAATAAATAAGAAGGGGTAAATAAAGGCAAAGAAGAGCAGAAAAAAAAAACAACAAAGAATAGCAAGAAGAAATAAGAAAGCCTTCTTCAGCGATCAAAGCAAAGAGATAGAGGAAAACAACAGAATGGGAAAGACTAGAGATCTCTTCAAGAAAATTAGAGATACCAAGGGAACATTTCATGCAATGATGGACTCGATAAAGGACAGAAATGGTCTGGACCTAACAGAAGCAGAAGATATTAAGAAGAGGTAGCAAGAATACAAGGAAGAACTGTACAAAAAAGATCTTCACGACCCAGATAATCATGATGATGTGATCACTAATCTAGAGCCAGACATTTAGGAATGTGAAGTCAAGTGGGCCTTAGAAAGCATCACTATGAACAAAGCTAGTGGAGGTGATGGCATTCCAGTTGACCTGTTTCAAATCCTGAAAGATGATGCTATGAAAGTGCTGCACTCAATATGCCAGCAAATTTGGAAAACTCAGCAGTGGTCACAGGACTGGAAAAGGTCAGTTTTCATTCCAATTCCAAAGAAAGGCAATGCCAAAGAATGCTCAAACTACTGCACAATTGCACTCGTCTCACATGCTAGTAAAGTAATGGTCAAAATTCTCCAAGCCAGGCTTCAGCAATACATGAACCATGAACTTCCTGATATTCAAGCTGGTTTTAGAAAAGGCAGAGGAACCAGAGATCAAATTGCCAACATCTGCTGGATCATCAAAAAACCAAGAGCATTCCAGAAAAACATCTATTTCTGCTTTATTGACTATGCCAAAGCCTTTGACTGTGGGGATCATAAGAAACTGTGGGAAATTCTGAAAGAGATGGGCATACCAGAGCACCTAACCTGCCTCTTGAGAAATCTGTATGCAGGTCAGAAAGCAACAGTTAGAACTGGACATGGAACAACAGACTGGTTCCAAATAGGAAAATGAGTACATCAAGGCTGTATATTGTCACCCTGCTTATTTAACTTCTATGCAGAGTACATCCTGAGAAACGCTGGACTGGAAAAAACACAAGCTGGAATCAAGATTGCTGGGAGAAATTTCAATCACCTCAGATATGCAGATGACAACACCCTTATGGCAGAAAATGAAGAGGAACTAAAAGCCTCTTGATGAAAGTGAAAGAGGAGAGTGAAAAAGTTGGCTTAAAGCTCAACATTCAGAAAACGAAGATCATGGCATCCGGTCCCATCCCTTCTTGGGAAATAGATGGGGAAACAGTGGAAACAGTGTCAGACTTTATTATTTTGGGCTCCAAAATCACTGCAGATGGTGACTGCAGCCATGAAATTAAAAGACACTTACTCCTTGGAAGAAAAGTTATGACAAACCTAGATAGTATATTCAAAAGCAGAGACATTACCTTGCGGACTAAGGTCCGTCTAGTCAAGGTCATTTCCTGTGGTCATGTATGGATGTGAGAATTGGACTGTGAAGAAGGTTGAGCGCCGAAAAATTGATACTTTCGAACTGTGGTGTTGGAGAAGACTCTTGAGAGTCCCTTGGACTGCAAGGAGATCCAACCAGTCCATTCTGATGGAGATCAGCCCTGGGATTTCTTTGGAGGGAATGATGCTGAAGCTGAAACTCCAGTACTTTGGCCACCTCATGCGAAGAGTTGACTCATTGGAAAAGACTCTGATGTTGGGAGGGATTGGGGGCAGGAGGAGAAGAGGACGACCAAGAATGAGATGGCTGGATGGCATCACGGACTCGATGGAAGTGAATCTGGGGGAACTCCGGTAGATGGTGATGGACAGGGAGGCCTGGCGTGCTGCGATTCATGGGGTCGCAATGAATCGGACACGACTGAGTGACTGAACTGAACTGAAAAATGATTCTGGAATGTTAAATATAATCATTTTGTGGTAGTTTTAGAGAAAAATCCATAAGAGATCTCTAGATTTTAATTCAATTAGAAATACCTATAATATATATACAATGCTTTTTTAATATATGCAATGCTTTTTGCTTATTATTTCTTTAAAAATAAATATTGAAACATCACCAAATGAGTGATTATAATCAATATATCAAAACTTACTATAGTATTTATTTTTTAGAATAAAATGGATTTTCTTCTGGAGTGGCATGTCCTTTGTAACTTTTTTTGGCACAATTTATTTTTATCAAACTGTTTGTCAATCAGCCAAATTTTTGAATCACTTCATTCATGTGAAATAGTTCTTTGGATATGTGAAAAAAAAATTTTATCATGTGGACTATGTTTTGAAACACAATTGTTTTCATTATTTTGAAGACTTGATTTTACTAAACAGATAACCTAGTGAACTTGCCTTAAGCTTTAAAAAATCCCTTCCAACTGTATTCAGAGTTATTGAGTGTAAACATAATTAAGTTTAGCATGTTTAGATCAATCCTAAATGCTCATTCAATGAGGTTAGAAAAAAAGCACACAATGAGTCTTAAAGGACGGGACTACATTTGTTCCCTGTGTTGTTCAGAAACAAGCGAAATGGAATGAAAGCATTCCGGACCACTTTTTTCTTCCAATGATTAAAAATGCTACTAAATTTATAACTGTGCTTAGTTGCTCAGTTGTGTCTGACTCTTTAGGACCCCATGGACTGCAGCCCACCAGTCCCCTCTGTCCATGGGGATTCTCCAGGCAAGAATACGTTGCCATGCCCTTTTTCAGGGGACCTTCTCAACCCAGGTCTCCCACATTGCAGGTGGATTCTTTAGCTACTGAGCCAGCAGGGAAGCCCAAGAATACTGGAGTGGGTAGCCTATCCCTTTTCCAGGGGATATTCCAGACCAGGGAAGATCTAGGGTCTCCTGTATTGCAGGCAGATTCTTTAACAGCTGAGCTACTAGGGAAGCCAAAATCAAAGAATGACATCATTGACTTTAGCAGTATGAACATAAATACATTAAATTAAAATATTTTATTTTTGCATAGTTTAGCCTCTATTATTAATTCATTGACTATGCTGGCATTTCACACATCTGACAGCTTGAGATGTTTTCTTTGAGACACAAAGACAACAACAAAATCCTATCCTCTTATCTGGTGTAAAGTTTTAAACAGATTTTAGACCTTTACTTGGGATATTTCTGGAATATGCTCCTTCTTTCACCTTGATCATATTGTTGAACTGGAAAACTGAATATAACAATGCTATAACCATTTGGACTTACTAATTTGAATGTTTAATTACATACCTATCATTTCAAGTGAGTGAATGCAGGATTAAACATATTTCCCAAGGTATCTTTGTAAGTCTATAACAATAAATTTATAAATTTTGTTCAAAATGTTTTAGTATATTAAAACAATACTGAAGAACCAATTTCAAGTGGTTAAATAGATTTAACAAATTCAAAAGAGATTTTATTTTTTTCTTAATGAGTAAAACTCTTGTTATAAAAATGTCTAAATTGAATTAATTTTGACTATTTAGTAAATTTATATGAATGGAATTTTGGAATAAGAAACAACTGGGACCTTGTAAAAAATGTTGTTCAGGCTTCATTCATCTTGGCAGTATACACAGTATATTTTAAGAATAATACTTTATTAATGTTACCTTTTATAAATTTATGTTGACTGAATGAACAGATTAGATGACATGTATATGTAGAAAACCTGACATTTTTGAAAACTGATATAGTGTCAGAGGATCAGTTTCGGTCATTAAAGCAAGCCTTTTAATGCTCTGAAACTAAAATTTACCATGAACATGGTAGGCAATTTTATGCGAATTGTCTTAAATTATTTAGAATATTTAACATTAAAGCCAATTGCTGAAATGAACCAAAACAGGCTTTGAGAACACGTTGATGTTTTAGCATTCCTCAGTAACCAGGCTGTGTTCTTGAAAGATCAATACATTATAATTTGCAATTAAAATTTTATTAAGTTATCTTGCATCCGGCCCCATCACTTCATGGAAAATAGATAGGGAAACAACGGAAACAGTGACAAATTTTATTTTTTGGGGGGGCTTCAAAATCACCATAGATGGTGACTGCAGCCATGAAAATAAAAGACACTTGCTCTTCCGAAGAAAAACTATGACCAACCTCGACAGCATATTAAAAAGCAGAGACATTACTTTGCCAGTAAAGGTCTGTCTAGTGAAAGCTATGATTTTTCCAGTAGTCATGTATGGATGTGAGAGTTGGAGTATGCAGAAAGCTGAGCACCGAAAAATTGGTGCTTTTGAACTGCGGTGTTGGAGACTCTTGAGAGTCCCTTGGACTGCAAGGAGATCCAATCAGTCCATTCTAAAGAAAAACAGTTCTGAATATTCATTGGAAGGACTGATGATGAAGCTGAAACTCCAACACTTTGGCCACCTGATGCGAAGAACTGACTCATTGGAAAAGATCCTGATGCTGGGAAAGATTATAGGCGGGAGGAGAAGGGAACGACAGAGGATGAGATGGTTGGATCGCATCACTGACTCAATGGACATGAGTTTGAGTGAGCTCAGGGAGTTGGTGATGGACAGGGAAGCCTGGCGTGCTGAGTCCATGGGGTCGCAAAGTGTCTGACGTGACTGTGCCACTGAACTGAACTGACTGAAGTTATCTTGTGGAAATTCATTATTTAAAAAATATGTATTTGGTTAACTAATATAAGGAAGCAATTTACTTAATATTTTTATTCTATATTATAAAATCTCTCCTTTTAGGTATTTAAATTATGTTTTTGCCTGTACAGTCATGATTTACTTATTATAATCTATGTAAAACTGATGAGATATTTTGAAGAAATTTTTTATACATAATACTTTATACTTTCTATAAAATATGTGCATATGCATATTTACTACTTCTTCATTTTTTGTGGGGTATGACTCAATATGCTGCCTTTATCAGATATATGAAAATACTGTGATCATCAAAATGACTTAATTTTTATACTTTATTATTTAAGGAAAACTAAAAACATATAAATATTTATTTCAAGTATAGTTACTTTTTTTCTGCTTAACATAGAAATGGTAAAGAATCTGGCTGAAGATGCAGAAGATGTGGGTTCAGTCCTTGGGTCAGGAAGATCCCCTAGGATAGGGAAATGGCAACCCACTTCAGTATTCTTGCCTGGAAAATTCATGGGCAGAGGAGCCTTGTAAGTTACAGTCCATGGGGTTGCAAAGAGTCAGACATAACTGAGCACTCATGCACAACAGCGCATATAAAAATAATCTCAAATTCCTTAATGTGTGTAATTTTTTGTACTGTTAAACCTACCATGGAGAATATGAGATAGAAATCAGGTCTATTTCTCAACAATATTACATATTTTTCATATTTTATATTTGCTTTACTAAATGTACAGATAGTCATGTATTATAATCTTTAATAACATAAGCTATTTGGAATTTATGTTGAAATTTCATAATACAGTTCTGTACACAATGTTAGCAATATCTATGTGGTACATCTTTGGTAGCACATATTCATTCAGAATTAAGGAATTCAATTGTCTTTAATACATATCCTTTTAGAGCAATAATGAAAACAAATAGTGAGTATTAAGCAATTTAAAACATCTAGAGTATTGTATAATGCTATAATCCAGACTAATCTCAGAAGCTTGTCAAGAAGTTGAAAGTAAGATATGCCTGTTGGGATGCAGGTTCTAAATCTTTGAGTAATGGTAATCCATGTGCATTTTAACTTCTAACTATTAATAATTTAGTCAAAGATGCCCATTCTCTAACAATCATGGATCTGTGATTATTAAGCATGCTAAATACTCAAGACCGTCATGCCAAGATAAGTCTAAATCCATGAAATTAGTAAATCTTATGAATAAGTATGTGCGTATAAATAGAAAATCTTAATGCTTAGGTGTGTGCGTGTGTGTATCTGTTTAGCCAATTTCTTTATATAGTTAGTATCTGAAGGTCAATATGGTAAGCAAAATAAGCAGAAAAAGGAAGACAAATACTATGTGGTATTATCATTTGCATGTCAGCAGATGAATGGATAAGAAAGCTGTGGTACATAAACACAATGGAGTATTACTCAACCATTAAACAGAATACATTTGAATCAGTTCTAATGAGATGGATGAAACTGGAGCCAATTATACAGAGTGAAGTAAGCCAGAAAGAAAAACACCAATACAGTATACTAACACATATATATGGAATTTAGAAAGATGGTAATGATAACCCTGTATGTGAGACAGCAAAAGAGACACAGATGTATAGAACGGACTTTTGGACTCTGAGGGAGAGGGAGAGGGAGAGGGTGGGGTGATGTGGGAAAATGGCACTGAAACATGTATACTATCATGTAAGAAATGAATCGCCAGTCTATGTTCGATACAGGATACAGGATGTTTGGGGCTGGTGCACCAGGATGATCCAGAGAGATGATATAGGGTGGGAGGTGAGAGGGGGGTTCAGGATTGGGAGCTCATGTACACCCATGGTGGATTCATGTCAATGTATGGCAAAACCAATACAATATTGTAAAGTAAAATAAAGTAAAAATAAAAATTAAAAAAAGGGCTAATTTCATATAAACAGATTCCCAAACTTGTTAGCTCTTCCTCTTTAGGGCTCTGCTTCACACAGATATTTTTCAAAGAATTTTAAAAGTACCAAATGGAATAAACACCTAGTGAATTATAAAGCATGAATACATTGTAAAAAATTAAAAACAGAAAAATAGAAACAGAATGAAATAGTGGTGATGTGGAAGACATGGGTTCAATCCCTGGGTTGAGAAGATTCCCCTGGAGAAGGAAAAGGCTACCCACTGCAATATTCTGGCCTGGAGAATTCCATGGACTGTATAAGATGTGGGTAGCAAAGAGTCGGACATCACTGAGCAAATATCACTTCACTTCACTCAAGGGCTAGAGAGAGGGAAAACAGGGTGATGTAAGTCAAAGGGTACACATTTTAGCTGTAAGAAGTGTAAGTTCTGAGGATCTAATGTGACTCTAGTTAATAAAACAGTCTTGTGAAGCTGGAAATTGCTGAAAGTAGATCTTACCACACACAAACGAATTACCTATGTCTACTACATGAGTTGACCAATGTGTAATTATCTTGATCTCATATTACACTGTGTATATCATATCATCACATTGTACACTTTTAACATATACAATTATACTTGTCAATTATTCTTCAATAAAGTTTAAAAAAGAAGAATGAGAAAACAAGGGACTATTGAGTTGAACCACACTGCTTTACACTGACATCTTAAAATATTGATATAGGTTGAAGCACAAAATTCAATAATAAAGGAAATAACTTTCAACATTTTGTAAAATCAAAGTTCATACATACTGCAATTTTACAAGTAGTCAGTTGACATAAAATCATGACAAATCAATAAGAAATCTACAAAAACAAATGTGCAGGAGAAACAAC
This sequence comes from Ovis canadensis, assembly GCF_042477335.2. Lineage (NCBI taxonomy): Eukaryota > Metazoa > Chordata > Mammalia > Artiodactyla > Bovidae > Ovis > Ovis canadensis. Next base: position 54,382,760 of record NC_091254.1, on the reverse strand, counting down.
AACAACAACAACAAAAACTCTCTCTCCCAAATTAACATGTTTCCCAGCTAAGTCTGCTAACATGTTCCTAATTATTTCCACTTTTGGTATTAAGGCACATTGGGAATTGAATACACCACAACAGTCCTCACATAAGGATAACAATTTCATACAGAAACAATTAACAGATGTTTTATTTTTAAGTTGGGGATTCCGGTCACAGAGTTTGTAGAACTGCTATGAAATTAGGATGACTTAATAAAAATACCCCTGTATCATTTGCCACTCTAAATTTATTTCTTCCAGAAAATAAATGTTCTGGCTTACTCTCTTAAGGATGCATTTAAAATACTGCCTTTTTCTATGAAAACTGACTAAGTACTTGGTAGAAGATATCTTGTGCTATTGCTGCTGAAGTATGACTCTTATGAGTGTGGCTTATAGAAAGTCTCAGAAGGATATAAAATAGTCCATTTAGCTTATGTTTATATAAACCCCATTACTCTGTAAGTTTCAAGAAGGAATAGCTGCTATATTTCTGTGATTCAGTTTTCTTCTTGTTGCCTATTTCTTTCTGATAACCTGAAGTATCTTCAGTTTCCCCCCCCCCCCCAATCCAGAAGTCTAAAAGAGATCTGAATGGGACAACTTGACTGTACTTATTAACCTAGTAGAAAATATTGCTGTCAGCTGAACATAAGAATGGACATGAAAATTTTCACCTTTAACTTATAGTTGCACAACAGAGAAGTCAGGATCACTAGAAATATAAAAGGCTTGCAAAATATAAATAAATAAAACGTCATTCAAATTGAACTTATAATAAAAATGTGATTTTGATAGTTTATGAATACATTACTTATATCAAAGGAGGAATCCTTTTGATAATCAATGAGTTGAACAGAGGCTGGAATATCGATAAAAAATTATACAAAAAGTAAAATGAATAATAAATTAAATGTGTTAAAGATAGATTAAAAGAGACAACTTAAGGGATGCAAACAAATTCCAACAACACAAGAAAGACTCTATACATGGACATCACCAGATGGCCAACACTGAAATCAGACTGAGTATATTCTTTGCAGCCAAAGATGGAGAAGCTCTATACAAGCAGCAAAAACAAGACCGGGAGCTGACGATGGCTCAGATCGTGAACTCCTTATTGCTAAATTCAGACTTAAATTGAAGAAAGTAGGGAAAACCACTAGATCATTCAGGTATGTCAGGTATGACCTAAGTAAAATCCCTTCCACTTACAGTGGAAGTGAGAAATAGATTTAAGGGACTAAATCTGATAGAGTGCTTGATGAACCATGGACAGAGGTTCATGACATTGTACAGGAGACAGGTATCAAGACCATCCTTAAGAAAAAGAAATACAAAAAGGCAAAATGGCTGTCTGAAGAGGCCTTACAAATAGCCGTGAAAAGAAGAGAAGCTAAAGGCAAAGGAGAAAAGGAAAGATATACCCATTTGAATGCGGAGTTCCAAAGAAGAGCAAGGAGATATAAGAATGCCTTCCTCAGTGATCAGTGCAAAGAAATAGAGGAAAACAATAGAATAGGGAAAATTAGAGATCTCTTCAAGAAAATTAGAGATTTTCTCGGAGGTTCTTTGAGATTTTCTTAGAGGTTCTGCTTTTTAAACCAAGGGAACATTTCATGCAAAGATGGGTTCGATAAAGGACAGAAATGGTATGGACCTAACAGAAGCAGAAGATATTAAGAAGAGATGGCAAGAATACACAGAAGAACTGTACAAAAAAGATCTTCATGACCAAGAGAAACACGATGGCGTGATCACTCACCTAGAGCCAGATATCCTGGAATGCGAAGTCAAGTGGGCTGTAGGAAGCATCACTGTGAAAAAGCTAGTGGAAGTGATGGAATTCCAGTTGAGCTATTTCAAATCCTAAAAGATGATGCTGTGAAAGTGCTGCACTCAATATGCCAGCAAATTTGGAAAACTCAGCAGTGGTCACAGGACTGGAAAAGGTCAGTTTTCATTCCAACCCCAAAGAAAGGCAATGCCAAAGAATGCTCAAACTACCACACAATTGTACTCAACTCAGATGCTAGTAAAGTAATGCTCAAAATTCTCCAAGCCAGGCTTCAGCAATACATGAACCATGAACTTCCAGATGTTCAAGCTGGTTTTAGATAAGGCAGAGGAAGCAGAGATCAAAATGCCAACATCTTCTGCATCATTGAAAAAGAAAGAGAGTTCCAGAAAAATATCTATTTCTGCTTTATTGACTATGCCAAACCCTTTGACTGTGTGGATCACAAGAAACTGGAAAATTCATAAAAAGATTGGAATAACAGACCATCTGACCTGCCTCTTGAGTAATCTGTATGCAGGTCGGGAAGCAACAGTTAGAACTGGACATGAAACAACAGACTAGTTCCAAATAGGGAAAGGAATACATCAAGGCTGTATATTGTCACCCTGCTTACTTAACATATATGCAGAGTACACCATGAGAAATGCTGGGCTGGAAGAAGCGCAAGCTGGAATCAAGATTGCTGGGAAAAATGTCAATAACCTCAGATATGCAGATTACACCACCCTTATGGCCGAAAGTGAAGAGGAACTAAAGAGCCTCTTGATGAAAGTGAAAGAGGAGAGTGAAAAAGTTGGCTTAAAGCTCAACATTCAGAAAAGTAAGATCATGGCATCTGGTTCCTTCACTTCATGGGACATAGATGGGAAACAGTGACATACTCTATTTTGGGGGGCTCCAAAATCACTGTAGATGGTGATTGCAGCCATGAAATTAAAAGACACTTACTCCTTGGAAGAAAAGTTATGACCAACCTAGATAGCATATTACAAAGCAGAGACATTACTTTGCCAACACAGGTCCATTTAGTCAAGGCTATGTTTTTTCCAGTGGTCATTATGGATGTGAGAGCTGGACTATAACAAAAGCTGAGCACCAAAGAACTGTTGCTTTTGAACTGTGGTGCTGGGGAAGACTCTTAAGAGTCCCTTGGACTGCAAGGAGATCCAGCCAGTCCATCCTAAAGGAAATCAGTCCTGTGTGTTCATTGGAAGTACTGATGTTGAAGCTGAAACTCCCATACTTTGGCCACCTGATATGAAGAGCTGACTCTTTGAAAAGACCCTGATGCTGGGAAAGATTGAAAGCAGGAGGAGCTCAGGACGACAGTGGATGAGATGGTTGGATGGTTCACCTACTCAATGGACATGAATTTGGGTAAACTCCATGAGTTGGTGATGTACAGGGAGGCCAGGCATGTTGTGGTTTATGGGGTCGCAAAGAGTCGGACACGACAGAGCAACTAAACTGAACTGAACTGAACTGAAACAAATTTGGTTAGTGAGCAGTCTCATTTGAGAGCATTGCAAAATGGTATGGATGCCAGAAAGTTTTTATAGGATAAGAATAAAGAAAAAGGAAAAGAAAAATGGAAAATATCTGATTCAATGTGGCCACATAGTCAATCTGGTTTGGGTGAAAAAGCCCAGAGTTGCTTGGTGTTTGGGAAATCGTTGACTAGATAGACCACATTTCCTGTAAGACAAGGGAAGCATTTACAGGAACAAAAAAGTTATCTAGTTTTCCTTGGCTTACCTAGTACCCTAGGTACAGCACATAATGTTGATGATGTTTTTTGTTTCATTTTTATGGCTACATTTCTTGTCATTCGATTCAGTTCAGTTCAGTCGCTCGGTCACGTCCGACTCTTTGCGACCCCATAAATCACAGCATGCCAGGCCTCCCTGTCCATCACCAACTCCCGGAGTTCACTCAGACTCACGTCCATCGAGTCAGTGATGCCATCCAGCCATCTCATCCTCGGTCGTCCCCTTCTCCTCCTGCCCCCAATCCTTCCCAGCATCAGAGTCTTTTCCAATGAGTCAACTCTTTACATGAAGTGAACAAAGTACTGGAGTTTCAGCTTTAGCATCATTCCTTCCAAAGAAATCCCAGGGCTGATCTCTTGCAGAATGGACTGGTTGGATCTCCTTGCAGTCTAGGGGACTCTCAAGAGTCTTCCCCAACACCACAATTCAAAACCATCAATTCTTCGGCTCTCAGCTTTCCAGTCCAACTCTCACATCCATACGTGACCACTGGAAAAACCATAGCCTTGACTAGACGGACCTTTGTTGGCAAAGTAATGTCTCTGCTTTTCAATATGCTATTGAGGTTGGTCATAACTTTTCTTCCAAGGAGTAAGTGTCTTTTAAAGCCAATAACAATTTTAACTTAAATGTTTGCAAAATACCTCTTGGATTAAAATGAACTTTACCATTTTATGATTATTCACAATATTCCTACTTATCCTAAAAATTGTTTAGTCACTAAGTCATGTCTGACTCTTTTGTGACCCCATGGAATGTATCCACCAGGCTCCTGTGTCCATGAGATTTTCCAGTCAAGAATACTGGAGTGGATTGCCATTTTCTTCTCCAAATACAAAAAAAAAAAAATGACTTACTTTGAATTACTATATATGGAGATCAACATATAACCATCATTTTTTGTTTATTTAAAAGAACCATGGCTCTCTTTTCTTTTGAAACTTGTGTTTACTCTTTCCAATGAATTAAAATGAAAAGACATTGCAAAGCAAATTTTTCAAAGATCCAACAGTTATTCTCTCTAACATATTTCTGGGGATTTAGCAAAAGTCTAACTAGAAGTGTTGTCCTTCAATCAAATATGTTCCAATAATAATAAAAAATCTCCATATTTATTTTTTATAGTAAAAGTCATTAACCTTAAAATCATTTTGAACTACAGATTGGGTACATACTTAGATTCAGAGCTTTTCCCCCTCCAGTCCCTTCAACATTATTTGTTTTAATAAAGAAAGAGTTAAGCTTTAAAACATCTTCTGAAAGTTTGTTTTTTTTTCTCCTCATCAACTACTTTCAGAGGAAGCAAATGGAAAGATTTATGAAGGGGAAAGAAAGAAAGAAAAGAAAGGAAGAAAGAAAGGAAAAAAGGAAGGATGGAAGGAAGAAATAAAGAAAAAGGAAAAAAAATTGGCAGCAAGAGGTTCAGGTAGTATTCTCTTGTATTTATTTAAAATATGGGTGCCACAGCCAAACACTTTATCTTTCTTATGCTCAACTGGAGGAAGTGATGAGCTGGAACACATCTGTTGGTTTTGGCTGCCCTAACAAACCCCTTCTTTGTAGGGTACTTTGTTGTAATCCTAGATACTGACATCCATTTTAAGCTTTATTTAAATGGTTTGGCTTTGCATCTGAAATAAATCATCACATTTTCTTGATAGGTAATACTGATTCTTTTGCTTTCTGCTTACGGTTCTGGCTTTGTATTTGCAACATGGAAGAAAAGTACTATGAATTATTAATTAGACCATTGATTTGATATATTCTTTTTTTTTACTTGAAGTATACTTGATTTAGAATGTTGCTTCACATATATAGCATAGTGATATACATATATGTATATACGGATATACATCAGTTCAGTTCAGTTCAGTCGCTCAGTCGTGTCCGACTCTTTGCCACCCCATGAATCGCAGCACACCAGGCTTCCCTGTTCATCACCAACTCCCGGAGTTCACTCAAACTCGTGTCCATTGAGTCAGTGATGCCATCCAGCCGTCTCATCCTCTGTCATCCCCTTCGCCTCCTTCCCCCAATCCCTGCCAGCATCAAAGTCTTTTCCAATGAGTCAACTCTTCGCATGAGGTGGCCAAAGTACTGGAGTTTGAGCTTTAGCATCAGTCCTTCCAATGAACACCCAGGACTGATTTCCTTTAGGATGGACTAGTTGGACCTCCTTGCAGTCCAAGGGACTCTCAAGAGTCTTCTCCAACACCACAGTTCAAAAGCATCAATTCTTTGGCACTCAGCTTTCTTCACAGTCCAACTCTCACATCCATACATGAGCACTGGAAAAACCATAGCCTTGACTAGACTGACCATTGCTGGCAAAGTAATGTCTCTGCTTTGTAATATGCTATCTAGGTTGGTCATAACTTTCCTTCCAAGGAGTAAGTGACTTTTAATTTCATGGCTGCAGTCACCATCTGCAGTGATTTTGGAGCCCCCCAAAATAAAGTCTGACACTGTTTCCACTGTTTTCCCATCTATTTCACATGAAATGACGGGACCACATATATACAGGGATAATATTTTTCAGATTATTTTCTCTTATAGATTATTATAAAATATTGAATATATTGAGCATAGGTCTATGAGTTCCCTGACTTACACAGTAGGTCCTTCATTTCATATATTCTAAGCTCAGTTTTTTTGTTTATTTGGCACATTTTCAAAAATATGTGTTTGGTTACTTGCCTGGCTAGTGAATCTATATGTGTTTTATTTGCCTAGCTAGTGAATCTGTCCATTGCTAGGAAAAAAGGGCATAGTCATATGCCTGAATTTATGAAGAATGTTCCATCTCAGCAGTATACTGAAACCAGTCAATATTTCAAAACTCCCTAATGGAAATCTAGTCTCATATTGAAATGTTACCAATGAAGTAACAAAATTGAGACTCTGTCCTTTAGAATATAAAGGTCTGTGTATTTTATATTCAGCATCAGTGATTTATTTGGATATATTTATTTTGGTCCCCAGTGAAACAGTTCTCCAGAATGTTGAAAAAGGATTTTTGGAGTCTGTTATTTATTTATTTAATATGGGAAAAAATACTAATTGCATAATTTCACTTGTATAAAATTAAGTAATTTCTCTCAAAAATATCAACACTATTACAATATTACAATGATTATTTATTAAAATGAGAACTAAACTAGAAAAAGCTAATTAAATATATTTAATATGCACTTAGGTTCTATTCATTGTGGATTCTTGCAAATGGTTCAGTGGTTGGATTATGTTCAGCAGTATGCATCAAGCAGATAGACAGATGTGAAAGAGACATGGAGACAGATGTGCGAGGGAGAACTATATTTTATACAAATTAAAATTACCAAGCAAAACAGTTCCTTTAGAGTATTTCTTTTCTGCAGACTGTCTTTTCCTAAACCAAATTTAGGAAAAAAGACGAGGTATATGCAACATTCATCATTTAAGAAGTTAATAAACCTCTAAAATCTGTGACCTCAACATGTTAACAATGCAAATGGTAATTACTATACAGTCAACTGAGTTTATACTTGAATAGTAAAATACATGAACACACCAAAACTCACAAAACTAAAGCTTGTTTCACAAAATAATGTATGTTTCTTTACCTACCAAGTTGAAAACATTTATAAAAATACACCAAACATTTTGGATATCTACAGAGAAATTTCACCTCCTACTATCTTCAGGCTATACAGAAACAGGAAAGACACATTAATGCTAACTTAAGTTAGATTAAGAAAAGGGAGTCAATTTAAAATACTGTGATTGTGAGTGTGTGTGTGTGTGTGTGTGTGTGTATTTGGGAGACAAGAGAGAAATTGTGTGCACGTCCCTGACTTGGATTCTAACTCCAGTTATATTATCACTTGATTATAATCCTACTGATCTAGGACCAGTTTAATTTTGATTTGTTGGTTTTGTAGACACCTTTGCTGTCTTACCTAGGACCAGAGCCTGACGGCCAAAAGAGTGTGCATTCTGTCCTTAGACATACGTTCTCCATTCTGCACACCTAAGAGTCACGTGAATTTGGAGTGGTTACAGAATATTTACATCTAAATTTTCCAGTTTGTGAGAAAGAATTACAATCCCTAATTTATAGACTTGCTTTGGGAATATATGATACATAAAAATCACCTATCATAATGAACAGCAGTATTCAATAAACTTTTTCCCAAACTTTGAAATGATATCATGGAAAATAATTGCATTCATCTTAGAATCATGTTACGGCATGAGGATGCAATCTCAATATAATATTTGTTTTTAGTTTAATTTAATAGAATCAGGGCATTTGAAACTGGTTATTTCATTGGGAGTCCATTAAAGGATATATGGATATCTGTAAGCAGACATTTTTTTTTTTCTGTGCATCAAATATGTCTTGTTTCAGGCATGGGTAACTAAAAAGGCTTACACTACTACCTAATATGCTATTTATTTTTATGCAAATATAATCCTATAAAATAATAGCACAGACATTTAATATTACATTTAATAAATATCTAAGGAGATTGAAATTAGAAGTTGTGCATCTTATAATAATCATTGGCTAATAACAGCTCAATAAATTGCTGTTAGAGAAAATTATGAATGGAAAAGTAAAAAGCTAAAATGGAGTAACACTTGTTTAGCTTAAATGTGGTGATTGTTTACCACATTTTAATTCTAAGTTATTAAATAAATTCTGAATAGATCTATTTGAAGGGTACTACTTTTATCATTTTGCAGCATATTTTATTAACTAAAAGGTGCCTTATTCCTCTATAATACCCTGTGTGTTGACTCTTTAGAAAGTAATAGCTGCAATGTCTATATTTTCCTGTGATCCATGGATAAGCTGAACATTCCTGGTAGCATCTGTATGTTTTACTTCAGTGCTACACTTACACATTAATGTGACTGCTGCTGCTGCTGCTAAGTTGCTTCAGTCGGGTCTGACTCTGCGACCCCAGAGACGGCAGCCCACCAGGCTTCCCCGTCCCTGGGATTCTCCAGGCAAGAACACTGGAGTGGGTTGCCATGTCCTTTTCCAATGCATGAAAGTGAAAAGTGAATATGTTTTACCAATTAGAATTAGGCTGCTGGTAGCTTGCTTGTCACTTGTTCCCTTCTTCCTATTGGTATTTTAAAAGCCTATATTCTGATAGTAGCAAACCTTTATATTTTTTACCTTTGCCTCTGATTTTTTATTTAGGACATTGCTTTAAAGAGAATAGGATATTAGGGGTTCTGAATTTCACTGGGCTGTGCTGTGCTTATTTGCTCTGTTGTGTCCAACTCTTTGCCATCCCGTGGACTTTAACCCACCAGGGTCCTCTGTGCATGAGATTCTCCAGGCAAGAATATGGCAGTGGGTTGCCATTTCCTTCTCCAGGGGATTTTCCTGACCCACTGATTAAACCCATGTCTCCTATACTGGCATAGTGTTCTTTTCCACTAAGCCACCAGGGAAGCTGGATAGGTAAATTATATTTATTTTGATATTTATCTTTTCCCTCCTTCCTTTCCATCCTTTTCTTCCAGACTTCTTCCTTCCTTAGTTCTCCATTTATTTACACATTCAACAAATTTTTATTGAGTAGCAACTATGCACCAAGAGTTGTTTGGCTAAAATTTCTTCTTTTTTTTTTTTTACATTCTGGTTAAACAGTAGGATAAATCTATATTACTTAATATATGCCTCCTTTGATTATGGTCAAATTAGATACTGTTTTTATTGCTTTAGGAATTGCCTTAGGAGTTCTGAAAGTCAGAATGCCTGAGGCAGTCATCTGTTCTATTGATACCACATGCATCAGCCATGGTAGCGATCTTCTCCTTTTTCCACAAGTGAAAAAGTTGGTGCTTATAAAAAAAATCAGTCTTCAAAACCATTGCTGACTCCATTCATCAAGCTCCTGGTAGGAAAGGGGAAAGTGAACAGCTCCATGTGAACAATTTGTATTTACTGGGTGTGAGAGATTACTTGATTGCCTGTTGATTGCCTATCCTCATTTAGGCTGAAGCAACAGGCAAGTGTGAACATAATTAATTGGGGATTTGGGATAGTATAGGAACAAGCTGACCTCTGTGATAGTTGCAATTGGAACTATAAGTACCACTTTGCCTTTATGGGAGACTATGAGGAGATTTAAGCCAGAGGAAAAATGATAGAAGTGATAAATCTGCTCTTAATTATTTTTGCATATGTTATTTTCAATTCTGTCCTTTTTAAATTGTTAGTGCTCATGGAAATAACAATCCACAGTGAGACATGGTGCTCTGTGCTATTCTGTTTTATGGTGTTCCCTTGCTCTCTTTCTTCCTTTCACATACTACTTTAAACCCCCTGCCCCCCGCCTCCCCCAGGCTCGATCAGTGCCTTAGGCTATGAAATCTGAATAGGAAATGAGTTGCTCCTAGACAGATCAGATACATTTTATATGCAAGTAATTTCTTCCAGGGTATCATGAGAGTACACTAATCTGAGTGTTTGACATAGTGATTTATCAGTGTCTTTAATATGTCACTTAAATGTTAGAGTCCCCTGACCCAACAGGATTTGGTTGGAGTGGTGGCTACACCTTCGTTTTCTTTTTCTGTTTTTGGCTGTTTGTTTGTTTGTTGTTAAGATGCCTAGTTTAGCACAGCCAATTCTTATAACATTCATTGTATAGTTGTCTTTGGGATTTGTCCCTACATTTTATATTGTCATCACCTTATACATTTTTCATCTCTTTCCTCCAGCTTTTGTCTAATCCTTACAGGATTATGTTTATCCTGAAAGTTCTACCCCTAGAAAATATTGAAAGAAGTGGCTCAGTCCATAAGCCATCTTATTAAAACATTCTTTACATTTTATGGTTTTCTCTAAGTAATATTCTCTAAATATTACAAACATATTTTGGGCTATAAACTTTGTAACAAAGAAAAAGAAAGAATGAAAGTGAGGGAGTCATCTGAATAATATTAGAGTTGACTGCCAGTGAGCAAAAATATTTTGAAGCTATTAGTTTGATGAAATATTTTAAGCATAGGAAAATATTATCAGGGAAGCTGAATGAGAGCATTCCTTAAAATAGCTTTATTAGTTACTCCCCTCATGATTACAAAATCTTTGACAATCACACACCTGGTACACAGGAAGGTGCTTAATTCAGGACCATAGGGGCCTCATTAGCAGATTCTTCAATAGAACTGTTTTGGTCCCTGTGTCAATTAGAATTTCTTTGTAAAATAGCAAGAATACATCTTTCCACTGTTTTCCTCTCTGGTGGACAAAAAGCCCAAGAGACTAAAAATTAATAATTGAAATCAGCATTCATAATATCTAGAAGTTAACTGCTTTAATATTTTTGTTTCTTTAATTAACAAAAATAAAATTTTATTTGTACACAGATTTGGGACAAAATTTGTAGTAGACATGACTTCTTTTTAACCCCAAAATGCCTGTTCTAAAATAACGTTCAATGTAATTACAATCAATTCCCAAAAGGTGCTTTTAGAAGGAGCTTTATTTCATTATCACTGTTAGTTGCAATGATAACCAATGATAAGTAGGATGAGATAAAAATATACTTGTATTAACTGAACTGAAATTATATATTTGTACAGTTTCTTCATCTATAAAAAACTGGCAATATATATCATGTGGTGGTATTGAAAATGTCATAGAATAGGTCTTATTTAGCCTCCATAACAATGATTATTTTTCTTAAACTCGGAGGATTTCACCAAAATAATATTTGCTACTTGCAAATGCTTTTCTCTTTGGCAGTTAGTTATAAGATTCTTCAAATCTCTTTGTTGTCTTTTAGATACAGTGCTGCAAAAAATCATGAAATTATCTTAAGAAGATAGAAATATTTTGTATTAGTGTTAGAGGTTTAATTTACACTTAAGTGCTTATTCTTATCTATATAAGCTGGTATAAATAACCATAGCTACCTCTGAGCAGCTACCTGCTCAGGTATTTTACTTTCATTATATCTCTTAAAATACTGCATATTCTTATCTACTTTTTTTTTCTGTAAGATAATACTCTCATATTTCTTTAGTTTTTGTTTTGCACTGAAGAATAGTTAACTTAAAATGTTGCAGGTGTATAAGTCTTCATTTTTTATCTATTCTATACATTTTTTGTTCAGTTGCTAAGTCGTGTCCGACTCTTTGTGACCCCATGGACCTTGGCACACCAGGCTTCTCTATCCTTCACTATCTCCCAGAGCTTGCTCAGACTTACCTCCATTGAGTCAATGAAGCCATCCAACCACCTCATCCTCTGTCATCTGCTTCTCTTCCTGCCCTCAATCTTTCCCAACATCAGGATGTTTTCCAGTGAGCAAACTCTTCACATCAGGTGGCCAAAGGATAGGAGCATGAGCTTTAGAATCAGGTTTTCCAATGAATATTCACGGTTGATTTCCTTTAGGATTGACTGGTTTGATTTCCTTGCTATCCAAGGGACTCTCAAGAGTCTTCTCTGGCACAAAAGTTCAAAAACATCAATTCTTGGGTGCTCAGCCTTCTTTATGATTCAACTCGCAGATCTGTACATGGCTACTGGAAAAACCATAGCTTTGACTAGACAGACCTCTGTCAGCAAAGTGACGTCTCTCCTATTTAATACACTGTCTAGGTTTGTCATGGCCTTTCCTCCAAGAAACAAGTGTTCTAATTTCCTGGTTGCAGTCACCATCTGCAGTGATTTTGAAGCCCAAGAAAATAAAGTCTGTCACTATTTCCATTTTCTTCCCCGTCTATTGCCATGAAGTGGTGGGACCAGATATCATGATTATTGTTTTTGAAGACTGAGTTTTAAGCCAGCTTTTCACTCTCCTCTTTCATTTCATCAAGAGGCTCTTTAGTTCCTCTTCGTATATTGCCATTAGGATAGTGTCATATACATATCTGAAGTTATGAATATTTTTCCTGGAAATCTTGATTCCAGCTTGTGCTTCATTCAGCCATAGTGATGTATGTTTGCTCACCCCAAATTCCCAATTTAATCTCCCCTCCCTTTCTGCTTTGGTAACCATAAGATTGCTATATATGTCTATGAGTCTATTTCTGTTTTGTAAATAAGTTCACTGAAATCATTTTCTTATCTACTCTTTTAACAGATGAGGAAAATGAGACTCTGAGAAGTTGAATAACTTATCTGTTGTCACATAACTGATAAATGATCAAAGTAAACTTAAATTTTAGTGCTTTTTTTTTTTGGACTGTGAATTTTCTGACACTTCCATGTGGATTATTTTTGACTTATAAATTAAAATGTAAAGATAACAGAAAAAAAACTATTGCCATTTTGTGGGCTTATAAAATCAGTATAGGTCAGTTCAGTTGCTCAGTCGTGTCCAACACTTTGTGATCCCATGGACTGCAGCACACCCAGGCTTCCCTGTCCATCACCAGCTCTCAGAGATAGAGTCGGTAATGACATCCAACCACCTCATCCTCTCTCATCCCCATTTCCACCTGCCTTCAGTCTTTCCCAGCATCAGGGTCTTTTCCAGTGAGTCAGTTCTTGGCATCAAGTGGCCAAGGTATTGGAATTTCAGCTTCAGCACCAGTCCTTCCAGTGAATGTTCAGGACTGATTTCCTTTAGGATGGACTGGTTGGATCTCTTTGCAGTTCAAGGAATTCCCAAGAGTCTTCTCCAACACCACAGTTCAAAAGCATCAATTCTTTGGTGCTCAGCTTTATAGTCCAGCTCTCACATCCATACATGACTACTGGAAAAAATATAGCTTTGACAAATGGTCCTTTGTCAGCAAACTGTCTATGCTTTTTAATATGCTGACTATGTTTGTCATAGCTTTTTTTCCAAGGAGCAAGCATCTTTTTATTTCATGGTTGTAGTCACCTTCTGGAGTGATTTTGGAGACCAAGAAAATAAAATCACTGTCTCCATGTTTCCCCATCTATTTGCCATGCAGTGATGGAACCAGGTGCCATGATCTTAGATTTCTAAATGTTGTGTTTTAATCCAACTTTTTCACTGCCCTCTTTCACTTTCATGAAGAGGCTCTTTAGTTCTTCTTTGCATTGTCATAAAGAAGGTGTCATCTGCATATCTGAGGTTACTAATATTTCTCCTGGCAATCTTGATTCCAGTTTGTGCTTCTTCCAGCCCAGCATTTCTCATGATGTACTCTGCATATAAGTTAAATAAGCAGGGTGACAATATACAGCCTTGATGTACTCCTTTCCCAATTCAGAGCCAGTCTGTTGTTCCATGTCCAGTTCTGTTACTTCCTGACCTGCATACAGATTTTTCAGGAGGCAGGTAAGGTGGTCTGGTGTTCCCTTCTTCTGAAGAATTTTCCAGTTTGTTGTAATCCACACATTCAAAGGCTTTGGCATAGTCAATAAAGCCTAACCATTGTTTTTCTGGAATTCTTTTGCTTTTTCCATGATCCAGTGGATGCTGGTAATTTGATCTCTGGTTCTTCTGCCTTTTCAAAATCCTGCTTGAACATCTGGAATTTCACAGTTCACATACTGTTGAAATCTGGCTTGGAGAATTTTGAGCATTACTTTGCTAGTGTGTGTGATGAGTACAATTGTGTGGTAGTTTGAACATTCTTTGGCATTGCCTTCCTTTGGGGTTGGAATGAAAACTGATCTTTTCCAGTCCTGTGGCCACTGCTGAGTTTTCCAGATTTGCTGGCATATTGAGTGCAACACTTCCACAGGATCATCTTTTAGCATTTGAAATAGCTCAACTGGAATTCCATCACCTCCACTAGCTTTGTTCGTAGTGATGCTTCCTAAGGTCCACTTGACTTCGCTTTCTGGGATTTCTGGCTCTAGGTGAGTGATCACACCATCATGGCTATGTGGGTCATGAAGATCTTTTATGCATAGTTCTGTGTATTCTTGCCACCTCTTTTTAATATCTTCTGCTTCTGCTAGGTCCATACAATTTCTGTCCTTAATTGAGCCCATCTTTGCATGAAATGTTCCCTTGGTATCTCTAATTTTCTCGAGGAGATCACTAGTCTTTCTCTTTTCTCCTTAGCCTTTTCTCAACTGTTTGTAAGGCCTCCTCAGACAACCATTTTACCTTTTTCAGTCTTGATCCCTGCCTCCTGTACAATGTTATGAACTTCCATCCATAGTTCTTCAGGCACTCTGTCTATCAGATCTAATTCTTTGAATCTATGTGTCACTTTCACTGTATAACCATAAGAGCTTTGATTTAGGTCATACCTGGATGTTCTAATGGCTCTCTGTACTTTCTTCAATTTAAGTCTGAATTTTGTAATAAGGAGCTCCTCATCTGAGCCACAGTCAGCTCCTGGTCTTATTTTTTGCTGACTGTATAGAGCTTCTCTATCTTTGGCTGCAAAGAATAAAATCAATCTGATTTTGTATTGACCATCTGGTGATGGCCACGTGTAGAGTCTTCCCTTGTGTTGTTGGAAGATGGTATTTTCTATGACCAGTGTGTTTTCTTGGCAAAAGTCTGTTAGCCTTTGCTCTGCTTCATTTTATACTCCAAGGCCAAATTTGCCTGTTACTCCAGGTGTTTCTTGACTTCCTACTTTTGCATTCCAATCCCCTATAATGAAAAGGATATCTTTTCTAGGTGTTATTTCTGGAGGTCTTCTAGGTCTTCAAAGAACTGTTCAGCTTCTTCAGCATTACGGGTCAGGGCACAGACTTGGATTACTATGATATTGAATGGTTTGCCTTGGAAACAAACAGATCATTCTGTCATTTTTGAGAATGCACCCAATAACTTCAGTTTGGACTCTTTTGTTGACTATGAGGGCTACACCATTTCTTCTAAGAGATTCTTGCCCACAGTAAGTAGATATAATATCATCTCAGTTAAATTCACCCATTCTAGTGCATTTTGGTTCGCTGATTCCTAAAATGTCGATGTTCACTCTTGCCATCTCGTTTTACCACTTTCAATTTGCCTTTATTCATAGACCTAACATTCCATTTTCCTATGCAATATTGTTCTTTATAGCTCAGGCTTTACTTTCATCACCAGTCACATCCACAACTGGGCATTGTTTTTGCTTTTTCTCCATCTTTTCATTCTCTCTGGAGTATTTCTCCACTGTTCTCCAGTAGGGTATTGGACACCTATTGACCCGGAGAGTTCATCTTTCAGCGTTGTATCTTTTTGCCTTTTTATGCTATTTATGGGGTTGTCAAAGCAAGAATACTGAAGTGGTTTGCCATACCCTTCTCCAGTGGATCATGTTTTGTCAGAAATCTCCACCATGATTTGTCTGTCTTGGGTGGCCCTACACAGCATGGCTAATACTTTCATTGAGTGAGACAAGCTTTATAAAATATTAATGCCAAAATAAATTTTGTCTGCATTGTTTTCTGATAGTAAAAAGCATAGCAATGAAGCATAATTCCACAACATATGGTCATTTTTGGTTTGCATTTTCCATTCACATCCTCCTTCATGCCTAATTTTCTTCCTTTTTTAATTTCATGCTTCTTTTTTTTTATTGCAGTATCTTATATTTCTTCAGAAGTATATGTAATAATTATTATCATAATGATTATTATTAATAACATTAGTTTCTCTGGTTACTAGGGTTGATGGCAAAGTGTGGGCCCTTCTTATAAAATTTATGAAACTTTTGTTTATATTGACTTGGTGGAATACATTTTCAATGACACTTAATAGATATTAAGCATCTCTTTTTTTTTCTTTTTGGCAAGAACTTGCGTAGATACAAGAATTTTCATAGATACAAGAATTGTATAAGCTAATAAAACATAGTCTGTGCTTTCATAAGCTTGTAAGTACATCCAGAACATAAGTGTAAACAAAGAAATGAACTGAAATTAGAAGTCACTGAACTGAGAAGTATGTACAGGTTGGCTAAATTGGTATAATCACAAGCCTGTGCTAGATATAGACACAAAAAGCTTGATGATAATATTAAACCTTACAGATAGATAACCATTCTACCATAGTTAGTGATTTTTGATGGCACCCCACTCCAGTACTTTTGCCTGGAAAATCCCATGGACAGAAGAGCCTGGAAGGCTGCAGTCCATAGGGTCGCTGAGGGTCAGACACGACTGAGCGACTTCACTTTCACTTTTCACTTTCATGCATTGGAGAAGGAAATGGCAACCCACTCCAGTGTTCTTGCCTGGAGAATCCCGGGGACGGGGGAGCCTGATGGACTGCCATCTATGGGGTCGCACAGAATCGGACACGACTGAAGTGACTTAGTAGTAGTAGTAGTAGTAGTAGAACTTACTAATTCATTTTTCTATTTGGCCACAGATTTGTTAATAATTTAAGCATTGTTATTTATTGAAAATAGTATTTTAAAAAAATTTCACAATGATTTTGTGATCTTGATCATTTGCTTGTTTTCTGTTAAAGTTAAAATTTTTCTATTAACATGTTTTCATTGTACTCTGTACTCAGTCATTTTTGTATCTAGTCTGAAGGTACCCTCCCTTAAGAAAAAAAGAAGTAATTTCCTTAAAGTTTTAAGTATCTTTAGTGTGCCTTCTCAAAATTCAATGTGTACATAAATCTCTTGGAGAGCTGCATTCAGTAATTCTGGGTTAGGGCCTGAGATTCTCCATTTCTAATAAATAAGCTTTCCGATTTCAATGATGCAACTGCCTTAGAGTCTTTAAGAACCAGGACCAAGAGTAGTCATGACTGATCTGCATTCACTAAGGCTAATAGTCTATATAACCTCTGTGGTCAATTAAACTTCTAATGCTTTAGATGGAAGCAAGAAAAGAAATATTTTCAGTAAACTTGTATTTAATGAAGATGGATATAAAAGAGTTAACAGGCTAGAATCAGAAACTGGATCACATTCAGTACAGTTCAATTCAGTCACTCAGTCGTGTCCAACTCTTTGCGACCCCATGAATCGCAGCACACCAGGCTTCCCTGTCCGTCACTAACTCCCAGAGTTCACTCAGATTCACATCCATTGAGTCGGTGATGCCATCCAGCCATCTCATCCTCTGTCATCCCCTTCTCCTCCTGCCCCCAATCCCTCCCAACATCAGAGTCTTTTCCAAAGAGTCAACTCTTTGCATGAGGTGGACATAGTACTGGAGTTTCAGTATTAGCATCATTCCTTACAAAGAACACCCAGGACTGATCTCCTTCAGAATGGACTGGTTGGATCTCCTTGCAGTCTGAGGGACTCTCAAGAGTCTTCTCCAACACCACAGTTCGAAAGCATCAATTCTTCGGCACTCAGCTTTCTTCACAGTCCAGCTCTCACATCCATACACGACCACTGGAAAAACCATAGCCTTGACTAGACGGACCTTTTTTGGCAAAGTAATGTCTCCGCTTTTGAATATGCTATCTAGGTTGGTCATAAACTTCCTTCCAAGGAGTAAGGGTCTTTTAATTTCATGGCTGCAGTCACCATCTGCAGTGATTTTGGAGCCCCCAAAAATAAAGTCTGACACAGTTTCCCCTGTTTCCCCATCTATTTCCCATGAAGTGATGGGACCAAATACCATGATCTTCATGTTCTGAATGTTGAGCTTTAAGCCAACTTTTTCACTCTCCTCTTTCACTTTCATCAAGAGGCTTTTTAGCTCCTCTTCACTTTCTGCCATAAGGGTGGTGTCATCTGCATATCTGAGGTTATTGATGTTTCTCCCGGCAAACTTGATTCCAGCTTGTGATTCTCCCAGCCCAGCATTTCTCATGATGTATTCTGCATATAAGTTAAATAAGCAGGGTGACAATATACAGCCTTGACATACTATTTTTCCTATTTGAAACCAGTCTGTTCCATGTCCAGTTCTAACTGTTGCTTCCTGATCTGCATATAGGTTTCTCAAGAGGCAGGTCAGGTGGTCTGGTATTTCCATCTCTTTCAGAGTTTCCCACAGCTTATTGTGATCCACACAGTCAAAGGGTTTGGCATAGTCGATAAAGCAGAAATGGATGTTTTTCTGGAACTCTCTTGCTTTTTCCATGATCCAGCGGATGTTGGCAATTTGATCTCTGCTTCCTCTGCCTTTTCTAAAACCAGCTTGAACGTCTGGAAGTTCATGGTTCACATATTGCTGAAGCCTAGCTTGGAGAATTTTGAGCATTACTTTACTAGCGTGTAAGATGAGTGCAATTGTATGGTAGTTTGAACATTCTTTGGAATTGCCTTTCTCTGGGAATGGAATGAAAACTGACATTTTTCAGTCCTGTGGCCACTGCTGAGTTTTCCAAATTTGCTGGCCTATTGAGTGCAGCACTTTCACAGCATCATCTTTCAGGATATGAAACAACTCAACTGGAATTCCATCACCTCCACTAGCTTTGTTTGTAGTGATGCTTTCTAAAGCCCACTTGACTTCACATTCCAGGATGTCTGGCTCTAGATGAGTGATTACACCATCGTGATTATCTTGGTCTTGGAGATATTTTTTTTCAGTTCTGTGTATTCCTGCCACCTTTTCTTAATATCTTCTGCTTCTGTTAGGTCCATACCATTTCTGTCCTTTATCAAGCCCATCTTTTGCTCTGAAACCTGGTAACATTTAGTTAATTCTATTTTTTAAAATTTTAGCAATAAAGTAATCTGACGTTAAACTGCTTTATTACTACCAATAATCATGAGTTTGAGCAACCTCTGGGAGTTGGTGATGGATAGGGCAGGCTGGTGTGCTGCAGTCCATGAGGTCACAAGAGTCGGTCATGACTGAGCAACTGAACTATCTCCCTTAAAAGATCTTTTATAAATGTAAAATTTATACATCTGTTATTTCCTATAAATAGTAAGTTCATTGCCTATATTGGCCATTGTTTAGTCTACATCATTTATGGCATATGGATGATATACCATCTCACTATGGAAATGATAATAATCAAATTTCAGCTATTATGCCTTTCTTCATTATCAGAAAGAAATAAAATGAAACCCCCATATATAATCCATGTCCTTACATTTGCCAAAACTTGCTTTCCTCAGTAGTGTGGACTTGTGGCATATGATCCTTCTACATATTTGCTTTATTTGAGAGTGAAGTCTAGTCTTTGCTTCAGGTCTGGCCCGTGCATAATTCTGGATGCAAATTTGGGAGGAAACTACCAAGATGAGTTTGTGGAAACTCATTTTTTAGTCTGGTACAGTGTAGCAATGACTCCTAAACTTTCCCCAGTCTGTTCCCACCACACTCACTGCCCTTCTCCCACATCCAGCCCTCCCAGGATATATCTAGAAAACGAAACCCAACCAGAATGCTATCTATCTCCTCCTTTTACATTTTTACTATAGAAGAGTTCAAAAAGTTAAAAAACACTGTTATAATTATGAATTCTTCTGAACTCAGGTTCTATTTCTTTAATACCACTCTACAATATTTATTTTTATTTAAACAATGAGATAGACAAGAGCATCATAATTTTCTAATTTTTCTTTTTTTTTTAGTTTTTTATTTTTTTAATTTTAAAATCTTTAATTCTTACATGCGTTCCCAAACATGAACCCCCCTCCCACCTCCCTCCCCATAACATCTCTCTGGGTCATCCCCATGCACCAGCCCCAAGCATGCTGTATCCTGCGTCAGACATAGACTGGCAAGTCGATTCTTACATGATAGTATACATATTAGAATGCCATTCTCTCAAATGGTCCCACCCTCTCCCTCTCCCTCTGAGTCCAAAAGTCCGTTATACACATCTGCATCTTTTTTCCTGTCTTGCATACAGGGTCGTCATTGCCATCTTTCTAAATTCCATATATATGTGTTAGTATACTGTATTGGTGTTTTTCTTTCTGGCTTACTTCACTCTGTATAATTGGCTCCAGTTTCATCCATCTCATCAGAACTGATTCAAATGTATTCTTTTTAACGGCTGAGTAATACTCCATTGTGTATATGTACCACAGCTTTCTTATCCATTCATCTGCTGATGGACATCTAGGTTGTTTCCATGTCCTGGCTATTATAAACAGTGCTGTGATGAAATTGGGGTACATGTGTCTCTTTCCATTCTGGTTTCCTCGGTGTGTATGCCCAGCAGTGGGATTGCTGGGTCACATGGCAGTTCTATTTGCAATTTTTTAAGGAATCTCCACACTGTTCTCCATAGTGGCTGTACTAGTTTGCATTCCCACCAACAGTGTAGGAGAGTTCCCTTTTCTCCACACCCTCTCCAGCATTTATTGCTTGCAGATTTTTGGATCACAGCCATTCTGACTGGTGTGAAGTGGTACCTCATTGTGGTTTTGATTTGCATTTTTCTAATAATGAGTGATGTTGAGCATCTTTTCATGTGTTTGTTAGCCATCCACTTGAAGCTTTTAAAAAGTAGAGTGATTGAGAGGGTGACCCAAATCCATATGAAGCTTTCAAAACATTCACTATTATATTAATAATAATCACAGGTATTTAGTATTTTTTTTTATACTGTGCATTGTGTAAACCTCTTTCCATACATTTTCTCACTTAAAGTTTCTTAAAACACTAGTTATTATTCAATTTCAGAGACAAGAATTAAAGCTTAAGAAGTTAAGTGACTCACACACCGGTTAAAGGACAGAGATGAATATAGAAAGATTTTGATCCCAGGCCCTATTTCTTAGATACAATATTTATTTATTTATTTTTTATGAAGAAAAGATAATGGGGGAATGATACAACTATATCTTTTAAACCTATGATGTAAAATAATTACTCATTATAGGAGAAAGATGGTTGAAGATACTCTAATTTTATATAGTTAAAAATACTCTATAAATCTGGGATTTAATTATGAACTGAACCTCAGTTTTGAGTATGTTATTGGAGTTTATATGTACATTACTAAAGGGAAAGGAGAATAAAGTGCTTACTATAATATTTTTTTCATTTAGTTCATAGGTATTTGAGGTATTGGAATAGAAAATGCTAACCCACTCCAGTACTCCTGCCTGGGAAATTATATGTACAGAGGAGCCTTGCAGGTTACTGTCCAAAGGGTCACAAAGAATTGGCCACGACACAGCACTGTATAGTATAGCATTTGAGGTAGAAAGAAATGCATCACGAGAGACAGAATAATGGATACAAATGGCTGCCCTGTTTTACTTTTGCAAAATGCATAATAATTGCTGATAATTATTATGCACATAGTTGTCAATAGTTGAAAACTAAGTGGATTGATTCATGAAGGCTTGAATGGAAACACTATAATAAGCTCTGTGCTCATTTTCACAATAGGACACATTATCTCAATTTTATCCCAACCTTATATCATCATTATCACAAGTTTATATATAACACTTAAAGAGGTAAGGTGATTTGCTGAAGATTGCATAGCAATAAATGGCAAAGAGCAGAGTCAGACTACAAACCCAGCAAGTCTTCCTAATCCTTGTGTTCAGTAGCTCAGTTGTGTCCAACTCTTTGTGACCCCATGGACTACAGCCCAACAGGCTCCTCAGTCCATGGAATTCTCCAGGGAAGAATACTAGAGTGGGTTACCATTTCCATCTCCAGGGGATCCTTCTGACCCAGGGATCAAACTCAGGCCTCCTGCATCTCCTGCATTGGCAGGTGGATTCTTTACTGTCTGAGCCTTATACTAGTTAATAAATTTTGCTAATGGGTATATGTGGAAGGAACTGTTTGTAGACTAGATGACTAGCTATTTGCTTCCATAACAACTCTGACAAAGGTAATCCTACATAGCCAAGATTACGCAGGGCAAAAATATTCAACAGATGGTCCTGTTTCAACATAGTAACTAACGATCTGATTTAGCTTGAACATTGACTTGGAAACTTGTATTTTTTTGTAAGAGGTGGCTATACATACTTAAAACATCTTTTAAACTTTGAGTTAGTCCACATGAGATTATACTACCTGGGCTACTCTGTATTACCAGAGCTCCAAAATTACTAATGATCTGATAACACTGAACTACCCACAATGCCAGGCCTCAAAAAGAAAAGATTAAATTGAATTATATTTGGGATTTAAAATAATTTTTAACATAAATATTTTTAGCAAGAATGTTTATATATAACACATATCTATGTGTGTGTATTTAGATAGATAAAGACCTATTTGCACACAGGTATATACACAAGATTCTAAAATTTGACAACCCTTCACCTCAGATTTGAACTATTAAAAAATATATTTTGCGTACAGAAAAGACATGCTGTCAGCAGATAGAGCCATGTTGGCAGCCCATGGAATAAGTCATGTTTTTCTAGAATTGATTGATAGTTTGCTGAGGAAAAGAACTTAGAGCTTTGGGAAAAAATGTCATAAAACAGAAAATAAATATGAACTACTGTGGTATTTGGCAACCTTTTATCAACTTTGTTAAGCCAAAAGGGCAGTCTGCCAAACCTCAAATACAATTGAATTTTATCTAGAGTAGATAAAAATATTGTAGCAAAATAAATAAGGAGAAAAGCATAGTATCATCTTAATCTGAAGAAATATGAGGGAATTGGAATATTGACTATCTTTTATATTAACAAACCCATGAACTGGTTTTGTTTTGTTTTCTTTCATAAGATATACAATAGAGGAGATGTTAGGTTATAGTCCCAGTGGGAAGTTCCACTTTGTGCCTGTCATTTAACAGATCTTGATGTCTGCATTGAGCAATATAAGGTGTTGAAAGTATATCAATATTCATCTCATTCCAGCAATAAAAAATAAATCCATGTTTTAACTTTACAGAGCAATACAAAACCTTATTTTTACTTATTTTACTTCAAAAGTTCCACTTTTCTTGAAAATCTCTGTAGGTACAGAATTGCCACCTTGGAATCTCTAAAACAGGGGTCCCCAAACCCCCGCCATGGACCAGTACTGGTCCTAATCTGAGGCCTG
Source organism: Ovis canadensis (assembly GCF_042477335.2). NCBI lineage: Eukaryota > Metazoa > Chordata > Mammalia > Artiodactyla > Bovidae > Ovis > Ovis canadensis. Next base: position 54,359,368 of record NC_091254.1, on the reverse strand, counting down.
TTAGGAACCAGGCCACACAGCAGGAGATGAGTGGTGGGCTACTTAAGCGAAGCTTCATCTGCCGTTTCCCATTGCTTGAGTTACCTCCTGAACAGTTGCCCCCTTCTCACCTTCGGTCTGTCTTCCAGAAAAAAAGTTGTCTTCCATGAAGTTAGTCCCAGGTGCCAAAAGGGTTAGAGAACCACTACTCCAAAAGGTCTTCAAGTCCTAAGTTATTGTTTGGACCCATGCTACTGAGTTTCTTGAATAAGTTTGCCATTAGGTTTAATTACTTTGCAGTTAGGACATAAGCATATTCTCTATTGACCAGCTATGCATATTATAGGATTTCTGTAGTATGTGTACTTTAGGAAACACTGCAAAATTTAATTTTTAAACCTTAGAACTGTTCACTTTATGTAAACTGAACAAAATTAATGTTGTATTATGTCATAGAATTAAAATTTTCAGGGTCCTTTGAAACATAAGTAAACAAATATACCGTGATTTGTCCAAGGCCATGCTGCTATTGTCCTCTAATTATTAACAATAATTAATATTGTTTCATTCTCAAAGCATTTAAAGTTGAACAATTTGATATTTTCTCATACTGCCTATAGGAAGTATAAGAAATCCCTGCCTATAAGAAGTATAAGAAATCTGAAGTTGAAATTCAGATCTTCATAACTGTTTTTTTTTTTTTCCATGCTTTTGGGGAAATTTAAAATGTATCAATTATACTCCCAACTTTCTGGAAAAAGGAAAATAATTTTCACTTAGGAAACATGTATGGGCTATGAATAAGAACTTAGGACTCTTAAAAGAATAATTCTCATTATGTAACAACAGATTTTTAAAAATAGTAATAGAGTGAATGTGGTTTTCTATTTATTAATAAAAATATTAATGTACTTGTTCATTAATACTACTTCCCCTTCAACTCTGATGGTAAGAGGTAAAAGACAACTGGAAACTGTCCTGTGATGCTTACGAAACCATTACACCTTTGGGTACCATTTACACTCTTCATGTCCACGCTAATCAAGAAATTTTGCAAAAATAATTCAAATTTTATCTTAAAAAGTTAAGCAATTTAAGAGTCATGGAAAATGTCATGAAACTTACCTATTCATTTTGTTTATGCCAAGTATCTGTCTCTTCTGCTCTTGACATGGCATGGTGGCTATGGGACTACATTCTTAGGATTAATATTTATGAATTTTTAGTAAAGTGAAGCACTGAAGGAGCTCTTAGTCCAGAGCTGAATTATTCTAGCGTGTTTGTCCAAAATACTACAATGTAGTAAACTGTGACATCTTAGGAGGGGAGGGAGATTTAGAAGCATAACTTTAAGTTAGATAGCAAGGCTCCTGATTGGTAGAGTTAGATTCTCAGACACTGCTCTTGCAACAGGATTTCACTGATATTAACCAGGAAAACAGCTGCCTGTATCAAATTCATGTTGTGGTCACTCAGCAGTCTCTGTCAAGCTCAAGGCTGAGTTACTCAAGTAGCCCCTGGCACACAGTGAATCAGAGACAACTGGTTGCTACATGAGGCTAATCATACAGACCGCTTAACAGCATGCCTGTCTCAGTTGAAAAGCACCTTCACATTTTGTGGATTATTGCATAAGCCAGCACAGTAATAATGCCCCACATGTTTCCAGATACTGTTTAAACTACTTAAATAAGCAGAGAAATGTAGCTGGCAGTTCTTATGGATCAAGTTATCGGAAACATTATCCACCCATTTTCACACTGAGTAATCTCTAAATCTGTTTGCTATATGCATATGAACTGAATCATTATTATGATGAAATTAGAAACACCCTAGAATAAACTAGAGGCAAGGGAAAATAAAGTAAGAACCTGCTAAGGTAATCTTGACGACAGTCAAAACAAGGGGCTTGCTTTCATGGACCTGTGGTTTTGTGCTTTCAGAGATGCTGCAGGAGATCTGGTGCTGATGGGAGGCTCTGTAGCAGGTGGGTGGTCTCTCCTGGATGCTCAATGGGCTCAGTTGCCTCAGTTGTGTCCTGACTCTTTGGGACCCTATGGACTGTAGCCTGCCAGGCACTTCTGTTCTTGGGATTTTCCAGGCAAGAATACTGGAGTGGGTTGCCACTTCGTTCTTCACGGTATCTTCCCAATCCAGAGATTGGATTGGATTAATATCTTAATAATGAATAATATCAATTCATATTAATATTGGATTAATATCTTCTGTGCCTCCTGCATTGCAGTCAATTCTTTAATGCTGAGCCACCAGGGACTCAATAATAGAGGTCAAATGTGCAGTGAGGGTCACTGAGGTTTTGTGTCAAGAATATTATGAAATCACTGCATTTGAAATTAGTGCTGTTGGTGGGAATGCAAACTAGTACAGCCACTATGGAGAACAGTGTGGAGATTCCTTAAAAAATTGCAAATAGAACTACCTTATGACCTAGCAATCCCACTGCTGGGCATACACACCGAGGAAACCAGAATGGAAAGAGACACATGTACCCCAATGTTCATCGCAGCACTGTTTATAATAGCCAGGACATGGAAACAACCTAGATGTCCATCAGCAGATGAATGGATAAGAAAGCTGTGGTACATATACACAATGGAGTATTACTCAGCCATAAAAAAGAATTCATTTGAATCAGTTCTGATGAGATGGATGAAACTGGAGCTGATTATACAGAGTGAAGTAAGCCAGAAAGAAAAACACCAATACAGTATACTAACACATATATATGGAATTTAGAAAGATGGCAATGACGACCCTGTATGCAAGACAGGGAAAGAGACACAGATGTGTATAACGGACTTTTGGACTCAGAGGGAGAGGGAGAGGGTGGGATGATTTGGGAGAATGGCATTGAAACATGTATACTATCATGTAAGAATTGAATCGCCAGTCTATGTCTGGCGCAGGATGCAGCATGCTTGGGGCTGGTGCATGGGGATGACCCAGAGAGATGTTATGGGGAGGGAGGTGGGAGGGGGGTTCATGTTTGGGAACGCATGTAAGAATTAAAGATTTTAAAATTTTAAAAATAAAAAACTAAAAAAAAAAATTAAAAAAAAAAGTTGGCACCTGTTTCATTTAACTCTTAAATGTTACCTTTTGACCTTTTCATTACTGCACAGGTTTCCTCAGCAGCAATGCATTTTTCAGCTGTGAATTTGATAGCTTTTTATTCTGGCTGTTTATTGCATTGGGAATTACATGTTCATAGAAAGCAAAAAAGAGAAAAGAGAATGCTTGTTTTTATGGCATAGGGCTGAAAACAACACACATTAGTCTTGTACCTCTAGGGACAGGATGCTCCCTCTGGAGAGAGTGACATCATAATTAATTATACAATTTGTTTCATGGTATTGAAATTTGATCTTGACTCTAGCGTGTACTCAGAGTTGATCCCATTTGCAAAACCACACATCATACCTTGAACTCTAGAAGTGTATCATTAAACTAGTAACATCTTCTGCACTTTATGACTTGACTACTAAATAAAAGACAACTCAGAGTCCCTCAATACTGGGTTGAATTTGGAAGGAAAGATAATTTCTTAGTACCATTAGAGTGCTGATGATCCCTGGTCACTAGGTTTAATTAGCAAATCTCTCCTTACTTTGAAATAATTGAAAACTAATTAAATGAAAGGAGAATGGTAAAAAATGGTTATATAAGATGTCTTGTCTAAGTTGTTTTGAGATGCTACAGAAATAAATTATTTTGTAAATCATATATTAATAAGTTTTATCATTTGGATAAGATTTTTCAAGTTTAATGACTCATGTGAAGGGAAAAAGTTAGTGTTGAACTTTATACAATAAGAAATGGACATTCTTTATAACAGATTGAATAACCAATGAAATGGATAGCCATATTTTTTTCCAGTTGAGTGAGGTTCTCCATTGCTTTCAAGAAGTAGAAGGTACACAATATTTTGTTTTAATGACACATATTACAAAATTGATCTCATAATATTCTTAAGGCAAATTTTGTGAATAATCTGAAATTTTATTTATTAAGAAGAAAATTATACTACTGTTTATTAATAAAAATTTTCATTCTTTTGAATATGTTACATGAATATAGCCTACTGTATGCCAGACTCTCTTCATAATATATTTATATTGCAGGGGAAGTATGGTAAAAAGAACTCACCATTTTGAGAACTGTTGTCTTGACAAAGATTCTTTACTTGACAAAAGTTCAGCAGGTTCTTAAACCTTCTCCTGGGCTCCTCTCTGCACTTACTTTAAAAACCTAGTTTTAACAAAAATCATGCTAAGTCAATTTACCCAGAATCCCTCATTCTCCATATCTGATTACCCTGGTATCTGCTCAGGTTCTTCCACCTCCACCATCCCCCAGAGGATGCCCAATCACCCTGGCCTCTCTTCACCAAGAAGCCTTTTAGATGGATTTTATCAAAACTCTCAATTATTCCTAATGTTTTCTCTAATTTGATATTTTACCCACTGACCCACCTACTCTGCTTCTTGGCTAAAACTTCCCATTTGCCCAGGCTGTATTCAGAGTTGACGCCAATCTCTCTCCCCACTGGGAAATTCCCATTGCAGTGGTCCCTCTTTCTATGACTGCAATGCTAGAGACCAGGGTTCTATCCCTAGTTCAGGAAGATCTCCTGGTGAAGGAAATGGCAACCCACTCCAGTATTCTTGCCTGGAGAATCCCATGGACATAGGAACCTGGAAGGCTACAGTCCATGGTATCACAAAGAGTCGGACACAACTTAATGACTAACAACCACAACTCTTTCTATGCAGATAGTCCTGAGTAAAGTCTACCTTAATATCTTTAACAGGAGTCAGTGAGACTTTTTTTCTTTAACAATCAATCATCTTTGAAGACTTAAATCAGTTAATAAAACTTTATTTTTGAGGTTTTTATAAATATTAACTAGAATTAATTTTTAAGAGCAGACTGAAACAAATAATAATTAATTCCAAGGGAAAAATAACTGATTAATGAAGTCTGTGAATGCTTGACTTGATTAGGAGAATTATTGTCATTTAGTTAAATTTTCTCCCAGAAAGTCTTGTAAAAAAATCAGCTTGACCCCATTTTATGAAAATTCAAGATTCAATAGATATAAATGAATATATGTATTTTAAAACAATTATTTGGGGTCTGGTAAATTCTTTGGAAATATGTTTCCTGATAGCTCAGAAGGTAAAGAATCCACCTGCAAATCAGGACACCTGGGTTCGATCCTTGGGTTGGGAAGATCTCCTGGAGGAGGGCATGGCATACCACTCCAGTAGTCTTGCCTGGAGAATCCCTATAGACAGAGGAACCTGGTGGACTACAGTCCAGGGGGTCACAAAGAGTCAGACACGACTGAATGACTAAGCACATACTCTGTTTAAGTAAACTGTTTTCTAAAGTTAACATAGTAACAGGTTAAATAATTTGTAAAGAAGTAGGCTATATGAATTTTATTTTTTAAATGTTCAAAAGAATTTTAAAAATCCCCAGGGCCATTCTCTATTTGCTTAACAATATATCTTAAACTTTGTGCAATTTGAATAAAATATGCATTGAGTTAGTATTTTTAAAAAATAACCAAAAATGGTTATGGCAATTCTGAACATTTAGGAATTATATAACATTTTCTTGCTTGAATTCATATATTAGTTTGTATCTGCTTGATTTTTAGAAGCATACTTTCCCTTAATCCTCAACCAAACAAAATGATAAATTCTGACACCCTGGTAATTTGCATAACAATTGGCTACAAAAAGTAATTTATTAATATTCAATGAAGTTCTAATTTGCACAATGCCTGCAGCAATATGTAAACTTCATTTTGCTTTAAGATGGAAATTTGTTACAGTGCAAATATCAGTAAGTATAATTTTATTAATCAGTCCCAATGAGCATTTGATTCTGTGACCTTGACAATGTCTATACTTTTGTCCTAGGACACACGTGAAAAAAGAAATTGAGGTCATTGCATTTTTTTCCCCTTGTTGCTACTTAGCTACACATAGTTCTAGATATTTGAATATACTATTGTGCAAAGAGCTCAGCTTATTTTTAATCATGTTCATTAATGTAGCCACGTCTCCTGTTTTTCAGGCAAATTGTGAGCTATGGGGGAAACATTCAAACATGTTTCTGTCTTCTGGAGCTTTGAGACTACATATTTTGAGTTTAGAAGAATCTATTTGCTGTGAAATAAGAATTGAAATGCTGCAAATGTAATTTGGTTTCAATTAATAATAATAGTAATAATAAGAGGTAACAGATGGTAAAGCATCTGCCCGCAGTGCAGGAGACCCAGGTTTGATCCCTGGGTTGGGAAGATTCCCTGGAGAAGGAAATGGCAACCCACTCCAGTACGCTTGCCTAGAAAATTCCATGGATGGAGGAGCCTGGTGGGCTACAGTCCATGGGGTCACAAAGAGTTGGACACGACTGAGCGACTTCACAACTTCACAACATATATTGAGTGCTTTTGATATGCCAGGCACTAGTCTAAGTATTAGTTCAATTAACTTTTACAGCCACCCTAGGAAGTAGGTATCATTACTTTCCCCATTTTAAGTTTGGAAAATGAGGAATAGTGAGGTTGGTTAATACAAAGAACAGTTTGACCTATATTGCAAAGTTTAATTTTTACTAAGATTTTCTCCTTTGTTTTGAATGTGCCAGGATATTAACCAAAATTTATATACAGTTAATGTATCTTAATGACTTAAACTTATTCTCAAAAGTTTGAGATTATCAAGGTATTGTATTATCATTTATTCATTCGACACACATGTATGTGAAGGAGTATCTACAACTTGTTCCATCCGGGCACTGAAAATTCATTGGTGAGTGAGACAAACAAAGGCTTGTAGTTTTAGTTCTGACACAATAGTGTCGGAGGCTAATGCTAAACAAGTAAATAAATACATGCATACAATATTTTTAGGTAGCATTAAGAAAAAAAGAACAGTGACAAGCAGTTGACTGTGGAGAAGGGAAGAGTTACATTGTAGTTTGAGTGGTTAGAAACTACTTGGTTAAATGAAGACGTGAATGAAATGTGATGGTATTCTCTTAGCTTTATTTATGAAGTAGAGTACTCCAAGGAAGAAGGAATAGACTCCTGGGGGAAAATGAGATTGGAATTATGGAGGGAAAAAGAAAGGTAGGGTTGAGTGTAGTGAGGTCAGAGAGATTCCAACAGCTGGATGATATTCTGAACTTCAGAGACCAAGGAGCATAGTATGGATTTTATTAAAGTATGATGAGAAATCAAAGGAGAATTTGAGGTATGATGTCAAATGCTATGGATTATTATTTTAAAAGGTAATTCTGGCTTCTGTACAGAAAACAGATTTAGATAGCTAGAAGGGAAGCAACAAAACAAGTTAGAAGTTCCTGTTTCAATTTAGTTGCTTAGGGCCAAAGTGGTGTAGAAGTGATGGGACATGATCAGACTCAGTGTAAATTTACATGGCTGAGCTAACAAAATGTTCTAATGGGCTGCACTTTTAAAGCCATCACCCATATTGCTAAATGTCTACATTGCAAGCAGACTCAAAAAATGTTTCATTTTTGACTTGGTTTCTGATACTTTGAATTGACATTTGAAAGAAGGTGGAGTTTTAATGAAAGTTAGGAGAGATAGTTTAAAATCATTGATTGTTTTTTACATACCAGTGGTTGTGCGTGCCTGCGTGTGTGTGTGTGCAAAGTCACTTCAGTCATGTCTGATTCTGTGCAACCCTACGAACTATAGCTCGCCAGGCTCCTCTGTCTATAGGATTCTCCAGGCAAGAATACTGGAGTGGATTGCCATACCCTCCTCCAGGAGATCTTCCTGACTCAAGGATAGAACCTGTGTGTCCTGCAGCTCCTGCGTTGCAGGTGGATTCTTTACCATGGAGCCACCAGGGAAACCTTATCAATGGTTGTACTGAAGGTCAAGTAGACATAGACAATGTATAGGATTTCTTATTCCCTGAGATTAAATTATATGTGAAATAAATACTGGTATTTATATATCATAGCAGATGCTTATTGCATATTGCTATCTATTGGTGAAAACTAATTTTATTATATATTGAAAGCCTTGCTAGTAAATTCAACACATGCTCGTAGGTGACTCATTGCAGTGATGTTAGTGATGATATTCCTTCATATCCCCCCAAGATTTATTGAGGTATAATGAACAAATAATTATAATAGACTTAAAGGGTGCAATGTGATGATTTAACATACATATACATTGTTTAATGATTTCACAATGAAGTTAATTAACACATTCATAACCTCACATAGTTACCTCTTTTTTTTTAATGAGAACACCTAAGATCTACTCTCTTAGTAGATTAAAATTATACATACAGTCTGATCAACTATAGTCACCATACTCTAGGTAGACTGGAGAAGGAAATAGCAACCAACTCTAGTGTTCTTGCCTGGGAATCCCCATGGAGAAAGGAGCCTGCTGGCTACAGTGCATGGGGTCACAAAGAGTTGGACAGGACTGAGCGACTAACACTTTCAGTTTCACTTCTATAGACAGGTATAGTTAGATCATTAGAACTTACCCATCTTATAACTGAAAGTGTATATCGTGTTACAAACCTCTTCTCATTTCCCATACCTTCTAAACTCTAACTACCATCAATCTTCTCTCTGATTCTATGATTTCAATTTTTTTTTATATTCCACATAAGCAAGATCATACAACATCAAATTTTCTCAGCGTAATTTATTCCACCTAGTAAAATGCCTTTCAGGTCCATCCATGTTGTTGCAGATGGAAAGTTTTCCCTCTTTCTTAGGCTGAATAATATCCTATTATACACATGGATATAGATATAAATGTATATAGATATTAATCCATCTGATATACATGCCACATTTTCTTTATCCATTCATAAGTTGATGGACATTTAGGCTGTTTCCATACCTTGGCTATTGTAAATAATGCTGCAACGAACATGTTGGTGCAGATATCTCTTTTAGATTATGATTTTAATTCCTTTAATATACCCTGAGTGAAATTGCTAGATCATATGGTAGTTCTAGTTTTCATTTTTGAAGAAACTCCATACTGTTTTCCATAATGGCTGCACCAAGTTACTTCCTAACAACAGTTTGAAAGGAGTCCACTTGTTATTTCTAGTCCGTTTGTTATTTCTAGGTCTTTTAGATAAAGCCATCCTAACAGGTGTGAGATAGTATCTCACTGTGGATTTGGTTTGAAATGCAACAAGAGTTTTTTTAAGTGATTTCAATAGTGTACAATCTCCCCTTTGACAACCATCTATCCTTGGCATGGTATATGGGATGATAGTTTTCACAACTGTCTGACTACCTCTCCTTATTCAGTCAATGTGATTCCCTCGATTATATAAACTATCTTTCATACTTTCCAACTAAGATAACAACAGTGCATGCTAAGTTACTTCAGTCGTGTCCAACTCTCTGCGACCTTATGAACCATAGCCTGCCAGGCTCCTCTGTCCATAGGATTCTCCAGGCATGAATACTAGAGTGGATTGCCGTGCCCTCCTCCAGGGGATCTTCCCAACCCAGGGATTTAATCTGTTACATCTCCTGCATTGGCAGGCAGGTTCTTTACCACTCAAGCCACCATGGGTTTAATAAAACAATGGTATAAGAGTGTAAATTCAGAGAGTGAAGATAAGAAAGGAGTTTTTAATGTGGTAAAATATGGCTGTGAAATGTACAAGACAAAATATGGTAAAATACCCACCTGGGAAAAATAGGAATAAAGATTAGCCAAATAATTCAATAACTTATTATAAATAATTATAAATACAATAAATTTATAAATAATTTATAAATTATTATAAATATCAATATAGTCTTCAATAAAGATTATATAGCCAAATAATTCAAATAGTTTAGAGTCATTTTTTGCAACTTCATACCTCATGCTATACCAGTAATTTCTGATTATAATCACTTTCTTTGGGAAGAAAGTATTAATGTATTTACTCTTGGAAAGGTGTTGAAGAGAATGAATGAAGCAGCTCTGAAGTCTGGGGGTTTGTGCTCAGCATTCCCCCTAGGTAAGATTCAGTTAGACAAATACCTCCTTCAAGATCACCGCCAAGAGGTAATTTCAAATATGTTCACTTTTACACAAACCCAGAGAGAACCATCCTTACTCTATATAATTGTGATGGAAGAACTGGACTCTCTCCTCTGTGACATGAGTCTTTTGGACACTTATGCCTGCTAACAGAAATGCTTATATTCCAGAGAAAAAGAAAGATGAACTGAAGAGAAGATAGTTCTAGAGAACTGCTAGCCATGAAAAGAGATTTTTAACTTTTAAATCAATCTCTCAGTATATTTAGCATTAAAAAATTAGTAGAATATGGTTAAGTTGTATTTAGAACTGATATATTGAAGAGATGGCTATTCATTTCACAGGATTATATCTGTGGTAGTACAGAATTTAGTGGCTAATATATTTATTTTTGAAGGTATTAACTTTTATTTATTTTTTACTTTTATTTTGTATCGGGGTATAGCCGATTAGCAAACAAAGTTGTGACAGATTCAGGTGAACAGCGTAGGGACCCAGACATACATACTCATGTATCCATTTTTTTTCAAATTCCCCTCCCATTCAAGGCACCACACATAATACATTTGGAAAACAAGAAAAAAGTAAAAAACACTGATGCTGTTTGAACTCCCAGGAATGACTTCGTTATCTCCTTCTCTTCCTTTTCTTTTTCTCTGGTCTTTTCATCCTCTTCTCTCTCCCCTTCTCTCATTTCCCCTCCTATTTTCCCTTTCTCTTCCCCTCCTTCCCTTTATTCCATTAAAAAAAAAAGTTTGCTCTCTATGTGTATGTAATTATACGACCATATTATGATGAGGTGAAAGCAACAGATGAAGCTAGAAAGAAAAGTTTCAGCTAAACTGGGAAAGGATATTCAAACATCACAGACTTCTGTTCTACTCTGTGTACAAATCAGTTCAGTTCAGTTCAATTTAGTCGCTAAATCATGTCAAAATCTTTGCAACTCCAAGCACTGCAGCATTCCAGGCTTCCCTGTCCATCACCAGCCCCCAGAGTTTGCTCAAACTCATGTCCATCAAGTTGGTGATGCCATCCAACCATCTGTGTACAATTGTACTCTGTACTGTGTACAATGGTGCCCCTTATTTTAAGAAATCCAGTTTTTGTGTTTATTTTAATGTGCTTGCTCTTTATTATATTGTGGGGAAATTTGTTATATATGAAAGAAAGATATGTCCTATAGTGCAGGTTCAATGCTATTTACAAGAAATAATCATAGCTGTTTGATCAATATGTGCAGTGGTTTGGTAATGTCTTCATTTACTATTGACATAAAACTGTTCTGAAGATTAAGATTTACATAGGTGGTTTACTTAGAAAGTTTCTTACTAGAGGATTAATACTTTATACTCTGCAATAAACTTATTCTCCAACAAGTTTTAAGCAGCCAAAGATTAACATTTATAATTCAGAGAGCCATATCACTGTGGCAGAGAGCTGAAGTATAATTTGAAACTTATGTACATTGGGATTATGGGGTAAAATTAATATTAAATAAATATACATCATTATCATCTTGCATTTTTAATTGCTTCTTCCTTCTAATTTCCCACAAGGGTTGATTAAATAGTCTTTAAACCAATACAAGGCTTAGAGTACTAGAAAAAATAAAACTGCTTATTTTGAAAGCTAACTTCCAATCAACAGATCTCTGTCTTCTATGAGAGAGAATCTTATTATTTTACATGGCGTAGAACTATCCCCTGGATCATCTCTTTCTTTACATCCCTGGCTTTATCTCTATCTGAATATATGAATTAGCTATATTTCTTGAAATTCCTGTAGTAAGTCATATTATTCCATTCGTTTATACCTTTACACCTCTTCTATTCTTTGAATAGAATTTTCCCCACTTCCCACCTTTTAAAATCTTCCTGTGCTATACAAATTAAACTTTCCTTCCTTGTTATCACTTTACCAGTATGCCCCCATTTCTGCCTTCTTATTTTTTCCTTCTTGAATCATTAATACACTCCTAATGCTTTTTAGTATAACAATAATACACATATAGTATAATTATGTCTTTACATATCTGTTTCCCTAGACTTCGTGCTTCTTGAAGGCAAGAAATGTTCTATTCATCATTTTTCCAGTGTGTGTTAGAAATTCAATAAGTACTTGTTGAATGAATTAGTTCCCTAGAGCAAAATTGTATTCTGAATAATACTATAAATCTTCATGTTTGTTCAGTTCATTATTTATGTATATTTCCTATGGGAGCACTGAATTATGATTTTTCCCTCAGTATCATCCAGAAATGAAAAATGATTATAAATACTTAATTTTTCAAACCAGAGAAGCAGAGTTGTTTGAGGAAGTTGCACTATCTGTGGTAGACTAGTAGTCTGTTTAAGTGACTGTTACTAATTGAAGAAAAGAGACTAATGGTTACAAGCAATACTACTGCAATAATGTGAATGTTATACTGGTGTTATCATGTTGTTTCATGGTGGCTGCATGTGTTTTACAGACAAGGGACTGCAACGTCATTTTTCTCTAGCTTCTATGCACATTGCAGAAGTACCATCATGCTATGTAAAAGTGGAGCTGGCTGAAGAAATAAATATCCTTCACACATATGCAAATAGATCAGGAGTGGTCATTGCACACAAGTGCCAGCCAACTGCAGAGAAAAACCAGAAGTGTCTCATAAGCCAAAGGCTAGTAGTAACTGGTAGAAAATTCCCCCAAAAGGACCAAGCCAACTCATCATGCCAATATCATATTACAGTGAAAGCCTAAACTATTTGTTTTGTTGAATAAATCATTGATTAACCTAACATCGCCTGTAAAATGGAGGAGAGAGCATGTAGACTGCCACCCTAGAACATTCCTGGACTACAGTTACTGCTTCCCAGAGGAGAGCAGAGATGAATCCTTCCAAAAGCATTGAACAAACACACAAACAAATCAGTGGGGACAGCAAGAGGATAGAGCAGAATTCACTGTTTGCAATAACAAAGGGATGCTGTTTTATAGCCACAGTAAAAGTTCAGTGTAGAACAAGATGAGCACAAACGTTCCTTCTTGTAATGAGCTGCTTTCAATTGACAGTATTATCATGTTTTACCATCTTGCAAAACATTTTTATTAGCTTGATTGGCAATGAATAAACAGAGCCCACTTCCTTTTTCCTATCATTTGAATGTGGAGGAATGCCTTATATAGAAATAATGACAGCCATAAAAATCCAGGGGGCATAAAAATACTACTCCTAATCTGGAAATAACTACATATCACCAGTAAAGAAATAGAGTACATGAAGAAAGAATTTGTGACATTTTGCTACAGCTATATATTGACTATTTGGTATTTATAAATCATTTATCAGGTGATGCCTTTCATGAAAATGTTAGCAATAAGCATTTGTTAATCAGATTAAAATAAATGTGTCTATATGCAATATTGTTTATTTTAAATTAAACAGGAAAAATAATTCATGTTGTATTAAATAAGCTCTTAATAAACTTTCTTATCTTGGATTGGCCAGCTTTAATATAATACCATCATTTTCCCTCTTATTTCAATTTGTGTGTGTGTGGAGGGGGGTGGGAGTCAGTTTCATTTGTGAAGCTATCTGATTAGTGACCCTAGAAGTGAAATCTAATTAGGATTCATTCATTTAAATTTGTGTATTAAAAATATTATAGCTATAGCCTTGAGTGTTTTAGTGAACTGGAAGCAGAAAAAATGACCAAAAATGCTAATAAAAGTGAGAAGACTTTCATATGGTTTCATTACTTGATCAAGAAATGTACAGGACAATACACACACAGGATGAAAAAGCCAGTTAGCAGGCTGCAATGTAGTATTGACAGCAGGAAAGTTAAGGTCAAGCAAAGTTGAATGGCAATATTACTGCAAGCCATTCTTCCTTGTAGATCTGAACTTTAATCCACAGAGATTGTTAAAGCCTCAGGTGGAGGTTGGTTGATAATGGTGGCTGTTATCCTAAGGAACAGATGGTAGAGTGAGTGACACCTATAAACGTGCAGGCTGTGTTGCTTCAGTGACAAGATGCTAAACCCTTCTGGCACTGAAGTAAAAAGACAGGTGTCTTGACACAAAAAAGAAGTATTGAAACTATGCCTCTAGCCATGTATAAGAATGGAGCCAATTCTTCAAGCCTAAGTAACTGAAAAACTAAATTGGTACATATTAATATGGAAGATTGCTCTTGAATCTTTCCCATCAGTATTCCTTCTCTCCCTTCCCCTCTTCTTTCTTTCCTTGCTGCCTTCCCCCCTCCTTCCTTCTCTCCTTCCTAATGAATCTCGTTGCTTTCATCTAATAGCAAATTAGTAATCACTGCAGTCTAAATTTCTGAATTTAACGGGTTCATGCATTTATGAAAAACTCAATTTTTTACGTGTAAGACAAATAAATTAGCAAAACCAGATTTTCTTTGCTAGAATGATACATGACAGTGGAGTTCTTCAATTACCTTTATGTCTACTTTAAGTGTAGTGTGAAGTTAATCACATATACATATACCATTTATTATAATTAGCAATGTCAGGTATAGAGATTCATGTGGCCAATAGGGAAACCACAGTTGTGTAAAAACCAATTTAATGAATGTACTTACTTTAAATTCCATTATCACTTCAACTGATTACTTGTTTTAAAAGGTTTTAAAGCTAATAACATTTAATCTACTAGCTTGAAAGTTAACAGCATTTTTGGAAGCCAATGAAAATAAAGCTTCAATAATCAAGTACAACAGATGCTAAAGTTTTTAGCACAATTCTTTCTGAAAGAAATTAGGTCCTAATAGCCAGCTCCTCATACCACTTTTTTTTCTTCTTTTGGATTTTGAATGACATAATCATATATTTCTCTACACGGTATATAAATGTGATAGAACAATAAATTATCACATAATACTCCAACTAAGTGTCTTGGCACTAGTGATTAATAAATAAAAATATTACAAATGTTGAAAGATGATGTGAGGGTTGTTCAAATATATTACAGGGCAGTAGTGATGCAAGTGAATGGTACCACTGAATTTGATGTAGTAGTAGAATTTGGACTGAATTACACCTTGAACCTTACTTTTCCTCAACCGTAAAATCAATGACTCATCTGAGTAACACAAAATTATTTTCTATCTTTATTATACTAGACTGTATTTTCTTAAAAGAAATCATCTCTTTTCATCTATCTTCAGCAGATGCATTGACTACCCATTCTTCAGCTTCCCAAGTGGTGCCAGTGGTAAAGAATCCTCATGCCAGTTCAAGAGACATAAGAGACATGGGTTTAGTCACTGGGTTGGGAAGATCCCCTGGAGGAGGGCATGGCAACCCACTCCAGTATTCTTGCATGGAGAATCCCACAGACAGAGGGGCCTGGCAGGTGAAGGTCCTTAGGGTAGCAAAGAGTTGAAGTGACTTAGCACACATACACTCTTGGAATAAGTCTTGTATTTGGTGAAAGATCATAGGTAATGTATACCAAGATAGGGTTGAGGCATGCATACAAACAGGGTTAATGAAAAGAAAAATCAACAGAGTCCAAGTACTATGAAAATGAGTGCCTGGTTCCTGGCAGATAACCTAATTGTAGGCCCAGGTTCCATGTTTTGACTGTCATATAACGGTACATTATAAGGTACTGTGCTGCCTATTTATATGTCCCATGTGCAGTTTGTGAAATTGTTGAATTAGTAGCAAAAAACATTTTTTATGTTTTGTTCATTTATTTTCTTTGTGCCACAGATGATCCCATAATAATGAAACCCAATCAACTAAGGGGAAAATATTACTGACTTTGATTCACAATGGACATTATATTGAAATTATTTCAGATTATGACAGTTTTTTAATAAATACTCCATCTTATGTAAATATTGGTTCCTCTGAGTTGTTTTAGAAAATTGAGTGCAATATATTAAAATCACATGCTAAGAAATTCCATACATCTGTGTCTCTCTTACTGTCTCGCATAGAGGGTTATCATTACCATCTTTCTAAATTCCATATATATGTGTTAGTATACTGTATTGGTGTTTTTCTTTCTGGCTTACTTCACTCTATATAATAGGCTCCAGTTTCGGGGTGGGAGGTGGGAGGGGGGTTCAGGATTGGGAACTCATGTACACCCGTGGCCGATTCATGTCAATGTATGGCAAAACCAATACAGTATTGTAAAGCAAAATAAAGTAAAAATAAAAATGAAAAAAAAAATAAATGTACAAGTAGGGGGAGAGTCACAGAAGATGTAATAAAGTAATTTTCATCAGCATAAAAAAAATCCATAGTCTCACCTATGATAATTATTATTTTGGAATTAAATTATTGTTATTAAATTGTATTTAACCTTGGACTACAATTTAATTGTACTCAGTGCATATTAAGTCTTCATAAAGTAATTTATCCAAAGAAAAAGTTTCAGAGATTCTATTTAACATTTTAGATACAAATACTATATGTAATAACTCAGAGTATTTTAATTGTTCGACTTGTTTTATCATCCTACCCTTAAGTGCAATATCTACAGATACATGAATGAATATATGCATGAACAAAAATCCTAACACAAAATTCACTTTATAATGTGTATACATATTATACATAACATGAATATATGTGTGTATCATTAAATACATGTAAAATATATACAGTACAGATACATGACCTATATATATGTATGTAGGAATATATATATGTGAGAGTTGGACTGTGAAGAAAGCTGAGCACTGAAGAATTGATGCTTTTGAACTGTGGTGTTGGAGAAGACTCTTGAGAGTCCCTTGGACTGCAAAGAGATCCAACCAGTCCATTCTAAGGGAGATCAGTCCTGGGTGTTCTTTGGAAGGAATGATGCTAAAGCTGAAACTCCAATACTTTGGCCACCTCATGTGAAGAGTTGACTCATTGGAAAAGACTCTGATGCTGGGAGGGATTGGGGGCAGGAGGAGGAGATGACAGAGGATGAGATGGCTGGATGGCATCATTGACTCGATGGATGTGAGTCTGAGTGAACTCCGGGAGTTGGTGATGGACAGGGAGGCCTGGTGTGCTGCGATTCATGGGGTCACAGAGAGTTGGACACGAGTGAGTGACAGAGCTGAACTGATATATATTAATATATATAACATATGCATCACATGTATATTACATGTATATTACATATGTAATATACATGTAAAGTCATTTAATGATCAGGTTTTCAAAGGTAACATATAATAATACAATAAACTTTCATGGACTTGGCTTTTATAATAAAACTCATGCATATGGCCTGCTTTCTCCTAACTGCATAGAATTAATGTTCTCATGCGGTATATATTTGATAAATGCTTATATTCATATAAAATTTGACTGACATGTCCTTGTAATAATTTATTCAGTTTTATACACTAATATGGTGAGTTTCATACTCTGAGGAATTTTTCATGTGATTCTGGAATAAATGCTGAAGTTGATAGACTTACCAATAAGAAAAATATTGTCAATGGCTGCATCACATAAAACCACATGAATATATCTTAATAGACCCTTCAAGTTTTGTGAAATGAAACTTTCAAAGCACCCTGATGGATCAAAGTAAGCATTCTAAACAGGAAATTATTGATTTCCATTGTAAAATTTATAACACAAGCCCTTAAGAATCTTAGGATAAGTATATTGACTTTGGGTCAGTAGAACAAAGATTTGGAGGGGAAGGATAATTCAATATTGCTAGCAAATTTGGAAAATTCAGCATTGGCCACAGGACTGGAAAAGATCAGTTTTCATTCCATTCCCAAAAAAAGGCAATGCCAAAGAATGCTCAAATCACTGCACAATTGCACTCATCTCAGACATTAGTAAAGTAATGCTCAAAATTCTCCAAACCATGCTTCAACAGTACATGAACTGTGAACATCCAGATGTTCAAGCTGGTTTTAGAAAAGGCAGAAGAACCAGAGATCAAATTGACAACATCTGTTGGATTGTCGAAAAAGCAAGAGAGTTCCAGAAAAACATCCATTTCTGCTTGATTGACTATGCCAAAGCCTTTGACAGCTTGTGTTTCACCACAAACTGTGGAAAATTCTTAAAGAAATGGGAATACCAGATCACCTGACCTGCATCTTGAGAAATCTGTATGCAGGTCATGAAGCAACAGTCAGAACTGAACACAAAACAACAGACTGGTTCCAAATAGGGAAAGGAGTATGTCAAGCTGTATATTGTCACCCTGCTTATTTAACTTATATGCAGAGTACATCATGAGAAATGCTGGGCTGGACAAAGCACAAGCTGGAATCAAGATTGCTGGACAAAATATCAGTAACCTCAGATAAACAGATGACTCCACCTTTATGGCAGAAAGCGAAGAACTAAAGAGCCTCTTGATGAAAGAGAAAGAGGAGAGTGAAAAAGTTGGCTTAAAGCTCAACATTCAGAAAACTAATATTATGGCATCTGGTCCTATCACATGGCAAATAGATGTAAAACAGTGACAGACTTCATTTTTGGGGCTCCAAAATCACTGCAGATGGTGACTGCAGTCATGAAATTAAAAGACGCTTACTCCTTGAAAGAAAAGTTATGACCAACCTGGACGGCATATTAAAAAGCAGAGGCATTACTTTGCCAGCAAAGGTCCATCTAGTCAAGGCTATGGTTTTTCCAGTAGTCATTCATGTATGGATGTGAGAGTTGGACTGTAAAGAAAGCTGAGCGCTGAAAAACTGATGCTATTGGACTGTGGTGTTGGAGAAGACTCTTGTGAGTCCCTTGGACTGCAATGAGATTCAACCAGTCCATCCTAAAGAAATCAGTCCTGAATATTCATTGGAAAGACTGATGTTGAAGCTGAAACTCCAGTACCTTGGCCACCTGATGCAAAGTTCTGACTCACTTGAAAAGACCCTGATGCTGGGAAAGATTGAGGGAAGGAGGAGAAGGGGACGACAGAGGATGAGATGGTTGAATGGCATCACCGACTCAATGGACATGAGTTTGAGCAATCTCCGGGAATTGGTGATGGACAGGGAAGCCTGGCGTGCTGCAGTTCATGGGGTCCAAAGAGTCAGACACGACTGAGTGAACGAACTGAACTGAACTGATAATTCAATATATTCGGTAGTAATTGATACACTATATTTATACTGGAGAAAAGTCCACATGGTAGGCCAGGAGTAATGAGAGTGTAATTTATATATGTTTAGAAAGTTATTGGAACAAAATTTTGTATGTGTCTATGTGAATCTCATATTTTTTGCAAACCAACAGAGTTAGTCATTTTAACATTTTCAATACCCTAAAATTACTTAAATTAAGGATTTACCAGCATAGCATAATAATGAGCTCTCTTTTTAACATATACTTATTTTTGTAAAACACTTCGCAAGTTATAATAATATATTGACTTTTTTATCACAAATTCAAAGCAAAATAATCATCAAACATTAAATCCTCTGTGTTTTATGACTCATTAATCTGCATTTTCTGTACTTATATAAAATGTATTCATTTCTTGGTATTTTTATGTACAAAATCTTGCTCTCAACATTATTGCAGATTAACAGAGCTGCAGTAGAAATCGAAGTCACTCCACCTACTTTTGCAGTAAATCCAGTGTGTGGTGAAAGGTGATAGCTAAGCTGACACAATAAAATCTGCCTTTCCACAGGCTTGGAGCTAGAGCTTTTGCATAGCAATAGTAAATTGCCTGTTTAGAAATTGTCTTACATTTCAGTATTAATTTCTCCACATTATATTTGATTGATTATTGAAATTTAACTCTCATAGAGAGCCTATATTAGTGGGCTAAGAGAAAATACAATTTTAAAAGCAGCTTAGGTTATTAAATTCCTGAGTGACATGAGATTTCTTCTTTAATCCTGTACAAAGTTTTGCAGATTAAAAATATGGCTAAGGATTCGTTTAGGAATATTGTTTGAAATTATATAGAAATTATGTAGAAGATTCTGCACTTGTTAAAATAAGGATATTTAATATGTAACAGATGTGTCATTGCATATAATTGGGTGAAGAATTGAATTTTCAATAATTATTTATGGAAGAGTTGGTTATTCATTTGAATAAAAACATTAAATATGCCCCTGCCTCACACTGTACATAAAATCAGTCCCACATGCATTAAATAACTGAATATATAAGGCAAACTAATGCTATAAACTTTTTAGAGGTC
The DNA here is from genome assembly GCF_042477335.2 of Ovis canadensis. Lineage (NCBI taxonomy): Eukaryota > Metazoa > Chordata > Mammalia > Artiodactyla > Bovidae > Ovis > Ovis canadensis. Next base: position 54,339,141 of record NC_091254.1, on the reverse strand, counting down.
AATATAGAAATGTATCTCTACAGCAATTTCTTATAACAGATAAAAATTATAAATCATGCAGAAAAGATTAATAACTTAAGCTACAACTAGTTAGTACCTGTCTTTGTGAGAAGTCACCATAAAATAAAATAAAAAATCAAACTATTCACTAGAAGATATTTACTACTTATTTACCCTATGAATGATATCATGGACTCTTCTGAACCAATAAAAAAAATCCATTAGAAAAAATAGAAAAATGAGTCTACAAAGAGAAAGAAATAAAAGCTCATATCTGTATGAAATGATTTCCCATCTTATTAATTACCAGGAAAATTCCAGTGAAACCACAGTGAAAATGTACAATTTTACATCTAGCAAATTTGGAAACAATTTACAAAGTTTGACAATACTAAGTCACCTGCATGAGGCTTCAGTGAAATTCTTCTTTACTGTGAAACAAAAATTGGTAAAATCACTTTAAAAGCATTTTAGCATTCCTTGTAAAGGCCTTTGTTGTTACTGACTTGCTAGAAACCAACTATTATACTAGGAGATGAATGCCCTGGAAATAATCTTGGTTAATAATGTATTGTAGACTGTAACATTCCTCAAAAAAAAAAAAAAAAGAAAAAAGCAACTTTACTAAACAATAGACACATCTGTCCATTGTAACTTATCTTACTCATTAATTTGGTAATTACTCACTGAACAACTATTATATGTGATCTATCGTTCTACTTATGGAGAATATAGCTGCAAGCAACTTTGGCAAAACTTCTGTTTGCATGCAGCTTGCATTTTGTGAGTGAAACCAACTAGTAAGCAGAAGCATTAGTTGCTCAGTAGTGTCCAACTCTTTGGGACTCCATGGACTGTAGCCTCTGTCCAGGGAATTCTCCAGGCAAATTTATTGGAATGGGTTGCCACTTCCTTCTCCAGGGGATTTTTGTGGCCCAGGGATTGAACTCAGGTCTCCTGCATTACAGGCAGATTCTTTACTGTCTGAGACACCAGGGAAACCTAAGCAAAAGAGGCAAGTAAATTATATGGTGTATTAGAAGATAGTAACTGGTAGGGTGACTAGTATGGCAGGAAAGTGAGTGTAGATTATTTGTGGGAAGTTTCAGTCTTAAATTTTGCTTTCTAAATGGAAAATACAAACCCAGAAAAACATAAGTACTTCATTTTGAAGTCCAAATGTAACTTCACTTGCTCTGTAAGTTGAGACTAGGGTCTGACCAAAAAACTTTCTGAGGGGAAAAAAAAAAAAAAATCATTGAGGGTAGATTGGTGCTTTACGGTGTGGAGACTATTTTGATAAGCTGGAAGTGAAAACTTAAATTTTCCCAAATTGCCAACAAGGAAAGAATCGTTTCAGTATGCCCTCAAACAGCAGGCATGCGTTGTAGAAATTCTTGGAATTGTTAATGGCCTGGCTAATTAGGAACTGTAAGCTATGTAGGAGATTGCTTTGAGATGAAAGAGTGCTGATTAAGAGTCTGGGCTACGGAGTCAGATAGACATTTACACCCTTCTCAGTTCTGCCAGATGTCACCCAGCTAAATTTGAGCAAGCTCCTCAGGCTCTGAATTACCTATGGTCCACAGGGACCTTGGGAAGATTGGATGGGACAGTATCTGTTAAGTGTCTCACTTCAGACCCTGGTGCATGACAAGTACCCGTGAATGCAAGATGTTGGTCATTGTAATTGTTGCTTGGGTGTTTAGGATTGCTAAGACTTCGTGATAAGGACCAGGAGGGGAAGAAGAGCAGAAAGATTTTTAAAAGATCAGCAGATTTGCAGAGAATTAAGTGAATTCTAGATGTGCTTGTCAGGATGGAAATCTACAGGAAGCTCTGCCTGTATTTTGTGTTACCAGAAAAGAGGGAAGACTAAACAGGGGAATCAACAGGGGAACCACTGATTTCACACAATGAGAGAATGAGACTGCTGTGAGGACAGTTGTAGGACGAATTTAGTTCACTGGAATTTTTTGCTTTATTCTATTTGATTTTTCCCTTGAGCCTTTAAGATATTGACTTGAAACCTAGGAAGAAAAAGATATTGCTTCTCTTTGTACACTGGGAGAAGTTAGACTGAAATTTCAACGTGAAATTCAGAGTGGAAGTCAGTGAGACAAGCAATTCCAAAACTTCATGCTAAAACAGTAAGGAGAGGTTGAGTTTGCTAGGCATCATTAAATGTCTTTACAGATCCTCCACTTAATAGTCACTATCCTGCAGCATGTGTTTTGTCATTATTACCGTGTTATGGATGAGGAAGGTAACAATCCAATAACTTGTCTGACTTTCTGAAGGTTGCCAAACAGTGACATGAACAGAGATTTAAACTGAAGTCTAGGTGTTTCGTGCTCACACTATCTCCCTGATTGCCTCAAACATAAGCCAAAAGGAGGGGGATGAGATTGTCTATTTCTAAGTTCTGTATCTTTAAATTTTGAGGAATCCCTCTTTTTTTAAAAAAAGTAAGTTAAGTTCTCTGACATATTTCTTTATGCGTTTTCCCTGATGGCTCAGAAGGTAAATAATCTGCCTGCAGTGCTAGAGACCCAGGTTTGACCCCTGGATCAGGAAGATCCCCTGAAGAAGAAAATGGCAACCCACTCCAATATTCTTGCCTGGAGAATCCCCTGGACAGAGGAAACTGGCAGGCTACAATCCATGGGATCATACAGATTTGGACAGGACTGAGCGACTAACACTATGATTTTCTTATTAAATATTTTATTATGGTGCATTTGTTATGTAGAAGGCATTTATTCCTCATGACAGCAGGAGTTACAGCACTGGGTCCCTAAATGGTTAGAGAAAAAAGTCTCTCCAGGTGGTTCTGAAGGCCAGGTTAGGTTTGAAAAGCACTGGGTTACAGTTCAAAAGCATTGTTTGTTAATAACTAAAATAAAGCAGCAAAACAAATTTATGTTTCTTAACATTTACCTTTTAAGCTTCTTCCCTGTATTATTAAAATATTAAAACATTAATCATGTAGTCAAAATGTTCTGTGTTCTGTATTGAGTGTGTGATGTTCCAACCTTGTATGTCAGAGGTACTACCTAAAGTGACAGGAATTACATCAAACAGTACTGCATGTAGCTGAAAGTCATATGATTCTCTCTCTCTCTCTCTCTCACACACACACACACACACACACTTGAACAAACCTGGTATAGTTTTGTGGCAGAATGTCACAGACTAGAAGTCTATAATTTATTCTACTTCCACATAAAATTTTCAGTAAGAATTACTGACGAGAATCTTGGTGGTTTCGATAAAATTGCTTAGGAAGTCGGATAAATATGATACACTTTGAGAATCTGTCACCATCGTATGTGATATCTTCTTTATCTTTGTCAGCATATTGCTTAGAGATCTCTTATAACTCACCATTGGTTGTTACTTTTTTTTCTCCTTAATATGCATGCTAAGGTCTTAATCTTATTTTTCTTGGAAATTGGGTCAAGGTTAAATTTTCTCAAATATGAATAACTAAAATTTGCTTACTGTTTGTCTTAATAGTCAGGATTTCCAGTTTAAGCCATTAAGCTATTTTCTACCTTTAAATCACATGTTTGTCCAAATGGGATTTTCCCCAGATGAAGCTAGCCTACATTCTAGAAAGGATAGGGCAACTGAAAGAGGTTGATTGCTACCTCTGATAGGCCAGAAGAACAAAGTGAATGACTTAGATGACAAATAATAGAAACATGATTCAAACTTACTTTTGAAAAATAAGAAAATTTATATTTCACCTAAGTATTTTGATGCAATCAGATCAACAACTCAATAATGTCACTGAGAAATCAAGAACTTTCTTTTATATTCTGCCATCTAGGATCAGTGTTACATGGTTCCAAGATGGATGCAAATGGCAATTTGGACAGTTTTTATTCACATTCAAGAGCCCTTAAAAGTAAACCTCTTCCCCTAGTATGGACTATAGGCCTTCTCTTTTGATCTTATTGGACCAGTTTACATAATGTGTTTAATCCTTCATCAGAGAACTATCACAAAGCTGATTCTCATGAGGATTTACTTTCTGGAGCTTGGCATGGTGCCCCGCTGTCCTTGATGCACATGGCATTATGTAGCAGAGGAACATACCTCAAAAAAAATATCAGGGTTCTATAATGAAAAGAAAGAGAGTGAAATGGATATTGACCATTCAACTAACTTACCAGGGATACTAATTAGTTGTGTGACCAGGAAAGCTTTGATTAAGCTTTCAGAACAGCATAAATGTAGATATTCAAACTTTATTTCATAAGGAACTAAGACATTCAATGTGATAACATAACATGATGTAATAATATAATACCTGTGTGATGATCTGTGATCAAGATTTTTACCTAGTTGTGTTTTAACAATATTATATTTATATCACTATTATTTCTAAAATTCCAAAGATTATCATTGCTGTTTTCCTTGAGCCTTATGAGTTAAATAGGTGACAGTCTCAAGTAGTAAGTCTTTTTTCTTTTTTTTTTTGGTTAGAAATTACAAAACCTCAACACCTAATCAGTGAGTGAAAGTCAGGATGTGGGATAACCCACACATGGCCTGTTTAATCATGTTCCTCAAATGAGGAAAATGGTGACGTAGTGAATTGATAGTCCCATTTTGCTGACATCTTTATATTGGATTACAGAAAAACAGGTGGTAGAACAGAATGATGGACTTGTAAAAAATTCATATACTGTCACTTATCAATAGAATGAAATTTTCTGAAACAGACTAAAACCAATGACACCATTCTTACCATGACAGATATGTGCTTTTGGAAGTAAGTGCTTCCAGTAAAACTCTAGTTCTCTCATGCTAAAGAGCAAGAGAAATATATTAATTAAAAATGAGAATTTAGTAAAAAGTTATCATTAAAATAAAAAAATGAATTATTTGAACATACAGTCAGTGAAGGAGACTAAAATGGTATATTTTCCCAAGAGATCAATTTTAAAATATTCATCAGTAGTATTAAAAATGCTCATGTTTTTGACTCATAATTACACCCACCAGTTTTATAAACACATAATTGATGCAGTTATAATTTATTAATTTATTATCATGGCTTATTATAATAAAGATTAACTCTATAATATCCAATGATAGATACATAGATAAAACATGGTTTAACTCTAGATGGAAATTTATTTACTCACTTTGGAGAATATTTAATGTCATGGCTAAGGATACTATTTTCATGTTAAGTGAATAAAGCAGATGTAAAAATGTGGTTAGTGTCATTTCATTTTTTAAAAGAAAAAATTGCAAACAATTCATATTTTAATGTGTTTTAGAATTATGGCTTTTAATAATAGTGGAAACACTAAAGTAGAATTTCAAAAATAAGAGAAAGTGGAAAGATAATTTGCAGCAGACAACATTGAAGTTTATAAAAATCAAGAAAGATGTTTATTACTTTAGAAGTTACATATAGTTTACGAAAGTGTAGGTATTATAATTATGATTTTCCTCTTAGAAATAATAATAATAATAATTTCCTCTTAGAAATAATATAATAATATTTCCTCTTAGAAATAATAATATAAATGTATGAACTTCAAGAATATGTTTTAAATGATCATTTTATATACAGATACTATTCTCAGTCTAAATATTTTATATTGATAAAGTAAATATTCAGCTGAATGCAACATTCCTAAATATATACTTATGGAGATACTAATATAAGTGAAGTGAAAGTGAAAGTCTCTCAATAGTGGCGGACTCTTTGGGACCCCATGGACTATCTAATCCATGGAATTCTCCAGGCCAGAATACTGGAGTGGGTAGCCTTTCCCTTATCCAGGGGATCTTCCCAACCCAGGAATTGAACCCAGGTCTTCTGCCTTTTGGGCTGATTCTTTACCAGCTGAGCCACAAGGGAAACCCACCAGAGTTCTATGTTTTCAAGTCTTGGTAGAAATGCCTGTGTAAGTTAAAATAAGAACATGACTTTAAAGTTTGTGATACTCTACCAGTAAGGATTGGATTCAGCTGAATATAGTAGAAAAACCCAAACTGAGAGTCACTTAAAATATATGGTTTTATTTATCTGAACATAAATTAGGCCTGGAGATGAGTGATTCAGTATGTCTGGATCACTTCACGGTGTGCTCAGAGACCTGCCATAGCATCTTGGCAAATAAATTTTGTTCTCAAACTCACCCTAGGTCCTAGAAGGTCATTAAAAGTCTAGACTGCATTCTTTCGCTCCAATAGTCAGAAGCACAAAGGAAGGAAAATGTGTGAGCCTAATCCTTTTTACAAATGTCCCTCATACATATAATATTTCTCCTGAAAACTATTGGCTCAAATGTGAGCACCTGGTAATTCCTAGATCCGGGGGGTACTGGCTGGTCTAATCTTCCATGCATGGTGTCAATATGCTAGCTAAACGCTACAGTACTATTACTAAGGTGGAAGAGAAGAATGGCCATAGAGACAAGCGATCATCAGCTTTTTCTGCATGATTAAATGTCTGCTACACATGCTGCTGATACCACTATCCTTCTGTTAATGAAATTTCTGTTTAATCTAAACTGTTTATGAAGTTATTCTCAATTACATAATCCATCTTACTATTTTGAAATTGGAGATTTATTCTATTTCTGTGCTTAGATGAAATTAAATCATATTCAATTATATAGCAATCACGAGAAATGAAATTAAGAGGAATAAATATGCAATCTTGCATACAATTTGATAATACTGAGGTATTTTAGTAATATTGTGTTATACCTCACACAAGTCAGAAAGTATATGGGGATTGTAGGAGTGGTTATTTTTAGGGGAAAGACTGTACAATGTCACATGGAGACTTTGTTCACTGTTAAGGGTGTAGCAATCCAATCTTCTTCATTTGACTTCTTTATTCAGTAATATGTGTATTTTCGCTCTGTTTGTCTTTTAAATAGTTTTCAATGAGATAAAATCATACAAAATTAAAACCATTAAAGTTTCTACATGCTCTTGGTTAGTGTCAAATTTTCTGATGTTTACAGAAGGAGGTATTCAATACTTTCAATTAGGTTTATTTCATTTCTTCCTTTGTGCATGACATTGTTTGTGATACACCTGCCCTAGCATGGCACTTTTGAAAGGAACTATCCTGCTCACATTCTGGGCAGAGGTATAATCTGACGTCTTTGATTTTTTTTGCCAGATGACCTGGTCCCCTGATGGTTGCAGCACACAGAGGATAGTCAGTCACCTCTGAACTATGGCAAAGCATGACAAGATATTCGATCAGAACGAGGCAATCTGATTCCCTCTCTAGGGAATGAGAACTATGAAATAAAGAGGGAATTGACTGAGAACACTGGGGATCAAAGCAATAAAAAGAAAAATCACATGCTGAGAAAGACTGGAGGACAACTCTCTGGGTCCATGTAATGGCCAAAGTTGAGAGGCACAAGAAATAAAACAGAGAGGGAGTCAGAAAAACAGGGGTTAGAGGAAAAAGCCAGAGGCTGCATGTAGGATGAAATAGAAACCCATTCAGTGATTCAAACCATGTGTGTTATCCCTTCAGAGTAAAATGGGCTGTAGTGCTGCTTGAATTCTGGTCCTTGACCAGCCCTGATGCTATATTAAAAGTTTGTATTCTTGCAATGGGAAGGACAAAACTGAAACATTTAAATGTGAAATTATTTAGATTAATTTACATCAAATGAGCCATAGTTGTATACTGGATCATTAATTTAGAAACGTTAATAATATCCATTACTGTTTGACAGAAAAGGAAGCTTACTTCTCTGACTCAAGTTAAGTGTCATTACCTCCTACAAGGACACACTTCTTTATTTGAGATATTCTGTCTAAATAAATTCTAGGCAAACACCGTCAATTGAAATATGATATGAGCCTTAAAGTCAAGGCAGATACATAATTTAAAAATTTTTAGGGACTCCCTGGAAAGAGACTGTACTTCAATCATGGGGGGACATAATTCGAACCCTGGTTGGGAAACTAAGATCCCACATTCTGTGAAGCATGGCCATTTTTCTTTTTCCTGGTAGCAATTGTAGAAAGAAAAATGGGGGGAATCCATTTTAATCCTTTAACTGAATAACCAATTTTAACAGTATATTTCATTTAACCCCATATGTCTAAAATATTATCACTTCAACATGGAATCAAAATGAAATTAAGATATTAATATACATTAGATTTTTTGGGAATGTAATGAATACTTTATATTTCAAGCACAACTCTTTTATGAGTAGTCACATTTCAAGTGCTCAAATAGCCACATATGGTGACTGGCTACCATATTGAATAGCATGGTTCTAGAGATGACCATGATTAAAAGCATCATTAGCCTACAGTATGCCTAACCTCCCCAAACAAGGACATCAGTCTGCTAACAGCCATCTCTCCTAAGCTGTCCATGTTTTTTGAGTTGTTTTATTAGACTAAGATATTATCTATGCCTTTAAAATTCCCTCTAATTCATAATTAATAGGAGGTAAGAACTTTCTGTTTGGTAGATAGGATAAGCTCCTAACAACACATGTAGTTGGTAAAAGAGAAGGAATAGGAGTGGGAGGAGGTAGGGGCTAAGGCAAGAAAGAATGTTAAGAATGTAAGATGTAATGTACTGCCAGATGTTAATGCACAGAAAATTGCAAAAAAGTAAAACACCAAATTTGGACTCCAAACAGTTTACTAAATTGAGTTTTACTTGAACAGAAGAATGGAAATATCTCTTTACTAGTTATTTTCCATGAAGAAAATAAGCTCATTATTAGAGACCTACAGGAGTTTGAGGCAAATTTGCAGAGTGCCTTGAACCTGTTGGTTGCTTGAGCCCTTAGATGCAGCCATTTCATATTAAACTGCTTATAATGTAATTTATTTTACAAAAATAACATAATATATAACTAAAATTAGCTCATAATTTATGTACCAGTTTCATCATTGAAGTATTACTTTCAAATTATATTCCAGATATGGTGGAATTTAAAAATCTAATCCCCTAAAATGCTTTTTTTAAAGTACACAAATTCATGTGTTCTACCAGTTTAACATGCTACTTAAGTTACTATATCCTTACATGGCCACAAAATGTTTCACATAAAAGTCATCACACAAGTCTAATGTGTACTTAAATTTTTTTCATTCCTAATATATTTTCTTTTCCTGCCAAGGACAAAATAGAAGTGCTGAGCTAATGTACTCTTCAGAGACCAAGCCCCTACTTATTATAATTTCCTATGCTGATTTTTAATTCCTTTGTAATATCAGTAACTGTTTTAACACGTTGTCAGGCATTCAGGAACTTCCATCTGTGCAGCATAGTGTATTCATGAAATAAACCCATCTGTACAGCTGATTAAAAGTTGGATTAAATCCATTTTTTGACTTTGCCCTGAAAGAGGTGAATCCAAGAGCAGTTGCCATGAAGAGCAGAATGGAGAGTTACTAATATGCATGGAGCTCATAGAACCAAAAGTCATTTTCTGTGTATTTGTTAGTTTAATTCTAATTTAAATAGTCAAATAATACTTAGAGTAAGTGTGATAACTTGACTCAATTAGAAAAAGGAGATTTCTTCTCATGATTCCTTTATAGTCAAAGACATATCCTGAGGAAATTTCAGCCAGTTATATGCTACTTAATATTGGCTGCCTCATACAAACTTTTTTGAAATGCTTAGCCCTCTTCCATTCTTTAGCCTAAATATCCAGAGTTGCAGTTTTAAGTCATCACTTCAATAGGTTTTGTTGGTCTTTTAAACTGCATGTGTTATTGTAAGAAAGAAAACAACATTTTAATTCATTTGGTCAGTAAAAACTAAATATTTAACAAGTATTATGTGGTAGGTACTATTGTTCTATTGTTCTAGGAACTGGTTGAAGCACTGAGCCAAGAAAAAATCATTTGTTTTCCTAGGATTTACATTCTGCTGTAGGGGTGACCTAAAAATAAATAATATAGCATTATACTTTTAATATATTGTGTATATCATGCTAGAGACTCATAAACATTTTGGAGAATTATAAGGCAAGGATGTTGACTAAGGAGTAGGGTGGGGAACCAATTTGAAATAGAATGGCCTTGAATGTCATTGAGAAAATAGCTCTTCAGTGAAGATCTCAAGAAAGGGAGCATCCCAATTCCTAAAGTCATGAGATAACTTCCATGCTTGAAGAATAGTAGGAGGTCTATTGTTGCTTCTTGACATGCATGTAGATTTCTTAGGAGGTAGGTAAGGTGCTCTGGTATTCCCATCTCTTTAAGAATTTTCCGCAACTTGTTGCGATCTACACAGTCAAAGGCTTAAGTATAGACAATGAAACAGAAGTAGATATTTTCCTGGAATTCTCTAGGTTTTTCTATGATCCAGTGGATGTTTGCAATTTAATCTCTGGTTCCTCTGCCTTTTCTAAATTCAGCTTGTACATCTGGAAGTTCTTGGTTCACATACTGTTGAAACCTAGGGATTTTGAGAATGACTTTGCTAGTGCGTGAGGTGAGTGCAACTGTGCGGTAGTTTGAGCATCCCTTGGCATTGCCCTTCTTTGGGATTGGAATGAAAACTGACCTTTTCCTGTCCGGTGACCACTGCTGAGTTTTCCAAATTTGCTAGCATATTGAGTATAACACTTTAATAGCATCATCTTTTATGATTTGAAATAGCTCAACTGGAATTCCATCACCTCCGCTAACTTTGTTCGTAGTGATGCTTCTAAGGCCCACTTGACTTTGCACTCCAGGATATCTGGTTCCAAGTGAATGATCACACCATTGTGGTTATCTGGGTCATTAAGATCTTTTTTGTATGGTTCTTCTGTGTATTCTTGCCACTTCTTCTTAATATCTTCTGCTTCTGTTAGGTCCATACCGTTTCTGTCCTTTACTGTACCTATATTTGCATAACTTTTTCCCTTGGTGTCTCTAATTTTCTTGAAAAAAACTCTAGTCTTTTCTGTTCTATTGTTTTCCTCTATTTCTTTTCATTGTTTATGTAAAAAAGATTTTCTTGTCTTTCCTTGCTATTCTTTGGAACTCTGCATTCAGATGGGTATATCTTTCCCTTTCTCCTTTGCCTTCTCTTCTTTACTCAGGTATTTGTAAGGCCTCCTCAAACAACCATTGCATTCATCACAGACCTAGTTACATGGTAGGCAACAACTGGATTTAATAATATAACATAACTGTAGTCTAATGACTAGCTTCCTCACATTTCTTTAGTAATTCATTTAGCAAACTCTATAAATACTATGTGGAAGTATACCTTGACAGGCATCATAGCAAGTCAAACATAAAAAAGGTAGTTCTCTTGCCATCTTGGAGGAATGACATGTAAACATTTATCTGCAACATGAAGGAACATACCATAGCATCAGAGGTAAAGTTTACAGACTAAATCTGTAAACCAAAGGTAATATTCTCACATTATTTTACTAGAGATGATTCTGGGGGGGAAAATATGACTTCGTCTGTTTGAACCACTGTAAAAAGAGCTACCATAGCCTGAAAGGTGAAAGTGAAGTCTTTCAGTAGTGTCCAACTCCTTGCGACTCCATGAACTGTAGCCTACCAGGCTCCTCCATCTATGGGATTTTCCAAGCAAGAGTATTGGAATGGGTTGCCATTTCTTTCTCCAGGGGAATCTCCCTGACCTAGGGATCGAACTCAGGTCTCCCACATTGCAGGCAGATGCTTTACCATCTGAGCCACCTGGGAAGCCATCATAGCTTAGGCAGCATATAAACAGCAAACAGTTATTTTTCATAGGTCTAGAGCCTGGAAAGTAAAGATCAAGTCTCCAGAAGATTCACTGTCTGGTGAAAGCCCATCTCCTAGTTCATAGATTTAAGCTTTTCACTGTGTCTTCACATCATAGAAGGGCTGAGGGAGGATCTCACTAGAGTCTCTTTATGACAGCATTGATCCCTGTTAACAAAGAGTTCATTCTTATGACCTATCACCTCTCAAAATCCCCAACTCCATTAACATCACACTGAGGCTTATGTTTCACCATATGAATTTGGAGGGAACACAAATATTCAATGTATAAATGAATATTGAATAGAAGCTTGAAGAATTAGATAATTTTGAAATGAGACTTGGTAATAACATTTCAGAGAATAAGGTAAGGTAAATAGAGAATTCCTGGAAAACAAGAGTGTGTCACAAGAATTGAGGTAAAGAGAAAATTAGTATCAAGGGGTCTTTAATATGGTAGAATAATCAACACCCCTATAACATAGGCCTCACTTTAGGAAATTTATCTTCAGGGGTCTGTCTTCATCTGAAGTAGAACCCATGTCATATATTGAATTACCTTTAAATCCAGGGTCACTGTGCCTGGGACAGACCCTATTTACACCTGCAGACCTGTCTTAATTATTAATTATTAATAATTAATTATTATTTGTTTCACTCTCAAAAGGGTACAATTCTGGGATAATAAATTTATGGACATTACACTAAAATATGACAGCAACATTAGGCATATTGAAATGTAAAGGAATTCAATTTTACTACTAGTGTGTCCTGGTTATATCTTTTAAAAAGCAAACACATGTTATACTATTTTTTTAAGACATACTATGTTAGTTTATAATCTATGAAACAAAGCTTCTCAGGCAAAAGGCTCTTGCTTTAATAAAATTTTAGTGATAATCATCATAAAAATATGCATGGGGATGACCCAGAAAGTTGTTATGGGGAGGGAGGTGGGAGGGGGGTTCATGTTTGGGAATGCATGTAAGAATTAAAGATTTTAAAATTTAAAAAATAAAAAACTAAAATTAAAGAACAAAAAAAAATATGAATAGAAAAAATCATCTTGGAGATAGAATATGATAATTATAAAGGATTTAAACATTATATACTTAGAAAATTGTATCTAAATTAAATCAGGTGGATAGGTAACAAGCTAGTGATGGCCAAATGGAAATTTTACCCACGGAGCCAACTAACCCAAACTTAAGTGGATAAAACAAAGCTGTCTGATTGAAGTTGAGTGAATATGAACATTGGCTAAAAGTTAGAAGGGCATAGGTAATTGTAATTATACACAATAGAATTATTGCCCACTGAGTACTGATTTCACTTGACTATCAGCCACTTTAATGCTTAGGTGATAACAACAATACGTCATTTAGAGTATTGTAAATTACCTCAAGGGACCAGTATGAAAACTCTAAGGATGAACAATGCCCAAGTGTTGGTACCTTGATGAAGCACAATCAATACAAAGGTTTCTTTTATAGAACAAGTGAGACTAAAATATAAGCACAGTGCATTATGTTTGGCATGTTGTCCTCAACCACCAATTTTATATGCCTTGGAAATAAATATCTTTTAAAATTTGCTGATGAATTCCTGCTAGAGTAAAAATCTAGTAGATGAGAGGGAAAAAAATGTTGATTCCATCATCTTCCCTCCACCCTCCACGCTTTCTTCTGCACAGTGATACACCATCTGTTTAGGAGTTGCTTTCTTCCTCTCATCACAGAAGCAGACGGTGATTCACGTAGGGACGGTGCAAGCACATGAGGTTTGCAAGGTGGCTCTTTATTCCCCTAGGTAAAGATTGGATGAGTCAGACATGGCCTCTCATAATAGCAAGTCTGTCTTCTGTGATCTTTAATCTTTCATGAATATAACTAAAGAAACTCAGGAAGAGTCATATTCTGTACCTTGAAGCAGATTATTATGAATATATTTAGAGATATTTGTCATTTCTAGATGAAAATGTTAATTTAAGAAATTTCAGAATTAAGTTCAATAACAATTATTCAGACCATGCTCTGACGTCCAATATGGTAGCTATTAGCTAAATTTGGTTACTTAAACTTAAATTGATTAAAATTCAATGCAATAAAACATCCAGTCGCTTAGTCACAGTAGGCACATTTCAAGTGATTGATAGCCACATGTGGCTAGAGGGTACCATTTTGGACAGCACAGCTATAGAACATTTTCAGCACTGAAGAAAGTCTTTTTGGAAAGCAATGGCTTAAGCAGATTATTTTCTGCTGCTTTTATATTTGATGTGATAGGTACAGTCCTATATGGATGACGCACCAGCTGGCTCACTTCAAATCAGTCATGTGGCTCAAAGGACAGTTCATATTACTGTAAAAGTGAAAATCTACAACTTATAAATTTAGTTTAATTATTCAGTTCATATCTAATCAAGCTAAACATAAGAGGTTTGCTGGCATTCTTTTGTATTCAGCTAAATTTAAATGATGGAAACTATTTTTGTGAAACTTTTTTTCCTGACTTAACTTTCCACCAAACAGAATGAATCTATGCATAGATAGTGGAGAAATGACAATATGCAGGTACAAATATTGATAGTCCTATGGTATTGGTATGCTTTATAGTGCTGAGGTATGTGAGAGTAAACCACAAAAACATAGTATTTCTAATTTGACCAACCTAGATAGTATATTCAAAAGCAGAGACATTACTTTGCTGACTAAGGTCCACCTAGTCAAGGCTATGGTTTTTCCTGTGGTCATGCATGGATGTGAGTGTCCGACTGTGAAGAAGGCTGAGCACCAAAGAATTGATGCGTTTGAACTGTGGTGTTGGAGAAGACTCTTGAGAGTCCCTTGGACTGCAAGGAGATCCAACCAGTCCATTCTGAAGGAGATCAGCCCTGGGATTTCTTTGGAAGGAATGATGCTAAAGCTGCAGCTCCAATACTTTGGTCACCTCATGCGAAGAGTTGACTCATTGGAAAAGACTCTGATGCTGGGAGGGATTGGGGGCAGGAGGAGAAGGGGATGACAGAGGATGAGATGGCTGGATGGCATCACAGACTTGATGGACATGAGTCTGAGTGAACTCCGGAAGATGGTGATGGACAGGGAGGCCTGGCGTGCTGCAGTTCATGGGGTCGCAAAGAGTCGGACATGACTGAGAGACTGAACTGAACTGATCTGAACTGAACTGACATTTTCATGGTTTTATTTTTTGTTATTCTTATTAGATTAAAATATTCTATATACCTATGATAACTCTTCTTTTGTGAAATTTATATATAATACATAAACCAAGATTA
The DNA here is from genome assembly GCF_042477335.2 of Ovis canadensis. Taxonomy (NCBI): domain Eukaryota; kingdom Metazoa; phylum Chordata; class Mammalia; order Artiodactyla; family Bovidae; genus Ovis; species Ovis canadensis. The sequence goes on along the minus strand of NC_091254.1, from coordinate 54,324,107 downwards.
ACAATGTTATTAGTTATTCATATCTTAATTTACATGATATAAATAAAGAAAATTAAAAGAGAAATATTTTTGATGGTGTAATTTTTTTCAGGGAAAGTTCATGTGTCAAGTCTATAATATAAAATAATACACAGCTTTATTTGCTTGCAATTTATGACACACAAAAAAGCTTCCCAAAATGATTTTATAAATGAAGAAAGAATAAGTTGGAAATTGAAGACTTGCATGTAAAAAAGACATGACACTGAAAAAAAAATATGACTTCATTCTGAAATACAAATGAACCCTCATCAGATGCCACAAAGGATGGGGATTTCAGGAATGTATAGAAATGTGATTTCTTCTATTGCAGCTTTCTTGAGGCAAGGCAGATGATTACTACAACAGATCTAATCCTATTTATGAACAAAATATATTGTTTTACTTCATTTGCCAGGTGACTTTTTATACATAAAGCTATATTTCTGAAATGAATATACTACTTTTCCTAGTTCCTTATGTCACAATGTTGGCTACCTTATGTCTTGTTCTAAAAATTCACTTGTTCCATGTCTTTTAATGATAAAAACATTTTAATTGAAATCTGTTAATTATATCACAATCATTATATAGAAATATACATTTCTTTTATAGAAAATATGAACAAGTCAGCATATATATCCTTCTTATTGAAGTATAGTTGACCTATAAGGTTGTTTACTTTCTTCAGTACAGCAAAATAGTTGATTTATACTATATATGTATATATATATGGGCTTCCCTGGTGGCTCAGCTGTTAAAGAATCTGCCTGCAATGCAGGAGACCTGGGTTCAATGCCTGGGTTGGGAAGATCCCTTGGAGAAGAGAAAGGCTATCCACTGTAGTAGCCTGGAGAATTCCATGGACCGTATAGTCCATGGGATCACAAAGAGTCGGACAGGGCTGAGTCACTTTCACTTTCGTATATATATGTGTGTGTGTGTGTGTGTGCATATATATATATATATATATATAGAGAGAGAGAGAGTTATATTTGGGTATACATATCAGTTCAGTTTGGTTGCTCAGTTGTGTCCAACTCTGCAACCCCACAGACTGCAGCACGCCAGGGCTCCCTGTCCATCACCAACTTCCAGAGTTTACTCAAACTCATGCCCATTGAGTTGGTGATGCCATCCACATATCTCATCCTCTGTCATCCCCTTCTACTCACACCTTCAATTTTTCCCAGTATCAGGGTCTTTTCAAATCAGTCAGTTCTTCGCATAAGGTGGCCAAAGTATTGGAGTTTCAGCTTCAACATCAGTCCTTCCAATGAATATTCAGGACTGATTTTTTTAGGATGGACTGGTTGGATCTCCTTGCAGTCCAAGAGACTCTCAAGAGTCTTCTCCAACACCACAGTTCAAAAGCATCAATTCTTCAGCACTCAGCTTTCTTTATACTCTAACTCTCACATCCATACATGACCACTGGAAAAACCACAGCCTTGACTAGATGGACCTTGTTGACAAAGTAATGTCTCTGCTTTTTAATATGCTGTCTAGGTTGGCCATAACTTTCCTTCCAAGGAGTAAGCATCTTTTGATTTCATGACTGCAGTCACCATCTGCAGTGATTTTGGAGCCCAGGAAAAGAAAGTCTCTCACTGTTTCCATTGTTGCCACATCTATTTGCAGTGAAATGATGGGACCGGATGTCATGATCTTAGTTTTCTGAATGTTGAACTTTAAGCCAACTTTTTCACTCTCCTCTTTCACTTTCATCAAGAGGCTCTTTAGTTTTTCACTTTCTGCCATAAGGGTGGTATCATCTGCATATCTGAGGTTATTGATATTTCTCCTGGAAATCTTGATTCTAGCTTGTGCTTCCTCCATCCCTGCGTTTCTCATAATGTACTCTGCATATAAGTTAAATAAGCATGGTGACAATATGCAGCCTTGACATACTCCTTTTCCTATTTGGAATCAGTCTGTTGTTCCATGTCCAGTTCTAACTGTTTCTACTTGACTTGCATACAGATTTCTCAAGAGGCAGGTCAGGTGGTCTGGTATTCCCATCTCTTTCAGAATTTTCCACAGTTTATTGTGATCCACACAGTCAAAGGCTTTGGCATAGTCAATAAAACAAAAATAGATGTTTTTCTGGAACTCTGTTGCTTTTCTGATGATCCAACGGATGTTGGCAATTTGATCTCTGGTTCCTCTGCCTTTTGTGAAACCAGCTTGAACATCTGGAACTTCACAGTTCACGTATTGTTGAAGCATAGCTTGGAGAGTTTTTAGCATTACTTTACTAGCTTGTGAGACAAGTGCAATTGTGTGGTAGTTTGAGCATTCTTTGTCATTGCCTTTCTTTGGGATTGGAATGAAACTGACCTTTTCCAGTCCTGTAGCCACAGCTACATTTTCCAAATTTTCTGGCATGTTGAGTGCAGCACTTTCACAGCATCACCTTTTAGGATTTGAAATAGCTCAACTGGAATTCCATCACCTCCACTAGCTTTGTTCATAGTGATGCTTTCTAAGGCCCACTTGACTTCACATTCCAGGATGTCTGGCTCTAGGTGAGTGATCACACAATCGTGATTATCTGAATCGTGAATATCTTTTTGTACAGTTTTTTGTGTATTCCTGCTACCTCTTCTTAATATCTTCTGCTTCTGTTAGTTCCATACAATTTCTGCCCCCTATTGAGCCCATTTTTGCATGAAACGTTTTCTTGGCATCTCTAATTTTTTGAAAAATCTCTAGTTGTTCCCATTCTATTGTTTTTCTCTATTTCTTTGCATTGATCACTGAGAAAGGCTTTCTTATCTCTCCTTGCTATTCTCCTTGAAGCAGCAAACCACTTCAGTATTCTTTCCTTGAGAACCCCGTGAACAGTATGAAAAGACAAAAATATAGAACAGTGAAAGATGAACTCCCCATGTCGGTAGGTGCCCAATATGCTACTGGAGATCAGTGGAGAAATAACTTCAGAAAGAATGAGGAGACAGAGCCAAAGCAAAAGCAACACCGAGTTGTGGATGTGACTAGTGATAGAAGGAAGCTCTGATGCTGTAAAGAGCAATATTGCATAGGAACCTGGAAAGTTAGGTCCATGAATCAAGGCAAAATTGAAGTGGTCAATCAGGAGATGGCAAGAGTGAACACTGACATTTTAGGAATCAGCGAACTAAAATGGACTGGAATGGGTGAATTTAATTCAGATGACCAGTATATAGCTACAATGGGTGTGTGTGTGTGTGTGTATATATATATACATATATATATACACATATATATATATGTACATATATATTTTTAATATCCTTTTCCATTATGTTTTGTCACAGGATATTGAATATAGTTCCCTGTACAACTGTTTCATGTTTTTGTGAGGTTTTAAGTATGGTTAATTTAAATTGTGATAGTCTGCTAAAAATAGAAATTTTTTATGGGATATTTTTGAACTTATTGCTCTTCCTTTTCATACAATTCTATATACAGAGTCCAAGATATTAGTCTTTGCTTTTCTAGAATCACTACCAGAATAATATCTCTGCCTGTCTATCAGATTATCTTCTCAGTGATTTATGCAACTTTTTCTCATTTAACTATTAGGGTAATTCCACAGGAAAAATTTTGTAAGCCTGACTTATAATTAGGAAACTGAGAATTAGGGAGGTAGATAAATTTCCCTAGTGGTCATAGGTAATAAAATTTAGAAAACTCTTAAAGCCTAGCTTGAAGAATTTTGAGCATTACTTTGCTAGCATGTGAAATAATTACAATTGTGAGGTTGTTTGAACATTCTTGGGTATTGCCCTTCTTTAAGATTGAAATGAAAACTGACCTTTTCCAGTTCTGTGGTCACGGCTGAGCTATCCAAATTTGCTGGTGAATTGAGTGCAGCAATTTAACAGCATCATCTTTTAGGATTTGATGTAGCTCAGCTGAAATTCCATCACCTCCACTAGCTTTGTTCATAGTGATGCTTCCTAAGGCCCACTTGACTTCATACTCCAAGATGTCTGGCTCTAGGTGAGTGATCATACTGCCATAATTATCGGGGCTATTAAGATCTTTTTCATACAGTTCTTCTATGTATTCTTGCCACCTCTTCTTAATATCTTCTGCTTCTGTTAGGCGCATACCTTTTCGGTCGTTATTGTGCCTATCTTTGCATGACATGTTCCTTTGGTATTTCTGATTTTCTTGAAGTATTCTTTAGTCTTTCCATTTCTATTGTGTTCCTCTATTTCTTTGCATTGTTCACTTAAGGTTTTCTTATCTCTCCTTGCTATTTGGAACTCTGCATTCAGATGAGTATATATTTCCTTTCCTCCTTTGCCCTTCACTTCTCTTCCTTTCTCAGCTTTTCTCAGCTATTGAAAGACCTCCTTAGACAACCATTTTGCCTTTTTACATTTATTTTTCTTGGGGATGATTTTGATCAGCATCTCCTGTACAGTGTTACAAACCTCTGTCCATAGTTCTGGCACTCTATCAGATCTAAGCCTTTGAATGTATCTGTCATTTCCACTGTATAATCATAAGGGATTTGATTTAAGTCACACCTGAATGACTTTGTGGTTTACCTGCTTTCTTCAATTTAAGTCTGAATTTTGCAATAAGGAGATTGCCAGGAGAAATATCTATAACCTCAGATGTGTAGATGACACCACACTTATGTAGAAAACTAAGAGGAACTAATGAGCCTCTTGATGAAGGTGAAAGAGGAGAGTGAAAAAGCTGGCTTAAAACTCAACATTCAAAAAACTATTATGGCAACCAGTCCCATCAGTTCAGTTCATTTCAGTCGCTCAGTCGTGTCCGACTCTTTGCGACCCCATGTATCGCAGCACGCCAGGCCTCCCTGTCCATCACCAACTCCCGGAGTTCACTCAGATTCACGTCCATGGAGTCAGTGATGCCATCCAGCCATCTCATCCCTCTGTCATCCCCTTCTCCTCCTGCCCCCAATCCCTCCCAGCATCATAGTCTTTTCCAATGAGTCAACTCTTCGCATGAGGTGGCCATGGAATTTCAGCTGTAGCATCATTCCTTCCAAAGAAATCCCAGGGCTGATCTCCTTTAGAATGGACTGGTTGGACCTCCATGCAGTCCAAGGGACTCTCAAGAGTCTTCTCCAACACCACAGTTCAAAAGCATCAATTCTTTGGTGGTCAGCCTTCTTCACAGTCCAACTCTCTCATCCATACATGACTACTGGAAAAATCATAACCTTGACTAGATGGACCTTAGTCAGCAAAGTAATGTCTCTTCTTTTGAATATGCTATCTAGGTTGGTCATCACTTTATGGCAAATTGATACGTAAACAGTGAAAACAGTTACGGACTTTATTTTGGGGGCTCCAAAATTGCTGTAGATGGTGACTGCCACCATGAAATTAAAACATGCTTGCTCCTTGGAAGAAAAGCTATGACAAACCTACACAGCATATTAAAAAGCAGAGATATTACTTTGCTGGTAAAAGTCCATCTAGTCAAAGCTGTGGTTTTTTCAGTAGTCGTGTATGGATGTGAAATTTGGATTATAAACAAGGCTAAATGCCTAAGAATTGATGTTTTTGAACTATGGTGCAGGAGAAGACTCTTGAGAGTCCCTTGAACTGCAAGGACATCAAACCAGTGGATTCTAAATATTTATTTGAGGAACTGATCCTGAGACTACGTTCCAATACTTTGCCCACCTGATGGGAAGAACTGACTCATTGGAAAAGACCTTGATGCTGGGAAAGATTGAGAGCAGAAAGAAAAGGGGATGGCAGAGGATGAGATGGTTGGATGGCATCACCAACTCAATGGACATGAGTTTGAGCAAGCTCCAGGAGATGGTGAGACACAGGGAAGCCTGGAGTGCTAGACTCCAAGGGATCACAGTGAGACAGACATGACTGAGCAACTGAACAACAACAAAAATCCGAATCCAGTTAAAATGGACAGCACAATCAATAGGGTTTCTGTTTGTTTTTATCAAAACTGTATACTGTCTCTTTGCTTATTACAGGTCTATTATCTGTTAGTTTCTGTTGTTGGTTCTGGTGTTGATGTAATGAACATGGTATATGACCTTGAATCTTTTCCTTCTACCACTTACCATCATTATAATTAAATGATTGGTATTACAGTTAATGGCTTAATATCCACCTTCCCTGTCAAAATGTAATATCCAGGAGGTCAGGGAGCATGGTGAGCTCTTGCTAAATATTTATGAAAAAACAAACCAAAAGTCAAAAAGACTGAATAATAAAGACTGAAGACAGGAAGGAGGGGGGGAAGGACGGAAGGAAGGAACAGAGAAAGGAAGGAAGCATAGAAGAAGAAAATATTTCATATTCTCCTGTAAATCAAAAGCTAAATTAAACAAATAATGAAAGTTCAGATGACCGCTATGAAGACATATAGGAATACACTAGAGGAGCAAATCTAGATAGAAAGTGATATTTAGGCTGGTACTGAAAGTTAAGTGGGCTTCCTTTGTGGCTCAGTTAGTAAAGAATCCGCCTGCAATGCAGGAGACCTGGGTTCAATCCTTGGGTTAGAAAGATATCCTGGAGAAGGGAAAGGCTACCCACTCCAGTATTCTGGCCTGGAGAATTTCATGGCCTGTATAGTCCATGTGGTTGCAAAGAGTCGGATACGACTGAGGACTTTTACACAAAAGTTAATTAGGAGGTAATTCAGGTGAAGCTGGTGACAGGGTGGCAGCCTGAATTCAGGTGGCAGGGAGCCAGCCTGAACCTACTGTGTTTCTTGATCCAGGTAAAGAATTTCAGATTTATCAATGACCATAGTTTTATTTTTGAAAAGTTTCTTTGGCTTTAGGGTGTAAGAGACTTAAGGAGGTAAAGTGTAGATTTATGCCTGAAGGTACAAAGAAGGAAAAGTTTGTCAAGATGGGGTAGAGATATTGTTATAGCATGAGAGACACTCTGCAGAAGCTGGAGGGACACAGTGACTTGAAGAGCAGTCTTTTGACAAGAGATCCCTGGGAATATATACTCAGACTTGTTTCTTTGCTCACTATCCTTCTTCTACTGATGTCCCCTTGGCTGAACCCAGAAAGAAGACAGAAGGCAGGAGGGTTCTGTTGAGACTCTCTATACTATTGACTCTAGACCTCCTAGGTTCAAAGCATATAGAGAAAGGGAAATACTAAAACAGCATTATAAATTAGTCTTCTTGAGAAATGGCAGGTTGATTGAAGATGCTTGGTCATACGTCCTAAAGCTAAAGATTTTAAAGCTTAAAGCAGAAGATCCTCCAGTTCTTTCAGCTGACTTACTTGTTTACTTAGGGGATATAAGCACTACTTTTTCTGTCTATTGTAAGTATTAAATATTGCTTCTGCTGCTTCATTTAACAAATTGGATAGCTTTTCACTATTGAACAGTACAAGCAATCTCATTTCCTAGTGCAAATGGAATGATTCTCAATTTGGCACCTCCATATTTCACTTAATAAAGATGTGCTTTTAAAACATAGACTCACCAAGTATTGAGATGTATCCAAATGAGTACTGATTTCTCAGTCATTTATTTATAGAAAGAAATGCCCTCCAGGCACCAAATGATCCCTTATACCTCTTAGCCCCCAATAAAGATCAAGGCTTTTCCTAGAATTTTCACCACTTTTCTTCATGCTTTCAGTTGCAAAAAGAGGTTCAGTTCAGTTCAGTTCAGTCACTCAGTCGTGTCTGACTCTTTGCGAACCCATGAAATGCAGCATGCCACGCTTCCCTGTCCATCACCAACTCCTGGCGTTCACTCAAACTCATGTCCATTAAGTCGGTGATGCTATCCAGCCATCTCATCCTGTCTTCCTCTTCTCCTCCTACCTCAATCCCTCCCAGCATCAGAGTCTTTTCCAATGAGTCAACTCTTCTCATGAGGTGGCCAAAGTATTGAAGTTTCAGCTTTAGCATCATTCCTTCTAAAGAAATCCCAGGGCTGATCTCCTTTAGAATGGATGGGTTGGATCTCCTTGCAGTTCAAGGGGCTCTAGAGAGTATTCTCCAACACCAGAGTTCAAAAGCATCAATTCTTCGGCTCTCAGCTTTCTTCACAGTCCATCTCTCACATACATACATGAACACTGGAAAAACCATAGCCTTGACTAGATGGGCCTTGTTGGCATAGTAATGTCTCTGCTTTTTTGAATATGCTGTCTAGGTTGGTCATAACTTTCCTACCAAGGCGTAAGCAACTTTTAATTTCATGAATGCAATCACCATCTGCAGTGATTTTAGAGCCCCCCCCCCCCTAAAAAAGCCTGACACTGTTTCCCCATTCAATTCCCATGAAGTGATGGGACCAGATGCCGTGATCTTCTTTTTCTGAACGTTGAGTTTAAGTCAACATTTTCACTTTCCTCTTTCACTTCCATCAAGAGGCTTTTTAGTTCCTCTTCCCTTTCTGCCATAAGGGTAGTATCACCTGCATATCTGAGGTTATTGATATTTCTTCTGGCAATCTTGATTCCAGCTTGTGCTTCTTCCAGCCCAGTGTTTCTCATGATGGACTCTGCATATAAGTTAAATAAGCAAGGTGATAATGTACAGTCTTGATGTACTCCTTTTCCTATTTGGAACCAGTCTGTTGTTCCATGTGCAGTTCTAACTGTTGCTTCCTGACCTGCATATAGGTTTCTCAAGAGGCAGGTCAGGTGGTCTGGTATTCCCATCTCTTTCAGAATTTTCCACAGTTTATTGTGATCCACACAGTCAAAGGCTTTGGCATAGTCAATAAAGCAGAAATAGATGTTTTTCTGGAACTCTCTTGCTTTTTCAATGATCTCTGGTTCCTCTGCCTTTTCTAAAACCAGCTTGAACATCTGGAAGTTCACAGTTCACGTATTGCTGAAGTCTGGCTTGGAGAATTTTGAGCATTACTACTAGCGTGTGAGATGAGCACAATTGTGCAGTAGTTTGAGCATTGTTTGGTATTGCCTTTCTTTGGGGTTGGAATGAAAACTGACCTTTTCCAGTCCTGTGGCCACTGCTGAGTTTTCCAAATTGGCTGGCATATTGAGTGCAGCACTTTCACAACATCATGTTTCAGGATTTGAAACAACTCAACTGGAATTCCATCACCTTCACTAGTTTTGTTCATAGTGATGCTTCCTAAGGCCCACTTGACTTCACACTGCAGGATGTCTGCCTATAGGTGAGTGATCACACCATCGTGATTGCCTTGGTCATGAAGATCTTTTTTGTACAGTTCTGTGTATTCTTGCCACCTCTTAATATCTTCTGCTTCTGTTAGGTCCATACCATTTCTGTCCTTTTTCGAGCCCATCTTTGCATGAAATTTTCCCTTGGTATCTCTAATATTCCTGAAGAGATCTCTAGTCTTTCCCATTCTGTTATTTTCCTCTATTTCTTTGCATTGACCTCTGAGGAAGGCTTTCTTATCTCTCCTTGCTATTCTTTGGAACTCTGCATTCAGATGCTTATCTTTCCTTTTTGCATTTGTTTTCACTTCTCTTCTTTTCACAGCTATTTGTAAGGCCTCCCCAGACAGCCATTTTGCTTTTTTGCATTTCTTTTCCATGAGGATGGTCTTGATCCCTGTCTCCTGTACAATGTCATGAACCTCAGTCCATAGTTCATCAGGCACTCTCTCTATCAGGTCTAGTTCCTTAAATCTATTTCTCACTTGCACTGTATAATCATAAGGGATTTGATTTAGGTCATACCTGAATGGTCTAGTTGTTTTCCCTACTTTCTTCAATTTAAGTCTGAATTTGGTAATAAGGAGTTCATGATCTGAGCCACAGTCAGCTCCTGGTCTTGTTTTTGTTGACTGTATAGAGCTTCTCCATCTTTGGATGCAAAGAATATAATCAATCTGATTTTAGTGTTTACCATCTGATAATGTCCATATGTATAGTCTCCTCTTGTGTTGTTGGAAGAGGGTATTTGCTATGACCAGTGCATTCTCTTGGCAAAATTCTATTAGCCTTTGCCCTGCTTCGTTTGGTATTCCAAGGCCAAATTTGCCTGTTACTCCACGTGCTTCTTGACTTCCTACTTTTGCATTCCAGTCCCCTATAATGAAAAGGACATCTTTTTTGGGTGTTAGTTCAAGCAGGTCTTGTAGGCCTTCTTAGATCCATTCAGCTTCAGCTTCTTCAGCGTTATAGGTTGGGGCATAGACTTGGATTACTGTGATATTGAATGGTTTGGCTTGGAAATGAACAGAGATCATTCTGTCGTTTTTGAGATTGCATCCAAGTACTGCATTTTGGACTCTTGTTGACCATGATGGCTACTCCATTTCTTCTATGGGATTCCTCCCCACAGTAGTAGATATAATGGTCATCAGAGTTAAATTCACCCATTCCAGTCCATTTTAGTTTGCTGATTCTTAGAATGTCGACGTTCATTCTTGTCATCTCCTATTTGACCACTTCCAATTTGCCTTGATTCATGGACCTAACATTCTAGGTTCCTATGCATTATTGCTCTTTACAGCATTGGACCTTTATTTTATCACCAGTCACACCCACAACTGGGTATTGTTTTCACTTTGGCTCCTTCCCTTCATTCTTTTTGGAGTTATTTCTCCACTGATCTCCAGTAGCACATTGGGACCCTACAGACCTGGGGAGTCCTCTTAACTATCCTATCATTTTGCCTTTTCATACTGTTCATGGGGTTCTCAAGGCAAGAATACTGAAGTGATTTGCTATTCCCTTCTCCAGTGGACCACATTCTGTCAGACCCCTCCACCATGATCCTCCCGTCTTGGGTGGCACCACACAGCATGGCTTAGTTTCATTGAGTTAGACATGGCTGTGGTCTATGTGATTAGATTGACTAGTTTTTGCGATAATGGTTTCAGTGTGTCTGACCTCTGATGCCCTCTCTCAACACCTACCATCTTACTTGGGTTTCTCTTACGTTGAACTTGGGGTATCTCTTCATGGCTGCTCCAGCAAAGTGCAGCCACTGTTCCTTACCTTGGACTAGGGGTATCTCCTTACCACCGCCCCTCCTGACCTTGAATGTGGAGTAGCTCCTCTTGGCCCTACACCCATAGTTTGACCAAATAACTGATTAATGACATTCCCTGAGGTTTTACAGTTCTGTGATTTTGTTTCCTGGAAGATCATCTAATTGAAAGCCAGTGTTTGTTGCAGTGAACCCTTAAGGATATCATCTTCAAAAAAAGCATCACAGTTTAACTTCAGTCACAGGGTGATGTGATCTCGCTGAATTTCTAATTGCAAAGCAACTACATATGGTCTGTAGGTCAACTTTTAATAGCATTAGTATATTTTGGTTGATAGACTTGTAACCGCACTCTTATCAAAGTGGTTCCATGAAACGCAGAGAATTGCAACTTAGAAAAAAATATAGCTATTAATGATGCCAAAGAACTTCAGGAGATTACTTTCTAAATGTTATTTTTTCTATATTGTCCTTTCTTTCATTGTAGTGCTACACCCAATTAAAGCATCAGGCACTTAACCTATACTCGTGAAAAAAGCAGTTTATGATAGGTGTGATCATGGTCCCATAGGTCCAATTATCTTAGTTGGCTCCCAATTATTCCATGGGGTTGTTAGGGCCTTCTTTTAATTAGATCTCTTCCTCTCAAAGAGCAATCTTTTATTTTCATATTTCACTTTATTATTTCCTTTACTGGAACCCTTCAAGGTGGGGATACTTCTTTGAAATGTACTTGTTTGTTTGATGGGTAATTCAGATTTAATAAAGATGATATTTTTAACCAGAGTCTGCTTCTGAGTAGAGATATAAATTCAAGTCCTTCTCTATGAAAATTAAGTGCAAATATGTACAAAGTGGGATGAGGCATACCTTGCATATATTAAGTTTAACGTTTTTCTCATTAAATCCCACTGATCTTTTTGCATTATCTCCCTGAATGTGAAAATTGACATAGAATTAACAGAGTTTGGAAGTTGTTTTTTTTTTTTTTTTTCTATCTGATTTACCTGTTAACTTTATTGTCTTTAAGGACATTAATTTATGTTTTAAATTAAGATATAATAAAATGAGCTTTAGAAAGGAGACATTTGATCTGCAGTGACATTTTGCCTGTTAAATCTCTTCTAGGCCACAAATAGAGTATGAAGGAAAAAAGGTTGCTTTGTCAGCAAGGGGTTTCCTTTATATTTGCTTTGTGGTAGCTGGTATACTCTTCCACTCTTTTCAGAGTTCATCAAAAATAAATAAATAAATAAAAACCTCTTTGAAATTACAGATTAAAATCTAAAATCATATCCAGGCAACTTTCTATGCTGTTAAAAGTATTATTTTATGTATGAGTAAAATTTTCTATTAAATCCAGAATTGATACAACTTTATAAGAGTAAAATTTCCCTTGTCACATCCTGCATATCCTATTTACTGGCATAGGGTGCTTTTCCCTAAAGAAGAGAAAACGAAACCATTTGATGGTGAAAAGTGTTGACATTACAGAAATTTAGGGAGTTAGGTTTCATGAAGATTTAATTGCCTCAAAACTTTGTTATGTATGCTTAGCCTTATATAAATAAGCATAAATTTAAACTTCTGTTTGGAAAATCTGGCTAACCACACAAGATATAAATTTAATTCAATTTCTGTAATTATTTGTGCCTTTAGTTGTATCTACCAGTGCCATTGGGAAAATATTTACACATGTAATATCTTCCAGGATAACAATGAACTATTAAAGTATTAAATATACAAAACATCTATAAATATAAGATTTATGCTAACATTGATTTTTCTTGACTAGGAGCTTGTAGAAAGGTAAACCTTGACCCAAGAACTTTTTAAATTCTAGTCTTTGCCCCTGAAGAGCTGATTTGTCAACCCATGTATTCCTTTCTGTGTGCAATGTAAGACCTGGATTGGATCATTGTGTCGGTAAGATACCCTGGAGAAGGGAATGGCAACCCGCTCCAGTATTCTCAGCTGGACTACAGTTCATGGAGTTGCAAAGAGTCAGACAGGAGTGAGTGATGAACATGTTCACTTTTCACTTTCATATTCCTTTCTGGGCTTCCCAGGTGGTGCCAGTGGTAAAGAGACCACCTGCCCTGCAGGAGACATAAGAGATGCGGGTTTGAACCCTGGGTTGGGAAGATCCCTTGGAGAAAGGTGCGGCAACCCACTCCAGTATTCTTGCCTGGAGAAACCTGCAGGCAGAGGAGCCTGGCAGGCTATAGTACATAGGGACACAAAGAGTCAGACATGACTAAAGCAATTTAGCACATGTGCATATTCCTTCCCGGTATCAACAATAACACTCTCTTGCTATTTCTACTTTTCAAGTCTGTCCACTCTACTAGACTGAGGAGATGTAGTCCTCAGCCTTAACAATCCCTGCAGTTCCAGCTCTTTTGTAAATGCCTGATGGATTTACAAAGCTTTCAAAAAAAAATTTATAGTAAGAAAGGAGAAGTAAAAGAAGGATCACTTTCAATATCTATGCAGAGGGACTGTTCTATAGACAAGATTGACTACTTTTGACATTCTCTTAGTGCTTCAGAAATAGAAGAAAGGAAAACAAAAACAAAAACAAAAAAAAAAACAGCTATATTGAACACCATTCAACAGAATTACTTTATCCTGTATTCCACCCTCTAGTGAATATCATTAGAAAGAGGTCACACAGACTCTGGCCCTTTGTTTTCAAGCTGGTCAATGTAACCAACTATTTTCCTGAAAAGAACCTACTATGCACTTCTTTTAAAAAAATTCAAAAGGATCAGTGGATATATCGCTGTTAAGGCAGGTGTGAATTTTAGTCTGCAGCTGGCATGAGCTAACATAAAAGAACCAGAAGCTCCAGTAATTAAGTTTAAATGAAAAATATCTGAAAAAAAAAAACCATTATCAGACAAAATTTACACTATCTTGACTCAATTTTTCTTAGATGGAAAACTGCATGGAAAGCAAATTGCCAGGATATTGTTTAGTGATCAGTGATCAAGGAGCCCAGCGGTGGGATCTGAATAAAGAATTAGGCTAAATGTTGCCTTAAACATTCACATCTGCAGTTTCCCTATACAACCTTGCCTTTGGTCTTATGGATATCATCTCCCCAGAACAGTATCTGTAAGTCACTTCCAGTGAGTGTTTCAGTGACTCCTTTTCCTTGGCTGCTTTGTCAACCATACCTCTTCAAATTGTCACAATCTTTCTTTGAGTAGATTTCTACTTCAGCTAGGTTCTTAGACTCTAGATTGACTTGGGAGTCAATTTATTTCTTTACATTCAAACCACTGGTCTTGGTTTTAACCCTTAACTTGCTTGAAAGCAGTGTTATTCCCCTACTTTTGCTTATAGAGTCCCACCCAAAAGTCAAATGACAACTACATCAGATGTTCAAAAAGCTTACTGAATAAAACCCCAGGTGGTACTCTAACCCTATGTTACAATAGCTGATACCAGCATAAGTCATATTTCTTGAGGAAACTAAAATCTCCATTTGTATTTGGGTTTACTGTTTTCCATAGGAAACTTTAATCATCTAGCAGCACTGATGACTGATCCATCTCAATAACTGAATTTCCCAAACACAAAGGAGTTAGAATATTAGAATACTTAATGCTGTCAAGAGCAGTCTCTTTTTTAGATTTATTGCTCTCCCCTTTTGCTCTTTCTTTTCCCTCTTCTGGTTCCCCTTTCCTCTGCCCTCCTCAACTCTGCCTTTTTCTCCTCTTTTTCCTCCTCCTTCTCATATTTTTTTTCTTATTTTTCTAATTAATCTACTCTCTGAAATATATTTTCCTAATTCAGATCTGTAGACTGCTATTAGAATTATCTGCACACACACACACACACACACACACACAAAGAATTATCTGCACAGTCCAATTTAAAAAATTGTTCATAAGAATTGTGTTTTGACATATCTAGGTTGTGATCTTGGGTTACGTTACTTTTTCTTCTAATTCTCAGTTATGTCTGGAAATGATTAGGTACATTTGTATTTGTGTATACACTTATATTTGTTCAAGAGAGTCTTCAGCACCTCCCTTGCTACACACCAGTTTCCTACCTTGGCAGGATCATGGTCAGATGAATCTCTCTTTTTATGGACACTTTCAACAACTGCCACAGCAGATGATTCTCACACTATTTCTACCCATTATTGGAAATGTCACCACTTGTAAACTCCTCCATGATGTTCTGAACTCTAATTCTCCCTTCTGTCATTTCTTCTCCTCTTCTCTTTCCTCTCTTCTTCCTTCATTCCCTCTCTAACAGTAAATTATTTCTCTTGATGCATCACAGCCTGAAAAGTCTCACTAGTTTATGTCAAGAAGTACATTCACTGCTATTTTATTATTTTTAATGAACTAACCGATCACAGTACATGGGGGTATGATCGTGGGTCTTGATTTAATTCTTCACTGCTACCCAGAGTGTGGCTGTTTTCTAAATTTAAAACCTGAGCATTCTGGTGGGCCTCTAGTTTCAAAATAATAGAAAATAAATTGTAAATATTATTAGAAAACTGATATTGTTTTTTAATTTCTGTTTCCAATTTTTCCCCATCTATTCACCATGAAGTGATGAAACTGGATGCCGTGATCTTAGTTTTCTGAATGCTGAGTTTTAACCCAACATTTTCACTCTCCACTTTCAATTTCATCAAGAGGTGCTTTCGTTCTTCTCTTTCTGCCATAAGGGTGGTATTATGTGCATATCTGAGGTTATTGATATTCTCCCGGCAATCTTGATTCCAGCTTGTGCTTCATCCAGCCCAGCATTTCGCATGATGCATTCTGCATATAATTAAGTAAGCAGGGTGACAATATACAGCCTTGATGTACTCCTTTCCTGATTTGAAACCAGTCTGTTGTTCCATGTCTGGTTCAAACGGTTGCTTCTTAACCTCCATACAGAGTTCTAAGGAGGCAAGTAAGGTGGTCTGATATTCCCATCTCTTTAAGAATTTTCCACAGTTTATTGTGATCCACACAGTCAAAGGCTTTGGTGTAGTCAATAAAACAGAAGTAGATTTTTTCTGGAACTCTCTCGCTTTTTCAATGGTCCAAAGGATGTTGGCAGTTTGATCTCTGGTTTCTCTGCCTTTTCTTGAACATCTGAAAGTTCACAGTTCACACACTGTTGAGGCCTGGCTTGGAGAATTTTGAGCTAATATTACTTTGCTAACATATGAGATGGGTGCAATTGTGCAGTAGTTTGAGCATTCTTCGGCATTACCTTTGTCTGGGATTGGAATGACAACTGACCTTTTCCACTCCTATGACCAACTGCTGTTTTCCAAATTTGCTGACATACTGAGTGCAGAACTTTCACAGAATCATCTTTTAGGATTTGAAATAGCTCAACTGGAATTTTATCACCTCCACTAGCTTTGTTTGTAGTTATGCTCTCTAAGGCCCACTTGACTTGCATTCTAGGATGTCTGGCTCTAGATGAGCGATCACACCATTGTGGTTATCTGGGTCATGAAGATCTTTTTTGTATAGTTCTTCTGTGAATTCTTGCCACCTCTTCTTAATATCTTCTGCTTCTCTTATGTCTCTGTGTATGTGCTAAGTCACTTCAGTAGTGTCCAACTCTTTGCTATCCTATGGACCATAGCCCACCAGGCACCTTTGTCCATAGATTTACCAGGCAAGAATACTGAAGTGGGTTGCAGTATCCTCCTCCAGGGGATCTTCCCAACCCAGGGGCTGAACTCACATCTCTTAAGTCTACCTGAATTGGTGGGAAGAATCTTTAACACTAGCACCACCTGGGATTCCCCATACGCCATCTATGGTATTATTTACCATATAACCATTTGTTATTATTTCTAACAAATCGTTCATCACTGGATGCCTCTGTTCTCAGTAAATCAACTTTCTGCATAAGGTAGTTTTATTCAATAGTCTCTTTCAAGGTTATTAACATGAATGAAGTTTCACATACAAAGAATACCCCAAAGTAAACATTCGCAAATTTGGGATCCACAGTTCAGTTCAGTTAAGTCGCTCATTTGTGTCCAACTCTTTGCGACCCCATCAATTGCAGCAAGCCAGGCCTCCCTGTCCATCACCAACTCCCGGAGTTCACCCAAACTCCTGTCCATTGAGTCAGTGATGTCATCCAGCCATCTCATCCTCTGTCGTCACCTTTTCCTCCTGCCCTCAATCTCTCCTAGCATCAGAGTCTTTCCCAATGAGTCACCTCTTCACATGAGATGGCCAAAGTATTGGAATTTCAGCTTTAGCATCATTCCTTCCAAAGAACACCCAGGACTGATTGCCTTTAGAATGGACTGGTTGGATCTCCTTGCAGTTCAAGGGACTCTCAAGAATCTTCTCCAACACCAGAGTTCAAAAGCATCAATTCTTCAGCGCTCAGCTTTCTTCACAGTCCAACTCTCACATCCATACATGACCACTGGAAAAACAGCCTTGACTAGATGGACCTTAGTCGGCAAAGTAATGTCTCTGCTTTTGAGTATGCTATCTATGTTGGTCGTAACTTTCCTTCCAAGGAGTAAGCATCTTTTAATTTCATCACTGCAGTCACCATCTGCAGTGATTTTGGAGCCCAAAGAAATAAAGTCCAACACTGTTTCCACTGTTTCCCCATCTATTTCCCATGAAGTGATGGGACCGGATGCCATGATCTTAGTTTTCTGCATGTTCAGCTTTAAATTGACTTTTTCACTTTCCTCTTTCACTTTCATCAAGAGGCTTTTTAGTTCCTCTTCATTTTCTGCCATAAGGGTCCTGTCATCCGCATATCTGAGGTTATTGATATTTCTCCTGGCAGTCTTGACTCCAGCTTGTGCTTCTTCCAGCCCAGCGTTTCTCATGATGTACTCTGCATATAAGTTAAATAAGCAGGGTGATGATTCAGCCTTGATGTACTCCTTTTCCACAAGGAAAAGTTATATGGAAAAAAATCCCAACTTTGTCTTTCCCAAAGTTTCTTAAATTATAAAGATAATTATTTTAAACACATTTGTTTTTCCTCTATGCATAAAATTTAAAATTAATGGATATGTTCTGTATAGCATTAAGGAGAATATTTTTGTGCTGTTTCAAGGCTTTCTGGTTTTTTTTTTTTTTTTCTTTTTTTTGAGTTCTAAGTCATGTCTAATTCCTTATGACCCCATGGACTGCAGAATGCCAGGCTTCCCTGTTCTTCACTGTCTCTCAGAGTTTGCTCAAACTCATGTCCATTGAATCTGTGATGCTATCTAACCATCTCATCTTCAGCCACCCTCTTCTCCTTTTGCTTTTAATCTTTCCCAACATCAGGGTCTTTTCCAATGAGTCAGCTCTTCTCATCAGATGGCCAGAGGACTGGAGCTTCGGCTTCAGCATCAGTCCTTCCAATGAATGTTCAGGGTTGATTTCCTTTACAATGGACTGATTTGATTTCCTTGATGTCCAAAGGACTCTCAAGAGTCTTCTACACCATCATTTGAAAGCATCAATTACTTGGGGTTCAGCATTCTTTATGGTCCAATTCTCATGTCTCTTCATGGCTACTGGGAAAGCCACACCTTTGGCAATATGGGCCTTTGTCAGCAAAGTGTTGTCGTTGCTTTTTAATATACTATCTAGGTTTGTCATAACTTTCCCTCCAAAGAGCAAGTGTCTTTTAATTTCCTGGCTGCATTCACTGTCCACAGTGTTTTTAGAGCCCAAGAAAATAAAATCTGTCACTACTTCCACTTTTCAGCCTTCTATTTGCAATGAAGTGATGGGATCAGATGCCATGATTTTAGTTTTTTGAATGTTGAATTTTAAACTAGCTTTTTCATTGTCCTCTTTCACCCTCATCAAGAGGCTCTTTAGTTCCTCTTCACTTTCTGTGATGAGAGTGGCATCAATTGCATATCTAAGGTTGTTAATATTTCTCCCAGCAATCTCGACTCCAGCTTGTGAACTCATCAACCCAGCACTTTGCTTGATGTACTCTGCATATAAGCTAAATAAAGAGGGTGATGATATACAGCTTTGATATACTGTTTTCTCAGTTTTCAGCCAATCACTTGTTCCATATAAGATTCTAACTGCTTTTTCTTGATCTACATATAAGTTTCTTATGAGACAGGTAAGGTGGTCTGGTATTCCCATCTCTAAGAGTTTTCCACAGTTTGTTGTGATCCTCACAGCCAAAGGCTTTAGCATGGTTAATGAAGCAGAAGTAGGTGCTTTTCTGGAATTCTCTTCCTTTCTTTACGATCCAGGGAAAGTTGGCAACCTAATCTCTGGTCCCTCTGCCTTTTCTAAACTCAGCTTAAATATATGGAATTCTCAGCTTACATACTGCTGAAGCCTAACTTAAAGGATTTTGTGCATAAACTTACCAGCATGTGAAATGAGTGCGATTTTATGGAAATTTGAACATTTTTGACATTGGCTTTCTTTGGGATTGGAGAAAAAAACTGACCTTTCCAGTCCTGTGGTCACTGCTGTATTTTCCAAATTTGCTGATATATTGAACCCAGCACTTTTACATCATCTTTTAGGATTTGAAATGGTTCATCTGGAATTCCATTACCACCACTAATTTTTTTATGTAGTAATATTTCCTAAGGCCCATTTGACTTCACATGCTAGGATGCCTGGCTCTGGGTGAGTGACCACACCATCATGATTATCCCTGTCATTAAGACCATTTTTACAAAGTTCTGTATATTCTTGCAATCTCTTCTCAATCTCTTTTGCCTCTGTTAAGTCTTTACTGTTTCTTTCCTTTATCATGGCTCATCCCTGCCTGAAATGTTCCCTTGATGTCTCCAGTTTTCTTGAGGAGATCCCTAGTCTTTCCCATTCTATTGTTTTCTTCTATTTCTTTGTATTGTTCATTTAAGAAGTTCTTATCTTTCTTTGCTATTCTCTGGAACTCTGCATCCACTTGGTATATTTTTTCCTTTCTCTCTTGCTTTTTTTTTTTTTCTCTTCTTCCCTCAGCTATTTATAAAGCCTCCTCAGATAACCACTTTGCCTTCTTACAGTTCTTTTTCTTTGGGATGGTTTTGGTCACTACTTCCTGTAAAATGTTAAGAACCTCTGTCCACAGTTCTTCAGGTAGTCTGTCTACCAAATCTAATCCCTTGAGTCTATTCTTCATCTCCACTTATAATCATAAGGAATTCAATTTAAGTTATACCTGAATGGTCTCGTTGTTTTCTCTATTTTCTTCAATTTCAGCCTAAATGTTACAATAAGGAGCTGATGATCTGAGCCACAGTCAGCCCCAAGTCTTGTTTTTGCTGTCTGTATAGAGTTCCTCCTTCTTTGGCTGCAAAGAATGCACTCAATTTGATTTTGGTATTGACCATTGGTGCAGTCCATGTGTAGAGCTGTCTCTTGTGTTTTTGGAAAAAGGTGTTTGATATGACAGATATGTTCTCTTGATAAAACTCTGTTATAGCATCTATTGACAGTGACAAGATACTGCTGCTAAGTCACTTCAGTCATGTCCAACTCATCATGTGTGACCCCATAGACGACAGTGCATCAGGCTCCTCTGTCCCTGGGATTCTCCAGGCAAGAATACTGGAATGGGTTGCCATTTCCTTCTCCAATGTATGCATA
The DNA here is from genome assembly GCF_042477335.2 of Ovis canadensis. Lineage (NCBI taxonomy): Eukaryota > Metazoa > Chordata > Mammalia > Artiodactyla > Bovidae > Ovis > Ovis canadensis. Next base: position 54,303,578 of record NC_091254.1, on the reverse strand, counting down.
CGTACTAAGTCACTGCAGCTGTGTCTGACTTTTTGTGACCTGATGGAATCTAGCCCACCTTCAGGACTACTCTGTCCATGGGATTCTCCAAGAAAAATACTGGAGTGGTTTGCCATGCCCTTTTCCAGGGAATCTTCCTGAGGAAGGGATCAAACTCATGTCTCTTACATCTCATGCATTGGCAGCTGGGTTCTTTACCATTAGTGCCATCTGAGAATCAGAGTTTTCTTAATGAACATCATTAACAATGATGCAAAGCTGTAATAGCATTTTGAGTAACGTCAATCTCTCCTTTACTTGCTCAGAAATCACTGAATTTGTGCCATGCTGGTAAAGCTGAAATGATCAACTGCAGCCTTCTTTGCTATTGAACTTGTCCTGGACATGACTTTGAACTCCATTGTACAGATCTGCATTAGAGGACATAGAATAATTGTGTTGCTCCTTTCTCTTATTTTTTCTTTTTTGTTTTGGAAAACAGATTTTTTAAAGCTAAATTATAAAATAACATTGTGTTATGGGAAATCCTGTTGCTTTCTACAAACCATTTAACCTTTAGTCTAATATAGATGTAACTTCATGATCTATAGTTGTTTTAAGGTATAGAGTTGAAACATCTCATATAATCTGTATGGAAAGTTTTATATGCTAGTTTATAGAATGCTAATAACTATAACCCAAAGTAACTTTTAATTGAGTTGACTTCTGTCTGAGCCATGAGCTGTTTATTGCCAGGATCTTATATTTTAATTGACTTTGACTTTAATTCAAATAAAACATTCTCTAAAGACAGAATGAGATTGAAGGGCTTCTGTTTGCTTTTTGTTGCACACATGCATGTGTATGTTTGTGTGTTTAATTGATCATTAGGTTTTTATTTTCACTTTGGAGACATTGTCATATTTTACCTCTTTAGGAAATATAGAAGACCCTATATGCAATTGTCCAGTTTTCACTATTAAAGAGATTAAATTCTTCAGACATACCATTAAACTAGGTTTGGGATTTAGGCCAGATGGCCTTGGCCCAGGACTTGTTGGAAGCACAAACTGAGTCTCATGATTGTCTTCTGCATGGGGTCTTTGCCATTGGCCTTGACTGTATCTCACCTCTCCTGTTAAATTACACTTCTAATAAAAATTCCTTCTCATCCCTCTCTACTTAGTGTGACAGTGTAATTTCTTCTTCCTCTCCATGGGGAGAGAGCAAATTAGCCAAGATTCTGTGGTCAAACTCTCTCTCCCACATTTTGTAAATAATGACTATTAACAACTGAGATAATTTATAGCATTAGGCATGAGTGTCATGAGATATCTGTTTGATCATGAGTTACTTTGTGTATATGCCTATAAAGCTTCAGCATGAAAGCCCTGGCTGTTGCTGCATTGGGGCTACATTGGAGAAACATCATAAGTATGTTATATATGAGGATGTGTTATGGCTACATTATGGTTATGTTGTGGCTGCTCCTATGGTGCTGCTTCAGCCAGGAATGAGGTTGTGTTATAGCTGCCATGCCAGCAAGGAGAGAATAAACATGTCTGCAGCTCCTATGACTCCTCACATCTCCTTCAAGCCTCTTAGGTCTCACCTTGCCTACCCTGGATTCAGCGAACAGTGTGAACAGTAAGACAATTGGTGCTGTGAACAGGATCAACAATACATTCTCTTTTGAAATTCTCTTTAGGCATTTCTTAAAAAGTAAATAAATAGGAGATAGGGTCAAAGGTATGATTATTTGGCTATCTGAGCTCTATTTTAAATTTGGAATGAAAAATTCTATTGGCCTCAGTGGAAGCATCCGTATCTTAATCCAACTTCACTTTCATCTCCTTTGTGGTTCCACATTTTACATTCTTGCTATGAAATATCATCTTTTATTTGGATCTGATTTTATCTTTCAATGCAACTACTACTTGTTAAATACAGCTTGTTGTTTGTATGTTGCCTTTCCTGAGTTGTATATTTATTTTCCAGTTTTACCTGTGTCTGGGCTTCCCTGGTAGCTCAGCGGGTAAAGAATCTGCCTGCAGTACAGAAGAACCCGGTTCAATTTCTGGATGGGGAAGATCCCCTCCTGGAGAAGAGATAGGCTACCCACTTCAGCATTCTTGGGGTCCCTGCTGGCTCAGGCAGTAAAAGAATCCACCTGCAATGTTGGAGGTATGGGTTCAATCCCTGGGTTGGGAAGATCATCTGAAGGAGAGCATGGCAACTCACTCTAGTGTTCTTGCCTGGAGAATCCCCATGGACAGAAGGAGCCTGGTGGGCTACAGCACATCCAGTGACAAAGAGTTAGACATGACTGAGTGACTAAGGCATGGGACATTTGAATTCTAGCCCTGTATCCTCAAAGGTAAACTCTTAGTCTGATTTCCATCATTTATAGCTCCTAGCAATTTTTTTTTCATTTTTTAAAGTGAGGGCACATATAAATTTATTAAATGAATAAAACAACCAAAAATGATCATTTAAGGAAACCTGGGCCTAAACTCTCAAAACTATATTATTGTAATCATTAATTTAAAGTAAGCTTTTAGCAAGACCTAAGAAAATAATTCCTTAACTTATGGGATACAATAAGAATAAAGTAAAACAATTTTATTTTAATAGGCTTAATTAGCTATTCCAGGTCAACCAATGGTGTTTTTATGAACTTATTCAGTAACTTCATAAGCAGCTCCAGCATCATCAACTGATGTTTACCAATGTCATGCTGGAAAAGGCAGAAAAGAGGAATTTTGAGTCTACCATGCAAGTTGGTTTGTAAATCAAACACGTGACCATACACAGCTGAAGAAGTACTGAAAAATATGGTCTCAGATGGGCAATAATTGCCAGCTACACCTTTATTATTATCAAATAAGCAGAGAACAAAACTTGTTGTACAATTACCAAGATCCACCTTGATCCCTTTAACACAGAGAAAAATATAATTTTTGGACAAGAGTATCAGGCTATGGTTTTTCCGGTAGTCATGTATGGATGTGAGAGTTGGACTTTACAGAAAGCTGAGTGACAGAGAATTGATGCTCTTGAAGAGTGGAATGGAGAAGACTCTTGAGAGTCCCTTGGACTGCAAGGAGATCCAACCAGTCAATCCTAAAGGAAATCAATCCTAAATGTTCATTAGAAGGACTGATGCTGAAGCTGAAACTCCAATACTTTGGCCACCTGATGTGACAAACTGACTAATTTGAAAAGACACTGATGCTGGGAAAGATTGCAGACAGGCAGGAAGAGAAGGGGACAACAGAGTATGAGATGGTTGGAGAGCATCACTGACTTGATGGACATGAGTTTGAGCAAGTTCCAAGAGTTGGTGATGGACAGGGAAGCCTGGTGTGCTGCAGTCCATGGGGTCACAAAGAGTCGGACACAACTGAGTGACTGAAATGAACTGAACTGATCAGGTTTAAAACTGAATCTTAGAAACATAAAGATTGGAATTGACAGTCCCATTACCTGCAGCTGATATGGTTCATTCTGGTATGCATCAAAGATACTTCTGCAAAACACCTGTTGACCTCCTTGATAGTAACATCTGAGGTTATGGATCTTTTATCTTTCTGTTATCTTTAATAATGAACAATGGTGAATCATAGAATAGAATTCTTAAAATTGTTTATATTGTTCAGACTTTATAAAATTGTATGATAGGCACTTTAATAAGGTAACTCATGGATGACAAAAATATCCATTTATCTTAATCTTCTTCATAATACACTTGATTGTTCATTGCTCTAATATGCTACAATTTGGCAAGCATGTTCATATTCATCTTACTTATATTCCTCATCATGTTTAAATATACTAATTCTGAACTTACAAACAGTTTCTTTTTAAGCATTTATTATACTGCTTTACCCACAATAGGCATTTAATTAAATTATGAGTATGTAGATCTAAATCTAATTTTAGGCTACTTTAATTTTAGCCATATCTTCACTCCCTCGAGTAATGTAGCTGTTTACTCCAGCCTTCTGCAGGTCCATGGTATTAATCAAGATATGACCACATATACTCAGCACTTGTTATTAATAAGGTACCCTGCTGAGAACTCCAAGGGGTGCAAAAGATTTTGACATGTACAGAGAGCCACGAAAGTGCAGAGGCCTCCTGTTCCATAGTCACTGGGACAAAGCCCTGGAGAATTTCTCTGTATGTGTTGATTTCTCATTAGTTGTAATTTTCCCCTTGTGCTCTTTTACTTTTTTGTTCATCTTTATTTTCCTGGGCATTTCCAAATCTAGGGCATATACTTTTTATTTCCTCAGTTGATAGATTTATAAGATTCCTCTTCTGCATTCTCCAATACATTAGACTCCCTGATTTCAGTTGGTTTTATAGTTCTTTTAGAATATACTTACTATGGATTTCAGAAAATCAAAAATGCTTTTTCACAATAAAGAAAGTTAAGCAAGAGGAATCTGCAAAGCAGTGGACACCTATTTTTTGTCACAAAAATACTTATCCCTTTATTTAGCAAAGTGTTATACAATACAGTGGAAAGATGAGTTTTAATGCCAAAAATTCTTTTTTATTCCAAACTCCAATACGTTATTTCAACTGAACAGACATATACTGCCTACCTATGAAATGTCAGTCAGTCTCTTAACTAAGTTCTGTAGGTTCATAAAAGAATAAGACAGTCCTGGCTCTCAAAAAATATTTATAATCTGCTATCTCTGTGGTATAGTTGATCTAGTAAATATGTATAGATGCTAATTTCCTTCTGTATATGAATGGGAGTATATCTGCCTCTTGAGATTATTAGGAGAAATCAAATGATTTTATTCAACTCTAATTGTAAAATATGAGATGTTATGTTACTACTCTGGCATCAGCAAATTTTTGGTCCTAAAATTAAAGTATTTAAAAATTTTAACATTAGAGCTTCATTAGAGATTATTTGAATATTAACTTCTCATAGAATGAAAAAAAGCTAAACATCCCCAAAGCACATTGCAAGCTTGAGATAAGTAATTTCTTGCAAATCCCTTCCACATTGTAACAATGCATGTAATTCATTCATCATTGATAAAGTTTCTTCATATAAAATAAATTCTATACATATATGTATTGTATATAAATTTCAACATGTGTGCATGCACGCTAAGTCACTTCAGTCTCGTCTTACTATTTGCAACTCTATGAACTGCAGCCTGGTTTCCCTGTCCTTCACTATCTCCTGCAGTTTGCTCAAATTCATGTCCATTGAGTCGATGATGCCACCTAACCATCTCAGTCTCTGTCACTTCCTTCTCCTCTTGCCCTCAATCTTTCCCAGCATCAGGGTCTTTTCCAATGAGTCAACTCTGTATCAGGTGGCCAAAGTAAGGGAGCTTCAGCTTCATCAACCATGCTTCCAGTGAAGTTTGATTTCCTTTAGGATTAACTAGTCTGCTCTCCTTGCTGTCCAAGGGATTCTAAAGAGTCTTCTCTAGCACCAAGTACTTTCTTGGTTAGTACTTTTCACAAATAAAATAAGACAATGAATTACCAACATGATTTATGGTTTTAATCTAGAAAGAGCTATTCATTTTAGTTTTGAAAATAAATTATTGATATCTTTTTACTTATATCAGTTTCATCTGGTTAATGCATTTATTACATAATTAGGCACCAGCATCATGCTTCCTTAGGAATTCTCAAGAATTCAGAATTCCTATAGCATATATAGATTAAGTATGCTGCTGCTGCTGCTGCTGCTAAGTCGCTTCACTCGTGTCCGATTCTGTGCGACCCAGTAGACAGCAGCCCACCAGGCTCCTCCATCCCTGGGACTCTCCAGGCAAGAATACTGGAGTGGGTTGCCATTTCCTTATTGAATGCATGAAAGTGGAAAGTGAAAAGTGAAAGTGAAGTCGCTCAGTCATATCTGACTCTTAGCGACCACATGGACTGTAGCCTACCAGGCTCCTCTTTCCTTGGGATTTTCCAGGCAAGAGTACTGGAGTGGGTTGCCATTTCCTTCTCCAAGATTAAGTACACAATGACATATTTTTCTCTTCATAAATGTGTATTGAAAGCTTGGACTACAAGATTTGCTTCAGAAGTGAGTTGACCCTTTCCTTGCCACAGCAATGTCTGCTCACTCACACACATCCATACAACACTTCCAGCAAAAAGCATGATGGAAAAGTCAGAAAGCTGCTCAATGAAGAAAGAGAAGTTCAGGAAGAAATGGAGGACAACAGCATAATATTGGAAATTAGAAGGAAAAATAATAATTAATGAATTTCTATGACAAAAATATGAAAATCTTTGTTCACAATTTTAATTTGTCCCCATGTGTGTTTTTGGCAGTTTTGATTGCCTGGGTGTCTTATGTCTAAACAAATTATGGCGTATTTTGTGCTTTTCTGCCACACTGGTTAAAGCACTAAGATAGTATCATTTATTTAGAATGGTTAAGCAGTGTTGAGCTTTGGGTCAATGCATTAAATTTTTTAATATGTAGAGCTGATTTGAAAGTGGGAATATTGTCAGCACAAGTGAAGTAGGGAGAATGGAACAGACAGATGGCTCTGTTCACCCTCCAGTCAGGGTCCTATGAGCCAGTTTTCTTAATTGGATGACATCTCCCCATTAATTTTTATTTTAAGTGGAGCATTCTTCGAGCAAAATTGTACTGAGAACCAACTAAAGGATTTGGGAATATAGATATGAATCTGTATCATGTTTTTCTTCTTATCAGTTCTCATTCGAGATTTCTTTGTTAATTTCTTTAGTGTTCATTGTCACCAGTACCAGACCATAAGTTCTAAATTCCACTGTTCACTGCACACCTGCCAGCAGATCACCAAGTTCAAGAGTGAAAGCAAGAGTAGAGCTGTGGTAGCCAGTGTACACATGTGGCTTTTAAAATGTAAATTAGTTAAAAGAATTTAAATTAGTTAAATAAATTAAACATTTGGTTCCTCAGCTGTACTTGCAATAAATCAACTGTTAAATAGGCACAAGAAGCTGGTGGCTACCATACCAGGCAGTGCAGGAATATGTCCATGATTACGTTGAAAACAGGACAATGCTGCTTTAGAATGAATAACATTTCAGTTGCTTGCTTTTAAGAGATTGCTACCATACTCCAGAATTGTTAACATACCATAGAATTGTGCAAATCATGCATTACTGGTATATGAACTTAGTGAGATTTTGTTTTTTACAGTAAGGGCAAGAGATTTTAATAATGGAAGGATTTTTTAAGCTTGTTTTTGTTGTCCTTTTTGATTAGCTTAAAAAAGTGAATCACTGTTACTTTATGACTTGACATTTAAAAACTTAGATTTATATATTACAAACCTTGCTCACTTCTCCCAGAGAAAATTTCTCTTTGAAGTCATTGGGAGATCCAAACAGTAACAGGAGATAGAAGAATTGTGCCTGGGGCAAAACATCATTCCTTTTCATGGGTCTATAAAATGAAATAAAGTATATTTGATTAATTGCCAGTCTATTTGCTCTGCTTCAGAACTTGCAAGGTACCTATGTTATTATGAAATATAGATGCTAAGGAAAACTGCAGTCCCTGAAGAAGGGGTGGGAATGTTAGAAGGCAGAGGAGATAACTTAGTAAAAACATAAAGGAAAAGGATTAGAATGCCTGGTCTATTGTTAGCTGTTATAAGCTGGTGTTTTATGCAGAACTGAAGTGTTCCTTGTATTTCTGCTAGTTCCTGTTTTTCTTCATGAATGAGTACTCATTCAATACAAATGCTATACAATACACTTAGATGTAAAACACATCATCCAGCCTCCAAACGTTCCAATGTTATTTTGTTATTAATACTACAGACACTCCTGCTTGCTTTTGCTAATCTTTACAGATACAATTATGCTCATTTAATTTTCATATTTATTCTGAAATTTAATTTCTGAGCCTCCTTATTTTTATATTGAGTAAAACGTTTAGATTTAAAAAAAACTAAATATATACTTTTTGTTTTAATGGGTTAATTTCAGCTGATTATATTTGTCATCTTTTGTTATAATAGATGTTCCTTGGCATTTTAACTTATGCTTTTATGATTTCTCTTTTCTTTCTTTTTACAGTGATGGATTTTGGGGGATGGGGGTTATGGCATTTTATTGTCATGAAAACAAAGGCAGCTTCAAAGATCGGAGGGTGTAGAGAGATGCAGAAAGCACTTCCTAGTTTAGGCCTCTTTTACACAATGAGGAGATGCTTTCTCTGCCCCTCCAGGCCTTCCATTAGCAGTGACAGGGCAATAGGCCACTTTTATTGCCCTGATGCAAGCTTGGGGAGTTAAGCCCTCTATCAGAAAGTCCCACAGCATAGGTTCTACCTCCCCATGCCCTCTGCTCTATTTGCAAACACCCACAGTAAAATAAGACATATATAGGTGTTTAAAAGCTATCTCTTCTCTGAAAGGATAGTACAGCCTCACCTGATTTAAAAGAGAATGTGCTTTGATTTTGACTATGGACTGAGGAAAAGATATACATAGCACTGTGTCTCAGCTCCTGGCCTGTAAACACTGCACTTATCTGCAAGGCTGAGAAAGCTTCCCTGCCCCCTTTGTATAACCTCTTATAGACGTCAACACAAAGGACAAGATACAGAATAGGGCAACATGCATATGAATGCTTTTACACTGGCTCTAGAAGACTAGAAGTTGTCCCTGGCTCACAGGCAGTACCATGCTTGGTGCGGTGTTGGGAGGGGTAATCTCAGCCAAACTAGAACAAGGGAGGTATTAGAGAATATCAGGCTGAAGAAGAAGGCAGGACAGTGACAGTCTCTCACTCTCCTCCTTACACACACATGCACACAGAGGTTTTCCATTGTGAAGGCACAGAACAGTTGCAGGGATCTCAGTGTAGTGGTGGGCTCTTCCTCTTTCCCACAGAGCCAAGCCTTGGTGGGGAGGTCTGTCCAGTCCTTGAGTAAGAGGCAAGGTTTGTTAGGAAAGACAGCTGAAAGAAGCCCAACTGGGGACAGAAGAGGAGGCCATGTAAGAGATTCTCTGTTGTTTATCTTATCTTTTAGTGTGTAATTTATTTAAAATGTTGATTAATATTTCCACCTTTTGTTTTATATCACCATTTTATGTTCCAACAAACTGATGAATTTGTTCAGGACTGATTTCATGGATGTGTGATCCAGGCAGTTGCCCAGAACCCCACATGCGGAGGAATTCTATGCTTGTTTTAATGCTCAGGTGTTGCCATCTTGGAATTCTTAATACTTTTGAACAAAGGGCCCCGTATTCTGCAATGGGATCTGCGAATTATATAGCCAGTCCTGATTTGTCTTACCTGGGCTTCCCTGAGGGCTCAGTGGTAAACAATCCTCCTGCCAGTGCAGGAGACAAAGGTTCAATCCTTGGGTTGGGAAGATGCCCTGGAAAAGGAAATGGCAGCCCACTCCAGTATTCTTGCCTGGGTAGTCCCATGGACAGAGGAGCATGGAGGGCTACAAAGAGTCTGGCATGACTTAGTGACTAAACAACACAGAACAATAAAATTTACCAGATTAGTCTCAGAGGCATCTTTTGTTTCTCCCTGCTCAACTTCTATTTTTGATCTGTTCTTAAGCATTCTCTATTTACTTCCTAAATACTTTATATATCTAATTGCCTCCATCCTTCTCGCCACTTCTTTACATCAGGACAACATAAACTCCCACATAGACCATTGTGTATATAATGCATAAATATATGCACACACAGAGAGACAGATTGACAAAATGATTTTCATTGTACTGACACAGTTTTGTGCTTATTTTGGCAGGGCATTTTTGTTGTAGAATCTAGAACTAACATGGAAGTGATGGGTCAGTGTCTGGTGTCTGTGATTCTGGAGTAGATTTATTCCTTAGTTCATTTATGTTTCTAAAGCATAACTTAAATCAGAGGATTGCTCGCAACTGCAACCTAGAGGCATGTATTGTAAGGGATAGGAGGCCAACTTCCAGTATAGACATTAACCCCGAGTTTAGGTATTTTGCATATTCACCTTAAAATATGTTAGAGACATTTTCTAAACTCTGGTATTGAAATGGGAAAGATAATATTGTACTGTGTTTAATATGACTGATTTTGGAATTAAATTGAATTGCAATGGTGCCAACCTTTCTTAATATGATTATATCCTTGGCACCTAAATTACAGTTTTCTCATGTGCAAAATCAAATTGTAATGTGTATGTAATAGTGGCTTTCTAAAGGTAAAAAAATATAATTGATGGATGGTAAGTGCTTCATAGATGATTGTTGATTATGTTGTAGTATTTGTTGTTATTGCTCCTGGGGTGGGTGCAGGAGGGTGCAGGTGGATTTGATCTTCCTAGCATCACAGCTGTTGATTGTCAAAAATACCAGCAGAACTTAAAACAGGTATATTTGTTATATACTGCAGATGTCACTAGGGTGCTCCCCACACCCATATCATATTATTAGTGGATAATGGCATTTAGAAGATGAAATTCTATGTGCTGCTAAAGAGTCAGTTATCTAGATGAGGGGCTCATCTACCTGTGTTTAAAAGGGTGTCCATCCTCTATGTTTTGATGATGATGACTATAAATGAGAGTCTAGCATTTCATCAGCAATAGTACAATTTTTATCACTGGTTTCCACTTCTAGAAAATTATCTTAGCGATAACTTGAACAGTCTGAGTAGTTTCAGAATGGGAAAAAGTTCTGAACCTCGCTTAACTACTGTGCATTCAACAGCTTCAAGAATGAATTTGACTTTTGACAACAGCATAAACCAATTGAAACAAAATAAAATTGATCTCATTAAAGTTGTCCAAGCAAAAAGAAACCTAATTCTAAAAGAGTCCATATATTGTTATTGGTTTAGGTCGCTATAATTCCTAACAGCTGTTTAAATCATTAGGATAAGCCTTATCAATGTATAATCAGCACTCTAAAGCTAACTTTCCTCTAAAATATAAATTCACAATTTGGGGTAGATCAGCAGTTCAAGTTTTTTTGCTTGGATGTGCATGTTCAATACCAAAGAAACCAAAATATGAAGGTCTAATGAACTGGTTTTAATAGTTTTCTTACCTTCTTAAATGTTTTCATTTTAACTGGTTATACCACACTATTTCCTGAACTGCATTGAAAAGTTCACAGTATCAGTGCTAATGGTCTCTTTCTAATTACTGCATAATGAACAAGGTCTGACAGTGCAGTTTGGAGGTTAGACACCACAATTAGTGATTATCTTCATATTTTTATGAAGCAGAAAAATCTTATCTTCCATTCTAATATGGAAATTACACATGTACACATGTGCTTCATTATATGTGTGTATAAATGCTTGTAAATTGTACCTTTAGAATATTTCATTTAGATTATACATATATACAAACACACACTGGAGAAAAAACACTGCTAAATAATTAAATTCTCAATTTTTTTGTCAAAAGCTTCATTTCCCGTTTAATATATTCTCTCACAAGTATATCTAGCACTGACGGATCATCTCTTTCTCTCCAGGGTGCAGTGTGATCATATACATATGATCACAATAAAAAATACTCTAATGAAAAGCATTAGGATGATGTCATATATATAATAGACTTGGGCATCCTGTTTTTCAGTATAAATACATGGTTCTGCATAAAATTTTTATAATATTGTTTTTACACTTTGATATTTAGAAGGGAAATGAGCAAGTATTCTACCAAACTATGTAAGTCGGGGAGGAGGGACAATATTTAGTAATTCTAAGCAATTATCATATAAACTGTCAAACATCATAATAACTGTTACTTCTAATGCTGGTTCTCTAAAACACAGATAATCTTTTACCAAAGTAATTTAAAAAAAATTAATGTGGGTTTGGTTATACACATTTTAATTTGCCTTTCTGGAGTGAAAATATTGCTATTTATTTTTAAAGAAGTTTTATGCCAAACCACCTTATTAAAAGAAGAATAGAGGAAATAATAACTTTTAGGAAAATGACTCTATGTATATTTGATATAAATTAATATACTTATATTCATATTTCTCAGAATTTCATTTTAGGAATTTCAGGTGAATTTCTGTGACTGTTTGCTTTGGAGACATTTTATTAGATGGCAAAACCCCTTTCTTATTCATTTTCTGTTATCCCTATGTCTCCTTATTCTGTTTATTATTTATTCTATTAATTATTATTACTAAAATTAAAGTTTGCATTCATATTTGAACATTCTTTTCCTTCCTCCTAATAACATTGCCTTATAGTCAAGTGTTAATTAGCAGAGTACAATACAAATATTCTCATTATATTCTTTGTAATTTTAAGTTAAATGAATAGACAAATGAGAGATATGTAAAAGATAAACATAAAGCCAAATGAATGGACACAGAATGAAGTAAGAAAAAATGATTCAACTGAATATATCATTGTGTTGGGAAAAATGGCAGGAATGAATCAGTAGTATTTCTGAGAGGAGAAAAGATGAATAAAGATGAAGAAAAAACATTTAAATTTTATAAAGAGGAGGCAATTGGGAGCCAGTGAAAGGATCTAGCAGGGTAGTAATGTGCTGAGCAAAGTAAAAATGTTCTCCATATTGGCAAATCTCAACCATTTCTTGCTGTGATAATTAATCAGACGACTACACACTAGCCACTCACCTGCTTTGAAACACAAATTTTCCTTTATGTGCACAAAAAATTACCCTTTCATGCATACATAAAAAATATATACAATTTCTCCAAGGGATGGAGGAGATGTTAGATATATGCCTTGAAGGAAATAATTATTATTAATTTAAGATTAACCTAATATAGATAAACTGTTAGCATTTCTGTTTTCTCTAAACACAGCCATGTGAGGACATAAGGCTGTCAGTGTGTTGGTGGAAGCTCTCCCACTGGTCCCAACAGCTGCTGAAATCACAAATATTACAATCCTATTAATTCAACATGAAAAAATCATTAGCATTGTACTGAAGTGTTGGAACCAGCTCACTCCTGCTTGGCTGATCTCTCAAGTCAGGTTAGGAAATCTGCTCAGGATCAATTTACTCTGTTAAATAAAGCCTATCATTTGGGTCACATTTTGTGGAGGTGTTCCTTTGCTTGTCTATGATCAATTTAATTTAGGAAAGAAATTGAGAATTAGGAACTTGAGGGGAGGGGCTTTCTTTCTGTTATGGATCTCTTCAGATATATACTTAAAAACTATAAAATTTTTAAATCAGTAAGAAAGCATGACACTGTTATCATCAAGAGTAATAATAATTAACAATTATTTAACCCTCATTAAATGGAAAGCCTTGGTCTAATCACTGAAGATTTGTTAACCCTCTTGGTTAACATGTCCTTATGGATTAGGTACTATTATTCCCATTCTCCAAACGAGGAAAACTAAGACACAGAGAGAAGTCAATTACTTAAAATAATATATCTTATAAATCATGGAGCCTGAATTTGAATTCAGACAGTCTGGCTGTTGAGTATATATATTCACTGTATATAGCTGAAGGTAAAAAATAAAACAAAAGAAAAAGTGAAAATAAACCAAAACCTTTTTACTACAAGATATTTACAAGCAACCTCATTTTATTTCTGTAAGTGAGGTAGTGGTTAGTAAATGCCAAAACTATTATGAGTCTGAGACATCAGATTTATAAAAGTCAACACGACACTGGTTCAAGTGGGACTAGAAGCTTTATTTCCTTTAAGTCTAAGTCTGTCTATATTTACCTTGGAAGAATAACATATTGAACAGAACATGACTGTTTATATCTGAGTTTCTTCCTTGTATTTATGTTGCAGATAGTAAGGGATAGGGGGGATAATATGATAAAGGTTAATTCTGCTATACAGCATCTGTTTACTATATAAAGTAAAAGGATGACACACTTGACTTTATGTGTAATTAAGTTTTAGTAGTAAATCCTGTGTGAACATGTGCTGTCTGTGATGGATGTTGGAAGTCTAACACAATTATAATGTTCAGTAGGAGATTTGTTGCATACCTTTTATTAGTCATGGGTGTCTCTAAATATAGTGATTCACTGGTAATCCTGATTAACCTCTATTTCAGAGTAATGCTTTAGAGTCCATATTCATAGTTTAGGACATTTAAGTCAAATATAGAAAATGCCTATCCTCATTTCCTTTCTCTCATACTTTTTTTTTTTTTTGGTCTCTGTTTCTTATGAAAAATGAAAGTGAAAGTTTGTCAGTCATGTCCAATTCTTTGCAACCCCTATACAGACCATGGAGTTTTCCAGGTCAGAATACTGGAGTGGGTAGCCTATCCCTTCTCCAGAAGATCTTCCTGACACAGGAATCCAACAGGGTCTTCTGCATTGCATGTGGATTCTTTATCAACTGAGCTATCAGAGAAGCCCTCTTATGGACATGTCTATTTTCCCAGCTGACTTGAAGTCACATTAATGGCAGACATTATGTCTTTTTATTTTTTTAACAATTTACTTATTTATTTTAACTGGAGGCTAATTACTTTACAATATTGTGGTGATTTTTGTCATACATTGACATGAATCAGCCAGCAGTGTACATGTGTCCCCCATCCTGGACCTCCCTCCTACTCCATCCCTATGGGTTTTCCCAGAGCACCAGCTTTGAGTGCCCTTCATGCATCGAACTTACACTGGTCATCTATTTTACATATAGTAATACACATGTTTCAGTGCTGTTCTCTCAAATCATCCCACCCTCACCTTCTTTCACAGATTTCAAAATTTGTTCTTTGCATCTATGCTTTTTTTTTTCTGTCTTGCATATAGAGTTGTAGTTACCATCTTTCTAAATTCCATATATATGCTTTAATATACTGTATTGGTGTTTCTCTTTCTGACTTACTTCACTTTGTATAATAGGCTCCAGTTTCATCCACCCCATTAGAACTGACTCAGATACTTTATTTTTTATAGCTGAATGATATTCCATTGTGTATATGTACCACAACTTCCTTATCCATTCATCTGCCAATGTACATCTAGGTTGCTTCCATGTCCTAGCTATTGTAAACAGCGCTGCAATGAGCACTGGGGTACATGTGTCTCTTTCACTTCTGGTTTCCTCCATGTATATACCTAGCAGTGGGATTGCTGAGTCATAGGGCAGTCCTATTTCCAGTTTTTAAAGGAATTTCCACACTGTTCTCCATAGTGACTGTACTAGTTTGCATTTTCACCAGCAGTGTGATTCCCTTTTCTTCACACCCTCTACAGCATCTATTGCTTATAGACTTTTTGATGGCAGCCATTCTGACTGGTGTGAGATGGTACCTCATTGTGGTTTTCATTTGCATTTCTGTGATAATGAGTGATGTTGAAGATCCTTTCATGTGTTTGTTAGCCATCTGTATGTCTTCTGGGTATTTATTTTTCTGGTATTGATTTTCATGAGCTGCTTATATATTTTGGAGATTAATTCTTTGTCAGTTGCTTCATTTGCTATTATTTTCTCCCATTCTGAAGTCTGACTTTTCACCTTGCTTATAGTTTCCTTCATTGTGTAAAAGCCTTTAATTAGGTCCCGTTTGTTTATTTTTGTGTTTATTTCCATTACTCTGGGAAGTGGGTCATAGAGGATTTTGCTGTGGTTTATGTCAGACAGCGTTCTGCCTATGTTTTCCTCTAAGAGGTTTATAGTTTCTGGTCTTCCCTTTAGATCTTTAATCTATTTTGAGTTTGTGTGTATGTGTGTCTGTGTGTGTGTGGTGTTAGTGCTCTAGTTTCATTCTTTTACAGGTGGTCGACCAGTTCTCCCAGCATCACTTGTTAAAGTGATTGTCTTTTCTCCATTGTTTGTTTTTGCCTTCTTTGTTAAAGATAAGGTGTCCATAGTGAAGTTGCTCAGTAGTGTCTGACTCTTTGCAACCCCATGGACTGTAGCCCTCCAGGCTCTTCCATCCATGGGATTTTCCAGGCAAGAATACTAGAGTGGGTTGCCATTTCCTTCTCCAGGAGATCTTCTCACCTCAGGGATTGAACCCAGGTCTCCTGCATTGTAGGCAGACTCTTTACTGTCTGAGCCACCAAGGAAGTCACAAGGTGTCCGTAGATTTGTGGATTTATCTCTGGGCTTTTCTATTTCATTCCATTGATCTATATGTCTGTCTTTGTGCCAATACCATAGTGTCTTGATGATTATGGATTTGTGTATAGTCTGAAATCAGCCAGGTTGATACCTCCAGTTCCACTCTTCTTTCTCAAGATTGATTTGGTTATTAGAGTTTTTTTGTGTTTCCATACAAATTGTGAAATTATTTTTTCTAGTTCTGTGAAAAATACTGTTGGTAGCTTTATAGGGGTCATGCTGAATCTATAGATTGCCCTGGGTAGTATACTCATTTTCACTCTATTGGTTCTTCTAATCCATGGAAAAGACTTTGATGCTGGGAGGGATTGGGGGCAGGAGGAGAAGGGGACAACAGAGGATGAGATGGCTGGATGGCATCACTGACTCGATGTACATGAGTCTGAGTGAACTCCGGGAGTTGGTGATGGACAGGGAGGCCTGGCGTGCTGCGATTCATGGGGTCGCAAAGAGTTGGACACGACTGAGCGACTGAACTGAACTGAATCCATGAACCTGGCATATTTCTCCATCTATTTGTGTCATCTTTGATTTTTTTCATCAGTGTTTTATAGTTTTCTATATATGGGTCTTTTGTTTCTTTAGCTAAATTTATCCCTAAGTATTTTATTCTTTTCATTGCAAGGGTGAATGGGATTGTTTCCTTAATTTATCTTTCTATTTTCTCATTGTTAGTGTATAGGAATGCAAGGGATTTCTGTGTATTAATTTTATATGCTGTAATTTTTATTATATTCGTAGATTAACTCTAGTAATTTTCTGGTAATGTCTTTAGAGTTTTCTATGTAGAGGATCATGTCATCTGCAAACAGTGAGAGTTTTACTTCTTCTTTTCCAATCTGGATTATTTTTATTACTTTTTCTTCTCTGATTGCCGTGGTTAGGACTTCAAAAACTGTGTTGAACAGTGGTGGGCACACTTGTCTTGTTCCTGATTTTAGAAGAAATGCTTTCAAGTTTTTGCCAGTTAGGATAATGTTTGCTGTGGGTTTATCATATATGGCTTTAATTATGTTGAGGTATATTCCTTCTATGCCTGATTTCTGGAGAGTTTTGATCATAAACTGGTGTTGGATTTTGTCAAAGGCTTTCTCTACATCTATTGAGATAATCATATGGTTTTTATCTTTCAATTTGTTAATATGGTGTATCACATTGATTGATTTGCAAATATAGAAGAATCCTTGCATACCTTGGATAAAGCCTACTTGGTAATGATGTATAATCTTTTTTAATGTGTTGTTGGACTCTGCTAGAATTTTGTAGAGGAGTTTTGCATCTATGTTCATCAGTGATATTGGCCTATAGTTTTATTTTCTTGTGGCATCTTTGTCTGGTTTTGATGTTAAGGTGATGGTGGCCTCATAGAATGAGTTTGGGAGTTTATCTTCCTCTACAATTTTCTGGAAGAGTTTGAGTAGGATAGGTGTTAGCTGGTCTTTAAATTTTTGGTAGAATTCACTTGTGAAGCCAACTGGTTCTGGGCTTTTGTTGTTGGAAGATTTTTTATTGCAGTTTTGACTTCCATTTTTGTGATGAGTCTATTAAGATTTTCTGTTTCTTCCTAGTTCAGTTTTGGAAGGTTATATGTTTCTAAGAATTTGTCCATTTCTTCCAAGTTGTCTATTTTATTGATATAATTACTCATAATAGTCTCATGATCTTTTGTATTTCTCTGTTTTCTGTTGTAATTTCTCCATTTTTATTTCTACTTTTATTGTTTTGATTCTTCTTTTTTTTCTTGATGTGATGATTCTGGCTAATGGTTTGTATGTTTTATTTATCTTCTCAAAAAAACAGCTTTTATATTGTTGATTTTTGCTATAGTCTCCTTCGTTTCTTTTTCAATTATTTCTACTCTGATTTTTATGATTTCTTTCTTTTTACTAACTTTGGGGTTCTGTTATTCCCTTTCTAGTTGCTTTAGGTGTAAAGTTAGTTTTTTTTTTTTCTCTCTTGTTTCTTGAGGTAGGCCTGTATTGCTATGAACCTCTCTATTAGCATTGCTTTTACTGAATCCCATAGGTTTGGTGTTGTCATATTTTCATTTTCACTTGTTTCTGTGCATATTTTTATTTCCTGTTTGATTTCTTCCATGATCTATTGGTTATTCAGAAGTGTGTTGTTTATCCTACATATGTTTGTATTTTTAATAGGTTTTTTTTTTTTTCCCCTTTGGTTGACATCTAATCTTACTGCATTGTGATCAGAAAAGATGTGTGAAATGATCTCTCTCTCTCTCTCTTTTTGTTTTTCTTTTCTTTTTATTTTTTCAAGGCGACATTTATGGCCCAGGATGTGATCTATCCTGGTGAATGTTCTGTGTGCACTTGAAAAAAAGGTGAAATCCATTGTTTGGGGGGTGAAATGCCCTATAGATATCAATTAGGTCTAACTGGTCCATTGTATTACTTAAAGCTTGTGTTTCCTTGCTAATTTTCTGTTTTGTTGATCTATCCATAGATGTGAGTATGGTATTAAGTTCAGTTCAGTCCCTAAGTTGTGCCCAACTCTTTGAGGCCCCGTGGACTGCAGCATACCAGGCTTCACTATCCATCACCAACTCCTGGAGTTTACTCAAACTCATGTCCATTGAGTCAGTGATGCCATCCAACCATCTCATCCTCTGTTGTGTACTGTTAATTTCCCTTTTCATACTTGTTAAAATTTGCCTTGCATTTTGAGGTGTTGGGTGCATATATATTTGCAATTATAATATTGTCTTCTTGGATTGATCCTTTGGTCATGCGTAGTGTCCTTCTCGAGATGGTGATGGTACTCCACTCTAGGACTCTTGCCTGGAAAATCCAATGGACAGAGGAGCCTGGTAGGCTGCAGTCCATGGGGTCGTGAAGAGTCAGACACGACTGAACAACTTCACTTTCACTTTTCACTTTCATGCATTGGAGAAGTAAATGGCAACCCACTCCAGTGTTCTTGCCTGGAGAATCCCAGGGATAGGGAATCCTGGTGGGCTGCCGTCTATGGGGTCACACAAAGTTGGACATGACTGAAGCGACTTAGCAGAAGCAGCAGCAGTAGCAGTGTCCTTCTGTGTCTCTTATTGTGGTCTTTATTTCAAAGTCTATTTTATCTGATATGAGTATTGCTACTCCTGCTTTCTTATGGTCTCTGCATGAAATATCTTTTTCTAGTCCTTCACTTTCAGTCTGTGTGTGTCCCTAGGTTTGAGATAGGTCTCTTGTAGACAGCATATTTAGGGGTCCTGTTTTTTAATCTATTTGGCCAGTCTTTGTCTTTTGGTTGGAGCATTTAACCCATTTACATTTAAGGTAATTGTTGATGTGTATGGTCCTATTACCATTTGCATTGTTTTTTTGGGTTCATTCTTATAAACTGTTTCTGTGTTTCTTATCTAGAGAAAATCCTTAAGCATTTGTTGAAAAGCTGGTTTGGTGGTGCTGAATTCTCTCAGCTTTTGCTTGTCTATAAAACTTTTGATTTCTCCTTTATATCTGAATGAGATCCTTGATGAGTAGAGTGACCTTGGTTATAGGTTTTTCTTTTTCATCACTTTAGGTAAGTCCTGCCATTCCCTTCTTGCCTGAAGAGTTTCTATTGAAAGATCAGTTGTTATCCTTATGGGGATCCCCTGTGTGTTATTTGTTGCTTTTCCCTTGTTGCTTTCAATACTTGCTGTTTGTGTTTGATCTTTCTTAGTTTGATTAATATGTGTCTTGGGATGTTTCACCTTGGGTTTATCCTGTTTGAGGCTCTCTGGGTTTCTCTAACTTGGGTGGCTAGCTCTTTCTCCCTTTTAGGGACGTTATCAACTGTTATCTCCTCAAGTACAAGTATTTACTTTTTGTCTTCTTCTGGGACAACTATGATTCTAATCTCATGATTTATTTTTTGGTCTCTTTCCTTACAGATTTTTAAAATTACTTTTTGTTTCTTTCCTTACATATTTTTTAAATTATAAAATTATTTAAAAGGTAATAAAAATAAGATAAAATAACTATCTGGTTAAAACAATGAAACAGAGCATGATAAAATTGTATCTGTTAAATTGCTTAATCCTAAGAGAAGTCATATTATGACTTGAAAATTTCTGGGTGTTCTTTCAAGTTATTTCTGAACCATCATGTAGCCTTAATATGCTTAATGTATAGATCCTTCTCAAGAAATAAATGCATTGCCCTTAAATAAAGCCTTAAATATTCTCATGCATACCTCTCCTAAAAGTAAATAGTGATCACCAAGAAAACACCCTGTTAATTGTTCTAAGATAGACATGTTTAAGATGGTACTTAGAGATGTGAATATTGCAGAATCCATGAACTTGTGACATTGATTACAAAAGAGTATGTACATCTCAGTTTGAGAGCAGAAAAGCTATTTAAGAGACATGGAGACTGGACAACTGTGTCCAGGCTAAATTTATCTATTTTGTATTAATATAAATCAAAATAGGAAATCAAAGAAAACCAAATACAAGCAAATATGTGTTTTTCTATGGCAAAGAGTAATAAGAAAGGAACAAATAAGTATATTTTTAAAATTTCTGAGTGCAAGGTCTATCAGTTCAGTTCAGTTGCTCAGTCGTGTGTGACTCTTTGTGACTCCATGAATCACAGCACACCAGGCCTCCCTGTCCATCACAAACTCCCAGAGTTCACTCAGACTCACATCCATCGAGTCAGTGATGCCATCCAGCCATCTCATCCTCTGTCGTCCCCTTCTCCTCCAGCCCCCAATCCCTCCCAGCATCAAAGTCTTTTCCAATGAGTCAACTCTTCGCATGAGGAGTTTCAGCTTTAGCATCATTTCTTCCAAAGAAATCCCAGGGCTGATATCCTTCAGAATGGACTGGTTGGATCTCCTTGCAGTCCAAGGGACTCTCAAGAGTCTTCTCCAACACCACAGTTCAAAAGCATCAGTTCTTCAGCGTTCAGCTTTCTTCACAGTCCAACTCTCACATCCATACAGGACCACTGGAAAAACCATAGCCTTGACTAGATGGACCTTTGTTGGCAAAGTAATATCTCTGCTTTTCAACATGCTGTCTATGTTGGACATCACTTTTCTTCCAAGGAGTAAGTGTCTTTTAATTTCATGGCTGCAGTCACCATCTGCAGTGATTTTGGAGCCCCAAAAATAAAGTCTGACACTGTTTCCACTGTTTCCCCATCTATTTCCCATGAAGTGATGGGACCGGATGCCATGATCTTAGTTTTCTAAATGTTGAGCTTTAAGCCAACTTTTTCACTCTCCTCTTTCACTTTCATCAAGAGGCTTTTTAGTTCCTGTTCATTTTCTGCCACAAGGGTTGTGTCATATGCATATCTGAGGTTATTGATATTTCTCCTGTCAACCTTGATTCCAGCTTTTGTTTCTTCAAGCCCAGCGTTTCTTATGGTGTACTCTGCATAGAAGTTAAATAAGCAGGGTGAAAATATACAGCCTTGACATACACCTTTTCCTATTTGGAACCAATTTGTTGTTCCTAACTGTTGCTTCCTAACCTACAATAGGTTTCTCAAGAGGCAAGTCAGGTGGTCTTGTATTCCCATCTCTTTCAGAATTTCCCACAGTTTATTGTGATCCACACAGTCAAAGGCTTTGGCATAGTCAATAAAGCAGAAATAAATGTTTTTCTGGAACTCTCTTGCTTTCTCCATGATCCAGCAGATGTTGGCAATTTGATCTCTGGTTCCTCTGACTTTTCTAAAAGCAACTTGAACATCTGGAAGTTCATGGTTCATGTAATGCTGAAACCTGGCTTGGAGAATTTTGAGCATTAGTTTACTAGTGTGTGAGATGAGTGCAATTGTGCGGTAGTTTGAGCATTCTTTGGCATTGCCTTTCTTTGGGATTGAAGTGAAAACTAACATTTTCCAGTCCTGGGGCCACTGTTGAGTTTTCCAAATTTGCTGGCATATTGAGTGCAGCACTTTCACAGCATCATCTTCCAAGATTTGAAATAGCTCAACTGGAATTCCATCACCTCCTCTAGCTTTTTTTCTAGTGATGCTTTCTAAGGCCCACTTGACTTCACATTCCAGGATATCTGGCTCTAGGTGAGTGATCACACTATAGTGATTATCTTGGTCATGAAAATCTTCTTTGTACAGTTCTTCTGTGTATTCTTGCCACTTCTTCTTAATATCTTCTGCTTCTGTTAGGTCCATACCATTTCTGTCCTTTATCGAGCCCATCTTTGTATCAAATTTTCCCTTGGTATCTCTAATTTTCTTGAAGACATCTCTAGTCTTTCCCATTCTGTTATTTTCCTCTACTTGTTTGTGCTGATTGCTGAGGAAGGCTTTCTTATTTCTTCTTGCTATTCTTTGGAACTCTGCATTCAGATGCTTATATCTCTCCTTTAATCCTTTGTTTTTTGCCTCTCTTCTTTTCACAGCTATTTGTAAGGCCTTCCCAGACAGCCATTTTGCTTTTTTGCATTTCTTTTCCATGGGGATGGTCTTGATCCCTGTCTCCTGTGCAATGTCATGAACCTCAGTCCATAGTTCATCAGGCACTCTATCTATCAGATCTAGTCCCTTAAATCTGTTTCTCACTTCCACTGTATAATCATAAGGGATTTGATTTAGGTCATACCTGAATGGTCTAGTGGTTTTCCCTACTTTCTTCAATTTAAGTCTGAATTTGGCAAGAAGGAATTCATGATCTGAGGCACAGTCAGCTCCTGGTCTTGTTTTTGTTGACTGTATAGAGCTTCTCCATCTTTGGATGTAAAGAATATAATCAATCTGATTTCGTTGTTGACCATCTGGTGATGTCCATGTGTAGAGTCTTCTCTTGTGTTGTTGGAAGAGGGTGTTTGCTATGACCAGTGCATTTTCTTGGCAAAACTCTATTAGGCTTTGCCCTGCTTCATTCTGTATTCCAAGGCTAAGTTTGCCTGTTACTCTAGGTGTTTCTTGGCTTCCTACTTTTGCATTCCAGTCCCCTATAATGAAAAGGACATCTTTTTTGGGTGTTAGTTCAAGCAAGTCTTGTAGGTCTTCATAGAACTGTTCAACTTCAGCTTCTTCAGTGTTACTGGTAGAGGCATAGACTTAGATTATTGTGATATTGAATGGTTCGGCTTGGAAACGAACAGAGATCATTCTGTCATTTTTGAGATTGCATCCAAGTACTGCATTTTGGACTCTTGTTGACCATGATGGCTACTCCATTTCTTCTGAGAGATTCCTGCCTGCAGTAATAGATATAATGGTCATCTGAGTTAAATTCACCCATTCCAGTCCATTTTAGCTCGCTGATTCCTAGAATGTCAACATTCACTCTTGCCATCTCTTCTGTCTGACCACTTCCAATTTGCCTTGATTCATGAACTTGACATTCCAGGTTCCTATGCAAAATTGCTCTTTATAGCATTGGACCTTGCACCTATCACCAGTCACATCCACAACTGGGCATAGTTTTTGCTTTGGTTCCATCCCTTCATTCTTCTAGAGTTATTTCTCCACTGATCTCCAATAGCATATTGGGCACCTAGTGACCTGGGAAGTCCTTCTTTCAGTATCCTATCATTTTGCCATTTCATTCTGTTCATGGGGTTCTCCAGGCAAGAATACTTAAATGGTTTGCCATTCCCTTCTCCAGTGGACCGCATAATGGAGTATATGTCTGTTTTACAGTCCATGGAATTATCCAGGCCATAATACTGGAGTGGGTAGCCTTTCCCTTCTCCAGAGGATCTTCCCAACTCAGGGATCGAACCCAGGTCTCCCGCACTGCAAGAAGATTCTTTACCAGCTAAGCCACAAGGGAAGCCCGACAATGTCTATAAAACAGCTGTTTTTTTGATTTATGAATAAAAACTAAAAATATTTTGATAGCTTTCAATAGTTAATATTTTATTTTAATTATTGATTAGTCCAGTAGGAATTTTTTTACAAAACACTTTCCTGAGTCTTATGTAAGAAAAATATATAGGCTCCAGTGCTTTTTCTCT
This sequence comes from Ovis canadensis, assembly GCF_042477335.2. Lineage (NCBI taxonomy): Eukaryota > Metazoa > Chordata > Mammalia > Artiodactyla > Bovidae > Ovis > Ovis canadensis. Next base: position 54,279,585 of record NC_091254.1, on the reverse strand, counting down.
CAGAAAAATACATTTTTATTGCTTTATAAGTAAGACAAATGATTCTGTAATGTTACCAGATAAAAAAGGTAGCAGCTTTAAGGGTCAATTCAGGAGAAAGACCTCTGGGGGGTTGTGTCATTAGTTACATTTTTAAGGATATAGCTAGTCTCTGCATGACAGATTGGATTCAGATAGATGTGAAGAAAGTGTTAGTGTCCAGTAATGGGAACTCCATGAGCACAAGTAGAATTGAGATTTTCCTAAGCATCTTTGAGGTAAAGAGAACAGATCTTACAAACTCTTACTATGTGACTCATGCTTGGGTACATTAAAATCTTTCATACTAGCTATCTGTTTTCAAAGTCTGAACCAACAATTATACTCTCAATTAGTTGCTACCTTAAAAACTATTTTGTTTATAAATTAGAAGACTTTTTTTTTTTTTGCTTATGGCTGCTTAGAAAAATATCACCAGAATAAAATGTAAAATAGTTGACTAAAATAACAGAAATTTATTTTCTTATAGTTTTGGCAGGTTTGATTTCTCCTGAGGCCTCTCTCCTTGGCTTAGATGGTTGCCTCTGGTTGTGTCCTCAGATGGTCTTTCTCTGTGGCCCCATATCTCCATATCTCTGGATGTCCAAATTTCCTCTTCCTGTAAGGACACCCATGACCCTGGAATAGGGTCCATCCTAAAAGCAATTATTTTAACTTAAACACCTCTTATTTTCAAATGTAGTCATCTTCTGGGCCTTAGAGCTTCAACATACAAATTATGGGGGAATAAAATTCATCCCATAACAAAAGCCAAAGTTTGGCCTTTATGAAAATAAACATTCTAACTATATTAAATTATAATAGCATATTAAGTTTGATTAATAGTAACATATTAAATTTAATTATTAATAATATAAACTATATAGATAAAATATTTAATATGCTCAACTAACTTTTTTTGAGCATAATATTTCAGCATATATACTAAATATTTTCAAATCTACTACACCTCATCTAGTCTTTACAATTGCTGCATGAAGAGACAAGAGTAAAAACTTCAGACTCAAATTCATGAAATTCTGGCTCCAAATCTATTATTTTTTCTACTGTAGATTTCTATATACTCCCCATATTTGCCTGCTCTGAAATGTTTGTGATTCTATTCAATATAGTTTGCTAAATATGTTTCTGTACATGTTTAATTATATATACATCTAAATGTATGTAATTGTATGTGGTATGATCTAGTCTTGTGCACAAAGCATAATCAATATTTAATTTATAAGACATATTCTGATTCCTCATAAACTGCTCCCTTTTTTAATAGTTTGAAACCTTCCCTATCCTAATAGTTGAGGCTTAGTTACATAAGTTTTTGCAAGTGTTTGATAATTAAACTTTACAGTATATTTTGGAGCTTCTTGGCAGCATATTGTGTCAAATTAAAGTAGTAAAAGCTGCCTGAGATTTTACAGCTGCCCTAATTAGCTGATACTCTTGAACCTTTGAGAAGTCAAAAGCACAATCTGTTGTAGATATGATTTTTCACAGAACACTACCTGCTATTAATAAGATGTTTTGGGTTCACAGAAAGTGTCCAGAACTGTATTCAAGTGACTAAACAAGCTATTCCTTGTGTTTTAGCTAATCATGTTAATTAAAATTGCATACACTCTTAGCTTTAAAATATTTCAGTCTTAATCAGCTCAGCTTCAAAATAGATTTAAGAGCTGTGTTAGCAAGGAGAAACAGCATTTGATAGTCTTTCTCAGTGTGGGATTTGAAATGGAGCTGGCTATGAATTCTGGATTTTCTACAGATTACTTGCTAAATATTAAACAAGTTATTTTTTTCACTTCCTCTTTGGAAATGGATGTAGTAATAGATATTTCACAGACAAATACCAAACATTTAATTCATGAACAGTACCTAGCATAGAGTTAGCACTCAGCACACTGAGCTGCTTTGTTACCAGTTACATATTTTACTGATTTTCCAAAAAATTACAACAAAGCAGTGATAGATATCAATTAATATTGATGTCTAGTATAGACTACTAGTATGTTAGAAGACTGGCAACTGCCAAACTTCAAAGGCTGAGAGCACAGTCATAAGACTGTTTCCATTCATAAATTTGAAAGATTATAAAACTACACTCAGGTACACTAATTCATTTGAGAATCTGTGTAATTCAATGAAAGTTACTATATTTATGGTTACAGATTAATATAGGGAAGGATGTATACTAAAATCAGCCAAAGAAAGATGCTAGAGTACTGAATCTGGGAAAGTTTCAAATGCAAAGTTTCCAGTGTCCTTGGATGTATTATCTTCATCCTCTCATCATTGATATATGTATGACACTACACAGAGAGTATTGCCAACCTGGGAAACTCACAGAGCTCTCTTATCCAGAGTTTTGCCTGAGGGCCCAATACATAGGCCTGATTGATTGCCCACATGGTTGAACTCAGTCTACCCTGAGTGACATGGTTGTTCATTCCAGCATGGCCAGCCCACTCATTTAGACTATTAGGGTATGGCCATAATTAAAATAAAATCTGGTGTAGTCAGCCCTTGCCCTATATACAGTCACTCCTATTAGGTACAACCTGGATTACCTCCCAGATGCCAAGGGAAAAGGCCAGTTCTCTCTTTAGGCAAGGCCATATTATATACCACACAGTTATATTGTCTGGTTGTGCAAAAAGTTTGGTTAATTTCATTTTTGCTGAACTGTTATTTTATTCTGTTGTTGTTCAGTCACTAACTTATATCTAACTCTGAAACTCCATGGAATGAAGCCAGGATTCACTGCCCTTCATTGTCTCCCAGAAGTGCTCAAATTCCTGCCCATTGTGTCGATGATGCCATTCAACCATCTCCTCCTCTGTTGTCCCCTTCTCCTTCAGTTTTCAATCTTTCCCAGCATCTGGGTCTTTTCCAATGAGGTCGACTATTCACATCAAGTGGCCAATGTTATCTTATAAGAATAAGTAAAGTGATTAATAAAATAATGTAATAAATGAATGTAAAGATAAAATGTTGCTAATTTGCAGAGCATAATCTTTAATAGTCAATCTTTTAATGATGTTCATAAAGTTTTTAAAAATCCTGTGAGTTGGATTGATAGCTGAATGACCTTCAGAGTGTTAATGCTATAAAGGCTACTTTTATACTATATATATATATATATATATATATATATATAAAATTAATATTCAAATTACTAAATACTTATAAAGACTAAAACAAAATATACTTTAAGATTTTCCAGAGAAATGTATTATGATCAGAATGGGAAATAGAATTATTTCTATTGATTGTTAATTTGGAGAGCATGGTCACATATTCAATATCTTGCACTTACCCATTTGGGGAATAAATTCTTGGCACCAGGTTTGTAGACTATATTTTTAGTTACAAATTTAATAAATGCATCCATCAAAACTGATTACTATAGAGGAAGGTGATCAAAACAATTAACTAAAGGTGATTGAGTAGCACTTCTTAAATTTAAAATTGTGAAAGGAATAATTTGTGGCTACACCCTACAGAATTGTAAGGAGGAGTTCTAAGTTTCTAGCCTATTGATGTCATAGTTAAAGGGACATTGTAAGAGAAGGAAATATCCTCAATAGGATAATTATGTAAATGAAAACACTCCCTGATGACTAAGCTTATAAAATTATATGCAGAGGATTTTCAAGGTTAAATTCAAAGCCATTGAACTAGGTCTCTAATCTGTATGGTGATCATGGTCTACATCAGGGCCTATAAAGCTTTGTTTGTTTTCTCAGTGGTGTAACCAACACCTAATTCTTTTAAAATATTTAACTTAGTAAAATATGCAATTTTAGGAAAACATACAATTTGTGACCCCATGGATTGTAGCCCACCAGGCTCTTCTGTCCATGGAATTCTCCAGGCAAGAATACTGGAGTGGATTGCTTTTTCCTCCTTCAGGGGATTTTCCCACCAGGGGATCTTCCCACCCAGTGATCTAACCCAGGTCTCTCGCATTGCAGGTGGATTTCTTTACTGTATGAGCCACCAGGAAAGCCCATGGTGACATTCTTATGGTCCATAAAGCAATGATAAAGCAGTGTCAAAGAAATATAGCAGAGTCTATTTATAATAATATAAAATTTTATTTAACACTGATATAAAATATTTTAAATTGTGTTTTTCAGAAAAGCATGGAAAAGAAATATGTTGATAAATAAAACATAATTTAATATTATGATAATACTACTTTGGGTTTGGGCTATATATCTCCTTTGATTTACTTTGGCTTTTACTTCTTGTGAATTATTGAAACTTGATTCACTTATGAGATATGTTTATCTCAATTCAATTAAAAGTGAATTTCCTTTCCCTTTCCATGCAAAAGCTTATATGAATGTTCACTGGGACTATAATTCATCATGTTGTGGCTTAGAAAGCACATTTATAAACTTAATATTGTACAGATAATTTACATTTCTATTGCATAAGAAACACAAAGTTTTATTTTATTAGGTTAATGAAACAATATGTAGTATCATCTGAGCATGTAATTCAAGAGTTTCAGAGTCATAAATAAAGAAAATGCATTCAAAATCTAAAGGCTAAAAATAACCCTATAAAGCCATCTTCTCTGTTTTTGCCAGAACTATAATCAAACACAAATTGGTTATAAACTGTCTTAATTCAATTCCAATCCTATATATAACTATAATGCTTGTGGATAAGAAATTCCATAAGCTTTCTTAGAAGGTTATTTCCCTATCTAAAACTTTTCATTGGAAATAGATTAAGCCTCTAATGAGGGTTTTCCCCTCTAATTGCTATTATTTCTTCTTCCATTGATTTGGGAAACAATCAGTCATTCTCTCAGAAAGATTATTTTCTAAACCTAAAGATTTTTACTGAATCACATTTAATAAAACTATTCCTCTATGGAGTTACATTTATTCATTCTTTGAATAAATACATGCATATTTTTTGTCCACTGCTTTAATCACTCTGCATGTTCTAGGATATAAATTGGAGAGATCATGAATACATATATCCCTACAACATGAGGCTTCTCTGTTGGCTCAGTGGTAAAGAATCTGCATCCCAGTGCAGGAGACATGGGTTCAATCCATGGGTCTAGAAGATCCCTTAGAGAAAGAAATGGCAACTTCTCCAATACTCTTGCCTGGGAAATCCCATGGACAGAGGAGCCTGGCGGGCTACAGTCTGTGGAGTCACAAGAGTTGAGAATGGCTTTGCAACTAAACTACCACTATCAGATATTTTATAGGCCTCACAGAGATGAAAATATATGTTAGAAACAAAGAGTAACTTGGAAACATCAGTGTTCTAGGGAGTTGAGTGGTATAGCATTCTTGACCTAGATGGAAAGTAATGCTAAAAAATTAGGGGTATCAAACCACATAATTAAAATAGTAAATTATATGTATGTCATTAAGAGAAGGATGGTTAAATGAAATGAACTGCTTAGGAAGAGTACAATAATTCTCTTTAACTCTAAGGATTTGTCATGTGAGAAAGGGAAATGTGTTTATTTTTTATTATTCTGAATAACCAAGTAGGAAGTTTGGAGAGATATATTTTGAATTAAAGGTATAACATAAATTTACAAATATAGTTGTTAGTAAATAAAGGCCTGCCTGTCAAAATAATGAGTTGTTTTTCACTACTACTTTTTTGGAAGTGGGTGAAAAACAATTGATAGTGTTTTTATAGTCTTTTATATTATGTAGGCCCTAAAATTCTTTAAATTCAATTATAAAGTAATGTTCTCCAATAATAGTTCTCCACTGGAAAATGAACCATAATTAATTTTCATATCAAGCATCATTTTTGGAAGAAAAAGTAAAAAGGTTAAAGATAGGCTGAGGTAGAGGAGAGAGGGGAGGAGAATACTTTAGCTTTTCCTAACTTATCTATATCTATATCTGTTTATATACACACATGCAGACACATATAAGAATGCACATAGATACACACAGAGGAAAATTTCAGCTACAAAAGTATTATCTATTTTTACTTGAATTTTCTTTTTCATGGTTAAAAACTCAATATCCTGTAATACATTCTAGTAGGAATTTTTTCCTCCATTAGTTTAATAGTTTTAGCAAAGCTCTTTATAGTTTTGTTTTTGTTTTTTGAGAAATAGAGCCTAGAGGAAAAGATAGACAATGAACAATAGAGGCTTAAATTTCATTATTTGGCAGATACATTAAAAACATTAAGCTGTCCTCTTTTGCTCATTTGTTCAGTTGTTTCCGGCTCTTTGTGACCCCATGGACTGTAGCCCACCAGGCTTCTCTGTCCATGGGATTCTCCAAGCAAGAATACTGAAGTGGGTTGCCATTTCTTCCTCGTTTTTACCATATTTGAAAGAAGTTTTAAATGTAATGTGCAAATGATTATGTTATCAAGCATTTTGGGTTTTGAAAGGAATGAAAATATTTAAATGTATATATGAAACAAGAGCAAGTAGACTGACACATGAGTAGTAGCTTCTTTTTATTAACGAACATATTTGAGATACACAGCAGTCCCTAAAAGCCAGATTTGCTAACTTTGAGAAACTTGGCTAAAATTGTACAAGTCAGGTTTAGTTCTCAAAACATTTATTTAACACATGCTACACTTCAGGAATTGTGCTAAAAAATCAGATATCAACATGTATATGACGAATAGTGCTATACTGGAGGTCTTTGGTGTGCAGGAAGGGAAAGATAATGAATTCAAAAGCTACCTCAGGTGTTGTGAGATTATTCTGAGGTAATCTGGAGAAATAAGTAAAGCAGAAATTCCACCAAAGCCCTGGAAAAGCTGAGCTTCATGGAGATGGGAGTAAACTTTCATTACTATGAGAGACTCAGTAATGCAAATGTACTTCAAGGGAACAGAAGAACGAGCATTTTTGGATCTTCACTTAATGTTATGCCTTAAAGATGTTCGTTTACTTCTCCACTTTATGTACTCTCTGTATTTATATGCTTCTTTTACCATCTAAATGCATTATCCATTACTTTTCACCATGCATAGTGTTCACCAACTTAAAGCCTCCGTTCACTCATCTCTGAAAAAATGAAAGTGAAAGTCACTTAGTTGGTCCCACACTTTGAGACCCCATGGACTATACAGTCCATGGAATTCTCCAGGCCAGAATTCTGAAGTGGGTAGCCTTTCCCTTCTGGGAAACTTGCCCCACCCAGGGGAAGATTGCTGGAGGATTCTTTAGCAGCTGAGCCACAAGGGAAGTTCTGGCTCAGCTTTGCTTCCTCTCTACTAGGACCCTTAGTCAATTTTCTGGATTTTCACAATGCATCTTTTCATTTTCAGGTTTGATTTCAACTTGTATGATCCTTCCATGTTGCCTATTTTTCAAAAATTTCAGAGGGAAAATATGACCACTCTCCAATTAAGTACACACGTGCGTTCCTTCTCTTTCCTCTCCTTACGCTTTCCTTCCCTATACTTTCCTTTCCTTCCCTCTTCTACTCCTTTCTCTTCTTCTCCTCCTCCTGTCCCCTACCCCTTCTTCTTCTACTTCTTTTTTTTCCTATATCTCTCTGATTCTGTTTCCCTGTTGCCTGGAAATTTTTGGAAACATTTTAAAATTAAATAATAATAATTTGGAATTAGGAGATGTCCTACCCAGCTCACTTATCTAGATCATTTATTATTACTATCTTTCATTTTACTGGGCTAGTTTAGAACTCTGGATGTTGTAGAAAAGTAAGAATCATAGAAATAATCCTTATATACAAAAACATTCATTGTTCCTATGAAATGCCATCGATTGTTGCCCTATTAACTGTGGATAGTTTTGTTCTGTACCTATTTATAAACATTTCAAAATCCCTTTATATATATATATTTATTACATATATATATACTTACTAATATATATATATTTACTATATATATGTTTACTCTATCTATCTATATCTATAGCTATATATATCCCTGCACTTTAGAACCTCTTTTGAACAAGTTATATCATCTTATTGGTTCTCTCATTAATTAAGCAAGTGAACACATTATCTGACACATTTACTTTATATTTGTATGAGATTTATCATTATATTCTCTTTCAAATATATCATTTAACATTTTTAACCAGACTCTTATCAAAGATCACCACCGCCCAGCTTTTGGAAAAGTAGAAATCACAGTTCCAATAGCTGTAGCTGTGAGGTAACGAGAGGGAAGAGAATATTGGTGACCAGATCATGCAAGGACCTTACAGAAAATTTTCAAATTTTGACATTCATTCCGAGTGAGATGGGAATTGAAGAAGTGTCAAATTGATTGACACTTTAAAAGGATTATTTTAGATGTGGTTCTGATAGGAAACAGAAAGTCAAGAGTAGAAGCGGGGAAACCAATTAAAAGGCTGTTATAGTTATCTGTGTGAGGGACAATGATAGCTTGGGCAAACAACTAAGTAATGGTAAAATAGTGCAATTTAATAAAATTCTGGATATCTTTTTTAAGGTTGAGTCAACAGAGTTTGCTATTGTATTAGGTGCAGAACATGAAACAATGAGACAAATCAAGACTTATGTCAATATATCAGATTTAAGAAATTAGAATGATTGAACACTTAGAGAGTATTGGGGGGAACAGGTATTTCTGTGCATGTTAAGTTACCAAGCTAATTAAAATTCTACGTATAGATATTGTGGAGAAACCAGCCATTTGGGAGGCGTTCTGAGCAAGAAGATACACTAGGAGTCGATATTTTAATCACAACAGCAAAAAGATCACCCAAACAAAAACAGAGAGGTTATTAATTCAAAGCTTATTATATCAAGGGACACAGTCACTATCCCTTAATTTTGGCTGACTTAAAAGGAGTGGGAAACTGTACAGTTAGGATAAAAAGATTTCAGTAGCCTTCTGTTTGGAGGCTGTTGGCATGGGAAGCGGAAGCAGGCTAACTGAAGTGGGACCTTTATATGAAGGTTCAAGAAGGTTATTTGGTTTTCTCTGTTACATCTTAAGTTCGAAAGGAGGGGACAGTGTCAAGAATATGTTGACAAGGTCTTGCCATTTTTGGCGCAACTTCTACAGAGACTGTAGTCTGGCTTCCTGGACACCTCCTCTGGGTCAGAGTTCTGTCATATTGGTCTGCCTGTCGTCTATTTATGTATTCAATCTCTCAACGAGGTAAGATGACCATGGGAGTAAATGTAGACAGAAAAAAAATAAATGCAGAAATATAAAGATCTGCATCCATGTCACTGTGTATAGGACTATTTGTCACAACATTGGATGAGTCAGAGTAATTCTTTTCATGACTTAAAGGAGCAATTTCAAGCCCTATGCTTCTGTAAGTTTTCTGTGGTGCTTCTGATTCGAGTTTAACACACCTCTGCAAGGACACAGCCAACTTAAATGCTGTTGTGGGCTTGTTAAAAAATACCTATAGTAAAAAATAATTGAAACAATTGTGTGTAAATCCTAGCTATAAGATTGTTATATGGAGGTAGCTTAGCTAAGAGTCAAGTCCTTTGAAAAAAATATCAGGAGGTTTTCTAAAGGGAAAAAAAAAAAATTAGGTGCTGTCAACCTCTTCATTGATTAGCTTTGCCATTAATGTCACTATTCCCACTTTTGTTTTTCATCTATTTTCTTTTTTCATTGGGTTCTGTTGTCAGATTTTACTTCCCCAAACCAGTGGCCTTCTTTAAGGAGTGACTTCCAATTAAGCACAGTCATGTACTTTAAATTTTAAAGGCCTCTCTGTGGGGTGAGACTAGCCACCATCACTCCAGCACAATGCTGCATTTAAAAACTGTCCAACTGTTGCGGGGCTCCTCAGCTCTGTGCTCTCCAGTGCCACAGCTTCTCATTAGAATTCTGGGCAGTCTGCATCATGTTGGCATCCCGAGCCTGCCTTTATTACTATGCCCTTCCTTTTACCCCTTTCTCTTTTGCTTCTGCTTGGGTCTTTTGTTATCCGGCTTCTTTTACCCTCCTTGCCTGACTTCCGTGTCTTTTGTCTTCTTCTGTTATGATTTATGATTATGCCCAGCTCCTTCCTTCCCCAGGCCATCTGCTTCCAAGCCAGCTCCCTACCTTCAACCACAGTCAATACTTTGCTTAACTACTTGACTTTGTTAGCAACTGAATTTTTCAGTAGAACACTGAGCTCTCATTTTCAGTTAGACTAAACACACAGAACCCTTTAGTATAATTTTCTTAACCATTTCCTCCTGAATTTGCAGCACCTAATGCCGTTTCCTTATTAAGAATGATTATACATTTCATCATAGATGATTCCTTTTCCATAAGGTATTACATGTTGTTCCTTCTTTGCAGAAATCCAGAAAGGGCTTTTTAACCTTTTTTTTCTTTTTGTTTTCTTTTTGGAATAAGAAGCAAATGAAGGAGACTTAAAGTGAAGGCTGCATACAAGGGACAAGAAACAGGCCAACTGCATTTAGTTAGGAATGGTTGGTTGCATGTAATAGAATCAATGCCAAAATACTTAAGCCAAAAAGAAAATGGTGAGGGGATTTATTATGAGAATATACAGATATGTCTTGCAAAACAATAGGTACCATTAAAACTTTGCAAGATTCAGAAATAAAATTCCTTCATTATTTCTCATTAAATTTACTTTATTCTTTTTTCTTCCGCTTGTCTTTCTCCACAGGGAAGAAAGTGGCTACCTCACGAATCATAGGTTCAAAAGATCAGGAGACATTGAGATGGGAATCTATCCCACGGGAGAATTTTCAAGGAAAGGCCTCTGCTTGGCCTACCTAAGCCCAATGTGTCTAATTAGTAATTGCTGGAGTAGAGGAAAGGGTGACACAGTACAATTAATCATGGCTTCCAACACTTACAAATTATTCAGTTTGGAGCAACATGCTCAGTCTTTGAGATTTAGTGTTTTTATTTGTAAAATGGAGATAATAGTACTACCACAGTAAATAAGATGACCAATAAACACTAGCTATTATTATTGCCTAAACAAAGCATAAAATGCATCATATTCTGATTACATAATCATTGTAGAGAACATCCTAATTTGTTGGATTCGTGTACTTGATATATAGCCTCAGGGATAAGGAAATGCAAGTAGCATTTACCCTTTAATATTATGAAGCCATTCACATGTGGATGACAGTTCTGGCAAATGTCCATGCTTATCTAGGTCACCCTAAATGTTTCAGAAATTAAGGAGAGTATTAAGTCTTCCTTAGAGCAAGTATATTTGAATAATGACTGAAGATAAATGATACCTGATAGGAGAAAATGGACTAGAATGTCCCTTTTGTGTCCGTTTTCCTAAATTTATTTCCTAGGAAAATAATTAGGAACCATAGGAAGGTTATAAATTGGAGGTTCACGCTGTTGGAGGTTTGCGGATGGATGAGGTATTCCTAGTACTTGAAGTAGCATAAGAATAGCACAGTAAGAGAAGACTATGGAAAGCCATAAAGAAAGAGACAGACGTCAACCTTTTCAGAAAAAATATTGGAGGGTTTACTTAACAACTAGATGCGAATGATACTGGCTATCAGAGATCTAGCCTTGGCATGAGATTTCCTGAGTTCAGATTTGGAGTAGCTGCTAATACTTTAGAATATTGTCAGTTGAAATGCATTGTGTTTTGAAAATATGAATCACTCTATGAATTCAAGATATTTATATCTGATTCAGCATATAGTAGTGGGGGAACATAAGTTCTGTTATGTCTTAATAAGAAAAGAGGCTAAAGTATCTAAGACCCAATATAAATATTCTCAGGGAGATTTTATTTCCCAAAGTATATTCTGCATTCCTTAAATGATTTTAAAAATGCACTGGATTAAAGAAAGAAAAATAACTTTACTGAGGTCACAGAGACTTTAATATGCAAAAGTGCATTATGAAGCAGAGGAATGTGTAATATGCTGAATTTCAAAGGTATTTGAAATTCTAGTGTACTTTTGATTTGATTTCAGTGCACTTTTTCACAGTACATCTTGTGAGACTTGGTATTTTAAAGCCCAACTTTGGGAAAATTAATTTTCTTACATTGTTTCTCTACTGTATATTGTATTTATTCTGAAGTTAGTGAAATACAATAAGCACAGCCCATATAACAGTAGGAAGGTTTCAGACATACTTTATTAAAAGCAGTTATGCTTTCTTATACAAATCATGTATTATTAAATTAATACTAATGGTTACAATCCCATAACATTAGAAACCTTTTGCAATAAATGTATTTTTTTGTATGTGTGTGAAAATGACTATAGTGTACGTGATGCACTTGCATTCAGGGTAGTTGCATTCATTCACTTATTGCCATTTATCTTATTCCACCCTACAAAATTGTTCCTATGTACTCTCATAATTCCATTTGTATTTTGGGGCACAGAATATATAAGTATTAAATTATTATTGTATTTAATTCAGTTCAGTTCAGTTGCTCAGTCATGTCTGACTCTTTGTGACTCTACGGACTGCAGCATTCCAGGCTTCCCTGTCCGTCACCAACTCCTGGAGCTTGCTCAAACTCATGTCCATCAAGTTGGTAATGCCATCCAAACGTCTCATCTTCTGTCATCCCCATGTCCTGCCTTCAATCTTTCCCAGCATCAGAGTCTTTTCCAATGAGTCAGTTCTTCGCATCAGTGGCCAAAGTATTGGAGATTCAGCTTCAGCATCAGTCCGTCCAATGAATATTCAAACTGACTTCCTTTAGGATTGACTGGTTTTATTTCCTTGCTGTTTAAGGGACCCTCAAGAGTCTTCTCCAGTACCACAGTTCAAAAACATCTATCCTTCAGTGCTCAACTTTCTTTAATTACATACTCTAATTAGTATAATTTTCTCTCATGCTTTATTATGTGTCAAATTTCTTGCTATCCTAATTTTACCTATCACTTAGGGTTTTTGTTGTTTATGGTTGGTTCAGTTCAGTTCAGTCACTCAGTCGTGTCCAACTCTTTGTGAGCCCATGAACCACAGCACACCAGGCCTCCCTGTTCATCACCAACTCCCGGAGTTCACTCAGACTCACATCCATCGAGTCAGTGATGCCATCCAACGATCTCATCTTCTGTCGTCCCCTTCTCCTCCTGCCCTCAATCTTTCTCAGCATCAGGATCTTTTCAAATGAGTCAGCTCTTAGCATCAGGTGGCCAAAGTATTGGAGTTTCATGTTCAACATCAGTCCTTCCAATGAACATTCAGGACTCATCTCCTTTAGAATGGACTGGTTGGATCTCCTTGCAGTCCAAGGGACTCTCAAGAGTCTTCTCCAACATCACAGTTCAGAAGCATCAGTTCTTCAGCACTCAGCTTTCTTTATAGTCACACTCTCACATCCATACCTGACCATTGGAAAAATCATAGCCTTGTCTAGACGGACCTTAGTCAGCAAAAGTAATGTCTCTGCTTTTGAATATGCTAACTATGTTGGTCATAACCTTCCTTCTAAGGAGTAAGCATCTTTTAATTTCATGGCTGCAGTCACCATCTGCAGTGATTTTGGAGCCCCAAATAATAAAGTCTACCACTGTTTCCACTGTTTCCCCATCTATTTCCCATGAAGTGATGGGACTGGATACCATGATCTTCGTTTTCTGAATGTTGTGCTTTAAGCCAACTTTTCCCCTCTCCTCTTTCACTTTCCTCAAGTGGCTTTTTAGTTCTTCTTCACTTTCTGCCATAAGTGTGGTATCATCTGCATATCTGAGGTGATTGATATTTCTCCTGGCACTCTTGATTCCAGCTTGTGCTTCTTCCAGCCCAGTGTTTCTCATGATGAACTCTGCATATAAGTTAAATAAGCACGGTGACAATATACAGCCTTGACGTACTCCTTTTCCTATTTGGAACCAGTCTTTGTTCCATGTCCAGTTCTAACTGTTGCTTCCTGACCTGCATACAGATTTCTCAAGTGGCAGGTCAGGTGTCTGGTATTCTCATCTCTTTCAGAATTTTCCACAGTTTATTGTGATCCACACAGTTTATGGTTGGTGTATGAAAATTTAAAAAAAAATCACTCTTGCTGAATGTATTTAATATTTTAGTTTCCTTCCAGATATGTCCCCCAAACTTGCAATTTGGGGCAGAAATTTGTATAGCATTTAAAATACATATGTGGCATTTAGTTGTAATTCTAGTGATTCTTGGAAAGAGTATTTGTGTTATCTCAATTTTAAAAATGCTCCTGGTTCTTTTTCTATAAATAAATGTTTTCTTTCCTGTGTTTTCATTTTGTCTATTATAAATACCTTTAAAATGAAATCTAAGATACAGTCTTCAACTAAAGACATTTAACAACATTTCATATTGATTCTTCCCATTTCTGCATCAGGTCTCCTAATAACTTGGACGCGCTGGCTTTGTGAATAGGGAATAACTTTAAATTTGGGGACAACTGAGGTAAAGGAGGGTTAAATTATAAATGTAGGCCCACTGATGCCTCATTATGTTTGAACTGCCATACTTGATTTTACTTAAACTATTTGTACTTTCATCAATCTTTTTCCTTTTGTTGCTAATTACCTTCTTTTTTTTTTTTTTTTTTTTGCTAATTACCTTCTGACTGAACAGCTTCACCATAGCATAGGGAAAGATTTTTAATCATCTCTAAGTTATTATGCTGTTTGCATTCTGATGTCAAACAACTTCTCCATAGTTATTTCGAGAAAGATCTTAAAATCTTCTTCAAATTATTTATTTAGACAAAAGTGATAAAAATAACTATCTTCTCCATTATCATTATCAGCTTATATTGAGTGCCAGTCATGTTTCATTTTATGTTTAATCCATAATATTAGCATTTTATGGAGATGAGAGATACTAAAGACTCCACTAAGGCCATTTAGCTACAGAGTAGCAGAGCTGGGATGGAAGCCCTAGTATAGCTATCTTTAGGACAAAACTTCAGCCTATTAAACCACCCTTTCTTCTATCACTTCTGAAGAATTTATTATTGAAATCTACATTGTATAACAGGTTACTGCTTGAAAGTAAGAAATAAAAAGTTAAATCATATTAACTGAATTGTGTAAATTTAGATTAAAAACAAAATCTGCAAATAAGAAATTATTCAACAGCCTTCTTTATCGACCACCCATAGACTTAGAGTTTCTCTAAAATAATATCCAGTAGTTGGGCCTAAAGAATTCCATTTATGGGGTTGGAAAGAGTCAGACACAACTGAGTGACTTTCACTTTCTCTTTTTTCATCACAATAGGACAGTCTTGAATATGGTGTTTATTTGACGGACCAACATTTTTTGTCTCATTTTAAAGTTTGAATCATCAAAACCATTTGTGATTTTCCCTCTCCAATTGCTTATAATTCTCTTGACAACTTAATCATAAGCTTTCCAGAAATTATCTTCTTGCTTTTATGCCTTCTATGCCTTTTAACACTTAGAAATTTAAAGACAAATGATAACAAAAAAATATGTTGTATCTTTTAACTCATTTATTCATACCTTGAAGATATACACATAAACATGAATCATTTTTCTAGCTTCACAGTACAGTGGATTATGGTATCAGATTCAACTATATCTGGAGCCCTAGATTAAAGCCCCACCTCAGCAGTCTATCAGAATTTTTTTAATGTGTTTAACCCCACTGAACCCCAATTTGCACACCTACAAAAATGTGGCCCAACAAAATTCTTATGAAATAACAGAGCACATATGAAAACACTTTATAAAGTGTTATACACAGTGTATGCTTAGTCATTCAGACATGTCCGACTTTTTGCAACCCCATGGATGCTGGCCCACCAGTCTCCTCTGTTCATGGGGATTCTCCAGGCAAGAATACTGAAGTGGATTGCCATGCCTTCCTCCAGAGGATCTTCCCAACCCAGGTCTCCCACACTGTAGGCAGATTCTTACCATCTGAGCCACCAGGGAAGACCCGTTATACACAGTACCTTTCCTCTTAGTTTGAATAGATATTAAGGCAAATTAGCTAAACATGAATCCTAGCCCTCATACTCAACTTTAAATTTTGCCATGTTTCTCAGCCCCAATACTTATCCACAGAATACAAATAAAATATTTATTTCCAAGATGTTTTGACCCTGAACACATTTCAAATGACCAAACTGTTAAAAAAAAAACTTTTTTTTCCTCTCTCTCTCTTCCTCTCACTGTGCATGTCATGCATGTTCAGTCATGTCTGACTCTTTGAGACCCTATGGACTGCAGCCCGCCAGTCTTCTCTGTCCATGGGATTCTCCAGGCAAGAATATTGCAGTGGGTTGCCATTTCCTCTTCTAGGGTAACTTCCCAATCCAGGGATCGAATCAGAGTCTCTTGTATCTCCTGCATTGGCATCTGTGTTCTTTACCACTAGCACCACCTGGGAAGCCCTCTCATTGCTGTTGTTGTTGTTCAGTCACTCAGCTGTGTTCAACTCTTTGTGACTCTATGGATTGCAGCATGCCAGGCTTCTCTGTCCTTCGTAATCTCCTGGAGTTTGCTCAAACTCATGTCGATTTAATAGAATCAGTGATGCCATCCAACCATCTTATCTCTGTGATCCCATCACTGTACTGTCATCCAAATCTAATTGATGTGCTCTTCAACATCATTTTTTCCCACTGTGAATGATCACATGTAGTTATTGAAGTTTTTAAGCTCTGAAAAGACAATGATTTGTGTTGCAATGATCCAGAGTTTTTATTTTTTGACTGCTGTTGGGAATATAAAAATTATCTTTGCTTTGCATTATTTGGAGAAGGAAATGACAACCCACTTCAGTACTCTTGCCCGGAAAATCCCATGGATGGAGGAGCCTGGTAAGCTATAGTTCATGGGGTCACAAAGAGTTGGACATGACTAAACTAGTTCACTTACATTATTTGAGAGGCCTAGGACTATATAAACAAACAGACTACTTACTTATAAACTCTGTTGGACATCTCAGTATGCACATATGAGACATTTAGGAAGCTTTGTTCTGAAAATCAGATATAGGAAAAATAAGCATTAACATTGGCATAATTACTTGCTAGAAAATATCATAATAAAAAAAAATTTGAGAAGTTTGAGATATAAGAATGATACTAAGACCAATGCAAACTGATTATAAAACTTTGCAGTCAGGGCATATTAAAATTGCCTGTAAATAAATATCAGGGCTATTTAAACAGCAGATGGTTTATCATTTGATACTGACAAAACTCTTAAGCAAATTGTATTCATATGCCAGACACATCCTACATTGCTTTAATTTTTGCTTCATCTTATTTTTAAAGTTGATACATGGTATAAGTAAATGGAAAACACCTATAAGATTATCATAAGAAGTTTAAAATTGAGCATCTTTTCATGTGTTTGTTAGCCATCCGTATGTCTTCTTTGGAGAAATTTCTGTTTAGTTCTTTGGCCCATTTTTTGATTGGGTCGTTTATTTTTTTGGAATTGAGCTGCATAAGTTGCTTGTATATTTTTGAGATTAGTTGTTTGTCAGTTGCTTCATTTGCTATTATTTTCTCCCATTCAGAAGGCTGTCTTTTCACCTTGCTTATATTTTCCTTGGTTGTGCAGAAGCTTTTAATTTTAATTAGATCCCATTTGTTTATTTTTGCTTTTATTTCCAGAATTCTGGGAGGTGGATCATAGAGGATCCTGCTGTGATTTATGTCTGAGAGTGTTTTGCCTATGTTCTCCTCTAGGAGTTTTATAGTTTCTGATCTTACATTTAGATCTTTAATCCATTTTGAGTTTATTTTTGTGTGCGGTGTTAGGAAGTGATCTAGTTTCATTCTTTTACAAGTGGTTGACCAGTTTTCCCAGCACCACTTGTTAAAGAGATTGTCTTTACTCCATTGTATATTCTTGCCTCCTTTGTCAAAGATAAGGTGTCCATATGTGTGTGGATTTATCTCTGGGCTTTCTATTTTGTTCCATTGATCTATACGTCTGTCTTTGTGCCAGTACCATACTGTCTTGATGACTGTGGCTTTGTAGTAGAGCCTGAAGTCAGGCAAGTTGATTCCTCCAGTTCCATTCTTCTTTCTCAAGATTGCTTTGGCTATTCGAGGTTTTTTGTATTTCCATACAAATCTTGAAATTATTTGTTCTAGTTCTGTGAAAAATGTGGCTGATAGCTTGATAGGGATTGCATTGAATTTGTAAATTGCTTTGGGTAGTATACTCATTTTCACTATATTGATTCTTCCAATCCATGAACATGGTATATTTCTCCATCTATTAGTGTCACTCATTATTAGAGAAATGCAAATCAAAACCACAATGAGGTACCACTTCACACCAGTCAGAATGGCTGCGATCCAAAAATCTGCAAGCAATAAATGCTGGAGAGGGTGTGGAGAAAAGGGAACCCTCCTACACTGTTGGTGGGAATGCAAACTAGTACAGCCACTATGGAGAACAGTGTGGAGATTCCTTAAAAAATTGCAAATAGAACTACCTTATGACCCAGCAATCCCACTGCTGGGCATACACACCGAGGAAACCAGAATTGAAAGAGACACATGTACCCCAATGTTCATCGCAGCACTGTTTATAATAGCCAGGACATGGAAACAACCTAGATGTCCATCAGCAGATGAATGGATAAGAAAGCGGTGGTACATATACACAATGGAGTATTACTCAGCCATTAAAAAGAATTCATTTGAATCAGTTCTGATGAGATGGATGAAACTGGAGCCGATTATACAGAGTGAAGTAAGCCAGAAAGACAAACACCAATACAGTATACTAACACATATATATGGAATTTAGGAAGATGGCAATGACGACCCTGTATGCAAGACAGGGAAAGAGACACAGATGTGTATAACGGACTTTTGGATTCAGAGGGAGAGGGAGAGGGTGGGATGATTTGGGAGAATGACATTCTAACATGCATACTATCATGTGAATTGAATCGCCAGTCTATGTCTGACGCAGGATGCAGCATGCTTGGGGCTGGTGCATGGGGATGACCCAGAGAGATGTTTTGGGGAGGGAGGTGGGAGGGGGGTTCATGTTTGGGAATGCATGTAAGAATTAAAGATTTTAAAATTAAAAAATAATTAAAAAAAAGTAAAAAAAAAGTTTAAAATTAAAAATTATATAATATTTTTAAGAAATTTAAATGGTAGTTTCAGATATACATATAAAAATCATCATGACATGACAGACTAGGGAAACTATCTTTAGCTATAACTAATCAGAACTGCAGATGGGGATTGCAACCATGAAATTAAAAGATGCTTACTCCTTGGAAGAAAAGTTATGACCATCCTAGATAGCATATTCAAAAGCAGAGACATTACTTTGCAGACTAAGGTCCGTCTAGTCAAGGCTATAGTTTTTCCTGTGGTCATGTATGGATGTGAGAGTTGGACTGTGAAGAAGGCTGAGCACCGAAGAATTGATGCTTTTGAACTGTGGTGTTGGAGAAGACTCTTGTGAGTCCCTTGGACTGCAAGGAGATCCAGTCCATCCTAAAGAAATCAGTCCTGAATATTCATTGGAAGGACTGATGTTGAAGCTGAAACTCCAGTACTTTGGCTACCTGATGCAAAGTTCTGACTCATTTGAAAAGACCCTGATGCTGGGAAAGATTGAGGGCAGGAGGAGAAGGGGACAACAGAGGATGAGATGGCTGGATGGCATCACTGACTCAATGGACGTGAATTGGAGTGAACTCCGGGAGTTGGTGATGGACAGGGAGGCCTGGTGTGCTGCGATTCACGGGGTCCCAAAGAGTCGGACATGACTGAGCAACTGAACTGAACTGAACTGAATCAGAACTAGGAGAAGAGTTAAGTCATTACTACATGAGTAATTTTTCTGGTTTCTCTCAGACCATGGAAGAGAGTAATTCAGTGAGGAACTTAGACTTCTTTAGCTTCAAGCCTACCCTACCATTGGGGAAGTGGATTGAATGGATAGACAAACATAAAATAGGAAAGTGTCAATATAAAGACAAACATAAAATAGGAAAGTGTCAATACAGGAAGCTGTATTACCAGGAGAATCCCTGAGATAAACATTTACATTGTCCAGCAAGAAATGCCAAGGAGAAGAATCATAGACAATAACGTTGAAAATTTGAGTTTTGTCAGCAAAAATGCCTATATTGTGTGATGGATCCACCTGGTCATTTTGGAGTCTTATCAGCATCTGCTTCCTCACTTTTAAAGACAAGATTAGAGTAATCCTAACCCAAACTTTTCCACTCCCCTTCTCTGTAAACTCCTGTACCTCCATCTTCTGTTTACAGGAAGAAGATAAAAAGATAAAATGTATCAGGTCCTTTGGGTCTCTTCTGCACTTCTTATGATAAATCAATAAACAGGCCTGCTGATAATATATATTAATTTTACAATAAAAGCTCAAGTATTTATTCATTATCTCTCTGAAGTTATTTGGTAGACAAGTTGCATGTTAAGTAAGTAGTCCAAATTCTGCTTTCACTGAGCAAGCACAGCTCTTTTTCTGTATTACTCTTTATATCAGCAGAGATTTTACTAATATTCCAGACAAAAAATGTTTTCTCAAAGTAAATTAAGAGCTCATCATTCGAAACTGGAAAAACAGCAATTAGAAATCAGAGACATACCTTATTCTCAATGCTGCAGCTACTCTTTTGATTTCCTCTGATAGGATCAAGTATGTTATTTATTAATCCTATTTTACACAATACACAATGGTTCTAATTCTTGGCACAATTGCTATAACTATTGCAGACAGGAATAATCAAGTATCTATATTTTGCTTTATGAAATGTTTTCAAGGTTCCAAGCACTCCTTATACTAGTGTATCTATGAAAGCAGAAGACATTTAAAGCAAAAAAAAGGCAAGGCATACATGCTTAACTTGGAATGGAAATTTTCTTTAACTTAAACACCTCTGAAATGTAGACACTAATGCACATATATATTGATCTATTGCTTCGTGGTATCTGTTTATTGTCACACTTGTCTGTGCATTATTTATTAACATCGTTTTACTCAGAGGAATTGGATGAAGACTAGACTTTTATTACAAGGAAGTGGAATGTTGGGGAACAGCACATTACACACAAAAGACATGCTCAATGATGGATTAGATAAGTATATCATCTGCACTATAGCATCTTACAGTGCCATGTAAAGTACTGAGTTAATTTATTGCGTTTAAACCTAATTATAAGCTACATATGGCTCAACCATCCTATAAATACAATATGTTGACTAATAAATTATTCATCCTCTTATTTTTAGATAAACAAATGGCTCATTATTACATGTTCTTCTTATTAATCACCTCATTTTTAAGTCATATATCTTGAAACCCAAGTAAAGCCACAATTAGTGTTAGTGAAGCACCAACAAAACCTATAACTTTGAGAAGAAAAGTATTGATCACTTTGGTAAAGGAGTATAACATTCTGGATTTGAAAGGAAAAAAATATATCTAAGATAGCAGAGAATACAAATAATAGAGGCTGTTTAACAGGAAGTAATTTAGAATTTTGGCCATATGCATCTTGGAAGAGCTGGAATTCAAGGGTTATCTGTCAATCTTGAGAAATAAAAAGATACCAACAAACTTATCTTCTGAAAGATCAGAAAGAATTGATCTGAAAGAATTGTGTTTACTGTGACAGGAGCAAGTTAAGCATGCATTTGTTTCTCTCTGTTCCAAAGACACTGATTTTTCTGTCCTTATATCCAATTGATTCTTTAAGATATAAATATATTATTTTTCTTGTTCCTTCCAATAGAAGCAGTGCTTTTGGACTAATTCAGAATCAAATGCTTATATCTGATATGTGCTCTGTGCTTAGTCCCTCAGTCTTGTCTGACTTTGCGCCCTGCCAGGCTCCTCTGTCCATGGGAATTCTCCAGGCCAGAATACTGGAGTGAGTTGTCATGCCCTTTTCCAGGGGATCTTCCTAACCCAGGGATCAAACCCAGGTCTCCCACATTGCAGGTGAATTCTTTACCTACTGAACCACCAGGGAAGCCCAAGAATACTGGAGTGGGTAACCTATCCCTTCTCCAGGAGATCTTCTCAACCCAGGAATCAGACTGGGGTTTCCTACATTGCAGGCGGATTCTTTACCAGCTGAGCTAGGAGGGAAGTCCATATATGACTTAGTTACACTAAATTAGTGTGTTAATGGATAGGGAGATATAGTAACAGTGAGTTGATTGTAAATAATTCTAAGAGTTTGAAATTCTGAGGCTTCCTTGGTTCTCAGGAAAAGATGGTACTATTTAACTTTCAAAGAAAACTGACTTAGAATAAAAGTGGTTCATTTTGTTTTTACGTTATCTTAATTAAATAATTCAAGCTGCATGAAATGCAAAATCTTTTTTTATTATAACCCTCAGTGCATAACCATAATATAATCTCAGTCTAAGAGATAGTGTGATTAAAACAGAAGCAGGTTGCTTGAACACCTAGGTAAGCCAGACTAGATAAATGATAGATAGGAAGAATACCTAGATAGTCATGTACCATTGATTTATTGATTTATTAGGGTTTTCACTTCCATTACTTATTGCACTTTTGAGTATGAAACTGTTGCTATTCATATTAAGTAACATTTTTTAAAAATATAGTATTAGTAAGCAATATCCTTTCCTTTATGCCCAATATCTATATCCTAATATAAATTCATAAGTTTATTTATATTATACAGCATACTTAGCCATCTATTACCTAATAATCTGATTTAACCTTAAAAAATGTAATTTTATAACATTCAGAATAAATTATAGGATGATGAATCAAGAATTAAAGTAACTGATTGATTATTTGTGGGCTATAAGATGCTGTGGTCTATAAGGGTTTCAATAAGTCCCCCAAACCTCTTATCTCACAGATTTACTTTACCCTTCTCCAACTTGATTTACACTATTAGTTGGTTATAGACATCAAAACACAACCATGTACACAAAAGAAAGGGGAAAAATTTAAGATAAAAAAGAAAAGTGAAATCCATTTTTATTTCAACAGGATTATTTAGGTAACTTTAAATCTATACATTCTTATAAACACACATTGCACCATCTGTTTTTTCCTCATCAGACCTTGAATTCTGTATTAAGCAGTGGAGATAACAAGATAACATACACTATTTCTTTCCCTCTTGTTTGCAAAAGTTCATATTTGTGCACTTAGTGATAATATATTTACTTTCCGTCCTCTTTTTTTTCCTCTAAAGAATTGACATTTTATTCTTTATATTTATTTGTTTATTTTTGGCTGCTCCATAGGACATGCAAAACTTCCCAACCAGGAAATGAACCCTTGCCCCTTGCAGTAAAAGAGTGAAGTCTTAACCACCGCACCACCAAGGAAGTCCATATCCTCTTTCTAGTCCATAATTTAGAGTAGCATAGCACATCTTTCTGAGAACAATGTAATATGAGAACCAGGTCAAAACTCGGGGGGAGAGAGAGTCCCTATTAAGGAAGGACATTTGAACGTAATCTGGAGACTGGATTGATGTGAACTGAGTAAAAAGGAGAGGTGCCTACCCTTCTCCATACCACTGTTAGTACTGAGGGCACACAACATCATAATTTACACATGGCTTATAATGTTAGCAGGCTTCCCAATTGGTGCTAGTGGTGCTAATGGTAAAGTTTCTGCAGCAGATACAAGAGACATGAGTTCAGTCCCTGGGTCAGGAAGGTAGGAAAAGTCACCCCTCTCTAGTATTCATGCCTAGAGAATTCCATGGAGCCTGGAGGGCTACAGTCCATGGGGCCGCAAAGAGTCAGATGTGACTGAGCACAAACATAATGTTAGCTCCGCATCCTTAACCTTTTTTAGCTAATCTGAAGAATGATCATACATTTCTTACAAAAGCACTGAGCAACGATGACATCAGAAAAGAAAATATAAAAGCAGTAAAGGAAAGAAAATGCTATATTAAAGAATAGGAAACATAATTAAGAAAAAATCAAATTTAATAAGAACTTTCCCTGGTTATTACACAAAAATAATATTACCTATTTCCAATAATAAGCATTCATTCTATAAAATTTGGATAATTTATTTCAATTAAGTGTCAGGATAAGTTAATTTCATGTTACTAGTATATTTTTTTCTGAAATAATCCAAAACACTTAATGAGACACAGCTGTACAAGATGTAATCTTGACCTATTAACTTTGGTTGCACAACCAATAAGAGAATAGAGGACAGCAGACCATTATCAACCCTTATTTTTGGTAGAAAACAATCAGATTTATTACTTTTGGAATATTTCATTCTTGGTTTTTATGTAGTTCTTCAGATTTGTAGTAGTTATAGAATATAAATAATTAATAGAAAGGGCATGGCATATCTTATCATCAAAAAATTTAAACATGTTCAAGCATCATGACCCACTTACTATGTCTTCCATAGGGTGATACGTTGAATTAATTTAGCAATTCCAATTGCCCTTCTTTGGTTATACTCCTTAACTGTTCTAAGGCCAACTGAAACTTGGAATAGCCAGCAAATATGGTTTTTCCAGTGGTCATGTATGGATGTGAGAGTTGGACTATGAAGAAAGCTGAGCACCAAAGAATTGATGCTTTTGAACTGTGGTGGTGGAGAAGACTCTTGAGAATCCCTTGGACTGCAAGGAGATCCAACCAGTCCATTCTGAAGGAGATCGGCCCTGGGTGTTCTTTGGAAGGAATGATGCTAAAGCTGGAACTCCAGTACTTTGGCCACCTCATGTGAAGAGTTGACTCATTGGAAAAGACTCTGATGCTGGGAGGAATTGGGGGCAGGAAGAAAGAGGAATGACAGAGGATGAGATGGCTGGATGGCATCACTGACTCGATGGACATGAGTTTGAGTGAACTCCGGGAGTTGGTGATGGACAGGGAGGCCTGGAATGCTGCGATTCATGGGGTCACAAAGAGTCGGACATGACTGAGTGACTGAACTGAACTGATACCTCTGTTATATTTCAGTTTTCCCTCCTTTTTTAAAAAAAAAAAGTTGATAGTTTACAACACAAAATAATTTTTTTCTTGTGAAAGTGAATGCAATAAGTGAATAATAGATTCCCAGGCTTGGGCATGAACTCATTCATTCATTTAGTCACAGATTCATTTGAGTCTTTATTAATATTACCTCAGTGAGACTTTCTCTTGGTACTCAATACAAAATTTCAAAATCTGCAGCAAATACTTATTATTTCTATCTTTTGCTTTATTTTTCCTAATGATGTGTAATACTTCCTATTTTTGCTTATTTATTATGTCTATTGTCTCTCTTTCCCAGAAGAAAATGAAAGTCATAAGGGCAAAATTGTGTCAGTGTTTTAACTACTGTTGTTCAATCCCTGGGTTTGGAAGATTCCCTGGAGAAGGGAAAGGCTACCCACTCCAGTATTCTGGCCTGGAGAATTCCATGGATTTTAGAGTTCCTGGGGTCACAAAGAGCTGGAGACGACTGAGTGACTTTCACTTCTCTATGGCCAGAATAAGGCACATAATTGATGCTCAATAAGTAAATGATAATAGGGTTCTCTTGTGTTCTCAAAAAAATAAAATTAAGTACAACCATACAACAAATCACCTAGGTTAACCGAAGGTGTTAAGTATTGTATTTGTTATACTGAGGTAGAACCCACTGGCTAGAGGATGGAGCCATGCCTACCATCATTAAAATGGATTCTGTGAAAGATAATATATGCTATTTTTACCCTCCACAACAACTCTGTGAAATGATGAGGAAACTGAAGCTCAAAAGTTTTAGACAAAGAACTTGATTTCACATAATAGCAAGGAAAGAGTGAGAGTTGGGTTTCCATTTCTTTCTCCATAGTTCACATTATTCCTCATGAAACAAAACTAAACAAAACCTCTCATTTTAATTGTCCTTTACTCTTTCTGTAACTCTTTCCTGGTAATGCTAATGCTTTACTAGATTATTGGGAGAGAGAGAGAGAGAAGTACTGAGGAGATGGAAATGGAAAGGATAAAATTCAGAGATCCCAAGAGGAATAGCTGGTAGAATTTTATTGTGGCAGGTAGTCTGTATCTGACTGTTTTTCAGCATTTATTTTTGAAGTACAGAAAGCACATAAAGCATGCTTATTTGAAAACAGTTTACAACTGGCAGCTAATGTTTGTGATCTTCTTGATCTGTTGATCCTATTTGTAAACCTATTAGACAGTAAAGTCTGTGTCCATTGACTACAATGCTTCTTATTTTATGAAACTCAGTATAATGCCTTCTTTAGCCTTGCCAGGGCAACTCTCTGCATTTTGAAGCAGCTGAATCCATTTTATGTGATCTCCTTTAAGAACATAAAAAATACTATGTTTGGATCTTTTTTATTTTTCTTTAATTTTATTTTTACTTTATTTTACTTTACAATACTGTATTGGTTTTGCCATACATTGACATGAATCAGCCACGGAGGGTGTTTGGATCTTTTATTAACATATATTTCTATTTTGGATGCATGCAAGACCTTTATTATGTGAAAATCCATGATTTATTTTTAAAACACAACCATATGATATGAAAGATGTCCTATCAGAAGAACAAATGCCATCATTTATCTCTTCATGACCTTCATCATTTCCCTTCCAAAGTTAGAATGATCTAAGTGTTTCTAGGTTATTAATGATAAAGAAACATACAATGACTAGGGCAAATTGAAAGCAAATTATCTTAAAAAAAAAAAAAAAAAAAGACCAAGTGCCATTTTTTTTCATTCAGTAATACTGAATGGGTAAATAACCTATTGAAATTAAATACAAGGTTTAAAAAGTTAATTTCTACTGCTCCTGATTATGAACCATTTTTATTGACCCGAAGTGGTAATCTAAGGTATAATTTACCTAACCATACATAAATAGGGATTCATAGTTGGATCTCTTCATAGTAATAATTTTATTAACTAATGCCTTGCCTGACTTTTATCTCACTGACTAGAAACATTATTCCAGAAAGAGTTAAAGATATATGATATTAATATAGCATTTAATTCATGTTTATGTAATTTATTTTCATGCTGTGTTTAGCTTCTGTTCTACTGCTTAGACAAAGGAGGCTGTGATACAGCCTTTAAAATCCAGAAAGGAATTCACATTTTTCTGTAATATTTAATTCAATTTTATTGTCTGATGAGTGAAGTAACTTCTAGTTTACATAGACTAGCAGGACAACTTATTATTTACAATAGGAATAATTCCTCAAGGGAGATATCTTTGGAAATATATTTTGATTTAATATATTATTAAAGTAACTTAGAAAAGTAGCACATGACTTCTCTTTTTCATTCATAAATGGCACTGGCCTCCCTATATTATTATTAGATAATATGTATTAGGTAAAATGATTAAATATATAAAGCCTCTGCTCATGGAAAACAAGTGATTAAAAATACCACTTCTGAGATTGTATAATATGATTTTGTTAAATAACCGAGTTCATATTCAGTATTTGTGAATGGTTTATGTTTTCCTTTTGAAAGCTGAAATATATTATTTTGAAAACTATGATGAGTAAGCTCAAAGTAATATGAATCAAGTAGCAATATTTGCTTTTCATCAACACAGTCATTTTCTATACATATAGAGACACATAAATGTGATTAGCCTTCATGTTTACACATTCAATTAGTTTTTACTTGAATGATAGGATCAAAATAATTTTTCTAATCAAAAATAAATATATTTCACCTTTTTGATGTATCTGACTTTGTGTGCCTGACTTATTTAAATCATGCCCAAGGGGCCACCCAAGACGGGGGGGTCATGATGGAAATGTCTGACAGAATGTGGTCCACTGGAGAAGGGAATAGCAAACCACTTCAGTATTCTTGCCTTGAGAACTCCATGAACAGTATGAAAAGGCAAAATGATAGGATACTGAAAGAGGAACTCCCCAGGTCAGTAGGTGCCCAATATGCTACTGGAGATGAGTGGAGAAATAACTCCAGAAAGAATGAAGGGATGGAGCCAAAGCAAAAACAATACCCAGTTGTGGATGTGTCTGGTGATAGAAGCAAGGTCTGATGCTATAAAGAGCAATATTGCATAGGAACCTGGAATGTCAGGTCCATGAATCAAGGCAAATTGGAAGTAGTCAAACAAGAGATGGCAAGAGTGAAGGTCGACATCCTAGGAATCAGCTAACTAAAATGGACTTGAATGGGTGCATTTAACTCAAATGACCATTGTATCTACTAATGCAGGCAGGAATCCCTCAGAAGAAATGGAGAAGCCATGATGGTTAACAAAAGAGTCGAAATGCAGTACTTGAATGCAATCTCAAAAATGACAGAATGATCTTTGTTTGTTTCCAAGGCAAACCATTCAATATCATAGTAATCCAAGTATATACCCCAACCAGTAACGCTGAAGAAGCTGAAGTTGAACGAATCTATGAAGACCTACAAGACCTTTTAGAACTAACACCCAAAAAAGATGTCCTTTTCATTATAGGGGACTGGAATGCAAAAGTAGGAAGCCAAGAAACACCTGGAGTGACAGGCAAACTTGGCCTTGGAATACAGAATGAAGCAGGGAAAAGCCTAATAGAGTTTTGCCAAGAAAATGCACTGGTCATAGCAAACACCCTCTTCCAACAACACAAGAGAAAACTCCACACATGGACATTACTAGATGGTCAACAACGAAATCAGATTGATTATATTCTTTGCATCCAAAGATGGAGAAACTCTATACAGTCAACAAAAACAAGACCAGGAGCTGACTGTGCCTCAGATTATGAATTTCTTCTTGCCAAGTTCAGACTTAAATTGAAGAAAGTAGGGAAAACCACTAGACCATTCAGGTATGACCTAAATCAAATCCCTTATGATTATACAATGGAAGTGAGAAATAGATTTAAGGGACTAGATCTGATAGATAGAGTGCCTGATGAACTATGGAATGAGGTTCATGACGTTGTACAGGAGAAAGCGATCAAGACCATCCCCATGGAAAAGAAATGCAAAAAAGTAAAATGGCTGTCTGGGAAGGCCTTACAAATAGCTGTGAAAAGAAGAGAAGCAAAGAGCAAAGGAGAAAAGGAATGATATAAGCATTTGATGCAGAGTTCCAAAGAATAGCAAGAAGAGATAAGAAAGCCTTCTTTAGTGATCAATGCAAAGAAATAGAGGAAAACAACAGAATGGGAAAGACTAGAGATCTCTTCAAGAAAATTAGAGATACCAAGGGAACATTTCATGCAAAGATGGGCTCAATACAGGACAGAAATGGTATGGACCTAACAGAAGCAGAAGATATTAAGAAAAGGTGGCAAGAATACACAGAAGAACTGTACAAAAAAGATCTTCATGACCAAATAAACATGATGGTGTGATCACTCACCTAGAGCCAGACATCCTGGAATGTGAAGTCAAGTGGTCCTTAGAAAGCATCACTACGAACAAAGCTAGTGGAGGTGATGGAATTCCAGTTGAGCTATTTCAAATCCTGAAAGATGATGCTATGAAAGTGCTGCACTCAATATGCCAGCAAATTTGGAAAACTCAGCAGTAGCCACAGGACTGGAAAAGGTCAGTTTTCATTCCAATCTCAAAGAAAGGCAATGCCAAAGAATGCTCAAACTACTGCACAATTGCACTCATCTCATTCTAGTAAAGTAATGCTCAAAATTCTCCAAGCCAGGCTTCAGCAATACATGAACCGTGAACTTCCAGATGTTCAAGCTGGTTTTAGAAAAAGCAGAGGAATCAGAGATCAAATTGCCAACATCTGCTGGATCATGGAAAAAGCAAGAGAGTTCCAGAAAACCATCTACTTCTGCTTTATTGACTATGTCAAAGCCTTTGACTGTGTAGATCACAACAAACTGTGGAAAATTCTGAGAGAGATGGGAATACCAGACCACCTGACCTGCCTCTTGAGAAACCTGTATGCAGGTCAGGAATCCACAGTTAGAACTGGACATGGAACAACAGACTGCTTCCAAATAGGAAAAGGAGTATGTCAAGGCTGTACATTGTCTCCTTGCTTTTAACTTCTATGCAGAGTATATCATGAGAAACGCTGGACTGGAAGAAGCACAAGCTGGAATCAAGATTGCTGAGAGAAATATCAATAACCTCAGATATGCAGATGATACCATCCTTATGGCAGAAAGTGAAGAGGAACTAAAAATCCTCTTGATGAAAGTGAAAGAGGAGAGTGAAAAAATTGGCTTAAAGCTCAACATTCAGAAAGCGAAGATCATGGCATCACTTTGTGGGAAATAGATGGGGAAACAGTGGAAACAGTGTCAGACTTTATTTTTGGGGGCTCCAAAATCACTGCAGATGGTGATTGCAGCCATGAAATTAAAAGATGCTTACTTCTTGGAAGGAAAGTTATGACCAACCTAGATAACATACTCAAAAGCAGAGACATTACTTTGCCAACAAAGATCCGTGTAGTCAAGGCTATGGTTTTTCCAGTGGTCATGTATGGATGTGAGAGTTGGACTGTGAAGAAAGCTGAGCGCCGAAGAATTGATGCTTTTGAATTGTGGTGTTGGAGAAGACTCTTTAGTGTCCCTTGGACTGCAAGGATATCCAACCAGTCCATTCTGAAGATCAGCCCTGGGATTTCTTTGGAAGGAATGATGCTAAAGCTGAAATTCCAGAAATTTGGCCACCTCATGCGAAGAGTTGACTCATTGGAAAAGACCCTGATGCTGGGAGGCACTGGGGGCAGGAGAAGGGGATGACAGAGGGATGAGATGGCTGGATGGCATCACTGACTCAATGGACGTGAGTCTGAATGAACTCCGGTTGTTAGTGATGGACAGGGAGGCCTGGCGTACTGCAGTTCATGGAGTCACAAAGAGTCAGACACAACTGAGTGACTGAACTGAGTGACTGACTGACTGACTTTGTGTGTCTGACTTATTTAAATTGAATTATTTTAAAGAAGAAAAAGAGGGGGCAGTGATGTTTATAATTTTAGAATGCCCAGAAAATTTTCCAAACAAACTTGGATGAAGTTGAATGAGTTTCAACTTAGCTTTTATTTACTTTTTTCCTAAGAAAGCAAACATGTTTATGTGGAACAATATGACAATATGAGCCATAATTATTGCATATAACACAAGACATTTATTAAAAGCTATATAGTTTAAAGAAACTCAGTCTATTATGAGGTTTTCTGGAAGTACCATTTCATTTCAAGAAAAGGACTTGCACAGTCTAAAAAGATGTGCCATTTGGTAACATAATGATATTTCTCTGCTAATATAGTCACTGAAAACAATAACAAACAGAAAGATTTATTGACAAACAAAACCTGAGCTCGAGTTGTTTGGATAATCTAAAGTGAAATTTTAATTGTCTACTTATTTTGCAAGTAATTTTTCAGCTAAAATGAATTTAAGTATTTAGAATTTGTAACCAACAGCTGAAGATGATCATTGGCTGCATACATATTTACATGTGTATATTGATATAATATGTCTTTCTAGTTTATGTAGAACATGCCAATCCAAAGGGTACAATTTTGTTATAGTATACCATAAAATCAATGAAATATATGCAACATCAATAGCTTCACATTCTACTTCAGAATTAATAGGATTAATAAAAATATTTAGACAGTCATCTGAAGGTAAGATTGCCAGTTTAGGCAATTGAAAAGGTTATCCAGATGATTTCTGTCTTCAAAGCCTAGCAGTGTCCATTTTCCCCTCAAGAGAAAATCCTATTTTAAAGGTGTAATTGAAGTTTCTTCTGCATTCAAATGTATTCATTTTTCATTTCCTGCATCCATTACATTTATTCTTGTGTTTCACTGAATGAAAATCATAATATTTGTGTGTAAGCAGAATATCAAAACACTAAATTCAGACTTGAGTTATAACAAGCATTTTTAAAATGACCCTGTCATATCTAAGCTGAGTAGAAATTGAATAAGTGCTAGGGTTTTTTGTTTAATTCTGTTTCTCTTGACTATCAGTTTGTGGAATAATAAAACTTTTATTTATTTGTAATAATCTGGAAAAGGCATTACATCATATAATTTTAATGACATCACTGTGCCTGTGATAAAGTAAAGCCAAAATAAAAATATTCCTAAAAATGCAAAAATATGAAAAAGAATACTTGACTTACTTTAAATTTAGTGCAGAGTCTCACAAAATAAAATATCCTTTTAAAATTTCCCCAATATCTATCTATACAATTATCAAAAATTCAGATTCACATAGATTTTAGTAGAACTCTTGCTTTAAGATCCATGAAGAAGGAACATAATGAAAGAGAGAGAGATAAAGTAAAAAAAATAAAAAAAAAATAATAAGGTTGCTATTTGTGACTTTGAATAAGCTCTCAGTAATAAATTGCTGTCCAGAGCAGAAGCCAATAAGGGATAAAAAGTCAGGTAAGACTGCACCAGATGTTCTCTGAAACACTGAGCCTACAGTTGATGCCAAAATGCTCAAGGCTAAGAGTATAAATGATTCAGATAATGTGACCATGGTTATATGAAGAATAAGTAATTTGTGGTAAAGAATGAACATGTTTCAAAAATAATTTTAACTTCAGTTTTCATTATTTCACAAATTACTGACAAAACCCTGTGCCTACCTGTCTTGAATTTTATCATCTGTCCTGTGAAACATGAGCATTAAATAGCCTTTCTTCTTTTTAAGTAAAATATCGCTGAGATTCTTCTTTATTTTGGCACTTGGTGCTCAAAAACAAGGCTGAAAACATACACTGACAACATCACAAGCTCCATGTGATCTATAGTAGAAATAAACTATAATACATCGTTTGGTTGCTATATTTCAAGTTAACTTGTTTGGAAAGTTTCTTCTTCCTCCTCAATACGTGTAGATAGCTTTCTATAAAAAGTCAGTATATTAACTTGTATCTGAACATGATGGATCTGAATCCACAGAACCACAGAACCAATGTTCTTAAACAAACATACTTGAGAACATCTTACTTTGTTTTATATATATATATATATATATATATATATATATATATATATATAATCATATTTCCATGTTATTATGTATCTTTCCCGATGTTTCAGCAGGTAAAGAACCTGCCTGCCATGCAGGAGACACAGGAGATGAGGGTTTGATCCCTGGGTCAGGAAGACCTCCGGAGGAGGAAATAGCAACCCACTCCAGTACTCTTGCTTGAAAAATCCCATAGACAATGGATCCTGAGGGGCTCCAGTCCATGGGGGTCTCAAAAACGTTGGATAGGACTGAGCAGGCACATGGCATGCTACTATGTATGGCTGTCTGTGTGCTGAGTTGCTCAGTCATGTCCAACTCTTTGGGACTCTATGGACTAGAGCCCTCCAGGCTCCTCTATCCATGGAACTCTCCAAGGCAAGAATATTGCTACTATGAATGCAGCTCCCTTATTCTTTGTAACAAGTGTGTAATGTTGCAACATGTTCTTAATCAATTCTCTGTTGTTAGGTAGTTTCCAGTTTAACATGAATTAAAATAATATTTCATATTTTTGTGCCCTAGAAAAGTAAGACCCTCTTCAACAAGAGCTCTGTGTCCTGATCCCAGTCCTATGTGCTTAGTTGCTAAGTCATGTCTGACTCTTTGTGACACTATGAACTGTAGCCTGCCAGGCTCCTATGTCCACAGGGATTCTCCAGCCAAGAATACTGGAGAGGGTTGCCATGTGCTCCTCCAGGGGATCTTTCCAACCCAGGGATCAAACCCAGGTCTCCCGCATTGCAGGCAGATACTTTACCATCTGAGCCACCAGGGAAGCCCGTCCTGATCCCTAGAACCTGCAAATATATCATCTTATGTGATAAAATAAATTTGGAGGTGTGAATGAAGAGTTTGAGACAGATGAATATCTTGAATTAGCAGAGTGGGCTCAATATAATCACGAAGTCCTTAAAAGTGGAGGAGAGACAGATTATATGTGACTAAGGAAGAATGTTAACGGTGTGCACATTATTCACATTGAAAATGAAGACAGCCATGAACTAAGGAATGCAGGCAGCCTTTAGAAAATGGAAAAGGAAAGGAATTTATTCTCAACGGAACCTCAACAGGAATGTAGACCTGTCATACCTTAATAATAGCCCGGTGAGAACTGGGTCAGATTTCTGACCTACAGAAATGTAAGGTAATAAAATGAGATTGTTTTAAGCCACTAGGTTTGTAGAAATTTATTACAGCCTCAATAGAAAGTTAATAATTAGGCTTGCATTAACATCTCTATAAATACTCATTTCTTAGAGTTACTGAAATACAGAAATGCAGGAAGGATATAAAGGCTGCCCAGATGGAAAACATACATCTTTTATAGTAAAAGCAAACCTTGTACATAGCATACAACATTACTGTTTGGTCATCCTGTGTATTTTTTTCTTTAAAAGGAATTATTGTTCATGATAGCAAGATAGAACAATGTATTCTGTTTTGTTCTGCAGTTCAAAATCAAATAAAATCAATTGCTGCATCATAGCAGTGATTAATGAAATATTTAAAACATACTAGTAAAATGTGCATAAAAGCTAAATATTAATCTTTAGTAAGAAAGAGTATTCTAGTTCCAGTTATATATTGCATGAGACAAATTTAATTCCACACATCTCATCCCTGACCATGAAGTAAATGTGTATAATGCCAAGTCAAGTGGCAATTGCTTTCATTAAATTGTCTCAAGGACTAAATACTACATAATTTTTAACTCCCAGATTTAAAAGAACAGAAAAATCCATTGGTTTTTTAAGATCACTTTGATAAAATTTATTTAATTTAAAATTTGAATTTGATGTTGCTCAATCACTAAGTCATGTCCAATTCTTTGTCATCCTGTAGACTACAGCATGCCAGGATTCCCTGCCCTTCGCTATCTCCCAGAGTTTGCTCAAACTCATGTCCACTGAGTCAGTGATGCCATCCAATCAACTTATCCTCTGTCACCCCTTTCGCCTCCTACCCTCAATCTTTCCCAGCATCAGGATCTTTCCCAAGAAGCAGCTCTTCACGTTAAGTGATCAAGTATTGGAGCTTCAGGTTCAGCATCAGTTCTTCCAATGACTAATCAGGGTTGATTTCCTTTAGGATTGACTGGTTTAATCTCCTTGCTGTCCAACAGACTCTCAAAAGTCTTCTCTGGCACCATAGTTTGAAAGCATCAGTTCTTTTATGCTCAGCCTTCTTTATGGTCCAACACTCATATCTGTACACTCAATCCTAATCCTTGGTCAGAATTAACCTTAGACAATAAAATGAATACACTGATACTTTTCTTTGACTTCCTATCAAATCATCTACTTCATCTTTATAAAGTACCTAAGTGTCCATAGATGAAGAGAGATCTCAAATTTATGTCCACCATAATTCTGCCAATTATATGCTTCCTGTTCTGCATCTTCTATCATTCCATCAAAATATGCTTGTTCTCGATCATAGCCCTTGAGCTCCTTACTAAAAGAGCTATTGAATTAGTCACTGTCAATGATGTTTAACATGTTACTCCCACGTTGCAGACATTCCTTTTAACACCAATGTTCAAAACCAGTGTCTTGATTTAAAACTGTGTTTGATAGTGAAAATTTCAGGCACCAGGGAGTGAATGTTTGTTTGGTTAGTTTTGTTAGTAAAGCAGCTTACTGTTAGCTTGCTGATCAGTTCCTGTTTAATGTCTGTTAACTCATATGCCTACTTACAGAAGAGGACTTGAAATAAAATTTGGCTTCAGAAAATATGACAAGATAATTTCAAAAGGTCTACAGAGAATATCATAGCCTGCATCCTGTCCTGGATAAATGGAACTTGGAAACAGAAATGAATAAATGTTTCTGAATTCTAAATAATACTTTTCTGTGCTAAAATCATGTTTAGTTATTATTGGGACTACAGAACATATTTTAAAATAACACTGTAGTTATATTTATAAATACAGTTTAGAGTAAAATGATCAGTTTCAATGTACATTCTATTACTGCCCTTCACAGTGTCATGGTTCTCTAAATTTGGAAATAGTAATAGCAATAGAGGAAATATTATGCTCTTTTTCTAGTGAATTGGAAAAACCTCCTTTCAGGAAGTTGTGCAGTAAATCAATTGTCAAGTCATGTTTTGTACCAGCACATCTCACTATAGCCTACAAACGAAAAAGCCTGAAGACTATCTTATGGCTAAAGCTTTCAATCTCAATTCTGATCTTGTCCCAAAATCAAGGGTTTACTTAGAAATGGTATGTTTCCCAAAGATATATCAGAGCACACTATAACTGCTATGACACCTTTGGGTGGTATAATCATTTCCCTAAACCAAAACTCTGAAAACTCTGGTTGGGGGCAGAATGAGTGATCTCTATCAAAATAGCAGCTGAAGGACATGAATTTTTCCCTTGAGTGTTGTTTTTGAAACCAGGGATTGTTTTACCAACAATCTACTTTTGAGCTACTGTGTCTGTGGTTTAATTGCAAATTTGATTCTGCTCTCACCAAAAGCAGTGGCTGTCATATATTTTCAATATCTCTGTGTTTCTGATGCAGAAAATAATTCTGTGACAGTGTACATTCCACAGTTCTTCCTTACATTCCAAAACTGGAGAACTGACTTGCTCTGTTGTCATTAAGAGACACCTACTTATCGATGTATAGTTTTTCACACCTTTCTATTAATTCTCCTGAACACAATACTATGCTTGTGGGAATAGTATTTAAACTAACATCTCTATAGCTGCAGTGGTTGCCTAGCTGTTTCAAACTAGACCAAACAAAAAGAAAAATATCTTGGAGCTAAATTACCGAGTACATTTCTTGTCTAAAAGAATAAAAGCAAAGAGGCTTCCCTGTGTTTAATTTGAATATTTCCTTGGAGATAAACAAGAAAACACAGAATAAGAAGATTCTACTGTAATTTTGGGGAAGTTTCGTGTCAAGAAATTCATTGTAAAGAAGTAGAATAATTTTCTACAAAAAATTGCTTATTATCACATGTCAAGAAGAGCATATTATATCATACATATTTCAACTTGTAAATTGTTCTTACATTCCTTGGAAAAACAATAGAGTGATATATTCATGAAACACTCAATAAATGTTAACTGATGATGATTAGATAAAATCCTGCCCATCATCCCCTTGTATACAAAGGATGTCAGTGACCTAAGCAAAGGAATCAAGGGAACACTTTATGCAAAAAGGGGCACAATAAAGAACAGAAATAGTATGAAACTAACAGAAGCAGAAGATATTAAGAAGAGGTGGCAGGAATAAACAGAATAACTATCCAAATTTTCCAAGCCAGGTTTCAACCGTACGTGAACTGTGAACTTCCAAATGTTCAAGATGGCTTCAGAAAAGGCAGAGGAACCAGAGATCAAATTGCCAACATCCTATGGATCATCAAAAAAGCAAGGGAGTTTCAGAAAAACATCTACTTCTGCTTTATTGACTACACAAAAGCCTTTGATGGTGTGGATCACAACAAATTGTGGGAAATTCTTCAAGAGATGGGAATACTAGACAACCTTACCTGCCTCCTGAGAAATCTGTATGCAGGTCAAGAAGCAACAGTTAGACCTGGACATAGAACAAAAGACTAGTGCCAAATAGGAAAAGGAGTACGTCAAGGCTGTATATTGTTACCCTGCTTATTTAACTTATATTCAGAGTGCATCATGTGAATTGCCAGCTGGATGAAGCATAAGCTGGAATCAAGATTGTTAGGAGAAATATCAATAACCTCAGTTATGCTGTTGACATCACCCTTATTGCAGACAGTGAAGAAGAACTAAAGATGCTTGCTCCTTGGGAGAAAAGCTATGCCCAACCTAGACAGCATATTGAAAAATAGACATTCTTTTGCCAACAAAGGTCCATCTAGTCAAAGCTATTGTTTTTCCAGTAGGCATGTATGTATATGAGAGTTGGAGTATAAAGAAAGCTGAGCACCAAAGAACTGATGCTTTTGAACTGTGGTGTTGGAAGACTCTTGAGAGTCCCTTGGACTGCAAGGAGATCAAACCAGTCAATACTAAAGGAAAATCAGCCCTGAATATTCATAGAAAAGACTGATTCTGAAGCTGAAACTCTAATACTTTGGCCACCTGATGCAAAGAACTGACTCCTTGAAAAGGACCCTGATGCTGGTAAAGATGAAAGCAGGAGGAAAAGGGGACAACAGAAGATGGGATGGTTAGAGGACATCATTGACTCCATGGGCATGAGTTTGAGCAAGCTCTGAGAGTTTGTGATGGATGGGGAGGCCTGGCGTGCTGTCGCCCATGCAGTCACGGAGAATCAGACACAACTGAGAACTGAACTGAAGTGAAACATAGGAAAAATGTTTCTCTTCCATTGATGTTAATTTGTCACCCTTAAAATGTTGATAATCTCTATGAGTTGTTTACACTGATGAGTTAATTAATATGTGTTTATTATCTGAATTGAGTAAGAGAGCATGTGTCATCTCTTATCTCCCTATGTTGACTGGTGCTAGCAAAAATTAAGAGCATTTTTCAGAAGTGTGGAGTGTATTAAGTGCTGCCTAAGCTAAGTTAAGGAGATCCAACCAGTCCATCCTAAAGGAGACCAGTCCTGGATGTTCATTAGCAGGACTGATGCCGAGGCTGAAACTCCAATACTTTGGCCACCTCATGCGAAGAGTTGACTCATTGGAAAAGACCCTGATGCTGGGAGGGATTGGGAGCAGGAGGGGAAGGGGACGACAGAGGATAAGATGGCTGGATGGCATTGCTGACTTGATGTACACAAGTTTGGGTGAACTCCGGGAGTTGGTGATGGACAGGGAGGCCTTGTGTGCTGCGATTCATGAGTCACATAGAGTCAGACACGACTGAGCGACTGAACTGAAACTGAAACTGAAAGCTAAGTAGATTTTAAATAACCAGCCTCTGAGTTACTGTAGCTTAATAGCTACTATATATATTGCTTTTTAGATCTGTCATTTAGTTTTCCTAAGTACCTCGTCATCAGGTTATCTTCTCATTCAACACCACAAAATGAGTCAAGAATACAAATATTTTTTAATATAAATTTATTTATTTTAATTTGAAGTTAATTACTTTACAATATTGTATTGGTTTTGCCATACATCAACATGCATCTGCCATAGGTATACATGTATTCCCCATCCTGAACCCCCCTCCCTCCTCCCTCCCTGTACCATCCCTCTGGGTTGTCCCAGGGCACCAGCCCCAAGTATCCAGTATCATGCATCGAACCTGGACTGGCGAGTCATTTCATATATGATATTATACATGTTTCAATGCCATTCTCCCAAATCATCCCACCCTCTCCCTCTCCCACAGAGTCCAAAAGATTGTTCTATACATCTGTGTCTCTTTTGCTGTCTCGCATACAGGGTTATTGTTACCATCTTTCTAAATTCCACATATATGCGTTAGTATACTGTATTGGTGCTTTTCTTTCTGGTTTACTTCACTCTGTATAATCAGCTCCAGTTTCATCCACCTCATTAGAACTGATTAAAATGTATTCTTTTTAATGGCTGAGTAATACTCCATTGTGTATATATTTAGAAAGCCAGTCAAAGATGTTCAAAATGGCAAAAAGTAGTGGAAATTATCAACCTGACTCTGTCTTAAATGTCAAGATGGCTAAATAGTTTCCTAGACCATGTTATTGCTACATGTTTGAATTGAAGACCAAGTACTATCACCCTAAGTTCACCTTTTTCACATGAATAAAACAGTCCATATTTGAGGAGAAAGATTGCTAAAATTTAAGATATTTTGTCAGGGAAAATTTACTCAACACATGTTAATTTGAAATATCATTTATTCTAAATTGTCCTTACCCAAAGCTTTAACCTCAGTTCTCTGATTCTTCATCTGTCTTCCTAAAGATGCTGAGAACTGACAACCAAGGACTGATGCCCACATTGCACTAAAATATAAGAGACTCCTTCATGAGACAGATGCTCCCCATAAACCATTGTTTTACCTGACAGGCAGCATCCATGAGCTATTTGATAACTGAATTTTTATATAACAACTAGTAAAATATTACTGCCACCACCATTATAGTATCCAGTAGCATTTTACTACTTATCAAGCAGGTAGTGTTTATCAACCATTTCACTGATCACTCACATATCTCATTTGATTCAATCCTAACAAAATCCTGGGCCCCAAGTATTTCTTTACTTTGTATTACTGAATAAATAGTTTCAAAAATGTTAAGGAACTTGTCCAAATATTTATATCTGGGAAGTGATGGATTATGAATTTAAAGGAAAGTTAGACTGAGTTCATAAGAACTATGAAGAAAGGGTCGCTAAATCTACCCTAATATCTTTGTATCTCTATCAGTCAACATAACCAGTTATGCCTGGGGGTGCTAAAGCTGTCAATGATGATGCTCCCGAGTTTCATGGTCTTACTTTAACTCTCAGATTTCTAAGCGTTTCTATGAAATTGTTTCTTCTGAAGAGTATTTCTCCTGGTCAGATATACACTCTTCATGCTTTGGCATGAATTATATTAAGAGTTATTATAATATAATATAACTATATATATATAATATATATAATATAACTATATATATAATTATATATAATATAATATAACTCTTAATTTGAATAATTTTCATTGTTTTTTTGCCCTAAATATGCTTTTACTTTCTCCTAATCAAAGTATTTTATTACGGGTACTTGAGTTCAATAGCTGATGAAAAACTTCAAAGGAAATTGTCTAAAATCAAATGCTTATGGTATCGAGGAAAAGCAGCATGAGATGAAGAGCTTTTTTAATGGTGAACAATCAAATATATTTATTACTTGTGGAATTACATTTCTTATAATATTTTTATGTTTATGATTATTTATATGGTTATTTGGATTGAAGGAGATCAAACCAGTCAATCCTAAGTGAAATCAACCCTGAATGTTCATTGAAAGAACTGTTGCTAAAGCTAAAGTTCCGATACTTTGGACACCTGATGTGAAGAGCCAACACACTGTAAAAAAACTTGATGCTAGGAAAGATTGAAGGCAAAATGAGAAGGGGGTGGTAGATGGTGAGATGGTTAGATAGTATCACCAACTCAATGCATATGAATTTGAGCAAACTCTGGGAATTAGCAGAGGACAGAGGGATCTGGCGTGCTGCAGTCCATAGGGTTGCAAAAGTCAAACATGACTTCATAACTTAACAACAACAAGATAGTTATTTAATTAAGTTATCAGCTAAGTTTTAGCTTATAACCCTGTCTTATGATATATTATTTTCTTAATCATTAGCATGTGTATTTTCTAATTCTACATTTCTGTATGTGTATAGAGAGGAGTGAAAATTGCACATTAGATTTTATTTCATTATATACTGTATACAAAAGAGGTTTGTTTGTTTGCAAAGTTTTAATACATATGGAATATAAATTTATTTATGAAAAAATGCCATATATTACCCCAATTCACAGGCACTTTCAAGCTTCTTCTAAAATAGATGAGGTGAACTTTATTTAGGTGAGATGGGGGACTGGGCAATTTATTGTTTTCCTCTAGTGAACTGTATAATTTAGGCAGAAGTCTACATAAGCAACAAACATGCCGAATCAACATACAGTTAAGCTTGGAGAAATGAGCTACTGTCCACATTTGATTAATGCTGGCATTGAGAACAATCTTTCTCATCTCTCCTATAAACATTATTACAATAGCAGCAGTTTCTATGCTACATATTTTGCCATGTTCTTCATTTTAGAAAATGATGTCCTGGTTTGAACATGTGTTATGCATATTTCTATGATACAAAAGTGTCCCAAGAAACCTTATATAGTTTCATGAATACAAGGAATTGAGTTAGAAGGAATTATCTAGTCCATAAAAGTTTTATTGTATAAA
Source organism: Ovis canadensis (assembly GCF_042477335.2). Taxonomy (NCBI): domain Eukaryota; kingdom Metazoa; phylum Chordata; class Mammalia; order Artiodactyla; family Bovidae; genus Ovis; species Ovis canadensis. Next base: position 54,237,816 of record NC_091254.1, on the reverse strand, counting down.
ACATCACTATAAATTTAACCCTTTGTAACCATTTCTAGTATAACTGTTCTTTTTATTAGAGAAAAGGTATATATTTTATAGCCCCAGGTTTAATGGGATATTAAAAGTCATAAATAAAATGTGCAAATTTACCTACATATTTATATTTAAACATTCATGAACACAGATTTTTATACACTATAAAAGAGTAATAAATTGTTTTTAGTGTTGGAAATATGTTTCAGTATACTAATACTTCAAATCCAACATAATATTTACCTACATGAAGAAAAGTATATTTTAAAGGATTCTAACTAGAACAAAAGTGAGCATACTAAAGCCTAACATCATTTACATTTTCTTTTCTTTTTTAATTTTTTTTTATTATTTTTTCATTAATTAATTAATTAATTTTACCTTACAATATTGCATTGGTTTTACCATACATTGACTTGAATCCACCATGAGTGTACATATGTTCCCCATCCTGAACCCCCTCCCACCTTCCTCCCCATCCCATCCCTCTAGGTCATTCTAGTGCACCAGCCCCGAGGACCCTGTATCATGCATCAAACCTGGACTGGCGATTTGTTTCACATATGATATTATACATGTTTCAATGCCATTCTCCCATATCATCCTGCCCTTGCCCTCTCCCACAGAGTCCAAAAGACTGTTCAATACATCTGTGTCTCTTTTGTTGTCTCACATACAGGGTTACCATTACCTTCTTTCTAAATTCTATATATACGTGTTAGTATACTGTATTGGTGTTCTAAACCCCTTTGTTGAGGTATAATTGACCTACAAAAAGCCTCACATACTTAACTGTATTCAACTAGATCAACTTGGAGATAAGTGGACAGCAGTGAAACCATCGCCACAATCTATGTTACTCAAAGGGTCAAAGTTTCAGTAATAAAGATGAATAAGTCATAAAGGTCTACTGCATAGCATAGAGCTACTTACATTTTCTAAATCAGCACCTAGAAAGTTATTTGTCTAAAACATGTTGCCATAAACCTATATCCTATAATGGAAATGTGAGTTTATGTTCCCTGGATAAGGTTACACTTACCAGTTTCTTCCTTTCATGATGTCATTCCATTTTCATCATTCTGTCTTTTTCTATTATGATAATTTCCTGTAATTTATAAATAAATTGGAAATTTTCTCTCCTCTTCCCAGGTGCCTTTCTCATTAACTTTACTCAAGTGCCAGAGGGCTTACCTTATTGTCATGTTTTACGTTTTAAAAAAGAAAAAATCCAACTAAATTTGCTTTTATTTAGGCTCTTAATAAAACATGAATTAACTATGTAAGGCAGAAATGTTACAGAAAGAAAACAGCCCTAAGAAATGTCCAGTCTTATGGCTCATATCAGCTCAGCCTCAGGCAGCTAAACTGCCTGTCACATATAAGACACAGGCTTTATGCTTTAACTACAATGAAGGCACGTTACAAAATTTAATTTAATTTTTTTCTAAATGTATAGTAATTTTATTTCATTCATAATTGAATACATCAAATTTCATTTAATGGACAAGATCGCTGTTTTATTCAAGGTTAAGGATCTTTCAATGTTTTGTTTCTGAATGAGTCTTACATGCTTGAATATACAAAAGTAAATCTTTAGGAAAACTGATTTTTAAACTGCGCACCATGATATTCTAAGTGTAATGAACCATTTTCAGTATTGTTAAAGGAAAATATAATCAGAGCTGCTGCTGCTGCTGCTGCTGCTAAGTCGCTTCAGTCATGTCTGACTCTGTGTGACCCCATAGATGGCAGCCCACCAGGCTCCCGCATCCCTGGGATTCTCCAGGCAAGAACACTGGAGTGGGTTGCCATAATCAGAGCAGATATGTTTAATTTCATCACTTTTTATTCTTTATGGCCTGAATAAGCATCAGTGAATAACAATTATGGTCAGAGAGATTTTGCCAAATGGGAAAACCTTTCTTGATTTTAATTCTTCTATCAAATCTATGTAGAAAACAATTGAGTTCTTAACCCCTCCTTTTTTTTCTGAATTTGAAAGTGGACCATGCCAAGACAAAGTTGAATATGGTCATTTGAGGGTTTTGTTTATTAGGTCAATTATTAAAAAGTCCTGACACACTGCATAATTAATTATATAAACAAAGCAATATAATCCATTATGCTAATACAGAGTCAAAGCCAGAGAATTATTTGTGGTATTGCTTGCATGAGCAAGTAAAAAGGAAGGGCAATTCCTAGAAGGAAGAGTGATTCCTAGAAGGAAGTAACTGGGTCAAGTATAATGCTGAATAGAATTATGGACATTTAATAAAAAACTCAATGATTAATCCAATGCATTGCATGATAGTAGTAAAGAGAAACAGTAAAATTCTAGGCAAGCTATACTAGTATTTATTTTAGAACATTTTTAGTAGCAATAACAGCTGTTTAATTTGTATTCAATATGTAATTTCATTGTTTATTCTAAATTTCTCCTGAGGGGCAAAAAACACTGCACACGGGAGAAATTTATCAATTCATAAATGTATACATACATGTAAATATATCTATATATGTATAGATGTATATATGTATATCCCCATTTCTATATGCATTTACATATATCTTATATAATGGAATTTTTTTAAAAATAGAAATTAACACGAAATATTATTCTCTTATGATACTGGTAATATTGGAGGCAGAAACATGCACATGAAATTCACATGACATGCAATCCAGGTCTATGTTTTTTCCTTGAACACTGGAAACCTTATTAATATCAGTTTGAATGATTTGATTGATAAATTATTTATTCTCAGTACATTAGTATGCTTATTTTCTAAAACTAAAAATTTGTTTTGAGGCTAGTTTGTTTCCTTTTAAATACCCTTACCAATAGAAATTTTAGTGCTAAAATATACTTTTAACTATCTTTAGTGCTGGCACCCTACTCCAGTATTCTTGCCTGGAGAATCTTGTGGACGGAGGAGCCTGGTGGGCTGCTGTCCATAGGGTCGTACAGAGTCGGATACGACTAAAACGAGTTAGCATGCATGCCTGCATTGGAGAAGGAAATGCAACCCACTCTAGTATTTTTGCCTGGAGAACCCCCAGGGACAGAGGAGCATGCTGGGCTGCTATCTTTGGGGTCGCACAGAGTCTGACACGACTGAAATGACTTAGCTGCAGCTGCTGCTGCTAGTGCTGTATAATTTTTGGACTTTCTCTTTTGCAAAGTGGTTTTTTAATATGAATTCATCTCTTCAAGGAAATGCTTGTTCAAACAAATCATGAAAATTTAACTTTATATCATTAAACTTTATATGAGCCAGTGTTGCTTATGTTGCTCTTTGGAAATGAAACATAATAAATGTTTAAATGAGAGTAAAAATGAACATGCTTTCTGGGAAGCACTGCTTTACAGGTAAAGCTGTGTGCTTCAGAGTCAGCCGTAGGGACCCGTGCTTTCCCCAGAGTCCTGACTTTGGACAAGGACTCTGTTAGCCCATTTGTTAGCCTTCAGATTCTTCACCTGTAAAAAGAAAAAAATAACAGCTGCATCACAGGAATTGACACAATTAAGATTAAATTAGAAAACATGCATGGTATTGGGCATATATTTAACCAGTATTGAATGAAAACTTCTCTTATTTTCTTTCCTATATTTGAAATTATTATTATACCTGAAGACAGAATATCAGAGAATTGAAATTCAGCTTATTAAAGCCTAAGAAATTGTTTTTTATTGTTAAAAATAAATAAATAGCCAAGGCAAACAAAAAGACAATCACATTCATTATGGATTTTGAGGTTCTCTAACTTGTTTTGAGATAATATCAACTTTTGGCTCTTGAGCATTAACAAAATGTGGATTATATACACAAATATACAGATATATCTATATGTAAGTATACATACAGACACAGAGATATGGAGACAGAAATAGAGAAATAGAGATACAGCATTGTTGTTCACAATAGCTAGGATACAAAAACCTGAGCAGAAAGCACAGTGTACAGTTCTATCTAGAAAAGTATGACTGCCCAAGTCTGAGCATTTCTCATTGTAAGATATCTGAAGTTTTTAAATAAATGTGTCATTTTTATGTGAGTAATGGAATGCAAGCATCTTTGATTTTCACTTTAATTAGAGTGTATATTTGTTTATTGCAGACATAAACTAACTTGAAAATGCAGTTCAATGAAAATTTTTAAATATATAAGTAGAGATAAAAGGGAGTCTAGTTTAATTCCTTATGCTTATGAAAAGAAAAAAGAAATACGTACCTCGTCGATTTAAAGAAAGAGGATTTCAAAGCATGAAAAAGATAGAAAATAACTTATTAATATGTGAGACATCTTTCCAATGGCATGCATTTTAAAAGGACTGCATGAGAATCTTGCAGTATATAAGAAAACAGCTTCATTGTTGGGACAGTTCAGCACATTTTGCCAATTCAGCACGGAACAAATAAGCTTGCTTTTGAAAGTCTCCTCCTGATTTGTAAAGAACACTTAATTTGTTTCCTTTTGTTGAACTTCAAATTAATCAACCCAGTATTTCAAGCTGTCCTTTGAATGTTCTTCCCTGTTTTTTCCTCAACTGTAATTACTTACTGGGAATTCTCATGCTCTTCAGGGAGCTTGCGGTGAGACAACTCTGAAAGTTGTGAATAATAGGTTCAGACTGTTACTGCATTCCAGCTCACCCTTTTCATAACCTTTTGAAAAGCGTAGCGTCCCAGGTTTTATCAGCGGTTTATATTAGTTTTCATTGCAATTATGTCCAAAGAAGCCTTGTAAAATTAAAGAAAGAAGGGAGAGAGACGACACGGGTCTTTTCCACAGGACCTCTTGTAGGCTGCTGTCTCATTATGTTAACAATCTGCCCAGAGAATGGAGTCAGATCTCCAGAGCAGACTAGATTGATTTACTTTACAGGCCTTTCCGCCCAACCTAATTATTGCATTACAAATAGCCATTCTTTCACCCTGTGAAGGCGCACTTTGATTAGCACCTGCAATACAGGTGCTGGGGTCTGCCACAGAAAGTGCATATTAACTAGCTCCCTGTATCACAGTCAAACGGCCTGAACATCAAACAAAAGGAGTAGATACCTTGTTTTACATTTTCTGAGAGCTCCAAATGAAGATGCTTAGACATTTATAGACAAAGCTGTGGGGCTTCCCTAGTGGCTCAGAGGGTAAAGCGTCTGTCTGCAATGCAGGAAACCTGGGTTCGATTCCTGGCTCGGGAAAATCTTCTGGAGAAGGAAATAGCAACCCACTCCAGTACCCTTGCCTGGAAAATCCCATGGACAGAGAAGCCTGGTAGTCTACAGTCTATGGGGTCACAAAGAGTCAGACACGACTGAGCGACTTCATCAGTACTACTAGACAAAGCTGTATGATACTTTGTTAGGTAAAAATAGACACAATATATAGACGTTTTCTTTAAATATATATATATATCAACCTAACATAACCTCTCACAACATCAGGTTTAAAATATAATTTTTAAATCTTTAGAGAAGAGTATGTATTAGTCGCTCAGTCATGTTTGACTCTTTGTCCCCCTATGGACTGCAGCCCACCAGACTCCTGTCCATGGATTCTCTAGGCTAGAGTACCAGAGTGGGTGTCCATTTCCTTCTCAAACCCAGGTCTCCTGCATTGCAGACAGATTCTTTCCCCTCTGAGCCACCAGGGAAACCCTGGAGAAGAGTAAGTAGAGTATTTATAGTCGTAAATTATATTTATATTGTCCTTTGTATTGGTTTTCTGTGGCTGACATCATAAATTACCAAAAGTTGGATGGCTTAAGTGACAGGAATTTTATTCTGTTGCAATTCTGAGGTAAGAAGTTCAAAATCAAGGTGTCTTCAGGGCCACACTTTCTCAAAAAGCACTAAGCAGAACCCTTCCCATCCCTTCCCCCATTCTCCCTCTCCTAGCTTCAGTATCTGCAGCAATTTGGTTTTCTTGGGATTGGGGTGGCATCCACATCAATCTTAGTTTCTATCTTCCAATGGCTTTCTCTCTGCACAAAAGCCTCCTCTGTGTGCAATTTATAGACATACTTGTCATTGTATTCAGGGCTAACCTGGATAATCCGGGATGATCTCATCTAAACATCCTTACCTTAGTTACCTCTGCAAAAGACCCCTTTTTTGTGAATAAGTTCACATTCACAGATTCTGGGAATTAAGATATTAATTTATATTTTGGGGACTACCATTCAACATACTATATCCCAGACATGCCATTCAGCCAGTGTGTTTAGTGATTTCCCATGTATCTGCTAGTTATGAACAATTATTTTCTGTTGCATTACTTTATTTTTTTGTTTATATATATATATTATTTTTTGTTTTTTAAATATAAATTTATTTATTTTAATTGGAGGTTAATTACTTTACAGTATTGTATTGTTTTTGCCAGACATCAACATGAATCCACAACGGGTGCACACGTGTTCCCCATCCTGAACCCCCTCCTACCTCCCTCCCCGTACCATCCCTCTGGGTCAACCCAGTGCACCAGCCCCAAGCTTTAAAACTTATTTTATTTAATTAATCTATTTTTGGCTGTGCTGGATCTTCATTGCTTTGCATGGGCTTCACTAACTGTGGCAAGAGGAGGTTACTCTTCATTGCAGGGTGCAGGTGTGCCTCTCATTGCAGCAGCCTCTCGTTGGGGAGCACAGACTCTAGGCATGCTGGCTTCAGCAGTTGCAGCACACAGGCTCAGTAGTCGTGGTGCACAGGCCTAGTCGTTCCTCAGCATGTGGAATCTTCCCAGACCAGTGAGTGAAACCTTGTTCCCTGCCTTGGCAGGCAGATTCTTATCCACTGTGTCACCAGGGAAATCCAACTCATTTTAAAATGGAAATTGTTTCTTGTCAAAAATGGTCTTGAGAGAAAAGTAGTACCAATCAGTTAAAACAAATGAGAAGATGTTTTTCTTTATAAGAGAGGAGTTTGGAATGTGAAACAAACATACTAGCACTGTGTGAAATAAAGTGATTGCTTAAAAAAAAAAAGTAAACACAAACTATATTTAAAGCAGTGGTCCTCAATCATGAGTGATTTTGTCCCCTCCCCTCAACACACAGAGTTCATTTGGTAGTGTCCAGAGATGATTTTTTTCATGTGGCAAAATGTACATAACAAAATTAATCACTTGAAGCATTTTTAACGGTACAGTTCAGAGCCATTAAGTATATTCATATTATTGTGCAACCATCACCATATCCATCTCCAGAACTTTTTCATCTTACTGAACTGAAACTTTGTACTCATTTAAGAGTAACTTCCCATGCCTTCCTCTCCTCAGACCTTGGCAACTGCTATTCTCTTTTTTGTCTATATGAATTTGACTGCTCTAGGTATCTCATACCAGTGGAATCATACAATACTTGTTGTTTTTTTTTTTTTTTTTTGACATTTGTCCTCTGTCACGTCCCATAATGCATTCAAGTCCCAATCATGTTGTACCCTGCATCTGAATTTCATTCTTTTTTTTGAGGCTGAATTACATTCCATTGTATGTGCAGACCACAATTGGGCATGTGGATTGCTTCCACCTTTTGGCTATTGTGGATAATGTTGCTGTGTACACTGGTATATAAATATTTTCTTGAGTCCCCACTTTCAGTTGTTGTTGTTGTTGTTTTTTGGGGTGTATATCCAAAAGTGGAATCGTTGAATTCTGTAATTCTAAGTTTTGTTTTCTAAGGAACTGTGTACCATAGAAACATTTTTTAATTGTCATAATCAGGGGTGAATGTCTAACTGGCTTCTAGTGGACAGAATCTAGGATGTTGCTCAATAGCCCACTATATACAGGGAAGCATCTTGCCCTCATTAGCAAAGTGTTAGATGGTCCAGAATGTCTGTCACACCCCTGCTCAGAAATCTTGCTTTAAAGAAATCTTAAACTAAGAATGACCCTTATTCTCTGAATTTAATTCTTCCAAATATTATCAGAGTGACATGGAATATGCATTATATTGTTCTATACATGATGCTTCAATTATAAACACAATTTATCTTCTGTTGCTATTCTCCCTTATGTTATTGGTTTAAGTGGTAGGCAACAAAAAGGATTGCTATTGAACTGCATTTCACCTCCTCATTTGTTTGTTTGTTTGTTTCTGTAAATTTCATAAAAAGACTTTATAAAGCCATACATGAGGACTACTAATATATTTTAAACTTATTATTTGTCATTTCCAGGAACATAGATTACAACTTCTAATTTTCTCTTGTTTAATAAATGTATTTTTAAAAGATAAACACATAAGGGACTTTCAAAACCTTAGAGGAAAAATATGATTAGAAGCTTCCCAGGTGAGGCAGGGGTAAAGAATCTTCTGGCCAATGTATGAGACTTAAGAGATACAGATTCCTTCCTTGGGTTGGAAAGATCCCTTGGAGTAGGACATGGCAATCTACTACAGTATTCTTGCCTGGAAAATTCCATGGACAGAGCAGCCTAGTGGGCTACATACAGTTCATGGTGTCACAAAAAGCCAGATGTGGGGAACATACACAGTAATCAGAAGACAATCTACTTTATGGGCTTCCCTGGTGGCTCAGAGGGTAAAGTGTCTGCCTACAATGTGGGAGACCCAGGTTCAATCCCTGGGTTGGGAAGATTCCCTGGAGAAGGAAATGGCAACCCACTCCAGTACTCTTGCCTGGAAAATCCCAGGGACTGAGAAGCCTGGTAGGCTACAGTCTGTCGGGTCACAAAGAGTCAGACATGACACTCTACTTTATAGAAAAGAAATTATTTAAAACTTTTAGTGGTTATAGAATTTTAGAGCTAGAAGAATTTTTAGATTGTAGAGGGCCTGTGTGTGACTAGACCTGTGTAACTATTACTGAATGGAACCCACAATACCTATTTCATTGATGAAGAAAATTGGGACTCAAGGAGATTAAATAGGTTCCTGAAAGCCACCCAGCTAATGATTAGAATCAATAAATACAAGGGTCAATCTCTGCTCTCTTGGCTCTGAACGTCCATCTGTGTAACAACTTCAGATCCATGATTCAACCTTCATTTTACAAACAAAAATATGAGACCCAAAGAAGTTTGATATAAAATTTGCCAAAGACCAAATCTAGCTTCCAATCATGTGTGTTTCCTTATTATAGTTTTTATTGAGCCTAAGAATTATTAGAGTCTCTGCCTTCCACTGTCAGAGCTAGGCTAACTGGTACCTCTTAGGCAGACAGATCTATTCCTATCTGGATGAATGGTGCATTTTCTCTTTCAAAGTCAGAAATGGAGATTTCTAGTAGAGCATTTGGTCTCAGAAGTAAAAAAAAAAAAGTGTAACTATAAATATTTGATGGCATATAAGTAGAGTTTCATAGTAATTATTCAATATATCTTCCTAGAGCAGTTTTGCTATTACATTGTCCAACAAGAATGATGGTTTACATAGATATAAACTAAAATATAATTACGTTAGAAGACCCAGTGAATGAACAAGAAATATTGATTTTCAGTAAGGTTATAGAATATTTATTTCATCTGGCATTATTATGAATATAGAAATTATGTTCAGATGGCTGCCTTATGTCATTTCTTAAATAGAAGGTTGCATAAAGAAAAAGCAGATTAGTATTCCAGTTATCTTTTTGTAAGAAATATTGAATTATCAGAAAAGTACATCAACTATTGTGAAATACTGAATTGTTGTAGTGTAAATGAAGTTTCAGTAATCATTTAGTACAATTGAGTATATTTCTCTTTTTATCATTGTTCTAATGTCTCTGATAAATGGTTTTATAAAAATCCATCAGGTTCACATATCACCTGTAGCATAATTCTAATTACCATTGAATTTTAATCAGTGCATAATGTTCCGATTTTTAATCACCATGCAAACATAATTTATGAGTTTATATAATTTTCAATATAATAAAGATTTTTTAAAATCAAGATGGGTAACTAACTAAATCTATTGTGTTTATTCATCAAGTCCATATTTTCCGAGTCATGAAAAATGTAATGATAATGCATGACTATGAAAAGAAAATTAAGTTTTGATTGCTTTTTAATATGTTCTCAAAACATTATTATTAATATTGATTATTTAACCATTTGTTGAAAATACTGAAGTGACCATAGCAATATAATAGTAAATAAGATTATCTCATACTTACACTAACATGTGAACTCCATTTAATCTCATATTCAAGCCCAATTAAAGACATTAAAACTGATATGTATAATTTTGTATTTACAATACAATCAATTCAATAATAAAATATTTTGTGGAGTTAAAACTTAGCCAAAACACTAACTGTGTCTATTGGGACCCAGTTAGGAAAGCAGAAACTATGATGGTTACTTTAACTGAGATTTTTTTAACATAGGCAAATGTTTAAAGAGACACAGGAAGACTAAAATGACAATGTGTAAACACTGAGGGAACATTGAACTAGTGACTGCTATAAAGAGTTGCCATCCTTACAACTGTTAAGTAAAGGGAGAAAGGTATTCAGAAACTAGACTAGAAGCTTGGAGGAAACACCCTGTCATGCCTGGACCAGATATTTGAGATAGGGGTCTCTTATGAATTTATCCATCAAGTTCCATAGACAGAGATCAAACCCCGGTGGCTCAGAGGAGGGACCTCATGAAAATGGAATTCTGAAGTGGTGGCACCAATGGTATGTCTTCTGAGGCATGATGTGTTTGGAGTGTGGAAAAAAGCTAGAGCCTGAATTGAACTGCAGTTGGAACCAGTTGCCACAACTTGGATAACGTACCATTGCTTGGGTGATGCTATCAGAAACTGACAAAGACCCTTTCTCCAGATCTTTGACAAATGAGATATCTTCACTGGACGCTCCCAGTGAAATGCACCAGCCTGGCAGCAGATAAACAGAACAATGCTTTCTCCTCTCCAGTTAGCTAAGTATCACGAATTGACAGAAACTAGCAAGGAAATGGCACCCCACTCCATTACTCTTGCCTGGAAAATCCCATGGACGGAGGAGCTGCAGTCCCTGGGGTTGCTAAGAGTTGGACAAGACTGAGCGACTTCACTTTCACTTCTCACTTTTCACTTTCACGCATTGGAGAAGGAAATGGCAACCCACTCCAGTGTTCTTGCCTGGAGAATCCCAGGGACCGGGGAGCCTGGTGGGCTGCTGTCTATGAGGTCACACAAAGTTGGACACGACCGAAGCGACTTAGCAGCAGCAGCAGCGGCAGGGCATCAGTTGGCAAAAAAGAAATGCAATTTGCAGAGTTCAGCCTCTGTATCATGAAGACACCACTCAAGTGATAAGTTTGGACTGAAAAACAAATGCTTAGTAACCAATGCAGTATCCAGTGCTGGTTCCAAAACCTCTCTTACATTGTGACTATAGAATGTTACATTTATCTCTAGCACAGCAAATTACCATTAATGAAGAGCCCCTGGATAAGGGAATACCCATTCCAGTATTCTTTGCCTGGAGAATTCCATGGACAAAGAAGCCTGACAGGCTACAGTCTCTGGGGTCACAAAGAGTCAGACAAGACTGAGTGACTAACACTTTCACTACTACTTAAAGTACTTAAAATAATTACTGAAGGAGAAAGCATGAATGTGTTATATGTGTTCAAGATATAGTCACATCATATGAGTCACTGATACTGAGATTTATTTTTAAACATCTCAAGCTTAGGGATACAGCAATTTGACATTAGACCCAGATTTCACTGAATATATTGCTAGCAGAAACTAGATTTAAAATGGGTTATAAGACTGAAGTCTCAGATTTAGTAACAGAAACAAGAATCCACATATTTTGATTCCTAGTTTAAAACTGGGATTAATATAAATCAATTAGCAATTAAAATATTTATGTAAATTATAAATGTGTATTCTTTACAAAACACTCATATATTTATTTAGTACAACAAATATTGCCCTCCTGCAGTGTGCCTGATATTATCTAAATTGATAGATATACTAAGATGAATGAAAAAGATTTTTAAAATAATCTTCAAAAATCTATGATGTAAACTACATTTGGCTATTTGCTTTCATTCATATACCTCGATAATACTTTTAAATATTTATCATTTAACAATCACAAATTTTTATGACATTTTTCTCTACATAGGCCTTATTTTTTAACCTACATTTGTGTGAACATAACCACAAATTAATGTCTAATATTACCTAAGGGTGTCCTTTATGTAATCAGTATTAACCAAAATATTATTCTGAGGAGTAAATGCAACTTCAATTATGTGAAGTCTTTCCCTTGGCTGACCTTATAAATTAACTTGCCTATAACCCACACAGTTGTTTTCTGATATTTTGGTTTGTGCTGATCATTTGACAGCCCCTTAGGCTGATGCTATTAACAAGGTGTTTATGCTCTGGTAATGCATTTCTGAAATCATATTATATACAAAAGTTTATTACCAACATCCATTATAGAAATTCAGATAAGCTCCTTTCAGCTTTGAGTTGCAAAGTCACCTATAGATGACTTCTTGCAGTTACAAAATATTTCAACCAATGATGCAAAAACATTTTGAAAACAAAAGGACATTGACTAATTTCTCAGCTGAAATGTGCCAGTGGGAGTCTCCTATAATCTCCAACCATCATATCTGCACATTTTTCATTTTACTTTTTAAAAATATACTGTGACTTTCACAGTATGTGAGGTAACATGCAACTGGTGCCATGTCAACATGCTCTGCTCTCTCTTCTAAAACTGTTGATGGGGATACTGCTATTTGTCCTGCAAAGGTGTCCTAAAGATGGAAGATGAATGTCACGGCCACTACTTCTACCTCATGTTGCTCATACAAGGACTAACTAACTAGACCCAGCAAATAACATATTTGTGATTTGCACATAGACATATTACATACTTCTGTTTAGGACACAATTTGATCCATTTTACATGCTATTTGGAAACACATAAAGCATGTCAGAACAGTTTTGTTACTGAGAAAATAGCTAACCAATTCTAGGGCATTTGGTTATAAAAATAATTGGCAAATTGTTCATAAAAAGCAATATCAGTAAACATCCTGACATTTTTAATTTAAAAATCATGAATTATGAAATAAATATTTCACCATCATGTAATTTTGATAGTTACTATGCTGAAGTCACAATGATACGTAGCTTCTTACAAATCCCTTTTACTTTCTACTCTTATCTGTGGGTTCTGTAAGAATCTTGGATGAATATTTTTTGTTAGCATAATATTAAAAAATTACTGAAGAAGACAGCCCAATCTAAGAAATGCTTTGTGATTAATATGTGCTTGAATCAGACTTGGAAAATTTAAAACTATTCAAACTTTATTAAAATAAGCATAATACCACAGCTCCGTGATATAAGCAGGAAATTGTTGCTACTTCAGTTGCAGATGAGGAAATTAATGTTCGTAATGAGAAAAACATTTTAACAAGAAGGCAGGCTTAATGGTAGAACTGGAATTAGAACTCATGTCTCCTGCTGTCTAGATAAATGTACTTGTTAAAACAGTACTCTGAATCTTCTCTAAAACTTAAATTACTCCACAGTAAAGAACCAGTTCTAATGAGATGGATTAAACTGGAGCCGATTATACATAGTGAAATAAGCCAGAAAGAAAAACACCAATACAGTATACTGACACATATGTACAGAGTTTAGAAAGATGGTAATGATGACCCTGTATGCGAGACAGCAAAAGAGACACAGATGTATAGAATGGACTTTTGGACTCGGAGGGAGAGGGAGAGGGTGGGATGATTTGGGAGAATGGCATTGAAACATGTATACTATCATGTAAGAAACGAAGTGCCAGTCTATGTTCGATACAGGATACAGGATGCTTGGGGCTGGTGCATGGGTATGATACAGGGAGATGATATGGGGTGGGAGGTGGGAGGGGCATTCAGGATTGGGAGCTTGTATACACCCGTGGTGGATTCATGTCAATGTACGGCAAAACCAATACAGTATTGTAACGTAAAATAAAGTAAAAAAAAAAAAAAAAAGAAAGAAAGAAAAAAGAACCTGATTTCTTTTGAAATTTCAGTAGGTGCTGTTGATAACTACTAATATCATATTCATTGTTTTATATTTAGTTCTTTGTATTGTAAGCGTGTTTGTACCATTCTTCTCAAGCCATTGTTTTCTTGTTTATATCATCTAGTGTGCCCAGTATTATATCATGTTGATAACTTCCTAGTGATAGATTAGTATACAATGCTCTTCTCCTTGATTAGAATTTGTATGTAGTTGTTTTGTCAGTATGTCTCTAAATAATGCAGTGATTGGAATATTTACAACAAAAATTAAATGTAGCTCTAAATGCAATTTAAAGCTCTGTAATATTTAAATTTGGTCTTCCCTGGTGGCTCAAATGGTAAAGAATATACCTGCAAGGCAAGAAACCCCGGTTCAATCCCTGGGTAGGGAATAACCCCTGGAGAAGGGAATGGCAACCCATACCTGTATTCTTGGCTAGAGAATTCCATGGACAAGAGGAGCCTGGTAGGCTACAGTCCATGGACTTGCAAAGAGTCAGACACACTAAGTGACTAACACACACACACAATGTCTAAGTTATAAAATTATACCATAACTAAAGGCATTTGTATAAAGTATGATGTCTTACTTTGGATAAGAATATAATGTAAAAAAGAATGGTTATGGAATAGAATGTGTTTCTGTGGATGTTCTCAAATATATTGACTGTATTAGAATTGTAACCAAATATCTTAGAGAATACCAATGAAATCTCAGAATATGAGTTCCCTTAATCAATACCTAGTATACAAACTTAAATCAATACTAGTAGAATGGAAATATATTATTTTTTTCTAAAAAACTTGTATATTATGATTAAGGGAATGTTTTCTTTCTGAATTCTAACTTGTTACACATTGACAATAAAAGCTATAGTTTTAAGTATCTTTCAAGGATTACTGATGATACATTCAAATTTGTAACCTAGGCTATGAATTGAAAGTTGACAAATTACTCCATACCAAAGCAGGAGACACAAGAGACTGGGTTCGATCCCTGGATCAGGAGGATCCCTTGGAGTAGGAAATGGCAACCCACTCCAGTATTCTTGCCTAAAAAATCCCATGGACAGATGAGCCTAGCAATCCACAGTCCATGGGGTTGCAAAGAGTAGGACACGAATTAACGACCAAACAACAAAATATCGGTCTGGGGCTTCCCTGATGGCTCAGTGATAAAGAATCTGCCTGCCAATGCAGGAGATGTAGGTTTGATCCTTGGGTGGAGAAGACACACTGGAGAAGGAAATGGCAACCCACTCCAGTATATTGCCTGGGAAATTCCATAGACAGAGAAACCTGATGGGCTAGAGTACATGGGGTTGCAAAGAGTAGGACATAACTTAGTGATTAAACAACAACATATGGGAACTACCATTATGTGTAAAGTTTTAAATAGAAATTCAGAACTCCAGTGCTCCATGGCTCAGGATAGCCTAGCCAGGTCTTTGGATGAATGAAGGTGGAATTTTTAAAATTTGGGTTTAAGCAGATGGCATAGCATTCTTTTTTCCCCCTACCTTACTCCTGCCAGTGAAGTCTTCTTTTTGTTTTGAAATCTGTCATATTTTCAATAAAATTAAGTACAATAAACCTCTATTTGTAGATTAGAAATAAAGATGCTGACCATTATTTCAAATATATGACTTCAATATGCAATTTGAAAACATCATTATCATATTTTTAGTATTTATTTTATGGCTTTCAACCGATATTTTATAAACATAATACATGTCTTCATTCTCTTGTTCTAGTTCTCTTCTAAAGAATTCTAATTTCAATGAGTATAGAATATGTGGGTTTATTTCCCCAATGTGATTATAGTGATTACATTTATTTTTCCTCTGAGATATATAAAGGCAGATATTATAGTAATTTTCAGATGCAAAAGCATCTCTGTTTAAGTAGTTTCTATTGCTTTTCACATAAAAAATTAAAATAAGCAGGAGATATCAGAAAAAGTTTTTCCTTTTCTCAATCCTACAGCAACAAAACAAAAGAGGACAGATGCTTTGACAATCCACTTGACCAGACATTATTTTATAGCACAACTAGAATACTCACAATGATTCGAATTCAGTGCTCTGTTATTCCAGCTATGTCACCAGAAGCTGACGGCAGTTGAAAATTTATATTTATTTTAAAATAAATTGTTTGAAACTTTAAAATATTTTTAATTAAAAAAAATCTTAGTGCAATGTATCTTAGGACCACTTCCATGAGATTCCTGATATAGTTCATGAGGTTCATGGTTGAGGACACATGTCTTGCTTTCATTGTAGCATCTATTCTACACTATTCACTAAGGCTCTGTACTTTAAACCTGAGTAGAAATTACTGTATTCTTCATCTACAAATGTGTTTTGCCATGAAAATTATTTGGGAAAGAAAGAAGGAAAGCTCTTTCTGACTGTGATCTTGACAACTATCAACCATGATTTTTTGCCAACTCAGTTTCTGTTCCATAAAATGATGTTATTTTCCTGCTGTGCTGTGCCAATGCTAAGTCGCTTCAGTCACATCACACTCTTTGCAACTCCATGAACTGTAGTCCACCAGGCTCCTCTGTCCATGGGATTCTTCAGGCAAGAATCCTGGAATGGGTTGCCATGCATTTCTCCAGGGGATCTTCCTGACCCAGGGATCAAACCCAAGTCTCTTACATCTCCTGCATTGGCAGGTGGGCTCTTTACAACTAGTGCCACCTGGGAAGGGATATTTTCCTAGACAACCTTACAACTTCAGCAAGTGACTTTTTAAAATTATTTTTTCTGATACGCCACATTTCTGGGAAACTAGAGTTTTTCCCTCTTTCCATAGTTCTTTACACTGACCTAAAGACTTTGATGTGTCTATTGTGTATCTTGATTGTAAATGTCTTGAGAACAGATGAATTATTCTTTAATTTTAATGCCAACCAAATGTAGCCCTTTATATTTGTTGAAAGAATAAATGAGTGATAAATGAGTCCTTTCTAACTCTTAAAATCTATCAAATATTGTCTGGATTATCACTAAAGTTCCTCCCAACTTATTAGATCTATATCCATCTATTCTACATGTAGATTTTCTTAACTACATCACTTACCCCCTGTATTGTGATCATGGATAATTAAACATGAAAAAAAAGCATATTCTGTCATAGAAAGTATTGTTTGCATACTAAATGTTAAGGAACTTAGCATGACATGTTAAAAATTCCTGTTTAGAAAGGAATAATACATAGAGTCAATTTCTGTACTATTGCTTCTTATATTGCACAGTCTATTTATGTATTTTAATCACTTTTCACTGGCATATATCTGTTTTTATTTATGTAGTATCATATTGTACAATTTTATAGTGAAAATAGATATCACTCATCAGATTTTGAAGCTCTTTTTAATTTTCAAATGATAGATTTCTTTTACTTGGAAACATAATATTAAGGATATTCCTTGAGACATATTGAGTCCTTCTTGAGACATTCCTTGAGTCCTCAAAAAAAAAAAAAAAAAAAAAAAGAGAGAGAGAGAGAGAAATAAACATTCAGTAAAACTCAAGTCTGAGCCCTGCTTTTCTCAAGTGGATAGTACTATTTTGTCAATAGCTCCATCTGCAGACCAGGGACAGCTTGTGAATCTGGCTTGGTAATCAAGTTGTAAAGAATGAGCTCTCAGCTCGCAGTTTGTCTATTAAAATCTGATTTGATTTGAAAGGCAACACCCGAAGACACCTTTCTGAGGTTAATTTTTTAGCAATGTCAGGTTTTATATGATTTCTGAGAGGTTAGCTGTAGGCTCTGTCAATGGGAATTCATTGGGAGAGAAGGAGAGAGGAGAAGGGAGCAATAACTATTGCTGAAGGCCTGCATTCAAGCATAATAAACTCTTTAGTCAGCTGTTTAAATAAGTACACAGCAAATTAATTTTTTCCATTTTTTTCTGCAGAAAATTGATTTATCTGAACACTTTCTTCCATAAAGGCACTTTCTAAGCTGTCATGTACTCAGCGCTCTTTCCCCAGTGATATGAGTGAGAACAGTTCAATTCCCACCGCCAATGCTATAATTCTGAGTTTAAATAATATGCGCTCTGAGTAGTGGTCCTGTCAGCTGTGATTCCGCTTTAAAGCATGTGGGTGAGGGGATGAATTTAGCCATGCTTGAATGTATTTTCTATTAGGGGTCTCTAGCTTTGGAACACTAGAGGGCTGTATAAGTCTTTTTTTAGTAACCTATAAAGGTGCTAGATTCTCTGAGAAGATAGGGTTCACATTATAAATTAAAATCAAACCTCAGTCTTTGAAATTGCAAAATTACCAGAAGCATTTATAAGAATAGCATATATGAGGCTAGATACATATATTTCATTTAATATATTTCAAAGCATAATCACTATCTTAGAGAATACCTATGTATTTAATCTATTGGTCTTTAATCTTTCCTTAATTTTAAAAAGTCCATAGATTTTTCCAGAGTAAATATATTTTTGAAATAATTAATATTATTCTAATGTAGCATGTTAACAGTAGGATGCCAAAAATATGCATGTAATAACAATGAATTTGCTACTACGTGTGCCATATATATATATGACAGCAGGGTTGTTATGAGGCTAAAATAATAAGGTAATGGCTGAGAAAATGCTTTGAAAATATGAAAGCGCTAAAAAATGTAAGGTGACTATGTTTATTGTTATTAAACAATTTTCCATAGTATAATGACTTTCATACAGTGGTTTCTGGAACAGAAGAAACTGAATAAGTTTAGGGACAGGTGCATTGTTGGTGAAACAATTGATTTAAAACCACATAACAAAGAAAGATAAATCACACATACTTTTTTTGGCTTCAATGCTCATATATATATATATATATATATATATATATACGTGTGTGTGTATCAACTTTTAATTTCAATTTAATATAAGCCTTTCACTTTTACTTTCATGCTGAAATGATGTCAACACTTTGTGCACATCTGTACTTAAATACTATTTAAAAAGTGGAAAAGTTCTTTTACATAAGACACCTATGCACATGGTCTCTATTCATCAGTGAAAAAATAGGAAAACTGATGACCCAGATCAGTCTACATAAACGATTAACAGATGGAGTATATGATGATCTAGATAGTTTGTTGAATTATTACAAAGTGAAGATTACATTAGGGAAGTGGAACAAAGGTTAGGCATTTGTGACAGAAAAAATAAGGCAAAATCTAGTGATTTGGGCATGTAAAGTAAGTACATAAATAGTTGTAAAAGAAAGCAGACTATGATAAGTGTTCTCAAAGAGGAAAATAAGAAGAGACAAATAATATAAACAGATGAATATGTAGAGGAGCCTTCCTAAACAAGGTGGTATTTGAAAGAGAGGCTTGGGATTTGGGTAACATATTGAAAAATACAGATTTAAAGATATTAAGGAGAGAGAAAACCATAGGCAACATTTCCCAGGCAGAAAAGAGTAAGACTTAATTTCACAACATAAACTAAGAATTCAAAATAAAGGATTTAAAAATTTTTCCTGCTCCATTGGGTGTATTACAGGTTCTAGGGTACAAAGTTCAAATCCTTCATTGAAGAGTAGTTTTCCAGCTGTTAACAAAGGGTATGAAAGGAGACCGTCAAGGGCGCTTTGCAGCCTCATTTCAGAATAGGTTTTCAGATAGACATTGTCAGTATTTATGGGGGCAAGAGTGTTGGGGTGTTGAGTAACCAAATTTAAAGAGAAGGGCTCAAAACTGTACATGATTTTGTTTGGATTGGTTTGTGTGCCTAGTAACTCATTCAAACCATATTTGTTGTACATGTATTGCACTGAAGTTCTAGAATCCAGTAGAATACATACTAATGGATGTCTAAACTAAAAATTCAAGTATAGAACTCGAAAAAGTAGTCAAAACAGGGTGTAAAGAATTAGGAGAAGCCTACAAAGAGTGGTGATTGAGCTTAGAGTAGATGTATATTATCACCCTGCTAATTTAATTTATATGCCGCATGCTGCTGCTGCTGCTAAGTCGCTTCAGTCGTGTCCGACTCTGTGCGACACCATAGATGGCAGCCCACCAGGCTCTGCCATCCCTGGGATTCTTCAGGCAAGAACACTGGAGTAGGTTGGCATTTCCTTCTCCAATACATGAAAGTGAAAAGTGAAAGTGAAGTCACTGAGTCGTGTCCAACTCTCAGAGACCCCATGGACTGCAGCACACCAGACTCCTCTGTCCGTGGGATTTTCCAGGCAACAGTACTGGAGTGGGGTGCCATTGCCTTCTCCATATATGCCGCATACATCATGAGAAACGCTGGGCTGGATGAAGCATGAACTGGAATCAAGATAGCTGGGAGAAATATCAATAACCTCAAATATGCAAGATGACACCACCCTTATGTCAGAAAGTGAAGAAGAAATAGAACCTCTTGATGAAATTGAAAGAGGAGAGTGAAAAAGTTGGGTTAGAGCTGAGCATGCAGAAAACTAAGATCATGGCATCTGGTCCCATCGCTTCATGGCAAATAGATGGGGAAACAGTGGAAACAGTGTCAGACTTTATTTTGGGGGGTTCCAAAATAACTGCCGTTGGTGATTGCAGCCATGAAATTAAAAGACACTTATTCCTTGGAAGGAAAGTTATGACCAACCTAGATAGCATATTCAAAAGCAGAGACATTACTTTGCCAAGAAAGGCCTATCTAGTCAAGGCTCTGGTTTTACTGGTAGTCATGTATGGATGTGAGAGTTGGACTGTGAAGAAGGCTGAGCGCCGAAGAATTGATGCTTTTGAACTGTGGTGTTGGAGAAGACTCTTGAGGGTCCCTTGGACTGCAAGGAGATCCAACCAGTCCATCCTAAAGGAGATCAGTCCTGGGTGTTCATTGGAAGGATTGATGTTGAAGTTGAAACTCCAATACTTTGGTCACCTAATTTGAAGAGCTGACTCATTTGAAAAGACTCCGATGCTGGGAAAGTTTGAAGGCAAGAGAAGGGGACAACAGAGGATGAGATGGTTGGATGGCATCACTGACTCAATGGGCATGAGTTTGAGTGAACTCCCAGAGTTGGTGATGGGAGGCCTGGCGTGCTGTGGCCCATGGGGTTGCAAAGAGTCAGACGCAACTGAGTGACTGAACTGAACTGATCTTAACTGAACTGAAAGCTTGAGAACATGTCAAGGCATAGGAAACAAAGAAGGACCCAAGAGATGGATTTATGACATAAAAAAGAAAAATCACTGTTACACATAGTAAAACAAAGGGAAGATTACGTGAAACAAAATAATGAAGAAATAGGCATCCGTGAAAGAAAATTTTATAAAATGATTACTTTACATCTTCAGATCTGGATTTAGGAAATTCTTACTGCAAACAGCTCTAAGAATAATTCATGGATTTACTAACTACCTCTTTCATAGCATTTCTGAGTTTGAATTAATTACATTCTTCAGTCTGACCATTTTTAAAAAGTGTTTACTGGAGTTTGTGATTGCTATGCAAGAATAACTCTATACCTTATGGGTTCCTGCAGTTTTCTGCAGCTTCCCAAACTGTATCTGATTCAGCTTCTTGTGAAATCTCCACGTCTTTCTTTCAGAGCAATTAAGAGACAGGCATTTTGTTCTGAATAGTCTTTTATAAAAGTTCTATTTGTTTATATTGAATCTCCTTGGATTTAAATTTAGACATAATTAAAATTTTGACAATGTATTTTTCAGAGAATTTTTCTAAACTGTGTGATTCCCATTTTGTTAGACCTCTACCCTGCTTTGAATGTTGCCTCTGAAGGAAAGAATGATGTCTCTGTTCAAATTCTGGGTTTGACCCTTAGCAGATCACTCACTAGCAAATGTGAATAAGTGGTGAAAGGTAAGAAATGGTTACATGACTAACTTGCACCTTCATTCACACAGATATAGTAGATACAATGAATGTATGATAGTTATTCTGTCCTATGATTTTCTGCTGCTTATAGAAATATTGGGATTAATTTGATCTCTTAATTACAAACATTTTACTGAGCCTATGGGTTGAATCTGTCAGATGACCTCTCCAAGTAACTTGAAATAGTGCTGAACTGATGGTGTGCCCTTAACGTATTAAATAAGCCAGTCATCTAATAGTTATTTAATTATTATTATTATTATTCTATTATTAGTATTTTTATTTTACAATATTGTATTGATTTTGCCATACATCAACATGAATCCACCACGGGTGTACACATGTTCCCCATCCTGGATCCCCCTCTCACCTCCCTCCCCATACAATCTCTCTGGGTCATCCCAGTGCACCAGCACCAAGCATCCAGTATTATGCATCGAACCTGGACTGGCAATTCATTTCTTATATGATATTATACGTTTCAATGCCGTTCTCCCAAATCATCCCACCCTCTCCCTTCCTACAGAGTTCAAAAGACTGTTCTATACATCTATGTCTCTTTTGCTCTCTCACATACAGGGTTATCTTTACTGTCTTTCTAAATTCCATATATATGTGTTAATATACTGTATTGGTGTTTTTCTTTCTGGCTTAATTCACTCTGTATAATCGGCTCCAGTTTCATCCACCTCATTAGAACGGATTCAAGTGTATTCTTTTTAATGGCTGAGTAATACTCCATTGTGTATATGTACCACAGCTTTCTTATCCATCATCTCCTGATGGACATCTAGGTTGCTTCCATGTCCTGGCTATTATAAACAGTGCTGTGATGAACTTTGGGGTACATGTGTCTCTTTCAATTCTGGTTTCCTTGGTGTGTGTGCCCAGCAGTGGGATTGCTGGGTCATAAGGCAGTTCTATTTCCAGTTTTTTAAGGAATCTCCACACTGTTCTCCATAGTGGCTGTACTAGTTTGCATTCCCACCAACAGTGTAAGAGGGTTCCCTTTTCTCCACACCCTCTCCAGCATTTATTGCTTGTAGGCTCTTGGATCGCACCCATTCTGACTGGCATGAAATGGCACCTCTTTGTGGTTTTGATTTGCGTTTCTCTGATAATGAGTGATGTTGTGCATCTTTTCATGTGTTTGTTAGCCATCTGTATGTCTTCTTTGATCTAGAAGACTAGAATGAGTTTGCTGGAAGTAAATGTTAATTGAATTTCAAAAAGAAATAAATTTTTATTAATAAGAAAAGTATACTTCAAGCTCTCATAGTTAGTACTATCCGAATGAACAATTTTTCTTTTCTTAGTATAAAATGAAAAATAATTACTTTCTTTAAGTTTAAATAATCAATGACATAATTTTAATAGGACTATATTCACATAAGTCAAAAACTATATGTGACAGAGTGTGAAAATCATCCATTCCTCTTCATTTTATATGGCTTTTTAGTGGGGATCATGGTTGTTCAATCCATAACTTCACACTCAATCACGAAATATAATGCCATCCCTATGCATAAAGCAGGAGTTCACAGACAAAGCTTATCATTCAATTCTTCTTTCAAATTTGTATAAAGAAGTTGTAATATTCCAATTTCAAGAGTTTTCCTTGCAATAAATAATTTAGTTACTTCTTAAAATGCCAATCAATGACAAAAATGAATAATGAAAGAATGTATATCACTATGTAACACGAATGACTAGCTATGGATAATTCAGGTGAATAATTTGTAGTTATGATTTATTTCTTCATGATAATTCTTCAAAAGCCACCTTGAAAAAGTGACAGTATGTAGTGGTAAGATAACCATAATCATGGTACTATTTCTAGTAACAAATATTAAGAATATAAATGCTTAAGTGATTTGTATGTAGGATATATTTCAACTAAATTTATAAATGAGACACTAAGTTGAGAAAGCTAAATTATTTGTCAAAGATTGCCGTCATTTAAATAAAAGCATATCTTCCAATCTCTAGCCTGTAACTTGTCTATTTTGCTTTTAGGTTGCCGTAAACATTCTAAAATCTGATTTCCCATTATTTCTGTTACAGGGTCACTATTATTTCTTTCTAAAGAGTCATAATTTTCACAACAGTGCTCTACTTTGTATCTTGATCTGCATTCATATAAACATACATATGTATATGTATATTTTTCTATGTGGAAAATAAGAGAGAAAAGAATAGGCATACTTTTGAAGGTCAAATGCAATAATAACTTTGTGTACTTGGGAGCAAGTAAGTAAGACCATTTAGTTTGCTGCTGCTGCTGCTGCTGCCACTTAGTTTACTAGGTCAATACAAGTACTTGACTGCTGCAGGTGACTCTTTTGTTGTTTCTTATGTATCTGTAGGCTTGCCTTTCAGTTTTGACTTAAACTAATTAGGAACTTTCCAAAGATTCTGTAATTGTACAAATAATTTCAAGTATTTGTTCATATATTGATAAACAGGATGACAGCAATAGGTAGATTAAAAAAGATAAGTGGCCAATTATATGTATTAAAAATAGGCATAATTGTAATTAAAATATAGGATTCTTAATTGACAAGTAAGACTAAAGCTGTTTTCATTCAGTCGCTAAATTGTGTCTGACTCTTTGCAACCCTGTAAACTACAGTATACCAGGCTCCTCTGTCCTTCACTGTCTTCTGGAGTTTGCTCAAATTCATGTGCATTGAATCAGTGATGCTCTCTAACCATCACGTCTCCTTCTCTTTTTGTCTTCAATCTTTCCCAGCCTTGGGGTCTTTTCCAATGAGTCAGCTCTTTGAATCAGGTGGCCAAAGACTGCAGTAAACTGTCCTTTTTTTTTTTTTTTCACCCCAAGTATAACTTCTTTTTTTTTTTTGATTAACAGTTTCATACCATGTAGGAGGCATTGTGCTAGAAGTATCAGAAAGCAAATCAGAACAAAAAGTGTCAGAAATAGTGCCTCTTCTTAAA
Organism: Ovis canadensis; assembly: GCF_042477335.2. Lineage (NCBI taxonomy): Eukaryota > Metazoa > Chordata > Mammalia > Artiodactyla > Bovidae > Ovis > Ovis canadensis. The sequence continues at coordinate 54,212,980 of NC_091254.1, read as the reverse complement.
ACCCTCCTGATGAAAGTGAAAAAGTTGGCTTAAAGCTCAACATTCAGAAAACTAAGATCATGGCATCTGGTCCCATCACTTCATGGCAAATACATGGGGAAACAGTTGAAACAGTGACAGACTTTATTTTAGGAGGCTCCAAAATCTCTGCAGATGGTAACTGCAGTCATGAAATTAAAAGACAGTTACTCCTTGGAAGAAAAGTTATGACCAACCTAGACAGCATATTAAAAAGCAGAGACATTACTGTGCCAACAAAGGTCCATCTAGTCAAAGCTATGGTTTTCCAGTAGTCACGTATGGATGTGAGAGTTGGACTTTAAACAAAGCTGAGCACCAAAGAACTGATGCTTTTGAACTGTGGTGTTGGAGAAGACTCTTGAGAGTCCCTTGGACTGCAAGAAGATCTAACCAGTCCACCCTAAAGATCAGTCTTGGGTGTTCATTGGAAGGACAGATATTGAAGCTGAAACTCCAATACTCTGGCCACCTGATGCAAAGAACTGACTCATTTGAAAAAACCCTGATCTTGGGAAAGATTGAAGGCAGGAGGAGAAGGGGATGATAGAAGATGAGATGGTTGGATGGCATCACTGACTCAATGAACTTGAATTTGAGTAAACTCCGGGAGTTCGTGACGGACCGGGAGGCCTGGTGTGTTTCAGTCCATGGGGTCACAAAGAGTTGGGCACGACTGAGTGGCTGAACTGAACTGAACTTAAAACCCTCTATTTAAATCTGATATAAAACCCTCGATCTATTTAAAACACAGAATCTTATAAAGTTAAAAAAAATTATATAGAATGATTTTAAAGGCATTTTACTATTGAGGTCATTATTTTATAAATGAATCATATGCAAGTCTACTAAATAGAATTATGGGGGTTTGGATCTGGATTCAAAGGATGGCTAAAATTTGGGTATATACGATAAGGAAAGATAATGGGCTTTGTGTTACAATATTTATCATTTCAGAGTGAAGATTAAGCCACAGTCTCTGTTTGCATACCCTCAGACTTTAAGCCTGTGATCTATTTTCTGACTGTTTACTGTAATGCAAGTTCTTTTTTCCTTCTTAGTTTGTTCCCTCCTCTGTAAAAACAAAGGGATAATAATGCCTCTCTCTTATGGTTGGTGTAAGGATAAATGAAGGGAAGCACTTAAATATACTACCTGCCAACATGGTAAGTGCCAGCTATTAATGTCAAGACATAGGCTATAAATGAACCCGTCGGCTTGAAGTAGAGGGTTCGTGTCAGTAGTGAAATAAGATATTATAACACCTGTGGTTTAGCATTTGGTGTGGGTTAGGGGGTTGGGAACATTTGGAAATGTCTCTTAATTTTGCTGTAACTAATGCTTGATTGTCTTTGAAGCCAATGAGGTAGTGAAGGACTCCATTGAGAGTAACAACTAATGTCTGGTGACAGGCATGACTTGTCAGTTAAACCATGTAAATTGACAGTGTGTCTGGACTAAACTGGTGCTAGGTAGATAGTTTGTAAGTGCCTGAGGAGCAAAGGGAAAAGAAAAGACAAGTGGATAGTGTCCTTCAGATTTGTCATCACCACTGAAGTTTCCTTCATTTGGGCTTATAAGCCACCCACCTGTATCATAACAGGTTGTAACATGGTATTTAAATGATGACTGCCACTGCAAGTAAATTTAGCAAGGTGGTAGTCCCTATGGGTATTGTAAAATATCCCCAGTAAACCCCTTCCATTTTCTCTAACCACTCTGAGGACTAATAAAAGCCAAAGAGAGCAAGAAATAGAGCTGCAATTCCATTCTCTCTGCAGCTGCTCATATAAGACCCTGGTTTTCCCTGCACCTGAGATGTTTGCCCATAGAGAGTTATTTTTCAAGTTGCCTGTGGAAGCTGAACAGATCTTAATGCCACCAATAGTTTTCAAAGCTTCGACTCTGATAGAGCTTTGAAAGTAATTAGATAAAGAAAATTAATTCCAGTTGGGAACACATAAAGCATTTCATTTGGAAACTGACATGAATAAAATTATAATTATGGTAAATATAAAATTCTAAAATTACAATACATTCTGACTTTAGCATTTCCATGCAAATTAATGTTTTGTTAACACTCAGTAAAGAATGCAATAGCCAGGAGACCAACACAACAATCAGAAAGGAAGATGCTCCTTTTGTGCAAAGCCTTTAAGCAGCCCCGATCTCTGAGACTGGGCTAGAGACAAGAAAAGATTCTGCAAAGAGCAGCTGAAGCAATATATCAAAGAGTGCTCAGATGAGTATTTTCCCTCTCTTCTTCCTCCTTTTCCTCTCCAGATAAAAAGAGAAATAGGTAGATGATAGATAGATAATAGATATAGACATAAAGACAGATTATACATTATCAACAAGGACAATGTTACCCCAAGGGACGAAAATACACGCTCAAGGGCAAAACACTTAAATGTTATAATGGTTATGATCCCTCCAAAGAGCCATAGTATATAAAGATCTATATGTGGTACTAATATTTCACAGGATGAAAGTAATATGGGGAAAAAAAAACTAAATAGCATTACTAGCCTTGTGATAATGGGAAAAAGACTAAGAAATATTGATTTAGCTGCATGAATTTTGAGTCATGAGTAAACTTTTCCTAGGCCGTCTAGTTATACAAAGAGACGGCTGGCAAGACAGCAGCATCATGCAAACCAAAACAAAATCCCCACACTGTTCTCTGTGTATATCTATACTGATATGTACAATATCTGATAAACATACCTTTAATTTCAATAAAGTGTCTCAGGTATTTTTGAAGTGCCTACTATGTGCCAAGCATTGTACTTCTTGTGGAACAAAGTAGTAAATGTACTCTTACAGGGAATGCGATCCAGATGAAAAGGGATATCAAACTCTTACCTGCAGCAAGAATGTGGGAAGGAAGGAAGGAACACAGAGCTTGGAGGGCATATAGCAGAGGAACTCCTGAAAGGTGACTTTTTTTTCAGACCCAATGAGTTTAGTTTTTTTTAAGTTTTTGAATATTTATTTATTTTGGCTGTGCTGGGTCTTTTAAACAAATTTACTTATTTTAATTAGAGGCTAATTACAATATTGTATTGATTTTGCCATACATCAGTTAGATATCTGGGTTATAAATAGAAAGCAGAGAGGCAAGGTCGTAGAAGAGAGTGTTCTAAGCAAAGACATTTTACATCTATCTAAGTCCCAGAAGTCACAGGAATCGTGGCATGTTCACATAAATGAACAGGATCCAGAAAGCTGAGGTCTAGCAACAAGGAAGAGGCCTGTGAACAATAGTAAAACTGAAGTAGCTCAGAGATAGAGGAGCTCACATAAGTCCTGCTAAACGATTTGGAATATGTCCCAAAAGAAAAACCACTGTATAATTTTAGAAGAGTAATTTGCTTGATCAGGGTTGTGTGACCAAAAGACTGAATTAGGTCAAGGTAAATTTCCAATGTGAATCAATATTTAACAGCAGATTTCCTTCTAAGTACTAATGAACACTCTTGCTATCATGTAAAACACCCTTGTTCACAATGACAACTCCAAAAGCTGGAATCCTTTATTAGCAATATGCCATAGAAAATGGAGAAAAAATACTGGTGTGCAATGGTCTATTTAGTCAAATATGCACGTAGTGTACTTGTAATGGCAAAACTACTGTGACAAGATTTTCCAGGGCATATGAGCCTAAGATACCTCTGACATTTGCTGTATGTTTCTGTGTTGACTGCAGCAGTCCATGTTGATGAAATGACTAGACATAGAATTTGAATAGAGGTTGGAATATAACTGAGATGGCTTTCTGGGACCTACATGATTTCTATTTGTATTGACTTATACAGAAAGCAGGGCCCGTCTATCCATGGTCATGAGGAGCTGCAGCCCCTTTGTAAGCCATGTAGTCAAGATATTTTTTTGAATATTTGTCTTTTTTATTTAAAGTGAAGTCTAAAAGTAGTATAAGATTTTCAGCTATTTCTTTAACAGTTAAACAGTCTATTAACTGATTCCACCACCCTATCAATGCTTTTTATTTTTTGACAAACTAAATGAATGAAAAACTAGACTTTACCTCAACATATTTTCAAGAAAAACAGGCAAAAAGATGTGAGAATTTAATAATCACAGCATTTCTAAGATGCAAATAGTTTGCCTATAAAAATGTAGAAATACACTGTAGTGAAGCATTAAAAGTAATGAGAACGTCTTAATCTGTAGTACCTATTTTATCTTATATCAATGCAGAGTTATTACGCACATATGTGCAACATTTATCTTCAGTTCAGTTAAGTCGCTCAGTCTTGTTCGACTCTGCTACCTCATGAATCACAGCACGCAAGGCCTCCCTGTCCATCACCAACTCCCGGAGTTCACTCAAACTCACGTCCATCGAGTCAGTGATGCCATCCAGCCATCTTATCCTCTGTCATCCCCTTCTCCTCCTGCCTCCAATCCCTCCCAGGATCAGAGTCTTTTCCAGTAAGTCAACTCTTTGCATGAGGTAGCCAAAGTACTGGAGTTTCAGCTTTAGCATCAATATCTTAGTATGTTAATTTTGCCATTTTCTCATTTGTTGAATTATATTTGGCTGTGAGAGTATTTATAAAGCATTGCATTTCAGTTCATCCTATTCTTTTTGTGTGGCTTGTGGTTTTATTTGTGTTTGGAGGAGTTTATTTTGATTCTGTGCACTGTCTAGCAGTTCTCATTGGTAGTAGCCCCTGGGTTCATTTAGAAAGCTACAGAGCTTTTGCAATGTGATTAATCAAAATGGGAAATTATAAATGACAATGTAATTTTATTTTATGGCAGTAATTCATGGATGAAAGTAAGACCTAAAAAGAACTGTAACTCGTCCCAAAAGACTCTGAGAAGAAACAAATGCCTACAAAATAGATAACCTTACACAGTGAATTAATATGAAGATTGTCTTTAAATTCAAAGCACTAAAAAAATATCAAACATACTTATCAAATAAAACTCCATGGGTTATCTAGAAAATAAAGCATTCTCTAGAGTTAAATATAATGGGCTACAAAATTAGTTGACTGCTTGAGTCACTGCATTCTAAACTAGCAAGTTTTCATTAATCTCTGTCTCTTATCAATGAAAAGAAACTTTCAAAATTACCCATAAATAGGATGGTCATTAATTATAATCTGAGAAAACACTGCATCACGTCTAAATATCTGTTTATTGTTTCTGTTGCTCTGTGACTTGGCTCAGTCTGACACAAGTCCAAGGCGATGCAGTGGAAAACAGAAAAGCTCCTCAGTGAAAAAGAGTACACATGCCTCATCCATGCTGATATTAACTTCCAAATTGTCTCAGACATAACTGAACCTCCAAAAATATTTGCCAAAGAGATCTGAAGGTTGAAATTGTGAATCTAAACTCTTATACAATGTGTTGCTTTTTCCTAGAAGAAATAAGAAGAAAGAAAAAAAAAAGAAAACTCTAGTTAGATTATCAGAATTCTTCAGTAGTATTAAAGAAGACATTAAAAAAGCAACTTAATTTGATGGTTTATCCCATGAATCATCTGCCTTTATTTAAATAGAATTTTCAAAAGATCACCTAATTAAAGATGCATTCAAGACCTTTCTATGTATCAGGTAAAGTAATTTTCCAAAGCATTTCCATATAAAAATTATAGAAATTGTTCTTTTCAGCATTGGAAATATATGCATATTATAGCACTGAAAGCAATTACATCTCTATCTTCTTAGATAACATTTAATAATCTACTGGGGATTTACTTTTCAAATTAAATTACTGTAACATTAATATTGCTATATTCATACAAAAATGAAGGTTTCAGACACATTAATTTCCATTTAAATTTTTCTTCTCTTCATCTTTCAAAGAAATGCAATAATAATTTGGAACAAATAATTAAACACACATGAGAAGGTAATGTTGAGTTGGGAGGATATTGTAATCTTTAGCCTAAAGCCTCAAAAAGCCTGTTATTGGATTCAGTGCATTTTTGCTTGTGCATGCTAGTTCCGGAGAATGCATGTGTTATTACAATGAGTAAAATGCATTTGAACTCAACCTTTCCAAAGTTCTAATTCTGCTGAGCTGACATAATAATAATGATGGCATTTGTACTATGGTACAATGAACATTATTTTATGAATTCCTATAATTAGTAAGAAATTATTAAAAGACCAAACTAAACTTTCTAAAAGATAAAATTATTTTTCACGATGTGAATTATGTGTACAAAATGTTTGATAACTTGATAATAAATGGATTTAAATGATGAGGAAAAGAGAAGAGGAGGATAATTAGCTTAACAAAGTTTTGTTTGAAAATATGTATTATGTATTTAGTTATATAGTCACTCATCCTAAATGGTCATTGTAATTAGGTTACATATAATGAATATGTACTTTAAAATAGCTATTTTACCTTGGAACATGTAATACAGAGAACAGCCCTTCTTCGAGTGTTTAGTTGAGCTGTGCTCTTTTTTCTTCTAAAAGCAACCAAAAAAATGCATAAACTATAAATTCTAGGTTTGTTTTGGGGAATCAGAGAATTCTTAGAGGTTCTTTCAATATCTCTCTACTTTTTCTGCAATTACTCGTATCAATCTCAACAACATTTTTATCAGCCTGATCAGTATTTTCCCAAGTACTCAGTCTCCATAGAAATAATTTCTCTTTATCTGGCACTCATATTTCACTGCAAGTTTGTATTATTTCATAAAAGCTAATTAATTGACAGCAATAAGTAGTAGTATTGATAAAATTATTAGTGAAATAAAAAGATTGGGAACAAGAACAACTCAGTGTTGGTAAGCACTTCATCCACCAGTAGAAATTGTGTGCATAGGCAAAGCTAGGCAAGCCTCTCCAGAGTGTTCTGTTAGCTTTGGGTCTCCACACTGCTCCGGGCATCAGTCCATATGGTTTAGAAAAAGTATTAGCGCTATTCACAAAACATTAATCAGTTCACTGGGAGCCAGTCTGGAGAGACTATTTTACTGTACTCAAATTGTGGCCTGTAAATTTAGTTGCTCAGTTGTGTCCAATTCCTGGAGACCCATGAACTGTAGCACACTAGGCTCCTCTGTCCATGGAATTTCCCAGGCAAGAATACTAGAGTGGGTAGCCATTCTTTTCCACAGTATCTTCCTGGACCAGGAATCAAACTAGGGTCTCCTGCACTGCAAGCAGATTCTTTAATGTCTGAGCCACCAGGGAAGCTCTACAAACCCACAAGCAGATTCAGATAATTTGCAGTTCCTAAAGAAATTCTTCTCTACCTCTGCATACATATGTATATATTTATATTTACAGTTATGCTTACATTTATATGTTTACAAATCTAATTTCTAACTCAAGGCTCTCAACAACTGAGTAAAAAACATAAAGGGCAAACACTTTTTGATTCCTAATTTAATTATTTCTCTTATTTTCTTCATAAGAAAATGCATTTTCCCATATTAAATGTTTATAACATGCAGAGCATGTGCTTTATATTGGCAGACTTGGTTTCCAATATTGGCTTTGCTGATTAATAACTATTTGACTTTGCACATAAACAAATTATTGAATATAGGTGATATGCTTAGAACAATAACTGGCCAATAACAACTGTTATGTACATTAACTGTTATTAAATAACTCCAGTATCCTTGCCTGGAAAATCCCATGGACAGAGGGGCCTGGTGGGCTGCCCTCCATGGGGTGGCAAAAAGTTTGGAACAACTGAGCAATAACACACACACAAATAACTCAATCACTCTGAAACTTCATTTCTAATCTTTAAAATTAATGTTTCATAAGACAGGGCTTCCCTGGTGGCTCAGACGGTGACCCAGGTTCGATTCCTGGGTCAGGAAGATCCTCTGGAGAAGGAAGTGGCAATCCACTCCACATTCTTGCCTGGAAAATCCCATGGACAGAGGAGCCTGATAGGCTATAGTCCATGAGGTCGCAAAGAGTCAGACACAACTGAACGACTTCACTCTCACTTTTGATAAGATAATGTACACTAAGAATTTTACTGGCTCTCTTCTGTAATACAAAGAAAGCTTTGTTTCTAGTTTTGGTTCATGCATTTTAAGTTAGTATTGTTGTGACAAGTGTCACAGGGTTAGAGAAAAGGCGATGAGCTCTAAATGCTACCCTCTATGTGTTTCTGAAATTAATTACTGTAATTGCACTAATTTATCTATACATTTAAAAACATACAATTTATCAACACAAAAATAGAGTGTAATATTTGTTACAATTTTAATGGACTCTAAAAATAAAACTTTCATGAAAAATAAAGAAAGGATAAAGGGAATCAAGAGAATAAACTAAGATCAATATTTGTACAATAACACCAAAAATAGGTGGAAAGGAGAATGGTTACTCTAACATACCAACTTTATAAAATAATCAGTTATAAATTTTCAAAATTTAAAGAATAACATATAGTAATATGATAAATAACTTGTTAGAATATTCTGTTCCTGATTGTTTAATTACATTTAAAAAGGGAAATTACTGCTGCTAATTTTTAAGGAAAGCTGAAATTATTTTTAAACAAATATTCATATACAAAACAAACATTTTAAAATAAATTCAAATATTATTAAAGCAGAATATTATTGATAACTAGCACATATTTTTAAAATATCTCCAACTTGGTATATGCTCTATATTTAGTTTAAAATCTTTAAGATATGTTTGTATACATTATAAACCAGCATATATACCAGAGTTTAAAAATGAAATTCATATATACACAACTTTAAAAAATAATGAAAACACTGCTGACAAGTTTTTTATAAGTTAACTTAGACAAGGATTTGTTCTCATTTCATGGTACTTATAATAAAATTTCACAGTGATTACACAGCATTTTAAAAAATTCTGTTATATTAAAATTGTTGTCTGGACATCGTGTTTACGGTTTTCTAAATTGTTATATAAAGAAGTTAAGGAGAAAAATACCTTGAAGGTTGAACACTCTTTAATAATTTTGCAACCATGGTCAATCCATTAACCTCCAAGGCATTCCTGTATCAATATCTATATCTTCTTAGGTTTGATCTAAGTTTTAACCCACATACCTACTTTGAGTTGTTGGAAAATAAATCAATATTGACATGTAAATGGACATTCATATTTTGATGGTATAAAGGAAAACAATTGTATAAATGATGTTAAGATTGCTAACTGCAAGGAATATTTTACCAGAAATGATGCTTCTGCATCTAAATGTCTATAGTTTTATGATCCTCACAATTAAGAGATAAATGACCTGTACTGCAAAACATGCATGCCAACCAGTTATGGAATGAGACCCATCAGGCACATTTCAGTGCAGAATTGTTTTTCTTAGCTATGTGTTAGATTCATCAAGAGATAGGTAAATGATAGCTGCACATCATGAATCCTTTATTTCAATTACAATAAGTTACTCTTAAAGGAACAACATAATAAATCAAAAGAGCCTTGATGTTCAAAGTAACCAAATTCGGTAAAAATCTTAGTTCCACCAATAACGTATCATACGACTTCTAGCATATTTATAATCTCTCTACAGCTTCTCAAGTTATAAGCCTATGTTTTAAGTCACAGAGAATTATGGGCACTATTGTTGTGGAGGTGTATTTATTTTTTCTTTAATATCTCTGCAATGCTTCAATGAACTTTTTTCACTAATTAAATTTCATTATTATATAAGTTTGACCCAATGTATTTGGATTGGTCACAAATGTCATATGATGTTTTCATTAGACTGTGATGATTACAATTACTCTTATAAAAGATGAGTTATTCAGTGAAAAAGCAAATAGTTTCTCACAATATTTTTTCACAGTGCTAAGGTGAAAGTTCACTTAATGTGCCAAGCTAACCCACATAAAATGAAATTACTGAAATTGTGAATCATCATGCTGTAAAGATTGAAACAAAATATAATATATTGAATAAATATCATGGAAATTGACAAATGATAGATGCCCCTTAACAAAACCACATATCATTGATGCTGAAATAGGCTAGATGTGGTATTGAGTTGTTATATACACAAGGTGGTGGGGTGGAGAGGAATTGAGCAAATTGCCTCTTTCAAAGTATTTGTGTAATACTTGAATATAGACTAGAAAAATAAAAGCAGAGATGAAAGACAACTACAGAATATATGTGAAACTTATCTAAGTTAAACCTGACACAGAGTGCTAACATGACATGTACGACAGAGACATCTTCTTGTTGACAGAGCTACGATCAAAAGCTATTCATCCTGCCACCTGTTCTTCCTACTCTGAAGAAAGATGAAAATAGGGTCTTCCCTCAAAGCTCAGCTGGTAAATCATCTGCTTGCAATGCAGGCGACCTGGGTTCGATTCCTGGGTTGGGAAGATCCCCTGGAGAAGGAAACGGCAACCCACTCCAGTATTCTTGCCTGGAGAATCCCATGGACAGAGGAGCCTGACAAGTCCACAGGATCACAAGAGTCAGACATGACTTAGCGACTGCTGCTGCTGTCACTTCAGTCGTGTCCGACTCTGTGTGACCCCAAAGATGGCAGCCCGCCAGCCTCCTCCGTCCCTGGGTTTCTCCAGGCAAGAAAACTGGAGTGGGTTGCCGAATTTCCTTCTCCAATGCATGAAAGTGAAAAATGAAAGTGAAGTCGCTCATTCATGTCCGACTCCTAGCGACCCCATGGACTGCAGTCTAGCAGGCTCCTCCGTCCATGGGATAAATCACCACTATGAAGGGAAGTAACACATTTTGGGTACTAGTTACAGATCCCATAACATAAAGACAAAACATAATGATCTCTTCAGAGGAGACACCAGAACTCAATTTTATGAAGTCATTTGTCCCCTTGATAGGGGGGTGTGTGTGTGTTTGTGTGTGTGTGCACGCACGCACACACATTGTCATGTCCAACTTTTTGCAACTCCCTGAACTGAAGGCTTCACTGTCCATAGACTTTTCCAGGTGGTGAGTAACTCCTAATACGTGAATGAAAGATTAGATCCTTTATCTAAATCTAGGTCCTAAACACAGATCCTGATCTGAAATGAATATTTTTTACTATTCCACTTTTCAGGAGCTTGAGCAACAGTTACAACTAACATGCAATAATTCATAGAACAATTACCAGCACATTCTCTGTAAAATGTATCAATAATAAATTTATAACTCCAGAAGCCAGATATACTTCCATTTATCTTGCCTATTTAAAAGATTGTTCAAATTGCACAAAAGTGTATTTATGATTTCCAAAAAGAGCTCTTGGATAAAAATCAATCCATAGGCAAAGACAGAAGCAACGGGCTTTGGAAAACAATATGTAGATCTTTGTTATTTACATTTATTGAATTATACTCTTTAGCTGAGAAAATTGAAAGATAAAACTTCTACAAAATGCACATGCATTTATCTTAAAATCTTCAGTTTATTTTTATAGATAAGGAATATAAGTTATCATGAGTTTAAACTTCTTATCCCCACAAAATCCTATCTAGTTTTCTGGTAACATTTAACAAATCTCACAAAAATTAAGATTATAAGAGTAAGTGAAAACAATTATGACATAGGTTAAAATATTTTGGGGGATGATTTAACATTAAATGCACTGGGGGATGTAATTTAATGGCATTTTTGCTTATTCTACAAGAAGCATTAGCCACTACACTTTTACATCTAAATTCAATGTAGGTTTTCATATTTTTACATATAAAATTAGTTTGTTGAAGTTTTCTATATAATTTTAGAGAAATTTAGTGAAGTGAAATAAATATTAATTAAATTAAATGAATTACATGAAAGACATTTTTATCGTAGCAGATAATTGATTTTAACTCACATATACACATTTATAGTGCAGATGTTTTCAATAAATACAAGGGAATATAATCATCACTTAATTCTAATCCTTATCTTTAATTGCTACTGCTACTGCTACTGCTAAGTCACTTCAGTCATGTCTGACTCTGTGCGACCCCATAGATGGCAGCCCACCAGGCTCTGCTGTCCCTGGGATTCTCCAGGCAAGAACACTGGAGTGGGTTGCCATTTCCTTCTCCAATGCATGAAAGTGAAAAGTGAAGTCACTGAGTCATGTCTGACTCGTCATGACCCCATGGACTGCAGCCTACCAGGCTCCTCCTTCCATGGGATTTTCCAGGCAAGAGTACTGGAGTGGGCTGCCATCACCTTCTCCAAATCTTTAATTGCATTCTTTGCTAACTTGGATATTTAATCTAATATTTTTATATTCAACTTTAGAGTATCTAGAAGGAAAACTTCAAAGGATATTTTTTACAGGTTTTATAATACAATTTTGGAGTATAGCACAAGCTAACATAATTGTTTGCCCACAGGGTCCATTCATATTAGTATTAAACTCTACTACTGATTTTCCATCTACATTCAATCATTTTTTAAATCAGTAAGACATAAAATGGAAATTCTTTCTACATGAATAAGTATTAGAAATATAAATTGGTGATAGAGAGTTCTGTCTATTTTATACTATAGAGTCAAGCAGAATGTCCATCCTTAAGGTTAAAATAAACTGTGATAATTCTTTTGATAACTGTATCAGAAAAGACATTTTAGAATATTTATTTTCTATGACTATATGCAAAGATTTGTCAATCACATTCATAAAACTAGTTCCAAAGATTTTGAAATGTTTTATACTCTTTATATTAAATGTCTTGTTTAATGGTTGAAAAATCTGTTATTTAATACATTCGAAAAGGATCCAAAAATTATAAACTAACTCCACATATTTTATTCAAAATGTATTAATATTTAATTTTGTGCACTCTATAAGTAAAATTCAAAGTAATATCTCCTAATTTAGGCCTTATATAATTCCCTAAATATATTGATAACAGCAGAAAGATACTATAAACAAAGATTTCTCTAGGTGTCTGGTGGCTAAGACTCCATGCTTCCACTCAGAGAGCACAGGTTTGATCCCACATGCCACATGATGTGGCGAAAAAAAAAAAAAAAAAGAAAAAATAGAAAGATACTTTAAGCTAATTTTTATCAAGAAAATGAGAGAATGACAGAGACAAATTAATTGTAGCTGTGTAATTATCTAAAGTAATTAAATTCGTTGTAGTTACATAATTTAAATTATTCTAATGACTATCAGTTCAGTTCAGTTGCTCAGTCGTATCCAACTCTTTGTGATCCCATGAACCATAGCATGCCAGGCTTCCCTATTCATTACCAACTCCCGGAGTCCACCCAAACCCATGTCCATTGTGTCGGTGATGCTATCCAACCACCTCATCCTCTGTCGTCCGCTTCTCGTCCTGCCCTCAATCTTTCCTAGCATAAGAATCTTTTCAAATGAGTCAGCTCTCTGCATCAGGTGGCCAAAGTATTGGAGTTTCAACTTCAACATCAGTCCTTACAATGAACACCCAGGACTAATCTCCTTTAGGATGGACTGGTTGGATCTCCTTGCAGTTTAAGGGACTCTCAAGAGTCTTCTCCAACACCACGGTTCAAAAGCATCAATTCTTTGGTGCTCAGCTTTCTTTATAGGCCAACTCTCACATCCATACATGACTACTGGAAAAACCATAGCCTTGACTAGACAGATCTTTGTTGGCAAGGCAGTGTCTCTGCTTTTTAATATGCTATCTAGGTTGGTCATAACTTTCCTTCCAAGGAGCAAGCATATTTTAATTTCATGGCTGCAATCACCATTCGCAGTGATTTTGGAGCCCAGAAAAATAAAGTCTGACACTGTTTCCACTGTTTTCCCATCTATTTGCCATGAAGTGAAGGGCCCAGATGCCATGATCTTCGTTTTGTGAATGTTGAGCTTTAAGCCAACTTTTTCACTCTCTTCTTTCACTTTCATCAAGAGGCTCTTTAGTTCTTCTTTGCCAGGGTCCAGCCCCGGTGGATCCAGGGTGATTTGAAGGTGGGGGGACAGAGTCGGCGTCTTTGGAAAAATACATATTTAATCACAGATATAGAGAGATTAGAAATGGATAGTGTAGTAGGAAGATTAGTGGAGAAAAGGAGGCTGAACAACTTGGATTACGTGGAATAGCATCATGCTGCAGATGGGAATTCAGCCAGAAAAACGGGACCAAGAAAGAAGCGACATGGGGGAATCAGTCTTTCCGGAAACTGATCCGACTTCTTTATTTTTGGGTTTGCTTATATACCTTTTGTTACACATAGGGATGAATACAGAGTCACGTGGGGGTCAGCAGTCCTGACCTTTATCAAAATCAGGTGCTTCACATAAATGTATAAAAAAAGGTACATCATCTTCTGGCCATGAGTGAGACCTGCTGACATTTTATGATCTTTTCTTTCTGATAACCAAAAAACTTATTTCTACCAAGGGTGTTTTTTCTTAAACCAGGCACCACCCTCCAAATAAAGTTACATTCCTATAGGGTGAGGGTGTAGTGAGTTACAATCAAGAAAGGAATTTATTTAACCCAAGGTTAACATGATTAGTCTTAAAGGTTAATACTTATTACTCCTATATGCTTAAAGGTTAATACTTATTTCTCCTATATGTTAGTTATATTCATTATAAGGGTAGGGAACATGGAGATTTAGCAGCAAACATCAGCCTAACAAATGAAAATCCTTTCATCAATGCTCCCCTTAAGATCTATTTAGTCTTAAGATATGATAAAGTTACATTTTCACATAGCAAGGACACAGTAATTTATAACAAAGTATAGTGATCTTTTACAAAAGAGAAAATCCATTAACTCAAAAAGTCTAGTATTGCTAACATCAAAAACTACTATATTTCCTTTGCTATATTCTAAATACATTAATATATTCCCAGGTGCCTAAGGATATAGAGACCTGGTGACAATCATTGACTCAACAAGAAGAAAAAGCCCTATGCTAATTAAGACTCTCAAAATACTCCAAAACTCTCTGTGCTGTTTATGGTTAAGAGGTAGTAAACAATCATGTGCCTAGTGGCAGCAGTATGGATAATCCTGTCACACAAGCTGGTCTGTCAGCAGAGAGGTTTGACCTGAAACATCCTTGTCCCACCCAGAGCAGGGAATTAGCAGCAATTATTGACACAACAAATGAAAAACCCTTCACCAATATAATTCCTAACCAACCCATCATACTAATAATTTCTAACTCCCCAAAAGAATTTGCCTTTACTAAGTCTAAAACATCTTGTGCCTCTCAGGTTGGGAGGCTGTAAACAGTCACATGTGGCCGGACAAACCTATACAGGTGGGCTAGATAACCTTCAGAGGAGTCCGTAAGCTGAAACACTCTTGTCACCCCCAAGAATTTTTATTGCCTTGGAGCTGCACGTTTACTCCTTCTCCGAGAGAAATGGTTATGGGGGAGAGCCCCCCGTAAAGTCAGAGGTGTAGGTGAGAGCATAAAACAGACTCTGGTTTTGGAGTTAGATGCTCGGGAACAGGGGGTTTCCTGAGGCTTGATCACGCCTTTGTGTATGCCAAGCCTCCTTCCTCATGACCTTTGCCATGGGCAGAGTTCCTCACGCTGGCCCCCGGCACTTCTTCACTTTCTACCTTATGGGTGGTGTCATCTGCATATCTGAGGTTGTTGATATTTCTCCCGGCAATCTTGATTCCAGCTTGTGCTTCCTCCAGCCCAGCATTTTTCATGATGTACTCTGCATATAAGTTAACTAAGCAGGGTGACAATATACAGCCTTGACATACCCCTTTTCCTATTTGGAACCAGTCTAATAAGTTAATTGAGCCAGTATCTAAATATGTAGATAACAGGCCAACATAGTGATGCCAATCATTAAAGTTTGATATGTATGATATATTAGCTTGCTAGGGCTACTGTAACACAGAACCAAAACTGGATGTTTCGAACAACAGAAATGTGTTGTCTCTAGTTCTGGAAGCTAGAAGTTGGACATCAAGCTGTCTGCAGAATTAGTGTCCTCTGAGATCTCTGAAAGATACTTTGTTCCAAGCCTTTCCCAGCTTCTGGTAGCCCCATGAGTTCCTTGACTTGTATCTGGTGTTCTCCCTTTGCCCCCATATAGTTTTCCCTTTGTGTGTCTCTCTACGTATGTGCCTGATTCTGTGTCCAAATTTCCCATTTTTATAAGATCACAGTCATATTAGATTAGGGCCCACCCTGATGACATCATCCTAACTTGATCATCTGCAAAGGAAGATTTTATTTCTAAATAATGTCATATTCAAAGGTACCATAGATTAGAATTTCTATTGGGGATGGTGGGCACATTTTAAATTGTCATGTATGGATATTATGTAAATTAATTATATAATCAAGATTTTCCAGAAATAACGAGAGTGATTGATATTTGATATATATAAATGAATGGAAACTGCAAAAAATTAGAGAGAATATATTTCTTGCTTAGTTAGTGTCATATAATGTCAATCTTCCTTATACATCTCTCATTCTTCCCACTTAACTGAGAACCTATTGTCCCTCTACAATATGTTAAACACAATTCATGTGACCAAATTGGTAATGTTTCCATATTTTAAAAGATGCTGCAGCTAAATTTTTGGATCCCAACCAATAATTAAGATTATGATTTTCATGTAACTTTCGATCTTAAATCTTCATTCTTTTCATCTTTCAACATATATTTAATGAATACCTAAAATGTGCCATCAATTCAGTTCAGTTCAGTCACTCAGTCGTGTCCGACTCTTTGCGACACCATGAATCTCAGCACACCAGGCCTCCCTGTCCATCACCATCTCCCGGAGTTCACACAGACTCACGTCCATCAAGTCCATGATGCCATCCAGCCATCTCATCCTGGGTCATCGCCTTCTCCTCCTGCCCCCAATCCCTCCCAGCATCAGAGTCTTTTCACATGAGTCAACTCTTCTCATGAGGTGTCCAAAGTACTGGAGTTTCAGCTTTAGCATCATTCCTTCCAAAGAAATCCCAGGGTTGATCTCCTTCAGAATGGACTGGTTGGATCTCCTTGCAGTCCAAGGGACTCTCAAGAGTCTTCTCCAACACCACAGTTCAAAAGCTTCAATTCTTCAGGGCTCAGCCTTCTTCACAGTCCAACTCTCACATCCATACATGACCACAGGAAAAACCATAGCCTTGACTAGACGGACCTTAGTCGGCAAAGTAATGTCTCTGCTTTTGAATCTACTATCTAGGTTGGTCATAATTTTTCTTCCAAGGAGTAAGCATATTTTAATTTCATGGCTGCGGTCACCATCTGCAGTGATTTTGGAGCCCAGAAAAATAAAGTCTGACACTGTTTCCACTGTTTCCCCATCTATTTCCCATGAAGTGATGGGACCAGATGCCATGATCTTCGTTTTCTGAATGTTGAGCTTTAAGCCAACTTTTTCACTCTCCTCTTTCACTTTCATCACGAGGATTTTTAGCTCTTCTTCACTTTCTGCCATAAGGGTGGTGTCATCTGCATATCTGAGGTTATTGGTATTTCTCCTGGCAATCTTGATTCCAGCTTGTGTTTCTTCCAGTCCAGCATTTCTCATGATGTACTCTGCATATAAGTTAAATAAGCAGGGTGACAATATACAGCCTTGACATACTGCTTTTCCTATTTGGAACTAGTCTGTTGTTCCATGTCCAGTTCTAACTGTTGCTTCCTGACCTGCATACAGATTTCTCAAGAGGCAGGTTAGGTGGTCTGGTATTCCCATCTCTTTCAGAATTTTCCACAGTTTATTGTGATTCACACAGTCAAAGCCTTTGGCATAGTCAATAAAGCAGAAATAGATGTTTTTCTGGAACTCTCTTGCTTTTTCCATGATCCAGCAGATGTTGGCAATTTGATCTCTGGTTCCTCTGCCTTTTCTGAAACCAGCTTGAACATCAGGGAGTTCATCGTTCACGTATTGCTGAAGTCTGGCTTGGAGAATTTTGAGCATTACTTTACTAGCATGTGAGATGAGTGCAATTGTGCGGTAGTTTGAGCATTCTTTTGCATTGCCTTTCTTTGGAATTGGAATGAAACTGACCTTTTCCAGTCCTGTGGGCTTATGATTATACACTGGAAGTGAGAAATAGATTTAAGGGTCTAGGTCTGATAGATAGAGTGCCTGATGAACTATGGAATGAGGTTCGTGACATTGTACAGGAGACAGGGATCAAGACCATCCCCATGGAAAAGAAATGCAAAAAAGCAAAATGGCTGTCTGGGGAGGCCTTACAAATAGCTGTGAAAAGAAGAGAAGTGAAAAGCAAAGGAGAAAAGGAAAGATATAAGCATCAGAATGCAGAGTTCCAAAGAATAACAAGAAGAGATAAGAAAGCCTTCTTCAGCGATCAATGCAAAGAAATAGAGGAAAACAACAGAATGGGAAAGACTAGAGATCTCTTCAAGAAAATTAGAGATACCAAGGGAACATTTCATGCAAAGATGGGCTCGGTAAAGACAGAAATGGTCTGGACCTAACAGAAGCAGAAGATATTAAGAAGAGGTGGCAAGAATACACAGAAGAACTGTACAAAAAAGATCTTCATGACCCAGATAATCATGATGATGTGATCACTAATCTAGAGCCAGACATCTTGGAATGTGAAGTCAAGTGGGCCTCAGAAAGTGTCACTATGAACAAAGCTAGTGGAGGTGATGGAATTCCAGTTTAGCTGTTTCAAATCCTGAAAGATGATGCTGTGAAAGTGCTGCACTCAATATGCCAGCAAGTTTGGAAATGTGCCATAAATTTTGTAAAAATATCTCATTATGATTTAAGTCAAGTAAGTTGATCACTTAAATTATTTTATTTTGAAGCTTAATTTATTTTACCTTTCAAAAAATATTTGAATCATCCCATAGTCCAACATTCTGAGAGGCACTTGTTAAACAAAACCAATCAAGTCACTCTTCTCATGGAATTTATATTCCAGTAATGTGACAGACTTTTTAAAAAAGTACACTAAATAAATAATTTCAAAAAAGGATGAATTGTAGAAGGAAAATAATATGAGATAATGGGAGAATGATGGTAGGGAAAATTTGAGGATAAGGCTACTTTAGATGTAGTCAAGGAAATCCCCTCAGTGGAGGTGCACTCTGGTTATTTTTAGGACACCAAGTAAAAACTCTTGAATAAATATGATTCTCCATGTTTAGTGTTCTTACTGATTAATTACATGTATGAGCAAAAACTTTTGAGGGAGGTTTTTGTTGTTGTTGTTTTCAATATATGTTAAAGAAGAGTGACTTGTATGAAATATGCCTGATAGGTAAAAGACATTTCATTGTCTTTGTTCATTTCATGTAGGGGTGTCAGCTCAAGCAGCTGATAATTCACTCAAAATACAGATTTTCTTATACCTTGTGGTCTTCTGGATTTTTGCCTTCCTCCCACTTTCTTATCCTCTATCATTATTTGGTTCTGAGGTGTTGGATAGTGGTTCAGCCTGCTTGTTAGGAAATAATGCTATAACACCTCTGAGAACATGGGTTCCATTTCTGTCAACTTGGCACAATTCACACGTCTTCAATTGGCTTCATTATTTACTGTTTTGTAGAACAGTGACAGCATACTTGGCTCTGTGGGGGGAAAAGAGAAACAATAAAGAAAAAGGGGGAAAAAAAAGAAGGCCTTTCTACCCCAAGGACATACAATTTAAGTTAGACAATTCAGACATAAAACACAATGGTTGAGAAACTGGTTCAATTTCAGAGTGAAAACAACCTGAGTTTTTATTCTTGTTTGTAGAGGTGGCAAATTTACTGCTGGATACTTTTTTAAAGAACAAATAGATACAGACAGATGGAAACACTGAGACTGGCAATGCTACCTTTACATTTTATTCTTTATTTTTCAGGCCACTCACTAACTAAATTTTATCCTCCATGATAAAATACTAAAAACAAAGTCCACGATGTTGTCTTAGATGGACATATATGCATGTATATATTCTATTTTCTTACTGTTGAGTACAAAATACCTGAAATATATTCAATGAAATACAATCAAATAAATGAAAGGAAATAAATCACATTGCCAAAAATCATAACTGAAATAGTTCCCTAATGATTATTAAACAGTAATCTGAAAAGAGTGAGGCAGAATTTAATGAAAACAAATATGAAACCATAAGGCTAAAACCTGTAAAATACATTAGATTTTTTAAAAATCTGAGAAATAAAGTGTTTCTTCATTGACAACAAGTAGATGCTCAAGAAATATTTTTGAAAAGAAAGGAGGGAGAGGGAATGATTCTTCAGAAAAGAAGTAATTTTCAATAATGAGGTGGAAGACAGATGCTCTGGAAATTCTTTTACAGCTTTTTTCCATCACTGCCCCGTAACATCACTTACATTTTACCAAGAAATTCATATCTCACTAAGAATTACCTAAATCAAACAAACAAGCTACTTACATTGCATGTTTTTAAGAGAATGGATATACTTTGGATGACAGAAATCAAAGAAATACCCTTGTTTCTGGATTCAAGGCCCTTCAACATAGAGCAGTTGTGGGTTGGCTGCCACCAAGTATGTGGGATGAAAAAGCACAAGGAAAACATATAGGATTTGGATGAGGATAAGAGAGATCAGTGGGAAAAGTGGTTAGACAAACTCAGAAAAAAATGTCACCACATAGTCACCAAAAATATTGTGCTTTTAGTTGTATAACAGGGTTGCCAATGATCTGATTGTTTAATTATCAGTTTCCTTTGCAAACTGTATTAGAAGAAGCAGCAGAAAAAAATAATCACCCTAATCTGCCTTACTGAATATGGGCTGCTGGAAATTATAACTACAGAATCTACAGACAGAGAGAAACAAATAAGCAATCTAATTTCCAACCTCCTGAAACTCATATCGTTTCGAATCATTCAGTGGATTTTATTCATTGTGCTTATTCCACTGTAAAATTAGATGTACAAAGAAATACATAAGTCTTTGTATTTGTTATTGGCTATAAATCTTTAGAACAAGCTTAAACTATGGTTATTTAAAACTATATATCATGACCACATTTTCAGGTTTTCCCCAATATTTAGTTAATACTACATAGACAGACATTTATTAAGATTCATTTAGTGTAATGTTAAATACATCTTACCTTCAAACTATATTGGTAACATATAATAATATATAATACAAAAGCATGAATTGTACTGGATATGGATTCTATTTATTAGGAATATTCATTAGCGATAAAGTAGTTAGGAGGACATAATGGTGCCCCTCTTTAGCAACAAGAACAAACTGGAACTTGCCCATTTGTAGGGGTAGACAGACCTTAGACATTCATAATTCAAAATGAGGATAAAAACTATCAAAAATAAAATATTATAAAGTTGGAGTCCCTAAATTTGTCCTAAATTTGGAGAAAAGGAAAGATATAAGCATCTGAATGCAGAGTTCCAAAGAATAGCAAGGAGAGATAAGAAAGCCTTCCTCAGTGATCAATGCAAAGAAATAGAGGAAAACAACAGAATGGGAAAGACTAGAGATCTCTTCAAGAAATTAGAGTTACCAGGGGAACACTTCATGCAAAGATGGGCTCGATAATGGACAGAAATTGTACAGACCTAACAGAAGCAGAAGATATTAACAGGTGGCAAGAATACACAGAAGAACTGTACAAAAACAGAGCTTCACAACCAAGATAATCACGATGGTGTCATCACTCACCTAGAGCCAGACATCGTGGAATGTGAAGTCAAGTGGACTTTAGAAAGCATCACTACAAGCAAAGCTAATGGAGGTGAGGGAATTCCAGTTAAGCTATTTCAAATCCTGAAAGATGAAAGTGCTGCACTCAATATGCCAGCAAATTTGGAAAACTCAGCAGTGGCCACAGGACTGGAAAAGGTCAGTTTTCATTCCAATCCCAAAGAAAGGCAATGCAAAAGAATGCTCAAACTACCGCACAATTGCACTCATCTCACATGCTAGTAAAGTAATGCTCAAAATTCTCCAAGCCAGGTTTCAGCAATACGTGAACTGTGAACTTCCTGATGTTCAAGCTGGTTTTAGAAAAGGCAGAGGAACCAGAGATCAAACTGCCAACATCTGCTGGATCACGGAAAAAGGAAGAAAGTTCCAGAAAAACATCTACTTCTGCTTTATTGCCAAAGGCTTTGACTGTGTGAATCACAATAAACTGTGGAAAATTCTGAAAGAGATGGGAATACCAGACCACCTGACCTGCCTCTTGAGAAACCTATACGAAGGTTAGGAAGCAACAGTCAGAACTGGATATGGAACAACAGACTGGTTTCAAATAGGAAAAGGAGTATGTCAAGGCTGTATATTGTCACCCTGCTTATTTAACTTATATGCAGAGTACATCATGAGAAATGCTGGGTTGGAAGAAGCACAAGCTGGAATCAAGTTTGCCAGGAGAAATATCAATCACCTCAGATATGCAGATGACACCACCCTTATGGCAGAAAGTGAAGAGGAACTAAAAAGCCTCCTGATGAAAGTGAAAGAGGAGAGTGAAAAAGTTGGCTTAAAGCTCAACATTCAGAAAACGAAGATCATGGCATCTGGTCCCATCACTTCACGGGAAATAGATGGGGAAACAGTGGAAACAGTGTCAGACTTTATTTTTCTGGGCTCCAAAATCACTGCAGATGGTGACTGCAGCCATGAAATTTAAAGACCCTTACTTACTCCTTGGAAGGAAAGTTATGACCAACCTAGACAGCATATTGAAAAGCAGAGACATTACTTTGCCGACTAAGGTCTGTCTAGTCAAGGCTATGGTTTTTCCATTGGTCGTGTATAGATGTGAGAGTTGGACTGTAAAGAAAGCTGAGTGCCAAAAAATTGATGCTTATGAACTGTGGTGTTGGAGAAGACTCTTGAGAGTCCCTTGGACTGCAGAGACATCCAACCAGTCCATCCTATAGGAGATCAGTCCTGGGTGCACTTTGGAAGGACTGATGCTGAAGCTGAAACTCCAATAGTTTGGTCACCTCATGGGAAGAGTTGACGCATTGGAAAAGACCTTGATGCAGGGAGGGATTGGGGGCAGGAGGAGAAGGGGACGACAGAGGATGAGATGGCTGGATGGCATCACTGATGCAATAGACATGAGTTTGGGTGAACTCTGGGAGTTGGTGATGGATAGGGAGGTCTGGCATGCTGTGATTCATGGGGTTGCGAAGAGTTGGCCACAACTGAGTGACTGAACTGAACTGAACTTAACCTATGATCCATAACTCCACTAAATCCATGGAAGTATATTCCAAACTTCAGAGTTGATTACTGTAAACTCCTGTAAGTAAAGGGTTTGCAATTTGCCAGAGAGATTTCATTAACTTATCAAAATCTACTGAGAGCAGAACAAAGAAAGAAAATTTGAGAGCATTTTGTAAAGCAAAATTTTATTTCAGTATATTTATACTTCAACTATTGTGGACATTTTATAAAATATACAATATTTGAGAATAACTAAAATGTTACAAGTAATAAGCTGTTACATTTGTGAGTGGTTTACAGCTTGTAAAAAACACAATAAACCATGCTCCTGATTTCCTCCTTTCCTCCTCATCCACCCTCCTCCCCTTCTTTCATTACAAAATCATCACCAGCATCTTGTGCCTGTCAACGGTTAGATCCATTTTGCCAGATTTTTTCTTACTCTTTCTTTCCTCAGCTTACTCTGCTGACTTTTATAGATAAAATGTGCTGAGAGCCTCCCCTACTATTTCTAAAGCTTGATGTGCTAAATAGATGATTTATATTTTGAGTCTGAGGCCAGCATTATAATTTCTTTCTTTCCTTTGTATTCAATTTCTTCTTATTTGGTTGACAGGTATACAAAGGAAGATGGTAATAACAATCCATCCTATAGGTTTGTTTAAAAAGTAAAACTAATATTTCATTATTCAAATATTTTGCTATACTTGCAATAGAGAAAATCAAAGCAAGCATCAGTAAATTGTAATCATTACTAGGAAGCAATTAATGCAAGGTGAAAATCTCTGACTCTCACAATGCAGTCTATTATAGGAAACTGATCACCATTATTAATAGTAATAGATAAATTGATTTTTTTCTTGAAAATATGACACACTGCAGACTAACTCTCCAGGAAGCTCATTCTGGAATCTGCCTGGCTGACATGGTGAAAATTCTTGAATTCTTTCATTATATTACAAAAAGATATATTACATTTTTCTAGGTAGTTTAAAAAGAAAAACCTATCTTTTAACTTACTTCTGGCATTTTCTGCAAATGGGGTCACTTTCTGGCAAAATAGCTTTATGAGGCTGCTTTGAGAGCATTCAAAACATAGAAAACTTAGACTATCAGAAGCCAATTGGAAGAATCTGTGCATGAGGAGCAAATGGGACCCTGAGCCAGCTGGACCCTTGAACAGACATCCAGCAGAACTCCATCTGGACTCGGCTGGGAACTTCCCTTGCAGCCTGTGCAATGTGGAATGTTCCCTGGCTTCATCCTCATCTGGTTCTTTGGCCTGCACCTCTCTGCCCTGACCCACAGCCTGTTCCACATTTGACCTGCTCCCTTTTCCTGCTCTGACTCTTGGATATGAGCCCCTGTTGCCATGACTATCATCCCTTGGTTTTTGACTCAGCCTGGCTTCTGGTCACAGCTTTTGCACTCACACATAGCCTAGCGCTCAGTTCTTAGCTTTAGATTCAGTTGCAGTCTTATTTGTACACTTGCTTCAGGCCTCTAATTTAACCATAACTTTCTTGGTTTTACACATTGAAATACAAGGTCTAGACCCAAGGTTCCAAACATCGGCCTGAAGGAGAAAACTTCAGCTTGATTATTGGATGTTATTTGGATCCAGTCCATGTCCTTCTTTAGTGAATGGCTTTGAAACAGCACTTCATTACTCATCCCTAGTAGGGAATACTTCCCTACCCTAATCTAATATCTCTCAAAGCCATGAGTAAATCAATCCCGCCAGCATGAATTTACTCTTCTGTGAATGGTACAAGTGTTACCTTAAATGGATTTCTATCAATAATTCAATTTAAAATTATACTGAACATGTACAAGGGGAAAACACATGTAAAGTACAGTACTAGACATAAAATAACCACATAAATAATAATCAGAATGTGCCAAGTATCCCAGAGGCACATTAAAAAACAATAACCACAACAGAACAAATAGAGTTCTTAAATGGCAGTAATGATGTGTGTTGGGGACATCAAGGAAGTCTTTGTAGAGGTAGAATTTGATTAGGATCTTAATGAGATAGCAGGACTTGGACAGAAAGTTGCACAATGTAAGTGGACCTAATCTGACCAGGGAACAGTAAGAGGGGGAAAAAAACCCAGAAATGGTAAAGTATGAAACATCATTAGGGAAGTAATTAGCTTTCTATTTGGGCAAAAAGATAATGTTGGTTCAGGAAACTAATACGTAGGCAGACAAAATGGACTGGTTGACTGGAGTTTTCTACTAAGGACTTGGAAGCTTGTGTGGGAAGACTCTCTTTAATTGCAGACATTGTGTATTTACTTATAACTTAAGAAGGTGGTTTTTTTTTTGTTTTTATTTTTATGTTTTAGGAGACAGAGAGACCAGGACTTGGGTGTCAGGGATAGAAGAAAGCCTTATAAATACTCCAAGGTTTTATGAAACAGTGTACAAAGTGTATGTGTTTAGAACAGGTAGTGAAAGTAAGGATATAGATGAAATGGTGTATAGGACACACGTTGCATAGAGAGCACATGAGAACGCAGAAGTGTTTGTACCTATGCCTGCCTCTCTAAGTATACTATTTCCCATGAGGGATATAGATCATAGTTTCAAGAAGAATATGCCATATTTGTCCTTTTAGAAATTAAACTTTATGGGAAATCTCTTGAACTTTATGGGACTTTTTAGGAGTCATAATATCATCCAGACCAGTGGTCCCCAAACTTAATGGCATATCAGAATCACTTGAAAAACTTGTCAATTTCTTTCTCACTCAGTAAGCATTAGGTGAGATATTTGAATATTTATTTTGAAAAAAAAAAAAAAGAAAAACAGTAAGAACCTATTTGGGAAGGGTCCTGAAAATTACTGGTTGTGGGACTCAACCTTCAGTTTTCCAAGAAGTCATAATAAATTCTCATAGACACTCTCGACCTGATGAAATTACTGTAAGTTATTTCTGTGGCTTCACCATAAAATTAATTTCTTATTTATCCTTATGCCAACACAGATAAAATTGTACAGACTGTAAATGGCAGAATTATGTATGCATATGGACAAATCATTCACAAGAGAATTTCAATAAAAAAGTATTGATCATGTTTAGAAACAATTTTCTCATTTTTAACGGAAATTACTGTTGGCCAATTAGACTAGATTGTATTTTTTATGTAGTGAAAAGACTAGTGAAGTTATCCCACAATGGTCCAGTTGGATGGATTCAGTGTGTCCTGCTAGCAGAATTACAGTTGAAAGTCTGTGATTCTTTTTTTATCTTGCTCCAAGCTCCATGGTGCTCAGCTAAGCAAGAAGCTCCAATTGCGTTCAAAGATGGCTCCTCACTCGAATGAGCACCGTGGGGTGCAGAGTATGACCAGAGTCTGGCCTTGTGCAGGAAGCTTTAACATATGCCTCGTTTTAAATCAGGCAATACCAAAAAGGATTCTCTGGAAACTTCAAGGCATGTGCATACGTCTAACTCACAATAGGAAATAATGAATTACAAAATAAACCAGGGTGAACCTAATATTTGAAAAAGACAAGTTATTAGGGCAAACATTTAAAAACTGATTTTCATGTCTGGATTCTGTCTATGCATTCAATTCATGTGTCAGAAAACATAGTAATAATTTACAGGTCAGTGATGCCAAGGTGTTTAAGATAAATTCATATACATAACCATTTATTCTCTTTCAAATAATTTATGTATTTTAGGATATAGGCCACCTTTATATTTTAGTTAATATACTTGCACATCTATGAAAACTTTCATCTTCATTCTCAAATTTCTTTTTGTCTCTGACTATCAAAGATGATAATATATGCTCTATTCCCCAAGGCCCTCTCAGATAGTGCTAATTCAGCAGCATTTTTCTCTCGTGCTGTCAGGTTCTACCTAGATTTCTTTCCTTGACATTTGGAAGGATATTTCTGCCTTTAAAGCTACAGAATAATATCAATGGTTAAAGGGTTTTCTGTTTGTTTTTTTTTTCTTTGCTGTTGCTTTGTTTACCTTTTTTTTTTTTCTGTTTTTGCTTTGGATAAATACATTTTAATTTTAAATATCCCAAGATATCAATCTCCTAAGTAACATAAATAAGAAATCTAACAAAATTTATGAAATATCACAAGACAGTAAATATCTACAATCTAACCAAGACTAGGACAATTTACTTGTATATGTTTCCCTCTTTTTACATCATTTAGGATAAGGCTGTTAAGATTCTCCAGTGGGGACTAGTTTCTCAAGAAGTTGAGGGGAAAAAAAAATAATTGATTATGTCTCAATATATATGTAACATCAATACTTATTTTTATTATAAATGAACTCAATATTCTATAGTTATAGAAAACAGTAAGGACAACTTGAAATCTAAGCTGCTGCTGCTGCTGCTGCTGCTAAGTCGCTTCAGTCGTCTCTAATTCTGTGCGACGCCATGGACTGCAGCCTACCAGACTCCTCCGTCCATGGTATTTTCCAGGCAAGAGTACTGGAGTGGGATGCCATTGACTTCTCCGGAAATCTAAGCTAGAAGTGTTTTAATTCAAAATTAGTTGCAAAATCTTAGCCACTAGTTTTCCTTAATTCTTGCATAACACACCATCTTTCAAAACTGAATTATGTAGTTTTTGCTTCTTTGCCTTCCATTATTTGTCCTTGACTTGGATTGAGTTGGAAACAGACCAGAGCCCTATAACAACTTCCTCTTTCACACCTTGCTCCTTCATCTGCCCATCCATCCTTTCCCACTTACCTTCTCGCACATGTCTGAGGGTTTACTGTGTGCCAGGCCCTTTGCTGAATACTGAATACAAAATATTTTGGGCAATCTATGTAAATTAGGAGACTTGTTTAGTTCATTGACATTTAAGTCCTGTTTTCCATATTGCTGCCTTAAATCATTTATTTTGCTAATTCTACTGGATCTCACCTTTCATATACTTGATATTTGGTCTCAAAGTTTCTGACTGCAAGAAAGAATCAAAGTTTCTAAAAGTCTTCCCATTCTTACTTATTCTATCCCTCTCTCCAAACACAGACACTCACAAAGCACACATATGAACAATAATTTATCAACATTCTATCATAGCATTAACTTAATGTGAGAAAGGAAGCCTGAGATATTTTACTGGTTGACTTTGAGTAATTATACCCTAAAGAGTGTACATGTTCATGTCAAACAGCTATGCTATTAGAACTTTATGTTTATAATTATAAATCAACCAGAAAATTCAGTTTGTCCAAAGTCTACTCTTCTCTCTTTATAAATAGCATATCTGCAAGTTAGTCATATAGCTCTACTGGCCCACAGAGAGAGTTTGCCTTCAGGCATCAGTTTGTGTATCTATGCATGTATTTATTTGGTTCATGATGAAGCTAATTGTGTTTGTGGATAAAATTGAGGCCAATTTTATCAATTTATTTCCAACTTTTTCATTTGAATTAGCAACAAATTATGATCCTAGGGTTGGCTCAAGGATAATTTCATAGTCTAACCCAGATAAACAAGGGTAAACCTCAAGAGACCTCTCAGTGGTAAAGCAATTTTAATTAGTAAAAGATCCTGAAACTGCACATTGAAAACAAATTGTTACTCAGCAGATATGTGATGCCATCAGTCAGAGTCCTCATTCACAACTAGTGAAAGACAGGGAGCTTTGGGGAAGAGCTGGTGAGGGGTAATGAGAAGTGTCACTTAAAGTTAGTTCCTGGAAGTAAAGATCAAAGTGAAGGACACTCATGCTCCTGGCGCTAGAACTCATATCAAAGTGTCAGGTTTCAGAGTTATCTCAATTCTGCAGTTTCAGCCAGGGAAAGGGAAATGCTCTTTTAAAACTTTCTTCAAGAAGTAAGATTCATTTTGAAGTTCTTAGTTGTTAATTTTTATTTCCTATCAAAGGTGACAGGAAATGGTGGCACATTTACAGCTATAGCTAAACCAACATATTGCTAAGTCCTCATAAAAGGTCGATTCACATGAACTTGATTTTTCACTGTTTCGTATATGAATACCAGCTTGTCAAATTTGGATTTTTTTTACTGCTATCCTCAATTCTGTTTTTAAGAATTACTTTGATACTTCTATGAATTGCTCTAAATGTTAATTATAAACATAATAAACAATAATACAATATGAATAATAAATAACTAGATATATTTCTAGAAAGCTTCACTAAAATATTTGTACTATACAACCTTAAAACTACTATTGCTAATAGAAATTGAATAAGAAAGGAAAACCTCACAGCCAAACATTTTGTCATTTGTTTCAAAAAAGCATTACATGTGAATTTATTGGTCATTTGAAGTCAGATATCTGAGTAGATTTGTCACCATAAGCAGTTAAATACATTAGTAATGAATTTTTTTCCCTTTAGATAATCTCTTATTTTAAGACTTTTCAGTAACATGGCTTCTTTAAAATGTTTTATATGTAAAATTGTTTGGACATTGGTATACAAGTCATATAATTTTTCTTTAAGATGCTGTGCTTGTTTGTGTATTCCTTTCTTTTCTTTTCTTTTAGGTTCTTGTTAGTTACCTATTTTAAACAAGTCGTGTATATAGATAGATAGATAGATAGATAGATAGATAGGTAGATAGATAGATATGTCAATGCCAGTGTCCCAATTCATTGCTTTCTCTCCACCTTTGTATCTTGTTTGTTCTCTACATCTGTTTCTATTTATGTTTTGTGAATAAGTTCATCTGTAGCATTTTTCTAGATTCCACATATATAAGTGTTGTGCTGTGCTGTGCTGTGCTAAGTCACTTCAGTCGTATCTGACCCTTTGCAACCCTATTGGACCATAACCCAGCAGGCCCTTCTGTCCATGGGATTCTCCAGGCAAGAATACTAGAGTGGGTTAATATGCCCTCCTCCAGGGAATCTTCCTGATCCAGGGACTGAGCCTGTGTCTCTTATGTCTCCTGCATTGACAAGCAGATTCTTTACCACTAGCACAATCTGGGAAGACCCATGTATAAGTGATATTACACGGTATTTACTTTTCTCTTTCTGACTTACTTCACTCAGTATGACAGTCTCTAGGTCCATCCACACTAACTGCAAATGGCATTATTTCATTCTGTTTAAATGGCTAACTTTCCATTGTATCTATGTACCTTATCATCTTTATTCTTCTGTTGATGGCCGTTTAGACTGCTTCCATATTCCACCTATTGTAAATAGAGCTACAGTGAATATTAGAGTGCAAGTATCTTTTTGAATTAAATTTTCTTTGGGTATATAATTTTCTATTCTTTTCTTTGAGCCAGAAGTGGGATTCCTGGTTCATATGGTTCTTCTATTTTTAGCTTTTGAAGAACCGCCATACTGTTCTCCATAGTGGCAGTACCAATTTACCTTCCCGTCAACAGTATAGGAGGGTTCCCTTTGGTCCACATCCTCTCCAGCATTTAATGTTTGTAGATTTTTCTGATGATGGCCATTCTGACCAGTTTGACATGATACCTCACTGTAGTTTTGATTTGCATTTCTCTAATAATTAGTGATGTTGAGTATCTTTTCATGTACTTGTTGGCCATTTGCGTGTCATCCTTGGAGAAATGTCTTTAGATCTTCCACCCCTTTTTTAACTAGGTTGTTTATTTTTTAAATATTAAACAGCATGAGTTGTTTGTGTATTTTAGAGATTATAGAATACTGATGAAAGAAATCAGAGATGACACAGACAGATAGAAAGACATATCATGTTCTTGGATTGGAAGAATCAATATTGTGAAAATAACTATATACACAAAACAATCTCCAGATTCAGTGCAACTCCTATTAAATTGCTAATGACATTTTTCACAGAACTAGAATAAAAAATGCATAATTTTTATGGAAAAAAAAAGGCCCTAAATAGCCAAAACAATCTTGAGAAAGAAAAATGGAGCTAGAAGAATGAGGCTCTCTGATTTCAGGCTATACTATAAAGCCATAGTAATCAAGACAGTGTGGTACTGGCCCAAAAACAGAAATACAGATCAATGGAACATTGGTAGAAAACTGGCATAGAAAGCTCAGAGATAAACCCATGTGCCTATGGTCACCTAATCTATGACAAAGGAAGCAAGAATGTACAATGGAGAAAAGGAAGTTTCTTCAATAAATGATGCTGGGAAAAATGGACAGCTACTTGTAAAAGAATGAAATTAGAACAATCCTGTTGCGAGCGAAATGACACAAAGACAAAACACACGAGACACACAAGAGACGGATAATACACACTCCGGCCGGAGGAACAGAACTGCGCAAACTAATCATGGTTTATTATTAAAAAAGTCCCCTAGGCAGAATTCCAGACTGCATGAATAAGCCTTTTCAGTACAGCGCAGATGCATACATGTTATCGTACAGCAAAGGGGAGTGAAATCCCTGTCTACTGCAGAGTCTGTCCAAAGCCCTCTTTTCCTTCTTATCACAAGAAGGGAATGCTCCCTTGTTTGCAAGGGACCATTAAACTCAAGGCTGTGTCCAGACTCTTTGGCAGAATGCCTCGTTTGCAAGGATGTTCAGCCCAAGCAGAGAGACCCGTTTGCAGGCACATCTCTGCTACCCTATTAACCCTTCACAATCCCTAACACCATACACAAAAGCAAACTCAAAATGGATTAAAGACATAAACGTAAGGCCAGACACTATAAAACTCTTAGAGGAAAACATAGGCAGAACACTCCTTGACATAAATTGCAGGGAGATCTTTTTGACCCACCTCCTAGAGTAATGAAAATAAAAACAAAAATAAACAAATGGGACCAAATTATACTTAAAATCTTTTGCACAGCAAAAGAAACCATAAACAAACTGAAAAGACAACCTCCAAGATGGGAGAAAATATTTGCAAACAAAGCAACCAACAAGTAATCAATATTTGAACACACTTCTTTCATATTTTCAGGCAATCTTATCTAAATGCCACCTTACTACTCAGCTAATGGAATGATTGATTAACAATGCCAGCGATAACAACAAAGGAAGCTCAAACTAGAAAAGGGTGAAAACATAATGTCTTCAACTCTATTTAATGCAACTAGCCAAGACAGTTCTTCCTTTTCCATGTGAAAGATAGCTGGTACTGAAGACATTTCAGATAGAATAAATAGCTCCACTTTCCCAAGAAACCCTTAGGAAAATGGAAAGTCTCTTCCTCCAGTATTTTTCTTTGATATTCTACATCCCATCAAATTATGACTTGCTTGACTGTATGGTGGTGTGTGATCATCTTCAACTCATCAAGAAAAATGCATGTATGAGAGACAGAGAGTAGAATTTCAGGCATTCATCTGGCTCTGAATGTTGGATGTAATACTTTTCATTTCTCCAGCAATATAACTTAAAATCCTCCAGCAGTTAATAGTTCTGTTTCAGCACCAGCAGAGCAATGACACCTTAAACAATACCACCATCAGCTCTACAAACTTGTCATATGCCACTTTTTCTGGTCCTTGCCAATTTACCAATCCTAAGGTAAAAATAAACTAAAACACAAACCCTATCCCCTATCAGGACACCTTTGAGGCAAAAGTCAGACCACAGGTTTTAATGATTCCTTAAAATCATCAAATTGGAACAGAAAAAAAAAAAAAATAGAGAAGGAAGAGACTAAGGCCTAGAAAGAGCTGCTAGTGGGAGAGCAGGTGACTGTTCAGAAGTAATAATAGGAAATAAATGTTTTTAAAGTCTCTCAGGGAAAATTTAGCAGGATATCTGTGCTCTAAAATGGGAGAAAAAAGAAAAAAAAAAAGAAAAACTGCTGAAGACAAAGCAGACATTCTTTTTGCTGCTGCTTCTGCTAAACACACAAAATATATACCCTAAGTGGAGGGATAAACCACATTAAACTGTATCTGGTTTCACATGTCCCAAGGCCTGTTTTAGTGTACTTATTTTTCTATAACTCATGCTATAACTTAGCACAGTGGTCCGCCCCCAGAATGTAATCCTTAAATGTATAATTGAGTGTAATAAGTCTGATGATGTTAGATCTCTTCCTGAATGATGAGTGTATGCACAAAATATGCCTTTGAAACTGTGATTCAGTCATTATTTATCAAACATTGATCTCAGTAAGACTAGGGATATATTTGACAGTAGAACAAACAGGACTTGGAGGAGGAAATGGCAACACACTCCAGTATTCTTGCCTGGAGAATCCTGTGGACAGAGGAGCCTGGCAGGCTATAGTCCATAGGGTTGCAAAGAGTCAGACACAACTGAAGTGAGTGAACACTCACAGATGCAAAACAAACAAGATGCTCAGAAACTAGTAGAAGTATAGACAATTTATCATTGCACTGATCATTTTTATATTTTTTGTCAAAATTTGTTAAATTTTTTCTCAAACTTTGAGTCACTTTTCTCATCATTGGGGACAAGTTGGGATGTATGTATGTGTGTGTGTGTGTTTTGCTTTTTTTGTGTAAGTGGAGAAAGTATATGCAAAGAACAACAAGCAAGAGAGTTGGCCCTTACACGTAAAAAAGTATGTCCTAGAGCAAGTTAATCACTGAAGTTCTTTGTCTCTTTCCTCCTGTTTTTTTTTTTTTTTTTGCAAAAAAAGGATTCTAATTTTTAAGTCTTTGTTTGGTGGTTCAGATGGTAATGCAGGAGACCATGGTTGGATTCCTGGCTCAGGAAGATCCTTGGAGAAGGGAATGGCAACCCACTCCAGTATTCTTGGAATTCTGGACAATTCTATGGACAGAGGAGCCTGGAAGGCTACAGTCCATGGGGTAGCAAAGAGTCAGACATGACTGAAAGACTAACACTTTCACTTTCATTTAATATAAAGTTCCTAATATACCGACCAATAAACAACAAATCCTCAAAGAGTATTAGTTCCATTTTTTCCTCCTCCTGGCTGCTAACAGTATTTCTGAGAGAAACACTGAGAGCCCAAATCTGAGAGACCATAGATTGCAAAGCACAGAGAACCATTATTTTATGTACATTTAAGAAAGTAATGCTGACAATTAAATTACAACATAATACTTTCTTAGAGCATTGATTATCATCCTGAATCTAGAATTCATGTATGCATTTTTCAGAAAACATTGTGAATAAACAAATGGGTGTTTAAATTGTGTTCATTAGGCGTAATGATTTAGGTGTTTCAAATTTAAAAGTAATTCATGTTTACAGTACAGAAACAGAGGTGAAATTGATAATAACTATATGTATACACATTCATGTGTGTATTGAGGAAAGAGATGGAAATAAAAAAGGAAATTAACCAACAAAGGGTCATGACTAAACATTACCCTTAAAAATTGTTTGTCTTATAGCTTAAGCAGTGGTCTGGAACAAATTAATAAACAGCTTTAAAAACTATAAGTACCTCTTAAGCAAAGATGAATTTTTTTCTACTTGAGAGCTTAGAATAGATACAAGTAATTCTTGAATATTAAATACAACTCAAATTAATAGTGTTTCTTCTTATTGCATTTATTATTTTTAAGTGGGAAAAGTTTTATCTCTAAACACATTGAGTGACACTGGCATCAGTCAACCAATTTATCCAATAATGTTTTTTTTTTTTTCCGAACAAATTTGATCATATTAAGTTACCTCAGGAAACTCAAGCCACTCAACACAAAAAATGCAAAGAATCAATGTCTAGCAAAGGCAAGGAGTCTCTAATAGAATTCTTTGATGTGGAGGCACTGGAAGATTAACATTATGCTAATAATATCACAACAGATAGGGTAATCTGTATAAGAGGTGCTGAGGGAGGAAAGGAACAAGCCGAGCTGACTCCATCTTGAAAAAGAAGGAAACTCCATCTTGCACTTTCAGTGAGCTTTGGACTATGTGCCTGGTAGCAATGGGGATAACGTACCTACAGTCGAACTGGCTTCCTGGACTGATAAACCCCAGATTCCATACCAAGATTTCCTGTCGTCAAAAAGAATGTAATAATCCCCTATGTAGTCAATCACCTTTGTAATCTTTGTGGCACCCTTTGGTGTAGACTACAATGTATAACCAGCTGACCCTTCTGATTATGAATCATGGCTGTAACCTGATTGTTTCTCCCTTTAACACTTTCCAGGCTAGGTTTAAAGAATTTGGGGATGTAGGCTTGAACAGTAAACCTCAGGTATATAAGGACAAAAGTCAGTCAGGGTCCTTGGCTAAGAGGAGACTCTGCCTTGGGGCCCACCACCCCAGGTGTAATAAACTGCACTCCACTATCTGCACTGTTCTGAATGAGTTTGTTTTCCGGAATGCGTGGCTACAACAGTGCTACTTCACACTCACAAACGTGCCTAGTTTTGGGTTGCCTTTCTCTGTTCCACTGGTAGGAAGAATTATTATGGCATGTATTTCCAAAAATTCTTGGAATGTAATACACGTGTAATTACATGGAATATAATACATGGAATACATGGAATGTTATTTTTGTAATATACAAAACATACATAATTTGTAATATACAAAAATAACACACATACACATCACTCAGGCCTACTGAATACCAAAGGATTACATCAATGTGAACTTCAAATTGCTATAAAATGCTGCACAGAGAGTGAGGATTTTGTTTAAAGTCACATTTGGAGTCAGAAAGTGCATAGTTTTTAATCTGGTAAAAACCATCCTTGTGTCAATCTGGGCCACCAAGGAGCTCCTTTGCCTGCCAATCTCTTTGTTCTCCTCTTACTTGGCATCCTTCCTGAGTTTCTTGGGATCATGGCCATGTGGGAGTCCCATATGATTATGGGACTTTATGTTCAGATGGACTGATGCCAAGTGCCTTCTGTTTACTCGTATTAGCCCTTCACCTAGAAACAACAGAAGCAGCAGTGATTCATTCGGTGCCCACTTCTTACAGTGGGAGAAGCTGAGCCAGAGCTCATCGGAAGCTAAAATGATCCACAGAAGCTGAGCTGAGCCTTCCCTCACTTATTTGGAGCTGGAATAGAAACTAATGTAAATGGGTATCACGTGTTAGATCCATTGATTTCTGTGTACTTCATTCTGGGTTCTGAGGCATCCTAACGAATTCTAATGCTGATTGCCTGGTGGCCCAGCACACAAGTGTAATTAAAACGCACATAGGACTTCGCTTTAGAAAACTCCTTTCTGTTGTCTCTTTTTCTTATTTCTACTCTGACTTGCTTTTCTGGGGCAAGAAGTAGTTCTCCTTTATATTCTAAACATTTAAATGTTCTTACTTCCTTTGGGGAATTCAAGAAAACAATAACTCTGTCCTGGAATTCACCAGGTAATGGGCAAATCTGTCATTTGTTTTCCTTTCTCTGTGTAAATTGAGAACTTTGGTGTACCTAACCATCATAAAAATGTTCAAACTTGGAGTTTTATAAGGATTCATCTGCTTATCAGCCTATTGTCCTATTAGTAGAAAGCACTTTTGCAGTAGTATTAAATAAGAAGGGAATGGCAACCTACTTCAGCATTCTTGCCTGGAAAATCCCTTGGACAGAGGTGCCTGGTGGTCTGCCTCTGGGATCCTAAGAGTTGGACACAACTGAGCGACTAACACTTTCACTTTCACTTTTCATTAACCCTTTCAAGGGACTATAGAGGAGGGGATCTTTTAAATACCCCAACTTTCAGTACTCCTAATGGATGCACACACCTTGAAATGTGTGCACCTTGCCTAAAAGGAGTCACTTTCACAGTAGGTGAATGACATTAAAGAAAAGAAACAGAAAATATCATTAGCTTTCAGTGAAAAATTGAATTTTTTTTTTTAAGAGAGAACAAAGTACCTAACCAAATTTGTTTTTCAAAGAGCAGCCTGAATGCAAATAACAGGGAACTTTTCTAATTAGGTTGTAATTCCAGGAACCTCTGATGGTGTCTTAAACTCTTGTGAATATGGAAATTTCAAGCTTTTTTCTCTTAATTAACTCAATTCACTATACTTGAGATGGACTGAGCCTTCATTGCTAAGCATTAGCATTATATTTTGAAAGCTGTAGGTCAGTAGGGCCTCCCCTATAATGCTTGTGCTCACAACTGTAGTTTTTCAGTAACAGGCTGAGTCAAATATGTGGCCTGATGACAAGCATTTGCTTTGTTTTTCCTACTTTTTTTTTTCTCTTAAAATCTTTCATTAGTTTTGCCAATATGCCTGCTTTCCTGGCACACCTGCTTTCCTCCTTAGGTAATGTTAGTTCTTTCAGAATCAATTGCAAGCAGCTTGCAACCAAATGCCTGATTAAAAAGTTAGCAGACCTTGAGTGCAATTACTTCAGCTCTGTAGCGCTCAGGCATTAAACCTGGTGTTAATTGTTTCCCACTTTTGTAATGATCCTTATAATAGGATAAAAAGAGAAGAGATCATGTATTGTAGTTAAAATGGAAGAAAATAAAGTCATCGACTCTAATTAATCATTGCAGTATGAAATTAAACACTATTAGGAGTAAATATGTTAGGATAATTTTGATTCCAGCAAAAGTCATCATTTCTTCCATGTCAAAATTTATATTGCAAAAAACTATTAATCTAAGAAAGAGATTTATAATAATCTTAAAGCAATTACTTCAAGAATTTTACATTGCTTTTGAGTATTATGTACCTTAATGTTTATCACAAATATATATCCTTATGTATTATGTAAATTACATTATAGTCAAAATAGCTTATATTTTTAAATGTATTATAATATTTAAAACACTTAAACTAAATATTTTTGAGTGATTGTTCTTACAAAAAGAGAAGAAACATGAAGAATGTTGTATGGGAAGCATATTTTAGCCAATAACGCTTTATTGTGGCATTTCATAACACTGAAAAGATTCTTAAAGATTTAGAATTCTATGATCTAGAATATCTATTCAGATATTTTCTACACATGAAAAGAAACGCTTGAATAACTTACCTCTTTTGTTTTTCATAGCTATTTGCTGCCTTACGATATTTTTAACCTGTGATCAGAAGTCTGATCACTTGTCAATGAGGGGCTTAACTACTGGTTTTGACTAATTATGAGTCTCTATTTTATTTCATAAGAGAGAAGTCATCCATGGCAGAGATCTTTATAGTTCCTAAAGAAAGACAACAGAGGCAAGGATGCAACTTGTTGAATGGCCTTAAGAATGAAAATGGTTGAAAAACCCACTGAAACAATCAACAGTTCCATAGAGTCCATTTCACTTCCATTGATGTATGCTTTTTTAGTTATTAAAAAAATGCTGTTTATCTGCTTATCATTTTTTTTTTCATCTATCAATTCAGGTACATTTTCAGTATTATTTTCTAAACAGATAAGTATTTTCCTTACATCTTTAAAAGAACACTCAATCAAGCTAGTTCTTTTATTTTGAACATGTCATTAAAGAAAAGAAAGTTTTGTGATTATGTAGGTTGTTATATATATTCATGTAATACGTATTTTGGATGCCTGTCAGATGCTTAGGACTATCACAGATGCTAAATATATCAAGTCACATAAAATATGGTTCCTGACTTCGAGGAATTTCTAGTTTTAGTTCTGATTTGTCATAATTTTCTTAGAGTATGATTTTTTATCACATTTTCTGATAGTAATCTGGAAAAAACAGATATTTAAAGGAATTCTGAAACAATAGTGTATCAAAATACCATTATTAAGTACCCAGAATTACTGAGAATTAATGATTAAATCCTAAAACTCAGCACTGGCCACAGAACTGGAAAAGGTCAGTTTTCATTCCAATATCAAAGAATGCTCAAACTACCGCACAATTACACTCATCTCACATGCTAGTAAAGTAATGCTCAAAATTCTCCAAGCCAGGCTTCAGCAATACATGAACCGGGAACTTCCAGATGTTCAAGCTGGTTTTCAAAAACGCAGAGAAACCAAAGATCAAATTGCCAACATCCGCTGGATCATCAAAAGAGAGTTCAAAAAAAACATCTATTTCTGCTTTATTGACTATGCCAAAGTCTTTGACTGTGTGGATCACAAGAAACTGTGGAAAATTGTGAAAGAGATGGGCATACCAGACCACCTGATCTGCCTTTTGAGAAACCTGTATGCAGATCAGGAAGCAACAGTTAGAACTGGACATGGAACAACAGACTGGTTCCAAATAGGAAAAGGAGTACATCAAGGTTGTATATTGTCACCCTGCTTATTTAACTTATATGCAGAGTACATCATGAGAAATGCTGGGCTGGAAGGAGGACAAGCTGGAATCAAGATTGCCGGGAGAAATATCAATCACCTCAGACATGCAGATGACACCACCCTTATGGCAGAAAGGGAAGAGGAACTAAAAAGCCTCTTGTTGAAAGTGAAAGAGGAGAGTGAAAAAGTTGGCTTAAAGCTCAACACTCAGAACATGAAGATCATGGCATCTGGTCCCATCACTTAATGGGAAATAGATGGGGAAACATGAAAACAATGTTAGACTTTATCTTTTTGGGCTCCAAAATCACTGCAGATGGTGACTGCAGCCATGAAATTAAAAGACACTTACTCCTTGGAAGAAAAGTTATGTCCAACCTAGATAGCATATTGAAAAGCAGAGACATTACTTTGCCAACAAAGGTCCGTTTAGTCAAGTCTATGGTTTTTTCAGTGGTCATGTATGGATGCAAGAGTTGGACTGTGAAGAAAGCTGAGCACCGAAAAATTGATGCTTTTTAACTGTGGTGTTGGAGAAGACTCCTGAGAGTCCCTTGGACTGCAAGGAGATTCAACCAGTCTATTCTAACGGAGATGAGCCCTGGATGTTCTTTGGAAGGAATGATGCTGAAGCTGAAACTCCAGTACTTTGGTCACCTCATAAGAAGATTTGACTCGTTGGAAAAGACCCTGATGCTGGGAGGGATTGGGGGCAGGAGCAAAAGGGGATGACAGAGGATGAGATGGCTGGATGGCATCACTCACTCGATGGATGTGAGTCTGAGTGAACTCCAGGAGTTGGTGATTGATAGGGAGGCCTGGCGTGCTGCAATTCATGGGGTCACAAAGAGTCAGACACAACTTAGCAACTGGACTGAACTGAACTGAATGATTAAATCCTAAAAATTTAAACATCACTACACTCATTCTTAAGTTTATGTATTTCAGTGGAACCAGTAAAAATCAAGAGATCTTCAGAAGCATTGGTAAATCTACCTCAGTAGCATCTGAAATTTTTAATAATATATTTATTAGGGGATATAGAGTTTGAGTTCCACCTGGGAAAGTAAAGGGAAAAAAAGTGGACAGTGGAAATTCCCTGGTGGTCCAATGGTTAAGGCTCCATGCTTCTAATGTAGAGGGCCTGGATTTGATCCCTGGTGAAGGAACTAGATCCTACATGCTACAACAAAGTTCCCTGGGTACTGAAAGCAAGACCCTATGCAGCCAAATTAAAAAAATAAATAAATTAGATAAGAGTCTACTCCTGGTGTTATTAATTCATAATTTTGCCTGGAATTAAAAGCTAGTGGGACTGTAATTCATAGGCTTCTAGTGTCTGCCAAGTAGCCATGCATGGGCTGCCGTAGCCCTTACTGAAAGACTTCTTTGGTTGAGTTGGATCCTTCTATTATACATGGTTTTTATACCTTGAATCTTTTTCATAATACCTAATACATTTATAATAATTTACTCTTCTATTTCATTTATTAGATGGTAAGTCTTATGAGTGGAGAGATTGTGCCATTCTTGACTGAAAAAGTGCCATCAGTATTTAAGAGTAACTAATAGAAAGTGGGTGGTTAACAGTTTTTGTTACATGGTTGAATAAAGAGTGCTAGGGAATTTTTTTTTTAATTTTTATTTTTACTTTATTTTACTTTACAATACTGTATTGATTTTGCCATACATTGACATGAATCCATCACGGGTATACATGCGATTCCAAACATGAACCTCCCTCTCTCCTCCCTCCGCACAACATCCCTCTGGGTCATCCCTGTGCACCAGCCCCAAGCATGCTGTATCCTGCATTGGACATAGACTGGTGATTCGATTCTTACATGATAGTATACATGTTTCAATGCCATTCTCCCAAATCATCCCACCCTCTCCCTCTCCCTCTGAGTCCAAAAGTCTGTTATACACATCTGTGTCTTTTTTGCTGTCTTGCATACAGCGTCATCATTGCCATCTTTCCAAATTCCATATATATGTGTTAGTATACTGTATGGGTGTTTTTCTTTCTGGCTTACTTCACTCTGTATAATCGGCTCCAGTTTCATCCATCTCATCAGAACTGATTCAAATGTATTCTTTTTAACAGCTGAGTAATACTCCATTGTGTATATGTACCACAGCTTTCTTATCTATTCATCTGCTGATGGACATCTAGGTTGTTTCCATGTCCTGGCTATTATAAACAGTGCTGCGATGAACATTGGGGTACATGTGTCTCTTTCAGTTCTGGTTTCCTCGGTGTGTATGCCCAGCAGTGGGATTGCTGGGTCATATGGCAGTTCTATTTGCAATTTTTTAAGGAATCTCCACACTGTTTTCCATAGTGGCTGTACTAGTTTGCATTCCCACCAACAGTGTAAGAGGGTTCCCTTTTCTCCACACCCTCTCCAGCATTTATTGCTTGTAGACTTTTGGATCGCAGACATTCTGACTGGTGTGAAGTGGCACCTCATTGTGGTTTTGATTTGCATTTCTCTGATAATGAGTAATGTTGAGCATCTTTTCATGTGTTTGTTAGCCATCCATATGTCTTCTTTGGAGAAATGTCTATTTAGTTCTTTGGCCCATTTTTTTATTGGGTCATTTATTTTTCTGGAATTGAGTTGCATAAGTTGCTTGTATATTTTGATCTAATTAAAATTAAAAGCTTCTACACAACAAAGGAAAATAAAAGCAAGGTGAAAAGACAGCCTTCTGAATGGGAGAAAATAATAGCTAGGGAATTTTTTGAAGCTTATACCATTCTATAACAGCATGCATTCTCCATATTTTCAAGTCCTTTGATGGTGTAATTTCAGATAGGTCCATTTTATGAGGGCTTAAAATTTTTTTATAATTGTCCTATTAATCTATCTTTTTAATATGTACATATCTTGCATATAATTTGAAACTTTATAATGAATTTAGCGAACAGAATACTTTGTAAGATTTTTCAACATATATTACTAAAATAGATTTAAGTCTCAAGCTGTTAATTTTTAACTTCTTCCTTCACTGTTATAGTACCAACAATATTGCTCTACAAACATAAGGAGAAATTATATTTGTTTGAGAGTGAAAGGATGGTGCCCTTCACAAAAAAGAGCTTTTTCTGTCAGAGTTTCCCAGGAACTAAAATTGATTTGATCAGTTATCATCCACACTGCAGTTTCAATGAAAATCTAGATTTTCATGTCTCTGAAAAGTTAGTGATCAAACAAGATATCCGAACCACATTCTCCTTGTGCTTTGTCAGTTTGTGAAACCTAAGATAAGATGCTTTCTATAGACATTAAGCGCTATGATCTATTCCAGGAAAGTAATTCCTTAATTCCCAAAGTACCATCATCTATCTTCTTCCATCTGTCAGGTTAAGACATAAACTAGATCAGAATTATTTTATGATATGAAGAACATTTCATTTCATCTTCATGAAGCTGACTATCTGAAATATGTCCCTAAAGTGTCAAAATTGGCTTATATCATTGTAAAACATAAATTAAAGTGTCTACTTATTGGAGAACCTATTAAAGTTTATACTATTTCAAAAATTTTTAAAAGGAACCTAGGATAATTGCGGCAAAAATCACAAAATTACACATACAGAAATATTCTTTTTTGAAATGCATAT
Source organism: Ovis canadensis (assembly GCF_042477335.2). Taxonomy (NCBI): domain Eukaryota; kingdom Metazoa; phylum Chordata; class Mammalia; order Artiodactyla; family Bovidae; genus Ovis; species Ovis canadensis. Next base: position 54,170,147 of record NC_091254.1, on the reverse strand, counting down.
GATTATGTAAATATAGAATCTTTATTTATGACTTAAAAAGGATCACTCAGGTTAAATATAATAGTGGTAATACATGACTATCTATATCACACACACACACACACTAAACTCTATAGAAATAAAATTCAATATAATGCAAAATAGCACAATCATCTTTTAAATTCCATGAAAATAGCCTGAATTCCCTTCACATTTACTAGTGAAGTCTTTTCCTCCAGTCTTTTCTGGTTTAATCCTTGTATTAAAAAAAAAAATAGACTTTATTTTTAAAAGCAGTTTTAGGTTTTCATAAAAATTGTGCACAAATTATAAACTTTCCATATATACTCTCCTCCTGAATAGGTTCTCCTATTAACACTTTGATACATCTTACAATAAATAATATTGATACATTATTATTAACTGAAGCCTGCATTTTATGTTATTGTCAGCTCTTAGCATTCTAATCTTTTTACATCTTCAAGATAGAGCAAGTTTTCTTTCAAATATTTAATTGCATTCTCCCATTTCATTTAGGTAAGTATAATTTTAGCATTTGTTCAGAAGAATAATTTCACTGAAAATAATTTATTCCAGACTAGCAATTTGCCAATCATTTTTAACATTGCGTGTATAGGACAATATATTTTTGACTATTGAGATCCTAAATATAAACTTTAGAGATTAATTATTTCTTTTTCTCAAACTGCAGGGTGCCTTACTGTTCTTTAGTTCATAGGCCAAATTGTGTCATATAATAAGTTACCTCTGGTGTGGAAAATTTTGTAAATGTTTCATCCTGAGACCATCTTTCAGTCTCTATCCCAGAAAAAAACAGAAGGAATTTCTGGGTACACATGCTGGGTCTTCGTGTCAGGTGATTTTAAAAGTATCACTTTCTTATCTTCCAAAACTATTGTTAATGTTTTTGAACTTTTACTTCTGGAATGCTGTGTCCACATTTGAAACACAATATTGGAGTGTTTTGCCCTTTGAAGGTAACTGCATGGTTCTGAATATAGCTCATTATTATATAGATGCTACCTAAGTCTACAGAAACTTTTGACATACAGAAATTTTTGACAGCTGTTTGAATTTTGTATTTGTATTCAGAGAAGCGAATAATCCCCAGTGCACAAATAACAGAGATTGGTGACTTGGTAATGTTTTCAAAGGAAAAACTAAGAGCCACAAGGCAAGTAGTGATTATCACTGAGATGTGGGAGTGATTTTTGTTTCAAATATCAGGCTCAAAGACACAGTGACTGTCTGCAATAATAGGTAGATTTCAGAAAAAAATGAAGTCCAGTTACTTTGAATGTTCAGAACAAAGGCCGCTCTACCCAGGAGAAAAGAGATATAAAGTCTTACTCATGTTTATTCCAACAGAGTTAGTTTCTCTGTTTTCTTAAGATCATTATTAAGGGCTCTGATTCTGGCAGAGTACAGTAGGTATTACATATTATATTTTTTCAAAGCAAAGAAAATTAAAACATTTTCCTCTGGTTTATCAGGACATTATTGTGTTACACTCTACTGAAAAATGCTTATTAATACTCTCAAAAATAGTTTGATATGATTTCCATAGCCAAATGTTACTGCTCAGTGCATGGGTAGCAAGCTTGCTTCATCAGGTTTTCCTCAGATTTCTGTCATTCAAAACTGCGTTTTAAGACCATAACCATTCATCTCATTCTCTCATACCAGACTACCAGCACTATTCTTTCTAAATTTAGATCCAAAAAGAACATTCCTGCATATAAGCCAAGAATAAAGCCAAGAATGACTTTTTGCTAATAACTGAAATCATGTACTTAGAAAAGCGTGTGTTAGTCACTCACAGTGATTCTTTGTGACCCCATGAACTACACAGCCTGCCACCAGGCTCCTCTGTCCATGGAATTCTCCAGGCAAGAACACTGGAATGGGTTGCCATTCCCTTCTCCAGGGGGTCTTTCTGACTCAGGGATCAAACTCGAGCCACCATGGGAGCCCATTAGAGTGCTGTCCTTCAAATTGACTCTATTCTGTTCCTTCACTGAATATCATCATGTCTCAAAATATTTTGAAAGTCCCCTTTTGTAATTGTCTTAAAAGCTAGTTTCTAAGCCACTAAAGGCATCACCGACTCAATGGACATAAGTTTGAGTAAACTCCAGGAGTTGGCGGTGGATAGGGAGGCCTGGTGTGCTGCAGTCCATGGGGTCGCAAAGAGTCGGACACAACTGAGCAACTGAACTGAACTGAACTGAAGCCACTGAAGAAAATGTGCTGTGTTATTTTGTATCTCTCCTTTTTTGTAAAATGCTACTGTTCATCATTACAGATAGCTTTCAGTTGTTTCAAAAAGTCAGATCATAAAAGGCAAACACCTGGTACCTTGAGACTCCGCAATATAATTGTCTCAAAACAATTCAAGAAGCACAAACTCCAAATTCTAAAAATACAGTGGCATTACTATTTAGATTATGAAGTACCTTATCCATAAAATAATTAAATAAATGTTTTATACAATTTCTGCTTATCTAAAATATGTTTATCTTATAATCACAGTTTTTATGGTGAATTCTACACTCAATGAAATATCATTGCTATTTAATTAATTTTCATCACTGGTTAAAGCTGTATATATGGCATGAAATATAAGACAGAAGAAACTCTTTTTGGAATGCAACTTGTTATATCAGACATGTCTAAATTAATTCAGGTTTTCTAAGATTCAATTAATAAAATTTATATTTCATTTTCAACATTGATAAATATGATGAAGATCTTGGATATATGTGACAATTTCCTTGTATACGAATAGGAAAATTTCACATGCTAAGACACATGCAGTGTGTCAGCCTCTGTTGGAATTTGTGCATAAGTTTTGCATCATCTATATATAAATACACATATAAAGCTTATGCATATGCTGTAGATATATTTTTAAAGTCTCCTCATTTTCTTCCTAACTTACTCTGAGAAAAAGAAGTATGACTTAAGTTTCACACATTCCTAATCAAACATTTTCAATTGCAAACAATATTTTCATTGATGTGCTTTGAGAGAACTAAAAGATGACAAAATAAGAAAATGCTTTCCTATTAGAATATGCATGTAACACCATACAATTACAAAGGATAAATGAAGTTCCTGGTAATCAATCCAAATTTGATAGCTAATACAGACATTGTTTTTTAGAGGATAGCTAATCATCCTATATCAATAATCATCCTATCAAACTACTGCCTGTGAGATGATTTATCAAGACCAAGGTTTCAGATGAAATTCCAGGGATTCCTATTTCTTTTTTGTGTACTTTTTGTGACCAAAGATAGCTTCTTCCCTATCTGCTCAGCTTCAGTCTTTCCCATTCTGGTAAAACATTTCTCAAGTTGGGTCAAGTTTATAGAAGAACCTAGAAAAAGAATTCAATAGTTCGGCAATATCAGGGTCCCATTTTGTGCCTGTGCATGCACATTTCTATGTCCTCAAAGTGTAACTTGGACCTATACTTAGGTTCAGCAGACTTTGTCCCCCTATCTACCTTCCCTATGCAGATTAGTCCCCCAATTAACCTGCCTATGAGGATTGAGTTCTCTATCATAACTGATGCTTTTGGTGGCCCCAAAATTTATAGTAATTAAGTACTTCCCTGGTGGCTCAGAAGGTAAAGCGTCTGTCTACAATGTGGGAGACCTGGGTTCAAGCCCTGGGTTGGGAAGATCCCCTGGAGAAAGAAATGGCAATCTACTCCAGTACTATTGCCTGGAAAAATGCCATGGACAGAGGAGCCTGGTAGGCTACAGTCTATGGGGTCACAAAGAGTCAGATACGACTGAGCAATTTCACATACTAATTAATAGTTATAAGATACTCTCCATATATGAATCACATGAATCATAGACTAGAAAGAGGCTAAAAATATCATTTCCATCACCATTTTTGTTTTGCTTTTTCTCTTCCACAGAAGATATGATTGACGGTTCAGAATTATTTGTAATCCATAGACTTCCAGGGACAGATACCCATCATACGTGCTAGCACTAGTTCAAATAACTTCTTATCTCTTCACTGCTTCTAAGGAGTTTTAATGCTTTTCTTTATACTACAAATGTTACACAAAAAAGCTAAATAAATAAAATGAAACTGCAGAGTTTGACACATCAAGACAGGTCATACTACTTTTTAGGTGCAAATTAGTAAGCCTCAGAAGGACTTTCAAAAAACCTCATTGTACAGTAATAGCATTTCCTGGAGAAATTTTACAAATTGTTTCTTGCTGCCTCTACCTCTCTATCTGCATATTTTTCTTTGACTTGAAATAACATAATCTGTCCTGTAAAGCCTTGGGATTACCAGCTTTCACTCTTACTGGGTAATTATGATCTTGTGCGTGCTTGTTCAGCAATACACAAAGGAAGTTTAAAGTGTGTGTGCGTGCATGTTCAAACTTTTGTGAGTCAAGTACCCACTGTCTGAAGTTATTTAATATAATATGAGCGTGAATGAGTGTTAATTGCTCAGTTGTGTCCAACTCTTTGGGACTCCTTGAACGGTAGCTGGTCAGGCTCCTCCAGAATTACCTTACTTGGAATTTTCTAGGTAAGAATATTGGAGTGTGTTGCCATTTCCTTCTCCAGGGGATCTTCCCGACCCAGAGATTACCCAGGTCTCCTGCATTGCAGGCAGATTCTTTACTGTCTGAGCTACCAGGGAAGCCTAATAATAAGTATAGTATAATATACATTTAGGGAATGTCTTTTTAAAAATACAACATTCTTGAAGAAAATATGGCCTATTTTTTGCTTTATAACTTTTACTTTGTATTGAGAACTACTAACAGAAAGGAATGCTAGGGAGATGCTCATTACCTCTTTTGGTTACTTCTGTTAAAATTACCTGAGAAAAATTCCTGAAAGCTGAACACCAAATTAGACTATTTATCTTAACTAAACTGCCAGCTCTGATACATACTTTTTAATGATTTTGTGTTATCCAAAGAAGGCTCACTTATGGTAAAAGACCACATACTATATCAGTGAGTTCTGTAATTTTACTTAACCACAGTGATAACTTAGTGGAGTTTCTAATTAAAGTGCTATGACTATCATGTATGCAGATTCCATAAATATGATAAGGATAACTGCCTGCGTCACATGGATTTGTTTATACTAGAAGACTAAATTGGAAAGGCCTCTTGCTGAGTTGTTTCTTCTCTATTTCTGTACATATAATTTATAGATGCAAGAATTCTGCTTGTAGATTAAGGAGCAGTTGCTCCTGTTTACTCTAGTCATTTTATATTTTGTATGCTCAGATAAAGCACTGCATTCCTACTGGGCAACATTTAACTGCAAGAAATAGGTTGAGGGTGTTTCTGATAGTAGGAAAAAATAAGATATGAGGAGCAAAATAACCAACAATGCCAACAATTCTTAATCTCCTCTGCTTGCTTTGGACCCCAGAGGGAATTTAAGAGTTAGGGTGATGCCCCCAAACCAATAGGGTGATGCCACCAAACCAAGGAGGAAAGTTGATTCTAACCTTTTCCCCTTTCTCTGATGTCACACAGGGGGAAATGATTAATGGAGGAAATGCTTTTCTTATGTTTGGTTCTGATATTTAAATTCAAGCACCAAAGTTATACCCCAAAACAGTATAAGGAACTTAGTTTTCTCTCAAGTTCTTTAAAGCTATCAGTTTTCTTGAATGTGAAGAGAGATGCTACCTAAGTTTCTCACAGATCATACTGAGATCAAAAGGAAAAAAAATTATATTAAAAATGTCATCATGCATCATTATACATGTCTTCCAGCCATATGAAGTCCTATGAGGTATTCAAAGCACTTTTACTTACAAAGTACAAAAAGCCTAAGTTTTTAACTTAAGGAAGTCCTTTAACAGTAAGACATTTACAAAGTCAAGGAAACAGGCTAAGTTTAATTTACTATGAGTTTCCCCACACATATATAAACTGAAACAAGCTTCCAACACTATCATGCAGTTGAGTACTGAAGTTAGAACAAAAGCCCACAACTCTGTCCTGAAACGAAGCAGTCACTTAGCAGCAGGTATCAAACTAGTTAACAGGATGATGAATATAGTATAGATGAGCATTCCCCATTTCCCCTGAAAATGCTATTCAACTTTATATGGACAGGTATCATCTGCACTATTCCTGTTTTATGGCATAGATAACATTAGGAATCAAAAATTTTGTTTTAAAGATGCTGATAACTTTACATCCATTACCTAGCTCCGTGAAGTTATTATATAAATACATCTTTCTCCAGCATAAACTTAGCCTTCTTATTTGTCTCCAAATATTCTGAAATGTAAATATTAAAAAGGAAAGAAGGAAATACTGACAGCTAGTTCATTGTTACCATGTTTCATTTTGCTCCTTCTAAAATAGCAATACTCCCTGCAAACTTCTTGCTTGGGAGACAGATAACTTTCCCCACAGAAAAGCATCTTTGGAGGATGGACACAGATAGGATAACCTAGGGAGAAAAAAGTATAGTGAATATAGTTAATATTAACTGTATTGTTAGGGTTATATACTCACTTAGTGAATGTCTATTCATGCAGTGACCTTGCTTAAGGCTGCATAGTTTGCAAGATATGAATGGAATCAAATTATAACGTAGGTGACACAGGTGCTGGCTGAAAGCCTGCTCAGAACTATTAAGAAGTAACTTAATAAAATTCTACTTTTTAGGAAACTGTGTGATACAGTTTTTGTCTTATTCATCATCATATTCTTCAGTTCAGTTCAGTCGCTCAGTCGTGTCCGACTCTTTGCGACCCTATGAATCACAGCACACCAGGTCTCCCTGTCTATCACCAACTCCCGGAGTTCACTCAGGCTCACGTCCATTGAGTCAGTGATGCCATCCAGCCATCTCATCCTCTGTCTCCTTCTCCTCTTGCCCCTAATCCCTCCCAGCATCAGAGTCTTTTCCAATGAGTCAACTCTTCGCATGAGGTGGCCAAAGTACTGGAGTTTCAGCTTTAGCGTCATTCCTTCCAAAGAAATCCCAGGGCTGATCTCCTTCAGAATGGACTGGTTGGATCTCCTTGCAGTCCAAGGGACTCTCAAGAGTCTTCTCCAACACCACAGTTAAAAAGCATCAATTCTTCGGCGCTCAGCCTTCTTCACAGTCCAACTCTCACATCCATACATGACCATGGGAAAAACCATAGCCTTGACTAGACGGACCTTAGTAGGCAAAGTAATGTCTCTGCTTTTGAATATGCTATCTAGGTTGGTCATAACTTTTCATATTCTTAGCAGGTATTAATAGGATGGCTTCTTGCAGATAGTACCTGAACTTCAATAAGATAATAAATAGCTATTCTACAAGCTTAAGTGAGTTTATACAGACATAGCCATGAGAATTACAATTCAAGTTATGCAAACTATGGTGGCTCATAGGCAAATCCAGAGAACAAGGAAAGGAAGGGGTGTTTCAGGAAAAGGGCAGAATTAGGAGGAACTGTAATAATCAGAGTCTGTTGGAAGAAACTGTGAATCCAAAGTATGAAGGTTCTCATTGGTTGGGTTCTCATTGGGTTTTAGTTGAGGTTTCTTTAATGAATTATACAAATAGATTGTCAAAAATTATTTATGAGGGGATAAATGAATAGTCCTTTTTGTTGGAAATCAGAAAGTGAAAACTACATAAGTTCCTATTGAAACCTACAGAGACAAATCCCTTTACCTCACTTACTCATTTGAAATAAATGTAACAAATTCAAAGAGACTAGAAAATCCCTAGATGATTTCTAGCTTTAAAAAAGTACACATATTCTGCAATAGTAGAACCTTTTTAGCATAAGTATTTCCAATCAAAAAGATAGGAGATTAACTCAATTTACCAGTAACAAATAATAAAATGACTCATTATAAACTAATTCTGTACTCAGAATTATTTCATTTATCACCAGTTGAAAATTTTGTCCTGCAATACTGTTTCTTAGAGTCCTAGTTTCTTGATGAGAGTGCTCAAACATGAATGAGGAAGAACATATGTATAGTAATATTAGTTTCTAGTCAAGCCTGTGAGTGTTGAGTAATAGCAAATTAAACTGTACCACAAATTGCTTTCTGGGTTGCATTTAATTTACCCTCTAAACCTCTATGAGTTTTACTTGACTCAGGATTTTATTAAGAGGAAGAGTACTCATTGATTTTAGATGGCAAGAAGCTATTGAGGAACTTGCTATTGAATTGAATCAGTGGTTTTAGCTGAATGTCTGTTATTTTGTCATTTAAAAATTCCTCTTTCCATAGCTTGCAACCTAAGACTATACTCTTAACAATTACTTTTAAATTTTAAATGGAAATATCTTCTCTTAAAAATAAGAAAGTACAAAATGTTTCTAATTAATGTTTTTAAGAAATATTTGAATTCAAATGCAGTTTACAATCTCCAGAGTTTTTTAACCATTTTTGGTATAATTTTCTTTGCTACTTGAGACAAAATATATACAAAAATATTATTTCAAATAAAAAAGCCTATTTCATTGGATTTAATGCTGAAATAAAGCAAAAACAAGTTTATATCATGGAAATTTAACACTGTTTTTTACTTTATCAAAAATAAATTTGGCCAATGTGTTTGTGTGCATATATGTGTGTGTGTACTACTTAGAGATTTTATATATGTATGTAATGTTTTATTTTTTGAATGTGATTAAAAGAACTAAATCAAAATAAGGAATATTTATTTGTAAAGGTATTTTAAAATTTTTCTATGGATTTAACCATATTTAAATAATCCTAGGGCACTTTTCTCTACTTCCAAGTAATTTATACTTTTCAAAAATATAATTATTTTAAATGTCACCCATTAACCAGTAAATTTACTTATTTGTCTTATAATAATTTGCTTAGTCTGTATTCATATTATCTTGTTATTTGAGGAAAAGGCAAGGATCTTTAATTGAAATGATTAAAACTTAAGTAAAGTAGCTAAAAATGGAAGTTAGGGTAGCTGCACAGTGATAGATGATTTGTTTGATATTTGAGATCAAGAGAAAGCCCAACTACTGTCTATCAGATGTTCCCTTTCTCTTGGACTAAGTTCTATTTTGCTATAAGTGGTGAGGAAAAATACTTAAAAATAGCATATGTTCTAATACTGTAAATATAATGTATGATACTATGATTATAATATAATTAATAAATATGATGTATGACACTCCAATACATTGGCCACCTGATGCCAAGAACTGACTCATTGGAAAAGACTGTGATGCTGGGAAAGATTGAGGACAGGAGGAGAAGGGAACAACATAGGATGAGATTGTTGGATGGTATCACCGACCCAATGGACATGAGTTTGAGCAAGCTCCAGGAGTTGGTGATGGACAGGGAAGCCTGGCATGCTGCTGTTCATTGGGTAGCAATGAATTGGACACGACTGAGCAACTGAACTGAACTGAACATATGATAACTTTAGTATAGTTAAAATAATAAAATTTTAAAATATTGTAACTCTATAACCAAACAATACCAATTTAAGTACTTAATGTATGCAATCATATATTAGCTTACACATATTCACACCTCAAGACAGATTAGGTGGTGGTTTAGTTGCTAAGTTGTGTCTGACTTTTGCAACCCTACAGACTGTAGGCCACCAGGCTTCTTTGTCCATGGGATTTCCCAGGTAAGAATACTGGAGTGTATTGTCATTCCCTTCTCCAGGAGATCTTCCCAACCCATGGACTGAACCTGGGTCTCCTGTGTTGTAGGAGGTCTCCTGTATTTCAGGTGGATTCCTACTGAGCCACCAGGGAAGCCCAAATGGTATAAACCAAGGCACTGAAAAAAAAAAAAAAATCGATTCAACTCAGTAAAATTTTTGCTAACCTGATTTTTACACTTAACAATAGATTATTAGTTCAGTTCAGTCACTCAGTCATGTCTGACTCTTTGTGACCCTGTGGACTGCAGCACACCAGGCTTCCTTGTCCATCACAACTGTGGAGCTGGTGATGCCATCCAAGCATCTCATCCCCTGTCATCCCCTTCTCCTTCTGTCTTCCATGTTTCCCAGCATCAGGATGTTTTCAAATAAGTCGGTTCTTTGCATCAGTTGGCCAAATTATTGGAGTTTCAGCTTCAGCATCAGTCCTTCCAATGAATATTCAGGACTGATTTCTTTTAGGACGGACTGGTTTGATTTCCTTACAGTCCAAGGAACTCTCAAGAGTCTTCTCCAACATCACAATTCAAAAGTATCGATTCTTCAGTGATCAGCTTTCTTTATAGTCCAACTCTCACATCCATACATGATTACTGGAAAAACCATAGCTTTGACTAGATGGACTGGGCTTTTTCTAGCAATGTCTGTGCTTTTTAATATGCAGTCTAGGTTGGTCATAACTTTTTTTCCAAGGAGCAAGCATCTTTTAATCATGGCTGCAGTACCATCTGCAGTGATTTGGGCTCCCACCCCCACCCCGGAAAAAAAAACAAAAACAAAACAAAAACAACTCTTTCCATTATTTCCCCATCTATCTGCCATGAAGTGATGGGACCAAATGCCATGATCTTAGTTTTCTGAATGTTGAGTTTTAAGCCAACATTAACAGGATTTTAAGTATTGTGAATGTTTTGGTTATATGCTATCATATAATTGTTACTTACTAGACATTTCACCATTTTCTACCATTTTGCTATGTTATACAAAGGCACAAATTACCTTAATAGCAAATCTTTGTGTATGAAAATCTCTCTAAATTAATGGGACTGGGATTGTAGGCTTAAATATGAGTCATTCATTGCTGAATAATATCCTGTAGCAGTAAGACACATAAGAGAAGCATTAAAGCAATGATTGGTATTCTTAGGTGACTCATTCTCTCAGTGAATCTTAAAAAACAGTGCCCAGCACAAAAACTTGTGTATCTTCTCAGGGCATCTTAAATTGCTGCTCTCCTTCACACTAACCTACAAGAAAAAGTATTGTAAATGTACTTGATGATGTTTCTCAAATCTAATCAGTGTGATACCTTCCAACCTGCAAGATCCTGGACATTTCTGTATTTGTGTGGATGGCCCTTTATTCTGGCATAGAGTACAGGGTCTCTGATGGAAGCTTAATGTGGTCAGAATCCATACCAGCAGTCTAGAGATAAAATAACAATGATCATCCTTAGTAATTATTGTTGCCATCTTACTTTTTCTCTGGCCAGCCTGGGACCTGGAGCTAACTTTGTCAGTGATAAATTAGATACAGAAATGTGACACTCAAACCTTCAACCAAACTTAGCAAAAATAATAACAATGTTTCCCATGAGAGAAAATAGAAATTTTAAGAAATAGATTCAGGAAAGCAAAATATAAGTGCCCAGGCTTTGGAAAGTCTGAAGTAGTCTCATGATAGCATGTGTGTCCCAATTCAGTCAGGCAGAGTTTGACTATATTTATAACCCAAATTGGGGCACATTTCCATGGCGATAACCCAAAATCAAAATTCCCAGAGGCTACAAGTAAAAAGTTCTTTCTTTCTTTCTTTACATATACAAACAATTACAGGTTTCTTGAAAGAACAGTGGGAAAACCTTCACTTTCTCTGCAAAGAAAATCCTGTGTTCTAAACTGTTGATCTCCATCCCTCACTCTTATCCCAGAACACCTTACACTCAAAGAGATTCTGGGCTAACATACCTACAAGCACAATGGGAGGCATGCCAAGACTGCAGTTCTCTTTCCAAAGAACGACACTTTTTCTGGGGTGAAAGTATTACATCTCTATAATTGCTAAACACTGATACTCCAGAGATGAAGAGTGAATGTGTAGATATGAATTTCAAGAACTGGGGCTTCCCTTGTGGCTCAGCTGGTAAAGAATCCACCTGCAATGTGAGAGACCTGGGTTCAATCCCTGGGTTGGGAAGATCCCCTGGAGAAGGGAAAGGCTACCCATTCTAGTATTCTGGACTGGAGAATTTCATGGACAGTCCATGGGGTTGCAAAGAGTCAGACATGACAGAGACTTTCACTTTCACAGCTACCTTTTATTGAGTACCTACCATCTTTTATATAACAAGAACACTTCTTATTTTATCTATTTGAACCTTACAACATCCACTGCTGAAGGCACTGCTCCATCCATTTTACAAGGCCAAGAACTCCTTCAAAGAAATGGTGTCATTGTCCAGGACCAGGCTCTACAGGGCAAGCACTCCCAGGCAGGAAGTCTGGTTCTGACTCCTCATCTGGTGCTCTTGGGTAAAAATGGAATAAGTACTGTAGTCTTTCATGACACCTATAACTTTTGTTTTTTAATGCAGAAATTATCCTAATTTTCCTTCATTTTAATTTATTCAAACATTTTCCTTTTATCTACCTTGATAAGCCAAACATTATTTCACTTGCATCAATCATTATGATGAAAAGTTAAAGATTGATTTGCTTGATCAATTTGCTTCTTACTATAATATCCATATTGCAATTCTTAGTCCATGTGCATCACCACCCCTACCTCCCATTAGACTGATAAATTGTGCACAATTTTGCCAATTAAGACTTAAACATCTTTCAGTCAAATTAATTAGGAAATATTTCCATAAGCCGCAGTGGTTTAAACCTTATATTACTCTAATTTATAGGGTCTTAGTGCAAATAAATTATACTAGATTTATATCTTATTCTCACTTACAAAGTGGTAAAGAAATATTATAGTATAGTATGTATCGGATGGAATCTAATATGTTGTATTTGAAATAGTTTAAAAAATATTTTCATTTTTATTCTCAGTGTAATTATAGTACCAGTCTCTATACGAGTAGGTGCTCAGTAAATACTAGCTCTAATGACTTTTCTACAAGAACTGCTGCATTTAGATACAGCTGATGTTGAGGACTTGGACATTTCCTATGGAAAAAACTATAGTAATTAAAGCAACATTATGTTTAGAAGAATATCACAGATATTAATTTTCCTTTTTCCTTCACCTAGGAAACAAATGTTTTATAATAGCTTATGCGTGTCTTCCCAAAATGCTTTATGAAGGTTGCAGAATCAAATTGTTCCATTGTCTTTCTCTTGTGTTTTGACTTCTTTTTACTTGTCTGAACTATCAGTAAGAGGTAGTCATCTAGAGGCACACCAAAGATACTTTGATTACTCAAACTATGGAAATTTTTAGCAGCCTGTCACTTTAAAAGCAATATTTGACAATTATGTATTGTGTGCAGCTGGTCACTGTCCTTAGTACTGTGTTTATTACAAAAGGATTCATTTAATATGCTCCTGGAGAAGGAAATGGCAACCCACTCCAATATTCTTGCCTAGATAATCCCATGGACAGAGGAGTCTGGGAGACTACAGTCCATCACAACACAGAGTAAGACACGACTGAGCTCACACGCACAAGCACATAATGAATTAAGTGAATATTGAAACGGAAATGGAAGATATTGGCATTATTGCTTTTCCCTCAAGAGTTAAGTTCACATGGGAGAACGAACACTCTAATAAATAAAATCAGTAGCATGGTCTTCCCTATAAAAGTAGAAATGCATTTCAGATACTAATTAGATATTAAAATTCAAATTTTCCTTAATATTGTGTAGCACTCTCTAGGCACGTTTCAAAATCTACTGAGGAAGGAACAATGGTAGGGAGATGGTTGTGCTTGAAGCTGAAGTGTGTTACAATAGACTCAATTAGGACCATTTGGGATTATAGTTTATGTGATGTTAACATCAATTCATTAAAAATGTACTGAACTCTTAAATCCTTTCACACAGGTGATTGAAAAACAATACAGTGGTATCAGCTTTTCTCAATTATGACTCAGCATGATTTGAACTAGTGACTCACAAGAAATAACCAAGTTTTATTGTCAGTCTATAAAAACTACATTTATAGAGAAGCAGTATTTCTACCTATAATATTTTGTCTGTAAATTCATTCATTTTCTTTGAAATGGATGCAATAGGTTGTCTATTAAAAAGCACAAATTTTGAGTATGACAAAATGATTATGCCATATAGTATATCTGCATATTATTTATATAAATAATTATATATTCATAATTTTAAAATCTGAGCAACATTAGTCATATGTGGTGTGATATTGAAAGATTTATTTTTTGATATCAAAGTAGAATGAAAATTAGGTGTAGTCAGAGGTAAAGCTTAAGTTTACTACTCACACATAATTCTGTCAGGCATAAAACTCCACACCAAACAGCTGTAAATAGTCTCCAATCTCATACATTGCATCACCTAGAAGAACATGTACCAAGAGAACTAAGCAATGATATGTGCCAAAAGACACAATTTTATCTTATAAAATGTATTAAAGTAACATATACATATTTTAGGTCACTTCTGATGGTGACATTGTGCAAATAGATGCCAAAGTAATATTCCAAACACCTTTCAGTAAGGATATTCTATAAATAATGACTCGTAAAAAAAATCAGTGCCAGTGGGCAATAATGACTTAATTGCAAAAGCAACCTTAAAACCCTCAACTAAACACGATACTCGGTTATCCACAAGAAATAGAATGCCGTATTGCATTATCTATGTACTTATTCAGATCTATGGAACAACCATTTGTGTATTTGCACTTATTTAACTTTTGTATAGCTTTGACCACTAGCATTATATTTGTATTTCTACAAATTTCAGTGGTTTACCATTAGCTTTTTTTTTCTTCTCTTAAATTATACGAAATTGAAATTCTTTCTTGTATTTTACAAGTTGGACATGTCATAGTAAATGACGAACAATAAATGTTCGTTCCCAGATGTGTTCCAAGTATTTTTTACTTTGCCTGGGCATTGTACTGTGTATTAAAGTTGCTTCAGAAAGGATGTTAATGGCGTGTCCTGTGGTCTTCTTTGTAGTCGCAGCGCCGGGTTACCTTTCACCTCCCCGACGGCTCCCAGGAAAGCTGCAGTGACAGTGGTCTAGGAGACCACGAGCCGGTGGGTAGTGGAACCCTGATCTCACACCCTCTTCCTCTGGTTCAGCCACAGGACGAATTCTATGACCAGGCCTCTCCGGACAAGAGGACCGAAGCAGACGGCAACTCTGACCCCAACTCTGGTGAGTCCCCTTACAAAGTTTGCTTGGAGATTTTCTGGTTTTCTGTTGTGCCCTTGAATTTTAACAGTAATCCCAGGGAGCAAGTAAATGGACATTCAGTTGTTTTTTGCTGCCTTTATTGTTGTTTTAATATTTTTTGAAATAGATCTAACATGCTTGACATATTGGCTGTTAAATTGTACCGTACGCCTTTAGTTTATGAACCATGAAAAATTAAAGAAAAAAAATGCTGCAGATGCAATTGCAAGAAGCCTTTTTTTTTGCATGACATCTACATGTCAAAGATATTAAAATCGGAAGACTTTTTTAGAGTTTAGAATTGATACAACATAGTTAAGTGGACATAGTCAATGACAGAAAAGAAAAAAGTATCCTGTGGAATTCTATTTTCCAATAAGAACTTTATATGGTGATTGAAACAAGTATGAAGAGGAGTGATAGTGATATGAAGGTTTTACTTTTTTACCTGTTTAATTTTGTATGATTCTTTAGTCAGTACACTGAAACAGTGAAATGAGTGGGATGGGATTGGCAAAATCTTTTATTCTGCACAGACTTACATCCCATGTTAGAAATCATTGCTCATTCCAGGTAAGCCCTGTGACGGTACTTCTTCAGCCTTTGAAAATCACTGGGGGAAATGCTATGCCTTTTTTGGTCATGCTAGTTTTTTGTTTCTCTTTAAAAATCACTACCTAGTTCACTTTAATTGAAAAAAATTAGAAGTCCAATTTAATAATTGTTATGTGTAGCTCAAAGTAACAACCATGATTTCTGTTTGATTTGAATTGTAAGTTTTTTCTAAATCCATCTTGACCTGTTTCTAAATTGTCTATAGGGCAAATGGGATTAGGGTAACTTTCCTGTAATGTTCTAGCTATTCTTCTGATTTCTTTAGATATTATAGTGATTCTGGCAATTCTATGGTTGAAGTAGAAATACCAAGAGGAGATAAAAAGCATTAAAGGGGTTTCTTAACTAATCCTATTATGTTAACCCAGCATTAGTGTTCTCCGCCTACTAGAAATTTAAACTGATTCTTTGATTCCAGGAAAGTGATGGGTATCTTTTGTACATATGCCCCCTTCTAAAGTGTGCCCCAGTCTCTGCAGGTTTTTCTGATAGGTAGTTCTCTTCTCATTGGCATATGCAGTTACATTGTAACTGCATTGTCTGCATTTTCTTTCTGCTGAAGTTTTTCTCAGCCAATCTTTTAGGAAAATCTAAATTCCAAACCAGCTCTGGCCCTCAGTCTTTCATGCCCTGTATCTTGGTCTCATAAGGAAAATATAAGTGCATTTTTGACTTCACATATCCAGAAGGTCAGGGATACTCAAAGAGGCAACCAATCCTCTCACAGCATTTGGAAGACCTGATTAAATATTCTCCTCAGATCTCTTGGTTCTGATTAGTCTAAAGACCATTAACCTAAGTGGTTCCATTGACTCAGCTTTTCCTGGACTTGTGTAAAGAGGGTGGGTATGTAGGACAGTTCTTTCTCAAATGATTTCCTATCCTACAACTTCCCCTTCTCCAATTTTAAAGCATCTTTTATTAATATTAAGGCAAAGGTCCTGAAACTGGTTCTTGACCACCTCTTCTGCATGTGGCAGTGGTTGACTCCTCTGGTCTTTGGGCCTCTTCCAAAACTGAGACAGGAAAAATCCATTTTAAGTATACTGGCACAAATAGGACTTGTCTATATAGTTCATCAGTTTTTTTACAGAAGTAAAGTTTTAAAAAATGTATACAGCAATATAGTGAAACTAAGCTGCCCTAGGCCAGGACTTTATCCAATATATTTATTTTCTTAGACCTGAGAAATAGCACTGGCTGAGCTACCAAATGGGGGAAGATATGAGAAATTTTAAAGCTTGAGATGGTAGGGGGAACTCCTTTCAATTTTGCTCAAGAATTCTTCAGAGTTTTTAACCAATCCAGTCACATGGAAAAAAAAAAAACAACATAGGGAATACACACCCTTGCATGCTCCAACATTCAACTCAACACAGTTACTTCACTCAGGATAATCATGGTCAGTGAAATGTGTTAAACCAGACCAGTACTCCTTGATGGAGAACACATCTATATTTGCCACTGAGAAAGAAGGTGTCAGACAGGGGAAGAGGAGGCGCTCAGAGGGCCCCTGGTGGCTAACAGTTCTTTCAGGATCTCCTGCCTTGCAGGTGGATTCTTTACTAGCTGAATTATCAGGGAAGCACTTTGACACTTAAAGGGACTTTAATTTTAATCTCATGTAAATGTCTGGAGAAGAATTCATTAGACCAGCATAGAAACATTAAGAGATTCATAACTAAACAGTGATTCATATTGAGATAGCATTATGATATATTATATAAAATCTGCAGTTATGGTTTTGTAATTAACTTTGAAAAATTTGTGGCATGAGATACAGGGTAATTGAAGCAATAATCTTCACCAGTATTAATCTTGCTGTGTAGATATGAGTTGTTTCCTTTTTCTTCAGTGGCATTTTATGTCTGCCTCTTGAAGAGTTTTCTCTTCAAGAGAAGAATCTTGAAGAGTCTTCTCTTCAAGAAGGGCTCCCCTCAAAACTCAGTTGGTAAAGAATCTGCTTGCAATGCAGGAGACCCCGGTTTGATCCCTAGGTTGGGAAGATCTCCTGGAGAAGGGAAAGGCTACCCATTCCAGTATTCTAGCCTGGAGAATTCCATGGACTGCTTAGTTGATGGGGTTGCAAAGAGTCAGACATGACTGAGAGACTTTCACTTTCACAAGAGTAATAATTTTGTAGTAATCATTCAATATCATATAAATTTGTATTATCTATAGTTATTGAGTATGGAATTGATATAGATTCCTAGTTTTTCAAATATAATGATTCTCAATAAAAGTAATTAAAATTTAGTACAATTTCATGGTAAATTTATCATTATACATTTTTTTAAGAAATTAGTACAAATGGTATCATGTGGAGGAGTTTCTGGAAACCTAAGGTTTAATATATCTCTGTTGTAGTTTAGTTGCTATCATGTCTGACTCCTTGGTGACCCCATGGACTGTAGCCCTCCATGCTCCTCTGTCCATGGGATTTCCGAGGCAAGAATACTGAAATGGGTTGCCATTTCCTTCTCCAAGCGATCTTCCCAACCCAGGAATCAAACCCCTCTCTCCTGTTTAGAAGGTAGATTCTTTACCACTGAGCCACATGGAAAGCCCATTTAGTATACATTTAGGCTTTTATATAAACCTCTAGCAACCAAATAGATGATGTCTTTATGTTCTAGACACTTCTGAATCCTAGAGCATGCTTAGCCTACTGGCCCACAAAGGGCACACACACATGCAATATTTCTTGCACTAAGTTTTGTCAGCTTTTCTGCATAAAAAGATTCATCTTACTTGCAAATAGCAGAATAAATCATATTTCCTTAAAAAGTTAACTTATTAATGTGATCATGCACTCCATGTAAAATTCAATAAAACCATTAATTTATGAAACTAGTAAGGTGATTTTCAATCAAAGATTTTAATTTTAGCACATATAACTAGAGTTATGAAAAGATTTCACTAAGTTAAAAAGAAACCAAAACAACTATGTGATCAGATCTGAAGCAGCTTATTATCACTAATTCAGAATTAAATCCCATTGACAAACATGAATAGAGTTATATTTTGTATCTGGTGTTTCTTTTAAATGCTAATTTAAAGGATTTTCTTCTATTTAATCACATACAAAATTTCAAATTGTGTTTGTGTTTTTAAAGCCCTGTCTGTCATATGCTTCCACTTCTACCTGGATTGTGTATTAATAAATTGGTGAATTTCTCACTAAGAATATTTTTTATTGTTGGTGATATTTATGGGTAATATTTATTGAGATCTGCCTATGAATCAGGAATAATAGTAAATGTTTTAATATATTGTTTATGATTCTACACCAATATTGCAAGTTAGATAGTATTATGAAAGTGTTAGTCATTCAGCCATGTCTGACTCTTTATGCCAGGATCCTCTGTTCATGAATTTCCCAGGCAATAATACTGGAGTGGGTAGCCATTCCCTTATCCAGAGGATTTTCCCAGCCCAGAGATGAAATCCAGATCTCCTTCATTGCAGGCAGATTCTTTACCACCTGAACCACAACTGAATTTCAGAAAATTTTTCTAAAACTACTTTGTAATTAGATTGGGAAACAATGGAAACAGTGACAGACTTTATTTTCTTGGACTCAAAAATCACTGCAGATGGTGACTGCAGCCATGAAATTAAAAGACAATTGCTCCTTACAAGAAAAGCTGTGACAAAACTACACAACATATTAATGATTCATGTCAATGTGGCAAAACCAATACAGTATTGTAAAGCAAAATAAAATAAAAATTAAAATTAAAAAAAAATAAAAAAAGAAAGAGAAAAAGAAGATTTTACTAAAAAAAAAAAAAGTGGAGACATTGTTTTGCCGACAAAGGTTCGTATAGTCAAAGCTATGGTTTTTCCAGTAGTCATGTATGGGTGTGAGAGTTGGACCAAAAAGAAGGCTGAGTGCTGAAGAATTGATGCTTTGAACTGTCATGTTGGAGAAGACTCTTTAGAGTCCTTTGGACAGCAAGTAGATCAAACCAGTCAATCCTAAAAGAGATCAATCCTGAATATTCATTGAAAAGACTGATGCTGAAGCTGAAGCTCCAATACTTTGGCCACCTGATATGAAGAGCTAACTCATTGTAAAAGACCCTGATGCTGGGAAAGACAGAAGGCAGGAGGAGAAGGGAACAGAGGACAAGGACAAGATGGTTTGGTGGCATCACCAACTCAATGAACATGAGTTTGAGCAAGCTCCAGGAAATGGTGAAGAACAGGGAAGTCTGGCATACTGCAGTCCATGGGGTGGCAAAGAGTCAGACATTACTGAGTGACTGAACAACGACAAACTTTGCAAGTTTACCTGACTTCACAGGTTATGCTTTCATCATTCAGAGAAACCACCTGCAATATGCACATGTTAAGACAGTGTGCAAAAGAATATAGTCATTACTGACATTGAGTTTTAAATTTGGGGGCATGAATTTCATTTTTTAAGAAGTTTGAGAAATTGAATAATATGAATTCTAAGATGTAATGAAAATTTAAATCTTAATAGGACCCAACAGATCATAGAGTATAAATTATTCTATACAGAGGAATAAAAAGGGAAGTGATTGGCTTAAGTTGCATAGCTTGTGAGTCAAGACTAGAACTCATATGTTCAGACTGTTACTTAGTGCTCTTTTCATTGAAACAATTTTTCTGTATCATTGTCCTCAAACCTTTTCCTTAAAGAGAATCTGTGTGATTAGTTATTAGCAACTGTTTTTCCCGTCAATCATTAAAGACTTTTTGCTCACCTTCCTATTGTCCTTGCATAATAGTTCCTGACATATAATAAGACAGCATCAAAAAAGCAAGAGAGTTCCAGAAAAGCCTCTATTTCTGCTTTATTGACTATGCCAAAGCCTTTGACTGTGTGGATCACAATAAATGGTGGAAAATTCTGAAAGAGATAAGAATACCCGAGGTGGGAGGGGGGTTCATGTTTGGGAATGCATGTAAGAATTAAAGATTTTAAAATTTAAAAAATAAAAAACTAAAAATTAAAAAAATAAATAAATAAATAAATAAAAACTATGGTAGGTTATTCTTAGAGTGTGGTAAGTACTCTGTAGTAAACCTAGAGCAAAGGCTATTTGGGACAAATATTAAGTATTAAAATGAAATAGCTTCAAATAAAGAAAAAAAAAAAAAAAGAATACCAGACCACCTGACCTGCCTCTTGAGAAATTTGTATGCAGGTCAGGAAGCAACAGTTAGAACTGGACATGGAACAACAGACTGGTTCCAAATAGGGAAAGGAGTATGTCAAGGCTGTATATTGTCACCCTGCTTATTTAACTTATATGCAGAGTACACCATGAGAAACGCTGGACTGGAAGAAACACAAGCTGGAATCAAGATTGTCGGAAGAAATATCAATAACCTCAGACATGCAGATGACACCACCCTTATGGCAGAAAGTGAAGAGGAACTAAAAAGCCTCTTGATGAAAGTGAAAGTGGAGAGTGAAAATGTTGACTTAAAGCTCAACATTCAGAAAACGAAGATCATGGCATCTCGTCCCATGACTTAATGGGAAATAGATGGGGAAACAGTGGAAACAATGTCAGACTTTATTTTGGGGGGCTCCAAAATCACTGCAGATGGTGACTGCAGCCATGAAATTAAAAGACGCTTGCTCCTTGGAAGAAAAGTTATGATCAACCTAGATAGCATATTCAAAAGCAGAGACATTACTTTGCCAACTAAGGTCCATCTAGTCAAGGCTATGGTTTTTTCAATAGTCATGTATGGATGTAAGAGTTGGACTGTGACGAAAGCTGAGCACTGAAGAATTGATGCTTTTGAACTGTGGTGTTGGAGAAGACTCTTGAGAGTCCCTTGGACTGCAAGGAGATCCAACGAGTCCATTCTAAAGGAGATCAGCCCTGGGTGTTCTTTGGAAGGAAAGATGCTAAAGCTGAAACTCCAGTACTTTGGCCACCTTATGCGAAGAGTTGACTCATTGGAAAAGACTCTGATGCTGGGAGGGATTGGGGGCAGGAGGAAAAGGGGACGGCAGAGGATGAGATGGCTGGATGGCATCACCTACTCAATGGACGTGAGTTTGAGTGAACTCCAGGAGATGGTGATGGACAGGGAGGCCTGGCGTGCTGCGATTCACAGGGTCGCAAAGAGTTGGACAGGACTGAGTGACTGAAATATAAAAATAATCAATTGTTCACAAACACATGAAAATATAATCAGACAAATTAAGTATTCTATCAAGATAAAACAAATAAACAAAAAAAAACTAGGAAGTGCTACATCATGTTAACTGTGTGTGTTGTCTTCACTTTGGAGTATTGATTTCCTTTTAATGGTCTATGTTTTCCACAATTTTAATAATGTAGTCATAATTATATTTTTATTTATAGTTTTCATGGAAAGCATGCAATGCAGAACTGAGATACTCATTCTTAGAGTATCTATTCTTCATCAGGTAAAAATATTGCTAAAAATATTTTTTTCCCGTCATTCTTAAAATTATGGGAGATACATGCTAAGAAAAATTGAGAATTTTAAATTATTGGGCATGAAATACAGGCTGTCATTTTGGGGAGGAAAAAATAAGCTTAATAAAATTTTCAAACCAGAGAAGTCCAGAAAAAACATAATGATGCCACCAAATTTCAATCTTAAGAAATTGTGCTAATCCTAATAGGCAAGAAAAAAATCATTAACCATTAGTTGCTTTGGGAATTAAACATGAATTTGATATTCTGAGAATAGTATTTTATAATAATAATTTTGTGAACTGTATTTATTGTTTTTAAACATATACTGGGTTGAACTAATTTTATTGATCCAAAGAAAATTGTTCAGAGTTTTGTTTTGTCACTTGTTGTGTTCATTTCCCTATGGTATTTTTGTAATCAATTCATGATGATCCAATAATACTGGTCCCTGAGTTAATGAATCTAGATTTCCTCAGAAAATGGTATAGAGAAAAGATAATCAATCATACTGTACTTTAAGAGGAAAAAAGGCAACAAAAGAACAAAATTCGATTTTCTTTATGCTACAAAGGCTTATTTATGCTTCTTTATAGCTCTATTAAATTTATTTTTCTAAATAAATCTAGAAATTTGTTTGTCACTACTTTCCCCTTAAAATCTGACAGGTCAGAGCATTTTCATCTGAGCCATCTAGATTACAAAACAAATAAGCCTCTACCCATCTCTTGTATATATATATATATATATATATATATATATCTACCATATATATTCTATTGCTAATTGCCTCCAACTTTGTGCCTTAAAACAACACACATTCATAATTTCACAATTTCTTTGAGTCAGGAGTCTGAACATGACTTGGATGAGTCCTCTGCTCAGGATCTCAAATGCCTGTAATCAATGTGTCAATAAGGTTATACTCTCATCTGCAGGCAAAACTGTAGAAGAATTTACTTCCTAGATTTTTCAGCTGGTTGTTTTTGTTGGTTAGTTGCTAAGTCCTCTCCAGCTCTTTTTGCTGTTCAATGGACTGTAGCCTGCCAGGTTCCTCTTTCCATAGGATTTCTCTGGCAAGAATACTTGAGTGAGCTGCTATTTCCTATTCCAAGGGGTCTTCCCAACCCAGGTATCAAACCTACAAGTCCTGCATTAGCAGGTGGATTCTTTACCTCTGAGCCACCTGGGAAGCCTTTTCAGATTGTTAGCAGAATTTATTTCCTTGCAGGTTTAGGACTGAGAACCTTAGCATCTTGCTGGCTGTCTGCTGGCAACTGCTCTCAGCTTTAGCAGCAACCCTCAAATGTTAGCCACACATGCCTCTCAACATGAATTCTTACTTCTTCAAGGACAATTAGAGAGACGGTCTCTAGAGTGAGTTTGTAGCAATGCACATTCTTATATAGCTTAACATATTCACGAGAGTGACATTCCATCACTGTTGCCTTATACTATTGGTCATAGGCAAGTCTCAGGTCCTGCTTACACTCAAGGAAGGGTATACACATAGTCATGAACACCAGGAGTCAGGATCCTGAGCAGTCACTATAGGGTATTTCTGCCACATTTTATATAAGACTTAGTAATTCTGTTATAATTTATAAACTAAGAACTGTCATTTAAGATCCTTTGTTCACACAGATTTTCCATGATTAATTCATTTATTTGTTCTGTAGACACTCATGCAGAGGCTCCTATGTGCCAGATACCAGATTCTGGGAAAAGGCATTAAAACCAAGTTTTTCTAAACTTAAACAAATTGATATACTAGACTGTGAGAACAAAAGTTCTAATCTAAGTTCCTTGGTCAGAGAGGCCATGAGCAGTTTTTTGCAAATTTGTGAAGTTCCTGAAATTGTTTTGCAGTTTATTTTCTCTCAGAGGCAGGCTATAAACATTTCATAGACCACAAAAAGAAGGTAAGAAAAAAGATATTGATTTTTGTAGGAAAGAAGATACTGGATACCAATAGCATTAGTGAACTAGAAAAAATGCCAATTATAAGTGTAAAACAGATTTTTTAAATAAACATTTATTTATTTATTTGGCTGTGTTGGGTCTTAGTTGTGACACATGGGATCTTTGTTGCATCTTGCTGGATCTTTCCTTGTAGCCTATGGGCTTCTCTCTAGTTGTGACTCATGGGCTTAGTTGCCCTGAGGCATGTGGAGTCTTAGTTCCCCTACCAGGGACTGAACCTGTGTCTCCTGAAATGAAAAGTGGACTCTTAACTGCTGGACCACCAGGGAAGTCCCTAAAGTAGGGTTTAGAATAGAACGTCTTGAATAAGAAATCAATAAAAAGTTCTACAAAGTGATACTTTAAACAAGTGACGCTGGATGAACAGAAATTGAGTAAATAAAATATATGTGTGTGCCCCTGTGTATGTGTGTGTATGTGAGCACCCGCTGGCAGAGCAGGTTTCTTGGTGCTATGAATTGTTAAGGGCAGTTGGGTAGATAGTGAATAGTTCAGTATTTTTGTAGCACAAGCTAGTTATGCTTAGCTCTACCACATGGTCTCAGGTTCCTAACTTTCAAAATGGGGTTATTAGTGTCTTTGAGATTATTGTTATAAAAACTACAGTTATTTGATATCAATTATCACTTAGCATAGTGTTTGAAACATAGATACTCAACAAATGGTTGGTATTCAACTGTTCCAGTCTGTGATAAGAAATGAGCCTAAACTGAGATATAGGTTGGGACCAGATTTAGAATGATGGGCAGGATATGATATGTTCTAATTGAATATAGCCAATAAGAGAATAGAAAGACTTATTAGTCCAAGATTTTAGTTTGCTAGACTTATTAGAAAATTATGCAAATAAATTAGAGAATATGAGATAAAAATTCAGGAAACTGTTTTTTGATTTATTTTTGGCTTCCCTGGGTCTTTGTTGCTGCACAGGGACTTTCTCTAGTTGTGGCAAGCAGGTGATACTATTTAGCTGTGGTGTGGGGGCTTACTGTAGTGGCTTCTCTTAGGTGGAGCTTGGGTTTTAGACTTGTCGGCCTCAGTAGTTGCAGTGCAGGAGCTTAGTTTCCATGCGGCACGTGGGGTTTTCCAGGACCAGAGCTCGAACCCATGTCCCCTGCACCAGCAGGTGGACCCTTAACCACTAGACAACCAAGGAAGTCCCAGGAAACAATTCTTAAAAAAACAAATAAATAAACATTTGCAAGGCATACAATGTTTTTTAGGAACTAGGAGAATGACTATGAGTTGGAAATTGGAAAATAACAGTGTAGAAGGTGAATGAAATTTCTGGAGTAACTATGGGAATTATGAGGATGGGCAAGGAATCCAAGAAGGAAATTATGACACATCTTAATACTTAGGGCAGGAAAAGATGAGAGTAGAGTGGAGTGAGAGCAAAGAGTATTTTAAAAAAAGAGAGAGAAAAAAAAATAGGGTAAAGTCAAAAAGATATTTGAAAGCTTTGGGGAGGTTTGAGTCCTATACACATTTAGTGTTGGCTGCTTTGGGGAGGCAATGTGGAGTTGTTATTAAGAGCACAGCCTGGATTCGGAGTATCTAACTCATTGATCCTGGGTCCACAGGACTGTTGGCGTATGATACAGGTTTGATTTACAGGTATCTTTAATATTGCATTATTATTATTATTAGCAATAGAGAGTGCAAATGTTAATATGTAGATAAATCAAAACATGTATCTTAAATATTTAGCAAAAGTTGCCAATTAAGTTTTCAAAATTACCATGTTGAGTTTTAAAATGCAAAATCATTGTTATACCTTAGAAGATAAATATTCTAAAAAAGTGTTTCAAATTCTGAATACTTTATATCTTAAACTCCTGTCATGTGACTTTTTTCATACTTATCATATTTGATGGGCAGTTCCAAAACATCACTGTTTGCTAAAGACTGATAAACGTATACAATAAAGTATATGTTTATGCTCCAGTATATTCATTATTTCACTTTAAATAAATTATGTTCACTTTGTGAGTTTAAAGTATTTATTATAATATTAATTATTCACAATGTACTTTTGTTTTATTACTATTTCATTTTTAAGAGGATTGCAATGAGATGATTTTATGTATTATTACTTGAAGTAGTCAGAAGATGGCTGTAAACCAGCAGGAACACAAGGTTTCTCTGCTGGCAAGTTTTAGATCTCATCAATTTCAAGTGTGACTTTAATCCCAAAAAGAATTAGCTTTGAATACTCATTTATTATAAATATTTAAAAGTTGTTAGTAATATTCTTTTGCATTTGAGCTTATACGAGTCACTGAAATAGTATGTTCTGAGCTGTAGCAGAAAAATCTGTAGGAACAATACGCCTCCTAGTGTAAATGATGGGTAATGTCAGCTTTCATTCCTGTACTGAGAAGAATTGTATTTCCATAGCTGCCAGCTGCCTTGATTCTGCTAAGGGTGGCATTAGTTAACTCTGAATTGCGGTCTTCCTTAGGTGAAAAAAAAAATACATATGTGTGTGTGTGTATATATATATATATATATATATATATATATATGTGTGTATATATATATGTATAAATTCTTCCTATATCAGTGTTTATAGTAATTTGAGTATTGTAAGTGATAGATAACTAGATAAGCAAATCAGTAGCTATATCTAAAAATAAGGAGTTACTGGTTTCAGTAACTGTTAGAAATATTTTAAAACCATCTTATAAGAAAAACATGGAAATAAATTACTAGTTAAAATATATATATATATATATATATATATATATATATATATATACACTCAAAATCAAACTAGTGTCTTTTATTTTATCCTGATACAGAAAAACAAATTAGAGAAAACAAACTGTCTAGGGTTTTAAAATGATTGAAATTTTTGAAGAAACCACAGATACTTGTCTCAAATGTCCCAAATTAACCTTACCAGTATTTTGACACATGTTTCTGTCAGTGGATTGAGAATTATTCTGCTTAGTGTGACTGAAAAATACATGAATGCCCAGATTTTGATAACTCTTAAGTTGCCAGATAAAATACAGGATGGTCAGTTAAATTTGAATTTCAAGTGAACAATAAATTTTTTCAGTCTAATTATATCCCAAATATTATAATATTGCAGTTTCTTGCAATATTTGGGACATACTTACACTGATTTAAGCATCCATTCTGCATTTTATTTTTTTCTGAATCTGGCAACTCTACTCAAAATAAAATGATTTAATAAAATAGTATTAAATGAATTAAATCATATAATTTAAGTATTATGAGGAAGTTTACTGATGGCATGCATCTAATTACAGTTAAAATTGGGCACAATGATTAGTCAACCTTACTTAGAGTTGGACTTCCTTGGTGGCTCACTAGTAAAGAATCCACCTGAAATGCTGGAGGTGTAGTAGGCACAGATTCAACCCCTAGGTGAGGAGGATCCCTTGGAGGAAGGCATGGCTACCCACTCCAGTATTCTTGCCTGGAGAATTCTATTGACGGAGGAGCCTGGTGGGCTACAGCCCATGGGGTCTCAAAGAGTAGGACACGACTAAGTGACCAAGCACAGCACAACACATGTTAGAGATAGTTCTGTGATACTTCCCCAGGTAGAGATGTTATTTCTTTACTTAAAAAAAAAAGCATCAGTTCATAGTATCCAGAAAATAATCATCAGGTCCAGAAAATAATCATAATGTTAGAGGCTCAATCTGTGCTTGTATTCAACAATATAAATGCATCACCACCATTGAATGATGACCTTTATATTGGTCTTTCCCTGATTGTTGCAAACAGAGAAATTCTGGTTAAAGATTTTGATGCATGATTTTTTTTTTTGTTCAAAGTCTGTTTGATACAACATATTTTATAATTCTTTATGTGTTCATTGACTTTTACATACTTTATTTGCCTTCAGGATCTAATCTATAATTTGGGGGATCTGATTGCTTTGAAGGAAAACTATGTCAACATGGGTAGGAAACAGAGGAAGAGAGGAGGGAAGCAGAAGAGAGAGAGTTTCGATTTGTCTGAAATTTTAAGGCTTTTTTGCATATCCACCTAGAATACATAAATGCATTGTTTTAAGACTTCTCAGGTAAGATGCTGAGAGGAAATGTTTGAAGTACTATTAGACTGAGTACATATAAATGCCTCTTCTGTTTGTCAAGCTTCATGACCTTGGGTGGGTTACTCTGGTCCAATGGCCTCATCTGCAGCAGAGGATGAGCATAAGACTTGTAACTCATAAACTTGTACAGAATTTCAGCCCAATGCAAGTGACTCAGAACAGTTCTAGGTTCACCGTAAGTCTGTTAGTTATGTTATGTTATATTAGTATTATTGTAAGCTATGGTAGCATTATTGTAAGAATTAAGGCAAACTAAAGTTACTTAAGCAAACCCTTTGGCTTCAATTCTGTCCCTATAATTGATACACAAGGAGAGAAATCTGAGATTTATCCTTCCTAAATTTCAATTCCTTCCTGGCTAGTTGAGGAAAGATGGGTGTTTCTTTTTTAGTGTATCAAGGTAATATTTTAGCTCTGCATTTCATTCTACTTGCATAGGCAGTCAAACTTTGTTTTTAAAATTTTAGCACCAGTTATTTAAAGTATTACATAGATTTAGTCTGAAAGAGCTTTTGAATGGAGAGAATTTGGCACTTCTATAGGATCACACCAAGCATCCACAAATAGGTTTAGCTGGTTACATGTAGTTATATACGAGGAATATTAATAAAAATCTTTTTATGTTCCAGATTCCCAGAACTAAATCTTATTATGAATTTTGAGCTGTTACAGGTCTATTTCTACTAATTGGCCAGAAAACTCTTTATTTCTTTGTAATTAGTAATAACCTCACTCTCAGCTCTACAAATAGGCAATATACTGTACTTGGGCAAATTTGCCAGTTAATCTCTGCAAATTAAAAGCACAGTTAAAAATAATGTAATAACAATCTTGATTTAAATGCTCATTAGAAGGAAAGAATTAAACTATAAACTTCCTAACTGCAGGCGCCGGTTTCACTGATTATTTTTCCCCCCATGTTTTTGTGTTTTGACATTAACAGGTATTTTATCATTTCTGAGTGTTCAAACGAAAAAACCTTTTGCATTAGGAATAAAATAAGAAAACCTGAACTAGCTTTTAAAATATTCCAGGAATGTAAAAAAAGTTGCTTTAGTCAAGGAAAGGATTATATTATATTTTGTTTTTAAAGATGCAGTCATATTCTGAACACAAAATAACAATCATGAGACTATATGTAGGGACCAAAAATAGAGAGTTCCAACAAAACAACCAGCCCAGGCTCAGGAAAGGTAGCATCCTATCACAGGAAAAGTGGTAACTCCTTGGAATATTTCCTCAAGGCCTCTTTTTTTAGGGAAATATATATTTTTAAATGAAATCAAAGAGGAATCTTCATTCAGAAGAGGATGTTGAGTTCTGGTTTAAGCTCCTTAAGAAATAGCTATAGAAAGAATATCTCACAGTAACGCTTCAGTAATCTCTCCTAAGTCAGAACTATTGTACAGTAAAAGATTATGATTTAAAATAAGAAGTTCAGGTATTTTGAGCCAGAAATACCAATACTCCACGTGTAGTAAAATCCTCACCTAAGCGACAAGCAGCGTAAGAAAGTGAGAAGGGAAATTAGCCCTATAAACTCCCAATTTTATGTGATGCTAGCACAGTCAGAGAGCTTTAGTTCTTTAGTTCTACCATTGCCCTGAAAGGTACAGATGATGTGAAGGTATTTCATGATGTGCAGGGCCATGGGAACACCTGTTTAAAATAAGGCAGATCGAGGTGGACACTGGCCCTGTACTTTCTACTTGTCAACTCTTGTGTCTCCTCTCTCAGTACCTCTCTGTCTCTCTTTCACATGTGTGCTGATACTTTATAATAATAATATAATTACCTTAAAGAGAGGATGTTCGAAACATTAAAAATGATGTAAGCAAAATGTCCTGAATAAAGTCTGACAAATAATAGCCGAAAAGTGTCAGTGTTACTGTAAGGAAGGAACGCTATCTCTTCTTGTTGTATCAGCGTTCTCACTTCTCATCCTTCCATGTGATGCTTCTAATCAAATTTGAGTTGGTAGACTGCAGAGACAATTTGATTAAGTAAATGAGGAAAAACCTGTGGGATATTTCCATGAATGATGTGCTAGTGCATTTTAAAGAACATAGGGACATAAAATTTGACTGTTCTGACATTTTTATTTACTTTCTAGTTCTCAAAAAGAGTTACATTTAATGATTTTTTTTTCAAATATGAAATCAGAGGAAAAACAATATGCATGATTATAATAGTTTAGGTGGTACTGAATGAAGGGGCTTTGAGCCACCAGGGAAACCTTAAAATTCTTAAATGATCAGCTATTCAAAATAATCTGCAGAATGTATATAGAAAGTATATACTTTCACAATCTTTAAAACTAAAAGCCCACCACTATCTTCTGTTTATCTTTACATGATAAAAATTCATAAATTATTCATGGTACACTAATAAACATTTGAGTTTTAGTAATAGTAACCTGTGGAAAAAAATGCTGTCAAGATACAATGACAAAACAAAACATTCATTTTTATAATGTGTAATATTTTCAAGTTAACAAAATATATATTTTTAGTAATTTACTTTATGTATTGTACTCAAAATGCTACTGATATAGAAATCAGGTTTTCTATTTCATTTGGACTGTTTTTCTATTTTCCTTATATCTCTGAATTGCTTGTTTATTTGGCCTCAAATGAACTGCAGGCAGACAGTACTGGTTCATGGTTAGAGAGCCTACGTGGCATTGACTTTCTCATTTTCACTGAATTGCATGGGCACCTGGAATAAAGTGTTTCTTTTCTCCATGGCTAAGCATCCCCTTCCTCTCTGACGTTAGCTACAATGTGCTCACCCTCCACAGCTCATCATAGATTCACAGTTCTACTGATGCAAACTCAGAGATCTTACACAGGACACACCAAGTTAGGGTTTTGATGGAAAAAAATGCAGAGAGTAAGGGAGACCTTGAGGGGTCCCTTAGTCAATTCCTTTACTAAAACTCAAGGTTATATTCTACAGAGATCAGCTCCTTCATCTTTTCCTTATTGACAGTTACATTTTCCTCATCTCACGATTTTCAAGATACTGATTTTGATCTAAAATATTTTAAATCTATTTCCCAACTATCTTAGGAATGGCTACTTCCTATTTTGTCCTATTGATGATGGGGAAAGTCAGATGGAGCAGCAAGCCTAAAGAGTCCCTCAGTTTGATTCTGGGTCTGAGGGCAGAGCTGTTTTCTATTAGCCTTTAGGTGAGGTTCAAACTCTGTCTATTCCCATTGCCTCTTTCCTAGCAAATTACTTTGGGGAACTGGAGGTCTGAGGGAACGATGTGACTTGTCTTATTATTTGAAAAAGCTGGAACAAAACATTAAGTATAATGCTGTCTCTCTGTACTAGTAAAACAAAATGAATATACTTTTTTAATACTTAAGTTTGTTGTTTTATTTTAAAATGTGTGTGGTCATAAATATGTGGGATTTTATACTTATTTAAAAGTCTATAGTCTCCTTAAAGTTTTAGATGTTGGAATGTTTCCCTAGGCAGTAAGAACAGCTTATGGAAATTACACAATGCATTAAAAGTTTAATCTTAAACCTAATGATACTCTATAAACTCTTTATAATCAGTATCATAGACATTTAAATTACAGTTATACTGAAATATTTTTATCAGCTTTTATATGTAGCTCTATCTCTACCTAGAGAGGACAAATATGCCAAAAAATATCAGTTATGAAACACCTTCCTACCCAGATGGTCACAGAGAAGCAAATTTCTTCTTTGCACACTCCTTTTATTGTGTCATTCTCTCATTCAAATGTCTTCAGTTATTTTTTAAATTCTTTCATTTATTCTAAAGTTTTCATTTTTTAATTTATTTATTCAGACATCTGGAAAATTTTCTGAATGCTCACTACATTGCAGGATGTTTGAAAAAGCATCTTAAAATGCACAATATTTTATTTGCTTTAGTTTGCTAAGTATTGCTCAATTTATTCATGTTTTCTATGTAAAAGATAATTATATATAAAATATGTAATCACATAATCATTAAATAAATTATTAAATACTCCCACAGGTGACCAATTCCTTTACTGAAAAATTTCCTCAGTCATTTTGATTATTACTTAGGTGTATGCTAGTTTGTGGAGAAGTGAATGGTAACCCACTCCAGTATTCTTGTCTGGAGCATCCCATGGACAGGGGAACCTGGTGAGTTACAGTCCATGGGGTCGCAAAGAGCTGGACACGACTGAGCGACCTACACACAAACGTGTGTGAGCACACACACACACACATACATACAAGTTTGAACATGTTGCTGCTTTACAGTAGCCAACTATTTGCATTGTATTCCTTCAGAACATGTTTAGATTTTACAACTATTTGCCCATAAATTAATTGAATCATGTAAATTTTGAGATTGATTTACTATTTCTGTGAGGTCACTGATCTTTAGGTATATAAAAGTTGACCCAGCGTCTTTAGGGAAATAAAGTAATTAGGGCAGCACAAAAATTAGGAATTACTTTGGTAAAATGCAGTATTTTATGCCTAAGCAGGCTTTATTTTGCCTCTACTATGAGTAGTTTAATTCTTAAGGGCCTCATAATTTTTTCTTCCAAGAACTATAATTACTACCACATGCTTTATGAAAGAAAAGTAGGAAACACTACATAATTTGTAACAGTTTGAACTTTAAAAATATTTACCATTTACTGAGTGCTTAAAATGTGCTAGTGTGCATGCTCAATTGCTCCGTCATCTCCAGCCCTTTTGGACGCCACAATCTGTAGCCCTCCAGGCTTCTCTGTCCACAGGGTTTTCCAGGCAAGATACTGGAGTGGATTGCCATTTCCTTCTCCAGGAGATCTGAACCCACTTCTCCTGCATCGTACACGGGTTCCTTGCTGCTGAGTCATCTGGAATCCCAGAATGTGTTAGGCACTTATACAAATTATTTTCATGGCTGAAATCAATCTATCTTGAATATATCCCCAAACAAACAAACAAACAGGCTTACATACATGAATTGTTGTATGAAAGTCACAATACTAATGAGCAGAGGATAGGGTATTGAATTTAACTTTAACTATTAACTAATATTTGATTTTAATCTAAATATTTTTAAATTAATCTAATAGTGTTTCAGTGAGGATATTTAGTGTTTTAAGAGATCCATTGAAAATCACTCAATTTTGAACTCTTTTGACTGTGAGTAAGATCTGCAATCTCAGACTGATCATTAATTAGAAGGGTTTGTCTTTCATATCATACAACACAAAAGAACTATTGCAATTTTAATATAGCAAAGTATTTTAATGTAAATGTGCAGAAATATTAATACAATGGCTTTCATTTCTTTTTAACTTCTGTTTAAGCAATGTTTAGATAATTTTGGTATGAATTATCAAGCTTCAAATAAAAGAGACATGCTACTACTTGGGCTAGGATAACCTACTTAAAAAAAAAAAAGCCATCCCATTATGTTGGAAATAAAAATACAGGATCCAGTTAAATTTGAATTTCAGATAAACAATGAATACATTTTACTTGTACCGTGAATGATCTGGGACATGCTCATACTAAAGGAATATTTATGTCTATCTGAAATTCAAATTTAACTAGATATCCTGTATTTTATCTGGCAAACTTACACCTACTAAAAAATATTGATTATGCCTTTCTGTGATTAATGATACCACATACAGATCTGGACCATCATTACAATAAGAGCATTAAAAAGACCTACTAATTCATCAGTCTTCCTAAGAAGCAAGTGGATTTTACTCCAGAATTGCAGTACTATTCCTTTCAGCATATTCTGCCAAGCACTTGTTGCCCTATAGCATACTTAGGAGTTTCCCCAGTTAGAATGGAAGCTTTATGAGATTTTGTTTAGTGTTGTATCTCCAGTGCCTAGAACAATGCCTACCACACAAGAAATACTCAACAAATATGTGTTGAAGTAATGGATGGATGAATATGAAAAATACTAATTGCAGTTATACTCACTTTAGGTATTCAGCATATAGTCAGGAGGGACGTGTATACATTTTCCTTACCACTAATAGACAACACAAAAAATGTTGACTCTATTCTAGAGGTAGTGAATCGGCTATTTATTTTCACTGCCTGTCCTCCTAATTCTGATTTCGTGTGGGAAAAAATGTGTACAGGTGAGTTTTATTCCTCTGCAAGCTCCATCCTTTGTCTATCCTTTGTAGATGAAAGGGCTACGTACAACTTGAAGAGCTGCATGAATGCTCAAGGCAGCCCTTTGATTTCTTATTCACTCTCCCAAACTGCATTTTAGATCCTACAAATCTTGGCAGACCCTAAAGGAGGTGGATGCCCCTATTATCCAGAATAATGAATTGTACTTGAAAAACTGAACTCAGTCAATGTTACCCTTGGGGGAAAAATGATGGCGCTGGAACATGATAAATGAATACTTCTATCCAACACTGGGAATTATAGAAGAGAAACTGAAATCATTTGGGCCACACATGACACTGTATAATATTGCTTTTGCATCATCAAGTCTATTAAGATACTGTATGGAAAACATGTTTATTTATCTGGCAAAACTGTTAAATAAATAAAACTGCTAAATAAATAATCAGAGAGTCAGTTCTGCTGAATAGTCTGTCATGTGGACACTTCATTTACTGTTTAGCTGAAGGCTGAACAGGACAGAGCAGGAGCCAAGTAGACAATAACTTTTAAATATAGATGAGGCTTTGTTATTAAGCCTACAGTTCAATATTTGTAAGAGCTGCTACTAAAAGTCACAAATCGTCCTTTAGTATTTTATCCTTTGTCTTCTTCTTTTGTGTCTTTCCTTTCAGAACTTTAACTCTTAAGCTTTGAATTCAAGACTGCAAAATATCATAGGAAACACATACAAGGGCTTTGATGTACTCTGCATATAAGTTAAATAAGCATGGTGACAATATATAGCCTTGACATACTGCTTTTCTTATTTGGAACCAGTCTGTTGTTCCATGTTCAGTTCTAACTGTTGCTTCCTGACCCGTGTATAGGTTTCTCAAGAGACTGGTCAGGTGGTCTGGTATTCCCAACTCTTGAAGAATTTCCCACAGTTTCTTGTGATCCACACAGTCAAAGGCTTTGGCATAGTCAATAAAGCAGAAATAGATGTTTTTCTGGAACTCTCTTGTTTTTTCAGTGATCCAGTGGATGTTGGCAATTTGATCTTTGGTTCCTCTGCCTTTTCTAAAACCAACTTGAACATCTGGAAGTTCACGGTTCACGTATTGCTGAAGCTTGGCTTGGAGAATTTTGAGCATTATTTTACTAGTGTGTGAGGTGAGTGCAATTGTGTGGTAGTTTGAGCATTTTTTGGCATTGCCTTTCTTTGGGATTGGAATGAAAACTGACCTTTTCCAGTCCTGGTGACCACTGCTGAGTTTCCCAAATTTGCTGGCATATTGAGTGCAACACTTTCACAGCATCATCTTTTAGGATTTGAAATAGCTCAACTGGAATTCCATCACCTCCACTAGCTTTGTTCATAGTGATGTTTTTTAAGGCCCACTTGACTTCACATTCCAAGATGTCTGGCTCTAGGTGAATGATCACACTATTGTGATTATCTGGGTCTTGAAGACATTTTTTGTACAGTTATTCCGTGTATTCTTGCCACCTGTTCTTAATATCTTCTGTTTCTGTTAGGTCCATACCATTTCTGTCCTTTATCAAGCCCATCTTTGTATGAAAGGTTCCCATGACCCAGCAATTCCACTGCTGGACATACACACTGAGGGAACCAGAACTGAAAGAGACCCATGTACCCCAATGTTCATCGCAGCACTGTTTATAATAGCCAGGACATGGAAGCAACCTAGATGGCCATCAGCAGATGAATGGATAAGAAAGCTGTGGTACATATACACAATGGAGTTTTACTCAGCCATTAAAAGAATACATTTGAATCTGTTCTAATGAAGTGGATGAAACTGAAGTCGATTATACAGAGTGAAGTAAGCCAGAAAGAAAAGCATCAATACAGTATACTAACACGTATATATGGAATTTAGAAAGATGGTAATGATAACCCTGTATGCGAGACAGCAAAAGAGACACAGATGTTAAGAACAGACTTTTGGACTCTGTGGGAGAGGAAGAGGGAGAGGGTTGGATGATTTGGAGAATGGCATTGAAACATGTACACTATCATGTAAGAAATGAATCGCTAGTCTAGGTTCGATGCAGGATACAGGATGCTTGGGGCTGGTGCACTGGGATGACCCAGAGAGATGATATGTGGGGAGGGTGGTGAGAGGGAGGTTCAGGGTTGGGAACTCATGTACACCTGTGGCGGATTCATGTCAATATTATGTCAATATATGGCAAAACCAATAAAGTATTGTAAAGTAAAAAAAAATATGTATATATATATATATATATATATATATATATATATATAATAAGAAAGAAAAAAGAAAGGTTCCCTTGGTATCTCTAATTTTCTTGAAGACATCTCTATTCTTTCCCATTCTGTTGTTTTCCTCTATTTCTTTGCATTGATCTCTGAGGAAGGCTTTCTTATCTCTTCTTGCTATTCTTTGGAACTCTGCATTTAGATGCTTATATCTTTCCTTTAATCCTTTGCCTTTCACTTCTTTTCTTTTTACAGCTATTTGTAAGGCCTCCCCAGACAGCCATTTGCTTTTTTGCATTTCTTTTCCATGGAGATGGTCTTGATCCCTATCTCCTGTACAATGTCATGAACCTCCATCCGTAGTTCATCAGGCACTCTATCTATCAGATCTATTCCCTTAAATCTATTTGTCACTTCCACTGTATAATCATAAGAGATTTTATTTAGGTCATACCTGAATGGTCTAGTGGTTTTCCCTACTTTCTTCAATTTCAGTCTGAATTTGGCAATAAGGAGCTCATGATCTGAGCCACAGTCAGCTCCCAATCTTGTTTTTGCTGACTGTATAGAGCTTCTCCATCTTTGGCTGCAAAGAATCTGATTTCGGTGTTGACCATCTGGTGATGTCCATGTGTAGAGTCTTCATTCCATATTCCAAGGCCAAATTTGAACACCAGGTGTTTCTTGACTTCCTACGTTTGCATTCCAGTCCCCTATAATGAAAAGGACATCTTTTTTGGGTGTTAGTTCTGAAAGGTCTTGTAGGTCTTCAAAGAACCACTCAACTTCAGCTTCTTCACCGTTACTGGTTGGGGCATAGACTTGGATTACTGTGATATTGAATAGTTTGCCTTGGAAATGAACAGAGATCATTCAGTCGGTTTTTAGACTGCATCCAAGTACTGCATTTCGGAATCTTTTGTTAACCATGATGGCTACTCCATGAGAAACGCTGGGCTGGAGGAAACACAAGCTGGAATCAAGATTGCTGGGTGAAATATCAATAAGTTCAGATATGCAGATGACACCACCCTTATGGCAGAAAGTGAAGAGGAACTAAAAAGCCTCTTGATGAAAGTGAAAGAGGAGAGTGAAAAAGTTGGCTTAAGGCTCAACATTCAGAAAAGGAAGATCATGGCATCTGGTCCCATCACTTCATGGGAAATAGATGGGGAAACAGTGGAAACAATGTCAGACTTTATTTTTGGGGGCTCCAAAATCACTGCCGATGGTGACTGCAGCCATGAAATTAAGACACTTACTCCTTGGAAGAAAAGTTATGATCAACCTAGATAGCATATTCAAAAGCAGAGACATTACTATGCCAACAAAGGTCCATCTGGTCAAAGCTATGGTTTTTCCTGTGGTCATGTATGGATGTGAGAGTTGGACTGTGAAGAAAGCTGAGCACCAAAGAATTGATGCTTTTGAACTGTGGTGTTGGAGAAGACTCTTGAGAGTCCCTTGGACTGCAAGTAGATCCAACCAGTCCATTCTAAAGGAGATCAGCCCTGGGATTTCTTTGGAAGGAACGATGCTAAAGCTGAAGCTCCTGTACTTTGGCCACCTCATGCGAAGAGTTGACTCATTGGAAAAGACTCTGATTGGGGGCAGGAGGAAAAGGGGGTGGCAGAGGATGAGATGGCTGGATGGCATCACCGACTCGATGGACGTGAGTCTGAGTGAACTCTGGGAGCTGGTGATGGATAGGGAGGCCTGGCATGCTGTGATTCGTGGGGTCGCAAAGAGTCAGACATGATTGAGTGACTGAACTGAACTGAACTGCACTAGGGCTTTGATTTAGATATTAATTTTTGTATAAATCTAGTGACTTTGTCTTGGGATCATATATCTTGGGTTAGTTCTGGTATAGATACAATTGGCTAAGCATTTTGTAAAATATTTTTTAAAATTCTATGTAAGAATTGACAAACAAGTTCATATACATGTGTGTGTCCACTAGTTTTGGTGAATTTGCAAGAAAGTTAATTTGAAATGCAATAAGTATTCCAGGAATTAATGTTATTGCTTTAATATAGGAAATTTCAGAGATATAGTATTTTGAAATATACTTTAAAGCTGAAGCATTCTGAATGTTTCACTTTCTGATAAATCCCAGAAACTTAGTAAATATCATGGTTTCATCAATATATGACAACCTAATCTAGCTGGAACTTTACAGCCCTACTTAGAAGCAAGTATTAAAATTAGAGAAGATACTCTAGAAAGTAGTGCAATTGTTCTCCACCAGCAGAGATATCTTTGCAAAAAAAAAATGTGCATAGAAAAGCAGTTAAAAAACATGTACTAATGTATGTTTCCCTTAAATGATGGAATTGAGAAGAAATTTAACCTGTGTTCTATTATTCTATATATTTTATTTTTATATTGCCTATTTTTATTTCTTTTTGAGGAAAATAGCCCTTGTTAATAGTTCTTGTTGTTGTTGTTGTTTTAACACTGTATCAATGTTTTTTTGATTCAGTTCAGTTCATTTCAGTTCAGTCGCTCAGTCATGTCCCACTCTTTGCGACCCCATGGACTGCAACATGCCAGGCTTCCCTGTCCATCACCAACTCCCAGAGCTTACTCAAACTCATGTCCCTTGAATCAGTGATGACATCCAACCATCTCATCCTCTGTCGTCCACTTATCCTCCTGCCTTCAACCTTTCCCAGCATCAGGGTCTTTTCAAATGAGTAAGAACTTAGCATCAAGTGGCCAAAGAATTTGAGTTTCAGCTTCAGCATCAGTCCTTCCAGTGAATATTCAGGACTGATTTCCTTTAGGATGGACTGGTTAGATCTCCTTGCTGTCCAAGTGACTCTCAAGAGACGTCTCCAACACTACATTTCAACAGCACCAATTCTTCGGCGCTCAGCTTTCTTTATACTCCAAATCTCACATTCATACATGACTACTGGAAAAACCACAGCTTTGACTAGACAGATTTTTGTTGGCAAAGTAATGTCTCTGCTTTTTAAGATGCTGTCTAGGTTGATCATAACTTTCCTTCCAAGGAGCAAGCATCTTTTAATTTCATGGCTGCAGTCACCATCTGCAATGATTTTGGAGCCCCCCCAC
Organism: Ovis canadensis; assembly: GCF_042477335.2. NCBI lineage: Eukaryota > Metazoa > Chordata > Mammalia > Artiodactyla > Bovidae > Ovis > Ovis canadensis. The sequence goes on along the minus strand of NC_091254.1, from coordinate 54,130,512 downwards.
CCCCCAAAAAATAAATAAAGTCTGTCACTGTTTCCACTGTTTCCCCATCTATTTGCCGTGGGACCAGATGTCATGATCTTAGTTTTCTGAATGTTGAGTTTTAAGCCATCTTCTTCACTCTTCTCTTTCATCAAGAGGCTCTATAGTTCTTCTTCAGTTTCTGCCATAAGTGTGGTGTCATCTGCATATCTGAGGCTATTGATATTTCTTCTAGCAATCTTAATTCCAGCTAGTGCTACATCCAGTCCAGCATTTCTCATTATGTACTCTGCATATAAATTAAATAAGCAGGGTGACAATATACAGCCTTGACGTACTCCTTTCCCTATTTGGAACCAGTCTATTGTTCCATGTCCAGTTCTAACTGTTGCTTCTTGATCTGCATACAGGTTTCTCAGGAGGCAGGTCAGGTGGTCTGGTATTCCCAGCTCTTGAAGAATTTTCCAGTTTGTTGTGATCCACACAGTCAACTTCCCATCTGGTCATTAACACATCTTTAGATTTATATTAATTAGGAGAGTTATGCTAAATTTTATGGAAATAGGCATATAATTAGTAATAGACAATAATTTATCTGAAGTTTTAGACATTTCTGTTTTACATTTAGGTAACCTTGTGGCTCAGCTGTCAAAGAATCTGCCTGCAATGTGGGAGACATGGGTTTGATCCCTAGGTTGGGAAGATCCCCTGGAGAAGGGAAAGGCTATCCACTCCAGTATTCTGGCCTGGAGAATTCCATGGACTGTATAATCCATGGGGTCACAGGGAATTGGACACAACTGAGCGACTTTCACTTATCACTTAACAGAAAATGGGCTTCCCAGGTAGCTCAGGTGGTAAAGGATCGGTCTGCAATGCAGGTTCAGTCCCTGGGCTGGAATGATCCCCTGCAGAAGTGATAGGCTACCCACTCTAGTATTCTTGGTCCTCCCTGGTGGCTCAGACAGTAAATAATCTTCCTACAATTCAGGAGACACCAGTCTGTCCCCTAGGTTGGGTCGATGCCTTGGAGGAGGGCATGCCAACCCTCTCCAGTATTCTTGCCTTGAGAACCCCCATGGACAGAGGAGCCTGGGAGTCTACAGTCTATGGGGTCTCAAAGAGTTGGACACAACTGAGCGACTAAGCACAGGACAGCAGAACAGAAACTATAGACTGAATAAAAAATAATTATTTGTCCCATCATCATAATGAATTAATAAAAATAAAGACATAATTGCTTACATATACATTTAAATTATCTTTTATAATAGTATATTTTTAAAAGAAATATTATATTAAAAAGACCACACATTGAATCAATGAAAATATATTAATTAAAGCTCAGTTTTTTAATGTTCAATGTATGAATATCCATGTCTAATTTGTAAATGCAAACTCATATATTTCTATGGAATTTCCTGGATGTACACTGAATATATTGAAATAATTTTTAATGACCTAAGCTATTACTGTACTTTGTAGGTGGAAAAAAATCTCTCTTATAGTATAAGCAAGGATATTTAGAATTTTGGAAGATGCCAGGGGATCTTCCTGACCCAGAAATCGAAATGGAGTCTCCTTCATTGCAGGTGGATTCTTTAACAGCTGAGCTACCAAGGAAGCCCACTCAAGGAATTATACCTTGTTAAATTCAAATGAACTTAAATGAAAAAATTAGGGCCATTTTTATGGTTATCACACCCACATTCTTCAAGTTAAAAGGCCAGTAGTCTCCTCTATAAATTAGCTAAGCTCTATAAACTCTATTTGATTTCTACATGCTTAATAGTCAATCTGTGCATAATCATAACTAGACCTGAGGTAAGTATAGCCTTAAGCTCTTTAGCTCTGCTTTTCTTTATTAAATACCTATGACTTATTTTCTTGAGTATACTCTTAGAATATTTCTATCTGGTGAAACAATCTTCTGAAAAAATATTAATACAAATAACATGCTCCATATGTTAAAGTAGTTTACTTTATTTTATTGTGATGATAAAGGCAACAGCCACATGAATGATACTTCATGGCAAATAGATGGGGAAACAATGGAAACAGTGACAGACTTTATTTGGGGGGGCTCCAAAATCACTGCAGATGGTGAAATTAAAAGATGCTTGGCTCCTTGGAAGAAAAGTTATGACCAACCTAGACAACATATTAAAAAACAGAGACAGTACTTTGCTTACAAAACTTTGACTAGTCAAAGCTGTGTTTTTTTCCAGTAGTCATGTAGGGATGTGAGAGCTGGACTATAAAGAAAGCTGAGCACAGAAGACTTGATACTTTTGAACTGTGGTGTTGGAGAAGACTCTTGAGAGTCCCTTGGACAACAAGGAGATCCAGGCAGTTCATCCTAAAGGAAATCATTCCTGAATATTCACTGGGAGGACTGAGGCTGAGGCTGAAACTCTAATACTTTGGCCACCAGATGTGAAAAACTGACTCATTTGAAAAGACCCTGATGCTGGGCAAGGTTGAAGGCAGGAGGATAAGGGATCGACAGAGGATGAGATGGTTGGATGGCATCACCGATTCAATGGACATAAGTTTGAGTAAACTCCTGGAGTTGGTCGTGGACAGGGAGGCCTGGCGTGCTACAGTCCATAGGGGTCACAAATAGTATGAGAAGACTGAGCGACTAACTGAACTGAACTGAATGACAAGAGTCATGAGAGAAGATTCAGTATTACTATTAAGGCAATTGTAGTGAAACTTATAGGTTTTGATGTCTGAATTAGTGAAATTAACTGACAAACTAATTGTATGTGTACTGAATGGAAATAGCTAATATCATTCTCTAGTAAATATTCTGCTTAGGAAGAAGTGTATGTAGTATGCATGCATGCTCAGTAGTGTCTGACTCTTTGTGAACCCATGGAATGCAGCCCTCCAGGCTCCTCTCCATGGGATTCTCCAGACAAGAGTATTGGAGTGAGTTGCCATTTCCTTCTTCAGGAGTATATGTTAATCTATTCTTAAAATGCATTTTAAGAAGATATTCACAGGGCACAGAGAAATTCAGTTCAGTTCAGTTCAGTCCAGTCACTCAGTCATGTCCGACTCTTTGTGACCCCATGAATCGCAGCACGCCAGGCCTCCCTGTCCATCACCAACTCCCAGAGTTTACTCAGACTCACGTTCATCAAGTCAGTGATGCCATCCAGCCATCTCATCCTCGGTCGTCCCCTTCTTCTCCTGCCCCCAATCCCTCACAGCATCAAAGTCTTTTCCAATGAGTCAACTCTTCGCACGAGGTGGCCAAAGTACTGGAGTTTCAGCTTTAGCATCATTCCTTCCAAAGAAATCCCAGGGTTGATCTCCTTCAGAATACTTATTTTTCAAAGGCAGGAAAAGCCACCAATATATTTTATGAGGAATACTTCCTAAAGTCTTTCTATCAGTTGGGAATAAAATGTAGAGATCATTAGATTCAATCAAGGACTCTAATCTAAAGAATATGATCCCCAACATGACACATGTATCTTATGAATAAACTATTGTAACCTAATTTTAAGACAGTGTAAATATAAAACAATATTTTCTTATAATATGATTTCTTATAGAAGTGTGAAAATGAACACCAGAAGTGCTCTAGGAAATATATTTGTTTATGAAAATAATTGGAAATGGAATTATGTAGTCCCTCATTCTCGTTGTCTCTCTTTATCTCTCTTACACTCCCTCCATTCTTCTCCCCTTCCTGCCTTCCTTCCCCCCTGGGAATGCTACAGTAATTGAAAAAAAGAATGTGAAAAAAAAAGAAAACAAACCCTTAAGGTTAAGTGTTCTCAAGTAATTTTGAGTCTTCTCTGGGAGTTATGTGTAACTTCAGTCTACATGAATAAATCAAAGAAAAAAATTACAACGTGCTATAAAGTTATATTGTTTTAAAAAGTACACTTTTTATTTGTTTGTCTAAAATGTTATTATACACGTATTTTTTGAATACATAAGATTTCAAGCACAAGCTCTGATGCCAATGTCTGTACGATTATCCATAATTACAGTTCATAAAGTAAAGCACAAAATAGATATGACAATATAATGCTCTGCTTGCACAGAATATGAAACAGGCTCAACTCCTAGTTGTTAGTATAGGACAATTAAGTATTTTACCATGTACTTACATAAAATGTTAGGAGAAAAATATGTAATTACAGAATTGCTTGAACTGTTTTTAGTTTGTATTTATCATTTGTCAGTTTATTAGAAATATAAGAAAACTAGTCATCAGAAATAACATCAGCAGAATAAAATATGGTATTTTATGGTTTTATAGGAAAAAAAACAATTGAAAATCAATTGTCTGAATTGTCTCACCATGAATCTTTACACATTCTGGAATCCAAATAATTTTGGAAGCATGCGCAGTACATTTAATAGTTCTTTCTTGGTCTATTGGTCTAATAAACTCATTGAAAGTAGTTAGATGCAGGAGAACTGTTTAATTTCATTACTGAAATGCATATTCCAATTGTTCATTTGTACTTTTATTGATTTAAAATTTACTGAGAGTTATATGTAACTGGGAAAGGAAATATAAATGAGAAATGGTCTCAATCTGAAAAAAAGTGTTATAATTGAGGTAATGGGGCATTAGCAAGTGTAATAACAGTCAAGAGGCTTATCATTGTTAAACACTGAAATTGAGACTCAATGCTGAAATCCTCTTCTAGTAAAATGTTAAGAAAATTATATTAGGGACAAAAATCTATCAGAGAAGACATTAAAGTACTAAAAGTTTGTTTCTGACATTTCTTCTCTCTGTTATATATAGAGCATTCACATAATTGGATTGATAGCATTAACATAATTAAATTGATAGTGCAAGATTTAAAGTTATTAATTAATGATGTATAATATAATTAAACAACTTCAAGAAGTAAAGTCAGTTGCAAACATAAATACTATATTCATGATTCATTTAATAACTTCTAGTAGTTCACAACCACTATTAAAACTAATCCACTTAGTGATGGATTAGGACCTTAGGTATTTTAAATATTCCTGCAAAGGGAGTTTAAAATTTATGATTTTTTTACCTCCTCAATCAGAATAAATACATACTGAATTCCCAGAAGAGAAAAAAGATTTTGTTTATAAAGGATGATCATACAACTGTAATTCATAACTATATCAAGTAGTAAATTACAAAGCCCAATTTATGTTATGAAGTTAATTAAAATCATGCTAAATGGAAAAAACATGCAATATCACTACGTATTAAAACAGCTTAAACATTAAAATACTTTTAAATGTTCAATACTATGATTTCTATTAAAGAAATCATTATATGTTTCCTCTTAGATGTAAGGAGAAAAATAAATTACATGATTTTAAATTGTTCACTTGATATAATTGTTACAACAGGGAAGCTCTGCAGAAAGCCAACATTCTCCTAATCATATCCTACTTTGATTATCACTCTTTCCTACTGAGCAATTTTATAGATACACTATGCTAATCAAAGCTTTTTCAATTTAGCAATATAAGGTAAATAATTACAAGACCAAATATATGAACTCATTCTCTCCAGTTCCTGATGCGGTTCTTATGAGGCATTTATGTAAGACTGGTAATTGTCACTTTTTCCCTAAAACACATTTTAAATTTATGAGTACACCCCTAGTTTTTAATCTCCATTAATGTGTCATGTGCTAAACAAATTTAAGCAAGCACAAAGTTTTGCATGTTTAGATTAATTAAATCATTAAGCCAGTAGTTGCTATGCTGAAAATATCCATTTGGCCCTGTTGAATTTATTATCTAATATCTGTGGGCACTGATTAGCAGTTTCACTCATTATTAAACTGAACTTGTTGCATAAATCAAGGCCCTAAAACATTACTTAGCATGGCTGTTCCCCGAGCCATTTTTAACCTTTCTGCCTCAAATAGTTCATTTAGTTTAAAAAAGATAAATAACACATTAATTTATTGAGCATAATCTTGAATATAAATCGTTACAGTATTCAAACAATGTTCTTTGAACTTGTATATTGTTTCCATATAACCTTTACATTTAACATTCCACTTAATTTTAAAGTATCTAAGAAAAAACAACAAAAATTAGTGGCTTTTGAATAGCCATGTTTCACTACAATGTAAATTCTACTCATATTTTAAAGCATATCTTTTTAAAATTATGTTTTATAATCTTTATTTGGGAAAAATTAATCAAAGTAAAACTACTTTTTTTCCAGTAAAGTAATGAACTATTAATATTAAGGAGTGTATGTCAGAGTTCTACCACATAGTTTGCAAATATTTCTGTTGATTTTTTTAGTCATGTGATATACAGAAATTAAGACAAAACATTATTTTTGTGATTAAAAAAACATATGTGTGAAGTAAAAGGAATCTCTACACAATATTAAATTAAAATTTGCATTTCTCAGTTATCTTAATCATTGAATTAAAGCAATGTGACTTTGAATACATCATATATGTTCTTTGTAATACATGATTGCATATATTGTTACATTTCACCATTGTTTAAAAATAACTATTTTTTAATGTTTGCCAGATCAGTCTGTGACCTTGTGCATTTAGTACACTGTTTAAACCAATGCATTAAAAAAATTCTAGTCTGCTAGAGGATTATGTCAAAGTTTACTTTTATTTTTTATTATATAAGGTCACAGTCTTGTTTGTTTAGTTTATTAACAATAGTGTTCATGTACTGGGAGAAGAACCTAATGAACTTTGCAGCATTTATATTTATTTTTACACAAAGAAGGAACAATTCCTAGATGTTAGCATACTGTATTTAGAAATGTGATATTCAATTATTATTCCTAAATTTATTCTAATTTATGCCACTAATGATAAGAAGGCCATATACTATATCTGTGGTGAGAATATCCGATTTTTTGTTTCTGATTTATTTTCCTATTCTTGTGGAATTATAATTAAAAATGAAATCTGCTCCTAACCCAGAAATCCTCTGTACAAATGTAGCAAAGAAGAAAAACACTTTAATAAGCATTAAATCAGAATGTGATGACCATCTTAAGCAATCAACAGAGAAACTGCAAACAGAAAGGCAGGTCATTCCATTATATAGCCAAGCAGATACAACTAATTGCAGACATGTTTTCATGGTAAACAAAAATCAGCCCTCAGATGAGAACACCATTTGTCACACAAAGTTGAATGTAACTTTACTTGATAACTGGAGTGACCATTTTACCAAGAGGGAAAACAAACTTATCTTTATGAGAGGAGATAGTTCTGCAACCCTCTGAAGTTAAGCTCCTCCCCTCCCAAGGGGACTGAAATTTACATTTCAAAGAGATGGCTCTCAGGTTACTGAGAAATACATTCCTGGGTCTTAAAGCCTATCTGGTTTTCAAAAACCTTACATAGATCAAACAAAGGAGAAAGTACTACAGTTTTAAGTTTTATAAAGTAAATGCTCTAAGGAAAAAGAGAGAAGGGGCGTCTCTTCCCTTATTTTCTAGAGAGAATTAGCCTCTTATTTTAAATTTTCATTTGTCCTTATTCTTTCAAAACTATATCTTTATTTAATCTAAAACAGTCTGTCACTTCCTTAATTTTGTTTGTTAACCAATTATAAACTTTGTTCATCAATAATATTCCCCTAATAACTTTATCTATTTTCCTTAAATTAAGCCTTTAGAGTGACAGTTGCACATTCCTCTCATATAAATTTTCAATTGGACACATTTTCAGTGGATGAGGGTCAGAGGTTTTTGGCTCCTTGTCTTTGATTCAGAAAATTATACTCAAACATTGTGACTTGCTAAGTAAAATACTATTTTCCTGAGAATATTGTGGGCATATTTTTCTCTCTTCCCTCATATCACACATCTCTGAGGCATATTATTCTGATTTCAGAAAATATTTTGCCTTGATGCATCACTTATAAATTAGCTTAAATTTAGCAAAGCCCCCATTTCCAAATGAATATGTTGTGTAGTTCCACAAGTATGTTACATTAATAAATAGTTGCTTCAGTTATGTCATTCCACCTGTTGCTCCAAACTCCATTATCTTTAAAAAATAATTTAAAAATCCTGCTTAAACTATATTATAAAAATGCTTTATACACACACACACACACATGCATGTACACACACACACATATAATAACATAAATTCCTCCATACTCCAAAACCTGATGGATGATATACTGATGCATAGAATTTGGTGTCATTTTTAAATGACTTACTTTAAGTATATGGAAGAAAAATAAAATCCTCTTCCCTCCTGAGTTCTTGGCTGGGAGCACTATAGTAAAAGTCAGGTTACCAAGATGAAAACAAACAACAGTTTATTAACATGTATAATTCATGTGTAGATGAGAGATACTCAGGGGTAAATGAGTGACTACCCAAAGTTCTACCTTTCACAAGTTTAACAGATTACATGTCCATTTCATCCTTGAAAAGAGTATTTTTATTCCTTTGTTTTCAAATGAAAACTTAGAATTTAAAGCAAAATATATTCCAATCCCTGACTCAAAAGAACACCAGCCATGGTTATTTACATTAAATTATTGACTAATGCTTTTGGGTGTTAGATCATTGTTGGGGGGTATATAATCACTGGCAAATGATTTCTCTTGTAGGAAAACTATCATGTATTTTAATATATCTTCAATGTTTAAAGTGATTATTTAATATGTACAGAATAATATGGATTTGATATGACAATGTCTATTACAAATATAACACCATTTTTATTTGTTGCTTTTGATCTATGGATCCACATCAGAACCATTTTAGAAGGGGTTATATGCATACAATTAACAAGGAGAAGATGATAAAACAGGAAAAGCTAGAGATCTCTCAAAGAAAATTGGAGATATCAGGAGAACATTTCATGAAAAGATAGACATGATAAAGGACAGAAACAGTAAGAGCCTAATGAGGCACAAGAGATTAAGAAGTGGTGGCAATAATACACAGAAGAACTATACCAAAAAAAGGTCTTAATGATGGGGATAACCCAATGGTGTGATCACTAACTTAGAGTCAGACAACCTAGAGTGTGAAATCAAGTGGGCCTCAGGAAGCATTACTACAAACAAATTACTGGAGGTGATAGAATTCCAGCTGAGCTATTAAAAAATCTTAAAAGATGATGCTGTTAAAGTGTTGCACACAGTACGTCAGTGGATTTTGAAAACTCAGGAGAAGCCATAGGACTGGAAAAAGTCAGTTTTCATTCCACTTCCAAAGAAGGGCAGCACCAAAGAATGTTCAAACTACCATACAATTTTGCTCATTTCACATGTTAACAAGGTAATGCTCAAAATCCTTCAAGGTAGGCTTCAGAAGTACTTGGACTGAGAACTTTGATATGTACAAGTTGGGTTTAGAAAAGGCAGAGGAACCAGAGATCTAATTGCCAGCATTTTTTGGATCATAAAGAAAGCAAGAGATATTCCGGAAGACATCTACTTCTGCTTCTTTGACTATATGAAAGGCTTCGATATGTGAATCACAACACACTGTGGAAAATTCTTAAAGAAATGGAAATACCAGACCACCTTACCTGTCTCCTGAGAATCCTGTATCCAGGTCAAGAAGCCACATTTAGAACTGGATGTGGAACAATGGACTGGTTCAAAATTCGGAAAGGAATAAGATAGGCTGCATATTATCATCTTGTTCATTTAACTTTTATGCAAAGTACATCATGTGAAATACCAGACTAGATGAATCACAAGCTGGAGTCAAGATTTCTGGCAGAAACATCAACCTCAGATATGCAGATGATACCACTCTAATGGAAGAAAGTGAAGAGGAACTAAAGAGCCTTTAATGAGGGTGAAAGAGGATAGTTAAAAAGCTGGCTTAAAACTCAGCATTCAAAAAACTAAGATCATTGTGTCCAGTCCTATCACTTCATGCCAAATAGAAGGGGGAAAAGTAGAAGCAGCGACATATTTAATTTTCTTGGGCTCCCAAATCATAGCAGATGGTGAAATTAAAAAGCACTTGCTCCTTGGAAGGAAAGCTATGATAAACCTGGACAGTGTATTAAAAAGCAAAGACATCACTTTGCCGGCAAATGTCCATATAGTCAAACCTATGGTTTTTCCATTAGTCATATATGGATGTGAGAGATAAAGAAGGCTGAGCAACAAAGAACTGATGCTTTCAAACTGTAGTGCTACAGAAGACTCTTGAGAGTCCCTTGGACAGCAAGGAGATCAAACCAGTAAATCCTAAATAAAATCAACCCTGAATATTCATTGGAAAGGCTGGTGCTGAAGCCCCCATAGCTTTGGCCACCCGATGTGAAGAGCTGACTCATTGGAAAAGACTCTGATGCTGGGAAAATTTGAAAGCAAAAGGAGAAAAGGGCTACAGAGAGTGAAATGGTTAGATAGCATCACCAACTTAATGGACATGAATCTGAGCAAACTCCAGGAGACAGTGAAGGACAGGGAAGCCTGTCATGCTGCAGTCCATGGTGTTGCAAAGATTCAGACATTACTTAGCAACTGAGCAATGAACAACAATGCGCAAGAATTCTATCTGTCATCTAAAGAGATGCACAACATGAGAGCTGTAAGTTAAGTTTTATTTGGAGCAAAATGAGGATTGCAGCCCAAGAAACAGCACCTCAAATAGCTCTGAGAGACTGCTTCAAAGAGGCAGGGGGAGGTCAGTATATATGCGGTTTTGGTGAAGGGGGAGTAGTTAGAATCAGGCACCCATTTTACAAAAGGTTTTCTGTAAGTCACAAGGAGAAAACCTTGAAGGTATTTAGTACTTTTCTAGTTATGGGGTGATGTGGGACTGGGATCATAAAATCAGTTCCTGAAAATATCTAGCTATCTAAAGACCTGTTCCAGCAGTTTCCCTGGAGCACAGATTGCCTAACTCTCCACCCAGAATTCCCTTCAGAAGGTATTGAAAGTAAGCAGCTGTAGCAGCACAGGCAGGTGGCAAATGCCCATGTAGTTGCTGTTCAGTCACTGGCAAATGCTCTTGGCAAATGCCAATTCATAGATGACATATCTCATATCCTCCTTCTGGCATTTTTTAAAATAACTTTGTACACAAACTTATTACATTCTGTGTCTTCCAGGGTATCATTAGAATTTCTTTATGCTACATTAACATTAAAATCTGTCCTGGTTAATATAACACCATTAAAATTACATTTTACAATGAAAAGTAGGATTGTTTTAAGGAAAATGATCTTCTATCACAAGTCTGTATGTGCATACATTTTGGGTGCATATAAACACTACTCTTACCAAGAAACCAGAAGATATCAAATGTATACCAAAGTATGCATGCATGCTAGGTTGCTTCACCTGTGTCTGACTCTTTGTGACCCTATGGACTGTAGCCTTCAGGCTCTTCTGTCCATGAGGTTCTCCAAGGAAGAATACTGGAGTGGGTTGCCATGCCCTCCTCCAAGGGATCTTCGTGACCCAGGGATGGAACCCACATCTCTTATGTCTCCTGTAGTGGCAGGCAGATTCTTTACCACTAGCACCAACTTGGGAATCCCATGCCAAAGCTTGTGAGACACCAAAAATGTGTCATGCAGTCTTAACAGCTCTTGATAAATAATTCCAAATTTAGATAAAATCTAAATTTGGGTCTTATCCAAATTTAAATCTTAAATTTGGATTTAAGATCTTATTCTGATCTTAAATCAGAATATTGATGTAGATTTGAGGATTCATGGTCCACTGTGTTCTTACAGTATTATCAAAAGACCTTTATTGTTCCTGCTGTAACCTTTAACTTTAAGGCACAGTGGAAAATAAATGTCTAAAGAATGTTCAATTTGTAGTAAAATAATAGGAAACTAACTACATGCACATGTTAACTTTTTCTGTCTTCATTTTAATTTGTCTTCTCTATTACATTAATTTTTTTTTTCATACTGTTCATGGGATTCACAAGGCAAGAATACTGAAGTGGTTTACCATTTATTTCCTTCTCCAGTGGACCACTTTTTGTGAGAACTCTCCACCATGACCCGTCCATCTTGGGTGGCCCTACATGGCACGGTTTCATTATTTCATAGTTTCATTGAGTTAGACAAGGTCCATGTGATCAGTTTGATTAGTTTTCTGTGATTATAGTTTTCATTCTGTCTGCCCTCTAATGGATTAGGATAAGAGGCTTATGGAAGAGGCTCTGATGGGAGAGACTGACTGTAGGGGAAACTGGATTTTGTTCTGATAGGTGGGACCATGCTCAGCAAATCTTTAATCCAATTTTCTGTTGATGGGTGGGGCTGAGTTCCCTCTCTGTTGTTTGACCTGAGACCAAACTATGATGGAGGTAATGAAGATAATGACTACCTCCTTCAAAAGGTCCCATGTATGCATTGCTGCACTCAGTGCTCCCGAACCTACAGCAGGCCACTGCCAACCTATGCCTCCATCAGAGGTTCCTGGTCACTCACAGACAAGTCTGAGTCAGTCTCTTGTGGGGTCATTGCTCCTTTCTCCTGGGTTTTGGTGCACACAAGATTTTGTTTGTGCCTTTCAAAAGCCTGTTTCCCCAGTCCTGTGTAAGTTCTGTAATCAAGCTGCACCCAGAGCCCCTGCCCCTGTGGCTGGCTGCTGCTGACCCATACCTCTGCAAGAGACTCAAACACAGGTCTATCTCAGTCACAGTGGGGTCTCTGGGTCCTGGTGTACACAAGGTTTTGTTTGAGCCCTCTATGCATCTCTGGCAGGTATGGGGTTTAATTCTAAATGTGATTTCGATCCTCCTATAGTCTTGTAGGAGCTTCTACTTTGCCCTTGGACATGCTCTATCTCTTTTTGGTGGGAATTCAACATTCAAAAAATTAAGATCATGGCAATTGGTCACATCACTTCATGGCAAATAGATGGGGAAATGATGGAAATAGTGACAGACCTTATTTTCTTGGGATCCAAAATCTTGGGTGATATTAAAAGATGCTTGCTCTTTTGAAGGAAAGTTATGACCTACCTAGACAGCATACTAAAAATCAGAGACATTACCAACAAAGGTCCATATAGTCAAAGCAATGGTTTTTCCAGTAGTCATGTATGGATGTGAGTCGGACCATAAAGAAGACTGAGCACTGAATAATTGATACTTTTGAATTGTGGTGTTGGAGAAGACTTTTGATTGTCCCTTGGACTGCAAGAAGTTCTAACCAGTCAATCCTAAAGGAAACCAGTCCTAAATATTCATTGGAAGGACTGAAGCTGAAGTTTCAATACTTTGGCCTTCTGATGTGAAGAAGTGACTCAAATGAAAAGGCCCCGATGCTGGGCCTTTGAAGGCAAGATTGAAGGCAAGAGAAGAAGGGGATGGCAGAGGGTGAGATGGTTTGATTCCATCACTGAGTCGATGGTTTGAGGAAACTTGGAGTTGGTGATGGACAGGGAAGCCTGATGTGTTGCAGTCCATGGGGTCGCAAAGAGTCACAGCTGAGATACTGAACTGAACTGAACTGATTACATTAATTTTTATATGTCCACCTGTGTCATTTTCAAAGCAACCATTTTTATATAAAGTAGCCCTAACCCTTCAATAAATAACTTCAGTAATCAACTTCTTTTATTCTCTTCATTATCTCTTTGTTCCATTTCTTTTGAAATTTTTCTTAGTCATTTCCCTTAAATGATATTACAGAAAATTAAGCTGTATTTGTCTTACAACTGCCAAGAAACACAAAATGAGAAAATATTCAAACAGACTGGTTAGAGCAAGAATATATGTAACTGGAATAAGCATATATGTCATGGAGTAAGACTATATAAAATCCTCAATTTGCCAAAATTTCTTTCCTATGTTTGACTTCAGCAGAAAGAAGAAAATTACAGGAAACAAAGGAAAATTACATTTTTTTTTTCAAAAGTACTCATTGTTTCTGATATCAGTATAGATTCAGTGTTAATTTCTTTAGCTTTCAATATCTTGAACCACTGATATATTTTAATGGCACTGCATTCTGAGAAGTTCAGAACTAAAAATTATCTATTAAATATGAGTCAAGAAACAGTATATTGAACATCTTAAATGTTTCCTTCCTTTTACCTTCCTTTCCATTTCCCACACTGCTTTTCTTTCACTTTCCATTGCTATACACATTTTCTATGACCTATAAGGCCAAACAGAGCTTCAGATTTGGAGTAATAATTTTTGCAGGGCGATGCAAGGAGAACTGGCAGTTCATTCTCAAAAAATCAGAACTGTCCAGTGTTTCGGGGGGGGGAGCAATGTTTTACAGTCATAATTTGGGGTATATCCTGCAGGATGTGTGTCTTTCTTCTGATTGCTTGCTGATGAGGTAACCAGGTGATGTTCTAGAAAACTCACACTCTGGTTCCAGCTAGTCTGGAGTTTAAGTATAGTCACCATCAACAGGTAGCCACCAACCTCCACCTGAGTTGAGGGGGGGTTGGTTAGTTTCTGCAGAACAACTCAAAGATATTTATTAGATCTATACCCCTTCAGGAGGAGCTACAAGTCCTGTGAGTCTATTGTCTTATTAACTGCTTGAGCCTGCTCTTTGGAATCAGGAAAGGCCTAAGAGACCAAAGTCTTCTTATCCCATCCAAAGGAAACAGAACATGGAGGGGCTTTTGCACCCAAGAAGGCCTGTAGGGTCCTGATCAATTTCACTTTCTTATTAAAAGCTTAACACTGAACTGAGTTAATAAGTTCATTAGATCCACTATAATATGATTCATGCCAAACATTCTAGTTAACTGAAATTACGTTCTGCTCTTTTTGTGTCTTATTAGACATAAAGCATACCTTTCTTTAAAGATGAGTTTAGTCCAATCACATTCAGGGTATAAAGAAAAAGTCTCTATCTTGTGCTTATTTGTACTCCATGTATTGAGAGATACTGCTAAAAAGAGACTCACATCAAATTTATACTCTCTGAAACTCTCTCTGGATAATCTGTAATTCATCATATGGCTGACCTCTATTGTCATATTTTCAGTACATACTTTTCTATCAAGATTGTCTTAAGAATACACTTTTTTTTAAGGTTGCTATTTAATATTGAAAATAATATAGATATTTTTCTTCAATATTTTAAATTATCATCTTGTTTTCCTCCAACTTAGAGTCTCACCCTCTAAAATGTTGCATTAAGATAACTCTATCATCAGAATTCTATACTGTTTCAGTATGATAAAGCTTGTAACCATTGCAGATCTTTTTTGGCCTTATTCAAATTAATTGTTGTTAGATAATTACAAATTAAAATATGTTCTAGATCTATTCTAATTCTGTCTGCATCAGTTCTTCCCTTGAAGCTTAAATCATAGCTGATCATTACTTGTTACATACTAATTGATTTCTTTTTAATTTGGCTTCTCTCTGTATTGTCATTGATCAAACAACTTGACAAGACTCCAAAAGTGAGATTTGGTTTTAGTTTTTAGATTTTTTTTCTTTATTTTAAAGATAAAAGTTTGGCTCATATTGGCTTAATTTTTACAAAATAATTTAACATGATTCATGTTATGATAAATGCATGTTAAAAATCTTAATTTAAACAATAAAAATATATTAAGCCAAATATGTTGCCACAAAATATTGACATATCAAGAGCTGCATAAAATATGTGATTTTCCAGATAAATCAACAGATGACAGACTGTTGCCTTATTTCAAGTACAAAAAAAACCCAAAGTATAATATCATATATTAGGAAACAGATAAATGGATGATGTATTGATGCCGATGCCTCCTGTGGGACATTAATACATTTCTATAGAATATTTTTATCTTAGATAAATATAGAAAACCAGTTTTTTTAATCATATATTTACACTAACTTTTAGTATTAGATGCTAAAGAGAAACTGAGGTACACAGTATTTTTTAATATCAAATATAAAATCCTACAGCTTTAATATAATTTTGTATTATTAAAAATCTTGGTTTGATAGAACCCAATACATATTTTGGGTTTAATTTGAATACCTTTATTAAGAGGGAGAGGGAGAGGGTGGGATGATTTTGGAGAACGGCATGGAAACATGTATACTATCATGTAAGAATTGAATCACCAGTCTATGTCCGATGCAGGATACAGCATGCTTGGGGCTGGTGCATGGGGATGACCCAGAGGGATGTTGTGGGGAGGGAGGTGGGAGGGGGGTTCATGTTTGGGATCGCATGTACACCCGTGGTGGATTCATGTCAATGTATGGCAAAACCAATACAGTACTGTAAAGTAAAATAAAGTAAAAAAAAAAAAAAAGAAGTATAGCCTTATATTAGATTACACATTTTATTATATTTAATGAAGAAAAGAATAAATAAATAAAAGGAAGTAAATAAAAATATAGAGCTATTTGTAAAGGAAATAGAATATTTTAATCTAGAGAGATGAACAGTGAAGTATACTTCCACTTTTAGATTTAGGTGTGGCATTGCTGAGTGTGAATGGGAAAAGCAAATTTTAAGAAAGAATATTTTCAACCTAAACTGTGGCTGTGTAGCAAATAACAAAATCAAACACTGAGAACAGCTTTCACTGAATAGTTCTGTATTTCAATTGACAATTTCCAGTAATTTTCGGAAAATGGTTGAGGCAGATTAGATTTAGATTTCCTTAAAAGTGTCTTCATTCTCTGCTAAACAGCATGTGCATTTATTGTCCCCAGAGCTTTATTATTTCATACTCTGAATCTAATTTTCACTTGATTAAAGAGTCAAACAATGCATGATTTAGCATGAATTTAGATAATCCTGAATAAGACTTTGTCTCATATCTATTACATGGACTTTTTAAAAAGTAACTTTAAGAAAGGGCTTCCCTGGTGTCTCAGTGGTAAAGAATCCCATGCTAATGAAGGAGACACAGGTTCAATCCGGGGTTAGGAAGATCCCCTACAGAAGGAAATGGCAACCCACTCCAGTATTCTTCCCTGGGAAATCCCATGGAAGGAGGAGCCTGGTGTGCTACAATAGGGTTGTGAAAGAGTTGGACACATCTTAGTGACTAAAACAACTTCAAGAAAATATTTTTTTTTTTTGCTTTTCTCTCTTGCTGTCGACACAGATTTTTCAACACTA
Organism: Ovis canadensis; assembly: GCF_042477335.2. Classification (NCBI taxonomy): domain Eukaryota; kingdom Metazoa; phylum Chordata; class Mammalia; order Artiodactyla; family Bovidae; genus Ovis; species Ovis canadensis. The sequence goes on along the minus strand of NC_091254.1, from coordinate 54,113,503 downwards.
TTGAAAGCTGGATTACTCATATGCATCAACATTTTCTGGTGGTTACTTTTTTAGCTTTTTGTTTCTTTTTTTAAATTTATTTTCAATTGGAGGATAATTCCTTTGCAATGTTGTTAGTTTCTTCTGTACAACAATGTGAATCAGTTATAAGTACACATATATTCTCTCTTTTGAGCTTTTTTCCCACCCCACACATATCTCACCCTTCAGGGTCATCATACAACACCAAGGTGAGCTCCCTGTGTTGTAGAGCAGCTTCCATCTCTGATGTTTAGAATAAGGATAAGAGATTTAAAACAGCTATGGCACTATTGTTAATTTTTTGCACACTTAGAAGTGTTATGGTTAAAAAAAGTCCACACTTAATGAATTTTGAGAGCAAGAAATCTTTGGTACTTCTAAATTCTTCTTCATTAATATATCTTTAGAAAATCGATTAGGGATAATAGTCATATTAATTTTTAAAAAATTCCAAGAATTTCTTATCTTAGCTTCAAATTTGAACACTGTCACATATTGATTAAATAATCACTATGGAATACAAGTATAATCAATTTTTGGGGGGCCATTTAAATAATATAAACTTATATAAGTATATAAAAATAAAAATCCTTATAAAAATGAATTTATATAGCTTCTATAGAAAATGGTTGCAAATTTATTTTTCTTTAGAGTTCTCTCTATTTTTCCCACTTGATGGAACATTTTAATGTGGAAAAATAAATGAAATTCTGCTTTTAGCTGGTTTGTTAAGTCATGACAATCATTTATTGACATGACATAATATATTTGCTTCTGCTTTCTTAAATAACTATGTGAAATTACTGCAGTCACAGTCTCCCCAGATGTAAGGTTATTTGATTTGACTATAATATGTATTCTCACACTTTTAATTTCTCCAATTATAAGCTTTTCAATCATGGGCAGAGTGACTTGTAATATAAACCAGTTACTGTAGTTGAAGACAGGAAAAGCGAAAATGAGCGCAGCCTATTGTCATCTTCATAACTACCCCAGCTCCATATCACAATGTAGCCTACCTCCCAAGGGGCCCCCAGGATCTTTGCACTCCTAGGAATCAGTTGAATACTAGCTCTCAAATCATACTATTATAAATAACTATTCCACACAGCTATTAATACTTTGAAATTAATTTTTTAATATTTGTAATTTCACCATACATTTTGTTATACTTTACAGAATTTGTCAGTTTATTGCTTTATTTCAAGTACATTGGTTCTACCCAATCTGTAAATGTCAGTAAGATTTGAAGGAAAGGTACATATATACTATATCTTTATGTATAAAACCATGCAGTAATTCTTCAATTATTTGGATTTACAGATTAGGACATATTCAGGCCTTCTTTCGGAACTGGTGTGTGATAGCCAACTACTACAGCAGTTCTTGATTTAGGCAAAAGTGAACATTTAGTATAACAGCCACATTAAAAAAGAACCAAAGGAAGAAAAGAAGTATGGGAAACCATTCAGAAATATTGATCATTAGGTAATTTAAAAGTCAAGCTTTGTTCTTGTTCTTTTTTGTGAGACAATGGAAAGTTTATATATATATATATATATACATATATATATATATATATGTTCTTATAACAATAGATTTGTAATTTCCTTTCAAAAAAATAAGATTTTTCTATTATTTCATCATTTTCAGGTACTGTCTACATTAGAACCTCAAACTATACAATTATATAAAATATATTATGCTGTCAGCTGTATTGAATTTCCGCGAATTATATTCAAGAAAAGAACTTGTTTAATCAATTTGAAATATAATCCTCAGGAATTTTATCCTATGTATCTTTCTCTTGTGAACATAGAAATGAAGGAAAAGATATGACAGATTTTAGAGCAAGGAGCTTATTTAGAAATTTTCATGTGCATAGACTTTTATTTTCTTTAAATTTTCAACAGTTTAGTAAACATATGAAACGTATGAGTATGTATACATACCCATGCACACATAATAAAGGTTCTCTCTTTTGAGTGAAAAATAAAATAAAAAGTAATAACAGTAAAAAGCCGATGGGCAAAAATTGATTCATAAATGAGATGGTGGCATTCATCTCAATGCTCTTATTGGAAACCTAAATCTCAGTAAATTTGTAGCCTAAGGATACAATGGGCTTAAAGGATTTCTGTCTCTGAAGAAAAATTAGAAGGCCTTTGAGGTAAGGTAAATGGAAAAGGTTGTTTGGGCAAATGTGGAGCTCCACCACTATTAAATTTTAAGCACCATCAAGGGGTATCTCAGTCATTAACAAGAATGGCATGTGGGAGATTGTTTGAAGCAGAAGAAAAATTATAGATGGCTACGTGAAGGTGGCCCAATGCCATAGGGAAATTCTGTCAAGCAAGAAATTATTTTTTTTTAAGTTATTGTTAAAAAAAAGGTGAAGAGGTTGTGACCATTTCTTTCCTTCTTTTGCTCAGTATCCTAGAGTATGAAATAACCAGATCATTGTGAGAGAAGAAAAAGGAAAGGAGTGAATAGGAGAGGAAAGGGGAGGGGGGGAGCTATCCAGAAGTGGCTGGATAACTCAATGGCATTCAATCAAAAACAGAAGAGCCAATAAAATAAAAATTCAAGAATATTATACTCCAATTGTTCAGCATTCTTGATTGCTTTGTCAGTGTTTTATTCAGTTTGGAAGTCAGTTTATGTATGATTTAAAATCTCCGAGAACTATTTTTTTTTCCTTTTAATGATATTGCAAGTTAATTTCTTCTGCATTGCTAAAACACGCTTTCACAGGAGAAGGGATCACCTAAAGATCTAATTCAGAAACTTTGTCTCTGACTATGTTAGAAACCGGAATACCACATACACACGCAGGACTACATTTTCTGGAAACTACTTTCACATAGTATGAGGCCATCTATCTGCTAATTCTGAGAAATACAGGAATTCAGAACTCTGGGAGAAGACATCAGTGTGCTCTCAGCTGGAAGTGTGTAGTAATGCTGTTGGTTCCATAGTCAGGCTTACTGAGGCGAGTTCGCACTCGCTAACTCAACATTGCTTTTGGATTTTCCTTAAAGAAAAACTCAAAAGTTGGTAGTCAAGGTAGATGTTATCTTAAGTCATTTTTAAATTTAATTCGTTGCTCATTTTGATTGTCATTTGTATATTTGTAATTGATCTTTATTATACTATATACTGAGCAATAACATTTATTTTCCATTTTTCAATAAATAACATTTATCTGGTTAGAAAATTAATAATCATATGGTTCAATCAATATGATCAGCTTACTGTAAAAATGCTGATATTATGATGATTTTTTTTCCAATATGTTTTTGGAAATAATAGATTATGTTAACCAGGAACTTTGAATTTATTTCCAGATTTGCAATCTAAAATTTCTAGCCCTGAGCATATTATGTAAAAGATAGATTTGTTTTTTTAAGTCACATTATTACCATAAAGAGGTGGCCAAGTGTAGGCAAATTGGAGCTTACTGTCTTGCTGCTGGGAGGCCAGAGACTTCCATGTAAAGAAGCTTGGGTTAGCTTCCTGGAGGGAGAGGCCCACAACCTTTCCAGCCTTCCAGCTGAGCCCAGACCTCAGCTGATCTGCCAAATGATTCACAGTCCAGGCTGCCTATTTAGATATGTTTGTATTAAACATGCATACAGTGTCATAGTTATTGTTTGCTTGAACTGAAAATGTGTCAGTTTAAAAAAAAATCTAAAATTTTAATCTCAGCATTTTAGCTAATGTGATTCTTTGTGTGTGTGTGTGTGTGTGGCTATTATATGTTATTACTTTGGTTCTCTGATAGCTTTTTCTTTTCTTTTAAATGTGGTGGTAAATTCTAATCTGTCACTATGCTAATATTTTTACTACTTTTAGTTCATTTATTATTACATTTAGTTTACTGTTACCTGAATCTATTACAGAATTTAAATAAAGTCATCAGTGCATTATGTCTGGTATATTTAACAACTGTTTGAACTGACACTCAGATGTGAATGCTTTCTTTTGCTCTTATCTCATAGGTAGAACTTTTTACAAAAGGTCTATGTTTGATGTGGCTTGAAATAGAACAAACTTGTATTACAAAGGTATTGTGTGCTAACCCAATAGACTTGACCCAAGATAAATTACTTAATGGTCTCAGCTTGAAGCACTGTACTGGCCACAAAAGAATAGAAGAACTCTTTTAGTCTCTTTGTCTTAGGTAAAAATTGAAACTGAATTTGTTGGTCATATATTCAGGTAATCAGATCATTTGTTCACTCTACTCACCACAGTGCAGTTCCAGATAATTGTTAGTCTTTTCAAAGGAAAAGAGTGTTGGTGGCATGACAGACCTCTTCTGAAGTCTTCTGATAAAATATGTAAGGTCATCTTCAAGTCCCATCCTTAGTGTCAGTATCACTAGCTCTTTATTTTTATTATAGTGCAATCATTTTTTAAGACAAAATAATGAGTAAAGGAGGTACTTTAAAGGATTTGATTTTGAAAATATCTTTTTAAGTTCTTCAATGAATAGATAAACATGCTTTAAAGTAGCTCCTTTTATTTTGAAATATTCATAAGGAAAGAAGCAACCCTGTTGAATCTCACTTACTCATGAAGCTCTGTCAGAAATGGGGAGATAAGAATCCATTAAATATATAGAAGAGGAGATATAATTAATTAATTTTAATTATTTGTACTTAATATTCATATAAGGGATATAAACCTACTAGTTATAATAGAAAACTACCTATTGGTTTCAAATTCTCACTGATAATCAAAACTTTCTCAGTTCAAAGAAAGTTTATTTTCTTGTATGTTTCATATTATATGCTCTTACAACATGCATCCCTATATTCCAGTCCCTCAAAATTAATTTCCTAATTTATGTGCTTTCCTAATTATATTCCTACATACACATTATTTCCTTTAACTGGAATGACCTTACCACTTTTCCTTAAATATTATAACAGAGTTTTATTTATCTTCAATTGAAATACCACCTTCTCTTTGAAATGCTCTTAACATTTCTAGATGAAATAAAGCCATTTCCCTTATATTCTTACCATTTTTAGCATTTTTAAAACTTCATCTTTCTTCAGTTATGAACTTGTAGGGATCAAAAGCAGTATTTTGTTCCCCCATCTATCAACTACACTTATTATATGTATTTAGAGTTAAATAAATGCTGCTTGAGCTGAATTTAATGTTACTTTTTATAAACAAATTTTAAGGTAATGTAGATATGTTTGATGGAGAAGGCAATGGCACCCCACTCCAGTACTCTTGTCTGGAAAATCCCATGGACGGAGGAGCCTGGTATCTGCAGTCCATGGAGTTGCTGAGAGTTGGACACGACTCAGTTACTTCAGTTTCACTTTTCACTTTCATGCATTGCAGAAGGAAATGGCAATCCACTCCAGTGTTCTTGCCTGGAGAATCCCAGGGACGGCGGAGCCTGGTGGGCTGCCGTCTATGGGGTCACACAGAGTCGGACACGACTGAAGCAATTTAGCAGCAGCAGCAGCAGCAGCAGCAGCAGATATGTCTGAAAAGTATTCAGGATGTTTTTGTGGATTTAGAGATGATCTATTGATATATGACATTTATGTATTAAAATGATTATTATAACAACATAATGATTCATTTGAGCCTGAATTAACTCATTTAAGGATTGAATGGTAATAGTATCTAATAATTTTCTACTTTGGTCAGTAATATGGTAACTTTTAAATTTCCTGCTAGTAAAAATGGAAATACTTAGGCTGTTTGGACCAGGAATATTTAATTATAATCTTGGATTTTTTTGTGGGCTTTCATGAGAGTCTAGAAATCATGATCTGCTCTGTACCAAAAACAACCCTGTTGAGTATATATTTTATTGAGTTGCTTTGAGAAGTAGCCTTTTAGGCTTTTCCATGATGTATTTTCTACTTAAATGGCACAGTTTCTTTCTTAACAGATAAAATGATTAAATAGAGCATGGGATGATAAATCTTTTGAAAAGATTTAATCCTAAATACTAAGTAGGTAATCTCATGAAAATAAATTATTATAAAGTAAATAAAAATGATCAAGATGTCATATGCAGGTACATATGCATTTGTTTTTCTGACAATCAGATTGTCAGTGGTTTATGACACTGAAATGAACCACTACAGGAAAATTATACCTGCAGTATTCACAATTTTGCATAGATTTTATTCTGATGTCCATGTATGGATCTAGTTTAGTGGAGGACACAAAGGAAACTCGAGGAGAGAAAGTCAAAATTTCAAAGGAATAAAGTGGCACAACATCATGGAAACTAGGATTATAGAACACAAAGCTTGGTGTTGGTGTCCATATAAAAAGAGGGATCTAAACGAGAAACATAATCTCAGAGTTTTTTTGGAGAGTAAATAGACAATTTATGTCTGAAGCACAGAGAGAGTTTTGGGGAGGTAAAGAAATATTAACAGGAATTAGTGGAAGATCCCTGTCCACAAAAGAGTATGAAGATGGAAGCAAGATCTTGCCTCAGCCCTCGTGAATTTCTTCAGCTACCAAGATATTTTATGATGGATCCCACTTATGGTGAGGGCTTCGCATGTGATTCAGTGGTAAAGAATCTACCCGTAATCAGGAGACATAGGAGATAACAGGTTTAATCCCTGGGTGAGAAGCATAGGAGGGCATGGCTACCCACTCCAGTATTCTTGCCTGGAGAGTCCCATGGGCAGAAGAGCCAGGTGGACCACAGTCCATAGAGTCGCCAAGAGTCTGACATGACTGAGCGACTGAGCACTCACGCACTAGTGGTGAACTAGGGCTTAGTGAGGGCAATCGATTTATGATTCTAAACCTGGTTGTATATTCAAGCTTATGTACTACTTAGGTAGTTTTGACCAAAAAGTAGTTTTGTAGGTCCCTGAAATTAATAATCTGTTGGCATTAAAAATGTTTATAAAATACAATTTTAAATAATTGCACTGAATATCATAAAGGGATTTCTTTTAGTTTTCATTCAGAAACATTAAAAGAAAAAGGCTCTCTAGAGCTAGTAATTATCAACTAGTTAATATTTTATCCTTAGTATGAGATTAATAGTTTCTTAAAATGCATGAAATATCAGTATGATCATTGAAATTTCAACATTTTATCTAGATTGTTTTTAGAATAGACACCGTCTAAATAAATGATTTTATCTTCTCATATGAGTTGTGATGGTGTGAAATTGTAAAGGTAAGGCAAAATTATTACAGTTTTAAAAAGAGAATAGAACACAAATTTTTGCTCTTCTTTTATAAAATAGGAGCACTTTTTTTTTCAACTCATTATGGTAGGTTAGCTGCGTAATGATACACATTTTGGTCTCAACACATTACCCAGAATAACTTGATGGAGCGTAGGATTCTCATTGGCTTTCAAGAGGAAGATTTAAGTTTGAGATTGACTGAAAGAGGGCATGAAGAGAAATGGATTAGCTGCTCATGTGTTGCATATCCATATGAATAGTTATTATGCTAAGGAGATGAAGCACATTTTTCAAGATCTAAATAGGATGACTGGTGGACAGTGTAAATTTTATATTATTATATAGATCTTTGAGGCAGAGCTTCAAGCAGGAGGCATCTGAAACCACAAAGAAGCTGAAGAAAAATTGTGAGACTGTCACTGAATAGCTAGTTTTCATAGCTGCACCTGGCACACTTCACTTCTTGGGCCCACATGAGCTATAATTCAGTTTCTGTGGATGAAATCTAATTTTTTTGAGGAAATCTTAGAGTAATTAAAAGATTTGGCTTCTAAAAGAAAGCTTCTTTGTTTTTACATTTGAAATCATGTATTTTCTTTTACCAGCCTTTTATCTGCCCATTTTCTTCCAGTGTAAATTTGTTGTCCTGAGGAGTAGGAATAAATGCTAAAATTAAAAGCATCTCTGATAACATTGTACTTCAGGGAACTCACTTTTGCTATGCATCTTCGAGAGAGAGAAAACCCGCAACAGATGGTGTGTTTAATGCTAATCTCCTTATTATTCACCAACCAGTATTGCAAGAAACCTTCACATAGCAAAATGTGGCCTAGCTTGATAATCATGCTTGCTATCTTGATGTTTATTTTATCCTATGGAATGATACTGACTTGTCAGTAACAATAAAGTCTTAAGACTTTGATTTGCTTTTTGAAAGTTGTTTTAGAAAGCTAAATAATAATCTGTTTACAAATTTTCACTGTCTGGAATTCAAAAATTATGACTTTGTGGTTTCCGCTTGCATCGAAGGGGAAGTTTAACTCTTTTCATGATAAAGTTTAATAACTTTCATAGAGTTTTTAAAAATGTGAATGCTGGTGTTTAAATTAAGAATTAAGGCCTCTAAATGTAGGAATATCTACAAAAATGAAGGCGGTAGCCAGGAAGTCACACTCACTGACCATCTCTGAGATTATATATATGGTTATTAATTGAGAAAACGTCCACCCCTGTAATACTCTTCCATTTCCACTTAGGTTCTCTTGTCCTGTTCTAATTCTTCTCAGCTGTTTTCAATATCAGTGTGAATGCATAGGAAAATAATTGTCAAGACTGACATGGTAGTTATTGAACTTTTACTGTATTTTAACAGCTTTTTTGAGATATCATTTGCATACTATAAAATGTACTCATCTAAAATATACATTTCCCTGATTTTTAATTTCACAAAGTTTTGCAATCAACACTCTCAATTATAGAATATTTTCATTACCTCCAAAAGAAGCCCATCCTCAGCAGTCATTTTCCACCACTACCACTCTGCATGCCCTAGTATTTACTGACAATGATTATCACTCATTCAAGGTTTAATGACCTTCTTCCACACTTAAATTATGATGCTATCAAACACATACTTGTTTGACATGCATATCAACAAGAATGACATGTATTGAGAATAGAAAAAATAATGTTAGAAAAAATAATATCTAAGTCTCAAGCAGCCTGGTAGGAAAGTAATATAGTAAGAAATAAAAGCATATATGCTAATAATTCTAGAAAAAAGAGAGAAATATTTTAACCAAGTTTTTTTTGTTTGTTTGTTTTTTTCTAATTAATATGTAATCTCATAGAAAAATTTGTCTAAATTTACTTTGGGTGGAAAAATATTCATATTTATATATATATATTTATATATTCAAGTTTATATTCATATACTATAGACATTGTATATTACCTTTTAATCAAAATATTCATTTCATATAACACTGACTGATATAATCTGTCAGACTTAGATCCATGATTTTCCAAGATACACAGATCCTATTGATCCTGGAATTCTAAACCTGAGAATTCTAAAATATATTTTCACTTGCAAGAAAGATATTTAAACATCTTCCAAAATATTTTTATGATTTAGATCTAATTTTGACTCTGAAAATATTACTTGGGTTTAAAAACCTATCTCCAGGATCAATTCACTTAATGTGCTCCAGTGAGGGATCATTAAAGATTTTTTTTAAGTTAATAGTTAAGAATTTTCATTTTGTCAGATCTAAAATAAATCCTACCATTGTCACTTTTCTTTCTTCTGACCTTCTTTTTTCTTGTCAAATATTTGAGATATTTCAATGTTTATGTTTCAGACAGTATTTTGTTTCACTATTTAGTGGTCAAATTACTTCAAAACATTTTTGGAATAAGATGGGCATAAACAAATAAGCCCACATTTTACCATGATTTTTAGTGTAACAACATTGTTGATTGATAACTTTCTCTTACCTATCTCCACTTCACACAATGATATCAAATGTCCAGATTCATAGCTAAATTTTCTGTATAGAGAATTAGTTTTTCTACCATGGATCTATTATTTTTCATAACATTTTCTCATTCACATTTTTGACCTTCAGTAAATGAATGTGGCACTATTTTGTTTGGTGATGATTTAAAACTGCTTGTCTCTGTTGTAATATTTTTACAGCTTGAAGTTTAGCATTTTGGCTGCTGATATACTTCAGTATATTTATATGAAGCCATTTTATGTAGTAGATTTTACGATCTCCATTATGGAACACTTATTATGATTTATATATTTATATTTTAGTTGTGGTTAATGGCTACTGCAGAATAAAACTAATAGGGACATCAATTTTGAAAGAGCGAGCTCCCTATTTTTATTATGCATGTGCCAAAACTACAGACAAAGCAATTAAGAGACCATGGACCTGTAAAACGGAGGGGCTTCTATTATGTATATAGCTTCCATGATTTTAAAAAACTAGGAGGAAGTTTATTCTAGGAGCCACAATCCCTACTGGTTGATCACTAAGTTTCCCTTACCTACACTAGCAGGAAAACAGAGGCCTGTAATGAGTGTCTCAAATGGTAATCAAGGACAGAATTACAAGTTACCTTGCCTTGCACACATAAGCAGCCTTTCAGTTCAGTTCAGTCGCTCAGTCGTGTCTGACTCTTTGTGACCCCATGAATTGCAGCACGCTAGGCCTCCCTGTCCATCACCAACTCCCGGAGTTCACCCAGACTCACGTCCATGGAGTCAGTGATGCCATCTAGCCATCTCATCCTTTGTCGTCCCCTACTCCTCCTGCCCCCAATCCCTCCCAGCATGAGTCTTTTCCAATGAGTCAACTCTTCGCATGAGGTGGCCAAAGTATTGGAGTTTCAGCTTTAGCATCATTCCTTCCAAAGAAATCCCAGGGCTGATCTCCTTCAGAATGGACTGATTGGATCTCCTTGCAATCCAAGGACTCTCAAGAATCTTCTCCAACACCACAGTTCAAAAGCATCAATTCTTCAGTGCTCAGCTTTCTTCACAGTCCAACTTTCACATCCATACATGACCACAGGAAAAACCATAGCTTTGACTAGACGGACCTTAGTCAGCAAAGTAATGTCTCTGCTTGTGAATATACTATCTAGGTTGGTCATAACTTTTCTTCCAAGGAGTAAGCGTCTTTTAATTTTATGGCTGCAGTCACCATCTGCAGTGATTCTGGAGCCCCCCAAAATAAAGTCTGACACTGTTTCCACTGTTTCCCCATCTATTTCCCATGAAGTGATGGGACCAGATGCCATGATCTTCGTTTTCTGAATGTTGAGCTTTAAGCCAACTTTTTCACTCTCCTCTTTCACTTTCATCAAGAGGCTTTTTAGTTCCTCTTCACTTTCTGCCATAAGGGTGGTGTCATCTGCATATCTCAGGTTATTGATATTTCTCCCGGCAAGATCTGCTTAAAGCTTAAAAAAGTTTTAAGACTGACTGAGGATTCAGGGGAAGGAATGTATGGCTACTAATTGGAGAACAATACGAACTCAAATGCCTCCTTCCATGCTTACTGAATTATGTTACCTCATGTTCAGTTCAGTTCGGTTCAGTTCAGTCGCTCAGTTGCGACGAACTCTGCGACCCCATGAATTGCAGCACGCCAGGCCTCCCTGCCCATCACCAACTCCCGGAGTTCACTCAGACTCACGTCCGTCAAGTCAGTGATGCCATCCACATCATTAGGTTATCATTGTTGTTTACAACATAGTTTTTGAACAAGAATATTTGCAGGAAATGGAGTGTTCAATAGATGTTCAGTGTTCATTCAAAGCTTTCCTCTACTTAACTCATGGACTGCTGGAGACTTAATATAGTTTCTAGTTCTAGACATTTTTTTGTCATAAAATATGTTTGCCTGAGATGGAAACATTTGAGAACCCTGTTTTAGAAGTTGCTGCAGTATTATAAACAAGCTCTCTAGTTGTTCTGTTCCCATGAGTCAAACCTATAGCCACTCAACAGATATGTTGAGCACTTACCCAGGTCCTGTAGCACAGAGACTACACACATTTCATCCTCTCACCGCTCTGCAAAGTATTATCCTCACTTATAAGATTTAAAAAAATGATAACTCATTAAACTTAAGTAATTTGTGCAGAGTCAGACCACTGCTGGCATTCAATTCAAAGTCAGCTCTCACTGCAAAAAGCCTCACTACAGATGCTCTTCCATGAGCAGATAACTAGAGCATTCAAGCAAGATGGTAGGGCCCCAAGTAGAATGATGTCTTCCTTGAAGCAGAAGAACATTTTTACAGATCATCTAAAAGAGTACATGTTTCTAGTTTACATAGATTTTTAGAAATATTAATTTTTAGCCTTACTTCAAATATCCTTTTGGAGGATATTGAATACATTAGAGAAATATTCAGGAGATCAAATTTTAGGTAATTTATATCATCTCTTGATAGATACATAGTATATCTTTTATAGAGAGACAGTTATTAACTTTGGTCTCAGTCTAACTGCTGGTTGAGAGAAGAGCACTAGAAATTATTTTGTGATCAGTTTTCCCATCTTTGGCATCAGCACTTTAAGAAATAGTAAATCTCTGAAGGAAGTTTATCAGCTGAGCTTACAGTTGTGTGTCCTATTTTCCAACTTTTCATGCAGCTGTCACCTTCCAGGTTTTAGCCAAGTTTGCTGAGCATCAGAATCCTCAGTCAAGAAAGTGCTAAAATCCATATCCCTGAAAACCCTCTTTTAGCCAATAACTAATGCTCTTCAGCTCAAGTGGAACTGCACCACTTAAGAAAATGTGAACGCAAACTTTACCAGTTAATTAGGCTGCTTCTATTTCAATTTCCTTGAGGATACAAAAGCAATAAAAATATAGATATGAAGTATATATTCTATACAGTGCATTTCAGGGCTACCAACTAGGGAAAAGGATAAAATTCTGAAATAGTTGTCAGAACATACTAAATTTTCTGGCAGTGTAAGTATTTTACTCTCCAAATGTTGAAATTCATGCAATTTTGATAATATAAATATTATATACAAACATCATTAGTGGAGCAAAATTTAAATTTTAGAAATACTTCCATTACCTGTTTCTGCTTTTGTTATTTACTTGATAATTCCTGTTCCTGAAATCTGGAGTAGGTCTACCCTTAAAAGGAATCAATTAAAAGAACTTTTTTTTCCCCCTGATTTAAGGATCCATGTTAATTTGTATACTAATTGGCAAGGTGTATACATGATAATGGGCTTTCCAGGTGGTGCTCCTGGTAAAGAATCTGCCTGTCAGTGCAGGAGACAAGAGTCTTCAGTTTGATCCCTAGATTGGGAAGATCCCCTGGAATAGGGCAAGACAACCCACTCCATTATTTTTTGCCTGGAGAATCCCATGGAGAGAGGAGGCTGGTGGGCTGAGGTCCTTAGCATAGCAAAGAATCAGACACAGCTGCAGTGACTTAGCATGCATACATGCATGCATATGTGATATTTTAAAATTTTATTTGACTGTGTATTTGTTAGTATAGTGATTCACTGAAAAAATCAATACCAATAATTCTGATCACTTGTAACAGTGGCAAAGACTTTTGAAATTCATTTATATATATGTTTATCTCTTAGTGAAATAGATTGTCAGTTACTTGTTCTGTGAAGCTATATGCTATTTTTTTATCCAAGCAGTTGCGGTGTCTTTATATACATATATATGTAAATAGCTGCTTTTTAAGGTAAATTTACATGAATTTTAAAAACAGAGGAAATATACTGCAGTGATATAAATGTCTTCTCCTAAATAAACTCACTGACGGGTTATACCTGTTTTTATTTTAATTACCCGTAGAAGCTACTTCTTAATCCCATGGCAAAATACTGCATCTGGATTTTCTATAGCTTCTTTTCTCCTAGGATTTCATTCCATGCAAGAATGGAAAATTGAAAAGGAGTGAGATTGTGGCAAAATAATTGATATCCCTTTAGGTTTTCCCGTAAGAATGCTCCCATAATAGCTTAAATTCCCCTGATTTAGGTCTCACAGTTTAACTTGTCAATATGTAATTATGATTCCAAAACAAAACAGATTTCTTTGCAGTATGCTGTGGATGCTGTCATGATAAATAAAAAAGACACATTTGCTGGATGAAGGGAATGTCTCATTATAGCTTCTTATTTAATGCTCTACCAAGGTTAGGACTCTAACTGTGAATGCTATCTTTAACAGTCTTAAGTAAGATTGCTCCAGAGGCTCTGTAATATCTGTAAAGGCTTAACTTTACAACCTTAACATTGACTGCTACAATTATGGGCTTTATAAAATATATATGTATACATATATATATATATATATATATATATATATATATACACATAGTCACATGTTTGTGTAAACAAATCTATATATTAACACATTAATATCTAATCACATAGATTTACATACCTCATTTGTAATGAACATTTTTGCAATACATATTAACTTTGAACTTCTAAAGGAATGAAACTGTCAGAGCAATAAAACATTTGTATTTAAACAGTTGATTGGATTTGCAAAATATTTTCTAAACCTCATGTTGATTACAAATGTAAAGGCTACTTGCTTTAGACTATTGAATTTTCTTTTGCTTTTTTCCTCCACTGTGATCAGTTCAGTCATTCAGGCATGTCCAACTCTTTGCGTCCCTATGGACTGCAGCACTCCAGGCTTCTCTGTCCATCACCAACTCCCAGAGTTTGCTCAAACTCATGCCCATCAATTTGGTGATTCCATCCAACCATTTTATCCTCTGTCACCCCCTTCTCCTCTGGCCCTCAATCTTTCCCAGCATCAGGGTCTTTTCCAATAAGTCAGTTCTTCATATCAGGTGGCCAAATTATTGGAGTTTCAGATTCAGCATCATTCCTTCTAATAAATACTCAGGACTGATTTCCTTTAGGATTAATTGGTTTCATCTCCTGCAGTCCAAGGGACTCTCAAGAGTCTTCTCCAGCACCACAGTTCAAAAGCATCAATGCTTTGGTGCTCAAATTCCTTCATAGAAAGAAATACCTGCAGTGATTTTTTTGGTAGTTGACTTTTTTTTCAGTCAAAATCAGTCCAAAGTGTTTAGCTTACATACTTTAACCTGGTGATCTTTCTGTACTATATACACATGTTAACTGTAGTATAAAAACATATAATTAATATATTTACTGAGCAGCCACTGTCTATATAATACTATAACACTATAATTATATATGTTACTATTATTATGTTTTAATAATATAATAATACATTATTAAATAATACATTATTAAATAATACATTATTAAATAATACATTATATATAATGTATACTATAATACATTATTAGTATAATCTCTTATTGGATTTGTCTGGTGAGGAAGTCATACATAATCAATTAATTTATAAAAACAATATTTTAAATAAAGAAAAATTACAGGATGTTTCAAGAGTTAATTAAAGAGAAACGATGTAGTTGGATGGAAATGGTCATGGAAAACTCTGAAAAAATGACATCTTAGCTAATTGCTTCTGCTGCTGCTGCTGCTGCTGCTGCTGCTAAGTTGCTTCAGTTGTGTCCGAATCTGTGCGACCCCATAGATGCACCAGGCTCCTCCGTCCCCAAGATTCTCCAGGCAAGAACACTGGAGTGGGTTGCTATTTCCTTCTCCAATGCATGAAAGTGAAAAGTGACAGTGAAGTCGCTCAGTCGTGTCCGACTCTTAGTGACCCCACGGACTGCAGCCTACCAGGCTCCTCCATCCATGAGATTTTCCAGGCAAGAGTACTGGAGTGGGGTGCCATTGCCTTCTCAGAGCTATTACCTAAAGAATGAAAATGTATAGGCAGATGAAGAGGACCCTAGAATGAGAACAAGGAATGCTAAGTCCTGGAGGGACTTAAGAGGAAGGCATGGTTAAGGAAATAATTAAAGGCACTGTGGTTTTAAACACACTCATCATGAAGAAGAGAGTGGTGTGCAGGGGAGATCAAGCAGGAGATTATAATCACCATCTGAAACTTCGACACTGTTCAAAAACCAGTGGAAACTCTGCCAGATGTTAAGGAAATATTGATGGGACTGGATGTGAGGAGGATTTGAGGAGATCTCAGTAAAGACACTCAGATTTCAGACTCAAGCAACTAGGTAGCTTATGGTAGCATTTCCTAAAGTAGGGACTACTGGAGGAATATAGACACTGCAAGAAATACAGTTGGTCATTTCTGTTAGGAACCAGGAAAGAGCTAGGGCTAAACATAAAAATGTAAGTATTTCAAATATAAATATTTCCATGTGCTGCTGCTGCTGCTGCTGCTAAGTCGCTTCAGTCATGTCCAACTCTGTGTGACCCCAGAGATGGCAGCCCACCAGGCTCCCCCGTCCTTGGGATTCTCCAGGCAAGAACACTGGAGTGGGTTGCCATTTCCTTCTCTAGTGCATGAAAGTGAAAAGTGAAAGTGAAGTTGCCCAGTCGTGTTTCATATGCTAGGTTACTCCTATTCCCTCTTCTAAGGAGTTTAGTTACAGTGGAATCAGCAAGGGGCCCACTTCTTTGAGGCCACACTGGTATTTCTTGAAAAGGAGAGAATAACAGGATGGAAACTGTGAAGGTTGTGACTTTTTCAGTAGTATTTGATGACAAGAAAGAAAAATTGGTAGCTAGACACATTGACTTGTGGAAATTACTTCCAAATATGAAGATGATTTAATCTATTTTGAAGATCTGTAAGAGTGGGTCAAAGCTATGGTTTTCCAGTGATCACATATGGATATTGAGAGTTGGACTATAAAGAAAACTGAGCACAGAAGAATTAATGCTTTTGAACTGTGGTGTTGGAGAAGACTCTTGAGAGTCCCTTGGACTTCAAGGAGATAAAACCAGTCAGTTCTTAAGGAAATCAGTTCTGAGTATTCACTGGAAGAACTGATTCAGAAGCTGAAGCTCCAATATATTTTGGCAACCTGATGCGAAGGACTGACTCCTTGGAAAGACCTTGATGCTGGGGAAGATTGAAGGCAGGAGGAGAAGGGGATGACAGAGGATAAAGTGGTTGGATGGTATCACTGACTTGATGAACATGAGTGTGGGAGTCGGTGATGGACAGGGAAGTGTGGCATGCTGCAGCCCATGGGGTCGCAAAAGGTGAGACACGACTGAGCAACTGAACTGAACTGACCTGAAGAGAATGGGAATTTAAGGGAACAAAATAGATTAATTTAACAGCGGTAACATATTGAGAAGGCTGAAAAGATTGGGATATAGTACACTAAGTAACAGATACTCCGTTTTAAAAGACACAAGGATAGAGGATGCTTTGGTAGCTTATATATCATCAACCTAAGGTTATTCTCATCCAAAGACCTCTGTTTTCTTTCTTTATTAGTGGACTGGATCATTTGCATGGGGGCTTGAGGCTGATTCTGCAAAGACAGGGAGAAAGATAAATGAAGCTCTAGAAGGAGGAAGGCAGAACACAGGTTTAGGGAGACAGGAATGGGTTGGAAAAAGTGCATGTGGAGAGTGTATTGCAAATTAACCAGAGAGCCAGTCTGGTTATTGCTGAGCAATGTTCAACTTTCATGTACAGTTCAAAGTCACAAATACATAGTTGAACCATCCTGACCATGTGATGTGATTTTTCACCAGCAGCTTGGTTGGGTACAGGCATGTAGGAAGCAGAAAACTTATTGAGTTGTGTTGTTTTCCCTGGTAGTTTTGCCCAGAGTGACAGAGCAGTTAGGCTATTAACTAGGGGAAGTTTAAAACATTTTTGTTAGGTATATATGCATGTATATTAATTAAGTTATATAAATCTATAATATATTAACTATATATATATATATATTCAGTTCAGTACAGTCACTCAGCCTTGTCTGACTCTTTGCAATCCCATGGACTGCAGCATGTAAGGCCTCCCAGTCCATCAACTATATATATTAACTAGAGAACTTTTGTAAATTTTATAGAATTTTAAAATATAAGACAGGAGAGAAAAATTAAGCTAAATTAGAGTGGTGAAGAGAAAGAAACCCAAGGAGAAAATTAAAGGGAGATTGTTGTTTTTCAATCTCTTAGTCATGTCCAACTCTTTGCGACCCCATGAACTGCAGCATGCCAGGCTTTCCTGTCCTTGATTATCTTTCTGAGTTTGCTCAAACTCATGTCCATTGAGTCAGTGATGCCCTCCTATTGTTTCAACCTCTGTCTACCTTTTCTTGTTCTCAATCTTTCCCAGCATCAGGGCCTTTTTCCTGGAGATTACCTATGAGGGAAAAGACCACTGTAGTGCATGTGTTTGCATAAGTAATGTTGGCTAACTTGCTGCATAGCATTTCAGTTGATTTTGCACACACAAACATAATACAACCAGCAGTACTCAACTAAATACCCTTTATTATGTGTCTGCCATTTGATAGCAATAATTATAAAGATGTTTAATTCTGCAAATCAATTTTAAGTTTATAAGCACGGTGCATACATTATCTCAAGCTGGTATCTCAGGTTGCTATATAGGTAGATACTGTGCTAGAATCTAGTGATATAAGATGAACCAGATATGATCCTTGCCTTCAAGAAACTTATAGAAGACAATAGGGAATTCTATCCGGGAGGATCACACAAAACTACAGATAGAAGAATTGGATCCTAAGTAAGGGAGAATCAGAGGGTTTCAGAGATTTATATGAACAAAGTTTATATGAACATGTTTATATGAACAAAAAGCATCAGATATTGAAATAAAATTTAAGTCTTTTGACTCAAATTCTATTAACTTTCCCCATTTTGAAACACAGTCTACAAAAATACATGCATTTAAAAGTTAATGTCACCACCAATTTGCTGCAAGAACAACTACAGCAAATTTATATCTTTATATGCAATCAGACCTATTAATTCAGGTATTCATATCTAAAACCCAGCCAAGATAGCCAGGAACACAGTGTCAGGTAATAGACTGGAAAAGCGGGAAAAATGTTAGTTTTGTGCTTGAACACTTGACTATTTTATGACCTCAGAAGAATTGTTTGCCCATTCTCTTTTGAGATTTCTCATTTGTAATTTCATATGCAATAGATTTATCAGTCTCATTCACAAGCTTTTTATGAAAAATAGCTAATGAGAATAATTATATAGAAAGAGCATTTTTTTAGCAGTTGAACTATCAAGTGATAATGAGGATGGTAGTCAGGAGTACAACTGATATGTAGGGCAGAAGAGGACAATTATTTCTCATGGCAACAAGGGGAAAAAAAAACCATCAATGCCGTTTAGTTGCTATTTTTAGTCTACATAGAGCATGCTAAGTCTTTGATAATGCCCTTCTATTTGCCTGACCTTCAGTCTCCAGCTATCATAATTTTTCCTATAGAGTTAGGTGAGCAAAGCATTCTGACAGGTTTACGAATACCAAGCAAAGGGTCCATGTTTTTGAATTACAAGTATTTATTGCTTATAAAGAGACGTCCAAATGTATTGATATATTTTTTAAATAAGCCATAAGATTTCGAAATAGATACTCGGGAGGACCAGAATTAGAACAGAGTATCTGATATATAATATGTGAGTTTGCTATTTGTGTTGGAAAAGGAAATGGCAACCCACTCCAGTATTCTTGCCTAGAGATCCCAGGGACAGAAGCGCCTAGTGGGCTGCTGTCTGTGGGATTGTACAGAGTCGGACATGACTGAAGCTACTTAGCAGCAGCAGCATGCTATTTGGGTAGAATAACTTACCATCTCACACTGAGCATTCTGTCAAAGGGAATATAAGGTAAATTTTATTAGGCCTCATCTAGTGTACTTTGATGATGCAAAAAGTTATTGAAATGTGCTTTGAACCTGTGGTAAGATTTTTAATCTCTGATGACTTCCAGTTTTTAAAAATATTACCAATAATATAAAAAATAACATATTTCCATTATTGAACAGTTAATATAGGTATTTACACATTATAGTTTATCTTATCATCCTTTTTTGATGCACAATTTTAAGTCATAAAAGTACTGAAATTACAATATACACATGCGAGATATAATTTTCCTTTATTTGAGTCATTTATTTAAATGTGTCTTCTGTGCGCTAATGTGTGCTTAGTTGCTCAGTTGTGTCTTTTGTTGTGTAACTGTCGTATGTGTATACTGTAGGCATTAACCTCTATAATTCTTTTTCAAGATCCATTGGTTAATTGCAACCACTTTCTGAAGCTAACCACTTATTTTTCTTTTTCTAAAATCTCATTAGTCCCTAACTTTGTTTTCCCTATGAATCTTCTTTTGAGTTTAATTTTAAGCAAAATGTTTATCAAGGTAATTGAAGATTCACATGAGTTTTAAGAAATAAGAGAGGTCCATAATCTACTTTGCTCTGTTTACCAAATGTTAACATTAAAAAAAAAAAAAAAACTAGTATACTATCACAATCAGGATATTGACATTTATACAATCCACCTATCTTATTCAAATTTCACCAGTTTTACTTTTTTTTTTTTCACCAGTTTTACTTGTACTTATCTGTATGTGCATGTGTGTGTGTGTGCTGTATTTGGTTCTGTACAACTTTATCTGTTGCGTATGTTCATGTATACACCACAACAGTCAAGATACTAAATGGTTCCCACTACCCCAAATTTTCTCCTATTGCCCTTTTATAGTCTCCTTCCCGTCACTCCTTCCCTTCCCAATCCATCCCTAACCCCTGTTAACAGTTATTCTGCCCTCCATTTCTTAAATTATGCCATTTCATAAATGTTTTATTAAAAGAATCATACAATATTTAAATTTTTGAATTCATCTTTTTTGATTCAACTTAAGTTTCTGGATATCTGTCCAACTGGTTGTGTGTGTGTCATTAGTTTGTTCTTTTTTGTTGTTGTATAGTGAGATTCTCATAGAAATATCAATAACCTCAAATATGTAGATGATACCACTCTAAGGACAGAAAGTAAAGAGGAACCAAAGAGCCTCTTGATGAGGGTGAAAGAGGAGATTTAAAAAACTGGCTTACAACTCAACATTCAAAAAACTAAGATCATGGCATCCTGTCCCATTCAGTTCAGTTCAGTTCAGTCACTCAGTCGTGTCAACTGTTTGCGACCCATGAACTGCAGCACACCAGGCCTCCCTGTCCATTACCAACTCCCGGAGCCCACCCAAACCCATGTCCATCGAGTCGATGATGCCATCCAACCATCTCATCCTCTGTTGTCCCCTTCTCCTCTTGCCCTCAATCTTTCCCAGCATCAGGGTCTTTTCCAATGAGTCAGCTCTTTGCATCAGGTGGCCAAAGTATTGGAGTTTCAGCCTCAACATCAGTCCTTCCAACGAACACCCAGGACTGATCTCCTTTAGGATAGACTGGTTGGATTTTCTTGCAGACCAAGGGGCTCTCAAGAGCCATCTCCAACACCATAGTTCAAAAGTATCAATTCTTCTGCACTCAGCTTTCTTTATAGTCCAACTGTCACATCCATACATGACCACTGGAAAAACCATAGCCTTGAGTTGACAGACCTTTGTTTGCAAAGTAATGTCTCTGCTTTTTAATATGCTGTCAAGGTTGGTCATAACTTTTCTTCCAAGGAGTAAGCGTCTTTTAATTTCATGGCTGGAGTCACCTTCTGTAGTGATTTTGGAGCCCAGAGAAATAAAGTCAGCCGCTGTTTCCACAATTATCTGCCATGAAGTGATGGGACCAGATGCCATGATCTTAGTATTTTGAATGTTGAGCTTTAAGCTAACTTTTTCACTCTCTTCTTTCACTTTCATCAAGAGGCTCTTTAGCTCCTCTTCACTTTCTGCCATAAGGGTGGTGTCATCTGCATATCTGAGGTTATTGATATTTCTTCCAGCAATCTTGATTCCAGCTTGTCCTTCCAGCCCAGCGTTTCTCATGACGTACTCTGCATAGAAGTTAAATAAGCACGGTGACAATATAGAGTTTTGACGTACTCCTTTTCCTATTTGGAACCAGTCTGTTGTTCCATGTTAGGTTCTAACTGTTGCTTCTTGACCTGCACACAGGTTTCTCAAGAGGCAGGTCAGGTGGTCTGGTATTCCCATGTCTTTCAGAATTTTCCACAGTTTATTGTGATCCACACAGGCAAAGGATTTGGCATAGTCAATAAAGCAGAAATAGATGTTTTTTTCTGGAACTCTCTTGCTTTTTTGATGAGCCAGCAGATGTTGGCAATTTGATCTCTGGTTCCTCTGCCTTTTCTAAAACCAGCTTGAACATCTGGAAGTTCACGGTTCACATTTTGCTGAAGCCTGGCTTGGAGAATTTTGAGCATTACTTTACTAGCGTGTGAGATGACTTCATGGCAAATACAACGGGAAAAAGTAGAAGCAGTGACAGATTGTATTTTCTTGAGCTCCAAAATCACTACAGACATGGATTTCAGTTATGAAATTAAAAAATGCTTGCTCCATGGAAGGAAAGCTATGA
Organism: Ovis canadensis; assembly: GCF_042477335.2. Taxonomy (NCBI): domain Eukaryota; kingdom Metazoa; phylum Chordata; class Mammalia; order Artiodactyla; family Bovidae; genus Ovis; species Ovis canadensis. The sequence continues at coordinate 54,091,318 of NC_091254.1, read as the reverse complement.
CCAAACTAGACAGCTTATTAAAAAACAGACATCAGTTTGCTGAAAAAAGTCCTTACGGTCAAAGTTGTGTTTTGTCCAGAAATAAAGAAGACAGCACTGAAGAACTGATGCTTTCAAATCTGTGGTGCAGGAGGACTCCTGAGAGTCCCTTAAGCTGCAAGGAGATCAAACTAGTCAGTCCTAAAAGAAATCAACCCTGAATATTCATTGGAAGGACTGATGCTGAAGCTGAAGCTTCAATACTTTGGCCACCTGATGTGAAGAGTCAACTCACTGAAAAAGACAATGAGGCTGGGAAATACTGAGGCCAAAGGAGAAGGTGTGGCCTAGGATGAGATAGATGGAATCACCAACTCACTGGACATGAAACAGTAAATTTCAGGATATGGTGGAGCATAAAGAAACCTGGCATGCTGCAGTTCATTGGGTCACAAAAAGACATGACTTAGCTTCTGAACAACAACAATATTTTATTATAAAATTAGTTTGTTAAATTATTCACTCATTGAAGGATATCAGAGATGTTTGGAGATTTGCCAATTAAGCATAAAGTTGCTAAAATTTTGTGTATGTTTTTTTGTGTGTGAACATAAATTTCTGTTTCTATGGGATAAATGACCATGAGTGCAATTGCTGGGTTCTATGGTAGTTTCAGGTTTAAATTTATGACTTGAAAACTCTTAGTTTCTGAACTGGCTGTGTCATTTTACATTCCTACAACAATGTGTCTGATGTGGAAATCCAGTTTTAAATCCAGTGAGATTAGACCTATACATCCTTACCAACACTTGGTGTTGTCGTCAATTAAGTTTTTACCATCCATCTCTTGCCTAATAAACCTAAAATTCTCAGAATGTTCTTCATAATTAGAAGTATTCTCAACCAACAGACAACTGCGAAACCCACAGGTGGTGACATGAATACACAATTTTTTTTATAATGGAGTAGACTTGCAATAACCTTACAAATTATGTTAAGAATGGTATATAATGACATTGAAAAATAATCATGATATATCTAAGTGGAAGAACCTTACATTATTGTATGTATTGTATATTACATATATAGGAAAACACCAAAATGACAGTTATGCTTAATTCTTAGTAGTATTATAGGTAAATTTATAATTTATTTTTATTTACTTGCATTTTGTTGTTGTTCAGTTGCTCAGTCGTGTCCAACTCTTTGCAACTCCATGGATTGCAGTGCACTAGGCTTCACAATTTCCCAGAGCTTGCTCAAATTCATGTCCATCGAGTTAGTGAAGCCATCCAACCATCTTGCCCTCTGTAATCCCCTTCTCCTGCTCTCAATTTTTCCCAGCGTTAGGGTCTATTCTAATGACTTGGCTCTTCACACCAGGTGGCCAGAGTATTGGAGCTTCAGTATCAGTCCTTCCAATGAATATTCAGGACTGATTTCCTTTAGGATTGACAGGTTTGATCTCCCTGTAGTCCAACAGACTTTCAATTCTTCTTCAATACCACAGTTCAAAAGCATCAATTCTTGAGCATTCAGCCTTCTTTATGGTCCAACTCTCACATCCATACATGATTACTGGAAAAGCCATTAGTATAGAAAAAAACAGTTAACGGAGGCTCCAAATAAACCAATATCTCATGATACATGTTGCTTAGGGTTTGCATTTCAAGATCCATCTCTCTTATGTTCAATCAGTGTGAGAAAACCTCCTTTCCAGGCTTTCTGATAATTTTTACATTCAACTCAAAAATATCCCTCCTTCCCTTCAAAATGTTGCTCCAAATGTGCCTATACATAGTTTCATGAAAACGTTTTGCTTTTTCCCTCTTTGACTTCCATTAAATGTTAAAGGGACATCTGAATTTTTCTTGTCCCTGCTTTATAATATGCTTTACATGTTCCTTACAAACCACTGTGTGTGGGTGTGTGTATGTGTGTGTAAATATCCTCAGGTCTTGATTGTGCAGTATCTTAGCCTGCTTTTAAGGCCATAACGAAACAACATAGACTGGATAGCTTAACAGCAGAAATTCATTTTCTCATAGTTCTGTAGGCCGAGAAGTCTAAGATCAAGGTGCTAGTCAGTTTGATTTCTGTGAGTCTTTCTTTCTTCTGTGAATCTTCTTCTAGATGTCCACCTCCTCCCTGTGCCCTAACTGTATCCCCCTGTATCTCTGCCTCTTCTTACAAAGGCATCAGGCCTTTCAGTTTAGAGTTCCACCATTATGACCTCATTTAAACTTTATTACATCCTCACAGGTTTCATGTCCAAGTATGGTCGCGTTGGGGATTAGAGTTTCAATATATGAATTTTCAAGGGAGGTGGATCACATTCGGTTTATAACATGCAGAATAACACACAGTAGGCTTGCTTATTAAGTAAGTCTTTAAGCTTTTGATTAAAATCAATAGAAGTGGGCTATAAACAAGAGAAACATATTTTTAAATAAAAAGTAGTTCTGAACTAGTATGACATAGATGTGACAGTGTGAGATTTATATAATAAGAATTAAAATTTCACAGCAGAAGCCCTCTAAACATTACAATTTTCCTGCATTTAAAGGGATAATTTCTTCCTCATTACATGATTTGATGGTAAAAAGAAAAGCCACTGACTAATGTCAGTGAAAGTTGGTTTTATATTTTAAAATTGTACTTTGGACAGTTTTAAAGAAAGCTTTCTATTAAGTTGTTGATACTGGTGGCGAATTGTGTCTCCCTAAGTATTGCTCCAAATGTGACCTTTTGCCCCATTATGCAAAAGATAGAAGTGAAAGGGCTTTGGAGTCTGTGTATTTCTTTGTTAAGATCGTGCATTTGCATTGTATTACCATTTGTTGAGTCAAGGCTATCGATTTAGTAGCTGAAGGCTGGATTTATTCAGTGCTGTAAAATTTAAAGAAATCGAAAGAATAATTGAAGGTCAGTCAGTGATTGACATTCTGGTGTAATGGATAGGAAAGGGAGAAAGAAGACATATGTAAGGGGGAAAAGGAGCCAATTTAAAAAAAAACAACAACAACAAAAACACACACACACAACAACAAAACAATCCCTTATAGCACAGTTGGTAAAGAATCTGCCTGTGATGATGGAGACCCTGGTTTGATCGCCGGGTGGGGAAGGAAAAGGGATAGTCTACCCACTCCACTATTCCCTTGTGGCTCAGCTGGTAAAGAATCCACCTGCAATGCTGGAGACCCGGGTTTGATTCCTGGGTTGGGAAGATTCCCTGGAGAAGGGAAAGACTACCCACTCCAATATTCTGGACTGTATAGTCCATGGGATCACAAAGAGTCAGACTGGACTGAGCCACTTTCAAAAAAACCAATGTTGACCCTTAAAACTGCATATCTCATACCATACATATGTATTCAAATCTAGTTTGGTACTGTCATTCTTGCAAACTCGTCATTTCTAACTAGAAAGTGAACCCTTTAAGAAAGTGATGTAGGTTTTATCATATCCTGTGTTGCACCCAGCAGGGTATTTTCCTAGAAAAATGCTCAATGTATTAATACCTGCTGAATAGAATTGATGTAAAGTGAACATCTCTGAGCTGAAAAGACTTTTTCCTTAAGAGTGGCCAAAATTCTAGTAAAGAATTGAATTTTAAGGATTTTTTTACAACTTCAGAAAAGAAAGAAAATTTCTCTCACTATGCTTTTCCATTCATGTGCTATTTTTATTTTACCTGTGTTTACCGCATAATCCCAGTGGATTCCATAAGATCCTATCCTCCCCTTCCACAGTTTGCTAACTGCAGTTGGTTTATATAACTGAGATGTCAAAAGTGTTTCCATTAACATGCAAAATACTATATTTTACTCCTATAATTAAATGAATGCATCAAAGCATGTTTTTTATATGAAGCTAACAAAATTCTAACTAAATGTTTAAATCATGACCTAATTGACCATCAAGACTAGCCATTAACTTAGCATCTAAGACGTGAAAGATAGTTCCATTTCAGAACAGCTAATTAGAGGCCAAATTGCTTTGACATATCAACTATTAAGTCCCTATCAGCAACATTACTGTTAATAAAATAAGTTCATGTAAAAGATATAACGATTTTGCTACAGTCATTTTACTTTCTTTGAGTTTTGTGTTATATATTACCTTATCTCTTCACTACCTAGATGTTAATGTGAAGGAAGGGAAAGACAATCTACTCAGAACTTATCTCTATTTTGTAATAAGATTAGGCACATATATAGAAAACAGAAATCATCTAAAAGTGCTTTGCATCTCGATATGGAGGTAAAATTGAACCAATATCCCTGGTTACTTTGTGGAAATCCAAAGCCCTCCCTGCACATTATGGATATTCACCAGAGGCTTGCATTCTTATTGATGGTTTATTTCCAGAATAGACCAGCATTCTTTAACCTCATTCTCATGATCCAAATATCTTCACCTTGCTTGCTTTCTTGGTTTCTCTTGTTTTTATTTAAAAAACAAAACAAAACAAACAAACAAAAACAAAAAAAAAAAAACAAAAATAACATGCCCTGAAAGTATTTTCAATGCAGTAGACATTTTTTTTTTCTTAGATGGAGAGTAATCTGAAGAGCACATCAAAGGTCAAATAACTGCAAACTAAACATTAAGCTATCATGTTTTTAAAGTCCTTTTGGGCACTGGACCATGTTGAATTTCTGCACAGTCCAGCCCCCCCTGAAGCTTGATTTTCACACTCTCTTCTTTTCTCTTCACAGTCCCCTCTTCTCTGCTATCCTTACTCCATCCAGCCTTCTACCTGCTGTAGCAAAACAACTAACACAAACATCAAGAACTGCTTCTCCCAGGCAGAGCAGGAGAGGGAGGACCTATTTATTTTGGCTTAGACCCTTGCCACCATTTTCATTAGTTGAGCATCCCTCTCAAATAAAGGAAATATGGTGCTAGATTTTAGAAGTATGAATAAATTGACATTTTATGTTAATAGTCTGAGAGACTAATATTCTAGAAGGGATGTATACAAATATGTAAGTGAATGTGTGTGTATTTTTTTTAAGGAACCTGGATGTGCTGTAGGTTTTATCAAGAGTTGTGTTTGCTTTCATAAAACAATGTTTTTTAGCATGAAAATAAATACTATAGTTGAGTATGAAAATGTTGAATGATAGAAGGGCCTGAAGTACACTAACTACAGGAGAAGTAAGAAGCCGAGCATGAAATCTAAGATGGAGATAACTTTGAAGCTTTCTCTGTACTAGTACTAATAGCTGTTCTGTTAAAATCTGTCATTTTCCCCAGTTTCTGTGAACCTAGGACTGAGAAAGTTCATTCCAGGAATTTGTTTCACTACACTTTCTAGGCTTCCCATAGAGCTTTTATTTTTATACTCTGTGAATCTTTAGGGCATATCTGTTCATGAAAATGAAAGAACAATCTTTATCACAAAACAAGATGATTATTTTTCTGCAGTTGTCACTGTTTATTTATTTGCATGCTGTTAAGTTTTCCATACAAGAGTGAAACGTCATACATCAGCATTAGAATCAATGTGAAGCTACAATTTCAAGAGGTTTCAATTTGCCAATAAAAATGATTTATATAGCATTTTAGTACCAGTGAAACATAAGTGAGTATATGCTATTCAACATGTACATTTATTTATCTGCAACACTTAAAAGAATGTGTACTAATTTCATGATATTGCATACATTTATATAACTTCCTAAGGGAAAAATATTCTTCCCATGATGCCACTTAGGAGAAAAGTTGCATCTATGTGGATGATTGATTTACGGATATTGATTTCCACTGATTCATGGGCAAAAATAAAAAACGTCCTCAGGACATCATAATTAAAAAAAAGAAAAAAAAGGAACTTTATAGCTATGATGTGTCTGAGTGAGTTTAAATTTTTATTTGCATTTCTGAGATTTATAAAAGATGTGGGGAAATGTCACTTTTCAAGAGAGAATTCGCTATTCACTCACTATTCATCAGGGGAAAGAGTAAAATGTGTTGGTATTTCAGCAAAGGGGTGAAATACTTTTCTAATATTCTATTTTCAGAGAGGAAAATTCAAAAAACTAGAAGATATCTTCCATTTTTAGAAGACTTACTTATCATTTTGGTGACATCATATGTAGTAACCCTCCCATTTCTGGTTCATCAGTCTTTTTGTCATATTTAAAATCATGTTTAAAATCTTTGCCAAGGCATTGGGTATAAGAAAATCTCAAAATAATATTAAAACATGATGTCAATGTCATTGTTTTTTGTTTTTTCCAATCTGCCAGCTTTTTAGTTTATATATATCTGGTTTATTGTCAACAGCAAAGCCCTTTCACTCATCCAGCAATTGTTTATTAAGCATGCGCTTCTGTCAGGCACTTTCAGCCCCTAGGGATACGGTGGCCAGTGACAGACAATGACTTTTATAAAAGGAGCTGCAGTACAGGAGGTTAAAACTAATTATTAAAAAAAAAATGTATAAATAGTGAGATTTCAGGTGCAACGAGTTTTGATAAAAGTAAAACTGGATAATATGATTCAAAAGAAAGGTAAATGGTCAGTTAGGCTGCTAATTTAGCATGGCTAGATAAGAAATCACTCTAAAAGGTAACATTTAAGCTCATACCTGAAAACTGAAAAATCTCAAGGATAGGACAATAGTTTTGGAAAAGAGCATTCCAAAACAGGATTGTGCAAGTGTGTTGAAGATTGAATGGGCTTTTCTCTTGAAAAAGAGAAGGAAGACCACTGAATGTGGAGTCTAGTGAGTGAGGCTGAGCATGGTGGTTGATGCAGGTAATGGGCAACAGATGACTCAGAACCTTGTCCAGAAAATAAAAGAGTTCAGGTTTTATTTTAAGCACAGGGAGAAGATAATATGAGTTTAAAGCAGGTGAATGACAGGCTCTCTGTAGTAGTGTTGATGAATCAACTCTGGCACATTCAGAGATGGATTTCAAAAGCACCCCCTCCCTATGTGGAGTGTACAGTGAAGCCCAGACAGGAGATGGCAGTTTTGGCTAAAGTAGTAGGAAGGAAGAGATAGAAGCAAAGTGGATGCCCAAGGTCTATTTTAGAGTCAGAGCCAACAGGACATGCCAATAGATGGAGTTTATCTGTGAGAAGGGAGAATGACTCCTAGGTTTTTGGCCCCACCACTGGGTAGATAATGATGCTGTGAAGAAAACTGGTATATGGAAATAGGATATGGACAGGTTTCCACAGGGAGAAGTGGGAAGAATTACCAAGTGTTCTACTTGATATCAAAGTCAAGATGCCACTCTCCACTTTCTAAATACTTGGGCCTGAATGGTGTGCATCAAAACTCATGTATGTCAAATGAGCTTCCAAAATGTCAAAGGATTCAACTAGAAAAGAAAGCTTTGAGAAAACATATTAAACAGAATTTTGTTTAGGGTATTACTGTATGCAGTATGTTTAAGTGTATGTCTGTGAAGAATATATATATATATATATATATATATATATATATATATATATCCCTCTTCATGGATCAGAGCCTTGTCATTGTGAAAAGGCTCATATAACTCAGTGAATGAGTCATGCTGTGCAGGTCCACCCAATACAGATAGATCATAGTGAAGAATTCTGACAAAACATGGACCACTGGAGGAAGAAATGGCAACCAACTTCACTATTTATGCCTAGAGAACCCCACGGTCAATATGGAAAGAAAAACAGATATGACACCAGAAGATGAGCTCCTCAGATCAGAAAGTGTCCAATATGCTACTGGGGAAGAGCAGAAGGCAATTACTAATAGCTCCAGAAAGAATGAAACAGATGCTCCAAAGCAGAAATGACACTCAGATGTGAATGTGTCTGGTGGTGAAAGTCTGAAAGAACATTATTGCATTGGAACTTGGAATGTTAGGTCCATAAGTCAAGGTAAATTGGACTTGGTCAAGCAGGAGATGTCAAGATTGAACACTGACATCATGGAAAGCAGTGAACTAAAATGGATTTAATTCAGATGATCAAAATCCTTTAAGTTAGGCTTCAGCAGTACGTGAACCAAGAACTTCCAGGTATACAGTCTGGGTTTCAAAGAGGCAGAGGAAACAAAGATCATATTGCTAACTATCATTGGATCGTACAGAAAGTAAGGGAGTTCCAGAAAAAGATCTACTTCTTCATTGACTATGCTAAAGCCTTTGACTGTGTGGATCACAACAAACTGGAAAATCCTTAGATAGGAATATCGGGCCACCTTACCTGTCTCCTGAGAAACCTGTATGTGGGTCAAGAAGCAACAGTTAGAATCAGATATGGAATAATCATCTAGTTCTGTATTGGGAAAAGAGTATGACAAGGCTGTATATTGTCATCCTGCTTAATTAACTTCTACACAGAGTATATCATGTGAAATTCTGAGCTTGATGAATCACAAACTGGTATCAAGATTGCCAGGAGAAATATCAGCAACCTCAAATATGCATATGATATTACTCTAATGGCAGAAAGTGAAGAGTAACTAAAATATTCCTTGATGAAGTTAAAATGGGAGAATGAAAAAAAAAAACCAAAAAACAAAAAACACCGTCTTGAAACTCAAAATGAAAAAAATTAAGATCAGGGCATCTGGTCCCATCACTTCATGGCAAATAGATGGGAAAACAATTGAAATAGTGACAGACTTTATTTTCTTGGGCTCCAAAATCATTGCAGATAGTGACTGAAGCCATGAAATTAAAGGATGATTGCCCTTTGGAAGAAAAGCTATGACAAACCTAGACTGTGTATTAAGAAGCAGAGACATCACTTAGCTGACGAAGTTCCCTATAGTCAAATCTATGGTTTTTCCAGCGGTCATGTATGGATGTGAGAGCTGGACCATTAAGAAGGTAAAGCATTGAAGAATTGATGCTTTTGAACTGTGGTGTTGGAGAAGACTCTTGAGAGTCTCTTGGACAGCAAGAAGATCAAACCAGTCAATTCTAAAGAAAATCAACCCTGAATATTAATTGAAAGGACTATTGTTGAAGCTGAAGCTGCAATAAATTGGCCACCTGATATGAAGAGCCAACTCACTGGAAAAGACCCTGATATTTGGAAAGATTGAAGGCATAAGGAGAAGGAAGTAGCACAGAATGAGATGGTTGGATGGCATTACCAACTCAATGGGCATGAGTTTGAGTAAATTCTGGGAGATAGTAAAGGACAGAAAATCCTGTCCTGCTGCAGTTCATCAGGTTGCAAAGAGTCAGGCACAACTTGGTGACTGAACAACAACAAGAATAACAATATATATAATTCAGATATCTATAAATACACACACACCAAATTTTAATATAAATAAGTTTATGCTCTGATAGTTGTTTTATTTCCTCTCATCTGGTATGGTTCTATGAGTCTCTGTAACTCAGTTTCATAGCTCTTCTTCTATTAATGTAAGGGAGACAGCTTTGCTCTGACCACTCATGCATTTAGTATAGCTACTTTACTGAGATCTATTTGTGTCTAAACCTAGGAGCTCTTTAAATGTTTAATGATGTGTAAAACATAGTAGCCTACATGCTGGGCTCATAAAAAATTTATCAGGAATAATGATGTTATCAGTGACAATAGATTTATATTTTATTGTGTTTGAATAAACCGCCCCCCCCCCCCCTTTTTTGGCCTTGTGCAGCTTGCAGGATCTTAGTTCCCTGACCAAGGATTGAACCAGGGCCTTTGGCAGTGAGAGCATGAGTTTAGAGTCCTGATGACTGGTTAGCCAGGGAATGCCTTCTTTTTCCCTTTTAGATATGTTATATGCTAACTAGTCTTCACCTAATTCATACAGTCCCCGAACTGCACAGTCCATGACTTTTGGACTGAGGTCATGTTGCATTTCTAAAGGTGAAGAAGAGATGTGATGAAGCAGTAGCAGAAGTGAGGCAGTAACAGTGCAGAATTTAGATAAAGTAGAAGTTAAAGTGGCCTAAAATCAAAAAGATATTTTAAATTATGGCCTAAAGATGAAGATGTTTTAAGTCTTCTTTTTCAACTCTGCAATCCAAGAGTAGCTTGCAGCCAGTTTTATTAATAGACCATTTATTTGAATTCACATAATTACTTACTATGACATGCAGAGCTGAATGTTATACCATTCACTGTGAATTTAGAAGCCAGGTTGTGTGGTCAAGGTTAAAATGCACATAAGTGCCACCCAGGAAAGATATCAGTGCATGATTCAATGTTGTTGAGAACAGAGAACACACTCAACAGGCTCAGGCAGTACAGCCTCTTACAGCAACAAAGGAGATTGTGCATGGAATCTAGTTCCTTGCCATGTGCTGATCCCTCTGCCATCAGATCTGCTCCATAACCAGGCAAGGAACCTAGCTGCAGAGCCCCCACTTCACTGTTGGGGCCACAGTAAAATGATCCCAACCTCATCCTTATAAGGTCTAAAGTATAGAAAGCTGGGGGTGTGCCTGAGGACTGACTGTGGCGTTTAACAAACAGAATGAAAACAGACAGTTGCCCATTGCTATCAGGTGTCCATGGGGTATTGATTCTAGGACCCCTCTGATACAATGGATGCATAAGTCCCTTATTAGAATGTCATGATATTTACATATAACCTACACATGTCTTCTGGTACACATCAAATCATTTCTTGGTTATTTACAACGTCTGTGCTGTGCTCTGCTTGGTCGCTTAGTTGTGTCCGACTCTTTGCGACCCCATGTACTATAACTCACCAGGTTCCTCTGTCCATGGGGATTCTCCAGGCAAGAATACTAGGGTGGATTGGCCTCCTCCAGGGGATCTTCCCAACCCCGGGATCAAACCCAGGTCTCCTGCACTGAAGGTGTATTTGTTACTGTCTGAGTCACCAAGGAAGCCACATAATGTCTAATACAACATAAATGCTATGTAACAATTATAAATACCATGCAAATATTATGTAAATAGTTGCCAGTGCTGCAAATTCAAGTTTTGAGTTTTTTATGAAACTTTCCAGAATTTTTATTTTGAAATTTTTTGATCAGAGGTTGGTTGAATCCTTTAATGAAGACCGACTGTATATAATAAGCTTAAAACAAGGAAAGATATTTCCAAAGGATGCATAAGCCCAAGCAGACTGTGAGTATTCTTTATGTCTTAGTAAGGAAATGTTCTTGGCTCAAGGTCCATTCTTAGGTTGTCCAGCAGGGGTTAAGACATAGCAGGCATGAGGAATGACAATTATTTTTAGACAAGAAACTTAATACTTATAATATTATAATTGTTAATTTCTGTTCCTCTCTTATATAGGAAAATATGGTGTTCATTAGCTGTGTCTGACAGGTGTACTCTGGTGAAATTAAAAGAGATTTGCCTCTGGTTCACCTCCTCCCCATCTGAGTTTTGCTTCACCCTTTCAGTTACTTGCTATCAAATATTTACCTAAATTCTATAAAGTACTGTTTCATAATATTTACACAGAAATAATGCCTGCTTCAAGAGATTTGTAGGATTAAATTAAATCAAACCTATACTAAAATATCAGTCATACAGCAAGTGCACCGTGTCCTCTAATACAATGTCAAAAGTCAGCTATTTTAAATTCCTGTACATAGGGAAGAAGAGGTTCAAGAAATATGAATTCTTAGTAGCTTATTTATTTACACAATTTTTTTTTTTCTAAATCAAAAGATTACCAGGTACCAAGAAAGTGAACATATTACTGGTTTTAACAAGATGTAAGTTAGTCAATAAAGCATGTTTTTCTTACTCTTACAATAGAGATGTTTTATTTTTACTCTTTTGATAGTTCTGGTTGTGATCAAAGGTAAATCTTTCTAAGCGATGTTTCAAATTCACCACACAAGAGAAACTAAGTGGGAATTTTTCCCACGTAGCTTTTTAAGGATTCCTTCAGACCCCACTCCTCAAGTTCTCAGAACTCTGTGATTGTTAGCTTTTTCACTGAAGCGCAAATTAAGAACTGGCAGCCACTACCAGGTAATCATATCTCACTTCATTGATAAAGTCTTGCATTCAGCTTAGAGAATCTTAGTTCCTTTAATTACAACTGAAAACAATCCTAGGAACAACTTATAAAATAAGCCATTTGAACTTTTGCCCTAAGGAATCTTGAGAACCAAATTTCAGCTTCTAGCTGACTGCATCCGGAGTGGTCTGAAGGGAATCCAGCGTTTTCCAGATGAAGCCCATACTTCGCATCACTGAGTTCCTTTGCTGTTAGCGCCTTGCCCTCTCTGCTTGAGGCGCTGACTCTGGCAATTGCTCCAGAGGAACCGACTGTGTATAGGGCACTTTCTGAAAGTTTCAGGGAGGGAAGAAAAGCTTTTATTCCTGTCTGTGCCAAAGAGGGCTTTGGGGGTATTTTCTTCCTCAGAAACTCTTTAACTCTCCCCTTGTGAAACATCTTTCTGTGTGCTTTGCTGAGAATGGAATCTCACCAGAGGCCCTCTTAAATGACTTCAGAAAGTGTTGAGAGGACTCCAGTGTAGTATTGCTTCCTCTCCACTCCCCACAGGGCAGCTGCAGGACTTGACTTTCAACCTCTTTTTTGACTATGCTAAAATTTTCATGTCATAAAATGCTTTTGTAAAAGTACAATTTGTGTAATAGTATGTAAAATTATTTCCAAAAGCAGAGTCTTTTTACTTAAACAGACTTCCATGTAAAAAAGGTGCTATTTACTAATAATACTGAAAGACATTATAGCATAGCTCTTATTATCATTAACTTCCATTTTTTGTTCATAATGTAATCATACTTCTGATGTTTGTACACAATTCTAGCTGAGTTTGGATTGGTACTCCTCATATATCTTTATATATGCATGTGTGCTAAATGGTTTCAGTCATGTCTGACTCTGTGCAATCCTATGGGCTGTGCTGCAGCTCTCCAGGCTCCTCTGTCCATGGGACTTCCCAGCAAGAACACTAGAGTGGGTTGCCATGCCCTACTCCAGGAGATCTTCCCAACCCAGAGATTGAACCCTCATCTCCTGCAGCTCCTACTTTGCAGGCAGATTCTTTACCACTGAGCCAGTGGGGAAGACCTGTCTTTATATATATGACAGTGCTTTTCTTAGCAAATCTGCAGATGTCACTCGGTCATGTGCTTTACTTCAAGTCTTTTGTTGTTGTTGTTCAGCCATTCAGTGTTGTCCGACTCTTTGTGACCCCATGGACTGCAGTACACCAGACTTCCCTGTCCTTCATATCTCCCAGAGTTTGCTGATATTTGTGTCCATTGAATCGATGATGCCATCCAACCATCTCATCCTCTGTTGCCCGCTTCTCCTCCTGCACTTAATCTTTCCCATCATCAGGGTCTTTTCTAAGGAGTTGGCTCTTTGCATTAGGTGGCCAACATATTGGAACTTCAGCATCAATCCTTCCAATGAATATTCAGGACTGATTTCCTTTAGAATTGACTGGTATGATCTCCTTACTGTCAAGGGACTCTCAAGAATCTTCTCAGGAACCACAGTTCAAAAGCATCAGTTCTTCTGTGTTCAGACTTCTTTATGGTTCAGCTCTCACATCTGTACATTGCTATTGGAAGAATCATAGCTTCGATTATATAGACCTTTGTTGACAAAATTATGTCTCTGCTTTTTAACACACTGTCAGCTATTCAGGTTTGTTATAACTTTTCTTCCAAGAAGAGAGTGGTTTTTAATTTCATGTCTGCAGTCAGCATTCTCAGTGATTTTGGTTACCCCAGAAAATAAAATCTGTTTCCATTGTTTCCCTATCTTTTGCCATGAATTGATTGGACCAGATGCCATGACCTTAGTTTTTTGAATGTTGAGTTTTAAGCCTGCATTTTCACTCTCCTCTTTTACCTTCATCAAGAAGTTCACTTTTTCCTCTTCGCTTTGGGGATTTTTTTTTTTTTTGGCTTTATATTTTCCCTTTGTTTTAAAAAAGTTATCAGATTTATTAAGGAACTCTATTATAACTAGTGTAGAGGAAAATAATGGTTCCTGTACAGTACAAGGAAAATAAAAAAAGTAATTTTGTAATCATGTACATGGTGATTTCTATCTTTATGAGCACATGAAAAGTATATGTTTTTATTAAGTTTTTTAATTTTCTGTGAAAGGAATATTCTTAATAATAAAACAGTCCTAAAATATGAATCTATAGAATAGGGTACAGTATTATATTTTAAAGTCTTGATTATTGCATTGTTTTCTAGTAATATGTCTGTATATGTGAAGAATTTACTGTTCCACAATTTTGGGTTAACCAAGGAAATTCTTCTAAACATCCTACAAAATCTTTCTGATAAACAATTATCAGCTTCCATTACAGTGTAATTATATTGGTAAGAATTGTATAGTTTATATACAAACAGAAAACACATTCCTTTTCCTTGTCTGCTTGTAATGTTTTTCTCTTTATATTTTTCTCCATTGAACTTGAAAAGGTAGACTACTTTCTCAGCAGTATTTGGGTATCTCTTGTCCATAATCTTATTGATGGACTCCTTTGTAATTTGTAAAGGAAAATTAAAATTGACCTGTAATCTGTTAAAATAATGCTAAGCATTTGCATCAACCATTAGCTCTGATAACTCCTTTATCTTTGTGAAGAAGGAAAGGATTTTAAGTATTGATTTTAAATAACAAAACATAGCTGCCAATCTAGTTTTACATGTCACACAGGTTCCTGGGTTTTGATCTTCATGTTTACCTTTTTTGCTATTAGATAATATGCTTTTCTATTTCAGAAAGCATTGTAGAATATTTTTTTCCTGACCAAACAAGTATAGAATGAGTGTTTTTCAAACAGAGACTTCAGTAAAACAATGTAAAGCTACAATTTACGACTTTTTCCTCAGTTTTACTTTGAAATGTCCATGATTAAATAATGTACTTCAAGTAAGCATCATGAAAATAATTTACCACTATGTCTATATTAGCATATTACAATATCATTTACAACATATAGGCTATCGATTACTGATGAAAAGAGTAACTCTCACCCAGAATATTCCATCCACTTCCCTCTATTTCCCAACTCCTTTGCAATTAAGCAGAGTCATCTGATTTGTTCTGGCCACTGCAATGTGATGTATTGTTTCCAGATGAAGGAAAAGCTAATTCTCCAGTCTCCTTTTTTCAGCTGAGTTAACTAGAAGACCACATATTCCAGATGGAACAGCTACATTTGGATGGAATGAACTCTGAAGGTCATGTAAAATCAGCTAAAATATAAACTTTTAACTGTGTTATAACAGTAGATTTTCAGGATTAATTTGTTATCACATCATAACCTAGCCAAACCTGGATAATATAATTTTAGACAGATTCATTCCTAGAGATTTAATTCCATTACCTACACTGAGATGTAACCATGAAAACCCACTGCCACAGTTTCAGACATATTTTATTACAATTATGTTCTCTATGTTAAATTGGGGATTTCTTAATAATCCATTCAGCCCCTTATATGTAAAGGATGACAGTCACTGAAAAAAGTGAATGAAAAACTGGAAGAAAGTGAAATTATTCTTTAGCAGTAAAAATTGTGCTAGCTATGATTCATCTTGCCACGGAAGATTCAAGGTCAGAATATCTCTAGAGTTTCTGAAGACATTATAACACAGTTCCTCCAAGCAGACATTTTTCAACTTAAAAGTCCTACTTGATTTTTTAATGTACTTTCTTAGGTTCAGATGTCAAATATCTTCAAAGAACTTCAAAATATGATTTGTTTTTATTGAATTATATGTAATTTACATCTAATTATCTCAGTCTCGAGTTTTATATCAAAACCCACTTTGGAATCTATTAAGGACTATTTAGATTTGTGTTTTAATAGAAATTTGCATATGATGTATATAAAGCTTTTGATCCTACCACGTTAATGTTTAAGTACCAGTGAAGAAGATTGAATTCCTGCTATTTTTTGAATGTGACAATTATTCTATATATGAAAATAAAAACTACTTATTTCTTCTCTTTGAAAATAATCCACTGAAAAGTAAATCACCTTTTACACACTGATAAATAGAGTTTATATTTTAATATTTTTAGGTTGTGAGCATTTTTTAAGTCTACAGTTATGGTGACCAATAAAGGTACTGTTATGCCCAAGTTTCAAAGTCTCCCAATGACCACCAGGGAGCCAATATCCAATGCAAAAGAGAGTTTTTATCATCAAGCTCGAGCTGGGGCTCCCACCAATACTGACGCAGCAGCTATAGGGAGGAGCCCTGAGCTCTGGGTTACATTGCTTATATAGGGTATTCTCACGTGAAAAATTTGAAAAACGGGTCTCCGGGTCTGATTGGTCACCTTCTGGTGAAGGGTTAGGTGTTGAGTTCTGATTGGTTCTCATTTCCCGGGCTGGCCAAGGGTTCTGATTGGTTTGCAGGTGGTGGGGTGAGGTCAGGGGATTTCCAAAGGCTCTTGGATTTCCAAAGGCTCTTTTCCCGGAACCTTACAAAATGGAGTAGCTTAGATTCTTCATTCCCCCCTTCTCTAGGATCCAGGACAGACCCAATCATGGGTCTGGGGTCAGCTCTATATTGGCTCCCACTAAGGGGACCGTTGGCAAGGCCGTATATTGGGATCTGCACACCATGAGCTGCACCACGTTGATGCTGCTTTTAATGAAGGCCACTAGTTAGTTTAGTAAGCATGGCCTGAGGGTGAGTAGCAGTAACAGAATAATCAGGGGCCCCACCAAGGAAGATATGAGAGTTGTGAACCAGGGGGATGAGTTGAACCAGGATTCAAACCAATTTTGAGACATTTCTCTTTCTCTTTTTCTCTGACTCAGCCCTTCTCTTATCTTGGCCAGAGACTCCCTAACTACCCCCGAGTGATTCACATAAAAACATTCTTCCCCTAACGCAGCACATAGGCCCCCTGAGAGACTTCATACTCAAGATACTTCTTGGGAATTGGGGCAGAGGTCTCTTTCTTCTGTAACTTCTTCCTGCTGTGCATGAACGTAGGCCTGCCTAATAGAGCAGAAGTCTCTCTCTCTACCTGATCTAAGCTGGGGTGTTCCACACCTGAAACCAACTTCTACCCTCGTAGTAACAGCAATTTAGTTGGCCCCTCTCCGAGATGAAATAGACAAGGGCCAAACAGGAGACCCCTAACAGATGGTCATCTCTGGTTCTGGAAACAGAAGGCAACATTTGGGGTGAGGGTTGCAGGGTTTGTGACCGCTTCTGATTGGTTGGTGGTGAGGCAACAGAGCTGTGCTCCAGGAATCTTGTGTTCAGTCTGAAGTTACCATCTTCCACCTGGGTGGGGGCTCAAAGACATTGTTATGCATATTTCTTTGAGTAGGAACCAGGACTCTGTCTGGAGGCTGTACCAGCCTTTGATTGTTTCTGTTTTTGTATCCCCTCCCTTCCCTGATTAGCAATTGTTTGAAACTATGCTTTGGAATTCAGGGAAGGTCAAGGAGGCTGAACAAAGTCTATATCCTACAGACAAGAAATGGAGAACACAGAACAGGTCTGTACTCCAGATCCCCACAGAGTCCCGCTCAGTTTTAATTTTACAGAACTAGGCAACTATGATTGTGATAACTTCCTGTCAAAATGGGGCATAGGACTGCCCCAACTTGGAGTATAGACACTAACTTGGAAGTATTTCTGAGTTCCAAGTTCTAGATCTGAGTCTTGTATGATTAAAATCCTAATCCCTTGGTCTGCCATTTTGGTGTAACAGACCCAATTAGAAGTAGCTGGAGGAGTGATAACTGGAATTTAATAGACAAAATCAATCTCATTTCTTTTTAGAAGAATAGGCCTGAAACCCAGTCTGGATCTGGCACTTCAGGGAGAATTGTAGCCATGTAGCCAGTTGCCTAGTTTTATAAAAAGTAAGGTTACTAGCTTCCAGCAGACATTGTTTTGAAAATGGTGGCATCCAAGCCTGACACGACTCAGAAAACTCAAGTGTTTAGCAATACAAGGTTTAATCTGAAAGTACACCCATAGCATCACCTAGTTATTTCCCAGGATATCTGAACCATAGCTACTCTATTTTGACTTTTAATTGTAAACTTTTCCTTAATAGCCAAAGCAGATTTCATAGTTAATGACATCAGTGTTTCTCTAGGTATGAGAAGATGCAAGAATTGGGACTCATAAAATCTCCTGAAAAGATCTAACTATCTGAAGGCCTGTTCTGCCAGGTTTTCCCAGAGCACAGAGTGCCTTATTCCAGATTTTCACCCTGAACTCCTTTCAGGGGTGTTCAAAGTCAGCAGTTGCAGCGGCCATGATTTAATCTTCGTAGATGTAGATGGCGAGTGTCAGTCTTCAGTTGGAAGAGCCCCTTTTTGCTCATAAACTTGACCATGATTATGAGGGGGGCACTTCATGACCATTTTATCCCATGGTGCTGAGAATGTCCATTCTTAGGTTTGGTAAAGATTCTGTTGACAGGCCACTCAATGTGCTGTTACTGGACTAGGCCATAAAACAGTATCCAAAATTCTCTGGACCACCTGTCTTAGTAGCTTTTTGGTCCAGGAAAATATTCCCTCTTGTTGCTTCTTGCCATATCTAGAGTTACACTGTTACCATCATCGATCTCATATGGGACTATATATTATTCTATTAGAGGCCTCACACACATATTTGACAGTGTAAGAAACAGTAATTTTGTAAAACAGGTGAAATACAAATAACATAGCCAGCAGTATTAGTAAAGCCACAAGTAAGACTTATGTTAAGAACTTCCATTAGATGTAGCCCAGTATATCCTCAGGTCATCTGACTTAGTCTGCCCTGTAGAATCTTTATCTTCCAGGGTAATTATATATTGGCACCATCTATAAGGCACATAGCCCAGTTTTCTACTGTTACTGGACTGATTATCTTTAGTATGATTTAATTTTTTAAGTAAATTTTCTCAGGGCCAACCAGTTAGTCTGGTAGTAGAGAAATTTACCAAGGTAACCCAGAACTAGACACAGGTAATTGGCCACAAACCCAACAATTGGATTGATTTTTAAAACTAGCATAGGATCAGGCCTATGATAGAAAATCATTTGACTTATATGCAAATGTCTAAGAAGTTAAGAAAACATAAATGATCATGCAAATCAGGTCCAGCATCTTGGGGAAGCTGTCTACCTCTGATGTCGTCGTCTTCTCATCCTGGTCTAGTGTAGTTTCTCCTGATAAAAAAGTCCTTCCATCCATGTTGGAGACAGTCCCTTAAATTATGTCTTTTTCCAGTCCTGGTTGCAGGTCATGAGGCATCTGATCTTCATCCAAAGACAGATTACTGAGATAAGCTTCAGAAACAAACTTAGGGTGTTCTTCAAGAATTCAATTAAAATTTACATTAACATCACTTAACAGCAAAGAACTATCTAAGATATGAGTCTTACTAGGTGCAGACCTCCATTAACAAACTTGTATTTAACATTTTGAATTATCTTTTTCTCCTTAAAGTTACCCTTATTTTTATTAAATATAACCAAATTAAGGCTAGTTTGTTTGCAAAATAGGTCTGTTCTCACTGATTTTGGTCTGATGATTTTTATAACCATAATTGATTATAAGATTTTATTTTGCTGAAACATTTACAGAGTCTCAGACTGAACTTTTAAAATAAAACAGGGCTGGGAAACTCACACCAAAGGCTTATCACAGGTTTTGCCTAACAAATCTAGATGAATTTTTCCCTTTTTAAGGTCTCAAAAATTTCTTGAGATTTTTGTACCCATGAGATAACCTTCCTAACTCATTTGATAAACTTACTGGAAACCTCCAGAAGAACTTCCAATTTTTGGAGGAGTCAGATAAAAAATATAATTGTTTTGTTTATGACATTTAATTTTACCAAAGTATTGTCATAATTAGTTTGAGAGGAAGATTTTCCCTACTCCCTGAAAACATAAGATTCAACCCCATAATTTTTCAGATAGAAACCATAAAAGTTATAAGCATATTTGCTTGTTCATTCAGTCCTTTTGTTAACTTTTGTGAAGTCATCAGGTTTTCCATTAAAATACTAGGACATATCAATGTTAAAAACTCCATATAATTTCTAGGATATCTGTATTAGTTATTTTACCATACATTATAACATGAGCAGATTTATTACTCATTTGATAACCTTTTCCATGTAATTTAACCAACCAAATAAGCACAGTTTAATATCTCTCTTTGGGATGTTCCAAGGGCCCTCTGAAGCACCCCAAAGTTAGCTAGAGATCAAAAGAACTTCAAAAGAGTTCTATTTAGGAAGTGTTTTGTTTTGTTTTGTTTTGTTTTTCACTTGAGGTAATGTCCTTTTTGACAAACTTGTAACAGATATAATATTTAACTTACATTAAACCTAGGTACAATGAAAATATTCTACTTAACGTTAATTACTCTAAGACATGTCTATATTAGATAGGTCAACAAACAAACATTAATATCAGGTATTTAACATTGAATATTTCCCAGTTCACATAAACCTGGAATTCATTGTTTAATTTAAAATTACTTGATTTGTAAGCGCTCACATTTTTTAAGCCAAATAAATAGAGCTCATATGCAAATTAACCTCAAAAATATTACCTAGTGACAAAGACATACCAAGACATATTTAGACAGACACAGTGCAAGATCTAGCTTTAAGTCTTTCTTTTTCCTTTTTCCTCAGTGTCAGGAGTTAGAGATGGTCTAGATAAGTGTTCCTGAGAGCCCTGGTCTCAAGGCACAGGGAAGGAAAATCAAGTTCTAACAAAATGGCGGCAGGTCTAAACTAAATGGTGGCCGGACAAAGCAAAATGGCCATCAAAAATCACAACACAGAACACAGTTAAAACACACACATATAAACCTGGCAGTCCTCATAAAAGTGAAAGTGAAGTCGCTCAGTCATATCCGACTGTTTGCGACCCGTGGACAGTAGCCCACCAACCCTCTCTGTCCATGGGATTCTCTAGGCAAGAATACTGGAGTGGTTTGCCATTTCCTTCTCCAGGAGATCTTCCTGACCCAGGGATCGAACCCAAGTCTCCCATATTGCAGGCAGACACTTTAACCTTGGCTCCACCAGGGAAGCCCTTAAATACAAAAATACAGTCTCTCAGAAAACCTCCTATAGAGACATAGAACTTCAGATCTAAGTACTAACATCAAAGATTTCAAGGGAAGCCAGGTTGAAAAAGAAGGGAGAGGAGGTGGGAGAGGGGGCAAAAGGGGTGGCCTTACAGACGTCTCCTGCCACCTACAGATACCCAGGTGTTACGGGACTTTTCCCTGGGCCTCCAGAGAAGGGAGGACTGGAACTCAGCCCTACCAGAAATCAGAACCAGAATTCGAGTTCTCTGCCAAGAGGAGGTGATCAGTCTCCAATCCTGAGCTCAGGCTGAGGACCCTTCGACCAGACTCCTGCGTCCAGGACTGGGGGACTAGAAAAACAGGGAAGAATAGGAAGGGTTAAGGACAGGAGACAGAGAGAGAAGGGGAGAGAGATCAATAAAGTCTCTTGTTCCTTACTGGTCGGGGCACTCTGGCCAGTTGCCCACATCAGGAGGAGACCAGGGACAAAAGGGTCCCAGTTGCTGCCGCTGGGTCTGGTCCATTGGCAGGCAAGCTGGCCTCTGAGTACCCTGAGTGGTTAGGATGTCAGTCTCGGGGAAGAAGAGTCCCCGCCAGAGTTGCCATTTGTTGCAGGAAGAGGGACCTTTTCCAGGGCCCGAAACTGGGCTCTTGTCTAACACTTGGAAATGAACTGTCCAAGGAGACACATGTGCTGACAAAGGGAACTTGGTCAGGGTATCCGATCCGAGGTCAGAAGATGATATCTTGGACTTGGTGTACAGTTTCCAAGTCAGAGGTGCCTTCTGAGGGCCAGCCTACATGGAAGGTCGGCCATTCTGCGCTGCAAAAAGTGATTAACTTATTCCTTTTAATTTCTACACTGAGGTCACGAGCATGCATCTTGACCTCCTTAAAATTATCAGTAACCAAGGATAGAGGTGTGGGGCTAGAATGGCGTTGCCCCATCATCCCAGGATCAGTCAGATGTTGGTAAATTAACACAGACAATATGAACAGCCACACAGACAGACAGAGAGACAGGAGAAATACACCTCCGGGAGTCCGGAGGTAAAACCGAACGACGACGGCCTCCGGCCGTTCAGCGGGAGCGACCCGCTATTATCTACAGAGAACAGGGGCACTCCATCCCCCCCCACCGGGGTCGGGGACATCTCCCAAGACCCCCACAGGTGACTCTCCGGCTGGTCCACCTGAGTCGTATACCAGCCTCAGAAACCAGGCCCTGCCAGAAAGGAAAAGAAAGACAGAGAAAAGCTTACTGGCTGCAGATGACTCTCCGGATCGGTCTTTCCATGGAGCCGGTGGGAGATCCCGGATGAGCCCCCAAATGTTATGCCCAAGTCGTGAAGTCTCCCAATGACCACCAGGGAGCCGATATCTGATGCAAAAGCAAGAGAGTTTTTATTACCAAGCTCGAGCTGGGGCTCCCACCAATACTGACGCAGCAGCTATAGGGAGGAGCCCTGAGCTCTGGGTTACATTGCTTATATAGGGTATTCTCACGTGAAAAATTTGAAAAACGGGAGTCTCCGGGTCTGATTGGTCACCTTCTGGTGAAGGGTTAGGTGTTGAGTTCTGATTGGTTCTCATTTCCCGGGCTGGCCAAGGGTTCTGATTGGTTTGCAGGTGGTGGGGTGAGATCAGGGGATTTCCAAAGGCTCTTGGATTTCCAAAGGCTCTTTTCCTGGAACCTTACAAAATGGAGTAGCTTAGATTCTTCAGTACCAGAGCAGAGTCCTCTCCTCCACCTGAACCCAGTGAGGATTCAGAGCCTTAGCACCAGCAGAGGCCCCTTGTACCCATCTGCCTCTTCAGGGAGTCCAGATGAATTTGAGTGAGTCTCTCCTGGTTCTAAGATCTCCCATTATTGGTTGATGATCATACGTTTTATTTGGTGGAGGAAGAGGTTATCCTTGAAACTTGGTTTCAAGAAAATGTACCTAGGTTGTTCCATTTAGACATTGAGCAGGTTATCCTTGTGTTAAGGCACTCGGAGGACTCACTTTGAGTACTGAATGTTCACCCTCAGTTTAGAGACTGGGAAGATTTTACTCAGTAAACACTAAGTAAGGTAAGACTGAGTCATTAGGGGGAAAGACTGACCTCCTGTTTGTTCCTTGACTGGCTACCTTAATAGTGTTTGTTGAAATAAAATGGAAATCAGAGCTTCTGAGCTCTGAAGAAGGAACTCTCTCCTCTAGACTGGCAATGGCTTTCTCAGGTGACTGAGAAACTTGCAGAAGGTGGAGGCAAGACCTCAATGCAGCGCAGCTGTCCCTATATGTAATTAATAAATTGCACAACTGGGGACATGCATAAGAACTGAGCATTCAGTGATCTGAGCACCCATGGAAGACCTATACTCTTTTGGGAAAACCAAGACACATAAGAGGGGGCTAAAACAACTCTGGGACAAAACCAAAGTTAAGCTCCCAAGCAGTACAAATTGTCCCACCACAGGGTCCTCACTAGCAATTTTATCTTGACTAATGGATTTCAAAATAAAAGAAAAAGTAACAAATAGAGTGCCAATACCCCAGCTGGTTAATTGTACCTATAAAATTTACTAGTGGTTACTTAATTGGAAATTAAAGGAAATCTCACTCTAAAAAATCAGGGAGATTTTTCATACATATGCAGTCAAGCCACATTAAAGTTAAAAGCTGATTTAGTAAAAATGTCTTTTCAGACTTTAAACAAAGGCCTTCTTGAGGGAGACTTTCTTTGTGTCTTTGAGATGTAAATATTCTACCTGATCTTCCTAGGACATTCTGTCTTTGAGTGTTATGTTTGTCAAGTTTTTGGAAAACTTGACCTGGGCCATACTATTTTTTGAGAGTAAACCCTTTGGATTTAGTTTACATCCTCTCCCACTCAGAGCTTTCCAGGTGGTGCAGTGGTGAGGAATCTGCTTGCTAATACAGGAAACGTGAGAGTTCCTGGGTTGGAATTGAGTAGGAAATCCCTTGAGTAGGAAATGGCAACTTGCTCCAGTATTCTTGCCTGGAAAATTCTGTGGACAGAGGAGCCTGGCAGGCTATTTTCCATGGGGTCTCAAACAGTCAGAAATGACGGATTGACTAAGCCAGCAAGCACTTGAGTGGTAAATTATTTCTATTATTGCAGTTAGTTTTTTCCGGTGCTCACATCTTGTAGTCATGCTCTGGAGGAAACAAGCAATGTATACATATATTTGTAGTATATAACTTATATATGCATACAGACACATATAATACAAATTGAGGTCATCATTATCTATGATTTTTTTTAATTCCATGTTAAATTTTCTCTTGTTAATTAAATTGCTGCTGTAAGATTCAGTGAACAAATTTAGAATGGTTTTACATTGCATTCAAAGGTTAATATTGGCAGCCTATGGTCAGAATAAGAGTCTGAAACTAATTTTCTTCAACTCATAAATTGTTCTAGATGACAGAGGCTAAAGAAAGGAATAAATCATGAACTTTGCCTTCTAAGATTACCAGTTTAATGAACAACATCGATGTGCAAATGAAAAATTAAATATAAGTTGATTATTATACATGTTCTAAGAATTCAATAAATTGAGTACTTTAATATGCAAAGAGAATTAATTAAAAGAAATAATGCAAATCTGAAGTAGGCAAATAAAAATGGTAAGAAAAAAATGAAAATTATATTTGGCAGGTAATTTTTTTGTGTGACTTTGGCCAGCATTTGAATGACAAAAGAACAAAGAAGTCTGAAATTGATATCTAGGTTTCTAGCATAAATAACTTGATAATTCCATTAACTGTGTCAGAGAATCTATAAAAACAAATACAAAACACTTGAGAGAAACTGTCTTTTTGTACCTAAGAAATAACTTGCATCTCCAGTGCAAGTATATGGCCTAGCATAGAGTAGGTATAGGAGCATTTTTTTTTAAAGACACAAAAAACTGCTCTACATTGTGTATATTATCACTGTGTATTTCTAAGGCCATCACCTAATTTAAACCTGTTATTCACCATTAATTTGATAGTATACTGTTTGATTTTCTTTGATGTTTCTTATTAATCTTCAGTCACTCTTCCTTTTTGAAGGCCTTGATTTAATCTTCCACCTAAGCAATTTTTCTATAAGACAGCAAAAATGTTCAGCAGAATATTTATTTATCAAGTTTTACTCTTTTGATGTAAACTACTTGGATTTTAGCTATTAATTCATTTGACTTATGAAAAACATAGTGTATTTATGTATGTAGTTATCCATTTAGTATCTATATACTCAGTCTATAAAGTTTTGAAAGTGATTAAAAAGATTTTATTGCTTTCATGTCTCTGAAATTATGATTTTTAAAAAGCTACCTTCTCACAAAAGAAATAATTTCACTTTCAAATGCTGAAAATAGTCCTACTCTAAGCTTGCAACAGAAAATACATTATACATAGCAAATACATACATAGCAAAACTCAAGTTATAACTATAAATTTAATGTCTATAAAATAGGTGTATGGCTTTCTAAAAACTTAGTTTTAGGAGTTACTTCTAGATGGTGAGAAAAAGAAATAATTACTATTGATTAGCAATTGGCTCAGCTTCTCTAGAAGGTTATTAAGGTCCTAAAATACAGAACAGAGTGTTATAAACAATAATGTGTTCTCCCAAGTCTGTCTTGAACTGACCGTTTTTTTCCCTGAAATGTCCTTTTGACAT
Source organism: Ovis canadensis (assembly GCF_042477335.2). Classification (NCBI taxonomy): domain Eukaryota; kingdom Metazoa; phylum Chordata; class Mammalia; order Artiodactyla; family Bovidae; genus Ovis; species Ovis canadensis. The sequence continues at coordinate 54,065,668 of NC_091254.1, read as the reverse complement.
AGCTTCTGCGTCTCAGGAGCTTTGATATAAAGAGTGATTTAGAACCAAAGACCATTTCAGCATTTGAAAGAGAGAATGCTCAGAAACCCTCAAAGAAGCAATATAGACTCTAAGTAAATGGAATGGAATAATGATAGCACCTATCAATAATTACTCACTGTGTATAAAATTATTTTATGAAACAGATTAAATAATTCTCTAGATTTATATGAGCATATGGAAATATAAATGGTTCCAAAATGTGTAAAAGTGAGCATATTATCAAATTGCAGAGAAAATAAAAGGTCTATATTATGTATATATGTACTTTTTTATACAGAGAAGAAATTTGTTATTAGTAAGGGCTACTTTTTGATATCATGTTAAATTTCCAAATGATTAAACATTCACCTGTGTGTACCCCCTGGCATTCACCCAAATCTTGTTTCTGTTGAGGATTAGTTTTTGTTTGTTTTGATTTTTTTCCCCATACATACCATCTCAGCATAAGTAATCAAACTTCAGTTTGCCACAGGAGTGTTCTCTTTTTCTGGGCAATTTTTGCCCCTTTTGAAGTAGTATTGAAAGCCACTTGACAAATCAACTTTAAAGGCTATAATTGAATACATACAGTATAAATATTTGAATCATAGAATTACATCATGAAATGTAGAGAATTTCACATTAACTTCTGCATTTGAGAATTTCACTAAATTTAACTTATCCCAAAATTTAAGTTACTGGAGGAATAACCATTCATTCATTCAATGTTTAATTCACTCAGTAAATAGTGCATTCTAGCACTGTTTACAAAATTGGGGATACAAGGATACAAAAATAACATTCTGTTGTTATGTTGGTTTCTTCTCAGCCTTCTTCCTAATTAATTCAGTGATTTTGTTTTACAGCTGACAGCCTGTTGACCAGTATGGGTTCATCTTTCATTTTTTAGCTATTTCTGATTATTAAATCTGGTCCTATCATCAACATATTGATTATATTATTTATTTTCATATTTGTGATTTCCCTCAAAGATATAATCACTGTCATTATTTTTAATATTCCCATGTCTGGTGCACAATAAGTTCTCAGAATTTATTTATAGAACTGAACTGAACTGAACATAAGGATGATCAACTCAATAACACAAGGGAAATTTGGACAGTCATTAAGCCATGGCATGGGATTCAGCAAATTTGTCAGCTGATACCTAAGGGAAAATGATACCATACTAATTTTGTTCTCTTAATATGCACATCTGATCTGAGAGTGTCCTAAGTGCAGTTTATGTTGCCCAGAGAAAAAGGTTGCCCAACAATAGAGATTGGAGGTAGGAAATAAACCTTCAGGGAGGCAACTAGTGAACCTAGAAGACCATAGAAAAGAAACTCAGAGGGACACTGTCTGTGGAACTCATCACAGAATTAGACACCAAGGTAATATAGACTGAGATGAGGAAATAGTCCAGAACCTAGAAATCAATATCAGGAAATTTCAACCTAGATCAGACATTTGGAGTGACATAGATAATACTGAACTACACTGTATTGCCATGGACTGTGTAAGGTCAGAGATCAAGGCCAAGATGTGTTTCAAATCAGATTGGGATGGGAAGTGTTTAGGGCCAACCTACCATAATAACCAAGGCATCAATGGCCTCACTTTTGTCAGACAGAAGAGAATTGCAGACTGAAGAGAATGACATCAATAAGACAATCAGCATTAAAATTCATTGTATTCAGCCTGTTAATAAATGGGTTTATTTTCCATTTAGCATTCTGCAGTAGATGATAGAAAAATCTGCTACTTCTTAATAAGGATAGAATCCCTACATTTATTTCTTCACGTGCAAAACTGAATTAAGCAACTATAGATTATTTGACCCTTGAAGCTGCTCTCCTGTATTATATGATATATGTTTTGTTTCCCTTTTGAGGTGGAGAACTCTTCCATATTATTTGCAATGCAAAAAATGAAAAATATCCAATCTAAAAATGTACACCGATAGTCAGTCATAGTTCTGGAGATTAAATTAACAAACTTGATTTCTACTGGACACAGCTATACTAAGAACTGCATTCTTCTATATCAGTAGAGCATCACAGTTGATGTTTATACTCTCTGGTAAATAGAAAGTACATGGAAAATTTTTAAAAATTGGCTGTTACTGTGAGTGTGCCTGAAATTTTACATGGATTCTCAAACTCTTATAATTTCCTGTTACACCCTCCCTCCCAGTTTTCCTCTAAGTTGTCACTTTCTTTGTAATTCTTTCTAATGGAGAGGAAGCCAAGGAACAGCAAAAGGGCATGTAATTCCATGTGCATTTTTTTTTCTTTTGGGGGGGGGGGATGAACTGTTAGTGCTATGAATCATATGAAGGCTATGAATCATATTCTCTATCTCTTCTGCAGTGAGATGCATTGTGCTTCACGTCTGTCATTATAAAAAATAACCACCTAGTCTCCCTTTGGCAGAGAGGGCTTAAATTGGATATGACCCTTTGGGATCTTAGTTCCAAGGTTATTTTAGGGAGATTACACATCAAGTCAAGGAAAAGGCTCTCTTGTCTAACATAAAGGGAAGGTTTTGTTACTAGAAAAACTCTTCTCCCCTTAGAAAATTAGAAATTAAAAAAAAAAAAAATAACTGCAGAGTCACCCTGAGCTTGAAACCCCAGCTGACAAGCTTGTGAAAGTAGATTAGCCACATTTCTGAAAATGTCTTGAATTACTTTTGGTTTCCTTCAATTGAAAATAGTGTCAAGGGGCTAATCAAACAAGTTGCAGTAGAGAAATCAGGGATATTAATCTAGAGTATCATTTGTAATGCTGTAAACATTCAGCATACAATGTCTCTCTAGAGTGCTCCTGAATCACTTAAAAGGTAAAGAATGACTGTTCTTTGATAAAAATGCCAGGCCATTTAGTCAGCGTCATCCCTCTTCTCGCCAACAATTCTGTTAGTTAAGATGAGGTTTAGCTGCAACTGACATAAAACTCAAAATAGCTTGTGACTTTAGCAAAATAATAATATATTTTTCACTTATATAAAAACTCAGGGCTGATATGGGGCTTTGTGCCACCAGGAACAGGCTTCTATGTACTTGTTGCTTCACTGTGTATTGTGTCTAATGGAAGGTCCATGAGAGCACCTCCAAAACTCAGGCAGGAGTTTGGTGGAAGGGATGAAGGACAGGCCAACAAAATCCTATAGATACTTCTACTTACAATCTCTTGCTCAATATTTAGTCTAAAGTCAAGCTGGGAAATATACTGTGGTGGCTAAACAAAATGTATGTTTCTATGAACAAGGGCAAAAGAATGTTGAACAAAATCAGATCTCTGAACCTTACTCATTTTGGAAAAGTTTTATAAAATAATAATACTGATAGTTTTTAATATAAGAACACCAATAGGATTTTAAATTCTATTGCTAGGAATTTGATAAGCTTTTCAAGATATTCATTATGTGAATTTACCTCTTAAGCTTCATTCATTCAATGATTATTGTAAAATACAAAAACAAATTGACCAATGGTAAGCAGATAAGAATATAAATTATGTGTATAAATAACTCAAAATTAAAAGCCAAAATCTTTACTGAACTCATCCTTGTGCTTTACCCTCAAACTGATTTGAATTATAGATTATTTTTCAAACATGGTTGTTTTTGCTACTTATAAAAGGCAAATTTTACTTGTATTTATTTACTTTAAATGTGAAAATATTTTATTTAAAATGCTATCATATGAAAAATACTAGTGGCATGGTAATGTTTTATTTTAGAATTCCCTAATTTAGACCATATGTAATTTAAAAAAAAGAAATGAGCTCTTTAAATTTAAACATTTAAATGTAAGATCTTAATAAGAGAAATACATGTTTAATATTTAAATTCTATACCATATGTGGTAGAAAATCTGATGCAGTAACATGGACATATCTCCCAAGAATATGCAGTCTTTTTTTAAACTTTTTAATTTATATTGGATTATAGTTGATTAACAGTGTTATGTTAATTTCAGGTGTACTGCAAAATGATTCAGTTATACATATACATGCATCTATTATTTTTTCAATTCTTTTCTCATTTAGGTTGTTATGTGATACAGATCAGAGTTCCCTGTCCTATAAAGTAAGTCATTGTTGATTATTCATTTTAAATACAGCGGTGTGTAATGTCAATCCCAAACTCCCTAACTATCCCCCTCCCACTCTTCTCCTAGTAACTATAAATCTGTTCTCTGTCAGTGAGTTTCTGTTTTATAAATACATTCATTTGTTTCTGTTTTGTAAATTAGTTCATTTGTTTCAACATCTCTAGTTATTAGAGAAATGCAAATCAAAACTAAAATGAAGTATCACCTCACACCAGTCAGAATGGCTAGCATCAAAAAATTCACAAATAATAAATGCTGGAGAGGGTGTGACAGAAGGGAACCCTCCTACATTGCTGGTGGGAATATAAGTTAGTGCATCCACTATGGAAAAGAGAATAGAGGTTTATTAAGAAATTATTTAAAAATATAGCTACCATTTGATACTACAATCCCACTCCTGGCATATGCATGGAGAAAAACATGGTCTGAACAGATACATGCACTCTAGGGTTCATTACAATGTCATTCACAATAGCCAAGACATGGAAACAACCTGAATGATCATAGACAGAAGAATGATAAAGAACCACATATACAATGGAATATTATTCAATCATTAAAAAGAGTGAAATAATACCATGATTTCAGAAACATGGATGTACCTAGAGATTGTAATATTGAGTAAAGTAAATCATAAAGAGAAAAGGAAAGATTTTATGATATCACTTATATGTGGAATCTAAAAAATGATAAAAAAAAGGAAAATTTTATATAAAATTTTTTATTTTAATTAATATTATTACAGTTTTATACTCAGTCTCAAATGAGTAATATTATATCCATTAATTTCAAGTGGCATTTGCCACAGGCTCATCCATTATTTTCTTTAACCAACACTATATAACTAAGAAAATCAGCTTTACAAGTATCCCCAAGGTATACTTAAAGTCTAGATCAGATCTTTAAACATCAAATTCTTACAAATTTAATTTGATTTGTCAACTATCTTTAAGAGCTTTAGTACTAAAGTACCCTTCAGACCAATGTTTCTGATGTAGTATGCTAAGTCACTTCAGTCCTGCCCAGCTCTTTGTGACTCTATGGGCTGTAGTCTGCCAGGCTCCTCTGTCCATGGGATTCTCCAAGCAAGAATGCTGGAGTGGGTTGCCATTTTCATCTCCAGGAGATCTTCCCAACTCAGGGATAGAACTTGCACCTCCTGCATTGGCAAGCAGGTTTTTTTTTTTTTTTTTTTTTTTTTTTTTTTACCACTAGAGCCACTTATGAAACTCCAATGTAGTCTATTCCATATTAAATTAGTATACATTTATTTGAGTGACTGAACTAAACTGAACTGAATATGCACTGATACACAGATATACCTGTGTGCATGTGCTGATTTATTTCAATGGTTTATAAGAATGTATTTAATTCCATAACCAATACTTGGGTAAGTTTTGAAATACTTCGTTGAACAAAATTCAGTAGAATTTTTTATTCAAATGCTTTGAAGACATCCTAATACACTTATCTACATTACATTTTTTCCAGAGGGAAATGTGATATGTAAACATATTTAGCCACATGTACTCTAGTATAAAATCAATCAATCCTGATGTCAGCCTATGACTATTTTTGAAACAAAGAATAAAAGCCCTTATGCCTTTGTTCCTCATCACAAACCCTGACTGTGTTTGTGATTCCTTATGGAAGGTGGACACAGTTTCTGAGGCATGAGCCTGCTGTGTCTCCCTTCTGTCAGCAGAGGATTAAAGATACTTTTCTATTTCCTCCAAAATTGAATAAATAAATAAATAAAATCAATAAATCTCATGGAACTAGTAGTCTACGGAAAACATTTTAGAAAAGGATGAAAATAATTTATTGATATAGAGATGGTTAGCTTATATATTAAATTAATCACAAATTTAACACACAATTTATTTAGGTTTACCATGACCCTGAAAAAAGATCTTCACAGGGAAAGGATAGATGTCCATGTAGATCAGTTTAGGAGCACTAGAAATGCCTAAAGTAGAAAGTTCATTTGTATATATATATATTTTTTAATTTTGCTGAATTATTTTTTTAATCAAGCTCTTTTTTAAATATAATCCTGTAGTTCATTTCATTTATCTAGATTGCATCTGCCCAATTATAAGCTACACTTTTGATGGTTTATTCACCTTTTACTCTCCATTTCGAGGATATGACATAATTTATTTATCACTTTTATTTTACTTCACTACTAATATGCTAAAAGCAAAAGCAAAATATTTATCGTTGAAAAACTTACAATGTGTTAGAAGCAATACTTATAACTGGGAATGCAAAAGTAAGATACTTCTGGGCTTCCCAGGTGATAAAGAATCAGTGGTAAAGAATCTGCCTGCAATGCAGTTGTTGATCCCTGGGATTCTTGTCCAGAAAATTCCATAGATAGAGGAGACTGGAGGGCTACAGTTCACAGGGTCACAAAGAGTCTGACACAACTGAAAACACTTAGCAAGCACTTGGGCTAAAATAAATTCATATTTAAATCCTGAAGAGAGAAAAATGTTGATGTGTATCCAGAACATTACTTAAAATCAAGTAAAGCTTTTTTAAAATTGTTCAGTTGTATGTTGTGTCTGACACTTTGCAACCTCATGGACTGCAGCATACTAAATTTCCCTGTTCTTCACCATCTCTTGAAGTTTGCTCAAACTCATATCCATTAAGTCTGTGATGCCATCCAACAATCCTTGACTCTTTTTTCAAGTATGGTGGTATATTTATTCTTCAATTAACTGTGCAAATTAAAATGCCTTTTAAAATTTGATCATGACTGTGGCTTTGTAGTAGAGCCTGAAGTCAGGCAAGTTGATTCCTCCAGTTCCATTCTTCTTTCTCAGGATTGCTTTGGCTATTCGAGGTTTTTTGTATTTCCATACAAATCTTGAAATTATTTGTTCTAGTTCTGTGAAAAATGTGGCTGGTAGCTTGATAGGGATTGCATTGAATTTGTAAATTGCTTTGGGTAGTATACTCATTTTCACTATATTGATTCTTCCGATCCATGAACATGGTATATTTCTCCATCTATTAGTGTCCTCTTTGATTTCTTTCATCAGTGTTTTATAGTTTTCTATATATAGGTCTTTAGTTTCTTTAGGTAGATATATTCCTAAGTATTTTATTCTTTTCATTGCAATGGTGAATGGAATTGTTTCCTTAATTTCTTTTTCTACTTTCTCATTATTCGTGTATAGGAATGCAAGGGATTTCTGTGTGTTGATTTTATATCCTGCAACTTTACTATATTCATTGATTACCTTATGACCCAGCAATCCCACTGCTGGGCATACACACTGAGGAAACCAGAATTGAAAGAGACACATGTACCCCAATGTTCATCGCAGCACTGTTTATAATAGCCAGGACATGGAAACAACCTAGATGTCCATCAGCAGATGAGTCGATAAGAAAGCGGTGGTACATATACACAATGGAGTATTACTCAGCCGTAAAAAAGAATTCATTTGAATCAGTTCTGATGAGATGGATGAAACTGGAGCCAATTATACAGAGTGAAGTAAGCCAGAAAGAAAAACACCAATACAGTATACTAACACATATATATGGAATTTAGGAAGATGGCAATGACAACCCTGTATGCAAGACAGGAAAAAAGACACAGATGTGTATAACGGACTTTTGGACTCAGAAGGAGAGGGAGAGGGTGCGATGATTTGGGAGAATGGTATTCTAACATGTATACTATCATGTAAGAATTGAATCGCCAATCTATGTCTGACGCAGGATACAGCATGCTTGGGGCTGGTGCATGGGGATGACCCAGAGAGATGTTATGGGGAGGGAGGTGGGAGGGAGGTTCATGTTTGGGAACGCATGTAAGAATTAAAGATTTTAAAATTTAAAACAAAAAATAAAATGAAAATAAAATAAAAAAAATAAAATTTAATCATGATTTCTAAGCATATGTTATTTTAATGGAAAACATGTCAATGGCATTGTTGATCAAATTAATGAAAGATACTTTTAAGTTTCTGGTTACTTTGCAACAGTAACCAGTAAAAAGAATAACTTTTAAATATAAAAGGGGAAGTTGTTAATATTAAGGAATACTATTTATAATCACTTTAAAACATTTTCTGTGAAAATTAAAATCTATATTATTCAATGTGAACATTTAAAGGAGATACTATAGTTGTTATCAAGCAAGATGTAATTCCAAAGGCAAGAGTTTTATAAATTAAATAAAATTATTAAAGTAATTTTTTAAAAAAGAAAAACCTCACATTTTTAAATTATATAAGAAGAGATCTTTTAAAAATAGAAGAATGTTTTGAATGCATAGAAGGCCTAAGAAGACATTTATCCAAGAAGACATACAGATGACCAATAAGCATATGAGAAAGATGCTCAAACATCACTAGTTGTTAGAGAAATGCAAATCAAAACTACAATGAAATATCACCTCACACCAGTCAGAGTGACCATCATCAATAAATCTACAAATAATAAATGTTGACAGGGTGTGGAAAAAAGGGAACCCTCCTACACTGTTGATGAGAATATAAATTGATACAGCCACTATGGAAAACAGAATGGAGGTTCCTTAAGAAAACTAAAATAGAGCTACCATTGTTTTTCAGTCACTAAGTCAAGTCTGACTCTTTGCAATCCCATGGTCTGCAGCAAGCCAGGATTCCTTATCCTTCACCATCTCGTGGAGGTTGCTCAAACTGATGTCCATTGAGTCAGTGATACCATCCAACCATCTCATCCTGTGTCACCCTCTTCTCCTCCTGCTCTCAATCTTTCCCAACAGCAGGGTCTTTTCCAATTAGTCGGCTCTTCATATCAGGTGGTTAAAGTATTGGAGCTTCCACTTCAAAATCAGTCTTTCCAATGAATATTCAGGGTTGATTTCCTTTAGGATTGACTGATTGATTTGATCTCCTTGCTACCACAGGGCTCAGCAATTCCACTCCTAGGTGTATATCTGGAGAAAACCAGAATAAAAAACAATGTCTGCATCTCAGTGTTCATTTCAGCATTATTTATACTAGCTAGGTTATGGAAGCAACCTAAATGTTTATTGACTAGGAATGAAAAAGATGTGGTACATATATATAATAGACTATTGTGCTGTGCTATGCTTAGGTGTTCAGTGGTATTCAACTCTTTGTGACCTCCTAGACTGCAGCCCACCAGACTCCTCTATCCATGGGATTTTCTAGGAAAGAATACCAGAGTGGGTTGCCATCTTCTATTCCAATGGACTATTACTGAGCCATAAAAAGTGATGAAATAGTGCTGTTTGAAGGAATGAGGATGGACCCTGAAATTGTTATACAGAGCTAAGTAAATCAGAAAGAGAAAAGTAAATATTCTATAATATCACTTACATGTGGAATCTAGGAAAACAGTAAAGGTGAACTTATTTGCAAGCAGAAATAGAGTCACAGATGTAGAGAACAAACTTACTGTTACCAGGAAGGGAAGAGCAGATGGGATGAATGGGGTGATTGAGATTGACATATATACACTATTATGTATAAAACAGATAACCAATGAAACCGATTGTATAGCACAAGGAACTCTACTCAATGCTCTGTGGTAATCTAAATGGGAAGGAAATCTAAAAACATAGTGGATATATGAATATGTATAACTGATTAACTTTGCTGCACAGTGGAAACTAACACAAAATTGTAAATCAACTATACCTCAAAAAACCAAAGCACTGGAGTTTCAGCTTCGACATCAGTCCTTCCGATGAACACCCAGGACTGATCTACTTTATTTTATTTTATTTTATTTTTTATTTTTACTTTATTTTACTTTACAATACTGTATTGGTTTTGCCATACATTGACATGAATCCATCACGGGTGTACATGCGATCCCAAACATGAACCCCCCTCCCACCTCCCTCCCCATAACATCTCTCTGGGTCATCCCCATGCACCAGCCCCAAGCATGCTGTATCCTGCGTCAGACATAGACTGGCGATTAGATTCTTACATGATAGTATAAATGTTACAATGCCATTCTCCCAAATCATCCCACCCTGTCCCTCTCCCTCTGAGTCCAAAAGTCCTCTATACACATCTGTGTCTTTTTTCCTGTCTTGCATACAGGGTCGTCATTGCCATCTTTCTAAATTCCATATGTATGTGTTAATATACTGTATTGGTGTTTTTCTTTCTGGCTTACTTCACTCTGTATAATCGGCTCCAGTTTCATCCATCTCATCAGAATTGATTCAAATGTATTCTTTTTAATGGCTGAGTAATACTCCATTGTGTATATGTACCACCGCTTTCTTATCGATTCATCTGCTGATGGACATCTAGGTTGTTTCCATGTCCTGGCTATTATAAACAGTGCTGCGATGAACATTGGGGTACATGTGTCTCTTTCAATTCTGGTTTCCTCGGTGTGTATGCCCAGCAGTGGGATTGCTGGGTCATAAGGTAGTTCTATTTGCAATTTTTTAAGGAATATCCACACTGTTCTCCAAAGCGGCTGTACTAGTTTGCATTCCCACCAACAGTGTAGGAGGGTTCCCTTTTCTCCACACCCTCTCCAGCATTTATTGCTTGCAGATTTTTGGATCACAGCCATTCTGACTGGTGTGAAGTGGTACCTCATTGTGGTTTTGATTTGCATTTCTCTAATAATGAGTGATGTTGAGCATCTTTTCATGTGTTAGTTAGCCATCCGTATGTCTTCTTTGGAGAAATGTCTATTTAGTTCTTTGGCTCATTTTTTGATTGGGTCATTTATTTTTCTGGAATTGAGCTGCATAAGTTGCTTGTATATTTTTGAGATTAGTTGTTTGTCAGTTGCTTCATTTGCTATTATTTTCTCCCATTCCAAAGGCTGTCTTTTCACCTTGCTTATATTTTCCTTTGTTGTGCAGAAGCTTTTAATTTTAATTAGATCCCATTTGTTTATTTTTGCTTTTATTTCCAGAATTCTGGGAGGTGGATCATAGAGGATCCTGCTGTGATTTATGTCGGAGAGTGTTTTGCCTATATTCTCCTCTAGGAATTTTATAGTTTCTGGTCTTACATTTAGATCTTTAATCCATTTTGAGTTTATTTTTGTGTGTGGTGTTAGAAAGTGTTCTAGTTGCATTCTTTTACAAGTGATTGACCAGTTTTCCCAGCACCACTTGTTAAAGAGATTGTCTTTACTCCATTGTATATTCTTGCCTCCTTTGTCAAAGATAAGGTACCCATATGTGTGTGGATTTACCTCTGGGCTTTCTATTTTGTTCCATGGGTCTATATTTCTGTCTTTGTGCCAGTATCATACTGTCTTGATGACTGTGGCTTTGTAGTAGAGCCTGAAGTCAGGCAAGTTGATTCCTCCAGTTCCATTCTTCTTTCTCAAGATTGCTTTGGCTATTCAAGGTTTTTGTATTTCCATACAAATCTTGAAATTATTTGTTCTAGTTCTGTGAAAAAATATGGCTGGTAGCTCTATAGGGATTGCATTGAATTTGTAAATTGCTTTGGGTAGTATACTCATTTTCACTATATTGATTCTTCCGATCCATGAACATGGTATATTTCTCCATCTATTAGTGTCCTCTTTGATTTCTTTCATCAGTGTTTTATAGTTTTCTATATATAGGTCTTTAGTTTCTTTAGGTAGATATATTCCTAAGTATTTTATTCTTTTCATTGCAATGGTGAATGGAATTGTTTCCTTAATTTCTTTTTCTACTTTCTCATTATTCGTGTATAGGAATGCAAGGGATTTCTGTGTGTTGATTTTATATCCTGCAACTTTACTATATTCATTGATTAGCTCTAGTAATTTTCTGGTGGAGTCTTTAGGGTTTTCTATGTAGAGGATCATGTCATCTGCACACAGTGAAAGTTTTACTTCTTCTTTTCCAATTTGGATTCTTTTATTTCTTTTTCTGCTCTGATTGCTGTGGCCAAAGCTTCCAAAACTATGTTGAATAGTAGTGGTGAAAGTGGGCACCCTTGTCTTGTTCCTGACTTTAGGGGAAATGCTTTCAATTTTTCACCATTGAGGATACTGTTTGCTGTGGGTTTGTCATATATAGCTTTTATTATGTTGAGGTATGTTCCTTCTATTCCTGCTTTTTGGAGAGTTTTTATCATAAATGGATGTTGAATTTTGTCAAAGGCTTTCTCTGCATCTATTGAGATCATTATATGCTTTTTATTTTTTTAATTTGTTAATGTGGTGAATTTCATTGATTGATTTGCAGATATTGAAGAAACCTTGCATCCCTGGGATAAAGCCCACTTGGTCATGGTATATGATCTTTTTAATGTGTTGTTGGATTCTGATTGCTAGAATTTTGTTGAGGATTTTTGCATCTATGTTCATCAGTGATATTGGCCTGTAGTTTTCTTTTTTTGTGATATCTTTGTCAGATTTTGGTATTAGGGTGATGGTGGCCTCATAGAATGAGTTTGGAAGTTTACCTTCCTCTGCAATTTTCTGGAAGAGTTTGAGTAGGATAGGCGTTAGCTCTTCTCGAAATTTTTGGTAGAATTCAGCTGTGAAGCCGTCTGGACCTGGGCTTTTGTTTGCTGGAAGATTTCTGATTACAGTTTCAATTTCCGTGCTTGTGATGGGTCTGTTAAGATTTTCTATTTCTTCCTGGTTCAGTTTTGGAAAGTTGTACTTTTCTAAGAATTTGTCCATTTCTTCCACATTGTCCATTTTATTGGCATATGACTGCTGATAGTAGTCTCTTATGATCCTTTGTATTTCTGTGTTGTCTGTCGTGATCTCTCCATTTTCATTTCTAATTTTATTGATTTGATTTTTCTCTCTTTGCTTCTAGATGAGTCTGGCTAATGGTTTGTCAATTTTATTTATCCTTTCAAGGAACTAGCTTTTGGCTTTGTTGATTTTTGCTATGGTCTCTTTTGTTTCTTTTGCATTTATTTCTGCCCTAATTTTTAAGATTTCTTTCCTTCTACTAACTCTGGGGTTCTCAAATTCTTCCTTTTCTAGTTGCTTTAGGTGTAGAGTTAGGTTAGGATGGACTGGTTGGATCTCCTTTCAGTCCAAGGAACTCTCAAGAGTCTTCACCGATACCACAGTTCAAAAGCATCAATTCTTCTGCTTTCTTTATAGTCCAACTCTCACATCCATACATGACCACTGGAAAAACCATAGCCTTGCATAGACGGAACTTTGTTGGAAAAGTAATGTCTCTGCTTTTTAATACGATATCTAGGTTGGTCAGAACTTTTCTTCTAAGAAGCAAGCCTCTTTTAATTTTATGGCTGCAGTCACCATCTGCAGTACTTTAGGAGCCCCTGCAAAAAAAGTCTTTCATCTTTTTGTCCAACTATTTCCCGTGAAGTAATGGGACAAGATGCCATGGTCTTTGTTTTCTGAATGTTGAGCTTTAAGCCAACTTTTTCACTCTCTCCTTTCACTTTCATCAAGAGGCTCTTTATCTTTAGTTCTTCTTCACTTTCTTCCATAAGGGTGGTGCCATCTATATGCCTGAGTTTATTGATATTTCTCCCAGCAATCTTGATTCCAGCTTATGCTTCGTCCTGAGCAACATTTTTCATGATGTGTTCTGCATATAAGTTAAATAAGCAGGGTGACAATATACAGCTTTGATGTACTCCTTTTCCTATTTGGAGCCAGTCTGTTGTTCCATGTCCAGTTCTAACTGTTCTTTCCTGACCTGCATACAGGTTTCTCAAGAGGCAGGTCAGGTGGTCTGGTATTCCAATCTCTTTCAGAATTTTCCACACTTTATTGTGATCCATACAGTCCCTTGGACTGCAAGGAGATCCATCTAGTCCATTCTAAAGGAGATCAGTCCTGGGTGTTTATCGGAAGGACTGATGTTGAAGCTGAAACTCCAATACTTTGGCTACCTGATGCGAAGAGCTGACTCATTTGAAAAGACCCTGATACTGGGAAAGATTGAGGGCAAGAGGAGAAAGGGACAACAGAGGATAAGATGGTTGGATGAAGTCACTAAGTTAATGGTCATGAGTTTGGTAAACTCTGGAAGTTGGTGATGGACAGGGAGGCCTGGCATGCTGTGGTTCATGGGGTCACAAAGAGTCAGACATGACTGAGTGACTGAACTGAGCTAAATTGAACTGAATGGTCTAGTGATTTTCCCTATATTCTTCAATTTAAGTCTGAATTTGGCAATAAACCAAATTGCTTATTTGAGCAACAGTCAGCTCCTGGTCTTTTTTTGCTCACTGTATAGAGCTTCTCCGACTTTGGCTGCAAAGAATATAATCAATCTCATTTCAGTATTGACCATCTTGTGATGTCCATGTGTAGAGTCTTCTCTTGTGCTTTTGGAAAAGGGTGTTTGCTATGACCAGTATATTCTCTTAGTAAAACTCTATTAGCTTCTGCCCTGCTTCATTCTGTATTCCAAAGCCCAATTTGCTTGTTACTTCAGGTATTTCTTGACTTCCTACTTTTGCATTCCAGTCCCCTATAATGAAAAGGACATCTTTTTTGGATGTTAGTTCTAGAAGGTCTTGTAGGTCCTGATAGAGTCGTTCAACTTCAGCTTCTTCAGCATTTCTGGTTGGGGCATAGATTTGGATTACCATGATATTGAATGGTTTGCCTTGGAAATGAACAGAGATCATTCTGTCATTTTTGAGAGTCCATCCATGTACTGCATTTTGGACTCTTTTGTTGACTATGATGGCTACTTCATTTCTTTTAAGGGATTCTTGCCCACAGTAGTAGGCATAATGGTCATCTGAGTTAAATTCACCCATTCCGGTCCATTTTAGTTCACTGATACCTAAAATGTTGATGTTCACTCTTGCCATCTCCTGTTTGCCACTTCCAATTTGCCTTGATTTGTGGACCTAACATTCCAGGCTTCCATACAGTATTGTTCTTTACAGCATTGGACTTTGCTTCTGTCACCAGTCCCCTCCAAAACTGGGTGTTGTTTTTGCTTTGGCTCCATCCCTTCCTTCTTTATGGAGCTATTTCTCCACTGATCTCCAGTAGCATTTTGGGCACCTACCAACCTGAGGAGTTCATCTTGTAGTGTCCTGTCTTTTTGCTTTTTTGTATTATTCATGGGGCTCTCAAGGCAAGAATACTGAAGCAGTTTGCCATTTCCTTCTCCAGTGGACCACATTTTGTCCATTAATAAAAATGAAAATGAACATTTTGAATTATAAGGCTCCAATATTTCAGAACCAAAAATGTCTATTTCAAAAGACATTACGATTAAACTTTAGTATATCACATCTCATTACACAATGAAGATACAATTGTTCTCAACATTAAGACAGTAGAAAAACAGGAACTTACACACAGAACACAAAGCTTCCTACAAGTTATAGAGTTTTTAAGGTCATTATTTTATAGTTTCTTTATTTTAGAATTTTCAACAATTTTTATGTATCAAAATATACATTTGACTCTTTGAATAGTTTAAAAATGTGCATTCTATATTACATGCTTAAGAATCTTGCACTATATGGATAGGGAAATAGTTGCTTTCTAAAATTACAATACCTCCAAGAAAATTTCTGTTCACAAATTATTAAATAGCAATATGATAGTCCTTTTTTTACCCTTTTATAATACCTGTGGAAAGTAAAGCATAGACACCTTTATCTTTTATCAGAAATAAGATAAAATGATTGTGTCTCAAACAAATATACCAGGGCTGTGGGATGCTTCTTGCAAACACTGAAGCATTGAAGGTTGCAGTCACCTTTATGCCCATAAGAAAGTCTACTGTATGGTTCATTGGGAAATAATAATAATGATCACTAGAAAGTCAATTTAATTAAGCTTTATCTTCTAATAATAGATTAGTTCAGTTCAGTTCAGTTCAGTTCAGTCACTCAGTCGTGTCCGACTCTTTGTGACCCCATGAATCATAGCACTCCAGGCCTCTCTGTCCATCATCAACCCCTGGAGTTCACTCAAACTCATGTCCATTGAGTCGGTGATGCCATCCACCCATTTCATCCTCTGTCGTCCCCTTCTCCTCCTGCCCTCAATCCCTTCCAGCATCAGGGTCTTTTCAATGAGTCTACTCTTCTCATGAGGTGGCCAAAGTATTGGAGTTTCAAGCTTCAGCATCAGGCCTTCCAATGAACACCCAGGACTGATCTCCTTTAGAATGGACTGGTTGGATCTCCTTGCAGTCCAAAGGACTCTCAAGAGTCTTCTCCAACACCACAGTTCAAAAGCATCAATTCTTCGGCGCTCAGCCTTCTTCACAGTCCAACTCTCACATCCATACATGACCACTGGAAAAACCATAGCCTTGACTAGATGGACCTTTGTTAGCAAAGTAAAGTCTCTGCTTTTCAACATGCTATCTAGGTTGGTCATAACTTTCCTTGCAAGGAGTATGCGTCTTTTAATTTCATGGCTGCAATCACCATCTGCACTATTTTGGAGCCCCCAAATATAAAGTCTGACACTGTTTCCACTGTTTCCCCATCTATTTCCCATGAAGTGATGGGACCAGATGCCATGATCTTCATTTTCTGAATATTGAGCTTTAATTCAACTTTTCCACTCTCCTCTTTCACTTTCATTAAGAGGCTCTGTACTTCTTCTTCACTTTCTGCCATAAGGGTGGTGTCATCTGCATATCTGAGGTTATTGATATTTCTCCTGGCAATCTTGATTCCAGCTTGTGCTTCTTCCAGCCCAGCATTTCTCATGATGTACTCTGCATAGAAGTTGAATAAGCAGGGTGATAATATACAGCCTTGACATACTCCTTTTCCTACTTGGAACCAGTCTGTTTTTCCATGTCCAGTTCTAACTGTTGCTTCCTGACCTGCATACAGGTTTCTCAAGAGGCAGGTCAGGTGGTCTGGTACTCCCATTTCTTTCAGTATTTTCCACAGATTAGTAGACTTTGTCAATTCAGAGAAAATTTTAAAAAAAGTTATCAAATGGAAAATGTAAAAAAAAAACTGTTTTTTTTTTTTTTTCTGTTTTCACTGGGGCATATAATGCTGCCAAATTAAAAATTAATGCTCCTAAAGCATATTCAGCTCTACAGAGTCCCAGACAACATAATAAGCCATAGCTTGGTCTAAACAGTAGATAAAGTGCAACTTAGCAGCAGCTGTGTACATAGCAAATATTAACTGATTAGTTTAAAAATCATTAATTAATTTATTTCTGTAAAGTTGGTGCTACAAGTAACTAAGTTGAAGACCAAGGTAATTATGAGATAGTAAGCCTATATACTTTGTCAGTTATTGAAGCTCAATATTATTAGATGCAGTAGTAAAACTAATATACCAGCATCTAATTTAAAAAAAAACTGATTTTTATTACATTTCTTGAAATTTTTGTTAACTATTTTGATATATATTTTTATACTTATTTAAGTCAGAGAATGAAAATCTAGGGATAGACTCCTCAATATCAGAATGTTCTATTTCTGGTTCACTGAGGAAAAAACAAACCTCAAGTTTTCTTAATGAAAATGACTCTTGTTCTGTTTATCTTAATGTTAAGTGACAGTAAAATGAAAGAATTAACATACAAATGAAATAAAAGAAACTAATACACTTCATATTTTTCTTATTCAATACAATTATCTAATCTTAGGGTAACAAAAAGGCTTCCTCAATGACTCAGCAGGTAAAGAATCCATCTGTAATGCAGGAGAAACAGGAGATGCAGGTTTGATCCCTGGATTTGGAAGATCCCCTGGAAAAGAAAATGACACAAACTCCAGTATTCTTGCCTGGAAAATACCGTGGATAGAAGAGCCTGGAGTAATGTTAATGGCATGTAGGATTGCTCAAATCATTTTTATATTCAATTGCATTTAAACTAAACTGCCCTTTATTCAGATTGGTTAGGAAATAGTATATCTGCCTAAATAAAAATGAATTGTGCTTTCATGTGTATGTACCAGCATATGAGTTGTGTGTTTTTGCATAAAACTGCTCTTTGTTGTTGTTCAGTCACTAAGTCATGTCCAAATCTTTACAACCCCATGGATTGTAGTAATCCAGGCTCCTCTGTCCTCCACTGTCTCCCAGAGATTGCTCAAATTGACATGCTTTGAGTCAGTGATGTTATCTATCTCATCCTCAGCCACCCCCTCCTCCTTTTGCTTTCAATCTTTCTGAGGATCAGAGTCAGCTCTTTGCATCAGATGACCAAAGTATTGGAGCTTCGGCTTCAGCATCAGTCCTTCCAATGAATATTCAGGACTGATTTCCTTTAGGATGGACTGGTTGGATCTCCTTGCAGTCCAAGGGACGCTCAAGAGTCTTCTCCAGCACCACAATTCAAAAGCATCAATTCTCTTGTGCTCAGCCTTCTTTATGGTCCAGTTCTCACATATATACTTGACTACTGGAAAAATCATAGCTTTGACTATATGGACCTTTGTTGTCTCTGCTTTTTAATACACTGCCTAGGTTTGACAGAACTTTCCTACCAAGAAACAAGCATTTTTTAATGTTATGGCTGTAGTCACTGTCTGCAATGATTTGGGACCCCAAGAAAATATAATCTTCCATTGCTTTCACTTTCTGCCCATCTATTTGCCATGAAGTGATAAGGCCAGATGTCATGATATTATTTTTTGAATGTTGAGTGTTAAGCCCAGTTTTCACTCTCTTTCACCCTCCTCAATAGGTGCTTTAGTTCCTCTTCACTTTCTGCCATTAAAGTGGAATCATCTGCATATCTGAGGTTATTTATTAATATTTCTCTCAGCAGTCTTGATTCCAACTTGTGGTTCATCCAATCTGACATTTCTCATGATGTACTGTGCATAGAAATTGAACAAGTAGGGTGACAGTATACAACCTTGATGTACTCCTTTCCCAATTTTGAACCAGTCCATTGTTCCATGTCCTATTCTAACTGTTGCTTCTTCACCCACAAAGAGGTCCTAAGGAGGCAGGTAAGGTGATCTGTATTCCCATCTCTTTAAGTATTTTCCAGTTTTTTTATGATCCACACAATCAAAGACTTTAGCATAGTCAATGAAGCAGAGTAGATGTTTTTTCTGGAATACTTTTGCTTTCTCCATGTTCCAACCAATGATCGCAATTTGATCTCTGGTTCCACTACCTTTTCTAAATTCAGATTGTATGTCTGGTAGTTCTCAGATCAGGTACTGCTGAAGCCTAGCTTGAAGGATTTTGAGCATAACCTTGATAGCATGTGAAGTGAACTCAGTTGTATGATAGCTTGAACATTCTTTGGCATTGCCCTTCTTTGAGATTGGAATGATAACTGATCTTTTCCAGTCCTGTGGAGATTGTTGAGTTTTCCAAATTTGGTGACATATTGAATGCAACACTTTAACAGCATTATACTTTAGGATTTTAAAAAAACTCAGCTGGAATTCTGTCACTACCACTAGCTTTGTTTGTAGTAATGCTTCCTAAGGCTCATTTTATTTCACACTTCAGGATGTCCCCTTCTAGGTGAATACTATAGTACCTCTTCCAGGTGAGTGACCACACTATTATGGTTTTCCAGTTCCTTAAGACTATTTTGTATCATTCCTCTTTGTATTCTCACCACCTGTTCTTAATTGCTTCTGTCCTTACCATTTCTGTCCTTTTTCATGTCCCTCCTTGCATAAAATGTTCTCTTGATATCTCAAGTTTTCTTAAAGAAATCCCTAGTCTTTCCCATTCTGCTGTTTTCTTCTGTTTCTTTGCATTGTTCATTTAAGAAGCCTTGTTTATCTCTCTTTGCTATTTTTTGGAACTCTACATTCAATTGGGTATATCATTCCCTTTCTCCTTTGCCTTTCTCTTCTCTTCCATCTTCAGCTATTTGTATGCCTCCTCAGACAACTACTTTGCCTTCTTGAATTTCCTTTTCTTGGGCATGGTTTTGGTCACTACCTCCTGTACATAGTTCTTCAGTCTCATTCTACCAGATCTAATCCTGCAAATCTATTAGTCATCTCAACTAGATAATCATAAAGGATTTAATTTAGGTCACCTGAATGGCCTAGTAGTTTTCCCTACTTTCTTCAATTTAAGTCTGAATTTTGCAACAAGATGCTCATGATCTGAGCCATAGTCAGCTTCCTGTCTTGTTTTTGCTGACTGTATAGAGCTTTACCATTTTGGCTACAAAGAACAAAATTAATATGATTTCAGTATTGATTATTTAGTGATGTCCATGTGTAGAGTCATTTCTTGGGTTGTTGGAAAAGGGTATTTGCTTTGAATAGTGTGTTCTTTTGGCAAAACTCTGTTAGCCTTTGCCTTCTTTCATTTTGTACTCCATGTCCAATCTTGCCTGTTATTCTGGGTGTCTCTTAACTTCCTACTTTTGTGTTCCAATTCTCTGTGATGAAAAGGAGATCTTTTTTGGTATTAGTTCCAGAAGGTCTTGTAGGTTTTCATAGAATGGTCAATTTCAGCTTCTTTGGAATAAGTGGTTGGGGCATAGATATGGATTGCAAAGTTGTTGAATGGTTTGCCTTGGAAAAGAACTGAGATCGTTCTGTCATTTTTGAGATTGCACCCAAATCCTGCGTTTTGGACTCTTCTTGAATGTGAGTGCTACTCCATTTCTTCTAAGCGATTCTTGCCCAGGGTAGTAGAAATAATGGTCATCTGAATTAAATTTGCCCATTTTTGTCCATTTTAGTTCACTGAAGCCTGAGATGTCAATGTTCACTCTTGCCATCTCTTGCTTGACCATGTCCAATTTACCTTGATCATGGACCTAACATTCCAGCTTGCTATGCAACATTGTTCTTTATAGCATCACACTTTACTTCACCACCAGACACATCCACAAATGAGCATCATTTCTGCTTTGTCCCAGTTGCTTCATTTTTTTCTGAAACTACTAGTAATTGCCCTCCTCTTTTCCCCAGTAGAATATTGGACCTCTTCTCACCTGGAAAGTTCATCTTCCCATGTCATATCTTTTTGCCTTTTCATATTGTTCATGGGATTCTTGCAACAAAAATATTGGGGTCCCAATAGTGATTTGCCATTCTCTCCTTCATTGGACCATGTTTTGTCAGAACTCTCCACTATGACCCATCCATCTTTGGTGGCCCTGCATGACATGGCTCATAGCTTCATCGAGCTATGCAAGTCCCTTCACCAAGACAAGGCTGTGATCTATGAAAAAACTGCCCTACTAAAATTGTTTGAATGTGCGTGATTAATTTAGAAGTTCATGTAAGAGCTGGGCCTTTCCCTTAGTCAATATTATTAGTGTGATTATCATTCATTGTTAAGTATTTTTTTTTCCTCATGATAGAATTCTGGATCTAATTTAATAGGAACTAGGAGAAGGAAATGGCAACCCACTCCAGTGTTCTTGCCTGGAGAATCCCAGGGATGGGGGAGCCTGGTGGGCTACCGTCTATGGGGTTACACAGAGTCAGACATGACTGAAGTGACTTAGCAGCAGCAGTAGCAGGGAAATATTGGTAATGCAGAGACACCTTGTGCCTGTGGTCATGGGAGCTTGTTGCTATTTAAAACGTCATCAAAACCCTGTATAACACAAATTTATGCTGTATCTGAATAGGAAGAAAACTATTCAGTAGTCATTCATTTTTAATTCTGGGTCTGAATGATGGGGTCAGGCATTGCTAAACTGAACTTGAAAGTGAAAGTCACTCAATTGTGTCTGATTCTTTGAGACCCCATGGACTATACAGTCCATGGAATTCTCCAGGCCAGAATACTGGAGTGGGTAGCCTTTCCCTTCTGCAAGGGATCATCCCAACCCAGGGATCAAACCCAGGTCTCCCACATTGCAGGCAGATTCTTTACCAACTGAGCTATCAGTGAAGCCCCATACTGAACTTAGATATATCCAACTTCTGGCAAGGTAAGAGATGTTCAGGTTATGTGGTAGTCCCATAAGACATGACTATAGATGAGGTGTGATAGGACAGCAGACCCCAACATTTTTGGCACTAGGGACCTGTTTTGTGGAACACAATTTTTCCACAGACTGGAGTGGGGTGATTTTTTCTGGATTATTCAGGCGCATTAAATTTGTTATGCACTTTATTTCTATTAAGGGACTTCCCTGGTAGGCTGGTGGCTAAGATTCTGTGCTTATATCAGCTCTACCTCAGATCATCAGGCAATGGATCCCAGAGGTTGGAGACTCCTGTGATAGGAAGAGCAAGTTGGCTATGCCCCCTTCTGTCTCACTCCTCAAACACCTCACAGAGGATAGCTTGGGTCTAGATGATTTTTGCTTAGAGACAAATGCTCTTGATCACTGTGTTTCATTTGTATATTTAATGTGCACAGGTTAATTAGAAGGAAACATGGTTGAGAGGTATCTTTTTATAAATATCTTTAATTCAATTTTTTTTTCTTTTCCTTCCTTAATTATCTTAAAATACATTCAATGAGTTTGGGATACAAATACTCATTTGTCAAACTGAGAAAAATTTTTTACCACATGACCAGATTATATATCAGTCATCCTACCTAGTGTCCCTAGGAGAGGTTGATTCCAAAATCCATGGATGTTCAAGTCCATTCTATAAAATATTGTAGTGTTTGTATATAGTCTATGCATATTGTCCCTTATACTTTAAATCATCTCTTTGATAACTAATACAATGCAAATACTTGCAGGTGCCCAGCAAATTCAAATTTGCTTTTTGGAATTTTCTGGAATTTTTTTACCATTTTTTATACACTGTTTGAATCTGAAGATATAGAAACTGCATATATAGAGAGCTGATTTGACGTTTGAGTTACCAGGTAAATTACACAGATTCTTAATTATTTTACTCTACCTTCTGGTGATATGAAAGAATATGCCAGTGACTTTCAAATTCTAATGTGCAGTTGATTTAAGATGATTTAATTCTATTCATCAAGAATATAATTATGTTATTGAGTATATAGAAATGGAATAAAAGAAAGAAAACATTATTATAAAATAAAGATATCCTGATAAATTATAATTTCTCTATATATCTTTCTCCTAAGTTAAGGGTTACATTTATGATCATATAACTTTTTATGTATGTATAATGATATGAAAATTATAAATATTATAAATTTTCTCTATAATGATAATTATGTAAATCACCCTTTTTATTAGTAAGGGTTCTCCAGAGAAACAGAACCAATAGAATAAAAATATAAAAAATTTAATGTGAATATAAAATACACATATACATAGAGAGATTTATTTTAAGAAATTGGTTCCTATGTTTGTAGGGGCTGGCAAGTCTGAAATTCAAAGGGCAAGATGGCAGGCAGGAAACTCAGGCAGAACTCCACTTATAGATTTAGGCAGAAAATCTTCTTCCCCAAGAATCTTTTTTTTTTTTTTTTTTTTCTTTTAAGACCCTTAGCTAATTGATTGAGTTTCACCTACGACATTTAGGCTAACCTTCTTTGTACTTGCCAAGTCACTTTAGTTATGTTCGACTCTTTGTGACCCTATGGACTGTAGCCCTCTAGGCTCCCCTGTCCAAGGGATACTCCAGGCAAGTATACTGGATTGGTTTGCCATGCCCTCCTCAAGAGGATCTTCTTGAACATTCATTTCCTATGTCTCCTGCATTGCAGACAGATTCTTTACCACTGAGCCACTGGAGAAGCTCTAATCTAACCTCCTGTATTTAAAATCAGTTGATTATAGATGTTAACACAATCTGCAAAATGTCTTTATGACAATACCTAGATTAGAATTTCATTGCATGATTGGGTGTCATAGCTTAGCCAAGCTGACGCATAAAATTAACCACTGCATTCATCATTGGTAAAATCTGATAGTCAAACCTAATTTGATTTTGTTGCCTAGTGTTATTAATGGAAATATACTGATTGTTCATATAATACCCTAAAGTGCATAAAGCAGGGTAATGCCAAAGAATTTTCAAAATACAGTACAATTGCACTCACTTCACATGCTAGCAAGATTATGCAGAAAATCCTTCAGTTGGTTTCAGGAGTACTTGAATCAAGAACTTCCAAATGTACAAGCTGGGTTTAGAAAAGGCAGAGGAACCAGATATCAAATTGCCAACATCGACGAGATCATAGTAAAATCAAGGGGCTTGCAAAAAAATATATCTACTTCATTGACTATGCTAAAGCCTTTGACTATGTGGATCACAACAAACTGAAAAATTCTTAAAGAGATGGGAATACCAGACCACCTTACCTGCCTCCTGAGAAATCTGTAAGCATGACAGGAAGTACAGGACATGGAACAATGGACTGGTTCAACTTTGGGAAAGGAGTATGTCAAGGCATAATATAGTCACCCTGCTTGTTTAACTTCTATGAAGAATACATCATATGAAATGGTAGATTGAATGAATCACAAGATGGAATCAAGATTACCGGGAGAAATATCAATAACCTCAGATATGCAGATGACACCACCCTTATGGCAGAAAGTGAAGAAGAACTACAGAGCCTCTTAATGAAAGTGAAAGAGGGAAGTGAAAAAGTTGCCTTAAAGCTCAACATTCAAAAAGCTAAGATCATAGCATCCTCTCCCATCACTTCACAGCAAATAGATGGGAAAAAAGCAGAAACAGTGACAGATTTTATTTTCTTGGGCTCCAAAATCACTGAGGACAGTGACTGCAGTTATGAAATTAAAAGATGCTTACTCCTTGGAAGAAAAGCTATGACAAACCTAGACAACATAGTTAAAAGCAGAGACATCACTTTGCTGATAAATTTCCATATTGTTGAAGTTATGGTTCTTCTAGTAGTCATGTATGGATGTGAGAGCTGGACCTTAAAGAAATCTGAGTGCCAAAGAATTGATGCTTTGAACTGTGGTGCTGGAGAAGCCTCTTGAGGGTTCCTTGGACAGCAAGGAAATCAAACTAGTCAATCCTAAAGGATATGGAACCTGAATATTTATGGTAAGAACTGATACTGAAGCTGAAATTCTGATACTTTGGCCACCTAATGTGAAGAGTTGATTCACTGGAAAGATTGAGGGCAAGAGGAGAAGGGCGCAACAGAGAATGTGATGATTGGATGGTGTCACTGACTCAATGGACATGAGTTTGAGCAAACTCAAGGAGACAGTGAAACACAGGGAAGCCTAGCATGCTGCATTAATGGAGTCATAAAGTGTTGGACATAACTTGGAGACAGAACAACAACATAAAT
Source organism: Ovis canadensis (assembly GCF_042477335.2). Lineage (NCBI taxonomy): Eukaryota > Metazoa > Chordata > Mammalia > Artiodactyla > Bovidae > Ovis > Ovis canadensis. Next base: position 54,040,450 of record NC_091254.1, on the reverse strand, counting down.
TAGATATAAATGAGATAATGTATAATAAGAATGATTATAGTCTGAACCACCCAAAAAACTTTCACATCAAGTCATTTAAAGGTTTCACATCTATTATTTTTTACAGATTTCTCAATACTGCTTAAATCACTGTACCTATATGTTCAACCCTTTAAAATGCAAACAAACATTGCAGGAACTGAAAACTAGAAGGACATATATGTTCCATATATGTTTTTATTTAATCAATTAATAGATAAAAAATAGTCCATTGAGCTCCTCTAATTCTCTGGTTCAGTTTGATTCATGGGCACTTTTTCCTAGTTCTTTATTTGTAATTGAGTATTCACTTTGTCATGGGCTGAAATTCTGCCCCTCATTCATATACACTTGTAACCTGAGAATGTGTTATTTAGAAATAGTTTCTTGGCAGATATAATTGGTTGGTATAAGATCATATTGGATTAGAGTGGACCTTAAATAACAATGACTGATGTTTTTAGTAGAGGGAGAGAAACAGGAGGAGATCATATGAATACACAGAAATACACAGGGGAAATATCCATATAAATATGGAGACAAAGATCAGAGTTAATCTGCCAGAATCCTAGGAACCCCAGAAGCTACCCGAATTGGCAAGAGTCAAGGAAAAATCTTCACATGGCCTCAGAGGCTCAGTATGGCTCTGTTGACCCACACCATTTTTTATTTCTCCAGAAATGAAAAAATTAGTTTCTTTGGTTCTAAGCCACCCATGATAATTTAGCATGGCAGCCGTAAGAAACAATTATGCTTTCATTAAAATTAGACATAAGAGATTTCTCTGCTTTCCTTAAGTTATTTTGAAAAGAATAATGAAGCTTCTACAAAGAAATCTTAAAAGACTTGGGCTAAATCTATGAGATTTTGGGGATTCTTTATATAGAGGGAATGCCTCATCTGGGCACTTCTCTTCACAGTATGCATGGTATTAAAAAAAAAAAGTAGTGGAATGGATTAGGCTTCCATTTATGCTTACAAGGGAGACAGATACTTCTTCAATGGGATATGTTTAAAATACCACATTAGTTGAATTTAATTGTAGTCTTTGGATCTGGCCAAAGCTCCTTTCCCTATCCAATTTATTTTTTTTTCCCCAGGGAATTAACTGACCTAATCTGTTGTGTGAGATATGCAATAAGTTACTTCCATTAGAGTAGCAGTAAACCACCAGTGGAAACAGTGACAGACTTTCTTTTCTCGGGCTCCAAAATCACTGCAGATGGTGACTGCAGCCATGAAATTAAAAGACACTTACTCCTTGGAGGAAAAGCTATGACAAACCTAAACATCATATTAGAGCAGAGACATTACTTTGCCGACAAAGGTCCGTCTGGTCAAAGCTATGGTTTTTCCAGTAGTCGTGTATGGATGTGACAGTTGGACCATAAAGAAAGCTGAGCACTGAAGAATTGATGCTTTTGAATTCTGGTGTTGGAGAAGACTCTTCAGAGTCCCTTGGACTGCAAGCAGATCCAATCAGTCCACCATCCTAAAGGAAATCAGTCCTGAATATTCATTGGAAGGACTGATGCTGAAGCTTAAACTCCAGTACTTTGGCCACCTGATGCAAAGAACTGACTCATTGGAAAAAACCCTGATGCTGGGAAAGATTGAAGGCACGAGGAAAAGGGGACAACAGAGGATGAGATGGTTGGATGGCATCACTGACTCGATGGACATGAGTTTGAGTAAGCTCTGGAAGTAGATGATGAACAGCAAAACCTGGCATTTTGCAGTCCATGGGGTCACAGAGAGTCAGACACAACTGAGCAACTGAGCTGAACTGAAACCACCAAGGCTGTCAAGCACATGGATTTTCAAGGTACATTGCTCCATTTAGTCATGATGCAACCAAAGACTCATCAAACTCATGTAATTAAATAAAAATGATAATCCAAATAGTTAAGAACAAAGTGATGACCCTTAATGATCCCTTAGCTTATCCCTGATATAAAATGTATGTTAATTGCCATTAATGGTCTATGTGTATCTAAGGTATGATGCACTTATAATTCACCCAAAGGGAATCTTCAGTTCCTTTGGTAAATGAGACACCCTTTTGGGGATGGGTATTCATTATTTTTACATGGAAACAAAAGTAAATTTAATTCTCAAGGTATTTTGTAACAACTGTCAGCATAAGTGTACATAAAACTTTAATTGTGTCCTAGGTGGCTTCAGATATAAAATTAGCCTTGAGAACTTTTAGGATAACTTTACATTTTAGTTGCCCTGTAAAGAAAACTTAGGTTACTTTTCTGACTATGTTCAGGTAGCACAGGTTACCTTATATGAATAGAACTGGAAGTTTGATATGTGGTTAAGATCAAATTTAATTTTCTACTAATTTTACTAAATTTGTAAAATTAGCCTACAATTTTTTTTCAGTATTTCCTTCATAAATATATGTGTAAACAGATAGCTTTTTTTTTTCAAAATTTAGGATTATTTATCAGTTTTATTTAGAAAGCTGTTCAGCAGCCAGTCCTTTATATTCCAAACTCTAGGTCCCAATTTGAAAATCTCTTGGGAGTTGTTTTGGAGAGGCAGCAAGGGAAAAAATAGTTAATGTTAATCTTTTTGTATTTATAATAAATACCCTGTGTATTAGTTGTGGATAACCATGTAAAACAAAGAATACAAAAAATCTTCTAAAATTGCCAGATTTAAAACAACAATCATTTGTTTAGCCTAAGATGCTTTGAGTTAGCACCTGGGACTGAGCTCACCTGGGTGATTCTTCTGAATATGGCTGGGCTCTATGAGTGCATCCAACACCAATAACATGTTCAAGTGTCTGGGGGACACGGGCTTACTCATTTATCTGGTTGTGAGTTCCCTTTTGACTAAGGTGAAAGAGCAACTAGACCAAACGTCTCCCAATGTCCCACATTCTAGCTCAGGCTTGTTCACATGGCCTCCTTAGGACCAGTGGTGAGAGTGGTAGTGAGAAAGGTCTCCTGAGTCTTAGGCTCAGAACTGGTATAATTCCACTTATACTCCAAATTTTGTTTGCTCAAAGCAAATCACAAACCCTATCAAAATAGAAGGCATGAATGGACTATTTATTAATGGAACAAGCTTCCACTTCACAAAGCAAAAAAAAAAAAAAAAGGAATGATAGGGTAGAGTGAAGAATTTGGATCATTTTTGCAGTCTATTACAGCATGCTTGTCAAAAATGTATAGCTTAAATCTCTACACAAAGGTTCTGATTTAGCTGGTCTAGAAATCACTTTAGTAATATTTATACACAGAAACAGTCTATACTGACACTCAGAGTACATATGTTCTTATAAAGTCAGAGTAAATCACAATTTTAAATACTAATTTTCCCACTGATAAAGTGATGCATTATAGCTGATAATTTTAAGTGCCCAATCAACTCTGAGATTTTTGTCATCTAACTTCAGTTATCTGGGAAAGTATTTAAAATTTAATACAATAAGTAAGTATTGTATTGCACACAGGTTTAAATTTCCTCTTCTACATGGAATAATTTATATTCATATTAAAAATACATTCAGTCCAGTCCATTATTTTATATTTATAAATCAACAGATCAATTCTAAACAAATATTGTCCTTGTTTATAAAGTCTCAAAGCAATAGGTCTTTTTATTACCAGGCTCTCATGTTATCTATATTATAAACAGTTTATATTTAAGGAATATCTTTATGCATCTGTTTTTAAATAATGCTTTTGCAAAATCATATATGAAATGTCATATAAGACAAAAAAGGCACAGTTCCATTTTTGAGGCCTGTCAGAATTTCTGTTTCTTTCTTTCATTTAATAAGGAGCAAAGAAGAGACATAACATATTTGGGAGTCTATTTCTTAGGAAGAGTGCCTAATAAGGTTTCACGTGAATAATTTTTATTAGTGAGAATAGAATGTCCAGCCGATAGGGAGTGTGTAGCAAGTAGAGAGACAGAAAATAGGGAAATGACCCAGTTTGCACAGAGATGTAATACGATATTCAATGCACCATGCAAAGCAGAAGAGAGGTCAAGGTGGGCGGGAGGTTAGATATTACCTTGCAAGATATCTGGAGTTTTTCAGAAGATGAAAAGTAAAATTTCCAAATCATAAGAAATCTCAAATTATTCCAAATGAGTGATACTGATCTTGGAGTTATATGCAGGGAGAAGAGAATCTGCAAAACCCTGGCATGACTGGAAAATAACGAACCCAGGAAGAATATCATAGACTTTGAGAAGGTAACGTTCCGAAGAAGGCTGTAGATTTTATAAAAATGAAAAATGCCTGTTAGCAGTGAAGAGATCAGTGATGACTTCAGTGACAGTGGCTCCAGCACACTGTAATAAGATGTTGAGTGATGTTAAAGAAATGAAAGCAGTAGATATGAACTAGTCTGAGAAGTTCAGATGAAAGGGAAGAAGGATTTTTTTTTTTTTTTAATCTTACTAACAGCATCAGGGTCTTTTCCAGTGAGTCAACTCTTTGTCGACGTTAACTCTTGCGATCTCCTGTTTGACCACTTCCAATTTGCTTTGATTCATGGACCTGACATTCCAGGTTCCTATGCAATATTGCTCTTTACAGCATTGAACCTTGCTTCTATCTCCAGTCGCATCCACCACAGGGTGTTGTTTTTGCTTTGGTTCCATCCCTTCATTCTTTCTGGAGTTATTTCTCCACTGATCTCCAGTAGCACCTACCAACCAGGGGAGTTCCCCTTTCAGTATCCTATCATTTTGCCTTTTCATACTGTTCATAGGGTTCTCGAGGCAAGAATACTGACATGCTTTGCCATTCCCTTCTCCAATGGACCACATTCTCTCCACCATGACCCTCCCGTCTTGGGTGGCCCCACATGGCATGGCTTAATTTCATTGAGTTAGACAAGGCTGTTGTCAATGTGATCAGATTGGCTAGTTTTCTGTGATTATGGTTTCAGTGTGTCTGCCCTTTGATGCCCTCTTGCAACACGCTGCTGGGAGGGATTGGGAGGAGGAGGAGAAGGGGATGACAGAGGATGGGATAGCTGGATGGCATCACTGACTCGATGGACATGAATTTGAGTGAACTCCAGGGAGTTAGTGATGGACAGGGAGGCCTGGCGTGCTGCGACTCATGGGGTCACAAAGAGTCGGATACAACTGAGCGACTGAACTGAACTGAACTGAACTGAACAGTATGCTAGTAAAATATTTTAATATACCTTCATATGTATAATAAACTATGTATAGTGTTTAAAGTTTTGCTTTCACTTTATTTAATGATTTTTAGAATCATGAGATAACTGTTGAAAATTAAACTTCTCACTGAGGAATAGTCCTTTCCAAATATTTTGCTGTGATGAACATCTGAAACTTCTTAGAAACATACTCCACTGTACACCTGTAGTGGACTTCATCCCATAAGTGATGGTTAATTAAAAGTGTTTATTTATCTATGCCATGAAAGCCAGATATTTGACCAAACTTTATTTTAGTTGTCACTATAAAGTTGTTTTTAGATGAGTTTAGATTAGTTTAATATATAAATGAGGGAACTTTGAATAAAGCAGAGTTATCCTCAGTAATGTGGTGGGCCTTATCAAATCACCTGAAGGCCTTAAGAGGAAAAGAATGATTTTCTCCAGTAAAGAGAGAATTCTGCCAGAAGATAGCCTTTGGACTCAAACTGCAGCTCTCCCTTGAGTCTCCAGCCTGCCACATTAGTTTGCAGATTTTGCATTTGAGAGCTTTCACAACTGCATGAGCCAATTCCTTAAACTAAATTTGTCTCTCTACCTCTCTTTCCCATTCTTTTCTCTCTCTGTATGTGTATATAAATATACACATATATCTATATACTTATATTATATATATAATACATATATTACATATACATAAATGTATATTGCATATGCATATATTAAATATATAACTGCACATATATTTATATATACATTAGTTCTCTTTCTCTGGAGAATCTTGACTAATATCTCATGAGATGTAAATATTAAAAGATCAGGAATCTAATTTGATAAAAGACATTCTGCTAAAAATAATTCCTCTGAACTTTCTAGCTGTGGACAGTGTTGAATATTTGCTTGTGGAAATATATTGAACAATACTAAATCACTACCTTCCAGTGATATATGCTTTTGCTGTTCCCTCCATTTCCGACTGCTTGTTTTGTATATATGTGTGTATACATATATAATATATATATGTTGTTATCCCATCACCTTTCACTTTGTCTCTATGAAAAAAAATGTGGAAAAGAGTACAAGGCACCAATTAATGAAAATATAAGTGAAACATTGTCCAAATATCATTACATGAAATATTTTTAAGAGTATTTTTGTTGCTGAAATAGACAACCAAAGTAATGCTAATAACAGTGTAGAGAAAAAGATCTTTTACCTTCTTTTACCTCCTTGGATGCCTGTATGGGTTGTTTGGTTTTCTAGTGGCTTTGTCAAAGAGCATACAATGATCCAAGGAAAAGCACATTTGTTTTTTCAGAGGAATAATTAACAGCGAGTAACTTGGAGAAGGCCCTTTTAATGTATAATGAAAATTTTATAGATAGCTTTAAGATGAACCCTTAACAAAACTGTTTTGCTCACTTTGGTCACTGACTATCCAAATCCTAGAGAACTTCCTGTTCAGTGACTCAGTTATTCAGTGACCAAATGTGCCCTGGTTAAAAGATTTATATTAATTAGGACAGCTGTTTGAATGACTTCTGTGTTAATTGTTACAGGGTACACACTAAAGACTTTTCAATAGTCTACAAGGATCTACATAATCTAGTCCCTGCCACTCTCTTTGACCTCGTCTCCCCACACATCTCCCTTACAGCTCTCTGCTCAGCACTACAGGCTTCCTTTCATTCTTCAAACATGCAAAGCAAATTTACCTGGAATAGTCTTCACACAGGTATCTTCAATCTCCTTCATTTCTTTGAGGTTTTTCTCTTCAAATGTCATCTTCTCAGTAGGCCTTTTATACTGTGTAAAATATCAGCTGACTCTGTCTTCCTATTTATTATGTATATCAACATATATATGCTAATTATATAAATTATGTACTAATTAAATAATTAATATGAGCAATATAGATAGGTTTGGGATTCACTGCAATCCAGACCCTATATCTACAAAGAGTTGTGCCAGTGCTAGCATCCACTGAGCACAGTGTATCCTGAAGTGGCAAACGAGTCCTGAAGACTTCAAGGTGCTCATAACCAGGGTGCTCACTCTCACTATCACTTTGCACAATGCAGTCACTGGTTCTCATCTAGGCAGATAATTAGAAAGACTGAGCATTGTCTTTAACTATATATTGTCTTAACTACATATGTTCTAAACCTAAGGTCCATTTTTCAGAACAATGAGGCTTCTCTAGTGGTTCAGATGGTAAAGAATTTGCCTGCAATGCAGGAGACATAGGTTCAATCCCTGGATCAGGAAAAACCCCTATTTTCAGAACAATAGTGTTGAAAACAAATAAGCTAATTAATTTAGAATTTCAATTTTAATAATTCTATGTTTTATCCATAAAATAGTTCAAGTAGAATTTATAAAAAGTTTTAGTTTCTAAAATGTACTGACTTCATCATAAGAAACTCACCAGTTGAATGCAACTCTGTAATATGTTTTAATATTTTAACTTGGTTTATCCAGTTTCATATTTTCTTTTAAAAGCTCACTGATTTTAACTTAATTTATAAGTATCTTCTCACATTTTCTGTGATAGAAAAGCATGACCCTATAACTCAAAATAATTGCTTATTTGATGTGCACCCTCTTCAAAATATTAATTCCTACATATCCAATTTTTAGGAGTTATAATTATTCATTCGAAACTCTCTTGCACACTTCACTAAAATATTTCTAATGCCCCCAATTATTCTTTACGAATTGTTTTTACATTGTCTAAAAAAAGCAAAATGTCAAAGCTTTATTCATTTTCACCCTGCAGCAGAAGCCATTTTGATAATAAGATGAGGCTTCCTTTGTGAGTCTTATCTTTTTATCATGGACACTTGAAGATTGAATGTGATAACATATGGGAAGCATTTAGAAGATAGTTCCTGTCATAAAATAAGAGCACAGCAAAAATTTTCCAAAAACTGACCTTTATTTTTATAATGAAAGAAATTGTGTTAAAGGATTAAATTAATTCCTGCATTTTATTTATTAATTACTTTATTATTACCTTTATTTGTTTATTGATTTCAATACACTCTCCTCTGCATGGTATAAAGGAAGGAGCACTGGGTGAGAGTCAGAAGAGCTTTCTTTGAGCTTTAGCTGCTTTTTCCCCTAAGATGTGTAACCTTCAGTAAGTCATCTAATAAAGAATTTAGAGTCTTTAAAATAGAAATAATCTTTTCCTACAACTATATGGAGTAGTGAAGTGACGTAATACTTGACAAGTTGCTTTCTGATAGATATCTCTGCATATGTGTATATGTGGGCTTTAAGATAGCTTTTGATAACTGATTAACTAATTTCAGTGATATTACTACAACTTTTTCAAAAATACATTAAGTGGGCATTTTTAATTTATACTTTGAAACTTGGGGGAAACAGCCCCCTCATAGTGCTGATCCAGATCTATGGTAGTGGGGACTGCCAATGATAACATCACATGGCCTTGGGAAAATTGAAAGCATGCTACCCAAGTAGTGTCAACTAGAGCTCTCCTGAGCATTATTTTAATGAGATGAAGAGAAGAGAGTTTTCTGAGATGTGAATCTAGGATACACTGTCCAACTATAATACCTTGTTTCTCTATGGTTAAGTGTACACCTAATAATTAAGGGTTCACCTGCTACATTCTGAATTAGTCAAATTTGATATGAAACTCTGGCATATCATCATATAAAATATGTTATAAGCAAAGTGCTATAAATTATAGTGTTTAGATTATCTTGCATATTGCTCTTCTCACATCTGAGCCATTTAGTGGAGGTCTGTATAAAAAATTGCTAAAATACATAGCAAACCTTAGAGCTTGTTATTCTAAGATAGTCTCAACAAGGATACTACTGATTAAAGTATGGCATTTTAGATGTAAAGAGGTTGCATCAATATCTACAGTAATTATATTTTTTTAATTTCATGTTGGTGAAAATGAACATCTTATTCTGTAGTTAACTCAGACTTTTGCCATGAGTTGCTGCAAGGAAAGCCAAACATTCCAAGAAATGTTTAATCTTGCTTATAATTTTTAATTGTGACAAATTAAAATGTGGCAAATACAGTTTATCATTCCAACCATGACTAAGTATTGAAGTGGCTGATTCCAGTTTTTCAACATTTTAAGTTCTGAAGACTATACTTTAAGCATTGTTGTGGTACCATCATTTCACTAATCAGAGTGTCAAATTTTGGTGAGTCATTGGTTTGGTTTCCATTCATGCCACATAAATACATAAATAATCAAACATTTGGATCAAAGAACGCAATAGTATTTATTTACTGCAGAGCCATTTTGTACTCTGGGGCCAAGTGTATTTTTATGTAGTAAATTGATGGAAAAAATAAGCCACAGTTTTATGATAAAATATTCCTGCCAGGTATTAATAACTGTAGCTTTTGTCACACTTGACAAGAGCTATTTTTTAATTTGTTATGAATTTCAGAATCTCTAACAACATATTATACTGCCAACATTTATAAGAGTAGTAAAAAGACAATCGGCCTTGATGTATGCTGCATTCATTAGACAGTTACACTGCATTAAGTATCACCAGTAGTGACACTTATAGGCCATTATACTTCTATGCATGCTACTAAGGCCATTTATGAGAGAAAGTGGGTAGAAGAGAGAAAGAAAAAGAAATCAACAGTAACAACTTAATTAAGGCATCCTTTTTAAAAAACTATTCATTTTTATAAAACTAGAGGTTTCATATTTTCCTGATTTTTCTCCAAAAATCACCAAGTCTTCTAAATTATATAGCTGTATCAGAATGACACTACAAAATGACATCATGAAACTGGGATTGGTAAAGTTTCAATTTTGAATTCATCAAGTTTATTGTCTGAAGTTGAAGCATCAATATGCTTTAATAAAAATAACACTTCTAAAAGTGAGAGTAAGGAAGATTATTGAAAGTGAACAAAGTGCATATGCTGCCACGATGATCATTTCATAATGTAATTTTCAGTTACATTTCAAATTGTCTAATCAGACCAGATTTATTCCTTCCACCCATGTGCTGCCCACATAGAGCTCCACAAATCAAACAGTGGCACTAAAACTGAGTTTGGTTAAATAAAATAATTTTTGGATGTTCTTTCTATAACTTTATATTTGATTGCATTTTAATTAAACATGTTGTTAAAGTATACAGTCAATTAATAAAGTTGTTGGATAGTCAAGCAAAATATGTGTTGACTTATCTCTGTGCTATGTCTCTTAAAGCTAACAACATAAACAAATTAAAATAATACTGTGGTTAAAAAAGCTCATCTTGCAGTGAATAACTAATGACATTTAGTCTATTTAAATTCGGTAACATGAGGGAAAAGTGCTTAAAAGCAGATGTTTTCATCAGTGAATGTAAAATTGGGATATAATATTTTTAGAGTGAAGGAGATTAGAAGTATTTTGCTTTTTAAATGTGCAGAAAACTAAAATATAAATGCTCAAATTTTAAGTAATTTACTGCTCCTTTTTAATTGTAGTGCATTGCTCATTCCTTGCTATACATTGGAAAATTGTGAAATAAGGTTTAGAAAAATTTTCAGGAAAGGTCTTTTTTTTTTGGTGCATCTTAATTTTAATATGGTATATTTTACTGGCTTTATAAAGATGCATTTCTTTTCTTAAAATTAATTTCATTTTTTCAAAAATATATTTTTATTTTTCTTCTAATAGAAGAATGTAGGACTCATGTCATTAAATATTTAAATAACTCTGCATAAATTGTTACTATCTCAGTATTTTATAGTTAACTCAATAAGGATATTAAAGTTATTTTTTTAAACATCTTGATTTTTTTCAATATAATATATTCTTTTAAATTTCTTAACAATCTTCATAGAATGTTGATAAAATGGTATGTACTCATCAAAAGTGAAAGAAATATGGTTACACTCTCTTTTTAGAAGATAAAGATTTGCCTTTTAGTAGCAAGTGAAAACCAGAATTACTATATGCTTTGTATTTTATGAACTTTATCTATAGATTCAGTATTCTTATTGTAATTATAACAATTCTCCAAGTTTTTTTCCTCTCATATACTTTTCATGATTTTCATTTCTTCACTTTTCATTCTTTTTAAATACTTTACTACCTGAATCTCCATATAAGACTTAGAACTTAGAAGTGTATATGAAATTATAGACCTCTATATAGAACCATTTTTAAAGCATAATGTATTGTATCATAGCTTAGGAAATAATTTATAACTTAACTCAGTGTCTACCTTATAGTTCATGTTCAACTCAATCATCAAACCACTGCAGATAGGCAGTTTTTTCAGTGTTCACATAGTCTTTAAAAAGCTTCTTTTTTGTTACAAAGAACCATGGTTCTTTTTAAAAAGTCAAATATTACAGATATATAAATATATGGAAACTAAAATTTTCCATGGCTACCCATCTCTTAGGCTTTAGACTTACATGTATTTTCAAGATTTGTAAATATATGTAGATATAGATATAAAAGAAGTCAAGTTCACCATATTGTTGGCAGATATTTTTCCTTTAAATAATGTTTCCAACAACTTTTATATTCTATCTTTTCTGCTGACTTTAACTACTAAGTTGATTACCTACTTACTACTAGAACCAATTTACTAATACCTTTGGATACATCTAAAAAATAATCCTAGGATCCGTAGAATAACGATTTCTTAATTATTTTATCAAAATAGTCATTATATTTAAAAGTAAAGGGAATTTGATTGCTAATTTATGAGTATTTAAAGTTTTGCACCATTTTTTACATATTTTTGATATTTAATTTAAAAGTATAAACCATGAGATGTAGAAAGGGGTTCAATAGCTCATAATGAGAAAATAGAAAATGAGTTAAAATTTTAAAAAGAATAGATTAATAGTCTGGAACATATCCACAATTATCTGGAAACAGCTGGTGCCCTTTCACCATTGCTTCAGGTAAAGGCCCTGATTTTATTCCTCTCTGCCAGAAATAACATCAGCCCAGAAGCCCTGAATCCCAGCAGCACAGAACTGCCAAAGTGCCAGGGAACACGAGCGTAAGAGTACCTTCCTCGCCTACAGGAGGATGTGTTGCTAAGACTGTAGGATAACCTTTTAACACCTTCCTAGATGCTTTTGAGTTATTCATTTCATCAAGCCACTACATCTTACCCTTGATTAAACCATTTTTCAAAACCGTAATTAGCTCTTATGTTGTCACTTAGCTTGAAATAGTGTAATATTTTTCCCAAAATGCTATAAGAGCCAAGTGCTAATAACAGGTAGAAAGAAAAGTGAAAACCAAGGAGAATAGCTATTCTGATGTGGAAACGAGTAGTTAGAAAGTAAAATCAATCAAATATTTATATATTTGAAATAGAAAATAATATTTAAACTAATTTCTAAGAATTTTTGAAAACATTTAAATTTGCTTCTACATCTACAATTCATTTTTAGTATCTTAAATATTAAAACTCACTGGTCTATTTGTCTTTTCCTATTCCTATTTAAACAATTTATATACTGACTGATTTATAGGACATGTTTAAGCATTGAGATTTAAGGATTTCCAGTTTATGAAGTAAACATGAATAACATATCTTAGGATGGAAGAAATAGAGTAATTAGTTATCTATAGATATTGTCCTCATTTTTCAAGAGAGGAAATTGTAACTCAGAGAATTTCAGTTAATGTGAGCCTGTGGCCTAAGTCTCTAAGTTCCTTTGTTGTTATTGTTCATGAATACTCACATAATGAAAATCTAACTTAAAATTCAATGAGCATCCTTATTGTAATGCTTCATTAATTAGAATGTATAAACAGTACATTAAAATGAATGTTACTTAAAACCTCAAATAAAAAACTGTTCCTCTTGCTTGTCCAAGAGCTGTCTTGTTTTACAGATTTAGGGGAAGGACGGCCACCACTAAGGCATCTCAGGATATAATCAATGTTTCTTAGAGGAGCTGTTAAAATGTAGATGAGGCTTTTCTTCCTTTAGTACAAATTCTTTATAGTAAAGAATCTCTAATGAGTGAGAAAGATTCATACCATAACAAGAAGATTGCTTCTTGAGACATTATAATATACTATCCTTTTATTTTTACATTATGCTTTGTTGTTGGTAACACTGCTTTCAACTGACAGATTAAAAACAATGATTTTTAATCAGTTTTCCATATATAACTTTTAATGAGTACAACACAGCAATCCATTGAGATTAAATGGGGATAAAGACTGTTGTTTTCTGGTACTCGATAGGAATAAAGTGCCTAGTCTCAAAATAAATGCAAAAGTGGAGATATCTATTATCAGCAAGTTCTCATTTATCTTTTGTTCTTTAGACCAGAGTTCTTATCACCACCTGAGTCTGATAGAACCAATATTACCAAAGAAGCAAGAGACAAAAGAGATCAAAGAGAACAGACAAAAGGAAGCAAAGACAAAAAAAAATAAACACACACACACAAGTAGGTGTAAAACAAAACAGGGATTTTATTTTACCTCCAACACTCTTTAATCATTTAAAGTTATTTTTAAAGTCCTTTTTCCTTCATTTCAGTACTATCATGTTAATAAACATAGGGGATTCCAGTACTATCATGTTAATAAGCATAGGGGAAAAACAATGACAGATTTAAAACCAAAACAAAACCCTCAATGCTCTTTTCAACATCAAGCATCCTGCCTGGTTCTGGCCTGAAAAATAAGTGGTAGAAGTCAAGAAGTTTCACATGTGCATGTGTGCATGCTAAGTCGCTTCAGTAGTGTCTGACTTTGTGTGACCCTATGAACTGTAGCTCTCCAAGTTTCCCTGCCCATGGTATTCTCCAGGCAAGAGTACCGGAGTGGATTGCCAGGCCCTTCTCTTGGGGATCTTCCAGACAAAGGAATTGAACCTGCAGCATCTCTTACCTCCTCCTGCATTGGCAGGCCGGTTCTTTACCACTAGTGCCACGTGCAAAGTTTAAGTTTCACAGAAAGGTATACAAATACTCCCAAATAGGAAGAGATTGATGAAATATTAAAGTCAGTGTTCTTCCCCAAAGTCCTCAAAATGATAACCGCATCATCAACCACATCAGCAAAGGATTTATTTGTGTTGTTTAACTGGATAAAACATTTTATTTCCTCATAATCAGTTTATCTGCTGGTGAAGGGAGGGATAAGCCATGTTGTAATATTAACCATATTTTTATGTTTTGTTTAAATCAGCATATATATACATGAAAATAGGCATTACTAAAGTATAATGAGGATTGTCCTAATTTATAAATGACATTTATTTAGCATGTATTACTTTTTCTTTTTCTTCTTAATGGCATAGTTCTCTTTCTTAATAACAACAAAATAAGATACCACAAAGATACTTAATGGACGGCACAGAGATAAGAGTTCCCAAATAATAGGACTATATAAGTAAAGTAAAGAAGTCAGAGAAAGCAAGGTTCAGAGAAAGAACAAGGCCGTCAGGAACAGATCATCTTTAATGAGGCAAGAAGGGGCAGCAGTAAGATTAGTGAGCTGCAGTACTAACCCATGAAAAGAGTAAGTATATGTAGGCATAATGTGGAAATCTACTGTCTTAAGGGGGCCTGTTCTTCTCCAAGGTTGTGGGGATTAGTTATCTCTTAAACTGCTGGAGCAAGGAATTCTGGAGATCCACCAGAAGCTGGGACCAGCTGGGAACTGGGAGTATTCAACTTTAATGTCCATTTTTTTCCTTAATGTGAGAGAGTTCTTTGTTTTGCATAGAATGATGGGAAAGACCTAGAAGGCTCAGACTATTTTGAGCCGTGTAACTTTCCTTTAATATAAATAATCTACTTCAATCTATAGATATCCAATATTTAAAGCACTGCTATAACAGAGAAGTTAAATGCTACTAAATCAGTATTTTCATCTCATTCAAGATAGTTTCAAGAGATAAGCCACATACTGTCTAAAAGTAATGAAGTCTGAAAGGTTGGCCACTGGGAATCTGTCACAAACATGTATCTTCTCATGCTCTGACAACATTAATAATTTCTTTCCATAGACAAAAGACCTTCAAAACCCTGGACCATATAAGAAAGGGGTAGGAGAAGCTTAAAAAGAAATTAATTAAAACCTGCACTTAAATTTGAAAGTGTAAACAGAGAAGTTCTTGTGTATTAAACTCCACTGATAGTGATTGAAAATTTATCAAAATAGCAATATCACTTAACTACATACATAGGGAGATAGGAGCATATGAATGTATTTGTGGTGTACTGTGTGACTCTATTGTGTGTATGTTTATGACTGTAACTCTCATCATTAAAGTTGTGAGTCATATTAAGTTCCCTGGAAAAGGAGAATTTCTTTTTTTCCCCCCAAGTACAGTGATATAATTTTTTCTAGTATGCAGTAGTATCTTCTGTTTATGTGGTATTGATCTATAGGCAGAATCCTTGCTTTATATCTTTGATCTGTAACTGTGATATATATATTGTGCTTTATGTCACAGATGTATACCATACCCCATAAAAGAGATCTAAGAAGAAAGACACAAAGCAGTTCAGTTTGATCTGTCAGATAATATTATCTATCAGAAAAAAATATATGTACTTTAAAGCAGACTCCTTATAATAAACAGTTTACATAATATTCAGTTCCAATATGATTTTAGTCAAGATTCTCTAGACAATCAAATTTCATTACATCTTAACAATGGAGTTAAGATGTAGTTATTAGTTTCTTGAACAAACATGTTTCTACTAATGTGCGAACATAAAGAAAAAGATATGAAGCTTTTCATTGTTCAAAAAACATCATACAAATAGCAATAAAAAGGAGTTACTTTTCCCCTCAAATATTTCACTTTAGTGCAATAGGTTCTATTTTCTAAGTTCAGTACTGTTGTTGGTGTAAAGAGTGGGTGTATAGTTAAAATTTTTCAAATTCCTTAAGTGGAGAATCAGTTTGTGTCTGAAGAAATGGTGCATTTCAAGTCCTTTTCAACCTGTGGGTATTTGAGAGTTATTAACTTCAGCTTCCTTCCTGCCTTTTGAAATCTGACACTGACTTGTCCCTTATCTCCCAGAGGCCTCTAAGTGCAATTAGGCATTGGATTCACTGAGTAATTACTTCATTTTTCATGTAAAATGCACTTGATTTATTATATACTTGGGAGGTGATGGCAGAGATAGGTCAACAGCAGTTAGAGGAGATTAAAGGAGATATTCTGTTTAACTGTGGAAGCAATCAATTCCCATAAGACTGTTAGAGAAGAGTAAGAAGGGTGCCACTCAAGTTTAAGAGTGGTTTTCTAGATGAATTTGCTGCTGATTTGAAAATGAACTGAGTAATAGAAGGTCATTTTTTAAAACTCTCAGTTCAGTCAGTTCAGTTCAGTTGCTCAGTCGTGTCAGACTCTTTGCGACCCCATGAAGCGCAGCACGCCAGGCCTCCCTGTCCACCACCATCTCCCCGAGTTCACTCAGACTCACGTCCATCGAGTCCGTGATGCCATCCAGCCATCTCATCCTGGGTCGTCCCCTTCTCCTCCTGCCCCCAATCCCTCCCAGCATCAGAGTCTTTTCCAATGAGTCAACTCTTTGCATGAGGTGTCCAAAGTACTGGAGCTTCAGCTTTAGCATCATTCCTTCCAAAGAAATCCCAGGGTTGATCTCCTTCAGAACGGATTGGTTGGATCTCCTTGCAGTCCAAGGGACCCTCAAGAGTCTTCTCCAACACCACAGTTCAAAAGCATCAATTCTTCGGCGCTCAGCCTTCTTCACAGTCCAACACTCACATCCATACATGACCACAGGAAAAAACATAGCCTTGAATAGATGATGTACCAGTTAGGACAAATATATAAAAAAAAGTTTTTAATTGTAAATAAGAGTTTCCCAAGTCTATAAACTCTGTAAATCAGCACAGTTTCACTGTTTAAATGGGAAAAGAAGATCATTGTTATACTCTTCCTGCCCATCCTTTAGGAGAATTTTGCTAGCAATTCCTTTACTAAGGCAATACTTTTCTAAATGAATTTTTTTCTATGAATAGATTACTCTGACTTAAATAAACAGTATTATACAGAGAAATACAAAGGCATGAACAACTTAGAATGAAGAATTGTTTCCTTTTGACTCACATATTATGTGTAGTTTAGTAGTTGATACTGTACAGCTGAAAATTACCCTTTGGTTGCTTGGGAAAACACATTTTAGCAAGATGCCGGTACTTTTGTTTCTGTTGGACAATTGCACTATCACTAGGGCTTCCTCAGTAGAGTAGTTTCTTTCTGTGGGGCTGGCATCTGAAGAGAGGATAATTGAATGACCTTGCCTGGCCTAGGAGAAATGTTAAGTCGGAAATGGAAGACTCCCCTGTGAAGGAAACTGCTGAGAGCTTTCATTGCCCAAGACAACAAAGCAGGGGTGGATCTTTCAGAAACTATAAAGCCAGTTCCAAAAGGACCAAGCTTTGTCTTTCTCTGTCATTTTTGTTGTTATTTTTCTAATTCTAGTCAACTGAGAGATAGTGAAATTGCAGATAAGAATTAAAAGAAAAGCTATTCATTCAGGATTATCATCCTTTAACAATGTACTGTATTATTTATTGTGTCTTAGTTTTTTTAATATTATAATAACATCTTTATCCCTTTTTATTTTTAAGACTATAGTATAGTCTTAAACTCTTCAATGAAGCTACTGTAATTTGATTCCCTTTAGCATTGTTTTAGGAACACATAGGAGTGTCTTTGTATACTTGATCAATGTATACATAATTAGTGTCTTCAGTACGTCTCTAATATATGATACATTTTTCATACTTTTTTTCTCTGATTTCTTTACTCATTTTGGGCCTTTGTGTCAAAGTATTATTAAAAATGTAAAAAGCCAAGCAGCTTTCTTTATATAGTTTCAACCATATGGAACTTCATCAGCAGAAACGGTATTATCAAGTCTATGAAATAGAAAGTCCAGAGGACTGAACTTTCTACTTCAGAGTTTCAAAACTCCATTCTCATAAGCAACTGAATACTATCATCTCTTTTATGTAAATTAAAAGAGGGACAGAGATGAATGCAGAAAAAGAAAACAATCATCTATAGGTCAAAGTAGTAGGGAAGATTTATATCTAACATACCAAGCAATGAATCAAAAAGAGTTTTTACCTTTTAATTAAGAAAAATGGCATGACAACATTTGCTGGTTTGGAATTTGTCTTTTTTGTGTAATGGCTTGAGTAAAACAAAGTAGAAGCTATATTTCACCCTGTTACTTACAATAATTTGGGAGTGATTACAACATGGAGAGATGGATGAAAGTAAATAAATAAGTTTTCTGTAACAGATATTTTCCCCAAGGAGTGTCCTGTAAGACTGATAATGTTTTCTGAAAAGCTTTTGTATAGGATTACTGGTAGATAGTTTTAGTGTCCCAAAACAAAGCTGGTTAGGAATAAAAAAATCCCAAGAACATTCATATTCAAATCCCATCACCATTGCAAGGCCTACCTGCTCATATTTTGCTCAACCAAGCATGGAATAGCTTTTTCTACCACTTTGGTGGTTGTGTGAATTCAGTGATATGCTCACAGTTCTTGCACGTAATTTTGCTTGCACCAAAGATAATCATGTAGGCTTATTATCTAGAATTAATCCGGAAGACAGATTCTCTTGTTCATGGAGATTTTGTTAGAAATAAAAGTAATACTAGCATTTCTCATTTAGGGCACTTTGAGATATTTTTGCTGGGGATGTGTTAAGTCTGTTTAGAACTTCCATTCAGGTGAAATTTGTCTTTACTATGTTTCAGATATTAAGGGTAAAACCAGGTTGTCAGAAGCATCTTATATATTCCCTCCAAGTGCAGTAAGAATTGATCTCTTTCTAGGTACTAATGAAATAAAAGGACGAATTATACCAATTTAACAAATATTAGTGACTAACAAATATTAGTGGGCTTCCCTTATAACTCGATTGGTAAAGAATCTACCTGCAATGCAGGAGACCCAGTTTCGATTCCTGGGTTGGGAAGGTCCCCTGAAGAAGGAAATAGCAACCACATCCAGTATTCTTGCCTAGAGAATCCCATGAACAGAAGAGCCTGGCAGGCTACAGTCCATGGGGTCGCAAGGGTGGGACACGACTTAGCAACTAAACCTCAGTGGCCTGGAAGGAACTGTAAAGCTGTATACTATGGGAGCAGGGAGGGATGGAGACAGAGAGATTTAGTGTTGTGTACGTTAAAAAATACAGGGAACTTTAAACTGTCATGATTTTTAGGCATTTTAGCTCAGTAAAATTTCTGAACTTTGAGCTGTACAGACTTCTCTTTTGGGGAATTTTCATTCTGAAAAACGTTAATCAAAATATTTGTACAAGGCACAATACTTTTATTTCTATCTTTTATTAGCATCACAGGATCAAGTCACTTTACACAGCATTTGGAACTCAAACCTCAGGTATTCTTTCTTTGTGCTTATTCAGTTCATAATTAAAATAAATAGCATTACTCCTTCTCTAAAGCACTTGCAACAAGGAGGCCCCAGTTAGTGGAAGATTTCCCCTCTTGGTAGAAATAGGTAGTTGGCTTTACACTCACACCTATTATTTATTTTTGTTGAGCACCAATTATGCCTAAGCCTGGTGCTCAACCCTAAGAATATACAAGGAATAATATTGTCATAGCCTCTTCTACTGGGAGACTCAGACTGACACACAATTAAACAGTGCAAATAATTGCTTTGAAAGGAAGGGCTGTGCAGTGAAGATACAAATAACTGGAAGGATTTAAACACTATTTAGGAGGTTACATCTAAGGATTAAATTGTGTGGGTCATGCATGGTCTCAGCCTTGGTAACAAGGAGAAAGTTGAGGAGTTTGAGAGAGAAGTGAATAAACTCCCTTTTGGATATGCCAATTTTGAAGGGCTTTTGGAAAAGCAAACGGAGATGTAGGAGATGAAGCTGAATGTATGTTGTGGGCAGAGGCCAAATTACAGCAGCTTGAAATGTAAATGGGTGGTAAAGAGTCACAGAGATTCAATGTAGACAAACGTGTTTAAAGAAATTTGGCCTAAAACAGCAAGCCTAAATAAGCTAAAGGGATTTTTTTTTTTTTGCTTTGTTTTACAATTTAAACGATTTGAACCTATGTGAATGCTGATGAGGGCTTGCCAGAAAGAAGGAAAACTTCAAGAGTAAATAAAGGAGTCATAGTAGCATAATAGCATTTGGTGCTTCCCAGGTAGCTCCATGGTTAAGAATCCACCTGCCAGTTCAGAAGACATTCAGGGTCAGGTTCCATACCTGGGTCAGGAAGATACCTTGGAGAAGGAAATTGTAACCCACTCCAGTATTCTTGCCTGGAAAATTTCATGCACAGAGGAACCTGGCTGGCTACAGTCCATTGAGTCGCAAAGAGTCAGACAAGACTGAGCATGCATGCAACATGCAATTGATAGTATTTAGTTGATAGTTTAGTATTTAGTGTAGTTTAGAGAAAGAAGAGGAAATGCAGAATCTATGGAGAGACTAGGATGTAACAGGAGACAGGCTGATCTTAATTATAAAGATATCAAAGCAGAAAAAGATAAGCAAGAAATTAGGGAGGGTTGTAAAGGGGGCAGATCAGGGGAATTCCTAGCTAATGATTTCTGACTCCAAGAATTGACAGGACCTTTGTAGAGGGAGGGAGAGGGATTGGTGGAGATGATGGGTGAAAGAGAGTAGGGAAGTCTTAAAATGCCTCTGTAGAGAAGGGGAATGAGACAGACAGAAGTAGGGCTGAGCAGTTCTAAAGAGTATGCAACTGAGGTTAGAACCACAAATGAGTAGCGACACTAACTTGTGAAGTTGTGGGATTTCTCTCCTGAGGCATGCAAGTGTGCATGGTGGGTATACACACACACACACACACACACACACACACACACACACACACTTTTCAAGATTTGTAATAGAGGTTTCCTCCAAAAGTTGCCAGCTGTTTTAAAACAGGAGCAAAAGATGGCAATTTTTTTCAAGATATTGGAGTTAGCTACACATTTTGGTTTAAGAATAATATTCTCTGTTTAAAGAATGAATATTCTGTACTCTTTGATTTTCCAACATATATCATTATAAGCCATGCATTGGCTTGTGTTTGCTTTGCTAGAAGGCACATGTAACCATGTTAGTCCTTTGGCATTTCTCAACAGCCTGAGTTAACATTTGGAGGAATGTTAACAACCAAAGTTTCTCCTTTCTATTCCTCTCCCTTCGCGCTGCCCTTTTAATAGCTCTACATTTCCAGATTTGTCCAGGTTGTTGTGTAAGTCCAGATGATAATGTTACCATTAATTCCCTTTAGTTGAAAGAAAATGAGTTCTTAACAGGTCTGAAATATATTAGATTTACCTGTATCCTCTTTATAAATTCTTGAACTGAAGGATATTAATTACTTTTTCTGGAATTATTTATGAATGTTCAAGACACATAAGATTCACGGAACTGAAATGCCAGTCTTCAGTGGCAGAATAAAGATGGGCACAAAAGGAATGGTAATAAAAATTTTTTGATGTTCCTGATACAAATGGAACTCATATTTCAAAGGAAATTAATAGCCATTTTGTATGTTTATAAAACTAGGAAGATTTTTCATACATAATAAAGTACCTTCAGAATATTTTTATTACTTACAATTTATTTTGATTTTAATAGAATAATTCATATAATTAGATTGCAATGAAAGATTTTGAAAACTGATCTTGGCAAAAGAACACAAACCCATTAAAGCCATTCTCACTATTTTTTTTTTCTTTCACTCATTTCTCCACCTGAGGCCTGAGTGAACAAGCACATAAATCAGTATTTAGTATCACTTCATAATGGGCTATACTGAACTTGATTATCCGCATGTCAATGAAGATTTCGTGATATAGAAACTGAACCTGATATCTATAATTTAATTAAAAACTTTCTGACAGTTCTATAAGGTAAATTATTTTCTATTTGAGTATCTTTCAAAAGTTGAAATTTCTAAGAACTGTAAGGAAATTTTTTCCTATAATATATAGATTTTTCCCTTCTGTGCCAACAGAAAAACCCATGCTTTGGAAGTGGTTCTAGAGAAGCATTTATTTGATCTAAACATCTTCTTTTTTTAATATAAATTTATTTATTTTAATTGGAGGTGAATTACTTTACAATATTGTATTGGTTTTGCCATACATCAGCATGAATCTGCCACAGGTATACACGTGTTCCCCATCCTGAACCCTCCTCCCTCCTTCCTCCCCATACCATCCCTAAACATCTTCTAAGTGATCATGGTAATACAACTACTAATAAAAATGAAAGCATCCTTATTGCATTTCTTATCACCCCTCACTTTGCTCTTTCCTGAATCTAACCTCCACTACACTAATATAGAGTAGTCTTTATGTGCATCCTGCTACTGAGTTACTGTGCATGTCTTATTACTCTTATGTACAAGTTAAGTTCAGATGAACTTCAGTTTGGGAAGGAACTATGCTCTTTGAACATGCACGTTATATCTTATTTGAACACACAATTTATTGTCACTATCTGTAACTACATCATCACTTAACAGTTTATTTTTCTCTTCCTTATTCTCTTTGTTCACTTTATTTCTGGATAAATCTCAAGCTCTGTTTCCATTCCTCATCTTTCCATTCCTCATCCTTATAATAGTGCTTATATCATAAGACTGCTCTGAGTACCTGAGTATTAAATGGATGTTCTTTTATAATATACTGGCATATAGCAAGTGCTATGTAAGTTATGGCAATGATGGCAGTGGAGATGGATAAGAAGGATGGGACATTTCACAGGAAGGAAGTTATACAGAGAAGACAAATGAGAGAATGAGTTTACTTTTAAGAATGCTGATGATTCACCTCTAAAAAATTACTATGACTTCACCTAAAAGCACCCTTGCCCCAAAATCATTTTGAAGAAACATCTGACAAGAGACACATAGTATACTTTTTTCTAGGATTGTAATTTCAATCAAGTGAATTAAACTGTGGTGATTATTAGGTTATCTGCTAATAGCTAAATAAGAATAAGATATCTTACTGGTGTCCTGTGGGCTTCCATGGTGGTTCAGATAGTAAAGAATCTGCCTTCAATGCAGGAGACCTAGATTCAATCCCTAGGTTCAGGAAGATCCCCTGGAGAAGGGAATGGCAACCCACTTTGTATTCTTTCCTGGCGAATTCCATGGGCAGTTGATCCTGGTGGGGTCCTGGGGGGATCCACAATGCTTTGTGGCTACTATAACAAATTATCACAAGCTTGGTGACATAAAGATCAGAAACATCTTTTTCTTACTTCTGGAGACCTGAAGTACAAAATCAGGATGTTGGCTGGGCTGTGTGCTCCATCCAGAGAGCTTAGGGGAGATCCAATTCCAAGTATCATCCAGTTTCTATTGGGTCACATGTTCCTGGGTTGTGTCTGCACTGCTCTAACTTTCCATAAGTCACACTGCCTCTTCCTCTTCTTTCTTCTGGTCTCTCCTTTGTGTGTCCTTTCTAAAGACAATTAGGGGCCCACACAAAAAATCCATGATGACTTTTTCTTTAACTTATTACTTTTACCAAGACCCATTTTTCCACATGAGATCAGATCCACATTTCCAAGGATTTGTATGTGAATGTTTCTTTGGCAGGCTACAATTTGACCTTCTACTGATATACTTAGGTTATATGATAGTTATGTTTCTAAATTATTATGAAGTCCTTCATAATCAGTTTTGAAGTTAGTTAATTCATATCCTCTATTCTGAAAGCTGCTCAATTCTCAACTTGATGTCATAGTCAAACCTCTTCCAAGAGATTTTCTCTGGCCACTGCAAACTCCAATTTTACATGTTTTGATAGCATATATAGTCTGTGCCACTTACTCTGGTTATTGGTCATCTCAAGATTTGAGGCTTTTTTAAAGAATTTATTTATTTTTTTAACTTCACTTCAGTTCAGTTACTCAGTCATGTCTGACTCTTTTGAGACCCCATGAACGGGCAGCATGCCAGGCCTCCCTGTCCATCACCATCTCCTGGAGTCCACCCAAACCTGTGTCCATTGTGTCGGTGATGCCATCCAACCAATTCATCCTCTGTCATCCCCTTTTCCTCCTGCCTTCAATCTTTCCCAGCATCAGGGTCTTTTCAAATGGGTCCGCTCTCCACATCAGGTGGCCAAAGTATTGGAGTTTCAGCTTCAACATCAGTCCCTCCAATGAACACCCAGGACTGATCTCCTTTAGGATGGACTGGTTGGGTCTCCTTGCTGTCTTCTCCAGCACCACAGTTCAAAAGCATCAATTCTTTAGCACTCAACTTTCTTTATAATCCAACTGTCACATTCATACATGACTACTGAAAAAACCATGGCCTTGAGTTGATAGACCTTTGTTGGCAAAGTAATGTCTCTGCTTTTTAATATGCTGTCTAGGTTGGTCATAACTTTCTTCCAAGGAGTAAGCGTCTTTTAATTTCATGGCTGCAATCAGCATCCACAGTGATTTTGGAGCCCAGAAAAATAAAGTCAGCCACTCTTTCCACTGTTTCCCCATCTATTTCCCATGAAGTAAAGGGACTGGGTGCCATGATCTAAGTTTTCTGAATGTTGAGCTTGACCAACTTTTTCATTCACCTCTTTCACTCTCATTAAGAGGCTCTTTAGTTCTTCTTCACTTTCTGCCATAAGGGCAGTGTTATCTGCATATCTGAGGTTATTGATATTTCTTATGGCTATCTTGATTCCAGCTAATGCGTCCTCCAGCCCAGTGTTTCTCATGATGTACTCTGCATAGAAGTTAAATAAGCAGGGTGACAATATACATCCTTGACATACTCCTTTTCCTATTTGGAACCAGTCTGTTGTTCCATGTCCAGTTCTAAATGTTGCTTCCTGACCTGTATACAGGTTTCTCAAGAGGCAGGTCAGGTGGTCTGGTATTCCCATCTCTCTCAGCATTTTCCACAGTTTATTGTGATCCACATAGTCAAAGGCTTTGGCACAGTCAATCAAGAAGAAATAGATATTTTTCTGGAACTCTCTTGCTTTTTCGATGATCCAGCAGATGTTGGCAATTTGCTCTCTGGTTCCTCTGCCTTTTCTAAAAATAGCTTGAACATCTGGAAGTTCACGGTTCATGTATTGCTGAAGCCTGGCTTGGAGAATTTTGAGCATTACTTTATTAGCTTGTAAGATGAGTGCAATTGTGCGGTAGTTTGAGAATTCTTTGGTATGACCTTTCTTTGACACTGGAATGAAAACTAATCTTTTCCAGTCCTGTGGCCACTGCTGAGTTCTCCAAACTTGCTGGCATATTGAGTGTAGCACTTTCACAGCATCATCTTTCAGGATTTGAAAGAGCTCCACTGGAATTCCATCACCTCCACTAGCTTTGTTCATAGTGATGCTTCCTAAAGCCCACCTGACTTCACATTCCAGGATGTCTGGCTGTATGTTAGTGTGAGTGATCACACCTTCATGATTATCTGGGTTATGAAGATATTTTTTATACAGTTCTTCTGTGTATTCTTGCCACCTCTTCTAATATTTTCTGTTTCTGTTAGGTCCATACCATTTCTGTCCTTTATTGAGCCCACGTTTGCATGAAATATTCTCTTGGTATTTCTAATTTTCTTGAAGAGATCTCTAGTCTTTCCTATTTTATTGTTTTCCTCTATTTCTTTGCATTGATCACTGAGGAAGGCTTTCTTATCTCTCCTTACTATTCTTTGGAACTCTGCATTCAAATGAATGGGTACATCTTTCCTTTTTTCTTTTTCTGTTCACTTCTCTTTCTTTTTTCACAGCTATTTGTAAGGCTTCCTTAGACAGCCATTTTTCTTTTTTGCATTTTTTTTTCCCCTGGGGATGGTCTTGCTCCCTGTCTCCTGTACAATGTCACGAACCTCAGTCTGTAGTTCATCAGGAACTCTATCAGATCTAGTCCCTTAAATCTATTTCTCACTTCCGCTGTATAGTCATAAGGGATTTGATTTAGGTCATAGCTGAATGGGCTAGTGGTTTCCCCCACTTTCTTCAATTTCAGTCTGAATTTGGCAATAAGGAGTTCATATCTGAGCCATAGTCAGCTCCCGGTCTTGTTTTTGCTGACTGCATAGAGCTTCTCCATCTTTGGCTGCAAAGAATATAATCAATCTGATTTTGGTGTTGACCATCTTGGTTTACAGAATTTTTCTGTTTTTTTGTCATAGCTCAATATGAATCAACCATAGGTATATTCCCTCCCTTTTGAAGCTCCATATGTAAAATAGATAGCCAATGGGAATTTGCTCTATGGCTCAGGAAACTCAAACAGGGGCTCTGTATCAACCTAGAGGGGTGGGATAGGGAGGAAGATGGGAGGGAGATTTGAGGCTTTTAAAATATTTTCATGCCTTGATGGTGTCTCTTGCTATTCTGACTCAAACCAGCTTTGATATTGATTTTAATCATGTTTCTGATATTGGTAATCTCTAAACTTCCATAGTTAATTTTTGATGTATAGCCAAAGTATAGAAATACCACCTTATGTACTAATTCTTAAAATTTTGATATCCAATTTCTCATTTAGTATCTAATGCTAAATCATAGAATTCATCTCAGGAAAAATATATATGTTCACACAGAAATAAAATTGATGTATTAATAATATGTATGCAGATACAATTATGCAAGTTCTTCCATAGATGTCCTAAGATTAGAGGTCTGGATTAATAATCTCTAAATTATAAATTTATGAATTGTTTCCTATATTGGGCTTTTGGAAATCAAGCCTCACCAGTAAACCTTTGGTCTAGTTTTGTATTTTAAGGATTCAGTCATCATGGGTTAAACCATGTCTCTCGATATTTGCAAATATCTCACCATAACACATAGCAGTGTAGCAGTATTTTCTCTCACAAAAACTGTATCAGTGCTCCTAGTGAAAGGTAGTTTCTTTTGACAGTTATATAGAATTGAAATTCTGTGTTAGCCACCTATGATAGGATCTGTGATGTTCATAAAAGCAGTTTTATTATTCCATCTTCAAAGAGGTGACTGTTTTTTGAGTGACTGACAGAGAGCAAGATTCTACATCATGTGGCAGAAACTACTGACCTCATCATGGCCCATTTCCTTTCAAACTGTGTAGGAAAATAAATGATGAAAAACTGTGAAGGAAATGTTTCAGAAACAATCTTTCATGTTTCTAACCACATTTCACAACACATGGAAAGGCTAATACTGTATTTTATCTCAGTTAGTGTAACTCATAGCCGTGCTTTCAACAGAGGGGAGAAAAGCTTTAAATGCCAGTCTTGGTTTAAATTAGAAATGATTGCTCATTAATCTCTGAAATAGGTATGCAAGCTGTCTTCCAAATGAAGGGGAGGCTGTTGGCTACTTCAGCTAAACCCTACTGTGCTGTTTTCAATTTGTTTTTTTTTTGTATGATATTTAGTCTTTCATTCAGTATTTAGTACTAAACATTAATGGGGAAAATATTGCTTAATGAATCGTTGTGTTGGGCAGAATGCAGTCAAACACGCCTCCTTTGCAAGAGCTCGCCAGCTTGTGCCAGTATTTAGATAGTGTCATTAATCATGCAGCATTTCGTTCTCCTCTGTCCTAAACAACAAGGTGTTCCTGATGTCATGGAAACAGGCCCTTTTAAAACTGGGTATGGATTAAGATATGGGATATCTAAGAATAAGACTACATATGGTTCAATTATTCTGAGGAAAATACCCCATTTATGGTTCAGAGCCTTCTGTTGTGGATTTTATTAGTCTTTAAAAGTCCAGAGTTAAGAATACATCTTGCAAATGTGCAGGGTTTGAAGATTCTGCCTTTGGAAAAGATAAGCTAAAGAACCAGATACCTGATATATCAATTCTAAAGACAATGAGCCTTAAAAATAAGCTTGGCTGGTACCAGGAGACTATTTTGTGTGGCAGGTTTTTATGTGGCTTCGGACCTGCAAGGTAGTTTGTGGGACTATTGCAGGGAAAAGCGTATCAGTACACAATACCTCTCAATTTCCGATCTGGTATCACCTTCCACATAGTTATATGAAAAAAAATTAAATGCATTTGGTTCATGTTACTGATTTCTTCTATTAACAGGAAAAAAGACCTATGGAATTTCAGGTCAATCATAAATTCTACATTAAATTGGAAAAGAGAAAAAATCATTATATATATGTTTAATACAAATTCAGAGAAGTCCATTATCACTGATAGTTTCTTACATTGTAGTTATCAGTTTAAGAAGTCAGAGGAAAATTTGCTAAAAATAAATAATGGTGTGAAGATAAAGAAAGGACATCAGGAAGGCTAGAGGGAGGCACAGTACTTCTCATCATTCTTAATAGTCAGGAGAGTACTAGACCTCCTCACTTTTTTGTCATGAACCTATTTGGATTGTTGGTTTGGCAGCAAAGGACAATCTGAGTAATAGGAAATATGTGTCAATCAAAAACGTTTTATTTAGTGTAATCCCTTGTCAGTAAAATGTGAAAGTGTAAATTCTATTTTAATAGGACTGCCACTGATCACTCAAAAAGAGAAGCTCAGAATCTGTAAATGCTAGCCATCCTGGCTTTGCACAGCATTTTCCGATGGCTGAAAGCTGCTTTGGTCTGCAAAATCAGGAAAATACTTAACAAAGCTCATATAATTGAGAAGGTTATTGTGTAGTGCAAATGTGGATTAAAAGGCTTTTTAGACATATCAGGATCACAACCTCTTTAGGGAAGGGAGCTGGCTCATGTTTTTTTAGTTCCTCTTATAATGCCTAGCAAAGGACTCAAGATATGATACTCACACATTAGGAGGATTGAAAAACTAATAAAATCTTAGGGCCAAAGGACCTGAGAGATTCTCTAGACTGGCTCATTTTTTAAAAAATTTTCAGATATGGAAATTAAGGCTCAGAAACTCTAAGTGGTTTACTTACGGACCTACTGTTAATTAGAATCAAGCCTGCAATTATGAAAATGAGCTTCTGTCTCCTTTTCTGTTGATGGTCAGTTTTGTCACCACAAAACTTTAGCCCATTTTTCAATGGCCAGTTATGCACAAACCCTCATTTAATGGCAAATCCATCTTGATTAATATGGCCAAACATACTGATTGGCTATAATAATAAGCAATCTCTCATTTAGAACTTGCAAGATACCTGAGGTTTCTAGGGATTTACATATATTAAGTTGTTTCATCCTTACAGAACCCAAGAGGAATGCACTGTTGTTACGATCACTTTTCATAATAGGATATCAAAGCCCAGATAACAAAAACAATCCAACCTTCATGGAGCTCACAAAGTGACACCACCCTTATGGCAGAAAGCAAAGAACCAAAGAGCCTGTTGATGAAAGTGAAAGAAGATAGTGAAAAAGCTGGCTTAATACTCAACATTCAGAAAGCCAAGATCATGGCATCTAGTCCCATTACTTCATGGCAAATAGATGGGGAAACAATGGAAACAGATTTTATTTGCTTGGGTTCCAAAATCACTGCAGATGATGACTGCAGCCATTAAATTAAAAGATGCTTGCTCCTTGGAAGAATAGCTGTGGCTAGCCTAGAGAACGTATTAAAAAGTAGAAACGTTACTTTGCCGATAAGGGTCCATCTAGTCAAAACTATGGTTTTTCCAGTAGTCATGTATGGATGTGAGAGTGGGGCTATAAAGAAAGCTGAGCACTGAAGAACTGATGCTTTTGAACTGTGGTATAGAAGACTCTTGAGAGTCCCTTAGAATGCAAGGAGATTCAACCAGTCAATCCTAAAGGAAATCAGTCTTGAATATTCTTTGAAAGGACTGATACTGAAGCTGAAACTCCAATACTTTTGTCACCTGATGCAAAGAACTGACTCATTTGAAAAGACCCTCATGGTGGGAAAGGTAGAAAGTGAGAAGAGAAGAGGATGACAGAGGATGAGATGGTTGGATGGCATCACCGACTCAATGAATGTGAGTTTGAGCAAGCTCTGGGAGTTGGTGATGAACAGGGAAGCCCAGCCTGTTGCACTCCTTGGGGTCACAAAGACTCAGACATGACTGAGTGACTGAATTGAACTGAACTGGACAGAGCTCATGTGCAAAGTCAGTTTTGCCAGAATGCAAATACTAAACCTAAGCAGCTGAATTCTCAGAATTTTCCAACTTCAAACACAAACTACACATAGAAATAGGCCATTCCCTATGAACCCTGAGAAAACTTCATGTAAGATCTGGGTCACCAGACAAGTTTTGCCCTATTTATAGTAGTTTACTCCAGAAATCTTGTTGCCCGTGTGTCCATGGGCCTCTATTGCAACTACTGTGTTCTAATAAAGCAATTTGCCCTGGCTTCAATCATCAGTTAGGACTTTGGTCCCTCCTATCCTAGAAGTACTTAAATTGTTTCTAAAAAATTATTCATTTCCCCCTGAATTCTCTTACCCATCCCTGCACCCTCACACCAACAGCAATGCAGACCAAAGATTTTAGAGTATGGCAAGTCACAAATTTTGTTGCTCTTCCTCCAAACTTGCATAAATTCACATTCTCTGTAAATGCGTACAACTTATTACACTCAGCTGTTTCCTAGCAAAGCAAATATCTGCTCTGAGATGACTGTCTTCTCAACCCTAGGTGGTAAACAGATTAACATAAATTTGAATTGCTTAATGTGTACCCTTCTAATATCTGATTAAAGGTCCAGTCTTGTATATATTAATGTATATTTCCATAATCTTTAATATTAAATTAGATTAATATTTAAATCTATTGTTTATCTGGGAGAAGAGAGTCCTAATTTATGGTTAAGAATCAGCTACTGTTTTTAAATTTCACTGTTGAAAAACTTTAAAGTATTATCCTACTGTGACTTGCTTTGATGATACAGGCAAACAAGAGTGGATAGAATGTGCCAGTTTATTGGAATTAATGGATGCCATAATGTGGAACATAATGATTCACTTGTTCATTCATTTATTTATGAATGTATCCATTCATTTTTGTCATGTCTACTTCCAAATGATTTTCTTGTAAAGTAAATTTAAGTTGTAAAATAATTACAAGGGGAAAAATCCAAGAATTATGTATTAGAAATGTAGAGAGTATGAGAGGAAGTGAAATGTAAGATTAGCTATTAAAGTGAGTTTAAATATTAGCTCTGGGGTTCTTGGAGGACAGTTTTAAAATAGAAGGACAATGGATTGGGTAGCTGTCATTGTCTACCAATCTGATCACATGGACCACAGCCTTGTCTAACTCAGTGAAACAATAAGCCATGCCGTGTGGGGCCACCCAAGACAGAGGGGTCATGGTAGAGGGTTATGACAAAATGTGGTCCACTGGAGAAGGGAATGTCAAAACACTTCAGTATTCTTGCCATGAAAACTCCATGAACACTATGAAAAGGCAAAATATAAGGACACTGAAAGATGAACTCCCCAAGTTGGTAGGTGCCCAATATGTTACTGGAGATCAATGGAGAAATAACTACAGAGAGAATGAAAAGATGAAGCCAAAGAAAAACAATATCCATTTGTGGATGTGACTGGTGATGAAAGTAAAGTCCTATGCTATAAAGAACAATACTGCATAGGAACCTGGAATGTTAGGATCATTAATCAAGGCAAGTTGGAAGTGGTCAAACAGGAGATGGCATGAGTTAACATCGACATTTTAGAAGTCAGTGAACTAAAATGGACTGGAAAGGGTAAACTCAGATGACCATTGTATCTACTACTGTGGGTAAAAATCCCTTAGAAGAGATGGAGTAATCCTGATAGTCAACAAAAGAGTCCAAAATACAGTACTTAGATGCAACCTCAAAAACCACACAATGATCTCTGTTCGTTTCCAAGGCAAACCATTCAATATCACAGTAATCCAAGTATGCCCTGACCAGTAACACTGAAGAAATTGAAGTTGAACAGTTCTATGAAGACCTACAGGATCTTCTAGAAATAACACCCAAAAAAGATGCCCTTCTCATTATAGGGGACTGGAATGCGAAAATAGGAAGTCAAGAAATACTCAGAGTAACAGGCAAATTTGGCTTTGGAGTACAGAATGAAGCAGGACAAAGGCTAATAGAGTTTTGCCAAGAGAATGCACTGGTCATAGAAAACACCCTCTTTCAACAACACAAGGGAAGACTTTACACATGGACATCACCAGATGGTCAACACCGAAATCAGGTTGATTATATTCCTTGCAGACAAAGATGGAGAAGTTTTATACAGTCACCAAAATAATACTGGG
Source organism: Ovis canadensis (assembly GCF_042477335.2). NCBI lineage: Eukaryota > Metazoa > Chordata > Mammalia > Artiodactyla > Bovidae > Ovis > Ovis canadensis. The sequence goes on along the minus strand of NC_091254.1, from coordinate 54,008,047 downwards.
AGCTGACTGTGGCTCAGACCATGAACTTCTTATTGCCAAATTCAGATGTAAACTTAAGAAAGTAGGGAAAACCACTAGACCATTCAGGTATGACCTAAATCAATCCTTTATGCTTCTACAATGAAACTGAGAATTAGATTCAAGGGATTAGATCTGAAAGACAGAGTGCCTGAAGAACTATGAACAGAGGTTCATGACATTCTACAGGGGGCAGGGATCAAGACCATACCCAAAGGGGGAAAAAATACAAAAAGGTAAAATGGTTGTCTGAGAAGGGTTTACAAATAGCTGTGAATAGAGAGGAGTGAAAGGCAAAGGAGAAAAGGAAAGATATACTCATTTGAATACAGATTTCCAAATAATAGCAAGGAGAGAATAGAAAGCCTTCCTCAGTGATCACTGGAAAGAAATAGAGGAAAACAATAGAATGGGAAAGACTAGAGATCTCTTCAAGAAAATTAGAGATACCAAGGGAACATTTCATGCAAAGATGGGCACAATAAAGGACAGAAACTTTATGGACCTAACAGAAGCATGAGATGTTAAGAAGTGGCAAGAATACCCAAAATAATTATACAAAAAAGATTATTACAACCCAGATAATCATGATGGTGTGATCACTTAGAGCCAGACATCATGGAATGCGAAGTCAAGTGGGGCTTAGGAAGCATTATCACTATGAACAAAGCTAGTGGATGGGATGGAATTCCAGATCAGCTATTTCAAATCCTAAAAGATGATGCTGTGAATGTGCTGCACTCAATATGCTAGCAAATTTGGAAAACTCAACAGTGGCCACAGGACTGGAAAAGGCCAGTTTTCATTCCAATCCCAAAGAAAGGTAATGCCAAAGAATGCTCAAACTACCACACAATTGCACTCATCTCACATGCTAGCAAAGTGATGTTCAAAATTCCCCAAGCCAGGCTTCAACAGTACATAAACCGTGAACTCCCAGATGTTCAAGCTGGATTTAGAAAAGGCAGAGGAATAGAGATCAAAGAGCCAATATCCGTTAGGTTATCAAAAAAGCAAGAGAGTTCCAGTAAAACATCTACTTCTGCTCTATTGACTATGCCAAAGCCTTTGACTGTGTGGAGCACAACAAACTGTGGAATATTCTGAAAGAGATGGGAATATCAGACTACCTGACCTGTCTCTTGAGAAATCCGTATGCAGGCCAGGAAGCAACAGTTAGAACGGGACATGGAACAACAGAGTGGTTCCAGATAGGAAAAGGAGTATGCCAAGACTGTATATTGCCACCCTGCTTATTTAACTTCTATGCAGAGTTCATCATGAGACACTCTGGGATGGATGAAGCACAAGTTGTGATCAAGATTGCCGGAAGAAATATCAATAACCTCAGATATACAGGTGACACCACCCTTATGGCAGAGAGTGAAGAAGAACTAAAGAGCCTCTTGATGAAAGTGAAAGAGGAGAGTGAAAAATTAGGCTTAAAAGTCAACATTCAGAAGACTAACATCATGGCATTTGGTCCCATCACTTCATGGGAAATAGATGGGGAAACATTGGGAAGAGTGGCAGACTTTATTTTGGGGAGGGGCTCCAAAATCACTGCAAATTGTGACTGCAGCCTTGAAATTAAAAGACGCTTGCTCCTTGGAAGAAAAGTTATGACCAACCTAGACAGCGTATTAAAAAGCAGAGACATTACTTTGCCAACAAGGGTCTGTCTAGGCAAGGCTGTGATTTTTCCAGTAGTCATATATGGATATGAGAGTTGGACTGTAAAGAAAGCTGCGCCCTGAAAAATTGATGCTTTTGACCTGTAGTATTGGAGAAGATCTTGAGAGTCCCTGGACAGTAATGAGATCCAACCAGTCCATACTAAAGGAAATCAGTCCTGAATATTCATTGGAAGGACTGATGCTGAAGCTGAAACTCCAATACTTTGGCCACCTGATGAGAACGGACACATTTGAAAGGACCCTGATGCTGGGAAAGATTGAAGGCAAGAGGAGAAGGTGAGGACAGACTGAGACAGTTGGATGGCGTCACCAACTCAATGGACATGAGTTTGGGTAAATTTCGGGTGTTGGTGCTGCAGTCCATGGGGTCTCAAAGAGTCAGATATGACTGAGCAATTGAACTGAACTGAAGTGAAGAAAGGGAGGCTGGGTTTCATTGGAGGATGCAGGTAGATTTGGGTTTCTCCCATGGCTCAGTTATGAGAAATCTGCCTGCAATACTGGAAACATTGGCTCAATCAAGAACATCCCTTGGAGAAGGAAATGGTAACACACTTCTATATTCTGGGCAGGGAAATCTCACGGATAGAGTAGCCTGGCAGGCTAGTCCAGGGTGTCACAGAAGAGTCAGACATGACGAGTCTAAACAACCACAAAAATAGCAGTTTATTAGGAAACACATATTAATTCCTTCATTCAGTGTTGAATTGTGGGAAATATCTCAGGTGCACTTTTAAGAGGGTATTTGAAAACACAATGGATGTTGTTCTTGATGGCAATTTTTTTTTTTTGTTTTTTAATTCCAGAGAATTTCAAGAAAGCTGGTTTCACTGGGAAAGCTGAAAGCATAATAATTGATAAAGTCCTTGAAACTATATTTAAACCATAGTTTTGCAGCCCATATAGGTAGCACTCTGGTCATCTCACTAGATAAAAGGATCAAGCTTAGAGTTAATACAGTTTATATCATAATTGTATTTCTTACTCTAAATGGTTAATAAATCAATTAGGTATCAAGAGTCCAAATGTCCCCTGAGTAGTGCAAAGTACTTTGAGGGCATTGTTAAATAAAATTTAAGAAATAAATTTAAGAACAATATTTAAGAAATAAACAAATTAAAGAAAGTTTAACTTTAGTCAAAGCCATGGGAAACTCAATACAGATGCATGAAGAGTTTAAGGGAAGAGAAGTCCTTGAGTAAGGAGATAATTGCTAAAGGCTTTGATGAGGAGGAAAATTTTGAAAATGTCCTGAATAAGAACATTTCAAATAAGCTATTTCAAATCCTGAAAGATGATGCTGTGAAAGTGCTGCACTCAATATGCCAGCAGATTTGGAAAACTCAGCAGTGGCCACAGGACTGGAAAAGGTCAGTTTGCATTCCAATCCCAAAGAAAGGCAATGTCAAAGAATGATCAAACTACTGCACAATTGCACTCATCCCACAAGCTAGTAAAATAATGCTCAAAATTCTCCAAGCCAGGCTTCAGCAATACGTGAACTGTGAACTTCCAGATGTTCAAGCTGGTTTTAGAAAAGGCAGAGGAACCAAAGATCAAATTGCCAACATCCGCTGGATCATCAAAAAAGAAAGAGAATTCTAGAAAAACATCAATTTCTGCTTTATTGACTATGCCAAAGCCCTTGACTGTGTGGATCACAATAAACTGTGGAAAATTCTGAAAGAGATGGGAATACCAGACCACCTGACCTGCCTCTTGAGAAACTTATATGCAGGTCAGGAAGCAACAGTTAGAACTGGATGTGGAACAACAGACTGGTTCCAAATAGGAAAAGGAGTACGTCAAGGCTGTATTTTGTCACCCTGCTTATTTAACTTCTATGCAGAGTACATCATGAGAAATGCTGGGCTGGAAGAAGCACAAGCTGGAATCAAGATTGCCAGGAGAAATATCAGTAACCTCAGATATGCAGATGATACTACCCTTATGGCAGAAAGTGCAGAGGAATTAAAAAGCCTCTTGATGAAAGTGAAAGAGGAGAGTGAAAAAGTTGGCTTAAAGCTCAACATTCAGAAAACGAAGATCATGGCATCTGGTCCTATCACTTCGTGGGAAATAGATGGGGAAACAGTGGAAACAGTGTCAGACTTTATTTTTGGGGGCTCCAAAATCACTGCAGATGGTGATTGCAGCCATGAAATTAAAAGACTCTTACTCCTTGGAAGAAAAGTTATGACCAACCTAGATAGCATATTGAAAAGCAGAGACATTACTTTGCCGACTAAGGTTCATCTAGTCAAGGCTATGGTTTTTCCAGTAGTCACGTATGGATGTGAGAGTTGGACTGTGAAGAAAGCTGAGCACAGAATAATTGATGCTTTTGAACTGTGGTGTTGGAGAAGATTCTTGAGAGTCCTTGGACTGCAAGGAGATCCAACCAGTCCATTCTGAAGGAGATCAGCCCTGGGATTTCTTTGAAGGGAATGATACTGAAGCTGAAACTCCAGTACTTTGGCCACCTCATGTGAAGAGTTGATTCATTGGAAAAGACTCTGATGCTGGGAGGGAGGGATTGGGGGCAGGAGAAGAAGGGGACGACAGAGGATGATATGGCTGGATGGCATCACTGACTCAATGGACCTGAGTCTGGGTGAACTCCGGGAGTTGGTGATGGACAGGGAGGCCTGGCGTGCTGCGATTCATGGGGTCTCAGAGTCGGACACGACTGAGCAACTGAACTGAACTTGATGAGGAGGAAAATTTTGAAAATGTCCTGAATAAGAAAAAAACTAATACACACGCACACACACACACAAACACACACATACATATACACAACGTTAAGAATGGATAATTTTAGAAGGATGCAATTAGTCACATTTAGATGTGTAGCCAGATGGCTAAAGACAAAATATTGGATGGTTTCTGAATAATATCTGGATCTGTTAATCAAAATATTGTGTTGCTCACAAGAATAAATGGAAAAATGATAAGCCATGCTACAAGTCTTCTTTAATAAGCATGTTTTTTCCCCCAGAACTTTTCTAATTTTCACATGTTAAATGTTTTTAAATTTAATTAATAAATATTAGAGTAAAAATCTCAAGGCTTGGAATACCATTTGACTTAATTTTAACCTTATCAGACTCCATAGAATAACAGAAAAAGAAAAGGTCAAATTTTCTCTAGGATTATTATAAAAAGAATTAGCATTCTTTAGTTGTTCTCTTAACTCTGCTTGAAGGACTGCTAGACATTAAACCATTAAGTCAATGTATGGCAAAACCAATACAGTATTGTAAAGTAAAATAAAGTAAAAATAAAAAAAAATTTTTTCAGTGTGACTACCATCTTTATTTTTTTATTTTATTTTTTTAAATTTTTATTTTTACTTTATTTTACTTTACAATACTGTATTGGTTTTGCCATACATTGACATGAATCCACCACTGGTGTACATGCGTTCCCAAACATGAACCCCCCTCCCACCTCCCTCCCCATAACATCTCTCTGGGTCATCACCGTGCACCAGCCCCAAGCATGCTGTATCCTGCGTCGGACATAGACTGGCGATTCGATTCTTACATGATAGTATACATGTTACAATGCCATTCTCCCAAATCATCACACCCTCTAATAAAAATTAAAAAAAGAAAAAACCTAAAAAATAAAAAAAATAAAAAAGAACTCCGGCATGCAGACCAGTAGGGCACTTGGCAGGTGAGACCGGGGACTGTATTATGCAAAACCTTATGTCATCTTTTCAGATGTTCTTCTAATAAATTGCTCCTGTTTCATTTTCACTTCAATTAAAAAAAGTACAAAAAAAAAACATCCTGAACTGTCCTATGTCTTTATTTTAATATTAATAATTTTTAAGCTTGTCCATTAGATAACATACGTGTTTTGTAGATTCTTGCTTTATAAAGTTCATGCATATAAAATTCATTGAATTGCATTGAAAAAAAATAAATTTTATTGAATTGTTATACTATTTTACCATTGATGAGGGTTAACAAGAAAATAATGTTATATGGGTCAATATATTTTTTCAAAAGTTAAATATTTCAAAAGATGTTGAGAAGAAATCCTACAAAAAATATTTTATTTTCAATAAGGCCGCAGCCTGTGGATATGGAAAGAAAATGTTCCATTGCAAACTTGGAAATGTAGTAGTATCCTCTTGTATGAATACACACACACACACACACACACACTCACAAACAATGCAGAAAAAGTGTAACAAATTTTAAGGCTCAATCAATGACAATAAGGCATACTCTACAAGGTTGATTTATATGAACTAATTCCTATAAACACAGAAGGTCATTTCTTTTACTGATTTGGCATTCTTAAATAAATTTTTATTGTTTATAAATTTGAAAATAATTACAGAAAAAAATCTCAATTTGTTTTATTAAGAATTGAAGATTTGGCAATGAATTTGCATTCATGAAAAATTTGTGTAGGATACTTCTACATGATTCATAATTTTCTGTCAATTTTATGACTTCTTTATGTTTTTTGTTAAATAATACTTTTAAGATTTTCTTTTGTAATTATGAGAAATTTTCAATATAGAGAAAATAAATGAAGGCTTATGCACTCACTGCCTGTTTCAGCAGATATTAATATTTTACTTTATTTGTTTCTGGTTACTAATTTTTTTATGTAACAATAAAGCATTGCAAATACTACATTCTTTCTCCTTCTTTCCCAGACATATTATTTTCATATGTATGGTTTTATAATTTTTGTACATATGTATGAATTCTGCCCCCCCAAATATATGATAAATTTTGCCTAACATGTATTTATTTTTTCAAAACTTTTATTTAAAAATCATATTGCCTTAACAATATTTTAACGATAAAGAATTTGTTTAGCTGAAGTTATTCAAATATAGTAGCTAAACATTTTAGTGATTCTCTCTAATTGGTTAAATAATAAAGTCAATTTTGTTCAAACATCAATTATATTTTGATTTCTTATTCAAATACAGTGTGTACCTTGGTACACACAAATACATTATTTGTATAGAACAACATAATGCAGTATCTCGAGGAAAATTTCCCACAAATCCTTCCTGAATCTTCTGTGCTTTATTCAGTAACTGTGTTATTCATTTTACAGTGGGGATACTAAACCACTAGGAATGAGATTGATAGCTGTTGCACAGCACTTCCAGAATTCCAGATATAATCAGGGAGCTAATACTGCTTTTATGATGATTCTGTACTTATAAACCAGAATGTAAATAAGTAGATATTTAGGCCCTTAATTTAAGCCGAGACAAATGTCTCTGTATGAAATGGACTATTATGGGTTTATCTGCTATTCATTTCAGAAATACACTACAGTAGCCCAGTGGACCAGATAATCACATATAGTTGAAAGTGTGAACGATGCAGTGTAGCCATTCATTGCTTTTACATTATGTAGCAGGCAGAAAATTGGTAAGAATTCAAAATGCCTGTAAACAGTAGCCTCTTCTGAATAGATGTTTCCAGAATGTTTACTAAATAAGACAATGGAAGCTTGTGAAATCAGCTGGTTGTCTCACATCAGCCACAAAACCACTCCTGAAGAATAAATTTTTTCTGCTTTGGATTTCTGAATTCTATTTAATATACTTCAAAAAATGCTAATGTACAGGCTTGCCTGAGGCATCTCCTACCTACACTCAGCAAGGCATTTTACATGTCTCTCTCCTTTTTGTATCTACTTCATTTTCCCATTCATTAATTTTTAAACTCAAACGATTTGTTCTTTAGACACACTGCTATTCTCTGTCTACATATGAGGGCATGCCCCCGCATCATGTCTCCATTCTACTACTAAGTGAATTTTATATTATTCAAACCAGGTCTAGGTCTTTGAACAAGGTGAATGTCCCAGTAAATGTGGCTAATTCGAATCCAAAAAAATAGATTTTATTGAATCATATCAAAGACTTGGAATATGCCAAGCAGTGATGTCTTAGAAAAATCAATTTGAAAACTTTGTTTAAGTATATGATACTGTGTACGCCCAATCAAACTTTATTTGACTCAAACGTATTTAACCAGGATTGCAAATATAGTCTATATTTTTAAAGAGATAAATATCTGTGCAAAATGAATCCACCTAGTGATTACAAGCTGCTTATTTTACATCCTAATATGTGGATGGGGGGCTCTGGGTCTCAGCACGGAATTTACACAAGAGTTGTTGATTCAGTTAAAACAAAAATGCCATGTCAACTTTCTTTTTGCAGTTAGTGCTAGTCACTGCCAGGAAATAGCTTTCTGAAACAGAGTTTTTAAATTTAATCTCCACTTGATTGAATTAAACACATATATCTGAAAAGAGAGTAAGAAAAAAAATAATAATAAAGTTAACTCATTGCCAAACTGTTAAAGAGAAGAATGGCTGAACATTTTGAGGGGAAAATACCTTGATTTCAGCTTATTTCAAGGGCATAGTTGGGCATTTCTTTTTTAAGTTAAAAAAGGTTACACATTTGTATTCTGTCAGCCATTCTATTATTTTCATTAAGACTGAAGAATGAAAGACCATGAGAATATTCAGCTTCACCTGATAAGATTTTTTTACTTTAAAGATGACCCCAACCTGTGGAAGATGATTTATGAAATCATGGTTTTCATTATTGGACTACGTGCTGACTGTGTTGTTTTTGATTGATGGGCCTGTAGTTTTCCTCTTCTTTTGTCTTTAGTGGAGAGCAAGGGCAGAGGAACTTTGCCAGCTGATAGAAGAAATTATGTAAAAGGTGTAATATTTAGGGACAGGTGGTTTGAAAGAAATGTAAAGGAAAGGATACAAATAGCTTAGGCATAATAAAACATGAGGCTTTAAAAAATAGATTTTCCTTTTTAAAGATGATTACATGAACTATGGCAGAGGATTTATAAAAATTTTCACTTGCTGTTGCTGAAAATAATGGAAAAATGCAAGAATAGGGACATGTTATTCACTCTGATATATAAAATCTAGATGACACAGAAGAACATCTGTTGTTTTATAGGTAAATATAAGATAGATTTGCCTGTTTTTATAGTGTATAAAGGAATATGTTTTTTTTTGCTGGAGTTGAAAGATGTACAGCTTAAATTTTAGAGAATTTCTCACCAATTAAACAATATCTTTATGAAACAATAGTTTTCTTATTTTTTTAAATCTGAAGTTTATTTTTTTCTCTGTGTGTACTCTCTTTAAAACTTCTCAAAATAATACAGGCAAGCCTATAAAGAGATGGGGACAGACAAGCTTTGGTACATAGCACCTGTGGATGTTGTGGAATTCCAGCCAGGACTACAGAGAATATGGAATATCTTCATCCTTTCCTTTGAAATAATTTCTGTTTACTTTCAGAGCCTATTCTTTTCTAATATTTGTTCATTCCCATTCACCAGTAAAAGGGAGCTTTAAAAAGAGTAGTTTAAAAGTGATATGTAATTTATAAAGAACAAGTCTTTAAAACTGATATAATCCATTTATTAAAAATTGATAGCTATTTTCTATTAAGCATCCCTACTGTATTTATATGATTCTTAACATATCCATATATACATTTTTGTTGAATAAGTTAATTTTTAATGTTTCTCTAAAAATTCATTAGAAAAGTAGGCAGGCATGAATCTAGGCCTAAATATTACAAAAATTGTGAGACCCTCTTTGAAAAGAGAATATGAACGTAGACTATAGACATTACTTAAGGAAGTAAGTATTAATTTGGAAGAGAACTGTAAAAGTGAGAATCCCTGAAAGTTAAAATTCATTAGCTTCATGGTAGACCTGTCTCTGCATTTTTTTTTATAATGGAGTAAGTAAGTGTTAGTCGCTCCGTCATGCCCAACTCTTTGAAAACCCATGGACTGCAGCTCACTAGGCTCCTCTGTCCATGAGATTATCCAGGCAATGATACCAGAGTGGATTGCCATTTCCTTCTTCAGGGGATCTTCCCAACCCAGGGACAGAACCCAGGTCTGCTGCACTGCAGGCAGATTCTTTACCAACTGTACTACAAGGGAAGCCCACCTAATGGAGTAAATTTAAAATATATTAAACATAGGCAAAACAGTTATATTAAATAAAGGCTTATCAGCTATAATGCCTTCATCAATCTTACCACCACCACCACCATTTACTGAGCACTTAGAAATGGAAGGCACTGTTCAACGGCTTTACATTTATTGTCTCATGTAATTTATTCAATGAGGTGTATACAATCTTGTCTGCATTTTAGACTTGAGGCAATTACTACTAAAGGAGTTTAAATACAATGCCCCAGGCCATGCAGCTAATAAATGGAAGAACAAAAATTCCAATACAAGTTTATACAGATTTAGGAAATTAAACAAGATGCCCTACTCTATTTATATATACAATGAAAAACAAGGGCAATGCAAAATTAATGTAAACATTTTCATATTTACTCAAAGAAATTCTCAAATTCATGGTAATTGTGTGTTTCATAAATACTTTAGGAATTTTAGTGCTACAAATTTAATATCTGAATCTTTCAGGATATTAATTCCGAGGAGCACTGGAATGTTCAAAGCTCATCACAATTTCAGGCCTCATTGACACCATTTATCCTGCAAGTTATATAGAGTAGTTTTATTTAATGAGCAAGGAAAGCATCACCACAATACATTTTTTGGTTTTTGAATTTTGCCTAGTTTTTTATAGCTAACAAAAATTAATATACCTCAATGAGAAATTTTAGGGATCATCTAAAAGGTCTATTTTTGCAAGCATTTTATTAACAAACTCTTAAAAATTCAAACATGTACTCTATAAGTAGAGAAAGTAAAGATGTTAAAAATATGTTTTTCCAATCAAAATACACAGTTCAAGACTTGGCTGCTTTAGAAATAGAAAATGAAAACAACAATTATTAAATCCCTGAGAAGTAGGTAATGCATTAAAAAAAAAGAGACATATTAAAATGCAAAACACTCAACAGTTTGACTAAACAAAAATATTTTTATTGGAGATATACAAATAATGATGTATGTTAATAACTTATAATTCAGCATAGCTGTTGGGTCCTGGCTTGACCACTTGTAAACTTGATGGATACCTTAAGACAGAGCTTTTCAAATTTTTCTTGGAATTTGCTCAAGGTGTGAAGAACAAACATCAGTAATCATGTGAGTCTTGCAAGTTCAGACCAAATTTATCAATCTTTATGTGGAAAAGCATTTGAAATTTCTTTACCTTGTAAGTACCTATGAAAGTTGAATTCTGGCCCATAATATATCCATGTTCATTTTCACAGAAAAATGTTTTAAGTGTTCCATCAAGTTGCATATCTCTTTCCAAATCTTTATGTAAAATGTAAATTCAAGGATGATATCACTTGGTTCTGCAAATTGTCAAAGCAAAAGTTGCACTGGCCAAAATTAACAAGCTTAGAAGACTTTATTCAAGATTATTACAACAGAGGAGAGAGAATGAACCGTGAAAACGGAAGGTTCAGTTCCATTCAGTTCAGTCTCTCAGTCATGTCCGACTCTTTGCAGCACCATGGACTGCAACATGTCAGGCTTCCCTGTTCATCACCAACTCCCAGAGCTTACTGAAACTCATGTTCATTGAGTAGGAATGCTATCCAACTATCTCATCCTCTGTCATCCCCTTCTCCTCCCACCTGCAATAATTCTCAGCATCAGGGTCTTTTCAAATAAGACAGTTTTCATCAGTGGCCAAAGTATTGGAGTTTCAACTTCAGCATCCATCCTTCCAGTGAATATTCAGGACTGATTTCCTTTATGTGGACTGATTTGATCTCCTTGCTGACCAAGGGACTCTCAAGAATCTTCTCTAACACCACAGTTCAAAAGCATCAATTCTTCTGCACTCAGCTTTCTTTATAGGCTAACTCTAACATCCATAACATGACTTTGGGAAAAACCATAGCTTTGACTAGACGGACCTTTGTTGGCAAAGTAATGTCTCTGCTTTTTAATATGCTGTCTAGGTTGGTCATAACTTTTCTTCCAAAGAGCAAGCATCTTTAATTTCATGGCTGCAGTCACCATCTGCAGTGATTTTGGAGCCCCCCAAAATAAAGTCTGTCACTGTTTCCATTGTTTCCGCATTTATTTGCCATGAAGTGATAGGACCTGATGCCATGATGTTAGTTTTCTGAATGTTGAGTTTTAACCCAACTTTTCCACTTTCATCTTTTACTTTCATCCAGAGGCTCTTTAGTTCTTCTTTGCTTTCTGCCATAAGTGTGGTGTCATCCGTGTATCTGAAGTTATTGATATTTCTTCTGGCAATCTTGATTCTAGCTTGCACTTCATCCAGTCCAGCGTTTCTCATGATGTACTCTGCATATAAGTTAAATAAGCAGGGTAACAATATACAGCTTTGACGTACCCTTTTCCCTATTTGGAACCAGTCTGTTGTTCCACGTTCAATTCCATGTTCCATGTTCAGTTGCTTCTTGACCTGCATACAGATTTCTCAGGAGGCAATTTTTAACTACTGAGATGACCTAATGGAAAAGTACTGCAAGACTGTAAGGAGAGGTTGATCAGTGGGATATTGCAAGTTCATTTAGCTATTCCTGAGTTTACAACTTTTTTTTTCCTTGTATTGCTGCTGCTGCTGCTAAGTCGCTTCAGTCATGTCTGACTCTGTGCGACCCCATAGATGGTAGCTCATGAGGCTCCCCCATCCCTGGGATTCTCCAGGCAAGAACACTGGAGTGGGTTGCCATTTCCTTCTCCAATGCATGAAAGTGAAAAGTGAAAGTGAATTAAGTCATCTAAATTTGCTATTTGCCACAAGGTGATAGCTTTTTCAGTGTTTACATGTCAAAGAGATGGTTGTCAGGTCCTTGAGAAATACACATACCAGGCTGTAAAACTGGCAAGAGCCTGGGAAGCATTTCACAGAATCAAAGAAAAAAAATTATAATTTCAAGATTTCTAAAGTAAATACTGTAAGAGGGAGTTCAGAGGCCCAGAGTCAGGAAGAAACCTGCTTAAAATTTAGTCAAGCCAAGGAGAACTTGGAGATCAGTCACAGTATATATATATATGTATGTATATATATATATAAAACCTGGGTTCGATCCTGGATCAGGAAGATCCCCTGCAGGATCTGGCCACCCACTCCAGTACTCTTCGCTGGAGAATCCCATGGATTGAAGAGCCTGAAGGGCTACAGTCCATAGGGTTACAAAGAACTGGACACAACTGAAGCGACTGAGCACACGCATATATATACATATAGACTTCCCAAGTGGCTCAGAGTAAAGAACTTGCCTGCCAGTGCAGGAGATGTAGGAGACACAGGTTCAATCTCTGGGTTAGGAAGATCCCCTGAAGGAGGAATCGGCAACCCACTCCCGTAGTCTATCCTGGAGAATCTCATGGACGAGGAGCCTGGAGGTCTACTGTCCACAGGGTTGCAAAGAGTCAGATACAACTGAGCATGCACACAAATGTCTATATAGATAGATAAAACATTTTGAGACTCTACTAGTTTCTTTTTGTTTGCTATAACATACCTCTACTATTTTACACCTAATAGTATATAACAATATTTTTCAACAGGTACATTTGTAGGTATTTTTTAATGTACAAAGCAGAATTCAAACCCATTATGTTCGTTATCTCATTTAAACCTCACAGTCTCCTGAGAAGTCTTTCTCAATTTTATAATTTCCCAATGAGAGAAGAGTTTATGAGATTAATAAAGGGGTTGGGATTTGAACCAAGGTCTGTCTGACTCTAAATAGGAGTTGTCTGTATTGCCTTTCCAAAAGTTTCTCAAAAAATGTAGCTTCCATTTCTTCATTGCAAACATAAACATATTTTCAAAAACTAGACTGGTTTGTCATGGTTATCATACTATGTAAGTAAGAATGAATAAAATGATAATCCACTAGCCTAACATGAGGAATGATACTGAATAATGGTGTTTAAGGTGGGCTTTTTGTGAATATTACTGGGTGCAAAGATTTCCTGCCTAATGAAGGTCAGAGTGCTTGTTAAATGTTGATTAACTGCAAATTCTTGATGTAATTTGTGCTTATTTGACATTTGTACTTCAAAGTACATGTCCACTCTCTCAAAACTTGATTATCTGTGAGCAACACAAAAGTGAAGAACTCAAAGTCATCTGACTAGCACACTTTGCAATCAACTGCTTTGTTAGAGAAAGATATATGGTATAGAGAGAAGGCAAATATGCTTTTGAGTCATTATTTAGGACAGAACATGGTGGCAACCACACCCCACAGTGATGGACAGAGTAGTGTATTTGTACTCTAAGAGACCAGGATGGTGTTAGATAAATGGTTTGGTTAGATAAACAGTTTTTAGGAAAAAATGAGAGGTGAGATCTGGTTTTATCTAAAGGTCCTTTATTGTTCCATGATTCAAAGTTTCCTTTATGAGAATAATGGCCTCAGGTTTCCGAAAGAAGAGTAAAGAAGCTACCTCTAGATATGCCTACGCTCAGACGATAATAGATTCTCAGTCTGCACCAAAGGTTCATGACCCTTTTAAATTACCTGAAGAACTTTTTGAAAAATAAGCCCCCAAGGTAACTCTCTAGAAATTCTTATTCACTTGGGCTGGGTGGAGTTTGGCCTTTAATAATCTTTGAAATCTTTCCAGACGATTCTAACACTTAAGCAGAGTTGAAGCCACAGCTCTGTGTCCACAACTTGTGGTAGAACAAATACACCAGACATTAACCTATCTATATCAGGTCAGGGTTACAAGGTCATAGATAGAAATTTGTCATTTTTCTGTGAAAACTCATAGTCTTGTAGATGTTTCATGTATTGTAAAAAGCAAACCATCTCATCAAATGTCATGTTCCTTCCTGGAAACAGAATGCTGCTGCTAAGTTGCTTCAGTCGTGTTCAACTCTGTGCGACCCCATAGACGGCAGCCCACCAGGCTCCCCCATCTCTGAGATTCTCCAGGCAAGAATACTGGAGTGGGTTGCCATTTCCTTCTCCAATGCATGAAAGTGAGAAGTGAAAGTGAAGTTGCTCAGTCATGTCCAACTCCTAGAGACTCCATGGACTGCAGCCTACCAGGCTCCTTTGTCCATAGGATTTTCCAGGCAAGAGTACTGGAGTCGGGCACCATTGCCTTCTCCAGGAAACAGAGAATAGCTGGTGCAATATTTACTCCTTTGGGGAAAAGCAGAATGGTGTACTGGAAAGAACACTTAACAAGGTTTCTAAAGACGGGGATTCTAGTCCCAAATCTACCACAAAATAGCCTTGAGAACTTATATCAGCCAGTTAACAGACTGAACCTGTTTCTTCCCCTAAACATGGCCTTCTGCTTTTTATCTTTTACTAGATATTTCATACATCTAGCCTTAATCTTCCAATTCAAGTTAGGTGTTTTTGACCCTATTTTATAGATGACTAAATTGTAGTAAAAATCATCTTTGTAATTGACCCATTCAGTAAGAAGTAGAGAGAAGAATTCCATCCAAGTCTTTCAGTGCAGAACAAGTTAAGGTTCATCTGCAAACAAAACTCCATTAACTTATTTAAACAGAAAGGTACATTAAACATTCAGTTAATGAACTGGAGGGATAGGCTCTACATTCAGCTTCCAATAATGGTCCCACCTGCAGAGTCCTTGGCCTTTTCTTTAATTAATGGAGAAAACTCCTGCCACCTTTGTAAAGAACCACTGAGTCACTGAGTTGCTAACAGAGAGATGTGTTGATAGAATCCACACCTGCAAAATTTCTTCATGGCACCTTGCCTGTCCTTTGCTTAACTTGGTTCTGAAGGCAAGTGTAACAAAATTCATCTGATTGGTGAAAACCTAAATTTAACTCAGGCCATGTGGCAAAGGCATCTGGAAAGTCGAGCTTTACCTTTCCAGCTTCCATGATATAGAAAGGTGCACAAGACAGAGGCAGATTGAATGTGGAATAGCTGGTGTTTGACATTTACCACAATTTCATGTGCTGTTTTTACTGTTTGTGGCTATATTACGTGTTTGTTCTGATAATGAAATCAAACAATGTATGAGGGGTTCCTGAAATAACTAAAATATCATTTTTTTTCAAATGCAAATTACTATTATTAAAGCATCCAGATAAGAGATAATTCTCATTTAGAGTGACATTTATTTAGAAGGTACTGTGACCCAGCACTATTTCAAATGCTTTATATCAAATAATTTATTTGACCTTTACAGTAACCTTACAGACAAACCAAGGCATAGACTTTAGGAAGCTTAGGGAAAGCCAACTATCTAACACAAAGGAGAGCCAGATTTGAGCCCATTTAGTCTGCATACTTGCCTCTGGATAATCCTTTGTCTCCATGGCAGACATAGACAGACGAAGCTTGCTTTCATTGAATTTTTAGATGCTTTACAACTTGATTAATGCTAGAACATGACATAAAAAAAATCAAACAATAAACAACACCCACCAACACATACATACAGGTTTTCTGACAAAGGAGATAAATGGGGTAAGCCAGAAACAGTAGAGGGGTTGCAGAAAAAAGAAGGTAAGCCCAGCCCTCCCTCTTGTAAATTTCAAAATAAATTATTATTTTGCAATTTGTCTACCCATGATACCCATTCTGAATTTTTGCTGCATAAAAATGAAGGAAAAAAAATGTGTTTCAACTTAAATACATTTTACCTTAAGGAGCTTCAGACAGTTTGAACTTGAAATGCAGCCCATGAATGAATATTTAATTTCACTTTCCTTATAAGTGAAATTGAATCACTTTTGCAAGTCTGAGGGTGACAGTTTCAAATTTCAACTCAGGCAGGCAATCAACAGAGAATAATATTACAGCAGTGGAAAAAGTTGGTGATTCAGTAATGACATTTTAACGTTACAGAATAGAGTATTGGTATAGAAATTTGCAATCCCTTGTGATAGCTTTATGTTGACTTAACAATCAATACTATCATAACAATAAAAATATGCAAGTCTCTAGCTATAGGCAATGCCTAAGAATGAGAACTTGTCCATCATTTGTTAAAGCCTTCCATGTTTTTGTACACAACAAAGAATTTTTCATGCATTTAATCTGGTGTTTTAAATTATGGCATAGACATTTAAAGATATTGAAAAAGTATTTCTTCCTTTGGCCATTATTTACAAAAACAAAGGTAGTTTTATGGAACACTTTTTAAAGTTACCTTCTGAAACTAATTTGCACTTTTATTTTAAATTCAAACAACATCAACTACAATAGATGATATCTTATCATCATTAAGCATTTATTAAGCTTTCTTTTTGTGTGGCGCCATAATCAGTACTTAAAACAAACATGGTCTCTGTCCATTAGAACTGAGGCCTATAACTTGCTCAGTAACCACAGAATGGACTCCAAC
This sequence comes from Ovis canadensis, assembly GCF_042477335.2. Lineage (NCBI taxonomy): Eukaryota > Metazoa > Chordata > Mammalia > Artiodactyla > Bovidae > Ovis > Ovis canadensis. The sequence goes on along the minus strand of NC_091254.1, from coordinate 53,991,003 downwards.
CCACTCAGTGTCTTTACTTACTGAGTTAAAGAATAATGACTATAACAGCCTGATTTTTTTCTAGTAATGATGTTTATAAATTGATCTTCTTTCTTATTATGATCCACGAGCATTTTCTTATTTCTGACATGATTTTTCTGCTTGCAGGGAACCTGGAAATAGACTGTTATTATGCACATCTTCCATGGTGGGAAGAAAGAATGAGAAATAGCAGGAGTTTACAGCTTTTTAAATTTTAAGTTAGGGAAATAGATTCAGAGAAATTTTCCAGGCTTCTTGTTTTGTGGGGTAGTTTAACTCTATCTATAAACAAAACACATGTAAATTTACATACAGGCTCACAAAAGACAATATGAATATTGGGTCTCTCTCCCTCATCAAATACTTCTAGACATTACTTGTTCTCTTCACAACTGGTTATAGTGAATGTCTATCTACTAAGGAAAGGGAAGCCAATGAGGTATGATGTCTGCCCTCAAAAAATACATAATCTCAAAAGACAAATGTAAGAAGTATCAAAGATTTACTATAAGATCATGGTTAGGAGATGTACTCTACATATGTGCAAGAACTACATGAGGGTATAGATTACTCTCCTGCTTTACTAAAAACATCTCATCAGAGATGAAAATAGAAATAGGTTTTGAATACTGAGTAGAGTTAACCCAGTCTGAGAAAGATAGCAAAAGCCCTCTAGAGAAGAAAAGCATTAAGGAAGGTGCATCAAATCTCAATCTCATTGATCTCTTTGGATCATAGAAAAAGGCAAGAGAGTTCCATAAGAACATCTGCTTAGCTTTATTGACTACGCCAAAGCCTTTGACTGTGTGGATCATGACAAACTGTGGAAAATTTTTAGAGAGATGGGAATACCAGACCACCTTACCTGCCTCCTGAGAAATCTGTATACAGGTTAAGATGCAACAGTTAAAACTGGACATGAAACAACAGACTGCTTCCAAATTGGGAAAGGAGTACATCAAGGCTGTATACTGTCACCTTGCTTATTTAACTTTCATGCATAATACATAATGCCAGGCTAGATGAAGCACACGCTAGAATCAAGATTGCTGGGAGAAATAGCCATAACCTCAGATATGCAGATGACATCACCCTTAAAGCAGAAAGTGAAGAGGAAATAAAGAGCCTCTTGAAAGTGAAAGCAGAGAGTCAAAAAGCTGGCTTGAAACTCAACGCTCAAAAAACTAAGATCATGGTATCCGGTGCCATCACTTCATGGCAAATAGATGGGGAAACAGTGGAAACAGTGACAGACTTTTCTTGGGCTCCAAAATCACTGCAGATGGTGACTGCAGTCATGAAATCAAAAGATGCTTGCTCCTTGGAAGAAAAACTATGACCAACCTAGAAAGTATATTAAAAAACAGAGACATTACTTTGCTTACAAATGTCAGTCTGGTCAAAGCTATGGTTTTCCAGTAGTCATGTATGGATGTGAGAGTTGGACCATAAAGAAAGCTGAGTGCTGAAGAACTGATACTTTTAAAATAACAGTGGTTTTGGAGAAGACTCTTGAAAGTCCCTTGAACTGCAAGGAGATCCAACCAGTCAATCCTAAAGGAAATCAGTCCTGAGTATTCATTGGAAGGACTGATGCTGAAGCTGAAGCTCCAATACTTTGGCCACCTAATGCGAACTGACTCATTGGAAAAGACACTGATGCTGGGAAACATTGAAGGCACAAAGAAATGAGGACAACAGGATGAGATGTCTGGATGGCATCACCGACTCAATGAACATGAGTTTGAGCAAGTTCTGGGAGTTGGTGATGGACAGGAAAGCCTGGTGTGTTGCGGTTCATGGGGTTGCAAAGAGTCAGACACAACTGAGAAACTAAACTGAACTGATCAAATCTCAAAGCTCACAGTAAGTCTGGAGATGGTACATAAGGTGATGTGGAAAGAATTGAGGACACATAGTGATGGAATTTCTGAAGATAATCCTGGAACAGAATATAGGCATTAATTTTTGGAAAATCATGATTGCTCTGCTAAGAAGTTTGAATTGATCCTGATGAATTAGCAGCCATTGAAAGTGAGTGATTTGTTACGACTATTTGAGGGCAGATAATCATGGGAACAGACATTTGCTCACAGAGTGTTTCACCTCATAAGCATTACTTACCTAGCCTCAGATCCTTGTAAAGTGTCCCTGCTACCTTTCCTAATAAGTTTGTCAGTCCATTCTTTTTATCTATTCACCCCTTTCCACTTGTATGCATTGAACACCCATTATGTTAAATAGCCCTTGGCTCTGGGGACACAGGGTAACCAGTATTGATAATCTCTATACTCGGAGAAATAAAAACTGCTGAAGGTATATGAATTAATTACCTACAAAGCACACAAACCTTAGAGGTTTTAAAAGGCTCCATATTCTTTTTCACAGTTCTATCAGTTGACTCGGCAGTATGCTACTGGTCTAGACTGGGCTGCATTCCATGGAAGCCAGCTGAACTTGGTGGTATATGATGCCTTCACTCATAGGGTCAGCCTACACTCAAGAGATAGAAACATATATTTTGATCTTTGAAGGGAGAAACTAAAGAGAAATATGGGCGCAGGACCACAGCGGGATTTAAGCTTATATAAATAATAGACAGATCAGTTCAATTCAGTTCAGTCGCTCAGTCGTGTCCGACTCTTTGCGACCCCATGAACCGCAGCACACCAGACCTCCCTGTCCATCACCAACTGCCGGAGTCTACACAAACACGTGCCCATTGAGTCAGTGATACCATCCAACCATCTCATCCTCTGTCGTCCCCTTCTCCTCCTGCCCTAAACCTTTCCCATCATCAGGGTCTTTTCAAATGAGGCAGCTCTTCGCATCAGGTGGCCAAAGGATTGAACAGATAGATAAAGATAATTACATGTATAAAAAATACGTTGAAGGATATGACCCTAGTCATGAGATAGAAGTGGGTCCAACAGACTATTGTAGAAAGAAGGATTAGCCAAGCTGTTAACAAAAAAGTGGTATTTATCTGCAAGTTGAAGGGCAAAATGAGTCAGTAAGTACAATACTGTGGCTCATCTAGAAAAGGCAGGAAAGAAACGGTATTTGAGGAGCAGAGACGAGGTCAGTTTGAGGAATAATAAGCTGAGATGAAAGTGGCTTGAAGTGAGGTTGGATTTGAAGTTAGGAATCATTCTTGCTAGTTGGTTTTTGGATAATGGTAAGAATTTTAAATTTCAGATATAGCACTTCTCACTCATCATCTGTTTCTTCTGTTGACTTTACTGTTTTTTAATCTCTTCGTATAATAAGTTCTTACCTGTTTTTCCCACATAAAGGGTGGTCAGTAAATGTGATCTGAGTGAAAGAAGTAAAGGAAAATGTAAAAGCAAAAATTGAAAATATACATTATAGAGGGTTTTACTTTATGATCATTTGGACATTAACATAAGGTGGGATAGATATGATTATTATTTATTTTGTAAAGATAAGGAAAATGAAGCTCAAATGAATAAAATTTCTTTACCAGAATCACCCAGAAATTATTAGTGGATCTAATTATCCTTATCTAAATCACTATATCTCCTTTCAGTCTTTCTTTAAAAGAATAAAATAAAGGAGACTATATCAGTAAATATGGACTTCCCTGGTGGCTCAAAGGTTAAAGCATCTTCCTCCAAAGCAAGAGACCCGGGTTTGATCCCTGGGTTGAGAAGATCCCCTGGAGAAGGAAATGGTAACCCACTCCAGTATTCTTGCCTGGAGAATCCCATGGACGGAGAAGCCTGGTAGGCTACAGTCCACAGGGTCGCAGAGAGTCAGACATGACTGACTGAGTGATTTCACTTCACTTCATATCAGTAAAAGAGAAAAAATCATACTGGTATTTTCATAAAATAATATTTCTAAAGTATTATTTAGGTCTAACATGAAAAAAAAAATCATCTTGTGTGCTTGGTAAAATGTAGATTCTTACTAAATCAAATAGTCCCCATGGGGACTCTGGAAATAACATATTGTTAACCTCCTCCCTGAAAACACTGATATATGTACAGTCTGTTTTGGAAAACAATGTCTTTGTGGTTCTTCACAAGTTAAATAATTTATTCTGGAAACTTTTGGCAAATGAGTTATTCCATTACTTAAGAATTATGAGATATTGGATAATAAGCATACATTTATAAAGATTTTAAATAACTGTTAATTGCTCAGTCATGTCCAATTCTTTGTGACCCTGTGGACTATAGCCTGCCAGGATCCTCTGTCCATGGAATTCTCCAGGTAAGGATATGGAGTGAGTAGCCATTCCCTTCTCCAGGCAATCTTCCTGATCCAGGGATCAAACCTGGTCTCCCTCATTGCAGGCAGATTATTTACATTCTGAGCCACAGTGAAATTCAGTGCAATTACAAATTGCAGATAATAAATATTTTTGTGGAAGGAACTGACTGGTTTTTAAAGGGACATTTTACAGTGGGATTTTTTTACCTTACCAATATTTCATCAAATTGTCTCATGGATTTACTTTTATTTTATTAAGTTTATTTATTCTTCATTAAGTCCTATTTAGGTATCTTGACATTCCTCATAAGCATGTACTTTCATATTCTTTACATTGTTTTATGATACACAGGGTAAATTGTTCAAAAGTTTCAGCAAATAAAATTGCTAACCTTAAGATATAATTATTTTTAATGTGTTTTTGTACAGTTTCCTTTCTTATAAAAAGAATAAACCACATGTGTTTTTTAAATTTAGCAAAATAAAATTAAAATAAAATTTGATCATAAAAGATAGGCCAGATTTTTTATAAATAGTCTACTGATGAAACAGCCCTGTTCAATAGGATAGGTGTATGAGCCAAATAAGGAATTTCAAATTTTCTAATAACTATGTTCAAAAAAAGGTAAAAAGTATGCACATACTAATGTGCTATCTTATGCAGTATGACAATTAACATGAACTGAAATTTTACTTAAACAATGTTCTCTTTAATAGAAAATAAATCAGGTTTTAAATTTAAATTTTTGTTAGTTAAATTTAGTCCCTAGGAGTATTTACTGTGCTCAATAGCTATATGAGAACAGTAGCTGGGGTACTGATGGCACAGATACAGGCTATCAAAGCTTGCCTTAGACAAATTTACAAAAAGCTACTGTCTCTCACCTATATATTAATTAAGGCTTTATATCACTTCTGGGTGCCTAACAAACAACACAGACCAGAAACCACTGTGAAGTTCTTAGATTTAATAAATGCTTTTGTACCTCTACACTCTTTTCTGTGAGATGACACAGCTTTTTGTCAATTTTAAAAAGTCACTTAGGCTCTATTTTATCCTTCACATAAAACTTAATGCACAGGCCTCTTTAGGATGTCCTCAAAAGTGTGTTATTGGAATGTGGAGTGAAGAGTTTTTGAATTTTCATTTCTTTAGGATGCATAAAATTATACTATGAATATTTACTCATTGTTACTATAATGATGAATATTTCTTGGGATCGTCATTTGTTTTGTTAACATGCTTGTATATTTGAACTGTATAACTCACTGGGATGATAACTGTTGTTATTGAGAAAGTAAATTTTTCAATCTAGGTAAATTTTGCCTAAATGTATAAACCTGCAATTTCAATAGAAGCTTTTGGATAAATAAGAGATCATTCATAGTTGCTGGGAGAAAATGGGATGGGAGAGAAATAATAAAGCTCATAATGAATGGAGAAGAAAATTTCTTAAAATCACTGTGTTCTTTCCCTCTATGCTGTTTAATGAAATTCTTTATGGCACAAGAGAATGGAGTTGACATTTTAGAGTAAGCAAAATGTTTAATGATTCACCATATGATGAAATACTTTTTTCTAAGACTATTTATCTTTGATGGAGCTGTTGCTGTTAAGTCGCTTCAGTCGTGTCCGACTCTTTGTGACCCCATAGATGGCAGCCCACCAGGCTCCTCTGTCACTGGGAGTCTCCAGGCAAGAATACTAGAGTGGGTTGCCATTTCCTGCTCCAATGCATGAAAGTGAAAAGTGAAAGTGAAGTTGAATGGTATGTAAAACACTGAAGTTCTTGAGTTTCCCAGTCAAGGAGGCTATGTTGCTCTCATAGGAAAGCTAAGCACGAACTTGACAAGTAACAAAAATATTAATTTCAAATCTCATAGCACAGAATACTCTTAAGAACACGCATTTTTAATTTTAGATAGAAAGATATTTTATTTTTAGCAGTTCTCAAGTTTGGCCCTCCTGTTGACATTTCTTTTTTCTTCTTTTTTCTTGAAATATAATTGACATAACATTTTATAAGTTTAAGGTATACAATGTAGTGATTTTGCATGTGCATATATTGCATCACAATAAAGCTAGTTAACACATTTACCAGTTGACCTAAGTCACAAAATTTTTTGGTGAGAGCTTTTAAAATCTATTCTCAGCAATTTTCATATATGCAGCACAGCATTTACTGTGGGCTTCCCAGGTGGCTCAGTGGTAAAGAATCTGCTTATCAAAGCAGGGGACATAAGAGACTCTTATTTGATCCCTGTGTCTGGAAGATCCCTTAGAGGAGGGCATAGTAACCCACTCCAGTATTCTTGCCTGGAGAATTCCATGTATAGAGGAGCCTGGCAGGCTACAGCCCATGGGGTCACAAAGAGTTGGACACGGCTGAAGTGACTTAGCACACATGCATGCATTGTTTACTATAATCAGCAGACTATACATTACATCTGCAGAATTTATTCATCCTCTAACTGGAAGTTTGTACCCTCTGACTTCCTTCATCCATTTCTTCCACCCCAGGCCCACCCCTGAAACTCACCAATCTGTTCTGTTTTCGTGAGTCTGTTTTTTTCAGATACCACATATAAGCAAGATTATATAGTATTTGTCATTCTGTGACTTATTTCACTTAGCCTAATGCCCTCAAGGTTTATCCATGTTGTCACAAATGGAAAGATTTCCTTCTTCTTTATGACTGAATAATATTCGTATGTATATAATATGTGTGTGTGCTCAGTCACGTACAACTCTTTGCAACCCTATGGACCATAACCCTCTAGGCTCCTCTGTCCAGGAAAATTTCCAGGCAAGAATATTGAAGCAAATTTCCATTTCCTCTTCTAGGGGATCTTCTTGACCCAGGTATTAAACTCATGTCTTCTGCATCTCCTGCTTTGGCAGGTGAATTCTTTACCACTGAACATCCTGGGAAGCCTTATATAATGTGCATATAAATATTATATACATATATACATATATATATATATATATATATCATATGGGAGTATAAGACCAAGCTTTCTGTACCATCCATCCATCAATAGACACTTAGGTTGTTTCCATGTCATCCTGGATATTGTAAATAATGCTGCATTGGTGCAATGAACACAAAGGTGTAGATGTCCTTTTGGTATAGTGATTTCATTTCTTTCAGTTATAAAATTTGGAGTGAGATTACTGACTACTATGTTAATTCCACTTTTAATTTTCAAGGGAATTGTCATAATTTTTTTCATAGTAACAGTATCAATTTACCTTTAACCAACAGTGTACAAGAGATTTCTTATATTTTGCATTAAACCAATCAATTAATTCAGCTATTAGAAGTTTAATTAAACCTAATAAAGTCCTTGAAATGTGAATTCTTGTGTTTCAGTTATCAGTTTTGTCAAGGACATTTTTGGTTATTGTCTTCACAACCAAATAAAAATGCTATGTGGAAAGTCAGGTAAAAGCAAGAAATCATCCTGTCGTACAAAGAGTGTATCTCATTTATAGTGGAAAACAAAAGTAAGAAACATTGGGAACCTAACACAAGAGTATAATATAGTCTTTCTTTTAAGTGAATGAACAAGTTTTTTGGAAAATGATAAGTGATAAAATATGATAAAGGATGTAATTTTCATAACGTAAATATCTTGACATCTCAAATTTTGGATAGCACCAAGAAAAATAATGGTAATCAGCAACTGTTTGTCTCTTCCTAATAATCAATTACCCTGTTCAATGTTTTATGTCCATTATCTCATTAAAAACTTACCTTTTTATGAATTTTTTTCTCTTATACATTAAAGAAAAGGAAATCTCTAAGGCATTCACAAGAATTACAAGCTAAAATAACAATTACTGAAGCAATGCAATCACTATTTTTTGTCATACATTTAATAATTTTTATTATTTTATAAGATGACTGCCTTTTATGTGTCACAATGATAGTCACATATTTAAAACACTTCTATCAGTGCTGTTGCATTCTGTATGTTTCAAAAGAAATGACTGATAAGTGCTCTGACTCACCACCCACACACATGGGTTCCTTGGTTTGAGCTGGACTCTTCAAGATTTAATAAATGCCTCCATAGATACCACCTCCCTCACAACCTGCTGAGGTACAAAGATGTTCAGATCTCAGAAGTATTTAATTGGAATAACAGTGCTCTTTACACCCTATGATACTATTTTGGACACATTTTGAAAAAAAAAATTAATGTGTATTATAAAGGCCACAGGACTGGAAAAGATCAGTTTTCATTCCAATCGCAAAGAAAGACAATGCCACAGAATGTTCAAACTACCACGCAATTGCACTCATCTCACATGCTAGCAAAGTAATGGTCAAAATTCTCCAAGCCAGGCTTCAACCATATGTGAACTGCAAAATTCCAGATATTTAAGCTGGATTTAGAAAAGGCAGAGGAACTAGAGATCAGATTGACAAAATCCACTGGATCATCAAAAAAGCAAGAGAGTTTTATAAAAACATTTGTTTTATTAACTACACCAAAGCCTTTGACTTTGTAGATCACAACAAACTATGAAAAATTCTCGAAGAGATGGGAATACCAGAAAGGTTATTACCAGGGTAATACCAGATGGGAATATTGACCTGCCTCCTGAGAAATCTGTATGCAGATCAAGAAGCAACAGTTAGAACTGGACATGGAACAACAGACTGGTTCCAAATAGGAAAAGGAGTACATCAAAGCTGTATATTGTCATCCTGCTTAATTAATTTATATGCAGAGTACATAATGCAAAATGCCAGGCTGGATGAAGCATAAGCTGGAATCAAGATTGCCAGAAGAAATATCAATAACCTCAGATATTCAGATGAACCGCACGTATGGCAGAGAGTGAAGAGGAACTAAAGAGCCTCTTGATGAAGGTGAAAAAGGAGAATGAAAAAGCTGGCTTAAAACTCAACATTCAGAAAACTAATGGAGTATTACTCAGCCATTAAAAAGAATACATTTGAATCAGTTCTAATGAGGTGGATGAAACTGGAACCTATTATACAGAGTGAAGTAAGCCAGAAAGAATAACACCAATACAGTATACTAACGCATATATATGGAATTTAGCAAGATGGCAACGATAACCCTTTGTTCAAGAAAGCAAAAGAGACACAGATGTATAGAATAGTCTTTTGGACTCTGTGGGAGAGGGAGAGGGTGGTATGATTTGGGAGAATGGCATTGAAACATGTATAATATCATATAAGAAACGAGTCGCCAGTCCAGGTTCAACGCATGATACAGGATGCTTGGGGCTGGTGCACTGAGAAAACCCAGAGGGATGGTACAGGGAGGGAGGTGGGAAGGGGGTTCAGGATGGGGAACACGTGTATACCTGTGGCAGATACATGTTGATGTATGGCAAAACCAATACAATTTTGTAAAGTAATTAACCTCCAATTAAAATAAATAAATTTATATTAAAAAAGAAAAAAAACTAAGATCACAGCATCCAGTCCCACCACTTCATGGCAAATAGAATGGGAAACAATGAAAACAGTGTAGAACTTTATTTTCTTGGGCTCCAAAATCACTGCAGATGGTGACTGCAGTCATGAAATTAAAAGTTGCTTGCTCCTTGGAAGAAAAACTATAACCAACCTAGACAAATATTAAAAAGCAGAGACATTACTTTGCTGACAAAGGTCAGTCTTGTCAAAGCTATGGTTTTCCAGTAGTCATGTATGGATGTGAGAGTTGGACCATAAAGAAAGCTGAGTGCCGAAGAATTGATGCTTTTAAAAAACAGTGGTGTTGGAGAAAACTCTTGAGAGTCCCTTGGACTACAAGGAGATCCAACCCGCCAATCCTAAAGGAAATCAGTCCTGAATATTCATTGGAAGGATTGATGCTGAAGCTGAAACTCCAGTACTTTTGCCATCTGATGCGAAGAACTGACTCATTGGAAAAGGCCGTGATGCTGGGAAAGATTGAAGGCAGGAGGAGAAGGGGATGACAGAGGATGAGATGCTTGGATGGTATCATCCACTCAGTGGAAATGAGTTTGAGCAAGCTCCAGAAGTTGATGATGGACAGGGAAGCCTGGCATGTTGCAGTCCATGGTGTCACAAAGAGTCAGATGTACTGAGCAACTGAAATGAACTGAATTGATGATCTGTCATCATTATTCAAGTATATCCATCATATAAATTGATTTTTTTCATGTATGGGCATTTTTTTCAACTTGAGAAGAAGGACACTAACCTGAGAATACTAGGCTGAATTTAGGGAGACCAAAGTGTCTAAACAGTAAGAGTACCTAAAGCAGTTTTCCTTCACTCTGAATAGTTCCTTAGCTACTGGGGAGCAAGTTGATGCTGTTAAGGAACACCTGTGTTCAAGTCTGGGAACCTGAATTATCAAATTCATCTTACTACCACTGTGTGTGTTAGTCACTCAGTCATGTCTGACTCTTTGCGACCCCATGGACTGTAGCCTGTTAGGCTCTTTTGTCCATGAGATTTCCCAGGTAAGAATACTGGAGTGGGTTGCCATTTCCTTCTCCAGGGGATCTTCCAAACCCAGGGATTAAACTCACATTACTATCAACTAATAATGCTAAAAATGCCTCAACTTTTCTTGGTCTTAAATGTCTAGCTTTTAGTATCAGCATTTGAAACATGATGTCTAAGATCCCTCTCAGTTATAAAATGAGTGCTAAAAAAAAAAGGAAAGGGGAGATGTCTGACTCCAGAGTAAAAATTCAGATTTACATGACTTTAGGGCAAATGAGGAATTCAACTGTAATTATATCAAACTAAGCATAGTAAGTAAGGCTCAGCGCAATGTAAAGAAAAGTATAACATTAAATATAGATATGTCATGAATACCACTCATTTCTTGATATGTTTATTATATATATATATATATATATATGGAAAATAAGCAGAAGCTTAAAAGTCCATTGCAAACATAAAAATGTTGGGAAAAAGGCTCATTTGTGGTTTTCACGTGTCAGCAATGGGAAAATCAAAGAAAATATCTGAATTATATGGCCTTGTAAAGGCAGACAACTAATCACAGCCCATAATGCAATGGATGTGAGAGCTTTATAAGAGTACCATAGAAAAGTAATCTCACACTGCCTTGGGATTTTAATTAAAAAAATAAAAAAGACATTTCTTTTTTTTTTTTTTTTTGGTTTACATTTGGTCTTAACACTGCACAATTAGGAACTTAATTGATAGTGATATGAGGTCGCGTTCACTGTTAAATAAGGAACAAGTAGCTAAGTAGCTAATTGTTGGTACAAGTTTGTGATCTTACCTCACTGAGGAATATTGACATTATGTTCCATGTTGTTTGCAAATTACCAACATGTATAAACCTGTACAGGCCATCTCAAGACAGATGTTTACAATAAACAGCTGACATGGAGAATATTTATTTATTCTACACTCATGCAAGTTGGTTAAATGAATATTGGTTGGGTGAATATGTATAAATTCATAGCTCTGAGAGGGCTATTATGTGTCACATTTGAAGTCGTAGATTGTACTGGGGACTTACTGTCACCCATGAAAGGAGGAAATGAATATACCAGTGCAAAAATCATTTAAAGAATGGTAGAATGGAATGCTAGAACAGTTATTTTCTAGATTAAAATGTGCTCAAGGATTTGGGGAATAGAAGATTTTTTAAAAGTTAATATAAGCAATATAGAATACACACAGATAGTTTGAATATAGCAGACAGGGATTAATAACGGTTTAAAGGAATTAGCAGTTTCACTAGATTGAGTGGACAAATATTATTTTTTTCCAAAAATGTCATCTATTTTGAGTAGTAGAAGTACATTCTTTTGAATATGGACCAGCCAGATTACCATTTCTCGAAGGTAAGCGGGTGAATGAAGACAGCATTGCAGATATATAGTCAATAATCAAGAGTTAATACCAAAAGGATTGATAAGAATAAATATCAATACTTCATTACCCTGGGTCAGGCACAATCTTAAGCACTCTAAGCATATAAACTGTAAAATCCTCTCAGCATGGCAGTGTGGGTAGGCATCATTATTACTTCTATTTTACAGAAGTGGAAACTGAGTCACAGAGAAGCTGAGTAGTGATTTGCCAACAACACTCAGTAACAATTAATAGCAGAATCAGGATTTGAATCTAGGCAGTCTGATTGCAAGGCGATGCTCTTAATTACTAGCAAAGATGAGTACCAGTGGATTCTGCAGAGATCAAGGGCAGAACCCTGAGTGGCATACATAGTTTGAGATTGAGAGGTGATGTGTATTAGTTGTTCAGTCGTGTCTGACTCTTTGCAACCCCATGGACTCTAGCCCTCCAGGTTCCTCTATCCATGGATCTTCCAGGCAAGAATACTGGAGTGGGTTGCCATTTCCTCCTCGAGGGGATCTTACTGACCCAGAGATCAAAGTTGGGTCTCCTGCATTGGCAGACAGATTCTTTACTGTCTGAGCCACCAGGAAAACCCACTGAAAGGTGGCAATGCAGCCAAATGAGGAGGGAGACACAAGTCATCATTGTAGTCTCTAGTTAGTACTTAGACAACACTGGATTTTCATAATGTTCAATTTCAAGAAGAAAAGTTTTAGACTGATTACCGATGGACCCAGAATTTTTCTCAGCAAGTATTAATTGAATGAAAGGGGTTTCCTAATTGACAGGCAAAACGCATAATTCCCAGGTGGCCAAGAGAGGGCGCCTTTGAATAGAATAGCTGAAAGTACTCAGAAGCTTTTAAGGCTTTCTCTCACATGACTTATTCCAGAGAGCATATCTAATCCTCTTTGTTGTTTTTCAGAGTATCATCTGCCGACCACCTGCAGTAAAAGTACCTGAAGTGTTTTTAAAATACAAGTTCTGGTCCCAAACACGAGTTAGAAATCTGATCCTAACAGAAAATACAAGAATCTCTAGAACTTTGCCCAAGTTTTCTTTTCTTACCTCTTTAATTATGAAAAAATTCAGCTACAAGCATAGAGAAAAATTGTAAAGCAAACCTCCATTTACATAGATACTAAGTTAAACAATTACAGAAACTTGAAATCTTATCATATTTTTCCTTCTTCCCTTCCTCTCTTTCTTAATTCCTTCCTTGTTTTCTTTCATTGAAGAACTTTAAAGCATAATAGTCGTTTCATCTTGCATACTTCAATGTACATATTTACAAATGTGAATATAACTTATGCAACCCAGTGACATTATCATACCTAACAAAATTTACTGTAATTTCTTTTATATCATTTATATTAAAATGTGTACAGCTGTTTGAAGAAGAAGATTTGTAGAGTTGTCTTTTTCTAACCAAACACTAAGCAAAATTCAGACATCATCTTTGGTTGTTAGGTATAATAAGTCTCCTTAACTCTAAAGCAATCACACTCAGCCATTTAATTTTTTTTTTTCATGTAAGGAATATATCGAAGAAACCAAGTCAATTCATCTGCATATGATTCCATTATTTTATTTCATTTTATATAAATTTTAAATATACGTATACCTTCAAGCTTGCTACCCAGAGTTATTTTCTTGTCCAATTTTTGGCAGAAAAAAAAGACAGGAATAGAGGTCTATAAACAGAAGAGAGATAGAGGATAGGATACACACACATATTTAATCTACTTAAGTAAATGTTATATACAGTCAGGATTTATGTATCTCCTCAAATTCATGGCAAATTCAAGATGGCTATTTTGATCATTTAATGGCTTATTTACACAATCCAAAGCTACCTCCACTGGATTTGAATTTCATTGTTGGTCAAGCTTGGTGGATTGTTGTTCATGTCACCATCATCTATTCCCAACGTTTCATGCTGTGATGGATTGTCTCAGTATCTTGACAATTATTATCAGTACAATTTTATGCCCTGAAAGCTGATAGCTTGCTGTTTTCTGAAGGTCTGCTGTCCTGAAAGCCAGCAAGTCTCTGAGTGGAAAATTCACTGCATAAGTAGCTCTGTTGACCTTGTTCTTCAGCCGCCCAGACTCATTTTCTAGTGATGTTCCACATGTCTGCTTTCTCGTGGACAGAATGTGTACATTCCATTTCCTTTTATTTGTCACAATTTCTTTCCTTATTGATAAATTAGCATTCAATTATTTTTGACTCATGGGTCTTAAAATGAAATTCGGTGTGATCACAGTCATCACAGCTTTTGTTATCTATTACTGACACAACATATAATCATTACTGTTATATTGAAAAATGCTATTAAAACATTATACCATTGCAATTATAATTAATAATTATAAGCTTGATCATGTGGTCTATAATTGAATATATATGAAAAGCAAGTGTAATGACAAAGTGAGCTGTTTATATAAATCTTCCAATATATCACACTGCCTACATCAGTGGCTAGTACAAAATAAGAAATTAGTAAAATTCTGTTGAATGAGTGAGTGCATAGTTTTTAGGATATACCAATGTTTTAAATATCTGTTATGGCATTTTCCTTCTGGCAGGAAAATTATAGCAGGAACAGTCATGGCAGTTCCTTGGTAACTACAAGGTATTATGGCAGGAACAGTTATGGCAGTTACTTGGTAACTGCAAATACTTATGTGCCAGGCTATTTGCATTTGAGAAATCTGGAATTAAGCTACATTTTTTGATCATTCACGCTTAAGGATTAAAATATCTTCTATGCTAATCAGTTCCTAAAGGTGTATGAAATATGTCAATGATTTTGCTTGTTTAAAAATGAAACTATTTGAATTATTGTTATTTGCTCAAACATGTCAAATAATGTATAGATATATGCTAAATTTACTAACACAACAGTTATCATAACAGAAGATTAGACTGTTAGAAATCAAACAAAGAGAACAACCTGCAGCAGCTTTGAAAATTTACGTTGGGGTGTGTCTATTGGTTTGTCTTATAAACGAAGACTTGCTAGGTAGTACTCAGACCCAGGAATACATTTGCATGACTAATACGGAGTATAATTGAACTTTTTCTCCAAATACCAAATATGAGATTTACTACATCTTTAAAAAAATATAAATGTAAGAATTCTTATATGTGATTTTCCTCTGAATATTTTGCTTACCTCTAGAATATCTTTTCATAAGTTTATAATCACTTAGGAAATATGGCTATTATTTTATCTATTTATTCTGTACTATTCTAGTCTAGATTGCAGTTTAGTTTCATCCTATGTGTGGTGAGAACTCGTTCTTAGGATGTTTTTAATGAGACAGGATTGCCACTTCATTAACAAAACATCCAATATGGCTGAGTTCCAGGATCACATTTAGCTCCAGCCTAGTCACCTTTTCTTTCCAATAATGTCTTTAATTTGTTGTATTAATGTGTATATATTTCATGTATTGGCGAGGGAAATTTATTTAATTTGATCATGACCTTATTATTCAAATCTTAAATGTGAAACATCATCTTTTCTCCTCAAGTGGTGTCAGGAAAGCTTGTTTCTTTTCTGTGCAGCAGATCAATGACTGTCATGCACGATGAGGCTTCTACCGGCTCTGAGTGGCACCTGGTGGTTATTTATAGCATGGCCAGCAAAGCCATCTGTCTTTTCTGACAGCTTGCAGTGTCACTAACCCAGCATCGTGTTTTCCTCTAATGCTATTTGCAAAGCATCCACCCATCTATTCATCATTCATTTATTCCACCTACCTCTGATCAACTATATGTTGAAGATTTAATTAATACAAGGATAGAGTGGCCTACAAGCTACCTCCCTACCTTCACGAAGCTTAATATGTTCTCTTTATTGATTGAAGAAAATTTGATGGTAGAGAAATATGTGAATGCATAAGACAAGGCCACTAGACTCAAGGACTTTACTGTTTTATCAGGAAGTATTATCATGAAAGCAAATAGCTGTATATCAAGGAAGCTAATAATAAAGATTATGAAATTATTTTATGTGATGCCACAATAGAGAAGACAGAGAATTTCTCCTCTACTATACCTCTCACCAAGATAATTTCTTAAGAATGGGAGATACTTGCTCAGAAACTCTGAAATGTATGTTCCTCATTTCATTGGTACAATTCAGGTCATATGTACCTATCTGAGAAACAGACTTGTGTCTCAGAGAATGCCATGCCTATGTGACTTAAGTCTGGGGTATCTGCATCGACCACTTTGACAGAAAGTTTATAAAATATGGAATGGAACCTACCAGTACATACTCCAGTGATGTAAAGTCAGCTCAGTAAAAGCACATGGGCTCCAGAGGGAAGTCGTTGACTATAACAGGTGTGTATAGGAAAGGGAGGAGAATGGATGCTGGTAAGTAATCAACAGTTGTCAAAAAAAATACCATATTTTTTCTTATGTATTTTTTCCTATGTGAAAATACCAACATAAAGCAAATAGACATATGGTAAAATTAACTGAGAAAATGATATTGTGACAGAAGTAATTTTATTTTTATGATGCTATATATTAATATGAGTTAAGCCTTCAGATATCTGTGTTAAACTGAATAATTCAAAACAGCATCAAGTTTTTATGAAGAAAGCAGATTCCTTTTGGTATCTTAATTTATTGAAAGATTATCAAGTAAAGGAGAAATAATCAGCCTTCCAAGCACTGAACTTAGAAACCAATATGTCACTTAACTCACTAGTATAGCATATTTGGGAGACATTGATTGGTACTAGATGAAAAAGTGTTTGTACTTTCTCCATAATCATAATAGTTTCTTGCTAACTCACTAAATATTTGGGGTCTCACACACACATACACATACACACACCCCATTTCTTTAGCCAAAACTTATTTACTCCTAGGTAGAAAAAATGTACCTGAGAATTTCAATATAAGCCAGTTTCTCATTAAATTTCTCAATTTCATTTTAGTCAAATGATCCTTAACCGTCTTAAAAGAAGAGCTATAAATTAATTACATAATCCATATAGGTGGGTTCTGTCCAAGTTTACATTTAGAAACAAAGAAATGAAAAGGCAAAGGAAGTGTTTATTTTGTTAGGGGTAATGGAAATGGCAACCCACTCGTGTTCTTGCCTGGAGAATCCCAGGGACGGGGGAGCCTCGTGGGCTGCTGTCTATGGGGTCGCACAGAGTCAGATACTGAAGTGGCTTAGCAGTAGCAGCAGCAATGAAAGTTCTTAGAAGGTTTAGCTTCAGTTTAAAATAGATATAGAGGAGAAGCTGAGAAGTCTGTAAAACTAATACCCCAAAGTGAGAGATCATCTCATTTCTATAAACTTGAGGGCTTAATTAGCTTTTTTTTTTAAAAAAAAAAAAGGAGGTTCACTTTCAAACAAGCTGTGATTCTCTGCAAGATAGCCTGAAGCAGGAGAGGCATGCTGGGCAGAGAAAAGCCATGGAAAGTTCTGACCAAAGAAATAAACTTTATACTTATTTAACTTCAATCTATGGGAGATAAGATTATTTGGATCAGGTGTTGGGATGCTAGATGCTCTGGATTTGCACAGAGTTCTTTGTGTCAGGATTTTTTTTTTTTATCTGAACTGTATGTACTGTGATATACTTATTAAGAAGTAGTTAATCAAGTTATGTTACAAAGTATAAGTTTACTGATTGCTGCACAATAGACCAATAACTAAAGAGGTGAGTTGTTGGGGCAAGGAATACCAACTTTATGAAGAAAGATAGAAGATTGAGAAGATGGTGGACTAGTGTTCTAAAGAATTATCCTACCTGAGTTAGAATTCAGGCCTTTTTTACACTAAAAGAGGAGGCGATGAGGCTGAGTGTTGCAAATTTCTTGGTGTAGGAATTCTTTGTTCTTGCAGCTATCCAGGTAGGTCTGGTCACAATGATCCTATAAATCTCCAACAAGACAACTGTTATTTTTTATTCTGTAGCTTTGTATCTCTATGCGAATGGAAAAGTGTTATATATTTAAAGGTCAGAGTCTTGAGAATGAGTTATCATCTATATTTCAGGCTCTAGGCAACATTCTATCACAAAGGTACAGAGCCAGTATGACTAAGCACAGGCAACAGAGCACAAGGGTTAGAGCTAAAGGAATAGATCCAATGTGGAGTCACATTTCACCTTCTTTGTTGCAATTATAGATTTTCACAGTTGAAAACACTCTTGTTTAAAACACTTTTGGGGTGAAAGTGAAAGTTGCTCAGTAATGTCTGACTCTTTGTAACCCCATGGAATATACAGTCCTTGGAATCCTCCAGGCCAGAATACTGGAGTGGGTAGAAGTTCCATTCTTCAGGGGATCTTCCCAACCCATGAATCTGATCCAGGTCTCCCACATTGCAGGCAGATTCTTTACCAGCTGAGCCACCAGGGAAGTCCAAGAATACACGAGTTGGTAGCCTATTGCTTCTCCAGCAGATCTTCCCGACCCAGGAATGGAACCAGGGTCTTCTGCACTGCAGGTGGATTCTTTACCAGCTGAGCTACCAGGGAAGACCCTTGGGCCACCACCTCACGCATTAAAACCAGTTTAACATCACAGGCTGACAAAAAATCTCCCAAAAGACAAAAACAAAAATCACAGACATAAGTGTATTATATATTTTTAAAAAATAAATAAATAAGCGAAAAGGATTCAAACAACATTAACAACAAACAACAAATAATAAAACCTGTATTAAATGTCATGAACTACACCCACAAAGGATGCTCTAATATTCTTGCTAGCTTAGTTACCTGGTTTTAAAACCCACAGATGATTAAGAAACAAATTAGGGACAGAAAAGCTTAGCTGAAGGCAAATAGCCTGAGTAAGAGTGAAAGTGAAGACGCTCCTGTCCGACTCTTTGCGACCTCATGGACTGTAGCCTGCCAGGCTCCTCCCTCCATGGGATTTTCTTAGAGCAGCTCCAAATAAAGGTGCCAGCACAACAGGTATTGCAGGATCCAGCACATTTGCAGAGAAAGAGTCACAAGTTTAAAAGCACTACTCAGGATTTCTGATAAAAAAGTCAAAACCCTGAATAACTCATGAGGTCTGATTGGTTTTGCTTCCTTCAGCAAAGAACAAGTTTGATTCCTAATGATGACCTTTGTTTAACCATTATATTCAACATAATGTTGTTAAGAAGTCAGGAAAACGATACAAAATTCAAAAATAGTTCCGCTCAGGGCTCGAGTTTTTGTGTTTAGACAGGATTCAGGGAATTGCTGGCTTACTCAGTTGCTGAGAGTTTTTTAAATGAAATAAATTTCCTGTTTGAGGATAATACAAACTGAATTTTCTAATACTATAGCTATATATCATCACAGAAACCGGTTACTTCAAGCAATTAAGAATGTAGGTGTGTACTTGATGAGGATTCTCACTAATTTTGTCTTCACATGTGTGTTCAGTAAAATAAATTACACTAAGCCCAGGGCATACAAAAATGGAATTTCCCCAAGGGATTTTCAGTGGAATAAATGTATATATATATACAGTGCATATATAATTGCAAATAAAAAATATATATACGCTGAAAGAATTTTGGAGTACGTTCTTACTCCAAAGGGTGAAACCCTCAGTCATTTGGAGCCATTTAAGGAGCAGACATATTAAAATAGCTTTTCAATGAAGTCACACAGTAGTGTAATGTATTAATGTATACTATTAACTGTTAATTATGCCACAATTATGTGACTTCCCTGGTGGCTCAGACGGTAAAAGCATCTACCTACAGTGTGGGAGACCCAGGTTCAATCCCTGGGTGAGGAAGATCTCCTGGAGAAAGAAATGGCAACCCACTCCAGTTTTCTTGCCTGGAAAGTCCCATGGATGGAGGAACCTGTCAGACTACAGTCCATGGGGTCACAAAGAGTTGGACATGAATGAGCGACTTGACTTTCCTTCTTTCATGCCACAATTATTTCAGAAGAACAAAAAATAAAGACCATTTAAATTTAGTTACAAAAACATCTACCTATATGATGATTGTGTAGGTTAAAAACTTAGCAGCTTTTTAAAATTTTAAAACCATTAAGAAATAACCAACAAAAGAATTTGAAATGCAATTAAATGCAACTGTATTTGTGTGCATATTGTATACAAACATATTTAATCTTATATAATTTATATCTTGCTATACTTACCTGTTGGAGCTAATTAATACATTAATAAACCTGCTTTTATTTTTTAAGTGTTTAAAGAAATACATTTTTATCTAATGCTATATAGGGATTTTATTTTTGTTAAAATAGATTCAGTTCAGTTCAGGTGCTCAGTCGAGTCTGATTCTTTGTGAAACTGTTAACCACAGCACACCAGGCCTCCCTGTCCATCACCAACTCCCGGAGTTCACCCAAACCTGAGTCCATTGAGTCGGTGGTGCCATCCAACCATCTCATCCTCTGTCGTCCCCTTCTCCTCTCGTCTTCAGTCTTTCCCAGCATCAGGATGTTTTCTAATTAGTCAGCTCTTTGCATCAGGTGGCCAAAGTATTGGAGTTTCAGCTGCAGCATCAGTCCTTCCAATGAACACCCACGACTGATCTCCTTTAGGATGGACTGGTTAGATCTCCTTGCAGTCCAAGGGACTCTCAAGAGTCTTCTCCAACACCACAGTTCAAAAGCATCAATTCTTCAGTGCTCAGCTTTCTTCACAGTCCAACTCTCACATTCGTACATGACTATGGAAAAACCATAGCCTTGACTAGACCGACCCTTGTTGACAAAGTAATGTCTCTGCTTTTCAATATACTTCCAAGGAGTGTCTTTTAATTTCATGGCTGCAATCACCATCTGCTGTGATTTTGGAGCCCAGAAATATAAAGTCAGCCACTGTTTCCACTGTTTCCCTATCTATTTGCCATGAAATGATGGGACCAGATGCCATGATCTTCGTTTTCTGAATGTTGAGCTTTAAGCCAACCTTTTCACTCTCTTCTTTCACTTTCATCAAGAGGCTCTTTAGTTCTTCTTCACTTTCTGCCATAAGGGTGGTGTTATCTGCATATCTGAAGTTATTGATATTTCTCCTGGCAATCTTTATTCCAGCTTATGCTTCATCCAGCCCAGCATTTCTCATGATGTACTTTGCATAGAAGTTAAATAAGCAGGGTGACAATATACAGCCTTGACATACTCCTTTTCCTATTTGGAACCAGTCTGTTTTTCCATGTCCAGTTCTAACTGTTGCTTCCTGACTTGCATACAGGTTTTGCAAGGGGCAGATCAGGTGGTCTGGTATTCCCATCTCTTTCAGAATTTCCACAGTTTATTGTGATCCACACAGTCAAAGGCTTTGGCATATTCAAGAAAGCAGAAATAGATGTTTTTCTGGAACTCTCTTGCTTTTTCCATGATCCAGCCGATGTTGGCAATTTGATCTCTGGTTCCTCTGCCTTTTCTAAAACCAGCTTGAACATCTGGAAGTTCACGATTCACGTACTGCTGAAGCTTGGCTTGGAGAATTTTAAGTATTACTTTACTAGCGTGTGAGAGGAGTGCAATTGTGTGGTAGTTTGAGCATTCTTTGGCATTGCCTTTCTTTGGAATTGGAATGAAAACTGACCTTTTCCAGTTCTGTGGCCACTGCTGAGTTTTCCAAATTTGCTGGCATATTGCTGCCAGCAACATAACTGGCAAAATAACTATTCCATGAAAGTGCAGCACTTGCACAGCATCATCTTTCAGGATTTGAAATAGCTCAAGTGGAATTCCATCCTCTCCACTAGCTTTTTTCATAGGGATGCTTCCTAAGGCCCACTTGACTTCACATTCCAGTATGTCTGGCTCTAGGTGAGTTATCACACCATCGTGATTATCTGGGTTGTGAAGATCTTTTTTGTACATTTATATATATATATATTTCATTTTTTTTTACATTTCTGTACATGTGTATTTTAAATATAGTAATGTACTTTAATACCCCCTTAAAAGGATGTAACAGAAAAGTTAAATTTAATTAATTGTTAAATCCACAATTCTTATGAAAAATGTATATTTATGTTCACACTATTAATGGTTCCACATAATTTTTTCAGATAATGGCATATATGTTTCCTAGATCACTTCTGAAATTGCACTACTAGCTCACAATCCACTGGTTCATTATAAGTTTGTGTGACCACACACATGTTACCAGTGCCATCTGGTTTTGATTAAGGTTGACTTCTAGCCAGGGGCTTCCTTTGTGGCTCAGCATTAAAGAATCTACCTGCAACTCAGGAGGTGTAGGTTCAGTCCCTGAGTTGGGAAGATCCCTTGGAGAAGGAAATGGCAGCCCATTCTAGTACTCTTGCCTGGGAACTCTCACGAACAGAGGAGTCTTGCAGACTATGGTCCATGGTTCACAAAGAGTCAGATATGACTTGGAAACTAAAACAACAAAAACAACAACCTCTAGCCAGGCTATCAGGTTAAGATTCAGACACACACACATTACATACACACACACACTCACACACATTCATATGCATATATATCACATATACACGTACATGCATACATTGCTTTGGTCCCTATATGCCCCTGGAATACATGAACTCCTGGGTACCTGGAGCTAGACTTATATAATGTTGCTAAATCTGAATTCAAATCTCATTGGCTGATAAACATACATGGTAATATACGGGAAATGTTTGCTAAATGAAGAAATTTATTAATTTACTTTAAACATTGAGCACTTTATTTTGGAAATTTAATGGTTCTTAACACCAGAAAGTCATTATGGCATGAGAAAAATTAAAAACATCAAGAAAAATTGATGTGTCTTTAAAAATAAATATTAGAATGACTAATACATGAAGCAGTTATGCAGATAATTAAGTTTGATGAGATTTTTCCATCAGCTTTAGATATATTTCTATGGTATAACTTTTTACTTTTTTAAAGGAACAGGAAACAAAAAGTAGCTTTAAATTTTCCCCAAGCTGCGCTTTGGTTTTCAAGACTACTATTTAACTGTCAGGGCTGAACACCTTAGAATTTATCATCTACCTTTCTATGTCACTTTCTTGCAGAATGGGATAAAAAGTGACAGACATCAGTGCTTTAAAATTGATTTTGTGAACACATAAATAACCCATATTGCAGGTACAGTTTATTTTTAATATAAGAACAGAACTTTAAAGCATACACGTGTATACCAATACATCCTTTATCCAATATATAACAAATAGTTTTAGAACTTGTCTCCACTTTCAAAACGCTAGTGCATGTTTTATTCTCCTTGATTTCTACAACAAGTGAATGAAATCTTCACAGAATTATCCTTGTTTTACAAACAAGGGAACAGAGTCCCTGAAGAGATAAGTAATATTCCCATGGGCAGAGTCTGCATCCAAAGCCACGTCTCAATTCACGCAACACTCTTTGCTCAGTGTGAAGATAGTGCTCTCATTGTGCACACATGCTTGTGAAGTCATAAATGTTCCTGCATTGAATAACTGTTCCATACAACTGTCTACATGGGAGTTTCTCAATATTATTGATAAGAAAAAGAAGAAATAATAATAATTTAATCATAAAATAAATATAAATTACATGTGTAGCCCTGAGGACTGCCCAGCAATATAGCCTTCTAGTATTTACCCTTCTTCCTTTAATTTAGATTAAATTATGAAGCAGATAGTCAGAAGAACCACACTGCTTAGCCATTTCCTATTGGACATGTAGATACCAAAGTTACTTTATAGAATAAGAATTTTTTTCTATGATTTTTGAGACATAATCAACATATGGTTTATAGTGCACAGGATGGTGATTTGGTATACATATATATTGTGAAATAATTAGTACAGTAAGGTTACTTTTTGGTGTTGAAAATAAAATCCTAGTCTACTCTCTTAGCAACTTTTCAGTTTACCAACTAGTATTAACTGTAGTCACCATGCTGTACATTAGACCCTTACAACTTCTCCATCTTATTGCTGAAATTTTGTACCTTTTGACTGACAGTTCCTCATTCTTCCACCCAGCCCCTGACAACCACTATTGTGCATTCTGCTTTATGAGTTCAACATTTTTATATTCCACATATAAGCTAGATCATGCGTCATTTTTCTTTCTCTTTCTGACTTACTTTCTTCTCTATAATGCCCTTAAGCTTTATATATATTGACATAAATGGCAGAATTCTCTTCTTTCAAGTGCATGACTAATATTTCAATTTAAATATCACATATCACATTTTCTTTATCCATTCATCTGTTAGTAGACACTAGATTGTTTCCATGTCTTGACTGTTGTGAATAGAATGGCAATAAACATGAGGGGACATATATCTCCTCGAGATAGTGATGATACTTTTGTTGTTCAGTCACTCAGTCAGGTCCAACTCCTTGTGACCCTATGGACTGCAGCATGCCAGGTTTTCCTGTCCCTCACTATCTCCCAGAGTTTGATCAAATTCACATTCATTGAGCTGATGATGCCATCCAACCATCTCATCCCTTGTACCCTTCCCCTTCTGCCTTCAATCTTTCCCAGCAACAGGGCCTTTTCTAATGAGTCAGCTCTTTGCATCAGGTGGCCAAAGTATTGGAGCTTCATCTTCAGCATCAGTCCTTTCAATGACAACTTAGGGTTGATTTCTTTTGGGATTAACTGGCTTGATCTCCTTGCTGTTCAATCTGAAAGCACCACAATTTGAAAGAATCAGTTGTTCAATGCTCAGCTTTCTTTATGGTCCAACTCTCACATCCATACATGACTACTGGAAAAATCATAGCTTTGACTATAAGGACTTTTGTCAGCAAAGTGGTGTCTCTGCTTTTTAACATGCTGTCTAGGTTTGTCATAGCATTTCTTACAAACAGCAAGAATCTTTTAATTTCAAGGCTGCAGTCACCGTCTGCAGTGATTTTGGAGCCCAAGAAAATAGCCTGTCACTATTTCCATTTTATTCCCATCTATTTGCCATGAAGTTATGGGGCTGGATGCCATGATCTTAGTTTTTTGAATGCTGAGCTTTATTTAAGCCAGCTTTTCATTCTCCTCTTTTGCCTTCATCAAGAGGCTTTTTAGTTCCTCTTCATATTCTGTCATTAGAGTGGTGTCACATGCTTATCTGAGGTTACTGATGTTTCTCCAGGCAATCCTGAATCCAACTTGTGCTTCATCCAGCCTGGCATTTTCATGATGTACTCTGCATGTAAGTTAAATAGTCAGGGTGACAATATACAGCCATAACATACTCCTTTCCCAATTTGGAACCAGTCCGTTGTTCCATTTGTGATGCTAAGTATTGATTATTGACATGCATATAGGTTTCTCAAGAGGCAGGTAAAGTGGTCTGGTATTCCCATCTCTTTCAGAATTTTTCCAGTTTTTTGTGATCCACTTTGTCAAAGGATTTTGCATAGCCAATGAAGCAGAAGTGGATGTCTTTATGGAATTCCCTTGCTGTTTCTATTATCCAATGGATGTTGGCAATTTGATCTTCTGTTCCTGTCTTTTCTGAATGTAGTGTTGAAGCCTAACTTGAAGGATCTTGAGCATTGCCTTGTTAGCATGTGAAATGAGCCCAATTGTGTGGCAGTTTGAACATTCTTTGGAATTGCTCTTTTGGGGGGCAATTTGGAATTACCTTCAGATCTGTACGCTAACATGGGATTTCTGGATCACACTCTAATTCATTTTATTTGCCGTTATTTTTAAAAGTTTCAATGGAGTATAGTTGATTTACAATGTTATGTTAGTTTCATGTGTACAGCAAGGTGAATTAGTTATAAAAAAAAGAGTGGATACATGTATCCACTGATTTTTATTTTTATTTAAAAAATGTAACTGGAGAATAATTGCTTTACAATATTGTGTTTGTGTCTGCTATATATTAACATAAATTAGTCATAGGTATATGTATGTCCCCTCCCTCTTGAACCTCTCTCTCACTTCCCACCCCATCCCAACCATCTAAGTTATCAGAGAACACCAGATTTGAGTTTCCTGTGTCATACAGTAAATTTTTCACTATCTATCTGATTGTACATGTGGTAATTTATAAGTCTCATTGCTACTCTCTCAATTCACTTCATGGCAAATAGATGGGGAAACAATGGAAAGAGTGAGAGACTATTTTCTTGGGCTCCAAAATCATTGCAGATGATGACTGCAGCCATGAAATTAAAACAAACTTGCTCCTTGGAAGAAAAACTATGACCAACCTAGATAGCATTTTAAAAAGCAGAGACATTATTTTACCCACAAAGGTCTGTGTAGTCAAAGCTATGATTTTTTATATGTGTGGGTCATGAATGGGTGTGAGAGTTGGACTATATAAAGAAAGCTGAGCACAGGAAAAATCATGCTTTTGAACTGTGGTGTTGGGGGAAATTCTTGAGAGTCCCTTGGACTGCAAGGAGATCCAACCAGTCCATCCTAGAGGAAATCAGTCCTGAAGATTCATTGGAAGGATTGATGCTGAAGCTGAAGCATCAATACTTTGGCTACCTGATGCAAAGAACTGACTCACTGGAAAAGATACTGATGCTGGGAAAGATTGAAGGCAGGAGAAGAAGAGGGTGACAGAGGATGAGATGGTTGGATAGCATCACTGAATAATGAACTTGAGTTTGAGCAAGCTCTGGAAGTTGGTGAAGGACAGGGAAGCCTGGTGTGTTGTAATCCATGGGGTTGCAAAGGGTCTGATACGACTGAGTGACTGAACTGATTCTCAATTCATCCCACTTGCCCACTGTGTCCACAAATCTCTTCTCTGATTGTTTCCCAAGGTAGACCTTTACAGAGTGTTGAGTAATTTGTGCTATATAGCAGGTCCTATTTTATATATATAGTAGTATCTATATGTCAATCCATCCCAATCTTCCAAAATTACCCCTTCTTGTCCCTACTTCCTGGTAACCAAAATTTTGTTTTCTATATTTGTAACTCTATTTCTGTTTTTCAGATAAGTTCACTTGTACACTTTATTTAGATGCCACATATGAGTGATATCAAATAATATTTGGTTTTCTCTGTCTGACTTACTTCACTCAATATTTCAGTTTTTAGGCCCATAGATACTGCAAATGAGAAGGTGATGGCACCCCACTCCAGTACTCTTGCCTGGAAAATCCCATATACAGAGGAGCCTGGTAGGCTGCGGTCCATGGGGTCATGAAGAGTTGGACACGACTGAGCGACTTCCCTTTCACTTTTGACTTTCATGCATTGGAGAAGGAAATGGCAACCCACTCCAGTGTTCTTGCCTGGAGAATCCCAGGGACGGGGGAACCTGAAGGGCTGCCGTCTCTGGGGTTGCACAGAGTCAGACACGACTGAAGTGACTTAGCAGCAGCAGCATTCTTTTATATGGCTGAGTAATATTCTATTTTTATATGTACCACATATTCTTCATTGATTCCTGTATTTTTGAACATTTAGGTCACTTCCATGTCCTTATTATTTTAAACAGTGTTGCAAAGAACATTAGGGTGCATGTATCTTTTAAATTATGTTTTACTCGAGGTATATGTCCAAGAGTGGCATTGCTTGATCATTTAATAGCACTATTTTAGTTTTTTAAAGGACTTCCATACTGTTCTGCATAGTGGCTGTACCAATATACATTCCTACCAACAATGAAAGAGGATCCCTTTTCTGCATACCATCTTTAGCATTTATTGTTTGTAGATTTTTTTAATGATGGCCATTCTGACTACTGTGAAATGACAACTTGTGGTTTTGATTTGCATTTCTCTAATAATTAGTGATGTTAAACATTTTTTCATTTGCTTTTTTAGCCATATGTATTTCTTCTTTGGAGAAATGTCTATTTAGATCTTCTGTCCACTTTTGATTGGATTTTTTTTTAAATATTGAGCTGCATGAGATGTTTGTGTATTTTGAAGATTAATTCCTTGTCAGTTGTTTTGTTGGCAAATATCTTCTCCCATTCTGAGAGTTGTATTTTTGTTTTGTTTATGTTTGTATTGAAACATGAATGTATGGGACACAAATAGCTAAAGCAATCGTAAAGCAAAACAGAGCTGGAGTAATCAGTCCCTCTGACTTCAGACTGTACTACAAAGCTGCAATCATCAAAACAGTATGCACTAGCACCAAAACAGAAATATAGACCAATGGAAGAGAACAGAAAGTCTAAAGATAAACCCATGAAGCAATGGTCACCTAATCTATGGCAAATGAGGCATGAATATACAATGGAGAAAAGACAGTCTCTTCAATAAATGGTGCTGGGAAAACTGGACAGCTACATGTAAAAGAATGAAATTAGAATACTCTCTTATAGCATACACACATACATACACACAACTCAGAATGGATTAAAGATCTAAATGTACGATAGGACACTATAAAGCTCTTACAGGAAAACATAGGCATAGCCCTCCTTGACATAAATCACAGAAGATCTTTACTGATTCACCTTCCAAAAAAAAAAAAATAAAATAAACTAACAAAAATATGGGACCTCATTAATCTTAAAAGTCTTTGCACAACAAAGAAACAATAAATAAAATATAGTTCAACTTTTTAATTTATTTTTTTTAAGATGAGATTTTTCTTGGTTTTGTGTGTATACCTCCATATACATCTGGGCTGATGATAATATTTTTCCCATGTTGTTGGTGATGTAAGAGGAATTTCCTTCATCCTTATTTCAGGAGATTGCTATATCAACAAATTTATGATAATACTATATTTGACTCTGGCCTATCTCAGTGTCCCTTTAAATAAAGATACTATCTCCTTGTCTGTCCATATGTTTGCATATGTGATTTTCATGGAATATTTTTTTCCTATAAGACAATCGTACAATTAAGTAAGGAAGAGATAATGCAGAGTGATTTTGAGCAAGTCCCCTAATCAGAGAGGCTCATAACAACCTCTAGCAAATATTCAAAAATATTTGAAAGGAAATATTCAGTTATAGCTGCGCATCTTTTCTGTCCATTTCAGATGAATTAACAGTTTCCAAATTGATTGTAGACTCATAACATGAATCCATAAAGAACGATTTCTCTATCACCAATCATCTGGTTGACATTCTTTTAATTTTATTTTATTTTTATTTTTTTACATACCAAGGAAACCAGAATGAAAAGAGACATTCTTCTTTATAGAAACAACTCTCTAAGCATCCATTTACAATGATCATAGAACCATTCATTCTGTTAACTTCATGAAAAGATGTTTCAAAATTATTTTATGTTATTTACCTCAGTGATGTACATTGGGTAATTAGATTGACTTCCTCATAACCAAGAATAATTTTTGTCCAGGAGAGTTAGAGAGTTCTCAGAATTAATCTAATACTTAGAGAGATCAAAAGTTGAAGAAAAATAAGGGGAAAGTAAATCTTGCCATGGTAATGCTGCTATTGCTTTTGTTAAAATAACTAGTGTTGGAGATCTTTGGAGTTGCCCAACCAGTATTCATCCCTTCCTTCCTTTCAGGACATGACTCTATTTGGAGTAGCAATATGCCCCAAATCATGTGATAAATTGTGAGTCATATAAACCTATCATGATTTTGATTTCATTTTGTAAAGTACTTAATATCTCAGCCTTCCTGTACTAGAGGTGGTAGAATGACCCAGTTCTTATCAGTAAGAAGTGAAGGGAAGATTACTGGGGCTGTCTCTCTGGGAAAGCATACAATGGATAGCAATGGCTGAGACTGCTGTCAGATGTTATTCCTGGACCAGCTTTCAGATGTTATTCCTGTAGTTGGAGTAGCCATATTGGGAGATCAAAATGACAAACATTAAGTCAAAAGACCAACTGCAAAAGATGACAGAGAAAAAGTAGAAAACTACTAGTCTTTGAAGCCTTTTTTTTTTTTTTCAGTCTGTTTGGCATTCAGGATTTTACTCAACCAGGGACTGAACCCACGCCTGCTGTGCTAGGAATGCAGAGTCTTAACCACTGAACCACTAGAGAAGTTCAAAGATATTTTTGAGCTACAGCTCCATCATTTGTCTGCCTATCACCAGTCATTTTGTTCTGTGCGATATTAATGTTTTCACTGCTTAGGCCTCAGTTTGAGCTGTTGTCACTGTTGCTTGCAGCTGAGGACATTCCAAACTAATAATTTTCCCTTACTCTCTGCAAGTAGATGAAAGGTTTACATCAATAGAAAGATTTTGGTTTACACATTGGGTTTATTTATTTATAAACTTTGTATTTGTTATCCTGCATTATTGTGTGTGTTTGTGTTTCTTTGAATGTTTTGTGTTTTTTTTTTTCTTTTTTCAATATTTCCTAAGTGTCTTTATTACTGACTTTTGCTGTGAATAACTTTCAAATGGCTTAACGAAGTAGAGATTTTAGATTTTGGGTAATTTAAGAGATTGGGTAGGAGGAGATAGATTGTCATTGTCAATTACTTTTTCAGAAACAGAGCATTTGTAATTAGATGTACAATTAACTTTGAATAATTTAACATTGTGCTGTGCTGTTTGAGCTGATTTAACAAAACAGATGTTTTAAATGACAATATATATAGTTTCTCATAATAATCCCTTTTGTAGTTTCATGGTCATGCAGGGCTATGCTATAGAGAATTATGAGTTTATGAAAATGACCCAATTTCTTGCAGTTTAAGAGAGCAGAGTATGATTCTTTTTTTTTTTTTCTTTTTTGGTTTATTTTTTCCTGGTGCTAACATGTGTGTGTGTTCAGTCATGTCTGACTCCTTGCAACCCAATGGACTGTAGCCTGCCAGACTCCTCTGTCCATGGGTTTTTCCAGGCAAGAATACTGGAATGGGTTGCCATTTTTTCCACCAGGGGATCTTCCCTACCCAAGGATTGAACTCATGTCTCCTGTGTCTTCTGCATTGGCACATGGATTATTTATCACTGTGCCACCTGAGAAGCCAGACACTTATATACATATATGTATATACTTGTCTGATGGAATATGGATACAAGTATGGTTTGCATACAAATTATCAATAATAATAACTAAATATTTATGATCTTCCCTTGTGGCTCAGCTGGTAAAGAATCCGCCTGCAATGCAGGAGACCTGGGTTCGATCCCTGAGTTGGGAAGATCCCCTGGAGAAGGGAAAGGCTACCTACTCCAGTATTCTGATCTAGAGAATTCCATGGACTCTACAGTCCATGGGGTCACCAAAAGTTGGACACAACTGAGCAACTTTCACTTTCACTACACTTAAATATTTATAGAAAATCTCTATGCCAGGTACTATAACGTGTTTTATATACTCAGATTAATACTATTATTATCCTTATTATTACAATTAATGTTTTATATATATATATATACATATATATATATATCTGTGTAACAAAGCCTAACAATTTGTTTGAAATTAATGTTATACGCTATGTTTTTTTTTTAATTTTACTTTATTTTACTTTACAATACTGTATTGGTTTTGCCATACATCAACATGAATCTATCATGGGTGTACACGTGTTCCCACTCGTGAACCCCCCTCCCACCTCCCTTCCCATACCATCTCTCTGGGTCATCCCAGTGCACCAGCCCCAAGCATCTTGTATCTTGCATCGAACCTGGACTGGAGATTTGTTTGTTATATGATATTATACATGTTTCAATACCATTCTCCCAAATCATCCCACCCCTCTCCCACAGAGTCCAAAAGACTCTTCTATACATCTGTGTCTCTTTTGCTGTCTCACATACAGGGTTATCATTACCATCTTTCTAAATTCCATATATATGTGTTAGTATACTGCATTGGTGTTATTCTTTCTGGTTTACTTCACTCTGTATAATCGGCTCCAGTTTCATCCACCTCATTAGAACTGATTCAAATGTACTCTTTTTAATACTCCACTGTGTATATGTACCACAGCTTTCTTATCCATTCATCTGCTGATGGACCTCTAGGTTGCTTCCATGTCCTGGCTATTATAAACAGTGCTGCGATGAACATTGGGGTACAGGTGTCTCTTTCACTTCTGGTTTCCTCGGTGTGTACACCCAGCAGTGGGATTGCTGGGTCATAAGGCAGTTTTATTTCCAGTTTTTTAAGGAATCTCCACACTGTTCTCCATAGTGGCTGTACTAGTTTTCATTCCCACCAGTAGTGTAAGAGGATTCCCTTTTCTCCACACCCTCTCCAGCATTTATTGCTTGTAGACTTTTGGATCACAGCCATTCTGACTGGTGTGAAATGGTACCTCATTGTGGTTTTGATTTTCATTTCTCTGATAATGAGTGATGTTGAGCATCTTTTCATGTGTTTGTTAGCCATCTGTATGTCTTCTTTGGAGAAACGTCTATTTAGTTCTTTGGCCCATTTTTTGATTGGGTCTTTTATTTTTTGGAAATGAGCTGCAGGAATTGCTTGTATATTTTTGAGATTAGTTGTTTGTCAATTGCTTCATTTGCTATGTTTTTTTAGTGATTTTTTTTTAAAAAATGCAACTCTCCTCATCTTGTTCCTGACTTTCCTGGAAATACTTTCCATTTTTCACCATTGAGGATAATGTTTGCTGTGGGTTTGTCATATATAGCTTTTATTATCTTGAGGTATGTTCCTTCTATTCCTGCTTTCTGGAGAGTTTTTATCATAAATGGATGTTGAATTTTGTCAAAGGCTTTCTCTGCATCTATTGAGATAATCATATGGCTTTTATTTGTCAATTTGTTAATGTGGTGTATTACATTGTTTGATTTGTGGATATTGAAGAATCCTTGCATCCCTGGGATAAAGCCCACTTGGTCATGGTGTATGATCTTTTTAATGTGTTGTTGGATTCTGATTGCTAGAATTTTGTTACGGATTTTTGCATCCATGTTCATCAGTAATATTGGCCTGTAGTTTTCTTTTTTTTATAGCATCTTTGTCAGGTTTTGGTATTAGGGTGATGGTAGTCTCTTAGAATGAGTTTGGAAGTTTACCTTCCTCTGCAATTTTCTGGAAGAGTTTGAGTATGATAGGTGTTAGCGCTTCTCTAAATTTTTGGTAGAATTCAGCTGTGAAGCTGTCTGGACCTGGGCTTTTGTTTGCTGGAAGATTTCTGATTACAGTTTCAATTTCTGTGCTTGTGATGAGTCTGTTATGATTTTCTATTTCTTCCTGGTTCAGTTTTGGGAAGTTGTACTTTTCTAAGAATTTGTCCATTTCTTCCACGTTGTCCATTTTATTGGCATATAATTGCTGATAGTAGTCTTTTATGATCCTTTGTATTTCTGTGTTGTCTGTCGTGATCTCTCCATTTTCATTTCTAATTTTATTGATTTGATTTTTCTCCCTTTGTTTCTTGATGAGTCTGACTAATGGTTTGTCAGTTTTATTTATCCTCAAAGAACCAGCTTTTGGCTTTGTTGATTTTTGCTATGGTCTCTTTTGTTTCTTTTGCATTTATTTCTGCCCTAATTTTTAAGATTTCTTTCCTTCTACTATCCCTGGGGTTCTTTATTTCTTCCTTTTCTAGTTGCTTTAGGTGTAGAGTTAGGTTATTTATTTGACTTTTTTCTTGTTTCTTGAGGTATGCCTGTAATGCTATGAACTTTCCCCTTAGCACTGCATTTATAGTGTCCCACAGGTTTTGGGTTGTTGTGTTTTCATTTTCATTCGTTTCTATGCATATTTTGATTTCTTTTTTGATTTCTTCTGTGAATTGTTGATTATTCATCAGCGTGTTGTTCAACCTCATATGTTGCCATTTTTAATAGTTTTTCGCCTGTAATTGAGACCTAATTTTACTGCATTATGGTCAGAAAAGATGCTTGGAATGATTTCAATTTTTTTGAATTTATCAAGGCTAGATTTATGGCCCAGGATGTGATCTATCCTGGAGAAGTTTCCGTGTGCGCTTGAGAAAAAGGTGATATTCATTGTTTTGAGGTGAAATGTCCTATAGATATCAATTAGGTCTAACTGGTCTATTGTATCATTTAAAGTTTGTGTTTCCTTGTTAATTTTCTGTATAGTTGATCTATCCATAGGTGTGAGTGGGGTATTAAAGTCTCCCACTATTATTGTGTTATTGTTAATTTCCCCTTTCATATTTGTTAGCATTTGTCTTACATATTGTCGTGCTCCTATGTTGGGTGCATATATATTTATAATTGTTATATTTTCTTTTTGGATTGATCCTTTGATCATTTTGTAGTGTCCTTCTTTATCTCTTTTCACAGCCTTTGTTTTAAAGTCTATTTTATCTGATATAAGTGTTGCTACTCCTGCTTTATTTTGGTCTCTATTTGCATGGAATATCTTTTTCCAGCCCTTCACTTTCAGTCTGTATGTGTCCCCTGTTGGGAGGAGCTTTCAGGTTATGGGTGATAATATTCTGAGAATTTAATTTAGTTTAGTTCAGTCACTCAGTCGTGTCTGACTTTGCGACCCCATGAATTGCAGCATGCCAGGCCTCCCTGTCCAACACCAACTCCCGGAGTTCACTCAACCTCATGTCCATTGAGTTGGTGATGCCATTCAGCCATCTCATCCTCTGTCATCCCCTTCTCCTCCTGCCCCCAATCCCTCCAAGCATCAGAGTCTTTTCCAGTGAGTCAATTTTTCACATGAGGTGGCCAAAGTATTGGAGTTTCAACTTTAGCATCAATCCTTCCAAAGAACACCCAGGACTGATCTCCTTCAGAATGGACTGGTTGGATCTCTTTGCAGTCCAAGGGACTCTCAAGAGTCTTCTCCAACACCACACTTCAAAAGCATCAATTCTTCGGTGCTCAGCCTTCTTCACAGTCCAACTCTCACATCCATACATGACCATTGGAAAAACCATAGCCTTGACTAGACGGACCTTTGTTGGCAAAGTAATGTCTCTGCTTTTGAATATACTATCTAGGTTGGTCATAACTTTCCTTCCAAGGAATAAATGTCTTTTAATTTCATGGCTGTAGAATAGACAAATACAAAACAATCTTCCAAGCTACATCAGGATAACAATTAATTAACCAGATTTTTATTTTATAAAGGTACATGAATGTTATAACTGAGGTCAGGGTAAGATTCTCAGGCAGCTGCTTTAGGAAAATGCCTTATGAAGTTGTTTAAAGAAAGAAAGAGGATGCAGTTCTCAGTAAACCAGAACTACAATGTAGAGGGCTGAATGCTAAAAGAGAATAAATCAACATTAAACTAAAAAGAGCAAAATACTCAAAGTTAACTCAAAGAACACTAAAAGATAAAAGACAAGGGAAGTGCCAGAAAACAGGGGCTCAGTTAGGGAAGAGACTTGGAGGTGACGTGGGGAGCTATCTGGTTCTAATGCTCTGTGGTAATGTTCACATTGAGCAAATGTTTGGAATAAATTGTGATGGAGTAAATCTTAAACCTACCTCTTTGAGCATAGAGCTGTAGGACTTCACTGGTCATCTGAGTAGTATCCTCTTCTGACAGGAGGCCGTTTTGAGGATACATTACTAGTGAAACATATCAAATTATGTGGTTATTATATTTTCTTTCATCTACTTTGTGTGGACATAGGAAGAATAAAGATGAGAAAATATAGAAAAAGGGAAGAGTAGAAAGGTGACTGAGAAAAGAAATATATCAATTCAAGAACAAAAGCTGCAAAAATAGTTCCAAACTGTTGGTCTCAGAGTAAATCAATTTGGGCACCTTATATGTGAGAATATGATGTTTTAAAAGTTATTGTTTATGAATTGAATAGTATGTAGTAAAATGTCATAATAAAAATCTTTTCAAAGTAGCATATTTTCTGCAAAGCTATTTTCAAGTCACAGTGACAGCAGGAGTGTAAGAAGGTGATTAACATATTTTGTGCATCTCCCATGTGCCAACAAGTGTGCTTGATACATATGGTCTCTTATAGCAAAACTGGCAGATATTTGCTAATCTAGTATCTAGTCTCCACAAGCACCAACAAATGCTTTTCTTTATGCTCTACGCATATAACTCTTGTATAATTAAAAAAGCATCCCATTACATTCAGGAATCCTTTTTCTTTATAGAATTAATCTCTTGCACCAGTCTGGAAGGCCTCACACATCACCTAATTGGACTGGTTATATTTTTTATATAACTGTTGTGACATAGTGTCCCAAGATGACTTTTACCCATAGGAAAACATTATGGATGTAAACACAGTATTGATTATTTTGGGAGGATGATAATGAAACTCATTCAAGTTAACTTTAGGTAAATTCTGCTCTGCCTCAGAATCCAATGATATTAAAAATAAAATCATAGGGAATATT
Source organism: Ovis canadensis (assembly GCF_042477335.2). Taxonomy (NCBI): domain Eukaryota; kingdom Metazoa; phylum Chordata; class Mammalia; order Artiodactyla; family Bovidae; genus Ovis; species Ovis canadensis. Next base: position 53,954,716 of record NC_091254.1, on the reverse strand, counting down.
ATGAATTCTTGAATTTGAACTCTTTTTAATTTAAATTAAAATGATAGAAGATTGGTTGTAACCATTCCTAGGTAAGAAGCACATGTTGATTCAGTGGTACACAGTGATAAGAGCCAAAAAAATATCAACCTTATTTATCTTTTAGTTCTAGTTATGAGAATAAAATTTCTGCATATTATACAATAAGTTTATGTTATATGTGTTAATCTTACTCAATACCCATTATTACTATGTTTGTATTTGGGTATATTTTATACCAAATCTTTATGATTTTTTTGTTAGTTTACTTAGTATTTTCTTCTGTGAGTAGAAGAACTCCGTTTAACCAAATGATTAGCTTCATATATATTTTTAAATGTCAATTCAGCAAATATTTATTGGGTGCTCAGTTAATATAATTTATACTATTAATTACAGCACTTGGTCTACTGTGTAGTTTCAGATTAGTACATTAGATAGTAGAAGTGACTCTCAGTCTTTCTGTGGTTTACTCATTTTATCCATTGAAATCATTTCTTCAAAGTAGTATCTGTATAAACTTAGAAATAAGAGCCATCTTATTTGTTGAAAACTGTCTTTATGTTCTGTGTTCTGTGGAACTGTGTTTCCATATTCATACTGTAATTTGCCCATGGTGATAAGACAAAATGGGAAATGGATGTAAACTCCAGGATTGATTAATTTTGGTCATGATCATAAAAATATCCTGTTGGCTATCTAAGCCTAAGTTTATACTGATATAATGAGTACATTTGTTGTCACATTCAGTTTCCTTAAATGTTGATATTAAAGCTAATTAAATGGTAATTTTATTTTGATCTTTGAAGTTTTTGTTGTATATTAAAAGTTTTGACTGCTATGTGCATATTGATACTAAAGAATTAAGGATGTGTTATCTTTTATTAGGACAGCTATGAATAGAAATATTTCTTAATGACAAACTTATGCAAACATATAGATATCTACATATTCATAGGAGATAAAAAGCCAGATATGTTTCTTCTGTGGATATTATGTGGACGAAAATTTGCTTTTCTCTTTGCAGCATTATAGAAGAAGCTTTACTAGTCCCCAAGGAAAAGTCAAGATCTGCATTTAAATAAAGATATTAATAACTCAAGCTAGGGATCTCTTTAGAATTCTGTTAAGTGGTTTAAGATATTTAGTATAGGTAAGAATGTGAAGTGAATTGCTAATGATACATACAGAATGATTTTAAAGGGCTCATCTTTTGTCATTTATCACACTGTATGTGGTAAATTAATAGTTACCTTGTAACATGAATTTTAATAAATATATTATTCAAGAGTATTGATAGAATTTTAACAGAGATATATAAATTTAGTTTCCATATGCATTCACTGTAATAAATCTGACATATTACTAAATGGACTATGTCTCTATATATGCAAATAGAAATTTTAAAAGAACATATAGTGCTGTCATTATTAATTTATCATTCATATTTATATTAGCTAGATTATTAAGAGTAAGACTGAAGTGAAGTGAAGTCGCTCAGTCATGTCCGACTCTTTGCAACCCCATGGACTGTAGCCTACTAGGCTCCTTCGTCCATGGGATTTTTCAGGCAAGAATACTGGACTGGGTTGCCATTTCCTTCTCCAGGAGATCTTCCTGACCCAGGGATTGAACCCGGGTCTTCCACACTGTAGACAGATGCTTTACTGTTGGAGCCATAAGATTACCTTGAAAGTAAGATTGGCAAATGTTAATATTTCAGTTTCCATGGCCTGTTAATTTTTTTCAATTTTTGCTATGCATTTGCTCTATCTTTTATTAAAATCTCCACCAACATAAGCTTTAAAAATTGCCATATAGATAATAATCATAAATGTATAACTTCTTCTATAAGGTTTAGCATTTCTGTAAAGTCCAAAGGAAGTCTGAGTAAACTGTCCTGGTTTAATATCTTACATGATATATGAAACTGCAATTGTCAGTTAGAAGTGCCTCAGGTGCCTATTGCAAATAAACAAACAGCCAAAAATGTATACAATAAGCCAAAATAATTTATAAGTTTCTGATCACATATTAGTATTCAATGGAATAAATGTAACTAGAAATCATAAAGTATCAAAAGCAATAATACATAATAATGCATTGATGTTTTTAATACTTTAAGAAATGATTCAGTATTTCATTGAATTATCATTGTTTAGGATAATTTTTTTTTAATATGTAGTACCTAAATGCTTGATTTTCAGATTATTTCCTCTCACTGGGTACTTTCTGACTTTGAGAGGAGTGTAGCATAAGACTGAGATGATTAAATCATAAAACTCCATTAGATGGTTCTTTAAACAGAAAAAAAAAAAAGTTAAAAATGAGAATTCAAGAATTATTTTCAGTATTGAGACTTGCCCAGGGATGTCCATGGTCAGTAACTTGGAAATGTAGGAAAATTAACAGAAAACAATTGTTACAGTATAGATTCATTTTTCTTTCAGCAAAGATGGACTACAATTTTATTTTAAATAAGTAAACATGTTATATGAAGAAATGTAATTTTGGGAAACCACAAAATAACCACATTTTGACTGAGCATATATTCCCTTCTGTTATTTTACATATTCCTCTGGTAATACTAAGGTGATTATGAAGATAAACTCTGGAGTTAGATACCAGTGTTCAAATTCCAACTCTATCACTTAGTTGCTTTGTAAATTTGGGCAAGCTACTTAACTTCTGTTGCCTAGGCTTTGTCACCTGTGAAAGAGGATAATAATGAGATCTTCTTCATAGAATTGTTATGAATATAAAATGTGTTCATCATGACTAAACTGCTTAACATAGTGTCTGGCAAATAGAATATGACATTTTATTATTACCTATTAAAATGTTAAAAATACATCAATGTTTCAATAATATTGAAGACACACATCTACAATTTGATCAAATTAGGATCCATTATGATTGAATTAAAATCATAGCCAGATTTTATTTTTGCAGATTCCTTTAGTAAATTTCAGAGGCAGTAATATACATATATATTTTAACAGCACTCTATAAGATTAATTAAATGGAACTGACTGCTTTTACCTTGCAGGAGCTGAGTAAGTCTAAGAATGTCTTTTTGCTTATTTCTCAATTGGTTCTCTTTGTTGTCAAGGTAACGATTTAACAATCACCTTTTCTCACTGCCTCCCGCCTCCCTGAAAAAAGGCATGTACAAACAGATCAGTCTTTTTCAAAAAAAAAACACATAAATTTATTTATTTTAATGGAGGTTAATTACTTTACAATATTGTATTGGTTTTGCCATACATCAACATGTATCTGCCACAGGTATATATGTGTTACCCATCCTGAACCCCCCTCCCTCTTCCCTTTTAAAACTGAAGCTAAAAATGTGAAGTGGAAAACACAGATTGATGTTATGTGTATGTAGCAATATGTTTAAGCTCTAGGCGAGGTTTCTTTGGTGGTCTGGTTTACAAGATAAGGAATCATTTCTCCCAGGTATTCAGGTACAATTTCTTCATACCAGATATTAACACTTGTATGACATTAATAAAGGATTTTATTGAATACTTACTATTTATTATCCAGTGTACTTTATGTACTTCAAATGCATTTATTAAAAAAAAATTCTTCTAAATCACCTAAGGTTCAAATATTGTTTCCATTTTATAGCTGTGAAAATTTACTCAGATGAAATTCTTGTCCAAGTTGTAGAAGGAGTAGAACTGGTAGGATTTGAATCCAGCCATGTGTCTACACGTAATATTAACTCCCATTCATAAGCTTCCAAAAGTCTTTTTGGTTTCAAAAGCTCATATCTGTAACAAAATCATATGCATTCCTTCCATAGCAACCCCTCTAGATATTTATAATAGTTCACATTTTTAGTATGTCGTACTTCATCTAAAACACAGAAATGTGTTTGTGTATGCTATTGAGATTGAGGCCCTGCTTAGGTGAGCTTTTTTTTTTTTTTTTTTTTTTCACAGTTAAAATGACCCAGATTCTTGTAAGTCACCAAATACTCTTTAGGAATATTGCACTTTTCAAAGATGCATTAACACTTTCAGATTTCCAGAGCATTTTACTGCCTAGTGGTAATGTACTTAGGGAATTGAGTTAATGCATCTTACGTAAGTGACTATATTTTAAGGAGTAGGCACAGGATAAATATGGTAAGCCATGTGTTGGATATGCACATGTACTAAAATTCAACAGAAGGATATATAGAATTCTAAGTATAAAATGCCTTAAGTCATACCATTTCTTTTCATATTTGATTTCCTTGTTATTTTCTCTTTCTCATTTATATGTATATATACATACTTACAGATGTCACGATTCAAACTAGCAAAGGAGGATGTCATATTTATTTAATTGAGAAAGGAATTATACTAATATAGAAGTGACATTAATCAGTACTTGCTAATCGCTTATAGAGAATAGAAACATTCCTATGAAACAAACAAAGAAACAAACAAAAAACTAGAAAGGAAAGGAAAGGAAAGGAAAGGAAAGGAAAAGTAGAGCTATTGGATTTCAGGAACTCACATGAGACAATTTCAGAAAGTGGACCAAGTCTAGAAAAAAGGCAGACAGCGTATTGCATAGTATCAGCCCTCTGCCACTAGCTTTGAAGGGTGATTCAAGTGCTCCATCCAGGAAATATTTAGCTTTCTTTATCAGGGTCAGATATAGCAGACAAAATGTTCATGAATGTGTTAATAGCTCAGTTGTGTCTGACTCTCTGCGACCCCATGGATTGTAGCCCACCATGCTCCTCTGTCCATAGGATTCTCCAGGCAAGAATACTGGAGTAGGTTGCCATGTCCTTCTCCAGGGGATCTTCCCAACCCAGGAATCAAACCTGGGTGTCCTGCACTGCAGGCAGATTCTTTACCACTAAGCCACCAGGGAAGCAAATGTTCATGACAGAAGGATAAAGGAGAGAGAGGATAAAGCTAAAGAGCAAGAGAGAGAGAGAGAGAAAGTGAGTAGGAAAGGAAATCTTGATGGAATGAAAGGGTTGCAGAAAATAGTAATGCAAGCCTCCATGTACAAACAAGGGCCCACCTGAGCTACTGCATCTTCCATGAGTTCAAACCATCACCACATCTAAAAAGAATAGTTGATAATTTTAGAAGTAAAATATAATAAAAATGCTCAGTGACATAGAAGGAATTATATCAGTATCAAGTTGGTCATGGATAGATTTGAGAGAGAAAAGGGATCCAATTTAAGTCTTTGATTACAATTGAAGTAGTTCTTTCTTATTCCCTTCTTTCCTCCCTCCCTTCTTTCTTTTTTTTGCTTAATTTTCTCTTCTTTTTTAAAAATAAATCTTCTTGTAATTCAATATTAATATACCTTGTATATTGAAGAAGATATCTGCTAAAACAACATATTAATAATATGGTTTTGTCATAGCAAATATTTCTTTTTGTACAAATAAGTATGTTACTATCCTCATTAAAACAAATTAAACTGTCAACTGTAACTTCATGTCAAATTAAAAAAAATTGTAATCACTTTTGAAGTAATATGAAAAGAAATTAAAGCTGTATTTTTAAAAATGGATATAATATAGTCTCAAAATGATAAGGGGCATAACTAAAACTGAACAGGACCTTGTGGGGCTCCTGGCCACAGAAAACATTCTGTCCCCCATTTCTTGTTTGTAGGGAACAGACTCCAGCCTCCATAACTTTCCCTGAGCCACAAAGGGCAGATTAGAACAGTTGCTAATCAGGGAGGGGAGTGGTTGCAGAGACAAAGGAGAAGCAGCCAAGAAACAATAGTGCAGCCTCATGGCAGCACCCTGCCCCACACTATCTTTGAGCTCTTTATAGAACTAAGTGAAAGCGAAAGTGTTAGTCAGTCTGACTCTTTGTGACCCCTTGGACTGTAACCAGCCAGGCTCCTCTGTCCATGGAATTCTCCAGGCAAGCATACTGGAGTGGGTTGCCATTTTCTACTGAAGGGGATATTCTCAACCCAGGAATTGTCTTCTCTGGTGGCTCAGTCAGTAGAGTCTGCCTGCAATACGGGAGACCCAATTCAATTCCTGGGTCAGGAAGATCCCCTGGAGAAGGATATGGTTACCCACTCTAGTATTCTTGCCTGGAGACTTCCATGGACAGAGGAGCCTGATGGGCTACAGTTCATGGGGTCTCAAAGAGTTGGACACCACTGAGTGACTAACGCTTTTGCTTTCACTCCAGGGGATTTTGCCAACCCAGGGATTAAGCCCAGGTCTCCCCCAGCTCCCCTCCACCCATTGCAGGCAGATTCTTTACTGTCTGAACCACCAGGGGAAGTTTATAGAACTAAAACCCCTAACAAATGGAGGATGTTAGCATTCTTCATTGTAAATTAAAGGAACCTGTGAAGCTCTCCAAGAAGACCATCTGACACCAGACTAAAGGAATCCCAGAAACTCATCAGACCACCTGAGACCAGATTAAAGGAGTACAGGGCCTGCACACACCCTAATCCTTAACAACAACCCAAATCTTGAACCATTGCTATAAAACTCACCAAATCCTCCATGTGGAGACAGTTTTGAGGGGCATGAGCTTACTGTATTTCCCTTTGACTGACAAAGCAATAAAGCTATTCTCTTCTGTGTGTGTGCCCGCTCAGTCCCTCAACTATGTCTGACTCTTCAATTTCATCTGTAGTCAACTAGGCTTCCCTGTCCATGGGATTTTCCAGGCAAGAACAGTAGAATGGATTGCCATTTTCTCCTCCAGGGGATCTTCCCTATCTAGGGATCAAATACAAGTCTTTTGTGTCTCCTGCATAGGTAGGCAAGTTCTTTACCACTGTGCCATCTCTGAAAGTGAAAGTGAAAGTGTTAGATGCTCAGTTCAGTTCAGTCGCTAAGTCATGTCCGACTCTTTGCAACGCCATGAATCACAGCACGCTAGGCCTCCCTGTCCATCACCAACTTCCGGAGTTCACTCAGATTCACGTCCATCGAGTCAGTGATGCCATCCAGCCATCTCATCCTCTGTCGTCCCCTTCGCCTCCTGCCTCTAATCCTTCCCAGGATCAAAGTCTTTTCCAATGAGTCAACTCTTCTCATGAGGTGGCCAAAGTACTAGAGGTTCAGCTTTAGCCTCATTCCTTCCAAAGAAATCCCAGGGCTGATCTCCTTCAGAATGGACTGGTTGGATCTCCTTGCAGTCCAAAGGACTCTCAAGAGTCCAACACCGCAGTTCAAAAGCATCAAATCTTCAGTACTCACCCTTCTTCACAGTCCAACTCTCACATCCATACATGACCACAGGAAAAACCATAGCCTTGACTAGACGGACCTTAGTCGGCAAAGTGGTGTCTCTGCTTTTGAATATACTATCTAGGTTGGTCATAACTTTTCTTCCAAGGAGTAAGCATCTTTTAATTTCATGGCTGCAGTCACCATCTGCAGTGATTTTGGAGCCCCCCAAAATAAAGTCTGACACTGTTTCCACTGTTTCCCCTTCTATTTCCCATGAAGTGATGGGACCAGATGCCATGATCTTCGTTTTCTGAATGTTGAGCTTTAAGCCAACTTTTTCGCTCTCCTCTTTCACTTTCATCAAGAGGCTTTTTAGTTCCTCTTCACTTTCTGCCATAAGGGTGGTGTCATCTGCATATCTGAGGTTATTGATATTTCTCCTGGCAATCTTGATTCCAGCTTGTGTTTCTTTCAGTCCAGCGTTTCTCATGATGTACTTTGCATAGATATTAAATAAGCAGGGTGACAGTATAGAGCCTTGACGTACTCCTTTTCCTATTTGGAACCAGTCTGTTGTTCCATGTCCAGTTGTAACTGTTGATTCCTGACCTGCATACAGATTTCTCAAGAGACAGGTCAGATGGTCTGGTAATCTCATCTCTCTCAGAATCTTCCACAGTTTATTGTGATCCGCACAAAGGCTTTGGCATAGTCAATAAAGCAGAAATTGATGTTTTTCTGGGACTCTCTTGCTTTTTCCATGATGCAGCAGATGTTAGCAATTTGATCTCTGGTTCCTCTGCCCTTTCTAAAATCAGCTTGAACATCAGGAAGTTCACGGTTCACGTATTGCTGAAGCCTGGCTTGGAGAATTTTGAGCATTACCTTACTAGCATGTGAGATGAGTGCAATTGCACAGTAGTTGGAACATTCTTTGGCATTGCCTTTCTTTGGAATTGGAATGAAAACTGACCTTTTCCAGTCCTGTGGCCACTGCTGAGTTTTCCAAACTTGCTGGCATATTGAGTGCAGCACTTTCATAGCATCATCTTTCAGGATTTGAAATAGCTCCACTGGAATTCCGTCACCTCCACTAGCTTTGTTCATAGTGATGCTTTCTAAGGCCCACTTGACTTAACATTCCAAGATGTCTGGGTCTAGGTGAGTGACCACACCATCGTGATTATCTTGGTCTTGAAGATTTTTTTTTGTACAGTTCTGTGTATTCTTGCCATCTCTTCTTAATATCTTCTGCTTCTGTTAGGTCCATACCATTTCTGTCCTTTATCAAGCCCATCTTTGCATGAAATATTCCTTTGGTATCTCTAATTTTCTTGAAGAGATCTCTAGTCTTTCCCATTCTGTTCTTCTCCTCTATTTCTTTGCATTGATCACTAAAGAAGGCTTTCTTATCTCTTCTTGCTATTCTTTGGAACTCTGCATTCAGATGCTTATATCTTTCCTTTTCTCCTTTGCTTCTCACTTCTCTTCTTTTCTCAGCTATTAGTAAGGCCTCCCCAGACAGCCATTTTGCTTTTTTGCATTTCTTTTCCATGGGGATGGTCTTGATCCCTGTCTCCTGTACAATGTCATGAACCTCATTCCATAGTTCATCAGGCACTCTATCTATCAAATCTAGGCCCTTAAATCTATTTCTCACTTCCACTCTATAATCATAAGGGATTTGATTTAGGTCATACCTGAATGGTCTAGTGGTTTCCCCTACTTTCTTCAATTTAAGTCTGAATTTGGTAATAAGGAGTTCATGATCTGAGCCACAGTCAGCTCCTGGTCTTGTTTTTGTTAACTGCAGAGCTTCTCCATCTTTGGCTGCAAAGAATATAATCAATCTGATTTCGGTGTTGACCATCTGGTGATGTCCATGTGTAGAGTCTTCTCTTGTGTGTTTGGAAGAGGGTGTTTACTATGACCAGCACATTTTCTTGGCAAAACTCTATTAGTCTTTGCCCTGCTTCATTCCACATTCCAAGGCCAAATTTGCCTGTTACTCCAGGTGTTTTTTGACTTCCTACATTTGCATTCCAGTCCCCTATCTCAGTCTTGTCCAACTGTTTGTGACCCTGTGGACGGTAGCCCACCAATCTCCTCTGTCCATGGAATTCTCCAGGCTAGAATACGGGAGTGGGTCAGCCATTCCTTTCTCTACATCTACTTCACCCCAAACTGTCCTTAACATTTGATTCAGCACTGGTGCACAGAGGCTGAGGTTTTTGCAATATGAGAAAGACATAAATGTCTTGGCAATAGGGATATTTTTGACCCAACTCTTTTTTTAGGCACTGTAAACCACCCCTATCTCCTAAACACACACAAACACACACACACACACCCATGCATAAATGAGTTCTTTAGAAAGCACCCCTGTTGAATATGATGTTTTCAGAATAATGCTCTTGCATATATTTTTGTCCAGTCTTATTCCTTAACTTTATCTCCTTGAGTGCAGAATGATTAGATCTGTATGGGCATGCTTGTAATATCAGATATCTAAGCCTCTCTAGAAAATACATAAAAGAGGGCTTAGAAAATTTCCATGTAGAAGGAGTATATTCATAGCTTTATTCAACTCATTACCAATGTGAAATACTTTAAATATGGAAACAATGTGTGTAGCCTAATTGTTAACACAAGACAAATTTTAGTTTACACTGCCATTGAGCAAAGAGTAATTTTATCATTCATACTTTATCCATGAATAAATTAGGCTATTAATTACATATATATTTGCCTTGCATTTGAGAGACATTTAATAGATCATATTACCATTATTACAGTACAGCAAGCAGGGTAGGTATTGTCACGATATATAAGGGAAGATAAATTATGAGAGTGGTTAATAAAAATTTTCAATGCTGAGATTCATAACTGAGTCAGAGAAATGACTATGCACCTTAGACAAGGTCATTAGATAAGTGCCTGGGATGAAGACAGCTTGGACCAGAGTGGTGCCAATAGATATATTGAGAAGTAGACTAATTCTCAGATGATTTTTAAAATCAAGAATTTTCCAGCAGTTTGGAGATTGTATGTGAAAAAAACCAACCAAGGATGATTGGAAGGAATTGTTGGAATTGTGAGAAGGGAGGAGAAGTTATACAATTCCTAGTTAATAGACTTGGAGAGTTTACTATGCATAGGGGGATTGCTACAAGAAACCAAGAATAGTGGTTGTCTTTGTACTGGAACCCTGGTAATGCTCACTAGATGTTCACTTTCCATTCTGTTAAATTTAGTTTTTTCATGTTGTTTGAATTGATTTTACCATGTGTACATATTAAAATATTTGTAAATATAGAAAAGAAAAAGAGCTTAAACATTCTCTCCTTTGTGAAGATTTCTTATATCTCATGTTCATAATTAGTTTCTTAGTGCTTCCTTAGAACATCACATCTTACATTAAAAGAAAAAAAGTCCACTTCTTCATTACATTAGGAATTCTTCCATGTTAAGTAGCATCTCTCATTAAATATTTTTACCATCAGCTCCTCTGCAAATCGAGAAAGCCAGTAACAAGTGCTGAATGAGTAATAGAGATCTTTTGTGGAAATTGGTGCTCTCAAGAAACTGGTGCTCTGAAGTCATCTCAAGGACATTCAAAGTTAAACAAAACTGAATAATTTCAATTAGATATTATCCATTTGTTTACCTCTAAGTCTAAAGAAGTTTTTCTAGAGTGTGTTTCCCAAAAACCTGTGTTAGGATTCCCTGATAACTATGGAAACACAGTTTCCTATCACCCCAGATCTATTAAATCATTGTCTCCTCAAACATGAAAGTTTGAAAACCAAGTTTTCACTTAATTAGAAGCCATTAAAGGACAAGCAATGATGATCAGACATCTTTTTAGAAAGATTACCCTTGAAGTAAGATGTAGAATAAACTCACTCTCTGCAAGTGGGATCTTTAGATGCTACATTGCCCATTTTAGGATGGAGTCCTCATCCAAAACAATGGAAATAGAAAATGCAGGTAAGTTCTGTGAAATCCTTAGGCAGTCTGAGACTCTATAGGAAAGGGGGATACAACAGATGTTTAAGGGAACAGAAGACTTGAAAGAGTATCTCCTTATTTACTGGCTTGAGGGAATGCCATAAACCAAGATAAAGGATTCATGCAAAAGCAGCAGAATGTTTGGTGAAATAGGGAAGTAGAAAATGGGAAGGGTATAGGAATTTAGCAATGGATTTTTTTATTTAGAAACAATAATGTATCAATGAATACAAGAAGATAAACATTTCTAATATGAATACTTTTTTTTTTCTCTCCTCTATGGTGGAGGAGGGAATGGAGAGGAAGAAGAAGGTAAATGGAGAAAAATGAATTTTATTGAATTGAATGGAATTAAAAATTGTGTCAAAAGATATAGTTGCATTTCTGTGAGAAAAAAAAAAAAGTGTTGCTATTTGGAAAAAGTTATTCCAGAGTCTAGGTTCTATATTTTTTTATCATGCTTTATTTCTCTTGGTGAAGATGGTGCTTTGTGAAGAACATATTGAGAACATTAATATTTTGTGAAGGCAAGCTTTTCTTACTTAGCAAATTTCAAGGACTCTGCATAAAATTCTAATAGTAATTCTTCCCTTAGCTCAAATGAGTAGTTATTGAATTTATCTCATTAATACATTTAATAAAATATTTCATTGGCTTATATAGAGGAGCTTTCACTTAAAGTCTGTACATCTGTTTTAGTAAAATAAACATGGGTATCTAATTTCTTTGGGATTATTTCAGTTCAGTTCAATCACCCAGTCATGTCTGACTCTTTACCACCCCATGGACTGCAGTATGTTAGGCCTCTCTGTTCATTGCCAACTCCTGGAGTTTACTCAAACTCATGTCCATTGAGTTGGCGATGCCATTCAACCATCTCATCCTCTGTTGTTCCCTTCTCCTCCTGTCTTCAATCTTTCCCAGGATCAGGGTCCTTTCCAATGAGTCAGTTCTTTGCATCAGGTGGCCAAAGCATTGGAGCCTCACCTTCAGCATCAGTCCTTCCAATGAATATTCAGGACTGATTTCCTCTAGGATGGACTGGTTTGATCTCCTTGCAGTCCAAGGGACTCTCAAGAGTCTTCTCCAACACCACAGTACAAAAGCATCAGTTCTTCAGCCCTCAGCTTTCTTTATAGTCCAGCTCTCACATCCATACATGATTATGGCAAAAAACATAGCTTTGACTAGGCAGACTTTTGTTGGCAAAGTAATGTCTCTGCCTTTTAATATGCTATCTAGATTGGTCATAACTTTTCTTCCAAGGATCAAGAGCCTTTTAATTTCATGGTTGCAGTCATGATCTGCAGTGATTTTGGAGCTCAGAAAAATAAAGTCAGCACTGTTTCCACTGTTTCCCCATCTATTTGCCATGAAATGATGGAACCGGATGCTATCATCTTCGTTTTCTGAATGTTGAGCTTTAAGCCAACTTTTTCACTCTCTTCTTTCACTTTCATCAAGAGGCTCTTTAGTTCTTCCTCACTTTCTGCCATAAGGGTGGTGTCATCTGCATATCTGAGGTTATGGATATTTCTCCCAGCAATCTTGATTCCAGTTTGTACTTCCTCCAGCCCAGCATTTCTCATGATGTACTCTGCATATAAGTTAAATAAGCAGGGTGACAATATACAGCCTTGATGTACTCCTTTTCCTATTTGGAACCAGTCTGCTGTTTCATGTCCAGTTCTAACTGTTGCTTCCTCATCTGTATACAGGTTTCTCAAGAAGCAGGTCAGGTGGTCCAGTGTTCCCATCTCTTTAAGAATTTTCCAGAGTTTGTTGTGGTCCACACAGTCAAAGGCTTTGGCATAGTCAATAAAGCAGTAGTAGATGTTTTTCTGGAACTCTCTTGCTTTAAATAATTGTTTATCTTTAATAATAATTTCACAAATGAGCAAAGTAAAGCACAATGAGAGTAAACAGCATTTTGAATATTAGAGTTTATTAGAGCCGAGCTCAGTGTTCATTCTTCTAAGATGCTGTGGTTAGTTTGAGGTAACAAAGCATGAGAAAGCTTTCTGTTGTGAATACATCTAGACAGTGTACTGCCTACCTTAATAGTATAATTATTTTGAAGTATATAAATCATACTAATTGAGCTGTCACATATACTTAAATTTTACTAAAATTAATTTTATGTATGTTTAACTGGCAATTTAGTTGTAATCTAAAGATCAGCTACTTAGTCTGAATCATTATAATACTGTTAGATTCATGTTGTGACAAGATTTAAACAATTTCTAGTGCATTATATGGTCATCCACTTTTCAATATGCAAATTCCTAAATTTGCTCAAATATAATCTACTATAAAATGTTTTCCATTATTTCAATTCTGGTAACATCAAGATTGTATTAAGTTCATCCAAGGTTAGGATCTTGATACTTTTGATTTTCACAGGCTCTTGTTTTGTTGATGCTGCAGTGCAAATCAGTTCTCCTTCTTGCTATTAAATCACTCAAGTCACATTTCCCCCAAGTTGGTGCAGATGTATAAATTGCTACTGCTGAAACTTCACTTTACACCAGATGTTCAAGAAAGGCTAATATGCTTTCACCCTAAATATGGCTTAGTTGTTGCCTTTCTATAGAAAATATGTGTTAAATAGAATAAGATGGTATCCCTAAAGAAGGTGAAGATTGGTGTAGCAAGTACTAGCAGATTAAAAATTAACTTCAATTAATTAGATATATCCTATTTCACATGAAATAGAAGTTAGAACTTTTGGACAAAAGAATCAAATTTCCAGAACACATAGCAACATTAGGATACTTACACTTGTCTCTTCCTAAATCCTCCCTTTTCTGAGAGTGCCGCCCAACTTCAGAAGCTGTGCCCAGGCACTTTCCTGCAAATAGTCCACTTGCCGTCCCCCTTCCCGACTAAACAGAAAAGTAATGGATTTGTTCCTTTAAGGATGGCCAAGTCTTTGATTACTTCTATTACTGCACAGTCCCTATATCTGGATATTAAATTGTGCAATTTTCCTTCATCATAGAGTCAGGCGGCTTCAGGTTGAGCACACTGTATTCTGTCTTCTAATTCCAGTAAAGTCAATTATATAAACTCTTTTGCTTTTACAAAATGCTCTTTAGCACACTAGTTCCCTCATAGCAGGAAGAGCCTAACAAAGAAAATTGTGGAACCTTTTCAGGTATAACTGTGTTCTGCTCAGCAGGTACATTTATTACTAATGGGTAAAATAGTCTCCTTTTTTAGCTACATAATGTTTCTGAAGCCTTCCATTTTCTGGTTTTGATAGACATTCCAGTTACACTGAGAGAGGAAGGTGAATACCATTGATCACACTTTGAAGCTGCGCAGGAACAGATTTTTTTTTTTTTTTTTTTAATCATTTGCTTTGCTTCATAAGTCAGTGACTGTACTTGTCTTAATGGGCTGATTTGCATTATATACTGAGGTCCTTCCTGGCTTAAACACTTGAATCTGCTTACTGGTCTGTGTCAATACTAATAAAGTGAGGGCATTCCAATATTTTGGTTTCTTATTTTATAAAATAAATATTTGAGCAGGAAGAATGCCATCAATCATTTTGTTGTATATCGTGTAAAATGGATATCCTCTCTAATTCTGGCGTCAGTTAAATTTAAATTCTTAATGCTGATGGATTGCTTTACCTTTTTTCTCTCCCAGATGTACTTATGTATGAATAAATAATTACAGAATCATATGTAAATTCACCGCTAGTTTAAGCAAATACCGGATCAAATGTTCTTTGCTAACAATGACTAATTGCACCTTTGAGGAACTTATGATGATTTTGGTGTGGGAGGAAAAAAATCTTTCCTGTGTTGTATATGATATTTCTACATCTGAGCACAATATCTTATAAAAACTGTTAGGATGTAAAGAGAGTGAATCCAAGGGATCCAGCAAATTGTATTCTGGGTTTTAATCACCTTGCTATTCAAAGTAAAGTGCAGGAATAAATACACTGAAAATATCAGCTTCCCTTGGAAACTTGGTGAAAATGTAGAATCCCAAGCTCAAATCTTCTGAATCACAAACTGTGTCTTAAATTCCCACTAAATTCTGAAAATTCCTGGTTGACCTTTCTGCCTTTTGTCTGTCCCTCCCCCCTGATTATTGTTTGGTACATCACAAAACTGCATGTTGCAAAATACAGTTAGGGTAAAACAGACATCCCTCAAATTTTATATAATATGTTTTGTTAAACAGTTTGGAATTCTACCTGCCACTCAGAAAAAGAAGGGATAGCCTTTGAAACCAGAGAGAAAGCATTCTTGCACTCTCTTGAATTCAAAGGGTAGAATCAAGTTCATAATCTTAAAGAATTCTCTATAAAAGGCTTCCCTTGTGACTCAGATGGCAAAGAATCCGTCTGCAATGAGGGAGACCTGGGTTTGATCCCTGGGTTGGGAAGATACCCTGGAGAAGGGAAATGCTACCCACTCTAGTATTCTGGCCTGGAGAATTTCATGGACTGTATATTCCCTGGGATCTGAAAGAGTCTGACTTGACTGAGCAACTTTCATTTTCACTTTACTTTCAGGCCTAAAGAGGTAGTTCTCCTTGCAAAGTATCACTTAGGAGAGGCTAGTTCTTCTAATCCAAATTCAAACATGTTGTTACTGTTGTTGTTTAATTGCTAAGTCATCTCTGAGTCTTTTGTGACCCCCTGGACAATAACCCCTTCAGGCTCCTCTGTCCATGAGATTTCCCCAGCAAGAATACTGGAGTGGGTTGTCATGCCCTGCTCCAGGGGATCTTCCTGACTCAGGGATCAAACTCTTGTCTCTTGTGTCCTCTCTTGTTGGCAGACAGATTCTCTCCCACTGAGCTACTGGGGAAGCCCAATAATAAATATATATAGTATTATATTTGGTGACCCAGACATGCATCATGCCATTTATAAGGAATTTTATTTTGAATCTCTTGTGCATCTGGTGACATCACATCTCAGTTTAAATAAAAAAATAACTGACATTTTTTTCCACAATTGCCTGACTACCGATTGTTAAAATTTGGTGGTAGCAGACATCCACTAGATTCATTTTCCTGAACCGCTCTTCCGCAGTAGAAAATAGAAATCTTTTCTCCCTAAGTTCTGAGTAATGGTAGTAACTAGCACACTTGGAGCGACTGACCTGCAAAGCCATAAAACTTGTGATATCTCTTATTTCTCTGTGTTTCAAGAATTTAAGCATTTAAAGGTTTCAAATTGTTTAAATCATAGACCAGTGTTTCCAAAACTTGCTTTCACATTAGCATTACTTGATATATTTAAAATATTCCAGAGCTCAGACCACATTCCAGCCCAATTATGCCACAATCACTGGAGGTAGTATAGAGATACCAGTATTTTCTTAGGTTCCCCAGCTGATTTGAATGCTCAGGCAATTTTGTGTGTTATTTTCATAGACAAAGATGTGATCATGGGTGATTTAATAAACTCTCATGTTTAGCTGCCTTGATCATTCACTGAATTTCATCCTTAAGTGAACAACTCATGCATGCCCCAGCCAAACTTTCCAGATGAATGCACTCCCTTGATTCTGTATTTCTGATAATGGCACTTTCACTCTCCAAAACTTTAAAGTTTTAACTGTCAAAAATAGCTTTGACTCTTTCTTGTTTCAGTTTTTAAGTTTCATTTCCCCAATTCAATTCCTTCAAATAAATAAATATGTTAAGAGCTGGAGCTGGGATTTAGTTATTACTTTTTGCCCTTGTAGCATTCTGCACAGATTTTTCTAGATAATTGCAGGATTGCCTTCATTAAGGAGCTGGAGAGAGGGATGATTTATACCATTGGCCAATTTCCATGGTATGGATTCTCACATCATAGCTGATTTCATGGTAATGATGGCTTGCAAAATCCATAATATATAATAATCAGCTATGAGCTGGCTCCAGCACACCATTGCATCAGATCCTCAAAAAGTACAGGTGCTGCATGGGATCCCTGAGTAAGGATGAGGATGCTTAGGGTAAGGGCTCTGATTACATGTGAATTTTGATATTAACCTCTGTTCACTTGTATGTTAAGCTGTCTAACTTTATATTCCAATTTAGTCATCTATTTAATAACTAAAATGTTAGCATTTGCTACTGTCATATTTGTCTTCACAATTTATCTTAAATCACATGTTGCTTAATGCAACTGATATTGTACCTCAAGCAGCTATCCATTTCTGAAAAATAAAAGGACTATACAGACATAGAAAACAACAACCTTTTAAACTGTAGGTTTCACATTTTGTGCATATTGCTATAATATGTCTCATTCATTATATCTCCTGCAGCTAAGGCAAAACTGCAATCTAGGGCTAGCATAATATTACTCATTTTGTGAATAACCAATTATATGGACTACCAGTTTTTTTTTTTTAATAAATTGGAAAGTGTATGCATTAAAAAAGTGTAAGTTTTTTAAACTAAAATCATTATTTTGCTGACCTATTTCTTAACATCAATATTACTTCTAAACATTTTTCTGCACTCAACTTAAAAGACTCATTTTAATTCAGTGAAGTCTGGGAAGAATAGAAACATACAGCATCCCAGAGGAACTTGAAGATTAAAAAGTATTTTTGGCTAAAGATGATTTATTTAGTTTTGATATAACTGAAAGTATGCAAAGGGAATTTTCTAAAATGTAACAAATGTGATTTGTAGTCTTAAATTCCACATGAATGAATAATCAAAGCAGTATATGAGTCAGGCATAATCTTTTAAGAAGGTTTAATGTGGTAGTGATATCTTAGGAGCTAACTCCCGATTAACTTATTTTAGAATTTTGAGAAGAGTCTCTTGCGGATTTCATCAGTGATGGGTGGATGGAGTATGTCGACAATCTAGATTCTTGATCAGCATTAACCTTCCTTGTTTTAGCATCTAATAATTTGTTTGAACAGACATGAAAAAATCTGTGACCAACTTCTCCTGTTATATTCATTCCATAATCTAAACAATATTATTATTATTTTAAATGAAGAAACAACCAAAGGAGGTAAAGCTTCCTGTCTTGCACCTTTGCTGAGATTCTGAAATGATGAGGCTGGTGTCACCACACTCACATGCTGGAGGAGCTCGGCATTTCTGTAGTATTGAGTGAGGGAAGTCTACAGCTCCTGTTGTCTCTGTCACTCAGCAGTTATACCTGTCTCTCCCACTGACTCATCTATGTGACCTTGAAGAAAGTCACTTAAAACCGCTGGTCTGTTTATCCCAGTTCCTTCAAAACAGGAAGATGGTTTAAATTTAACCATCTCACAGTGCTATTGGTATAATATCCATTTAATGCTTAGCAGTTCCCCTGAGAAAAATCCCAGGCTTTTTATAATTTTCTGTTATCTGTTAGTTATGTTCCTGCTTTTGAAATTTGAATTTTCCCTCACTTGGCAGAGTTTCCTGAATAACCACCATTTCTCTCCGCAATTATTGACATCCTACTGTCACCATTTAAATTCTTGTTAAGTAAGTCATATTGGGCTGGAGTAATAATCCCCCTGTGGTTTCCTGTTTCTTGTTAAAGTGGCTTCAGGCTGATAAAGCTCTTCAAATTAGAAAAGATAGCATTTATGTATTTGTATTATATTTATAAATTATGAAACTGTGTTTCTCTGTCTTTCTTGTCTCCCTTGCCTATTATTTAAGTCTATAGTTCAGTATACGTCAGAATTATGTTTTTAATGCCATTGACTTTTTGTCATGTTAATTTTGAACAATATAACAATGTTTATATTTTATATCTCTAGCTGGAAGTCAATATTGTCACAAAATCTGTAAAATTGAAGAGTATAGGATAAAAGTACTAAAATGGCCCTATTGATTTGACAAATGAAACAGCACGCATTTTATGTTACTATGTTGCTGTCCTTCACTTCTTTTGTCTGGAATACAGATGCATTTTAAATAAACAGATTGGAGCTGTAAACTGGAGGTGAGGTTTAGACAATGATATTATGCATGAAAAGTACAATTGCACACCTTCTTACCGTATTTTGGTGAGCTGTGCATGATTTACACAATCTACATAAATGTTAAAGGATTCCTGGCAACCCACTCCAGTATTCTTGCCTGGAAAATCTCATGGACAGAGGAGCCTGGCAGGCTACAGTCCATGGGGTAAAAAAGAGTCAGGCATGATTGTATGATTTTCACTTTCATTTTCATAGCATGGCCAGAGATAACTTTAAATTTAGAATTAAATTTGATATGCAGATATTTATTTGATGTTATAGTATTACACAGTAATGCATAGCTTTAAGCATGATAATATACTTTGTCTTCAAGTTCATTAAGAATGGGAGGGAAATGAGCATCAATGAAGTTGGATATGAAATGGCAATCTTCTGACTACCTTGCTAGTACTCCTCTAAGGAATAGACTATAGCTGCCATTTATTTCATGGCTTTATATTTTTCAGTCCTTCAGAAATTGACACCAATGAACATACTTCCAATGTATTAACACAAACAGAAAAGTTACTAAACTCCACGAAGATTTTTTTTTTTTAATTCAAAAGTAAAACCTTATATCATTGTCATCAACAGCCTCCACTTGGCAGAAATGAACATCTTTCTGTTATTCAGGCAGAGATGATACCCTGTGTCACAAATGCTGTCAGTTTTCCATTCCTCCGCATTGTTGCACTAGGTGACAGCCATGGTCCAGAGCTGGACCCTGCAGCACTGTAACAGCCCTGAAGCAGAAGCCCATAAATTTACATGCCTATGTGACTCAGCTGCTTGCATTCTTTCCCTCTGGGTCAACCTCTCCACCAGCAACAACTTACTGCAGGCATAATATCTTCTACCTGAGATATTAGGCTCCTGAAAGTGGTTTTCTTGAAGTTTCGCCTGAAAACAGAAACACTGAAATACAGTTATTATGCTCAAGAGCCAGAAGCAGCATATTTTGGTCCTTTGGCAGTTAAATAACCATCTTCCAAAAAGCATGTTGCTTTAATTTCCTTTCATGTCCATGACGTATCTTTCACTGTCTTTAGATTTTTCTACATTGCCACTTCCTACAGAATGTGATCTTAGGAGAGAAAAATGTTCAGTTGATATAATTTGAAATAGTTGTTTAGTTTTTAAGCTAAATGACTTGTTTAATTTTATTGCAATACATTTTCTCATAGGAAAAGTTGGGGAATGTCACATTATTGTTGTACACATTAAATTGTGCTCTTTGAAAGTCACCGTTTGTCTAACAGAAAAAGATGTGTTGTGTTTATACTTTTGCTTCATCTGGAAATGTTGTGATTTCCTAAGAAGTTGAATTCAATCCATGGATTTTTTTCTGTATTGGAAATAAGTCTATAAAAAAACCAAAACATTACATTGAACATTGGTTGTTGGTTCTAAATCTAAATATTGTTTAGGTTTTATTTAATTCCGATGTGATTATATTTGAGTAAGCATGAATAGAATTGTGATCTGAAATAAGTTAAGCAGAAAATAATTTAAATAAACTGCATATAAGGTATAAGGTTGAATAAAACATAACTCCAGAATTTAGCAGCTTGATATTATATATAATTTAAAAGACTTTGTACGAGGTTTTAGAGTTATGGTTTTTATTTCATGTAAGATGTCATATTTATAAAAAAGCATGATTTTCCTCTCTGCATGTAGCAATTTGTTCAGTATTGTACTGAGTGAATTCAATGACCTGTTTCTAAATCCTTAAGACCTTGAAATGTACAGTTGATAGCAATATAAATAAATATATGTGAGGCTTAAAAACAACAGAAAGCCAGGTTGAGAATGAGATAAGTTAAATAACTGAATATACATCGTTCAGAACTGGAGCAGATAGTTTTAGAAATAACATGTGGTGTAAAGAAATCGAGCCAAAAAAAAAATCAAAACTTTCTCAGAGAAAGCTTCCTAGAGTAGTGAAGGTGATGGGAGTTAGTCAGTGTGCTTGGGGCTACAAGGGAGGTATTGAAATCTCAATACTTTATATAAAAAAAAATGGCTCAGCATAACTCAGTGGTTGCCAACTTTTCTACACTTTGCAATTACCAGGGGATCTTTTAAAAATATTAATGCCTAACTCTCACTTCCAGACACTCTGATTTAATTATTATGGGATGTCTGAGCTAGGCTCTGGGATTTTAAAAACTTCCCGAGGATATTTTAATGTACAGCAATGTTTGAGGAACAATGGCCTGAATATGATACCATTTAGAAAACTAAAATAACTCAAGAAGATTATTATTATTATTATTATTATTGTAAACACCCTTTTGTATTTGAAGCTTCGCTTAACTGTGTATAGATGTAAATACACATTTTATGCTAAAAATTGAAATACTGTCTTTAACTACTTTTTATTCAAAAAGCAGTGCTGGATATTTGGCTTGTCAACAGCTTGTAGATATATTCAATGAAATTCCATATTATGTTAAAAATGAACATATTGAAGCATTCTATATTAATGAAGATAGATGTCAAAGAAATAAACTTCATTGGGAAAGTAAAACTCAAGAAACATTCATAAAGCATAACATTCAAATACAGCATAATAAGATGTGAAATTACTGCTTTTGTTTATGAGTATGTAGCAAACATAAAATGCATGAATAAGTATCATATTTACTAAATTCAGGGTAGTGATTACTGCTGGGAAATGTGGGAAGAAATGAGATTAGGAAGAGGTACACAATTATTATGCTTGATTTCTTTAAATAATATCCCAATCAAATACTGCAAAATGATTGGATTTGGCAAAGCTGATGGTAATACACATGTGTTAGCTACCCTATTTTTTATTCTTTACTCTGTACTTAACATATTCCATAGCTTCATTAAATAGTTGGGCAAACTGCATATTTACATGCAAAAGGATTAAAGTGAGGCTTTCCCAGTTGTCCAGTGATTAAGATTCCATGCTTTCCCTGCAGAAAGCAGATGTTCTATCCCTGGTCATGGAAGTAAGTTTCCACATGCCACATGGCATGCCCTCCCCCGCCCCCCAAAAAAAGTGTATTCTTATCCCTTACACAAAAACAACTCAAAATAGATTAAAGACTTAAATATAAGATCTGAAACCATAAAACTCCTGAAAGAAACACAAGGGAAAATCTTGACATTTATCTTGGCAAAGATTTTTTAGAATTGACATGAAAACCATAGGCAACAAAAGCAAAGGTAAACAAGTTGGACTACATCAAAGTACAGTTCTTCCTGACAGTGCAGTAGAAAATTAATAAAGCTAAAAGATAGCACATGGAATGATAGAAAATATTTTCAAATCATTTGTCTGATAAGGGGTTAATATATGAAATATATAAAGAACTCATAAAGTTCAGTAGCCTAATCAGATTGAAAAATGGGCAAAGGGCCTAAATAGACATTTTTCCAAGGAAGACATATAAATGGCCAATAGGTATATAAAATTGTGCTCAATATTATTATAATTGCAAATAAAAATTAGTGAGATATCACCTCACACTGGATAGAAGGGCATTTATCAAAAATAATCAGAAGATAATTTTTTGAAGGACGTGGAGAAAAGGGAACACTTGTGTTGGTGGGAATGTAAGTTAGTACAGCTACTAGTGAAAATAGGATAGAATTTTGTCAAAAAATTTAAAACTGCCATACTCTAAGTTCTAATAATTTAGAGCTGCATCCAGCCTAACAATTTCACTTTTAGGTTTAGATCCATTATCATAAAGAGGTATCTGTACTTCCATATTCTTTGCAGTATTATTCACAGTGGCAAAGATATGGAAGCAACCCAAATGGCTATTGGTAAATAAAGAAAATATGGTATATATATACAAAGGCATGTTATTCAGCTTTGAAAATAAAGAAATCTTTTGCAACAGTTTGGATGAACCTGGAGTCCATTGTGCTAAGTGAAACGATACACAAAAAATCAAGTATCACATGGTCTCATTTATATCTGGAATATTAAAAAAAAAAAAAGTTCATGTTCCTAGTAACGAGGAGAAGAATGGTGGTTACTAAATGTTGCAATGAGGGAAAAACAGGGATACTATCAAAGGATACAGATTTTAGTTATAAGATTAATAAATTTAGAGATCTAATATAGAGCTTGGTGACTATAGCTAATAATAGTGTATTGTATACTTGGAAATTTGATAAGATAATAGATTTGAAGTGTTCTCATACAAAAGGGAACTGAAGGATATGTGAATTAAATAAGTTGTGGAAATCATTTAAAAATATTCATAAATCAACCATTGCATTTTACATCTAAATACATAAATGAGTTAAAATTATTCTATAGCAAAAATGAAAGATTATTTCCAATTTTACTATTATTCAAAGTACGCAATAAGGTATTAGTTTGTGATAGTTGGAGGAAAAAAGGAAAGCATCCCAACTGAACAGTTTGCAATGTATTTCTAACAGTTAAGCAAGTTGAGAAAGTTTGAGAGTCGGGATGCTGTCATCTCATCGTAGCACTCATGAACCTCAGAGTTGAGTTTTAATTCCGTAAAACTGAACCAAAAGACAATTTAATACAGACAATTTCAACTCTAAATTTATTCAGTCCTTCAACAGCAGACTGTGGGTTTTAAATTTTTGACTTGAATTTTATAAATATGTATATTTTTATTTTTTTTATATTCAAGCATCAGATAAAAGCTTTTTGTTTTTAATGTTTCAGATTATTCATATATATTGGCATAGGTTCATTTAAAAACTTTCAATGATATTGTCTGATAGAAGTTCTAAGTTCTCTTTGTTAAGAGATCTCAAAAGACATTTGAAAATCAGTGTGCCCTCAACACAGAAACTTGAATGTATATATTCATGCAACTTTGACCATTCATTTCCATAGCCTGGGAAAACCTCTCTGAAGTTTCCACATGGAATCCAGGCTGTCTCTTACGTTAGAGTGATATAACTTTTAATATATTCTCTCTTTTTTCCCCCCTTTTCTTTTGTTGTCATTGTTGCTGTTCAGTCACTAGTCATATTCAGTTCTCTGCAACGCCATGTAGTGCATCACTCCAGGCTTCCCTGTCTTTCACCATCCCCCTGAGCTTGCTCAAACTCATGTCCATTGAGTCGGTGATGCCATCCAACCATCTCTACCTCTGTCGTCTCCTACTACTCCTGCCTTCAATTTTTCACATCAGGTCCTTTTCCAATGAGTCAGCTCTTTTCTGATGGATCTTTGCATCTGGTGGTCAAAGTATTGGAGCTTCAACTTCAGCATCAGCCCTTACAGTGAATTCCTTTCGGACTGATAAGCTTAATCACCTTGCTGTCCCAGGGACTCTCAAGAGTGTTCTACAACACCACAGTTCCAAAGCATCAGTTCGGGGCTCAGCCTTTTTAATTATCCAGCTCTCACATTCATACATGGCTACTGGAAAAACGACAACTTTGAGTAATCGGACATTTGTAGGCAAAGTCATGTCTCTGTTTTTTAATATGCTGTCTAGTTTTGTCATAGGTTTTCTTCCAAGAAATAAGCATCTTTTAATTCTGTGGCTGCAGTCACTGTAGTGATTTTGGAGCCCAAGAAAATAAAGTCTGTCACTGTTCATATTGTTTCCCATCTTTTGCTGTAAAGTGATGGGACCAGAAGCCCATCTTCTTTTTTTTGAATGTGAGTTTTAAACCAGATAGTTCTCTATCTTCTTTCACCTTAATCAAGAGGCTCTTTAATTTCTTTTCACATTCTGTCGTAAGAGTGGTGTCACATACATATCTGAGGTTATTGATATTTGTCCCAGCCATCTTGATTCTATCTTGTGCTTCATCCAGCCCAAGTTTCACATGTTATATTCTGCATATAAGTTAAATAAGCAGGGTGACAATATACAGCCTCGACATATTCCTTTCCCAATTTTGAACCAGTCTGTTGTGTCATGACACTTTCTAACTGTTGCTTCTTGATCTGCATACAGGTTCCACAGGAGGCAGATAAGGTGGTCTGGTATTCCCATCTCTTTAAGAATTTTCTACAGCTTGTTGACTTACACAGTCAAAGGCTTTAGTGTAGTCACTAAAGTAGAAGTAGATGTTTTAGTGTTTTAGTGTAGTAGAAGCAGATGTTTTTTCTGGAATTATCTAGTTTTTCCTGTGATCCAGTGGATATTGACAATTTGGTCTCTGGTTCCTCTGCATATTCTAAATCCAGCTTGTTCATCTGGATGTTCTCTGTTCACATACTATTGAAGCCTAGCTTGAAGGATTTTATGCATGACCTTTCTAGCTTGTGAAATGAGTGCAATTGTGCAGTGGTTTGATCATTCTTTGGCATTGCCTTTCTTTGGGATTGGAATGAAAACTGACCTTTTCTAGTCCTGTGGCCACTGCTGAGTTTTCCAAATTTGCTGGCATATTGAGTATAGCACTTAAACAGCATCATCTTTTAGGATTTGAAATAGCTCAGCTGGAAATCCATCACATCCACTAGCTTTGTAGTTAGGCTTCCTAAGGCCCACTTGTCTTCACAGTCCAAGATTTCTGGCTCTAGGTGAGTGATCACACCATTGTGGTCATTAAAATCATTTTTGCACAGTACTTCTGAGTATTTTTGACACCTTTTCTTAATATCTTCTGCTTCTGTTAGGTCCATACTGTTTCTATCCTTAATTGTGCATATCTTTGCATGAAATGTTCCCTTGGTATCTATAATTTTGGTGAAGAAATCTCTAGTGTTTCCCATTCTATAATTTTTCTCTATTTTTTTTGCATTGGTCACTTAGGAAGGTTTTCTTGTCTCTCCTTGCTAATTTTTTGGAACTCTGGATTCAATGAGTATATCTTTCTTTTTCTCCATTGCCCTCTCTTCCTTTCTCAGCTATTTGTAACACCTCTTCAGACAACCATTTTGCCTTTTTGCATTTATTTTTTCTTGGGGATGGTTTTGATCACTGCCTCCTGTAGAATGTTATGAATCTCCAAACATAGTTCATCAGGCACTGTCTATCAGATCTAATCCTTTGAATTTATTTTTCACCTCCACTGTATAATCATATATGTTTTGATTTAGGTCATACTGGAAGGGCCTAGTGGTTTTCCCTATATTCTTCAATTTAAGTCTGAATTTTGCAATGAGAAGTTCATGATCTGAGCCACAGTCAAGTCCTAGTCTTTTTTTTTTTTTTTGGCTGACTGTATAGGCTTCTCATCTTCAGTTACAAAGAATATAATCAGTCTGATTTCAATTGACCATCTGGTGATATCCATGTATAAAGTCATCTCTTGTGTTGTTGGAAGAGGGTGTTTGCTATGACCAGAGTGTTCTCTTGGCAAAGCTCTGTTAGCTTTTGCCCTGCTTCATTTTGTACTCCAAGGCCAAACTCACGTGTTACTTCAGGTATCTTTTGATTTCCTACTTTTGCATTCTAGTCATGTATGATAAAAAGGACATCTTTTTGTAGTGTTTGTTCTAGAAAGTCTGATAGTTTTTCATGGAACCACTCAACTTCATCTTCTTTGGTATTAGCGGTTGGGGCACAGATTTGGATTATTGTGATATTGAATCATTCGTTTGGAAAGGAACAGAGATTATTCTGTCATTTTTGAGGTTGCACCCAAGCAATGCATTTCTGACTCTTTTGTTGACTATTATGGCTACTCCATTTCTTCTAAGGGATTCTTGTTGCTCAGAGGGTAAACCACTGTCTGCAATGCGGGACACCCAGGTTCGATCCCTGTGTCTGAAAGATGCCCTGGAGAAGAAAATGGCAACCTATTCCAGTATTCTTGCCTGTAGAATCACATGGATGGAGGAGCCTGGTAGGCCACAGTCCATGGGGTCACAAAGAGTTGGACACAACTGAGCAACTACACTCACTTCACACTTTGAATTAAATTTCTTCATTCCTGTCTATTTTAGTTCACTGATTCCTAAAATGATGATGTTCACTGTTTCCATCTCCTGTCTGAACACTTTCAATTTATTTTGATTCATGCACCTAACACTCCAAGTTTCTATTCAAAATTATTCTGTATAGCATTGAACTTTACTTTTGCCCCCAGAAACATCCACAACTGAGCATTGTTTTCACCTTGGCTCAGCTTTCTCATTCTTTCTGGGGTTATTTATCTGCTCTTCTCCAATAGTATATTGGGCACCTACCGATCTGGGGGAGTTCATCTTTCAGTGTCATATCTTTTTGCCTTTTCATACTGTTCATGGTGTTCTCAAGGTAAGAATGCTGAAATGGTTTTCCTTTCCCTTCTCCATGTTTTATCAGAACTCTCCACCATGAACTATTCATTATGGGTGGCCCTACACACCACAGTTCAGTTTCATTGAGTTAGGCAAGTTTGTGGTCCATTAATCTGATTGGTTAGTTTTCTGTGTTAGTAATTTTTCATTCTGTCTGCCCTCTGATGGAAGAGGATAAGAGGCTTGTGCAAGCTTCCTGATGGTAGGGACTGGTTGTGGGGAAACTGGGTATTGTTCTGGTGGGCAAGTCTATGCACAGTAAGTCTTAATCCAATTTTTTACTGATGGGTGGGGCTGTTTTCTCTGTAGTAAGAATAGTGGTAATGGGGACTGCTTTTAAAAGGATTTATGCCTGCATGCTGGGCCTCCCAGAACTTTTGTAGTCAGTGCCCCTAACCACACAGCAGGTCACAGGTGACCCACACTTCTGCCAGAGACTCCCAAGCATACACAGGTAAATCTGGCTCAGTCTCTGGTAGGGTCACTGCTCCTTTCTCCTGGGTCCTGATGCACACAAGGTTTTGTTTGTGCCTTTCAAGAGTCTCTGTTTCCCCTGTCCTATGGAAATTCTCCAATGAATTCCTGCTGACCTTGAAATTCAAATTCTCTGGGGATACTCAGTCCACTTACCCAATCCCCAGGTTGGAAAGTCTGTTATGGGTCCTGGAACTTTCACAAAAGTGTGAGAACTTCTTTGATATAATTGTTTTTCAGTTTGTGAGTCACTTGCCTGGCAGCTTTATAGTGGACCTAATGGTGATCTCCTTCAAGAAAATTTATGCCACATACTGTGCCACCCAGGACTGCTGTTGCCAGAGTCTCTGTCCCTGACGCAGCCCACTGTTGACTCATGCCTCAGCAGGAGACCCTCAAACACTCAAAGGCAGTTCTGGTTCAGTCTCTTGTGGGAGTCACTGCTGCTTTCCCTCAGTCCTGGTACACACACGGTTTTGTTTGTGCCCTCCAAGCATCTCTGGTGGGTATGAGGTTTGATTTTAAATGCAATTGTTCCTCTCTTACCATCTTGTTGTGACTCCTCCTTTGCCCTTGGCCCCGGGGTATGTATTTTTTGGTGGGATCCAATATGCTCCTGTGGATGATTATTTGGCAGCTAGCTGCAATTTTGGTATTCTTGCAGAAGATGAGCTCACGTCCTTCTACTCTGCCCTCTTGCATTTCTTGAGAAGAACTCAAAGATATGCATTAACTTGTTCTGTATATCCCTTGAAGAGGATCTAAGACTTTGTATGATTGTCGCACTATTGTTTCTTGCCTGCTTTCTCTCTATTTCTGCATTCCCTCATTTTCCTAATTGGTAACTGGCTTCTTATTCGTAGAAAACGGCTTCAGTCCCATATTCCAAAGAGCAGAATTCTTAGTTTCTTTTATTAGCGTGTGAAAATTTATCATAAGCTTTTATATTGACTGATATTTTCACTTAAGATGAATAATAGCAATTAAAACTGTAAAATATCACTTTTCAACTTTGTGATACTCAATCTTCATAGTGAAGAAATATGAGAAATTAAGTTTAACATACTTTTCATTCTAAAAATATAGATTAGTAAATAAGAATGGACACACTGAACAATTTAAGATGGAAGAAGTTCAATTTGGAAGTATTATCCAATTGGACTTAACCAGAATTTATTAATTTTTTTTCAAACTCTCATTCTTAAAACATGTATTGGGAGTCTAATAAGTGCCTTGAAAGAAAAGTAAAAGTGAAAGTGACATTACTCTGTCATGTCCAACTCTTTGCAATCCCATGGACGGTAGCCTACTGGGCTCCTCTGTCTATGGGATTTTCCAGGCAAGAGTACTGGAGTGGGCTGCCATTTCCTTCTCCAGGGGATCTTCTGACCCAGGGATTGAATCCGGGTCTCTTGTGTTGCAGACATACACTTTACCGTCTGAACCACCAGGGAAGCCCAATAAGTGCCTTATATTGGGCCAGATAGAAGCATAATAATTTGCCTTGGGATCTGGCATGTTATTGGAATAGGAAAGAATATTTCCAATATAATTTTATGGTTTTTGTACCCCAAATGATTAAAAACTACTATGGGAATGCTGCTATGAATGATAAAAAATAAACACTTTTATGGGAAGAAAATAATTTTTACACAATTCTATTTTGGATTTTCAATTCTTTTTGGATTTTAAAGTAGAAAAATATATGAGTGTAAATGCAAGGAACATATGGTCAATATTGATCAGTATGAAAATAAGAATGATAAGCTTAAGATAACTAAAATAAATAAATATAAATAGAAAAATCATGTTTATTTTAAAATTGAATTTTAAAACTTATAATTCAATTAGCTAGGTGATGATCTTACCTTCACTTTTTTAAATACCTGCAAAAATACATGAAAATAAAATTGACTAATATTTCTAAAAGATATTAAAATGTCAAAGAAAGTCAACAAAAATAATTGTTGTCCTAAAATATTTACCTAATTAGAAAACGCTTCTCATCCTTCCTCAAAGTTTATCCCAAATTAAGATAGAAATTTAATAATTGTTACAACCATACATTCAGTTGGATTAACTAATATGCTGTTAGTATTAATTTATATTCTTAAATTTTTATAATTTATATTCCTTTCTTTTCCTATGTTTTGCCAAAAATAATGCACAAAAAATAAGCTTTCTATGGATACAGAATTGTTTACTAGTAATTCCCTGACTATTTTTAAATTCCTTCTCCTGCAGCATAACAGATAGTCTGGATCCCCTTCCCTTCAAGACCTCTGTGACTTTAGGTATGCATCTTTAAGAGATACAGAGCACAGCCTCACAAGTACACTTCCTAATGACTAGCAGGTGGGAATGGTTCCTTCCCCAATATCACTATTTTTTTGCCCATCATACATCACTGGGGAGTTCAACTTTTATTTAAATTTTGAGTAGATAGAGAAGAGAGATTTCTAGGATCTTTTTTTTTATTATTGTAGCAATTTTTTGTCTGTCCCATACATCTAGGAATGTTAAATATTACAGGTGCTAATTAAAAATTATCTTTTATTCTAGCTTATTATATTTTGTTTGCACAAGTATAAAATTTGATGTAGCTGTAAGAATATTCGTTTTTAAAAGCTAACCCTTAAACTGTGTACACTTTGCGGAGGGAGAAATTGCAAAGAAGTTCTTCATTTGGAGACATTTTTCCCAGTTGACATATTTTGATTTGGGTGAAATTATGATATTATCTGTATCAGAAAGGACAAAAAGGGAGGGGGGAACATGTTGGAAAGTCCTTATTTCCAAAGCTATACATTTAGATGTAAAAACTTTGTGACTATACTATAGAAAAATCATAACTATTATTCCAGAGATAACTATAACATTTTCCTCTAAAATAATGTTATGAGTATTTTTGGATTGATTATTGACAATCAAATAGTTGCAATGGAAAATTTTATTTTGTTCATTATTATTCCCAAATTATTGCTGATGAGATATACGCAACGAGTCTGATTTAACCCAGCTTGGACCTTGTACGAATGCAAGAGCATGGCTTCTGGGAGGCTCTAAAATGCCATTTCCACAAATGTCACTGTGTGTGTTCCCAGTGAATGGAGGATGACTGGAATGAGAAGCTGATTTAATTAACCTCAAGAGTGTTTATGCTAGCACAGTTAAAAATAATTCATCATTATAAAAGACTCTGGGAGAAACAAAGGAGAACTGTAGTCCACCACAAAGAAGCTAGTGATTTCCTGGAGAGAGATTATAGTACTGGGGACTTACTTGCAAAAATAAAATATTAGAGAACAATGACACAGACAATTGCTATGTTGAAAATACACTTAACAGCTAGTAGGAAGAGTAACTCTCTAGGTCAGCTCACTTTGTTGAGGACAGCTTTATGTAGGAAGCTATACTTGAGATTTTCTTTGAAAGGAGTGGAGTCAGATTTTTTTTTTTTTTTAAGGGCAGGATCTTATCTTATAGATAAGAGGAGAGAGAATTCTAAAATTTACCTTAGGTGTTACCTCCTTCTTTTCCTGACTTATGCAGGTTGAGATAAATCTATTCAAATTCTCTCATAGCAGATTTCTTATCTGTAGTATACATTGCCATGCAATTAGGTAATTTCTGCCTTAACATTTGACCGGGAGCACCATGAAGCCATAAAGATAATGCTTTAGTCTGTATTTCTAATATTAAGCAGAGTGCCAGGTACCTCTTCCTTAAATGTAAGCTGTTTGGCTGGCTGGCTGGCTGGTTAGTTGACTGGACTGGATGGACAGATGGATGGATAAGCAGATTGGATGGATGGACTGGTGATTGGATAGATATGTTCTAAAGTTATATATGAATAAACACCTATGGAGTTATAACAATTATGAGTGAAATATCCTGTCTGAAACAGTATGTGTTTGGGTGGCATAATATGAATATATTTCATCGTATGAAAATGACATCTCTTTATGGATTATCTCAGAGGCCAGGGAGATGAGTCTGTAGCTGACCTGAAAAGCTTTGGGAAACTCATTGAAAACTCTTAGGAGAGTGGCCTCTCAGAATTAGTAATCTGAGCTGACAGAAAGGACTTGATGAGAGCAACTGCAGTATTCTGGGCATAGAGTGATGAGTTCATGGACCAAAGGAGTGGCAGTTAGTATGTAGCATGTCAGGCAAGTCCTAAAAACTCAAAGGATCTCCAAGAAATTTATACATATATTATAATGGCAATGAAGAAGAGTCAGGATCCATCCAAAATCTTGAGATTGGACTATTGGGAAATGACAAATTATTGGCAGAATTAAAAATTTGGAAAAAAATTTGCTTGAGAGATACTTTTAGTAAATAATCTGTACTCTGGACATATGGTGCACATTATACAATGCATTTTAAATAATGTCCTTTAATATAGGCAACAAAGGCCAATTATGGTCCACATTATTAGAATAATTAAGATGACTTTTCCACTTACTCACAAGACATCCTTTTCTCCCACTGCCTTCCCACCCTAACCCCCCAACATGCTAATTTTGCAGTCTTGGGTCAGCTAAAATACCAGTTATTTTCTCTGGGTTATTAGTTGATGGAGTTGTTATCCATCACAGTGATATGTTCACTGATTACTGAAGGCACAAAAGTCATCAAGCCTCAAAAGAGTATTTCAATACTTAGAGAAACTCATGACAGGATAGTCCTTTGCTTAAGGTTAGAAATAAAAATGTTGAAGGAAATATCAATATTACCAAAATTATTGCAAAGACCTCTAATAGCATGTAAAAGTAACTCTAAGTTCCTAGTCTATAATAAAAAGAGAGTATTATAGTATCTCCAACTTATAACACCATTTTATGTGGATGAATTTTCCACATATTAATAATGTGCTTTAAATTTATATGTAATTTTTAAATAGAATACTCAATAGATAAATAGATACCAAAGTGTTTGCCTTTTAGTCTCGCATGTCTGACTCAATACTTTGTGACTTGTTGGAATTGATTTAATGGTTTCTGAACCTGAGTTTCCTTGTCTGTAAGCAATATTTTGAATGTACATGTGTATTGAATACAAAATACACTATGTGAGTACAAGCTATTGCTGGTCTCATCGTATATAAATATTGTTTAAAGTCCTACTTTGTTAAACTAATTGATGATAACTTTAAAATATTAAGAAAATAATAGTTTAGTGGATAAAGGTATATTGAAATTATATTAAAATGGTCTTACACTCAAGTTTATATTAAAATGGCACCATATCACCTGCTTTGGAAATTTAACCTGAAATAATAGAGCCCACTTACTATTTTGCAATACTTAGACTAGGTAAATCATGTCAAAACACATTCTGTAAAAAGAATTCTGCAAAATAGAAAATATACACAGTTGTCTAAATTAAATTTATGTTTCCTAAATTTTATTCTGTAAGACTGATTTATTTCATTCATTTTGTGCAAGATAGACCTGGTTCTAGAAATATAATTTCTTGAGTAAGTTTTAATTTTAATACTCCACTAAACTATCAAAATTTTGGCATAAAATTACACAACATATAGATTACCATTTGATGATATTGGCAATGTCACAACTTTGCTTAAAAACAACTTTGATCACTACTTGAATTATTCAAACATGTTTTTATGTTTCATATGTTAATTTTTTCCTCTCTGCAGTTCCCCAGTATCTTCCAATTAAAATATTATAGGTCTTTCTATGCCCTTTGACTATTGCTCTATAGTCAAAGTTTTCTAGAAAATACCCTGTCATTCGTCACCATTATTTAACCACTTGTTTTCTTATTTTCATGGGAATGATAGAAAACATTTTTGAAAACAGAGTCTCTTTATCTCTAATTCTTATGGCAGATTGTATAATAGCATATATATAACATAGATGTCCATTAAATATTGTTTTGGGGCTTTCCTGGCGGTTCAGTGGTAAAGAATCTGCTTGCCAATTCAGAAGATGCGAGTTTGATCCTTACAACAAGAAGATATCCTGGAGAAGGAAATGGCAACCCACTCCAGTATACTTGCCTAGGAAATCCCATGGACAGAGGAGCCTGAGAGCTACAATCCATGGGATCACAAAAGAGCTGGACACAGCTTAGCAACTCAAACAAACAACAAGAAATATTGTTCACTAAATTTTACAAAATGGCAATTAACTTGTTTATAATGTTGTTAGCTAGTTGTACACAATCTAGATTTTGAACAACTGAAATATTTTGAATGAAACCAACTGATGGCTGCTGAAATTTTCTTGGAGCAAATTTGGTTGTCTATAATTTTTGTCCTTTCTTTATTCTTTGAAAAAATAAACTCAGTTGAAACGAGTGATTAAATACTGAAGTCTAAGCATCAACTCCTTTCTTTATTTTGCAATAGCAATTTCCAGAGCAATATCCCTGTCTATCGCGTAGGCTCATAAAATGTAGTTGATAGAACTGCTTTATGTTTCAGAAGTCACGAATGCCACATATGTACAAGTAATATAATTCATTCATACAGGAAAACTTTTTAAATCTTTAAAAACCACATAAGGATGCATGATAATTATATTTGTTAAAATAATATTATAAGTAGGATGACACACTAGTGTAAAATTGGGGCACATGAGTTCCATAAAATTTTAAGAAGCCTTTAAGCATAAATTTAAGTGCATATGTTCATTATTTCACTCATTTGGGAAACCCTGCCAGATATTTCTTGATATTTAGTTGTAAAATTTTTCTTTAACTTTATACTTTATTTGTAAGATATGATATGATTTTCTTAACATTCATTTGAGGGATCAAAGTCTCCACTATACTTGTAACACAGTGGAAGAAAATAAAGGTAAATGATGAGTCCATTGTTCTAAAGCTAAGAGTGGCAGAGCAGAATATCAAGTCCAGATCATTACTTTCTCTCAGAAAAATCCTATATTCTTAACTGAATAAACTAGAAGAAACAAGAGGGAAGAAGGCAGGAAGACATAATATTGAGAAGGCAGGAAAACATAATAAAAGAAATATGAAACAATTACTTTGGAGTTATATCTTGTCATTATATGATAAATTTAAGCATAAAATGATACTCAGTTCTACTCTTGTTAATTTCCCTGTTTGAAACATTCTGAAAGCCTTTTCTTGGTTACATGTTCAAATACTAGCTGTTAATTGTGTGTTTAGTATTAAAGTGCCATAAGATACAGTTTTCTTTTTTTCTTTTGTTTGATTCCAGTAAGTTTTTAATGAAAGATTGAATAAGATCACTAGGAGGAGCTGATGATATTATCCTCTAGTCTCTTGCTGAGCTACATTAGGAGGACTGTCCAGACTATTAAATTTCTATATATCAAAGTCTTCTCACCTCTGCTGGGAACTAACAGGTTGATTGAAAGTAAGAAACAGTTGGGCAGCTAAGAAGACAAAAAGCATCAGAAGGTGGATGATAATGTTCCATGATAGATATATTTTTGGCTGGAATTATTTCACGTTTTAAAGAAGATCTTTCAGCATAACTTAATTTCCTGAAATAAATCTACTAACTAGATTGTCTGAAAATATTACTTGAAACTCAAAAATAGTAAATAGAAATGTCTTAGTTCTTTCTTTAATAAACCAATAGGTTTTCCTCATAGCTAGCTGTTTTTTCAAGTATTTTCCTTTCATTAATATGATACTTTTAATATATGGTCTAATTTACCTTTCAGTCAGTTCAGTCGCTCAGTCATGTCCAACTCTTTGAGACCCCATGAATCGCAGCATGCCAAGCCTCCCTGTCCAACACCAGTTCCTGGAGTTCACTCAGATTCACGTCCATCAAGTCAGTGATGCCATCCAGCCATCTCATCCTCTGTCGTCCCCTTCTCCTCCTGCCCCCAATCCCTCCCAGCATCACAGTCTTTTCCAATGAGTCAACTCTGCTCATGAGGAGGCCAAAGTTCTGGAGTTTAAGCTTCAGCATCATTCCCTCCAAAGAAATCCCAGGGCTGATCTCCTTCAGAATGGACTGGTTGGATCTCTTTGTACTCTCAAGAGTCTTCTCCAACACCACAGTTCAAAAGTATTAATTCTTTGGTGCTCAGCCTTCTTCACAGTCCAACTCTCACATCCATACATGACCACAGGAAAAACCATAGCCTTGACTAGATGGACCTTTGTTGGCAAAGTAATGTCTCTGCTTTCCAATATGCTATCTAGGTTGGTCATAACTTTTCTTCCAAGAAGTAAGCATCTTTTAATTTCATGGTTGCAGTCACCATCTGCACTGATTTTGGAGCCCCCAAAAATCAAGTCTGACACTGTTTTCACTGTTTCCCCATCTATTTCCCATGAAGTGATGGGACCAGATGCCATGATCTTCGTTTTCTGAATGTTGAGCTTTAAGCCAACTTTTCAACTCTCCACTTTCACTTTCATCAAGAGGCTTTTTAGTTCCTCTTCACTTTCTGCCATAAGGGTGGTGTCATCTGCATATCTGAGGTTATTGATATTTCTCCTGGCAATCTTGATTCCAGCTTGTGCTTCTTCCAGCCCAGTGTTTCTCATGATGTACTCTACATATAAGTTAAATAAGCAGGATGATAATATACAGCCTTGACGTACTCCTTTTCCTATTTGGAATCAGTCTGTTGTTCCATGTCTAGTTTGAACTGTTGCTTCCTGACCTGCATATAGGTTTCTCAAGAGGTAGGTCAGATGGCCTGGTATTCCTATCTCTTTCAGAATTGTCCACAGTTTATTGTGATCCAATCTTGCCTGGAAAATCCCGTGGACAGAGGAGCCTGATAGGCTGCAGTCCATGGGGTTGCTAACAGTGGGACATGACTGAGTGATTTCACTTTCACTTTTCACTTTCATGCATTTGAGAAGGAAATGGCAACCCACCCCTGTATTCTTGCCTGAAGAATCCCAGGGATGGAGGAGCCTGGTGGGCTGCCGTCTATGGGGTCACACAGAGTCGGACACGACTGAAACTACTTAGCAGTAACGGCAGCAGCACACAGTCAATGGCTTT
The DNA here is from genome assembly GCF_042477335.2 of Ovis canadensis. Lineage (NCBI taxonomy): Eukaryota > Metazoa > Chordata > Mammalia > Artiodactyla > Bovidae > Ovis > Ovis canadensis. Next base: position 53,917,859 of record NC_091254.1, on the reverse strand, counting down.
GGCGTAGTCAATAAAGCAGAAATTGATGTTTTTCTGGAACTCTCTTGCTTTTTCCGTGATCCAGCCGATGTTGGCAATTTGATCTCTGGTTCCTCTGCCCTTTCTAAAACCAGCTTGAACATCTGGAAGTTCACAGTTCATGTATTGCTGAAGCCTGGCTTGGAGAATTTTGAGCATTACTTTACTAGCATGTGAGATGAGTGCAATTGTGCAGTAGTTTGAACATTCTTTGGCATTGCCCCTCTTTGGAATTGGAATGAAAACTGACCTTTTCCAGTCCTGTGGCCACTGCTGAGTTTTCCAAACTTGCCGGCATATCGAGTGAAGCACTTTCATAGCATCATCTTTCAGGATTTGAAATAGCTCAACTGGAATTCCATCACTTCCACTGGCGTTGTTCGTAGTGATGCTTTCTAAGGCCCACTTGGCTTAACATTACGGTCTGGGTCTAGGTGAGTGACCACACCATCGTGATTATCTTGGTCTTGAAGATTTTTTTTGTACAGTTCTTCTGTGTATTCTTGCCACTTCTTTTTAATATCTTCTGCTTCTGTTAGGTCCATACCATTTCTGTCCTTTATCCAGCCCATCTTTGCATTAAATGTTCCTTGGTATCTCTAATTTTCTTGAAGAGATCTCTAGTCTTTCCCATTCTGTTGTTTTCCTCTATTGCTTTGCAATTTATCTTTATTAACCCTCAATTAAATCCCTCATTCAGTTTTTTTGATGTAGTGTTATCAAAACTGAAGGTGCTTTTATGCATATTGCCAAAATATGTCTGTAATGGAATTTCAAAAGTTTTCTTTTTACAATAAGATTTTTAACCTGTCCTCTTTACTCAGTCTCTTTAATCCTAGGATTAACCTAGCTACAATTTCCTAATCTTTTCTTTAAAGCATTGCAGTGATTTTTTGCAATGAAGTGAAAAGGTGAAAGCAAGGTTCCAATTAAGGCCTGTCCCTTACAATGTGAAATGCAGCATTCATTCAGTTTATCTTACACCTATGTGAGGTTGTACACACTCATTGCTGCACACAGTGTATGGCTGGCTGTCTCTGGGGATGTGGTTGGAGTTCTGAGTCATCAAAAATTCACTTCTTTAGCTGCTTCTCACAAAACGGAATGAATTTCTGGAGTTAGGTCATCCATGCTGTGGCTGCTGCTGCTGCTAAGCCGCTTCAGTCAAGTCCAACTCTGTGAGACTCCAGAGACACCATAAATACGCATAAATTAGGGTACACATTTCCACATCTCAAATCCACCATCTTCTTGGACTTGAATTTGTGTCTATTTTGATCTGAAAGTTTCCTTTCTAAAGAGCCAGGAACTAAATTTCCCATTTGCTTAACTGGCTAAGGAGAGAAAAAAAAAGTCTATTCACCCAAAATATTACCAAATTAGGGCCTAATTGCTGTGCAGTAACTAGATGATTAAAATGTAAATGACTATGGTGAGGTTCATATGAGAAGAAAGTAAGATTTTTGTAGTTTCCTAAAGCTGACAGAAATAAGTAAAATATAGTGTCCCTAAACAGTATTTTTTCAGTGTATGAAAATATGAACTAGTGATTTGGTAAAAATACTTGCACGATAAGGCTCTAATCATATTTTCTTGTCTTGCAACATTAAACTTAACCCATTAAATACTCAACTTTTACAAATTATTTATATAAGATGACTTTTATTCACTTTACTTCATTTTTTCAAGTAATTCAATAACAGATTAGCTTTCTATTTTTGCTTGATGGAGTTTTGTAAACTTCATGTACTTGGTATTTATAAAGAACTACAGTAAGAGACAAACAGAAAAAATAACTCAGTCCTAATCCTCTCATATATATTTAATTGGAAATAAAATGTAAAAGTGTTACACACAAAGGAATATTATTATTATTATTATTTTGCAAAAAGAAAAAAAATCATGAGTAAATTTCTTGAGTAAAGTTGTATTAGTATGAGCAGATTCTTCTGACATATATACATAATATGTGATGATTATTCCCAGTTATATTCTTTAAAACATTAGTAGTTTTAAGGAATGTAAACAGTATCTCTCTTTTTAGTTAACAGATCTTGCTATCAGAGTGAAGAAAAAAAGTGCTTTAATTAATTGCAGGATCATTCTTCTATCGATAAGTTTTCATGCAAGATAACGTTTAGGGGAAATGCTAACTTTCTAATTTTAGGGCCCAACTTTCTAGCTGTATTTTAGGGGCTCCTTTATTTTGTTTCCTTCCACCTAGTAATTATAAAATATGTTATTGATTGATTTATAAACACATTTTATATGTCTACTTTTTAAAAAATAATTTTATGTCAGAAGGTTAGAATAAAAATTAAGAAATTCTAATTTTTAGGTCCATAGTTTTACTAGATTAAAAAATTTCCAGCATTTAACTGATTTTGTTATTTTAACCTTTCTGATATGACAGTCATCATAAACATTGTTTCATTTTATATGAACATACTTGTTGATCTTCAATCATTTTCCAGGAGAATCAAGACAAAATTTGCATTCACCTGTTTCACCCTGAGTTTAGAATCTGCTTTAACCTGTGTGATAGGAGGCTAGCAATGTCCTTTTCATATGTAGCATGGATCTTCCAATATATCTTTTAAGTCCTTGTAAGAATTTTTGATAATTTAATTTCTTTCAGGTGTGCCTCATTTTAGTCAGTCAGTTCAGTCACTCAGTAGTGTCCAACTCTTTGCGACCCCATGGACTGCAGTATGCCCTGTCCATTACCGACTCTCAGAATTTACTCAAACTCATGTCCATTGAGTCAGTGATACCATCCAACCATCTCATCCTCCGTTGTCCCCTTCTCCTTTCACCTTTAATCTTTCCCAGCATCAGGGCCTTTTCCAATGAGTCAGTTCTTCGCATCAGATGGGCAAAGTATTGGAGTTTCAGCTTCAGCATCAATCCTTCCAATGAATATTCACGACCGACTGGTTGGATCTCTTTGCAGTCCAAGGGACTCTCAAGAGTCTTCTCCAACACCACAGTTCAAAATCATCAATTCTTTGGTGCTCAGTTTTCTTTATAGTCCAACTCTCACATCCATACATGACTACTGGAAAAACCATAGCCTCGACTAGACAGGCCTTTGTTGGCAAAATAATGTCTCTGCTTTTAGGTTTTAATACCTCATTTTAGGTTTTCTTTTTTTCCTACCTACCCTTCAAAATTTCAGTTAGGAATTATTTTTAACAGAATTACTGTATACATTGGGATACAGTGCTTATTTTATAATTTTCCCTTGTCTTCTTTTTTTTTTTTAATTTCCACATGTGCATTTTGTCTTTAATACAAGTGCTGAGTGTCTTTAATATATGATTAAGTGCTGAATTGTCAGGCTTATCAAATTTCAGCTACTCTTTTTCTAAGGTTACCACCTGGATGCTGGGATAAAACTTTGCTAATGAACTTCCTGTTTCAAAAATAAAAAGACACAGGTGTTTTTACCTACAACAAAGACAGAAGTACATTTACAGGACTTGCATCCACCCTCAAACGTACATATTTCTCTTCTAATATCTACTTGTTTCGGTTATGTTCATCTGAAACAAATAGACTGCCTGATACTTCTCCAACAGAGATGGTTTTACTCAGTGGAATTGAAATTTGCTGTCTGTACCCATGACAAGCCACATCCAAGTCCCAGCACAGATGGAGAAAGAGAACGCTTTTATACAGCTGAAAAGGACATTGGAAGGCCTCTAGTAAAAAGAGTCCATGGCTTTTAATTGGCTGGGTTATTGCCAGGAAAAAAGAGAAATGTTTCTTTTTCCTGTTAGGTTGGACTATCTTTGCAGGGTATGAGAGCTCTCCCTTCCAGTTTCCTAACTCTATTTAATTGAGGTTTCTGTTTATTAACTTTTACAGGTGTTATAATTCTTTCTAATATGCTCATATTTTCAAAATTTTAAACATTTAGTGTTACAAACTATTTTTCTATTAGCACAACAAAGTTTCAATGAAATTCTCATTATAGTTGTACCACTCTGACTCCATTTCTTATACAAAAATTTTTAAAAAAAATTTTTCTAATGCATAACATTTTTAGCAGGGGGACAAAAAAATCTTATTAGGAGAAAGTAAAATAATTTCTTTCCTGTGGAAGCTTTCTAATAGTTAAAACTCATAACTTCATTTTCTGTGCCTCTGAGCTATACTATGTGGAAGTCAGTCCTGGTAAGTTATAATTAGACATGTGGGATAATTCTAATGATGTCTTACAACTGATGAAATCAGTCTCAGCCCTGTCTACCACATGATTACCATGGAAACCATTGCTGGCCAACCGAGTAATTCTGATCAAAAGGAATTATTATTAATCCTCCTAGTGTATGTTGGATAGGGATTTGCACAGCTTTTGTTCAAGTTTCTTGTGTAGGCTGAAAGGTCCAGTAAGGGTAAATATTAATTCTTAATGTGCTGGGGAGGAAGAATGGCTTAGTCTCTGTGGGGCACAGCTGGCTCTTGGTAAATCAGATATTAACAGATTATAGGATCAGTCTTGCACTACCCAGGGATTAGAGATAAACAGGTGAATTTGTAGAGGAGAAAAATAATTTCTAAAGCTGACTTAACCCAAGGCATTGCCTTGTAAAATTGGAATTAAACAAGGAAGAAGGTGCCAGAAATTTGAAATTTGTTCAATAACATTTAGGAAATTTCCAAGAAACTAGATGATAACAGTGAACACTTATTTTTCTCCTTTGCATATGTGTGCATATGAGATGTGGAGGGTGATGATCCAATGTTAGTGATGAGGCACAGCACTGTCTAAAGATGGTTTTTATGTATTTTTCTAAACATTAGTATATTATGTACTTCAAAGACCCTTAAGAGGGTAGATCTCATTTAAGTGTTCTTATCTCATTAAAATGAAAATCCCCCCAAATAAAATAAAATTCAAAAATTGTGAAATCAGAGTTGACATAATATATATTGCCAAGAACTGAAGACAAACTCTTAATTAAAAGACTCATCATGTAAACTTATGTCATGTAAAATTGTGACAAAAGCCATGTATCTTCCAAACTTGCAGTTACATTCCAAAAAAAAAAAAAGACAAAATATGAAGATCAGCACTGCTAGTTATATTAACATTTTGTCATCATTCATCACGAACATTTAAAAACTCCTTCATCTTGTTAGTTTGTTGGAATTATAATGAGTATGTAGAAGCTAGAGTAACAGTAACAGAAGAACTAATTCACTCAGAACAATGGAAATTTAGAACCTTGTAAAATGTCACATTTTTAAAAATATTGTCCCAGCATTTAAAAAGCTACACCTTTTGACCAATTGAGGCCCATCATCAATGCCAACTAAGAAAGGTTTCTGCTTGTTAGCCAAGGGATGAGTGAGTTGATTTTGAAGTGCTCATTTATGGCTTTGTCTTAAATCTGTCTATTTTATGAAAGATAAGATAAAGCAAAATTAATATTTTCTGAATTCTATTTTGGCCACTCTGACTTTGCATGTTACTTATTGTATTTCTTGTCTGTTTTAGTTTTCTGATGTGTGTGGTTAACCTTGTGCTTTGTTCTTGCTTTGGAATTCAGTCAGCAATTGAATTGGTACCTGTGGCATGTGATTTGGGCTTGCCCTAATGAAATGTGTTAATTTCCTTAGCTGTGTAAACTGAAAAAGGAAATATCATGTAAATATACCTGAAATTAGGACCTACCATTTACATATTTTCCTACCTTAATAAAGTTAAACATGAAAGTAAATCATGTGCATTTAACATGTATTTCCTCACTGGTAAAATCCAAAGAACCTGAAAAGAAAAAAAAAAATTTATGATGCTATTAAGTGATATGAGAGTCCAAACAATTTTAAAAGCAAATTAATCATTTGTTATGAAATTAATACTTTATGCTAATAACATATTTAAAATTCACACCAAAATTATTTAGATCAGATTAGACTAAAAAACAACAAACAAAAGTGCATTTCTTCTTTAAGGCAATTAGAATATTTCTTACTAGAATGAAATCTAAAATTTATTCATTGTAATGCTTAATTTATTTTACATACATTAATAATTAAGTCTATTTTTTGAAAGAGGTCATCTGTTCATCATCATAGAATTATTTCATTATATTCTTTTTTGTAAAAAGAATGCTGGTCCATGATCTTGGCAACAAGGAGGAATGGGTTTTGAATATTCCTCCAACTAATTAATTACCCAACGTAACATTAATATAATGATCAGACTATGCTATTTTAATCTACCTTTTCTCTCATTCTTCTATAAGAGGGCATTTATATACACTGAAAATTCTCCAAGGAACTTTGTGGCAATCTCTAACCTTCATTTACTTTTTGACGCAGCCATTGCAAGGTCAGGAGAATCAAAACTAACTGCTATAGATAACAACCACTTTTGACACAGAAGGTTTTTCACTAGACAAGAAACTTTGTAGAAGCAGGAGAACCATTCTTTTATATGGTTGGAAAATATAACATACATGTTATTTGTGTTGATGCTACATACCTTTGTCTAACATTTAGTTTAAATTAGAAATCCAAGTAGATTATTTTGAAATGGGATTCAAATTTCCTATTTGTATACATCATCTGACAGCTAGGTATAATCTTAAAATGTATAAAGATATGACTTCAAGATTTATAATGTAGAAACCAAAAAAAACACTATAGTAGCTAAGAAATGTAGTGCTGAGATGTCATAAACATGCACTGATTTTACCTTATTTCTTAGTTATATTTGAAGTGTTTTTCATTATTCACCAAAGATTACTCTTTCCTTTTTTAAATTCATAAAATAAAAGCATCAATTTAATAAAATATAAAGTAATATATTTAATAAAAATATAAAGTAATAAAATATAAATGTAAAGGAACCAGCCAATTGATGATTTTAGTTCTAAAAATCATTATTTTAAAGTTAGTTTATTAACTTTGGAAACTCATTCCTTATGTTTAGGAATTACAAAGCAAACCATTGTGGTTAAAACACTCTATGCATGTACTTTAAAGTATCTTTTAACAATCCTTATTTCTGATGGAAGAATTTACTTAGTACTTTAATTGCTTCGCAAATATATATATCCAAAACAAAACATTTTTTTGCTTCAATGTATTTTGAGGTGGTTGTCCTGATAATTTCCCTCTCTTCTTTCAAGACAGAAAAATTAAAAAAAAAATCACAGTCTCGCGAGTTTTCATTGATTCGAGAATACATCATTTTTTTTCTAGTTTTGGTGGATAATTTGTGAAAACACTGGTGATATTCAGACTTGTTAATGCAGCTCGTCTCCCTGCACCATAGAGAGAGTGCTTCATCTGCCAGAGCTCTTACAAAGATAACACACTTCACTTGCTGGTAAAGTCGCATTCAAAAAGTGGTTTTAATGTTCTAGAGATGTAAATGGGGTGTATGGTAGAGTGGCAATAAAAAAGCAATTTCATTTAGGAAAACTCATTTCTTAGTGTATATCCTGTGAAGGGATATTGTTTGATTAAAATAAAAGACATTAAAATTCAATAAAGACAGAACTATCATGGTTGAAGGAAGTTGAGTCATTTTAAAGTTAATTATGCTTGTGGTTAATCTTGTGAATGTGCAGCTAATATACGTGGTGCAAATTCTGTATGTTTTCACAAAATTATATTTTGAAATAAGATGAGTAAAATTCTGTTAGACACATTGAGAAATATGCTAACAAGGAGAACACGTGGAAGAAAAGAAGCATAGAAAATAAGAGTAAGACTGAGGACCACCTTACAAAAAATTTTAAAAAGTCTGAAAATAATGCTGTTAGATACATTTGTCAAGCATGTGCATTTAGTGAAAGAAGAAATGCAGCAGGGTTTATTACCCAGCTTGTAGAAGACCCTGTCTGTCAGAGCCCCTATTCCTCCCTGTTGTTAACCATGTGCCTCTAAATTTGATTTCATAGTTCTCTGAACTTATTTTCTCATTGTAATTTGGAGCTAATGATATCTGTTCTGCATATATCATATTGCAAAGAATATAAAAGTATTATATCCACTCTAGAATTACATAGTTTCTTTAAAATATTTTTATTAGTAAATGTATAATATTCATTACAGAAACTGGTTTAGCTTTAGAAGTCTGCAGCCAAAATCATTTCCATATATGAAGCACAAATTGATAATAAAATAAGCAATGGCCTGATTTCTTTTGGCAATGGTTTATACAGTTTCCTCTATAATAAAAGTGGCAGTGACATCAGAGTTGGCATACATGCCTCCTATATCAAAAAATAAAGGCATAAGGGAAAATCTGAGATGTTCTTTCATGATTAAGCTGCAAATTTTACCCAATTGCTGTTGTACTGACTTGAGTTGGACAGCATACAGAATACAGAAGTGTATCTTTACAAACTGTCTAATGGATGAACTCACATCATGTGGAGTGAAATTAATTTCTATCTTCCATCCAATGTAAAGAACTATGCCTCAATTATGCAATGTTTTTAAGAAGGCTTATTGTTTATTTCTCCCAAAACACCTAGGTTTTTTTTTTATCATTATGATACAAGATTAGTTCAAGGCAAACTTTAATATGTTCAACAAATGTATATTTGAGAAATTAAGGATAAAGTATAAATCTACAAAGTGTAAAGAGCTATAGAATTAAATAGTGAAATTTTCTACTAATCCTTTATTTATTCCTCTAATACATAGAGCTGTGGCAGTATTTTAGGAACACAAAATAAATGTGAATCTCACAAAAGCCACGGACAAATTCAGGGAATATAGTGAAAAACTAAAAAAGTTCTGTTCAGTTCAGTTGCTCAGTTGTGTCCGACTCTTTGCAACCCCATGAACAGCAGCACGCCAGGCCTCCCTGTCCATCACCAACTCCCGAGTCCACCCAAACCCATGTCCACTGAGACGGTGATTCCATCCAACCAATGCATCCTCTTTCAGCCCCTTCTCCTGTGCCCTCAATCTTTCACAGCATCAGGGTCTTTTCAAATGAGACAGCTCTTCGCATCAGGTGGCCAAAGTATTGGAGCTTCAGCTTCACCATCAGTCCTACCAATGAACACCCAGGACTGATTTCCTTTAGGATGGACTGGTTGGATCTCCTTGCAAATGTGTATACAAAAATTTGTGTAATTTATAGAAACCCTTGAGGCCTAATACCATGAATACATTGCATGAACAGTATCATGAACAAGGGGGCCTTATTTTTTAAAAGTAAGCCCTAATAGGAATCTCTTAATAATAGTAAAAACACCATTGATAACAGCTGGGCTGCCACCATTTATTGACTATTCACTGCATAAGAAGCAGGGTGTGTGTGTGTGCATGTGTGTGTGTGTGTGCGCATGCATGCATTCTCAGTCATGTCCAACTCTTAGCAACCCATGGACTATTGCCTAATAGGTTCCTCTGTCCATGGGATTTTTAAGGAAAGAGTTTTGGAATGGGTTGCCATTTCCTCCTCCAGGGGGATCTTCCTGACCCAGGAATTGAAACTGTGTCTGTGTCTCCTGCAGGCAGATTCTTAACCACTGCTCTACCTGGGAAGCCCAAGAAGCTGCATACTTTATTGTATTTATTTATTTTTTAATTAACTAAACAAATACATTACTATTAACCACATTTCATAGGTGAGATAAATAAAGCCTACAATGTACAACAAATTTTTGTCCCAAGTTTATGCAGATAAGAAGTGTTGTGTCAAATAAAACTCCAATAAACTATGGAAAATGAATCAAAGAAATTGAACACACGATGTTGGGCTAGGAATGAACAATAGAGATCTTCCTAAGGATGATGGCAAGGTACAGAATGAAAATTCAGGAGGGAATTATTTTTGCATCCTATGATAAGCCATACTCTTTTTACAGAATTTCTATACAAATGTTTCTCCACGATTTTGGATTTCAACCAGATCCATTTACTTTGTTTAGGATCAAATTATCTAGATTATGACATAATGAGGGTGTGTTGGACCACATTTTTCAATATTGGGAAGAGTTATACTTTCTCACCTTCTTTCACTAGTCAGCTATCTTTGCTTACTGGGTTGACTTCAGGGCTAGTACTAGGGTATGCTTGCTGCTACAACTCCAAATCTCAGTAACAAATCACAGAACCATTTATTTCTTCTAGTATCACTGTAAAGAGTAGGTCAGAGATGAGGTTCTTTATTGTCATGCAATTTGTTAGGTCTTAGCCACCTCTCTTGATCCTTTGAATGTGCCAGACAAGGAGAGAGAGACAGAGAAAGACGGAGGAACTTTATGCTGCACATTTACGAAATGGATCTGCAGGTGGTGAATGACACTCCTATACACACTGCATTGATCACATCAGTCACATACCTGCTATCCACCAAGAAAGAATGAGAATTATTTTCTTGATGTATGCACAGAAGAAAAAGGAAAATTGTTTTGTTAATAATTAACCAGTCTCTGCCATTTTGTCTAAGAGCTGTTTACTGATTCAAATAAGCTATGCAATAGCATTACTCCCTTACTAGTGTCTAAATGACGTGTGATGTGAATTCCCAATCATTTTAGATCAAATGATTTCCCTGCGAGGTCAAAGAGTGGCCAAGATGCTTATTTTTAAATAAACCTTTTTGTTGTTGTTGAACTATCATAGAATTAAATAAAAGTACACATATCCTAACTATACTTTCATAAACTAAAAAAAAAAAAAATCATATAAGCAGAACCCAGATCAAAAAACAGAACATTACCTACCTCTAGAATTCCATCTGGGGCTTCCTTCCAGTTCCTTTTTAGTGCATGTCTTTTAGTGCACATATGTATGGAATTATTTTAAATACAGACATAAGAGTAGAATTGTGGGGCATAAAATACACGTTTTTTTTTTTTTAAGTTTTAGCACATATTGCCAAGCTAAACAATATTCCAAAATTGTTATGCCAATTTACACTCCCGCCCACAGTACATGAGACTTCTGGGTGTGCTACGTCTTTTCCAATAGTTGGTATTTACGGGTTTTTGTTGTTGTTGTTGTTGTTATTCCAAACAGCCATTCTGTTGAAATGTAAATGACTTCATTGCAACTTGATTATATCTTCTTGATGGCTAACATTATTAAATACCCTTTCAGCCACTAAGTTTCTTGATTTATGTAAGAATCCCACTCAAGTGTTATTTTTTTCTATTTATTTTCAAAGTATAATGTGAAAATTTTAGAAGCGACCTTTGTGTTTTTACCATTGTTTTCAACAAGATGAAAATGGAGGAATTATGTATAGAGTGATACTACAGTCTAGATTTCAGCTTTTTTACTGTGGAGTAAAGTGAGTATAGGGAGCTGATCCATTTGATCACAAGTCCTTTGTGCAAACCAAAGAGAATCACCTATTGTCTATTCTCATGAAGAACTGACTCATTGGAAAAGACCCTGATGCTAGGAAAGATTGAAAGCAGGAAAAGAAGGGGACGACAGAGAATGAGATGGTTGGATGGCATCACCGATGTGATGGACATGAGTTTGAGTAAGCTACAGGAGTTGATGATGGATCCACGGAAGCCTGGCGTGCTGCAGTCCATGGGGTCACAAAAAGTCAGACACGACTGAGCGACTGAACTGAACTGAACCTCAATTTGACAGGAAAAAGTTTTTATTATGACTTTTTTGTAATTCATAAATGTGTAGTTTCTGGAAAAATGTTCGTTTTGAAGAAATGCATAAGAAAAGTTCAGCACACTACTGAATGAAAGTTGCTCATGAAAATTCCTATCAATTTGACTTAAAAAAAGATTGCAATAACACAAAATAAATTAAAAACATATTGCAATCATGTTATATGTAAGTTTAAGTAATTTAAAAGAATGAAGCTTAATCCTGTGTTATCTTTATGTCAACAATTATGGCATTTAATTGAGATTTCCAAAGTCAACTCAATTTTGAAAAAATGACCTCAGAAAGTAAATTTAGTATACCGAACTATATTCATAAAGAGTTCAGGACATAGACAGAAGTAGAATTTGACAATTCAGAAGCAAAGACAGAAAAACTAAAATTATTTTTGCTAAACAAAGATAGATTAAAACTTTGGGAAGTTTCCAGAACTACAGAGATTATGGTCACCCTCTAAATATTTAATTTAAATTAAAACAACACAAACCCATAAAACAAACATGAGAAAATCCAGCAAAATGAGATTTATTCTTATGGTTACTAGGCAATGATTTTTTTGAGTATCAAATTGTTTTGTAAAATAATGCTCTAGCTTTGTTTGCATCCTAATACTGCTAAATATAATACCTGTGAACCATTAGGATGAAGAGTGAGATAAAATCACTGACATCTAAGCTACCAAGGTAATACTAAAAAGTCAGAGCACTAGACAGAGGTATTTCCTGTCCCCAGCCCTTGTTTCCCATTATAATATTCAAGTCTGGCCTGCCTTTAGCAATGAGATACTAATACAGGATTTCTCTTTTTAGCTGTTCAGCTTTTTGTGAATATCTGAAGATGATTAAAACAGAAACATTTTCTCATCCACTATTAAAGATAGTATTATTCTCAGGCAATATATAGTGTCTCTAGTCTCCATTTTTGTCATTTTTAAGTAAGTTTTAATGAATATTATGTGAAAATACTTTTCTGTATATAATATCAAAGCCTTAGCATGTGAGTGAACATGAAATGAGTTAATCTTAGGAAAGTTATTAATATATATTAAAGTATTATCACTGCTTTAAAATACTAATGACTTTCATGCACCAAGTTGTCTTATGTGATAAGAAAGCAATTAGCATACTACCAATCCAAATACTATGATAAGCGTTTTATATAGAATTACCAGCTTTGATAAAACTCTGGTAGTTTCCATTTAATAACTAATTCATGTGCTCTAGATAATGAACTAATACCCACTATAGATATGGCATTTAAGGAGTCATGTATCCTGTTCATCTTTTTCCAACTATATTTCCACTTAAAAGGAGCAAAAGCTCTAGATAGTGAGAGTTACTTATCTACAGACAGCCAAAATAATTCCACTTTACTTAATACTTTAATCACAAATAATAATTAATTTTACAGCTACTTTTCCAGACTGAATTCTATCATTTCCCCTAAAATATCCTGAAATGTAACTTATAGGGAAAAAAAAAAAGAGCAGTTTTCCCAAGCTATATAATAAATCCTTTATACTTTTATCCTTTCCCTGGAATAACCTCCAATTGTGATTTCTACACTCTGATCATCCTTCCAGTCTTAAGTCCAATTTCACTTCCAACACAGCCTGTTCTGATTTGTAGGCAGTTAGATATTCCCTGGAGAAGGAAATGGCAACCCACTCCAGTGTTCTTGCCTGGAGAATCCCAGGGACGGGGGAACCTGATGGGCTGCCATCTATGGGGTCGCACAGAGTCGGACACGACTGAAGCGACTTAGCAGCGGCAGCAGATATTCGCTTCCTTGGGCTCTCCTAGCACATTTTCATACTCTATTATAGCATTTTACATTATTATTGAGTTATTTTATACGTCATTCTCCTTTTCAGTACGACTCATAGACCCCTTAGTGTTATGGCATATCATGGAGAGGTTCACAGGTTTTGTTTTTATAACTTGATGTTAATAAAATAGTTTAAAAATGAACATTATTTTCAGTTCATATGCATGCTATTTTAAACCTACATGTATTCTAAGTTCATGGGATTTTTTTTTATATGATGACAGTTTTTACTACAACATTACAGTTTTCTTGACCTTTTTCGTTCTTTTATTAAGTCAACAAGCATAGACCATTCATGTGCTACACACTGATTTCTACTAATGAGGGAACAGTGAACAAAACAGAGAAATTCTCCACTTTAATATACCTTACTTTAGAGCCATGAAAAGCAGAACTAAACAAATGAGTATGTGACATGTAATGTCAACCCAAGAAATGCACAGTGCCTTTTCATTTCATTTGAGCTGATCTACTAAATACTGAAATTCCACTGAGAATAAGAATAAGAATGAAAATTACTTGCTATGTTTGTTGTATTTCCTATATAAAATCCAGAATGCTTAAAGATGTTCAAATGTCCCATGTATCTGTCAGTTTAAAGAGAGCTGGAGAGACTCATGTGAAGACATGTCATTAAAAATGAACCAGTGTCACCTAGTATCAAACTGACTTCCTTACAGGTTCTGATACAATTTTTGAAACTGCCAGTCACTTTCACAGACTATCTGGATCATTTGTATTTTATATATTCCTACTTTTCATATACACTTTAAATTAAATTTGTATTGGATCCAACTTTATCAACATTATTGTATTTTACTCTTAGGTCTAGAAAATTAATTACTGCATCTTGACCATAGACAATATCTATCCATCTGCTGTACCGGTTTCAAGCAAAATTTTCAAAACACATATCAGTTAACATCACTGAAATAAAGATCCATTTGTGAAAGTCTAACTAACACTCCCTCAGTTTTCATCAGGGAAAATACTTATTGGTTTAGCAATGTAATTTAATACTACATTTACAAAAGGAGAGACTTATATTTTGAAAGTATATAGAAACCAGCAAAATACACTTGATTTCATTTAAATGTGGGAAAACTTTAATAGAGCCAATGTTTATATGGTATTTTTAATATCTGGCATATTAATTAATAGAGTGGGATATTTAATATCAGATAGCAAGCATTATTGGAGGAGGCAATGGCACCCCACTCCAGTACTCTTGCCTGGAAAATTCCATGGACGGAGGAACCTGGTAGGCTGCAGTCCATGGCGTTGCTAAGAATTGGACACAACTGAACAACTTTCCTTTCACTCTTCACTTTCATGCATTGGAGAAGGAAATGGCAGCCCATTCCAGTGTTCTTGCCTGGAGAATCCTAGGGACGGGTGAGCCTGGTGGGCTGCCATCTATGGGGTCACACAGAGTTGGACACAACTGAAGTGACTTAGCAGCAGTAGCAGCAGCAAGAATTATAATATTTCAGTTGATTGAAATTCAGTTTATCAACTACTATAAATGAATGCTTAGGATATTTAAATGAATTCATTTCTGTAGCAAACAAATTGTTTATATTAACATGTAGGCATTGTTCTCTGATATCTAAATTTGTATATGAGATAGATAAAATGCTTTAAAAATAAGGTTTTTATTATTCTTAATTGTATTTTAAGATAATTTTACAAGGGCAACTTTGCATCTTAAGGTTATTAATAGTTAGATTAAAAAGCTGATGGAAATAAAGATTAATTCCTTCAGTTCAGTTCAGTTGCTCAGTCATATCTGACTCTTTGCAACCCCATGGACTGTGCTCTTCTCTGTCCTTCACCAACTCCCAGAGCTTGCTCAAACTCATGTCTATTGAGTCCGTGATGCCATCCCATTATCTCATCCTCTGTCATCCCCTTTTCTTCTTGCCTTCAATTTTTCCCAGCATCAGAGTCTTTCTAATGAGTCGATTCTTCACATCAGTTGGCCAAAGTATTGGAGCTTCAGCTTTAGCATCAGTCTTTCCAATGAATGTTCAGGACTGACTTCCTTTAGGATTGATTGGTTGGATCTCCTTGCAGTCCAAAGGACTCACAGGAGTCTTCTCCAACACAACAGTTCAAAAGCATCAGTTTTTCTTTTCTTTTTTTTTTTAAATTTATTTATTTTTTTAATTTTAAAATCTTTAATTCTTACATGCATTCCCAAACATGACCCCTCCTCCCACCTCCCTCCCCACAACATCTCTCTGGGTCATCCCCATGCACCAGCCCCAAGCATGCTGCATCCTGCGTCAGACATGGACTGGCGATTCAATTCTTACATGATAGTATACATGTTAGAATTCCCATTCTCCCAAATCATCCCACCCTCTCCCTCTCCCTCTGAGTCCAAAAGTCCGTTATACACATCTGTGTCTTTTTTCCTGTCTTGCATACAGGGTCGTCATTGCCATCTTCCTAAATTCCATATATATATGTTAGTATACTGTATTGGTGTTTTTCTTTCTGGCTTACTTCACTCTGTATAATTGGCTCCAGTTTCATCCATCTCATCAGAACTGATTCAAATGAATTCTTTTTAACGGCTGAGTAATACTCCATTGTGTATATGTACCACAGCTTTCTTATCCATTCATCTGCTGATGGACATCTAGGTTGTTTCCATGTCCTGGCTATTATAAACAGTGCTGCGATGAACATTGGGGTACATGTGTCTCTTTCAATTCTGGTTTCCTCGGTGTGTATGCCCAGCAGTGGGATTGCTGGGTCATAAGGTAGTTCTATTTGCAATTTTTTAAGGAATCTCCACACTGTTCTCCATAGTGGCTGTACTAGTTTGCATTTCCACCAACAGTGTAGGAGGGTTCCCTTTTCTCCACACCCTCTCCAGCATTTATTGCTTGCAGATTTTTGGATCACAGACATTCTGACTGGTGTGAAGTGGTACCTCATTGTGGTTTTGATTTGCATTTCTCTAATAATGAGTGATGTTGAGCATCTTTTCATGTGTTTGTTAGCCATCCGTATGTCTTCTTTGGAGAAATGTCTATTTAGTTCTTTGGCCCATTTTTTGATTGGGTCGTTTATTTTTCTGGAGTTGAGCTGCATAAGTTGCTTGTATATTTTTGAGATTAGTTGTTTGTCAGTTGCTTCATTTGCTATTATTTTCTCCCATTCAGAAGGCTGTCTTTTCACCTTGCTTATAGTTTCCTTTGTTGTGCAGAAGCTTTTAACTTTAATTAGATCCTATTTGTTTATTTTTGCTTTTATTTCCAGAATTCTGGGAGGTGGATCATAGAGGATCCTGCTGTGATTTATGTCTGAGAGTGTTTTGCCTATATTCTCCTCTAGGAGTTTTATAGTTTCTGATCTTACATTTAGATCTTTAATCCATTTTGAGTTTATTTTTGTGTACGGTGTTAGAAAGTGATCTAGTTTCATTCTTTTACAAGTGGTTGACCAGTTTTCCCAGCACCACTTGTTAAAGAGATTGTCTTTACTCCATTGTATATTCTTGCCTCCTTTGTCGAAGATAAGGTGTCCATATGTGTGTGGATTTATTTCTGGGCTTTCTATTTTGTTCCATTGATCTATATGTCTGTCTTTGTGCCAGTACCATACTGTCTTGATGACTGTGGCTTTGTAGTAGAGCCTGAAGTCAGGCAAGTTGATTCCTCCCGTTCCATTCTTCTTTCTCAAGATTGCAAAAGCATCAGTTTTTCAGTGCTCAGCTTTCTTTATGGTCCAAATCTCACATCCATACATGACTACTGGAAAAGCCATAGGTTTGACTGGACAGACCTTTGTGGGCAAAATAATGGCTCTTCCATTTAATATGCTGTCTAGGTTTGCCATGGCTTTTCTTCCAAGGAGCAAGCATGTTTTAATAGCATGGCTATAGTCACCATCTGTAGTGATTTTGAAGCCCAAGAAAGTAAAATCTCTCACCGTTTCCATTGTTTCCCCATCTATTTGCCATGAAGTGATAGGGTCAGATGCATAATCTTAGTTTTTTGAATGTTGAGTTTTAAGTCAGCTTTTTCACTCCCCTCTTTCACTTTCTTCTAGAGGATCTTTAATTCCTCTGTGCTTTCTGCCATAAGAGTGGTATTATCTGCATATCTGAGGTTATTGATATTTCTTCTGGAAATCTTGATTCCAGCTTGTGTTTTATCCAGCCTGGCATTTCGCATGATGTACTCTGCATATAAGTTAAATAAGTGGGGTAACAATATACAGCCTTGATGTACTCCTTTCCCGTTTGGAACCAGTCCATTGTTCCATGTCCGGTTCTAACTGTTGCATCTTATTTTCTCAATATTTTGTAAATATAAAAATTTTAAAACTCAAAAATAACTAAAATTAAATTAATAGTTAGCATTTGTTTTTCATTAACATTTGGCAAGTTTGCAAGTTAGTTTGTTGTAACTTATTTGATGAGAATTATCATTGACATATAATAAGTAGACTGATTATGGCAGAAAGCGAAGAACTAAAGATCCTCTTGATGAAAGTGAAAGAATAGAGTGAAAAAGTTGGCTTAAAACTCAATATTCAGAAAACTAAGATCATGCCATCTGGCCCCATCACTTCATGGCAAATGATGGGGAAACAATGGAAACAGTGACAGACTTTATTTTGGGGGGCTACAAAATTACTGCAGATGATGACAGAAGGCTTCAAATTAAGGGACGCTTGCTCCTTGGAAGAAAACCCATAACTAACCTACACAGCATATTAAAAAGTAGAGACATTACTTTGCCAACAAAGGTCCGTCTAGTCAAGGCTATGGTTTTGCCAGTCGTCATATATGGATGTGAGAGTTGGACAATAAAGAAAGCTGAGCACCAAAGAACTGATGCTTTTGAACTGTGGTGTTCGAGAAGACTCTTGAGTCCTTTGAACTGCAAGGAGATCAAACCATTCAATCCTAAAGGGAATCAGTCCTAAATATTCATTGGAAGACTGATGCTGAGCCTGAAACTCTAATACTTTGGCGACCTGATGTGAAGAACTGACTCACTGGAAAACCCCTGATGCTGGGAAATATTGAAGGCAGGAGGAGAAGGGGATAACAGAGGATGAGATGATTGGATGACCTCACTGCCTCAATGGACATGAGTTTGAGTAAGCTCTGGGAGTTGGTGATGGACAGGGAAGCCTGGTGTGCTGCAGTCCTTGGGGTCGCAAATAGTCGGACACTAGTGAGTGACTGAACTGAACTGAACTGAATTAGACTGATTACAATAAATGCTGTTTGGTCATCATTTCAAATAACAATTAACTGCTTAAGTATCATTTTACAGATTAATAAGAGCAATAGAATTTTAACATTTTTCTGGCCCTAAGAGTGTTGTTTATATGATTTATACTATATAGGATTTTCCCAGTAAAGAATTCAGTTCCTTACAGTAAATTAGTTGTCCTCTTCAGGGCACCTGGTCATATTTCCCTGATGTGCACACTCCATACCCTGGTATTTATTGAAGCACATTGGGAGCTGTGTGAACTCCTGTATGGCAGTAAATAACTACTTAATCTAAATTATACTCACCATTTCTTCCTCATTTTAAATATGCCATTTTTAGTTTCTAACTTCCATCATTGGCTACTCTGCCTTCTTACTTTCTCCCATGTCTTCAGTTCCTTGTTCACCTAGGATAGAAGTGAGTTAGAGACTGTGAATAGTAACAGGACCCCAAAAGCTGAGAAGGACAGGACCCAGTCCAGAAATTTCTCCTCTTTGCTTCTCCTCCAACTGTATGTTCCTCTATACAGAAGCTTCCCTTCTTCTCTGATTTTCTGTAAGAATTGATGAAAAATTTATAATTTTCCTACCACATTCTTTGGTCCTTTACCCTGTAAGGCTGCATTTGTCTTTTCCTGCTACATGCTGGTACTTAAGAGGTCCCTGTTTGACATGCCTTTAATAATATATTAATTCATCTAATCTTATTAAACATTGCATATTGAAAAAAGTAATCTAATACTTTAATGAAAAGGAATTTCATTTAAGGACATCAAGAATATTATCATATTTACAGTAAAAATTATAGCTGATTAACTATTGCTTTGAATGCATCCATGTACAACTTGCCCCAGGTAAACTATTTCACACTGCATTATTACAAATTCCCAGAAGCAGTTTTATGCAGCCTTCTTGTTTCTTATTTTCTTGACCCTGTTAGCTTGTTATGCATACTGGATATTCTAGACTGGGCAATGGCACAATACTCTCATTTCTTTCAAGAGTTCTATGCAACAAAGATTTACCTTAATTTAAACATTTGGATTAAAACAAATAGTTTTAGAAAAGGCAGAGGAACCAGAGATCAAATTGCCAACATCCGCTGGATCATCGAAAAAGCAAGAGAGTTCTAGTAAAACATCCATTTCTGCTTTATTGACTATGCCAAAGCCTTTGACTGTGTAGATCGCAATAAACTGTGGAAAATTCTGAACGAGATGGGAATATCAGACCACCCAACCTGCCTCTTGGGAAACCTATATGCAGGCCAGGAGGCAACAGTTAGAACTGGACATGGAACAACAGACTGGTTCCAAATAGGAAAAGGAGTACGTCAAGGCTGTATATGGTCACCGTGCTTATTTAACTTCTATGCAGAGTACATCATGAGAAACGCTGCGCTGAAAGAAGCACAAGCTGGAATCAAGTAAAGCTCAACATTCAGAAAACAAAGATCATGGCATCTGGTCCCATCACTTCATGGCAAATAGATGGGGAACAGTGGAAACTGTGTCAGACTATTTTTGGGGGCTCCAAAATCACTGCAGATGGTGATCATAGCCATGAAATTAAAAGACACTTGACCCCTGGAAGAAAAGTTGTGACCAACCTAGATAGCTTATTAAAAAGCAGAGACATTACTTTGCCAACAAAGGTCCGTCTAGTCAAGGCTATGGTTTTTCCAGTAGTCATGCATGGATGTGAGAGCTGGACTGTGCAGAAAGCTGAGCACTGAAGAATTGATGCTTTTGAACTGTGGTGTTGGAGAAGACTCTTATGAGTCCCTTGGACTTCAAGGAGGTCCAGCCAGTCCATCCTAGAGGAGATCAGTCCTGGATGTTCACTGGAAGGACTGATGTTGAAGCTGAAACTCCAATACTTTGGCCACTTCATGTGAAGAGTTGACTCATTGAGAAAGACTATGATTCTGGGAAGGATTGGGGGCAGGCACAGAAGGGGACAACAGAGGATGAGGTGGCTGGATGGCATCACCAACTCAATGCACATGAGTTTGAGTAGACTCTGGGAATTGGTGATGGATAGGGAGGTCTGGCATGCTGCAGTTCATGGGGTCACGGAGAGTCAGACACGACTGAGCAACTGAACCGAGCTGAAACATTTGGATGGAGTAGGAAATGGCAAGCCACTCCAGTATTCTTTCCTGGAGAATCCCAGGTACAGAGGAGCCTGGTGGGCTGCCACCTATGGGGTCGAACAGAGTCGGACATAACTGAAGCGACTTAGCAGCAGCAGCAAACATTTGGATGAAAAATGTTATCTACTAATTTGCTAATATTTTCTTATACTTTAACACATAGCAGAAAGAACATGTTTAAATAAACCAACTTTTGCTTAAAGTAAAAGAAATTTTACACAGAAGAAAAAGTTGTATCATTGATACCATTAAGAACACAGCCAACAAAAACAACAAAATTGCCATTTGAAACATCTTCCTGGAAACTATTTGGGATTTCTGAATTGAATATAGTAAGTATCATTGTTAACAATCAAAATCAACACTGTTAGAAATCTGATCGTTGTCTAAATTAGCTTGTCTTTTCACTTATTCTGTAAAACTACTCAGAATGATGAGACAAAATCTAGTTCTTGTGGAGATTTTCCTTTAAATTTTCCTTCAATATCACCAATGCTTTTTAAAAAAAAAAATATTTATTTTTTATTGAAGAATAATTGCTTTATAGAATTTTGCTGTTTTCTGTCAAACCTCAACATGAATCAGCCATAGGTATACATATATCCCCTCCCTTTTGAAGCTCCCTCCCATCTCCCTTCTCATCCCACCCCTCTGGTTGACACAGAGCCCTGTTTGAGTTTCCTGAGCCATACAGCAAATTCCTGTTGGCTATCTATTTTACACATGGTAATGTACATTTCCATGTTACTCTTTCCATACATCTCACCCTCTCCTTCCCTCTCCCCATGTCCATAAATTATCACAATGTGTTTGTGGGTACATTAAAATATAAGACATTGAAATGAAAACCCTTTGGGTCCACTTTGATTTTGATAAAAATCTATTCAACACATATCAAACCTTGTATATCCATACTAAACTTGTGTTTGAGTAGCAATATGTCAAGAGGCTTAAAAAGATTACTTTAATATGATACATGATGCATACCATTTATGGACTTACAATTCTAACTATATTGTTGATAGATCAACATAAATATTGAAGAGTTTGGAGTTTGAATAGGTCCTTGGGGCACAGTAAAATCAAAACAGATTTCTCAAGTTTAGATCTCACCTCTGCCATTTGTTAGCTTTGTGATCTCAATCACTTTGTTTAACCTATCTGTGTGTCAGTTTCATATTTTATAAAATTTAGGTAGTAATGCTTACTTCATAGCATTGATGTACTAAGTAAATGATCTAATATATAGATTAGTTTGTATTGTTCCTCACAAGTAGATACATAGTACATTTTGATTTGTTTTCTTATTGAATAAAAAAAAACTCTCATATTTTGCTCCTTTGAATAAGAATATGTAGTAATAGAACTCTGTAAGTTGTTGTAGACACAGATCTGAACTGAATGAAAAATTATTCTTCCCATTTCCGCAGACTTAAAACATTCACTTTTACCATATTTCTTGAGAAGGGATCATTGGTAAGATACACAGATATTGTGATTTTATTAGAATGAAGTGTTAAAAGTTTTTAATGATGTGATATTATCCACAGTATGCTTCAAAGTTAAACATTAAATTTGGAAATTTGTTTGTGTATGCATGAACTGCCGTATCTAATTCCCTTATAATTTGGAAAGTAGCAGTTCAAATTTCTCTCCAACTTTGAGAGAGAAGGTTCTTTTACGTCTGCTCCCCAGACCTTCTGTGCCTGTGCTGCACTTTGAGTTGGCTCCCACTGCCATATTTCCCACCCTGCATTTCAAATGGTTACTTGTATGGCTTCCTTCAGTTCAGTTCATTTAGCAGCATTTCAACACTCTGCTGTGTGTTAGTTTTAAAATGAACCAAAGATGCTGCCTGTCATCCCAGAGTCCATAGCAGGGTGAAGACTCAGGAAGAAATTCTTGATAACAGGACCTTTCACCATGTTGGTGTGGCTTAGCTACTAACTCAGGGCCAACACTTGGTTGCCACTCAGTACATGTTTGCTGAATGAATAAATGACTAGGCCATGTTATTACCTCAATGGACAAATTTAACAACATCTTTAAAAATTCATTCTCCACTTTCCCCTACAGCCTACCTGGAGCCAAGATCTGCAGCTGTGAGGAAAATAAAGGGGCTAGTTTCTCTTATTGTTACTCTACTTTTAGCTTAGCCTATTCTTATTCTGATCCAAATTTATTATTTTTTTCATCTATGACTATGCCCTTGATCTATAAGAAAGAATTAGGTTAAAATGGGTTGTGCAGTGTGATTCCATTTTAAGAAAAAAAATGTATGAGTTTGTTTGCCATTAGTAAAGATAAAGGTGAATATAAATCAGTATGCCTATAGTAGCTGTTATTGTATGATTGAATTAATAGTAAACTTTATTTCTCTGAATATTTGTAATAAGTATGTGTTACTTTTATAAACAGGAAAATAAACTATTTTAAAACAGAGAGGTAACTTTAACTAGAAAAAGAATGTAAAATGGCCCAAGGATCTGAATTCGAGTCCATTTACATACAAAAGGGGTCTTTTGGCTACTTGAACCCTTAAACAGTTAGCTCATGGCAACAGAGGATGATTCAATGAAGGTATATTTACTTGGTCTCCCTAGAATTTGCATCATTTCTCTTAATTAACTCCATAATGCTAAGAATGATTCTGATCCTAACTTGCCATCTTCACCACTGGTGCTAATACGTTTAACAAAGGGTCCTTGATGGTTCATAAACTGCAATCATCATTGTGTGCTTGTCTGCTAGTGGTTCAGACCAGTTGACCTCAGTCCTAAGAACTTTTAAAATAACCAGCAAAAGCTCTTTTTTTTTTTCCTTCTTCTTTTTCTTTAGCTGTAGGCCAATGTTCTGTGTCCTTCTATCTTTTGACATTATGAATGATGTCCTTCCCTTAGTTGCACAGTTACCTTGAAGATATTAATAGATCAAGTTCAGATCCCTCTGAGGGAGCCCTTCAGTTTGCACTTTTCAAGCTCAGTGTTTTGTATCCTGCAAACCTCCTTTTGTAAGATATTTATTCTGGCAAAAATGTTCTGTATTAGGAAACTTTTTTGTTATATTCTTCTTACCCACTGTGAATAGAAAACAAACAAACAACAAAAAAATGGAAGGAAATGAAAAAAAAAATCCAGAATTAGGTATGCCAGGAGTATTTTGATATTCATGTGGTCATCTTAACTTATTGCATAATTTCTCCCCCTCTCTTATTTATCTTGTTTTTTTTTTCCTTTGGAAATGAGGTTGGCTTGTTTCTCCTGGTATACCTAATTCATATTTTTATTAGGCTCTCTCACTTTTCTCAGACATGTCATTCTTCAAATGTTTTATTTATCTGAAATCTTGGTATAATTCTGTTTTGCTAAATTGCAGTCACATCAGACTGAATCTTACTGTATAACATATTTTGCGACAAAGAAAAGAAGGACACAGCATATGTTCTTTCTTATTTCAGGTCACTAGTGTAAAATGTATCCAAAAATAGGGTCTGGCTTCTCACTGTTCAAAAGCCACTAAAGAGGCCAGGTGGGGGGAGAGAAAAGTTTGCTTTATTTTGAATGTCAGCAACCAGAGGAAGAGAGTAGTCTTTCTAAAGCCTGACTCTCCCCCTGATAATCACGGGGCAAAAGTTTTTACAATGAGAGAGAGGGGGGCTGTATGCCAGAAACAGTTCAATTAATTCTGATAGTCATCTTGAAATTGGTCACCAGTAGCTGAGTGACCACTTTCACTTTTCACTTTCATGCATTGGAGAAGGAAATGGCAACCCAATCCAGTGTTCTTGCCTGGAGAATCTCAGGGACGAGGGAGCCTGGTAGCCTGCCGTCTATGGGGTTGCACAGAGTCAGACACGACTGAAGCGACTTAGCAGCAGCAGCAGCAGTCTTGATTGTTTTAAGTACAGTTAATCTTCAGTTCCAGGGTGGCTTTGTTTCCATATCTTGAGGCCAGTTCTCAGAATTATGGCAGAATACTTCATGGCTATAGTCTGGTCATCAAGACTTCTTCCACCCTCTGGTGGGGGTTTCAGCATCTACAAGATAGTTTACAATATATGACTCAGAATATGATCAATATAGCCCTTGAGAAGGAACTAAATGCCCTTGACCATGCTTAATGACTGAACTATTATTATTTGCTCTCCTTTGACTGTTTTCCTTTGTTTCTTCATGTTCTCACTTCTCTAATTAAGCTTATTCTTTGGCTAAAGTTTTTCCACAAACAAAAGGCAGGCTGAAGATACAGGGGGCAAGGTCCATGGGGTCCTGCTCTGTTTCAAAACTGTATGTATGGGCTACAATGAAACTGAAATCTCTTCCCTCTCTTCAACTCATTCTTTTAGACTGAGATCCTATTGTATATATGATGAAAATATACCTGTTAACCCACTAAATGTTTAGGATTTTATGTTTAGATTTACACTATTTTTAGAACATTTAATTTATTCGATGTTAGGACACGCGTGCATTTGTGATAAGTCACTTCAATCATGTCCAACTCTTTGTGACCCCATGGACTGTAGCCCACCAAGTTCCTCTGTCCACGGGATTCTTTAGGCAAGGATACTGGAATGGGTTGACATGCCCTCCTCCAGGGGATCTTCCCAACCCAGGGATCAAATTTTTGTCTCTTATGTGTCCTGAATTGGCAGGTGGGTTCTTTAACACTAGTGTCACCTTGGAAGCCCCATATTCCTTACATTCAGTCAATTATTCAGCAAGTATTCAGTGCATGTGTGTGTGTGTGTGTGTGTGTGTGTGTGTGTGTGTGTGTGTGTGTATGTGCTGGGAGGTATATTCAATGTTTACAGTAACCCTCTGAGTAGGAGATACTTTTTCCCCTGCTTGAATGATAAGGCGACTGGAGATAAAATGCTTACCTTAACTGAGGTGGGTATTAACATTCACTGTAATTTACATTTCACTACGTTTGCAGACTACTATTTGTCAATATAGACTTCCCAGGTGGCAGCTTTCTTTCATTCCTATATAAAATATTTTATTACTTTTTTCAAAGCAATGGTGTAAAATTTGCTAATGATACTAACTAAAATCTACTGCCTTATTTGTTTTTCTGTATGTCACCAGACAGCACATAGCTCATTGATTTCAAATTTAATATATAAAATATTTTATAAATATTTATAAAAATATTCTTATATATTTATAAGAGTTTATAAAATAAACTACACAGTGATTATTCTGATATAGAATGCTGTGACAGCATATTCTAATTATTGGTTATATTTAACAAGTATTTTCAGTGTGGAATTCTATTAGTATATTTATCACACAAAAGAAGGATATCAATTTTAATAAATATTAAAGATATAGTTAACACTAAAATATATATTATTTCTTTAAATGTGGTAAATATTTAAGGTAGTAATACAAAATTGCAGAAAATGCCTTAGTGAGGTGTGTTGGCCTTTAATAAATACCAGACAATTTCAGTTCAATTAATTGAAAGTCTTTTTTCTTTGAGATGATGAATTTTCCATGATCTAGAAATTCATTGTGTTTAGTTTCCAAATATTTTCTCTTGATAATAATAATAAATAATGACTTCTATGAATTAGCTTTGAACATTACATAGTACAATTGCCAAAATTTAAAAATAGTATCGAAAGAAACCTGAATTTGTACTGTTCAAAGGTCAAGTGATAGTCTAGAAAATAAAATATAGTAAAATTAATGCTCCAGTTAATTAAAAGACTATTTAACATATTAACTGCTTCAGTAGATGCTTTTTTTCTAGATGTGATTTAAGTTCAGAGATTATATTTATGTTTCATGTATTCTATTGAATAGTCCAAGGTTGAGAAAAGATAAATAAAGCCATAGGGCCTACTGGTCTCAGTAGACTGCATTAACTAATACTTATTAATCCCAATTGTCTGATTACAGCAGATTTTTCTTTTTCATTTTTGTGATAAGTTAAAAAATAAAAGCGTCATTTTCTTACAAACTATTGAATAAATTAAAGCATCCATGTGGTCAATTTGATCGCTTTTTTCCATAATCAGTATTTAGCGCAAAACTAAGACACATTTTACTCATAATTCTCCTTTTTCTGTCGTGGATATCAGTCCCAATCACCTTCTATCATTATACCATTACATCATGGTGAACATATTTTTAATTAGACAATAACATCTTTTGTTAATTGCATTTTAGATAGATGTCTCCATGTCTTCATTTCTTTTGCTGATGAAATTTGGTGGAGATTAGAATTCTTCATGAACATGAGATGTCACCCTTGTCTCTTCAATGGGGAGTAGATTTACAAGACTTTTCTTAGAATACTTTTTTTATTTAGTAAATCTTCCATAAAGGTCCAAATTAATTCAATTTATGAAAAATAGTTGTTATTCTAACCAGAATGATTCAGTATAAAAAGTATTTCCCCAAGAGTTTGACCTGTACAAATACAATGTAAAAAGATATAATAGGTAACTCTGCTGATCTCAATATATACCCCACCTCCAACCCCCAAATGTAAGCTATGCCTTTGGAGAACTTTTTTATAGAGAACTCTTATAGAACATAAGCACAACCACTGGGATCTTTTTTTTTTTTTTTCCATTTTCTTAAATGGAAATAAGCTCTGCAGCCATTGGGATGAATTTTCCCCCCTCTACCCCAAAACTGGACATAAAGCTTTTTGATGAGGTTGGAATAAAATAATGACATTAGAAATACAAAGTTGACTGTGACCAAAGTTGTCAAACCTTAACAGTCTTTATCTGTAGTGTCTTTCACAAATCTCTTTAGGTAGAAAGAGTAATCAGTGTTGTTTGATAATGGAATGAGGTCAAACAAGGTAATATAGTACAATATTCATCATTCTTTTGTGTCTAACACAAGTACCATAATTGCTTTTAGGTTTAATTGCAAGTATTATTGGTGAAATTTCCAGGTAGCTGTTCCTTTAGTTTTTTAGTTTTAGTTTTCAATGTAAGTACTTAAAAGCTGACTAGGATCATTCCAGGTATTATTCAAAGTTTGCAGATTATACATAGATTTAGTCCTCTGACTCTTTCTTGCAAATTACAGAGGTGCTTACTCAAATGAAAATTAAATTGATGAATTTGATGACTTAATGAACTTTTTCTTTTTTCTCAATTTTTGTATACAAAAAATGTTTTGTATATGAATGTGTTTGTTTTGTTAACATAAACCTTTGGCCAGTGTACTAGGAAAGTTGTAATGGGACATCTTCAGGATGATTGTAAATGCTTCCAGGTGAATGGAAAATAAACACTGTTATCATCAGATATACAAACTCTCATTTAATTTGTCTTAGGTTTGCATTTTATTGTTGTGTTTCTAGATGATAAAGTCTCAGGGTTAGAGGAGACCATATCTACAGGTGACCTGAATTTTAGATTCTTTTTATACTACACCCAATGGTCTTCTACAGCATGTTTGAATAACTCCAGGGGAAGGAAATCATCCTTCTTCTGAAGAAACTCGAATCTCTTATGCTTGCTGAGATTAAAAGTTTTGCTTTTTTCAAAAATTAAACAAAAATTCATCTTATCATCACACACTTATTCCATTCAGGATCACACAGAAAATTTCTAAAATTTCACTCACACTGTAACCCTTGAAAAATCTAATGGCATTTCTTTTTTCCTGATGCACATCTCCTCTTCCTGGTCTTGATCTAAATTTCTACACCATTCAGATTATTTTCTAAGAATGTGTCTCCTGATGTCTCCTCTGTGTTTTCCCTTTCTCACCCAGAGCTGAGTACGGTAATCCCAGTGGTCTCTTATCAATGTAGAGGAGAAGCTGCTGCTGCTGTCACTTCAGTCGTGTCCGACTCTGTGTGACCCCATAGACGGCAGCCCACCAGTCTCCCGCATCCCTGGGATTTTCCAGGCAAGAGTACTGGAGTGGGTTGCCATTGCCTTCTAGACTATCAAATCCATTGCTGCTGATGAAATTCTAAGCATGAAACTTACAGCTTTGTTAATGCCCATTGCTTCTGTCAGGCATTTCCCTGCTTGCCTGGACACAACAATGATAACTCCCTGCTGCAAAGTCTGTTTGCCAAATTTAGTAAACTAATACAGATTCAGGGCAATGTGCAGTGTAACTGATTTCTTAAGATAGTATTCTCTCAGAACATTATTTACTCTAATTTAGGAATACAGCTTGAGATCTTCCCAGTTGGTAGATTATTGGAGCCCTGTGTTTGACCTGAAGCAGATTTTGTATAAATTCTCCTGATTTCTTTTTTTAAGGTCTTTTTAAAGTTCTGTTTTATTTCTTAATGAACTTTCCTTCTTTGGGCTAGTGATATACACATATACCCAGAAAACATAAATTACCAACATTATTCAGATGTTATCTCCTTTCAACTTTGACTCACACCATTGAAGATGTTTTCAGAATTCTCAGTCACTCGACTTGGCTTTTGGAGTACCTGTGAAATCAAAAACACTCAAAGGTTGTATTCCAACTGACACTATTATTCATTTAAAAAAAAAAAAAACAAAACAAAAAATTCCTTCCCTCCATCCCAAAAAAGAGTAATATCTATTAAAATAGAATTCACTTAAGCAACAGCATTTAAAATTTAGCAATTAAACATCCCTTTGGCCTCACATCTGTTAACATTTTTGCTATAGTCCAAATTTCAAAGGGAAACCAATACAAATCCTAACAATAATTAGGAAATATTCTGAAAATCACACACATTTAGAAGTCCATCCTTACAGTATGTGTGTGTGTGTGTGTTTGTGTGTGTATATATATATACACATATATATACATATAAGAGCAGAACCATGTGATCTTATATACAAATTAATTTACAATCTCACCTTATATTAAGACAACAAATCATATATTTATACTATTTTTACATTATTTAACTTTTAGGATGTAAATATGAGGCATAAGGCTTCATAGGGCTTCCCTTGTGGCTCAGCTGGTAAAGAATCCTCCTGTAGTGCGGGAGACCTGGATTCGATCCTTGGGTTGGGAAGATTCCCTGGAGAAGGGAAAGGCTACTCACTCCAGTATTCTGGCCTGGAGAATTCCATGGGCTCTATAGTCCATGGGGTTGTGAAGAGTTGACACGACTGAGCGACTTTCACTAACATGAGGTACAAGAGTGATCCTTCTTTCAATTGCCTTATTTTTCCTTCATTTATATCTCTTTTATTTTCCTTTTGTCTCTATATTCTTAGCATTCTTATCTTTCTGCCTCTGAGATGATATCTCCTTTTACCTGCAAAGTTGAATGAGAGTGGGAGAGAAATGGGAAGTGGTTTCTCAAGAGAGAGAAGATGAGGGAATGTAAGATAGTAGTAGTCAGCAAGTGATAGAACATTCTGTAACAAAACAATCTGACACTTGTTATGCATTGGATATTGCCTAGCCATTTATTGTAGAACTTATTTGTGGGTGGTTGGAAATGATATGCAGTGAATTCTACCCAGGAAGAAATGGCTTTATTTTTCTTTTTAAATAATGTGAACAGAATTGGAAGTATGGCAATGTGGAGTAGGTGATCAATGAATTTGAAATGTTTTCTGCAACAGATGGGTTTTGGATAGGCATTTTGGCAGATTCTATTTCTATTATAAAAACTCACTAGAGTCTTTAGTTTATAGGAAAATTATTTTTCACTTAAACAAGAAAAGCATAGCAATGAGAAGAGGAATGAGTGGTGAAAACTGGGAATAATGTTGGAGAGGGATCTGAGTTTTGTTTGCTATTTAAAGATCTCTTTAATCAAGAATGCTAGTTCTTTTTAAATTATTAACTTTCAAAATGTATTGTTTGTTTATTTTAAAAATTTAATCCCAATATTACATTTGGCTCTACCCAGTCTTATCAAGTTTTTCTTTTAATTTTTAGCATCAGAATTTTGTCTGTTAATTATATAGATGGCTAATATTTTATATACATCTTCCTCTGAGCAATGCTAGTTTTTTTTTTAAACAATGTATTATTTTATGCTCTCAGATGTCATGTTTCATCTTATTTTCATAAGTCTATACATTCCTATCACTTCATGGCAAATAGATGAGAAAATAATGGAAACATTGTTTTTGGACATTTATAAATTAAAAAAATTAAAAAAAATTTTTATTGGACTCCAATATCACTGCAGATGGTGACTGCAGCCATGAAATTAAAAGACACTTGCTCCTTGGAAGAAAAGCTATGCCCAACCTAGATAGTATATTATAAAGCAGAAACATTACATTGCTAACAAATGCCCATCTATTCAAAGGTATGGTTTTTCCAGTAGTCATATATGGATGTGAGAGTTGGACTATAAAGAAAGCTAAGTGCTGAAGAATCAATGCTTTTGAACAGTGGTTTTGGAGAAGACTCTTGAGAGTCCCTTGGACTGCAGGGAGATCCAACCAGTCAATCCTAAAGGAAATCAGTTGTGAATATTCATTGGAAGGACTGATGCTGAAGCTGAAACTCCAGTACTTTGTCCTCCTGATGAGAAGAACCAACTCGTTTGAAAAGACCCTGATGCTGGGAAAGATTGAAGGCAGGAGGAAAAGGGGACGACAGAGGATGGGATGGTTGAATGGTATCACCAACACAGTAGACATGAGTTTGGGTAAGCTCTGAGAGTTGGTGATGGACAGGGAAGCCTGTCATGTTGCAGTCCATGGAGTTGCAAAGAGTCGGACACAACTGAGCCACTGAACTGAACTGAACCAATACTATTCACAAAGGAAAATGTATATACATTTGGCTTTGTTCATGCATCGATAACATTTTTATTATTTTGAAATTAAAATTTGTTTATGTTCTAGGGAGCAAAATAAAAAGTATAACGTCTAAGTTTTCATGTTGAAATAATAGTTTCAAAGCTGACAACAAATTATAGTGAGAAGAATGGTACTAGTAGTTTGATCACATAGGCAAGTTTTATCTCTCAGAAATGATCTATATTCCACATTTTTGGCCCTGTTTAGTGGCATTCTGCAACAGCTTAAATCTTTAAATTTGTTTAACTCTTGGATTTCATTAACCACTTTTATAGATCATACAGAGCTCAAGTGTGCAAAGCAACTATATGTATATTTCCATACAGTTAAAATAAGAACATCTTCCTCAGGATTATAAAGTAATCCATATCTCTTCTTGGTATGGAATTTTTTTTAATGAATTAATTTTTTTTATTGAAGGATAATTGCTTTACAGAATTTTGTTGTTTTTTGTTGTTTTGTCATGCCAAATGACATTCCCTTCTCTGGCAAGAAGGGAACCAGTGCAGAGACCTACTCTCCTTTCAATCCAAAAGGGGCTTTATTGATAAAGAAACCTGAGGCTGGCTCAAGTTTCATGTAAACTTTGGATAACCAAACAATACTTTATTTTACAAGAGTACAGTGTGACATATGCCAAAGTAAATAACTATTGTAGTTAAGTCAGCATCTCCACAATTTTGTAGGAAATCAAACTTCATTTTGTTTATTTTCATTGCAGTTGAAATACACTGACACATGAAAGCAAGTTGATCAAATCTGTTTCAAATTGCAGAGTGAAATTTAAAGTGCTAGGGAAGAGATGAAAATAAATGAACTGCATAAAACACATGCTTAGTCTTTTGATTTTTGGGTTTTTTTTTCAATGTAGTCTTTTTTTAATTTTTTAGGTTAGAAATGTGTTTTTTTTCCATTCAATTTTCAGGTGTTTGAAGAAAAGCCCCCTTTCTATCTATTAATCTAGACAAGGATTTTATGTAAGAAAGAAAAAAAAATTAAGATTAGATACAAAAGGACCAGTTTAAAATCTGGAACTGAGCATGTAAAACAGCATTAGGAAATAGTTTGGTAATACTGTTTAGAGGGATTTTTTGGGGGGTGGGGGGTGGGGCTGGTTTGCCTCATGTCACAGGTCAATAATTAGTTTAGATACACAAGTAATATTACTTTTTTCTCCTCAATTTATTATAGCTCATTCTAAACAAAGTTTGTTGTTCTTGTTGTTGTTTGTGTTGTTTGGCCATGCCACATGTCTTTGTGGGACCTTATTTCCCTGACCAGGGACTGAACCTTGGCCATAGCAATGAAAGTGCTGAATCTATGAATTCTAACCATTGGATCACCTGGGAGATTACTGAATACAGATTTTTCAAACAAAAAAATAGGCAACAGTCTGAGATTTCTTGGAATAGATGCTTTAATCTGGAAGGAATACGTACAACTTTTCAGTTGCTTATATATTAAATTTGTGGCATATACATACATGAATATTCATGAAAACGTATATGACTAACTTTGAACCTATAAAAGTTGCAATGACTTCATTTTCAATTTATTTAAACACAATTTAAGTGTTTTAAAATGAACAGTAATATCCTTGTGATCATAAGTAAACGCACATACATAAAGATAGAAGATTGTGAAAGATGGGGTATGAATTGAGTACTTGCATTTTTTTCCTTGTAAGATTTCTCCTCTTGTGACAGTTCAAGTCCAATATATAGGTGTCAACTTGCAGAACAATGTACTTGGAATTAGACACATGATACTTGTTAACAGTAGGAAGGCTTGTTAAACCACATCTCTGCAGAGCTCACTGAAAATGTCCATTCCTGCATAGGTGCATCAAATAATGAACACAGTCCCCGTGTGTGTTTGTTAAACTCAAGCAATGCCTTCAACTTTCCCCATAAAACATTTTACATATCTGGGGCAATTTACCACATTCAGCCTTCAGTTCAGTCAACATCATGCCAGATTATTTTTACTCGAAAATTGAGCAGGGGCCAAAGAGAAGCAACTAAAATACTAAAAATGACTACAAGTTTGGACACCAGGATTGGTATGGAAAGGTTGTTAGCCTGAGGAAAATAGAATGTAACTTAATAGTGCAGTTCAATTATCTGACTAAATTTTGTATTCTAGATATCAATTATTTTTAATACTGAGGGAATATAAAATAATATTTAAAATTAAATGAGATTATATAATTTATACATAGAAAAAGAATGGCTTCATGAGTACAACAATAAATGTCATAATAAAGAAAATTTTCTTTCCAAAGAAAGGCACATTAAAAAAATCCTTCTGCTTTTCCTGGCTTACATTTATGCTAATATGTTAGTGATGGTTCCCCCATACCCCATAAGATACTCCAACTCTGAGTTTTGAATACAATTTGTACTGGGTCCCAAACTTTTATATTTGCTGTCAAACTGGACTTGACAGTTCTATACCTATATTCTCCCAGGAATAGTTCAACAGCAGATTATTTGATATATAGTCTTATGTTCCATATATAGATCATGGAGATAGTTTATTGTTTTTTAAAAGTGACTACCTGAAAATACTCTGCAGGGTGATATTTATGTTTCTATGGGAGCAGCCCCCCATTTTAGTGAGTTTTACTGGAATTTGGTATCCATTGCCACATGTTGAAATAAAACCATTCAGAAAAGGTTGACCTTATATGAATAACATTTGGACATACTTCAGAAGAGAAGCTGATTTCTTGTATATGCAGATATTGAATTGCTCTTCCTCACTGATACCAAAATGTTTATTTTAGGACCTGTCTATCTACCTATCTATATATCTATCTTTATTGATCAAAATCAAGCATGTTAGCTAACTTCAAAATTGCAATTGTCAGCACTTCAGGAATTTTTCTGCAACATTTTAGACAAAGATAAATGTATTTCTTTAAATTGCTGCACCAAGAAGTGATTACCCAATTTATCCAACTTAAGAAAAGATTTCTACTTATGTCAGCCTTCAGATAGGACTCTCTAGTCATTGAGAAGGTCAAAATACTTTTTCCTAATGGTATGATTATAGAATACTAGTTGCATCAGCGTTGATATAAGTTTTGAACATTTTGGATCAAAAAGGAAAATAAACTACTGGTGAATTTTATTTCTTTTATTTTTTAAATTTATTTTTAATTAGAGGATAACTGATTAACAATGTTGTATCGGTTTCTGCTGCACAACAACATAAATCAGCCATAAGTATGCACATATACTCTCCCTCTTGAGCCTCCTTTCCACTCCCATCCCATTCCTCTAGGTCAACACAGAGTACCTGACTGAGCTCCCTATGCTATACAGCAGCTTCCTACTGGCTACCTATTCTACACATGGTAATGTATGTATCTCAGTGTTAAATTTTACCTAATGCCATTAAACTGGGCTTCCCTGATAGCTCAGTTGGTAAAGAATCCACCTGCAATGGAGGTGACCCTGGTTAGATTCCTGGGTTGAAAAGACCTGCTGGAGAAAGGATAGGAGGCTACACACTCCGGTATTCTTGAGCTTCCATTGTGGTTCAGCTGGGAAAGAATCCACCTGCAATGTGTGAGACCTGGGTTCAACCGCTGGGTTGGAAAGATCTCCTGGAGAAGGGAAAGGCTGCACACTGGCCTAGAGAATTTCACAGGCTGTATAGTCCATGGAGTAGCAAAGAGTCGGACATGACTGAGCAACTTTTACATTCATTGCCATTAAACTAACAGAGGCAAGTGTTGAATTCGAACTCAGTTAGGAGTTCAATATTTCATTGTTTTTTGGAACTTGTGGGTTTTAGAACATTATACTATTCATACAGCCCATTTCTTAGAAGTTTTTCCAAATCTTCGGCAATTGAAAAGCAAGGGGAAAAAGTAAACACCCTTTCATCTTCCTTGCTGCTGCTGCTAAGTCGCTTCAGTTGTGTCTGACTCTATACAACCCCATAGACAGCACCCCAAAAAGGGAAGAAATATCCACATTTTATCTTCCATTATGGTAGCTGATACTCAGCTTGTAGGCCAAAAATAATTGCAGGATTCCACCTCATAATCTGTTTGGAAGGGTGATAGTCAGTTCCTCACTGTAACTCCTTTCCTCGCTGGGCTCAGCAGTATTTCTGTCCTGCAGAAGCTGACCTGCTCAGCATAAGGTTTGGGTGAGACTATACTGTTGGCTAGATCCCAGATCTCTGGTCTTCCACTTTTCTGGAACACTAGAAATCATTCATTTAGAACAGTAATATCTGTCTCTGAAAGTGGCCGCAATAACTAAGCAAAATAACGAAAAAGTGACATTGGCACACAATATAGTTTCTGGTGGTCGCTTAGGAATATTTAGCATTACTTATGAAATTATGTCTAAAATTTAGTGGTTTGTCATTATAATTTCCTATTCTGCACTATTCTAAGAGTTATGAACATGCTACAGGTTTGAGCATTTTATTTTATTTTATTTTTTATTTTTTTGAATTTCTTTTTTTTCTTTTTTTTAAATTTTAATTTTTACTCTATTTTACTTTACAATACTGTATTGGTTTTGCCATACATTGACATGAACCCGCCACGGGTGTACATGCATTCCCAAACATGAACCCCCCCCGCCCCCACTTCCCTCCCCATAACATTTCTCTGGGTCATCACCGTGCACCAGCCCCAAGCATGCTGTATCCTGTGTCGGACATAGACTGGCGATTCGATTCTTACATGATAGTATACATGTTTCAATGCCATTCTCCCAAATCATCCCACCCTCTCCCTCTCCCTCTGACTCCAAAAGTCCGCTATACACATCTGTGTCTTTTTTGCTGTCTTTCATACAGGGTCGTTATTGCCATCTTTCTAAATTCCATATATATGTGTTAGTATACTGTATTGGTGTTTTTCTTTCTGGCTTACTTCACTCTGTATAATCGGCTCCAGTTTCATCCATCTCATCAGAATTGATTTAAATGTATTCTTTTTAATGGCTGAGTAATACTCCATTGTGTATATGTACCACAGCTTTCTTATCCATTCATCTGCTGATGGACCTCTAGGTTGCTTCCATGTCCTGGCTATTATAAACAGTGCTGCGATGAACATTGGGGTACATGTGTCTCTTTCAATTCTGGTTTCCTCGGTGTGTATGCCCAGCAGTGGGATTGCTGGGTCATAAGGTAGTTCTATTTGCAATTTTTTAAGGAATCTCCACACTGTTCTCCATAGTGGCTGTACTAGTTTGCATTCCCACCAACAGTGTAGGAGGGTTCCCTTTTCTTCACACCCTCTCCAGCATTTATTGCTTGCAGATTTTTGGATCACAGACATTCTGACTGGTGTGAAGTGGTACCTCATTGTGGTTTTGATTTGCATTTCTCTAATAATGAGTGATGTTGAGCATATTTTCATGTGTATGTTAGCCATCTGTATGTCTTCTTTGGAGAAATGTTTATTTAGTTCTTTGGCCCATTTTTTGATTGGGTCGTTTATTTTTCTGGGATTGAGTTGCATAAGTTGCTTGTATATTTTTGAGATTAGTTGTTTGTCAGTTACTTTATTTGCTATTATTTTCTCCCATTCCGAAGGCTGTGTTTTCACCTTGCTTATATTTTCCTTTGTTGTGCAGAAGCTTTTAATTTTAATTAGGTCCCATTTGTTTATTTTTGCTTTTATTTCCAGAATTCTGGGAGGTGGATCATAGAGGATCCTGCTGTGATTTATGTTGGAGAGTGTTTTGCCTAAGTTCTCCTCTGGGAGTTTTATAGTTTCTGATCTTACATTTAGATCTTTAATCCATTTTGAGTTTATTTTCATGTGCGGTGTTAGAAAGTGACCTAGTTTCATGCTTTTACAAGCGGTTGACTAGTTTTCCCAGCACCACTTGTTAAAGAGATTGTCTTTCCCCATTGTATATTCTTGAGCATTTTAAAACTATGTTAGAATACTAATAGTTAGGTGGACAGCCACATTTCTACATCATACCCTTTCTAAAAATGCCACTTTTTAAAATGCCACTAAGGCTTCTGTCTTTTTATAAAAGAGAATAAATTATCTCAGAAACATAATATTATTTTCATATTTCCATTATTATTATTACAGATAAAAGTCAATGCAGAGACTACTTTTCTCATATTTGGCAGTTGTGGCTTATTACTTGATATCCAAGCTAAAAATCTGAAATTGATTTCCTCTGTGAAGTGAGTTTTAGCCAACCATCTGCTTGGGAGAGGGGAAGACAAAGCTCATTCTTTCCTACGGCTGCTTCTCACTGCTGTTAGGAGGCTACTGGGAACCTTAAAACAGGGTTGCCAGGTTTAACTTTTCACAATATGGAGTAGGCATATGTGTCTACCAGGGATTTGAAGCAGAAAAGTTGTACTTAGACCAGTGGGACTAAGTTATTAGATACTGATGTTGCTGAATGCCATAGATAGGAGCACAGATGTCACCACCATGTCCTGCTTCTCATTTCACATTCATGATTCAGCAATAAAAATTTGGATGATCTTGGATATATGGATCACCTGGGAACCTAGGTCTAGACTTATATGTTATTTTAATACCTGGATGGCTTAATCCAGTTGATTGAAATTTTCAGGATGCATACTTTAGAAAAAAATGGCTTTGGTGCTGGCTACAAATTAAAGGAACATCTAGGGAAAGAGATAAATTCTGGAGCTGAAGAATTTGTTCAGCTGCAGAAAAGGTTGGCAGCTTTTCTGTTCATGGAAAGCCCAACTGTGAAAAATAATTTCTAGTTTTATGGAGTTTGTCATTACAAAATAATAGAAAATAAAGTGAAAAAGCAATTAGTGCAATATTAAGTATTTAAATCTGATATATGAAACTAGGTTTTGAAATACAGAAAATACTTAACTCGTGTCCTAAAAGGCCAGAGTTCATAGGAAGGGAGCATAATGTTAAAGATGTTTTCCTTTGGAATATAGAAAAAATTTATTATAAGCCCTGATTTATTTTCTCATATTTGTGAATATTTTCTTGGCTTCCTGGCTTCTTTTCTTCATTTATCAAAGTCTGTGTAGTATTCATGTATTAAATCTTTCTGCTTCTACACAACTCAGTCACATGTATAATCATCCGGATTTTAATCTCTTACTCTCTTTCTCTCTCCCACCCCATCCTATTCCTTTTTGTCTCCCTTCCATTATATTACCTAATACTCACATATAAATAATTTCTATACTGTCTGCTTTACTTCACATAAACTCTTAAATATGTTTCTATAAATTTCAAAGTAGAGAGATTTTCCTCCTTATATGGAGAAGGCAATGGCACCCCACTCCAGTACTCTTGCCTGGAAAATCCCATGGATGGAGGAGCCTGGTGGGCTGCAGTCCATGGAGTCGCTGAGGGTCGAACACGACTGAGCGATTTCACTTTCACTTTTCACTTCCATGCATTGGAGAAGGAAATGGCCACCCACTCCAGTGTTCTTGCCTGGAGAATCCCAGGGATGGGGGAGCCTGGTGGGCTGCCGTCTGTGGGGTCACACAGAGTCGGACACGACTGAAGTGACTTAGCAGTAGCGTGTGAGTGCAGGTTTTTTTTTGTTTTTTGTTTTTTTTTTTTTTTCCTCCTGGAAAAAGGCTAACATTTATCAACTGAAACAAAAATTGTATTATTTAAGCAGGAAAATGTTTGTTACCTTATTACTACTTAACTTAAACCTATTCAGTGTGCATGACCTCTGTAATTATGATTTTAAAGAAAGGAAAAAGAAGAAAAAGAGAAGGGAAAATGAATACAGTAGGGAAGTGGAAGGGAAAGGAGAAAATTGTATGCATTTGTATGTGTTTATTCAAGACTCAGAGTAACTAGACATTCACAAGGTTGCATCCAAGTGTTTAAAGTAGGTTCAGCTGCTACTGCTGCTGCTGTCGCTTCAGTCGAGTCCGACTCTGTGCGACCCCACAGACGACAGCCCACCAGGCTCCCCCATCCCTGGGGTTCTCCAGGCAAGAACATTGGAGTGGATTGCCATTTCCTTCTCTAATGCAGGAAAGTGAAAAGTGAAAGGGAAGTCGCTCAGTCGTATCCGACTCTTAGCGACCCCATGAACTACAGCCTACCAGGCTCCTCCATCCACGGGATTTTCCAGGCAAGGGTACTGGAGTGGGGTGCCATTGCCTTCTCCAAAAGTAGGTTCTACTATTTAGCTAAAATAAAGTAAATGAAAAGCAAGAGTCACATTTTTGTTTCACTCCTTCCAGAGTTTTAAAGAATAGTAACCAAAATCATATCCATGTGCTTTCCCACTGCTCTCTTAATCCCTTCTCTATGCTAATGGGTGTCCAGCAAAGTAGCTCTTTCAGCTATGCTTACCAACGTTTTCAGTTTTGCAGCACCTGTGAAAAAATGGTGTGTGAACAATTCATAACTAGCCTTAGCTTAGTTTCAGCTACTTCTCTGCCTTTCAAAACTGATCCTTGCCAGTAAAGGTTTGTTTCAATTCTGGATATTTTCTACTTGGGCTTTGTTTAAAGTCTGAATTGTCTGTCTCAATTAAACAATTCACTGTGATCTAGCAAACCTGACTTTTATTTTCATTATCAATGTTTAAAATATTGGAATATGATAGATTACTTAGATCAAATTTTATTAAACAATAACATATAATTTAAGAAGCTTAAGACAGTCATCTGAGAGACATTTTGTTTCAGTGGCTACAAATGTACTCTGTTTTATTTTAAATTGTCAGCAATCTC
Organism: Ovis canadensis; assembly: GCF_042477335.2. Classification (NCBI taxonomy): domain Eukaryota; kingdom Metazoa; phylum Chordata; class Mammalia; order Artiodactyla; family Bovidae; genus Ovis; species Ovis canadensis. The sequence continues at coordinate 53,877,524 of NC_091254.1, read as the reverse complement.
AGACTAAGCAAAACTGATGGATTGCAGTTCTTTACATTAAACGCTCAATGTAAAATTTTCATATTAAAATTAGTGATAACCATACTTTGTTTTCTAATAATTTATCCCCATGAATGTCTAAGATATTACAATGACATATTTAAAATAGTATTTATTGAAATATTCTAAATTATTGTTTACTTACATGGAAGTCACTTTTATAGCAACAGCATCAAAAAACAAAATGTTCTTGGATGGCTACTTGAAGATGACTTCTATCCAAGAGCAGGGGCCAGTGTTGGCCTCCTTGGCTACAGCGTTACAGAGTAGAGTTCCAGTGATGAAAATGGCTCTTTGTTAGGGAGTCCAGACCTGGGTTCTTTATTGAATGCAGTATTTAGCAAACAAGAGTGAGTATAAATTAGAAAAAAAGAGATTCTGTTGGGGAGAATTCCTAAGCCTCTTCTTGGGAAGATTTTTTTGTTTTTTCCTTTTTCCCTCAGATATAAGATATATTTACACTTGAGCATGTTTATTGCAGTTTTTTTTTCATTGCTTTCTAGTATTATAACACTTTAAATTTTGAGAAGTTCCTCATCTCTGAGGAGAAATGATGAAAGGCTCATAGGAGAACATTACTTCAGTGGAAAAGCTTACCCTTAAATGCATTTAAGTGTTTCTTTGGGCTCCAAGTAAAGTCTGTGTGCTGTTCATGAAATAGCATATAAACTATTTTGGTAAGCTTGTGCTTTTATTTAGTTGCCTCTTGGCTGTTTCTTTCTAAGCTACTATATATGATTTTGCTGAATCAAGGAAAATAGAAATTTTACTTTAGCAAAAAAATTCATATGTGTTTTAACAAAAATGGCACTATTAGATAAACAAATATATACAATTTTGTGGCATTATAAATACAATATCTATATGTTTTACTGTCATTAATGATTATGTGGTTAGAGATTTTTTGTTCTGCTTGTTGTTGATTTGTTTTTGCACTGTCCGAGGCACTGGTGAGAAAATTATGAATAAAACCACACAGTTCTCCTTAGAGGGTATACATTTTAGGTAATTCAGAATTAAGAATATAACTTTGGATTTAATCTGACCTAAACTGTTGCCCTAACTTGGCCAAATACTAGCCCCATGAAGATGGATATGTTGTAAACTCCGAGCCACAATGTTCTCATGGGTAAATACAGATAATAGTCACTTGTGAACCTTAGGTTACATAATTAAAGTAAGGAGCCTGAGAAAAGACTTGATTGCCAGGAGGTGTACAATATTGGTTATTAATACCATTTGATGTATGCTAAAATCCTAATAGTTATAGGAGCAGTTTCTACATTGACTTGTATGGGTCACAAATGCCATCTGCAAACTTCCTAGCAATCCTGTAAGGTGTGTGTAGTCATCCTGTTCCACAACTGAAGAATCTGGGGCTTAAGGCAGGAGTAATTAAAACTCACCCAAGTCTCACAGCTGCTACTTGTCAGAAAAAGGACTTGAACCACATTCATCTGATGCCAAAGCCCATGCGTTTCCACTGCATTTATCTGATCTGTAATTCAAGGCTTGCACTCCTTGGAGCATGCATTTTTCTCTTTTTTCCTACATGGGAGGGAAACCATTTACACCTTTCCCAATCCCTAAGCCTGCATTCTGGAAGCAGCAAGACAGACAACTAACTTTCTCATAGAACTGCACTCTGGTTATGTAAGCTTGAAGGAGATTTTGGCCATCCACATTAAAATAATCTCTCTCTAGCATCACTTTCTGGAGAAGGCAATGGCACCCCACTCCAGTACTCTTGCCTGGAAAATCCTATGAACGAAGGAGCCTGGTAGGCTGCAGTCCATGGGGTCGCTAAGAGTCAGATACGACTGAGCGACTTCCCTTTCACTTTTCACTTTCCTGCATTGAAGGAAATGGCAACCCACTCCAGTGTTCTTGCCTGGAGAATCCCAGAGACGGGGGAGCCTGGTGGGCTGCTGTCTATGGGGTCGCACAGAGTCGGACACGACTGAAGTGACTTCGCAGCAGCAGTAGCAGCATCACTTTCTCTTTCTCTCTCCCTTATGTCAGTTCAGTTCAGTTCAGTTGCTCAGTCGTATCTGACTTTTTGCGACCCCATGAATCACAGCACGCCAGGCCTCCCTGTCCACCACCAATTCCCGGAGTTCACCCAAACTCATGTGCATTGAGTCGGTGACGCCATCCAGCCATCTCATCCTCTGTCGTCCCCTTCTCCTCCTGCCCTCAATTCCTCCCAGCATCAGTGTCTTTTCCAATGAGTCAGCTCTTTGCATCAGGTGGCCAAAGTATTGGAGTTGCAGCCTCAGCATCAGTCCTTCCAATGAACACCCAGGACTGGTCTCCTTTAGGATGGACTGATTGGATCTCCTTTAAGTCCAAGGGACTCTCAAGAGTCTTCTCCAATACCACAGTTCAAAAGCATCAATTCTTCAGCGCTCAGCTTTCTTCACAGTCCAACTCTCACATCCATATATGACCACGGGAAAAACCATAGCCTTGATTAGATGCACGTTTGTTGGCAAAGTAATGTCTCTGGTTTTTAATATGCTATCTAGGTTAGTCATAACTTTCCTTCCAATGAGTAAGTGTCTTTTAATTTCATGGCTATGATCACCATCTGCAGTGATTTTGGAACCCCCCCCAAAAAAGTCTGACACTCTTTCCACTGTTTCTCCATCTATTTCCCATGCAGTGATGAAACCAGATGCCATGATCTTAGTTTTCTGAATGTTAAGCTTTAAGCCAACTTTTTCATTCTCCTCTGTCACTTTCATCAACAGGCTTTTTAGTTCCTCTTCACTTTCTGCCATAAGGGTGGTGTCATCTGAATATCTGAGGTTATTGATATTTCTCCCTGCGATCTTGACTCCAGCTTGTGCTTCTTCAAGCCCAGCATTTCTCGTGATGTACTTTGCATATAAGTTAAATAAGCAGGGTGAAAATGCACAGCCTTGATGTACTCCTTTTCCTATTTGGAACCAGTCTGTTGTTCCCTGTCCAGTTCTAAATGTTGCTTCCTGACCCGCATACAAATTTCTCAAGAGGCAGGTCAGGTGGTCTGGTATTCCCATCTCTTTCAGAATTTTCCACAGTTTATTGTGATCCACACAGTCAAAGGCTTTGGCATAGTCAATAAAGCAGAAATAGATGTTTTTCCGGAACCTTCTTGGTTTTTCAATGATTCAGCAGATATTCACAATTTGATCTCTGGTTCCTCTGCTTTTTCTAAAACCAGCTGGAACATCTGGAAGTTCATGGTTCATGTATTGCTGAAGCCTGGCCTGGAGAATTTTGAGCATTACTTTATTAGCATGTGAGATGAGTGCAATTGTGTGATAGTTTGAGCATTCCTTGGCATTGCCTTTCTTTGGGATTGGAATGAAGACTGACCCTTTCCAGTTCTGTGGCCACTGCTGAGTTTTCCAAATTTGCTGATGTGTTGAGTGCAGCACTTTCACAGCATCGTCTTTCAGGATTTGAAATAGCTCAACTGGAATTCCATCACCTCCACTATTCCATTCCAAATCTACCCCCTTATGTGTAAACTCTCCATATAATTTAGCTTCCAATTTGTGACAGTTAGGGGAGTAAAATGGGCCATTAGTGATAATTGCTCTGGTTTACCACTTGTAAATTAGCTCCAACCTGGAGAAACCAAGAGGGACCACCATTCCATTTATTTGTCCAATGTTCAGATTCTGTGTTAGATTGAGAAAGTAGTGGGCACAAAATCAAAAAACAGTCTACCTCAATATATAGATGCACACACGTTTTCTGCTTAGGACTGGAGTAAAGTCACTACCTTTTTAACACAATTTCTATCTATATACAGTCAACTGCTGCAGCTGTGTAGTGACAGCTTGCACCTTTCTTTGCTCCTTCAGACTAACAGAGATGAATAACTGGCATCTTCTCTTTATAACATTTAAATATACTATTTTTTATTCAGGGGAATCTGTGGATAAAAACATTTTATTTTTTCCTGCAAACCCTTTGGTCAGTGCCCAGATACAGAAACTACACATTTGGGAGGAAATGTGCTAGGTAAAATGGGTTTGTTCAGTCCCAGAAAAGTAACTGTGCAAAGGAAAAGGCTTTTATAAACTGTAATGCAAATTTCGCTATCATGGCAACAACCAGTTATTTCCTATAGTTTCTTGTTGCAGCCAACATCTTAGAAACTGACTGCTAGGCTAAATTTTTTATAAAGGAATAAAGAGAAGTGATGATAAGCAAAGTGTACAGTAGGTGGTTGAACCCGAGGGTGGGGAAGAAAAGTATAAAAAAAAAAAATAGAGCAAATAGAAATGAGACACAGAATAGCTATTATGATTTCCCTCCAATTTTACTGAGTTTTAGAATCAGTCAATTTTCTGAGAATTTCTTGTTCATTTTTACCAGGTTTCTGTGATACTCTGATAGCTTATTGCTTTTAAAATATTTTTTGTTATAACATTTAAACAGCATGTAAGCTATAATAAGTGGAAGGAAGTGGACTATCAGTCTGATTTTATAGTGTTGTAGTTATAAACAGGAAAGTTTCAATAATTTATCTTAAAATTCACATAAAACTCATAATTGATAGAAAATATATCTTAATCTTATAAAGTAACTTAAATCAACTCAAAGTAGAAAGACAAGAAAAGAAGCCATTGAAGAGAGATGCGAGTAAAATTATTAAGATTCTTTAGCTTCAATCAGGGCTTTCCTGATAACTCAGTTGGTAAAGAATCTGCCTGCAATGCAGGAGACATTAGTTTAATTCCTGGGTTGGGAAGATCCCCTGGAGAAGGTAATGTCTACACACTCCAGTATTCTGGCCTGGAGAATTCCATGGACTGTATAGTACATAGGGTCGCAAAGAGTCAGACATGACTAAGCAACTTTGACTTTCACTTTAGTTTCCAAAAAGTTTACAGTTACTCTCTGCATCTCAGTGATGCATTTAAACTGAATGATTCATGCCCTGACCCATAATTTCATTTACTTTCTTTTCAATTCCACTTTTCTTGCTTGCTTCATACCTTTTTCTAAAAATTTAATTTTATTTACTCACATTTTTTAGGTCATCAGTTTCTTCCTGAATTTAATTATTAAGGGTCTTGTCCCCTCTTCATTAGTTTTCTATACAGTTATACTAGTACAAATTTTATTTTTAGTATCTCCTCCCTCCCTTATTAGGGGCTTCCCAGGTGTCTCAGTGGGTAAAGAATCCACCTGCCAATGCAGGATATGCAGGAGACACCAGAGATGTGGGTTCAATTCCTGGGTCAGAAAGATCACTCAGAGGAGGAAATGGAATCTGACTCACTGCTTCTTACCGCACACTGTTTGCTGAACCCATGGTAGTCAAGGCACAAGCAGGGAAGCTGGAAGAAAACTCAAGAACCCGTAAGAACTGCTGACACATTTATTCTCTCCTAACTGGCGCAGTAGCAAGGCAGCGGTAGCCACACTGCATTCTCTCCCCTGGTGGTTGATCCAGCGGACACAGGCATAACACAACCTTATTGTAGCCATAACGTAGCTGCAAGGGCTTTTCAGGTGGAGCTTATATATGTTTACGGAACAAAACTGGCCCATGGCCAAGCAGGTACATTGTAACATACATGTGCAGGGCTATGTGATTTCAGCTGTTACCATGTGATTACAAAACTTGGGGTGAGAGAGCCTGACCACTACCATATTGGCTAATTTGCTCTTTCCCGATAGCACCCCACTCCAATATTCTTGCCTGGAAAATTCCATGGATAGAAGATCCTGTAGGTTACAGTTCATGGGATTGCAAAGAGTCATACATGATTGAGCACACACACACTACCACACACCCTCTCTCATTCTACTTAAAAAAAAAAAAATCTGGCAATAAAACTATCTTTCTGTTCTTAGGAGTGTTGGACTCTGATAAAATAAAATTCCCGACTGTAGTTTATTTTCTTTATTATTTAAAATTTGAGCAGCCCGTGCCTTTTGAGGATTCCTATCACACATAAGCAAGCATCAGTTGTTTCCTTATTTACCAGAATTAAGCTAGGAGTAAGCAGTGCTCTATTTATTTTTACTTTCTGTGAGATAAAATTTGACTTCAAGGCAAGCCTTAAATTTTATCAGATAGTCTACTTTTAGATAACTGAGTCATCTAGCAGTTTTCATGATAATTAATGTACCCATAAGAACTGCCAGCCTCAAACCAAATTAGAAAAAGCATTTTCCCATGTTGCAGGCTTTTTGGTAGAATATCTGTCTCTCTTTTTTTGTCTAATCAATTGTTCTCTTTGTATACTTGCTTGAAAAACAGTGTCCCTCCCAGCAACTTGAGTCTAGTCATCTTACTCCAGTTTTCCCTCCTGTCCCTGTGGTCCAATAGCTGTCAAAGTAAGGGCTGGCTGGGAACATCTGGGGGTCTGGAAGATCAAAACCGTTTTCACAAAAAGACTGAGATGTTATTTCCCCAGAGAATCCCATGGACAGAGGATCCTGGTGGGCTACAGTCCATGGGGTCGCACAGAGTTAGACATGACTGAGCATCCACACTACTACTACTACTACTACTACTACTACTACTACTAAGTTTCTTCAGTCGTGTCTGACTCTGTGCGACCCCATAGACGGCAGCCCACCAGGCTCCCCCATCTCTGGGATTCTCCAGGCAGGAACACTGCAGTGGGTTGCCATTTCACATACCATCATTCTGTGATTTGTAGAGAGGAGTTTGCCAAAGAATGTGTCATGTGTGATAACTTCATTGTTCTGATCACTAATGGGATGTGAACTTGGCATTCTTGTGTTTAAAATTTTTCTGTTTGATGTTAATATAGTAAATACTGATAGATATCACACACATAAATGCAAGCTCTTTAGGGTCCTCAGTATTTTTTTTTAGTGTAAAGAACTCCTGAAATCAAAATATTTGAGAACCGCTGCTACAGTTCAGTCCAGGTAGCATTTACCAAGTCTCAGCAATAACTATAAAATATATATAGTTTGTGTAAATTTGCAAATATATTTTGCTTATTTTTCATACTTGAAATTATAAGTGCACATCATGAAATATCAATAACCTCAGATATGCAGATAACACCACCCTTATGGCCGAAAGTGAAGAGGAACTAAAAAGCCTATTGATGAATGTGAAAGAGGAGAGTGAAAAAGTTGGCCTAAACCTCAACATTCAGAAAACGAAGATCATGGAATCCGGTCCCATCACTTCATGGGAAATAGATGGGGAAACAGTGGAAACAGTGTCACGCTTTATTTTTGGGGTCTCCAAAATCACTGCAGATGGCGACTGCAGCCATGAAATTAAAAGATGCTTACTCCTTGGAAGAAAAGTTATGACCAACCTAGATAGTATATTCAAAAGCAGAGACACTACTTTGCCGACTAAGGTCCGTCTAGTCAAGGCTATGGTTTTTCCTGTGGTCATGTATGGATGTGAGAGTTGGACTGTAAAGAAAGCTGAGCGCCGAAGAATTGATGCTTTTGAACTGTGGTATTGGAGAAGACTCTTGAGAGTCCCTTGGACTGCAAGGAGATCCAACCAGTCCATTCTGAAGGAGATCAGCCCTGGGATTTCTTTGGAAGGAATAATGCTAAAGCTGAAACTCCAGTACTTTGGCCACCTCCTGTGAAGAATTGACTCATTGGAAAAGACTGTGATGCTGGAAGGGATTGAGGGCAGGAGGAGAAGGGGACGACAGAGGATGAGATGGCTGGATGGCATCACTGACTTGATGGACGTGAGTCTGAGTGAACTCTGGGAGTTGGTGATGGACAGGGAGGCCTTGGCGTGCTGCAATTCATGGAGTCGCAAAGAGTCGGACATGACTGAGCAACTGAACTGAACTGAAGTGAAGCTGAAATGGTTTTATCAGCCCATTCTGTGACAGAGTCTCCTAAAATTGACCAGTATTTCTTAAGCATTTTTTCCATGCTTTAATACACCCATTATATCTCTAGAAGTCTTTTTTGCCTGAAGACAGTTAAATTTGTTTGTTAAACACTGTTTAGAGAAAGAGACATTTGTGCTTATTTCATTAAAGGGTATTAGCAGTAATATGATTTTAGCCAACTGCCATCACATTTTGATAAAAATAAATAAATTGTATTTGGAAAGTTGATTTAAAACGCATAAGAGCATAATATAGATTAACTTTTGCTTATTATCTCTGTCATTATTGTATTCATGCGATAAACAACTTTCATTTTTCATTGCTTACTATTAAGTTCAGTACATTTTGCATGACTAAGTTAACAGTCAACATTATTTTGATTTAAAATGTTGAGAAACAGAACTTTCCAGTAGAGTTAAGTTTAGCATATTACACATTTATATGGCATGTCAGCATTAATAAGAATTTAAATTTATAGCAAAATTAATAGTGGCATCTTTGCTGCATCCATTAAGATGATTTAATAAATCAAAGATTCAGGTCAATCAACAATCAGATTATAATCATTATAATTTCAAAGTCTTAAATGAGGAGGATGGATATAAATCTTTAAGTTATTCTGACATTTACTTTATGCAATCAGTAATAGTGTATTTTAATGACAATAACATGGATATTAGATATGTTAATGAACATATTTTTATGCAAGCTTTTAAATTTAGTGTTTCTCTTATTAAAGAAATAAGATGCAAATAAAATAAACCAGATTTCTCTGAACCATAAGGACATTTCTTGTTTACTTGATAAAAGTGTTCATTATACTCAGTTTTAGAATTGGTTTAATAGCAATATAATTATGTCATCACAGGCTGAATGTTTTCTATGTTTTTACTCTGTCACCTTTTTTCCTCTTGTTGATTTCAATATGGTTGCACTAGATTCAAGTTCCACATATTAACTCTGTCTTCTAAGGCAGAAAGTAGTCTGAAAAAAAAAGATATGATTTATTTAATAATTTTCTAAAATAGAAAGAATAGATTTCCTCAGAAACTTTCCAACAGACTTCTCATACTTAATGACTCCCTGTCCAGAAGTGTGTCACATGGCCATCCCCTAGGGCAAGCAAAATTTGGAAAGTGACTATCAGGTGGTAAAACCAAGATATGAATAATTGGCTTATACCTCTTAGTCCCCTTCTGGGCTGAGTACTTTGACATTGTAAAAAATATTCCAGTTCTGTTAGGAAGAGAGGGGATCATTAGTGTGGAATAGGAAACATCATTTGCCATAATAGATAAGAATAGGGGCATACATGGGATGCTCAGAAACCTAGAGGTTAAAAAAGACCAGTCCGAGGACCTGGGGGGAGGCACACAGGAACAGAGGCTAACTGATACAAATCTGGGAGGTAGAGTAAGATTAGCTAGTAAAGACATGCAGAAAGATATTATCCGGGGCCTTAAGTGATATAAAAAGTCTGAAGTGATTTCAGTAATAGAGGTCAGTTTTCATTCTATAAATTGTATGTGTTAGGCAATTACTATGTATTTCTCTGCACCTTTGTGTGAGTATGTTTCAAGACTCAAACAGTGCTAAGATTAAACCAGTAGGAAACATGCCCACATAGGCATATCATTGCATTAGGTCAATGAAGTGCTTTCACACACTCTGATTTCCTGGCACATTTAAAGTGGTGTGAGGAGGCTGTGTCCTTTTCCTGCTAGTTCTTGAGGAAGACTAGAATCCTCATTGCATTCTTTTAGATTATAGTATCAAGTCTCTGGTGGGGCCCTCTTAACTTCTAAAACACAAAACAATTAAAATCACTGAGCCAATTGTCTTGGGATCTGCTGACTTTTTTCCCTCTGAAACTACACTCAGAAATTACACAGTTGAAATCAAACATCTTTTTGAAAAATTGCATTTGACGTGTAGTCGTTGTTAAGACTTGGCATTTTCCACACAAATTTACTTGAGATTCAATCATGATTTGTCAAATACTTCAGTAGTAGTATAATCCCATTAGATTAGCCTATTGAGTTTGGCTTTACTTAGCAATGGTGAAGCAAGGTAATGAATTTATATGGCATTATTGCCACAGTTCTCTACTTAAAAAGTGTTTGCAAACTTGCAGCTAACATAGGTTCCTTGTTTCCATTGTTGTTATGTGCAGAAGAGCTTGGAATTTCATTTCTCTAAGCAAGTGGCAGTGATTTCTAAGAAGTTCAGTCGTTTCAACAGTATATGATTGGAAACAATAATGTGAACTTGACTGTATCTGTCACTCTCATTATTCATTTCTGCAAATAGAAATTGATAAAGTTATCTGGCCATAATTGGACTCTTTTCCATAGGGAAAGCCATAATTGGAGAGCAACTGCTAGCTACGGATAAACGAGGATACATTTCTGCCCTTAGAAATGTATTGTGTAGATATGATGTGTTATTTATACATTCATTTTATTAATATTTATCTATAAGTATTTTTAATATTTTATACTCTTTGCCTAATAATACCTCCTTACTTGGGAATGATACTTACTGTTGAATCAACATATTTCACCTTGGCAATATTAACGGAGATGTTATCCTAAGAGACTTGCACATGTAGCTGACTATCATAAACAAAGTGGATAGACTTCATGTCAAAACATAAGGATAGAATAATATTTTGTATAAATCTAGTTTTATTCACATGACCCATGCAGTGGGTAGTTCTTGCAGTGACAGGTGAGGAACAGACTGCACTGACCAGAAGTCATTGCTGACTATAAGCCAGTGTGGCAGCCCATGAATTGTTATAGCACTGACAGTGATATGAGATAGCAATGGCCATGCTTTGCCTAAAGAATCCCAGATTTCTTCCCTTAAATTCAACTGGAAATTCAGAAAATAAAAATGTAGGACCACAAGTTAGAACCTAGTGTCTAATACTCACCTTTTTTTTTCATTAATCTAAACAAAATAACAATATTTGTGTATATGAATAAATTCTTTTCCCGAGGATGGTAAATATGCCTCTGAAAAACATAAAATAACAAAGGACAGTTTGTCTTAAGTATACATCCTACCTTGGGGGAATAATCACATGTGCTTTCATATTTACTTATTCAGACCCTCCCATTCTAATTCCAAGAAAGTATCAGTATATCACCAAATTTCTTTTCCTATTGTGCTATGTGCTGTTAAGTTGCTTAAGTCATGTCTGACTCTGTGTGACCCCATAGACGGCAGCCCACCAGGCTCCCCCATCACTGCGATTCTCCAGGCAAGAACACTGGAATGGGTTGCCATTTCCTTCTCCAACTGTCCTATGTAAGCATTACTAAAAAGAAGAAAAATAAAGAGGTGGCTGGGAGAAGGTGGGCAATCTTCAATCCTGTATAAACCACTTAAACATCAAAATTAATCTGCTGGCAAGAGACAGAAAGATACAGGCTGACCTCAGGAATAAAATACACCTTTTGGAAGATTCTTTCTAGAACAGAAAATGGTACAACCCACCTTGGATGAGCTAGGATAGGAATAATTCAGATATGTAGATGACATCACCCTTATGGCAGAAAGTGAAGAACTAAAGAGCCTGTTTATGAAAGTGAAAGAGAATAGTGAAAAAGTTGGCTTAAGACTCAACATTCAGAAAACTAAGATCATGGCATCTGGTCCCATCACTTCATGGCAAATAGATGGTGAAACAATGGAAACTGTGACAGACTTTATTTTGGGAGTGCTCCAAAATCACTGCAGATGGTGACTGCAGCCATGAAATTAAAAGATGCTTGCTCCCTGGAAGAAAAGTCATGACCAACATAGACGGCATTGAAGATGCAAAAGCAGAGACATTACTTTGCCAACAAAGGTTTGTCTAGTCAAAGATATGGTTTTTCCAGTAGTCATGTATGGATGTGAGATTTGGAGTATAAAGAAAGCTGAGCACCAAAGAACTGATGCTGTTGAACTGTAGTGTTGGAGAGGTCTCTTGAGAGTCACTTGAACTGCAGGGAGATCCAACCAGTCCATCCTAAAGGAAATCAGTCCTGAATATTCACTGGAAGGACTGATGCTGAAGCTGAAACTCAAATTCTTTGGCCACCTGATGCTAAGTTCTTACTCATTTGAAAAGACCCTGATGCTGGGAAAGATTGAAGGCAGGAGGAGAAGAGGACAACAGAGGATGAGATGGTTGGATGACATCACCAAAGCAATGGACATAAGTTTGAGTGAACTCTGGGAATTGGTGATAGACAGGGAAGCCTGGCATGCTGTAGTCCATGGGGTCACAGAGTCTGACAAGACTGAACGACTGAACTGAAATGAACTGAAAATAAGACACTTATGCTGATTATTCAGGAGAAAAATTAATTTAACACTATGGCTCTGTTTAGTTGCTCAGTTGTGTCCACCTCTGCAAACCTATAGACTACAGCACCTCAGGTTTTCTTCTCCTTCACCATCTCCCTGAGTTTGCTCAAACTCATCCATTGAGTCAGTGATGTCATTTGACCATCCAATCTTCTGTCATCCACTTTCCCTCCTGCCCTTAATCTTTCCTAGCATCAGGGTCTTTTGCAGTGAGTCAGCTCTTTGCATTGGGTGGCCAAAGTATAGGAGCTTCAGCTTCAGCATCAGTTCTTCCAGTGAACGTTCAGGGTTGACTTATTTTAGTGTTGACTGTTTTGTTTTTGCAGTCCAAGGGACTCTCAAGAGTCTTCTCCAAAACCACAGTTCAAAAGCATTAATTTTTGGTGCTCAGTTTTCTTTTTAGTCCAAATCTCACATCCATACATGACTACTGGAAAAACCATAGCTTTGACTAGATGGACCTTTGTTGACAAAGTAATGTCTCTGCTTTTTAGTATGCTGTCTAGGTTGGTCATAACTTTTCTTCCAGGGGGCAAGCATCTTTTAATTTCATGGCTGCAGTCACCATCTGCAGTGATTCTGGAGCACCCCCAAAATAAAGTCTGTCACAGTTTCTACTGTTTCCCCATTTATTTGCCATGAAGTGATAGAAATGGGTACTAACATCTTCACTTTTGAATATTTAGTTTTAAGACAGGTTTTTTTTTTGTCTGTTTGTTTGTTTTCACTCTCCTTTTTCACCATCATCATGAGGCTCTTCAGTCCCTCTTCCTTTTCTGCCATACAGGTGGTGTCATTCATCTGCATATCTGAGTTTATTAATATTTTTCCCGGCAATCTTGATTCCAGCTTGCCCTTCATCCAGCCCAGTATTTCACATGATTTACTCTGCCTATAAGTTAAATAAGCATAGTGACATTTTACAGCTTTGATATACTCCTTTTCAAATTTGGAACCAGTTCATTGTTCCATGTCTGGTTCTATCTGTTGCTTCTTGACCTCCATACAGGTTTCTCAGGAGGCAGGTAAAGTGGTCTGGTATTCTCATCTCTTTAAGAATTTTCCACAGTTTGTTGTGATCCACACTGTCAAAAGCTTTAGTGTAGTCAATGAAGCAGAATTGGATGTTTTGCTAGAATTCTGCTATTTCTATGATCCAATGGATCTTGGCAATTTGATCTCTTGTTCCTTTCCCTTTTCTAAAGCCAACTTGTACATCTGCAAGTTCTCAGCTCATGTACTGCTGAAGCCTAGCTTGAAGGACTTTGAGCATTACCTTGCTAGCATTCTAAATGATTGCAACTGTGTGGTAGTTTGAACATTCTTTGGCATTGCCATTCTTTGGGATTGAAATGAAAACTGAAGTATCCAGTGCTGTGGCCGCTGGTGAATTTTCCAAATTTGCTGGCATATTGAGTGCAGCACTTAACAGCATCATCTTTTAGAATTTGGAATAGCTCCGCTGGAATTCTATCACATCCACTACCTTTGTTCATAGTGATGTTTCCAAAGGCCCACTTGACTTCTCACTCCAGGATGTCTGGCTCTAGGTGAGTAATCACACCATCATGGTTATCTGAGTCATTAAGATCTTTTCTTTCTTTTTTTTAAAAAATAGTTCTTCTGTGTATTCCTGACTCCTCTTCTTAATATCTTTTGCCTCTGTTAGGTGCATACTGCTTCTCTCCTTAATTGTGCCCATCTTTGCATGAAATTTTCCCTTGGGGTCTCCAATTTTTTTTAAGAGATCTCTAGTCTTTCTCATTCTAATGTTTTCCTCTTTACTTTGCATTGATAACATGCGAAGGCTTTCTTATCTCTCCTTGCTATTCTCTAGAACTCTGCATTCAGATGGGTTTATCTTTCTTAAACTGAAGACTTAAACTGAAAAAAGTAGGGAAAACCACTAGGCCATTTAAGTATGATCCGTTATGATTAAACAGTGGAAGTGACAAACAGATTCAAATGTTTAGATCTAATGAACTATGGATGAAGGTTCATAATACTGTACAGGAGGTGGTGATCAAAACCATCCCCAAGAGAAAGTAATGCAAAAGGCAAAATCGTCATCTGAGGAGGCCTTACACACAGCTGAGAAAGTAAAACTGTGGTGCCAGATTCAATTTGAAGGCTGTTTAAGTGCATGCTAACTAATGCAGCACTGTAGCTCTGCAGGATAGCAATTATTATACCCAATATTTATAAATGAAAAAAAGTAGGGCTCTGAAAAGCATAGTAACATATCCAGGGTCTAACAAGTTGTATGTGCTTAACCCAGATTAGGTTACAGCTGTGCCTAATCCCAGGCTTTTCCCACTGCAGAGCTCAGGAAAAACCTGTGTTAATGAGATGTGGGATTCAATACAGACTTATCCCTTAACCAACAATTCTCAGAGCCTGCAATTAAAAATTATTTTGTCCAGGTGCATGTGGTCTGTGAATTATGTATCACTTTTACTTTCTTCATTTTATAAGTTGTCTATTCGGTAGATAAAAATAATAATTTCATTTATAATAAAAATGATCAATATTTCAATAAATACTGGGCTTCCCTGGTGGCTCAAATGGTAAAGAATCCACCTGTAATGCAGGAAAACCTGAGTTTGATCCCTGCTTAGGTAAATCCCCTGGAGAAGGGAATGGCTCCCCTCTTGACTATTCTTGTTTGGAGAATCCCATGGACAGAGGAATCTGGTGGGCTTCAGTCCATGAGGTCACAGAATCTAGTATGTTGACTGACATGAATAATGAATGTTGTTATTCACTTGCTTAATCATGTCCAACTGTTTGTAACACCATGGATGGCAGCATGCAAGGATTCCCTGTTCTTCACTACATCCCAGAGTTTGCTCAAACTCAATGTCCACTGAGTCGATGATGCATCCAACCATTTCATCCTCTGTCACACAATTCTTCTCTTGCCCTCAATCTTTCCCAGATTTAGAGCCTTTTCAAATGAGTTGGCTCTTCACATCAGTGTCCAAAGTATTGAAGCTTCATCATCAAGTCAGTCCTTTCAATGAATATTGAACATTGATTTCCTTTAGAATCAACTAATTTGATCTTACAGTCCAAGGGACTCTCAAGATTTTTCTCCACCACCACAGTTGAAAACATCATTTCTTTGGTGCTCAGCCTTCTTTATGGTCCAATTCTCACATACCTACATGGCTACTGGAAAACTATAGCTTTGACTATATGGACCATTGATAGCAAAGTGATATCGCTGCTTTTTAATAAGGTGTCTAGGTTTGCCATAGCTTTTCTTTCTAGGAACAAACGTCTTTTAATTTCATGGCTGCAGTTGCCATCCTCAGAGATTTTGGAGCCGAAGAAAATAAAGTATGTCACTGTTTCCATTGTTTTCTCATCTATTTGCCATGAAGTGATGGGACCAGATGCTATCATCTTAGTTTTATGAATGTTGAGTTTCAAGCCAGCTTTTTCACTCTCTTCTTTCACCTTTATGAAGAGGCTCTTTAGTTCCTCTATGCTTTCTGCCATGAGTAGTGTCATTTGCATATCTGAGGTTATTGATATTTCTTCTGGCAACCTGGATTTCAGCTTGTGGCTTCATTCAACCAGGCATTTCATATGACATATTCTGCATATAAGTTAAATAAGCAGAGTGACAATATACAGCCTTGACCTACTCCTTTCTCAATTTTGAGCCAGTCTTTTGCTCCATGTCCTGTTCTAACTATTGCTTCTTGACCTGCATATATGTTTCTAAGGAGACAAGTAAAATGATCTGGTATTCCCAACTCTTTAATAATTTCCCACAGTTTGTTATGATCCACACAAATCAAAGGTGTTAGCATAGTCAGTGAAGCAGATGTTTTCCTGGAATTCTCCTGCTTTTTCTATGGTCCAACAGATTTTGCCAATTTGATTTCTGGTTCCTCTGCCTTATCTAAATCCAGCTTGTACATCTGGAATTTCTTGGTTGAAGCCTAGCTTGAAGGTTTTTGAGCAATACCTTGCTAGCATGTGAAATGAGTACAACTGTGTGGTAGTTTGAACATTCTTTGCCATTTCCCTTCTTTGAGATTGGAATGAAAACTGACCTTTTCTAATCCTGTGGCCACTGCTGAGTTTTCCAAATTTGTTGGCATATTGACTGCAGCACTTTAATTATGCATAGGTTTTAATTATTGAACTTTCTTAATACAGACCAAAATGTTATTTTCTTTTATATTTAAAATTATATATGCTAACTTCAGAACTCAATATTAAAATCACTTAAATGTGATCTGTAAACTTTTCCTGGTTTCTTCTTTCATATTCAATGAAGACACATCAATTGTACATATTTATGAGGATCAAAAAATAGACAGCAGGGAAAAATCTAATGGGGGTATAGATTTGTTAACTAGATAGATTAAGTTTTCAATTAATTAAAATACCTCTAAATCTCCCAGGTCTTTTGTGTTCTTCACTTTTATGAACCTAAACCCATCTATTATTTATAAAACTCAATCTTTCCAGATGCAGAGTTTCTAAATATATTTAGTGAATGTTGTTAACATTAATTCAAGAAATAGCAACCAAAAATTATCAACACACAGAAATCCCTTGCATTCCTATACACTAATAATGAGAAAGTAGAAAAAGAAATTAAGGAAACAATTTCATTCACCATTGCAACGAAAAGAATAAAATACTTAGGAATATATCTACCTAAAGAAACTAAAGACCTATATATAGAAAACTATAAAACACTGATGAAAGAAATCAGAGGACACTAATAGATGGAGAAATATACCATGTTCATGGATCAGAAGAATCAATATAGTAAAAATGAGTATACTACCCAAAGCAATTTACAAATTCAATGCAATCCCTATCAAGCTACCAGTGATATTTTTCACAGAAATAGAACAAATAATTTCACAATTTGTATGGAAATACAGAAAACCTCGAATAGCCAAAGCAATCTTGAGAAAGAAGAATGGCACTGGAGGAATCAACTTACCTGACTTCAGGCTCTACTACAAAGTCACAGTCATCAAGACAGTATGGTACTGGCACAAAGACAGAAATATAAACCAATGGAACAAAATAGAAAGCCCAGAGATAAATCCACAAACATATAGACACTTTATCTTTGACAAAGGAGGCAAGAATACACAATGGAGTAAGACAATCTCTTTAACAAGTGGTGCTGGGAAAACTGGTCAACCACTTGTAAAAGAATAAAACTAGATCACTTTCTAACACCACACACAAAAATAAACTCAAAATGGATTAAAGATCTAAATGTAAGACCAGAAACTGTAAAACTCCCAGAGGAGAACTTAGGCAAAATACACTTCGACATAAATCACAGCAGGATCCTCTATGATCCACCTCCCAGAATACTGGAAATAAAAGCAAAAATAAACAAATGGGATCTAATTAAAATTAAAAGCTTCTGCACAACAAAGGAAAATATAAGCAAGGTGAAAAGACAGCCTTCGGAATGGGGAAAATAATAGCAAATGAAACAACTGACAAACAACTAATCTCAAAAATATACAAGCAACTTATGCAACTCAATTCCAGAAAAATAAACGAGCCAATCAAAAAATGGGCCAAAGAACTAAATAGACATTTCTCCAAAGAAGACATATGGATGGCTAACAAACACATGAAAAGATGCTCAACATCACTCATTATTAGAAAAATGCAAATCAAAACCACAGTGAGGTACCATTTTACACCAGTTAGAATGTCTGCAATCCAAATATCTGCAAGCAATAAATGCTGGAGAGGGTGTGGAGAAAAGGGAACCCTCCTACACTGTTGGTGGGAATGCAAACTAGTACAGCCACTATGGAGAACAGTGTGGAGATTCCTTAAAAAATTGCAAATAGAACTACCTTATGACCCAGCAATCCCACTGCTGGGCATACACATCGAGGAAACCAGAATTGAAAGAGACACATGTACCCCAATGTTCATCGCAGCACTGTTTATAATAGCCAGGACATGGAAACAACCTAGATGTCCATCAGCAGATGAATGGATAAGAAAGCTGTGGTACATATACAAAGTGGAGTATTACTCAGCCATTAAAAAGAATGCATTTGAATCAGTTCTGATGAGATGGATGAAACTGGAGCCGATTATACAGAGTGAAGTAAGCCAGAAAGAAAAACACCCATACAGTATACTAACACATATATATGGAATTTAGAAAGATGGCAATGATGACCCTGTATGCAAGACAGCAAAAAAGACACAGATGTGTATAGCGGACTTTTGGAGTCAGAGGGAGAGGGAGAGGGTGGGATGATTTGGGAGAATGGCATTGAAACATGTATACTATCATGTAAGAATCGAATCACCAGTCTATGTCTGATGCAGGATACAGCATGCTTGGGGCTGGTTCACAGGGATGACCCAGAGGGATGTTGTGGGGAGGGAGGTGGGGGAGGGGGGTTCATGTTTGGGATCGCATGTACACCTGTGGTGGATTCATGTCAATGTATGGCAAAACCAATACAGTATTGTAAAGTAAAATAAAGTAAAAATAAAAATTAAAAAAAATATCTATTCTTAGTTGAAAATGTATCCTTAATATAAGTGTATCATCTAGTAATACTAAGCTGTTTTTTTATTTGCTGCATCTCTCACTCCAGATTCTGTTTTAAAGCATGAGGTAAGGTATATGGTGATTGCAGCCATGAAATTAAAAGATGGTTACTCCTTGGAAGGAAAGTATGACCAACCTAGATAACATATTGAAAAGCAGAGACATTACTTTGCCAACAAAGGTCCGTCTAGTCAAGGCTATGGTTTTTCCAGTAGTCATGTATGGATGTGAGAGTTGGACTGTGAAGAAAGCTGAGCACTGAATAATTGATGCTTTTGAACTGTGGTATTGGAGAAGACTCTTGAGAGTCCCTTGGACTGCAAGAAGATCCAACCAGTCCATTCTAAAGGAGATCAGTCCTGGGTGTTCTTTGGAAGGAATGATGCTAAAGCTGAAACTCCAGTACTTTGGCCACCTCCTGTGAAGAGTTGACTCATTGGAAAGACTATGATGCTGGGAAGGATTGGGGGCAGGAGGAAAAGGGGATGACAGAGGATGAGATGGCTGGATGACATCACTGACTCGATGGATGTGAGTTTGTGTGAACTCCGGAATTTGGTGATGAACAGGGAGGCTTGGCCTGCTGCAATTCATGGGGTCACAAAGAGTCGGACATGACTGAATGACTGAACTGACTGAACTGAACTGAAGGTATTTGGTGGCCTTATTTTTGCAGTCAATCCTAACTCTGCATATTAGGTACTATATGTATTGGACAGATCAGATAACTGGAATCTCAGTGTTCTATAAAATGAACGTCAGAGTGTTTTCCAGTTTTTAATAAGTAGGATTATACAAAATTAAATATATGTTGTTACTTCTATAATTTGATTATATCTCATTTTTTTTTCTTAAAACCCCTTATTATTTCACAAAGGAAATAATTATTTTAAAGTTTGCTCTCAGCAATAGCAGTCACCTCATACCAATAATTTTATGAAGCCTTTTATGAAAAGCTTGTCATCCAGTTATCTTCCTCTTCTATGGAGAATATAGGAATATGCTAAGAGGAGAGGAAAATTAGTTCAGCAATGAATATAGAACTCTTTAGCCAGTCAATGATAACAAGGTAACATATAGAATACAGTTTTGCAAATATATTTTAAGATATATTTTTAAAATTTTTATGATTTGCTATTATTATGTTTAGAAACAGGACAAAATACTCTTTTAATATATTGCAATCAGTGATTATACAGTATAAACCACTGATGTCTCCTTAGAGTGTATGCATTTCCTAAATCAAGCATGTTTATGATTCCAGAAGTATATGCAGACATTTTGACAGGGAGCAGAACTTATTGATCCATCAAAGAATTGTAGTTTTGTTATCAGACAAATAGATTTACATTTGCATGGCTATTTTCATGTTATTTTCAGTGGCATTTGTCTTTTTAAACAGAAATGCTAATTCTTATCATAAAATGATACTGAAATATATTCTCTGTGACTCACCCATCTCATTTTCCCCTTTTCATTGTATTTATATTTCTGTCTCATTTATGTTTCTCATGCTTGGTCCTATATCATTTATGTCCCTTTGTTGACTTCAGCTTCTAAATTCAGAATCTATGATCATCTATTCAGCTGAAATGCCAGGCCCCATGAACATTTTCACGTATATTGTTTATTACTCACAACAATTATAGGAATTAAGGTCTACTGTCCACATTTGAATGTAGTATGTAGAAGGACTTCCCTGGTGGCTCACCTGCAATGCAGGAAACCTGGGTTCGATCTCTGGGTTGGGAAGATCCTCTGGAGGAGGGCATGACAACCCACTCCAGTGTTTTTGCCTGGAGAATCTCCATGGACGGAGGAATCTGATGTGCTACAATTCATGGGCTCACAAAGAGTAGGACACCACTGAGCAACTAAGCATAGCACAGCACATGTAGCAAGGCAAGAAACTGAACTCAGACCCTTTAACTCCAAGACTTGAGTTCCTTCCACTGCAACAGAGATGCCCTGAGATTCATTAATATTATTTGTTTGTTTGTTAACTTGTTCATTCATTCACTCACCATTCATTGGTGATCAAAGACAGGAATCAAACACTATAGGTTGTAATGACTGGTGCTAATGAGTATTTGTGGCATTGGGGTCAGTGTTAGAGGCACACTGAGTGGCAGTTATCAGTTTGTGTAATATAGCCCCCAAGTCAGCATCCAGCATGGGTTCATCACATATTCTATCAAGCCTGTTCGTCACACATGCTAAAGAAACTTCTATGGCTTTGGGAGCTGTTAGACTCTTGGGTTTAAAAATGTGAGTAAGACAAAATTCTTGTTTTTGAAAAACTTACATTTTAGTAAAAAGGCTATCAATGAAGGGGGATTTGAGTTCTGTGACAATCAGGATTATTAATATAATCAGTCTCCCCAAATGGCTCCCCTAATATTCTGATATCCCTCAGGTTCCTGGTAATTCTGACTCTTAACCACCCTATCTTTAGCCCCTCTTTTCAGTTATATTACTCTTAAACCCTTAAACTAGTTAGAAACATGCTATGTAAAACTCATCTTTACTCCTCATGATTCCCCCAAATTTTATTATTTGTATATGGCTCTTTTGCTAGATATAAATCTTCAAGCAAATAAATCTTATTTTTTGTTCTCATTTTGCAATCTATACTTGAGTCAGGGGGAATACTAGACCACCCTACCTGTCTCTTGAGAAACTTGTATGTGAGTTAAGAAATAACAGTTAGAACTTGACATGGAACAAACGACTGGTTCAAAATTGGAAAAAGAGTATGGCAAAGCTATATATTGTTATCCTGCTTATTTAACTTATATGCCGACTACATCAAATGAAATGCCAGGCTGGATGAATCACAAGCTAGAATCAAGATTGCCAGGAGAAATATCAACAACCTCAGATACACAGATGATACCATTCTAATGGCAGAAATAGAGGTACAAGTAAAGAGTCTCTTGATGAAGGTGAAAGAGGAGAGTGAAAAAGCTGACAGAAAACAGCAAAATTCTGTAAAGCAATTATCCTTCAGTAAAATATAAATTAACTAAAAAATAAATCTCAACATTCAGAAAGCTAAGATCATAGATCATGGCAAGTAGAAGGGGTAAAGATGAAAAAAGTGACAGATTTTATTTTCTTGGGCCCCAAAATCATTGTGGACAGCGACTTCAGCCATGAAATTAAAATATCTTTGCTCCTTGGAAGAAAAACTATGACAAATCTAGATAGTGTATTAAAAAGCAGAGACATAATTTTGCTGACAAAGGTCCATATAGGCAAAATTATATTTTTTCCAGTAGTCATGTACAGATGTGAGAGTTGGAATGTAAAGGATGCTGAGCTCTGAAGAAGTGATGATGCTCAATTGAATGATGATGCTGAAAAGACGCTTGAGAGTCCTTTGGACTGCAAGATCAAACCAGTCAATTATAGCCAGGACATGGAAACAACCTAGATGTCCATCAGCAGATGAATGGATAAGAAAGCTGTGGTACATATACACAATGGAGGATTACTCAGCCATTAAAAAGAATTCATTTGAATCAGTTCTGATGAGATGGATGAAACTGGAGCCAATTATACAGAGTGAAGTAAGCCAGAAAGAAAAACACCAATACAGTATACTAACACATATATATGGAATTTAGAAAGATGTTAATGACGATCCTGTATGCAAGACAGGAAAAAAGACACAGCTGTGTATAACGGACTTTTGGAGTCAGAGGGAGAGGGAGAGGGTGGGATGATTTGGGAGAATGGCATTGAAACATGTATACTATCATGTAAGAATCGAATCGCCAGTCTATGTCTGACGCAGGATATAGCATGCTTGGGGCTGGTGCATGGGGATGACCCAGAGAGATGTTATGGGGAGGGAGGTGGGAGGGGGGTTCATGTTTGGGAACACATGTAAGAATTAAAGATTTTAAAATTAAAAAAATAAAAAAATAAAAAAAAAGAAAAAGTAAAAAAAAAAAAAAAAGGAAATTAACCCTGAATATTCATTGGAAGCTTTGATGCTGAAATTGAAGATCTAGTAGTTTGGCCAGCTGATGCAAAGAGCTGATTCATGGGAAAGACCCTAATGCTGGGAAAGAGATTGAAGGCAAAAGGAGAAGGGAGCAGTAGAGGATGAGATGGTTAGATACTGTCACCAACTCAATGGGCATGAATCTGAGCAAACTCCATGAGAGACGGAGGACAGAGGAGTCTGGCATGTACCGGTTGCATAGAGTTGGACACAATTTACTGGCTGAACAACAACAACTTAGAGTAGATTATACTAAATAGTCCTTTTCACTTGACATTTTAAAATGTTTTATATATAAATAGCAAAAATGGAATGAGACTTTAGAGTTAATATAAATGCAATGTGGAAAAGATAATGTAAGCTCTTTTCTTTGCATTTTTGAGTGTGCAAATTTTTGCCTTGTATTTTGACCCATAATTATCAAGTGCATAGTGACTTTCTTTTTTAAGAGGAAACCAACCAGAAGGAGAGTATTTTGCTGATACAAAATGCTTATAAATACATTCTCTGAGTTTTGTATGAGCTCAACCCTATTTATTTTGAAACTTCAATAGATATTTATTTTTTCATGGGGTCACTCTTTTTAGGGAAGCATGAGATTCTTGAATACATCCATAGTGCTCAAGAAGATCCATTAATTGTGCATTGAATAGAAAGAGAGACTTGTTCCTCATTTTCCCTATCCTTTGAGACTCAACACTAATGTTTAGAGCTTTATTAATTGGTATTTGAAGCTCTTCTTATATAGAAGGATGACTATTATGTTTCCCTTTCCCAAGATGTAGAACTGTACAAGCAAATGAACAAGAAAAAGAGAAGGTATACGACAAGTATTGAAAACATGTTCCCTTTAATTTTTTTTTGTTTTATATAAGAATATAGTTGATTTACAATGTTATGCTAATTCCAGGTATACAGAAAAATGATTCAATTATATATATATATATATATATATACACATACATTTTTTATGTCAAATTCTTTTCCTATATAGATTATTAAATGATATTAGGTAGAGTTCCCTGGACTATACAGTAGATCCTTGCTGATTATCTATTTTCTATATAATAATGTATATATATTAATCCCTTGAATCCTGCCACTTTGGGAATTTTCCCATTTTTGAGGGGCATATATATTTAAATATATGTGTTTGTGATCTAATAATTGATGTACATACCAATAATTTGTTTTTATTCAATATAAAATAGTCTCCATTCATCTTCTGTTTGTCAGACAGGTACATTTATTTAAAACTATCTTTGCTGTGTTCTCTACTCAGCATAATTTTCCTTTTTATTTATTAAAAAAGTAGAAGGTATTTATTGACAAAGGAGCGGCATCTATTCCACACTTTTTCTGGCCCATTTCTCAAAGTTGTACATTAATTAGAACATTTAGTATTTGAATAAAGCATTAAATTATAAAGAGAACAGTTAACATTATAAGATGACAATACCTTAACATGTTTTAAATGCAATGGAAGTTTGGAAATTCTATGTCTTTTCCCACAGTTTGCTAATAAAATGTAAATGTAAGTATGTCCAGACCACAAATAAATAAGAATATTTGATTCTGTCATGGCACATGGTTATATTGTGGTAGGTTGCTATATTTTTATATTTGAAATTTCAGTGATTTGTGGTTGGCTATAAAGAAAAGGGGCAATGGCACCCCACTCCAGTACTTTTGCTTGGAAAATCCCATGGATGGAGGAGCCTGGTAGGCTGCAGTCCATGGGGTCACTGAGTCAGAGACTACAGAGCGACTGCACTTTCACTTTTCATTTTCATGTATTGGAGAAGGAAATGGCAACCCACTCCAGTGTTCTTGTGTGGAGAATCCCAGGGACGGGGGAGCCTGGTGGGCTACCGTCTATGGGGTCGCACAGAGTCAGACACGACTGAAGCGACTTAGCAGCAGCTGCAGCAGCATAAAGAAAAGGGACACAAAATATGGCATAATTTACTAACCCCAATCTTTAACTCAGGTTTTCTGCTCCTTCCTATCCCTAAGCAAACAGGTAGCTTTGTAAGTAAGCTCCATGCAAATAAATGCTACTTACTCGAAATGATAGAGAAAATCCTAATGGAAAGAAATCTTTTTGCTGGTATTTCTTGAACTGAGGTAACTACGTCTATGCTACACCCAAGAAAATGTGTTTAACTGAAATGCTATAAAAGGTAAACTTTACAGTTTATCATTTAGGCCAGTGACCCAGAAAATCTGAGGGTCCTTCACTGCTACTAGGTTATCAGATCCTCATCATTCTGTTTGGATAACCACAACAGTTTTCTAACTGAACTCCCTGCCACTAAATTCCTGCCCACTGAGTCAGCTTCTACATTTCTACTAAATGAAATAGTGTTCTATTTCCTCAGTTTTGTACCCATCTATTTCTCTTATCAGCTACAGTATAATCAAGTGCTTAGCCTTGTACCAGATAGCCCCTAAAAAACTTGATAGATTAATTTTTTGTCTCATTCTCTCCCTCTCTCTTAGTCAGTAAAAACTCTTAAGTAGCCAGGAACCATTAGAGACAAATGAAACTCATTCCTGCTATCAGTAACACAGAATGCACTCATCATTTAAGAAACAACGTGAGTCATCTCTAGAAACATGCCCTTACCCTCAGTTAACCTATATCCATCCTCCTTCCACCTACCCATAGCAGGTATATAATTTGTACATAATTGTTTTATTTGTTTATGTGACTTGTACATAATATACCCTTAAAGTAATCCACTCCTTCAATAAACATTATTCAGCATTAATAGTGTATTAATCACTGGTCTTAGCCCAAAAGTACTTTGGTTCCCTGCCAGCCTTCCCCAATGGCATGGATCTCCCACATCTGGCAACGTGTCCATATTTTGCATTATTTTCAATGTTGTTGCATTTCTGTTCCCCAGTCACACAATAGCTCCTTCTACCCTTGTGCCAGCTCCTATCCCTGCAGAGCTTAGAGGATGCTGTGCCAAGTCATTTCTTCACAAAAATTGGAGCTAGCAGGGGTGCTGTGCCTGTAGATCTGTTTGCAGGTCCTCAGTTTTCCTCTTATTCATACAACATAAATCATTATTTGTCTTGTCTGACTGACCAAGTGACTATTGGCAGCCATGAAATGCCAATTATATTCTGAATTTCTATCACCTGTATGCAGATTAAGTTGAAAGAAAAATTGTTGAGATCTAGAATGTTAAGCATCAACAAATAAGAATTATATCATTTTAAGACTAGAAGAAAATTTATACTTGAAACAGTGAAATCCAAACCCTCCATGAGCTGGGCTCAAGGTCACACAATCAGGTGAAATATACAGAAAGCAATAAATGTGAAGGTGTAGGATAGTGTTTTAATTTGCACCTAAAAAACACCCAAGGTTTAAAAAGAGTTATCCATGTAATAAATGTTGTTTGCACAAGAGATAAATCAATTATTCCTTTTCTAGTGGATTTGTAAAATCCTACCTTGGAGAAGATGTAATGCCCATATTTTTACCCTACTCTGCTCATTTGAAAAGAGCAACATGTTGTCTGTAGAGGTAGAAAGTCTCCTTCTAGCTCTGTGGGTGGGCAACTCAGAAGAGATGCAACCATTATAGCAATTTTTACAGCTGAACGAGAAGTAGTGTTGACTAATTTTATCTCCAGAAGTTATGAAAGTGTGCAATTCACACCCAGATATATACACTGCCAAGGAAAATACATTTAACCCATTGACCCATCCCTGCTCCACTGTGTGGTCTGAAGAGTTTAACATTTTCAGTTTCGGAGGCAAGTGACTGTGTTTTAAATTTGAGGAATAACAGAAAATTGCACTATAAACAAACTCCAAGGAATAATTTAAGAAATAACGAGTTTGTTGTGCAGAGAAAAAAACACATGATGCTATTATTACTTTTAACTCATGAATGCAAAAATATGTTCAATGTTTATTATAAGTAAATACATGATCTGAATTACATATTCAGCCAACCATATAAATATTTCTAAAATTAACTTAATATATAATTTGACAATTATGAAGTAGTTTTTGAAAATGCCAGGAATAACAATTTCTGTATTGTTACAACTTTTTATTCTATTAGTAAAATATGTATATATTTAGCACTGTCACCTTAGATATATGTCCAAATTGGCTTAACAAATGATTTTTTTCAATATTAACTGAAATATTATTGTTTATATTTAGGAAACATGTTTTTCTCCAGTGACTACTTAATCATAGCATTTTAACTCACTTTCATTTGACAAGATTATTCTTAATACCTAACATATATAGTACTTAGGTTGTACAAACTGCTGCTGCTGCTGCTAAATCACTTCAGTCGTGTCCGACTCTGCACGACCCCATAGATGGCAGCCCACCAGGCTCCTCTGTCCTTGGGATTCTCCAGGGGTTGCCATTTCCTTCTCCAATGCATGAAAGTGAAAATTGAAAATGAAGTCGCTCAGTCGTGTCCAACTCCCAGTGACCCCAGGGACTGCAGCCCACCAGGCTCCTCCATCCATGGGATTTTCCAGGCAAGAGTACTGGAGTGGGTTGCCATCTCTGGTTGTACAAACTAGCAATATAAAATTCTTTTTCTCAATGATACAAAACCTGTTTCTAATTCCTAGATGTACATAGTAGCAGGTTTTTTGAAGGTTGCAAGTGTGTTCATTAATACATTGTTTCTTCCTCTGAAGTTACTATGTAAACTAAAAAACTCTAATATATATGTGTGTGTATATGTGAGGGTGTTTAAGAAGAGACTGCAGTGTATTTTCACTATATATTATACATAAGATTTATTTTGAGTAACCTGATTCTGTTTCAGGGCAGATTGGGCATAGATCGCTTTCATGGCTGATATAAACTGATCCCTTTAAACTGAATACATGATAAATTCCTTCTCTGAGACTTCAAAGGTATGAGCTACCTTTTAGTTGTTCATTCATTTGTGAAGGTTTAGGCTTGGTTCTATGAATTGGGGGAAAAATTGCAATTCATGATACCAAGAAATGAGCATAGACTTCTTGCCATGCAACATTGAATTTGTGAATCTAACCTGAATATGTAATGTGAGTTTCCTAAATTTGTTGGCAAGTTCCTCTTTTATGAAATCACTGAAGCTCAAGGCTCTATTAGATACACATGTTGACACTTCGGTGCCTTAAAAATGTAACTGTTCACTGAAGAAAATGATAAAACAGACAGAACATTTGTAGAGTTTAACAGTATTTGGAGCCTGTTGGGTACATTATCCAAATTTCCTTAGGAATTTTCAAGACATTAAGGTGAATAATGTGTTTATAATTACATAGCCTGTCAGTAGACAGTACATATGCAGGATCTAAAATATTAAATAGGTTCTGATAACTTACTGTAGCTAGATACTTGCTCATAAAACTGTTGATTGTTATTGGATGTTACTTTTTGTCATTTTCCTGGTGACAATTTTATGCTATAGCATTTTGCTGAAATAAGGTAAAAAAGGATTAATGAATTACAGATCACTGCTATAGTAAGAGATAATACTGGTAATATAACATATTTACATGCTGCTTTACAGTGACTGGGTAGTAAAATATAAAGATGTCATTTGAGTTTATTTTCTGAAAGAACTCTACGCCCCAAGCTGTAGTTGTTTTCCCACTTGATCTTCTAACAGCAGTGTGCTGAATTGGGACAGAAGGCATAGAGCTAAGAAAAATATCTTGGTATTTTCTAGTCTCCATTGAATAGAGATAAATACTAGTTAAAGCAATGGCGTAGGAAGCCTTGGAAGGAAAAACAGAGAAAAAGTAGCCAAAGGTAAATGAAAGCATCGATGTCTTCATGACTTGGAAAGTTAGCCCCAGTTCTCCATGGTTATAGTTTCTACTCTCATCATATGGAACCCCTCCATTCCCAAGGATGTGAAGGGAATTTCTTCTTTCCTGGTCTAGAAAGAAATGGTGTGGGTAGAATGGTGTTGCTTAAACTTTGAGACAACTGCTAAGTGTCCTGTTGCTTTTTGGTGGTTGTTCTTTCCCCCAGAAATTCTTATTTATTCAGGAGATTTATCTGAGGATATGCTCTAATTATAATGTTACAGGGTGACTTTTGTTTGGGAGTCAGAGTTAAAAAAAAAAGAAGATGAGAGCCAGAAAACAGACCCATGGCCCTAATTGATCCCACATATCAAAACTGAAATTTAGTCTGCCATTCTTGCCACCACCTGTCCAGAGTTTAAGTGGAGAGGCAATTATAGCATTGAGGAAGTATATTCTCTTTTGTATCAGTATTTTGAAACAAACATATATGTCCCTTATTGATTATTAAGTTTTTTCCCAGTGGAAAGTAATCTAAACAAGCATATTGAGATGTAGTCAGGTTATTGAAGGTTATTGAAGTTATTTCTCTGTCTTTATCTCTGATTCTTTCTATAAGAAAAAATCTGTGACTCTGCAAAGATATTATGCATGTGTTGGGGAAGAGCAACATTTCTTCCAGGAAAGGCAATATTAAGAAACATCATTTTAATTAAAATAGGACATGTATATCTGTATAACATGCTAATGAAAGCTTTATAAAATACTTTGTAGTTGAGGTAAAGATTGCTATCTGGAAAAAAACTTTCATGACTAAAGTCATAGACACCTTTTTTGAGATTGCATGAAACTGAAAGATTAGCTTCTAGGAAGCAACAGCAGATCAATATGACTCTGCTTATCTGATATTACGTTTAGTCCCTTTAACTAGTCAAGGGAATTGAAACCTCTTTACCAGCTAAATTTGAGCCACCTGAGAGCACACATAAATATCACTTTTAAGCCTCCTTTTGGACCCTGTTTCATATCCAAAGAAAATTCTGTTTAAATGAATGTAGAGTTTAGAACTTACAATCAGAATTCATTTTTAAATCTTAAAGGCATTTTGTAAAAACTATATCATTGAAAAATTTTAAAAGTAAACAATTTTTTGAGAAGTGTTATAGTTTCAAATGGTCACCATTAAACCTTGCCTTAGAACATGATTCTTACATATGGCAGAGCACATTCTTTCATTTATTTTTAGAAATCACTTTTCATGAATCAATTCCTATATTCATCCAGTCAGAAGAAAAAGGCCATATTTTTTCAAAGATCTTTCACATTGGACTTATTATTTTAAAACAGAGTTTGGAAAAGGAGAGTGAGCTGGATGTTGGAGAATACAAAATGGTGAATGATTCCCAAGATAGTACTTTAAAGTACATTATAAGGATCAAAATTAGATGCTAAAATTTGAAGTGGATAAATTCTTAATCCAATGATTTTATATGAGTTTACTTTTTGCATGACTTTCTTTTACTGTGATGATTTTACAAACATATGTTTTAAGAGTGTGAAGAAGAAATAAAATAAGAAACTGTTTGCAGAACATAACATTTGCATACATAATTTAAGGAAAATTGTACATCATAAACTATTTTGGAGTAATTTTAAATATGATAAAATTCAGCTAACTTAATACAGAATATATTGGTGTTACTAGTTTTATTTCTTAAAAATGTGATCTGAGTACACATATAGGCTTTACTCTCTGAGAGGCTACATCTTTACATATTTAGGACGAATGACTTCTTTTTTCCAAGGGACTTTCATGATTACATGTTTGTGAAAATAGATGTTGGTTAACAAGATTTTGCCTTGGAGTGGGAAATGGCAACCCACTCCACTACTCTTACCTGAAGGATTCCATGGACAGAGGAGCCTGGTAAGCTACAGTCCATGAGGTCGCAGAGAGTCAGACACAACTGAGTAACTGAGTGACTGAGCACAACAGGATTTTGAGACAAGTATTCTTGATTCCCAATGGTATAAATAACAGTAATATATAAAATGTAATATCTGCCCTCAGATTACAATAAACATTTACTTTTTTTTCATATTCAATTTGTAAATATTAAATCACAACACTTGAATCAAAGGGACAAACATTATTGTTTTAATTCTTGAAAAAAAACTAACAGGAAACTATGTAAACATTTTAGAGTAAAAAATAAAGCCTTTAAGTCTTTGAAGTCATCATATAATACCATTAAATGTTACTGAAAATTCAATGAAACGGCTGTGGTGGGAATTATAAGGGGAAAAAAAAAGTGTTGATAAAACCATGTTGCTATCTTTGAAACTTGATAACAGTCACTGTGAAATCTATATTAATACAATAAATGAAAAAGCTAAAATCACTTCACTGAAGGTAAAATCATTATCCAAAAAACACTAATTCCATTCCAGTGAGTAGGGAGTATAATTCCTATGAGTGTAAACGTAGTCATACATTTGCATAAATATAGATGATATATCCCCCATTCATTCTAGTCCAGAAGAATTCATTCTCTTGGCAAGCACAATTATTTAAAGGAAATATATCTTTATTTTGAGTGGTCATAGATAACTATATATTGAGACAACTATAAATTAATGAAATTCTCTTTGAAAGTACATTTGCAATAATCACTCTCTTCTGAGATATGTATTCCAGAGGATTTGACTGGAATGCAGATAATAGCAGCTGACTTTTAAAATGTCCAATATCAGCTTGGGGGAAACAGTCCTATTTATATCTATCAAATTCATTCAGTTCTTTATTCTCAAATAATTGATGCAACGATGCATCAGGCACATAGTAGGCTCTGGAGACAGAAGAACAAATGAAAGAGAAGGCTGCATTTACTCCCAGTAAAAATCACGAAAGGAATAATTGCAGTAAAAGAGGTTTTGTCAGGAAAACTAGCTGGGAAGTTCAAAAGGAGAAACAGTGAGCTCTCTGTAGTTTTATGAGAAATTCACACTGAAAATAACTTTTGAGAGACATTTGAAGGAAGAGTAAAAGTCAATTAAAAGATGAGGATTTTTGTTGTTTAACTGGTTGGCTAGAGAAGAAAGTCTTGCAATTGGCAATAGTACACTGCCAGTAGAGGGGGCGGGAGGAGAAGTAAGATAGTGCTTTGTGTCTCAGTGTTTTTGTTTATTTGTTTGACTATTTTTTAAAGAAGTATGTCCCGTGGTGGATTCATGTCAATGTATGGCAAAACCAATACAGAATTGTAAAGTAAAATAAAGTAAAAATAAAAATATTTAAAAATAAATAAATAAATAAATAAAAAGAAGTATGTCCATGAAAACCATTTCTCCAAAATAGAGTATAATCCTTAAAGTGCAAAATATAAATTATTTCAATAATGAATATTAATTACAGACTTGCTTTTTGTGTCTCAGGATCATTAAATTGACAAGTTATGATTTTGGGCTGTAGGAGAAAGTAAAACTCTTAAGAATTATTGGGCTTCCCTGATGGCTCAGTTGGTAAAGAATTCATTTGCAATTCAGGAGGCCCTAGTTTGATTCCTGAGTCTGGAAGATCCCCTGGAGAAGGAATAGGCTACCCATTCTAGTATTCTCAGGCTTCACTTGTGGCTCAGTTGGTAAAGAACCCACCTGCAGTTTAGGAGACCTGACTTCAATCCCTGGGTTGGGAAGATTCCTGGAGAAGGGAGAGGCTACCCTCTCCAGTATTCTGGCCTGGAGAATTCCATGGACTGTATAGTCCATGGGGTCTCATATCACAACTGAGTGATTTGGGGCAGGAGGAGAAAATAAAATTCTTAAGAATTATTATAAATACAGGTGAACTATTGCCAATAATACCTGAGTTGAAGAGCAGTGGAACTGTGATATCATGTAGCAAAGCTTATAGTGTGATAGCTTAATAACCTGGCCTGTTTGACAGATCTCTTTCTCTCTGGTGTTTCATTCTCAGTAAATTTTGTCATTAATTCATAATTAAATAGCTTCCCATTTCTGCCAGTCACTACTGGCCTATTTATATGACATCAAATATGACATATGCATATATGTCATATATGACATCCCATAATTCTGGAAATCCACTTGATTAGAGTGGAGAGACTGTAGAGACTGTAATTAATCTATAGAAGGTTATTATCATTGAAAAATAATTACAATAATTTTACTACTCTTAGTAAGGTTATTTCGTGTAAGTACAAGAAAATAAAGCATTATGTTTTAAAGTTATATTTAGTAAGACTGTTTTTAGTCTTTGATGGTATAAAACATTCATCCATCTCAAACTTATTTCACCATTCTGCCCCCAAAAGCTAAGGCATATTCATTACATATTAGGGGCCTCACGGACTGAAGTGGGAATATAAGAGTTAAAAGTACTTTCCAAAAAATAATAATAATAAAGACAACCTTTAGTAATGATGAGAATACATTTCATGAGATTTACTATTGAGATGGAAGACTTAATGTCAGCTCCATAAAATAGTAGTATGTTATAATGTTAATATGGAGAAGGAAATGGCAACCCACTCCAGAGTATTCTTGTCTGGAGAATCCTGTGGACAGGGGAGCCTGGTGGGCTGCTGTCCATGGGGTCGCACAGTCAGACGTGACTGAAGCCACTTTGCATGCGTGCATGCATTGGAGAAGGAAATGGCAACCCACTCCAGTATTCTTGCCTGCAGAATCCTAGGGACAGGGGAGCCTGGTGGGCTGCCGTCTATGGAGTCTCACAGAGTTGGACACTACTGGAGCAATTAAGCAGCAGCAGCATAAAGTTAATAAATAAATAAATATATTAGTAGATAAATGCACAGTATTATTTCTTGAACAGTGCAGATATAGTGCTGTTTTTGAATAATAATAATATGCAACACTGTTTCAAAATATATAATTTGTACATGTGTAAGTGGAGAATGTTATGGACCATTAAACTGATTTATACCAACATTTTTGACTCTAGTTAAAGATACCTTTCCTTCTCTTTCTTTATTAGATGCTTTTCATAGAACAGAATAGAAAATTTGGTTGTAACATTAGCATTTCATTTGCTACGTTAAACACATTTAAGTGTCTGGCCACCAAAGACTTTCACCTTCCATGCTTTCTCTCAAGATTGACATATTATTTCCTATAGTTCTAATGTTGATTTTGTTTTCTTTTAAATCATACCAGACAGGTTATATTTGAAACCACTGTGAGAATTAAAATGTAACTGAACCCATTTAATCCTTATTGCAATGATATCTGACTGCTTCTTCTTAATTTTGTTTTTTAGAATCCTCTAAAAATCCATAACCACTATGCTACAAATTATACATTTAAATAGGAATAAAGACAAAGAAGACAAATGCTCTGAAAAACTGTTGAGGGTAACATTTTAAATCTGATTATTTCCATCACATCATTAATATCTGATAATTGGTTAGACTAGGAGAGGGGAAAAGGGAGCATACATATGTTTAGTCAGTAGCTGGATAGTGGTTTTGAAGCACTGATTTTGGGGGAATGGGACCAGGTAGACATAAACATGAAGAAATAATACATAGTGGATTTCATTTATATTTATTGTTTTTTACCTTTTCTGATAGCCCAATGTAAATATCTTTATGTTTTCTTACTCTAAAATATGGCTCAACTCTTTTTCTTTGCACTATCAACAAATGTACACAGTTAACATTAGGTTTTTGAAATTTTTTAACAGTATGATTAACTAGTAAACAAAGTAAATATATCAATACATTAAATCCAGAGGCGAATACGTATAGTTTCCATAGTTGGAATGCATAAATAGAAAACTCTTCATGTATATGTTAATTATTTCTATAAGTTTCATATTGAAAAAGTTACCATTTATATTTTTATCAGAAGTATGATTCAGCTGTTAAAGAATCCACCTGCAATGCAGGAGACACAGGAGATGTGGGTTCAATCCCTGAGCTGAGAAGATGCTGGATGAGGAAGTGGCAACCCAGCACAGTATTTTTGCCTGGAAAATCCCAGAGACAGAGGAGCCTGGCTGGCTACTTTCCACAGGGCTGCAGAGTGCAACATGACTGAAGTGACTTAGCACACATTCCTGAATATAGTGATTTAGATTTCTGTGGAATCCACATCCTGCAAAACATAAACATTTTTAAAAAGCAGGTCTATTTGATAATGGTCACTAATCACCTGTAAATGATTAATGTTAATAATCAGTAAATATGTTTCAGTTGAAATATATCTTTGATATGTTATTATTGTTCCTTTGTTAGAAGGTCATCTTGCTAAGGAAATTATGTTTTAATTATTTTTATTTGGAAGCCTTTTACAACGTTTATAGTGATGGTAAAATAGAGTTGCATATGGGTAAATGAGAATTTGGAATATTAGAGTGATTGTTAAAAATTCCCAGAAAGAGAAAGACTGATATTAGGTCATAAGTGAAACACTGGCACAAATAAGACATATATATTAACACCTTCATAGTGAAAGCCATGGTAACACTGTATTTTTGTTATTTTTGCTGGTATCTGGATGTTGAGTGATCAGACTATTTTCCCTAGAATTGCTGTTGGAATAACTAGGTAGCATTCATAGTTGTTGGAAAACAACTAAAACCAATTAGCAAATTGACTTTGATGTGTGCCATCCTTGAAAATGACATTGAACTCCCCCTGAGGAGATATATGTTATTTCTGAGCATTTCAAATGAAATGTGAACACCAAGGACTCACATTTTCTTAGAAGACAGGCAAAGGGACACAGTAATTTTAAACCAACCTTCTGGCAGTAGAAAAAACAATGAGCTAAGAGCCCAAAGATCCTTCTGCCTACATTTAGTGAAGTACTCATAGAAGTATGCCATTTGTGTTCATTGAATCTCATTTTCCTCATCAGATAAATGCTTGGAATGTAATTTTGCTTCTGTTCTGACAGTTTTGTTGATTAACAGAAATTAACATCGGATAACATTGATTGTTAACTACATTATGATTTTGTACAGATGAGGTACATGTTCCTCATATAGGAAAAAATAAAGATATTTTATTATCTTTAAATCATAGCTGGAAATTCTTTTAGTGACACCTAAATCATAGATCCTCATTCATGGACAGCAACTTTCTGATAAACGTTCATTTCATCTCTGAAAATGGTTTTGTTCCAAAAAAGATAGTTTATTAAATGGCTAAATAAGTTCATAAAAATCATTAAATTATTGTCATAATTGAAACAGCAAAAATATACATATTTACTTCTATTTTAAGTTTTTTTTAGAGAAATAGCAATTGATAATTCCTTTCTTGTCTCAAAGAGTACATTGTTTTCTTTCTATTGTTGTTTTCGTTTAGCAAATATATTGTGTCAGTAGTCACCATTTCTGCCATTGTCAATAGCGTTTTATTTCTAGGGCTTATCTGATCACTTTTTTCCTCCATGGGATCGGTGGCCTGTTCTTGCTAATTAGATAATTTCAAAGAATTTGACCAATCAGTACACACTGGATTTGAAAAGAAGTACATTTGTTTTCACAGTGTATTTAAAAGAGAAAAGATCAGCAATTAATAGATTTCCTGGGTAAGAGTTCACTTTTAAGTATAACTTTAAAAAGAAAGGTTGAAATATTTTTCCTTTATTCACCTAATGACAGTAATTTGATAAGCTTTCTCTTAGAAGGAAATGGCAACCCACTCCAGTATTCTTGCCTGAAGAATTTCATGGACAGGAGAGCCTTGTGGGCTGTAGTCCATGGGGTTGCAAAGAGTCGGACACAACTGAGTGACTAACACTAACATTAACACGCATAAAACAAAGAAATAGATGCTCAGGTACTTATGCTATATATTTTCTCTTATTTTATTCTCACATGCTAAATATGATCTTCATATAACTGTTTTTAGAAAAAAATATTAGAGTGCCAAACCTGCACCCTTTACATAGGAATCTATGCCAAGTCACAGGTTTTCTTTCTTTTTTTTTTCCTTTTAATAATTCTACTGTTATGCATCCCATATCACATTGAGTTTGCCCTTGGTATAGATGGAAAAGATTTAAGTGAAAGTTTAATTATAGCCATTTAGAGACAACTTAAAAACTCCTGTCTAATTCACTGCCATTCTAAAGTAGAGTTGGATGAGGATTTGAAAATTTTAAAACTACTAGTAGATAAGATGCTTACAGGTAGGCTTGTACAGTTTGACTTCTTTTCCAAGGAGAAATAAAAGAATCTGGAGACTTCATAATTAAAGTCTAGGCCTAGGTTAAAAGTTTAAATTAAAGGCCTAGGTTAAAAGTTCAGCTCCTTTAGTTGTGCCTTAGAATTTGATGGCTTAATTGACTAGCTTTATATTTATCATTTCTGAGACAGCCTTCTAAGAACCTTTTGCTATACTTCTGATTTGGGACTTTTTTGTTCTGTGTGTTTTCAGAGAGAACAGTTTTAAATTATTAAAATAATTATATCATTTAATATCAGTTCTGAAAATAAACCTTACAAAGTCTGGCAAAAAGAAAATTATCTTGAGTTATTGTGAACTCATTTAGAATCTACTTCAAAAACAGACTTTAAGTTTGATATTTAAATTTTCTCTTATTATTTGAGAGCATATATTTTAATCAAATATTTTATGTCACTATAAAACAAAGAAATAGTTGCTCAAGTAGTTATGCTATATATTTTCTCTTCTTTTATTCTCACATGCTAAATCTCTATTTTTCCCATGAGTTCTAATCCTTTATGAATTGTGAGATGTAAATTTCTCCCCTGAAAAATGGAAGTTAAAGACCTGATTAAGTTGAGGAATAAAACACTATACTTAATAGAGAAGCTATTGCCAAGACAATGGCTTTCAAAAGGAAAAATATTTTAATCAGTATTTTAAAATATAATTTAAAATTCTAGAAATAAAATTATTTTTCTACAGGTGTAAGACGAGGCACCTAAATAGTTTTGCAAGCATTATGTGCACTGATAGAAACATTTCATTGAATTTCTCTTATTGAAGGTTGACATGAATATTTCTTTCTCAACTTGAATCAGGAGTTCATTTCTGCATCTCACAAAGGAACACAGATAATATCCCATCTCACAGACCATGGAGGAAATGTGATTTTCTCCCTTAAAACAACTACAATCCCTTCTCTCCATCTTTTCTCCCTACTATACTTATTACGCTTTACCGACTGAGTCGGTACTCAGTGTAATACTTATTACAAAGTTAATTCACTATAGAGATTGTATTGCGTAAGTCTTATCACTTTCAACTTCCTCGGATTATTTACAGTTGTTTCAGTGTACAGTTTCATGAGATCCCTAAAATAGGATAGTGATATTTAATATCTTCTGATGACATTTGGAAGAACAAAAGTTTTGAAGGTTTTGTCTTGAAATTCCAAATATAGAGCTATCATTTTATCTAATTTGACTCTGTCTTATTATCCTAGTATTGGGAAGTGAAGTGAAGTGAAGGTCGCTCAGTCATGTCCGACTCTTTGCGACCCTATGAAATTTTCCAGGCCAGAATATTGGAGTAGGTAGCTGTTCCCTTCTCCAAGGGATCTTCCCAACCCAAGGACTGAGCCCAGATATCCTGCATTGCAGGCAGATTCTTCACCAGCTAAGCCACCACCAAAGGCCAAGAATACTGGAGTGGGTAGCCTATCTCTTCTCCAGCAGATCTTCCCAACCCAGGAATAGAACTTAGGTCTCCTGCATTGCAGGTAGATTCTCTACCAGCTGAGCTACCAGGGAAGCCCTAGTATTGGGAAGCCACTTATCAAAAGTCCATTCTCATTCATGAAACCCAAATACATTCCTCAGGATTAAAATTTTTATGGCTGCTTCTAAATTGTTTATAGCTAAAGAGCCAATTTGTTCACAAAGATACTATATATCTTTGTTTTCTATGTGCTGCATATGAATCCCTGATCTCAACTGTGTGCTTGGATAACTTTTGATTTCACTCAATTCATATATATTCTTTTTTTTTTAATTTTAATTTTAATTTTTATTTTTTTATTTTTATTTTTTTAGTTTTTTATTTTTTAAATTTTAAAATCTTTAATTCTTACATGCATTCCCAAACATGAACCCCCCTCCCACCTCCCTCCCCATAACATCTTTCTGGGTCATCCCCATGCACCAGCCCCAAGCATGCTGCATCCTGCGTCAGACATAGACTGGCGATTCAATTCACATGATAGTATACACGTTAGAATGTCATTCTCCCAAATCATCCCACCCTCTCCCTCTCCCTCTGAGTCCAAAAGTCCGTTAAATGTGATACTTCTTCAGTAAGTTTTTTCCTTATTCTGTCTGTGGAAAACAGCAGCCTCGCTTTAGTATTTTGTTTATTATTTTTTCTTAAGGCACAGGCCCTTTCCTCCAACCATTTGGAATGCTTTTCTTATTAAATAATTAAGGTGGCTTCTCCTTTATAAGCAGTAAATCTGGAGATCTAATTGCCTGCATCAGCTTTGTAAACACTAGCACAGATGTAACACAGAGATAATGATTTTAAAATTTTTATTTGTTCATGTTTCATTTCTTCAAGTAGATTTTCTTCTCCATTTCCTTCAGTTTTTGTGTTCTTCTCCTTCTTTCCTCCCTTCCTATCCCCCTGACTCCTTGCCATCTCCCTGTCTCTCACCCTCTCTTCTTCTTCATCCTGGTTACTGTGGCACACAGCAGACTATGTTGTCCCCACACCTACACAAAGCCTGCTCAGCTCCATGAGGGAGTTGAGCTCCACAGAGCCAATGGCAACACAGTCTAGTTTATCTACCACCAGATTCTGACTGTCTATGCGGCCTCCATCTTTATCAATGAAACTATTCTATTTTTATATCGTTCAACAAGGATTTATCCATTCAGTTATGTGTGCCAGAAATAAAATTTTCCTTATCCCACAACATTTAGGCTTTGAGAGTAAGGGCAAGTTAATGTGAAATGTAAACTATTATGCTGAATTCTGACCTGATGGCAATCAGGGTAGTCCAGCAGGATTGACTTCTGGCTCAGAACCTGATCTGTGATTTCCTGCAGCAGCCCCTCTCTACCTTGGTCTCATTCGTGCATGCAGAGTGAGTGTCATACACCAGAGACTGCATTGTGCCTTGCTTGCATTTTAGCTATAAATATGCATCTCTCCTTGCCACTCAAGAAAGAACATCAGAATGCAGTGAGGGAGAGACAAGGATAACATGACACTAATTTATTATTTTTTTAATATGCAATACTAAAACCTTTGGTCCTTTAAGCAACATTAATAATACATTCTGTGCAATATTAATAAAAACTCTTATCCTCTAGTGTCACACTGCTGTTGAAAGCCATTCTTTTGCGACCTGAAAAACTTATCAGCTGTCCACCCCTCCCACATCCTCCTGTGATGTGCAGCACACATGGTGGGACAGATGGCCAAAAAGAGGTCTGATATCTGTGCTTAGGCAGCAATTTCTCTGTGCATCTTCACCTTTAGCCTATGACTCTTCTGCCCTTATTTTCTTCCTATGCTAGTGTTAAGTGAGGTAGTCACATCTGTTCTACAGATTGTTGGGATTCTTGCTGCTAAACAATGAGGTAGGGATTGCCTATACAGTGGAAAAAATTTGGTTTCTGTTTCTGCAGGGTTTCTCTTGAGAGGCAATGGCCATATATTAACAGCTTGAAGGTGACTTGCCTGGTGAACTTTTGTCATCTTCCTAATTCAGCAGCAAACTGTAGGTTCTCAGAACTAAATGACCTACAATCTTTTCTTTATTTTAAGACCTTTAAAATTCATAACCTCACATTTGAGTCTAGGCTATGAAAGAGAATAAATCGTAAGTCTAGTCCTTTTATGTATAAACATTTAAGTGGTTAACACGCAGGCAAATGTCTAAAATCTACAAAAATAAGTCTTCTTAAATCTTTCCTCTTTAATAGTATTTAATAAATACATATTTAGGAACAATGAATGAGAATACAAAACAAGTTTTTCTAAACTCAATAGGTCTCAACTTTTATGAAGAAATGAAGATCCATAATTTCTTTGAAGTATATGCTATGCTTGTGGTTGTGGTAGGTAGGAATGGATATATTTTTAATTATCTGGGAAATACAGAATTATGACATTAAATCTGTTGAGTATGATGCTTAGGATAATGCTGTACATTATAGTATTTTTCTCTTTTGGATAGCGTGATATTCAAAATGAATTAATTTTCAAGGTCATACCGTACTTGCATTCAGCAACCTCATTAAAATCCAGAAAACATGGCATTTATAATACTTAATATTCTACTGAAAGCTGATTTGTAAAATATACTATTTTGTATTTAATAAAAGTAACATCAAAATTTAGTTTTGTCCTGTGTCTGTTTATAAACCTAAAGCTCTTCTTTACTTCTTGCATACACTCAGAAGTAACTTTAATATGCCCATTTTGTACATGCAACATTTAAAAACAGTTCAGTATAAAAAGCTTACCTCCCTTTTATGGCAAGGCATAGTTACATTCTAAAATTATAGTCCTTTAATGCATGCCCTAAAATCTGACCTTCATAATTGCTTTCAAGTTTCTCATTAAACTTTTAAGAAATGTCCCCCCATGGCTTGACGACACTTTCTTACAGAGTAAGTATGAATGCGTATAGATTAAAACTCCCACACAAGCAAAGGTTGCTTACTGCTCCATCTCAAAGTACTCTTTTACAGAGAGCATAGCTTTGGATACAAGGCAAGCACTTACCCATCTCCAGTTAAGGAGTTAACTATAAAATGAGCTCAGTATGGATTACTTCTCACAAAAACCAGGACTCAGGCAATATGGTATAAAAATTATTATATCTTTGAAATGTTGAATGAAAATAATTCCAGCACAGTTCATGTGATTACATCTATTTTCATTTAAATACAGTTTGCACTTCTCTTCATCCTCAGGGCTTTTCAGCAGTTATTTCTATAATCAATCCTTTAACGAGGAATAGAAAATGTAACCTAGAGCCTTTTTCTGAATGACTTTTCCTTTTCTCCACAATTTAAATTTATTTGAAAAATGTTTTCTGAATAGATTTTAATCTATTACGCTAATTAACTGAATTGTCCCTTTAGGATCAGCTTGTGACACAACTGGAGATATTACTGAAATACTGACTTTAAGAAATTCATCTGTGGGAAAAAAAAAGAAAGAAAGAAATTCATTTGTGATAGGAACTACACCTAGAAATACTTAGAGAAAAAAAATTAGAAAAAGAAAACACAAGTTAGAAAAACAAATGTCAGGTTAAGATAAATATAGGCATATAGATATAGAAAGAGATAGGTATAATTTTATCAGTATGCTTTCAAAATAGTTCTTAGCACATGCTAAGTCACATTTGTTTGTGCCTAGATTACTCAGTAGGGATTCCCTTGTGGCTCAGATGGTAAAGAAACTGCCTGAATGTGGGAGACTTGGGTTCAATCCCTGAGTTGGGAAGATCCCCTGGATCTTCCTGGTTCCCCAAGATCCTCCTCCTCCTGGAGGAGGGCATGGCAAACCACTCCAGTATTCTTGTCTGGAGAATCCCATGGACAGACGAGCCTGGCTGACTACAGTCCATGGTATTGCAAAGAGTCAGACACAACTAAGTGACCAATCACAGCACAAATATTCAATTACCCTCCATTATTCTTGAAAAGAGGAAGAATTGCTGGCTAATTTCTTCAAAACATTTATATTGTTGACTTCAGCCAACTCTGGGATGCATCACTGGACAGCCAATTGGTTAATTTATCTATTGAATTGTGTATATATTTTGCTTTTTGCATGAGATATCAGCCATTCTGAGTTTTTAGACTGTAACATTTTCTACTGTAAAATTTGTCTTGTTGATATCCTGAAATAGTGGTTCCTATAATGTGATGCCTGAACCAGCAAGAGCAGTATCACTAGGGAACTC
This sequence comes from Ovis canadensis, assembly GCF_042477335.2. NCBI lineage: Eukaryota > Metazoa > Chordata > Mammalia > Artiodactyla > Bovidae > Ovis > Ovis canadensis. The sequence goes on along the minus strand of NC_091254.1, from coordinate 53,834,945 downwards.
ATTCAAAATGCAATCCTGCACCCTTATCCCAGACCTCTTGAATCATAATTTTAAGTGACAGAGCCCAGAAGTCTTGGATGTTAAGCCCCCCAGGTGACTCTCATCCTTCTAATCAGAGAACCACTAAACTAAACCACAGGCTTCTCCAGTGGTTCAGTGGTAAAGAAATAATCTGCAATGCAGATGCAGGAGATGCAGGTTCAATCCCTGGGTTAGGAAGATCCCTTGGAGGCGGAAATGGCAACATGCTCCAGTATTCTTGCCTGGGAAATCCCATAGACAAAAGAACCTGGTGGGCTACTGTCCAAAGGGTCTCGAAGAGTCAGACATTTAGCAACTGAGCACACACACAAGCTAAACCACACTCATTATACAGTGAGCTGGACAGAGTAGATGCCCACTAAAAATGACATGACTGCCATACTTCAGTCCATATGCACAGAAAACTAACAATTCAAGCTTAATTCTATTTTGTTCAGTCATAGTGATTGCTTATAAGTGATAAGATAACCATAGCAAAGCATAACATCCTCTCTGTCTATTACATTCTAGGATGGGATCTTGATTCAACTGGTTCCTAGTGTGTTTTCAGTACAGATACATTTCAATGTTTTGCTACTCATCATAATTGCATATAACAGATGGCCTTGTACGGATGTTATTGGCCTTAGTAAATTGATGATTATTTAAATAAGTTGATGAAAGTAGTAATAATAAAATAATTTTAGTTTAAAACATGTAATTATATATCCATTTGTCAATCTGCTTTATGTACTACTGGGGCCATTTCTCTGTTAGATTTCTTAAGGAAATTGTATTTTCTTTCCTGATTAATGTATATCATAATTCATCCATTTTTGTAATCTTTTAAGAAAAAAATATAGAATTTAAAAATACATGTAAAGAAAGAAATCTCTGTCACATAAAGAAAAAAAATACAATGTGAAAGCTGTGGATAAAGTTTTATTTGGAGCCTAATATGGACTAGAGCCAGGAAGAGAGGCCCACATAGCACTCAGGAACTTCTCCAAAGAGGTGAGGGGGCAGTCACTATATATGTGATTTTTGTGAAGTGGGTACATGCAATCAAGTACACATTTTGGCAGAAGGTTGCTGCTAATCATGACGAGCACATATCTCTGTTATTGATTTCAGTGCTTTTTGAGATATGCAAAGATGCAAGAAATCAGGCTCATAAAATCTTCTGTTAACTATCTAAAGGCTTCTTCTGCCAGTTTTTCCCAGAGTACAGAGTACCTCACTCATGTCTTGTCCTGAACTCCTTTAAGAAAGTGTTAAAAATCAGTGACTACAGTGGCCAATGACCTAATCCTTGTGGAACCAGATGGTGAGGTATATTTATCAGTTGGCATTTTGATATAGAACTTTTCTGGATTTTTGTGACTTTTCCCCCCAACATTCATACATTTTGTTCTTGTTGTTCTGCCACCCAGTTGTGTCTGACTCTCTGAGACCCCATGGACTGCAGCATTACAGGCCTTTCTGTCCCTTACCATCTCCCAGAGTTTGCCCAAGTTCATGTTTGTTGCATCAGTGATGATCTTCAGCCATCTCATCCTCTAACACCCTCTTCTCCTTCTGCCCTCAATCTTTCCCAGCATCAGGGACTTTTCCAATGAGTTGTCTGTTTGCATTCAGTTCAGTTCAGTTCAGTCTCTCAGTCGTGTCTGACTCTTTGTGACCCCATGAACTGCAGCACACCAGGCCTCCCTGTCCATCACCAACTCCCAGAGTCCACACAAAGCCATGTCCATTGTGCCAGTGTTGCCATCCAACCATCTCATCCTCTGTCATTCCCTTCTCCTCCTGCCCTCAATCTTTCCCAGCATCAGGGTCTTTTCAAAAGAATCAGCTCTCCACATCAGGTGGCCAAAGTATTGGAGTTTCAGCTTCAACATCAGTCCCTCCAATGAACACCTAGAACTAATCTCCTTTAGGATGGACTGGTTGGATCTCCTTGCAGTCCAAGTGACTCTAAAGAGTCTTCTCCAACATCGCAGTTCAAAAGCATCAATTCTTCTGCACTCACCTTTCTTTATAGTCCAATTCTCACATCCATACATGACTACTGGAAAAACCATAGCCTTGACTAGTCAGACTTTTGTTGACAAAGTAATGTCTCTGCTTTTGAATATGATGTCTAGGTTGGTCATAACTTTCCTTCCAAGGAGCAAGTGTCTTTTAATTTCATGGCTGCAATCACCATCCACAGTGATTTTGCAGCACAGAAAAATAAAGTCAGCCACTGTTTCCCCATCTATTTGCCATGAAGTGATGGGACCGGATGTCATGATCTTAGTTTTCTGAATGTTGAGCTTTAAACCAACTTTTTCACTCTCTTCTTTCACTTTCATCAAGAGGCTCTTTAGTTCTTCTTCACTTTCTGCCGTAAGGATGGTGTCATCTGCATATTTGAGGTTATTGATATTTCTCCTAGAAATCTTGATTCCAGTTTATGCTTCCTCCAGCCCAGCATTTCTCATGATGTGCTGTTCACATTAGATGACCAAAATACTGGAGCTTCAGCTTCAGCATCAGTCCTTTCAGTGAATATTCAAGGTTGATCTCCTTTAAGATTGCCTGGTTTGATCACCTTGCTGTCCAAGGGACTTTCAGGAATCTTTTCCAGCACCACAGTTCAAAGGCATCAACTCATTAGCATTCTGCCGTCTTATGGTCCAGCTCTCACAACCATACATGACCACTGGGAAGACCATAGCCTTTATTATATGGGCTTTTGTTTAGAGTAATGTCTCAGCTTTTCAACACACTGTCTATGTTTGTCATCACTTTCCAGCCAAGAAGCAACAGTCTTCTGACTTCATGGCTGCAGCCGTCATCCACAGTGACCTTGGCATCCAAGAAAATGAAGCCTGTCACTACTTCCATCTTTTCCCCTTCTATTTGAGAGGCAGTAATGGCATTATGCCTATACGCAATTCAAAAATACTTTTTGTTTTGTTTTTGTTTGGGTAATGTGCTTCCATTTTGCCTTTTAGAGAAATCACCTTAGTTTTCATGAAAAAATTAAAAAAAAAACTCATTAATTTGCACTTAAATTTTAATGATGCATAAAATATTTAATTACATATTTATAAGAATAATTAAAATGAAAAGATTTTATTAATTAAAATAGTCAATTTAAATAAACTACTATATTAAATCAAATTTGAAAACAGTCAAAAGTAACCTGGTTAACAGGTAATGGGTGAGTGGACGGATAAGCACTAAAATACAGGAGCTGTCAAACTACAGCAGTCCCAACCCTTACACCCTAGCCTCTGCATTCAGTGAGGAATTGCTGTTATCTGTTCCAGTTCAGTTCAGTCTCTCAGTTGTGTTTGACTCTTTGCAACACCATGGACTGCAACACACCTGGCTTCCCTGTCCATCACCAACTTCCATAGCTTACTCAAACTCATATCCATTGAGTCAGTGAAGCCATCCAAACATCTTATCCTCTGTCATTCCCTTCTCCTTCTGCCTTCAATCTTGCTTATTACTAGTGTCTTTTCCAATGAGTTACTTCTTCCCATCAGGTGGCCAAAGTATTGGAATTTCAGTTTCGGCTTCAGTCCTTCCAATGAATATTCAGGAATGACTTCCTTTAGGATTGACTGGTTGGATCTCCTTGCAGTCCAGGGACTTTCAAGAGTCTTCAACAACACAGCTCAAAAGCACCAATTTCTTTGGTGCTCAGCTTTTTTTATAGTCTAATTCTCACATCTATACATGACTAATGGAGAAACCATAGCTCTGACTAAACAGACCTTTGTCGGTAAAGTATTTTTTCTGCTTTTTAATATGCTGCCTAGATTGGTCATAGCTTTCCTTATAAGGAGCAAGTGTCTCTTATTCCATGGCTGCAGTCACCACCTGAAGTGATTTGGGAGCCCCCAAAAATAAAGCTTGTCACTGTCATTGTTTCCCCAGCTATTTGCCATCATGAAGTGATGGGACTGGATGGTTTTAGGTTTTTGAATGTTGAGTTTTATGACAGCTTTTTCACTCTCCTCGTTCACTTTCATCGACAGGCTCTTTAATTCTCCTTCACTTTCTGCCATAAGGGTGGTATCATCTGCATATCTGAGGTTATTGATATTTCTCCAGGCAATCTTGATTCCAGCTTATGTTTCATCCAGCCAAGTATTTCACATGATGTACTCTGAATATAAGTTAAATAATCAAGGTGACAATATACAGCTTTGACATACTCCTTTCCCAATTTGGAACAAGTCTGTTGTTCTATGTCTGGTTCTAACTATTGCTTTATGACCTGCATATAGATTTCCCATGAGGCACGAAGGTGGTCTGTATTCCCTTCTTGAAGACTTTTTGACAGTTTGTTGTGGTCTACACAGTCAAAGGCTTTGGCATAATCAGTTCAGTTCAGTTCATTCACTTAGTCATGTCCGACTCTTTGCGACTCCATGAACTGCAGCATGCCAGGCCTCCCTGTCCATTACCAATTCCCAGAGTTCACCCAAACCCATGTCCATTGAGTCGGTGATGCCATCCAACCATCTCATCCTCTGTCATCCCCTTCTCCTGCCCTCAATCTTTCCCAGCATCAGGGTCTTTTCAAATGAGTCAGCTCTTTGCATCAGGTGGCCAAAGTATTGAAGTATCAGATTCAACATCAGTCCTTCCAATGAATATTCAGGACTGATTTCCTTTAGAATGGACTGGTTGGATCTCCTTGCAGTCCAAGGGACTCTCAATAATCTTTTCCAACACTGCAGTTCAAAAGCATCAATTCTTTGGTGCTCAACTTTCTTCATAGTCCAACTCTCACATCCATACATGACCACTGGAAAAACCATAGCTTTGACTAGACAGACCTTTGTTGACAAAGTAATGTCTCTGCTTTTCAATATGCCGTCTATATTGGTCGTAACTTTCCTTCCAAGAAGTATGCATCTTTTAATTTCATGGCTGCAATCATCATCTGCGGTGATTTTGCAGCCCAGAGAAATAAAGTCAGCCCCTGTTTCCACTGTTTCCCCATCTATTTGTCATGAAGTGATGGGACTGGATTCCATGATCTTAGTTTGGCATAATCAGCAAAGTAGAAGTAGATGGTTTTCTGGAATTCTCTTGCTTTTTCTATGATCCAACAGATGTTGGCAATTTGATCTACCTTTTCTAAAATTCCTCTACCTTTTTAAAATCCAGCTTGAATGAAGTTCACAGTTTACATACTGTTGAAGCCTGGCTTGTTGAATTTTGTGCATTACTTTGCTAACATGTAAGATGAGTGCAATTGTGAAGTAGTTTGAACATTCTTTGGCAATCTCATCTTTGGGATTGGAATGAAAACTGACTTTTTCCAAATTTCATGAGCTTTCCAAATTTGCTGGCATATTGAGTGCAGCACTTTCACAGCATCATCCTTGAGGATTTTAAATAGCTCAACTGGAATTCCATCACCTCCACTAGATTTGTTTGTAGTGATGCTTCCTAAGGCCCACTTGACTCTGCATTCCAGGATGTCTGGCTCTAGGTGAGTGATCACACCATCGTGATTATCTTGGTCATGAAGGTCTCTTTTGTATAGCCCTTCTGTGTATTCTTGCCATCTCTTCTTAGTATCTTCTGCTTCTGTTAAGTCCATACCATTTCCATCCTTTATTGTGCCCATCTTAGCATGAAATATTCCCTTGGTATCTCGAATTTTCTTGAAGACATCTCTAGCCTTTCGCATTCTATTGTTTTCCTCTATTTCTTTGCACACTGAGGAAGCCTTTCTTATCTCTCTTTGCTATTCTTTGCATTCAAATGCATTCTTTGCTAACTCTGCATTCAAATGGGTATATCTTTTCTTTTCTCCTTTGCGTTTCACTTCTCTCTCTCTCTCTCTCTTTTTTTTTTTTTTCTGAGCTATTTGTAAGGCCTCCTCAGGCAACCATTTTGCCTTTTTGCACTTTTTTTCCCCCTTTGTGAATGGTCTTGATCACTGCCTCCTTTACAACATCATGAACCTCTGTCCATAGTTCTTCAGGCCCTCTATCAGATCTCATCTCTTGAATATTTGTCACTTTCACTGTATAATCATAAGGAATTTGATTTAGGTCATGTCTAGAGGTTTTCCCTACTTTCTTCAATTTAAGTCTGAATTTGGCAATAAGTCACTGTCAGCTCCCAGTCTCATTTTTCTGACTGTGTAGAGCTTCTCCACCTTTGCTACAAAGAATGTAATCAATCTGATTTTAGTATTGACCATTTGGTGATGTCCATGTGTAGAGTCATCTCTTGTGTTGTTGGAAGAGGGTGTTTGCTCTGATCGTTGTGTTCTCTTGGGAAAACTCTGTTAACCTTTGCCCTGCTTCATTCTGTACACCAAGACCAAATTTGTCTGTTATTCCTGGTATTTCTTGACTTCCTACTTTTGTATTTTAGTCCCCTATGATGAAAAGCCCATCTTTTTTTAGGTGTTAGTTCTAGAAGGTCTTGTTGGCTCTTAGAACTGTTCAACTTCAGCTTCTTCACCATTATTGGTTGGGTCATAGACTTGGATTATCATGATATTGAATGATTTACCTTCTAAATGAACAGCAATCATTCTGTCATTTTTGAGATTGCATCCAAGTAGTGCTTTTCAGATTTTCGTGTTGACTATGAGGGCTACTTTGTGTCTTCAAAGAGATTCTTGCCCACAGTAGTAGATATAGTGGTTATCTGAATTAAATTTGCCTTTTCAAGTCCATTTTACTGACCCTCTACTATAAAGCTACTCTTGAAGGACTTTGTACTTTAACTCTGTGGGTTCACTTATATTCCAATTTTTTTTCAAGAGGAAATACCACACTACTACATGAGGTCAGTAGAATCCTGGGATGCAAAACCATGGATACAGAGGATTCTTGGATAAGGACACATGAGACAAGAGGCCCTAACATAAATCATACGTGGATTTTCCACTGTTGGGGAGGGTCAGCATTCCTAACCATCCCCCTCCCATGTTGTCCAAGGGTCTACTGTAACTATATTAGGCTATGGGCTAATACACTAGGTTCTCAGACTCAATTAACCTTGCTTGGTTCCTTCTATTGATATTTAGATGATGGCAAATGTAGGGGCATGAGCTTTTTTTTTCCTCTGCATTTTTGTGTGTGTGACTATTATCATTAGGAAACTTTGAATGGTCTTACTTCATGGCAAGTCAATTATGAGGATACTCAGCCTTTATTTACATGTTTTATTCATTTCTTTGCATGTAAGTTGAACATCTGTTTCTCACTAAATGCTCAGTGCTCACAGAGGAGAGCTGAAGCATAACTTTTTTTTTTTTTTTTAAAGTTTCTCATGCAAGACTTTGACTCTAATGGAGGCTCCACTATGCTATGGGTGATGGAACAGAGGTGGTGATGAAGGAGGGGCATATTCCTGGTTCCAAAATATTAACTTCAGACTATAAAATACTATGTTTATTCAAGTCATATTTCATTTTAAATAATCGTTGACTTCATTACCATAAGCTAATTTCAATCTGTTACCTTACTTTCTTAATATTACGTGCAGCTTAATGAGTCTTTTCTGATATGGCTATACTCACCTTACAAGTAAATAAGAAATACTGCAAGATGAGCTTTAAAATATAAGTCATACTCACCAAATATTAAAGAAACATGGTTCTATTTCTTTTCCTGATGTTTTTTATTAAAATCATAGTAAAATACACAAGAGCTAACTGTCATGAAAGAGAATGGAAAAGTAAATATACTGCTTATGTTTTCTTGCCATGTTGATCAAAACAAAGCAATAACCTAGTTTTAGGGACCAGTGAAAAGAGGATGAAATGAGTAAAGAGCAATCAGGAAAACATCATATTCACTGCAAGGGTAGAAACCCCAAAGTGCCAGAGTTGCTAGGCTAATCCACCTTTTACTTGTTACAGATAATAGTGAGAGGTTACTTGCAAGAATTTTGGTGACAGAGTTAAGAATATAACTTATCAGTAGGCACATGAGTAGTAATATGGAATTACAAAAAAATGATCTAGCTCCATCTTGCAAATACTGACCACTTTTAATAAAGTAACTATGCCATTGGCAATGAAATTTCAGTTATCATTTAGTTACAAGTTATACATTGTTAATAGAGTTAATCATGCATTAGACAGTAGTCTTATTAATCCCTGAATGGCTTAAGAATATTAATAAGCAATACATAGCAACTTTAGTCATTTTACCCAAAGTTGGCAGTTTTGAAGTGGAAGCACAGTTTACTGGAAGAGTGCTTTTGGGTACATTCTTTCATTTTTCTGGGTCTAATTGTCCTCAATGAGGACCTCAGATGTGCTGATCTCTGAGCATTTTTTCAACTCAGAATGATTGTGACCTCTCTGTCCTCATGGAAGAAACATGTTTTGCTGTTCAGCAAAGTAATATACTTTATTTTGTAAACATACACCCTCCAGTTGGAGACCATTTAGATGGAGAAGATGAAATGTCATTGAGGTGTGATCTTTCCGGTAAACCACCTGAGTGCATTTTGAAACGTGGATGTTTGGTTGATGGTATTATAGAAAATGCCTGGTCATAGGAATGAGAGAAATAATTGACTGGAAAACCACCCATTCACCATTTACTTCTAAGTTGCTTTGAGGCAAATTACAAACAGTGTCTTTATCTAAAATGTGAGGATCAAAGTCTATCTTTTAGAATTGTTGTAAAAATTGAATAGAATAATACTTGTAAAGGGCTGAGTTCCATGGTGAAACTGCTACTCCCTCTCTCGCCAGCTTCTGCTGGTTTTAGTGTAAATGAATGAGATTTCCATGGTCAAATTTCTAAAATAGTATCATCCCATCACTTTTAGTTCCTCCTTGAGGTTTCATTTTTCCTATCTCCTTTTCATGTTGTCAAATTCACATAGGTCCCCTGTTTCTGTTCCTTCCTTTCTATAGCTACGGCATGAATTTACTTGAAAGATCAACAGTTTTTAACAACATATAGTAAGTAGGAAGTAAATGCTGGATTTTTTTCAAGGAAATTATTAATATATTAATACAAACATACAGACCTGGTAAATGAGTCTAAACTTCTGAGTCTAAATTACCTAGTTTGTTCTCATCACTGACCATGACGCCCTATGTGATGCTGTAGCTATTATGGTCTCAGTCTGCTTTTGACAGTCTCTGGCAACCCTCTCTGCAGCAATTAACCTAGAAATTGTTCTCATTGTTTACGCAAAACCCATCAAGGAGGTAAGCAGATGATTATAACACTTACCTTTCTTGTATACCAAGCATGCATAAATGCATTATTTAAATCTCATAATAACCCCCTGAGATAAGAAACTGTTATTATTTATGATTGTGTGTTTTAATTAGGGCATCCCTGGTGACTCAGATGGTAAAGAATCTGCCCGCAATATAAGAGACCCAGGTTCTATCCCTGGGTCAGGAAAATGCCCTAGAGAAGGGAATGCCTACCCATTCTGGTATTCTTGCTGTTTTAATCAAGTCAATAAGTAACTTTTCCAAGATTTTATAAATAGAAAATGTCAGGAGCAGGACAGGCAGTTAGGTATCCTATTATATGATTCTCAGACTCCCATAGAGGGACTCTGAAAATCTTTCTTCAGCAAGTTCCAATAATGAATTATAACTTCTGTTAAAAGTATACCATGAGGCTTTACATACACCAAGTTGTCTCTGCCTTGTTTAAGTTATATGGCTTTTAAATATATTCTGGTAATCTTTAAAGACCATTTCTCTTTGAAGTTCTCTTTCAATCTGTGCTGTCTTGAAGAAGAAATTCTGATTAAATATATATGTATGTGTATGGTTGTGTATTTCTTTTCTTTCTTTGTCCTTTTTTTTTTTACTTTACTTCTATTTCCCTTTTTAAATATTAAATTGAGATACAATACATAAAATGTAAAATTCACCATCATGAACATTTTTAAGCGTAGAGTTCAGAAATGTGAAGTATACCCACATTGCTGTACAGCCAATCTCCAGAACTTCTTCATCTTACAAAACCAAAAATCTATATCTACTAAAACTTAACTCCCTCTTTTCCTCTCCTCTGAGTTCCTGGCAACCACCATTCTACTTTCTGTCTCTACAAATCTGAATATAAACTTGATAGCATGACTGAAGATAATTAGCAGCAGCAGCAGCAGCTCTTGTAAATGAAGTCACACAGTATTTGTATTTTTGTGACTGGTTTATTCCAGTTAGTATGGTGTCCTCAAGATTCATCCATGCTGTATTATGTGTGAGAATTTCCTCCAAGTGAGGAAATATTTTTTTATGACTAAGTAAGATTTTTTATGACTAAGTAAGATTCCATTGTATATGAACACATTTTATATATTCATTCCTCTGTCAATGAATATTTGGCTTATTTTCACTATTTGGCTACTGAGATAATAATACTGCTGTGAATATGGGTATACACCTATCTCTAAGAGACCCTACTTTTAATTCCTTTGGATATACACTCAAAAGTGATATGGCTAGATTATATGGTAGTTCTATTATTTATTTTTATTTTTTTTTAATTTAAATTTATTTAATGGAGCTAATTACTTTACAATATTGTATTGGTTTTGCCACACATCAACATGAATCCGCCACGGGTGTACATCTGTTTCCCATCCTGAAACCCCCTCCCACCTCCCTCCCCATACCATCCCATCATATTGTTATCTGTATCAGTTGTGCCAGCCATCAAAAGTACAAGACCTCCTAGGAATGAAACTTTAGAGTCATCTAAGATTCTCTGTCTGCTCTCTACCTTACTCTTCACATTCAATCACTAATCATATTTTACATAATCTACATATCTACATATTTTATATATCCTGGCACATCCATGCTTACACACCAAATTACTTCATTCACAGATAATTATAATTATGTGCTTGGGGTTTGTCTTGCCAATCATTATTTCCCCTCTCTAATATATATATATCTATATTTAATTCCTGACACAAAATCTTTTTTATAAAAGCTCTGATGCTGTTGTTTCTTAGCTTTATTTTTCTACTTTTTCTTTTTTAACACTAGGTGAATTTTTTGTTTGATATTTAAATATATCCTCATTTATTGGTCACTATATAAAATCATATCTGCTTAGTCTGGTGCTCAAGATTTGCTGTAATTTTAAACTTTGCCACCTAGCTTTCACTATTTACATTTACCAAGCCTGACTTCTAGTCAGGTGGAATTGCATACACATTTTATACAGTTTCACTTTCTGCAATTCTTATCTATTTACATGCTATTCACCATCTGGAATGGTTTTAAACATACTCTCTCTCTATCATACAAATCCTTCATACCCATCAGCTCCCAGTTAAAATTCTGAAACCATCCCTGATTTCAGGGTTTTATAAAACTTCTCCAAACCCAGGACTCTGATAGCATTTTATTGATTGTTCTTCTATAGCTTTCATCACTTTCTATCTTTTACAATAGTTAGTTATGCACCTTAAATTTCATACAAGATTTAGTTCCCAAACTACAGCTTGAAGGCATATATTGTGTGTTTTGTGTTTTCATCTTTTTGTCTTCTCTTGTACATAATGAATGCTTCTCTCAGAATTAGCAATCGATATGTACACTTTGAGGGAATGAATCAACAACCAAAGTAACATAAATATCATAGAATGGGACAGACACAATTTCTTCAAATTCTTAAAGGCAGTGAGTGCTTTGCTAAACAAAGAGAGAAAGCAAGAACAGGCTCAAATAAGACTGGCATTTGAGGCTCAAGCCACAAATATAAATGATTTTGCAAAGTATTTGCAACTTCGTGCATTGAGGAGGTATTTGAGGAAACAAAAAAGAATACAAAAAAAAGTTTATCTTCTGAAACATATGTTTGAGGAAATTTTGTTAGTAATGTCAATAGGATTTTGCTTATTAATGAACTGTATATTTCATTTGGTGACTGTTGCTGTTCAGTTGTTGTCATATGCATGTCTTTACATAGACTGCAGCACACCAGACTTCCCTGTCCTTCACTAACCCTGGAGTTTGCTCAAATTCATGTCCAATGAGTCAGTGATGCCATCCAACCATCTCATCCTCTGCTGCTGACTTTTCCTCCTGCCCTCAATCTTTCCCAGCATCAGGATGTTTTCCAATGAGGCAGCTCTTTGCATCAGGTGGCCAAAGTATTGGAGTTCTTCAGCATCAGTTCTTTCAATGATTATTTAAGGTTGATTTCCTTTAGGATTGACTGGTTTAAGTGCCATGCAGTCCAAGAGACCCTCAAGGGTCTTCTCCAGCACCACAATTTGAAAACATCAATTTGCCAGTCTTCTTTATGGTCCTACTATTACATCTATACATGAGTACTGGAAAAACCATAATGTAACTATATGGACCTTTGTTGGCAAAGTGATGATCCTGCTTTTTAATGTGCTGCCTAGGTTTTTCATAGCTTTCCTTCAAAGGACCAAATATCTTTTAATTTCATGGCTGCAGTCACTGTCTACGGTGATTTTGGAGCACCCCCAAAATAAAGTCTGTGTTTCCATTATTTCCCCATCTACTTGCCATGAAGTGTTGGGACTGTATTCCATTATTATAGTTTTTTGAGTGTTGAGTTTTAAGCATGCTTTTCACTCTCCTCTTTCACACTCATCAAGAGGCTCTTTAGTTCCTCTTCAGTTTTTGTCATTAGAGTGGTATCATCTGCATATCTGAGGTTATTGATATTTCTCCCTGCAATCTTGAGTCCACCTTGTGATTCATACAGCCTGGCATTTCACATGGTGTGTTCTGTATATAAGTTAAGTGAGCATGGTGACAATATACAGCCTTGTCATACTCCTTTCCCAATTTGGAACCAGGCCATTGTTCCATACCTGGTTCTAACTATTGCTTCTTGAACTGAATACAGGTTTCTAGGAGATAGATAAGGTGGTCTTGTACACCCATCTCCTTAAGAATTTTCCAAAAAAAAAAAAATAAATAAAATAAAATAAAAAAATTAAAAAAAAAAGAATTTTCCAGTTTGTTGTGATCCACACAGTCAAAGGCTATAGTGTAATCAATGAAGCAGAAGTGGATGTTTCTCTGGAATCCCCTTACTTTATCTTTGATCCAACAAATGTTGACAACTTGATCTCTGGTTTCTCTGCTTTTTCTGAATCTAGCTTATACATTTGGAAGTTCTTGGTTCACATACTCCTAAGCCTAGCTTGAAGGATTTTGAGCATTATCTTTCTAGGATGTGAAATGAGTGCAATTATATGGTAGTTTGAACATTATTTGGTACTGCCTGTCTTTAGGATTGGAATGAAAACTGACCTTTACCAGTCTTGTGCCCATTACTGAGTTCTCCAAATTTGTAGCCATATTTTTTGGATTTTAAATAGCTCAGCTGGATTCTGGAATCATTTGGTGATTAGAATCCTTTATTTAAAAATTATTTATTAGTTTATTAGCCTGAAAATTTCAAAATGTAGCTCGTTTAAAAATGAACTTGAGTTAATTTTATTTGATAGTTGTTTCAAGTTATATCCATGTTTATTCTAAGAGTATTTAAAAATTGAAGAAAAAATCTTTATAGAATTTAATGGTAGTCAAGTACATGTAAATAAAACAGAAAAATAGGGCTTCCCTAGTGGTTCAGTCAATAAAGAATCTGCCTGCATTACAGGTGACCCGGGTTCAATTCCTGGGTTGGAAGATTCCTTGAAGAATGGAATGGCAACCCACGTCAGTATTCTTGCCTGGAGAATTTCATGGACAGAAGCACCAGGCAGGCTACAGTCCATGGGGTTGCAAAGAGTTGGACACTACTGGGTGACTAACAGACACACACAGACGTAAAAATGCATTTCGGTACTCATACTGTCTATAAAGGGCAAAGCTGTAATAAACTGAAACAAACAAACAAAAACAATTGCAGACTAACTGGGTTGGAATAAGCACAAGCTGGAATCAAGATTCTAGGAGAAATATCAATAAGCTCAGATATGCAGATGATACCACCCTTTATGGCAGAAAGTGGAGAACTAAAGAGCCTCTTGATGAAAATGAAAGAGGAGAGTGAAACAGTTGGCTTAAAGCTCAACACTCAGAAAACTAAGATCATGGCATCTGGGCCCATCAGTTCATAGCAAATAGATGGGGAACAGTGGAAACAGTGGTTGACTTTAGTTTTCTGGGCTCCAAAATCACTTCAGATGGTGATTGCAGCCATGAAATTAAAAGACACTTACTCCTTGGAAGGAAAGTTATGACCAACCTAGACAGCGTATTCAAAAGCAGAGACATTACTTTGTCAACAAAGGTCCGTCTAGTCAAGGCTATGGTTTTTCCAGTGGTCATGTATGGATGTGAGAGTTGGACTATAAAGAAAGATGAGCACCGAAGAACTGATGCTTTTGAACTGTGGTGTTGGAGAAGATTCTTGAGCATCCCTTGGACAGCAAGGAGATCCAACCAGTCCATTCTAAGGGAGATCAGTCCTGGGTGTTCATTGGAAGGACTGATTTCGAAGCTGAAACTTCAATACTTTGGCCACCTGATGCGAATAATTGACTCATTGAAAAAGACCCTGATGCTGGGAAAGATTGAGGGCATGAGTAGAAGGGGACAACTGAGGATGAGATGGTTGGATGGCATCATCAACTCAATGGACATGAGTTTGGGTAAACTACTGGAGTTGGTGATGGACAGGGAGGCCAGGCATGCTGTGGTTCATGGGTTCGCAAAGAGTCGAACACGACTGAGCAACTGAACTGAACTGAACTGAACTTTCTTCTATTCAGATAGGATGTACAGTCAAGTAGAATCTTGGTGAATTATACAGATGTTTGAATAGTAAGAATGTTTGAGCCCTAAATATTTTATAGAAGCTTAATAATCATTTGGTAATAACAAGTTAGCTAAAAATCACTGAACTAATACCCTTACATTCTTCATGATGTTTCTGGAAAAATACTTCTTTAATAACTTGAAAAAAATTAGAAAACTATGACTCGTAAAATTTTCTCAAGTCTAGAGAACAGCTTTACCACTGCAGTACTATTTTTGAACTTAAAATATTACTTTTCAAAAATCATATCATAAGAAATGATGGTCTTATAATCAAAAAAGAACATTCATGATTTTCATCAAAGCTCATCAAGCCATAATCAACTTACTTTTGTCATTATCACTCCTTTAATATTCTAATAAATCCAACAAAATGTTATAAATTTACCTGTACCAGAAGTCCCAAAGTTATAACTGAATAACATGATTTAAATTCATAAATTCAAAAAAACAGGGACAGTTATAAAAGAAAAATTGTACCAGATACTTGTTGAAATAGCAAGGAAGATTTTGTTCAAGAGTATTTTGACAGGAAAGAGTTAAGACAATTGCAATAGGAAAGAAAGGTGATCTCACTCTGCTGAAACAAAGAGGGGTGATCTAATAGTAAAAGTACCTTAAGGAGGAGGTTGGTCACTTGTGTTTGTTAATTTTCCTTTATCCAAGTTATGTTATCTTCCCCCAAGGATTAAAGGAGGTCAGGACCCTAGAGTTGGGAAAACTCTGTCTAACATCAAGACAAGCTGAGGAAATGTTCAGGTCATCCTGGTGACATGCTTCCCTGGTAGCTCATTGGCAAAGAATCTGCCTGTAATGCAGGAGACCCCAGTTCAATTCTTGGGTTGGGAAGATCCCCTGGAGAAGGGATAGACTACCCACTCCAGTATTCTTGGGTTTTCCTGGTGGTTCAAATAGTTTATATATATATATCTATCTATTTCCCTGCAATGTGGGAAACCTGGGTTCAGTCCCTGGATTGGGATGATCCCCTAGAGAACGGAATGGCAACCCACTCCAGTATTCATGCCCAGAGAAAACCCATGGACAGAGGTTCAGGTCAGGCTGCAGTCCATGAGGTCATAAAGAATCAAGCATTACTAAGCACAACACACAGCACCCTGGTCACAGGAGATAACTTGCTTTTTAAGACTGTTAGCTATCTAGCAAAAATTTCAAATTTGTTCTTGGCTACACTTTTTATTGTAGTGATTCTGATCCAAAATATGAAAGGAATTCTTTCCAGAGAAGATACTTCCACTGCACCCTGGAGAAAGTTAAATTTCAATATTTTTGACAAAATGTTGTACTTAGGGGATTAAAAATAGACATTTTTAAGGCCTTTCTGTCAACAATTTCCTGTCTTTCTATCAAAAGTATTTCTTGCTGAATCATTCCCAGTCCACTTGACCATATTCCATATTTCACTCCTCCAGAAAGAATTACTGGTAATTCTAAGTGTTTAAGCTCATATTCTGTGACTAAAGGGCTTCCCTATATTGTTTTGTCCATGTTAGAGTTATTTATATAATCAAATATGTAAAACAAAATAACTTTGTTTTAAAAAATATATAAATATCACATATATATGTATATATCTCACTGTATTTCCCTAGGTAACATATTATTTTGAAGTCAAAGTTATTATCTTAGTGTGGGAGAGAAAAGGGAACTCTGATCTCTGTTTCAAGAAACTATAATTTTACTAAAAGAAAAAAAGGAAAAGGAAAGAGAGAGATTTTGTTTCCATCTCACCAGTTCAAAATCCAATAAAAACCTTACCTGATTCTAATTTTATATTTTAAACTAATTATACAAAATAAAACTGTGTTTAGTGTAAAGTGGCATGTTAAAGTGATACAGGTGAACATTTAAGTAGTCTTGATTTACAAATAAAGTCAATTAGAAAATAAGTGCAGTGTACAAATTTAACAACATATTCTCTGAGAACCATCAAAGTATCTACATAGTTGCAGAAAAGGGCACAGATGTTCACCCTACAAAACCTATAATTAAGACACATTTGTGTTCCGCAGATGCAGCCATTTCTAATGAGTAGAAGTACTCTTGTAAACACAACCAAACCAGAGAAAAGTTTTTTTGAACTTTCTTACTTTTAACAAGAAAGCCAAAACAAGAAATTTAATCATGCAAATGTGGCAGTTTAATTAATCTAACATTTGTTCTCTGGCTATACACACACACACACACACACACACACACACACATATATATATATATATATATATATACACATATATTACAGTTTGTATTGAACTTAAAATCATAATATTTAACATTTTATTTTTCAGACTCTGTTTCTGAAATTTATGAGATTTATTATTTTTATGTGATATGAAATTAGAATTATTGCCAATTTTAGTAAACCAAACATAATTGGATATTTAACACTAAAAGTAAATAACAAACACCTATTGGATAAAAGATAAAGTTTATCTTAAAATTTAGCTTTGAAAATATATTCAGTCATATGGATACATATTTTGATAATACTGGGTAATATTTCTGGATACATCTATTAGTGAAAGGAAGACAAATTTTTATACTATCAAATTAATTTTTGTATTAAAATTTTAATTTATTTAGTAGTGTTAACAAAGACATCAGGAAAATGTTCAAGTAATTCTAGAAATGTTAAGTTTAACCATTAGTCTTATCAATAAAGAGTCCATTGTTCTTCCCTTTTTAAACTAAATTTTGTATACTTACTCTATTTTCACCTCAAATAATTTATCATTTAAGTTTCTTAATTCAAATGCTTTATTTGTTTTTCAAAAATATGTTTGGATCTTGACATCTTGATTATACTTAAAGAGATGTAGAGTTTTAATATAACAGGTAAAGTTGTGTGGAAATTGGGCAAAAATAGATTCCACTTCTTGCATTCTATCCTAAAGACATCTTTTCATTTTTTAAAGACATTACAGTGTTCTGGAGTTATCATTCTAAAACAAATATTATTGTGTTTCTTCAAAAATATTTAAATGGCTTATGCTTATCGTCATAATAAAGTCCAATTGCCTGAGCAGTGTATAAACGCTCTTTATGAAAGATCCTTTGTTTTCCTTTCTCGGGCTATTGAAGGTCAACCTCCTTCATACATTTAGGGTTCTGTAATGAATGATTCCTGGTCTCCATAGTCTTTCTTTCTGCAATGTTGTGAAAACTCTTCCTTTCATCTGCCCTCCTTAACCCAGAATTTTTCAGTCTGGACTTTATATTCCAATTAAATTCCTGTTAGGAATGCTTTTTTAAAAGTGCTTCCTTGGAAAGTGACATCTGAGTGTTAAGATTTAGCCTTTAATGGCAATTCCAAAGCAGTATTTAGACTCTGTCTTTTAGTTGGCAAAGAATTGTTATTAAATGTGTTTATTTTAAATAGTTATTGCTTGATTTCTTCTTCTTCTTCTTCTTTTTTTTTTTTTTTGCTATACAGTAGGTCCTTTTTGGTTATCCAATTTAAATAAAACAATGTGTACATGTCCATCCCAAACTCCCTAACTATCCCTTCCTCTGATCTTACCTCTCACCCCCAGCAAACATGTTTGTTCTATTAGTCTGTGAGTCTCTTTCTGTTTTGTGAGTAAATTCATTTGTATCATTTCTTTTTGTTGTTGTTGTTTAGTCACTAAGTCATGACTGACTCTTATGTGACCCCACGGATTGTAGCCCACCAGGCTCCTCTTCCCATGGGATTTCCCAGGAAAGAATACTTTAGTGGGTTGCCATTTCCTTCTCCAGGGTATCTTCCTGACCCAGGGATAGAACGTGCATCTCCTGCATTGCAGGCAGATTATTTACCACATTTCTTTTTAGATTCCACATGTATCAGGTGCCATACAATATTTCTCCTTCTCTGTCTGACTTACTTCACTCAATATGGCTATTGTTAAGTCCATCCATGTTGCTGCATATGGCATTATTTCATTCTTTTTGATGGCTGAGTAATATTCCGTTGTATATACGTACTACATCTTCTTTATCCATTCCTCTGTGGATGGATGTTTAGGTTGCTTCCACGTCTTGGCTATTGTAAACAGTGCTGCAATGAATGTTGGAGTGCGTGTACTCTTTCACATCATGTTTTTCTCCATATATATACCCAGGAGTGGGATTTCAGGGTCATATGTTAGCTCTATTTTAGTTTCTTAAGGAAGCATCATAATGTTATCCATAGTGGCTTTACCAATTTATACTCCCACCAATAGTATAGGTTTCCTCCTTCTCTCCACACCCTCTCCAGCATTTATTGTTTGTGGATGTTTTGATAAGAGCACCCTGCTTCCAATCCTATCCCTCCAGGTCATCACAGAGAACCAAGCTGAGTTCCCTGTGTTATATAGCTGCTTTTCACTAGCAATCTGTTTTATACATCAGTCAGTTCAGTTGCTCAGTCATGTCTGACTCTTTGCGACCCCATGAATTGCAGCATGCCAGGCCTCCCTGTCCATCACCAACTCCCAGAGTTCACTCAGACTCATGTCCATCTAGTCAGTGATGCCATCCAGCCATCTCATCCTTGGTCATCCCCTTCTCCTCCTGCCCCCAATCCCTCACAGCATCAGGGTCTGTTCCAATGAGTCAACTCTTCACATGAGGTGGCCAAAGTACTGGAGTTTCAGCTTTAGCATCATTCCCTCCGAAGAAATCCCAAGGCTGATCTCCTTCAGAATGGATTGGTTGGCTCTCCTTGCAGTCCAAGGGACTCTCAAGAGTCTTCTCCAACACCACAGTTCAAAAACATCAATTCTTCGGTCCTCAGCTTTCTTCACAGTCCAACTCTCATATCCATACATGATTATTGGAAAAACCATAGCCTTGACTAGATGGACCTTTATTGGCAAAGTAACGTCTCTGCTTTTCAATATGCTATCTAGGTTGGTCATAACTTTTCTTCCAAAGAGTAAGCATCTTTTAATTTCATGGCTGCAATCACCATCTGTAGTGACACGGTAGTGTATATATGTCAATGCTACTCTCTCAATTTGTTCCACCCTCTCCTTCCCCCACTGTGTCCACAAGTCCTTTTTCTATGTGTCTCTATTTCTGTCCTGCAAATAGGTTCATCTATACCATTTTTCTGTTTTCCACATATGCACATTAATATATGATACCTGTTTTTCTCTTTTTGATTTATTTCACTCTGTATGACAGACACTAAGTCCATCCATTTTTCTACAAATGACTCAATATTGTTCTTTTTTAGGGCTGAGTAATATTCCATTGCATAAGTGTACTGCATGCATGCACGTGTGTTCATTCACTTCAGTTGTATCTGACTCTTTGCCACCCTATGGACCAAAGCCCACCAGGTCCCTCTGTCCATTGGATTCTCCTGGCAGAAATCCTAGACTGGGTTGTCATGACCTCTTCCAGGGGATCTTCCCAACCCAAGGATCGAACCTTTGTCTCTTAAGCCCCCTGCATTGGCAGGCAGACTTTTTACCACTAGCGCCACCTGGGAAACCCATATATGTACCACATCTTTATCCATTCATTGGTTGATGGACATTTAGAACTGATATGTGACCCAGTAACCCCACTACTGGGCATACAACCTGAGAAAATCATGATTCAAAAAGACACGTATACCCCAATGTTCATTGCAGTAGTATTTACAGTTGCCAGGACATGGAAGCAACCTAAACATCCTATGCTGTCCAGGTATTTTGTATAATATGGAAATCAATTATTTATTGAGTTTTTGTTATTTTCTTCAGCTAATATTTTTATATACTATGTGTCTAGGATCTTTGTACACACTTAGTTTAAGAACTATGCAATTTAATGAGAATTTGTTAAAAATATGATTCTACTTCTCTCCAGGGACACATAGCATAATTAGGCAAATGATATATTCACACAAATATACTTTTAAAATTACACTGCTTCTGACTAATTTTAAACACAATGAAGGCTTTAGGAGGTTTTAAAAGAGAGAAAAATTAATTTTGCTATCATTTGATAAAAAGAAAGAATAAGAGTCAGGGTAAGTTGAAAGATATTGTAATTGAAGGGAAAAATACCAAAGATTCTTAAGAAAAATTTACTTTAATCAATAAATTTAGATTATGTGTTTATTTATGGAAATAATCTGTTCTCATTAAAGAAATATTATAGAATTAAAGAAATATTATAATCAGAAAATAAACTTTTAATGCTTCAAAAGTCAACTTTATGACAACAGAAATAATGCTTTATATAGGAAAAAATATTTTTTAAATCTTAACATGTGAAATTGAAAGATTCAATCTGAAGCCCAAAGAAGAAATAATAGACTTTCTTTGCTACTATTTTATCCTTTCATTTTGATCTGGTGAATCCTCATATTAATATGGGGTTTCCCTGGTGGCTTAGATGATAAAGAATCTGCCTACAATGTGGGAGACCTAGGTTTGATCCCCGGGACGATCCCCTGGAGAAAGAAATGGCAGCCCACTGCAGTATTCTTGCCTGGAGCATTCCATGGACAGAGGAGCCTGGCTGCAGTCCATGGGGTTACAAAGAGTCAGACACGACTGTGCTACTGACACACTCACATTAATATGACTTGATAGAAATTTTCACTATATCTACATTTTGTGGGTAACTTTATAATAAATCACAAAGTGATATTTTTAAAATTTGCAAAAATAGTTTATGCTAACTTCATATTACTCCTATATGTTGTATGAACTCTAGATACCATTTTAACTTGTTTCACAATAATTAATTAAATCATTAATTATTCAATAAATGTTTATTGAACCCTTGTTATATATCAAGAATGCACTGCTGCTGCTGCTGTTAAGTTGCCTCAGTCGTGTCTGACTCTGTGATCCCATAGACAGCAGACCACCAGGCTCCCCCGTCCCTGGGATTCTCCAGGCAAGAACACTGGAATAGGTTGCCATTTCCTTCTCCAGTGCATGAAAGTGAAAAGTGAAAGTGAAGTCGCTCAGTTGTGTCCGACTCATAGCGACCCTAGACACTGATTATTCAAAGAAAAACAGACTTTGTTACCAAAGAAAAAAAGAAAAAAAAATCACTGACCATTTGAGATGAAATCTCAGTAGTTTGTATCTACCATCCACATAACTAACAAAATGCCATTTGATCACTTTTCTCTATTTTTCAGTTTAGCAAGACCATGTCTCTTAATCATCTCTACAAATGTGCAAGAAAGGCAAAGTAAAGAAAATTATAGTATCAATTAACAAAATAGTCACACACTTAAAGGAATTTTTTTAAAAAAGCACCAGCTCTGAATCAATATGTTTCTGTTTCTGGTACCCTAATACTTCCTTGAGTTGGCAGTTACAACTTTCACAACTCCTCAGCGCCTCCTGATTTGACGTAACTGGTGACAATGTGCCAGTTAAAACATCATCTGCCCATGTTGACAAGTGTCTAAGGGAGAAAACCAACTGTTTCAAATACATTGAGAAACAACTGTCAAATGACTGTGCTCTCCAGAGGTGGCACATAACTTGGACTATA
Source organism: Ovis canadensis (assembly GCF_042477335.2). Lineage (NCBI taxonomy): Eukaryota > Metazoa > Chordata > Mammalia > Artiodactyla > Bovidae > Ovis > Ovis canadensis. The sequence goes on along the minus strand of NC_091254.1, from coordinate 53,812,639 downwards.
AGAGCCATTAGATGACATTTCTCCAAGAGGGAACCTTGTCCTTCTGTTCAGTGTCTGCTGCAGGGCTTCACTATGGCAATGAGATGAGCCAGAAAATAGAGCAAAGGAAGGTGCTGAATGCATGTAGGAAAAAATATATATTTTACTTCAATTATATATAGCATAAAATGAAAGAGATTAAGTTCATTTGTATTATCTCCTTTTATGACAAAGGAAGGGCCAGTGCTTCAAAAGAGAAAGTCATGATAAAAATCACACCTGAGAATGCACCTATCCTTACTGAAATGCATAGCTAGAGAATTACAGGGATTGAAGGATTGAAGAGTTTGTGAGAAATAATCTCTTGAGCCTTGCCCTGGTTTTGAATTTGTTAGCATCAGAGTCTCTCTGTTCAACTTGAATCATCAATTCACCCAGGTAGTTGTACAATTATGTTCTCTCCTGTTTTCAGCATAATTTTTGCATCTACTTTGCAGAATGCAAGAAAATCAATCTCTGACTCACATATATGAAGAATGTAGCAGTATCTAGCTATTTCCTCTCTCGAAGGTTTTCCGTCTTTTATAGAGATGATTTTTTTCTTCAATCTGCAGTGGGGTTTCACTTTCTATCTCATTCCATTTTCTATGCACACTGGTAATGAATTTCTAGCTGTAAGAAAATTAGGCAATTTAACGCAGTAGATAGAAAGGCGATATTCCTAATCATTTCCCCATTTATCCTAACTATATTAGTTCTGCAAAGAAGACTAAAAAAAAAAAAAAAAGAAAAAAACAAAAACCTTAACTGTTAGGTAAGATCATGCTTCAGACAGCTGTTGGAAGTAAACCATCTTTTTTCAGTATAAACATCTTAAATGTTTACCAATTGCCATCATTAAAGCTCTCGTGATAGAGGTCTTGCTGAGGATTTAGATTGCTCAAAGAATCAAACTCGTTGAAAGATTCAGGGCCTGCAGTTCCACAGCAGAAGGTATCTGCATATGTGTAGACAAGCAGATCAAGATGGTTTATCACTCTATGCATGTGTACTTAAATAATATACTCACAAAAGCAAAAGAGAAATGACATAGCAAACTATTTCTTTAGAAATTGCAAAAGTAGTAGGCTAAACATCATTTTGCCAAGCCTCAATGTGTATTCATGGAGATATGTACACACTGACATGGGCAAAAGAATGTATTATGCATGAATAGAATATGTTCATACATACCAATATAGTTGCTCATATTTAAGTACATTTCTCCTATGAAATTCAGTAAAATTGAACTCTGCCATCTGGATTTAAGTATTTTGGTTTTAGAATTTACTATGGAGTTTATCTTGAATCTATAAAATAAGCAAGGAGGACTTGGAATAATCTTCATAATTTACTCTTAAATTCTAAGGGTATACATTTAGGGGTGAACCCCCAAAAGTATTATTTTAATATCAAACTTCCTTTTTATAATTTCCTTTATTATAATTAATGATCTTATCTTTTCTGCCTATTAAGTATGGTATGTATAGTTCACAACTGATTTCTGGCTAATGTTTAAGCTAGTATTCTGGTGGTCAGTCTAAACCTTGCCACAACACTTAAAAGATACAGGAAAATGTATTATTGATATTACCAATGAGAAAAATATAAAGTTCTGATAAAATTATAGATAAAATAAATCTAAAATATTTTGAATCATTTAGTCACACCAACAGTCACAAGAAAACAAGGATTTTTACCTAATTTTCTCTCACTATGGATGAAGAGAAATACAAACTAAGATATGTGACTTGTGCGAGATATTGCTTATAGTTAGCAAAAGAACTGAAATTAGATTATCTTTTTTACTACATTTTGTGCCTTGATTAGTCTTGATCAGTTTCAAAAATTACAAACACAAAACACACATATATACATACACACCCCTGAGCCACATTCATGATCAAACCCAAATATAGAAAGAATGAGAGAGAGGGAGAGAGACATGCATATACATATCTTTCAGTTTTGGGAGCCTGTAAGATGCTAATCATTTTATTTTGTAAAAAGAAAATGTCCAGAAGGACACATCCGTATATAGAGACCTCCCACGATGAATAGAGGCTTTCACCATCATGCATTCTCCTCTATGACTTTCACCACCACAATCCCAGTTAGATCCATGTATTGTTGGTATCATCATGTAGTAATGACTTTGAGGATAGCTCCCTGATGGGAGGGCCCAAAATGTGCCTAATGTTTAACACAGATATTGTTGACATGTTTCTCTTACACAGGAGTATTCTATGAAACAACAATCTTGACTAAAAGGTAGATTTCCATTATGTTTACAGATCACTGGGGAATAACTTGCTTTAAGTTGATAGACTGAGTTTATATTTCTCATAAAGATATTTTAATTTATTGTTAAAACACACAATTAGATATTCACTTGAAAATGTTATTCATTAATTTTATTGAAAGCTAGCAGAGGAAATGCAGATCACATTTAAAATGCATTCTTTATTTTAAAGTGCTTCTAATGCATTTAGTTTTCTATAGCAAGTCCAAAAATATATTATAGGAAAAAGATAAATATAAAATCTTGAGCTTGGATTTAATATAAAACTCTGCCTAATTTAATAAAAAGTTAGCAATCAAAAAAATCTGAAATTACAAGATTGAGTTTTTTTCCTCTGGATTTAAACATGTTAATTTTAACATAAGCCAAGAACTAGTATTGCATTAGGCAGCTAAGTATGTAATTTTGAATAGTTGCTGAAGCACTTATGGAGGTAGTGTTTAGCACTGCACATAAACCTGCATACATTTTAATAAATTTCTCCTAGAGGAAATACCTTTTAAAAAATTCAATACTTTAAGCAATTTATAGATCAAACCTTGTTTTACCTTGAAATATATACCCTGGTGATCAATAGATAAAATAAATTGAATTTATGCAATAGATATTTGTGTTTTGCTCCTTTCTTGCTTTAAAATTATTGCAGAAACTCAATTTTGAAATCTCATCTTTACTATGATTTTCCTGACACTGGAGATGTCAAATGAGTGACATCCTAGAATCTTATTTCAACAAGAAAAATTAGTGACAGGAAAGACTAATCTATTTATTACTACCTAGATGCTTACTCCTTGGAAGAAAAGTTATGACCAACCTAGATAGCATATTCAAAAGCAGAGACATTACTTTGCTGACTAAGGTCCGCCTAGTCAAGGCTATGGTTTTTCCTGTGGTCATGTATGGATGTGAGAGTTGGACTGTGAAGAAGGCTGAGCACCGAAGAATTGATGCTTTTGAACTGTGGTGTTGGAGAAGACTCTTGAGAGTCCCTTGGACTGCAAGGAGATCCAACCAGTCTATTCTGAAGGAGATCAAACCTGGATTTCTTTGGAAGGAAAGAACTCCAGTACTTTGGCCACCTCCTGTGAAGAGTTGACTCATTGGAAAAGACTCTGATGCTGGGAGGGATTGGGGGCAGGAGGAGAAGGGGACGACCAAGGATGAGATGGCTAGATGGCATCACTGACTCGATGGACATGAGTCTGAGTGAACTTCGGGAGTTGATGATGGACAGGGAGGCCTGGTGTGCTGCGATTCACGGTGTTGCAAAGAGTTGGACATGACTGAGCTGAACTGAACTGAATTATATCACATTTTCACCTATTGCTAGTTTCATATGAATACTAACTATTCCATATTGTTTTAGGTACATTTGCATAAACATTCATTAATTTGAATTAATAATTTACACACATTTAGTCCACAGAGCATATTTACACAAATTATTAGAGGAGTGCATTTTAACCTGTTAGATTAGACTTATACTTGGAATGATACTTATTTTACTGCCAACAGACAAAATTTGAACTGGGTGGAGGGGAAAGGGGTATAATTATGTGATTAGTGCACAACCCTTCTTGCTGGATAAGTAAAGTCATTGTGGGCCTGTGTATCCAGTCTGCTTAGATGTTAGTGGTGCTTTTGTATATAGTCAATGTCACATTGACTTAACAGAAACACTCTAGGGCCATGTTATTATACAGACTATCTCATCAGCCACCCAATGCAAGGTTATGGGACAGCACTTGAAGAAACACCTACTTCATTTTCTCTCAGTGCCCTATTGTTTGTTCTCAATGGTGTTCCATCAAAAATTAGCTCAAGTGGGAAAAACAAAGATTTGAGAAATTATTAGGTACTCAAACAAATACCATATCTACTGCTGGATAATTGCTTAAGATTTGGTTACTATTAGTTGTCCCTCCAACTCAAAAAAATGATGTCTTATAAAGGTATTGATGAGGTTGAAAGTACCTTCACTTAATATTTATTTCAATTCACCTTGAATTCCAACACTGCTTTAATGCAATCAATCATTGAAACTCTGGAACATGTACTATGGCAATTTTCAGTGATTCTCAGATAACCTAATATTAATTTCAATTTTTAATGTACAATTAACTCAAGCCACGTTCATCACTTATAGGTAGAAAATTTGAATACCAGCATAAAAGGAAAGCAACTTCCAGATATTGTCAAATGAATACTCTAAATATCTGATAACTATCTGATGTCTCTTTTAATTAACGTTCATAAACACTTAAGGAAGAAAATCTCTGAATTTTAAATAAAATTAAAAGTCAAGCTGTCCTAGTAGACAGTAGGCATATTGCACACCTAAACATCCTTTGAGAATCACAGTTAAGGTTTAATAAACACTCTCCCTATTTCTGCTGTGGTGTGAGTACATTTTGCATATGTTGACCTTGGTTTAGGATGTGGAAAGTTTGTTATTAAAGTTACAACCTGCCATCAAGGTGGGGCATCAGCTTTTTCAAAACAACCCCTATCCACATATTTCGCATTTTAGCAGCATGTCTTTTCAGCTATGACACAAATATCCAGGACATCAAACAAGGACATATGCAAAACAGGCCTCTTACTTCCTGCGCAGATGTGTTGCTATGTAGTAGATCTGCTCTGCAGGGCTCTATGGGGTCCTCTCTAACATTTCCTACCAGCTGCCAATATCTCCCAAGCAGATCAAATGTACTTTTACCAGAGACAAAAACACCTTTGCTTCAAGCTAGCCAAACAAACCTCAAACTTTTTCTCTAACACTTCTAAAGATATTTGAGAGAGATATAAATAACTACCATCACACTAACTCATATTATTTTATTGTGTATAAAAGTGGGCATCCTTAGACTTTTTGCACCTGTGATTATGCATTTGTCTTTATGAGCTTTGAAATAATACAGAGATTCTAAAAACTAAGTAGTCCAAACAGTGGCCAAATGAGTGAATTGAATGGCTAAAGAGATCATTTCTAAACATGGTCCTTTGTTTCCATTTAATTCATATCTTCCTGTTCTGACACCTTCAACTTAAGACATAGAAGAAATAGTTATGCTTTGTCCTCCCTGTAGTAGATTTGACACTGTTACCAGACAGTTTCCAATGTTTCTGCTGGAATGTAATTCATCTTCATTGTTTCTGTGCCGACAGGATGGAACCTGCTTACAAATTTTACAGCTAGCAATACTTTTTATTGTTGTTCTGAAAGGGCTCCTGAGGGCTTTCTATTTTATTTTTAGGAACATTCTGAATTTTTTCCCCTTTATGCCATACTTTTCACTATTATGAGTGATGACCCTAGAATACCGGGAGGAAAAAATAACCAACACACACCAAACTCTGTAACTGTCACAAGTTTAATGCAATCTTCCAATACTTTGATTTATTGCAGGTGCTACATTTTAACTATGTTATAGCTAATGAAGAATATCAATAGCCTTTGTGAAATGCTGACATTCCTTCAAACTAAGAAACCTTCAGAATGCTTAGATGCCTTTCAGAGGAAAACTGATATAATAAGGGATGCAATATTTTTCTTGCACTTTTAGTTACTGAATTAAAACTTCAGGCATCTAAAATGTAGTCAGTTTTATGGTGAAACTGCAAAATTATATCACTCAAAGCCAACTGTGTGCCTTTAACCATTTTTTATTACTCCTATGATATTCCTCAGGCTTGATTATGTTTGAGAGTAGCCAAAATGAAGCCCTGAAAATGAATGTGATATTTTTATGTGAACATTTTAGGGACTTTTGTTTACAAATCTCCTTGGCAGAGGTCATTTGTCCTCATATGAAAAACAGCACAGGCAAACAAACATACCAATGGACTAATGGTTAGATTGAAGATGGGGGTCTCCTGTATTATACCAATGCACCTATTTTCTGTAGCATGCATACACAGTTACTCAGTCATGTCTATTTGTGACCCTTTGGACTGTAGCCTGTCAGGCTCCACTGTTCCTCAGCTTTTTTTCTGGCAAGAATGCTGGAGTGGATTGCCATTTCCTCCTCTAGGGGATCTTCCTGACCCAGGGATCTAACCTACCTCTTCTGAATTTCCTGAATTGCAGGCAGATTCTTTACCACTAAGCCATCTGGGAAGCCCTATTTTGTGTAGAAGAGAGAGATTTGCTCTCTTATTCTCTTGCACAATCAAGTTTTATACCAATATTGAAATACAATTGCCAACAATTTTATAATAGTTTATGAAAATAAACTCAATCCAAATCAACATTCATAAACATCAATGTACATCATGAAAAAGAAGTTTTCCATATATTTTAATATTTTTAAATGAGATTTTCTAGTTGTCCTGTATAGAATAGTGAACTCCTTTTTAAATAAATTTTTTTTAATTTATGAAAGATCTTTTTCTACCATGCAAGCTGTGAAATGTCTGTATAAATATAGACATGTAAAGCACATGTATATTTATATATATTATATATACTCTTACTTCTATATAATGTTAGCTATAGAAACTCTGGTAAATTATTCTTTCTAATACCTTAAATGCTTTATTTCTAAAAAGGTGTAATAAAATAGCAGAAAATAATTAAAATTCTACCAAAGGTTTCATGGTGATATAAAAAGGACCATGCTATTAACATTTGACAACACCGATGTTTTCCTCTAATTAGTAGTTGTTTAAATTAAAATTATTAATAATTTACCTCATGTATTAGGAAATGACAGAATTATATCAGATATTATCATCAAAGTATAATCATCAACCTAAACTCAGTATGGTAAGCAATTTAATTATATTGCTTACATCATATCAAATTTTAATTAGAATTGAAACTTATTTTACATTGCTCAAAGTATATCACTGATGAATACTTTATATTAGTAATATAAAAAATCATTTTTCTATTTGTTATGAAAATAAAATTTAAAATCTTGTGAGCTTTCTACATTGGTAAACTTATTGAATAAAATTAGGAAATAGCATAAAAATATGTGATATAAATTACTTTTGAAGAGCATTTGTGCTAATATTCAAAGGTGTGAGTGGAATGCAGAAGTGGTTTATAGTTACCTAAATTTCATTTCTCTCCTTTGTAGAGAAATTATTGTGAGAGCATGCAAATGAGTTTTAATCAAAGTATACCCCAGTGATATAATAAAATCTGATCACAGGACAGTTCCTATTCTTAGTTCCTTTGTGGTCTTTTAGTATGAGGACTAGACATCTGAGAGAAAGTTATTCCATGGGGCTGAATCTTTGCTTGTAATTTAGGAGCTGGGAATTTTAACATGTGCTGTCAAATATGTACCTATGTTTATAATTCACCTTCCAGGAAGAGTCTGAGGATGGCTATAAAGGATTTGAAAGTCAGAAATTTACTCAACTGATATAGTGTTTCATTCATTTTGGCATCTATGATTAATCTCTTTTGGAGTAGACAATGTATGCTCTCCCTTCACCTAGAAATCTCAGTTTTCCTAACACTGAGCCTTTACAGGATTATTTCTCTAAAATTTCCCTGAAGAAATCCCCTGATTCCGAAAACCTGAGATTATTTAAAAAGAAAAAAAGTTAAACCTGTGTAAAACAGAATAAAATGGTGATTACCAGTGGATGGGCATCATGAAAGATGAGTGAGGTTTTTTAAGGATAGAAACTTGTATGAAGTAGCAAATGAGCCACAGGGATCTACTGGACAGTATAATGAATATAGAGAGTAACACTGGACTATATGTATGTAATGTGATAAATATTGCTACATGGTCAATTATATTACAACATATAAGTATATCAAAGTAACAGGCTGTATATCTTAAACTTACCTGATGTTACAAGTCAAATTTACTCAAGAAAAAAAGAAAATGAGAGAGAGAGAGAGAGTGAAATCTGATTTCACCAGAGTCCTATTTCAAACGATATACCTTTTTGTTTGTATTTTTTGTATGCATGCTAAGTTACTTCATTCCTGTCTGACTCTTGGACATCCCACAGACTGTAGCCTGCCAGGCTCTTCTCTCCATGGGATTCTCAAAGCAAGAATACCAGAGTGGGTTGCCATGCCCTCCTCTACAGGATCTTCCGGACCCAGGGATCGAACCTGTGGCTCCTGCTTTGCAGGCCAATTCTTTACCGCTGAGCCACAGGGGAAGATTAATACGTTGCAATTTTCTCTACTCCTCTTAACAGAACAACTATATTAACATTTCTCTTTGTTGTTGTTTTTGTTCAGTTGCTAAGTCTTGTGTGCCTCTTAACAAGTCCATGGATTGCAGCATGCCAGGCTCCTCTTTTCTCCACTGTCTCCTGGAATTTACTCAGATTGGTGTCCATTGAGTCAGTGATGCCATCCAACCATTTCATCCTCTACCTCCCCCTTCTCCTTTTGCTTTCCTAGCATCGGAGTCTTTGCCAATGGGGCAGCTCTTCACATCAAGTGGGAAAAATATTGGAGCTTCAGCTTCAGCAACTGTCTTTCTAATGAATATTCAGTGTTGATTTCCTTTAGGATGGACTGGTTTGATATCCTTGCAGTCCAAAGGACTCACAAGAGTCTTCTTCAGCACCACAGTTAAAAAGCATTAATTCTCCAGTGCTCAACCTTCTTTATGGTCCAACTCTCACCTCTGTATATGACTACTGGAAAAACCATAGTTTGGCTACATAGACAAAGTGATGTCTCTGCTTTTTAATATGTTGTCTAAGTTTGTCATAGCTTTCCTTCCCAAAGCTCCTCTGTTCTCCACTTTTAATTGTATGCCTGCAGTCACTGTTCAAAGTGATTTGGGAGCCCAAGAAAATAAAATCCGTCTCTTTCTTTACCTGTTGGAATCTCACCCAGTTCCCAAAGCTCATGCTTATGCAATCTTCTTTATAACAGTTTGAATGAGTCTACTGAATTTATCTTTCTTAATTTATCTGAAATCTTGATCATGTTTTGTCTCACTACATTTTGTGCTCCTTTTTTTCTCTTTTGAGAATCTCCAAGTTCTGTTGTGGCAGGGAATAGACCTTACCTGTCTTTCCATTTTTTTTTTTTTCCTGTACACTGGGACAGAGAAATGGAAAGTAGGCCTCTGAATACATGCCAGGCTTGCTTTCCAGATATACTTTGTACTGACTCAGTGACCTTGATCAAACTATTCTAGCACTATGCATGACTCTTCATATTATAGTCTTGTCATCATAGGAATGTTGTGAGGATCAGATAAGCTACTTAATTCTTACAGGAAGCTTTATCTCACTTAGTAGTTGTTAGCATTTATTTGTTCAATGGGTAAATGATTTGGCTGACTATCCCTCTAGGGTGTCCTTTTGCTCTTAAAAAACAGTCTTGAATTAATCCAACTGGACCTGATACAACTGCCATTATTATTCTGACACATCTTTGCTTTTGCATTTGGTCTTATTTGCCTTTAGTGAAGAATTTACATTAGTATCTTTGATAGGATATTGATTTTTAAACAACCCATTTTCTAGGTGTGGTGGAGAGTAGCAAAAAACCTGACACCCCCCCCCCCAAAAAAAAAAAGAAAATAAATAATATATTGTTTAGAAAGACAAGTACAAGCTATTATTAACTGTAGAGCAAGAAATACAAACCTGCAAGAGGGGCTTGTAGAAACTATGAAAACAACAGATTTTGGTTTCTCAAAGACAGGAATTGGGAGAGGAAGTATACTATAGAAACTGATGACCTTCTCAAAACCTAAAGAGAAAGAGTGGCTTTTAAGCTAATCTTTATAATGCAAGACTGCTGTGAAGGTACTTCTGCTGCTGTTACTGCTAAGTCGCTTCAGTTGTCTCCGAATCTGTGTGACCCTGTAGACCGCAGCCCACCAGGCTCCCCTGTCCCTGGGATTCTCCAGGCAAGAACACTGGAGTGGGTTGTCATTTCCTTCTCCAATGCATGAAAGTGAATAGTGAAAGTAAAGATACTCAGTCATATCCGACTCTTAGCAACCCCATGGACTGCAGCTTACTAGGCTCTTCTGTCCATGGGATTCTCCAGGCAAGAGTACTGGAGTGGGTTGCCATTGCCTTCTCTGGAAGGTACTTCAGGGATTCTGTAAAACCTTAATTAGCATTTCAATTTGAAATGTTTAGTATGGTTTTAAGACTGTGATTTTTATTTATTTATTTTATTCTTTAATATAAATTTATTTTAATTGGAGGTTAATTACTTAACAATATTGTATTGGTTTTGCCATACATCAACATGAATCTGCCACAGGTATACACGTGTTCCCCATCCTGAACCTCCCTTCCCCCCTTCTCCCTGCCCATACCATCCCTCTGGGTCATCCCAGTGCACCAGCCCTAAGCATCTAGTATCATGCATAGAACCTGGACTGGAGATTTGTTTCATATATGATATTATACATGTTTCAATGCCATTCTCCCAACTCATCCCACCCTCTCCCTCTCCCTCTGAGTCCAAAAGACTCTTCTATACATCTGTGTCTCTTTTCCTGTCTCGCATACAGGGTTATTGTTATCATCTTTCTAAATTCCATATATATGTGTTAGTATACTGTATTGGTGTTTTTCTTTCTGGCTTACTTCACTCTGTATAATAGGCTCCAGTTTCATCCACCTCATTAGAACTGATTCAAATGTATTCTTTTTAATGGCTGAGTAATACTCCATTGTGTATATGTACCACAGCTTTCATATCCATTCATCTGCTGATGGACATCTAGGTGATCCCATGTCCTGGCTATTATAAACAGTGCTGCAATGAACATTGGGCTACACGTGTCTCTTTCAATTCTGGTTTCCATGTGTGTGCATGCCCAACAGTGGGATTGCTGGGTCATAAGGGAGTTCTGTTTCCAGTTTTTTAAGGAATCTCCACACTGTTCTCCATAGTGGCTGTACTAGTTTGCATTCCCATCAACAGTGTAAGAGGGTTCCCTTTTCTCCACACCCTCTCCAGCATTTATTGCTTGTAGACTTTTGGATAGCAGCCATTTTGACCGGCGTGAAATGGTACCTCATTGTGGTTTTGATTTGCATTTCTCTGATAATGAGTGATGTTGAGCATCTTTTCATGTGTATGTTAGTCATCTGTATGTCTTCTTTGGAGAAATGTCTATTTAGTTCTTTGGCCCGTTTTTTGATTGGGTCATTTATTTTTCTGGAATTGAGCTGCAGGAGTTGCTTGTATATTTTTGAGATTAGTTGTTTGTCAGTTGCTTCATTTACTATTATTTTCTCTCATTCTGAAGGCTGTCTTTTCACCTTACTTATAGTTTCCTTTGTTGTGCAAAAGCTTTTAAGTTTAATTAGGTTCCATTTGTTTATTTTTGCTTTTATTTCCAATATTCCAGGAGATGGGTCATAGAGGATACTGCTGTGATGTATGTTGGAGAGTGTTTTGCCTATGTTCTCCTCTAGGAGTTTTATAGTTTATGGTCTTACGTTTAGATCTTTAATGCATTTTGAGCTTATTTTTGTGTATGGTGTTAAAAAGTGTTCTAGTTTCATTCTTTTACAAGTGGTTGACCAATTTTCCCTGCACCACTTGTTAAAGAGATTGTCTTAGTCCATTGTATATTCTTGCCTTCTTTGTCAAAGATAAGGTGTCCATAGGTGTGTGGATTTATCTCTGGGCTTTCTATTTTGTTCCATTGATCTATATTTCTGTCTTTGTGCCAGTACCATACTGTCTTGATGACTGTGGCTTTGTAGTAGAGCCTGTAGTCAGGCAGGGTGATTCCTCCAGTTCCATTCTTCTTTCTCAAGATTGCTTTGACTATTCGAATTTTTTTGTATTTCCATACAAATTGTGAAATTATTTTTTGTAGCTCTGTGAAAAATACTGTTGGTAGCTTGATAGGGATTGCATTGAATCTATAAATTGCTTTGGCTAGTGTACTCATTTTTACCATATTGATTCTTCCAATCCATGAACATGGTATATTTCTGCATCTATTAGTGTCCTCTTTGATTTCTTTCACCAGTGTTTTATAGTTTTCTATACATATGTCTTTAGTTTCTTTAGGTAGATATATTCCCAAGTATTTTATTCTTTTCATTGCAATGGTGAATGGAATTTTTTTCTTAATTTCTATTTCTATTTTCTCATTATTAGTGTATGGGAATGCAAGGGATTTCTATGTGTTGATTTTATATCCTGCAACTTTACTATATTTATTGATTAGCTCTAGTAATTTTCTGGTGGAGTCTTTAGGGTTTTCTATGTAGAGGATCATGTCATCTGCAAACAGTGAGAGTTTGACTTCTTCTTTTCCAATTTGGATTCCTTTTATTTCTTTTTCTGCTCTGATTGCTGTGGCCAAAACTTCCAGAATTATGTTGAATAGTAGTGGTGAAAGTGGACACCCTTGTCTTCTTCCTGACTTTAGGGGAAATGCTTTCAATTTGTCACCATTGAGGATAATGTTTGCTGTGGGTTTGTCATATATAGCTTTTATTATGTTGAGGTATGTTCCTTCTATTCCTGCTTTCTGGAGAGTTTTTATCATAAATGGGTGTTGAATTTTTCCAAAGGCCTTCTCTGCATCTATTGAGATAATCATACAGCTTTTATTTTTCAATTTGTTAATGGGGTGAATTACATTGATTGATTTGTGGGTATTGAAGAATCCTTGCATCCCTGGGATAAAGCCCACTTGGTCAAGGTGTATGATCTTTTTATTGTGGTGTTGGAGTCTGATTGCTAGAATTTTGTTGAGGATTTTTGCATCTATGTTCGTCAGTGATATTGGTCTGTAGTTTTCTTTTTTCGTGGCATCTTTGTCAGGTTTTGGTATTAGGGTGATGGTGGCCTCATAGAATGAGTTTGGAAGTTTACCTTCCTCTGTAGTTTTCTGGAAGAGTTTGAGTAGGATAGGTGTTAGCTCTTCTCTAAGTTTTTAGTAGAATTCAGCTGTGAAGCCGTCTGGACCTGGACTTTTGTTTGCTGGAAGATTTCTGATTACAGTTTTAATTTCCGTGTTTGTGATTGGTCTGTTAAGATTTTCTATTTCTTCCTGGTTCAGTTTTGGAAAATTGTACTTTTCTAAGACTTTGTCCATTTCTTCCACATTGTCCATTTTATTGGCATATAGTTGCTGATAGTAGTCTCTATGATCGTTTGTATTTCTGTGTTTTCTGTTGTGATCTCTCCATTTTCATTTCTAATTTTATTGATTTGATTTTTCTCCTTTGTTTCTTGATGAGTCTGGCTAATGGTTTGTCAGTTTTATTTATCTTCTCAAAGAACCAGCTTTTGGCTTTGTTGATTTTTGCTATGGTCTCTTTTGTTTGTTTTGCATTTATTTCTGCCCTAATTTTTAAGATTTCTTTCCTTCTACTAACCCTGGGGTTCTTTATTTCTTCCTTACCTAGTTGCTTTAGGTATAGAGTTAGGTTATTTGTTTGACTTTTTTCTTGTTTCTTGAGGTATGCCTGTGTTGCTATGGACCTTCCCCTTAGCACTGCTTTTACAGTGTCCCACAGGTTTTGGGTTGTTGTGTTTTCATTTTCATTCATTTCTATGCATATTTTGATTTCTTCTGTGAATTGTTGGTTATTCAGAAGTGTGTTGTTCGATGTCATATGTTGGAATTTTTAATAGTTTTTCTTCTGTAATTGAGATCTAATCTTACTGCATCATGGTCAGAAAAGATGCTTGGAATGATTTCAATTTTTTTTTGAATTTACCAAGGCTAGATTTATGACCCAGGATGTGATCTATCCTGGAGAAGGTTCCGTGTGTGCTTGAGAAAAAGGTGAAATTCATTGTTTTGGGGTGAAATATCCTATAGATATCAATTAGGTCTAACTGGTCTATTGTATCATTTAAAGTTTGTGTTTCCTTGTTAATTTTCTGTATAGTTGATCTATCCATAGGTGTGAGTGGGGTATTAAAGTCTCACTATTATGTTATTTTTAATTTCCGCTTTCATACTTGTTAGCATTTGTCTTACATATTGCGGTGCTCCTATGTTGGGTGCATATATATTTATAATTGTTATATCTTCTTCTTGGATTGATCCTTTGACCATTATGTAGTGTCCTTCTTTGTCTCTTTTCACAGCCTTTGTTTTAAAGTCTATTTTATCTGATATGAGTCTTGCCACTCCTGCTTTCTTTTAGTTTCTATTTGCATGGAAAATCTTTTTCCAGCCCTTCACTTTCAGTCTGTATGTGTCCCCTGTTTTGAGGTGGGTCTCTTGTAGACAACATATATAGGGGTCTTGTTTCTGTATCTATTCAGCCAGTCTTTGTCTTTTGGTTGGGGCATTCAAACCATTTATGTTTAAAGTAACTATCGATAAGTATGATCCCATTGCCATTTACTTTATTGTTTTGGGTTTGAGTTTATACAACCTTTTTGTGTTTCCTGTCTTTAGAATATCCTTTAGCATTTGTTGGAGAGCTGGTTTGGTGGTGCCGAATTCTCTCAGCTTTTGCTTGTCTGTAAAGCTTTTGATTTCTCCTTCATATTTGAATGAGATCCTTGCTGGGCACAGTAATCTGGGCTGTAGGTTATTTTCTTTCATCACTTTAAGTATGTCTTGCCATTCCCTCCTGGCTTGAAGAGTTTCTATTGAAAGATCAGCTGTTATCCTTATGGGAATCCCCTTGTGTGTTATTTGTTGTTTTTCCCTTGCTGCTTTTAATATTTGTTCTTTGTGTTTGATTTTTGCTAATTTGATTAATATGTGTCTGGGGTGTTTCACCTTGGGTTTATCCTGTTTGGGACTCTCTGGGTTTCTTGGACTTGAGTAATTATTTCCTTCTCCATTTTAGGGAATTTTTCAACTATTATCTCCTCAAGTATTTTCTCATGTTCTTTCTTTTGGTCTTCTTCTTCTGGGACTCCTATGATTCGAATGTTGGGGTGTTTAACACTGTCCTGGAGGTCTCTGAGATTGTCCTCATTTCTTTTATAGGGTCTTTTTTTTTGGCAAAGTAATAGTAGGTTATAAAAGTGAAAATTAAAGGAGTAATAGAGGATTTAAAAATTAAAAAATAATAAAAAGAATGATTGTAAAAATAGTAAAAATATATCTAGGACTTTCTCTGGTGTTGTTGTGGGTATTGTGGGGTCAGTTCATTTTTGGATAGTTCCTTGGCCCAGCTTATATTTCTCAAGATCTATAGGTCCCTTCCTATGTAGTTGGTGCTAACGACAGGGTTTTAATCTATTGCACCTGTCACTTCCAAGGCAGTTCCCTCTGTTTTAGCTTCTTTTGTTTGCTGGTCTCTTCAGTGTCTGATTTCCACCCTGAAACAAAGGGGGCGGGGATGAACACTTTTTTTAGGCTCACTTGTTCAGTCGTGCTGTGGGGAGGGAGGGACGCTACAAACAAATAACACTAATGTTTGCTCGCAGTGCCTCAGCCACACTGGGCCTGCTCCCACTCACGGCGTGTGTGCCCTCCCTGCCCACACTGCTCAGGCTCTAGATTTCTCCACTGGGAACTGTCCGAGGCCGGCCCTGGGCTGCATGCACCTCCCAGGTTTAAGCTGCTCAGGTTCAGGCACTCAGGTAGTCCTCAGAGGCTCAGACTCATTTGAGCCTGCGTTTTGTGCCCTTCCCAGGTCCAAGCAGCTCAGGTGATGAAGTGTTTGGTAAGTGTGGTCACTGTGACTTATCGCCTCCCCCATCCCTGCTGCTCAGTTTTCTGGGTGTAAAACTGGCTCACCTTCTCAGGCGGATGTTGACTGTTCAGAACCCCAAGAACTCTTAGTTAGCAAAGAAGCCTGCTTACAGTTTTGTATATAATATCTCTCTGGGGCTGAGATTGCCCCCTCCCAGCTCTGGCTGCCTGTCACCAGAGGGGGATGGTCTGCAGCCAGCTATCTCTGTTCAGTCCTTTGTTCCATGCCCGGGCCTGGTGGTGTCTTAGGTTAGGGCTGGCTTTTCGCGTGGTAGTTACCCCACAGTCTGGTTTGCTAGCCCAAGTTAGTTTGCTCAGATTGTGCTCGGGGCATTCAGGCCAGATCCTTACTCTAGACAATGCAGCCAGCGCCTCCCTGCCCAGCCCCTGCTTGCAAGTGGCGGGTGCAGGCATCTGCGCTGCTTCGCTGCTTCTCTGCTGGGGGAGTTACCGTTGGGCTCGTGATCTGTGGGCTTTCATTATTTATTTATTTTTCCTCCCTGTTATGTTGCCCTCTGTGCTTCCACGGCTCACCACAGACTCGGCCATGAGAGTGTTTCCTGGTGTTTGGAAACTTCTCTCTTTTTAAGACTCCCTTCCCGGGACAGAACTCCGTCCCTACCTCTTTTGTCTCCTTTTTTGTCTTTTATATATTTTCCTACCTCCTTTTGAAGACAATGGGCTGCTTTTCTGGGTGCCTGATATCTCCTCTGCCAGCATTCAGAAGTTGTTTTGTGGAATTTACTCAGTGTTTAAATGTTCTTTTGATGAATTTGTGGGGGAGAAAGTGATCTCCCTGTCCTATTCCACGATTTTAGGACTGCCTCTCAAGACTGTGATTTTCAAAATAACCATTCAAACATACTGTATTTTCAAATCCTTAATATATTAGAGCCTTCTTAACTTTTGTTTTGATTAACTGGTTTTTATTAGTAAATATTTTAATTTGTAAAGTGTAAGATTCTAATTCTAATACAATTTCACATTGACTGTAATATTTGTTGGTTTCTGTATGATTTTTTTCACTTGATAAACTAATTTTACTGCTTAAAATAGTTTTAAAATGTCTGATTTGAAGATCAACTGACATGGAATACACAAAAACGAATATTCTTAGTTAGAGGGGACACCAGTTTGGAATCGATATTTCCACTGAAGTTTTCTGCTGAGGATAGTTTAGAAAGCATAGTCAGTTCTTGTTATTTGCAGCACTTTTGTTCTATGAAATCTCTAGGGACACTGAATTAGCCAACACTGAATCATTGGTCCTTGGGGAAATACAGGTTTAGGTTCCTATGAGCATCTGGTCACAATATTTTCATCAAGCAATCAATGCATAATCTTATTGTATGTGTGTTTCTGTTTAAAGATACCTTACATGGGAACGCATGTAAGAATTAAAGATATTAAAATTTAAAAAATAAAAAACTAAAAAAAAAAAAAAGAAAGAAAGAAATACAAAAAAAAAAAAAAGATACCTTACTACTACTACTAAGTCACTTCAGTCGTGTCCGACTCTGCGACCCCATAGACAGCAGTCCACCAGGCTCCCCGTCCCTGGGATTCTCCAGGCAGGAACACTGGAGTGGGTTGCCATTTCCTTCTCCAGTTTTCCTTTAAAATTGGAGGAAGTTACAGTTCAGTACACACAGGCAAAGTTGTATCTAAAGACACCTTACTTAATATATACTGTTGATTCATTAACATTGAACTCATGGCCAACAACACCATAACTTTTGACTGAGCAAAGCTTACCTAACACATGTACTTTCTCCATTATGTGCATCACTGCTCTTGCTCTTAAGAACTCCTCAGCCCTATACTTGGGGTCATTATAAACAATGAAACCACCAAAAAAAGCACAAAAATATTCCCAAAAATGTGTCAGTAAATAGACATCAAAGACAATACTTGTTTATAATATAAGATCTGAAAAACGAAGGCAGAAAGTTATTCTGAGAACATTAGGCAACTCAGATTTTCTTCTGCTCTGTATGTGAACATGTCCATGACAGACTGAAAAAGTGTGGTTATTGATGTCTGTTGTTACAAAGAAATTTTGTGTAATCCTGGGTGTACATAGGCAAATTTGCAAATACAGAATACATGAATAAGGAGGATTGACTGCATGTGTTTTCTTATCAGACTGCTGGATTACAAAGCAGTATTCACTTGGCTTGCACTGTTAGGTGGGAAACCACTATGTGCAGTCAGATAATGATCCATGTGTATGGACTGAACTGTGAAAATATCAAGCCCACAGTTTAGGCTCTAGCCTAGTCACTCCAGTGTGACCCATAACACCCATAACACCAATACAATGAGAGTTTGTTAAATGCAGACACTCAAGCCCCACCACAGACTTACTGTATCAGAATACACATTATAGCAATTTATATACATACTAAGACTTGACCTACATGAATCAAGATGTAATGAATTCATCTCTGATCAGAAAAGTGGTGATAAACTCTGTCTGGTATGCTCAGGAAAAAAAAAATGAATGAGGCAAGATTACTTGACATTCTAGGTAAACTCAAATGCGTCAAAATATAGAAACAGGAGCAGTCATCTCTAATGGTGACAGAAAGATGGAAAGGTATTTTTATTGCAGAGCTATATCATCTTTGTTGAAATGAAAGCCTTTCAACTTTTGATCATGTTTTGTTAACATGATTTCCTTAAATCCATATTTTTCAGCCATTGTAACTCTTTTCCATTCTGCACTTTTTTTTCCATTTCTACTATGACTTACTTAATTACATTGAAAAAGATGTTTATCTTTTTTCTAAGAGTTTTGAAGCTGATAGAAAAAATTACATTTCAGAAATACCACTCCCAATATCTTATAGACATATAACTTTATCTCATGAAAAACAAAATACACCAAAGAAACAGAAAACAACTCATCTTAAAAGCAAGAGATGACAAAATTAGTGAATATTAGTACTAATTAAAGATAATTAGTATATTTAGTGAGTTGTTGTATTACTGAATATGTACCAGCATATTTTATTTCTGACTTTTTGAAACAATTAAAGAATGCCTCTCTTTTTAAAAATATGTGAGACTTCCAACTACAGAATAGAACTTCTGGAAAATCAGAGGGAACCTAATATTTAATATTATGGTTTCTGACTTTACTTTGGAAAAATTAAACCACCTCCTCCCAACCACCAAAAGGAAAAGAAAACTCTCAAACCAATCTCAAAATATATCAGAGAAGGCAATCGCACCCCACTCCAGTACTCTTGCCTGGAAATTCCCATGGATGGAGGAGCCAGGTAGGCTGCATCCATGGGGTCGTGAAGAGTCAGACACGACTGAGTGACTTTACTTTCACTTTTCACTTTCATGCATTGGAGAAGGAAATGGCAACCCACTCCAGTGTTCTTGCCTGGAGAATCCCAGGGACGGGGGAGCTTGGTGGGCTGCCCTCTATGGGGTAGCACAGAGTCAGACACGACTGACGCAACTTAGCAGCAGCAGCAGCAGCAGCATGAATAAAGAGAAAGAGTAAAAAGGGGAGAAAGGAATATTGTTTCCACTAAAATATTATCAAAGCTTCTTAAAAACAAAAATTTTTTTTCATGTTACCCTCAAGTGCTTATGTGCCTCTGTCTTTTACCAAGAGAATTTCCCTTCTTGCCAGCTATTTCCATTCACAATATTCAGCCACCTAGTGACTGATTTGTGCCAGGTGGCATTTTACCAAGCATGTGATATTTACAATTCTCTGTTTTCTAGTTCCTGAAGAGAGTTAGATAAAAATGACACAGCAAATAGTTCTTTCCCAGATAGAGGAATGTACTTATATCTGAGGCTCAAATGCAGACAGAGCCCTGAAATATAATTCTATACATCAAAGACATTTTAATTAATTAATTAATTTTAATTGTAGACTGATTACAATATTGTGGTTCCTTTTGCCATACATTGTCATGAATCAGCCATAGGCGTCAATGTACACCCAAAGACATTTTTAAAATGTTTTTACAGAGGTTAAAAAAGCTTTATATTAATTGATTTTAGACTATGAGACAAAAATCTAGAAAAGTTATCAGTTGTATAGATAAAAGGAAGGTGTCAGTAAAACCAAGACTGGTTCAGGATAAATAGTAAACCCACATACAGACACACACACAGACACACACACACACACACACATTTTAAAATTTGCCTCGTGAGCACTGAGAGCACTTTCAAGAAATAATCAGAAATTGTGTCAAAAATCAGTGTTGAATGAAGAGTAATACCTAAACATATCATTAACAGTATCCTTATGTATTTTTTTTTCCAGCATTCACAGGTACACTGTATAAAATTGTTTCTCTAAATAGATGTATGATCTACCTAGCTCCTGGCAGCAATGAGCATCTCTTAAATTCTATCTTTTAAGCATGCTCTTGAAGTTGAGGCATTAATATTTTTATTTTTCAATCTTTTCATGTCTTCAAGTTTTTATAACCCTATTGATTTCAGTGCCAGTGAATCACATTTTTTGAGGACCACTCACTTGCTACCAGTATGTAAGTGTAACTGCTGTAAAAGCACATTTTAAGGAAAACATACTTAGATCACAAGAAAAATCAAAAGAGCGAAAGGTAAAGGAAGGGAATTCATTGAATCTTGAATCAATAGTATTTGATCTTCCCAACATTTAATTGATTGGCTCTTCAAATCTGTAGAATGCAGGAATACCCTCCCTGGTTAGAGAGGCTATTTTGCAGCCACTAGGTACATTTGTATTGATCGTGACTATGCATTAGGTCATGGTTATCATTTAATGGATGGATCAAAATGGAAGAATCTATTTAAGTGTTCTTTAGTACTGTGATCCATCTATAAGTTGCCAGATGTTTATGCTAATCAGTGTCAACTAGCAGTTTTATCTTGGAGTTGTAACCTCCTAGGAACACTTTTAGCTACTGGTTTTAAAACATGTCATACAGAACTGATGACAAGATGGATTGTTGTCATGGACTGAATATTGACATCCCTTCAGAATACGCATGTGAAGCCCTCATCCACTGTGCGGCTGTACTTGGAGATGAAAACTCTAGAGAAGTAATTAAGGTTTGAAAATATAATCTTGGGGTACTGATTGCTAGGATTACTGCCCTTATATGAAGAGACACAAGAGAGCTTGCTCTCTTCATAGGAGACAAAAATGAGGTCTTGTGAGCACACAGGAAAATGGCAACTGCCTACAAGACACAAGAAGAGGCCTCAGAATGACACCTACTTGTTGGCATCTTTATCTTGGACTTCTCAGCCTCCATAACTGAGAAATAAATTTCTGTTATGTAAGTCAACCAGTAGAATTTGTTATGTCAGCTTGAGCAGACTAATATTGTTATATAATGTATAAAAAAAATATTGACAAAAACAGGCATGGAGAATGTCAAGTAAACTCTGGATAAGATAATTTACAAAAGGACAAAGGAGGTCCCCTTGGTTGGAACATCTATTAATTTGTGATTGAAGTTCAGTTTAGTTCAGTTCAGTCACTCAGTTGTGTCCAACTCTTTGTGATCCCATGGACTGCAGCATGCCAGACTTCCTTGTCAATCAACAACTTCCAGAGCCTACTCAAACTCCTGTCCCTCACATTGTTGATGCCATCCAACCAACTCAGCCTCTGTCATCCCCTTCTTCTTTAGCCTTCAATCTTTTCCATCATCAGGGTGTTTTCCAATGAGTCACAGCTCTTCACATCATGTGGCCAAAGTATTGGAGTTTCAGCTTCAGCATTGGTCCTTCCAATGAACAACCAGGACTGATCTCCTTTAGGATTGACTGGTTGGATCTTCTTGCAGTCCAAGGGACTCTCAAGAGTCTTCAACACCGCAGTTCAAAAGCATCAATTCTTAGGTGCTCAGCTTTCTTTATAGTCCAACTCTCACATCCATACATGACTACTGGAAAATTCAAGTTAAGAGGCTCTTTAGAGAATGAAAGAAGGAATGCATAAGGTGAAACCATTTTGTTTTTCAGTTTACTATAGTAAAGAATTGCAGTGGACCAACTTTGAGAAGATATAGCTTGGAATATTGACTCAGTTGAATTTGTACTTTATGAGCCTGGGCTTGTTAATTAATCTCTTTAAAATGTAGTTTTTTTCATGTGTAACAGTATGGACCTAACAGAAGCAGAAGATATCAAGAAAAGGTGGCAAGAAAACACAGAACTATACAAAAGAGATCTTCATGACCCAGATAAGCATGATGAGGTGATCACCCACCTACAGTCAAACATCCTGCAATGTGAAGTCAAGTGGGCCTTCTGAAGCATCAAACAAACAAAGTTAGTGGTGTTGATGGAATTCTAGTTGAGCTCTTTCAAATACTAAAAGATCATTCTGTGAAAGTGCTGCACTCAATATGCCAACAAATTTTGAAAACTCAGCAGTGGCCACAGCACTAAAATGGTCAGTTTTCATTCAGTCCCAAAGAAAGAAAATGTCAAGAATG
Source organism: Ovis canadensis (assembly GCF_042477335.2). Lineage (NCBI taxonomy): Eukaryota > Metazoa > Chordata > Mammalia > Artiodactyla > Bovidae > Ovis > Ovis canadensis. The sequence continues at coordinate 53,790,242 of NC_091254.1, read as the reverse complement.
TGCAAACTACCACACAATTGCATTCATCTTACATGATAACAAAGTAATGCTTAAAATTCTCCTAGCCAGGCTTCAATAGTTTTTGAGCCATGAACTTACAGATGTTTAAGCTGGATTTAGAAAAGGCAGAGGAACCAGAGATCAAATTGCCAACATCTATTGGATTGCTGAAAAATCAAGATACTTCAAGAAAAACATCTACTTCTGCTTTGTTGACTACACCAAGGTCTTTGACTGTGTGGATCACATTAAACTGAGGAAAATGTTTCAAGAGATGGAATATCAGATCACCTCACCTGCCTCCGGAGAAATTTGTATGCACGTCATGAAGCAACAGTTAGAACTGGACACGGAACAACAGACTGGTTCCCAATTAGAAAAGGAGTAAGTCAAGGCTGTATATTGTCCCCTGCTTATTTGACTTATATGCAGAGTACATCATGCGAAATGTGATGCTGCATGAAGCACAAGCTGGAATGAAGATTGTTGGAAGAAATATCAATAACCTCAGATATGCTGATGATACCAGCCTCACAGCAGAAGGTGAAGAACTAAAGATCCTCCTGATAAAATTGAAAGAGGAGAGTGAAAAAGTTAGTTTAAAACTCAACATTCAGAAAACTAGGCTCATGACACCATCACTTCATGACAAATAGATGGGGAAACAATGGAAACAGTAACAGACTTTACTTTCTTGAGCCCCCAAATCACTGCATGTGGTGACTGCAGCCATGAAATTAAAAGATCCTTACACCTTGGAAGGAAAGTTATGACTAACCTAGATAGCAAATTAAAAAACAGAGACATTACTTTGCCAACAAAGGTATTTAGTCAAAGCTACAGTTTTTTCAGTAGTTATATATAGCTGTGAGAGTAGGACTGTAAAGAAAGCTGAGTGCCAAAGAACTGATGTTTTTGAACTGTTTTGTTGGAGAAGACTCTTGAGAGTCCCTTGGAATACGAGGATATAAAACCAATAATCCTAAAGGAAATCAGTCCTGAATGTTCACTGGAAGGACTGATGCTGAAGCTGAAACTCCAATACTTTGGCCACCTGATGCAAATAACTGACTCATTGGAAATGACACTGAAGCTGGGAAAGATTGAAGGCAGGAGAAGGGGACAAGAGAGGATGAGATGGTTGGATGGCATCGCTGACTCGATAGACCTGAGTTTGAGCAAGCTCCAGGTGTTGGAGATGGACAGGGAAGCCTGGCATGCTGTAGTCCATGGAGTTGCAGAGTCAGACACAACTGAGCAACTGAACTTAACTGAACTGAACATGTGGATAACAATGCTTGCAAGGCTATCACAAAGATTAAGTGATATCATATAAATTCTATTAGCTTAATACCTAATAGATACTGAAAAATATTTGAATATTTTTTGAATACTGTTCCCATTTTCTGTTATTTCCTAAATATTGATCCAATAAAAGAAAATATTATGTTTTTCTTAAGATAGCTATTAATCCAGTCCATGGAGTTGCAAAGAGTTGGACACAACAGAGTAACTGAACTGAACTGAACTATTAATCAATCAAATCAATCAATCAATCTTTCTCCTTTCACCCATGCCTTACTCTAGATATATAGTGAAGGACTAATTTATTAAAAAGGAAAGAATTAACCTCATGACTGGTAGTTTCTGGTATTAGTGGTAGGAGATTCCTGGCAGGATGATCTAAAGTGGGTCAAATTACTTTTTCATTATCTTGACATAATCCCATTATCTTCTACCACTCCTTAGATGAATTTGCCCCAGATACTCCTGGCAGGGCTAGGCTTATCTGTGAAAACTTGGCTATCCTGCCAATGAAGGATGATTTTAAAGACTAAATGAGAGAGAGTTAGATGAGAGAATACACGGAAGTGTTTCATGTTGTATCTGGTCTAGAATAAGTACTTCATAAATGGTTACTATTTATATAGTTATTATTAATTTCTATTATTATTAATAGCATAATGTTTTTCTTGTGGGTATACTGTATATCTACTTGGTTATTACAATTGGTCTTGTATTCTTTGGAATAATGTAAATGAGAAAACATTAGCCATGAAGTTTGATAAGAAGGCAAACAACATTTTGGCCTATATTATCTATTTTTGAAGCTATCAAGTAACACTGACATTCTCAATGATACAGTGATAAAAGTGAGATGAAAGCTATAGAAGAGTTGTGAAGGGAAGGATGGCATAATCTGACAAAAATACTGAAAGGTTCACTCTGCTTCTGTTTGAAAAATAGAGGAAAACAAGAGGCAGGGAGATCAGTTAAAAGTTTCCTGCAATAATCTAGGGAGGAAGTACATGGCAGTTTTGACAAGGGTGCTAGGAGTGGTGAGACATGTCAGATTTTGGATTTTTTATGAATATCTGCAATATATGATTGTGCAGTGAAAGTGGGGGTAAAGTAAAAGAGTGATATGAAATAACTAGGAGATTTTTGTGTTGAGACACCAGGATAATTGATTTTTCCTTGACTAAGAGTGAGATAAGAAAAAATTGAGAGTAGAGGAGGTTCCATATTCAATGAATGTAGCAAAGAGAAGAGGTCTGAGGACTAAGGACTGTGCCTTCTGATGCTCCAATGCTTCATAGCTGTAACAAGGAAATTGGAAAGGAAGTGGGCAGTGAATTCTGAGAAGAACTTCAAGAGAGAGTTTTCTCAGAGCCAGATGGAGAAAATGCAGTATTTCAAGAACGAAGAAGTGATCAACTGTGTCAAAAGCTGAGAGTAAATGGATGAAATTACTTAAAGGTGTCAAGCCTCCATGGATAGAACAATAATACTGCTTTTAATATATATTGGGAGTCAGAAAGAAGAGGTTTAGGGCAGAACCTTATCAACTTATTTTGGAAAAGTTGAAATCACGGTATGAGTGATATATGAAGTCAGGTATATTTGACTTGAAACGTGAATCTGGGGATCAGAGAGAGATCAGGACTGGGAATTATAGGTTGACTATCATATGAAGATTATGCTGGAACTTTGAAACTAGGTAATGTGTGTGTGTCTTCAGTAGCTCAGTTGTGTCCGACTCTTTGCGACCCCATGGATTATAGCCCTCCAGGCTCCTCTGTTCCTGGGATTTTCTAGACAAGAATATTGGAGTGGTTTGCCATTTCCTTCACCAGGGGATCTTCTTGACCCAGGGATCAAACCCACGTCTTCTGCATCTCCTACATTGGCAGGCAACCTCTTACTTCTGAGCCACCTGGGAAGCCCTAGAGTATGAAGTAACCAATGAAAATATCTCAGGAATACCTAACATTTAAGGGTAGGATAGAAAGGACTTACAAAAGGAGAGGTGCAGGGCAAACAATACAAACAGAACCAAGGCTGTATAATATTAACATTTTTGAAGACAAGCATTTATTTTGACTATAGAAATCAGTGGCTGAAAAGGTCAGTACCCGGGATTGGGTGTTCCCTAGCATTAATCCTTCCAACCTCCATGTCTTCCATTCTGTTAGCCTACAGCTGATGTCTGACACTTGTCTTCTTTAGCCTTCCTCTGTTTATCCAGTTGACAAAATTTCCATTATTTACTATATCAGGTAAAGGTGGCATGACTGTTGTTGGGGACTACTATAGGTAATGGTCTCTCCTATTGCTCCAAAACCACCGGTACCCTCAGCTACTGAGGAAGATGCTGGCACATGGTGCCCCTGGCACATTGGATGCTAGGAGCCCTGCCAGTGCTGCAGGCCCTGCTGCTGTGCAAATAGTTCTGGATTTGCCAAAGTCATGACACATTTTCTGTCTCCTCCAAAGTGCTATGTCACACTCTGATGCAAAGAAGGAGCAAACCTGCTCTTTCCTGCTCTGGATTGATCACAAAGTATTTCTGGTTTAAGACTCAAATATCTAACAGCAATAACATCACCCCTGAGATATGGTAACTGAGCAGAAGACAAAATGAATGAAAAACATGGTGTTATGCTTTAAAACATTCCTTCCTTCCAGTAATCAAAGCAGGCTTTCATAAATTAATTTTTATGCAAATATTTGATAGCCTAATATGTGGCAGCATGGTTCCTCCAGCAAATATTGCCTGCCAGTTACCTTCTCATGGGATATTTTCCTCATGTGGCAAAACCCTATCCCAGTAGGTCTCTGGATCCATGCTTGACAAACTCTCAGTACTTCAGAATTGCTGCACCACTGAGTTTCTGATGTAGGAGGACTGTTTGAACTTGGGAATCTCTTTAACAAATAGATCTTATGTGCAGATATGTTGGGTAACCACTACTTTTGGCATCCCATTTATATCTGAATCATACATGTACACAAAGTTTAAATCTCAGGCTGAAACTTTTAATGCACAAATAAATAGTAAACTTACAAGTCTGAGTGCTAGCGAGAAGGAAAAGAACAGGGCTGTCAGGAAGTAAAACGTAATTGGTTGACATGGAAGTCAAATATGACCTTGAAAAAATAATTTCAGTCAGAGGGAGGGCGCTGATTGCAAGGATTTAAAGGGTGATATGGAAGTAGAATCTATTAAGCATTAGGCTATTAATCATTAGTAGAGCTGGGTAGCAAAAAGAAACATAAATTGTAACCATATAAGCCCTTGAGAGATACAGGTTAGAGGAAAGTGTTGTTTTTGTTGTTGGGTTTTGTTTCTTGTTTTAAACAAGGGGCCCATTATGGTACATTTGTTTAGTGGAAGGCACCTGCAGACCGAGGAATTGAACAGAAGCATGTCTTTGTGATGGGGAGGAGGAGATTATTTACAGATCAAGATCCAGTGGTGCACAGATAAGCCAGCATGATGAGAACAATTTGACAGAAAAATAGGGTGAATGAAAACAGGTGAAAGATGAGAGTGAAGCAGAGGCTAGGTTCTTTCTCTGTGAGGCTAAGAAGAAAAGGAGTGAGTATAAAGGAGAAGAGCTAAAGAAAACAAGGGCTTCAGCAGTCCTGTTTAAGTAACAGATGGTGTCATTTGCCAAGACTGAGTTGCTGGCCCAAACTGAGGCCTGAGGAAAAGCAACCATGTTGAATACTCCTGTGAGTCATAGGCAATGATGAAAGGATTGCTGAACACCAGTGAGGTCGGGTGGAGGTTGAACAGCACAGATTTGTAGAAGAGCCTGTCAACCCCGGTTTTGGAGTTGCTCCAGCAATAGCTGGCAGCTCAGGAAAAGAGAAAAAAAAAAAATGCAGACGGTGAGGCTTTTTCAGGGTGAAGATTAGCAAGGAGGGCAAAGCTGAGGGTCAGCAGAGCCAGTTCGTAAGATCCTTGCAGGAGCACCTGGAGTGGCTGCCCAGGGGGCAGAGGCTGGGTATGAAGGCAGGAGAGGCTGGAGAGGAGTTAATAAATTAGGGAACAGAAAGTGCCTGAGGTACTACAGGTCTCAGCTAGGATGAAGAATACAGTCCACAGGCACAAGAAAGAAAATAAAGTGAATTTTATTTATAGATAATTTTGGAAGTTGAGTATTTATTTGGGGAGTGGTATAATTCTGAGTGGTAGAATCATTTTTGCCTATTTGACATTTGGTTTGGTTTCTAATTTGCTGTCTCAACCACTGCCTAAGGCCTGAGACATTTATACATTTTAAGTATACTAGATGATAAGGGAATTGTACCTGTTAGAGATATTTTTACATCTTAAATAGAGTGACTCACTAAAACTATTAAAATTCAAGATGTAAATGCAAAACACTATTGCATTCTATTCATGTATTACATATATTCAGAAACATGAATACATTAAAATGCACTTGGTCTGAAATTGAATGTGAGCTTTAATATATTTTTATTTGGAATCATTCTTAAATGTCCCGTGCAGGTATATTTTATATCACTGTATAAAATTTATATAGTTAGCTGTAGCATAATTGTAATACATAGTATACATAGTACATTGTTAGCTGTAAAGATATGTTCTTTCAACATAAAACCTTTCAAGGCCTGAAAGAGTTAATGTGCCCCATAATCCTAAATTTAGTACAATGAAATGATTTCATTTGGGGGGAATTAGCGTCTCTTTTTTCACCACCTTCGTTTGCTTTTGTTATGAGCCTTTCTGACTCCTATGCATTCATCCAGAATTAATAGAAACATTTCTCCGGTGTTTGTAATTCATAGATTGCTATGACTAGGAACCGTTTTTATCCCTCTGGGTTAACTCCTTATTTTAAGGGTGTGTGGAGCTATGTTAGCGCAGTGTCCCTGGCACAGTCAGGTAGAGGCAGAGCTAGGCCTGGAACCAAGAGCCTCTAGCCAGTGCTTTCTGGACTGCATAGCTCAGGTATTCTGTCTTACGGAGGAAAGGATATTAGAAAGAAAACTGACATTCCTGCCTTTCCATAAGTACCCTTCTAGAAACTCAAGCTTCCCCACCAACCCCAGGAACATGTCATGAGGCATTACTATAGTTAGTGTATTGTGGTGAGTGGGTCTATATAGGAGTATCAGCCTCTAGTATTGATTCAGAAGGTGTCACCTCTCACAAAATCAGCCTCTTCACATTGCTTTGAAAACTGAGGGACATGTCAGAGTTTTTCCAAAAAGATTACTTCAATAACCATGTGGTCTAAGCTCTTGAAACTCATACAACAGTGTATGAGGTCAATACGTTTCTGTCTGCACAAAAGTCCCTAGCCTCTCAGTGGTTGTGTGCTCATCATGGGAGATGACCTAAGGTGGGTGATGACAAGAGGCTTATTATTCTTTCTGCTTGCGAGTGTTTGAGAACATTCAAGAAATGCTTGCTATTTTCTTCCTACTTCAAGAAAGGAAAATGCTCTATATTAATTGGATGCATTTGGCTTGGCTGTGTAAGTGTGACAAATAGAGATGTGTCAAACTGTCTGAAAATAATTTGGGTCATCTGCAAATCACTGAGCCTGCCAGTTTGCAGACAATTTCTAGTCCTTTTGGTCTGTCACATTCCTTTTCCATTAGCTATTTACCATCTGATGAGTGAAAGAGTGCACTAGTTTATTTATTAATTTATTTATTTTGCAAAAATATATTCTGTTTTATTGATGCTTTTTCCATTACAAGCATATTGTTGTGTGGTCTACACTTCAGTGCCTTTGCAAATGTTCACTAGAATCTTTTCACCGAACAGGGAGTGTTGCAGTAAGAGATGGAAGGAAAAGAAAAAAAAATGAGTCTCTCTAGTCTGTTTTATGATATGAAATGACAATCGTTTTCAGATTAGCTCATCCCCAGGATATGCTTCAAGACACCTGAAGGAGTATTGATGACAACGGCTACAGCACATGTTTGTGGATTGGATAGCAGGCAGCCTTCCTGCACTGTGACTGAGGTCCAAATAAGCCTTCTGCCTGTGAAGGTACAGGAAATTCAGGGTAAATCTTTTATTTACAAACAGGGAATACTTGCCAAGATGGAATAAAAAAAGTAACTGATTAATCAGCATGCAGCCTTCATTCTGAAGGGCCTTACGGCCAGGCCCTTTTCAGCTTTCGGGAGAATGGCCTTGTATGAGAGGGATGTAGTGTGGAAATGCCTTTGATAGCTCAGTGATTGAGTCTATCGGGCTTTGGAAAGGGACAGTACCAGGTTTAAACAGCCCTGCATGATAGAACACAGAGTGTGCATGGCTGGAAAAAAAATTACCTCATTATAGCTCAGTGCTGTTGCCCTTTGGAGTAAAATGAGAGAAAAGCTTGCTCTGGTACTTTCACTGATAAAATTCACTTTTTGGAACACAACCAAATCCCAGCATATATCATCGGAGAGAAATAAAGCAGTCAAAAACTATATTCCTAAATAGGCCTGAAACATCTTGGCAACTGCTAAAGCAACACAAATAAGGAACAGTGCCTTACTAGCTCGACCCTTAAATTATGCAGCTGTTCATTACGCGAATTATACATCTCAGGCTGCCCTTTGGAAAAAGGCATGGAGCACAGAGCTGGAACAATCCTTGAATTATAGTACAATAAGAAAGACCTCCTGAAGTGTCACATGCATGTAGTGGAAGATAAGAAAGGCCAGCTTAAGTTCTTGGCATTTTAAAGAAGGCAATCAAGAAAGCCTTTGAATTCTTCAGTTTTCTTTCTCTGCAATTCATTTGCATTTTGGGGTTAGTTAGACAAAGCATCCCATTCATGTGTCTGTGGTCCTGTTAGTCTCCTGCTCCAGAAATGTGTATGTGTGTTTGGAATTAAGCTGCATGTTATTTACAGATGGGACAGTTACAAAAAGAACAAAATAAATAAAATATAAAACACTGCAGCATCAGACCTGATGTATTTAAAGAATTAGTAATGACAGTGCAAAATATCCCAAAGAATGAAAACATTAAAAAATAAAGCCATCACAGAGTTTAAGGGCAGAATTTCAAATTTTATTTTGCCCCTATAATGCGTGCTACTTTTCTACTCAAAGTGAAACACATTACTCCATGTACTTTGAGACTCCAGTGAGTAGCACAGTGGGTACATTTTCCTTTGATAAGATTCAAATCTTCACTGATTTATATTAGCAAAATGTACATTCAACTCTACTTGGTGGTACACTTTTAAACCCCTATCAGGTTAAGAGTTAGGTTTCTTTCTTTCTTTCTTTTCTTCTTCTTCTTCTTTTTTTTTTTTTTTTTGGACAAAAGCTAATGAGGATACTTACACTTTTAGCAGTTTTGTGTTTTTTTTTTAGTTAAATTACATGGACAAATGATTTTTTTTTTAAATTTCCTCTTTGATGAGTATTTGATAAGTTAGTTAAGGCATTTTCTGGCATAAAGCTGTTGTAGCCACACATTCTGGGAAACAAACTCACTCAGAAGGACAATGCAGATAGTGCAGTGCAGTTAATTACACCGGCAGGCCCAAGACAGAGTCTCCTCTTAGCCAGGGATCCTGATCAGTTTTTGTGAAAACCTTATATACCCTAAGTGTACGTGCTCAAACCCACCTCCCAAAATTCTCAGAAACTAGTCTGAACAAAGGAAAAGAAAGACAACAATCAAAGCATGATCCCTATGCCTTAAACCTGTGTTTCATATACCTTAGCCTAGGTAGTTAACAGTGGACAACTATCAATAGGCCTGTGGTCATACCTCAATAAGCATAATAGAATTTATGATTCTATTCAGTTACACAGATAATTAGGGTATTCTTTTAGGCATTGGAGAGTCTAGGTATGAGCCCTGGGGCTCTTCCATCCTGGGGGTCTGGTTTTCCAGCTGGTATGTCATTTCCATAGATACTGGGCGTATAGTTCCAAGTCCACAGTCTGGCCCAAGATGGAGTCCTGCTTTCAAGATGGAGCCTGGTCTGTCTGTTTCCTCCTTCAAAGCAAACAAAGATTTACCTAAAACAAAGATTATGTGTAAGAGGTGAGTATTGTATTAGACAAAATTAAGTGATTGCCAAGCTTAGCTTTAGCTCCTTACTATCCTTCATCCCATCCAGACGTAGTGTTAGAAGAAGAATGCCCCCTCCTCCAAGATGTCTTGACCTAACCCCCAAAATTTGTGAATATGGTATTTTACATGATATAAGTACCTTGCAGATTTTGACTATGTATCTTAAAATGTAGAGATTTTCCTGGATTACCTAGGAAGTGGACGCAACCTTTTCATGTTAAACCCTTAAAAGCAGGAAATTTTCTCTGCCTGGAGCCAAAAGATATAGGGTAAAAATTAGGGAGATTTAAAGTGGGAGAAGGACTCATACATTGCTGCTGCTTTGAATATCGATTGGGCCAAGGGGTGAGGAACCCAGGAATCTGGGAGACCTTAACACAGTGAGGAGAGCTCCCAGTTGACAGGCAGCAAGGAAGGGGGTCTCCACTCAACAACCACAAGAAACTGAAGTAGGCCAACAGCTGAGTGTGATTGCTCACTCATCCCCAGAACCTCCAGAAAGGAATGCTAACATATCAGTTCTGACTATGAGACCCTAAGCAAAGGATCAACAGAAGTCATTTTCTACCCAGACTTCTGATTATAGAACTATAATAAGTAGATTTTGTTAAGCCATTAATTTGGGGTAATTTATTATGTTAGCTCTAGAAAATCAATATACCTGTCCTCTGGTATTCTTCCTGAAGTTTACCCTTCATGGGAATATCTGTAGTTTAGTCATTATTTTTATTTATGTTATTAAATAAACATTTAATAACATTAAGGACAGGGAAGCCTGGTGTGCTGATGTCCATGGGTTTGCAAAGAGTTGGACATGACTGAGGGACTGAACAACAAATATTGTTAAATACTTGTTACCATTTGCGGCAAATGAAGAAATCAGCAAAGTTGTAGGTTGCTTGTTTATTTGGCAAGTGAGAATGAAAAGTGATTCTTGATCATCAAGAACATACAAATCAGAGGGTAGCAGAGTGTAATATTCGATTAAATGGGCTCTGGAGGTGGACTGCAAGGGTTTAAATCCTGACTCACTTCCTAGCTGTGTTTCCTCAGCCAAGTTACTTAACATCTCTGTGCGTTAGCTTCTTTTTTCTGTAAGGGGATAATAATAATGGTATCTATTTTGCTATGCAGAGCAAGTTAATACATGTCACATTCAGCTTATATTAGTTGTTTTATAAATATTAACTATTTTGATGATTATTATATTTCTCCATCTTTATAGTTGTAAAAATGTATTTAACTACTTCAATAGAAACCTTTTGGGAATTGTCATGCTTTGTTAATTTATGTAAATGATAAACTTTATTAATTTTACTATGTTTAAAATATAACATTAATAGTTCTTTTGCTTAAAATTTTGAAGCAGAATTTATATTTCTTTTAAAATCCAAATATGTCCATAGGTTATATTGAATCAACCTGGATGAGAGAAGGCTTCACATTCTGGACACTTTTAAAATCTCTGTGTTCAGATTAATTTTAATGTCAGTGATATAGAGTTAAAAGTTTTAGTAAAATGTCTTGCCTTTTTGAAATGATGTTTATTTCTCCCTTTGAACGAATGAAGACATTAGTTATGAGCCTGCTCTCCCCACCCATCCCAGAGCAGAAGAAATGAGTCCCCTCTCTCACTTTTTGTTTTACTGAGACTTCCATTTAAGCAAAGCGGACACCTGCAGCCTAGGCAGTTGGGAGCAGAGCGTATGTAAACACACACTTCAGCTGTGCATATTAATGTCTCCCTGGAGCGCAGTGGGGCCACAAGCTCTCCTGCATTCTGCCTCTGTGCTGCCCTGACCATGCAGTCATTCTGGAGATTTATGGCCGTGGCTGCACGAAAGTCCTGTGTTATTAGTACAGAAGTCGTTCCTGTAAAACTAGCTCAGAGCAAGCGTCCATCCACACCTCAGAACACTCAGAGATGTAAGATGTTTGTTTTCTCTCTGGGTCACTGGTGCAGCCAAATATCAATAGAATCATTAATTAGATCAGTGCTCCTCAAGCTCCAGTGTACACAGGAGTCAGCAAAGTTTTACTGAAATGCAGATGAAGATTCAGGAGCTCAGGAGTGGGGCTGAGAGTCAGCATTTCTAACAACCTCTTAGGTTATGATACTCCAGCTACAGTTTCTGCTCATACTTCACAAGGCCAAACATAAGAGGATTGTTTAAACTTAAGTATCTTCTTTTAAAGCAAGTCATTGTCACCTATGAATAAAGGACAATTTTTTTTGGAATATGCACTCAAATTCTTCATCATTTCAAAATACATTTTACTGTGAGAATACAGATTTGGTATCTGCTTTTATGTAGGGAATTCCCTTTATGTAAGGGGCTTCCCTGGTGGCTCAGATGGTAAAGCGTCCGTCTGCAATGCAGGAGACCTGGGTTAGATCCGTGGGTGAGGAAAATCCCCTGGAGAAGGAAATGGCAGCCCACTCTAGTACTCTTGCCTGGAAAATCCCATGGATGGAGGAGTCTGGTAGGCTACATTCCATGGGGTTGCAAAGAGTCAGACATGACTGAGTGACATTACTTTCACTTTATGTAAGGGAATGGTAATGAAGATAAAGTCCTCTATGTTAAACAAAATTTCTCTTGAAATAAAAGTATTCAATATTGGGTCATTAGTGTTAATACATATAGAAAACCTAGTATAAAACGTTTCCTAGTAATTCAGATTTTGGAAGATTCAGTGTTGATTTACCCATGCAAATCAACAAGCAAGTGACTTTGAGTAGCTCAGCTAACTTCTTTTATAATGGAGTATTATAGCTGTACCTGAGATTAGAGTGCATGTAAGAATGAAATGAATTAACTATGCAAATGGTTTAGAAAAACATTTAGATTAAAGAAACACACCCTTTTAAAAATTCAGCATGTATAAAAAAGGTATATATTTGGCAGATCTTATTGAACAACACTTTTAAGAGAAAGTTTAGCTGTCATTGTAGAAGTTACCATTCTACAGGAGCAGCTAAAATGTGGAAGGAATTGTTTGATTTGACATTCAAGCTCTAAATCTAGCCTTGTTTCATATCATTTAGGTTGATTTTTAAGTTCATTGTTTTGGGGCAGGTAAAACAAGCCACATAATAAAAAAGTATGACCATGAAAACTATTACTTCAAGAAAAAGAACAGCACCTTTCATATTTTCCAATTCTAAATTTCTCCTAGCTGAAAAGACTGCTGGGATCAAACTAGTTGAGAGCAAAATAGAAAGATCCTCAGGACATTTAAAATGTTAGCTGATTCTTACCAAATGAATTTTGGTTTCATGTAAAAGGAGTTTAATTTGAAATATTCAAAAATAATATAGCATCTTCACATTATTTATTTGCTTGAATGACTGGATATTTTAAATTACCTTGAACTAATTTCTAAATAGAAATTCTGGTTTCTCATTGTGATAATTTCTAATAATTGAGGAAAGCAATGGATAAGCTTTAGTTTAAAATAGTGTCTCTTTATCTTTTCCCTCAAGTAGCCTTTCATAGGGGTTTGAAAGAGGAAGTTTATGTCAATAGGTTACTGAGCCTAAGGAACAATAGATTTTTAAGAGGTGGTGAGGAAATCTTCAAAGAGAATGAAATTATGTGCAGAGAGAAACAATAAAGAGCATTTTTGATATGATGGAGGGTTGAAGAAAACCAAAGAAGTGAACTAGAAGAAGCCACAGATTGCTATAATATTCACTTTTTTGAAAAGTGCCTTCAAGGTGTAGAATAGAGCTTTTTTATTCCATTCTGCTATTTCAGTCAACCACCATTGAATGTTCAAAAGGTTAAAATTAGAGGGAAACTAATGCGTGTATTTTGTTTGCTCTCTAATGTTAGAACATAAAGCAATACACACACTTGACAGCAAAAAAATCTGTATAATATGGTGCATTTGCTCAGCATCCTTATTCTGAATCTCTATTACTCTATATATTATCTCTAAATTTTTCAACAGAATATATGTGACATAAGAGGCAGGGAAATATTTCTTTTAGTAAAAATACACAACTAATTATTAATGCAACTATAAAGCTGGAGGACTCAGGTCATGTCTAAGATTTGAAATAAACAAAGAGATGCAGAATGAGTTCTCTTAGGATTATTCTTGTGCTTCTTTTTGTTCTCATTACTATGTACCGTAGAAAATTAAAAGGAATATCTTATTAGTCTGTTTCAATTCATCGGTGATAAAGACTATACTGTAGCTACGCTAAGAGTAGAAACTATTTCTCTCTTCTGGTCTAATAACACTTTAAGACTATTGCCTATGTGAGAAGCTCAAGTCTCCTGAAACTAAAAGATGTTCATGTTTGTGGTGAAAGTTTTCATTAATAATTTCAAATCACACGCTGCCAAGGATCTGCCACTGTTGCAAGTTATGGCTATTTGGAGTTCTCATGTTTTTCTGCCAAGTGAAAATTGGTTTTGGGGAATTGTTTATTGCTGCTTCTTTACTGCTTCTCACCCCTCCACCAAGAGAATACTTCTGTTCTGCAGAAGCAATGGAAGCCTAAAAAGATAGAATGTTTTCATGTCAGAAAAATTAAAGTCATGAAGGAGATAGATCTCCAGAATTAAATTAGAATTGAGCAAGTCAGTTATGTGTACATCCATCAGCCCAGTGGTCAGGATCTCATTTCAACTGAAGCAAACTTAGCTAGAGGGCAGATAGAATTTCTACACAGAGAAACCCCCCCACATCCTTCACAGCGAATTATGCTGAGAAGAAAAAGCACTCACCTGCAGCGAGTATAATGTCCTTTAAAAGGTGTGCTCCTGTTTAAGAACACCATTAATTATGTTTACAAAATAATCTAAATAAGAGTTTGGGGATAGATTTCCAGGCCCTTTTATGCCCAGTATATAACACTGAGGCATGTACGTCCATTTCATGCCATATCAAATCTAGTAAAATCTCTCGTTTTGATTATTAGTTATCAGGAAATGTCAAAGTAATAATAATTAGTGACACTAGGTAATGTTTATGCTAAATAATGTTTTCAGTATGCTGAAGATGAGATTACATATATATTGTAAAGATTGTTAAAATTTTGTCCTTCAATAGAGTGTTAGAGGAAGATAGATGTCAGGGAAGCGAAAAAAGAAGAAAAAAGAGTGAAATATATTATTGGGCACCTACTCTTTTCTGTGTACTTTGCTACTTGGTTTCATTTATGTGTTTTAACAAACTTCACAATACTTTTCAATACTAGGCATTGCTATCTCAAACTACAGAATTAAAAAACAATTTCTGGCTCCCTAATTAATTTAACCAAAGTCATAAATCTCACACATAGAATATACAGTTTGCCTGGAGTCAAGTCCACCTGAGTCCAATGCAGGAGACAAAATTGCTCACTACTTATGAGCATTCCCTTTATCCACCCTCATTATATACATTATTCAACTCTTTTGCCATATTCTTAATGTTATATTCATTTTCTAAAATCAAGAACATAGATTTCCCTCTCAAGTTCATTCTAGAGATTTAATTAAGTTACTTTTAACTTTAAATGTTTCTCAAATAAGTTGGAGATCCACTGTCCTTTTATTTGCCTTGAACATTGTTATGTTGATATAATGTATTGTCTACTATTATATTATACATTAAATATATTATTAGCTATATTATGTCATGCTATGTTATATGTAGGGCTATATAGTTCTTGGAACAAAAGTTATGACCAACCTAGATAGCATATTCAAAAGCAGAGACGTTACTTTGCAGACTAAGGTCCGTCTAGTCAAGGCTATGGTTTTTCCAGTAGTCATGTATGGATGTGAGAGTTGGACTGTGAAGAAGACTGAGGGCCGAAGAATTGATGCTGTTGAACTGTGGTGTTGGAGAAGACTCTTGAGAGTCCCTTGGACTTCAAGGAGATCCAACCAGTCCATTCTGAAGGAGATCAGCCCTGGGATTTCTTTGGAAAAAATGATGCTAAAGCTGAAACTCCAGTACTTTGGTCACCTCATGTGAAGAGTTGACTCATTGGAAAAGACTCTGATGCTGGGAGGGATTGGGGGCAGGAGAGAAGGGGACAACCAAGGATGAGATGGCTGGGTGGCATCACTGACTCGATGGATGTGAATCTGAGTGAACTCCAGGAGTTGGTGATGGATAGGGAGGCCTGGCATGCTGCGATTCATGGGGTTGCAAAGAGTCGGGCACGACTGAGTGACTGAACTGACTGAACTGATATAGTTCAGGGCTTTCTTTCCCTTTCAGTTCAGTTCAGTTCAGTCGCTCAGTCTTGTCTGACTCTTTACCTTTAGAAGTAGCTATACAGCACAGGTAGATAGATTCAGTGCTCTGATGACCTAGAGGGGTGGTATGGTGATGGAGTGGGAGAAAGGTTCAAGAGGGAGGAGATATATGTATATTTACAGCTGATTCATGTTGCTGTACTGTAGACACCAACATTACATTGTAAAGATCCTCCAGTTAAAAAAACAAACAAAAGAAAAAACAAGAAAGGTTTAGCATCATAAGAGCCTTGTAAAAATTTAAAATGTCTTTAAGTGACTGTGCAGTCCTTGACTTAGCTTCAGAAGTTAGTCATTAACAGACATTAGTGCTTTCCTGGTGGCTGAGATGATAAAGAATCTGCTTGCAATGGGGGAGACCTGGGTTCAGTCCCTGGGCTGGAAAGATTCCCTGGAGGAGGGCATGGTAACCACTCCAGTATTCTTGCCTGAAGAATCCCCATGGACGGAGGAGCCTGGCAGGCTACAGTCCATGAGGTCACAAAGAGTCAGACATGACTGAGCAACTACACGATGCGCAGCAGACATTAAAGGTCAGTGAGTCTGCATTTTGATTTGTTTGCTTTTTTCCACATGTTCCCCTAGGTGAATTTATATCCAGTGAAGTCAGTTTGAAATGTTGAGCCATGCAATTGAAATCCAGTAGCTTATGTTTTAAAATTAATCAAAGTTTTGTTTTGTTTTCTTTCCTCATTTAAATTAATTAATTAATTATAATTGGAGGCTAATTACTTTACAATATTGTGGTGGTTTTTGCCATACGTTGGCAAGAATCAGCCATGGGTGTATATGTGTCACCCATCCTGACCATCCTTCCCACCTCCCTCCCTATCCCATCCCTCTGGGTTGTCCCAGTGCACCAGCTTTTAGTGCCCTGCTTCATGCATTGAACTTGGACTGGTTATCTATTTCACATTTGGTAATATACATGTTTCAATGCTATTCTCTCAAATGATTCCACCCTTGCCTTCTCACAAGTCTAAAAGTCCGTTCTTTATATCTGTGTCTCTTTTGCTGTCTCTCATATAGGGTCATCATTACCATCTTTCTAAATTCCAAATAGCTCCATTGATATACTGGTGTTTTTCTTTCTAACTGTATATTGTATTTCTTTCACTCTGTATAATAGGCTCCAGTTTCATCCACTTCATTAGAACTGATTCAAATGGGTTATTTTTAATAGCTGAGTAGTATTCCTTTGTGTATATGTACCACTGCTTTCTTATCCATTTATCTGCCAATGGACATCTAGGTTGTTTCCATGTCCCGGCTATTGTAAACACTGCTGCAGTGAACATTGGGGTACATGTGTCTTTTTCAATTCTGATTTCCTCAGCCTGTATGCCCAGAAGTGGGGTTGCTGGGTCATATGGCAGATCTGTTTTCAGTTTTTTAAGTAATCTCCACACTGTTCTCCATAGTGGCTGTACTAGTTTGCATTCCCACCAACAATGTAAGAGGGTTCCCTTTTCTCTGCACACTCACCAATATTTATTGTTTGTAGATCTTTTGATAGCAGCCATTCTGACCAGCGTGAGATGGTACCTCATTGTGGTTTTGATTTGCATTTCTCTGGTAATGAGTGATGTTGAGCATTTTTTCATGTCTTTGTTAGCCATCTATATGTCTTCTTTGAATAAATGTCTGTTTAGTTCTTTGGCCCATTTTTTGATTGGGTTGTTTACTTTTCTGGTATTGAGCTGCATGAGATGTTTGTACATTTTTCAGATTAATTCTTTGTCAGTTGCTTCATTTGCTATTGTTTTTTTCCCACTCCGAAGGCTGTCTTTTCACCTTGCTTATAGTTTCCTTCATTGTGCAAAAGCTTTTAAGTTTAATTAGGTCCCATTTGTTTATTTTTGCTTTTATTTCCATTTCTCTGTGTAGTATAGTTTGAAGGGGTGTCATAGAAAATCTTGCTGTGATCTATGTAAGAGAGTGTTTTGCCTATGTTTTTCTCTAGGAGTTTTATAGTTTCTGGTTTTACATTTTGATCTTTAGTCCATTTTAAGTTTGTTTTTCTGTATGGTGTTAGAAAGTGTTGTAGTTTCCTTGTTTATCAAGTTGTTGACCAGTTTCCTCAGCACCACTTGTTAGACTGTCTTTTCTCCACTGTATACAGATAAAAAAAAACCATGGATTTATTTCTAGGCTTTATATTTTGTTCCATTGATCTATATTTCTGTCTTTGTGCCATACCATCCTGTCTTGATGACTGTGGCTTTGTAGTAGAGCCTGAAGTTAAGCAGGTTGATTCCTCCAGTTCCATTCTTCTTTCTCAAGATTGCTTTGGCTATTCAAGTTTTTTTGTATTTCCATACAAATTGTGAGAATATTTGTTCTAGTTCTGTGAAAAATGCTGTTGGTAGATTGATAGACATTGTGTTGAATCTATAGATTGCTTTCGGTAGTATACTCATTTTCACTATATTGATTCTTCTGATCCATGAACATGGTATATTTCTCCATCTATTTGTTCCATTTTTATTTCTTTCATACATGTTTTATAGTTTTCTATATATAGGTCTTTTGTTTCTTTAGGTAGATTTATTCCTATGTATTTTATTATTTTCATCGCAATGGTGAATGGGATTGTTTCCTTAATTTTTCTGTTTTCTCATTGTTAGTGTATAGGAATGCAAGAGATTTTGCAGTAATAATTTTATATCCTGAAACTTTACTATATTCATTGATTAGCTCTAATAATAATCTGGTGGTGTCTTCAGGGTTTTCTATGTAGAGGATCATGTCATCTGCAGTGGGAGTTTTACTTCTTTTCCAATCTGGATTCCTTTTTATTTCTTTTTCTTCTCTGATTGCTGTGGCTAAAAGTTCCAAAACTACGTTGAATAGTAGTGGTGAGAGTGGGCACCCTTGTCTTGTTTCTGGCTTCAGGTGAAATGCTTTCAATTTTTCACCATAGAGGATAATGTTTGCTATGGGTTTATCATATATGGCTTTTATTATCTTGAGGTATATTCCTTCTATGCCTGATTTCTGGAGAGGCTTTTTTTTTTTTAACCATAAATGCATGTTGAATTTTGTCAAAGGCTTTCTCTGCATCTATTGAGATAATCATATGGTTTTTATCCTTCAATCTGTTAATGTGGTGTATCACATTGATTGATTTGTGAATATTGAAGAATCCTTGCATCCCTGGGATAAAGCCCACTTGGCCATCATGTACTATCTTTTTAATAAGTTGTTGGATTTTGTTTGCTAGAATTTTGTTGATGATTTTTGCATCTATGTTCATCAGTGATATTGACCTGTAGTTTTCTTTGTTTGTAGCATCTTTGTTTGGTTTTGATATTGGGTGATGGTGGCCTCATAGAATGACTTTGGGAATAAGATTTCCTCTGCAATTTTCTGGAAGAGTTTGAGTAGGATAGGTGTTAGCTCTTCTCTAAATTTTTGGTAAAATTCACTTGTGAAGCTGTCTGGTTTTAAGAGGGATGTGACCATTCCAAAAGCCAGATTTGATGGCCTCATACCTCAGTTACCAAGGGCCTTTTAGGATTGAAAACGCTCAGAGAATCATATTGTGTCCTCTAAAGGAATTCCCTAATTTTTCCAAGAATATTTCTGTTTTTTGAGTGTTTAGATCTCTCTCAAGAAACCTAATCACATATTAGGAAATATTTTTCAGAACAATCTTAAGTTTTAAAATATATACAAGCTGAAAAGAAAGTCATATTCATTATTAACTTAATTAGACCTCATGTCATTGTCAATATTTTTTATCAAACATCTTTAAGATAAATATTGGAAAAGACGCCAAATGTTATATTATTGTCATTAGATTTATATGATGATTTCATCTACATGGTTATTCAACTCTCTATTTGGTATTTAATGTTGACTTATATTCAAATGTCTTCAAGTGTTATTTTAGGAAAAATAATATTTTCAAAGGTAAAAAAATAAGAAAAATGTCTATTTTTACACAGTATCTTCTATAGGTACAAATGTGAATTTTATCACTTTTTATTTCTGCCCATTTTATTTTGTTTTTAAATCTTAGATAGTTTCTATATAATGTATAATAATTTACTCCAAACTGCCTATATTTAGTTGCTAAGAGATTTTCGGGATTTACAATTAGAAAGAAAATGATTCTTATGAGAAAAAAGAAAAAAATATTCTGTGCTGATGTTCACAAAACAGTTTAAAAATAGAATCTATACTGACATATTCTATTAGGATAAAAAATGATATTTAAGAATTACAAATTGCCAACATATATTTTGTCATTTACAACTAAGAAAATTATCCATTTTAACTTTTAACTTCAGCCTAGTTATGCCCATATAACAAATCATTTGCTCTCTTCTTACATAAAGTACAAGAATATTAAATCTTTTTCTTCATTTAGTTATCATAAAAGTTTATTTGGGATTTTTCAAAAGCAACTATAGACTATTTTACATTACTATATTTTATAATTGTTAATTTATATTATATTATTTTAATTCAATGATCACTTTAATTCAGTTCAGTTCAGTCTCTCAGTTGATTCCGACTCTTTGCGACCCCATGGACTGCAGCATGCCAAGCCTCCCGGCTGCTGCTGCTGGTGCTTCTAAGTTGCTTCAGCCATGTCCGACTCTGTGTGACCCTATAGACAGCAGGCCTTCCTGTCAGTCACCAACTCCCAGAACTTGCTCAAACTCATACCCATCGAGTTTGTGATGCCATCCAGACATCTCATCCTGTCGTCTCCTCTTCCTGCCTTCAATCTTTCCCAGCATCAGGATCTTTTCCAGTGAGTCAATTCTTCCCATCAGGTGACCAAAGTATTGTAGCTTCCGCATCAATCCTTCCAATGAATACTCAGGACTGATTTCCTTTAGGATTGACTGGTTTGATCCCCTAGTCCAATGGACTCTCAAGAGTCTTGATGTACTCCTTTTCCAAGTTGGAACCAGTGCATTGTTTCATGTCCATTGCTAACTGTTGCTTCTTGACCTGCCTACAGATTTCTCAAGAGGCAGGGAAGGTGGTC
The DNA here is from genome assembly GCF_042477335.2 of Ovis canadensis. NCBI lineage: Eukaryota > Metazoa > Chordata > Mammalia > Artiodactyla > Bovidae > Ovis > Ovis canadensis. Next base: position 53,769,613 of record NC_091254.1, on the reverse strand, counting down.
TGGCATTTCCATCTCTTTAATAATTTTGCACAGTTTTTTTGATCCACACATTCAAAGGCTTTGATATAGTCAATAAAGCAGAAGTAAATGTTTCTTTGGAACTCTTTTGCTTTTCCTATGATCCAGCGGATGTTAGCAATTTGATCTCTGGTTCCTCTGCCTTTTCTAAATCCAACTGGAACATCAGGAATTTATTGGTTCCCATACTGTTGAAGCCTCACTTGGATAATTTTGAGCATTACTTTGCTAGCATGTGATATGAGTGAAATTGTGAGGTAGTTTGAACATACTTTGGAATTTCCTTTCTTCGGGATTATAATGAAAAGTGGCTTTTTCCAGTCTTGTGGCCACTGCCGAGTTTTCCAAATTTGCTGGCATACTGAGTTCAGCACTTGAAAAGCATCATCATTTAGGACTTGAAATAACCCATTTTGAATTCCCTCACTTCCACTAGCTTTGTTCATAGTGATGCTTCCTTAGGCTCACTTGACTTTAGACTCTTAGGATTCCTGTCTCTAGGTGAGTGATCACACCATCATGGTTATCTGGGTCATGAAGATCTTTTTTGTATAGTTCTGTTTATTCTTACCACCTCTCCTTAATATCTTCTTCTATTAGGTCCATACTATTTCTGTCCTTTATTGTGCCCATCTTTGCATGAAATGTTCCTCTGGTATCTTGATTTTTCTTGAGGAGATCTCTAGGCTTTCCCATTCTATTGTTTTCCTCTATCTCTTTTCATTGATCACTGAGGAAGGCTTTCTTATCTCTCCTTGCTATTCTTTGGAACTATGCATCTGTACGCAGGTCAGGAAGCAACAGTTAGAACTGGACATGGAACAACAGACTGGTTCCAAGTAGGAAAAGGAGTCCGTCAAGGTTGTATATTGTCACCCTGCTTATTTAACTTCTATGCAGAGTACATCATGAGAAACGCTGGACTGGAAGACACACAAGCTGGAATCAAGATTGCCGGGAGAAATATCAATAACCTCAGATATGCAGATGACACCACCCTTATGGCAGAAAGTGAAGAGGAGCTAAAAAGCCTCTTGATGAAAGTGAAAGAGGAGAGTGAAAAAGTTGGCTTAAAGCTCAACTTTCAGAAAATGAAGATCATGGCATCTGGTCCCATCACTTCATGGGAAATAGATGGGGAAACAGTGGAAACAGTGTCACACTTTATTTTTTTGGCCTCCAAAATCACTGCAGATGGTGACTGCAGCCATGAAATTAAAAGATGCTTACTCCTTGGAAGAAAAGTTATGACCAACCTAGATAGTATATTCAAAAGCAGAGACATTACTTTGCCGACTAAGGTCCGTCTAGTCAAGGCTATAGTTTTTCCTGTGGTCACGTATGGATGTGAGAGTTGGGCTGTGGAGAAAGCTGAGCACTGAAGAATTGATGCTTTTGAACTGTGGTGTTGGAGAAGACTCTTGAGGGTCCCTTGGAAGGACCAATCCATTCTGAAGGAGATCAGTCCTGGGATTTCTTTGGAAGGAATGATGCTAAAGCTGAAACTCCAGTACTTTGGCCACCTCATGCGAAGAGTTGACTCATTGGAAAAGACTCTGATGCTGGGAGGGATTGGGGGCAGCAGGAGAAGGGGACGACAGAGGATGAGATGGCTGGATGGCATCACTGACTTGATGGACGTGAGTCTGAGTGAACTCCGCGAGATGGTGATGGACAGGGAGGCCTGGTGTGCTGCGATTCATGGGGTCACAAAGAGTCAGACATGACTGAGCGACTGAACTGAACTGAACTGATTCAGATGGGTGTATCTTTCCTTTTCTCCTTTGCCTTTCCTTTCTCTTCTTTTCTCAGTGATTTGTAAGGCTCCTCAGGCAACCATTTTGCCTTTTTGCATTTCTTTTCCTTGGGAATGGTCTTGATCACCACCTCCTGTACAATGTCATGAACTTCTGTCCATAGTTCTTCAGACACTCTATCAGATCTAATCCTTTGAATTTGTTTGCCACTTCCACTGTATAATCTAAGGGATTTGATTTAGGTCATACATGAGTGGTCTAGTGGTTTTCCTTTCTTTCTTCAACTTGTCTGAATTTTGCAATGAGAAGTTCATGATCTGAACGACAGTCAGCTCCTGATCTTGTTTTTGCTGACTATATAGTGCTTCTCCATCTCTGGCTGCAAAGAATATAATCAATCTGATTTCAGTGTTGATCATATGGTGATGTCCATGTGTAGAGTCATATCTTATGTTGTTGGAAGATGTCATTTGCTATTACCAGTTTGTTCTCTTGGCAAAATTTGGTTAGCCATTTCCCTGCTTTATTTTACACGCCAAGGCCAAATTTGCCTATACTTCAGGTATCTCTTGACTTCCTACTTTCGCATTCCATTCCCCTATGATTAAAAGGACATCTTTTTTTTTGGTGTTAGTTCTAGAAGGTCTTGTAGGTCATCATAGAACTGTTCAACTTCAGCTCTTTTGGCATTAGTGACTGGGACATAAACTTGGATTACTGTGATATTGAACTGTTTGCCTTGGAAATGAATGGAGATCATTCTATTGTTTTTGAGACTACGCTCAATGACTGCATTTTGGACTCTTTTGTTGACTGTGAGGACTACTCCATTTCTTCTAAGAGATTCTTGTCTACAGTAGTAGATATAATGGTCATCTGAATTAAATTTGCCCATTCCAGTCCATCTTAGTTCACTGATTCCTAAAATATTGTGTTTCACTCTTGCCATCTCCTGTTTGACTAATTCCATTTTAACTTGATTCATGGGCCTAACATTCCTGCTTCTTATGCAATATTGTTATTTATAACATTGGACTTTATTTCTATCACCAGTCACATCCACAACTGGTTGTTGTTTTTGCTTTGGCTCTGTCTCTTCATTCTTTCTGAAGTTATTTCTCCACTCTTCTCCAGTAGCATATTGGGCACCTACCGACCTGGGGAGTCATCTTTCAGTGTCACATCTTTTTACCTTTTTAAACTGCTCATGGGGTTCTCAAGACAAGAATACTGAAGTGATTTGCCATTTCCTTCTCCAGTGGAACACATTTTGTCAGAACTCTCCACCATGACCCATCCTTCTTGGTTGGCCCAACGTGGCATGACTAATAGGTTCATTGAGTTAGACAAGGCTGCAGTTCCCCTGACCCATTACATCAGATTTTGTATTCTGTCTTATTCTCATTGCTCATTACCAGACCATTAGGACAACAACTCAGAAGTTGGCATAAGGCCTCTTGGAGGAGGTTGCCTTTAACCCCACCATAGAGCCTCCAAGCAGACAACCCACAAACTGCAGAACAATTAAAAATTCTCCCACTGTTAACAAAGTTCTAGGATCCACAACAGAATTCCCAACCTGGGGATCCAGCAAAAGGACTGAGGACCCCCAGGGAATTTGACTTTATAGGTCAGTGGAGGCCCTGCAGCCTCTATTGGACTGAGGTGCCAAGTCCACTGTAAGTCCAACTTTTATTCCTAATTGCAGACTATAATCTTTTTTTAATCTTACCTTTCCCAAGATAAGATCTAGACTACACTGACAGAGTCCAGATCTCCTAGGCCCTAACCTTTTTTGCTAGTCTTGGGAAAAATCAGCAGCGGCTAGGCAGTGGTCAAACCTAACACTGACCTGGTGATCCAAGGTCCATGCTTTCAGGATCCCAGTCATACTCCCTTCTGGGTCTGTCCTTGGGGTTTGTAACAAGGAGATTATTCTTAAGAAAAACACAGCTTTTTAAATATATGCTGTTTTTCCAGCTGGAATTTCTGTGAAATTTCTTAAGGCTGTGAAAGTACATTATTAGATTTTAATTTTATATTTGGACAGCAAATCTTAGCCCAGTGTTGGCAATCCAAACATGTGTTCTCAACTGGTATATTACTGTGTATTTTGTAATCAAACAAGCATCCTGGAACTTGAATCCTTTGGTTGGGTACTGAAATGCAGAAGAAATTAATTGTTTTATATATATATATATATATATATATATATATATATATATATATATATATATATATATAGAGAGAGAGAGAGAGAGAGAGAGAGAGAGAGAGAGAGAGAAAGAGAGAGTTTTTTTGAATGATACTTTAAGTTGATAATGTTAGTATGACCTTAATTAGTACTTTCATTCCTTTGAGTAGAGATTGGATACCTACTTACACTCAGAATTTTCAGATCTGCTTGCACTGGAAAAGTTCACTTTCTAGCATGTGCCTATATTCATGGAAAACTTTTCCCTCTTCCCCTCTAAGTTCTTTGGCTGGACTAATAATTAAATTGACATAAGACACATTAATAGGAGAAAACCAATTTCATACATAGAGCTTTATAAAAATCTGAGATTTCCAAGTAGTCATCCTGACCAAAAGAGAAGGAAGGGGTCTGAGATTTCAAAGTGGAGGAAGACAATTCACAAGAAGGTAAGAAGAGCAAATGTTTGGTAAGTGAGTGTTCATATTACCATGACATAATTCTTCCTGATATAAATAGTTATCTCTAGTAATAGCTCTCTTTCTGGTACAGGCCCCCTGTATAAATATTTTCAGGCAGATAGGGAGTAGGTAAAAGGCTTTTCCTGAGTCTGCTTGGCCTCTGATTTTCTTCACCTAAAAATAATCGCATGCCAGATCACATTCTGAGGTGCTGTATCATGCTCCCTTTCATGCTTATTTCCACACATGTTTGTCTAGCTTTAGAAGGACCTGCCAAGGACATGTTGGGTATATAGCTTGGCAATCTATTCTTATAGAATTTTCCAGTGTTGTCAGGTTTCTACCAACAGCCAGGTCATTGCTGAACCATTCATATGCAGTAAACCTTACTTGACAGCAGCAACATAGGCACCCAAAAGCCAGGCTTTCAAGTTCTGCAGAAGCCCCTTGTACTTCTTACTAATGCTTTACTGAATTACAAAGAAAAGAGTCGAGTTCCTCTTGTTTATTATTAAAGATCATTAAAACTGCTAAGAAGAAAGCTTGTAGGGGCAAACCACATTTCACAATAAGGGAATATTTCATCTTTCCTACCTCTGTGGCCAAAAATATGTTTTGAAGTCAGACAACCCTGGATTTAAATCCTGAATTGGCCACTTATTAGATCAGCTATTTTGTGCAAATTAATGTCTCTGACTTTCTGTTTCTTCCTTGCTAAGATAATCAAAAGATTTGTCTCGCAAAGTTATTAAGAATCTTAGAAGATAATGTATATCAGATACTTGGCATGGTGCCTGGCACACAAGTACTCACAAAGAATGCTAGTTTTATTTTTTTTATCATTTAATTTGTTTTATGCTGGTGTCGGTTATTTTTGTTGTTAACATTATTATCTAACAAGCTAGGAAATACATAAATATTAAATGGATCAAGCATTTACAAAGAGTCAGAGCAGGCTCTGTATTAAGAGGAGATAAGTAAGAGATGAGAAAATTCTCAAATGTCAAATAAGGAGAGAGGAATTAAGATCCAAAAATTTAGTGCTTTGAAGTTAGCAGCAGTGAGGTGTTTACCTTATGCTTCCTTTTTTATGTCCCGCTGGGTTGCCATGTTAGAGCAGCCTGAGGTAAAATATTTAGGATTTTTGTAGGACATGCTTTTGACTTAGGTGACTGTGATGTGATGCAAAAGCCAAGGGTTTAAAAGCCACTTCTATTATAAAGATTTGGGCATGACTCAGCCTCATATATCACCTACTGTATAGGTTAAAAATACTTATATCTTAGAAGTTTATGTGTCTGTATGCGTGTGTGAGAAACTCAATAACATGAAATTATTTTAAATGTGCTATGAAACATTAAAATGTTATTTGGGAGTGTTGCTAGGATAACAGGGATACCTTTGAGTGTATAATTACAGGTTCAAGTATGAAGGGCTGTGCCACTGTATGTTCTTTAAAAAATATGAATTAAAGAAATTGTGTTATAGGAATAGGTAACTGTGCCCCTTTCATAATCATTCAACCATGTGAACATCAAAAGTAAGTCATGAAGAAAAATTGTTTGAATATTATCATCTGTTTTTTAATAAAGCAGGCTTACTTGCTATGAGGGTTTATACTAGTCAGGGTTCCCTAGAGAAACTGAATTATATACATATTGAGAAAGACTGAAAGAGACAGATTTATTTCAAGGAGTTGGTTCATGTGTCTGTAGAAGCTAATTCCAAAATCTTCACGGTAGAATGACAAGCTAGACACCCAGGTGTCTGGAGATGATGGTGCATTCTGGAAGCAGAATTCCTTCTTCCTTGGAGGGAATCTACCATTTAGCTCTTAAGGCCTTCAATTGATTGCATGAGGCCCACCCACATTATGGTGATTATCTGCTTTACTCAAAATCTACTAATTTATATACAAATCTCTTCTTAAAAATATCTTCACAGTTACATCTAGGCTGATATTTGTCCAAATATCTGGGTATCACAATCCAGTGAAATTGACATATAAAATTAACCATTGTAGTGTTTTATCCACTTTTTCAGAATTGAATTTAAATCAGTTTGTTATTAAATGATGATTACATTTAAAATAAATACTCTAAGCATTAGCAGCAAACATAAAACAAAATAGCAATCTATTTCTAAAGGAAATATCTTTTATTAAGTTTTTTTCTTTACATTTTAAAAACCACAGTTTTTATAACTACAGAAGAGACAGAAACAAAATAACAATCCTTGTTCTTAGGTCATTTCATTTAAAATTTTCCATCCAGAGTAATTTTTCTCCTTCAACAGAAGTATCTGGCCCTCAGAGATCCCACTGTTTACTTCAAGACAGAGGAGAAAGAGCAGTGCAAGGGGACACACTGCTTGTGGCTGTGATGTGAAGAGCCTGGCACCCCTGCTGGCCCGGACTTCATGGGGGGTGTCTAGTCCATCATTTTTACCCCAGTGCTATATTAGTGTACAAAGAGCATTGCAGATTTCTGATGGCTCCTGCAGTTAATATCTGGGGCAGGATTAAAAATAAAATTTCCATCTTATCCTTTGACAAACATTTTGAGACGATTAACACTATTGTGACTCCTGAAAATATATGCACACTATATGCTTATTTCTCTTTTCTTTGTCAGTTTGCCTTGTATTTGGTATTTTAAATGGAAATATGTTCTAGTAAGAAAGTCTTTTGTGTAGTGAGAATCCTGTATGCTTTCAATTCTATCATAATTAAGAGTCTTTGTGGTTGTAAATGCCACCTTTAGGTTAAATATAAACCAAGCTTCTGTCAGCATCGATGTAAGAGAGAAAATAATGCTGTAAATGCTAGGAGAGTAAAACTGGAACTGAATTGAAATGAGCCTGTCATCCCCATGAGGGGTGACAAATACATCCCTGTTTAGTTCTGTAAAAGAATGGAGTTAATATGTACATATATTTCCACAAACAGTGATACACACCCACACACACACACACACACACACACACACATATATATATAAAACATTCCTGAGTGTTGTGATTTTCCAATGCATGCTGTCCTGTCCCCTTCCTCTCTGTCTCCTCTTCCTCAAAATGCTCTTCCCATGGAACTGATCCCAGGAGCCAATTTTCCTGGGAAGCTTGACCTGACCACCCACTCTGAGAGAGGTCAGACCTCAGTGCTCCTAGAGTACATGAATATGCCTCTGTCATAGCATCTGTCACCTTACCTGTCAACCTGTATGCCTCACCTGTGAGCTTCCCTGAGGCCTTTGATTCCCCAGAACCCAGCACTGAGTTCTGCACCATCAGTATTTGCTGAGTGAATAAATTAACATAAAATAATAAATCAGCACACATCTAGTGAATTCTATCAATTCAAGAATGATGATAGAACTCTGAAGATTATATTAATAACAGGGCTTGACAACATTCCTTTTTGACAAAATGGAGACAGTCATGGACAGGTTGTTGTGGCTTGTCAAGAGATGATTAAGGGTCTCTTAAACATGGAGTACTCTGCCTCTCATATTGCATCGTTCTTTTGTTTCTGGTTCCCTCTGTCTACCCTGAATGGGCACAGCGGTATCACTTCAAAGTAGAAAGTGCACTCATGAATGCCTCAGCAATTTGGAAGGCACTTTTCTTTTGGGTAAACCAAGGATGTGTGCAGAGTCCTTTGAATTATCTTCTTAGTGGGACCACTGAAAGCACCCTTCTCTTTGCTTTTTAGAAAATACCTACTGGCAACTTTGATTCTCTATTATTCTCTCTCCCTGTACACTGCACACTCTCCCTTAGCTTTATAGCACTTATCACCATTTGTAATTATTTTCAGTATTTGGCTATTTCACTGCACTGTCAGGGAGGCAATACAGAATCCTTCTTTCTGCATCTCCTCTCCATTTCCACTAAGCCATACAAAAGCCCACCCCCAAACAAAACATGGACATTAATAAATACATTAATAAATACTTTGTTTTTCAGGCAAAGTCCCTTAGCTTTCTTGCCAAGGAACTTGCCTGCTAAGTTCTCACATAGAGAAAGTCTGGCATATCTACTCATTTGTTGCCACTAAACTACAATCCTGGGGGAACACTGTCTTATTTCTAGCTGTGTCCCTATACCTAGCAGTGACTGAAACAACTAAGGGATCACTAAAGCTCTGCTTAATCATAAACCCCCTGCCAACTCATTTGACTTTTTACCATTTTTTTTTTCCAGTAATTATAAAATTTTTATACCATTTTATGCTACTTAAAGTAAAGTAATAACCTAAAGTAATTTTTAAAAATCACATCCTCAGAGAATTTTGGATCACTTATATGATTGTTTGTTAGTTTACATAGAGATGCTTAATGATAAATTCCAGTAAACATTAAACCAAATAAAGACAATTGTAACCATCTATCTTTCTTCTAGCACTTATGTAGTTTGAGACCACAGGGCTCCCATAAAAGTATTTTAATGTGTGTTGGCCAAACTTCATCCTTTTAATTAATGGATTTGCTTAGGCTAAACTTTTTTCCAGTGACAGTCAGATGTCTCTAATTTGCAAAGCTTCCCAAGTCTGTAAATCATGAGGACTTGCTTATCCTATATTTTGCATGCAGCATTAATGTTTGTTTTAAGTAACTGAGTATGTTTCAGAAAACACACATACAGACACATGCACACACACAACTTTCTCTTCTGAGATACCTTTGAAGTTTGTGTCCATAATTTTCTAGAACTTAATTCAACCAATTTCTAGTCAGGGTCCTTCTAACTATATTTTTCTTGTTTTAAAAGAGAGAAATGTATTTTGTGAGATATTATCATAAAATATCCCATAACATATTTATTCCCAGCAAACTACCAAACCTTCAGATGTGAGCCTTTTTTTTTTTTTCTAAGCAGTATCCTCTTTGCTTAAAATACAGTAATCAGTTCAGAAGCTACCTTATGCTAAGGCTGGATGTGATAAATAGAACCCATTTGTTCTTGAATGCATAACATACTAGAGGCATTTGTTTCATACAGAATTGTCTGAATATGTGTAGGACTTTTTCTCAAGTGAAAAATAAGGCTTGAAGATTTTTAAGGTTTATACGCTACCTCAGCTAAACCAGAAGAGTCCTAACGAATACTTTCTGGAATTAATTTTGTCCTTGATTTTTCCTTTTAAGGTACAGTTGTACTTATCACATTTCCCTCCTGTTGCCTTAGCAGGGAGTAGGGTGGAAAAACAAGCTGATCACAGGCAACAAATCTGTCCAGTGGGCCATAGTGAAAGCACAGTAGGTGCTGGCAGAAAGGACGAGTGTCTGAAACATGGTAAATATGCAGCACGGGCAAGTGCTTCTGGTGCTTAATTTTGCTGCAGGACATGCTGAGGCAGACACTTGTGTAGAACAACTGTTTCTAAATATGTCCCTGTATCAGCAGGAAGCAGAAGATCTCCCTGATCCTATTTTTCAGTTCTGAAAATGGTCTCTCTGAGCAATTACGTGGTGAATTAGCAAGCATCCCAAATAAGCCAGGAATGCCAAGCCATTGGGCAAGAGGATTTTAAAGAGCAAAGAAAAACAGGAAACAACTATCAAAGTAAGCACTAAACAGACTTCCATGATTCATGCCATGTGCCAGTGGCATGTAAGGGGAAGAAGTGAGGGACTGTAATGATGCTCAGGCAGTCCTGCCATGGAGTGCTTACAAAGTGTTTCTAATCCTCTAATTGGGTTAAGTTCATTTAATTAGCACTGAAAATATGCAATTTAAGTGTTTAATAAAATGTTTATATTCAGAACCACTACCAGATGTTTTTCAATGTAGTTGTTGTTAAATTATGTATTTTTTCTCCTAGAAATCAGTAATTTCATTTAATACGAAATAACTGTTTTGCTTCAGTAGGTTGTGGCTCAGCTGAGAAAAGAAAATTCATGTTTATGGTTTTGTCTCTATCATTTCAGGAAGATCTTTGATTTTATACTCTCCCTTCTGTCTTCCTGTGTACAGAGATGTTCACACACACCCTCCACAACACACATGTGCACATGCAGGCACACACTACCTCTTAAGAGCCAAGCAACAAAGAGCAACATTTCCTCTGGTTGAAGAGAGATAAAAAACATTCCTGAACATTTTATTTAAAACTCACCCCATGTGTTAGCCACAGGGAAAGACATTGGAGAGTATCATGAATCATGGTGTCCTTCACCAGCTAGACACATTCTCCTTAGTGTACTACACCCTCTCAAGGAAAAAGGCTTTGGAAAAACACTGAGCATAGCTTCCTTTGGGTCACAGAGCCGGGAGATGGAAGTGATGAGCAGAAGTGGGATAAGCACTTGAAATTATATATGTGAATTTAATCTTCACACTCTCAAAAGTAGTAGATGATAACTTTTTTTCTCATTTTTCCAAGCTGTTTAGCATGGCTTTTCCACATTGTAGGATGAGTCAGAATAATTGCTAAGCATTCAGAATCTAACTGTTACATAGTCATATAGGGAACTCTGACTGAGAGCTTTGACACTAAGTTGAAAATATAAAAGCCCTGAAATAACAAAGATTTAGTTGGTAGAAAACCTATCATGGTTAAAGAATATGTACTGTATGATGTGACTTACTATCTGTTCTCTACTTCAATTATCACTTACAGGTTCCTAATCCTAAGGGTGAACGTAAAGAAAAACTATAGAATTCTCTCTAAAAAAAGAACTATTTTAAAACTTATTTTCTTGAAAATGACAAAAGAGAATAGTAAAAGGAATTGTTACTAGAAAATGACATCTTTGAATGATTAACTAAAGGCTGACAAATTAGAATATTAACCAGTCTTTCAAAGTGAGGTTTAAGAATGGCTTCTTTATGTTCTGTTTCTAAAAAGAACATTCAACTTTTAGGGCCAGTCTCCAAGAAAATATGCTTTGCTATTCCTTTGAAGCTCAATTCAATATCTTTGTCTAAGGGAGAAAAAGCACATCTTGACTGTGGAAATCATATTGAAACACTGAAGTGCTTACTCGTGCTGCTGCTGTCAGTCATACTCGTCACACTTAGTGACTGTCCTCAATCCAAGCAGAAAACCCATTTTCAGTTAACGTGGATCAGTTGGAAAGAAAATAAACCACTCTGCTGCTCTGAAGACATGAAGACATGTTCACTCTCACACAGGTTATCTGGATGCTCAGTGGGAATGGAGGGCAGCCCAAGAAGGTTCTGAGACCCATGGAAGTTTGATTATAACACCATATTGTCAATGTTCTGTATTTTGTATGAAAACAAAATAAATTAATTGCAAATGACATATTATTGCTTTATATTTGCAATTGTTTTGCTTACTACAAATGATAGTCTCATATTTCTAAGGCATTTTTTACTTTCATAATATTTTTATTCTGATCCTGTCAAGGTGCCTGTGGGTTTAAATGGCATGAACCCACTGAGTCTCAGAAAACTGAGCTGATATTACTTAAGTCTAAAAATTATCCTTTGTTTCATTCCTGTAATTATAAAACCAGAGGATAAAATAATAAATGTTAGTAGTTTGATAAAGCATTTTGCTCAATGCTTAAAAATGTTTTGGAAAGATAAAATATGTTTGACTTTGATGAGGGTAAACCTAAGGAGATTAAATACCAATTGATGAATTTCATGGAACAACAAATTATAAAGTATCCTACATGCATTTTTGATATCTAATGGGCTCTTTGAAGGGACAGTGATATTTTATTTACTTTTTCAGCATTGATCTTTAATTTGGCATCATCTGACATCTAATTAATAAGTTTTTAGTTACTTATTAGATAATGCCAAATCAGTTCTGAGGATTGCAGAAAAATACAAATAGTTTTACAGAGACGAAAGACACAAGAATAAACAAAAGTAAGTTTATTATAAGTTTCACAGCTTAGGAAGATAAAATACAAGAATTTGGATACATTAGCTATATATCTTTCACTTCATTTTTATAGTCATTTGGCAGAGTTGTCACCTAGTCAATATATCAAATTGATTTTGATGCTCACAATAACACCATAATGAATCAGGTATTGTTATCAATAATTTTATAGATGAATTTACTGTACAGAGATGTTAGATAAGACCCCAATGTCTACTTTCTGTGATGAAAAAGATATTTGAACCTTGATGTTCAGAAGTGAGTTTAGAACTCTTCACACTAAGTTCAGTCAGTTCAGTTCAGTTCAGTCGCTGAGTTGGGTCCGACTCTTTGCAACCCCATGAATCGCAGCATGCCAGGCCTCCCTGTCCATCATCAACTCCTGGAGTTCACTCAAACTCATGTCCATCGAGTTGGTGATGCCATCCAGACATCTCATCCTCTGTCGTCCCCTTTTCCTCCTGCCCCCAATCCCTCCCAGCATCAGAGTCTTTTCCAATGAGTCAACTCTTCACATGAGGTGGCCAAAGTAATGGAGGTTCAGCTATAGCATCATTCCTTCCAAAAAACACCCAGGGCTGATCTCCTCCAGAATGGACTAGTTGGATCTCCTTGCAGTCCAAGGGACTCTCAGGAGGCTTCTTCAACCCCATAGTTCAAAAGCATCAATTATTCGGCACTCAGCTTTCTTCACAGTCCAACTCTCACATCCATACATGACCACTGGAAAAACCATAGCCTTGACTAGACAGATCTTTGTTGGCAAAGTCTCTGCTTTTGAATATGCTATCTAGGTTGGTCATAATTTTTCTTCCAATGAGTAAGCGTCTTTTAATTTCATGGCTGCAATCACCATCTGCAGTGATTTTGGAGCCCCTCAAAAATAAAATCTGACACTGTTTCCACTGTTTCCCCATCTATTTCCCATGAAGTGGTGGGACCAGATGCCATAATCTTAATTTTCTGAATGTTGAGCTTTAAGCCAACTTTTTCACTCTCCTCATTTTAGTTCCTCTTCCCTTTTTAGTTCCTCTTCACTTTCTGCCATAAGGGTGATGTCGTCTGCATATCTGAGGTTATTGATATTTCTCACAGCAATCTTGATTCCAGCTTGTACTTCTTCCAGCCCAGCATTTCTCATGATGAACTCTGTATGTAAGTTAAGTAAGCAGGGTGACAATATACAGCCTTGACATACTCCTTTTCCTATTTGGAAACAGTCTGTTGTTCCATGTCCAGTTCTAACTGTTGCTTCCTGACCTGCATACAGGTTTCTCACACTAAGTTGTGTCTCCTTAAACTATATTTCACATATTTACATGCTTCATTGTTTTGGTTATTTCCAGGTTAGTATTTTCAAATGAGTGACTGACAAGTTACATTTAGGAAAAAGGGAAGACTGTGAAGGACATATTTCAAGGCCAATTAATTTCCTTTGCTTCTCAAAGTCCTGTAGCATGTGGTCACACATAATCCTACTCAGAGACAATCTTCCCCAAACTAAATAGAAGCACATTTATTATTTGTCATTTTTCATTCTGCCAGCTATAAAATGAAATGCCAAGACTTTCTTGTTCAGGATGATAGATTTTAGTCAGCGCAAACACCAAAAGCAGCCTTGTTATCAGAAGTGTAGCCTCTCAATTTGATTTCAGGATTGTTGTGGAGGTTTTTTTCTTAGCATTCAAAGCAAATAAGCAGGCATTCCATTCTTAAAACATGACTTGACGTGTCTGTTTCAGAATTCACTAAGGTGATATTTAAGCTCCTTTCTCTAACTTTGTATACAGAGTTATCTTTGTCACTTGAAAGGTAACTAAAAAATGAAGGAAATAATCTTAAGAAAAAAAAAAGAAGGAAAACAGAAAGTCCAGTCTAGAGGTACTGTGGTTGTCCAAGTGACATTTTAAACTAAGGCAGTGTGCTTAGCTTGGCTGTGGGAAAGGAAGCATTTGTTCTATAATTTTAATAGCTTATTTTTATTTAAATTCAATGTATTAATTTTTATCTATAAAGTATAAAAATTGAATAAGATTGAATAAGATTTCAATAAGATGCCGATGTCATTAATTTCACCCACAGGAGTATTATCATTATGAATTAAAGTGCATGGAACTGCCCTGGTATCAATGGATATTTATAGCATAATGTAGAGGACATGGGTGTTAGTCTCAAAAGATTTATAATTGGGCAAGATGAGAGCCCAGAGAATAGAAAGCAAACAGAACACCCATGGGGTTACATACATGGAAGTGGAAAAGAATGGATAATTATGTACTTAAGTTGTAAACATCCATGCCCTGATTTAAACCTTATGAAGATGTAATCAAGGTAATGCAGGAGGAATATAATTTCGTTGTCATGGTATTTAGAGCAGAGTAGCCCAAAAATGTAAGAATATTGAGGCTGATAAAAACAAGGCAGTTAGAGTTTCCTGAATGTGAAACAATCAGAAACTGAATGGAGGTTTGATAGAGTAATGAGAGGAATAAGGTATCTGAGACGTATTACAAGGATAAAAATAAGCCACTGTTCCTGTCAGATTTCTGAATAAGAGGTGGGAATAATCTGTCAGTTTTACTTCATTACAGTTATAATGAACCTCTGCTTTAGAACTATTTCTTTCTAATTCATTCCAACTTCATGGACACAAGATCACATAGTTAATCTAATTCTGTGAATTTTCTCTCAGTATGTTTTGAAAATACTTATATTCATTAATAGTAACCAAAGCATTAATGTTAACAACTCTGAATAAAATGAGTGACCTCCCACTGATGTATTCTTGGATTAAGTGTATGTAACATGAACAGTGATCCTATAAAAAATACATACAGTATTTCTACACAGTGATCATTCTTAAGTGCCATATTTCTAAGAAAATTATAGAGTAAGAAAATAGAAGATATCCTTATGTTTCTCTAAATGATGATTTATTCAATAAAAGAAAAATCACAAATTTAACTTTGTCAGCTCTGATAGTGGAATAAACTGACATAGTTCAACTCAACATAAATGTTACCTCTGTTCTTAACATTTTTGGCTTCTGGAAACTGTCTTTCCATCTCACTGGCTAAAAACAACTCTCACAAGTCCCGTAGATGTCATAGGTGCATTTAAACCTTAACCCATGGAAGAGGGAAGCAATCTGTCAGGAACCTGAATATCAGGTTTATCCTTCCAGTATTTATAGCCTAACTTTCTGAATAATGATTCTCAGCAAAGTCCACAAAATCTAACCTTGAAATAGAATGACACATATCTCATATACAAAACTGAAAGTAGCTAGCGACCATGTTATAAAAATACAAATGAAGTTTGCACTACAGAGATATTACCTGTCTTGTTGTCCAAAATGTGAGGAATATAGTAAATTTCTAGTGAAAAATGTTGTTCATATCATACAGATAGATGATATTTTATAAACTATACTAAAGGCATAAATTGGTAACTTAGTCAAAGATGAGATATTGATATCTTATTTCCTAGAAGGAGAGTGAGCGATAACAGATGCTCTTAATTTGTATGTGTGTTAAAATTTACTTATTTTCACCATAAAGAAATTTCCCAGGTTATGATATCCAACCTAGAAACCCTGATGACAGGGAGAACTCTACAGTGCTAAACCTGCCATTTCCAGTCACTTGGTGACTTTAATCTCAGTGTTCTGAATAAATTTCACTTTACAGACAACATATGTCTGTGCTTATAAAGTTACTTTGTTCTATTTGATTAGGAAGTAAACTTTCTAGAACACTTCACCTTGCAATTAGTTCTTTCCCTGTCATCCTTGTCCAGTCTATTATTCTACCTTTTCAAATGTTTTCATTACACAGAATTTCCAGTGACTACAGCTGCACTTTAGAATATGCTAATGGGTACATATAGTTTTATTCCACTCTGATCATGTTTGCTTTAATTACCATCATTAACCTAAAATTAGTGTCCTCTGTCAGCAAGAGAGAAACGGCAGCATGCAACACGGTTTTGGAATTGGAAACACTCACTATACCCTGCCCCATTAGAAGGGAGCTGTGTGAGTATTGGCAAGTCACTTTGCCTCTCTGAGCCCATCTTATACATTGAAAATCATGGGAATGAGGGGTTCTCTCTACTGTCTCTCTCGGACATTTCTGAAACAACTAGTCTTAACAACACTCACTTGTATATCTACTTCTTTCCATCTTGTGAAAAGGAGAACACGGCAGGATTGTGGAAGACAGTACATGTTAGCCCGAGCGCTATTCTCTCACATGGCCAAAGGAAAGGCCTGCCTCACACGTATCGTGTGGTCTGTCATAGTTCCCTGCTCTAACGTACAGTACTCTACTCAGTTGTTGAAGCTGAAACTTCAATACTCTGGCCATCTTATGCAAAGAGCTGACTCATTTGAAAAGACCCTGATGCTGGGAAAGATTGAGGGCAGGAGGAGAAGGGGATGACAGAGGATGAGATGGTTGGATGGCATCACCGACTCAATGGACATGAGTTTCGGTAACTCTGGGAGCTGGTGATGGACAGGGAAGCCTGGTGTTCTGCGGTTCATGGGGTCACAAAGAGTCGGACATGACTGAGTGACTGAAATGAAACTGAGCTACTCAAGTCTCTCCTTTCTTGTCTTTCTTTATGAAAATAAAAAAAAAAAGGCAATAAGAGCTAGGGCAGAGCTGCACCCAAAAAGTAACCACTCTTTTAAAGTCCCATCATATATATGTATGTGTTTGTGAATGATACAACTTCACACATTTGCTAGACAAAGATAGTGAAACAGAGAGGAGACAAAGAGGGTTGAAACAGTCCAGGTGATTCTGCCAGTCATTCCTCCTGGCAGAGTGAGAAGAAGCCCCAGAGTAAATTCCTGTGCGTGACATGATTGTCTGTCTGCCATTCCCTTGTGTATCTTATAATTGAGCAACTTGACATGCTGAGTGAATGTCAAGAATAGCTCTGATTATATCTGAATTTTGCCTTAAACACTCACTTTAAAATCCACTTATGATGTTATGCCACAATAGTATCCAAAAATATAAGTTCTAAAGCCAAACAGAGCAAATAAGAACACTTAAAATAAAAATTATATTTTATATACACTGCTTTTAAAATCTGTGCTTTAGAATCAATAATTCAAATTATGGGAAAAGTCAAGAAACAAAACTCTTCAATTCCTTAAAACAAAATCAAGCGCAATGATTCAGTGGTTTTTTTAAATTTTATCATTTGCATATCATTATGATTTGGAATATTTCTCTACACATATACTCAGTTTAGTTTTCTGCTAGTGCCTCTAAATGACTCACTGTTCAGGAATTGTTTCTTAATAAATTCACCCACCAAGCTCAAGAATAAGTAACTCATTAAAGTACAGTTCAGTTCAGTTCAGTTCAGAAACTCAGTCATGCCTGACACTTTGAAACCCCATGGACTGCAGCACACCAGGCTTCCCTGTCCATCACCAATTCCTGGAGCTTACTCAAACTCATGTCCATCGAGTCAGTGATGCCATCCAACCATCTCATCCTTTGTTATCTCCTTCTCCTCCTGTCTTCAATCTTTCCCAGCATGAGGGTCTTTTCAATGAATCAGTTCTTTGCATCAGATGGACAAAGAATTGGAGTTTCAGCTTCAGCATCAGTCCTTCCAATGAACATTTAAGACTGATTTCCTTTAGGATTGACTGGTTGGATTTCCTTGTAGTCCAAGGGAATCTTAAGAGTTTTCTGGCAACACCACAGTTCAAAAGCATCAATTCTTCAATGTTCAGCTTTCCTTATGATCCAACTCTCACATCCATACATGACTACTGGAAAAACCATAGCTTTGACTAGATGGACCTTTGTTGGCAAAGTAATGTCTCTGCTTTTTAATAATGCTGTCTAGGTTGGTCATAGCTTTCCCTCCAATGAGTAAGCGTCTTTTAATTTCATGGCTGCAATCACCATCTTCAGTGATTTTGGAGCCCCCCCAAAACAAAATCTGTCACTATTTCCTCATCTATTTGCCGTGAAGTGAAGGGCCTGGATGCCATGATCTTAGTTTTCTGAATATTGAGCTTTACGCCAACTTTTTCACTCTCCTCTTTCATTCATCAAGAGGCTTTTTAAATTTTCTTCACTTTCTGGAATAAGAGCAGTGTCATCTGCATATCTGGAAAGTCCCATGGATGGAAGAGCCTGGAAGGCTGCAGTCCATGGGGTCGCTGAGGGTAGAGCATGACTGAGTGACATCACTTTCATTTTCACTTTCATGCATTGGAGAAGGAAATGGCAACCCACTCCAGTGTTCTTGCCTGGAGAATCTCAGGGACGGGGGAGCCTGGTGGGCTTCCATCTATGGGGTCGCACAGAATCGGACACTATTGAAACGATTTAGCAACAGCAGCAGCAGCAGCATCTGAATATCTGAAGTTATTGATATTTCTCCTGGCAATCTTGATTCCAGTTTGTGTTTCATCCAGCCCAGCATTTTGCCTGATGTACTCTGCATATAAGTTAAATAAGCAGGGTGACAATATACAGTCTTGATGTACTCCTTTCCTGATTTGGAACCAGTCTGTTGTTCCATGTCCAGTTCTAACTGTCGCTTCTTGACCTGCATACAGGTTTCTCAAGAGGCAGGTCAGGTGGTCTGGTATTCCCATCTCTTTCAGAATTTTCCAGTTTGCTGTGATCCACAAAGTCAAAGGCTTTGGCATAGTCAATAAAGCAGAAATAGATGTTTTTCTGGAAGTCTCTTGCTTTTTTGATGATCCAGTGGATGTTGGAAATTTGATCTCTGGTTCCTCTGCCTTTTCTAAAGCCACCTTGAATGTCTGGAAGTTCATGGCTCACAAACTGTTGACGTTTATCTTGGAGAATATTGAGCATGAATTTGCTAGCATGTGTGATGAGTGCAATTTTGCTGTAGTTTGATCATTCTTTGGCATTGCCCTTCTTTGGATGTGGAATGAAAACTAACCTTTTCCAATCCTGTGGCCAGTGCTGAGTTTTTCGAATTTTCTAGCATACTGAGTGCAGCACTTTCACATCATCATCTTTTCAGATTTGAAATGGCTCAACTGGAATTCTATCAGCTCCACTAGCTTTGTTTGTAGTGATGTTTCCTAAGGCCCACTTAACTTCGCATTCCAGGATCTGGCTCTAGATGAGTGATCACACCACCCTGGTTATTTGGGTCATGAAGATCTTTTTTGTATAGTTTGTGTATTCCTTCCACCTGTTCTTAATCTCTTCCACTTCTGTTAGGTCCATACCATTTCTGTCCTTTACTGTGACCATCTTTGCATGAAATGTTCCCTTGGTATCTCTAATTTTCTTGACAAGATCTCTAGTCTTTCCCATTCTATTGTTTTCCTCTATTTCTTTGCATTGATCACTCCCTCTCAAATAATTTTTTATAATAGTTCCTTTCCTAAAGTTAATTTCTGAAGTAAAGTCAAATGCTTTGGGAAGATATTGAATGGAAGGTTGTGAAGACTCTCATTTAAAATGACAGAAAACCACTTTTTAATTTTCCTATACAAACTATTCATCCTACCCAACAGATAACCAGAGGGGATGAAGATCAAGGTTTTAGGTGTCTTGATGAGTCATTCTATATATCATAATTAACATCTGCGCTGCTATTCTTGTCAAGAAAGAGGAACATTGGATATGTTAATGTTTGGAAATGCAGTAATTCTTTTCATCTTCATTTTACTTAATAGTTCTGTTAAAACTATATTTTTGCTTTTCAACATGGAAACTCATAATATAAATCACAGTGGAGTAGTTTTCCTGTTAAGTATGATTGGAAAGAAAGTTTTTTATTAAAAAAAAAAAGAGCCAGGAAGATTTAACAACTCATAAATTATGTAATCAATTTGGACAGTAAATATATAAGGCTTTTTCATACAGCTAAGTTAAGAATGAACATATGTGCATATGCAAATGAAATTAAAATGTCCAGTAAGTAGTAACTGTGAAATCACTGAATCTACTTCAGAAAACTTCATGTTATTGGTTACTAAAGTACATCTTTCCGACATTCATATAACACACTTTCCTAGCTGAAAATACAAGTTCTTGAATTCATAAGGACAGTACCCACGCAGTCACCACCAAATCTGCTGTTGAATAAGTATGGGAAATATGGCCTGTGCCTTCTAATGATATGAAGGAAGCAGATGGCTCAAAAAACATGTGTTGGCTTAAGGTGGTAAATCATAAACAGAAATAAATTGTCAACTTACCTCAAATCCAGCCTGTCTTTCAATCCCTAACCTCACTAAGTGCTGCTACTCAAGTTGAATCTGACTGTCAGAGTTTTGTTTCATGCCTTTAAACACTCAGGCAGTTTCTGTGTAGAAAAACTGAGTTGTGGCCATTTTCACAATCAATATTGATCTTCCCAGCCAAAATGATCAAAGGTTAATTTATATCTGTCATTGAGATAACCAGAGAGAATGGAATGGCTTGGCTTCTCTTCATGCATTTGGTACATTTTGTTAGGTACTTGAATACTATGGCTCTGGGATGTATCTTCATGGAAAGAAAGAAAAAAAAAAAAAAAAAAAGAAAAATCCAGCCTGTGTTTCAGAAAAACAGCAAAGATAATGTGACACCAATTTAATATCAATTCCAAGTAACGATAATAGTCACACCGTCCATGTTCCCTAAAAATACAGTATATGAGCTTGTTAATGTAATTTGGGTCATTTTATCAGTTTCCTTTATTATTTAGACTTAATATTTGATGAGGCAGTATTATCATAAGCCTAAGCACAGTTTTAGTCTGCTGGTGCTGTAGCTAGGTGCAAAAGACACTGTGAGCTAGTAAATAAACAAAGAAAGAATAATAAGAAAGAAAAGTGAACCACAGTGAGCTACAGTGAAGAAGCATTAAGCAGCCTATAATAAAAAAGAAAAAAAAAAAAACTAGCAATTTCAAGTCTTAAACCAGTTCGTAAAACACAAATAGAAATTGCTTATCTTGTCATGCAGCAATTAGAGAGAACAAGTTAAGAAAAAGCAAATGCTCTATATGTTTATGGACACAACCTGTGTATCTATAGTAACCATTTAAATTAAACAAACAAATGAAAACAGCCTTGAGTTTTATTAGTAGTGTTGACCTGACCATCCTAGAGATTCAAAGGGCTCTGGGATTGGCAGCCAGCCAGCTACTTTCAAACAGCATTAGCTCCTAAAATAGCAGTGATGACCATTAACCAACAATAATTTATATGAATATAAATACATTGACAGTGTTATGTTGACCTTCACCCATGATCATGCACCTGATTACCAATTTCATAATGTTTTTATGCAAGAAAAACATAATTCATAGTTTCCATTTCTAGTTATCTTTCTAAAATTAATTAGAATATCTTTCTTTCACCCTCTGAAACAAGCAGGTTTTTTTTTTCTTTTAAATCACTGAATCTTTACTTTATCACAAGCAGAAACATCTAATTGCAAATTAAGACCCTGCAGCTGAGGAAGATCCTCGTATGTCTCCTAGTTTACAGTTGTGACTTTCTTCAACTTGATGTCACAGTATTTGAAGAGCAGTTTGTAATCATCAGTATGTATTTATAGCTTCCTTCAGAAGCCAATCAGGCATGATCATGTAGCAATGCAAGGTATATGTTTTAAGCTTTGCATAAAGTGTGTGTAGCATATTCAACTGACAAGACAATACAATTTAAGAGCTGTAAGAGTAATTATGAGGAAGCAATTTTTTTTTTTTACCCCCTCTGTTGGTGAGATGTATGGGATCTTAGTTCCCCCACCAGGGATAAAACTTGCAACCCCCTGCATTGGAAGCAGAGAGTCTTAACCACTGGATCTCCTGGGAAGACTCTAGCAATGCCTTTGATTTAATGAATAATGCTCTGAAAGAGGAAGAAATTTGGTTTAGTAGCACTGCTTAAATTGAGGATGCTCAAATCTCCTGATCTTAAATCATCTGTTTAATCCAATAATATATTTTTTAGTTTATGTCATCTTTCAGTAAAAAGAGGCTTGGAGAACATAGTTGAGACCTATATAATATAGTTATATTAACTAAAATAATGGACTGTCAATTTGGTAACTGTAACTAAGATAGTATGCTTATGGATAGATAGATGGATACATATACATAGGCATTCTCCAAGTAGTAGTTGCAAGTAATTTATTAGCAATAATATGGTTGTGAAATATGCTGTTTGTTAGAGTTCTATTTACATTCTATGCTGACAGGGAGAACATTCTGGGGTTACTTCAGCCAGATAAAAAATACTCTTACTGGCTAATTTTGAACCAAAGCCATACCAATTGTTTGAGATGACAAATTAACATTATAAATCTTGCCAAAGGTTCACAGATCTCGAAACCTTTGACTGTCATCTAGATTAAAAAGTAAAGGTTCACTGTGCAGCTCACTTCTATTAGAGAGAAACAAACTGACATTCTAAGCAGTATTGATAATATTCGGCCAAGGCCAGCTGTCTTGTGATTTTTAGTAATGTGGTAGACTGAGGCACAGAGCCCACCTCAAGAACTCTAAACTGGAATCATGTATTTTAACTGTACTTTACTGCATAAAGTAAAACAGACACAGACATGCAATCTATAAATTTACTAATAATTTTTCTCTCCAATGAAGTTATACTAGGTTAGTTATCTTGTAAGGAGATATATATATATATATATAATTATATATATATTAATTATAATTATAAATATATAATTATATATATTATATATTTATATATTTATATAATATTTATATATATATATATAAAATGTGGCTCTTGGTGAGTATATAAAGAGTAGCATTTCAGGAATTTTTGCTGAAATATTAAAAAGACAATGAAATATTCCATTCATTCTTACTAGCTCTCTTTCCATCAACTCACGAGACTGCTCTGAATTTTTAAATTATATTATGACATTAACCTAATAATTGGGTTACATATTATAATAGTTAATAGAAACTGTAGTTTCCAAATTTATCGTGTATTTCTCATTTAGTGGTAGATGACCATGAAAGATTTCAAAATTGTGTTTCGATCACTTAGGTCTTTTTTTAAAAATTATTTTTATTTTTACTTTATTTTACTTTACAATACTCTATTGGTTTTGCCATACATTGACATGAATCTACCACGGGTGTACATGCATTCCCAACCATGAACCCCCTCCCACCTCCCTCCCCATAACATCTCTCTGGGTCATCCCCATGCACCAGCCCCAAGCATGCTGTATCCTGCATCAGACATAGACTGGCGATTCATTTCTTACATGATAGTATACATGTTTCAGTGCCATTCTCCCAAATCATCCCACCCTCTCCCTCTCCCTCTGAGTCCAAAAGTCCACTCTACATATCTGTGTCTCTTTTGTTGTCTTGCATACAGGGTCATCATTGCCATCTTTCTAAATTCCATATATATGTGTTAGTATACTGTATTGGTGTTTTTCTTTCTGGCTTACTTCACTCTGTATAATCAGCTCCAGTTTCATCCATCTCCTTAGAACTGATTCAAGTGTATTATTTTTAATGGCTGAGTAATACTCCATTGTGTATATATACCACAGCTTTATCCATTCATCTGCTGATGGACACTTGGGTCTTTAAAATTTGAATTCCACTTTGAAAGTTATCTCAAAGGATATTTACCAGATTTATATCTGGTGATTTGCAAAAACAAAAAGTTTCCAACATTTGCTCTTATTTTACAAGTTATCTTGCCTATTCACTTTGTGATTTCCTGAATAAATTTCCATAGTTATTTTTAGATTCTAAGCATATTGCCCCTTCCCCTTTCCTTACCTCTTTAGGCATAGGAGTGGTAATATTTTCCTACATTTTAGGTCTTGGCTTCTCTCACTACTTTTTTATAGTTTACTTTCTGAGCCCACACTAAACAGAATCCCTTCATCAAACATTTTTCAGTTAACCCTTTTGAGTGTCATTCTTTTGCTGCCACTGAAAGATAACCAAGCTATGCCAGCTTATGGGGAAACACACTTTCACATTGTGATTTGATGGATGCCTCAAAGCCACCTCTATCACAAAATCACATTCTTCTGCCATCGTGTTTCAAATATTCTTATGTATGGATTGAAGCAGCTCTGTAAGGCTCTTACAGAAGTGTGGATATTCTTTATTCTTCTAAAGGATAACAAGCATTTTGGTCAATAACATTGTAAGATTAATGAGCTTATCAGAGTAGGAAACCACCAATTATGCCCAAGAGATGGGTAATTTTGATGAGACAGATTGGAAGGCAATAAAAATACATAGATAATTGCAAAGGGATAGCAGATCTAGATAGGAAGCACACATGATTAGCCATAACACCTCCAAGGAAGTTATTGAAATAACCCAGAGTGTGTGTGGGGGGGGGAAGCTCTCAGGTCAAATTTTCATGTCATGAATTTTTCTCCCAGATACAAAATTCTACAAAATTCTATTTTGTATCTCCCAGATATTTTGTATCTCCAGATACAAAACTAGTGACAGTGCCTTTTCCTTATTTTGTTTTCTTACATTAACTAGAAAGCTTTATTTTGAGAGTAGTACTGGTTTTCCTAAAATTTTGCACGCAAACATCAACTAGATCGCTAGAAAATTTTAAATATTGTTGATTAAATGTGATATTACCACAAAATTGTTCTGTTTCAGAAAAATGTTAAATGATTTATATCTCATAAAATTATCACAAAATTATATTTTTGATGTTAAGTACGACAACATTATATGCATTGAATATTTGGAACATATGGTCAACTACCAGTAAAATAGTGAAATACTAAAGAATTGTAACTTGTCTTCTATCCTCAGAAAATTATAATCTCTGATTGGCAATAGGCATAACAGAAAATACTGCAGGAAATCTCAGACAAATTTATATAGATGTTATAAAATTAACATTATATTCATTATTTTAATAGAGAAATCTATCTTTCAAAGACCTATATTAATGAAGTAATTTCTCTGGATTTTCAATGTGCATTCAGAGATAAACATACATTTAGTTTGGAATGAGTAATCCTATGCATTATCCCGAGAGGGCAAGATTTCTCTCCACAATACTCCATTATACAAGCCATTTTCAATAATGAAGTAATGGCATTTTCAACAGTCCCCTTAGGAAATTCTTTCAAAATATAACATTGTGCTTCTCATTTTAGAATAGCTTTTCTTTATGTACAACCAAATTTAAGCAATGGATTTCACCATGCTATTCTACGTGTAATCTAATGTGGCATATTAGCCTCTTTTAAAATCACACTTTCCTCTAAAATTTGTGAAAAGTAATTTCATCCCTCAATAGTTGTAAGCCATATATTTATTGAGTCTAAGCTACTTTTAGGATTTTAATACAATCCCTAATCAACTTTTTTTTTTTTTCTAAATACCCTCCCATTTACCTAAACATACCTGTAACAAAGGGCAAAATCCTGCATACTTATCTGCATCTCATTGGAACTCTGCTACAGAATAATTGCTAATAAGTTACTTTTGTATCTTCAGGCTTTAGAGAATTGTTCTGTTACATATCCTGTGAATCTAGACGTTAGAAATCATCTAAAGAGCTCAGTGAGAGGAATTATAAATTTTATGACATGATTAAGCAGTTCAGTGGGATATAGGTAGCAATCTAATTATGTTTCACTTTGGGGCATTCCACTTGCATTGACTCAAAGTAAGGTGACACATAAGTGCAGCAATTGTGCACTTATTAATACCATTTAGACATTCCAAATATTATCTTGGTGAAATTTTATGCTGTGTACTCTTAGCAATGTTTCTTAAGTAAAAGTAAATTGATTTATTAACTATTTTCTGATTTAAATGACTTGTCACAAACTGTTTTACATATTCTTTTATGTTAGTTCACTGATTTGGTGTTCAGAAGAAATTTAATGTATTATTTTCTTTTAAAAATCTATCTAGTAATAATCTACAGTATGCCAGGC
Source organism: Ovis canadensis (assembly GCF_042477335.2). Taxonomy (NCBI): domain Eukaryota; kingdom Metazoa; phylum Chordata; class Mammalia; order Artiodactyla; family Bovidae; genus Ovis; species Ovis canadensis. Next base: position 53,743,370 of record NC_091254.1, on the reverse strand, counting down.
CATTATAAAGGTGTTGAGGAGAGAGTTACCTAAAAGCAAATTACCTGGCTTTGTGGGGTTTCCATTTTAGTGTTAGAGCTAGACTGTGAACAAATAAATATACGGTGACAGGTAATAAGTAGTGTTTTTCAGAAAAAATGCATTTGTGTAAAGTAATAGAGATTGAATGAGTAAAGGATATTATTTTTTATAAGGTGATCAGAAAATATATGAAAAATCAAATTTGACTAAACATCTAAATGAAGTGAGGCCTATAAGAAGAATAGTCCAGACAGAAATAATAGCAAATCTGAAGGCCCCAAGACCTCATTAGTCTTGATGTATTTCAGGCACAGCAAGAGATTATAGTTGAGCAGAGGGAGTAAGGTGGAGTTGAGGAGAGAAAGTGGCAGAGGAAGTACTGATATGAGAGTTGGGCAGGAGCCAGATAGTATGGGACTCTGAGCCATGGAAAGGAGTATGACTTGTATTCTGACATCCTTTTAAGCCAAAATGTTCTGCATTAAATACTGTGTTAGGCTGAATAACCCCCAAATATATCTACATCCTCATCCCTAAACATGCAACTATGTGATCTTACATCACAAAAGAGACTTTGAATATGTGATTAAATTAAGGATTTTGAGATGTTTTTATCCTGGATTAACTACATATGCAGGGTGTAATCATAATGGTCCTTAAAAGAGGGGTACAGGAGGAGTTAGAGAAGGTAATGTGATAACAGAAATGGATACTTGGAGTATGTGCTTTGAATATGGAGAAAGACCCAGAAACTTAAATATAGACAACATCTAGAAGCTGAAGAAAGAAAGGAGATGGATTTTTCCCTCAGAGTTTCTAGGATGAAGCAGCTTGGTTAACACCTTGACTTCAATCCAGTGAAATGTATTTTCAGAATTTTGACCTTAAAAACTATAAGATGATGTTCTTTTAAGTCGCAAAGTTCGTGATAATTTGTTGTAGCAGCAAAAGAAAACTAATATGAATATACTACCTATTTACTAATAACTATATATCAGTTCAGTTCAGTCGCTCAGTTGTGTCTGACTCCTTGTGACCCCATGAATCACAGAATGCCAGGCCTCCCTGTCCATCACCAATTCCCAGAGTTCACTCAAATTCATGTCCATTGAGTCGGTGATATACATGGGTCTAATTAAGGATCAGAGCATAGAATGTCACAAAGTGAAATAAGGGAATCCAGCTAGGAAATAATAGTAACTTGGGGTGGTGAGTTTTTAGGGATGGAGGTAGGCTGAAAAACTTGCTGATTGACTGTGTGTATAGACATTATATTAGCAGTCTATGAGTTACAATCACCATCACTTAGTTATAGCAACAAAAATTTATTATCTCAGTTTCCAGCCATTTATTATCTCAGGAGTCCAAGTGTGCTTGCCATAGATAGGGTCTCATAGGCCAAAATCAAGTTATCAACTGTACTGGACTACTCTCTTGAGGCTCTGAGAAAGAATCCCATTTTCTAACTCACACAGACTGTTGGCAGAATCCTGTTCCTATGGTTGAAGGACTGAGATCCCTGTTGTCCTGATGACTGACTAGCTGGGGTTTCTTTCAACAATTAAAAGCTGCTCTCCAATCCTTTTAACGTGATCCTTTCCATCTTCAAATATACCAGTGACATAATGAGTCTTTCTTGTGCTTTCAATCTGAATTTCTTTCTCCAATAGCTAAAGAAATCTCCCTGATTTTCAAGAGTTCAGTTGATTATTTTAGGCCCAAAGATAGTTTAGATTCTTAACTAAAAATCAACTTTATTTGTTGCTGAGTGTCCTTATTATATCTGCAAATCCGCTTTTGCCATTCTTTTAGTACAAGCTGCTTTGACAGAATATCACAGACTCGCTTTAACAAGGAACATTTATTTATCACAATTTAGAAGGCTGGGAGGACTAAGACTAAGGTACAGGCAAAATTGGTGTCTGAGGAGATCTCCCTTCCTAGTTGGCAAACAGTGCCTTTCTTGTTGTACATGGCAGAGAGAGAAAGAGAAAGAGAGAGAGAGAGTAAACAATCTAGTTCTCTGGTCTCTTTTTATAAGGGCACTAATTTGATCACAAGGACTTCACCCTTACGACTTCATCTAAACCTGATCCTTTCCCAAAGATCCTTCCTCCAAATACCATCACATCGGTTTCAACATATGAATTTGCCAGACAGAAACCTTCAGTATGTAATAACCATATAATTTAACATTACCACTTGTGTGATATTGTATGTTTCTAGTCCCAGGAATTAGGTTGGAGAAACTTAGATTTCTGTCTATCAGGTGCCAAGTCTGACTCCTTGTTTTGTTTGTTTCTGAATGGAGCAAGCAGGTGATTGGTGTGCCATACACAAGAATGGTAATTTCAGGAAGAGTACCATGTTTAGGGAAAAAAAAGAAAGAATTACATTAATTGGAAATGCCAATTAGAAATATAGGAGGAGCCATGAGTCAGAAATATAGGAGGAGCCATGAGTCAGATATGTTGATATTGCCACAAGAGAATGATAATAGGGCTGGAAATGTAAGTTGGGGAATCACTAATATATATATATATATATATATATACATATACATACAACTTATAAGACTGCATAATGATGTAATTTCACTTAGAATTGTAGATGAAGAACACTGAACAGAATCTGGAAAAAGCTGTGGTGTCATCAAATGGAATTGAAATACAGAGGCTAACGATGGCCTGGAGAAATCAGGAAAGTATAACAGCACCAGGGAACTTGTTAGAACAAAGTTCAAGGCTCCACCTTAAATGTATAAAATGAAAATTACTGGTTATGGCCAGGCAATTTATATGATGAGCCCTCCAGCCAACTCTGATTCAAATGCATATTTGAGAACTTTAAATTGTGTAGAACATAGGTAAGTACTCAATATGCTTGCATCTTCAAGAGAGGGCCTTGAAGCAACAGCATTTGAGAGATCCTTAGAAATGAAGGAGCTCAGGATCCCAGATTTACTGAATCTGATTCTTCATTTTAACATTTTCTCCAGGTGGTTCATATGTACATTAACATTTGAGAAGTACTGGTCTACAGTCTATTAATTAAAAGTTATGGTAAAATCTATGTGTAAACACACACACCCATACACACATCCCTACAGATCACATGGGATAGCTTATTCTATTTTTTAAAAAAGAAAATCTTTCAGATAGTTTTTAAAATATAAAATTTGTGAAGCCTTTAAATGTTTAACAATTTACCAAAATGTTTTTCACAAATTTCCCATTGCTTAAAATAACCAAGGACAAGTCTCTACACCCTTTGGAGATCATGAGAAGTAGAATGTCAACCCAGAGACTCAGGAGGGAACAAGGCTGCACTTAAGGGTACCAGGTGAAAATTATCAGAGAACTGGGGAAATGAATGAACTTCAACAGTTTTTTCATTCTAATTAAATACACCTGAAATATGAGAGAGTGGAAAGTGTATGAAGATAAATTACTTCACAGTGTTATGTACTACTGGTCTGGATTCAGACAAGTACCTGAGAGTTTTTTAAGAGGAGGTAAGACTATATAAATTGCTTCTTTTTATACTTGAATCTCAGCCTGAAATTCATCTATTATGAATTACTTCATTTCTTCATACATGAGATTCGCTCCTAAAAACGTGTTACATATCAAATAAGATTTACTGTGGTTTCTTGAGAAGCTATACAGATTGTAGGAAATGAACAGTAATTCAGGAAATATCAGTATATGAATAACTTTGTAGAATGAAAGACATCAAATATGAGAAAAATAAATAGTGAACTATAGGAGAAAGAAGATATAGTTTGCGATAATGTAAATAAGCTATTACATACCATGCAATTGGGTAAAAATTTGAGTTAATTTAAATAACCAGTAACCTTAGACCACTGTCATTTCATTGACTGCAACATCTAACGTGAATGGTGAATCAATAAATTTATCTAAGATATTTTCTTTACAGCCATTAGCTTTAGCAGATGAGAAAAAAAGAAAGGGAGCTGATATTCAAACCATGCTGTAGAAAGCTAAAGATTTATAAGGAGGCACTCTCCATTCTTTGTGAGCTATAAAGTCTGTCCAAATAGCAATATCCTCTCTCGCAGAGAATCTGCTGTTCAGGCTGGCCATGTGTTATTGCATTTGGACTGACTCCATCCGCAAATGTTGACTTTTCATCTGTGACCAAGGAAAAAATCTGTATGAGGAACAGAACGTGTAAAACATTTAATCCTTGTTTACTTGTTAACCAAAGGTTTGGTCAGATCCTGCTGGTATGAGATTTCTGTATTTGTTTCTCAAGGTGACTGTAGATGCTGTCACAATTTTGAGTTTAAATTTGAGCTATAAACTAAAAGTTAGATTATAGCTTTCACTTAGATTGATAAATATAAGTACTTGTTCCAATCATACTTTCACATTCCAAAACTTAATATGATGTAAGTAATATACTACAGGAACAGTTGATTTATAATTTCTTTGCTCTATCTTGGACTTTTCATTAGTAAAATGAAAATAACACTGAAAATGTGATTATCTATGACAAACCACAGTGATATTTAACAAAGGAATAAAAGGCTGGTAGATGTCATGCATCAAAATTTAATCTTTGACTCAACTTTTAGATGAGAAACTAGGAAATAGTGAATCTAAAATTAATTTCACAAAGTTTATATTAATTCATTGTTTTCAGTTCAGTAAAGTCTCTCAGTCATGTTTGACTCTTTGCAATCCCATGGACTGCAGCATGCTAGTCTGCCCTGTCCACTCATTGGTCTCAAATCTATTTCTGTTGGCCTGAGTTATGATGATCACCTGACCTGAGATTTATGAACTAGTTCTGAATTTAGATATTCTATGCAAGAATCTCTTGAACTAATGAGATCAAACAAAAATTATTCAGTGAATGAATGATAAATTTTTTCCCATAGGCATAATCAAATTCGCCAGATTTATTTTTGGATTTAGACTGTCCACATAACTATGCTATACTATTTTATATGCAAATCTGAGTTTATATGGGATTGAAATTTGTGCCCCTTGATTGTTTCTCTGGGCAGAGTAATAACTCATATCTATTCCCATGTAATATTGATTTTAAATTATCAATTGGATATAGGATAATGTGATCTAAAATAGAGATCATATACCAAAAGGGTATATGAGCAATGCTGAGCAGGTTCCTCAGTTTTCATGTCAACTCTCATGTTCAAAATTAACTTTGACCATTTTTAGACTGGAAGCAAATTCATCAATTTGATTCATATATGAAACTCATCAATAGTGTGTGGAGATAGTAGGAGCCCCCATCAAGTGACTTAGCTTTCTACTCGGGGTAATCCATGATACGAAATTGTTATCACTGCTGCATCTTATCTCACAAAAATGTAAAAGAATTAGAAATAAACTGAGGGTGGAAATGAGATAGTAAAAATACCAAGTTTTTTATATTGGTCTCTTAGAGATACTAAAGTTACCTAGAAGTGTAGTAGGTGAGAATTTTTGTTTCCCTAAAACTTTTTATAGGAAGTTGAGTAAGGAAAGGGGCAAGTATAATACCTAAGATTTTTCTCAGTAAATCAATAGCAAGTACAAAGCAAAGTAATAGGATAAAAACCTACTCTAAACCAGAAATTTTGTTAAAACAAGGAATTTTATCACTGGGCCTAGAGATCAGGTAAACTGCTTCAGCAAAGTTCAAGTCAGTGGATATATCTTCCACTTTAAGATGTTTAGTGATGTACAACTCTTTGCATACTACACTCATGCTACCTTTTAAGATACTTTTTCTGAGGAAAATACAGTAAAACTGGAACTTAACAGTTGTTTTGCATAAAAATAATGATATATGGTCTAACCAGAAAAAGGGCATTATAACATGACAATCAGATATGTTTTGCATGAAAGAGGTATTTTTTCTATAATAAAATTTGAATGAGGCAAAAATTGAGTGAGATGTGATGAATTTGAACCAAAATGATATCAAAATAATATCTATTTTACAATTCAATTTTGGCAGTCTGTTTAGTCTTATTTTACCCAATAAGAAAAAATTCTAATGAAAATTTATTCATATAAAAGTCCAAACTGTCATATAGTTTGAAATCTAATGAGAAATATGAAAATTCTCATTTTTTTTTTGCATCTTGGTTTATCAGTTTCGATCTTTGGAAAGAAAGGGTTTCGAATCATCAGGTCGAAAAACAGGTGGACACCAGGCCAGAAGGCACTTGTTAATATCAGTAGTGAGTTAATCAATGAAGTAACAATTCTGCTTCTGGGTATAACAAAATGAGATTAAAACTCATTCAAGTATGCTGCCATTGAAGTATAGCTGGAGATCCATCAAATTGGATAGTTTCACATTTTGAACCTGCACATTAAACGTCAGCAATTCAAGCAGCTCTATGACAGCTGTTGATGCCTAAATCATAAACAAGTTGTTGTTGTTGTTGTTTTTGTTTTGAGCAGGAAGGTGAATTGGGCAAAGATGGAGAGGGAAATACATTGAGACCTGATATAAACATTAACTGAGATGACTTTCAAGAAGCTTTTCATGTGCTTTCGTTTTTGCTTTCAGCATTTAAATGCAGAGACAGATGGCTTGGACAGTTTTATCAACATTTGTGTCTTTAGACATTCAAAAACCAAGAAAGATAACCAAACTCAAAGATTGCAGATTGTGAGAGGGGCAAAAGTAATTTAGCTTTTTTTTTATCAATAAATATTTCAGTGTTAAAAAAATCATGATAAGGTTTTTAAAATACATTTTAAAAATAAAACGGAAGTAATTAGTGTAAGGCTGAAATTATGGAAAGTATTTCTAAGCAGTTTTAAATTCTGATCTGAATTCTAAGTAGATATTGTATAACATGACAGAAATAGGACATCAAAATTTATGAAAAATTTGGAGAAGTAGGGAATTGTAATCACACATGCATGGACTTGCATAAATGCACACATAAAATTTCAAAATTTATTAAGAATCCAGCACATTTCTGATACATGTAATACATGTTAGATATTCAATAAACACTTGTTGAGGGAATTATGAAAAATAAATACAATTATTTATCAATTAAGACAACCTCTTATAGTGATGACATTAAAAATAAATATATGTCAATGATAAAGGATAATATTTCAGTGCATATAGGTTTTGCAGTATTAGCAAAGAAACCCTGATATTTTAAATGCTATATATTTGATGGAGAATCATGAATTATTTTCAATTATATTTTGAAAATAACAACATTAAATACTAATGCTTTATGAAGAATGTCTTTCTCCTTTTAAAAAATGTAAAACAGTTCAGCAAGTGGTTCTAAAAATGAAAAAAATTAACTGGAAACTATTTAATGTTTAAGATGCTGCAGATTATAAACTTTTAAAGGACTAGGATATTTAGTAAATCAGTAGAATGACTGTGTTCTCTTTAATAATTCATGATAAAAATATTTTTATTTTTTCTACCAATTCATGACACAGACTTTATGGAAGAAAACTTGGAAGCATTGCTATTTCTCAAAATAAAACCCATATTGTGTGTGTGTTTTAGGCAACCACTGGAAATTATACATAGGTCAAAATAAAAAGAATAAAAGTTTCTATATTTAATGTCAGGTCCTAAAATAGAAACTTGCCAGAAAATAAGCAAAGTAAATTTTCCAAAAAAGGAGCTCAATTATATGAGCAAGTTGTAATGAGGTTATGTAGATAGATAGGTAAATCTCTATATAAATAGAAGATGGTTAGACCCAGTTCTGTGATCCTGGCTGGTCACTTTCCCTTTCTGAGTTAATTCATATCCCACCACTTCCCTTCTAGAGCTCTCACACTTGTAGGTCATGAAGCACACACCCTAACTGCCGGAAAGATCAGGTTGTCAGATAACTTGAGATAGCCTCTGTGCCCTAGAACCTGAAAAATTATTCAAATCAGTCAATCCACAGATGGTGCTTGGAACCTAGCTGTTCCCACTCTGGTTGGCAATACATAAACTGTCCACTAGCTTATTTTTATGCTGTTCTTAGTACAACCCTCCATGGGACCCTGCCTGGTGGCCTTTCTTTTTTAGGGCTCTCATGCAATTGCCATCACTGTGTTGTATACCACTTTTTGATGAATCTTTAAATTTTGTAAAGCAATCAGATACCTAAAAGACTGGCCTAAGAATCTACAGAACTTCTGTAAATTTATTTACAGACTTTATCAGAAGCCTTCAGATTTATTTACAAGAATGAATCACATACATTTTTCAAGGAGCAATTAATACTATTTAATGGAAAAATATATTTGTAAGTTAAAGATTTTGTATAGTACACACAAGTGTTAACTGTAAATGTCTTAAAATTATCAGTTATCTGTAAGAAATTTCAGAAAAATGTAGAAATTATATAACTAGGAACAAAGTACCCCTGTTGCCTTGTGAAGAGACAAGCCTCCTTAAATCCTACCTCCTTCCCAATGACACCCTTTTTTCCTCTTGATTCACTGATTTTAAGGCAATTATTTGTTTCCCAGGATAGACACATAGTTCCATGGGGACAGTATTGACATCTGCTTTGTTAACTGCTATATTCCCAGTGCCTGTCACAGTGTCAGCATACAGTACATGCTCAGTAAATAATAATGGAATAAATAAATGTTATCAATTCTGAAAAACAATGCACACTATTTTTGTTAAAATGTGTCACTCAGTGCTGAAGATTTCAGGTCCACACAACACACACACACACACACACACGATTCTTGGGTAATACCCTCAATTTAATAAGATAGTAAAGTATGTTGGATAAGATTATATAAAAATAATCTTTCATACTCTCTTTTTATATACTCTATAAAATCCTGATGCTATTGATATTTCTAATGTAGCTAATAATCCCCCCACCACCACTTTGGAGCTATTAACAGAAAAGAAAAATGTACTAATGATTCTGGAATAGTAAAAGCTAAGAATTTATTGATAGACCTAAAGATATACTATGTATCAAATTTGTGATTATCTCCATTGATGTCTAGAAAGGAGTGAACATATTTAACAGAGAAATTAAATAATTCACTTGCTTCCCTAGTAGCTCAGACGGTAAAGCATCTGTCTGCAATGTAGGAGACCCAGGTTCAATCCCTGGGTTGGGAAGATCCCCTGGAGAAGGAAATGGCAGCCCACTTCAGTATTCTTGCCTGGAAAATCCCATGGACCATGGAGCCTGGTAGGCTACCGTCCATGGGGTCGCAAAGAGTCCGATATAACTGAGCAACTTCACTTTCACTTTCACTTGTCACAAGTATTGCTAAGGTGAAGAGATTTGTTTTTGAGGAAGCTTTTGGTATGATATTTGTGAAACAAGCATATTCTGATTACTTAAATTCTGCCTTTTAAGTGGAGGATATCTTTAATAATTTCTCAGAACATTTTCAACCTCATAAAAATTTAATTAAAAATTAACATTGTGCGTAAGTCATTGCTATTGTTTAGCATCATGAAGAATCAGAAAATAGATCATTCCTTTTTTTTCATGAATGGATTTTAAATCTAGTTGAGAGAAAACAAAAATAAAAATGTCTACTCATGAGTGTACAAACCCTAAAGACAAAATGTCATAATGTAAAAGTTGAGTGGGTTCAATAAGGGAATTTGTTATTCATTTATAGGGGAAGATCTGTGGAAATCTTCCCAGTGCATACAAGATATGAATTAGCAAAGTTAGGGAAGCTTGCTGTGGTACAGGGGAAGCAAACTGCCCCTTTATAGAGTCAGTAATTAAATGAAAACCAGCCAGAGAAAAAATTCTGATGGAAGGGGTGTGGATTAGTTTGAACAAAATCAAAACGTGTTAGCTTCTTGGTTACAGAGTCAAGCAATACACCAAAGTGAACCTATAAGGAAGAAATTAGTTTGAAATTTTAAAGTGTGGCCAAAATTCAGAGGACAGAGAAGGCCCGTCAGTTCAGTTCAGTTCAGTCACTCAGTCGTGTCCTACACTTGGCGACCCTGTAAATCACAGCACGCCAGGCCTCCCTGTCCATCACAAACTCCCGGAGTCTACTCATACTCAGGTCCATCGAGTTGGTGATGCCATCCAGCCATCTCATCCTCTGTCGTCCCCTTCTCCTCCTGCCCCCAGTCCCTCCCAGAATCAGGGTCTTTTCCAATGAGTCAACTCTACGTATGAGGTGGCCAAAGTACTGGAGTTTAAGCTTTAGCACCATTCCTTTCAAAGAACTACCAGGGCTGATCTCTAGAATGGACTGGTTGGATCCCCTTGCAGTCCAAGGGACTCTCAGGAGTCTTCTCCAACACCACAGTTCTAAAGAATCAATTCTTCAGCACTCAGCTTTCTTCACAGTCCAACTCTTACATCCATACGTGACCACTGGAAAAACCATAGCCTTGACTAGATGCCTTTGTTGGCAAAGCAATATCTCTGCTTTTGAATATGCTATCTAGGTTGGTCATAACTTTTCTTCCAAGGAGTAAGCGTCTTTTAATTTCATGGCTGCAGTCACCATCTGCAGTGATTTTGGAGCCCAAAAAGATAAAGTCTAACATTGTTTTCATGTTTCCCCATCTATTTCCCATTAAGTGATGGGACCAGATGCCATGATCTTCATTTTCTGAGTGTTGAGCTTTAAGCCAACTTTTTCACTCTCCTCTTTCACTTTCAACAAGAGGCTTTTTAGTTCCTCTTCCCTTTCTGCCATAAGGGTGGTGTCATCTGTGTATCTGAGGTGATTGATATTTCTCCCGGCAATCTTGATTCCAGCTTGTGCTTCTTCCAGCTCAGTGTTTCTCATAGAGAAGGTTAAATTAAATATGCTAGTGAGTAAGTGATCATTGAAGTTTTGTGAGAGAAATAGTTTTAAGTAACAAACATATGTTTTAAAAATAAAACTATTTGCTTTTTAGGGGATGGGACTATAGATCACATGGGAAGGAAGTTTACTGTTATTCTAAAGAGCAGACTTCAGATTTCAAAATAGACTAAAATTTCAGTGAAAGTGAAAGTTAAGTCATTCAGTCGTGTCCAACTCTTTGCGACCCCATGGACTGTAGCCCACCAGGCTCCTCCGTCCATGGGATTCTCCAGGCAAGAATACTGGAGTGGGTTGCCATTTCCTTCTCCAGGGGATCTTCCTGACCCAGGGATCAAACCCAGGTCTCCCGCATTGGAGGCAGACGCTTTAACCTCTGAGCCACCAAGGATACATTTTAAGCACATTTTATTTTCCCCCTTTTCACATCCAGTGTCCGTTCTGATGCTGTCTGTGTGTGGAGGTCAGGTATTTGCCAACAACAGTTACCTATCTCAGCAGGTATTTTTTTTTTACCATGCAAGAAATAATTAGAATATTATTAAGACAAATAGATATTAATATAAATACTCCATAATTATTGGGCACTTAAAAATATTAGTATTGCTAACTTGGATTTTAACAGAGACCTTCGTTTCAATTGTTGGCTCTTTTAATTGTGGAGTAGGCAAACTTTCAGGGATGTTTTCTTCTACATTTCCATTCTGATGACTCTTAGCTTTTGAAAATGTTTTATGCCTCAAGCATTCTTGCCTATCTGATACTTAATCTCATTCATAAAGTCAATTCCTAATTTTTAAGCTATCACTTATGAGTTGATTGTTTAATAAAGGGAAAGAAAACATGACAATAAAACACCCAACTTAACCCTTAACCATTTGACCCTTAATCATTTGATACTTACTGTTTTTCAGTACAGAACTGATTTTCTCTTTACATAATCAGAGAATAGTTTACTTTCAAAATCATGGTTAAAATGTTTTAGATTGCCTTCTAGTTAAAAAAGAGAGAGAGAGAGAGAAATATCTATGATGACTTTTTTCTCTCTCAATATTACACTCTATGTGTTCCAATTTGCAACCTAGCTAGACTTTAACTCTAGTGAAATTTGGGTTATTTAATACATTTATAAATCAAGAAAATAGGTTAAGCTTGGAAGGAACCACATGGGATCTTTATTTACTTGGATTTCACAGTGCTTGAAGTCAACCAGATGAGTCTTTAGTAGTATAGAGAAAATGTTCTTTAGAATTATTACTTAAATTAAAAAAGAATGTTGCAAAGTTATTTTAATGAATTTCATATTAAGATATACATTTACATGAAAGATCATTTTGTATAACTATTCACAGCATTTACTTTTAATACTACATTTCAAGTAACACTTTTAGTATTCTTGGAGTTTTTAATTAACATCTGGCATTGTACATAAAATTTTGTAAATTTCATTATTTCTCATGAATATGAGTTTTTATTGAGATTTAGGACATAAATCAGTAATAATACATATGTCATAGAAAAAAGTTGATCTGAAATGATATATCATGGGTATATCTGTTTACCCATATCTATCTACTTATTTTTTTATCTGTCTGTATCTCTAGATATAAAATGGCTTAAAAGAAAGAGTAATTCTTACCTCCAAAACAAGGAATTTTATTCCTTCTATGTAATTCTTAAAAGGATAGGATATTACTCAGCCATAAAAAAGAATGAATTTCAGTTTTAATGAGGTGGATGAACCTATAGCCTGTTACACAGAGTGAAGTCAGTCAGAAAGAGAAAAATATAGTGTATTAATGCATATATATGGAATCTAGAAAACGGTATTGATGAACTATTTTCAAGGAGGGAGTGGAGATACAAATCTAGAGAATGGACTTGTGGACACAGTGGTGGAGGGAGAGAGTGGGACAGATGGAGAAAGTAGCATCAACATATATACACTATCAGATGTGAGATGGATAGCTGGTAAGAAGCTACTGTGCAGCACAGGGATTACAGTCTGCATTCTGTGATGGCCTGGAGGGGTGGGATAGGAGGAGGACAAGGAGGGGATAAAGGGAAGAGGGGGAGAGTGGATAATTATACACATAATTATCTGTGTATAATTATGGCTAATTTGCATTGTTGTATGGCAGAAACCAACACAACACTGCAAAAATTAAAAAGTGGTAAAAAAAAGGACGGGAATCACATCTATGAATTGCTTAACATATACGATTTTCATGAGAAAATGAGATCACCAGTGCAGTTTTTCTCTAAGGATATAATTTAAAATGAAAACTCTAACCACTCTCTTTCCTTACTTTCTCTGTCTCTTGTCCTCTGCAGATGGGCCCTTGGGCCCCCGAGGATTAGCTGAAGCTACAGAGATGTGCACTCAAGAGTGCTTGGTTTTGGGTCACTCTGATAATTGCTGGATGCCTCCTGGCTTGGGTCCATATCAACACCCTAAATCTCCTCTCTCAACCTTTGCACCCCAAAAAGAATGGATCAAGAAGGACAAGCTTGTGAATGGGCACACCCTGACCAGAGCCTGGAAAGAAGATAGCAACAGGAACCAGTTCAATGACCGTAAGCAGTATGTCTCCACTGAAGGCCATTTCAACAATGGCAGCCACATGACAGACATTCCTTTGGCAAATCTGAAGTCTTATAAGCAAGCAGGAGGTGCTATTGAGAGTCCTAAGGAGCACCAACTCTAAAAAAAAGGCCATATGGGACCTAAGGACTTTAATCTAAATAGACATGCTAATACCGTGTGTGTCAGAGCTTTATGTATTCAATAGATCTCTACAACTATGCCCCTTAGAGCAGGGATACCCATAATTTTGTGTTGGCACCATGGAGGATACAATGTTTTATCACATAAGAGAGAAGATAGTTTTACTAGCCATGTGATCTTATTTACTAGGATTGATTAAACTTTCCAGAAGTGTCTCCATTGTGCAAATATCTTTTTTTAAATTGCATTTTATTTTGACCCTGGACTGCTGCTATGAATAATAGAATATGCATTTGGAGAGTAAGGAAGTTCCATGGATTAGAGTGACTGACAGACATATCCAGTTAGAAAATTGTGCTCTTTTTGTCATTGATCTGTGCTGAGACTGCTATACTTGACATTATACTTCAAACGAAACTTAAAAAGATAAGCATTAAACCTATTGTGCTGTTAACAACATTAGTGGACACTTGTAAGTCAATCAGTGTTAAAGTATTTGTAAATAGAAGCAAGTTATTATTAACAACTTTGTGTACTTATATCGTTCACCTAAAAATGTTGTAGCATAATTCTGTGTCTTATGGTTGCTTCTTTCCTTTTTTTGTTTACCTCTTTGTTGTTATTTTTGTTGTTTCTTTTAGTGAGGTGTTTCTGCGTTAGTAGTCTGTCTTGACACACTTTGTTCAAAAGATCTCAAATACTTGTGTTTAAAGAAAAGGTTCTGGAATCTTGCTTCTTTTATGATAGCTTATGTTGCTGGAATTCTAAAAAATAAAGATAAAATGAAAACTTCATATATAAAAGGACTTCTGCAAAAGCTTGAAAATTCAGAACCTATTTTCTTGACATCCTTATTTTCAAAGTAGGCAAAAGCAAAATCACTTATTTAGTAGCATTAAATGAGATACTAATGGGAAAGTGTTATCTTTCAGAAAGTGAAGTAATATCCTGTGCTTGTCACTCATACAGAATTAATATATTAAATTAGCATATATTAAAGAAAAATTAATATTCAAAATAGCTTCAATTGGGCAAATGTGTGTCTACAACTTTGTTGAAATGGCAGTTTGTGTTGATCCTCATATATGAAAATGTTGTTGTAACACAAGTGTTAGATCATAGCCACAAAATATTTAATGTGTTGTGCCTTCATGATGTAACAGAACATTCTCCAGGTAGGCTAGTTGGGGGATATTAAGGGATAAATCTCTAATTATTGCTGTTTAACTGTTTGTTATCATAGTTGGTCAATGCCTGGCAGGTACCAGCATCTTGTCACTTAGGTCAAACCAACAGAGTGACAACTAATGTTAATAAGATCTCAGTTGCACGTGCAAACAAGTCCAAATTCGATCATTCTTAGGAGGTTTTTGTTAAGGCATGACAGATGATTTAAACAAATAAATAGCATGCAACAAAATGTTTTTACTGAAAGAAGTGAAAGTTATCTTAATGCCACGGTTCAACATCAGCTTAAAAGTAAAAAAAAAATAAAATAAAAAAATGGTTTGCTAATCTGATAGATAATTTGTTCTTACCAAAAATAAAATTACTTTGTAAATAGCAATTCACATTTTTTCCACAGTATAATGGAAAATAATGGGTAGGGGTGCATTACTTATCACAGTACATATTTGTCGGTTTGTGAGGGGTGTTTGATGACTTTGACAGAATAAATATCTAAACAATTATCCTTGTTACTGCTTTGCCAGTTCTACGTTATTTACAATTATTCAGCTCTTGCAATAAATGTTCTGAATTCCTGACTGTAGTGTGTTAATTCTTGTTCAAAATCCAAAGTGATGATTTCTACTCTAATTGTTAGATAAATATATGTTGATAAAACAAAATTTTAATTACAAAATTAGTTACGGGTTTAATACTTATGTTCTGAACATATGGTCCAAGTTAGAGTTAAATTCTCCTAATGATCTATTAAATCATTTTCTTGTGAAATTCATAAGAAAAGTTAGTTCATTTTCTAATCAAGTTTCATACAAGTTTCATCAAAGTGAAATCTCAAGTCAGAAACTGGGCAGGTAACACTGGTTAGTTAGTGAGGTGATCTTCCTGTCTCGTAGTATCTTTAATAAGATTTCATGAAACAAACTCCCAAATATTTCATTTTTGGCAGAGGATTATTCAGGGATTAAGACCTTGAAACAAGGGCCAAAGCTTCATCTATATTTCTTTCAGATTAGCAAAATGGACCCAGAAACTGCCAAAGATAATAAGACACATTCACATATGTGCCATGTGTTTATAGTCATCACAGAGCAGCTGGATCAGAGTTTTATAGCAAATAAACAGGTCTGACTCTTCCTCTACAGGTTTTGAAGTGTTTTAAAATAAGGCTCAGGAGATAGTGGCATAGAGGTAAAGATATTTACTTGAGCCAGTGGCTGTATGGAGAACCTAACTCCTCTTCTCTGAACACCAGATTTGTCCAGTACTCTGGGGTGCCAGTCTTCTTTCCTTCATGAAGCAGACTGGCCCTAGGACACAGAGAATGAATGGATCCTGGAAATAGGCTACTCTTGAAAAAAAAGCAAAACAAAACCATCTTTGCCCAGCCCCTTCCATTTTTTACCAATCAGATGTCATTGCCTTCTGCCTTGCAGAGTAAAAAGTGAGAAAAACTAAAATAACTATTCTAATTATTTTCCTTCCCAAAAAGATTGGAATAGGAATGCCTTCTTCCAAACCAGAAGTTTGGAAGGAAACTCACCACACCATAGTATTTCTTCTAATAATTATGGCAACACCTGCTCTTATCAAGGCATTCAGTACCCTCTCTAAAAATTTAAGATAGGTAACATGACAAACCAAACTGAAATATTTACTCATTAACTAAAAGATACAGTCATAATGGCTAATCTTAAATATCACCCACATTATTTTATTGTATAGGTGTGGAATATTATGAATCATGTTTACCTGGAAATCAAAACCAGTTACACTTCCTCATAAAGCACACCACATGAAATGTATAAAAAGTTATTATCAAATGTTCCAATGCTATATACTGCACATTTTCTAAGACAGGCATAGAAATAAACTTTATTAAGCTAAATATGACCTGTTTGAATGAACATTTCTACACATACACTAACATAAAACATATATGTAAATAATGATTATTCATTAATAGACAGCTGAGAAGTCATTTTGCTGCCCTGATGCTATTCAGCAAATCTTATTCCATAGAGTAGTGTTCCCTCCTCCCCACCCATCATTCCTTAGCTGAAGTAAGAAATGAAGCGGAGGCCCAGGAGCCATTCTAGTATTTATTAAACTCTCTTGGATAGAAGCCAGGAATGGCGAATTATTATTAGTGAGGAGTTTTGGCAGTCAGGGATGAAAGGGATACCTTGTCAGTTTCAATTCTAATGTGGATGCCAGGGTGTTAATTTGAAAGAGGGAAAACCAAACTGTGAAAAGGAGGAGTGGTGTTGGGATTCTAAAAATGCTTCATTGTTCTGCTTTGTTTAAATAGAGATGAATTTCTCTCCCTAAAGGAAGCTCCTTCATTGGTTGTTTTGATAGACATTGCTTTCAAATTCTCCCAGTGTTCTTAAAGGCATAGTAACTACATAGTGATCCTTTTGAAGGAGGTCACAATTATCTTCATTACTTCAACCATAGTTTGGCCTCAGGTCAAACAGCAGGGAGTGAACAGTGCCTCACCCTTCAAAAGAAAATTGGTTGAAAATTTTACTGAGCGTGGCCCCACCCATCAGGGCAAGAACCAGTTTTCCCCTCAGTTAGCTTCTTCCATCAGGAATCTTCAATAAGCCTCTTATACTTTTACCTCAGAGGACAGACAGATTGAACACACACAATTACAGAAAACTAAACAACCTGATCACATGGACCACAGCCTGTCTAACTCAATGAAACTATGAGCCATGCCCTGTAGGGCCACCCAAAAGAGATGGGTTGTGGTGGAAAATTCTGACAAAACGTGGTTGACTGAAAAAGGGAACAGCAAACCAATTCAGTATTCTTGCCTTCAGAAAACCCATGAACAGTATGAAACGACACAAAGATAGGACACTGAAAGATGAACTCCCCAGGTCAGTAGGTGCCCAATATGCTACTAGAGATAGTGGAGAAATAACTCCAGAAAGAATGAAGAGACAGAGCCAAAGCAAAAACAATACCAGTGGTAGATGTGACTGGTGATGGAAGTAAAGTCCAATGCTGTAAACAGCAATACTGAATAGGAACCTGGAATGTTAGGTCCATGAATCAATGCAAATTAGAAGTGTCAAACAGGAGATGGTAAGGATGAACGTCAACATTTTAGGAATCAGTGAACAAAAATGGACTGGAATGGGTGAATTTAAGGACAAAATAGGTATGGACCTAAAAAAAGCAGAAGATATTAAGAAGAGATGGCAAGAATACAGAAGAATACAGAAGAACTACACGAAAAAGATCTTCATGACCCAGATAATCAGGATGGGATCACTCACCTAGAGCCAAACATCCTGGAATGCAAAGTCAAGTGGCCCTTAGGAAGCATCACTTTAAACAAAGCTAGTGGAGGTGATGGAATTCCAGTTGAACTATTTCAAATTGTAAAAGATGATATTGTGAAAGTGCTGCACTCAATATGCCAGCAAACTTAGAAAACTCAGCAGTGGCCACAGGACTAGAAAAGCTCAGTTTTCGTTCTAATCCCGAAGAAAGGCAATGCCAAAGAGTGCTCAAACTACCACACAGTTGCACTCATCTCACAAGCTAGCAAAGTAATGCTCAAAATTCTCCAAGCCAGACTTCAACAGTACAAGAACCATGAACTTTCAAATGTTCAAGCTGGGTTTAGGAAAGGTGGAGGAACCAGAGATCAACTTGCCATCATCCATTGGATCATTGAAAAAGAAAGCGAGTTGCAGAAAAACACCTATTTCTGCTTTCTTGACTATGCAAAGCTTATGACTGTGTGGATCACAACAAACTCTAGACCATTCTTCATGAGATGGGAATACCAGACCACCCAACCTGCCTCCTGAGAAATCTGTATGCAGGTCAAGAAGCAACAGTTAGAACTGAACATGGAACAACAGACTGGTTCCAAATCGGAAAAGGAGTACATCAAGGCTGTATACTGTCACCCTCCATCTTTAACTTATATGCAGAGTACATCATAGAAATGTCGGACTGGATGAAGTACAAGCTGGAATTAAGATTGCTGGGAGAAATATCAATAACCTCAGATATGCAGATGACAGCACCCTTATGGCAGAAAGAGAAGAATACTAAAAAGCCTCTTGATGAAAATGAAAGAGGAGAGTGAAAATATTGGCTTAAAACTCAACATTCAGAAAACTAACATCATGGCATCTGGTCCCATATTTTCATCGCAAATAGATGGGGAAACAATGGAAACAGTGACAGGCTTTATTTTCTTGGGCTCCAAAATCACTGCAGGTGATGACTTCAGCCGTGAAATTAAAAGACGCTTGCCCCTTGGAAGAAAAGTTATGACCAACCTAGAAAGCATATTAAAAAGCAGAGACATTACTTTGCCAACAAAGGTCCATCTACTCAAGGCTATGGTTTTTCCAGTCGTCAAGTATGGATGTGAGAGTTGGACTAAAAAGAAAGTTGAGTGCAGAAGAATTGATGCTTTTGAATTGTGGTGTTGGAAAAGACCTTGAGCGTACCTTGGACAGCAAGAGATCCAAACAGTCCATCCTAAAGGAAATCAGTCCTAAATGTTCATTGGAAAGACTTTTGCTGAACCTAAAACTCCAATACTTTGGCCACCTGATGCACAAAACTAACTCATTAAAAAAGACCTTGATGTTTGGAAATATTGAATGCAATAGGAGAAGGGGACAACAGAGGATGAGATGTTTGGATGGCATCACTGACTCAATGCACATGAGTTTGAGTAAGATCTGGGAATTCTAAATAGACAGGGAAGCTAGGCATGCTGCAGTCCTTGGTGTCACAGAGTCAGACATGACTGAGCAACTGAACTGAACTGAACTGATCACATAAGAAGTTCTCTATATATTATGTTCCTGTAGCTACCAGTTAAAATTTAATAAATATCAACCAGGCTTTTCACTGTTGAAAAAAATAGAATTAATCTCATAGTAATAAAATACATTTATGTAACATACACTATTTAAAGCATGACTTTCATAATGCTATTTCATTCACATTTAGTTCACTCAGTTTTCATTTTATATTAATGAGTATTTCAAACATATCAATTGTCCATTACCATGATGCCACCATTATCTATTTTAAAATATTAAATTAAGTCTATATTTTCTATTTCAAAAATGAATCTTATTTCTTAGAATTCTTAAATAGTGCACCATGCAATGAAATGAGTTCTGTCAACATTTTTGTTATCTTAACCTATCACATTGTTCTTGAAGCTTTATACTAAAGTGTTCTTTTTAAGTTGTCTTTAATCTTTTATCCTCAAATTTTCTTTTTTAAGTCCTATGGTTGTGTTCTTATTGGAATACATTCAACACAGTTATTATTGGCCTCATTCAATGCCAGGCTTTATAAAGTCCACATATTTGCAAATATTCTCAATGACAGTGATTTTCAAATAATATTACAGTACTATTTATATTTAATCATGTATTTTCTGGATCTTTATAGTTCTTTTTAAAGAAATACTTTTTAAATTATATTTTATTTTGCTGAAATATAATTGAGAGATAGCATGTATTAATTATTTCAGGTATATGATACAATGATTCAACATTGGCATATTCTGAAAATTGATCACCACCATAAAAATAGTTACAACCATCACCACCTATAGTTACATTTTCTTCCTTCTGAAGAGAACGTTTAAAATTTACTCTCATCAGTTTTTAAATATGTAATGTCATTATCATTATATTATCACTAGCTATGGTCACTATGCTGTATATTATCTTATTGGTTCTTCTATTGAGAACTTTCTTTTCACTTCCAAATTCATAATTAGTTTGAGATCATTGACATAATCCTAAATAATGACATTCAATAAAAATATTACCTTGTAACTTTAACACAGTCAAGACTTCTTGCAGTGTTAGGTGCTTCTAAGTAAAATTATGTGACTCTAAGTAAAATTTTGCTTTCATATTTAATGACATTGCTGTTAGGTAAAGATGACCAGGGCACCGAAAAGAGTGCCTAACAGGCTTTAATGGGGAAGCGCTCCTGGCAAAGTTCCCAGACCAAACAAGGCAGGTCAAGGAAGTCTGCCCCCGGACCATGTTGGGGGTGGTTTTTATACGTTTGTTGCAAGGGATGGTCAGGCTAGATGGATGGGGGTTCTGATAGGTCAGCAGGCGGAGGCATCGTGTGCTGCCAGGTCCTTCTGCGTGGCTGGGGTGGGGCGGCATTAGCTGGCGAAGTATGCTGTCATTGGTCCCCAGGATCTGGGAGGCTTCTTTCATTAGAGACTTCCCCCACCAGTGGGAGGGAGAGGAGGGGTGGCCTGTCATGACCCCTGGGGTCCAGCCTTACATTCTGACCCTTTTGCTAGGATAAGGGGTGCCGTTATCACTTCTGGCTACTTCCTGCTGAACTGGGGCGTCACTGGGGCTGAGGGTCGTGGCCAGATTCCGGTGACCTTTAGGGGGCCTCAGGGTCTCTGGACAGGAGCTTGGAGTATGTGGCTACCACCAACATCTGTCCAGTAGCCGTCTGGGTCAGCTCCCTGACCCTCCAGAGGATGATCTGAAAAACACAAGGTCTTATTGACAGAATGAGGAACAAGTCTGTGAGGGGTCCGAGAAGTGGGAGAAGCCATGTTGCCCAAGACGTCTTTCACCATCCGGAGAAATTGAAACTGTTTGACTCAGCCTGTCCAAGTGTGATGCTCTCTCTCAGCTCTCAGACCTTGTTCTGAACTATCCCCGAGGCATTAATGAAAAAAATAGCAGTCTTCCCTTAGGAACTGACAGGTTCCCCCTTTTTCAGCCGTTAGCAGGTTTAGGGCCTTTTGATTTTGGAGAGCCACTGCTGCCAGAGAGGTTATCTGGGTTTGTAATGCCATTAGGGAATCTGCCACCTTGTCCAGGTCTCGACTGAGGTCTGCGGACAGCTTATGGTAGAACTGCGTGGCTGATCCCAATCCTCCCGCCCCCAGTCCTAAGGCCGTGAATAAATTTCCTCTGAGGAGCAGGGGAGCTGCAGCTAATGCCCTCCAGCGGTGGTAGGTTGGCTGGTCTTCCATTGCTGGAGGGTTTGGGGATAGGGGGTCTCGTCTCGAGCCGTCACAGGCCACTGTGGTTAATGAGGTGTCGTTGGCAAGAACACAAGAGGCATTGGCTGGGAGGTACAGTATCTCAGTGGTCAAGGGCCTCATTGACAAGGTTACTTCTGTGACATATCGAGAGAGATTTTGGGCCTCTATCCATTTCCTGGGGATTGGTTGGGCAAGGAACGGTCGAGGTCTCAAAGGAAGACAGAGCCAACATGAGAGGTTTCAGTCAGGGTCTGATAGGTGTCATTGAGGCTGGTGAAAATTTGGGGTGAAAAATCTAGGGGTTTTGAGCATCTGATGAACCTGGTCTAGGAGTTTGTTGCGCTTATGGTGTGGATCAGAGGCTTCAGTTGCCAACTTTATGAGGTCTTGTTGGACCTTATGTTGGACTTGTTCTCACCTCTGATCTTGGGCCCCCTTCCCGTCTGTCATTCCGTAGTGAGTTTACATGGTAAAACAGAGATCTTTGCCCCTAGCTTTATAGCAGTTAGAGACTGAGCTTGATTTTGCAGTCCCAAGGCTCTTGGCCGTCCAATACCATTTACCCCCATGGGAGCGCGGCTAGGTGGGTGAGACATAACAGTCTCAGTGGACATAAGTGTAGGCTGTGAACCCAGTTCCCCAGCAGTCTGGTTCGGTGCAGCCCCGGGGGCAGGGCGTAGGTTGTCCCACCTGTATTATCATGGCCAGGAGGAATCGTGGCAAGAGCATGTTTAGCTATGATATTAGGAAAGTAAAGTCACTCAGTCGTGTCCAACTCTTTGTGACCCCATGGACTGCAGGCCACCAGGCTCCTCAGTCATGGGATTCTCCAGGCAAGAATACTGGAGTGGGTTGCCATTTCCTTCTCCAGGGGATCTTCCTGACCCAGGGATCGAACCTGGGTCTCCCGCACTGGAGGCAGACGCTTTAACCTCTGAGCCATGAGGGAAGCCCATGATATTAGGAGGAGAGTGATAAAAGAGAAGAAGTCAATTTGAGATTTTGTAAAAAGGAGGAAGGTCTCCTGTAAGTGCAGATCAGAAATTGCCTGAATGAAAGAGTCATAGTCAATAATCAGGGTAGCCAGCCAAAGGTCCTGTAGTAGGGTCAAGATAAAGTCTTTAAGGCAGCCTAGAGTGAGAGACATATGGCCAGGTCAGGTTGTCCCAAAGGAATAGCACCCCAGAAGTAGTGAACAGATAATAAGGTAAGCAAGGGCCAGTAAAAGTCAAAGTGTGAGCGGCCAGTCCTGGGGGCCATGACAGCCAGTCTAATGGTGAAGAGTATAGCCAGAGTTGTGATTGGCAACAGCCACAGCGGATGAGGCCAGACAAGCATTGGATGGGGCATGTCACTCACCAGCGGGAGGCAGAGGTGTCTTAGTAATGGTGATCTTGGTAGGTCCCGAGATTTTAGAGGTGTAAGTCTCTAGGGGTTTGGGAGAAGGCAGGCCGTGTAGTGGAGCCCATTTGAGCCGTGTGATGTGGTACCGCGGCTCGTGTCCCCACAGTTTGGCTGCTGTAGGGGTGGTGAGGACCACTGTAAAAGGCCCAATCCACCGGGGCTGAAGGGGTCGAGGCGTCAGCGTTTTTAGGAGAACCTGATCTCCTGGTGCCAAAGCGGGGGATGGGATTGCCTGGGTGTAGTCTCTGACAGGTTGAGGGAGGACATGGTCAGTGTGTTTTCTAAGTAGGGACCTCAGGAGAGTGAAATAGGACAAGTAAGTCTTCAGAAGGGGGGTTGGGGGATCCAGAAGTTTAGTCAGCAGATATGGCCTACCGTACAGCAGTTCAAAAGGTGTCGAACCCATCTTTACATGAGGAGTTGCCCGTATGTGGGTCAGGGTTGCTGGCAGGAGATGAACCCAGAAGAGATGAAGTTCTGCCATTAACCTGGTCAGATGAGCCTTGAGGATGCTGTTAGCCCGTTTTACCTTGCCTGATGACTGAGGCCAGCATATACCGGAAGGTCTGATGTCTAAACATGTGAGTAAAGTCTATCTGCCAATCCTGTCCCGGCAGGTGTCCCCTCAGCTGGTGAGTTTCTTGTGGCGGCCTGAGTCCTCCTTGAGGAGAGGTCTTGGCAAAGATTAGGTAGCGATGATGGACTGCCTGAATCGTAGGTCGGAGGTGTAAGTCAAAAGTGCGTGGGACCCAATGTATAAAGAGCCATGAATCTGGGTGATAATGGACATTGTCTGTCTAGGACTAGTTTGTTGTGGAGTGTGATCTATCCCGAGGGGTGTTTGGAAGCGCCCTCCTGTGAGAGGAGGGCCTCCATTTTGGCCTCTGAGTAGTTAGGTGTAAGGGAAGTCCTGAGAAATAGTATAGGCAGAGGCCCCTGTTGTAAGGCTATCTGTCTTGCCATCTGGTCAGCCTTATTGTTGTCTAGGGAAACCGTGTCTTGAGTTGTCTGATGTTCTTTGCAGTGTAGGATGGCTACCTGGGTGGGCTGTGAGATGGCCTCCAGGAGCTTGGCAATGAGGGGGGCATTAGAGATGGGTGATCCCTTGGTGGTGAGGAATACCCTCTCTCTTTTTTTGCATCTGCGTATAGAGAAGCTGCTGCTGCCAGAGCATGTAGGCAGGGGAACCATCTCTGGGCAGTGGGGTCTAACTGTTTGGAGATAAATGTCACTGGCAGCATTTCAGGGCCTTCAGACTGTATGAGGGCTCTAAAAATTATGCCCCCTTTTTCATCAGTGTATAGGTGATAGGGGAGGTTGGGATTGGGCAGGAACAGTGGGGAAGAGGACAGCAAAGCTGAGCGGAGGTTGTAGAAAGCCTCCTGGACCTCTGTTTCTGAAGACAGCGGTCCAGTAGGGGTGTCTTTTGTGGCTGCATAGAGGGATTTAGCCAGGGAAGCATAGTTGGGGACCCAGTGCTGGAAGAATTTTATCAATCCCAAAAAGGACAAGATTTGTTTTTCAGTGGAAGGGGGTCAGAGGTCTTGGAGAGGGCTGAGTCTGTTGGTGGTTAGAGCCTTGGTTGTCAGGGTAATCTTTAGACCTAGGTAAATCACGGAGGTCTGGGTGAGTTGGGCCTTTTGTTGAGAAGCTTGGTATCCTTTAGAGTTAAGGAAGTTAAGAAGAATAGTGGTATGTGTCTGAGAAAGAACTTGTGAGGGGCTTCAGAGCAGGTCATCCACATACTGTAAGAGGACACTAGGGGCTAAAGGGCATGTAGCCAGATCTCAGGCAAGAGCCTGGCCAAAAAAATGGGGGCTGTCTCTAAACCCTTGGGGGAGGACTGTCCATGTAAGCTGGGGGGACTGTCGGGTTTCTGGGCCAGTCCATGCGAAAGCAAAGAGGAATGCAGTCTGGGTGTGAGGGAATAGTGAAAAAGGCATCTTTGAGGTCTATGACAATAAACTGAGTCATACTGCTAGGGATGTCAGAAAGCAAGGTATAGGGATTGGGGACAATCAGATGGGCAAGGATCATGGCCTCGTTTATCAGTCGAAGGTCCTGGACTCAGTCAGTAGCTGCCAGCAGCTTTCTGTACCGGGAAATGGGGGTATTGTAGGGTGAGGTCATGGGGACTAAGAGGCCCTGGCCTAAGAGATGGGCTATGATTGGTTTAAGATAGCGTAGGTGAGTCTGAGAGATGGGGAATTGAGGGCGGTTTGGGAAGTGGGAAGGATCACATAGTTTAATCAGGACCGGGGTGTGATGGGTTGTTACTAGAGGGATTTTAGTGTCCTAGGTGCTAGGGTCAACAACTGGAGCCTCAGGGGAGCAGAGGAGAAGTAGGGGCAAGGTGAAAGATTGGGAAAATGAGAGAGGTAGGTGAATGGTGGCCCTAAGCTTAGCTAAAATGTCCCGCCCCAGCAGGGGAGTGGGGCATGAAGGGATTATCAGAAAAGAGTGTGTGAACAGGAAGGGGTCAAGCTGACTGGGCTGTGGCCCAGTCTGCAAGACGTGCCATCTATACCTGCCACTGAGACCTGGGAAGGATGCAAGGTGCTCCCGAAGGAGGGAAGGCCCGAGTAAGTAGCCCCCGTATCTATCAAGAAATTGATAGACTTACCCACCACTTGAAGCATTACCCTGGGCTCGGCTTGGGTTATGTGGGTCCCTGAGTCTGGGTGCAGTCAATCTTCATCAAAGGAGAGAAGTTCCAAGGTGGGGTGTCGGGAGGAAATGTCCTTTTGGGAGCCCAGACCTTGGCCCGTTGAGGCTGGGGCCTGAGTCGCCCAGGGACAATCACTCGCCCAATGTCCTGGCTGTTTGTAACGAGGTCACAGCTTTGTCAGGAGCCGGGGGTTTGGGCATTGGCGGGCCCAGTGGCCCTCATGACCGCATTTGAAGCAGGCTCCTGGCAGTGGCTTCTGGGGACCCACCTTCTGTCCCGTGGCCGGCCACACGGCTGCTACCAGTGCCTGGGTGTGTCTCTCAAGGAGGTTAGCCTGGAGTTCGGCTTTTTGTTTAAGCCTTGCCTTGTGGCTGGCTTCAGCGGCTTCCTCTCGGGCGTTATAAACCTTAAATGCCATTTTTACCAGGTCTCGGAGGGGGGTCTGAGGCCCATCCTCAGCCTTGGAGAGGTTTTTTTTTTTTTTTTTTTTTTTTTTTTTTTTTTTTTTATGTCTGAAGCTGATTGGGATATAAAACGGTTGGCTAGGGTGGTAACCCCCGCCAGAGAATCTGGGGCAATCCGGGTATAGGTGGTGAGAGCCTCTGTCAGTCTGTTAAGAAAGGCTGCTGGGTTTTCATCGGGCCCTGGGTTACTTCATCTAGTTTAAGTAGGTTTACCACCTTGAGGGAGGTGGTTTCCATTCCCTCCAATAGGTATTTTACCATGTACTGAATGTTGGCTCTTCCTCTCTGTCCCTCCTGATAGTCCCAGTCTGGGTCTACGTCTGGAATAGCAGCTGCTCCAGGTGGCCAGGCAGGGCCTGCTGGATTAGCTAGATGTTTTTGGTCAGCCACCACTTTCGCCACGGCCCAAATGGCCTTTCTCTCCTCTGCGGTAGTGGTGGACCCCAGAATGACAAATATGTCCTGCCAGGTGAGGACGTAAGACCGAGGCAGCTGGGTGAAGTTTTTGATGTGGTTACAGGGGTTGGCCGAAAAGGAGCCTAGCTGTTGTTAAATATGGGCAAGATGTTGAAGTGAAAAAGGCATGTGGACGTGGGCGAGACTCTTTGGGCCGGCCACCTGGCGGAGAGGAAGTAGGGGAGCTGGCAGTAGATTGGGAGTGGTCTGGGACCTTGTGTGTGAGCTGACTGGTGAGTCAGAAAGGGATGGGCATGGAGGAAGGGGTGGATATTGAGGCGGAGCCAAGGGAGCGACAAGAGGCATAGTCACAGGAGGGCTGGGCTGTGAAGATGATGGAGGAGTGGATATGGAGGAAATTGGTGAGGGCGATAGAGGGGGAGTTGGTGTGGGGGAGAAAGGGCCGTGGTTAGGAGAATTTTAGAAGGGGAACAGCAGATACATAGTGTGGGACGCGAGCGCAACAGCCAGAAAGCCTGTACATAGGGTACCTCAGACCATTTTCCCATCTTCTGGCAGTAATTATCTAAGTCATGGAGGATGTTAAAACCGAAAGTTCTGGTTGGCAGCCATTGTGAGCCGTTATCTAAAGAATAGTGGGGCCATGCTTCAGAACAAAGGAAGGTTAAGTGTTTGGAGCGAATTTTTCCAGAGATATGTAGAGTTCTGAGGTTGGCTAGTAAACATTTTAGTGGTGTAGATCAGGGTTGGTCGGCCCTGGAGACAGCTGTCCCCATGGTGAATATGAAACGAAGGTCCTGGACCAATCATTAGTCGGGCTGGGAGTGGTCCAGTCAGGCGTCCCTGAACAGGCCGTCAACCCAGAGAGGAGAGGGCCACTCAGCCAAGAGGGACGTCTCCTTGACTGGCGCCTTGGAATAGCAGGCCTGGCCTGTGGAGGAGGGGTCCAGATGCGGCCACAATTTAAAGGGATAGAGACACCCTAGGAATATTTGCCATGGGAGCAACGCCCCCCAGAGCCTGACCGACGGAACTTACCCTGTATCCTGCCAGACGGTTGAATGGTCCCGGAGGGGTGACAGGGTGACCTGGTCCGGCGCCAGTCAGACTTGAGGGGACCACAAATCCCTCTCATTGTGGGATGGGCCCTCGCCTCAGGCCCCATGTTGGGCGCCAAATGTTAGGTAAAGACGACCAGGACACCGAAAAGAGTGTCTAACAGGCTTTTACGGGGAAGCGCTCCTGGCGAAGTTCCCAGACCCGAATGAGGCAGGTCGAGGAAGTCTGCACCCGGACCATGTTGGGGTGATTTTTATACGTTTGTTGTGAGGGATGGTCAGGCTAGATGTACGGGGGCTTGGATAGGTCGTCAGGCCGAGGCATCGCGGGCTGACAGGTCCTTCTACGTGGCTGGGGTGGGGTGGCTTTAGCTGGTGAAGTGTGCTGTCATTGGTCCCTGGGATCTGGGAGGCTCCTTCCATTAGGGACTTCCCCCACCAGTGGGAGGGAGAGGAGGGGTGGCCTATCATGGCCCCTGGGGTCCAGCCTTACGATTACATCTATTTTCTTCTGACTGGTAACATAGCACTTGGAGTCCATATTATTTTAAATGTGGAATGCTTTTTTTCTACAGAAAGAAAAAATCATGAAAATATTTAAGGTAACATTGCATTCATATGCCATTAAATTCCTACTCCCCAAGACATACTACAGTGTCAGTGTAGCTGTTAATTTGGCTTTGGTGTTGGAGCACTATTTTTAATCATAGACACACAGTTGAGCATTCCCTCCTCCTGAAAACATTTGTTCTCTTCAGTTAGTTCAGTCGCTCAGTCTTGTCCGACTCTTTGCGACCCCATGAATTGCAGCACGCCAGGCCTCCCTGTCCATTGCCAACTTCCAGAGTTCACTCAGACTCACGTCCTTCGAGTCAGTGATGCCATCCAACCATCTCATCCTCTGTCGTTCCCTTCTCCTCCTGCCCTCAATCCCTCCCAGCATCACAGTCTTTTCCAATGAGTCAGCTCTTCGCATGAGGTGGTCAAAGTACTGGAGTTTCAGCTTTAGCATCATTCCTTCCAAAGAAATGGGCTGATCTCCTTCAGAATGGACTGGTTGGATCTCCTTGCAGTCCAAGGGACTCTCAGGAGTCTTCTCCAACACCACAGTTCAAAAGAATCAATTCTTCAGTGCTCTGCCTTCTTCACAGTCCAACTCTCACATCCATACATGACCACAGGAAAAACCATAGCCTTGACTAGATGGACCTTAGTTGCTTAGCTCCCTGGAAATCACAACCCTTTGATTTTCTCCTACCTCACTAGCCAGTCTTCAGATCTTCCTTTTTGTTGTTTTTTTTTTTTTCTTTAGTATAAGTGTTTACAGCTATAAATTTCCCCTTGAGTACAATTGTCCCTTCATTATATCAGTTTTGGTATGTTGAATTTTCATTTTCACTCATCCCTAACTGCTGCCTAGTTTCCCTGGTGATTTCTTCTTTGACATATTAGTTATTTGAGAGTGTCTCATTTAATTTTTCACATATTTGTGAATTTTCCAGATTTATTTCTATTACTACTAGAAAGTTTCACTCAGTGTGGTCATAAAAAAACCCTTTTATGATTTCACACTTAAAGTCTCTTTTGTTGATTAGCATATTTGACCATCTCATTCTAAAATTGAAATGACTGCCTTAGCACTCCTAATCCCATTTACAGCCTGCTCTATCTTTTCCCCTATGGCACTGACCACCTTCTAACATAGCTGTAATTTACTTATTTACCAATGCTTATCATTCAGTGTCTGTCAACCCCTCTAGAAGATAAGCCCCATAAAGGCAAATTTTTTTGACTCTTTTGTTTGCTGATGTATCCACTGCTCTTAGGATGGTGTCTGGAAGTAAGCAGTAGCTCCACATATATTTGACAAATAAATAGAAGAATGAACTACCACCTCATCTCTCAGTCTCTTTCATTTCTACAGCTTCTATACATGTATTAAGGAGCAGATCTTCCTGGTCAACAGTCCATTTTCACATTGATAACAAAGTCCAACAGTGAATATTAACTAGGACCCATTTAAGTTATGTGATTAGGAAATTGTAACAAAGTGGAATAAATACATTTTGTGGAAACTTGAATCACTCCACTTTCTACACTTTTTACTCTTTTATTCCCTTCTATCTATGTATTGGAATTTGTCTATTTCCCCCAGGTGAACACTTACATTTTTAACAATATGTTTCAAGTACAAAATTATTATGTTTCTAGGAATTTGGAAGAAAATCATTGTGAAGCAAATAATTTTCACTTTATCAAAGCTTTTTCTTTTTTTCATGGAAATCATTTTCCCTTCTGTACCCCTTGAAGTCTTTACACTCCATTCACTGTGGTATGTAGTCACTGCTTTTATAGGTATTATTTCCTCTTTGACACCTCATAACTTGCAATTCCCAGCAAACCTCACTTGTGCTCTGCTGCATTCTCTGTATGTGGTTGACCCCAGCACTGTCCACTCCACCAAAAATGTGCTCATTTATGGCCATCAGATATACTGACAAGGCTAAAGTGGTTGTAGTTATCATTTTAAAAGCACTTCTCATTTCTACCAGAAACAAGTTTTGAACTTGTTTTTTCTCCAAAATTCATACACCACAGAAAAATAGAATTATGAAAAATAACAAAAAAATGAGACAAAGGGATTGTGTGTGTCTGTGTTTATAAAAATTAATTTCACCAGTTCTACATATTTTCCAGGAATGGGGCATATATTTATTTATCTCTAAGATTATTGGGAGTGAAAACAAGATAAGCAAAAAAGAACTATTTATCATTAACACAAGTAAAATATATGTCTAAATTTTTGTGGATCACATTCTATCTTTTTATTTTCTCCAAAGTCTGACACCCAATGGACCATTAGAAATATTTTTGTGCAGGCTTATTTCTTCAATGTTTAACATTTTAAATCATAGTTTGTGCAAATCATGAATATCACCATATAAACTATATGAAATTTGATGGAAAAATATATTTTTCTCCTTCACTTTTAATAATATTTTAAAATGTTTGTAAATTTAAAGTAATCTTTCCCTACCCTTTGGAAAACATTAAAATAATGTCCTCTATGCTGGTTCCCCAAAACATTCACATGACTGAGTTCCCCATCACCACTTCTCTTAGGAAAGACTAGCATTTCAAAAGAAGAATATTATTTCCTAGGTTGCCATAGCCAAAAGGTTCTTTTTTTTTTTCCCCCTAGACTTACTCCTGCCTCAGATTATCAATTTAATGATAGAAATGTCTTGAGTGAGATTTAATGAGTGAAGTCTCTCAGTTGTGTCTGACTTTTAAAATGCCACGGACTGCCAGGTTCCTCTGTCCATGGAATTCTCCAGGCCAGAATATTGGAGTGCGTAGCCATTCCCTTCTTCAAGGGATATTCCCAACCCAGTGATGGAACCCAGGTTTCTCACATTGAAGTTGCATTCTTTACCATCTGAGCCACAAGTGAAGCCCAAGAAGACCATGAATTCCTATAAAACAAAATATCAGTTCAGTTCAGTTCAGTCGCTCAGTCGTGTCCGACTCTGCGACCCCATGAACCTCAGCACGCCAGGCCTCCCTGTCCATTACCATCTCCAGGAGTTCACCCAGACTCACGTCCATCGAGTCCGTGATGCCATCCAGCCATCTCATCCTGGGTCGTCCCCTTCTCCTCCTGCCCCCAATCTCTCCCAGCATCAGAGTCTTTTCCAGTGAGTCAACTCTTTGGATGAGGTGTCCAAAGTACTGGAGTTTCAGCTTTAGCATCATTCCTTTCAAAGAAATCCCAGGGCTGATCTCCTTCAGAATGGATTGGTTGGATCTCCTTGCAGTCCAAGGGACTCTCAGGAGTCTTCTCCAACACCACAGTTCAAACACATCAATTCTTCGGCGCTCAGCCTTCTTCACAGTCTAACTCTCACATCCATACATGACCACAGGAAAAACCATAGCCTTGACTAGACGGACCTTAGTCGGCAAAGTAATGTCTCTGCTTTTGAATATACTATCCAGTTTGGTCATAACTTTTCTTCCAAGGAGGAAGAGTCTTTTAATTTCATGGCTGCAATCACCATCTGCTGTGATTTTGGAGCCCCCCAAAATAAAGTCTGACACTGTCTCTACTGTTTCCCCATCTATTTCCCATGAAGTGATGGGACCAGATGCCATGATCTTCGTTTTCTGAATATTAAGCTTTAAGCCAACTTTTTCACTCTCCTCTTTCACTTTCATCAAGAGGCTTTTTAGCTCCTCTTCACATTCTGCCATAAGGGTGGTGTCATCTACATATCTGAGGTTATTGATATTTCTCCTGGCAATCTTGATTTCAGCTTGTGTTTCTTCCAGTCCAGCGTTTCTCATGATGTGCTCTGCATAGAAGTCAAATAAGCAGGGTGACAATATACAGCCTTGATGTACTCCTTTTCCTATTTGGAACCAGTCTGTCGTTCCATGTCCAGTTCTAACTGTTGCTTCCTGACCTGCATACAGATTTCTCAACAGGCAGGTTAGGCGGTCTGGTAATCCCATCTCTTTCAGAATTTTCCACAGTTTATTGGGATCCACAGTCAAAGGATTTGGCATAGTCAATAAAACAGAAATAGATGATTTTCTGGAACTCTCTTGCTTTTTCCATGATCCAGCGGATGTTGGCAAGTTGATCTCTGGTTCCTCTGCCTTTTCTAAAATCAGCTTGAACATCAGGGAGTTCACGGTTCATGTATTGCTGAAGTCTGGCTTGGAGAATTTTGAGCATTACTTTACTAGCATGTGAGATGAGTGCAATTGTGCAGTAGTTTGAGCATTCTTTGGCATTGCCTGTCTTTGGAATTGGAATGAAAACTGTCCTGTGGACACTGCTGAGTTTTCCAAATTTGCTGCCATATTGAGTGCAGCGCTTTCACAGCATCATCTTTCGGAATTTGAAACAGCTCAACTGGAATTCCATCACCTCAACTAACTTTGTTTATAGTGATGCTTTCTAAGGCCCACTTGACTTCACATTCCAAGATGTCTGACTCTAGATTAGTGATCACATCATCATGATTATCTGGGTCGTGAAGATCTTTTTTGTACAGTTCTTCCATGTATTCTTGCCACCTCTCCTTAATATCTTCTGCTTCTGTTAGATCCATACCATTTCTGTCCTTTATCGAGCCCATCTTTGCATGAAATGTTCCCTTGTTATCTCCAATTTTCTTGGAGAGATCTCTAGTGTTTCCCATTCTGTTGTTTTCCTCTATTTCTTTGCATTGATCACTGAAGAAGGCTTTCTTATCTCTTCTAGCTATTCTTTGGAACTCTGCATTCAGATGCTTATATCTTTGCTTTTCTCCTTTGCTTTTTGCCTCTCTTCTTTTCACAGCTATTTGTAAGGCCTCCCCAGACAGCCATTTTGCTTTTTTGCATTTCTTTTCCTTGGGGATGGTCTTGATCCCTGTCTCCTGTATAATGTCACGAACCTCATTCCATAGTTCATCAGGCACTCTATCTATCAGATCTAGACCCTTAAATCTATTTCTCACTTCCACTGTATAATCATAAGGGATTTTATTTAGGTCATACCTGAATGGTCTAGCGGTTTGCCCTACTTTCTTCAATTTAAGTCTGAATTTGGCAATAAGGAGTTCATGATCTGAGCCACAGTCAGCTCCCGGTCTTGTTTTTGTTGATCCATCCTCAATAACATGCTCTCATTTTCCCCTTGTCTGACACATGACTCATAAAATTCAGTTCAGGTTCTAAATGATCACTGTCTCTGGATATGGCAAAGGTTACAAAAGATTGTTAAAATCTTTCCAGCTCCAGTTCCAGTTCAGTTGCTCAGTCGTGTCCAACTCTTTGCGACCCCATGAATCGCAGCACACCAGGCCTCCCTGTCTATCATCAACTCCCGGCGTTTACTCAAACTCATGTTCCTCGTGTCACTGCTCAGTATATATAGGTGAGATGACACATAGTTAAGCCCCATGATATGCCAGTTGATGTACAGTAATTTTTAGAATTTGGGTCTTACTTACCTTTGGTTGAGATTGTCTCATCAACACTGGAAATAAGGTAGACTTTACCAGGAACCCAGAGTAATGGTCAGCAAGCTCTGCTATATACATCATGATAGTCAGTTCAGTTCAGCTGCACAGTCATGTCTGACTCTTTGAGACCCCATGAACTGCAGCATGCCAAGCAGAAGTTGATCATGTCCATCACCAGCTCCCAGCATGCTCAAATTCATGCCCATTGAGTTGGTGATGCCATCCAAACATCTCATACTCTGTTGTCTCCTTCTCCTTCTGCCTTCAGTCTTTCCCAGCATCAAGGTCTTTTCCAAGGAGTCAGTTCTTTGCATCAGATGTCCGAAGTATTGGAGTTTCAGTTTCAGCATCAGTCTTTCCAAATGAATATTCAGGACTGATTTCCCTTAGGATTGACTGGTTGGATCTCCTTGCAGTCCAAGGGACTGCAAGAATCCTCTCCAACACTACAGTTCAAAAGCATCAGTTCTTTGGTGCTCAGCTTTCTTTATAGTTCAGCTCTCACATCCATACATGACTACTGGAAAAACCATGGCTCTGACTAGAAGGCAAATTTGGCAAAGTACTGTCCCTGCTTTTTAATATGCTCTCTAGGTTAGTGATAGCTTTTCTTCCAAAGAGTAAGGGGCCATACTCAGTATATCTTTAATCCAATATTATTTTGATGGGTGGGGCTGTGTTCCCTCCCAGTTGTTTGACTTGAGAGCAAACAATGTTGGAGGTAATGAAGATAATGGTGACTTCCTTCAAAATGTCCAGTGCATGCACTGCCCCACTCAGTGCCCCCGACCTTGCAGCAGGCCACTGCCAACCCATGCCTCCACTGAAGACTCCTGGACACTCACAGAAAAGTCTGGGTCAATCTCTTTTGGGGTCACTGAATACATGATGACACCGAAAATAATTTCTTAGGGAAATCTATCTAGCCTACGCAATTGTCAGAATAAAATTCAGATATGTGGGATACATACTGTCCTTTGTTTTCCTGCTGCATATAGCTTTTGTTCAATAAAATTATCTTATTTATTCATTAACAATTATAATTACACAAGGATTTACATCTTTTAATTTTTATTTTACTTTCTCATATACTTTGTTTTTAAAGCATTTTTAAAGTTTGTATTACATTTTTACAGAAGAGGAAGCTGAAGCAGAGGGAGTTCAAATAAGTCTACTCTAGGTCGGCTAGTGAACAAGCAACAGTGCCCGTCCCCTGTCTGACCATAGAGTCTGCTCTTGCACACTAGGCAATATTACCTCCTTATGAAACATGCGAGCACTTTTTGGTTCTGAGACTGGATGATAAGTTGCCATTTTTTTTTTTTAAACAACAGCAATAAAATGATTTTTTAACTTGTTCTGAAATGAATCTCTCTCTTCCATTTAGAGTTTGGTTTACCCACTGGATAATATAATTATGCTGGCTTAAATATTTCATTTATTAAATGTGTAACAATTGTGCTCTTCAGACTTGGGATAGAATAATTCAGTCTAAAATGGAACACAAGTTTAGAGGGACTAGAGCCTAAACAATGTTCTTGGGAAATCAAATTAAAGTCCCTTTGGCTAAATAAAAGTGCTGAATGCTTTTCATATGCCCCAGATATATCTATTCACAGCTCACATCTTTATACACATAGCACTTGTCTTCTGTTCCCCACTTGGAAAATCAGGTAAGGAACAAAGTGAGCCTCACATCATGCTTATATTGCTAATGAACAGGGCATTAAAATGAGACCAAAATCAGTCTGACAATTAACTTTCATGTCTATTTTCTTCTCATCATGGTAATGCAGCTCTCATTGACATCAAAGGGAGCTACATGCTGAAACAGGGAAGAGAATGGACTCCCCAAGCACCATGGAGAAAGCTATATGTTAAGCTCCAAAACATAAATACCCTCTCTCTCTGCATCACCAATTTCAATTAACTGCTCTTAAATCTACATTCTGGTTTATTGCCCAAATGAATAAGTACTTCTTTATTTGCCAGAAAGAATTCCAAATTACAGATATGAATATAAATTACTTAAGATGCCAAGGTCACACACCATACAGTAGTACTCCATTAGTCTTCTCTTTCCTCTGGGAAAGACTAAGGATAGTTTTTAAATGTAATCTCTAAAGTTCACAATCTTTTTACAATACAATGTGATAATAAATGATATAAAATATTAAACATAAATATCCAATGAATAATATTTTAATAATATCATTCAATAGTCCATCACTCCATTAAGTCACTTGCTTAGGTAACTTTTCCTTTCTCTTCTATATTTTGACCTTTAATTGTTGGTCATAACACAATTGCTGATATACCTCATTGAACATCAGATGCATAGAAAATACCTGTCTCTTTATGCATACGCAGTAATCAGTAGGAGAAAACCAAATGTATTAAACTTCTTGAGAAAGAATATGTATGCACATGTATGCACACTTCCTTTAAAAAATATAACCTGCAAGTTTTTGCATGTTTTATCACTTACAGATAAATATTAGATAGACAGAGATACAGATATAAATATATCTATATATCTATAGATATCTATATCTATCTATATCTATCTATATAGTTATATAGACAGTCATATGTTATTTCTAGTATCTATTACTAATAGCTCATATGGTATTCTTTGGATTAATTCGGTATTACTTATATAATGCCAGAATTCTAAGCAAAGAAGTTCACCAAACACAAATACCCATTTCCTAGTGGGATGGCTTTCAACTATCCAGTGGAGATGAAATATCACTAGAGAAGATTGCTTCAGTTATGCATTCTAGGCGCTCATGAATTAAGTTAAACTTAAATGGTACAAAATGAAACACTTGCCTTCAGGAATATTTATTGGCAGTGAAGTTACCTCTAATATTTTAATATTTATTAAAATTAATAAATAATAATAAGGAGATTTGACATAAATTCAATTTAGGGTGAAAATTTTAAGGGATGTAATAATACTGTATCTCATCAAACTGAGAAATTTAATTTTACAGAATAAACCTGGTATAAGTAATTGACACAATCATCTTTTAATGAAGTAAAATTGAGAGAATAATATTCACTTTACAGGCTTATTGTGAATATTGAATGGGGTAGTTCATTTTTAGAGCTTAGAGTGGTACCTGAAATACCATAAATGCTTCATATATGCATTCATTATTGCTAGTAGTAGTAATCATAAAAAATTATTCAAAATCTTTTCCAATCACAAAGTATTTTTAATACATTTAAAATATATTACACCGATTATCAAAAACACAATCCTCTTTAGACCTGCTTGTACATACTAGCTGTTATATTCAACGTACTTCCCTCTACTCTTGAAAAAATTTTGCCCCTGACTCCAGAGAGCAGAGATGCTGTTAGTCAAGAATTCTCTCAACTACCAAAACAGGTAGAAATTTAACTATGTCTTCTCACTTCTTTTCTTTCTTCTCTTCTGTTAAAATTCTTTGCCTTTTCTGAATCTGTATCTTTTAACTATTCTAGGCATATTCTATAATTATTTGACTGTTATTACATAGGTCAAGCTGCACACATTCAAACACTTAACAAAAGCTAGTTTAGTATGGAGAAATAAGAGTTGAAAATTGTAGTTTCTTTCTTTGAAAGAGAGTGGTAGCTAGCTATTTGGCCATAATAGCCATTTCCAACAGATTAATGGGCCCAATATTTGCCAAATCTTCTAAATTCTCAAAGGAGGTCTGAATTGTATAATGCCATTGGAAATTTCTCTCTAGAATTCATTATGGGGTTCTAAACAAATAATAATAATAATAACAAATCAGTAGACCACAGGGTATCATATTTGCTAACAACTCAGATTCTCTCATCTGTTTTCTGAAAATTCAATCCTTTTTTTTTTTTAACTTGGTCATAAGCTTATGCTTCTTCCTAACATTTAAAAATGGTCAAGGGTTTCTAATTTAAAACAAAAGAACAATGAATAGAAAAACATCCTTGCACTTACTTTTTCCACTGCCTTATCTGTTTTATTCACTTCACAGTCTTCTTGAAAGTGTACCAATACATGAACATCTCAAAGTCTGTTTTCCACCTCTAACCACTCCAACAAAATTTGGCTAAATTCTCCAAATCTCTCCTGCCACAATTTTCTCTCAGGCTTTACTTCACCAGTCTCTTAACAGCATTTCACATTTTTTTAGAGGAGTCTACTCCTTTATTTTTGAAACAAAGATCTCTGTTGACTTTTTCCCCATATCCTCAGGGCATGTTTTCTTAGTTTTCCCAAAGTCTCAGTCTTCTCTCACCTTGCATATTCTAGGTGATCTCATTCATCCCAGTGTCCTAAAGTTTTTCTCCTACACACCAGGTCAATGTAAACAACTGGCCAATGGAATATCCCAGAAATTTCTCAAACTCAATTCTCATAGTTCAGAAATCAGAACTCAAGTTTGCAGAGTAAGTCTGCATCTAGCAATAAAGAAAGAACCAGAATTCATGTGTGCCTGGGCACTAGAGCTGCTATGGGTGCCAGAACAACCCTGACAAGGGGATGGGTGGAAGGAGGCCAGGACAGTGCTCATGCTAGCAAGTGAGAGGGACTGTGGCAGTCCTTTCCACTAAACCAATAAAAGCCACAAAAGCCACTAAACCTCTAAAGCCATTG
Source organism: Ovis canadensis (assembly GCF_042477335.2). NCBI lineage: Eukaryota > Metazoa > Chordata > Mammalia > Artiodactyla > Bovidae > Ovis > Ovis canadensis. Next base: position 53,704,940 of record NC_091254.1, on the reverse strand, counting down.
AGGGCACTGAGGAGTTAATCGGTGCTGAGCAAACTGGGTCAGTGCTTTAATTGAAGCTGATACAGGTGCCATGGAGGGGTTTGTAAGCTCTAACATAAACTTACCTGCTCCTTGACTTGAAGTCTTGAAAATCTATTCTCCACAAGTAGCCAGTGTATTATGTCCAAAATGAAATTTTATTCTATCCTTCTGAGTTAAAACTGTCTAATATTTCTCTACTACTGTCAGTCTAAAAGTCCATATGTCCTAAAATAGCCTGCAGACTCCAGCATGCTCTGTCTTCTGACCACTTGACCATCCTATTCTCAAGCTATGTCAAAACATAGATTGCTAGATGATCCAGCTAAATTGAATTCCTTTAAGTTCCTTGAAAACACTGTGCTTTTTATTTTTATTTTTTCCCTTTCTTTCTTTTGGGCCTTTGTGAGTGTTCTTTGCTCTGCTAATTCATTCTTTCTTTCTGTCCTCTCTCTTATAATAGCTAAGTCTCCTTGTAACTCGTGAGGTTGGAATTTAACATACGACTTCCTTTAGAAAGACATTTCTAATTGCTTCCAAGTAACTGTCATAGTGTTGTAGCCACAAGTTCTGGGAAACAAACTCACTCATAAGGACAATGCAGATAGTGGAGTGCAGTTTATTACACCTGCAGCCCCAAGGCAGAGTCTCCTCTTAGCCAAGGACACCGAACATTTTCTGTGAAAACCTTATATACCCTAAGTGTACATGTACAAACCCACCTTTCCAAATTCCCTGAAACTAGTCTAAACAAAGGAAAAAGAAAGATACAAAGTTAACCTGTGATTCATATGCCCTAAGCCTAGGTAGTTAGAAGTGGACAATTATCAATAAGCCTGTGGTCATAGCCCAATAAGCATAATAGAATATATAATTCTATTCAGTTACATAGATGATTAGGGTATTCTTTTGGGCAATGGAGAACCCTTGGGCTCTTCCTTCTAGGGGTCTAGTTTTCCAGTTGATATGTCGTTTCCCTAGATCCTAGGCATATAGCTCAAAGTCCACAGTCCAGCCCAAAATGGAGTCCTGCTTTCAAGATAGAGCCTGTTCTGTTTCCTCCTTCAATAGCACACTGTATTTTCATGAAAATACATCATTTACTTGCAAGTATCCATCTTTGCAAGTATAAGCCAGGGCTGCCCTGGTGGCTCAGAAGGTAAATAATCCACCTGCGATGCAGGAGACCTGGATTCGATCCCTGGATTGGGAAGATCCCCTGGAGGAGTACATGGCAACCCACTCCAGTTTTCTTCCCTGGAGAATCCCCACGGACAGAGAAGCTTCGCCAGCTAGAGTCCATGGTATCGTAAAAAGTCGGACACATCTGAGAAACTAAGCATAGCACATTCATCTTTGGGGGCTTCCCAAGTGAGACTAGTGGAAAAAAAATCTGCCTACCAATGCATGAGACATAAGAGATACGGGTTGAATCTCCGGGTTGAGAAGATACCATGGAGGAGGGCATGGCAACACACCCCAGCATACTCTTGCCTGGAAAATCTCATGGACTGAAGAGCCTAGCAGGCTACAATCCGTGCATGCATGCATGCTCAATTGCTCAGTCGTGTCCAATTCTTTGCAACCCCATGGATTGTAGTCCAACAGGCTCCTCTGTCCATGGGATTTTACCAGGCAAGGATACTGGAGTGGGTTGCCAGTGTCTTCTCCAGGGGATCTTACCAGCCCAGGGACTGAATCTGCATCTCCTGTATCTCCTGCATTGGCAGGTGGTTCTTTACCAGTGAAACACTTGGGAAGCCTGGGCTACAGTCCGTAGGGGCCCAAAGAGTTGGACAGGACTGAGTTGTTGAACACTCATGCACACATCCATTAATAAACTCTAAATTCCTTAAGAACAAATATTATGTCTATTATTCACCGTTGTGTTCACTGAGCTCAGTGATGTAAGAGTTCAATAAATGTTATGGAATAAATTCATGACTACAATCTAATTGTAGTATCCTCTACAAAAGTAATGTTTTGAGTCCTTGCAGGTGCACACTGGTACCTTTCAGAGAACTTGGAAGACAATCCAAGTGCTTGTTATAGAGGTATTATTGAGGTATTAACTGTATTGTTAAGTCAATTTAGGAGGACTGTTCTGCTTTCTTCATCTGCGACATACTCTGTATTTCTGTTTTAGTTCCTCCCCCCCTTTACTCCTTGTTTTCTTCTTTTCTATCCAAGGGAAAATAAACCAGATTTTTTTTTTCCTGATAGGAGCTGATTTAGACTTCACTCCTTTGCCAGAGCATAGCTGCCACAAGAAGGAAAAAAATAAAAGTGATCACTCATTTAGTAAGAAGTGCTATAAAGAAACCAATTGCCTTTTACCTTGCCCAGGTGCACTTTTGCACGTTTTCTAGTGTTTTCCTTATCTAAGTATTATCATCTTAAATTCTAATTACCAGTTTATTTGTTGTCCACTCCCACTAACTGGGAACTACTTGAAGGCAGAAATTGATTCAGTACACTTGTGTAATAAACATCTCATACAGAACTTATGTAAGCATTAAAGACTGTAAATATTAAATATATAATAAAATTATTCTTACTAGAAGTAGAAAGCTATAAATATGACAATAATTCATTAGAATTAACAAATATACATCAGATATGAGCTTGATTAAATGATCTTTAAGTATCATGTCTTCCAACTAAAGTTCCATAACACTTTGTAACATGATAAATATGTGTATGGGAGGTGTATAGGATAATGTATAGGTAGAAAATAAAGACCTATAAACCAAAGCAGAAAATGAAGATGTGAAGTTAAGTCTGTTTCTTATAAGTAGAATTATTTATTGGAACTTCTTTTTAACATGACAATAAAGCAGACATTGGACTAGTTTATTCCTACCTGAAGTTAAAAACCTTCTAGTCAAAGTTCTTTTTTTAAAATTTCTTTTTGTTCAGCTTTGTATTATAGTATAAACAATTCTAAAACATTTCAGATTTTCAAATTCAAATATGAACTTCTCAAGAATTATGCTGCAATAGCTAAATGGCACTATAAAATAAAACAGTTGGGCTGTGAATATGAAAAAAACTATACTCAAATACAGTTGTTCAAAGTTTTATGCATTAAATACTGAATTATGAGTTATCAGTCATTCTTAAGAGGTACATTTTATTTGAAATACTAAAATATTCCTGAAGAGACAGTAATTTGCTCTTACTCAATGCTCCAACATATAGAAGCAGTAAGGCTTAAGCAGTGGAGATAAACTGCTCTTTTAAATTTACCAAGAGTTCTTCATATTGCTCAAAGTGGGATAAATCTGGATTTTAAAATTATTGAAACTGACAAAATGGCAGATATGGGATGTAAAAATAGTTTCAGAATTTCAGATTGGACATTGGAATTGTGTTGGAAAATGCTCTGCCTTTACTCTGGTCATGTTGATGTTAGAACAACAGAGACTCATGCAGATTGAGGCAATCTTGAACCAGTGGTGAAGTTTCAATGAAGAAAAATCACATGGAGGTATTAAGAAGTCATTAAGGCTCAGTTATAGCTGAAGGAAATAACTAGTATTTATCCACCCTCTTCATATTTGCCTCCTTCCACCCTCCTCCTCCACCACACTCACAAAGAGAGTCAGTGGGAATTTGCATTTGCCTCCAAGAATGAGGATAGAAGTTGACCATAGGCAAAATGTTTCAAGAAAATAGATGATACTAGAAATGAAAAGACTGCTAGATTCTAAGACCATATTATCTGGTGCCCATATCTTAAGGTGTATCTGCCTGCATTATAGTTCTTGGTATTATATCAAACCTCAACAAATTTATATTACATGCTACGAGCTGTTTTGTAAAGAAAAGGTATAAAATCACTTCTTTGTCTGAGAAATGGTAATATTTGGAACAGTAAAGCAAGACAAAGAGAACTCTGGAAGGAAATTGCATGAAGACATGGCAAGAAGCAACCAGGATCAATTTGCTATGTTAGAGAAGTATTCCTTGGGAATCCTCAGAAATAGTAAGGAAGGTCAATTTATGAAAGACATATTTTCTGTAATCACATAGGACTGGGGACTTGGGCTATGTTATGTTGGTATTAGAGGAAGAGAATCTGCTTTGGATAAATAACTTGGGGAGTGTAAGCCCTGGATTTATGTGCATAGTATAGAGTAAATCAATTAACATAAACAAACACTCATGCACTTTTTAAAAGTTCACAGTCCAAAAGTTTGCTTGGATATTAAATTTTAGAAACCTGGATCAAGGAAAAGGTATCTCAAAAGCCTCTTTACCTTATCTATCTCTTTCTCTAATATTCAGTGCTTGGATACCATATGGCTGTCTCTTTCACAGTCTCCTACTTTCAAAACTTATTGACACAACAGAGATCAAAACACAGTCTTAATTGAAAACCAGCAGCTCTTTTAAAACTGTTTTTGAACAGACAGACTAGGTCCAATCTCTTTCTAATGACTCTCTACCATCTTGACAGAGGTCTTCCCTCCCTACTTTTTTTTAACCTGAACTTTGTAGGAAAATATAAAATGATGGTGAGTTGCCACTGATGGAACTTTCTAGATTGAGAGCACTATCTGTAGCAGACCCTGATTTTTCTTGACAATTCAAAGCAGCAAGGACTTAGGGATTTTGAGCTGTGACAGATGGGTTAAGGGGCACTAATGAGGACAAAGGGAAATGTCACTCTCCAGGCTCTCCCTGGATCATGATGAGACATAAAGATGAGGTGGGCAGAGGGGTGATGTTAAGCGGTAGCTATTGGAGGGAAATACATGGAATGATAGTAAAAGAAAGCAAATTGTAAGCATTAGCTCTGAAGCTAGAAAATTCTAAAACACTGTTCTTGGGAGCATGATTTGACATTGTTACCACTTACACAACAGACTTGGCTTTTCTTTTAGAGAAATATTTATTAGAACATTGTTCTTAATGCTTGTTTTACACATACTGAGGCAAAAAGCCTTTCCCCAACAATTTAATTGATTAATCACACCTTTGTTCAAGTATAATTTCCTCTTTTATATTAGAAAACTTATTTTGATATACCAACCAAAAATAGCTGTTAACTTTGGTTTGTGAAACTTATTATTTTAGGGAAGATTAACATATCTTACCTCTGTGATAATTATTTAAATGTTAATTACTGTTAATATTTTTAGAAACCTATACACTAGCCATTCTTTTGACCTATAATCCTATGTGTTATGTGTAACTGCATATAAAACATTGAAAAGATCCTCTGTAATTACTGACCACCTAACAAATATAAAACGTAAAGAATAGAAGATAATTAAATCAAGATTATTATATTTAAGAGGAAGTGCTCAGTAATACAAAGTTATTAGAATACTGATGCCTCCTTAACCATATTAACTATATAAGCATCTGAGAATAGTTCTGCATTTTAATAGTTACCTCAGATGTGATATGTCATATTTATTAAGTTAAAATTAAGAAATGAAGTATTCAAGGATGGTGCAACATATGCCAATCAATCAATATAATATATCACACACAAAAAAGTAAAAAATACACATGATCATCTCAATAGATGCAGATAAAGCATTTGACAAAATTCAATATCCCTCATGATAAAAATTCTTACTAAAGTGAGTATAGAGGGAACATATCTCAACATAATAAAAGCCATTTATGACAAACCCACAGCCAATGGTGAAAAGTTGAAAGCCTTCCTGATAAAGTCTGGAATGAGACAGACATGCTCACTCTTACTACTTCTGTTCAACACAGTGTTGAAGTCCTAGTCCCAGAAATCAGTCAAGGAAAAGAAAGAAAGATATTCAAGCTGTAAGGGGAGAGGTGAAATTGTAATTATATGCAGATGACATGATATATACTATATATCATGATATTATATATATATAGTTCCTATACTATATATAGGAACCTGAAGGAATCCACAGGAAAACTACTGGTTAATAAATAAATTCAGCAAAGTAGGAAGATGAAAGATTACCATTCAGAAGTCAATTACATTTCTTTACACTAACAATGAAATAACAGAAAGGGAATGTAAAAAAAAAAAAAAAAAACTTTAAAAATTGCACCAACCAAAAAGTATCTTGGAATAAGTCTGACCAAGGAGGTGAAAGACTAATACACTGAGAACTATAAAACATTAATAAAGGAAATTAAAAAGGATTCAAAGAAATGGAAATCCCATGTTCTTGGAAAAAGAAAATGAATACAGTTAAAATGGTAATATTATACAAAGGAAACTTCATATTTAATACAATTCCTATCAAATTATCCATAACATTTTTTCACAGAACTAGAACAAATAATCCAAAAATTTGTATGGATTCATAAAAGACTCAGAATTGCCAAAAATAATTCTGATAATTTTTTCAAGGGTAAAAAAACAAAGCAGGAGGTATAACTTTCCCAGACTTCAGACAGAACTACAAAACTACAGTAATCTAAACAGTATTATATTGGTACAAAAACAGATAAACATATTAATGGAACAGAATATAGAGTTCAGAAGTAAGCCCACACACCTATAATCAACTAATCTTGACAAGGGAAGCAAGAATTTAAAATGGAAAAAATTTTCTTTAGCAAGCTTCATGAAAATAAATTAAATTAGATCATATCTTCACACCATGCACAAAAACAAACTCAAAAATGTCTTAAAGACTTAAATATAAGATGTGGTACCATAAAACCAGAAGAGAGCCTAGGCAGAATATTCTCTGACATAAATCATACTAAAGGTTTCTTAGGTCAGTCTCCTAAGGCAAAAGAAATAAAAACAAAGATAAACTAATAGGACCTAATCAAGCTTACAAGCTTCTGCACAGTAAATGAAACCACAAGAAAACAAAAAAGAAAAGACAACCTACAGAATGGGAGACAGTATCTGCAAATGATCAGACTGACAAAGACTTAGTCTCCAAAATATACAAACAGGTCATATAGCTCAACAACAAAATAAAGTCAATTAAATTAAAAAAAAATTGGCAGAAGATCTTAATAGATATTTCTCCAAAGAAAACATTCAGATGGCCAGTGGGCACATAAAAGGATGTTCAATATCACTAATTATTAGAGAAATGCAAATCAAAACTGCAGTGAGGTAACCTCACCCTGGTCAGAAAAGTCATCATTAAATCATATAGAAATAACAAATGCTGGAGAGACTATAGAGAAAAGGAAACCCTCCTACACTGTTGGTGGGAATGTAAGTTGCTATATAAACGATGAAAAAGAACATGGAGGTTCTTAGAAAATTTAAAAATAGAATTACCATAAGATCCAACAATCTCATTCTTGGTCATATAGTTGAACAAAACTATAATTAAAAAAGATACATGCACCCCTATGTTCCTAGCAGTACTATTCACAATAGCCAAAACATGGAAACAACCTAAATTCCGTTGACAGATGAATGGGTAAAGAAGATGTGGTACATATATACAACGGAATAACATTCCATTATAAAAATGAACAAAATAATGAGATTTGCAGCAACATGGATGCAACTAGAAATTCTCATATTAAGTGAAGCCAGAAAGAGAAAGACAAATATCATATGACAGCAATTGTCTGTGGAATCTAAAATATGGCACAAATGAATCTATCTACGAAATAGAATTATACTCACAGACATAGAGCTCAGACCTGTGCTTTCCAAGGGTTGGGGAGGGAGAGGGATAGACTGGGAGTTTGTGGTATGCAGATGCAAACTATTATATTTAGAATGGATAAATAGCAAGGTCCTACTGTATAGTACAGGTAACTATTCCAATCGCCTGTAATAAATCATAATGGAAAAAGCATATATTTAAAACAAAATTCAAATATGTGCATAACTGGGTTAATTTGCTGTACAATAGAGATTGGCACAATATTTCAAATCAACTATACTTCAATAAAAATAAAATTAAAAAATAAATAAATCCTGCATAAATAAAATATTTGCCATTAATTTAAAATATTAACATTTTAAATATTTTACTAAAAAAACAGAACAAGGTAAAATTTTTAAAAGTCTATTTTTAATTTTTTGTTTTAAATTATTGTGGTACTTATATCCATGAGAATATGTTTATTAAAATGTAAAAAATAAAAAACTAAAAAAATAAAATAAAATAAAACACATAATTATAAAATTTTAAGATCTAGACCAACTTTCTTGTTATTTTCTGTGCATGATATGTTTTAAAGTTTTCATATGTTCAGTTTTCTAAAGGTAGACTTTCCACCTTTCAACAAACTTAACTTTTATTTTCACAAATTCAAACAAACTGAGTATCTTCTTAGCAATTCTAGGTATAAAAACTTCTCTTTTTTTTACAGAAATATATTCTTATTTTTGCTAATTTGACTGCACATATGACCCTTTTTATTACTGAAGCTGAACTAGATCAATAAATTTAAACTCTTTGCTTACAAAAGATTCAAACCATAATTCTCTAACACCAGCTGAATTAAATTGGAGTACATATAAAATATGATCAATATTGATTTTAAGACATATCTAATGCATAATATTTATGATATTTATGATAGACTTATTTAAATTTTATAATATTTGGCCCTGGACCAAATTCAGTCACAATGAGTCTGTGCTTTCTTCTTCTGTTCTTTTAGTGATTTGAGAACTGATTAGGTGTAATAGATCATTGTGGTTTTAAAATAATTTTTCTGGGATACTGTTGGATTTTTATACAAAATTTATTTCCCAACTTTTCCCTTATTGCCATGGCCTCATTCTGTTCATGAGCTTCCCTGGTGGCTCAGATGGTAGAGAATCTGTGTGCAATGTGGGAAACTCAAGTTCTAAAAAACCTCGAATAGCCAAAGCAATCTTGAGAAAGAAGAATGGAGCTGGAGGAATCAACTTGCCTGACTTCAGGCTCTACTACAAAGCCACAGTCATCAAGACAGTATGGTACTGGCACAAAGACAGACATATAGATCAATGGAACAAAATAGAAAGCCCAGAGATAAATCCACACACATATGGACACCTTATCTTTGACAAAGGAGGCAAGAATATACAATGGAGTAAAGACAATCTCTTTAACAAGTGGTGCTGGGAAAACTGGTCAACCACTTGTAAAAGAATGAAACTAGATCACTTTCTAACACTGCACACAAAAATAAACTCAAAATGGATTAAAGATCTAAATGTAAGATCAGAAACTATAAAACTCCTAGAGGAGAACATAGGCAAAACACTCTCAGACATAAATCACAGCAGGATCCTCTATGATCCACCTCCCAGAATTCTGGAAATAAAAGCAAAAATAAACAAATGGGATCTAATTAAAATTAAAAGCTTCTGCACAACAAAGGAAAATATAAGCAAGGTGAAAAGACAGCCATCTGAATGGGAGAAAATAATAGCAAATGAAGCAACTGACAAACAACTAATCTCAAAAATATACAAGCAACTTCTGCAGCTCAACTCCAGAAAAATAAACGACCCAATCAAAAAATGGGCCAAAGAACTAAATAGACATTTCTCCAAAGAAGACATACGGATGGCTAACAAACACATGAAAAGATGCTCAACATCACTCATTATTAGAGAAATGCAAATCAAAACCACAATGAGGTACCACTTCACACCAGTCAGAATGGCTGCGATCCAAAAATCTGCAAGCAATAAATGCTGGAGAGGGTGTGGAGAAAAGGGAACCCTCCTACACTGTTGGTGGGAATGCAAACTAGTACAGCCACTATGGAGAACAGTGTGGAGATTCCTTAAAAAATTGCAAATAGAACTACCTTATGACCCAGCAATCCCACTGCTGGGCATACACACCGAGGAAACCAGAATTGAAAGAGACACATGTACCCCAATGTTCATCGCAGCACTGTTTATAATAGCCAGGACATGGAAACAACCTAGATGTCCATCAGCAGATGAATGGATAAGAAAGCTGTGGTACATATACACAATGGAGTATTACTCAGCCGTTAAAAAGAATTCATTTGAATCAGTTCTGATGAGATGGATGAAACTGGAGCCGATTATACAGAGTGAAGTAAGCCAGAAAGAAAAACACCAATACAGTATACTAACACATATATATGGAATTTAGGAAGATGGCAATGATGACCCTGTATGCAAGACAGGGAAAGAGACACAGATGTGTATAATGGACTTTTGGACTCAGAGGGAGAGGGAGAGGGTGGGATGATTTGGGAGAATGACATTCTAACATGTATACTATCATGTGAATTGAATCGCCAGTCTATGTCTGACGCAGGATGCAGCATGCTTGGGGCTGGTGCATGGGGATGACCCAGAAAGATGTTCTGGGGAGGGAGGTGGGAGGGGGGTTCATGTTTGGGAATGCATGTAAGAATTAAAGATTTTAAAATTTAAAAAATAAAAAACTAAAAATTAAAAAAAAAAAAAAAAACAAGGCAAGCAAGACTAATGGGATAGAGTAAAATATGAAACTTTTCAAACCAAAGAGGGAGATGTATGAAAAATATATATGCCATATGGGTGCAATGAATATTACATGCCTTTATCATTGCATCTGACTTTCATACTTTGATAATCTTAGCTTAGGGCACTAGCTGTCCAGTGAGGGGGTAGGAAGCCAGTATGATGTGGCTGAAAGAAAATGGAATGAAAGCCAAGCCACCAGAAATGCGGTATTGGTTCCAATTTGATTTTTCAGGAGTAACTAATAGCCTTTAAGAAACATTACAAATACAAGATTGCTGACCTACCTTGTGGCAAACACAGTAGACGCATTCTGAAAGTGCATTATGTAAACTTTATATTCAATTTAGCAATTCTTTGTTCAGATAAATTATAGACATTAACCACTCTATGTCATTATGATCAGTTCTTTGTTCAGATGTACCGTAGCTATTCAATCTATGTATAGTCAGGAACAACCCTGTGAAAGCCACTCTTAGATTTTAAATTGGGACCTATATTAAATTTCAAGCCATTGGAGGATGGTAGGTAAAAAGCTGAGGAAAAACTCATATACAGAGGAAAAGGATAGTTAATTTTATTAAGCTAAAATCCTTATGTAAACAACAACACAATGATCCTGATTGTCCTTCAACCTTCTTGTTGAGATTCATCAACTGTGACCCTGTAACCAAAAACATGATACTAAACCATGAAACAATGTCTATTTCTTTTCATCTACGATGCTTATAAACTCCTTTTTTCTTTTAATCTTTTTAATCTTTGAAATCAATCACTTTTTTTTATCCTGTGTGTCATATAAAGTATTTGATTAATAATAGCTTCCTAAAAAATATTTGCTGATATACCAACAAATTTCCACTTCATTAAAGGTAAAAGCACAAGTTGAAAGTAATGAGTTCAGTATTTTAATCTATTACATTAGGAATTATTTAAGAAAACTGCACAGTATTGTAGGGGTTGTGATGAAACAGGTCATTTTTACCCACTGCTGGAAAGAACATAAACTGGCACAGTTCAGCTCACTTTAGTCGCTCAGTCTTGTCCAACTCTCTGCGACTCCATGAACCGTAGCAGGCCAGGCCTCCCTGTCTATCACCAACTCCCTGAGTCCACCCAAACCCATGTCCATTGAGTTGGTGATGCCATGCAACTATCTCATCCTCTGTGGTCCCCTTCTCCTCTTGCCCTCAATCTTTCCCAGCATCAGGGTCTTTTCAAAGAGTCAGCTCTTCACATCAGGTGGCCAAAATATGGGAGTTTCAGCTTCAACATTAGTCCTTCCAAGGAACACCGAGCACTGATCTCCTTTAGGATGGACTGGTTGGATCTCCTTGCAGTCCAAGGAACTCTCAGAAGTCTTCTCCAACACCACAGTTCAAAAGCATCAGTTCTTTGGTGCTGAGATTTCTTTATAGTCCTACTCTCACATCCATACCACAGGAAAAACCATAGCCTTGACTAGACAGATCTTTGTTGATGAAGTAATGTCTCTGCTTTTTAATATGCTATCTAGGTTGGTCATAACTTTCCTTCCAAGGAGTAAGTGTCTTTTAATTTCATGGCTGCAATCACCATCTGCAGTGATTTTGGAGCCCAGAAAGATAAAGTCAGACACTGTTTCCACTGTTTCCCCATCTATTTGCCATGAAGTGATGAGACTATATGCCATGATCTTAGTTTTGTGACTGTTGAACTTGAAGTTAACTTTTTCACTCTTCTCTTTCACTTTCATCAAGAGGCTCTTTAGTTCTTCTCCACTTTCTGCCGTAAGAGTGCTGTCATCTGCATATCTGAGGTTATTGATATTTTTCCTGGCAATCTTGATTCCACCTTGTGTTTCCTCTAGCCCACAGGCATGTACCAATCATACATGTTTCCTCATCTGTAAAATAAGGGAATAGAACATTTAAGTTACATATAGAGATTCAACGAAATAATATACGAAAGCATCCAACACAGTAGTAACTCATAAATCCCAGCACCTTACAGAAAAATAGAACAATAATAACTGAACATCTTTTGTACTTCTTTAAATTATGTGTCTTCCTTTTGACCATCAACTTAGTAACATTGGATACCTTTATCTTTTTTCCTGTATATAATGCCTGCTACATTGTCAGTCAATATTTGTTAAATTCATAGAGTTTGTTTAGCTTTCCTAATTACTAAAGAGAAAATTCATATGCAGGACTGTACTAATTATCACTGGGGAAATATAACACATTTTCTGTTCATTGAATGAGCATATATTAAGTGATAGTGTGACATACTAGAAAGCACAAGCTCTAAATTTCAAAGAAATACATTCAAACTCTAACTTTCTCTCCACCATTCACAACTTAGTCTTTTTGAATCTCCAATGATATTTACATGCCGCTAGAGTGAAGATGATCAATCTCATGGAGTTTGTATAATTAATTAAGAAAATACACATTTAAAAATGTCAAGAGTTTAGCTAAGTTACTCCATGGTATCATTGCCTTGGCATCTATTTTGTTTGGTCTTCAACTGTTATGGAGTTGAAGTTTTTACCACTTGCGCTGCACAGCAGGCCAATAAGAAGAGAGATGAGTTGTTGGCACAAGGAACATAGGAACAACAGCTTTATTCAAAAAGCATGCAGACTGAGGAGATGATGGACTAATTTCCCCCCAAAATAATTTTACCTGAGAATTCAGGCTTCTTTTATACTAAAAGGGGAGGGCATGTAGTTGGCTGTTGCAAACTTCTTGGTGTAGGTCAGGTCATGATGATCCTGTAAACTTCCAATAAGAAAAATATTTTTCTCTGTACTGCAACTTTTTAATCTCTTGTTTTTTCAGTTGCTAAATCATGTCTGACTGATTTACTGCATTGCTGATGGACTGCAGCACACCAGCCTCTCTAATCATTCACTATCTCCCAGAGTTTGCTCAGATTCATGTCCATTGAGCCAGTGATGCTATCTAATCATCTCAGATTTTTATCTCGATATGAATGGAAAAGCAATATACCTTTAGAGGTTAGAGCCTTGAAAATGGGTTATCATGTATATTTCAAGTTATATGTAACATTCTTAACTTGTGGCAAAATCAAAGAATACAAAGATTAAAGTAAGAGGTTATGGTAACAATCTAATATGAATTCGCATTTGTTCTCCACTTTCTGCCATAAGGGTGGTGTCATCCACCCTAGTGCCCTCATCAAGGGCATTGCCTGGAAGAGCTCTCAGTGTTACAAGCAAATGTATATCCTTGTTTTGAATTTCCCCAACAGTTCTTGCCATCAATAGTCTCTCCCTCTGGACCTTCTCAGGACCTTCCCTTTGTGTATCCCTTAGGTAAGACCTTGTGGAGCTTACTAAAACTCTTCCCTTTTGGGTGTGAATTGACCCATTTGGTCTTAGCCTGGGAATCCCAAAACACTCCACCCATGGACACTAATAAAGGCATATCCCCAGGTCCTGTCTCTATCTCTGTCTTTACTCGGCCTTGACCTCCCTGTGTGACCCCTTGTGGCCTGTGAGTAATATAAACTCTATTTCATATCTTTTCTTGTTTATTAATGAGTTATGGCTCACCATCCATAATTGCCCTTCATAAGTGTTAAATTAACAAAGTCATAGACAAGCTGTTGTACACTTTACACACAGTGACACAGTAGGGTTAGTTAGGATTCAGATCTATATTTATGTTACTTAAATACAAAACATTAGTTTTGGAAGATACTTTACAGGATTCTTTTAAATGTCCTAGACAAGGATTCTCATAGATTTAACGCTATGAGATTACATTCTTTTCACTCTACCACTTTTCTCTCTTTTGTTCCCTTGTCCTTCAGTGATTACAATGCCTGTTACACATTCCATGACCTGTTCTCCACTAGGACCCTATAGTTTCTGTAAGTAAGTGAATAGGAAGATCAGAATAAGACAAAGCCATTAAGAGCGATATGTGCATCTGGTTGGAGTTTGGTTGGCATTGGGAGGATGACCCAGCTTCCTGTTCTTAGTATGGCAAATGGCCATATACTGAGCATTGAATTTTTGTCTATTCTGTCAGGGAAAAAAAAAATTTCTGCAAAAAGGAAAGCTTTTCTATAGTTGAATTTATAGTCTTAGAGTAAGTACAGAAGAAGTGAAGAGGAAGAAAATATAGAACTTTTATTTGCATATTTCCCCTCAAAGTTCCTATGTAATAGAATATATATGAGTAAGCTTAACTTTTAGAATTATAAATAAATATTATTGCTGTCACTAATACTGTTCTACAGTCTCCCAATAAAAGTGTTTATAAATGTAGCAAAGTGTGGTCCATGGTTTCATGGATTCCAGTATTTTCATAACACATCTTACCTAATGAGACAATGTTCAAATGTGTTACCTCATTAATTCTCACAATTTCACTAGGAAGTGAGGATGTGAAACTAATAATAATAATAACAATAGAAAATCAGTTCAGTTCAGTTCAGTCACTCAGTCGTGTCCGACTCTTTGCAACCCCAGAAACTGCAGCACGCCAGGCTTCTCTGTCCATCACCAACTCCCGGAGTCCACCCAAACCCATGTCCGTTGAGTTGGTAATGCCATCCAACCATCTCATCCTCTGTCGTCCCTTTCTCCTCCTGCCCTCAATCTTTCCCAGCATCAAGGTCTTTTCAAATGAGTCAGCTCTTTGCATCAAGTGGCCAAGGTATTGGAGTTTCAGCTTCAACATCAGTCCTCCCAATGAACACCCAGGACTGATCTCCTTTAGGATGGACTGGCTGGACCTCCTTGCAGTCCAAGGGACTCTCAAGAGTATTCTCCAACACCACAGTTCAAAAGTATCAATTCTCCGGTGCTCAGCTTTCTTCACAGTCCAACTCTCACATCCATACATGACCACTGGAAAAACCATAGCCTTGACTAGATGGACCTTTGTTGGCAAAGTGATGTCTCTGCTTTTCAACATGCTATCTAGGCCAGTGATAATTTTCCTTCCAAGGAGTAAGCATCTTTTAATTTCATGGCGTAATCACCATCTGCAGTGATATTGGAGCCCAGAAAAATGAAGTCAGCTACTGTTTCCCCATCTATTTGCCGTGAAGTCACTATTTAACATTTCCTAGCCAGACACTATATTAAGTGGTTTACATCTAATAATTCATTGAATATTCACAGCATGCTTGTGAAGTAGGACAATTATCCCATTTTATTCATGAGAAAACTGAGTTTGAGATAATTTATTTGTCCAACATCATACAATCATTGAGTTATGAATTCAGCAAACTCTCTTAAGAAAATAAAATAATTTCCTAAATGTAAACTAATGATAATATTCAGTCCAGAACTAAAAATATTAATTTTTATGAAGTAGATTCTTTTATCCAGATTGCAAGTAGATATTATGCAAGCTTTCAAAGTTATTTTTTCTAAGAGGGAAACTAAGACCACAAATGAATGAAGTACGTGTAATAATAATTTGATTTGTAAAAACAAGAACAGAAGCCGAAATTGTCAATCTCTCTTCTGTCCTTTTGACAGCTTTTGTGGTTCCATTCGACAGTTCTGTGGGCTGCATTGTTAACTATGAGTTGAGCCTTCTGATTTTACATTTCTTTGGAGTTTTTAGTATTCCTTACTTTCTGACAATTTTTAATACATAGGATAATTTAATTCAGTATTGTGGTGATTGTTTATAGAGTTTAGTTTAGCTATAGATAATGGAAATGTCTTTTGCAAAAAAGCATCATTTTATTAAGCTGAAGGTGGGCTTTGTTCCCTTGATAACTTTTTGACATTGAGTCTGCGAAAGGAAGATGGATTTGTATTCCAAGCGCTTTGAAGTTGGGACAATTTAAATGAGGGAAATTTCAAATGTCGCATCAAGACACAGCCAATTCCTTCATTGCCTGAAGCAGATAAAGAGAAAAAAAAAAAGTCTGAATCATTTCATTTCTTCTTTTAAAGCTGTTTTAAAATGGCAATGATGGAGTGTTTATATGTGTCAGGCATTTTAAGGCTTAACTGAAAACCATGATTAACTGAAAACCAATAACGTTAGCGCTGGTTGATAATATCAAGATTTTTCATTAGATTTTAACTTTTTGCACAATGTCTACAAGTTTGAGTTTTAGAGAGTTTAAAATCTTGAAAGGGTGTTTTATTTGGTAGAATCATCTTTAGAGAGGTACACATTTTAAAAAATGTATCGCTTCTCATATTTATTTCCTAATGTTTTATGCAGGTGAAATCAGGTAAGTAATGTTCATAAAACATCTGACTGTAGAAAAGTATCATAAGATATACCTTGAAGGAGAATTTATACAAAGGGATAGGGCCGTTCTCCATTTCCATTTTTACACTAGTTAATATCCAACTTTTTTTCCACTACAAACCACAATAAGAAATATCCTGTTATTGGGGACCCATATACAAACACACAACTGAAATGAAAATGCCATATATATTACAGAAGTTACACTGAATTTGCTACACTTTTGCTATAATATTTACTACAATTCATTTTGCTTAATACAAAATACTTGAATTACCAGTAATGGAACTTCGTGACTCACTACTTAAGTTCATGAAGCTTTGAAAAATTTGACCTTCCTGTTTCTTTTCATGCCTGACCTCTGTCATTATTATCTGTCTTTGAGAAAGACACATGTCTTTGAGAAAGCCATAACTACAATTTCAGGTCATTTAATGATTATATTCTCAGATGATCTATTTTATAAAACAAAATTTCTGTACAGTTAAAATATAAATTTTGACATCATTTGATTTTAATGTATCCTAGTTGTTTTATATCCTTTTTTCAAACACTTTTTTCCTATATATTTAAATTGCATATATTTTGAACACTTAAAACAGTGAACTGATTTAGATACTCTTTGCTGATAAACAGGACTATTTCCAGGTAGTTATAAGGTGTTTTAGTTTGTATTTTCTGAAGGAAAACATTCTTTTTACAGACAAAACATACTTTTTTTTTTTTCCTGAAAATGTATATGTTACAGTTTTGTCTATAAAGGCACTGCTTGTGTCTAGTAAGGACTGAGATTAAACCATTTGTTATCCCTTGCTACTTTCTTCTCATTTCTTAAGAAATCATTTTATCATAAGAGATCAGTTATAATCTTAAATTAGCTGAAGCTGTCTGGCCATAAAAATTTGCAAATAGTTCAGTTCAGTTCAGTCACTCAGTCATGTCCGACTCTTTGCGACCCCATGGATCGCAGCACGCCAGGCCTCCCTGTCCGTCACCAACTCCTGGAGTTTACTCAAACTCATGCCCATTGAGTCAGTGATGCCATCCAGCCATCTCATCCTATGTCGTCCCCTTCTCCTCCTGCCCCCAAGCCCTCCCAGCATCAAGGTCTTTTCCAATGAGTCAACTCTTTGCATGAGGTGGCCAAAATACTGGAGTTTCAGCTTTAGCATCAGTCTTTCCAATGAACACCCAGGACTGATCTCCTTCAGAATGGACTGGTTGGGTTTCCTTGCAGTCCAAGGGACTCTCAAGAGTCTTCTCCAACACCGCAGTTTAAAAGCATCAATTCTTCAGCACTCAGCTTTCTTCACAGTCCAACTCTCACATACATACACGACCACTGAAAAAACCATAGCCTTGACTAGACAGACTTCTGTTGGCAAATTAACGTCTCTGCTTTTCAATATGCTATCTAGGTTGGTCATAACTTTCTTTCCAAGGAGTAAGCATCTTTTAATTTCATGGCTGCAATCACCATCTGCAATGATTTTGGAGCCTCCCCCAAAATAAAGTCTGACACTGTTCCCACTGTTTCCCCATCTATTTCTCATGAAGTGATGGGACCAGATGCCATCATCTTAGTTTTCTGAATGTTGAGCTTTAAGCCACCTTTTTCACTCTCCTCTTTCACTTTCATCAAGAGACTTTTTAGTTCCTCTTCCCTTTCTGCTATAAGGATGGTGTCATCTGCATATCTGAGATGATTGATATTTCTCCCAGAGATCTGCGTATTTGTTATCCTGCAAAATATAGCCTGATACTGAATTTAGTTGCTTGAGTGAATCGTCTAATACCTTAGTCCTGTTTTTGGGCCCCTTCCCACAACACACACACACACACACACACACACACACTCTCTCTCTCTCTCTCTCTCTCTCACACACACACACACACACACACACACACTTCACTTTCCAGAATGCTACTGTCACCTATAATCTGCTTAGTTCAACTATGCCTTTATCTCTCTGTCTCTATCTTTCTACCTCTCTCTCTGTCTCTGCCACTCTCTCTCTCTCTCTATTGCCCTACATTTTACTCCCAGAGTTCAGCATTTGCCATCTGCTCTATTCTCCCCAAAGTGACAATATTTTAATGAATGTCTGTAGATCAGAATTTCTCTTCCTTGTTCTCTGACAGTGGACAGAGCCTGGTTGAGTTATAAGACATGTCATTTCCTGTGGTCATTTTTTCCTTGTCTGTACGCTTGCTTACACTTGAAAAATCTACAGGTCAAGTATTGATCTAACTTATGTTCCATCTGACCTTCTCTCATGTCTCTTCTCATTTGCAGTTCTTCTTTATGGATTGTCCACTATCCATTTCACTCTTTTGCAATCTGGCATAAAGTAAACTTCTGGATAACAAACTTTATTTTTCCTTTGGATTAAATTTAAAACATTCCCTTAGAGGAAAGTCTAAGCTGGAAAACTTGACTCTTCATCTTCTATGAAAACAGGTTATAACATATCATCTTTCCTTGAGTTGATGCATGCTAACAACATTTTACTGATAGTGGATAAGCCTCATTTCAAATATTTGGTTGATACAAACTAAAGAAGTGCCAAATTGATACAGCTCTATGGGCTTCCCTATGGCTCAGATGGCAAAGAATCTGCTTGCAGGACAGGAGACCTGGGTTTGATCCCTGGGCTAGGGTATGGAAGAGGGTACGACAACCCATTGCAATATTCTTGCCTGAAGAATCCCCATGGTCAGAGGAGCCTGGTGGGCTACAGTCCATGGGTTGCAAAATGCAAGACATGTCTGAAAGACTAAGCACATAGTTCATTAATATACAGAGTTTATTTAAAATAAGAAGTGTGCATGCTGATAACTTCCATTGCATGCCATTTGTTCACTACTAGATTTCTAGAACCAGAGCAAGACCTGCACTTAGAAGCTTAATATATTTGTAAAATGAAGTGAACAAATATTCATGTCCTTAATTCATAGGCCAAATGTAAAATAGAATAAAAATAATGTATTTGTCAGTGTAGTTAGAGGAATTCATAATCTTCTTTTGCACACCAACCTATCATGCTTTCAAGAAATTAAAATAAATAAAAGATTCAATAGAATAAGATAATAACTGCTCAGTTCATTTCAGTCCCTCAGTTGTGTCTGACTCTTTGTGACCCCATTGACTGCAGGACACTAGGCTTCCCTGTCCATCACCAACCCCCGGAGCTACTCAAACTCATGTCCATTGAGTTTGTAATGCCATCCAGCCATCTCATCCTCTGCCATCCCCTTCTCTTCTCACCTTCAATCTTTCCCAGCATCATGTGGGAAAGAGTATTTCTTTGCATCAGGTGGTCAAAGTATTAGAGTTTCAGCTTCAGCATCAGTCCTCCCAGTATACTTCCAATATACTTTCATATATGTATCTTTGCTAGTAGATACAAGTGAATGTATACATTTATGGTTTGGGGCTTCCCTTGTGGCTCAGCTGGTAAAGAATCTGCTTGTAAATATGAGAGACCTGGGTTCAATCCCTGTGTTGGGAAGATCCCTTAGAGAAGGGAAAGCCTATCCACTCCAGTATTCTGGCCTGGATAATTCTATGGACTATACAGTCCATGGGGTCACAGAGTTGAACACAACTGAGTGACTTTCACTTTCATAATATCTGCTAAGTAATGCTAAAGATCCCTTTTTTAGCTTATATTTTGTGTTACAAAATATACTGATATAAATTGTTCTAAAGCAAACATTTATTTCTCTTACAGGTCTTAAGGCTTCTTCCATGAACACAAATTGGAACACTTGAAAACATTTATATTAATCATTAGGTAATTAGGGCCCACTCAACCTCATTAGCATCTTAAAAAAATTATTAGAGTATAGTTGCTTTACAATGCTGTGTTAATTTCTGCTATGCAGCAAGGTGAATCATTTCTATGTGTATATATAATCTTTTTTAGTTTTACTTCCTATTTAGGTCACCACAGAACACTGAGCACAGTTCCCTGTGCTATACAGTAGTGTCTTATTAGTTATCTATTTTACATACTGTAGTGTATAAATATATATGTTGGGCTTCCCTGGTGGCTCAGACAGTAAAGGATCTGCCCAAAATGTGGGAGACCTGGGGTCAATCCTTGCATCAGGAAGATCCCCTGGACAAGGGAATGGCAAAACACTCCCATATTCTTGCCTGGAGAATTCCATGAACAGAGAAGCCTGGCGAGCTACAATTCATGGAGTCACAAAGAGTCAGGCACGACTGAGAGATTAACACACAAACAGTGTGTCTGTGTCGATCCTAATCTCCCAACTGATACCACCACCTCTTCCCTCCATTGGTAACCATAAATTTGTTCTCTACATCTGTGACTCTATTTCTGTTTTGAGAATCAGTTCATCTTTACCATTTTTTTTTTAGATTACATATATAAGCAATATTATACATCACTTCATGGGAAATAGATGGGGAAACAGTAGAAACAGTGTCAGACTTTTATTTTGGGGGGCTCCAAAATCACTGCAGATAGTGACTGCAGCCATGACATTAAAAGACGCTTACTTCTTGGAAGGAAATTTATGACCAACCTAGATAGTATATTCAAAATCTGAGACATTACTTTGCTGACTAGGGTCCACCTAGTCAAGGCTATGGTTTTTCCTGTGGTCATGTATGGATGTGAGAGTTGGACTGTGAAGAAGGCTGAGCCCCGAAGAATTGATGCTTTTGAACTGTGATGTTGGAGAAGACTCTTGAGGGTCCCTTGGACTGCAAGGAGATCCAACCAGTCCATTCTGAAGAAAATCAACCCTGGGATTTCTTTGGAAGGAATGATGCTAAAGCTGAAGCTCCAGTATTTTGGCCACCTCATGCGAAGAGTTGACTCATTGGAAAAGACTCTGATGCTGGGAGAGATTGGGGGCAGGAGAAGAAGGGGACGACCCAGGATGAGATGGCTGGATGGCATCATGGACTCGATGGATGTGAGTCTGAGTGAACTCTGGGAGTTGGTGATGGACAGGGAGGCCTGGCGTGCTGTGATTCATGGGGTCGCAAAGAGTCGGACACGACTGAGTGACTGAACTGAACTGATACAATATTTATTTTCCTGTTTCTGACTTACTTCACTCTGTATGAAAAACTTTAGGTCCATCCATGTCTCTGCAAATGGCACTATTTTTTCCCTTTTTATGGATGAATTATATATATACACACACACACATACATATACATATATATACACACACTTTTATATATATATATATATATATATATATATATATATATACACACACACACACACTTAACTTTCTTTATCCATTCCTCTGTCAACGTACATTTAGGTTCCTTCCATGTCCTAGCTATTGTAAATAGTATTGCAGCAAACTTTGAAGTGCATGTATCTTTTGAATTACAGTTCTCTGAATATGCCTAGGAGTGGGATTTCTCAGTTATATCGTAGTTCTATATTTAGTTTTTGAGGAACTTCCATACTGTTCTTCATAGTAACTCTACCAATTTACATTCCCACCAACATTGTAGAAGGCTTCCTTTTTCTCCACACCATCTTCAGCACTTATTCTTTATATATATTTTTAATGATGACCATTCTGGTGACACTTCATTGTACTTTTGATTTGTATTTCTCTGATAATTAATGATATTAGAATCTTTGATTTAGAAGTACTGGTGAGCAGAGAGTAAGCCTATTGCTCCATCTCAACCCTTTATCTCCACATTACTTGAAAGTTCTCTGAGTGCCATCTGGTATCTATATCTTACAGATACCTGTCTTTCCCACCTTTGAATAAAGAATGGGGCCAACAGTCAGCCTTATTCCACCTGGGGACCCTATGGCAGAATCACAATCATGGTGTGAGAGTTAAAACAAGGTAAACAGGTTGCAAATGTATGTAACAATGAGCTAATTGTGCTAAGGACAGGCTATATCTTTCCTATAAATCTTCCTCCAGCTTCCATGAGAATCTTTGAACAACTTCCTCATCCTTCTTGCCAGACTTTGGATCAGGTAACATCTCTGCAGGTTAAAGAAAACAAGATTTTTAGAAATACAGCTCCTGTTAAATATAATTCCTTGTCCTCCACAAGCAGCCTGAGCATACTCGCGTGACAGAGAATCTCATGGAAACATTTGCAAGAAAAGGAAATTGTAAGGCTGCTTCCACAGAGAGACTCCATAGGCAAACTTCTGGATGAAGTCCAACCATTACACATTTGGAAAAGGTTTCACACAAAGGTATTTTGTGCATGAATGATCTAGAGGAATAGGTTTCTGGACCAACTGGTGTGTAGCTAATTTTAAAAAGTCAGTTTACCATAACAATTATTTTATGGGCTGCAAAGCAGATCTCATTAAAGAAGGAAAGGAATCATAAATTAGAGGAGAGGCAAACATAGCTCTCTTAACATGAATGTTGCAAATAGGATTGAGTACAACTTTATCTTCTTTTCTTTCTTAAAAAAATTAAAGTGGCTGTTTAGTGAAAATTACCAAACATGGTATCTCTTGATTTCTTTATTTGGTTTTATGTAGACATTTACAGAATACCTACTAGTCTGTCCAAAAGCTTCTCGAAAGGTGTCAAGATTACTTTATTAGCTTATTAAGTTATAGTATTCTCTTTTTTATAGAGTACTTTTGAAAGTCCTTGTAGTAGTATTTCATCAGTGGCTACCCACTTTCTTCTATAATCTGTTTTGGGATTAGAACAAGTTGCTTAAGGCTGTTCTTGATAGCTATTTAGAAGAAATAAAATATGTATGCCTCATCGCATTTTAGCTGAAAAAACTCAGTATTTGCAGTCTCATTTTTCAATTTATAGGCTTTTGGGCTTCCTTGGTGGCCCTGATGGTAAAGTATCTGCCTGCAATACAGGAGCCCCGGGTTCAATCCCTGGGTTGGAAAGATCCCCTAGAGAAGGGAATGGCAACCCACTCTAGTATTCTTGCCTCAAGAATGCCATGAACAGAGAAGTCCATGGGGCAGCAAAGAGTCAGACCCAACTGAGCAACTAAGCTTGCACACACAGGCTTTTATCTGTATGTTTTGGAAAGAGGTGCTTAAAATAGTTTTTATTTTATATTTTCATTGAAGTATAGTTGATTTACAATATTATGTTTGTTTCAGGTGTACAGCATAGTGATTTAATATTTCTATAGATTATGCTCCATTTAAAGTTATTATAAAATGTTGTCTATATTTCTTGTGCTGTACATTACATCCTTGTAGCTTATTTAATTTATACATAGTAGTTTGTACCTCTTAATATCCTACATTTTTCTTGCCCCTCCCATCTTCCCTCTCCCCACTATAACCACTAGTTTCTGTTTGGTTATATTCATCTGCTTCTTTTATTTTTTAGATATTGCATATTACTGATATCCTACAGTATTTGTCTTTCTCTGACTTCTTTCACTTAGAGCTAAACCCTCCAGATCCACTCATTTCAAATAGCAAAATCTCATCCTTTTTATGGCTAAGTAGTATTCCAGTGCGTGTGTGTGTGTGTGTGTGTGTGTATGTGTATACCACATATTCTTCATCTATTCATTTGTTGATGGAAACTTAGGTTGCTTCCATATCTTGCCTATTGTAAATAATGCTGCTATAATCATTGGGGTGCTTCTAAAACATCAATTTTTATCTTCTTGTGTATTTTTCTCTCCTGTCACAAATTTTTCCCAAACATTAATATATGTTTTCATTTGTGCTTTTATTTTATCTTCAGGAAAAGAGTCTATGCATCTTTGCAATATATGCAAGATGCTGAACACTTTATAGACACATTCTCTAAGTTTTAAGGATAGTTATAAAGATCCTTCTTATAAATCCTATCATTAACTGCCTTTTTATGTATTCATTAATGCCATAACTATTAACTATATTATTTCTTAGGTGATGATGGAGTCAGATTTCTAGAAACCTAAAAGCTTCTTGATGAAAGTGAAAGACGAGAGTTGGCTTAAAACTCAACATTCAGAAAACTAAGATCATGGCCTCTGGTCCCATCACTTCATGGGAAATGGAGAAACAGTAGAAATAGTGTCAGACTTTATTTTGGGGAGCTCCAAAATCACTGCAGATGCTGATTGCAACCATGAAATTAAAAGACGCTTGCTCCTTGGAAGAAAAGTTATGACCAACCTAGACAGCATATTAAAAAGCAGAGACATTACTTTTCCAACAAAGGTCTGTCTAGTCAAAGCTATGGTTTCTCTAGTAGCCATGTAGGATTTGAGAGTTGAACTATAAAGAAAGCTGAGCGCCGAAGAATTGATGCTATTGAACTGTGGTGTTAGAGAAGACTTTTGAGAGTCCCTTGGACTGCAAGGAGATGCAACCAGTCCATCTTAAAGGAAATCAGTCCTGAGTATTCATTGGAAGGACTGATGCTGAAGCTGAAACTCCAATACTTTGGCCACTTGATGCAAAAAAACTGACTCAATTTATATCAAACTACTTATTTTTTTATTGAAATATTTCTTATTGATATTACATGATATCAGTAAAGAGGGACCTCTATAGTGACAAAATTGAAAACCATCTATTGTATATCATCTCATGATAACTGCTATTGATGTTAATGCATTTCTCTCTTTCGATGTATTTTTTTAATATAATTAAAATCAAAATATAAAACAAACAAAAAAAATGAAAGGACACTGATGTTGGGAAAGATTGAAGGCAGAAGGAGAAGGGGACAACAGAAGATGAGATGGTTGGATGGCATCACCCACTCAATGGATCTGAGTTTGAGTAAGTCCCTGGAGTTGGTGATGGACAGGGAAGCCTAGTGTCCTGCAGTCAATGGGGTCACAAAGTGTCGGATATAACTGAGAGACTGAACTGAACTGAAGCTTACATAATTTTGGAGAATATCTTTAATAAAAAACTATAGAATGAAACATTTTGTAAAGTGACGAATATTTCACGAAACCATAGGAAGTTATATGGGCTTCCCCGGTGACTCAGACGGTAAAGCGTCTGCCTGCAGTGCGGGAGACCCGGGTTCCATTCCTGAGTTGGGAATATCCCCTGGAGAAGGAAATGGCAATCCACTCCAGCACTCTTGCTTGGAAAATCTTGCCCTCCTCATCCCACGGAGGAGCCTGATAGGCTACAGTCCATGGGGTCGCAAAGAGTCAGACACAACAGAGCTACTTCACTTTCACTTTCACTTTAGGAAGTTATAAAAAGAAAACATTGCCTAAGGCCTCATGTTATGGAATGAAAGTTCTGGTACCTGATGTACAGTGAAGCCAAACAAACCAAAACATAAGAGTATGGAGCAGAGAAAGGTTTATTGCCAGGCCATGCAAGGGGATTGATGGCTTGTATCCCCAAAACCTTGAACACCTCAGTTCAGTTCAGTTCAGTTGCTCAGTCGTGTCTGACTGTGATCCCATGAATTGCAGCACGCTAGGCCTGAAAGAGGACAGTGAAAAAGTTGGCTTAAAGCTCAACATTCAGAAAATGAAGATCATGGCATCCAGTCCCATATCTTCATGGGAAATAGATGGGGAAACAGTGGAAACAGTGGCAGACTTTATTTTTTTGGGCTCCAAAATCACTGCAGATGGTCACTGCAGCCATGAAATTAAAAGACACTTACTCCTTGGAAGGAAAGCTATGATCAACCTAGATAGCATATTCAAAAGCAGAGACATTACTTTGCCAACTAAGTCTGTCTAGTCAAGGCTATGATTTTTCCAGTAGTCATGTATGGATGTGAGAGTTGGACTGTGAAGAAGGCTGAGCACCAAAGAATTGATGCTTTTGAACTGTGGTGTTGGAGAAGACTCTTGAGAATACCTTGGACTGCAAGGAGATCCAACCAGTCCATTCTGAAGGAGATCAGCCCTGGAATTTCTTTGGAAGGAACAATGCTAAAGCTGAAGCTCCAGTACTTTGGCCACCTCATGCGAAGAGTTGACTCATTGGAAAAGACTGTGATGCTGGGAGGGGTTGGGGGCAGGCGGAGAAGGGGACAACAGAGGATGTGATGGCTGGATGGCATCACTGACTCAGTGGACGTGAATCTGAGTGAACTCCGGGAGTTGGTGATGGACAGGGAGGCCTGGCGTTCTGCGATACATGGGGTCGCAAAGAGGCGGACACGATTGAGCAACTGAACTGAACTGAGGCCTCCCTGTCCATCACCAACTCCCGGAGTTCATTCAAACTCATGACCATTGAGTCGGTGATGCCATCCAGCCATCTCATCCTCTGTCGTCCCTTTCTCCTCCTACCCCCAATCCATCCCAGCTTCAAAGTCTTTTCCAATGAATCAACTCTTCGCATGAGGTGGCCAAAGTACTGGAGTTTCAGTCTTAGCATAATTCCTTCCAACGAACACTCAGGATTGATCTCCTTTAGGATGCACTGGTTGGATCTCCTTGCAGTCCAAGGGACTCTCAGGAGTCTTCTCCAATGCCACAGTTCAAAAGCATCAGTTCTTCAGTGCTCATCTATCTTCACAGTCCAACTCTCATATCCATACATGAGTACTGGAAAAACCATAGCCTTGATTAGGTGGACCATGTTGGCAAAGTAATGTCTTTGCTTTTTTAATATTCTATCTAGGTTGGTCATAATTTTCCTTCCAAGAAGTGAGCATCTTTTAATTTCATGGCTGCAATCACCATCTGCAGTGATTTTGGAGCCCCCCAAAATAAAGTCTGATACTGTTTCCACTGTTTCCTCATCTATTTCCCATGAAAAGATGGGACTGGATGCCATGATCTTCATTTTCTGAATGTTGAGCTTTAAGCCACCTTTTTCACTCTCCTCTTTCACTTTCATCAAGAGGCTTTTTAGTTCTTCTTCACTTTCTGCCATAAGGGTGGTGTCATCTGCATATCTGAGGTTACTGATATTTCCCCCAGCAATCTTGATTCCAGCTTTTACTTCTTCCAGCGGGCATTTCCTATGACATACTCTGCATACAAGTTAAATATGCAGGGTGACCATATATGGCTTTGAGTTACCCCTTTCCCAATTTTGAAACAGTCTGACTTTTAGACTGGCTGTTTCCTAAGTTTGGTGTTCCTCAGCTTCACTCATGCCAGTTCTCAACTTATCCAGAGCTACCGTTCTTATTAAACCACAAAGCACATTTCAATATGTTATCCAGTCCTGTCTTCTCTTTCTTTCTTCTCATGTACTTGACTCACATTTCTATCTGTTCTATTGCTGTTATCTTAAAATTCTTTGAAATCCTTGTTCAATCCTATAATATCCAGTTCTACAAGTTAATGTCTCTACTTCTGCACTTGAACTTTTGAATTCTGATGACAAAATATTTAAAGAATAGGATAACTGGCTGGGTAATTAATCCTACTGGCATTAAAAAAATTGTTTTAGTTCCTTTTTTTGTATATTAAGTCTAACAGTTTTAATTTCTCTATAAACATATATTTTCCATAACATCAATCTTCCCCACATAATGTCAGTGTTTCCTCAGGCCTTTATAAATAAAATCTAGACTTTTGAAAATAGCTGACTTCCTAAATAATTTGATTCCAGAATGCCAGTACTTCATCCATTCCAAACAATTTGCAGGTCCTTGAGTAGGGACCAGTCTGTCATTTCTGGGTGCTTTGCAAATACTGTTCTTTATCTGGAAATCTTGTTTCCTCTCTTTCCATCTGCTGCTGTTAAGTCACTTCAGTCATATCCGACTCTGTGCGACCCCATAGACAGAAGGCCACCAGGCTCCCCTGTCCCTGGGATTATCCAGGCGAGAACACTGGAGTGGGTTGCCATTTCCTTCTCCAATGCATGAAAGTGAAGAGTGAAAGGGAAGTCACTCCGTCATGTCTGACTTTTAGTGACCCTATGGACTGCAGCCTACCAGGCTTCTCCATCCATGAGATTTTCCAGGCAAGAGTACTGGAATGAGGTGCCATTGCCTTCTCCGCTTTGCATCTAGTGGAGCTAATAATATGAATGCTCTAGAACTTGGTTCAAATATCACCAACTCTTCTGTATTTCCAGAAGGAAATACAATTTTATAAGAGGATAGAATTAACTGGATACAATTCTTTCCTTATTTGAACATGCAACTTAATATCTGTAAATCTCTTATTTCTATAAAATGGACATAATTATGCTTTTAAGTTTGTTGTACTAGAGAAGTAAGAGATGAGTAATGCAGTTAGTGGATACATTACTCCCAATGTTACTATGTAGTATAACTTTAGCCTTGTGTCAAGGTAGATCACAGGAAGTTTGCTTTTGGTCTTTTTACCTGGCATATTCCTCCTAATGATACATACAGCTGGCTTATGAACACTGAGTCTCTGCACATGACACCTTTTAAAGTAAAATTGAAAGATAGTGACAAAATATTCATTAAACAAGTTCCATATCACAAATTTATTTTGCAATTCAGTGTCTTGAAACTGTTTTTATCCCTTAATGATTGACATGTTTTCCTCCATTGCATAAGTGTAACTCTGCAGTGTCATAAAGTTCAGAACCAAATTTGGTATAATAATAACGGTTAGTACATTCCTTTCACAGATACTTTTTTATTTCTTTTATCTATTGCTTTGATTTTTCTATTTCTATTTTAATAACTATTTCAATCTTTGATATTTCATAAATTGATAGATATTCACAGGGAAATAGGAAATGGCTAATTCTATTTTAAAGTATAATGCATGCCTTCAAGTGATTTGTTACTCAAAATGTTCAAATCAATTTATAAGAAAAATTGGGTGCAATAAAAGCACTAAACTTAATAATTTAATTTTTAAAAATAAGGATGACTTTTATGAAAGGGTCTATTATTTAAAATTCTACTAATTACAACAAAATGCATGCTATGTTGTTTAATATGCACTTTCAAATAAGTCATTTTATTTGACTCTCAAAGTATCTATCTTAGTCCATTTAAGCTGCTACAACAAAAGACCATAAATTAGGTTGCTTAAACAACTAATATTTATTTTTCACAGTCCTAGAGGCTGGGAAGTTCAAGATTAAGGAGCCAGCAAGTATGATGTCTCATGAGATTGGGTTTTTTGTTCACAGACAACCATTTCTCAGTGTCCTCATATGATGGAAGAAGCAAGGGATCTCTCTGGGATCTCTTTTTTAAAGGCACTAGTCACATTCAAGAGGTCTGCCCTCAAGGCCTAATCAACTGCCAAAGATCTGATCTCTAAATATCATAATGTTAAGGGTTAGTTATCATCTTATAAACTTATGGGGAACAGAAATATACAGTCTATAGCATTATCTTATGAGATAAGTAATAACAGGACCCCATCCAATGGGGTCTTAAAGAAACTTAAAAATCCCAAGATGTTTTGTAATCTACCCACTGCACATTTACATAAGTGTAACTAGTAGTTAATTACTTTGCTACTGGATTAGTTTTTACAATTTTTAACTACTTAGAAACTTTTGGAGAGTTGCTTAGATCTAGGTATTTGATTCTCCATCTATAAAGTGGAGCTGTTATAATACCCATTGAAGAGTATTATTATAATAAAGCTTTCTTATGTGATCAATGCAAAGAAATAAAAGAAAAGAATAGAATTGGAAAGATTGGAGATCTCTTCAAGAAAATTGGAGATACAAAGGGAACTTTTCATGCAAAAAATGGAAACAATAAAAAACATAATTACAACAACCTAACAGAAGCAGGAGTGATTAAGAAGATGTGGTAGGAATACACAGAATAGCAAAAAACAAACAAACAAACAAACAACAAAAAAAGAACCTTAATGACCCAGATAGTCATGATGGTGTGGTCACTCACATAGAGCCAGACATACTGGAATGTGAAGTCAAGTGGGCCCTGAGAAGCATTACTATGGACAAAGATAGTGGAGGTGATGGAATTCCAGGTGAGCTATTCCAAATCTTAAAAGATGATGCTGTTAAACTGCTGAACTCAGTAGCCAGAAAATTTGGAAAAGTCAGCAATTGCCACAGTATTAGAAAAGGTCAGTGTTCATACCAACCCCAAAGAAAAGCAATGCCAAAAAAATGTTCCAACTTTAATACAGTTGTGCTTATTTCACATGCTAGTGAAATAATGCTCAAAATTCTTCAAGCTAGTCTTCGACAGTACACAAACTGAGAACTTCCTGATGTACAAGCTGGATTCAGTAAAAGCAGAGTAACCAGAGATCAAATTGCCAACATTTGCTGTATCACAGAGAAAGCACGGGAATTCCATAAAACTCTACTTTTGTTTCATTGACTATGCTAAAACCTTTCACTGTGTGTCAGTTCAGTTCAGTTCAGTCATTCAGTCATGTCTGATTCTTTGCAAACCCATGAATTGCAGCACACTAGGCCTCCCTGTCCATCATCAACTCCCGGAGTTTACCCAAACTCATGTCCATAGAGTCGGTGATGCCATCCAGCCATCTCATCCTCTGTCGTCCCCTTCTCCTCCTGCCCCCAATCCCTCACAACATCAGGGTCTTTTCCAATGAGTCAACTCTTCACATGAGGTGGCCAAAGTATTGGAATTTCAGCTTAAGCATCAGTCCTTCCAATGAACAACCAGGACTGATCTCATTTAGGATGGACTGGTTGGATCTCCTTGCAGTCCAAGGGACTCACAAGAGTTTTCTCCAACACCACAGTTCAAAAGCATCAATTCTTCAGTGTTCAGCTGTCTTCACTGTCCAACTCTCACATCCACCATGACTACTGGAAAAACCATAGCCTTGACTAGATGAGCCTTTGTTGGCAAAGTAATGTCTCTGGTTTTCAATATGCTGTCTAGATTGGTCATAACTTTTCTTCCAAGGAGTAAGTGTCTTTTAATTTCATGGCTACAATCACCATGTGCAGTGATTTTGGAGGCCAAAAAAATAAAGTCTGACACTGTTTCCACTGTTTCCCCATCTATTTCCCACGAAGTGATGGGACCGGATGCCATGACCTTCATTTTCTGAATGTTAAGCTTTAAGCCAACTTTTCCACTCTCCTCTTTCACTTTCATCAACAGGCTTTTTAGTTCCTCTTCAGTTTCTGCCATAAGAGTGGTATCATCTGCATATCTGAGTCTATTGATATTTCTCCCAGCAATCTGGATTTCTGCTTGTGCTCCCTCCAGCCCAGCATTTCTCATTATGTACTCTGCATGTAAGTTAAATAAGCAGGGTGACAATAAACAGCCTTGACATACTCCCTTTCCTATTTGGAACCAGTCTGTTGTTCCATGTCCACTTCTCACTGTTGCTTCCTAACCTGCATATAGGTTTCTCAAGAGGCAGGTCAGGTATTCTGGTATTCCCGTCTCTGTCAGAATTTTCCACAGTTTATTGTGATCCACACAGTCAAAGGCTTTTGCGTAGTCAATAAATGTGTGGATCATAACAAAGGGTGGAAAACTCTTAAAAAGATGGTATTACCAGATCATCTTACCTGTCTCCTGAGAAACCTGTATGTGGGCAAATAAACCACAATTAGAAGCTTATATGGAACAACTGACTGGTTCAAAATTGAGAAAGAGTACTCCCTGTCTGCTCATTGCCACCTTTTAAATTTAATTTATACACAGATAACATCATGGGAAATGCCAGGCTGGATAATTTACAAGCCAGATTAAGATTGTTGAGAGAAATATCAACCAACTCAGATATGCATAGGATATCACTTTAATGGTAGAAAGCAAAGAGGAATTAAAAAATCTCTTAATGACAGTGAAAGAAGATAATGGAAAAGCTAACTTAACACTTTTTATTAAAAAAAAAACACAACACACAAAAAACTAAGATCATGGCATCTGGTTCCATAACTTCATGCAAATAGAAGGGGAAAATGTGGAAGCAGTGAGAGACTTCCTCTTCTTGGGTTCTAAAATCACCGTGGATGGTGACGACAGCCAGGAAACTAGAAGACTATTTCTTCTTGGCAGGAATGCTATGACAAACCTAGACAGTGTACTAAAAAGCAAAGACATCACTTTGCCGACAAAGTGATAACAAGGATAAGATTTTTCCAGTCGTCATGAATGGATGTGAGTGAGGATAACAATAATTAAAAAAGTGTAATTCACTGTGCGCAGTGGCTCAGTCCTGTCCGACTCCTTGCAACCCCATTGACTGTAGCCTTCCAGGCTCCTCTGTCCATGGTATTTTCCAGGCAAAAATACTGGAGCAGTTGCCATTTCCTATTCCAGGGTATCTTCCCAACCCAGGGATCAAACCTGCATCCTTTCCATCGCCAGGAAGATTCTTTACCAGTAGGATACCTGAGAAGCCCAATTCAATAATGCAATAATGCTGGACTATAAAGAAGGCAGAGCACCTAAGAATTGATGCGTTTTACTGTGATACTGGAGAAGATGCTTGAGAGTACTTTGGACAGAAAGGAGATCAAAGCAGTCAATCCTAAAGGAAATAAACACTAAATACTCTTTGGAAGGACTGATACTGAAGCTGAAATTCCTGTACTTTGGCCACTTGATGCAAAGAGCTGACTCACTGGAAAAGACTCTGACGCTGGGCAAGATTGAGGGCCAGAGAAGGGGAAGTCAGAGGATGAGATGGTTGTATGGCACCAATGACTCAATGGACATTAGTTTGATCACACTTGGGTAGACAATGAAGGTCAGTGAAACCTGGCATACTGCAGTCCATGGGGTCACAAAGAGTTAGATATGACTTAGCAACTGAACAACAATAATTAAATAAGTGTAATTCACTGTGCACCGTGGCTCAGTCCTGTCTGACTCTTTGCAACCCCATGGGCTGTAGCCTGCCAGGCTCCTCTGTCCCTGAAATTTTCCAGGCAAATACTGGAGAAGGTTGCCATTTCCTTTTCCAGGGTATCTTCCCAACCCAGGGATCAAACGTGCATCATTTGCATTGGCAGGAAGATTCTTTACCATTGGGACACCTAAGAAGCCCAATTCAATAATGCAATATGTTAGAAGAATTAGAAAAAATGCTAGCATGTAATAACTATTCAATAATATTAATTATTTATATTATACATTCTGAAATAAAAACTGTCCTCAATTACCAATGTCTGCTAAAGGCAAGAAAAGGGAAGCTATTTATTTCACCTACTCTAGAATAATTCTAAAGAGAGGGAGACTGCTAGGGAGTTATCATATCCCTAGAAGGCATTATGCAGATTATTACAAATCATTTGCTTTGTTGTGGATAAGTATTAATAACAAATGTATATGATTTTTGCTACTCTATTTTCCCAGAGTAGTAAAATAGTGAAAAATTGTTTGGCCTTTTACAAAAATATCTAAGATTTTGCTTCTAAAGCTTCTATAAGAAATACTCATTTCTTTGTAAGTCCAGAAAGATAAAGAGGCTGCTGTGAATATCAATAATACAATCTTGGTCATTTTTGAACATTTTTAGTTTGAGATATCTTCAGTATGGAATAAAATCTGAATCTGGTTTGTAGAATAAAAAGAAATGAATGGACAATATTGAAGATGACATAAGAATATATGAAGTTAGTGAAAACTCTGGAAAAATAGAAGGAAAATAGTACAAGGGCAAAATGATCCATGAAAGACTTACTTAGATTCATTCAAAAAATATCATTTGTTGAAATGAATATCTGGGATGGGCCAGTGACTGTTCCTGGATACCACAAGCTTGAGCTATAATATGACAAAATCTATTTAGTTGAAAAGTCAAAGCAAAGATAATTTAACCTTGACATATTTGTTTCCCAAGAAGAGGTAATTGGTATACAGGGATCGTATTTTAAACAATGAGAAGTCAAATAGGAAATAGGTGAATTGAAAGTTTAGGTTATTATGAACTGACATCATATATAATTAGGCCCTGAAAGTAAAGTTTGTAGTATAAATTTTATTCTTTCAAATTTGAGGATTATAATTTATTATTTGATATAATTGTAATTATGCTGAAGTTAAAAACCAAATATATCCCCAAACTTCTATTCAGAACTCCCTTCCCAGCAGGACTATGGCTACACACTCTCCTGGAAGGCTTGCTTGGAAAACAGGAAGACCTATCTTGCAGAACCTGAGTTCAAACCCTATTCCAAACATTTTAAATGATGTAGATTTGACATGTAATGATGGCCTCTCAGAGCCCCTGCATCCCTATTTGTGTAATGGGGATTATGATCCATGCCCAAAAGTCAGGTATAATTGAAGGCCCTCTTACAGAACAGGGGCTCAACAGATGTTTAGGAATGTTTATTACACTGGTGAGTCATTTCCATGCAATCAAAATAGGAGGGCCTTAGAGTCCATTAAACCTGAGGCCTCAGGAAAACTAATAAAATACTCTAAACCTCAGGCCCCTCATCTGTAAAAATGGAGGTACTCATGCTTCTATAGAAAAAGTATTATGGGTATTAAACAAGATAATTTTTATCATCCTCTATACTACATTCAAGCAAGGTCATTCAATTTCATAACATTAAATATTTCCTTCATAAAAATCCTTCTAAAATATAAATCCCCTTCAGAGTTCTATCTGTATGCATGGAACATCAGTCATCTGTATGTCACATAATGGCATTATTGTCTACCCACTTGTTTAAGCAAAAAGCCACTTTTTCTTTACTCACATCCACTCTCAAGGTTGGAAATCACTATTTTCAAATTGCAATTTGCATTTAACCAGTTTTAGCATCTCTACTACTATAATGTTACACCGCTTGCTATAATGATCTCCCCACCGTTTACCCTTGCTCTTGCTCTTCCATAGTCTAGTCTTCATATTATAGCTATAATATCTTCTTATGGCAGCCACCAAATCCCATTGCAATAGAACAAAATTAAAACCTCTTATTTGGTCTATGAGTAAAGAAACCGGGTGCTTCAAATTAGCTGGGAGAGTCTTCATTGATGTGGATTGTCCTAAATTGCTCCAGCCTTCTATTCTCCATGCTCTTTTTATGCTGTGTTGATAGTGTCCTTTCCACTCTAAAAACTGTCCCAGTTCAAACAATAGATTGCATATCCTCTCTAACTATAATGTCTTAAATGTCTTGAATCATGCCTACCTTTCTATTCTTACCTCACACTTTACCCCCTCTCCAATTCCAGCCTTTACTCACTCTTTTCTAGCTACACAAATTTTCCTGATCTTTTACTTGCTGTCCCCACTGCATACAGTATCTTGCTGGTTTGTTTTTCTTCTCATTCATCTCTTAGATCAAATAAAACCTACAGAAATGCCATTCTTCCTCACTTGACCTAAATTTTGTGTTCCCTTTGTTTATTTCTTAATAACACCACAATCAGATTATATGTTGTTTATTGTACATACATACAGTTTATCAATTTACTAACATAATTTTTCATTGTCCATATCAAGCTCTCTTTTATATCTCACTTACCCAGTTGACTTTGAGTTTTCTGGAGCTAATGATTTCATTTCTACTATCCTTCACAAAAACCTTAGTCACCTGCCAGACACCTCCTATGAGTGAACTATTGCTTCTTCAGATATGGAAGAATAAAGAAAAGAAATGTACAGTGATACAATATTTCCTTTATAGTCACAGATTCTTCTTCAGATTTGAGTAATATATATATATATATTTTCCTTTTGTCTTATATAGAGGTTGGGCATCCACAGAATGTTTGAGGAAACCTATTAGGAGTCTGGTAAACCTAAGATGCACACTAAAGAGAAATGATAAAATAAGCCTGCTGTTTAATACAGGCTTTTATAGATGGATAGACAAATACTGTCTGAGATATTTATAACATGGTTGCAATGAAACCCTGCTATAATAATTGAATAAGCCTCAGCAGTTTAGCTGAAGTTTGCAGCTATTCATTAAAATGAGGGATTGAAGTGATTAAGAAGAGATTTCAAGGTTCTGATCAAGTTTTAAAAAGAAGATGAAAAGCATAAAATGAATATGGTGAGTAGAATAATGGCCTCATAATGATGGCCACATCCTAATTCCTGGAACCTGTAGATGAGATAATACTAAGCAGTTTAAGAAGGTGAATTACCCTGAATTATACAAGTCATCCAATTAAATGCCATGGGCACTTAAAAAGTGGAGACATCTTCTCAGTGATAGTCAGAGGAAGAAGTGCCTATGGAAGAATCATCAGAAAGAAGCAACATTTTTGGCTCCAAAGAGGAAGGAAGGGGGCTGAGCCAATAAACATGCTTAGTTTCTAAAAGCTGAGCATGGAAAGGCAAGGAGATGAAAGAATTCTTCCCTGCGGCCTCCAAATTGGAACACAGACTTGCCAATACTGGGATTTTAGCCCAGCAAGATCCATGCCAGAAGTCTACAGAACTGAAAGTTTAAAAAATGCAGTTTTAAACCACAAAAGTTATGGAATTTGTTACAGAACAATAAAAACAATATGAGGGAAATGGTAGAATCTTAGTTTCTTCTTCTTCTTCTTCTTTTTTGCTCTTGTATTAAGATTATGAGCAAGAAACTTTGACTCAGTCTATACGCTTTGACCAACATCTTCTCATTTCCCCACCACTGCTACCCCAGCCCATGATAACTTCCATTCTATTCTTCGTTTCTGTGAGTTTAACTCTTTTAGATTTCACAAGTATGTGAGATCATATAGCATCTGTCTTTCTCTGTCTGGCTATTTCACTTAGCATAACATCCTTCAAGTCATCCATGTTGTCACAATTGTCTGAATTTCCTTCTTCTTTTATTTTTTTAGGGTGGAATAATATTCTATTTTGGACGTATGTGAATCACATTTTCTTTAAGCATTCAACTGTTGACATCTTAGCTTGTTTCCATATCTTAGCTATTGTGAATAATCCTGCAGTGAACATGGGAGTGTAGATATCTCTTAGAGATAGGGATTTTCATTCCTTTGGATATATACCAAGAAGTGACCATTGGTAGTCTTATTTTTGTTGTTTTGAAGATTCTCCATTTTGTTTTCTGTAAAGGCTGAATCAATTTCCATTTCCACCAACAATATATCAGGGTTTCCTTTTCTCCATGTTCTTATCAATGGTTAACTTTTGTCTTCTTTGACAATAGCTATTCTAGCAGGTGTGAGGCTATATTGTAGCTTTGATTTGCCTTTTTCTGATGATTAATGATACTGAGTATTTTTTCAAATATACCTTTGGACATTTGCATGTCTCCTGCGTGTGGGGAAATGTCTATTGTTCTTTCCTTATATTTATTTGGATTATTTCCTCTATTGAGTTATCAAGTTATATACAGACATACGATTTGCAAGTATTTTCTTTCATTCCATAAATCGCCTTTTCAGTTCTTGAATTTTTTTCTTTGATATGCAGAAACTTTTTAGCTTGCTGTAGTTTCATTAGTCTATTTTTTGCTTTTGTTTCTTAGGCTTTTCATGTCAGATAAAAAAAAAATCATTACCAAGATCAATGTCATGGAGAATTTTCTCCATGTTTTCTTCTAGGACTGTTATGATTTCCGGTCTTATGTTCAAGTCTATAATCCATTTTTTGTGTTGATTTTTGTGTATGGTATAAGATTGCAATACAGTTTCATTCTTTTGCATATGACTACCAGTTTTCCCAATATTGAAAAGCCTATTCTATTCTCACTGTATATTTTTGACTCTTGAGTTGTAAATTAATCATATAATTATATTGTTGTTGTTGCTGTTGTTCAGTCACCCAGTCATGTCCTACTCCTTGTAACACCATGGACTGTGGCATATCAGGCCTCCTATCCCCCCACCATTTCCAGAAGTTTGCCCAAGTTTATGTTCATTGCATCAGTGATGCCATCCAATTGTCTAATCCTCTGATGCTCTCTTTTACTTCTGCCCTAAATCTTTCCCAGCATCAGAGTCTTTTCCAGTGAGTCAGGTGTTTGCATCAGTTCAGTTCAGATCAGTCACTCAGTCCTGTCTGACTCTTTGCGACCCCATGAACCACAGTACGCAAGGCCCCCCAGTCCATCACCAACTCCCGGAGTCCACCCAAACCTACGGGCATTGAGTTGGTGATGCCATCCAACCATCTCATCCTCTGTCATCCCCTTCTCCTCCTGCCCTCAATTTTTCCCAGGATCAGGGTCTTTTCCAATGAGTCAGCTCTTCACATCAGGTTGCCAAAGTATTGGAGTTTCAGCTTCAACATGAGTCCTTCCAATGAACACCCAGGTCTGATCTCCCTGAGGATGGACTGGTTGGATCTCCTCACAGTCCAAGGGACTCTCAAGAGTCTTCTTCAATACCACAGTTCAAAAGCATACATTCTTTGGTGCCCAGCTTTCTTTATAGTCCAACTCTCACATCCATATATGACCACTGGAAAAACCATAGCCTCGACTAGATGGACTTTTGTTGACAAAGTAATGTCTCTGCTTTTTAATATGCTGTCTAGGTTGGGGACCGGATGTCATGATCTTAGTTTTCTGAATGTTGAGCTTTAAGCCACCTTTTTCACTCTCTTCTTTCACTTTCATCAAGAGGCTCTTTAGTTCTTCTTCACTTTATGCCATAAGGTTGGTGTCATCTGCATATCTGAGGTTACTGATATTTCTTCCGGCAGTCTTGATTCCAGCTTGTGCTTCATCCAGCCCAGCATTTTGTATGATGCACTCTGCGTATAAGTTAAATAAGCAGGCTAACAATATACAACCTTGACATACTCCTTTTCCTATTTGGAACCAGTCTATTGTTCCATGTCCAGTTTGCATCAGGTAACCCAAATTCTGGAGTTTCAACTTCAGGATTAGTTCTTCCAATGAGTTTTCTGGGTTGATTTCCCTTATAGCTAACTAGTTTGGTCTCTTCACTGTTCATCAGACTCCCAGGAATCTTCTCCAGCACCACAGTTTGAAGGTATTGATTCTTTGGTGCTCAGCCTTCTTTACTGTCCAGCTCTCACAACCAAACATGACCATTGGGAAAACTATAACCTTGACTATATGTCCCTTTGTTGACAGAGTGATACATAGGTTTATTTCTGGGCTCCCTGTTCTTTTCCATTGATCTATGTGTCTGTTTTTATGTCTATATCATAATGTTTAGATTATGGTTGCTTTGTAATATACTTTTAAATCAGAAAGTGTAATGCCTGCAGCATTGCTCTTCTTTCTCAACATTGCTTTGGCTATTTGTGGTTATTTGTGGTTCCATACATATTTTGAGATTTTTTATTTTCCACTCCCATGAAAAATACCTTTGGGATTTTGAAAGGGATCACATTGAATCCATAGGTTGCATTGAGGATACTTCCACAATATTAATTCTTCCAATCCATGACCATAAAATATCTTTAAATTTATTTGTGTCTTTTAAAATTGCTTTCATCTTATTAAGTTTTTATTTTATTTAATTTTTTTTAAATTTTAATATCTTTAATTCTTACATGCATTCCCAAACATGAATCCCCCTCCCACCTCCCTCCCCATAACATCTCTCTGGGTCATCCCCATGCACCAGCCCCAAGCATGCTGCATCCTGCGTCAGACATAGACTGGCGATTCAATTCTTACATGATAGTATGCATGTTAGAATGTCATTCTTTCATCTCCTTGGTTAACTTTATTCTTAGGTGTTATATTCTTTTTAATACAATTTAAAAGTGGATTGTTTCTTAATTTATCTGTTTATACTATACAGAAACACAACTGATTTTTTCCTCTAGTTTTCTGTGAGCACAATAAATGTAAGCCATGGAGGTCAGTGACTATTCCATTCACAATTTTGTTCCTAGGCTCTAGCATGTGTTCTTGCACATAGTTGGATCAATATATCTGAGGTTTAGATGCCTACAGCCTATCCCTAAATAAGCTTTCATTGATAGCCTGTTACCAGAAAAATGTCACTGTCAACTAACCTAGGACACATTCAGAAGGTCAGGAGTTGTGTTGGGACAGAGACTTGACTGCATTACTTGCTATCTACACAGTCAGTGAAAGGGTGAGACTCAGGCCCTAACCCCAGACCATCCAGGCATAAATTCCTATGCCTACCATTCATCTGGGATCACATGCCTGCTTCAATGCCACCGAAATTTAAATATTCACACCAAATTATTTTTTCATATCATTGAGCTAAAGTCTTACAGTGCTCTAGGATCCTTACAAGCCCTAAGAGGCCACTGTACAATCATAATAACCAAGTGCATACATCTATATTGGAGAATTAAGCAGAGACACTTTAGATCAAACTTATGCGGGGACAAAAAGAAAGAAATTTGTCGTGTGATTGCTTACATGAGAAAGTTCCAAGAAAACTTGTCACATTTCTTGTTATACCTTTTCTTGGATATTTTTAAAGTCATTCTGAGTCAGGATGCATACTGTATCTGTGACTGTTAATCATCATGAATCCTCACAAAGCCTGATGTGCTGCTTCAGTCCTCTTGAATCAAAACATTTCAATTTTTTGCCTAATTCATTGTTAATAATTCAGAGAAATTGACTTCTCAGTGTAAAACTTTTCTTTGAGTTTCATAGACATTATACCCAACAACTGAAGAAAATTCTGAATTATATTTCTAAATTTGATTTCTTCCATTCATTGATAGAATGAGTGTCCAGAAATATATCAAATGTCCAGAAATACATCAAGATGCTCAGACTGGCCTTTTTAATGAGAGTAAGGATTAGTGCTCTTCTCTGGTTCTGTCATATTACCACAACTCACAAGGAAACCATTTCTTCAGTGTGCAATGACTATGTTAGTTCAATCTTTCTTGAGTTAATTGTTAATTAACTTCACAGAATATAGCTTTTCTGGTACTCTTTAACGTTTCTTACATCATTTTCTCTCTCTCCACCCCAAAGTTCAGCATTTCTTGAAGGAGCTAAGAAGTTTGATTAATTTAACCAAGTTCTTGCTGACACACTTTCTAGAAAGTATTCCAGGTATGGGGTTATTAAGAGTAAATAGATGCAACAAATATTAAGCCAATAAATTGCAAATAAATTTTCACAAGCCACTTAAAACTCATACTTCTTATGCTTATGATTATTTTTATCTGTTCCCTAGTGGATTAAGAATGATTGTTCTTCATTTAGACTTTCCACTGGTTTTTGTTGCCTGTGATGTGAGGCAGTATTGATCAGGTTGATGATAATGAAAAGAGAGAAGCTCCTGTGAGCTTGTTGGAAAAACACAAACTCTGGCATCAGTCAGGACCTGTATTTAAATAGGATTATCAGATGATGCATAATCATGTCAAACTTTGAGAAACACTGCTCTAGAATACAATGCACTCAAACTAGCACTAGCAGAAATAATTCTTTGAAAACATGAATTCTTTGAAAACAATGTGACCGTCATGTTTTTCAGTCTTATTATTCTCAAAACTAAACAGTAAGGAAACACCCACAGGACACAACTTAGCTTTTTTTCATTTTTATCATTCCACTGTTTTGCCTTTATCTTCTGAACTACCTGGTTTGTTCCTTCACTTTTAATCTTTCCAGCCAGGCTCTGGTCAGACTAATAGTGATTATAGTAATAATAGCATAACCATAATGTTGATGGAGATGATGACAATGATGATGACAATAGAATGCTTCCTCCATCATCTATGACTTAAGTGGCAGTAATACTTCCTAATTCTGAAACAAAGATGCAACTTCTCTGCAGCCTTCTCTGGATGTTGTTGCTAACTCTACCCTAGCTGTTATATGTCAGAATCTTGGGAATATGCTCAATTGCTTTTTGTTTTGAGATATACTTTTGATAAAACTCTTCTTTCACTCTGGCCCTCGTCTTTTGAAGCTTACGACATTAGGCTAGTCAGTCATTCCTTCTTCTGACTGGTAGTCTTCTCTTCTTTACTCTCAGTCACTTTTTCTTCCTCTTCTAAAGCTTCAAAATTGAACCCCTGTCTTCATTGATGTTTAGAATTCTGTCATCCACATGACTCAGCAGCAGCATTATTTAACCTCAATTTTAATAACTTTCATATCCACACTTTTTAATCTTTCTTGCCTTGACAGGACTGGACCTTGGCATTACCCAAGATTATTAAAACTCTGTAGCCAGTATAATATTTTTAAGGAATGTATTATATTAGAAAAATCATAAAAAATTTTTTTTTTCTCACGTGTCTCTTTCAATTCTGGTTTCATCAGTGTATATGCCCAGCAGCAGGATTGCTGGGTCATAAGGCAGTTCTATTTCCAGTTTTTTAAGGAATCTCCACACTGTTCTCCATAGTGGCTGTACTAGTTTGTATTCCCACCAACAGTGTAAGAGGATTCCCTTTTCTCTATACCCTCTCCAGCATGCATTGCTTGTAGACTTTTTGATCTCAGCCATTATAACTGGCATGAAATGGTACCTCTTGTGGTTTTGATTTGCATTTCTCTGATAATGAGTGATGTTGAGCATCTTTTCATGTGTTTGTTAGTCATCTATATATCTTCTTTGGAGAAATGTCTATTTATTTCTTTGGCCCAGTTTTTGATTGGGTCATTTATTTTTCTGGAATTGAGCTGCAGGAGTTGCTTATATATTTTTGAGATTAGTTGTTTGTCAGTTGCTTCATTTGCTATTATTTTCTCCCATTGTGAAGGCTGTCTTTTCACCTTGCTCATAGTTTTCTTTGTCGTGCAGAAGCTTTTAAGTTTAATTAGGTCCCATTTGTTTATTTTTGCTTTTATTTACAGTATTCTGGGAGGTGGGTCATAGAGGATCCTGCTGTGATTTATGTTGGAAAATGTTTTTCCTATGTTCTCCTCTAGGAATTTTATAGTTTCTGGTCTTATGTTTAGATCTTTAATCCATTTTGAGTTTATTTTTGTGTATGGTGTTGGAAAGTGATCTAGTTTCATTTTTTACAAGTGGTTGACCAGTTTTCCCAGCACGACTTGTTAAAGAGATTGTCTTTAATCCATTGTATATTCTTGATTCCTTTGTCAAAGGTAAGGTATCCATAGGTGCATGGATTTATCTCTGGGCTTTCTATTTTGTTCCATTGATCTATATTTCTGTCATTGTACCAGTACCATACTGTCTTGATGACTGTGGCCTTGTAGTAGAGCCTGAAGTCATGCAGATTGATTCCTCCAGTTCCATTCTTCTTTCTCAAGATTGCTTTGGCTATTCGAGGTTTTTTGTATTTCCATACAAATTGTGAAATTATTTGTTGTAGCTCTGTGAAAAATACCGTTGGTAGCTTTTAGAGATTGCATTGAATCTATAGATTGCTTTGGGTGGTATACTCATGTTCACTATATTGATTCTTCCAATCCATGAACAAGGTATATTTCTCGATCTATTAGTGTCCTTTTGATTTGTTTCACAAATGTTTTATAGTTTTCTATATAGAGGTCTTTAGTTTCTTTTGGTAGGTATATTCCTAAGTATTTTTATTCTTTTCATTGCAATGGTAAATGGAATTGTTTCATTAAATTCTCTTTCTATTTTCTCATTATTAGTGTATAGGAATGCAAGGGATTTCTGTGTGTTGATTTTATATCCTGCAACTTTACTATATTTATTGA
Source organism: Ovis canadensis (assembly GCF_042477335.2). NCBI lineage: Eukaryota > Metazoa > Chordata > Mammalia > Artiodactyla > Bovidae > Ovis > Ovis canadensis. Next base: position 53,660,886 of record NC_091254.1, on the reverse strand, counting down.
TTAGTTGTAGTAATTTTCTGGTGGAGTCTTTAGGGTTTTCTATGTAGAGGATCTTGTCATCTGCAAACAGTGAGAGTTTTACTTCTTCTTTTCCTATTTGGATTCTTTTTATTTCTTTTTCTGCTCTGATTGCTGTGGCTAAAACTTCCAAAACAATGTTGAATAGTAGTGGTAAAAGTGGACACTGTTGTCTTGTTCCTGACTTTAGGGGAAATGCTTTCAATTTTTCACCATTGAGGATAATGTTTGCTGTGGGTTTGTCATATATAGCTTTTATTATGTTGAGGTATGTTCCTTCTATTCCTGCTTTCTGGAGAGTTTTTTTTTTTTTAAATTTATTATTATAAATGGATGTTGAATTTTGTCAAAGGCTTTCTCTGCATCTATTGAGATAATCATATGGTTTTTATTTTTCAATTTGATAATGTGGTGTATTACATTGATTGATTTGTGGATATTGAAGAATCCTTGCATCCCTGGGATAAAGCCCACTTGGTCATGGTGTATGATCTTTTTAATGTGTTGTTGGATTCCGATTGCTAGAATTTTGTTAAAGATTTTTGCATCTATGTTTATCAGTGATATTGGCCTGTAGTTTTCTTTTTTTTTGTAGCATCTTTGTCAGGTTTTGGTATTAGGGTGATGGTGGCCTCATAGAATGAATTTGGTAGTTTACTTTCCTGTGCAATTTTCTGGAATAGTTTGAGTAGGATAGGTGTTAGCTCTTCTCTAAATTTTTGGTAGAATTCAGCTATGAAGCCATCTGGACCTGGACTTTTGCTTGATGGAAGATTTCTGATTACAGTTTCAATTTCTGTGCTTGTGATGGGTCTGTAACGATATTCTATTTCTTCCTGGTTCAGTTTTGGAAAGTTGTACTTTTCTAAGAATTTGTCCATTTCTTCCACATTGTCCATTTTATTGGCATATAATTGCTGATAGTAGTCTCTTATGATCCTCTGTATTTCTGTGTTGTCTGTTGTGATCTCTCCATTTTCATTTCTAATTTTATTGATTCTATTTTTCTCCATTTGTTTCTTGATGAGTCTGGCTAATGGTTTATCAATGTTATTTATCCTTTCAAAGAACCAGCTTTTGGCTTTGTTGATTTTTGCTATGGTCACTTTTGTTTCTTTTGCACTTATTTCTGCCCCAATGTTCATTGCAGCACTGTTTCTAAAAGCCAGGACATGGAAGCAACCTAGATGTCCATCAGCAGATGAATTAATAAGAAAGCTGTGGTACATATATAAAATGGAGTATTACTCAGCCATTAAAAAGAATACATTTGAGTCAGTTCTAATGAGGTGGATGAAACTGGAACTTATTACATAGAGTGAAGTAAGTCAGAAAGAAAAACATCAGTACAGTATACTAACACACATATATATGAAATTTAGAAAGATGGTAATGATAACCCTGTATGCAAGACAGCAAAAGAGACACAGATATACAGAACAGTCTTTTGGACTCTGTGGGAGAGGGAGACAGTGGGATGATTTGGGAAAATGACATTGAAACATGTATAATATCATATATGAAATTACTCGCCAGTCCAGGTTTGATGCATGATACTGGATGCTTGGGGCTGGTGCACTGGTATGACCCAGAGGGATGGTACAGGGTGGGAGGAGGGAGGGGGGTTCAGGATGGGGAACACATGTATACCTGTGGCAGATTCATGCTGATGTATGGCAAAACCAATACAATATTGTAAAGTAATTAACCTCCAATTAAAATAAATACATTTATATAAAAAGATAAAAGGTATGAGAAATTAAAAAATGTTTTCTCAATTTCCAAAGTCCAACATTATTATCATTTTCTTGCAAAAACTTTAATATATTTTAATCCTCTCCTTTTATCATGCACACCTTGTAAGACCCCAGTTCTGCTTGACCCAACTTTGTGTCTTCCCAGCATCTACATCTAAACAAGTGAACACAGGTAGAGAGGACTGCCCTAGGCTGCTTTGTTTCACTTTAAATTCATTACCACAGTCTTCAAAGGGTAATTCAATGGCTCTGAAATTCTACATATTGTTTCACTTTCTGAGAAGACAAGTTTTATAGCTTCTTGCCTTTAGTCAACATTCCTGCATGTTTCCTCTACCTCACTCTCATCTGATAACCTGACCAAGATAAGAATGAGAAAATAAATGTCTTAGGAAAAGAACCATATTATATTCCAATCTCAGACTTAAGAAAATACCTGAGAGTTACTTAATACTGATTTGTGCCTGACACTTCATACACAATCTCATGGTATCTTTACAACAAATTTAAATGGCAGTTTTCCTATTATTGCAGATGAGGAAGTTGAGTAACAGTGAGATTAAATGACTAACTGTGGTTATGGTGGAGCCTGGAGACAAGCCAAGTGAATCTTCAATCTGCTTCCAAATCATAAACTGATATTCACAGGCTTGTTTTATTTATATAACCTATTAATACTCAGAACTATTTGTGCTAGAATGTACTTTGTGAGGTTTGAGTAATAACTATATTAAAATTATCACAAAATAGTAATTATGATCAATGTGCTTCTGTTCAAAGGATACTAGACTTTTTCAGGAGCTCAGAGTTCTAGTCTCTGCTATGAATCTGGTCAACTTTCATTTTGAGCAATTCTTTTGTTACCACTGGGACTGGGACTTAGGGTTTTTTTTTTTTTTTTTTAATGGCTAGCTGGTGAGAAGTTATTGTATAACACAAGGAGCCCAGTCTGGTGCTCTATGATGATCTAGAAGCATGGGATGGTGGGAGGGGAGGGAGACTCAAGAAAGAGGACATATATGTATAACTATGGGTGATTTGCATTGTTGTGTAGCAGAAACCAACACAACATTGGAAAATTTTGTAAAAAATAAAATTAAAAAAAAGAAAACTAAGAGGATTGAATATGCATCAGGGACACTTTAGGCTCTAACACATTAGGATTTTAACATCTTGTGCCTATCCATTTCTGGTTATTTGATGAATTAAAGATAATTGAAAAATCTTAATGCTCCATTCATTGAAATCTTGTGTCTGTATCCCTAAGTATGGAATTTCTGCAAGCTCTGTGACTACTCTGACAGTAAGAATATGACAAAAGTTATATTGTACCTCTTTCTACTTCTTGGAGTACTCAGACTTGAAGATCTAAGCTTCCATCTTAGAAGTTTGACTGTCCTGCTGCATAGACCACCTGAGAGACCCTGAGAATTCAGTGAGAAAGCTCTTACTTATGCCAAGGCTCCAGAAATGTGAATGAAACCATCTTTGATCCTCCAAGCCAGGTCAACTGCCAATGGGACACCAAACAGTAACCACATTTGGTGTCATTTAGAACAAAAAAATCATCCAGCTAAGTGGAGCTGAATTCTTGGCCTACAGGTTATGACTGAAGTACAAAGATTTTCGTTTTGTTTTAAGCTACCAAGTTTGGTGTGCTTGTAATGTAGTGGATAACTAGAACAAATCTCAGTTCTATTTATGAGTTTAGATTGTTGAGTTTGTTTTCTTGCCCAGAAAAAGTGCAAAAGTATGATATAACAACTACAAAGTGAGTGATTGTATCTTCTACAGATTAAAAGGAAGAAAAAAAAAAAGTGTAGTTATAATGTTAGATTCTCAGTGTTTCTACATACCTTGGCCCAATTAAGAGATTCCTGAAATGAGAACAAAAAGGAAATCCAACAAACATTGAATTAAGGTGCTGACAGAGCCAAAATACATCTCATAATTAGGGCCATCTCTTAGGAGGTTGTTCTGGGAGCATAACACTCCTCACACCAAGTCTAGTATTTGCTGAAGCAGCATGAACAACAAAATTTATTCTTTTCTGTCCCTTTCTTCCTCACTGAATGTTTTTGTTTGTCTAACTTGGTGATGGTGGCAGCGTAAATTGGAGGAAATGTGTAGATCTCACTCAGGGACTATATGGCAATTAATTACATGTAACCAGTAAAACTAATTAATGGAATATTAAAACTGCTTAATGGAATACTTCATAGAGAATAAATTTGGTAATTACAAGACTAGCTCTCTTTATCTATTATATAATTCTTCATGAGTCAATATCCCCAAGAAGTGAAAATCAATAAAATCTGATGTGCATGGATGAGTAGTACTTGCAGAAGACTCTGAAAAGCCAAACTATCTGACAGCTACACCATAGGAAGAGCATGCCTAGAGAGAATTATGGGAACTGCAGGCTCTGGAGAAGCTGTTTCCTCTGTATAGCTTACTCCCAAGCGGGCCCACACCTTAGTGCCTGGTAGTAAACTTGAGGCTACTTTGATCATCAGGATCAGCACTTGGCAAGACAAACAGAGGAGAGCCAGACCAGATGGGGCCCTTTGGCAAATCTTCATTGGTCTGTAACCATGTCTGACTGTGAAGACCTTCTAAGGATGGCATTCTCTTTTCTTCAACTTCCAAATCTCTCACAATTTGTCTTTTACCAGTTCTAACTCGGAATCTGATTGGGTATGGGATTCTGGGAAAGTGTTTCCCAGCTTGAGTCGAGTCCAGTTCAGTTCAGTCACTCAGTCGTGTCTGACTCTTTGCGATCCCATAAATAGCAGCACGCCAGGCCTCCCTGTCTATTACCAACTCCCGGAATTCACTCAGAATCATGTCCATCGAGTCAATGATGCCATCCAGCCATCTCATCCTCCGTCACCCCCTTCTCCTCCTGCCCTCAATCCCTCCCAGCATCAGAGCCTTTTCCAATGAGTCAGTTCTTCTCATCAGGTGACCAAAGTACTGGAGTTTCAGCTTTAGCCTCATTCCTTTCAAAGAAATCCCAGGGCTGATCTCCTTCAGAATGGATTGGTTGGATCTCCTTGCAGTCCAAGGGATTCTCAAGAGTCTTCTCCAACACCACAGTTCAAAAGCATCAATCCTTCGGTGCTCAGCCTTCTTCACAGTCCAACTCTCACATCCATACATGACCACAGGAAAAACCATAGCCTTGACTAGACGGACCTTAGTCGGCAAAGTAATGTCTCTGCTTTTGAATATGCTATCTAGGTTGGTCATAACTTTCCTTCCAAGGAGTAAGCATTTTTTAATTTCATGGCTGCAGTCACCATCTGCAGTGATTTTGGAGCCCCCAAAAATTGTCTGATACTGTTTCCCCGTCTATTTCCCATGAAGTGATGAGACCGGATGCCATGATCTTCATTTTCTGAATGTTGAGCTTTAAGGCAGCTTTTTCACTCCCCTCTTCCACTTTCATCAAGAGGCTTTTTAGTTCCTCTTCACTTTCTGCCATAAGGGTGGTGTCATCTGCATACCTGGGGTTATTGATATTTCTCCCGGCAATCTTGATTCCAGCTTGTGATTCTTCCAGTCCAGCGTTTCTCATGATGTACTCTGCATATAAGTTAAACAGGCAGGGTGACAATATACAGCCTTGATGTACTCCTTTTCCTATTTGGAACAAGTCTGTTGTTCCATGTCCAGTTCTAACTGTTGCTTCCTGACCTGCATACAGATTTCTCAAGAGGCAGGTTAGGTGGTCTGGTATTCCCATGTCTTTCAGAATTTTCCACCGTTTATTGTGATCCACACAGTCAAGCTTTGACTTAGTCAATCAAGCAGAAATAGATGTTTTTCTGGAACTCTCTTGCTCTGGAACATCTCCAGCAGATGTTGGCAATTTGATCTCTGGTTCCTCTGGCTTTTCTAAAACCAGCTTGAACAACAGGAAGTTCATGGATCCCGTACGGCTGAAGCCTGGCTTGGAGAATTTTGAGCATTACGTTACTAGCATGTGAGATGAGTGCAATTGTGCGGTAGTTTGGGCATTCTTTGGCATTGCCTTTCTTTGGGATTGGAATGAGAAGTGACTTTTCCAGTCCTGTGGCAACAGCTGAGTTTTCCAAATGTGCTGGCATATTGAGTGCAGCACTTACACAGCATCATCTTTCAGGATTTGAAACAGCTCAAATGGAATGCCATCACCTCCACTAGCTTTGTTTGTAGCGATGCTTTCTAAGGCCCACTTGACTTCACATTCCAGGATGTTCGGCTCTAGATGAGTGATCTCACCATCGTGATTATCTGGGTCATGAAGATCTTTTTTTGTACAGTTCTTCTGTGTATTCTTTCCACCTCTTCTTAATATCTTCTGCTTCTGTTAGGTCCATACCATTTCTGTCCTTTATCGAGCCCATTTTTGCATGAAATGTTCCCTTGGTATCTTTAATTTTCTTGGAGAGATCTCTCGTCTTTCCCATTCTGTTCTTTCCCTCTATTTCTTTGCATTGATCGCTGAAGAAGGCTTTCTTAACTCTTGCTATTCTTTGGAACTCTGCATTAGGATGCTTATATCTTTCCTTTTCTCCTTTGCCTTTCACTTCTCTTCTTTTCTCAGCTATTTGTAAGGCTTTCCCAGACAGTCATTTTGCTTTTTTGCCTTTCTTTTCCATGGGGATGGTCTTAATCCCTGTCTCCTGTACAATGTCACAAACCTCATTTCATAGTTCATCAGGCACTCTATCTATCAGATCTAGGCCCTTAAATCTATTTCTCACTTCCACTGTATAATCATAAGGGATTTGATTTAGGTCATACCTGAATGATCTAGCAGTTTTCCCTACTTTCTTCAGTTTAAATCTGAATTTGGTAATAAGGGGTTCATGATCTGAGCCACAGTCAGCTCCCGGTCTTGTTTTTGTTGACTGTATAGAGCTTCTCCATCTTTGGCTGCAAAGAATATAATCAATCTGATTGCGGTGTTGACCATCTGGTGATGTCCATGTGTTGAGTCTTCTCTTGTGTTGTTGGAAGAGGGTGTTTGCTATGACCAGTGCATTTTCTTGGCAAAACCCTATTAGTCTTTGCCCTGCTTCATTCCACATTCTAAGGCCAAATTTGCCTGTTACTCCACGTGTTTCTTGACTTCCTACTTTTGCATCCAGTCCCCTATAATGAAAAAGACATCTTTTTTGTGCATTAGTTCTAAAAGGTCTTGTAGGTCTTCAAAGAACCGTTCAACTTCAGCTTCTTCAGCATTGCTGGTTGGGGCATAGACTTGGATTACCGTGTTATTGAATGGTTTACCTTGGAAACGAACAGAGATCATTCTGTCGTTTTTGAGATTGCATCCAAGTACTGCATTTCGGAATCTTTTGTTGACCATGATGGCTACTCCATTTCTTCTGAGGGATTCCTGCCCATAGTAGTAGATATAATGGTCATCTGAGTTAAATTCACCCATTCCAGTCCATTTTAGTTCGCTGATTCCTAGAATGTCAACGTTCACTCTTGCCATCTCCTGTTTGATCACTTCCAATTTGCCTTGATTAATGGACCTGACATTCCAGGTTCCTATGCAATATTGCTCTTTACAGCATCGGACCTTGCTTCTATCACCAGGGTATTGCTTTTGATTTGGCTCCATCCCTTCATTATTTCTGGAGTTATTTCTCTACTGATCTCCAGTAGCATTTTGGGCACCTACTGACCTGGGGAGTTCCTCTTTCAGTATCCTATCATTTTGCCTTTTCATACTGTTCATGGGATTCACAACGCAAGAATACTGAAGTGGTTTGCCATTCCCCTCTCCAGTGGACCACATTCTGTCAGACGTCTCCACCATGACCTGCCTGTCTTGGGTTGCCCCATGGGCATGGCTTAGTTTCATTGAGTTAGACAAGCCTGTGGTCCTAGTGTAATTAGGTTGACTAGTTTTCTGTGAGTATGGTTTCAGTGTGTCTGCCCTCTGATGCCCTCTTGCAACACCTACATCTTACTTGGGTTTCTCTTACCTTGGGCGTGGTGTATCTCTTCACAGCTGCTCCAGCAAAGTGTAGCCGGTTATCCTTACCTTGGATGAGGAGTATCTCGTCACCGCCACCCTTCCTGACCTTCAGCATGGCATAGCTCCTCTAGGTCCTCCTGTGCCCACACAGCCACCGCTCCTTGGATGTGGAGTCCAGTTAACATCAAACAGTCCAGAATCATGTGGCATATACAGATTAGGGAGCTTGATATTTTCTGCCTGAAACAGTTAATATTTCAGGGCCTTCTTTCCACTCTCATTCTACACAGAATGCTACTGATGAAAATTAGAGAGAGAAGAGACCAGCCAGATTTACCTGCTAAAGCTAAAGGACACATTTACATGTTTATGATATCTGCTGGCATCATGAAGAAAATCAGTATATTACACCATACATAAAGTACAAGCATAAATCTTCATTAAAGTTTATGCAGATTACAATTTCATTAAGAATTATATTTTCTCCCATGTTATCACTCTTCTTTACTTTGAAACTGTAGTCCCTAAACTCATAGAGGTTTTATGACGAGAAAAGAGAGCAAAAAGATTTCAAACTTGAGAATTTCACCTTCAATTTGGAGGTGTCTGTACTCAGGAAGATTTAATCTTTGTTTTCATTTGGTGACTTGATAATTTTTTAGGTTGTTGGGATCTTGCTACACTTGTTTTTAGCACTTGTTTTTAAACTTGCACTTGTTTCTAGCCTGGAAAATTAGACAGGTGAATTTTGACTTCAAAATATCACCTTATAATATTATCTAGATCAGACCATTAAAAACAGTATATACAGCCTAATATCTCTATCTACTTAAGAGATGTGCATTCAGAATATAAGAGGACCACAACAGTGTCTCAGGGAATACAGAAGGGAAGCAAAGACCAGTTCTGGCTGGACTATTGAATTTGCCAATGGATTGTGGTTGAGCTTATTTAAAATATTTTTGATTGGTTCAGCAAAACTCTATTTAAATTAAACCTAACAACAACACCAAAAGTCCAAATTTATGAAATAAGCCAGAAGTTTAGAATTGTTTTAAAAAGTGACACTGACTGATAAAGAAAGGTTATTATAAGGCTTTTGAAGAAGATCTATGGGACAGCTAGAGAATTTTTACAGAAAATTACGGTAATTTCAGACAGGCATAAATACATGTAATTTTTAGATATTGTGCAGCTTTTGTCCCTGTAAAGCACTCTGAATTCTGTTGATCCATTCGGATATAAAGGACAATGTTTGCATCTCCCTCCACGTCTAAGTCAGACGCGGAGTTGCACTGACATGGACCATAAGTATTCTGCTACCTTCCTGTCTTTAGGGACAAAGCATTTCCTTATCTTCAATTACTTCTCCACTGGATTCAGGATATTCATGGTATCTATTCCACTTTATATTAAGACAGAATATAAATCTTCCTAAAGGAAGTAGACTCATCTTTTAAAGCCTTGCACTTAGCTATAGAGTGATTCAAGCAGAGACAGTAACTCCCTTACCAGTGATCCTTAATTTTAACTTACAGATTTTGGCTCTATAGAAGACATTTCTGTGTCTATGTTCAGGCAGTCCCAGGCTTCCCTGATGAGACTGATAGAAAAGGCATTGACTTGCATCAGTTGTGATGATAGGTTTTATGACTGGACTGAGATCAGAAATTCATTTTACAGACCACTGAACAATTGCTGAATGCTTGCTCACCTCAGTTTCCAACCATTCACTAATAATTTTAGTCCTGGGGTGGATTTTATGAAAACTGGTCAAATGCCACAAGAGTGGAAATTTGAATTATAGGAAAAAGAAGGATGATTTTGCTTTAATATGTGACCTCATTGTCCTCTAGATTTTCTTTTCAATCTGTTTGTTGTGAAATATCTATTAATCCATAAAAATAGCTAACTTCACAAATTAACACTCTCACTGCCATTTTAAATGAATGACTGCAATAGACTGGAATTAAAGTTAATGTACCATATTTTGTCTTCTCTCTGGTATTCTAGTACATGTTTAGATTGTTAAAAAGAAAATAGCCTTCTACTGCAAACATTGAATAGAGATGCAATATCTTTAAATACAATATCTGTTTTAAATAATTATGAAACTCCAATACTTTGGCCACCTCATGCGAAGAGTTGACTCATTGGAAAAGACTCTGATGCTGGGAGGAATTGAGGGCAGGAGAAGAAGGGGACGACAAAGGATGAAATGGCTGGATGGCATCACCGACTCGATGGACGTGAGTTTGAGTGAACTCCGGGAGTTTGTGATGGACAGGGAGGCCTGGCGTGCTGCGATTCATGGGGTTGCAAAAAGTCAGACACGACTGAGCGACTGAACTGAACTGAACTACTTATCATCCAATTTTGTAGTGTGTAACATGAATTTTGACCTGTGTGAATCATAAGATGACCACCAGCTAAATTTGAATTACAAAAATATGTTGATAAGTTACTGATGGTAGTCTAAATTGTTCCCTAAACTTCAATGGTTTTGAGAGCAAGAAAGTTGTCGTTTTCTTGTGTATCAGAGTGGGAATTTCATGTTGGTTCTATGTCCATACTGCCACACAGCTACATACAGTGTATGTCATATAAGATATTAACTTCAATAAGCTAAAAAAAGGGTAGAATTGTGATGGGGTATATGTGAAAGATTATAGGTATATTTTAGAAGAAAGAAAGGAATTAAGAACAAGAAAATTCACAGATGGGAGAATGTGGATGTAAGAGACTCCTTTGTTAGGACTGTTGATTCCAGGTAATGGAAGTTTAACTTCAAGTGACTAAAACAGGAAAGAGAATGTGTTGGCTTACAAATCCAAAATGTTGAGAGACAGACTAGATTCAGATGTGGTGAAACACAGGGCCTCAAAAAGTAGGTTAGGGCTCATTCTTCCTCTATCCTGCTTTCCTCTTTGTTAGTTTCATTTTTAGCAGGCTCTCTGCTCATTGCTACCTTCACAGGGCCAGGATAGTCTCACTGGCACCATAATTAAAAAAATAAAATCTTATTATTTTTCATTGCCCTCACCCAAGATCCCTTAATATTTTGATCCCTTAATATGTCCCTTAGCTCTGTCTAACACATCTTGGTCATTTTTCCGTCTCTGTAGTCAGGAGATATATTTTAATTACATCAGAACCACCTGGACACAGAATGGTATAGGAATGTTCCCGAGAAATTTAGATGCTTTGCCTTATGAAAACACAGATCATGCAGTGTTCATAAAAGAAATAAAATTATCAAATGTCTTTTACATATAAGGAAAAATATATATTGTAGAGTAATACATAAACTCTTCAATGTGAAAATTACCCCATTACTGTATTTAGATTTTTTGCAATCGAATATAGTATTTTTAAATTGTGGATTCACTTACCATTAGAAATTTTGAACAGCTTCTTTGTGTTTCATTACCAACTAGATTTTGATAAGAAATTTTCAAAACATGTCTAAGTCACACCCAACATTTCTGCAGATTGATTTAAGGTCATTATTTTAAAACTTTTACCCTAAGCCCATTGAGGAGATGAGCTGGAAATGTCCTCTAGAACAGGAAATATTAAAGGTTGGTAGTTTGTGTGTGAAGTGAAGTGAAAGTCATTCAGTTGTATCTGACTCTTTGCAACCCCATGGACTATACAGTCCATGGAATTCTCCAGGCCAGAATACTGGAGTGGGTAGTCTTTCCCTTCTTCAGGGGAACTTCCCAACCCAGCAATTGAACCCAGGTCTCCTGCTTTGCAGGCAGATTATTTACCAGCTGAGCCACAAGGGAAGCCCAAGAATACTGGAGTGGGTAGCCTATTTCTCCTCCAGTGAATCTTCCCAACCCAGGAATCGAACTGGGGTCTCCTGCATTGCAGGTGGTTTCTTTACTAACTGAGCTATGAGGGAAGCCCCCCAGTTTGTGTGTAGGAGAGACAAAGATTCCTCAAATTGAGAAACAAAGAATGCCAGTTACTCAAAGTGGCAGAGGGACAGCAGACTCATCAGTAGCATATTAGGTGTTGAGGTGCTTGGATGTGAGTAAATGGGGAATATCTCTGATAATCTGAGCCCTAAGAATGTTAATTGAGAAGCGTAAAAGTTCGTTTTCCTGGTTAAGGGACATTAGCAACAGTGACAGCTATTAACTAAGAGATGGTGGACTTCAGTTTCCTGTAGCAGCTACAGCTTTCTGGGAAGGAAAATGCACCAAGAAAAATAATTAATGTTGGACTTCATTGGTGAGTAGAGGATTTGGATCAAAAAGTTTTTTAAAGGTGATACATCTTATACTAGAGATTGTAGGGAATATTTATTACAGCTACATTAGCATTGCTCAGAAATATGAAGATGGCACACTAATAGATCAGGTATTCTTCTAAGGGTCACTGCTAAAAACACCTAGTAAGGAAACCTGCATGAGCTTGCACATGTGTGTATGCACAGACAAACACACATTTGTAAAGGATAGATCACAAAGAAGTGTGAAATGAACAGAAAATAATAAGGGTGACAAAATAGCCAATGATTCTGTTAGCCCCTAACAAATACATGACAACTGAAGATTAGGAATCTAGGGCAATTTAATAATAAAAGAAAATTTAAAGAGTGAAAAAAGTAAGATGATTATTCATTATGTTGTCTTACAATGGATCATTTAAAGTACACAGGATCTGAAATGAGTGACATCCCCAAGAGACATGCTGGCCTCTTCTAAAGAGGAGCTTGATTCTATTTTGTTTAAAAGGCAACTTGTTTCTTCTCTATGGAATTACCCTGGGGCAAAGGTGCTATAAACACACTCAAGTTGCCATGTGCACTAGTTAATGACACCTCTGCCTGTTTCAGGCCTGTGTCCTTGACCGTATCCACCGTCTATGTCAGGAAAAAATAAAAATTGTTATGGTTATCTTTTCTCCCTGCTTTAAAGCCCACAATAGACACCATGTTCACAGGGGAAAAGGGGGGTGTTCATCATGCTCACAGGTGGGCATGGGGGGCGGGATCTGTGGCCTCAATAATCTAGTTTTAGGCTGTTCACAAAGAACATGAGTGTTCTTTCTCATCCCCTATCATTTCTCTTTTATTTCTTTTCCTCTTTTAGAAATAAAAATAAACAAAAAATTATATGAAGTACCAACTGAATTCTGGTTACTGGTAAAAAGAATAAAAAGAAACACAATACCAATTAAATAGTTGGAAGTCTTTCTTATAACTTGATAATGAAGAGACATAGTGAAAAGAAATGCTGACATGAAAAGCATGCTTGAATGATAAAATATCATGTCCTCTTAAAATAGTCTTTTTATCATTTTGCAAAACTGGAATAAGAAATATGTATAATGTTTAAATGAAATGCTAGTATGTAAAAATTAAATTATGTTAAAAGTATCATTAGCTTTTGTATTTGTTTTTTAACCATAAATTAAACAATAACTTTATGATTAAACCATTTACAATTTAGTCAGTTTTATCCTATGATTTCTGGAATGAAGTTTTCATAGATATATAAATAAGGAAAGAATTTATTTCTTAAGGCAAATAAATGTCAATTTTTAATGCATATGACTTTGCACTCATGAAGAAACATGTACTTCTCCCCAAAAGCCAGAAGACTCAATTAAATCATTATGCTGATGTAGAATACTACTATTTATTTTTGAAAATTAAAATTAGAAAATGTCACCTTCCATTTTCAAATGCATTACCATTTCATTAATTAAAAGATGAAGTTTGTCTTTCATTTATCTTTCTTCTTGTGCAGAGGTTATGGCTGCTGACCTCTGACAGCTGCAGCAGCACCGCTGTGGGAAACTTTCACTCCCCGTCCTGGCAAAACAGCCACTGTCCCTCAGCGGGTGTTTCAGGAATTGGAAGAATGTAGGACAGCAGTTACATCTTGCATATTTAGAAAAAGAGACATGCAGCGTCAGTTCTTCATCTTGACTGAATAATGCATTAGATGTGAAACTAGGTTGATTTATTAAATGTAGGATCATTTTTTGGCTATCAGAGCACTAATCAGATTTTGGCTCTTTTTTTTTTTTTTTTTTAATATTCAGTATCAGTCACAGTGGCTGCTTCTTACTTTTGTATTTTGTGGTCCAGTAAAAAGAATGTGCCTTCAAGTCAATTAAAAAATGAAAAACTTCATAGGTAGTAACAACTGTTGACATTTTATCTCTTTACCAAATCCAGTCCTAAACTGCTGCCATACTGAGGAGGGAAAGTCAGCAGTAGTGTTAAGTTGCTGCCTGGCTAAGTGCTCTGTGAAGAAGAACGCTGCTATGAGCAGCCAAGGGCCATTATGACTTAAATGCACACAAAGGTCATCTAAAGTTGCCTTAATCTTTCCCCCATTTTCCATAGTCTGTTTAACATTCACTACTGTTGACATTCATACTTTCTTTCACCTTCGCTGGGGCTTGATGTGACCTCACCAAGACAGAGCAGACCCTTAGCAGTGCAGCCAGTGAGAGCTCCTGTCTGATTGTTCAGGGATTAGCTATCTTTGCACACACAGAAGAGTGAGTCATTTAAGAAAAAAACAAAGGAAAGAAACAATAATCTTTTGACTGACAGAGCAGTCTAAGATTGCTAAGGAATTCAATGTATGAGTTTCTGAAAAGAACTCCAGCAAACTTTTAAACACATTCTCTCGCATTTTGCTGATCTTAAATAAATTCGTGTTTGTTTCCTTACTTTGCCAAGATAACAATATGTCAAATAAAAAACAAATATAGGCTTAGTAAGGAGAGACTTCATTTGAAAGGATTTTCTAAGTAGGGGAGGGCATTTCAATACAGAGAGGTCTCCGAATATTGATCTGTAAATATCTGAAAGGTTAAAGCATAGAGTGTTTTACTATTTTATGGAGGAATAACCAAGGCTACCCTAGTGGCTCAGAAGGTAAAGAATCTTCCTGTTAGGCTGGAGACTTGGGTTCAATTCCTGAGTCAGGAAGATTCCCTGGAGAAGAAAATGGCAAATTCACTCCAGTATACCCTGGAGAATTCTGTGGACAGAGGAGCCTAGTGGGCTACAGTCCCTGGCATCACAAAGAGTCAGACATGACTGAGTGACTAACACAATTAAGGCTACTAAGGACTGTGTGGTGGGGTAGATTGAAAGGATGGCATTATAGGATGCATGATTACAAGTTAAGTTGCTTCAGTCATGTCTGACTATTTGCAACCCCATGGACTGTAGCCCACCAGGCTCCTCTGTCGATGGGATTCTCCAAGCAAGAATACTGGAATGAGTTGCCATGCTCTCGTCCAGGGTATCTTCCAGGCACAGGGATCAAAACTGCATCTCTTATGTCTTCTGTATTGGAAGGCTGGTTCTTTATCACTAGTGCCACCTGGGAAACCCCAGCATTACAGAATAGTAGGCTAGAAAACATTTTGCCATAAGACCTGAATCTACCAAGGATGGGCTGTTTGCTGGCTCTGACTGAAGCTAATTCAGAGTTCCTCCTGGGGAAACAGAGGGGCTTAACAAGTATTTTGTTGATTGATTAACAGGGACAGTGAGGAAGTTATTGATTTATGAGGTTGCTGCTGCTGCTGCTAAGTCGCTTCAGTCATGTCCAACTCTGTGTGACCCCATAGACAGCAGCCGACCAGGCTCCGCCATCCCTAGAATTCTCTGGAGTGGGTTGCCATTTCCTTCTCCAATGCATACAAGTGGAAAGTGAAAGTGAAGTCACTCAGTCTTGTCTGACTCTTCAAGACCCCATGGACTGCAGCCTACCAGGCTCCTCTGTCCATGGGATTTTCCAGGCAAGAGTACTGGAGTGGGTTGCCATTAAGAATGGGAATTGGAGGGTCTGTGTCTGGCCTTGTCATTGGTAAGTAAACAAGAGAGATATCCAAGTTTTTAAAGGTTTTAAGTATCACCAACAACTTTTGAAAGTTACTATAACTTTAATATAAAGGAGATATGAATGAGTAATCTTTAATAAAAATAACATGCATTTTTAAATTGTAAATACTTAAATATGCATTTACTAGAAGTCAAGACGAAATACATGAGATTCTCACATCTGTACATAGAGTCAAGAGAATGGGATTGCTACCAAAAGTAGATTTAAATGGGTTTTTTCTTTGGTGATTTAAAGTCTGTGATTGACATGGCTATTAGTGACATGATTTTCTATAATTATCGATAAGTCCTGGTAATTTTCTCAAACAAATACACACACAGTAAGCAAACTTGCCTAAATGTAAAAGTTAGCTGCATTCCTGGATGATGCATTTCTACTGAAAGTGAATCACTTTAACAGCATCATCTTTTAGGACTTGAAATACCTCACTGGAATTCCATCACCTCCAATAGCTTTATTCATAGTGATGCTTACTAAGTCCCACTTGACTTCAAACTCCATGATGTCTGGCTATAAGGGAGTGACCACACCATCACAGTTGTCTGGGTCATGAAGATCTTTTTTGTATAGTTCTTCTATGTATTCTTGCCACCTTTTTATAATATTGTCTGCTTTTGTTAGATCTATACCATTTCTGTCCTTTATTGTGCCTATCTTAGCATGACATGTTCCCTTGGTATCTCTAATTTTCTTGAAGAGATTTTTAGTCATTGCCATTCTATTGTTTTCCTTTAGTGCTTTGCATTGAGCACAAAGGAAGACTTTCTTATCTCTCCTTGCTGTTCTTTGGAACTCTGCAGTAAGATGGGTATATCTTTCTTTTTCTCCTTTGCCTTTCCCTTCTCTTATTTTCTCAGGTATTTTTAAGATTTCCTCAGACAACCAGTTTGCTTTGTGCATTTCTTTTTTGGGGGATGGTCTTGATGACTGCCTCCTATACAATGTCACTAACCTCTCTCCATAGTTCTTCAGGCACTCTGTCTAACAGATCTAATCCCTTGAATCTCTTTGCCAGTTCTACTGTATAATCATAAGGGATTTGATTTAGGTCATACCTGATGATCTAGTGGATCTCCCTACTTTCTTCAATTTAAGTCTCAATTTGGCAGTAAGGAGTTAATGATCTAGCCACAGTTAGCTCCCAGTCATGTTTCTGCTGACTGTATAGAGCTTCTCCATCTTTGGAGGCAAAGAATATAATCAATCTGATTTCAGTGTTGACCGTTTGACGACGTCCACATGTAAAGTTGTCTCTTGTGTTGTTGAAAGAGGGTGCTTGCTGTTACCAGTGCATTCTCTTGGCAAAACTATATTAGCCTTTGCCCTGGTTCATTTTGTACTCCAAGGACAAGTTTGCCTGTTCCTCCAGGTATCTCTTGACTTCCTGCTTTTGCCTCCAAGTCCCTTATGATAAAAACCACATCTCTTTTTTTTGAGGGGGGAGGGGTGTTATTAGTTCCTAGAATGTATTGTAGGTCCTCATAAAACCATTCAACTTAAGCTTCTTCAGCATTACTGGTTGGAGCATTGACTTGGATTACTGTGATATTGACTGATTTGCCTTGGAAATAAACAGAAATTGTTCAGTCATCTTTGAGATTGCCCCCGAGAACTGCAGTTCAGAATCTTTTGTTGACTACGAGGGCTACTCCATTTCTTCTAAAGCATTCTTGCCCATAGTAGCAGATATAACAGTCATTTGAACTAAATTTACCCATTAAATGTCAATGTTCACTCTTGCCATTTCCTGTTTGACCACTTCTAATTTACCTTGATTCATGGACCTAACATTCCAGGTTCTGATGCAATATTGTTCAGAAAATTGGATTAAAGATTTGCTGAGCATGGCCCCACTTTCAGAACAAGACCCAGTTTCCCCCACAGTCAGTCTAACACATCAGGAAGCTTCCATAAGCCTCTTATACTTATTCATCAAAGGGCAGAAAAATGATAACCACAGTCACAGAAAACTAACTAAACTGATCACAGGGGCCACAGCTTTGTCTAGCTCAATGAAACTGAGCCATGCCATGTAGGGTCATTGTAGATGGATGAGCCATGGTAGAGAGTTCTGACAAAACGTTGTCCACTGGAGAAGGGAATGGCAAACCACTTCAGTATTCTTGCCTCAAGAACCCCATGAATAGTACAAAAAGGACATTTAAGTTTGACTTAAATCATGTCCCTTATGATTATGCAGTGGAAGTGATGAATAGATTCAATGGATTAGATCTTATAAATAGAGTGCTTGAAGAGCTATGGACAGAGGTTCATAACATTGTACAGGAGGCAAAGACCAAAACCATCCCAGTGAAAAGAAAAAATGAAACCAGAAAAGTGCTCATCTGAGGAAGCTTTACAAATTGCTGAGGAAAGGAGAGAAGCAAAAGTTAGGGGAGAAAAGAAAAGATACACACAATTGAAAGCAAAGTTTCAGAATACATCAAGGAGAGAAAAGAAGGCTTTCTTAAATGAACATTGAAAAGAAATACAGTAAAACAACAGAATGGCAAAGACTAGAGATTTCTTCAGAAAACTTAGAGATATCAAGGGAACATTTTATGCATGGATGGGCACAAAAAAGAACAGGAACACTAAGGGCCTAACTGAAGTAGAAGAGATTAAGAAGATGTGGCAAGAATACACAGAAGACCTATACAAAAAGTTCTTAATGACTCAGATAAGAAAGGTAGTGTTACTTGGATAAGCACAAAAATACAATCATAATGAATGACCAAATTATCAGATAGTGTGGACACGCACCTAGAGCCAGACATCCCTGAAATGTGAAGTCAAGTGGGCCTTAGGAAGCATCACTATAAAGCTATTGGAGGTGATGGAGATCCAGCTGAGCTATTTCAAATCCTAAAAGATGATGCCGTTAAAGTGCTGCACTCAATATGTCAACAAATTTGGAAAACTAAGCAGTGGCCAGAGGATTAGAAATGGTCGTTCTTATTCCAATCCCAAAGAAGAGCAATGTGAAAGAATGTTGAAACTATGATACCGTTGCACTCATTTCACATGCTAGCAAGGTTATGTTCCTTCAAGCTAGGCTTCAGCACTATGTGAATTGAGAACTTCCAGATGTATAAGCTGAGTCTAGAAAAGCCAGAAGAACAAGAGATCAAATGGCAAGTGTTCATTGGTTCATGGGGAAAGCAAGGGAATTCCAGGGGGAAAAAAAAAAAAAAGTCTACTCTGCTTCGATGACTAAGCTAAAGTCTTTGTGTGGATCACAGAAAATTGTGGAAAATACAAGTACCAGACCACCTTACCTCTCTCTTGAGAGACCTGTATGTGGGTTAAGAAGAAAAAAGTAGGACCCAAAATGGAACAACTGAGTGGTTCCTTGGGAAAGGAGTATGATCAGGCTGTGTATTGTCACCCTGCTAATTTAACTTATATACAGAGTGAAAGTGAAAGTGAAGTCACTCAGTCGTGTCTGACTCTTTGCGACCCCATGGACTGTAGCCTACCAGGCTCCTCTGTCCATGGGATTTTCCAGGCAATAGTACTGGAGTGGATTGCCATTTCCTTCTCCAGGGGATCTTCCCGATCCAGGGATTGAACCCGGGTCTCCCACATTGTAGACAGACACTTAACCGACTGAGCCACCAGGGAAGTCCTATATACAGAGTACATTATGTGAAATGCTGGTTTGGATGAACCATAGCCTTAATCAAGATTGCCAGGAGAAATATCAATAATCTCAGATATGCAGATGATACGACTCTGATGGCAGAAATGGAAGAAGAACTAAAAAAACTTTTAATGAAGAAGAAACAGGAGAGTCAAAAAGTTATCTTGAAACTCAAGATAAAAACAAAACAAAAGAAAAACAAACTAAGACCATTATCTGGTCGCATCACTTTATGGCAAAAAGTCAGGGATAAAGTGAAAGCAGTGACAGATTTTACTATCTTGGGCTCCAAAATCACTGTGGATGTTGACTGTAGCCACAAAATTAAAAGATTCTTGCTCCTTGGAAGAATAGCTCTGACAAATCTAGACAGTGTATTAAAAAGCGGAGACATCATTTTGCTGACAAAAGTCCATATAGACAAAGCATCAATTTTTCCAGTAGCCAAGTACAGATGTGAGATTTGGACAATAAAGAAGGCTTCAGTACTCTGACCACCTGATGCAGACAGCTGACACATTGGAAAAGACCCTGATGCTGGGAAAGAATGAAGCAGGAAGAGAAAGGAACAACAGAGAGGAAAATGGTTAGATAGTATTACGGACTCAATGGACAAGAATTTGTGCAAATCTGGGCAATAGTGGAGGACAGAAAAGCCTGGTGTGCTCCTTTCCATGGGATTGCAAATAGTCAGACATGACTTAGTGACTGAACAACAAAAGAAACAAATTTTATAAAATATTATATAAACGATAATAACTATGTTTACTATATATTTTGTCAGTTTACAATTTATTACAGTTTACAAAATTATTTCATGAACTCATCACCCTTGCCTTTTTGATTTCCAAATTCCCTTCTGTCTCAAAGGAAAGATTCTCTACTTTGTGGCCCCATCAGCCTTGGTCTCTTTCTGTTGATCACAGATTGGAGAATACAAAAGTAAGGGCAGGTACCTGAGAATTGTAGATGCCCTGAAAAAAATTTGTATAAATCAGATTCCCCTTTGTGGCAATTTGAAGTAAGAATATTAGAAGGGATTAGACAAATGGAAAAGAAAGAAAGAAACAAACAAACAAAAAAACAACAATTAAAAATAAGCAAAACCAAGTCCAGATTTCTGTTATATAGCTGAATCACAGTTACAGGCAGGACACTGAAAGTCCACAAATGTTGCTTAGGCTCCTAGGGCTTCCTTGAGTCTGGCAGCCTTCCTCAAGGTGAGTAAGCTCCAGCCTTGTCAACATTGAGTCCTTAAACTTATGTGGACTTCTCCTTTTTACCTTTAACAACACACTTTCTTAATTAGGTCTATTTCTGATGGATGCTTTATCCTTACAGCAAAACTATCCTAATTAAAATAAATGACTTGCCCAAGTTTGTATCCCAGTGTCTAGCAAAGTACCTTGCACACAGTAGGTAATCAGTAATAAATAAATAAATATTTTAAAAGAAAATACCTGTACCTAAAAAAGTTCTACGGTATTTTGTTTGAATTATCAATACTACCATTTGCTATATGTATATGTGTATGAAAAATACATATATGGAATAGAAACGTATTTTAAAAATGATTAGGATGAAAATTTTCTCCTTTCAAAATGGCTTTAAGTGGCATAATTTTCCCTAAAAACATATGAATTGACCTAAAAATCTTTTTCTTACTTTTAAAAAATATATACCATAAATTGCCCTGAGACAGCATTTGTATTCCAGTTTGAGTTGATAAAACCTTTGTAGTTCACTGGCATCTTCATTATGCATGGAATGCTACTGCATAAAATATATAGTGACTAGCAGAGCAGTAATGTATTACCTTGAAGCTCACATAGATTAGGAACTGATGGCTAGATAGAGAGATGGGATAAAATTCAGGCTGAGCAAACTTATTTTCAGTGGAGATTTCTTGACTTGAGAGAAGAAAAGTTTTATGACTATCAGGGCTCTTTTATAGTGAGGATCCTGCATTTGTCAAAAAGGCTGATGACCAACCTACTCCACTATTGACTTTAATAATGTGTGCATGTCTCTTTTCATTTCTCATGATGTTATTTTAAAATTTCGCTTTTATCATCATACACCTAAGCATATTTTATCACCTCAGTACTTCCCACAGTGTCTTGTTCCTAACTTATATCTGAAGTATTATATATTTGTTTATCAAATGATTCATATTCTAGTCCTGGTAATAGGCCAGTGAATGTAAATCTTCAATGAAATAATTTAAGGACAAAGTCACAAAACTAATTATTTATTAACAATGAGAACTATGCTCATATGAATTTGCTACAAATTCTGACTGGGGCTAGTTTTCTACCAATGTTAATTCTCTCTTTCCATTTATAATAGAAATCCTTAGTTTTAGGTGAGCACAAGGTTACCCAACGATTACTACACTTCTCAGCCTCACTTGGAGTTTGCTGTGTATGGAAGTTATGTGAATCACCTCTATGTTGTCCTCTTGAAAACGGATTTTGCCCTTTCTTCTCTCTCCTTGAGATATAGATCTGATAACAGGCATTGGAGCATCTTCTTCAGATCTAGAAATTGAAGCTGTGTATTGAGGATGGTGTGGCATCCCATGTGGTGCTAGTGGTAAAGAACCCGCCTGCCAATGCCAAAGACATAAGAGATGCAGTTTCTTTCCCTGGGTTTGGAGAATCTCTTGGAGAAGGGCACAGCAATCCACTCCAGTATTCTTGCTTTGAGAATCCTGTAGACAGAGGAGCCTGGTGGGCTACAGTCTATAGGGTTGCACAGAGTTGGACATGACTGAAGTGACTTAGCACACATACATACATTGAGAATGGCAATGCTGCCATCCTTCTGAAACACTTAAAGAGGGAGAAAGGATATTTTAAAGCTTCTATAATTTTTTGGTCTCTTTGTTATAGGCAGGTCAGGATATACCATAATGTTACATTCACAAGTTAAAATTCCACTTCCATTTTCTATCTCTATTCATGTCCTCAGTTTCTTATTATTGTCTTTCATCATCTCATCGGGGCTGTCTTCTCTTTTTCATAAGTTCTATGGTTCTCCCATTTTCTGAAGTTACTTATAAATCTTTTAAAATCAGCTCATAATCAGTATAGCTTATATATTCATCATCAGCCTTTAGCACATTGCTTGTCACACCCTATAATTCAATAAATTTGGCTTGAGTGAATGAGCACATAAACCTCCAAACAAGGGAACCCAAACAGAGAAGAGTAACATGGGGACTCTGAGATGGAGAGGGAGGAGCTGCCTCACTGAGAGGCTTCCCTGAGAACTAAAGTAGGGCAGACACCAGGAATCAAGGCTTGATTATTATGCATGTGAGCCTCAGGTTGTTTATTTTTCCTTAATTTTAATTTTTTAGTGCCAGCTGGCAGAGCCCACCCCTCCCCTACCAGCTGCCTGCCTGAGATGCTGGCCGGCTGCCAGCAGCTGTGCCTGTGGAAAGAGTCTCCCCCAGACACTCAAATGCAGGGCTCTGAATATCACTCCTTTAAGCTTTCTTGATAACTTTATGTTTCTTTTCTTTTCTTTTTTTTTTTAAACTTTTAATCCTTAAGTTAGTTATCCTTTGAATGGTCAACTTTCTTCAAGAATTAAGGTAGTTGTGGTTCTCTAAAGCTGTAGTTATTGCACTTTAGATTTTGTTTGCATTTCTTAGACCTAAATAACCAAAAATTAGTACTTCAGTTCAAGTAATTTTGTATTTCTTACTTCTCATTGCTTTTCTTGGTGAGTATTGTAGTTCAAGAAGTTCTTTTTTTATTCTTGGTGTAATTTGTATTTATATTTGTATCTATACTGAAGATGGTGACTGCAGCCATGAAATTAAAAGATGCTTACTCCTTGGAAGAAAAGTTATGACCAACCTAGATAGTATATTCAAAAGCAGAGACATTACTTTGAAGACTAAGTTCCATCTAGTCAAGACTATGGTTTTTCCTGTGGTCATGTATAGATGTGAGAGTTGGACTGTGAAGAAGGCTGAGCGATGAAGAATTGATGCTTTTGAACTGTGGTGTTGGAGAAGACTCTTGAGAATCCCTTGGACTGCAAGGAGATCCAATCAGTTCTTTCTGAAGGAGATCACCCCTGGGATTTCTTTGGAAGGAATAATGCTAAAGCTGAAGCTCCAGTACTTTGGCCACCTCATGCAAAGAGCTGACTCATTGGAAAAGACTCTGATGCTGGGAGGGATTGGGGGCAGGAAGAGAAGGGGACGACCCAGGATGAGATGGCTGGATGGCATCACAGACTCAATGGACGTGAGTCTGAGTGAACTCCGGGATATGGTGATGGACAGTGAGGCCTGGCGTGCTACAATTCATGGGATCACAAAGAGGCAGACACGACTGAGTGACTGAACTGAACTGAACTGATAGTTGTCACTTAATGGAATCAGTTTAGTGAGCTGTACAAGCTAAATTGGCAAACTCTATCTAGTTTCTACTGAATGTGTATCTAAATCATAGTTGGCTATCTTGTTAGTAGACTGAGTTAAAGGTTCAATGAGACAAGCAATAAATGCTGGAGAGGATGTGGAGAAAAGGGAACCCTCTTACACTGTTGGTGGGAATGCAAACTAGTACAGCCACTATGGAGAACAGTGTGGCAATTCCTTAAAATACTGGAAATTGAGCTGTCTTATGACCCGGCAATCACACTGCTGGGCATACACACTGAGGAAACCAGAATTGAAAGAAACATGTGTACCCCAATGTTCATCACAGCACTATTTATAATAGCCAGGACATGGAAGCAACCTAGATGTCAATCAGCAGATGAATGGATATGAAAGCTGTGGTACATATACAGAATGGAGTATTACTCAGCCATTAAAAAAGAATACATTTGAATCAGTTCTAATGAGGTGGATGAAACTGGAGCCTATTATACAGAGTGAAGTAAGCCAGAAAGAAAAACACCAATACAATATACCAACACATATATAAGGAATTTAGAAAGATGGTAATGATAACCCTGTATGCAAGACAGCAAAAGAGACACAGATGTATAGAACAGACTTTTGGACTCTGTGGGAGAGGGAGAGAGTGGGATAATTTGGTAGAATGGCATTGAAACATATATACTATCATGTAAGAAATGAATCACCAGTCTAGGTTCGATACAGGATGCTTGGGGCTGGTGCACTGGGATGACCAGAGAGATGATATGGGGAGAGAGGTGGGAGGGGGGTTCAGGATTTGGAACTCATGTACACCCTTGGTGGATTCATGTCAATGTATGGCAAAACCAATACAGTATTGTGCCGGGGTCCAGCCACGGTGGATTCAGGGTAATTCAAAGGTGGGGACGGAATTGGCGTCCTGGAAAAAACATTTAATTACAGATATAGAGGGAGATTAGAAACAGATAGTGTAGTAGGAGAATTAATGGAGAAAAGGAGGCTGAATAATTGGTTTATGTGGAATACTAGTCACTATCTACGAAGGCCACAGGCGTATTTCTGTTCTCCTGAGGGAGAGGAGGCACTGAGGCCTCCGTGGTCGGATCTTAGAAGCCTGGGCAAAGTCAGTAGGCCTGGTGCATACCCTCATACCAGATGGGAATTCAGCCAGGAAAACGGGGAGCAAGAAAGAAATGACACGGGGGAATCAGTCTTTCCAGAAACTGATCTGATTTCTTTATTTTTCAGGTTTGTTTATATACCTTTTTGTTATACATAGGGATGAATATAGAGTCACATGGGGGTCAGCAGACCTGACCCTTGTCACAATCAGGTGCTTCATATAAAATTATACAAAGGTCTTAAGGGTTTTTACATCATCTTCTAGGCATGAGGTCTGCTGACATTTTATGGCCCTTTCTGATACCGGTCAGTTAACCAGAAAACTTATTTTTCCAGGGGTGATTTTTTTCTTAAATCAGGTGCCACCCTCCAAATAAAGTTGCATTCCTATAGGGTGAGGGTGTAGTGAGCTACAATCAAGAAAGGAATTTACTTAACCTAAGGTTTAACATGATTAATCTTAAAGGTTAATACTTATTTCTCCTATATGCTAGTTATATTCATTATAAGGGCAGGAATATGGAGATTTAGCAGCAAATATTGGCTCAACAAATGTAAACCCTTCACCAATGTTCCCCTTAAGATCTATTTTGTCTTAAGATAGTGATAAAGTTACATTTTTACATAGCATAGTGATTTATAACAAAGTACAGTGATCTGTAGCAAAAGAGAAAATTATTTAACTCAAAAAGTCTAGTATTGCTAACATCAAAAAAACTACTACATTTCCTTTTCTATATTCCAAATACATTGATTAATATATTCGCAAGTGCCTAAGGATATGGAGGCCTGATGGCAATCATTGACTCATCAATGAAAAAAGCCCTATGCTAATACTCCAAACTCTCTGTGCTGTTTATGGTTGAGAGGTTGTCACACAAGCTAGTCTGTCAGCAGAGAGGTTTGACCTGAGACACCCTTGTCACATCCAGGGCAGGGAATTAACAGTAATTATTGGCATGACAAATGAAAAAACCCTTCACCAATATAATTCCTAATCAACTCACTAATACTATACTAATGATCTTCTAACTTCTCAAAAAGTCTGTATTTAGAAAGTTTTAAAACATCCCATGCCTCTCACAGTTGGGAGGCTGTAAACAATCACATGTGGCCAGACGAACCTGATCAGGCAGGCCAGAGAACCTTCAGAGTTCATAAGTTGAAACACTCTTGTCACGCCCAAGAATTTTTATTAACTTGGAGCTGTAAGTTAACTCCTTCTCTGAGAGAAATGGTTATCGGGGAGAGCCCCCGGTGAAGTACTCTGGTTCTGGGGGTAGATGCTCTGGAACAGGGGGTTTCCTGAGGCTTGATCACGCCTTTGCGTATGCCAAGCTTCCTTCCTCATGACCTTTGCCATGGGCGGAGTTCCTCACGCTGGCCCCTGGCAGTATTGTAAAGTAAAATAAAAATAAATAAATAAATAATGGGAAAAAAAAAAAAAAGTTCAGTGAGATAGTGAACTAACCCAACCTTTCACTTCTAGGGGATGTCCCTTGCATATTGAAGGCTCATTAACAGAGATTTTGCTCTGAGATTGACCACAGTGTACTTGTTCTAACAGGTTTTCTTACTTTGAGACATGGTAAAGATCTATTACAAATCCAACTAACATTTAATTTTTAAATTATTATCTGTATTTGTTTCTAATATACTCAGGAAGTACACATAGTTCCCATCTGTTCAAATATTGATTCTGATATATGATTTAGTAAATTCAAGAATGGTTGGTTTGCATAC
This sequence comes from Ovis canadensis, assembly GCF_042477335.2. NCBI lineage: Eukaryota > Metazoa > Chordata > Mammalia > Artiodactyla > Bovidae > Ovis > Ovis canadensis. The sequence goes on along the minus strand of NC_091254.1, from coordinate 53,634,326 downwards.
TAAACTTCACAAGTGACTCATAGTATGTTACATTTATATTGTCATTTAGAGTTCCTCAAAGTCTTTCCATGAATGCTGTGAACAAACTAGGGAAACAAAACCATGGTTAATTCATCATAATATCCTTAGTATCAAACCCAATGCTAGCTCATGAAAGGTATATATAACAGGGATTTAATGAACTCATTAGAGTCTCTCAGCAAATCAAAAATACTATGATAATTTTAACATGTTCACAAATTATTTGGTACTCTTTTATTAGTTTCTGATTATTGCCATATGACAAATTACCACAAAGTTAATGGCTTAAAACTACACAAATTTATTGTCTTATAGTTCTCAGTCAGTCTGTTCAGTTGCTCAGTCATCTTCAATTCTTTGTGACCCCATAGACTGCAGCACATCAGGCTTCCCTGTTTATCAACAACACCCGGAGCTTATTAAACTCATGTTCATTGAATCGGTGATGCCATCCAACCATCTCATTCTCTGTTGTCCCTTTCTCTCCTGCCTTCAATCTCTCTCAGCATCAGGGTCTTTTCAGGTGAGTCAGTTCTTCATCAGGTGGCCAAAGTATAGAGGTTTCAAATTTAGCATCAGTACTTCCAATAAATATTCAGGATTGATTACCTTTAGGATGGACTGATTGGATCTCCTTGCTGTTCAAGGGACGCTCAAGGGTTTTCTCTAACACCACAGCTCAAAGGCATCAGTTCTTAGGTGCTCAGCTTTCTTTATAGTCCAACTCTCACATCCATGTATGACTACTGGAAAAACCATAGATTTGACTAGATGGGCCTTTGTTGGCAAAGTAATGTCTCTGCTTTTGAATATGATATCTATGTTGCTCATAACTTTTCTTCCAAGGAGCAAGTATCTTTTAATTTCATGGCTGCAATCACCATCTGCAGTGATTTGGGAGATCCCCAAAATAAAGTCTGTCACAGTTTCCATTGTTTCCCCATCTATTTCCCATGAAGTGATGGGACCGGATGCCATGATCTTCGTTTTCTGAATGTTGAGTTTTAAGCTAACTTTTTCACTGTCCTCTTTCACTTTCATCAAGAGGCTTTTTAGTTCCTCTTCACTTTCTGCCATAAGGGTGGTGACATCTTCATATATGAGGTTGTTGACATTTCTCCCTGCAATCTTGATTCTAGCTTGTGTTTAATCCAGTCCAGAATTTCACATGATGTGCTCTGCATATAAGTTATATAAGCAGGATGACAATATACAGCCTTGACGTACTCCTTTTCCTACTTGGAACCAGTCTGTTGTTCCATATCCAGTTCTAACTGTTGCTTCCTGACCTGCATACAGATTTCTCAAAAGGCAGGGCAGGTGGTCTGGTCTTCCCATCTCTTTAGGAATCTTCCACAGTTTGTAATAAAGAAGAAGTAGATGTTTTTCAGAAACTCTCTTGCTTTTTTGATGATCCAACGGATGTTGGCAATTTATTTCTGGTTCCTCTGCTTTTTCTAAATCCAGCTTGAACATCTGGAATTTCATGGTTAATGTACTGTTGAAGCCTGGCTTGGAGAATTTTGAGCATTACTTTGCTAGCCTGTGAAATGAATGCAATTTTGTGGTAGTTTTAGCATTCTTTTGCATTGCCTTTCTTTGGGATTGAAATGGAAAATGACCTTTTCCAGTCTTTGGCCAATGCTGAGTTTTCCAAATTTGCTGTCACATTGAGTGCAGCACTTTCACGGCATCATCTTTAAGGATTTGAAATAGCTCAACTGGAATTCCATCATCTCCACTAGCTTTGTTCATCGTGATGCTTCCTAAGGCACACTTGACTTTGATCAAACTGTCGTTGTTATCTGGGTCATGAAAATCGTTTTTGTATAGTTCTTCAGTGTATTCTTGCCATCTCTCCTTAATACCTTTTGCTTCTGCTAGGTACATGCCATTTCTGTCCTTTATTGCACACATCTTTGCATGAAATGTTCCTTTGGTATCTCTAATTTTCTTGAAGACATCTCTAGTTTTTCCCATTCTATTGTTTTCCTCTATTTCTTTGCATTGATCGCTAATGAAGGCTTTCTTATCTTTCTTTGCTATTCTTTGGAACTCTATATTCAAATGGGCAATCTTTCCTTTTCTCTATTGTTTTCCACTTATTTTCTTTTCACAACTCTTTATAAGGCCTCCTCAAACAATCACTTTGCCTTTTTGCATTTAATTTTCTTGAGGATGATCTTATAGTTCTAGAGGTCATGAAGTCAAAGCAGATTGACCATCAAGGCAGGACTTCAGTTTTCTGAATTGCCTTTTTGGTTGTCAGAGGCTGCCTTTGCTTCACTTGTGGTTCTGCCTCATTTTGATCTCTGCTTTTTTTTTTGTTGTTGTTGTTGTCATTATAACTCCTCTGATTCTTACCCTTCTGCTAGGTCTTATAAGGACTTTTCTGATTATGCTGATCACAGCTGGATAATCGAGGATAATCTTTCATTTGCCAGATGCTTAGTCATATTTACAAAGTTTCTTTTGTCATGTAAACTATGTACATGTTTCTGAGATTAGGAAATGAACACTTTTGGGGGAGGGGAGGGTGTGTAGCCTATCACACCTCTCAAGAAGAAGAGTCTAATTTCATTTCCTTTGACAGTGGAGTGGCCTCGATAACTTGTTTAGAGAATAGAATATGATGAAAACAATGCTGCATGAATTTCCAAAAAACATCATGTCAGTTCACCTATACAGCTTTACATGACTTTTGCCTATAGTTAGCAATATCATATTGTGCACTTAAAATTTAAGAGGGCATTCTTTCCATTAAATGGTTTTAAAACCCACACAAACATACATGCATATATTTGAAGGTAAAATTTGGAGAAAAACATAAATACAAAAGTTAACTCCTCTGGAAGCCACAACAAACTTGGGGAATGGTTTTTACTTTTATAATTTTTTTATGAGATGGGACCTCTAACCATTTTTTCTCTGGATACTGGAGAAAAATGTCATTTAGTTCTAAGATCAATATTTTATCCCAAAGCTCAAATTTTCTTCCATAATTGCTTCCTTCAATATTCCCTAAATTAATAGCACTTGTGCATACCTGAGTTTCCCTCGTGTCTCAGATCATAAAGAATCTACTTGCAATGCAGGAGACCTGGGTTTGATCCCTTGGTCAGGAAGATTCCCTGTAGAAGAGAATAGCTACCCACTCCAATATTCTTGCCTGGGAAATCCCATGGACAGAGGAGCATGATAGGCCACGGTCCATGAGGTTGCATAGAGTCAGACACAACTGAATGAGTAAGCACACACACACACACGCCTAGAAGCCATCTTGTACTTTACCTTCTCATTTCTTACATTAACTGGTTATCAGATTTGAAAACCTCTTCTTCTTAGTAGTTCTCAAATCTTTCTCTAAGTATTCACCTCTGATCCTCACCCTTCTATCTATAGCTTAATTCTCATCTGGGCAACATTGGCAGTCACTAAGTGTTCTTGTCACCTCTTGCTTTTTCCCTTTCTGAATAATTCTCCATCTTCATTTTAGGATTTTCTTTCTACAGAGAAAGTTGAATTATGCTATCTTAGGTATTGATTTCATTTACTGAGTTCTTGCCATGTACCAGCCCCAGTGACTTGTCTTTTACCTATGATATTAATGTCTTTGGGCTACTGTAGCAAAATGCCATCAAGTATGTGACTTAATCTAAATAGATGGATAGATAGATAGATAGATAGATAGATAGATAGATATATTCAGATTTCTCTCCAATATCAAGGTTTGGGCCTAGTCAATTTCTAATAATGGCTCTTTTCCTGGCTTGGAGACAACTGGCTTTTCTGTGTTCTCATATGACCTTTTCTTGGTGTGCACTTGAATAAAGGAAATAACTCTAAGGTGTCTCTTCTCCTAAAACACTAATCCTATCAGATGAGGGCTGTCCTCTTAAGATGGCATTTAAATTTAATTGCTACTTTAAAGCCCCATTTCTAAATTCAGCCACACAGGGGGTTAGGTCTTCAAACATGAACTAAATGGGAATACAAAATTCTGCCCACTATATCTATATAACTAGATTTGATTTTTAAAATAATTTTTAATAATTTATAAAATTTTAATTTTTTTAATTGAAGGATAATTGCTTTGCAGAATTTTGTTGATTTTCATCATACATCAACATGAATTAGCCCTACCTAGGTATACATATGTCCCCTCTTTCTTGAAACTCCCTCTCATCTCCCTCCCTATCCCATACCTCTAGGTTGTTACAGAGCCCCTGTTTGGATTCCTTGAGTTATATAGCAAATTCCCATTGGCTATTTATTTGACATATGGTAATTTAAGTTTCCATGTTACTCCCTCTATATATCTCACCCTCTCCTTTCTCCCTAACTCCATGCCAATAAGTCTGTTCTCTATGTATATGTCTCCATTACTTCTCTGCAAATAATTTCATCAATACCATCTTTCTATATTCTATATATGTGCAACAATATATAATGTTTATTTTTCTCTTCCTGACTTACTTTACTCTATATAATAGGATCTAGGTTTATCCACCTCATTAGAACTGACTCAAATGCATTCTTTTTAATGGCTGAGTAATGTTCTTTGTATATATGTACCACAGCTTCTTTATCCACTCATTTGCTGATGTATATCTAGGGTGCTTCCATGTTCCAGTTATTGTAAATAGTGCTGCAATGAACATTGGGGTACACGTGTCTTTTCCAATTTTGGTTTCCTCAGGGTATATGCTTAGGAGTGGGATTGCTGGTAATATGGTGGTTTTATTCCTAGCTTTTTAAGGAATCACCATACTGTCTTACATAGTGGCTGTATCAGTTTACATTCCCATTAGCAGTCAAAGAGGGTTTCCTTTTCTCAATGCCTCTCCAGCATTTATTGTTTGTAGACTTTTGGATGATGGCCATTCTGACTGCTGTGAGGTTGTTTCATTGTAGTTTTGATTTCTGTTTCTCTAATAATGAGTGGACATTATTTGTCATTGTCTTTCTTTGGCATTGAAATGAAAACTGACCTTTTCCAGTCTTTGGGCAGTGCTGAGTTTTCCAAATTTGTTAGCGTATTGAGTGCAGCACTTTCACAGCATCATCTTTAAGGATTTGAAATAGCTCAACTGGAATTCCATTACCTCTCCAAGCTTTGTTAGTAGTGATACTTCCTAAGCCCTACTTGAAATTGCATTCCAGGATGTCTGATTCTAGGTAAGTGATCACACCATTGTGATTATCTGGGTCACAAAGATCTTTTTTGTATAGTTTTTTCTGTGTATTTTTGCTACCTCTCCTTAATATCTTCTGCTTCTGTTAGGTCCATACCATTTCTGTCCTTTATTGTGCTCATCTTTGCATGAAATATTCCTTTGGTATCTCTAATTTTCTTGAAGAGATCTCTAGTCTTTCCTGTTCTATTCTTTTCCTCTATTTCTTTGCATTGATCACTGAGGAAGGCTTTTTTAAAATTATTTTTTATTGAAGGATATTGCTATTCTTTGGAACTCTGCATTCAAATGGGTATATCTTTTTTTCTTCTTTGCCTTTAGCTTCACTTCTTTACTCAGCCATTTGTAAGGCCTTGCCAGACAGTGATTTTTCCTTTTTTTACCTTTCTTTTCTTGGGGATGGTCTTAATCACTGCCTCCTGTACCTTTCTTTTCTTGGGGATGGTCTTGATCACTGCCTCCTGTACTGCCTCAGTACCTCCAGAGTTCTTCAGGTACTCTGTCTGTCAGATCTAATCTCTTGAATCTTTTGTCACTTCCACTGTATAATCATAAGGGATTTGATTTAGGTCATACCTGAATGGTCTAGTGGATTTCCTACTTTCTTCAAGTCTGAATTTGGCAATAAGGAGTTCATGATCTGAGCCACAGTCAGCTCCTTGTACTGTTTTTGCTGACTGTATAGAGCTTTTCCATCTTTGACTGAAAAAAAATATAATCAATCTGATTTCAGTATTGACCATCCTGTGATGTCCTTTTGTGGAGACTATTCTTATGTTGCTGGAACATCAAAAAAGCAAGAGTATTCCAAAAAATAAACTACATTTGCTTTAGTGACTACGTCAAAGACTTTGACTATGTGGATCAAAACAAACTGTGGAAAATTCTTCAAGAGACGGGAATACCAGACCACCTGACCTGCCTCCTGAGAAATCTGTATGGAGGTCAATAAGCAACAATTAGAACTGGACGTGGAACAACAGACTGGTTCCAAATCAGAAAAGGAGTATGTCAAGGCTGTATATTGTCAACCTGCTTATTTAACTTATATTCAGATACATCACGTGAAATGCTGGGCTGAATGAAGCATAAGCTGGAATCAAGATTGCCGGGAGAAATATCAATAACCTTATATATGTAGATGACACCATCCTTATGGCAGAAAGCAAAGAAGATGTGTTTGTTAACCATCTATATGTCTTTGTAGAAATGTCTTTTTAGGTTTTCTTTCCACTTTTTGATTGGGTTGTTTGTCTTTCTGGTGTTGATTTGAATGAGGTGCTGGCACATTTTGGAAATTAATCCTTTGTCATTTTCATTTGCTATTATTTTCTCTTATCCTGAGGGTTGCCTTTTCTATCCCCTTTTATAGCTTCCTTGATGTTAAAGCATCTGTCTGCAATTTGGGAGACCTGGGATTGATCCCTGGGTTGGGAAGATTCCCCAGAGAAGGAAATGGCAACCGACTCCAGTACTCTTGCCTGGAAAATCCCGTGGATGGAGGAGCCTGGTAGGCTACAGCCCATGGGGTCACAAAGAGTCGGACATGACTTCACTTTCACTTTCACTTTGCTTTGCAAAAGGTTTTATGTTTAGTTAGGTTCCACTTGCTTATTTTTGCTTTTATTTCCCTTACTCTAGGAGGTGGATCATAGAGGATATTGCTTTGATTTAAGTCATCAAGTGCTCTGCTTATGTTTCCTGTAAGAGTTTTATAGTTTCTGACCTTACGTTTAGATCTTTAATCCATTTTGAGTTTATCTTTGTGAATGGTGTTAGAAACTGTTCTAATTTCATTCTTTTACAATTAGCTGTCCAGGTTTCCCATCACTACTTACTGAAGTGGCTGTCTTTGTCTTATTATATATTCTAGCCTCCTTTGTCAAAAATAAGGTACCCAGAGGTGTGTGGGTTTATCCTGTTCTTTCTATCTTATTCCATTGGTCTATATTTCTGTTTTTATGCCAGTACCATACCGTCTTGATGACTATAGCTTTGCAGTATAGAATGAAGTCAGGAAGGTTGATTTCCCCAGTTCTGTTCTTCGCTCTCAAGATTACTTTGGTTATTCGGGGTCTTTTGTGTTCCCATATGAATTGTGGAATTTTTTTGTTCTAGTTCTGTGAAAAATGCCATTGGTAATTTGATAGGAATCACATTGAATCTGTATATTGCATATGGTGATATAGTCATTTTCACAATATTGATTCTTCCCACCCAGTAACATGTAATATCTCTCCATCTGTTTATGTCATCTTCGATTTCTTTCATCAGCATCTTATAATTTTCTGTATCCAGTTCTTTTGTCTCCTTAGGTAAGCTTATTCCTAGGTATTTTATTCTTTTTGTTGAAATGGTGAATGGGATTGGTTCTTTAAATTTTCTTTCCGATTTTTCATTGTTAGTATATAGAAATTAGAAATGCAAGTGATTTTTGTGTATTGATTTTTGTGTTGATCCTGCAACTTTGCTGAATTCACTGATTAGCTCTATTAATTGTTTGATAGTATAGGGTTTTCTAAGTATAGTAGCATGCTATCTGCAAATAAGATAATTATATTTCTTATTTTCTGATCTGGATTCCTTTTATTTCTTTTTCTTCTCTGATTGCCATAGCTAGCACTTCCAAAACTGTGTTGAATAATAGTGGTGAGAATGGACATCTTTGTCTTGTTCCTGATCTCAGAGGGAATCCTTTCAGTTTTTCACCATTAAGGTTAATATTTGCTGAGGACTTAGCATATACAGCCTTTACTATGCTGAGATAGATTCCTTGTATGTCCAGTTTTTGAAGAGTTGGAATCATAAATGGGTGCTGAATTTTGTCAAAGGCTTTTTCTGCATCTATTGAGATTGTCATATGGCTTTTATCTTTCAATTTGTTAATATGGTGTATCACATTGACCAATTTGTGTATGTTGAAGAATCCTTGCATCCCTGGGATAAACCCAACTTGATCATAGTGTATGAGTTTTTTAATATGTTGTTGAATTTAGTTTGCTAGAATTTTGCTGAGGATTTTCACATCTATGTTCATCAGTGATATCAGCTTGCAAGTTTTCATTTTTTGTGTGTTGTTTTTGCCTAGTTTTTAGATGTGTCTTTAAGTCTGAAGTGGGTTACTTGTACACAGGATATATCCATTCAGCCAGTCTGTGTCTTTTGGTTGGAACATTTAATCCATTTACATTTAAAGTAATTATATATATATATAATATATATATATTATTTATATATTATATAAATATAAATATATATATTCCTATTGTTATTTTCTTTATTGTTTGCTTGTTTGTTTGTTTGGTAGGTCTTTTTCTTCTCTTGTATTTCCTAACTATATAACTCCCTTTAACATTTGATGTAAAATTGGTTTGGTGATACTAAATTCTCTTAAGTTTTCTTGTCTGTAAAGCTCTTGATTTCTCCGTCAATTTTGAATGAGATCCTTGCAGGATAGACTAATCTTGGATGTAGTTTTTTTCCCTTTCAATACTTTAAATATATCCTGTCTTTCCTTCTGGCCTGCAGAGTTTCTGCTGACAGACGAGCTGTTAAACATATGGATTTTCCCTTGTATGTTGCTTTTCCTTTGCTGCTTTTAATTTCTTTCTTTGTGTTTAATTTTTGTTAGTTTGATTAGCCTGCGTATTGGCAAGTTTATCTTTTGTTTTATCCTGGTACTGTTTGTGCTTGTTGGACTTGATTGGCTATTTCTTTTCCCATGTTAGGGAAATTTACAACTATAATCTCTTCAAAAATTTTCAGTGCCTTTCTTTTTCCTCTTCTTCTTCTGGGACTCCTATAATTTGAATTTTGGTGCATTTAATATTGTCCAGGAGGTCTCTGAAACTATCCTCAGCTATTTTCATTCTTTTTACTTTATTCTGATCTTCAGCAGTTCATTTCACCATTTTATCTTTCAAATCACTTATCTGTTCTGTTTCAGATATTCTGCTATTGATTCCTTCTAGAGTATTTTTAATTTCAGTAAATGTGCTGTTTGTCTCTATTTGTTTACTTTTTATTTCTTCTAGGTCTTTGTTAACTGATTCTTGCATTTTACACATTTTTTTTTCAGTTTCAGATCATATTTATTATCATTATTATGAATGCTTTTTCAGGTAGTTTGCCTGTTTCCTCTTCATTTATTTGGACTTGTATGTTCTAGGTTGTTGCTTCATTTGCACAGTATTTCTCTGCCTTTTCTTTATCTTATTTTATTTTTTTTTTATTGTGTTTGATCTTTTCTTTTCCCAGGCTTCAAGGTTGAATTCTTTCTTCCTTTTGGTTTCAGCCCTCATAAGATTGGTCTAGTGATATGTGTAATCTTCATGAAGTATATGACTTGTGCTTGTGTTCTGGTGGAAGGAAGTGAATTTTTCTTTCTTTTTTTTTTTCCCCCCTCTTTTCTCCCTCTGAGGAGTAGTGTTGAGTGAAGTGTTAATCCTGTCTGTTGATGGCTGGGTTTGTATTTTTGTTGTTTGTTGTTTGGATGAGGTATCCTGCACAGATGCTGCTGGTAGTTGGGTGATATTGGGTCTTGTATAAAAGTGGTTGCCCTTGCAGGAGTTCTCACTAATTAATACTCTTTAGGGTTAAGAGTTCTCTGGTGGTCTTTGGTCTTGGAGTTAGCACTCCCACTCCAAGGGCTCAGGAATTGATCTCTGGCTGAGGAGTGGAGTGTCCACAGGTGGCTTGTAATGGCATTAAATGGGACTGAAACAAATACCAAAAATAAGAAACAAAAACCATACCCCAGGCAAATGGCAATTACAAAAACAGGCAAATAATAACTACAATAAAGGAACACACACACAGACACATGCACACACACACACAGACACACATCCATAAGCAAAACCAAAACAGAACAACAACAATAAAGTGCAATAGGTTGACCTGGGAAACAAAGGAAACCAAAAATGATATCCACCAGTTAAAAACAAGACTAACTAAAATATAGCCTGAGAAGCAAAACTAAAGCAAGGTGGCAACTGAGGAATAAAGCAATGAAAAGAAAGCAAACTAAAAAACACAGTGAAAAAAAAAAGGAAGGAAAGAGGGAAAAAGTAAAAATGCAATGTTAAATAGAGGTAGATAAAATAGATTTATGTATATTAAAGCTTAACTGTAATGCAAAAAGAACACTAGGAAAAGCAAACAAAAGAATGAATGTAATTAATTAAAATTTAAAAAACTAAAATTTAAATTGAAAAAAAGGAAAATCCCACAGAACCACAAAAAGACACAAAGGAAATAGAATGTGTAATTTAAAAAAATGCTCAAAAGCTTAAATAGACTTAGTAATACTAATAAAACCAGCAACTACAACAACAGACGAAAAACAAAAGAAAGGAAAAAAAAGTAAGAAAGAAAAATCTGTAAGCAACTTCAGAATATGTTAAAATGTAAAAATAATAAATGTTTCTTTTCCTCACTGGGCATCACAGTCCACCTCACCTTTCTAGGACGCCCTCCAACACTGTGCTGGTCTTTGGACCCACTATGGGGACAACTTAGATTCTTATCTGGTCCTACTCCTGTGTGTTCTTGCCACCAGTGTCCACAACTGTCAGAACTAGCTCATCTTCTTTTGTTGGAACTCTCCGTTTATATATTCCATAGGCAGAGTCTGCCTTAGTTGATTGTGTGGATTTAATATGCAGCTTGTTCAGCTGGTGGGAAGGGTTTGGGTCCTCTTCCTTAGCCACACTGCTTCTGGGTTTCAATTATGGTTTTTTCTCTACCTCTGCAAGTAAGTCATCCACAGGGTTTTGTTCCTGAGGCTGCTGTGGAAGACTCAGGTCTGCCCCAGTGAGGACCGGATGTGGAGGTGGTGCAGCTGCTTGGATCACAGGGGCCCTGGCATCACCAGGTACTCAGGGGAGCTGGCAGCTAGGGAAGCAGGAAATATGATATTCTAGAAGGGCATGGCAACCCACCCCTGTATTCTTTCCTGGAGAATCCCACGGACAAAGAAACCTGGCAGGCCACAGTACACAGGGTTGCAAAGAGTCAGACATCATCAATCAAAGCAACCCTACATGCATGGATGCAGGACTTTTTCTAGTGTCTGGAAGCTCTGTCCCAGTGGTGATCATGCATGCAGGTGGTGCAGTAGCTTGGATCATGGGGACCCTGGCAATGCTGGCTACATAGGAGTGCTGGCACTACTGTCACAGGAGATATGGTGCTATTAGGGCTTTTTCTAGCCTGTGGCAGCTCTGCCCCAGTGAGGACTTAGCATGAAGGTGGTGCAGCTGGCTGGGTCCTGGGGACCCTGAAAGTGCCATGTATACAGGGGCACTAACTGCCTCAACCACAGGAGCTATGGCCCCATCAGAGTTTTTCTAGCCTCTGTCAGCTGGTGATCAGAAGGCCTCTTTGACTTGTCTTTCTCTGTTGTTCCACCCATTCAGGCACTTAAAGGGCTCCCCTGGCTGGGGTTCTTCTCTGTTGTTTGGCACATCAGGCACTTTAAAGGGACAGCCTCAACTGTTCAGTTCCCAGTCCTGGCAGTGTGAGGAGAGAAGCTACTGTGATGGCTCTACACCTTCCATGTGACTCTTCAGTATTGCCTTGACTCCATGGCTGCCTATTTTCCTCGACAGGCATTTCCCACTACAGTTTTCTCCCTCAGGTCCCCTTGGGCCATGTCTCTATAGTCAACAGCAGACTTCACCCTGGGATTGCTCCAAAATCCCTATGCTCCAGCTCCCAGCTACTGTGCCTTCTAAGGGACCTGTGTCCCTGTCCAGGGTACATATGGCTGCAGCAAGGATTATTTGTGTGATTTTCACTCCATTTAGATTGTCACACATCAGCTGCTTCACTCTCAGCTTGAAATGTTTCTCCTCTGAGCCAAAAGAATTGCCCCAATGGTAGGGATCAGACCCCTGCTCAATTTCCCCTACCCACCAAGGGCAGGTCCAGTTCTACTAACTCTCCTCTTTTTTCCCTCTACTTCCTTTTTCCTACCACGTTTTGTGTGGTTCTATATATTCTTTTCTGGTGGTCAGGTGCTGCTGCCCACTCTCAGAGAGTATTCTGGAAGCTCTTCTGTGTCTAAAGTTGTATATCTGATGTATCCAGGGAGATAGATGTATTCCACATTCACTTACATCTCTGCCATCTTGTTCTCTTCCTGATTTGATTTTTTATCACAATTAAGCTGCTAGGTAGACTTTACTATTACCATTTTATAAGTATCCCCAAACAGAATGGACTGTTTCAATCACTATTCTAATGTAGAACTTCCTTATTATAGGAAGTTGCCACCTGGTTGCATGGTTGCAACCTGAGCAATAATACCTGACCATAAAGTACCCTACCATTTGGTGATTTTCTATAGATTTTACAAATAAACACCTGCACAATTTCTCCTGTTGACTATTTATCTCTCCATGTTGGGCATTCTAATTATCAGACCATGGTATGTAAGCTTCTGTGTCTTTATACATGATTCTTTCCCTAGTTAACTTTCTACTCATTTTCTGTAGCTTATTATATGTCACCTCTTGCAAGAAATCAAGACTTACCCCTCTCAAATACATACTTTCATGGGAATAAATTTTTCTTAATACCTCAATTGCACCCTTTGCCTGTATGTTACATCACTGGGGTGTCACTGTTTCATCTGTTCCTTCCCCAGTTGCTTATGAACTCTTTGATTTTAATGCCTGAGTCTTGGCATTCTCTAGCAGGTAGAGATAGTTAGATTTCCATACATGTAAAATGAATCACTTAGGGTCCTGTATAGTTAAGTACCCGTCATCCTTCCTTTGCAGTAGAAGCTGTGTTTTTTTCCATCTCATCTGTTCCTGTTTACCCTGATGACTGGTAAGTTCAGTGTTACAAAATTTTTCTTACCTCAAAATTGTAATATCTGTATATGGATTTAAAAATGATTTTTGCATTTTAAGTAACAATGTCCATTCTTTTGGAACAAATTTTACCTAAGCCTCAACCTGAAAATGTGAAACTTACAGAAAATTCCATTCTACTATTAAATTTTGGAATGTAATTTTAGAAGTGAAAACAGAATCCAGAAGTTAAATTTCATTTCTAAATTGGTATTTAGTTGGAGCATAGTATTGAAAATTGTCTTTCAATTTTCAGTGAGCTTGTCAGCTAGTATATTGCTCGATGACTTCAAGATATAATATCTGCTACCACAGTAGCCTAAGGACCTTAAAAAATGATCCATGACTAGTGGAATTAAATTTTGTATAGAACAGGTGTCTTGTTACATATTAAGGATCATAAAATACTGTTCCTTTATATTAAGAATTTTAAAAACTTCATTATGAATTTTTTCATTCATAATGAAATAAAGAGTTTAACAAAGGGCTTTAGGTTTGCAGTGTGTTAATAGACATATATTTTTTTGTTTATCTGAATAATAATTACACATTTACAAATTCAATCATCAGTCTTGGAAAATGCATTCAGTAGCAATACCTAGAAGTATGTGTTTTTCATTTTCCATTGATTAAGTAGTGCCAGTTATAATAAAGGTTGGAAGATAAAGAAAGCTTTTAGCTGTTAAAGTACATACATATTTATAACACATAAAATACTTCAACATTTCTTAACTTGGAGCTCATCATTTAACCATAAAGACCAAATATCAAATTGTCTTTATAATGATATTTAATAAAGAAATTTGCAAATCTTTGCACTTTATACTTCAGTACTCTTGCCTGGAAAATCCCATGGACGGAGGAGCCTGGTAGGCTGGAGTCCATGGGATCGCTAGGAGTCGAACACGACTGAGCGACTTCACTTTCACTTTTCACTTTCACGCATTGGAGAAGGAAATGGCAACCCACTCCAGTGTTCTTGCCTGGAGAATCCCAGGGACGGGGGAGCCTGGTGGGCTGCCGTCTCTGGGGTCGCACAGTGAGACACGACTGAAGCAGAAGCACCTTATGTAGTCTACTTTTGTTTCAGTATTCTGGCATAGACTTTAAAATGGGTCTCCTTCCCTCACTGTCATAGGTATTGCTAAATACTTTAGAGATATATTAAACACAGTTATCATTTTCCCTAATTTTTATGTAATATACTCAGAGTGGTGATTCTGTAAGATAGAGGACAGAGTAGATTTGTGTTAAGATAAAACGAGAGAAGGTAGAGAGTGGAGGGAGAGGAAATAGGACTAACACTATTAAGGACAGATCTAACTTATGCACCATTTATAAAACTTTTTCTGAAAAAATATAGCATCAATAGTTATTTTTTTCTTTAATTTTTCAAAGGGTGAGAAATGTGCTGGGGTTTTGTTGTTGTTGTTCATTTTATCCTATTTTAAGACTGTTGTCATTGTGCCCTTGGTATGTATTAGTTTGGAATGTGTTAGCCAGCAAGGGCTGCCATAGCAAAATAATACAGAATGGGTAGCTTGAACAATATAAATTTATGTTTTTACAGTTCTGGAGTCTAAATGTTCAAGATCAGCATGCTAGACAGTTTTGTTTCTCTTGAGATCTCTCTCTTGACCTACAGAAGGTCACCTTTTGGGGGTACCCCCACAAGGCCTGTACTGTGTATATGTGCATCATTGGTGCCTCTCTAACTGTCCTAGTCTCCTCTTCTTACAAGGACACTAGTCAGATTGGACTAAGATCTACTTTAATGATTTAAATCCCTATCTCAAATATAGTCATTTTCTGAGTTATTAAGTTTGGGAGGCCAGTAGATATCCACACAGAAAGTATGGATTTTGCTGTTTTCTTACCCCCAAAATATAGATTTGACTTGTTGAGAATAATATATTTATTTACATAATATTTATTCATATTAGTTTTCTTTATGGAACTGTACCTATTTATTATAATTCCTGTGCAACTGTTTATGTATTACAAGTAGTATTGGCTAAGACTGTTACAGGAAATTGACCTATCACTATGGTCTAGCATGACCAGCTTCTTGGTGGTTCAAATAGTAAAGAAACTGCCCACAATGTGGAAGACATAGGTTCAATCCCTGGGTTGGGAAGGTCCCCTGGAGAAGAAAATGGCTACCCAACCCAGTATTATTGCCTGGGAAATCACATGAACAGAGGAGCCTGACAGGCTCTAGTCCATTCAGTCTTATAGAGTCAGACACGACTGAGTGACTAATACAACAACGTGGTCTAGGACAACAGAAAGGAAAAGAGAAAGATTTCAATATGATTTTTACATTGAATGATACCTATAAAGAGAATATACATCTTAAAGAGAAAAGCAATAGAACTAGAATGAAAAGCTTTTTTTATGGGAAGTCTTTCAATATAAATCTGAAAGCTATGAAGGAATGAAATTTCTTTATAATGAGATAGAAATTGTAGTAGACCACTGGCTTTTGAAAACCCTACAATGTGTTCACTATGTTGCACACTTGAAATTGTATTATTTTAAACTATATAATTATTTATTTACTTAATAATTAAATTAAATATCTTCCATCAAAAGTGATAACAATAGTTGATTCATTCAGAGTCTATCCATGTAAAACTATATAGAACTTAGATGTGTGGCAATATAAATATAAATATGAATATAACTCAGTGCTTCGCCCACCTGCCATGACTAGACGAAGACATCCTATTATGCTTTATTTCACGTCATGATTTCAGACATTATTTAGTCCATGTTATACATTTTTTTCCTTTATCAAGAATTCTAGCTTTTTACATTAATGGCATCTTAATAAATAATTGTCATCCTAAAAATGCATGTGATTTTCTTACAAATCATTGCTCTTGGTTGAACAACTGAATGGGTACAACTCACTATGCTTATGGGATACAGACAAGCTAAAGGGACCTGTTGCTTTCAAGTTGTTGAGATCTACTGGAGGAGATGAAAAAGCAAGCTAACTTAACAAGCCAATATGATAACTGGAAAATTAAAGGTAAACACATGGTGTTTAGAGGCAAAGACTATAATTAGGCTCAGGAGTTCAGTGGTGTCACAGAAGGTCATGGAAGACGAAAACATCAAAAGTAAATTTTGAAGAGAATAGAAGAGAATATAAAATGAGAGAAAGTGAAAAACTATCAAAGTTTTGATGTATATCTATTATAGCATGTTTCCAGGTTACAGGAGAGAATTTTAATATCTTACTACTAAGCAGGAGGTGCAAGATTTTGAGTATTGAAATGACAGAAGGAAGCAGGACATCTTTCACAAGAAGCCTCATAATGCCCTGCTAAGGTGTTTAAATTGTATCTTGCAAGCTTTGGAGAGGTGGATATTGAGAATAATATTTCTTAGAGGATTCTGTACTCAAATTATCACAAACATAGCAGCTTCAAACCACACACATTTATAATCTCAGTTTCTGTGGGTCATGGGTCCAGACATGGCTTATTTAGGTCCCCTGCTTAACGATTCACAAGCTGCAAGGAAGTGACAGCTGGACTGTTTTCATCTGGATACTCAGGTGGGGAAAAAATCCCCTTCCAAATTCATTTAGGTTGTTGACAGAACTTGTTTCCTTGTGGATGCATGACTGTTTGTCTGCTCGGCTGCCTTGAGTTCTTGGAGGTCACCCTTATATGCTTCTGCACAAGGAGCTCACAATCATAACATAGCTGCTTGTTTCTTCAAGGCAATAGGATAATTTGTCTGTTTTCTGTCAGCTAAATAATATGGCTCATAATATTGTTGTGGGAGTGTTCTATTGATTAGACATAAGTCATTGGCTCCTCCCACACTCAAGAAGAATGCATAATACAACGCTTTGCAATAATGAGAATAATAAACAATATGGTCTAGATCATAATTATTCCTATGGCCTACACCACCAGGGTCAGCATTTCTTGTGAACTTTCCAGAAATTCATATTTTCAGATCCCACCCCAGACCTACTGAGTCAGAAACTCTGGGAGTGGGGCCTGGTATTCTGTGTGTTAGCAAGGTCTCCAAGAGACTTGGATGCCTGCTAAATGTTGAGAACCACTGACCTCAATGATTGATCTTGCTCTCCTAGAAGTGAGGTTTTTATGTATTACCTGACAATACTAAAAAATGAGCTGAGGAATGTTTTTTAAAATCAGATTATCTCCATCAGGATTAATAAGAATGGTAGTAGTGAAAGAGCAAAAAGAGAGACTAAAAAACGAAGAGTCAAGGTATGAAGCCAGGCTCAAACTATTAAGTCATGTACAATAGTATATGGATAAAGGAAGGGAAGTTGAGGAATGGGTAGTGAAAGACATTGCTAAACTGAAGCATGAAAATATACTGTCAATTTTTATCTGCTTTCTATATTTAAAGACATGGCTTGAACATTACTGATGCAAAAGAGGAATAGACAACGGATGTTGGTATTTTATCCAGAGAGAGTCTATAGAATGAAAACAACAAGTGCTGAGATATATCCACATTCAAGGAACAAATAAAGAAAACAGATAAATTTAGTATTAAAAATGCAGTAGAGGCAACTGGAGAGACATTTCTTGGAAACTTAGGAAAAGGATAATTAAAAACAAAGGAGATATTCAACAATGCCATATACCACATGACAGAAAATTTTTTCTTTGAATGATATAAACCTAACTCAAACCATTTAAATAAATTAATATCTGGATAAGTGAATTTACCCTTTCCTATTCATGGAATGTCTAGGTGATGGCTGACAGTCATGGCTGTCTCCAGAGTTTTAAGACATTATTAAGAATTACTTTCTCTCTCTTTATTTCTCTGCTTCCTCTCTCTCACAATTCTTTTTTAATCTTCCAGGCAGTTCGAGGCTCATCTTTTATTCCAGAGTAAAAGAGGAAGAACATGACTTTATCTCCCACAGCATTGATATAAATTCTGGAAAAGGACCCTGATTGGCTCTGCTTGGGTTACATCACTCTCCCAAGAGAATAAAATAGGTCAGCTGGCCAGTTTGCATCATGTGTCTACTCTTACAGAAAGCAGGAAAATCTAATTTATTAACAGACCATCCGAAACACTGTTATTGCTGGTGAGGTAAGTTCTGAGAAATATCTCTTAGTTTAGACAATTAAAAATTCAATGATGCTAGATTAATAGCTGAGCTGCTACAAAAGCAAGACCATGGTGGTTTAATAGGTGTAAAGGAAAGGAGGCATAGTGAATGGTCGTCCTGTCCATAGGGACATGGCCCTCAAACAGCTTCTCACAGAGAAATCCATCAGTGAGCTCCAGTTAAAGTTGTCGGCTTTGAGTTCAGTTTATATGATGGCAAAAATAGAATTCAAAATTATTTGTATTTTCTCACCTGAAACAACCACCAGCATACTAAACAAGAGTTTATCTGTCCTAGTCCTGTTGTTTTCAGCTACTCTTATTCAAGGGGCAGGAAGTCTGCATGGGTCAGGGGTCATGCCCTAACTTCTAGAGTGTGTCCTGCCTGCACTCCATATTTCCTGCCCAAATGGTTTTAAGTTCATTTACAGGTCATGAAAATTTCTCTTCTCCATGTTGATTTTGCAGAGGAAGGATCATCCCACAACCAGCTACAACAGTAAGCCCAATAGGTTACTTTTTGCTGTCTGGAGACAAAGAAAGAACTTAGAAGTGTGGACTCTGATAAACAAATGGATGGGGGTGAGGGTTCTTATAGTGCTAGAGCTGAGGCAGAAAGCACAAAAGGTATGTTGTGGAACAGCTCTCCTTGGCCTTCATAATATAGCAAGGACCTCCAAGAAGTCCCACAGCTTTGGACCTGTTCTTCCAGGTTATTACGGATGTTCATCTTTCAAAGTAGTAACTAGTCTATATTTTGTTTAATGCATGTTATCTTTATTTAGGGCTTCCCTGATGACTCAGCACTAAAGAATCTGCCTGCAATGCAGGAGACCCAGGTTGACATGGCAATCCACTCAAGTATTCTTGCCTGGAGAATTCCATGGACAGAGGAGACTGGCAGGCTGGAATCCACAAGGTCCCACATTGTCAGACATGACTGAAGTGACTAAACAGCAGCAGCAGCTTGTTTTATAACTTTTAAATATTTAGACATATTCATTTGCATTCTGACTTCTACTCAACAACTGTTAAGGGCAGATAATATACCTGCAGAAGACAAGGGCTAATATGTGTTGTGATCCTGGTCAATCAATTAGTGATAAAATATTCCTAAACAACACATAACATTCTGTGCTATAGAAGTCTGGTTCCTTGCTCTGCAAGCTTGTTTTTAATAAATGACCATAATTATGCCACTAGTTCCTTAAACATGTTCTTGGGTGATTTATTCCCATATATATTCTAATTTTAGTTATGTGAATTTGTTTGGCTAGTGAGCTGATGTCACTGTAATGTAACCAGACACTTAAATTCACTTTTTTTTTCATTGGGGTTTGCCTTCTCTTGCTACTCTGAGATTTCTATCATGGAAAAAGGCTTGGGCTATCCAACTATGGATAGTTATGGTGAGAGACATATAGCCATGTCATTATATTACCACAGCTGATATCAAGCCTACTATCAAAAATATGAGTTAGACGATCATAGGCCATGCAATCTCAGCTATACTGCTACTTGGCCTCATTGATTAGTTGAATTAGAGCTGATCAGAACAGTGTAACTGACATAGAATATCTGAGAAATGCTAAGCATTTATTGTTTTATACTCACTAAGTATTGGGTTGGCTTTTTACACAGCAAAATTTACTGAAAAAATATTTTTACTCTTCTTTCCTTATTTCCTTTTGATATATTCTAAACTCACATGGTAAAGAAAATACTTTATGTTCTAATCTGTTTGCCTCTTTAGCTTTATCTCTTATGCTTCTTCCCATCTCTAATGCTTGCATCTCATCATGATGCCATTTATAACTGTTTGAAGATCTCCAAACATTTTAAGTTCAGTTCAGTTCAGTTCAGTCACTCAATCGTATCTGACTCTTTGTGACCATATGAATCGCAGCGTGCCAGGCCTCCCTGTTCATCACCAACTCCCAGAGTTCACTCAGGTTCATGTCCATTGAGAAGGTGATGCCATCCAGCCATCTCATCCTCTGTCATTACCTTCTCCTCTGGCCCTCAATCTCTCCCAGCATCAGGGTCTTTTCCAATGAGTCAACACTTTGGATGAGGTGGGCAAAGTATTGGAGTTTCAGCTTTAGCATCAGTCCTCCCAATGAACACCCAGGACTGATCTCCTTTAGGATGGACTGGTTGGATCTCTTTGCAGTCCAAGGGACTCTCAAGAGTCTTCTCCAACACCACAGTTCAAAAGCATCAATTCTTTGGCACTCAGCTTTCTTCACAGTCCAACTCTCACATCCGTACATTACCACTGGAAAAACCATAGGCTTGACTAGACAGACCTTTTTTGGCAAAGTAATGTCTCTGCTTTTTAATATGCTGTCTATGTTGGTGATAACTTTCCTTCCAAGGAGTAAACATCTTTTATTTTCATGGTGGCAACACCATCTGCTGTGATTTTGGAACCTCCCAAAATAAAGTCTGACACCGTTTCCACTGTTTCCCCCTCTACTTCCCATGAAGTGATTGCACCAGATGCTATTATCTTAGTAAACCCACTCATAAATCATTAATTTTATCTTTACCTCTTATCCTGCCTGAACTTCTCTTTTGCATTATGTATTTATTCTTTTCAAGAACTAAATATCTTCTGACTTTTCAAGGCCCATTCTCCTCTTTTTTTTTTTTGATCCCCCAACATGGAATACTGATTTCTCATCTTTCCCAGATTGCACCCACTTGCTTACATTTTTTGGTCAGTCTCTTTCTATTACATTATAGGTGAGCAAACTTCTTGACACCAAGGAACTAGTTGTCTGTTTCTTCTCAACATCTGGTAGAGCTGATAATACATCCCTGGGACAGATTTGTAGAATGACAGATGAAAGAAGAAGAGGGGAGTAAAAAAGGAGCATAAAAAAGGAAGAAATGGTGCACAGAATTCTTGCTAGCTTATTCCCCGGACTAAGGTGAAAGGAAGACAATGATTCAAATCAAGGACAATAGTTTTAATTCATTTAGCTGTCTTTTTTGTGTGTGGCTGTGGATTTTGCGGTGCTTTAAATTTTTTTTTTTTTTGAGAGGTTCTCTGAGTGCATATCTTTAATTATGAGTAAAAAGAGTCACAACAAAAGTAGGGGGATTGGCTCTGGGATTAAATATCTTAAAGATGAGGATGTATTAGCTTTTTTAGTGGTCCATATGGAAAGATACTTCTTTTCTGATTAAAGATGTGAGGATGTGTGTGTGTGTGTGTGTGCATGTGTGTATGTGTGTGTACACAAGGAAACAAGTAGTGACACAGAAAATTGAGTGAGTTCTCTATCAAATTGTCTCTACTTATTCCATGAAGATTTAGGCAAAAGGAAAGATCAATTGCTGGAAATAAAAGGGAATGGGGGAGATGTAGGAATGCAGTAGTCCAGTAAAAGTCCGGAATAGCTAATGAGTTGACCTTGAGAGAGTAAATCAATGCTATGTAAGGAAATTTTTCTTTCTTTCTTTCCTTTTTTTTTTTTTTTTTTGGTCAAACCCTTTTATTGTGTCCTTTCCTTGTTGATGCTTTTAAAATTTTAGGCAACCATACTTTCTCTTCTTGTTACAGAAATTTTCTTACTTTTTCAGAGGATAGAATAATAGTGTCTGAGTCATATAAAATCCATACTTGGGTAAAATGGTTTTAGAGCTATATACCTTTTGACTTTAACATGATACCCAAAGTTCTCGTAATTGTTTCACCTTTAGTACTTTTATCTACTTTATAAAATAATCAACAGTGAAGGAGGTTTATTCATTTGAGGTATTTAACATCTGTAAAAACTAAATTGACTGAGTTGTAGTGATAGAATTAGTTTCTCCCTTTATTCTTTGACATAGAAAAATATGATTAATTTTCAAGTCTGACCTTTATCCCTCCCATTCAACATAAACATCCTGTGACTTTTCAAGAAAATAACTACTTGTTTCAGAATAAAATAACTTACAAATCTCTCATTAGAGTATGATGGTGTCAATACATCACTCTACAATAAATACTTTAGTAAAGAAAAAAAAAACTTTGAAAGAATCATGGTAAAAAGAAAAACATCCAGATGTTGGAGTTATTAAAAACAAAATAAAACAAAGAACACCCTGAGTTTAAATCTTGGCTTTGCATCTTTTTAATTTTTGACCAGGAAGTTTCACACTCTCTCTTAGGGGCAATTTATGGGTTTAATACAATAGGACAACTATTAATATTAACTGAAATAGCACTTCTAAAATAGAAGACAAATTGTGTGGCACATAGTAAGTTCTTGATAAGTGCTTTGCTCCCTCATTCTATACAATTCTCAAGAGCAACAAAATAAAAATTTATGAAACTATATAGTCAATTTATACTATAAATAGGTATTTCTTTATGAAAAAATGGAAGTTTGTATGAGTTCTGCCACATAAGGGGGATGTATATTCTATAAAGGTATACACAAACACAGTATATAATTTACATTAAAATGATAAATGTCTTTGAAACTTCCTTTGAGCTATTTGCTTTTGCAATGTTTTGTTTATTTTTCTGTCCTATGTCTAGGTATTGGAATTTAGTTAGGGAGGCAAAGTATTCAAAAGTTATGCAAATATACAAACACCCTTCAAATACATTTTGTCTAAAAATAAATGATTTAAGGGACTAGATCTGATAGACAGAGTGCCTGATGGACTATGGATGGAGGTTTGTGACATTGTATAGGAGACAGGGACCAAGACCATCCCCCAAAAAAAGAAATGCAAAAAAGCAAAATGGCTGTCTGAGGAGGCCTTACAAAGAGCTGTGAAAAGAAGATAAGTGGAAAGCAAAGGAGAAAAGGAAAGATATGCCCATTTGAATACACAGTTCCAAAGACTAGAAAGGAGAGATAAGAAAGCCTTCCTCAGGGATCAGTGAAAAGAAATAAAGGAAAACAATAGAATGGGAAAGACTAGAGATTTCCTCAAGAAAATTAGAGATACCAAAGGAATATTTCATTCAAAGATGGGCTCAAAAAAGGACAGAAATGGGATGAACCTAATAGAGGGAAAAGATATTAAGAAGAGGTGGCAAGAATACACAGAAGAACTGTACAAAAAAGATCTTCATGATCCAGATAATCATGATGGTGTGATCACTCACACTCACCTAGAGCCAAACATCCTGGATTGTGAAGTTAAGTGGAACTTAGAAAGAATCACTTCAAACAAAGCTAGTGGAGGTGATGGAATTCCAGTTGAGCTATTTCAAGTCCTGAAAGATGACACTATGAAAGTGTTGCACTCAATATGTTAGCAAATTTGGAAAACCAAACAGTGGCCATAGGACTGGAAAAAGTCAGTTTTCATTCTAATTTCAAAGAAAGACAATGCCAAAGAAAGCTCAAACTACCAAGCAATTGCACTCATCTCACATGCTAGTAAAGCAATGCTCAAAATTCCCCAAGCCAGGCTTCAGCAATACATGAACCATGAACTTCCAAATGTTCAACCTGGTTTTAGAAAAGGCAGAGGAATGAGAGATCAAGTTGCCAACATCCTCTGGATGTTGAAAAAGCAAGAGAGCTCCAGAAAAATATCTATTTCTGCTTTATCGACTATGCCAAAGTCTTGGACTGTGCAAATCATAATAAAATGTGGAAAATTCTGAAAGAGATGGGAATACCTGACCACCTGACCTGCCTCTTGAGAAACCTGTATGCAGGTCAGGAAGCAACAGTTAGTACTGGACATGGAACAACAGACTGGTTCCAAATAGGAAAAGGAGTATATCAAGGCTGTATATTGTCACCCTGCTTATTTAACTTATATCTAGAGCACATCATGAGAAACGCTGGGCTGGAGGAAGTACAAGCTGGAATCAAGATTGCTGAGAGACATATCAATAACCTCAGATATGCAGATGACATCACCCTTATGGCAGAAAGTGAAGAGGAACTAAAGAGCCTCTGAATGAAAGTGAAAGAGGAGAGTTTGTTTACAAGTAGGCAGTATAGGCTCAATGTATACTTTTAGATCAGTGAACGAATGAGAGAAAATGTCAATCAGTATGTAACAGAGATGTTTAGAGTCCTAACAAGATTTAGTATCACTTGAAAGGTAAATATGTAAACTGTATTAATCAGGTAAATATGTAAACTTGATTAATACAGTTTACATATTTACCTTTCAAGTGATGCTAAATCACACTTAAATTGATTTCTTTTTTCTACAGAAATATTATTTAATTTTCCTCTGGAAAACCTTTATATCATCCCAGTGGAACAAAGTCAGGAATTTGATAAAGATGAAAACACAACGAAATATTGTTGAGTCAGTCTTCCTTCTTTCAAATTAACTTTATGTATATCAGATATCAGACTGACTCTTTGTTCCAATGAGAAAAGCAAATATTAAGTGAATGCAGTTTTTTTGCTAAGAAAAAAAAGTAATAAGTAAAGTATTAAGTTAAATAATTCATAGAGGTCAAGGGATTTTTCAGTGGTTGGGTTTAAGAAAAAGTAATAAATATATCTTTATTCATATAATGTTATTTTCAAAGGTACAAAAGAAAATGTAGAGATACTGTTTGTTTTTAAACATCTTTATTTTTGTTATTTTACCTTAATAAAAATCTTCCTACTAATTTATTCAATCTAGCATAGTTAATCTGAATACCACATGAAATTTTAGGCAGATGTTATGTCATAAATATCCAGAGTATAAATATTAAAAGTATGCTTGCAAGCATAGAAAAGGTCTATTTTTATTTTAAGTAATTAGCACATTTTGTGAATGTTTTTACAAATACTTCTCAACTAGGAGAGAGCAGCAGCATGGATTATCCAAAGCTATGAATAATCCAGAAGGCATTTGTCTACAATTTAGGGATATACTTTTTTGGTAACAGAACCACGTTATAAATTTATGTTACTTAAGCAAAAACTCAAATTGGTTTACATTTCCTGTGTACATGGGAAATCATTTATTGGCTGAGCTGCAAGATTTGTTGATGAGAAATATGTTGGGCTTTCGGAGTAAGAAAAAGCAGACCCATAGATAACAGAATTGTCATAATACTTTTCTCACTTCATTTTATTAGCTGCATTCCTGTTTGATTCTGACCAGATTTTCTTTTCATTGACATTTAGATAGTTTATTTTATTATGCATTATTTTTATTTGAATTAAAAATATTTAAAATAATCAATGGTAGCAATTAATGGATGTGCAATATATTTTCAGTACTAAATAAAAATTTCACATTTCCTGTGATAAAGCTAAATGTGTGCCTACAAGCAATAATGAAGAAGGATAAATAAATAGCAAATTATGCTCAATGCATGCTGTCAATAAATATTATCTTTGAAGATAAATTCATTATTTCCCTTTTGTTTATTTGTCTAAAACTATTAAATGTATGTTAACTCACAGAAGATTACATTGAGATCTGGGAATATAGTAATTGTGGTTTTTTTAATTTTTAATTTTTACTTCATTTTACTTTGCAATACTGTATTGGTTTTGCCATACATTGACATGAATCAGCCACGGGTGTACATGAGTTCCCAAACATGAACCCCCCTCCCACCTCCCACCGCATATCATCTCTCTGGATCATCCCCGTGCACCAGCCCCAAGCATCCTGTATCCTGCATCGAACACAGCAATCAGAGCAGAAAAAGAAATGAAAGGAATCCAAATTGGAAAAGAAGTAAAACTCTCACTGTTTGCAGATGACATGATCCTCTACATAGATAACCCTAAAGACTCCACCAGAAAATTGCTAGACCTAATCAATGAATATAATAAAGTTGCAGGATATAAAATCAACACACAGAAATCCCTTGCATTTCTATACACTAATAATGAGAAAGTAGAAAAAGAAATTGAGGAAACAATTGCATTCACTATAGTAATTGTTAGAATATCTGTCTCTACAGAGCTTACCTTCTGGAGGTAAACTTCTTTGTCTAAATGAGATAAAGTACAAGCTAAAATAACTTTGTATAAAGAATTCTAGGTGTTATAAATATTTCATAGCTTGGTTATTTACATGCTGATATCATTCTTATTTCATTTAGGAACAAAATATATATCCACTTATTGGAATAGAAGATGGAGTAGTGGGTGAGAATGGAAGGGGAAGCACAGATGTAGAAAAATGCTATTTCAGGGAGGAAGCTGAGAATTCCATATTAAGGTACAGAGAGTGAGTATGGCTGTGTTATTTCTAATTAACTATGTAAATACTTGTTTCCAGCGCTGGTGCATACCTAGGGGATAGGGATGGTTTTTAAGATATCTATTCAGAGAGTGGATTTACAGAAGCCATGGGAAGAATGAATATAGAAGACTGACAATATCCAGTAGTAAGCCTGCACAAATGTTTGGAATTCTAGTTAATTGACTGAGTAATATAAGGGAAAGTGCTCTCTAAAGAAAATATAACCAGTCAAGAATAGCAGGTAGAGTTAAGTACTTGAGCTAAGATTCTACTCCTTGACTGAAACTAGAAACAGGAAGAAAAGAGAGAACTGAAACAGATAAATATGGAGTTTTGTTTTACTCTGTAGATTGACTCAGTTTACCTGTAGAAGGATTAATTCCAAGTGTAGTTATCATTAAAGAGGTGGGCCCCACTGTTCTGGAGAGAGCCAGAGATGGGGTGAGGGTTTGCCAGCAGTACTAGATTACTAAATAGGCATATCATCATTTCCTTCAGACATTAATTACCTGAAGTAACCTCAAAACTTTGATTAGAAATTTTTTAATATGTCACCCCTCAAGAAAACATGAATGTAGTCATGATGGGAAAGTCAAAATATTTTGGGGATATTAACCATTAGGCTTTTCAAATTATACATGAGAAATGGGCTCATTTACTTATAAGACTGTATACTTCTAGAGATGTTATACTAGCTCTGAATGTGTCTGAGTGTGTTTTGAGGACGTACTCAGAAGCACAGAGTTCCTATTATATGAAACACACTTCTGCCATTATCTGACCTGAACCTATAAATATGATAAACAATAGAATATAGGTAGGCTTTTTATTTTTGTTTCTTCCAAGTTACATCTGTTATTCTGGCAATTCAAACACATAAAAGTAACAAAGATAGTTACTAGTGTATAATAGCTTTCTCCTTGGAAAAAAAAGCCTAGAGAGCATATTAAAAGCAGAGACATTACTTTGCCCACAAAGACCTGTCTTGCCAAACTATGTTTTTTTCCAGTAGTCATGTATGGATTTGAGAGTTAGACTATAAAGAAGCTGAGGGCCGAAGTATTGATACTTTGGAACTGTAGTGTTGGAGAAGACCCTTGAGAGTCTCTTGGGCTGCAAGGAGATCAAACCAGTCCATCCTAAAGGAAATCAGTTCTGAATATTAATTGGAGGACTGATGCTGAAGCTGAAGCTCCATAATTTAACCACCTGATGAGAAGAGCTGACTCATTGGAAAAGACCCTGATTCTGGGAAAGATTGAAGGCAGGAGTGTTGGGGTCCCTTAATGGACCAGGACCTGGCGGACCAGAGTCAAAGATAAGAAAGTGAAAGAGAAAGAGGCTGATACTCCCTGCTTTACGCAGAAAACCAATAAGTCCTTGACACAGGACTTGCATCTCTCACGAAGGCACAGGGCGCCCTCTCAAGGGAGATGAAGGCACAGGGTGTCTTCTGGAGAGAGTCTTAGAAGCCTGGGAAGGAGAGTAAGCAAGAAGGGTTTCTGCATTTCAGAGAGCTAGCCTAAGAGAGAGAGAGAAAAAGAGAAAGAAAGAAAGACACAGGGACCCAAGCTCTGATGGAGCAAAGGTGCTTTATTTCCAGAAATGCAGGCTTATATATCTTTAGTAAGATGATTACTCAGCTATTACACAGGATGAAATTTAACAATAGACACAATATGGATAGTCTAATACATACAAGGTCACTGATGCTGAAAAGAGTCACTGCATGGCTCATCCCATGACCTCAGTCCTGAGAACTGCATGCAGCTTTACTCATTCTTGGAATAGGAACTGATATGAAACAGAGAATCCTTGAAAGATAGAAAACAGCATGCAGGAATCCTCCTGTTAAATGTTCCCTGATACAGGAGGAGAAGGGGATGATAGAGAATGAGATGTTTGGATGGCATTACCGACTCAACAGACATGAGTTTGAGCAAGCTTCTGGAGATGAAGGATAGGGAAGCCTGGTTTGCTATAGCCCATGGAGTTGCAGAGTTGGACGCAACTGAACAACAGAGCAAAATAGGTGATCAGTTATCAGTAATAAGCTTCATCTTCTCCCCTCTTTCTTTCAACCTCCTTTCTTTTTAACCTTTTTCCCTCCTCCTCCATTCCTTATCTGGAGTAGGAAATGGCAACCCACTCCAGTATTCTTGCCCGGAAGATTCCATAGACAGAGGACCCTGGTGGGTTGCAGTCCATGGGGTCGCAAGAGCTGGACATGATTAAGTGACTTTCACTTTTCTCTCATTCCTTATCAGTAACACTGAAGTCAAATCTTTAAGACTTTTATCTTTCACACAAAGTTCAGTTCAGAAAATAGAAATTATTCTACTTAATTGAATCATAAATTAATTTAATGCAAAGAATTAAGAGTTAACTAAGTTTTTGGAAACATGGGCATGCTGCAGTCAGGAAGCCATCATTCTACTAATAATTTGATGTACCATCAACTGGCTCCAACCCAGAATGCAAGAAGATGCTGTTCACACTGCAGCCCCAAGGCTGGCAATACTGATTTTCAGTGCTCAGGAAGCTGGATACTAGACTTTGGAATGCTGAGTCTGGTGACCACAATTTGTCATATCTCATGATCTTGTTGCAAGAGAAAACAGCTCCAGGAGACAACTTCACCTCACTTCAACCTTCCAAGCTGTGTATGTGTGCAACTATTACAATACCTAACTTGCATGCAGACCCAGGTAGGGTCTGTAAAAGAGTGTGAGAGAAGCGGTTTTCAACTTTCAGTCATCATGAAATTGAATGAGGCTGGACTACAGCTTGGGCAAGCCAAATCAGATGTCTATGACAAGCTAGTATAGTAATGTGTGTTGACCACCAAGCTGTTTTTTTTTTTTTTATCATTCATGGTTTCTATTAAATTTATGTCTTATATTTTTGCTTACCTCTCCCCAAACTTGCTAAATCTCTTATACATCTTTTTATGTAAGTCCAGTAGCCACTTTTATATTCCTGTAATACTGCTGTTGCCTGGCATATTTACTGTATCATTAACTCAACATAAGGAATACTCTTCTACAATTTAGGGAAGAAATATACTATAAGGTTAACTCCAAACTTATGTATCTAAATGATTACTTCTTATAGTCCTAGAGATAATTGACGTTACTTCATCAGAATATTTGCTTTGAACAAGGGTAATTTTTATAATTCTTATGGTAATCTGTATTAAAATCATTGAATTATTAATATGATCAAAGTTGGATTATAAAGAAACATTTCTTGAATTTTCACTTGTTCATAAGTTGACTTTTCAAATGAAAAGTCATTTATTGCTTAAATTTTTTTCTCATATATTTAGAATCACACACTTTCAAGTGTGCAAGAAAAGTTAGCAAAAATGATTTTAAAAAATCAGCAAATATCATTTGCATAAGCCACATAGTTCATTTCTTAGTCTTCTTTTTACTGGAATTGTATTTCCTTTGCATATGCTTCAATTATACATAGGTTCATATTTCCTATCTTATTTATAAAGGGTTGAACTTGATTTCACAATAAGAAATAAAACTTTATCCATTCTAATAATAATTCTAAAAAGACTTCTCTTAGTCTTTTAAGCCAAAAGTGAGGTTATTCCTCTATCAACTTTCACAATATTTTCTGGTTTGCTAAACTTGCCTCTAAAATTAAGCTTGTAAAACTAGTTTTTAATCAGATAACCTACTAAAATATCTGCTATCCTTTTTGGACAAACATTTTGTTCTGTTCAAAGTATTTTTTTTTTTTTTAATCTGAGACTGTGAAGTTATGTTGTCCCTTGGTTCAGAATGCTGATGCGAGAGTCTGATGTTATATTTATTCCATGAACAACTTAATTAAGTGTTGCTTTAGAAACATCACCAGAGCTTTGTTTTTGGTATTGCACTCAGGCATGTATCACATTGTTTTGACACACGCAGTGGGAGATTTGCTTTGTAGTTAGTTATGTTTTTGGAGCACTACTAGTAAAGGCAGAAGAAAGGGATAATTCTGTTGAAGAGCAGAGAAAATATTCTCAGATCCAAAAAGTGGCTATAAAAGACAGAATCAAGAGCAAAATTTTCTTCTAAGAACACTCTCAGTAAAACTAAATTTCCTCTTTCATCATTAACTGCTTCAAAGTAAATGTTTTTAATGCTTTTGTAAATATTAATAAAATCAAATATACTTTTTTTTCCTTTCACATTTTCATACTTACCTAGCTAAGGACCATATTTTATATAAATAACTTTTATAATGACAATATTTTATATAAATAAATTTTATATATTTATAATGACCATATTTTATATAAATGAATGCAATATTTTAATTTTAGATAGTAATTTACCACGATAAAAAATTTTTAAAACAGTATTTAAACAGTATTCTAAACAGCTAGAAGGGGGTTAGGAAAGGATGAAAGAGCATGAGTATATTTTCACACTCTCTTCTGCAAAGAAACTTTTTTTTTTTTCCTTCCTGGTGTGCTTTGAAAATGGACTTGAATCTAAGAGGAATTGAATGTACCTTCCTCAAAATGCTAGAATATTTAACTCTACTATCATTGACTTCATATTAGAGATGGTAATAGTTGTTTGACAAAGAGCGAAAAGCTGAAGAAAGGAAGTTGCCAACTAAAAAGAAAAGAACAATTTCTTCAAAGGTAGTGTTGTTTAGAATCTCTAAACAAGATGACCAAAATGATCACTGAAGGAAACTATCCCAGAGGGACACACAGCACTAAAGATCTACAAGGTAAAGAAAATAACTGTTTTCATAAGTTTGCCCATATTCTTTCTATCTCAGCAGTCCTGTAGGACAGTACCCTTAGCCTGTGGAATCTGATGCTATCTCTAACCAAAATTGCTTGGTCTTGTGTGGAAAGCCTCCTATACGCACGCATAACTGGGTCCAGGAACCCAAAAGAGCTAGAACAGTTAAATAATAAGATGTTTATTAATATTATTAATCACCACAAAAATGAAAAAAAAACCTTTATCTGGTTCTCTTAATGGGATATAAACTCTTTTGGTAAAATCAATATTTATTCCCAATGAAAATTCCTAGTAAAGTTAAAAAAAAAAATCATGATTAAACTAGCATTTTCTCATGCTGACTGCCAACATCATGCAAAACTGAAAAACATATATTATTCTAACAAACTCAAGAACTAGGCTATGATACACACTTTCATCACTATTATTATTATTCCAAATATAACTGCAAGTAGCCTTGTAACTTACATTGGCCAATGAAATGAGAGCAAGTCACATGTTATTTACAGTTTTTTTTTTTTAATATAAGCCTATTCTTAGTAAATAGAGTAATGTTTCAACATGGCTTAATGTTTTCTTTTTACTCAGATTTGATCAGAATCAAGTCAGTTTCAGAAAAAGGTAAAGGAGTTACATTTTTCATTAATTTTGGTCAATTTAATTATAGATGTAAATACAGGGGGTAAGAAATGGAAGATAGATTATAATAATTCAAGAGATAAAAATAATTTAACTGATATAAATAAAAATTTAATAAAATTTGACAAAGAAGAAATTGGTTGCTGAACATTTCCATTCAGCAGTATTAAGAAATCATATGGAACAGAAGGTTAAGTGAGAGTAGGGTGTGAAAATATTTTTATATATCTGATTTGTTAAAACTTCAATTTGCAAACCAATGCTTTAATGTCCTTTTAGAAATAGTATGTAATATATCTATAAAATCATAAATATTAGGTCAGAAAATAGATTTTACTTGATTGCATATGAGATTATTTTTAGCAAATAATTCTGAGAGTTAGTTCACAAGTGATTACATTACTTATAAAATAGTTTGTCATTAAAGATTTCTTACCTAACAGAACATGAGACTGTATCTTTTGAATTCTCCCCCTGAAATGTGGAAGCACTTGGGAAATAACCCTTATCTGTTAAAGCTCTCTGTCTTCAACGTGTAGAAAAGGTAGTAGTTCTCATTTATGGCTGTGTCAGGGTATATTAGATTATATTATGATAGAAAACGAACTGAAAATCACAGTGGCTGCAAACAGCAACTTTTACTTTTTCTTTGTGAAGCTTGCTATGGTTCTTTGCCACTGTCCAAACAAAGAAGCTGTTTTTCATAGGCTCAAATTATCTATATGTCAATATGTATCACCATAGCCATGTAGCAAAAGCAAAAACAAATTGAAGAGTTAGCTGATCTTTGATGATTAAATATTTTCACCTAGAATTGATATGTGTAATTTTAGCTCAAATGTCATAGTCACAAAAAGACATACAACCTCATCTCTCATTAAGAAGAGTACAATTTACCCGTTTATCCAGATGATAAAGAAAATCAGATTTTATTGAACAGCAGGAGTGTATAATATAAGAATAGTTTGAAAATATTTTTATTACAAGTAATCTAAATTAGAAAAACATTAATAATATTTCTGCTCATAACAGTTAACAACAGTTCAGTTCAGTTCAGTTCAGTCGCTCAGTCCTGTCTGACTCTTTGTATGAACTGCAACCCACCAGGCCTCCCTGTCCATTACCAACTCCCGGAGTCCACCCAAACCCATGTCCATTGAGTCGGTGATGCCATCCAACCATTTCATCCTCTGTTGTCCCCTTCTCCTCCTGCCCTTAATCTTTCCCAGCATCAGGGTCTTTTCAAATGAGTCAGCTCTTTGCATCAGGTGAACACTCAAATAATAGTCATGCACATACACACACATGCCCTCACTCCATGCCCAAATAATGTAAATTACCCAAGAAGATGGGCCTCACTTAACTAAATTACTTAAGTACACATTAAAAACTATTAGAATGAACAAGGACTTTTTATTGAAGTTATATAATAATTTACAGAATATATATTCAATTCTAAGCCTATGTGGAAAGTGGGAGGGAAGTTCAAGAGGGAGGGGACATATGATTTCCAATGGCTGATTCATGATGATGTATGGCAGAAACCATCACAATACTATAAAGTATCCTCTAATTAAAAATAAAATAAAAAAAGAAAGGGAGCCAAGAATAAAAGGAAAGTGTAGGTCTTTCATTTGTATCTGAAGGCATAAGCTTCTCATTTTAATCTCTGAAATTATCAATGCATCAAATTGAGGGAAAAAAAAAAAAAACTCCTTGTAAAAGGCATCCATATGTAGTTTTATCAGTTGCCTCCAGTCTCAGAACTCCATGATACAGTACATTTTTCACTCATCTGCCCCCAAACCTAGAGCTATCTCAGACCTATTCTCCCAGCAGCAAGTGTTTGGAGAACTTTATTTTGGACACTGAAATCCTCTCTATAGTCTCTGATTATAAAATCCCTGTTTCTATAGTCTCTGATGCTATGAACAAATTCTAGTGACCTCAAATTTCAATGTATCTTTAGGTTTCTGTTATCTCATCACTTTTGGTTTCTTTATACTTATTATTTTTTATGACTAGTAGCTTCAGTTTTCTCATAACTTCGTCTAACTTACCACCTCTACTATCTCAAGGTCTCCATGTCTCCTCAGGTCCTATTGCTGTAATCAAATGCTGGTGTTTTTCTGTGTTACACAGATAAGTTCCTAAGAAAGGAATACTTTGGTTTCCTTTGAATCAGGTTCTTACATAGAGCCCATCATATTTTTCTCAAGAACAGGCACATGAAAACAAATGATACCCATTATACTTAAGGAATTCTCAATAGGTTCACTACTGACTGCAGACATCCCAGTCAGTTATTGTCTCAAAAGAAAAGAGCAGATAATGCATATATATATATGCACACACACACACACACACTCTTATGGCTGTTTAATGTTGTTGTATGACAGAAACATACAATTATACTCTAATTAAGCATAAATTTAAAAAAAAAACAGTCATAACAATTATCAACCTTAGTATTATAAAACTTCAGTTCAGTTCAGTTCAATTTAGTCTCTCAGTCATGCCAGACTCTTTGTGTCCCCATGGACTGCAGAATGCTAGGCTTCCTTGTGTATCACTAACTGCTGAGCTTGCTCAAGCTCATGTCCATCGAATCAGTGACGCCATTCAACTGTCTCATCCTCTGTCATCCCCTTCTCCTCCTGCCTTTATTCTTTGCCAGCATCAGGGTCTTTTCTAAGGAATCATCTCTTCACATCAGGTGGCCAAAGTATTGGCGCTTCAGCATAGAGTTCCAGTGAATATTCAGGAATGATTTCCTTTAGGATGGACTGGTTTGATCTTCTTGAACAATAGGGGACTGTCAAGAGCCTTCTCCAACACCACAGTTCAAAAGAATCAATTCTTTGGCACTCAGCTTCTTTACGGTCCAACTCTCTCATCCATACATGATTACTGGAAAAAACATAACTGACTAGATCAATGTTTGTCAGCAAAGTAATGTCTCTGATTTTTAATATGCTGTCTAGGTTGGTCATAGCTTTTCTTCCAAGGAGTAAGTGTCTTTTAATTTCATGGCTACAGTCACCATATGCAGTGATTTGGGAGCCCAAGAAAATAAAGTATCTTACTGTTTCCAATGTTTCCACTTCTATTTGTCATGAAATGATGGGACCAGATGCCATGATTTTCATTTTTTTGAATGTTGAATTTTAAGCCAACTTTTTCACTCACCTCTTTCTCTTTGATTAAGAGGCTCATTAGTTCCTCTTTGCTTTCTGCCATAAGGATAGTGTCATCTGCATATTTGAGGTTATTTATATTTCTTGCAATTTGATTCCAGCTTATAATTCATCCAGTCCAGCATTTGTCATGGTGTACCCAGCATATAAGTTAAATAAGCAGGGTGAAAATATACAGTCTTGACATACTCTTTTCCCAATTTGGAATCAGTCGGTTGTTCCATGTCTTCTTTTAATTGTTGCTTCTTGATCTGTGTACAGATTTCTCAGGAGGCAGTTCAGGTGGTCTGGTATTCCTCTCTCTTTCAGAATTTTCCAGTTTGTTGTGATCCACACAGTCAAAGGCTTTAGGGTAGTCAATGAAGCAGAAGTAGGTGTTTTTATCTGGAATTCTCTTGTTTTATTTTCCTATGATACAGTGGATGTTGGCAACTTGACCTCCAGTTCTTCTGCCTTTGCTAAAACCAACTTGAACATCTGGAAGTTCACAGTTCACATACTGTTGAAGCCTGACTTGGAGAATTTTGAGCATTACTTTGCTAACTTGTGAGATGAGTACAATTGTGTGATAGTTTGAACATTCCTTGGCATTGCCTTTCTTTAGGTTTGGAATGAAAACGAACATTTTCCAGTCTTGTAGCCACTGCTGTTTTCCAAACTTGCTAGCATATTAAGTGCCACACTTTCACATCATCATCTTTAGGATTTGGTGTAATTCAACTGGAACTCCATCATCTGCAATAGCTTTGTTCATAGTGATGCTTCCTAAGGCCCACTTAACTTCACACTCCAGGGTGTTTCATTCTAGGTGAGTGATAACGCCATCATGGATAGTTTTTGTATAGTTCTGTATATTCTTGCCACCTCATCTTAATATATCCTGCTTCTGTTGGGTCCATATCATCTCAGTTCTTTATTGTGCCCATCTTTGCATGATATGTTTCCTTGGTATCTCATATTTTCTTGAAGAGATCTAACTTTTCCTATCTATTGTTTTCCTCTATTTCCTTGCATTGATCACTGTGGAAAGCCTTCTTATCTCTCCTTGCTCTTCTTTGGAACTCTGCATTCAGATGGATATATCTTTCCTTTTCTCCTTTTCCTCCTCTTCTCTTCTTTTCTCAGCTAGTTGTAAAGCCTCCTCAGACAACCATTTTGCCTTTTTGGATTTCTTTTCTTGGGGATGGTCTTGATCACTGCTGCCTATACAATGTCATGAACTTCTGTCCATAGTTCTTCAGGCATTCTCTCTACCAGATCTAGTTCCCTGATTGTATTAATCACTCATCACTTCTACTGTATAAATGTAAGAGATTTGATTTAGGTCATACCTGAATGGTCTAGTGGTTTTCCCTACTTTCTTCATTTTAAGTCTGAATTCGAAAATCAGGAGTTCATAATCTGAGCCATAGTTAGATCTTGGTATTGTTTTTGCTGACAGTATAGAGCATTTCCATCTTCAGCTACAAAGAATATTAACAATCTGATTTTGGTATTGACCAGCTTGTGATGTCTATGTACAGGGCCATCCCTTGTGCTCTTGGAAGAGGGTGTTTGCTATGACCAGTGCATTCTTCCAGCAAAACTCTGGTAGCCTTTGCCCTGTTTCATTTTGTACTTCAAAGTCAAAGGCAGAGGAAAAAGAGATCAAATTACCAACATCCACTGGATCATGGAAAAAGCAAGAGAGTTCCAGAAAAACATCTATTTCTGCTTTATTGACTATGCCAAAGCCTTTGACTGTGAGGATCACAATAAATTGCGGAAAATTCTGAAAGAGATGGGAATACCAGACCACCTGACCTGCCTCTTGGGAAATCTGTATGCAGGTCAGGAAGCAACAGTTAGTACTGGACATGGAACAACAGACTGGTTCCAAATAGGAAAAGGAGTACGTCAAGGCTGTATATTGTCACCCTGCTTGTTTAACTTATATGCAGAGTACATCATGAGAAACGCTGGACTGGAAGAAACACAAGCTGGAATCAAGATTGCCAGGAGAAATATCAATAACTTCAGATATGCAGATGACACCACCCTTATGGCAGAAAGTGAAGAAGAGCTAGAAAGCCTCTTGATGAAAGTGAAAGAGGGGAGTGAAAATGCTGCCTTAAAGCTCAACATTCAGAAAACAAAGATCATGGCATCCGGTCCCATCACTTCATGGCAAATAGATGGGGAAACAGTGGAAACAGTGGCTGATGTTATTTTTCTGGGCTCCAAAATCACTGCAGATGGTGATTGCAGCCATGAAATTAAAAGACTCTTACTCCTTGGAAGAAAAGTTATGACCAACCTAGATAGCATATTCAAAAGCAGAGACATTACTTTGCCAACTAAGGTCCGTCTAGTCAAGGCTATGGTTTTTCCTGTGGTCATGTATGGATGTGAGAGTTGGACTGTGAAGAAGGCTGAACCCCGAAGAATCGATGCGTTTGAACTGTGGTGTTGGAGAAGACTCTTGAGAGTCCCTTGGACTGCAAGGAGATCCAACCAGTCCATTCTGAAGGAGATCAGCCCTGGGATTTCTTTGGAAGGAATGATGCTAAAGCTGAAACTCCAGTACTTTGGCCACCTCAAGCGAAGAGTTGACTCATTGGAAAAGACTTTGATGCTGGGAGGGATTGGGGTCAGGAGGAGAAGGGGACGACTGAGGATGAGATGGCTAGATGGCATCACAGACTCGATGGATGTGATTCTGAGTGAACTGCGGGAGATGGTGATGAACAGGGAGGCCTGGCGTGCTGTGATTCATGGGGTTGCAAAGAGTTGGACACGACTGAGATAGTGAACTGAACTGAACTGAACTGAACTTGATTTCCTATTCCACACTCCAGTCCTCTATGATAAAGAGGACATCTTTTTTTTGGTGTTAATTCTAGTAGTTCTTATAAGTCATCAAAACTTCAACTTTGCAGTTCAACTTCAACTTCTTCAGCACTAACGTTTGGGGCATTGACTTGGATTACCGTGATTTGAATGGTTAACCTTGGAATCAAATAGAGATCATTCTGTCGTTTTTGAGATTGCATCCGATAACTGTATTTTGGAGTCTTTTCTTGACTATGATGGCTACTACATCTCTTCTAAG
Organism: Ovis canadensis; assembly: GCF_042477335.2. Classification (NCBI taxonomy): domain Eukaryota; kingdom Metazoa; phylum Chordata; class Mammalia; order Artiodactyla; family Bovidae; genus Ovis; species Ovis canadensis. The sequence goes on along the minus strand of NC_091254.1, from coordinate 53,596,253 downwards.
GGATTCTTGACCACAGTAGCAGATATAATGGTCATTTGAATTAAATTCCCCCATTTCAGTCCATTTTAGTTAACTGATTCCTAAAATTCTGATGTTCACTCTTGCCATTTCCTATTTGACCACTTCCAATTTGCCTAATTCCTGGACCTAAAACTTCAGCTTCCTATGCAATATTTTTCTTTACACCATCAGACTTTACTTCCATCACCAGTCACATCCACAACTGGGTGTTTCTGTATGTGTGTGTGTGTGTGTGTGTGTGTGGTCCCTCTCTTCATTCTTTCTGTAGCTATTTCTCCACTATTCTCCAATAGCATCTTGGGCACCTGCTGACCTGGGGAGTTCATCTTTCATAACTTTTTGCATTTTCATACTGTTCATGGTGTTCTCAAGGCAAGAACACCAAAGTGGTTTGCATTCCCTTCTTGAGAGGACCATGTTTTGTCAGAACACTTCACCATGACCCATCCATTTTTAGTGTTCCTTCATGGCATGGCTCATGCTTTCATTGAGTTAGACAAGGCTCTGGTGCATGAGATCAGTTTGGTGAGCTTTCTGTGCTTGTAGTTTTCATTCTGTCTGCCCTCTGATGGCTAAGGATAAGACATTTGTGGAAGCTCCTTGATGGGATGGACTAGCTGTGGAGAAATCTGGGTCTTGTTCTGACTAGGTCTAACCTCGTTAAAACTTTACTCCAATTTTCCCTTGATAGGTGGGGCTGTGTTCCCTCCCAGTTGTTTGGCCTGAGACCAAACTATTTTACAGTTAATGACAACTTCCTTCTTTATCCCAATTCAGTTCATTTCACTATCTCAGTCATGTCCAACTCTTTGTGACCCCATGAATCAAAGCACACCAGGCCTCCCTGTCCAAAACCAACTCCCGGAGTTCACTCAGAATCACGTCCATAGAATCAGTGATGCCATCCTGCCATCTATCCTCTGTCGTCCCCTTCTCCTCTGGCCCCCAATCCCTCCAAGCACAGAGTCTTTTCCAATGAGTCAACTTTTCGCTTGAGGTGGCCAAAGTACTGGAGTTTCAGCTTTAGCATCATTCCTTCCAAAGAAATCCCAGGAGTGATCTCCTTCAGAATGGACTGGTTGGATCTCCTTGCAGTCCAAGGGACTCTCAAGAGTCTTCTCCAACACCACAGTTCAAACGCATCGATTCTTCGGGGCTCAGCCTTCTTCACAGTCCAACTCTCACACCCATACATGACCACAGGAAAAACCATAGCCTTGACTAGATGGACCTTAGTCAGCAAAGTAATGTCTCTGCTTTTAAATATGCTATCTAGGTTGGTCATAACTTTTCTTCCAAGGAGTAAGAGTCTTTTAATTTCATGGCTGCAGTCACCATCTGCAGTAATTTTGGAGCCCCCAAAAATAAAGTCTGACACTGTTTCCACTGTTTCCCCATCTATTTGCTATGAAGTGATGGGACTGGATGCCATGATCTTCGTTTTCTGAATGTTGAGGTTTAAGCCAACATTTTCACTCCCCTCTTTCACTTTCATCAAGAGGCTTTTTAGTTCCTCTTCACTTTCTGCCATAAAGGTGGTGTCATCTGCATATCTGAGGTGATCGATAATTCTCCCGGCAATCTTGATTCCAGCTTGTGTTTCTTCTAGTCCAGTGTTTCTCATGATGTACTCTGCATATAAGTTAAACAAGCAGGGTGACAATATACAGCCTTGACGTACTCCTTTTCCTATTTGGAACCAGTCTGTTTTTCCATGTCCAGTTCTAACTGTTGCTTCCTGACCTGCATACAGATTTCTCAAGAGGTAGATCAGGTGGTATGGTATTCTCATCTCTCTCAGAATTTTTCACAGTTTATTGTGATCCACAGAGTCAAAGGCTTTGGCACAGTCAATAAAGCAGAAATAGATGTTTTTCTGGAACTCTCTTGCTTTTTCCATGATCCAGTGGATGTTGGCAATTTGATCTCTGGTTCCTCTGCCTTTTCTAAAACCAGCTTGATCATCTGGAAGTTTGAGAATTTTGAGCATTACTTTACTAGCATGTGAGATGAGTGCAATTGTGCGGTAGTTTGAACATTTTTTGGCATTGCCTGTCTTTGGAATTGGAATGAAAACTGACCTTTTGCAGTCCTGTGGCCACTGCTGAGTTTTCCAAATGTGCTGACATATTGAGTGCAGCACTTTCACAGCATCATCTTTCAGGATTTGAAAGAGCTCCGCTGGAATTCGATCACCTCCACTAGCTTTGTTCATAGTGATGCTTTCTAAAGCCTGCTTGACTTCACATTCCAGGATGCCTGGCTCTAGATGAGTGATCACACCATCGTGATTATCCGGGTCATGAAGATATTTTTGTACAGTTCTGTGTATTCTTGCCACCTCTTCTTAATATCTTCTACTTCTGTTAGGTCCATACCATTTCCGTCCTTTATCAAGCCCGTCTTTGCATGAAATGTTCTCTTGGTATCTTTAATTTTCTTGAAGAGATCTCTAGTCTTTCTCATTCTGTTCTTTTCCTCTATTTCTCTCCATTGATCATTGAAGAAGGCTTTCTTATCTCTTCTTGCTATTCTTTGGAACTCTGCTTTCATATGCTTATATCTTTCCTTTTCTCCTTTGTTTTTTGCCTCTCTTCTTTTCACAGCTATTTGTAAGGCCTCCCCAGAGAGCCATTTTGCTTTTTTTGCATTTCTTTTCCGTGGGGATGGTCTTGATCCTTGTCTCCTGTACAGTGTCACGAACCTCATTCCATAGTTCATCAAGCACTCTATCTATCAAATCTAGGCCCTTAAGTCTATTTCTCACTTCCACTGTATAATCATAAGGGATTTGATTTAGGTCATACCTGAATGGTCTAGCGGTTTTCCCTACTTTCCTCAATTTAAATCTGAATTTGATAATAAGGAGTTCATGATCTGAGCCACAGTCAGCTCCTGGTCTTGTTTTTGTTGACTGTATAAAGCTTCTCCATCTTTGGCTGCATAGAATATAATCAATCTGATTTCAGCGTTGACCATCTGGTGATGTCCATGTGTAGAGTCTTCTGTTGTGTTGTGGAAGAGGGTGTTTGCTATGACCAGTGCATATTCTTGGCAAAACTCTATTAGTCTTTGCCCTGCTTCATTCTGCATTTCAAGGCCCAATTTGCCTGTTACTTCAGATGTTTCTTGACTTCCTACTCTTGCATTTCAGTCCCCTATAATGAAAAGGACATCTTTTTTGGGTGTTATTTCTAAAAGGTCTTGTAGGTCTTCATAGAACCAATCAACTTCAGCTTCTTCAGCATTACTGGTTGGGGCATAGACTTGGATTACCATGATCTTGTATGGTTTGCCTTGGAAACGAACAGAGATCATTCTGTCGTTTTTGAGACTGCATCCAATTACTGCGTTTCGGACTATTTTGTTGACCATGATGGCTACTCCATTTCTTCTGAGGGATTCCTGCCCACAGTAGTAGATATAATGGTCATCTGAGTTACATTGACCCATTCCAGTCCATTTTAGTTCACTGATTCCTAGAATGTCGACGTTCAGTCTTGCCATCTCTTGTTTGACCACTTCCAATTTGCCTTGATTCATGGACCTGACATTCCAGGTTCCTATGCAATATTGCTCTTTACAGCATCGGACCTTGCTTCTATCACCAGTCTTGTTGTATTCAGTGCCCCTGACCCCTTGGCAGGCCACTGTTGACCCTCACCTCCCCCTGGAGACTTCTGGACTCTCACAGGCAAGTCTAGCTCAGTCTCTTCTGTAGTCACTGCTCCTTTCTCCTGGGTCCTGGTGCATACAAGCTTTATTTTTGTACCCTCCAAGAGTCTGTTTCCCCAGTCCTGTGGAAGTTCGGTAATCAAATTCCACTGACCCCCAAAGTCAAATTCCCTGGAGTTTTCAGTCCCTTTGCTGCATCCCCAGATTTGGAAACCTGTTGTGTGTCCTAAAACTTTCATAACAGCTCAAGAAGTTCTTTCGCATAAGTGTTCTCCAGTCTGTCTCCTGTTGGTTCTATGGTAGGGCTAATGACACTCAAAGTCAGGTCTGGCTCAGTCTCTGTGGGGTTTCTGGGTTCTGATGTGCACAAGGTTTTGTTTGAGCCCTCCAAGGGTCTCTGGTGGGTATGGGATTTGAAACTGAATGTGATTTTGCCCTTCTTATAATCTTGTTGTGGCTTCTCCTTTGCTCTTAGATGTTGAGTATCTTTTTGGTGTGATCCAACATTCTGCTGTTGATGCTTGTTCAGCAGTCAATTGCAATTTTGGAGTTCTTGCAGAAGAAGATGAGCACATGTCCTTCTACTCTGCCATCTTAGAGTATTATAAAACTTCACAGTACATTAGACTTTCCTGGCAGTCTAGTGGTTAAGACCCCACACTTATTACATTCTTATTCCCTGAGTTGGGACTCAGGGAACTAAGATCCCACATGGAGATAACAGAAAACAATATTACTGAGGTAATATTTGTTAGGCATTAGTGTAGAATATATATATATATATATATATATATATATATATATATATATATATATATATATGAAAGAAGAAACTAAAGGAAATTTCTAAGAGCAAAACATGAAATAAAGAAATCATACTTTTAGAAAAGTTATTCCCTGAATAATTAATGCCTCAAACTTCTATGTGATTTTGTTATAGCTACATTTCTTTCTAAACTTTCTTCAGTTTATCATTTATTGGTTTAATCTTCTACCTCACCTTGAATATGTACTCATACTTTTCAATTGACAACCACTTTTCTCTTGCTCTTATAACCTGAAAAGATCCTTGGAGTCCATAGATTATGTTGAATCCAGGAATAAAATCCCACTGGGTCACTCATGTTTGTAAGTTCTAAAGTACAGTTTATTAGCATATAAATTGAAAATAGCAACTTTGATCAGGCTGTTTAATGAAAAACACCTCTTAGTTCAAGTCAAAAACTATTTCCTTAATCCAGTTTGCTTAAAAAACAACAGCAAAAGCCACTTATCTGATTAATGCAAAAAGTGACTAGGGACAGGAAATCAAACTGATGGCTGAATCAGTCAACCTTTGGGAAAAATCTTACATTACCCCAACTGGATACACATACAGACAGAAGCCCTTCCAATAATGTTCCTAATGTCAAGGTCTCTAGGGCAATAAAGTCTTCCTGTGATGAAGTCCATTAGGCAGCAACCTTATTAAACATGGCACACACAATTAGCTTTGGGTGACTACTTTCAGACTTCTCTCCTGTGACAATACAATGAGTCTTCATTTTTTTCAATAAAAGGTAATGTGGCTTTGAGCAGACCTAACTTCAATTTCCCTAAGTAAGAATATTCCTAGAAAGCCTTTTTTAAGACTCAATATTAAGTAAACTTTCTTTTATTTTTAATTTTTTTCTCATTCATGACATTTTCAGTCTCTATGAAAATACTATAATTATAGAATGAACCACTTTATTAACAGTTATTGCTAAGGGCTATGATTTTTATAATCACATTACACAAAGATTATGTCTAATTTTTGATAAAGGTATTAAACAAATTCATATTGCCATTTATGTTTTTATTCATTCATTTTGGACATATATATTAACATAAACAATAAATCTCAATTTAATTGAAAAGGACATCTCACTATTAATGGAAACTAGATGACCAAGAATGCAATACACACAAGCTACTACATAGTGTAAATATAGAGAAACAACAAGTATTATCTTCTAAAGCAGCAACATAAAAATCTACCAGACAGATTAAATAATACTACCAAACAAATCTAAAGATGTTTTGTGACAAAAAACACACAAAATGTATATAGAGAAAAATATGTATTTTCTTTAAAACAGTAAAAAATAAAGAAATAAAAAGTATGCCATGTAGCAATAATGGGAGGTAGCAGTGTTCCATGAACAGATTAATACTGCCAGTAAAGTGATATAGAAAAAATGACAGTTTATTTTAACAGATTTCATTTACAAATCCAAATGAAAGGAAAAAATTTACCAGAGTTTCTTAAAAATGTTGTATTACTTTCCTGTTGTGACTTTAACAAATTAGAACAAGTTTTGTGGCTGAAAATAACATCAGTTCATTATCTTACAATTCTGCTAGTAAGAAGTCATCCAGAAAAGTGTCTTACTGGTTGAAATTAAAATGTCAGCAGGGCTATATGCATTTGTGGAGTCTCTGGTGGGGGGCGGGGGTGAGAATCCATTTCCCTGCTTTTTCCATTTTGTAAAATCTGCCTACATTCCATGGATTTTGGCCCCTTCCAATGCACTGCAATATTTACCTGAAAAATGTTCAGACTCTCTGCCATAGCCAGTGATATGGAATTGTTTCCTATGTTCTTCTTCTTCTTTTTTTAAATGGTTGTTTTGTCTGCATTGTGCACAGCTTGTTGAATTTCAGTTCCCTGATCAGGGATCCAGCCCAGGCTTGGCAGTGAAAGTACCGATTCTTAACCACTGACTGCCAAGGAATTGTTTTTAATATAAAAAATACTTCAATTCCTGCTTCCCCTGGTGGTTCAGATGGTAAAGAATCTGCCTACAATACAGGAGATTCAATCCCTGGGTTGGGAAGATCCACCGGAGTTCAAAATGGCAACCCATTCCGGTATGCTTGCCTGGAGTATTCCACGGGACAGAGAAGCCTGGCTGGCTACAGTCCATGAGGTCACACAGTCAGACACTAACAGAGTGACTAACACTTTCACTTTAATTCAATTCATAGATCATATACAAATATTTCTTCTTACGGAATTCTTGTTAGACGAGCAAAAAGGATCGCCTATTTTCTTATAGAGAACTGAATGTGTTATATTCAGTTAATAATATTGGTTAGGATATTCAGTATTCACAGTAATTATTTTCTTCTAATTCTTATTTGACTTGTTTCCTTATAAGTCTCCTATTTTATAATGGTGCAAAGCACCTGCACTTTAAGTCCATAGTAAAAGCATAACTTTTAATTAACTATGTTGTATATTCTATCAAAAACCCAGCGGAGAAAAACAGTATTTAAAGTATACTTTAAAATAATGTTTACACAATTGGGTTTTAACTTAGCCTTTGAACTTAGACTAAGAGTCACTTAAAAAAAAAATGACTTCTTTATTTGTTCTAAAGTTATTGTTTGGGTACTAATTGTTTCAAAGAATAGCACATTTTAAGCCTTAAGCCTACAAATGTGTTTGGTATATATAAAAACATGTAACTCTAACATTTGAATCCTTTTAGATGAGATTATCTGTCCCTGGCTACACAGTCATGACACCCAGCTGTCAATATCTCAAAACAAGCTACTGTAAGCATTTGTTACCAGGTTAACTCTTGAAGGCATTTGTGTTTTCTTTCCCTTGCCTATTATATTCCTAAATATTACTACAATGAATTGCTATCACCGCTTAAGACTGCTAAAACTTAGTCTTTGCTAAGGATTGATTTTTTTCCTCCATCAATGTCTTCTATGTGTTTTACTAGACTATGTGTTTTACTAACACTTTATTTTTTATTTTATTAACACTATATTAATATATTATGTGTATTATAAAGCATGCACAAAATGGACATTAAAATATAGATGAATTAACAATATAAGTAGAAACAATATTTATACAGTATCCCAGTATGAATATCATTATTCTAGATATTATCTTTTCATTTCTTGTACCTAATGGCTAGTGAGAAACATGGAGACCATGATGATCATGCCCACTGAAATAAATCTTATTGACTTGATGTTGGCAGTGTTGGTTGTTTGCTTGAATATTCTTCTCAAGTATTGTTTTTAATTTATTAAAATATTCCTTTTTGAAAAGGAATGAAGTAGTATAAAATAAACATTCATACATTGGCTAGATTAGTCACATATTTCAGAATGATGATGATCTGTGTGGGCTCAGTCGTGTCTGATTCTTTTCAACCTTATGGACTGAAGATGACTAGGCTCCTCTGTCCGTGGGATTTTTGAGGCAAAATTATTTAAGTGCATTGCCATTTCCTCATTCAGGGGTACTTCCTGACCCAGGGATCAAACCATCATCTCTTATGTCTCCTGCACTGGCAGGCAGATTCTTTACCACTGTGCCACCTGGGAGGCCCATATATCTCATAATACTGGAGCTCAAAGAAAAATTAGATAAACACTATAATTGCACATGAGAGTAAAATAAGATAAATTTTAAATTATGTTCTCAAGGCCACATTCCTATCTATATATGTCACATCAAATTTAGTACAATATCTTTGATTTTCTTTAGAGCTTCCAACTGGATTTTTATTCTTCAATTGGCTGATACCTTAGGAATAATTTTTGAATACACTCAAACTTGAAAAGACTGCATTCCTTCCAAAATCTAATGGAAGTTTTGAAAGCATTCCATTGATGAAATACAGGTCTGTCCTTCTCGTAACATTCTAGGCCAAAATGTACTGTATTATAATCACGTAATTTAGTGGTTCTTTATCAGGGTTACATACTGGACTACTATCCCAGAAGATATTTTCAAACTCAAAATGCCAAGTCCTTTTTTAAGATGAAAATCACTTGCAGCCTCTTGACATATGAAAAGAAAATTGAAGGAAAGGGAACAGAAAAGAAAGTTTCTCAGAACAATATGTAGACATTTCTACTGAATTGAATACAGAAACCTGAGGTAATGATTAAAAAGCAAAAGTTTAAATTAGTGAAGTTTAAAACCTCACCCTAATTAAAGCAACTATAAAAATTGACAGGCTTTGGTGTACATCTGATGTGACCAGTATGCCAGGATGTGTGGTCTTTTGTATATAAAGAGTGCTGTATTTACTTTGTCATTTCTCAACACTTAAATGGATTTGATTTGATTTTACCATATCAAGTCCTTAGTTGAATAATAGATTAGAAGTCAAATATGTTTACCATAAGACTTAAATAGTAAAAGATCTTATGAAATCTGAAATGTTCCAGTAATATTAGCATAAATATATATTTGTTTTTCTAGACACTTGAAACTTGGGCAAGAGATTTAGCCCAATAAGCCCTAATGGCTAAATAACATAATTGGTGACTCACAAAATGAGACAAGGAAGTAAATGAATAGCAATAAAATTTTGAATTTTGTACTGTTCTTTTCATTTTCTAATCATTGCCAAAACAAAGAAATATGATTGCATAGCTCATACCTGGATAAATAAATAAGAGATAGATAAGTAAATGAATTTGGATTATTATGACATTGCAAAAAATTCTAAAATGATAAAAATTCATTTTCTTTATTTGGACAAATCTGGTAGTTATATTAAAATATTCACTGGAGAACATTTTTCAAAGTTTTACAGCGTCATTTATGCTGTTACACATCCTAGTTTTGAGAGGAAGAATTGCCCTGGAGGAGAAAGCCTTCAGAAAGAAGAGAAGAGGGAACACAGGACTCAGGGGAAAAAAAAGTTTGCAACTGCTCAGAATGATTAGTACAAGAAAAAGGAGGAGGAGACATCTGTTGGTGAAATGATTTTTAGAGATAATTAAGTGCATTCATCCAGAAATAACACATATTATACATCGTTTGCAGGCACACATGGCTTCACTGAAAACAAGAGAGACTTTGAAAGGCCCACAAAAATAATCAACAGCTTTGATCCTATGTCACCAGAATGTCAGTCTTCCCCTTGTGCCCCACCTCAGCCTTCCTCAAACCCTTTCAAGTTCCATAATAGTTTCCATTTCAGATTATGTTTACTATTTACAGAGGTAAGCTTTATTGGTGAGTACTGTCAGAAAAGTATAGCTTGATCCTTGTGTTCTTTAAGTCGCTTAGATTAATATGTTATTTCAACCTCCTGAAATTTAATTGGATTTCTGGGTATTTCAGAGGTCCGTATATAAAGAATATTAGGGTTGAAAATAAATGGATACAGATTTCTTTTAAGCACAAAATAAAGCAATTGATCTGACAGTAACGACCATTCTGAAGACAATAAAAATTAACCTCAGAAATAAAGTTTGCTTTTGTTTGACTTGTTTATTTAATCCTCTTACATAATAAAATGTATGCTTCATATCTCTGTATGTGATTCCTTCGTGTGCAGTTTTAGATATATTCTGAAAAGGGCTAAATGACACTAAATGAAACGTATCATTAAGTGAAGGAAATAAGAAAGAACAAGGTAAGATTTTACATGTATCACTCATTTTGCAAAGAATACAAAAGATTAAGCTGGGTTTTCAAATTTAAATGAATTGGAAAGTTTTAGATCACAAAGAATATAAATAAATAAATAAATAAAATTGGAAAACAGTGATTTCTTCTCATTATCTGAGATTAACCATAACATCAAAGTGAACACTACTTCCACAAGTCATTTGATATTGAAAGGTTTTCCAATATAAGGCCCAAATGAACTTCTAGCTCTCCTATGTCAGCTTTGCTGCTATTATACATTTATTATCACTTGAGCATTTATCAAAAACTCAGTGATTCTTAAAGAACTATAAGGCCATCTACTTTGAATTTCCTTTTAGTAAGAATGTTTTGGGCTTTCCCGGGGGTTCAATGGTAAAGAATCTGTCTGCTATTCAGGAGCCACAAGACATGCAGGTTCCATCCCTGCGTCAGGAAGATCTCTTGGAGTAGGGGATGGCAACCCATTCCAGTACTCTTGCCTGGAAAACCCTATGGACAGAGGAGCCTGGAAGACTACAGTCAGTAGGGTGGCAAAGACTCTGACATGACTGAAGCAACTTAGCAAGCATGCAAAAATGCTTTGAACTCCAGATCATTCATCCTCCACAAAATAGAATTAAATAGCAAAATAAAACATTGTACATTATGGAAAATCCCAAGGTGGGATGCTTCTATAGTTGATAAATTTATCAGCCCCAAATAGAAACCCAATTTATCTGTTTTTATCTTTTCAGTCTACCATCATTACATGCTAGTGAACCTCATGATTCTAAAATAACTGCCTTTGCTCTAGATGTATAAGAAATGGCCCCTTTGAAAAGCCATAAACATGAGAAGAGGTATGCCCCTTCCTTACATTTCTTTTTATGAGTGAAGATATCTTTCTCAGATGTGTCTAGCATGGTCATATCTTGTAGGCTAGAATCATGTCACATGGACATTCATTCACAAGCTTGTCTCTGGAAAGACAGAATAGAATTGCCATGATTGCTTCAGTTCAGTCACTCAGTCGTGTCTGACTCTTCAAGGCCTCCCTGTCAATCACCAACTCCTAGAGTTTACTCAGACTCATGTCCATTGAGTAGATGATGCCATCCAACCATCTCATCCTCTTAGACAAATCAAGATCAAATAGCATATGACTTTCTGCTACCTAATCAATATGGGAGCTGAAATGGCAAAGAAAATGTTGGCGGTGCCAGTGGATTAGCACCACAGTGTCTGATATATAATATGTCTCTTCCACATCTAGTGAAATAATCATCAGTTTGTTTTTTTTTAACAATACTTATTTTGGTAAGAGTCTTATATTCACGTAGAGAAAACAAGTAACTAAAGAAGAGACCACATCAGAAAGCTTTTTTTTTAAATTTTATTTTACATTTTACTTGATGCAGTGGTGTAATTATAACAGGTAATCTATAAAACACTTTTGAGTGAATGAATAAATTTATAAGTATTGGTTTTCATTTGTACAATTTTATTCTTAGCTATGACTAATAGGCTTTTATTTATTATTATTTTTTTACTTGATAAAACTTTTCCTCAAATATATTTTTGGAATGCTTGTTCCTGAGAAGAAAACATTTTAGGGATAGGAAAGGAAGTGTAAATTCAATTTGCTTCTTATAAAATAGGAGATATTTTTCAACTATAACTTTTCTAAAATGAAGTCTAACAATATAAACAAAGATGGAACTTGGCTCATTTTAATAGTGTACTCTCTAATTAAAGTAAATCTGAAATAATTTTAAATTAAGTGATCTGACATAATTTTGCACAAAAGTTTTCATAGATAATATAAACATCAAATGTTGGGGGATGATTTTAAGCTTTGTTATTTATCATTATGCAAAAAGAAAAATATGCTTGCAGTAAAAATAAATCTTACATTTTATGTGGATTCTATCATAAAGAAATCCAAACACAGATTAAAAAATCTGGTACATCTTTCTCATTCTCATGTCCACTATTCGTGTCCAGGTGTTGCTTCTTTAACTTGGACTTTTGCCCCAGCTCTCTTCCCTCTACTCCAGTCTAACAAAGAAAATTCCAGTACTTTGAAATGTAATGTATATATTCAGGCACATCAACTTCGGACTTGACATGTGCTTACTGACTATATGTTGTCTAGATAGTGAAGAAAAATATCATTGGACTGATAATCAAGACTTTCCCTAAATTAGGCTAAATCCAGTTTGTTTGTTTGTTTGTTTCTTTTTTTAGTTATTTTACTTTTTGGTACTCACTCAGAACTCTTTCTCTAGTTTAATTGTACATCCACAGTTTCCCAAACGCAAGCTCTGCTTTATCCACTGCCAACATTTTCACTATTTTCAAGATACACCTAAACAGTTATGTTTATTTGAAAAACTTTTCATTATATCTCTCAGTTCAGTTCCGTTCAGTTCAGTTGCTCAATTGTGTCAGACTCTTTGGGAACCCATGAATTGCAGCACACCAGGCCTCCTTGTCCATCACCAACTCCCTGAGTTTACTCAAACTCATGTCCATCGAGTCGGTGATGACATCCAGCCATCTCATCCTCTGTCGTTCCCTTCTCCTCCTGACCCCAATCCCTCCAGCATCAGAGTCTTTTCCAATGAGGCAACTCTTTGCAAGAGGTGGCCATAGTACTGGAGTTTCAACATTAGCATCATTCCTTCCAAACAAACTTTGGACCGATCTCCTTTAGAATAGACTGGTTGGATCTCCTTGCAGTCCAAGGGACTCTCAAGAGTCTTTTCCAACACCACAGTTCAAAAGCATCAATTCTTCGGTGCTCAGCTTTCTTTATATTCCAACATATATATATATATATATATACACAGTCTAATACATATAAATGAGGTCCATTCTGAGACTGTGTTTATAAGTCCAATTTGTTCATATTCCAACAAAGTTAGTCTAGGTACCCAACTTACACAATTCGTTATATAGTATTGTACTATATTATAGGGGTTCCCTGATGGCTTCAGCAAGTAAAGAATCTGCTTGCCACAGGAGCTGTGGGTTCCATCCCTGGGTCAGAAAGATTCTCTGGAGGAAGATTCCCTGGCTCCATACCTGGGTCACTCCAGGATTCTTGCTTGAAAATCCCTATAGACAAATTACCCTGGCTGGCTACAGCACAAAGGGCCTCAAAGAGTTGGATACAACTGAACTATTAAGCATCAGCATACTAATAGGTTTATAATAAGTTTCAGACAATACATAAAACAGAAACACACCAAAAAAAACATTTTTAATATTACAGTACAGTACCTTGAAAAGTACAGTAGTATAGTGTAATAGCTGGCATATAGGGGCTGGCACTGACTGAACAGGCAAGAAGAGTGACTGGAGTGAGGAGAGGAGGTAGGAAATGATAGAGCTGAAGGATTATCAGCAATAGGAGATGGAGAACAATTTTCAGTTTCACTTATACTTGATATTGGTGGCACAGCTCCTGGTTCCTTGCTGGATTCAGTTCTATGTGCCCTCTTGAGAAACTGACCCAGTGATGTCTGGGAAGTAGCTCTTTTTTCTCATCATAGATGTGGTAGCATTTTGCTGCATTCAGAACAGCTGCTGCAACCCTCCTGTACTGTTCTACATTCAGGTCCTGTGCCTCAAAAACTTACAGTGCCTCTTCAAATTAAAAAAAACAAAACAAAAAAAAAAAAAACCAAAAAAAAAACCCTTACTATTTCCTGCTTTGTGGATCTCTTTGGTTCTTCAGTTACTTCTTCCTCTTGTCTCTCTCAGTCCTTTTCTGGGCCTTCAATTCCATAAGATCTTCATTAGTAAGCTTACCGTGTTGCACAGCAAGGAGTTCAATGAAGTTGTCCTATTGCAGATCTAGCTCCAGTTTTTAACACAAAAACATAAACACTAAAGGATGCAAGCACATGACAGTATATACCAGACACATGAACTACCCTATGTGAATCAGACATGTGAATGCACCTTCCTATCTTTGAAAATTTGTAACTTGAAGGTTAGTATATAGGTGGCTAATTGCGTGTTTGTGTGTGTATGTGTGTATTGGGTTGGCCAAAATGTCCTTTGGCTTTATATATAAAAATAGAAGACTTTTTTTTTTCAATTTTGTCAAGAATTTTATTGAACAAGGCATTCACCATTTTGTTCCACTACCTTCTGCCATTTTTCAGACAACTTTGTAATTCCAGTTTCCCCAAGTTTTTTTTTTTTTTTTTAAATCTTTTTGAGCAAAGAACTGTTGCAGGTGCCTTTTACAGTCTTCCAGGGAATGGAAATTTTGTCTAGTAAGAGAATTTTGTAAGGACCAAAATAAATGGACAACATAAGATGCAATATGTAGTGAATATGGTGAAAAATCAGAATTTCCCAGCCATTTGTAACAGTTTTTGCCTGATCATCAAAGAAACATGAGGTCTTAAAATATCTTGATGGAAAATCATGTGTTTTCTGTTGACTAATTCCTTGCTTTTTGTTGAGTGTTGCCTTTAATTGGTATAACTGGGAGCAATATTTTTTGGAATTAATAGTTTTGTTTTCTAGCAGGAGCTCATAGTAGAGGACTCCCTTTCAATCCCATGGGAACCACCATAGTGGCTAAGACCATAAAGTGTCTGCCTGCAATGCGGTAGACCTGGGTTCAATCCCTGGGTTGGCAAGATCCCCTGGAGAAGGAAATGGCAATCCCCTCTAGTACTCTTGCCTGGAAAATCCCATGGATGGGGGATCCTGGTAGGCTACAGTCCATGGGATCGCAAAGAGTCAGACACTACTAAGTTGGACATGACTAAGCGACTTCACTTAGTTAGCTTTCCAATCCCACAATAAAGACAATGTCACTTTCTTTGGATAAGTACTAGTCTTTGATGTGGTTGATGGTGGTTCATTTTGTTTGTTCTGTGATATCTTCCATTTCACATTGTTGCTTAGTATCCACTTTTCATTGCCCATCTCAATTTATTTTAAAAGCAGAATGCTTTTTCTTACATTTAAAAGGAGAATCTCATGAAGAAATCAGTCAAGGAGTTTTTCTCACAAATTTTGTGGAACCCACACACCAAAGTGATTCCTAGATTCTACGAAGGACTTTCAATGTTCAATTTGGGTATTTTGAGTATGTCAGATATCTCCCATATGGTATAACATTGATTATTCTCAATTAACGTTTCAATTTGATTGTTATCAACTTCAATTGGTCTACTTAATCTTGGATCATTGTCCAGGGAGAAATCTCCAGTAGGAGACTTTGCAAACCACTATTGACATACTGGATCATTCACAGCATGTTCTCTATACACTATACAGACCTTTCTTTTCTTTCTTTTTGGATTTCAGTTGCCTTTTTACCTCTTTTTCAACAATAAAGAATAAAGCGTAATGTGCCAAAAATGCTTTTCTTATCTTCAATAATAAAATGGCAACAGCAACACAAAAATTCACCAATTTTGATAAGCTTTTTAAATTCATGATGATAAGGCATGTCATAATGCAATCTAACAAAATTGTTTCAAATGAAGTTAAAGACAACTAAAGCCTATTAGTATGTGTGTGCTCAGTTGTGCCTGACTCTCTGAGATCTTATAGAGAAGATCTACTCTTGTAGAGAAGCCAGCCAGGCTTCTCTTTCCATGGGATTCTTCAGGCAATAATACAGGAGTGAGTAGACATTTCCTACTTCAGGGGGTCTTCGTGGCTGAAGAATCGAACCCACATTTTGTCTCCCGCATTGGCAGGTGAATTCTTTGTCACTGTGCCAACTAGAAAGCCCAAGCACTACTTGTGCCATTTCACAAAAAAAGGAGGAAAAAACTTTTTGGCCATCCCATTATACACACACACACACACACACACACACACACACACACGTATACTCAAGAAAGGCAATGCCAAAGAATGCTCAAACTACTGCACAATTGCACTCATCTCACACTTTAGTAAAGTAATGGTCAAAATTCTCCAAGCCAGGCTTCAGCTATACATGAACCATGAACTTCCAGATGTTCAAGCTGGTTTTAGAAAAGTCAGAGGAACCAGAGATCAAATTTCCAACATCTGCTGGATCATCAAAAAAGCAACAGAGTTCCAGAAAAACATCCATTTCTGCTTTATAGACTATGCCAAAGCCTTTGACTGTGTGAATCACAGGAAACTGTGGAAAATTCTGAGAGAGAGGGGAATACCAGATCACCTGAGCTTGAGGTGGTCTTGAGAAACCTATGTGTATGTCAGGAAGCAACAGTTAGAACTGGACATGGAACAAGAGACTGGCTCCAAATAGGAAAAGAAGTACGTCAAGGCTGTATATTATCACCCTGCTTATTTAACGTCTATGCAGAGTACATCATGAGAAACTCTGGGCTGGAAGAAGCACAAGCTGGAATCAAGATTGCTGGGAGAAAGATCAATAATCTCAGATATGCAGATGACACCACCCTTATGGCAAAAAGTGAAGAGGAACTAAAAAGTCTTTTGATGAAAGTGAAAGAGGAGAGTGAAAAAATTGGCTTAAACCTCAACATTAAAAAAAAAAATAAGATCATAGCATCTTGTCCCATCACTTCATGGCAAATAGATGGGGAAAACACTGGCAACAGTGCCAGACTTTATTTTCTTGGGTTCCAAAATCACTGCAGATGGTGATTGCAGCCAAGAAATTAAAAGACACTTACTCCTTGGAAGGAAATTTATGACCAACCTAGATAGCATATTCAAAAGCAGAGACATTACTTTGCCAACAAAGGTCGATCTAGTCAAGGCTATGGTTCCCCAGTGGTCATGTATGGATGTGAGAGTTGGACTGTGAAAAAGCTGAGCACCGAAGAATTGATGCTTTTGAACTGTGGTGTTGGAGAAGACTCTTGAGAGTCCCTTGGGCCATAAGGAGATCCAATCAATCCATTCTAAAGGAGATCAGTCCTACGTGTTCTTTGGAAAGAATGATGCTAAAGCTGAAACTCCAGTACTTTGGCCACCTCATGCGAAGATTTGACTCACTGGGAAAGACTCTGATGCCGGAGGGATTGGGGACAGGAGGACAAGGGGACAACAGAGGATGAGATGGCTGGATGGCATCACTGACTCAATGGACGTGAGTCTGAGTGAACTCTGGGAATTGATGATGGACAGGGAGGCCTGGCGTGCTGCAAATCATAGGGTCACAAAGAGTCTGACATGACTGCGTGACTGAACTGAACTGAAATGAACTCATATACATACATGTATATACATGCATATATATACATGAAGAAAATGTTAACCTTTCATATCACTTAACTTCAGGAATTGTCATTTCATGACCAACTTTTTCAATATGTCCCACAGTTTTCCCTCACAACCAAGTGGATTATAAAATATATGCATTTTATTTTATAAAAATAAATGTTTTGTTTTGTGTTTTCCTTTCACCAATCCCTTCTCCTGTGTCTAACACTTTCTGTCTAACACTTTCTGTACTTCTGGATACCTAGATAACATTAATGATGTTATGATAGAATATCTGTATGAGGATATTTTTCTATTTTTGGTATGAGAATATTTCTGATTAATATTCTAGAATATCTATATGAGACTACTCAGAGATAAGACTTTAATGGTAGGAATTAGGAAAATTTTAAATTTTAGCTGAATGTAATATGTTCTAATTTGAGGAAGCACAGTGAGAAGAGTTGTTGTGCTTTTATTTAGGTATAAATATACAAAAACATTCAATGTGTGTAAAATTAAAAGCTATGAATATTTCAAAATCCGATCTGTCATTCAGTTCAGTTCATTCGCTTAGTCGTGTCCTACTCTTTGCGACCCCATGAATCGCAGCACGCCAGGCCTCCCTGTCCATCACCAACTCCCGGAGTTCACTCAGACTCAACGTCCATCGAGTTGGTGACGCCATCCAGCCATCTTATCCTCTGTTGTCCCCTTCTCCTCCTGCCCCCAATACCTCCCAGCATCAGAGTCTTTTCCAATGAGTCAACTCTTCGCATGAGGTGGCCAACATACTGGAGTTTCAGCTTTAGCATCATTCCTTCCAAAGTAATCTCAGGGCTCATCTCCTTCAGAATGGACTGGTTGGATCTCCTCGCAGTCCAAGGGACTCACAAGAGTCTTCTCCAGCATCACATTTCAAAAGCATCAATTCTTCGGCACTCAGCTTTCTTCACAGTCCAAATCTTACATCCGTATATGACCACTGGAAAACCTATAGCCTTGACTAGACAGACCTTTGCTGGCAAAGTAATGTCTCTGCTTTTGAATATGCTACCTAGGTTGGTCATAACTTTTCTTCCAAGAAGTAAGCATCTTTTAATTTCATGGCTGCAATCACCATCTGCGGTGATTTTGGAGCCCAGAAAAATAATGTCTGACACTGTTTCCATTGATTCCACATCTATTTCCCATGAAGTGATGGGAACAGATGCCATGATCTTAGTTTTCTGAACGTTGAGCTTTAAGCCAACTTTTTCACTCTCCTCTTTCACTTTCATCAAGAGCTTTATAGTGCCTCTTCACTTTCTGCCATAAGGGTGGTGTTATCTGCATATCTGAGGTTATTGATATTTATTTCTCCCAGAAATCTTGATTCCAGTTTGTGTTTCTTCCAGTCCAGAGTTTCTCATGATGTACTCTGCATAGAAGTTAAAAAAGCAGGGTGACAATATACAGCCTTGACTTACTCCTTTTCCTATTTGTAGCCGGTCTGTTGTCCCATGTCCAGTTCTAACTGCTGCTTCCTGACCTGCATATAGGTTTCTCAAGAGGCAGGTCAGGTGGTCTGGTATTCCCATCTCTTTCAGAATTTTCCACAGCTTATTGTGATCCACACAAAGGCTTTGGCATAGTCAGTAAAGAGGAAATAGATGTTGCTCTGGAACTCTCTTGCTTTTTCTCACTACTGCACTCAATATGCCAAAAATTTGGAAAACTCCGCAGTGGCCAGAGGACTGGAAAAGGTCAGTTTTCATTCCAATCCCAAAGAGAGGCAATGCCAAAGAATGCTCAAACTACCACACAATTGCACTCATCTCACACACTAGTAAAGTAATGCTCAAAATTCTCCAAGCCAGGCTTCAGCAGTACGTGAACCGTGAACTTCCAGATGTTCAAGTTGGTTTTAGAAAAGGCAGAGGAACCAGAGATCAAATTGCCAACATCTGCTGGATCATCAAAAAGGCAAGAAAGTTCCAGAAAAACATCTATGTCTAGTAAACTTAATCTCTCTATATCATGTTTTTTCTTTCTTCTAATCAAACACATATTTCAAGTTTAAACCTTCTACAGAATAATTAACTCATCTATTAAGCTACTGCAAACATTTGCCTTATATTGAATCTGTCTTTTTGAAGTGATTTTGAAAAGCTTTGATTGCATCCATTATGTAGATTTTGTAGGTTAATTTATATGTGACTGTTTTCCCCTTTATTTTAAATAAGCGGACAGACTTGCTGCCTTTTGTTCACTTTTGTCCATCTTTAACAAAGCTAGCATATTCTTTTCTTCTAAGTGATATACATTTTAATGGTCTCCAATCCATCATTAAATGACTCAATTGCCACATTAGTTTTAGCTTCCTAATACTTTTTTAAAATTTGTACTAAGAATCTCCATCTAGATGCATGATATAAATCAATTATTTCCTAAAATCCTGCCCTCTGCTATGTATTAACTCCATTTAAAAAGTTTAGTGTTGCTGGAAAAGCATACTTTTATTTCAGAATACACACCACATATTCAAAAATTATCACAATGTAGTTTTATAGTTTCTGAATTTAAAGTCTCATAAAAATAGTTACTGATGCATATATATGGAATTTCAAAAGATGGTAATGATAATCTTGTATGCGAGACAGCAAAAGAGACACAGATGTATAGAACAGTCTTTTGGACTCTGTGGGAGAGGGAGAGGATGGGATAATTTGGCAGAATGGTATTGAAACATGTAAAATATCATATAAGAAATGAATCCCCAGTCTAGGTTTGATGCAGGATACAGGATGATTTGGGCTGGTGCACTGGGATGACCCAAAGGGATGGTATGGGAATGCAGTTCAGGATTAGGAACATGTGTATACCCGTGGCAGATTCATGTTGAAGTATGGCAAAACCAATACTATATTGTAAAGTAAAATAATAATAATAAATAAATACATTAAAAAAAAAGAATAGTTACTGAGGATGGTGACTGCAGGCCATGAAATTATAAAAAAATTGCTTCTTGGAGGGAATGCTATGATAAACCTAGAGAATATATTAAAAATGAAAGACATCACTTTGTTGACAAAGGTCCATATAGTCAAAGCTATGATCTTTCCAGTAGTCATGTGCAGAGTGAGAGCTGGGTCACAGAGAAGGCAGAGTGCTGAAGAATTGATGGTTTCAACTGTGGTGCTGGAGAAAACTTGGATCAAACCAGTCAATCCTAAACAAAATCCACCCTGAAAACTCATTGGAAGGATTGATGCTGAAGCTCAAATACTTTGGCCACATGATGTGAAGAGCTGACTCATTGAAAAGTACCCTGAAGTCAGTAAAGACTGAGGACAAAGGAGGAGAAGAGGGCAACACAGGATAAGATGATTGGATAGTATTAACAATTCCATGGACATCAACTTGGGTAAACTCCCAGAGATGGTAAGGGACAGGGAGTCCTGGTGTGCTCCCCTCCGTGGGGTTGCAAATGACACGACTTGATGACTGAACAGCAACAATAGTAAAATCATTTTGTGTTTTTATACTCAGGATTTTGTTTTTATTTTGAAAATCTATTGTGCCAGGGCAAAGTTCCCATTGAATTCCACACACTGCTCATCTTAGAGCTGTTTGCTTATGAAACAAATTCAGGCTATGTAATGAAATATACAGTGAATATGGTGAGGTTGTGGAGATAGTGGAATATACAGTGGAGAATAGACAGTTGAAATAGCAGCGATATAGAGAATATAGAGTGGAGATAGTGGAATACACAGTGGAGATACTGAGGAGAAAGAAAGAGAAACCAAAGATCAAATTGCCAACATCTGTTGGATCATAGAAAAAGCAAGAAAGTTCCAGAAAAACATTTATTTCTGCTTTATTGATTATACCAAAGCCTTTGACTGTGTCAATCACAGCAAACTGTGGAAAATTCTTCAAGAGATGAGAATCAAGACCACCTAATCTGCCTCCTGAGAAATCTGCATG
Organism: Ovis canadensis; assembly: GCF_042477335.2. NCBI lineage: Eukaryota > Metazoa > Chordata > Mammalia > Artiodactyla > Bovidae > Ovis > Ovis canadensis. The sequence goes on along the minus strand of NC_091254.1, from coordinate 53,574,961 downwards.
CAGGTAAAGAAAAAACAGTTAGAACTGAGCATGGAACAACAGACTGGTTCCAAACTGGGAAAGGAGTATCTCAAGACTATATATTGTCACTCTGTGTATTTAATTTATATGCCAAGTACACCATTTGAAATGCTTGGCTGGATGAAGCACAAGGTAGAATCAAGATTATGCTGGGAGAAATATCAATAACCTTAGATATACAGATGACACCACCCTTAAGCCAGAAAGTGAAGAGGAACAAAAGAGCCTTTGGTGAAAGAGGAGAGTGAAAAAGTTGGCTTAAAACTCAACATTCAAAAAACTAAGATCGTGGCATCCGATCCCATCACTCCATGGCAAATTGACAGGGAAACAATGGAAACAGTGACGGGCTTTATTTTCCCGGGCTCCAAAATCACCGCACATGGTGACTGCAGCCATGAAATAAAAGACATTTTCTCCTTGGAAGAAAAGCTATGACCAGCTTAGACAAAATATTCAAAATCAGAGATATTACTTTACCAACAAAGGTCTGTCTAGTCAAAGCTACGGTTTTTCCAAAAGTCATGTATAGATGTGAGAGTTGGACCATAAAGAAAGCTGAACACTAATGAATTGATGCTTTTGAACTGTGGTGTTGGAGAAGACTTTTGAGAGTCCCTTGGACTGAAAGGAGGTAAAACAAATCAGTCCTAAAGGAAATCAGTCCTGAATATTCATTAGAAGGACTGATGCTGAAGCTGAAGCTCTAATACTTTGGCCACCTGATGCAAAGAACTGACTCACTGGGAAAGACCCTGATGCTGGGAAAGGTTGAAGACAGGAGAAGTGGAAGAGAGAGGATGAGATGGTTGGATGGTGTTACTGACTTGATGGACCAGAGCTTGAGCAAGCTCCGGGGGCTGGTGATGGAAAGGGAAGCCTGGCATGCTGCAGTCTATGGGGTCGCAAAGAGTCGGACATGACTGAGTGATTGCACTGAAGTGAGGTTACTTTTACTTTGGGTTTATCATGCCATTTTCTTGGCAATTGCAAACTTTCTCATTGCCAGATCTATAAACATGTTAATTTGTCTAAGTTTTTGAATGTAAATGGTTAATCCACATCTATATTTATTAAGATTATTTTCCATATCTAAATTTCTTTTTCCTACTGTTTTGTTAATAATGAGACAATCTTTTGAGAAGCATACTGAAGAAACAGTTTCCCATAATTGTTATATTCCAAATAAATAGTCACCTATTAAATATGTTCATGTGGAAAATCAAAATGGCCTCCTTTAGAGATGATGGGAGTCAGGGAGAGTTCACTGAAGTTTTGTGTTCCAGGAAAGAAAAACAGATATTTTAAAAATTACATACATCAGAATAACCTGGGATATTATTATTACACCAAAATTTTAAAAAGGTAAATTGGTAGATTTATTTTAAATGTTCCAAGGAAAACTATATAATGTACTAAAATCATTAACTTTAAAATAAATACTAGTAGTTATGAAGGAAAAAGTTCATACTCATAATTATATACTCATTATTTTTGTTCTCAAAATTCTTCAAGCTTCCCTGCCATCAGAAATTTCTCACTGGCCAATGTTTGTACTATTGACCCCTCTGCTTGCATTCATATTGCTTTCCTCCTTCCTCCCAATCCTCTGGTAGTTTCTCTCCATCATCTCCATCCTCCTCACCATCTAGCCATACTCTCTAATAGCTCTCCACATGTACATTCAAAAACATTGCTGGCAAACACATAACTTCTTCAACAGATCAGCTTGCCTAACTCTCCTTCTGGGTCCCGCCAATTACAAAGTATGTCAAATGGCTGTAACTTTAAAACCAAACTCTCTATGTAAGGTTTTCCATACAGTAAGAAAACGTCTGTGTCCAGATTTTGCTTAGAAAAAAAAAAAATACCTGGTTCCAGTAATAGTAAAAATTATTTGGTCGTGAGTCAGAATTTTAAAAGTATGCCAGATCAATGATGAATTTAAATCATTGCTCTGGAAGAAGTTTCTCAAGTATTAAAAAATGCAATTTACCTTGATATTTGGTACTATACTAGTCAGGGTTTTTGGTTGCAAACAATAAGAACCCACCTTTAGCTAATTTAAGAGTAAAGTGGATTAATTAAATTGATACCAAAAAGGTCATACAGTCTGTGAGTGGCTGAAAAACTATGGTGGTGCATAAATTTATTGCAGAAAGAGTTCTGTTTTATATTATTTCTATGCCCCTATAAGATTCTCTATGGAGAAGGCAATGGCACCCCACTCCAGTACTCTTGCCTGGAAAATCCCATGAATGGAGAAGCCTGGTAGGCTGCAGTCCATGGGGTCGCTAAGAGTCGGACACGACTGAGCGACTTCACTTTGAATTTTCACTTTCATGCACTGGAGAAGGAAATGGCAACCCACTCCAGTATTCTTGCCTAGAGAATCCCAGGGATGGGGGAGCCTGGTGGGCTTCTGTATATGGGGTCGCACAGAGTCGGACACGACTGAAGTGACTTAGCAGCAGCAGCAGCATCATAAGCTTCTCTACACAACAATTGTTGTGAATTTACAACTGTACTATAGTTTTTAGAACCTTGAACACTGCAGCTACCATATACACTATTTAACTGAAATTACATATTATAAATTTGTGGTGAAATACAGAGCCATTGGCTTGCTTCCCAGATGTCAAGGGTGTTTAAGTATGGGTAGAGCATAATTACAAATGCATTAGGATCCAGTCAATAGAAAGAAAACACAACAATTATCTGAAAAAGAAACATTTAATATAAAAATTGTTACTAGTAAAGAGTAACTCTAAAAGTAGATAAAGAGAACTTTAAATGATACACATTATAAATGGCATTATATTATTGTAGTAACTGTATGGACTTCTATATAGCTTTCAGTTCATATGTAGGAGTTTGGAGTCACCAATAGCAAGTAAAAAGCTAAACACGCTGGCAACATCAACAACTCTTCTTGGATCTAGAAGATATCTTGTATGACACAGGGCAAACTTTTAACCCAAAAGTTGGGAGAGAGAGAGGAAGTCAGGCTACCAGAGCTCATACTCAGATATCATGAGTGGATACCTCCTCTGGAATCAGTGCCACAGGACAAGCTTGAAAGTTAAAAGCTCCAGAAGGTGCCAATCTGGGGTCCCCACAGTATTGTGAGGTTTTCCTTCAAGGACTTGATCAAATCACAACAGTAAATATCAGAGAAAAATTTCCTCCTGCTTCTGGTATGAGGAGGAGAAAAAGAAACAATTTGGAAATACTACAGACCATCCTGTTCTTCACAAATAAGGCCTGCCCTTAGGCAAGACTAGTTAACCAGATCCTAACTAGCTGAGGTGTTAATTATAGCCCTATTAATGTGGGGGAGGGGGATACCCAATTCCAGCCAACTTTAGTCATTCTATCTCACTTAAACTGGGGAAAATAAACTGAGAAATTCATATGATGTTCACGGTCCAGAGGCAGAAGTTTCCTAAAGGAGACCTTTCATAGGTCTTTAAAATCATACTACTTTAAAGCTTCCCTTCCCTCTATATCTCAACACCACATTACTAAAAGTTTATTTATAGCAGTTCCTTTTACCTGGAAGTAAGGAATGCCTGCTGGACTGTTAATAACACTCATTGGAAGGTGTGTCTCTCGCAAAACTCCCTGGAGGTTAAAGACCTCATCCAAGCACACTGCTCCAATGCAAGCCACCTGCTGGGACTCCAGCAAAATACACTAAGAAGCCTCAATAAAATGCCAGTGAGACTTGCTGGCTGGTGATTATTATTGTGTTTTCCACAAAATAATAGCTAGGAAACTGTTCCTTCAGATGCTGGAAATATGCTGGAAGGTGAGAGTCACTAGGGGCTTCCCAGGTGGTTCAGTGGTTAAAGAATCTACCTGCCAACAAGGGAGACACAGGTGACATGGGTTCAATCCCTGGGTCAGGAATATCCCCTGGGGTAGGAAATGGCAACTCACTTCAGTATTCTTGACTGGGAAATCCTATGAGCAGAAGAGCCTTGTGGGCTACTCCATGGAGTCATAAAGAGTCAGACATGACTGAATGTCTGAACGTGCATACACGAGAGCCACTGGACCTTATTCATAACACAGGAAGAATTTTCATGTTTGACTCTAGTTGTGTGTCTAGTGGCATCAACAGAGAAGGAAAAGCAACCTTATGGCATCTTCAAAGAGTTAGGTTATCACAGTGTTTACAAATACAAAACAGCTAGTCACCTTTCACCCAAGTAGAAAACCTTCTTCCATTTGCAAGGGAAGCTCAGATTTATTTGTGAGCTTGGTGTAGACATTGCCTCTGTGTTCAAAACAATGTTTTCAATTCCAAGTTTGGTTCCTATTGTGAACTCAAGCGATGTTATTTACCACTTTGCACAATTGGTGTGTTTGATTCTCAAGCAATATCAGCTCTATGGCTAAAATAAATGAGATTTTATGAAGGCTTTCATAAAAGTTCTCTGATTTTCAGACCATGAGTTGAACCAAGGGTTAAAGGACTTGAGCTTGTCATTTATTTATTTATTTTTTTAATTCTCCAGTACACTCATCAGTCTCTTCTCATAACACAATTCTTATATGTACCATGATTGCTTAGTGGCCCAATGCAATAAACATTTAGGCTCCTAAGGCATGTGCTTCAGTTGGCACTTCATCAGAATCAACTATAGGTTGTAGTTTGATTAATTGTGATACAAATGCTTGCCTTGAATTATTAGCATCCTGTGTCCCAGTGGTCAGGACATCAGCACAGTGTACATGCCCATGAATAAGACCAAACCAATCCCTGAATCTCATCTTTAAAGGTTTACCTCCAGAGCCACTTCCAGTACTAATTCTGCATTAGTCAGGACACACTTAAGAAGTAGAATCATTCAAGTAATTGGCACAGGGCAAATGCAATATAAATAATGATAACTAATCAAAGATGATTGCTAAATAAAAAACAACTTTTAAAATATACAGAGATAACAAAAGCAAAGATCAGGTACTACATCGAAGGCCAAGGGAGGGTATGCAAGGGAGAAAGGAAGAACTAGAAGAACAATCCTTCTCCACTCCAACCCAGGATGAAATTCAGACTTTGTTGGTGAAAATGTGGTTGTGGCTCATTGGATAACAAAGTTCGCAAAGGTACAGCAGATCAGAGCTGCTGAGCAGACGGCTGCCAACCAGGATGCCAGCTATCCCAGGTGACATGCAGAAAACTCCTGCTGGACATAAGGTTGCCAGATAAAATAGAGAATAATGAGTAAAATTTGATTATCAGATAGATAATGAGTAAAAGGTTAATATAGTCAAGTCAAGTGAAATCACGCAGTCATGTCTGACTCTTTGCAACCCCATGGCCTGTAGCCTGCCAGGCTTCTCTGTCCATGGGATTTTTCCAGCAAGAATACTGGAGTGGGTTGCCATTTCCTTCTCCAAGGGATCTTCCCAACCCAGGGATCGAACCCAAGTCTCCAGCAGTGTAGGCAGATGCTTTTACCATCTGAGCCACCAGGGAAGTCTCAAAAAGTTAGTATATCTCAAATATTGTAAAAATAGTGTTAAACTGAAATTCCAATTTAACTAGATGTCTTTTTTTTTTTTTTTTGCTAAATATAGCAATCCTACTCTGCAGTGATGTGAAACTAGCTGGAAAGCATGTACCACTGGGTTTCCCACATACCATTAGCAAGAAAGCTGACTGTTGGAATACTTGCTGAAGGTGCATCCCCAACAGGTGTCCGTCAAGTAACTGACCAACAGAGGGAAAAAGAAAAAATCTACCAGAACCAAGAAGAAAACCCCCTTTACTTTTCATTCCAGATTCCTTTTAATGTCATCTGGGGAATCAACATTGTACCAGATATCAAAGAAATAATGACTTGGTGTGGAGAAACACCAATTACACAAGACAAAGCAAGAAAGAGTGGATTTAGAGCTAGAAAAAAAGTCACTAATCATCATGATAAGTATTCACTGTGATATCTTTAAAAATATGATTTGATACCTCATTTGAACAAAATTACACAAACAACTATATTTAAAGCTGCTTAAATCACCAGTTCTATATTTGTGTATTTGATTTTGAATCATTAGCATTTGTTTTCTACTCAAGGACTTTAGCACATTATAATGTTATACATTTATAATATCTGTCTAAAAATTTATTTCAGTGACACTTTTAGTTGGTGGCTACAGTCATTAGTGATAAGGAACAAATCAAAGGCCTATGTAATTAATTATTTATTCCTAACTTCATAATTCATTGCTGTAGTTATACATAAAAAATGGTCAAATTTAGAGGTTGATAGGCTGGATAAATGAGCTAAACATAGTATTTCTCTGAATATATGAGGTTTTTTTTTTTCCTTATACTAGCAACATTTTGCAGTGATGAAGTTTCACTAAACTACTATTAGATGCATTTTTTTGGAGTAGAAAAATAGCAACTGCTAATTTTGGTTAGATAGAAAGGCCTGCAATTATATTCTCTTCTACCAGAAAAGCTAGTGAAGATTTCCATATTGTACAATGATTTATAATAGCTTGGTTATGGGGAATCTATGTGTCTAACCTATTGTGTAGTTCTACTATTTAAGGACATAATTAAGATATTTTTCATCCACATCAGGTAAAATATGAAGTATCTGAGGATTTTATTAAACTTTGAAACGAACTTATGAAATAAGTGAATTTGAGTTTTATTTTTCAATGCTTAGGTAAAAAATTCAAGTCCTAAATACCCTTTCACATAAATGTTCAAAAGAGATTATTTAAAAACCATTGCCAACTATATCAGAATGGAAATATTGACAGATTAAATATAAAGAAGAAGCTGAAAACTAGATTGGTGAGAAAAAATAGAGACTGCAATTGTTTGAAGAGGTTATGGATTGGAGTTGGGTGTTGCAGTCTCAGTGACAAAAATTTTTGTGCTTATCAGCCATACAACAGGTAAGGCTTGGTCATTACATTGTGGGTGACTGAAAATCAGAACAATTAGAGGATCATATCATCAAGGACTAAAATGGAGAAGGAAACGGCAACAAACTCCAGTGTTCTTGCCTGGAGAAACCCAGGGACGGCAGGGCCTGGTGAGCTGCCGTCTATGGAGTCGCACAGAGTAGGACACGACTGAAGAGACTTAGCAGTAGCAGTAGCAAAAGACTGAAAAGTGAAAGTGAAGTCGCTCTGTTGTGTCCGACTCTGCAATTCCATGGACTGCAGCCTACCAGGCTCCTCTGTCAACGGGATTTTCCAGGCAAGAATACTGGAATGGGTTGCCATTTCCTTCTCCAGGGATCGAACTCAGGTCTCCTAAATTGCAGACAGATGATTTACCATCTGTACCACTGGGGAAGCCTTATCATTTAAAAGTTGACTTAGAAAAAAACCTGATCTTTGACATATAGATAATGAGGGGAAATATCTTTTTCTTGGCATTGACATGTAAATTAAAAGTTTTCCCTGAGAACTAATAAATAGGTGTATCCTTATGTGAGTAAATATTCCATCTCTTGAAGGATCTAGAAACAGCAAAGCCAACAAACAATATAAAAGTGATGTCCAGTGGGGTCAAAAGTGACAGAGACATGAAAAAAAGTATTCTGGATAAATAGCATTTAATTCAGAGTATAGAGAATTTCCACAAGTCTCACTGAATGTGAACTCACAACCCAAAATATTTGAACTATCTTTTAAGAGCAAGAATTTTCAGACAAACAAGGAAGATTTTTATACAGTAAAACAACTACATACAGACTTTTAAATAATGAATGTTAAATATAAAAAACACAGAATTAATAAATAGGACCAAAAATCAACAAAATTGAACTTCTGTCAATGTTACATACACACCAATATTCCCCACAAACCCTCAATGGATAGACCAAATAGAAAAGAGCCTATTAAACATGACTAAATAGAGAATTAATTAAGTAGAAGATATAACTATAGAAAACTATAGAAAATAAAAACAGATATCCAAAGAGATAGAAAATATGAAAGGCACAATATATGTACCTAATATAAGTTCAAAAAGGAGAGACCAAAAAAATAAGACAGCAAAATTTTTAGTCCATGAATTTGGGAAGAAACATATTTTCAGGCCTACACAGAACATTTTTAAGTGTTAAGAAATAATAATATACTTACTTAATGTCACAAAAATAACTCTCAATGAATGACAAAGAAACAGTATAATTCAGAACATGTCCCCAAATCACATTATAAATATTATATTTACATATTGAAAGCTAACTTTAAAAAGTATCATATGCATTGAAATTTTTAATGGATATACAAGTAGCTTATATGTCTAACACTAAGTCATAATAGATAAAACTATAGAATCAATATGTAGCCCAAATTACATACCAGAATTTGTTGGATAAACTATTTAGAGAAGACATTTTTTTCCCCATAAGCATATATTAGGGGAAAGATGACTAAGAGTTAAAGAGGTTAGAGTACAGCATGAGAAGACAGAAAATGAACTGAAGAACTATCTTTAGATAATAATTGAGGAAGATAAAACCACAAGAGAAAGCAAAAACATAAAATTTTGTACCAATAAAACTAAAGTCTTATTTTAAAAAAGACTTAAAACATACATAGGAAAATAAACAAAAAGGATAAAAATTACAAATATCAATATGAGATTTTGAAATTTAAAAATGCACTTATTCTTATATTTTAACATCTCTGAAATCAAGATATATTGCAATCAATAATATTTCAAAGTTTAATTGATGAAGTTTCTTTTTTTATTTAAAAATATACAAATTTGTGGTTCATCTTGTAACTGACTAAAGTGTCCTTTTAATAAATCACAGTGAGCAATTTTATGTCCATAAGTTTTAAAACTAAGACAAATTGATTTATAAAAATAAAACTACACAATTAACACAAAAATAGAGAAATTAGAGAAATATTATAAAAATTTCCTAACCTGGGTTTCCTTAGAACCAGACATAAAGCCTTGTATGTGATACTTATGTGAGAACGTGGTTCCATGTAGCAGAACAGGACAGGTGCAATGAAACTGAAAAAGAGGTACAGCCAACTTAAGGGTTAATCAGCTCCGGGTAAATACTACTGGATCTGAGAATCCTCACCCAGGGGAAGTGAGGGGGAATACATAGCCATCTGTTCTCATTGGTCAAGTGTAGCCAAGAGTCATTAATTTCTCTGTCCTTTCCATTTGTGCATGAATGATTGAAGACTGATTCTGATGATGGCAGAAAATGAAAGGTATTTGAAGTGATCTGAGATACTGGGTTACCCAATTATCTCTGCATAAAGAAAGTAAACATCACATACAGTGCTCACTATAGCACTGATAAGGTTGATGTTGTGTTTGAAAATAATCAAAGTATATATTGGAGACTAATTGCTTTTTAGTTGTTTTATTTGTTATTATCTTCTCCTATTCTGGGGGTTGTCTTTTCACCTTGTTTATAATTTCCTTTGTTATACAAAAGCTTTTAAGTTTATTTAAGTCCTATTTGTTTACTTTTATTTTTATTTCCATTACTGTAGAAGATGGGTCATAGAGGATCTTGCTGTGATTTATTTCAGAGTGTTCTGTCTGTTTTCCTCTAAGAGTTTTTTAGTTTCCTAGTGACTGAACTGAACTGAATTGAACTGAACTTACATGTAGGTCTTTAACCCATTTTGAGTTTTTTTTTTTTTTTTTTTTGTCCAGTGTTAGAAAATATTCTAATTTCATTTTTTTACATGTAGTTGACCAGTGTTCCCAGCATATTTATTGAAGAGACCGTCTTTTCTACATTGTATATTTTTGCCTCCTTTGTCAAATTTAAGTTGTCAATAGGTGCATGGGCTTTCTATTTTCCTCAGTTTCTGTTTATGTGCCAGTACCATACTGTCTTGATAACTGCAGCTTTGTAGTATAGACTGAAGTCAAGAAGTTTGATTCCTCTAGTTTCATCTTTCTTTCTCAAGATTGCTTTGGCTTTTCAGGGTTATTTGTGTTTCCATACAAATTGTGAAATTATTTGTTCAAGTACTGAGGAAAAAAGAAAAACTGTTGGTAGTTTGATAGGCATTGCACTGAATCTATAGACTGCTTTGAGTAGTGTAGTAATTTTCACTATATTGATTCTTCAAATCCAAGAACATGGTATATCTTGCCAACTGTCTGTGTCATCTTTGATTTCTTTCATCAGTGTTTTATAGTTTCTTGCATATAGGATTTTGTCTCTTTCAGTGAAAATTATTTTATTTTATTTTATTGCAATGGTGAGTTGGATTGTTTCCTTAATTTCCCCTTCTGATTTTTCATTGTTTAGTGTATAGGATTCCAAGGGATTTCTGTGTATTAATTTTATATCCTGTATTGGTGTTTTTCTTTCTGGCTTACTTCACTCTGTATAATAGGTTCCAGTTTCATCCACCTAATTGGAACTGATTCAAATGTATTCTTTTTAATGGCTGAGTAATACTCCATTGTGTATATGTACCACATCTTTCTTATCCATTCATCTGCTGATGGACATCTAGGTTGTTTCCATGTCCTGGCTATTATAAACAGTGATGCGATGAACACTGGGGTACATGTGTCTCTTTCAATTCTGGTTTCCTCAGTGTGTATGCCCAGCAGTGGGATTGCTGTGTCATAAGGCAGTTCTATTTCCAGTTTTTTGGGGGCTGGTGCACTGGGATGACCCAGAGGGATGGCATGGGGAGGGAGGATGGAGGGGGGTTCAAGATGGGGAACACGTGTATACCTGTGGTGGATACGTGTTGTGTGGAAAAACCAATACAATATTGTAAAGTAATTAACCTCTAATTAAAAAATATATGTATATCCTGCAACATTACTATATTCATTGATTAGTTCTAGTAATTTTCTGACAGCATCTTTAGGGTTTCCTATGTAGAGAATCATGTCATTTGCAAATAGTTAGAATTTTACTTCTTGTTTTTCAATCTGGATTCCTTTTATTTTGTTTTCTTCTCTGATTGTTGTGGCTAAGATTTTGAAAACTATGTTCAATAATAGAGATAAGAATGGGCATTCTTGTCTTGTTCCTGATTGTAGAAGAAATGATTTCAGATCTTTACCAGTAAAGATATTTGCTGTATGTGTGTTATATATGGTCTTTATTATGTTGTAGTATGTTCCTTCTATGCTTACTTTCTGGACAAGCAGCTCATGCTGTTCAAAAACGGAAAAACAAACAACCCAGTCAAAAAGTGGGCAGAAGACCTAAACAGACCTTTCTCCAAAGAAAGCATACAGATAGATAATAAATACATAAAAAGATGTTCAACATCTCTTGTTATTAGAGAGATACAAATCAAAACCACAACAAGGTATCATCACACATGGTCAGAATGGCCAGTATCAAAAAGTCTACAAACAATAAATGCTAGAGAGGCTGTGGAGAAAAGGAAACCCTCTTACACTATTGGTGGGAATGAAAACTGATGAAACCACTATGGTGAACAGTATGGTGAGTCCTTAAAAAGCTAGGAATAAAACTACCATGTGGCCCAGCAATTCCACCACTGGGCATAATACCTTGAGGAAACTAGAACTGAAAAAGACACATATACTCCAATGTTCACTGAAGCACTATTTACAATAGCTAGGACATGGAAGCAACTTAAATGTCCATTGGCAAGAGTGGATAAGAAAGTTGTGGTACATATACACAATGGAATATTACTCAACTATAAAAAGGAAATCAATTGAATCAGTTCTGAGGTGAATGAACCTAGAGCTTATTATACAAGTGAAATAAATCAGAAAGAGAAAAATAAATATTGTATATTATTGCATGTATATGGAATATAGAAAGATGGCACTGACAATCCAATGGGCATAGCAGCAAAGGAAATGCAGACACAAAGGACAGACTTTTGGACACAGTGGAAGAAGGTGAGGGTGAGATGATTTGAGAGAATAGCATTGAAACATATGCATTACCACATATAAAATAGCAGCAGGAGTTTGATGTATTATCCAGTGAAGCCAAAGTCATGCTCTGTGACAATTTGGAGGGATGGGCTGGGGAGGGAAGTGGCAGGGATTGCAGGAAGGAGGGCACATCTGTATACCTATGGCAAATTCAGATTAATGTATGGCAAAAAATCAACACAATATTGTAACTTTCCTCCAATTAAACTAAATAAATATTTGTTTATAAAAGAAAATAATCAAAGTAAGCAGTTATAAATGTACCAACCAAAACAAGCCCAGATAAAGTGTGACAAATATTCCCAATTTCATGTAATTGATTCCAAAATGCAGAAAACTCCAATCCAAACATCTTGATAACAAAAAATGACAAGAATAAAGAAGAAACGATTACATGCAATCTCAAAATATAGATGCAAAATCCTAATTACAATGTTAACAAGTTGAATCCATCAGTTTTATATTCATAAAGCAAAGCACCCTTAATAATAATTTTGATTTATTCCAGGAATATATGGATAATTAACATGAAAAACAAGAACCATGTGATTTGTTACTTTTTCAAACAGATAAACATTGTGTGGAAACTGCTCTTTCTGTCTCTGGACATAATCGTATGAGCTTATGACATTCGAAATTGCTGCAAGTATCTCTGACCATGAACGGAAAGCCAAAAAGATCCCAAAAAGGCTGGGTCGCACATGACTCTGTTCACTTGCAGCAGTTACTATTCTACCTTTATAATGCTTATGATTAGAGATAAAAGTGTGTTTATTGGCTAGATAAAAGCAAAACAATAAACAGCCCCCAAAACTTATATTCATTATTGTTGCTGTTGTTGTTGAGTCATCCAATTCAATTCAGTTAAGTTCAGTCTCTCAGTCGTGTCTGACTCTTTGGGACCCCATGAATCGCATAACGCCACGCCTCCCTGTCCAACACCAAAGCCCAGAATTTACCCAAACTCATGTGATTCGAGTCGGTGATGCCATCCAACCATCTCATCCTCTGTCGTTCCATTCTCCTCCTGCCCTAAATGCCTCCCAGCATCAGGATATTTTCCAGTGAGTCAACTTTCCACATGATGTGGCTAAAGTATTGCAGTTTCAGCTGTAGCATCAGTTCTTCCAATGAACACCCAGCACTGATCTCCTTTAGATGGACTGGTTGGATTTTCTCACAGTCCAAGGGACTCTCAAGAGTTTTCTCCAACACCACAGTTAAAAACCATCAATTCTTTGGTACTCAGCTTTCTTCAGAGTCCATCTCTCGCATCCATACATGACCGCTGGAAAAACCATAGCCTTGATTAGACGGACCTTTGTTGGCAAAGTAATGTCTTTGCTTTTCAATATGCTATCTACATTGGCCATAACTTTCATTCCAAGGAGTAAGTGTCTTTTAATTTCATGATGCAATCACCATCTGCAGTGATTTTGGACCCCCCAAAATAAAGTCTGACACTGTTTCCACTGTTTCCCCATCTGTTTCCCATGAAGTGATGGGACCAGATGCCATGGTCTTAGTATCCTGACTGTTGAGCTTTAAGCCAACTTTTTCACTCTCCTCTTTCATTTCATCAAGAGGATTTTTAGTTCCTCTTCATTTTCTGCCATTAGGGCAGTGTCATATGCATATCTGAGGTTATTGATATGTCTCTCAGCAATCTTGATTCCAGCTTGTGTTTCCTCCTGCTCAGCATTTCTCATGATGTGCTCTGGATATAAGTTAAATAAGCAGGGTGACAATATACAGCTTTGACATACCCCTTTTCCTATTTGGAAATAGTCTGTTGTTCCATGTCCAGTTCTAACTGTTGTTTCCTGACATGCATATAGGCTTCTCAAGAGGCAGGTCAGGTGGTCTGGTATTAGCATCTCTTTCAGATTTTCCACAGTTTATTGGGATCCACACAATCAAAGGCATTGGCATAGTCAATAAAGCAGAAATAGATGTTTTCCTGGAACTTTCTTGCCTTTTTGATAATCCAGTGAATGTTGGCAATTTGATCTCTGGTTCTGCTGCCTTTTCTAAAACCAGCTTGAACATCTGGAAGTTCATGGTTCATGTATTGCTGAAGCCTGCCTTGGAGAAAATTGAGCATTACTTTACTAACGTGTGAGATGAGTGCAATTGTGCAGTAATTTGAGCATTCTTTGGTATTGTCTTTCTTTGGGATTGGAATGAAAACTGATCTTTTCCAGTCCTGTGGCCACTGCTGAGTTTTCCAAATTTGCTGGCATATTAAGTGTAGCACTTTCACAGCATCATCTTTTAGAATTTGAAATAGCTCAACTGGAAATCCATCACCTCCACTAGCTTTGTTCATAGTGATGCTTTCTAGGGCCCACTTGATATCACATTCCAGGATGTCTGGCTCTAGTTGAGTGATCACACCATTTTGATTATCTTGGTCTTGAAGATCTTTTGTATACAGTTCTTCTGTGCATTCTTGCCACTTCTTTTTAATATCTTCTGCTTCTGTTAGGTCTGTACCATTTCTGTCCTTTATTAAGGCCATCTTTGTATGAAATGTTCCTTTTTTATCTCTAATTTTCTTGCAGAGATCTCTAGTCTTTCCCATTCTGCTGTTTTCCTCTATTTCTCTGCATTGATTTTTGAGGAAGGCTTTTTTATCTCTCCTTGCTATTCTTTGGAACTCTGCATTCAGATGGGTATATCTTTCCTTTTCTCCTTTGCCTTCCACTTACCTTCTTTTCACAGCTATTTGTGAGGCCTTCTCAGACAACCTTTTTCTTTTTTTCATTTCTTTTCCATGGGGATGGCCTTGATCCCTGTCTCCTGTACAATGTCACCAACCTCTGTTCATAGTTCATCAGACACTCTGTCTATCAGATCTAGTCCCTTAAATCTATTTTTCACTTCCACTGTATAATCATAAGGGATTTGATTTAGGTCATACCTGAATGGTTTAGTGGTTTTCTCCACTTTCTTCAATTTAAGTCTGAATTTGGCAATAAGGAGTTCACGATCTGAGCCATAGTCAGCTCCCAGTGTTGTTTTTGCTGACTGTATAGAGCTTCTTCATCTTTGGCTGCAAAGAATATAATCAATCTGATTTTGGTGTTGATCATCTGGTGATGTCCATGTGTAGAGTCTTCTCTTGTGTTGTTAGAAGAGGGTGTTTGCTATGACCAGTACTTTCTCTTGGCAGAAGTCTGTTAGCCTTTGCCCTGCTTCATTCTGTACGCCAAGGCCAAATTTGCCTGTTACTCCAGGTGTTTCTTGACTTCCTACTTTTGCATTCCAGTCCCTTATAATGAAAAGGACACCTTTTTTGGATGTTAGTTCTAGAAGGTCTTGTAGGTCTTCATTGAAATGTTCAAATTCAGCTTCTTCAGCTTTACTGGTTGGGGCATAGGCTTGGATTACCGTGATATTTTATGGTTTGCTTTAGAAACGAATGGAGATCATTCTGTTGTTCAGTCATCTAGTGGTTTTCAAATCCTTGTGACCCCATGGACTGCAGTGCATTAGGCCTCCCTGTCCCTCACAATATCCCAAAGTTTGCTCAAGTCCACCTCCATTGTTTCAGTGATGCTATGCAGCCATCTCATACTCTGATGCCCTCTTCTCCTTCTGCCCTCAATCTTTCCCGGCAAAGAATCAGCTCTTTGCATCAGATGACAAAAATACTGGAGCTTCAACTTCAGCATCAGTCCTTCCAATGAATATGCAGTGTAGATTTCCATTAAGATTGACTGGTTTGATCTCCTTGCTATCCAAGTGACTCTCAAGAGTCTCTTCCAGCACCACAATTAGAAGCCATTAATTTTTTATTGCTCCACCTTCTTTACAGTCCAGCTCTCACAACTGTACATGACCACTGGGAAGACCATAGCTTTGTCTATATGGACCTTTGTTGGCAGAGTAATATCTCTGCTTGACAACACACTGTCTAGGTTTGTCACAGCTTTCCTGCCAAAAAGCAAACATCTTCTGATTTCATGGCTACAGTCACTGTCCACAGTGATTTTAGAGCTGAAGAAGAGGAAATCTTTCACTACTTCCATCTTTTCCCATCTATTTGCAGTGAAGTAATGGGCCAAATGCCATGATCTTAGTTTTTTTTTTAATATTTAGTTTTAAGCCCGCTCTTTTATTTCTTCACCCTCAAGAAGTTCTTTAGTTCTTCCTTGCTTTCTACTATTAGAATAGTATTATTAATATATGTTCATTTTATTAACAAGTTGACTTTTTTTAAGTATGATCATTGCAATTGAAGCAGTTTTCAAACAATGACACTTCTATATCTGTAATAAGAAAAATTGACTTCACTGATTACTGTAGTAAGGAATACTTAAGCTAGTCAGTCACAGTCTCCCAGAACAGAGTAGAATGCTTAATGCGCAGAGAGTGTTTAAGAATCAGAGGTTAAAGAGTCAGTCTTCTTCAGAGGTGAACATGGTGGATGTCATTATTTGATTACTCTTATTGATTGATTGATTCTTACAAGTGATTTTATTTGAGTAAATCTTCCCCTGATTATCTGACTTGTAGTAGAAAATGATTGAGAGATTGGTAGGCCTGGAAATGTATGCTCACTTAGGCACATTGTGAGAGAACAAAGAGTTAAATCCAATTCTGGTGTCTACAAAACAACATACATTTTCTTGAATTTGTGAAAATATCAAACCATGTAATAACATTTGTGACAAAAAGATTTGTGAATTTTAATAGCATGAAACTTTCTTAACTGGCTAAGTGGTAGTTACAAAACAAATACCTATCAAAAAAATGTGCATATAGTGATGAAATGAGAGGAACATTCTCTTAAGGAGCAAAACAAAGCTGTCCATTATCCCCACTAATTTTCAGCCTTTTACTGGTAGTGCTAGCCTGAACAAAATGACAATAAAATGGAATTATGATAATATGACAGGATGAAAATGGCATAAAAATAATCAAATATATATAGTATATGTATATGTATATATATATATATATATATATATATATATATATACACACATATTTGGGGCTGGGGCTTCCTAGGTGATGCTAGTGATAAAGAACCTGTCTGTCAATTCAGGAGACATAAAAGATGCAGATTTGATTCCTGGGTTGAGAAGATCCCCTGGAGAAGGACATGGCAACCCACTCCAGTATTCTTGCCTGGAGAATCCCATGGACAGTGGAACCTGCTGGGCTACTGGGTTGTAAAGTCCATTGGGTTACAAAGAGTTGGACTTAGCATGCACATGAGCGTGCACACACACACACACACACACACACACACACAGATTTTTAAAATCCAAAATTCTACAAAGATTGTAAGAGTAAGTTTACTGTACAGAAACCAGTTACATTTTAGACGTAAGCAAAAACAGTAGAAAATACAGTTTTATAATCTTCTTAATAAAAAGATTTAGAATAATAAAAGAGTAATAAAAATATCTAGAATATATTTTAGAATTCCGTTTGGAGTCTAGAGAATTCTGTGGTGTCATGTCATTTCCCCAAATTTCGGAGTAAGGAAGAAGCGCAGAGCAGGAGTAAGACATCCCACATTCCATTCTCCCCCACCCTCAGTTCAGCTGTTATCAATAAAGGGTAAAAGACAGTTGTGAAACTTGGAGTATAAGATTGTTCTTATCCTATTTCTTAAAAAGTCAAGCTAGAATCCCCAGCCCCAGGAACACACATGCTCCTAAAAAAATCTCTGCATGCACAGACACTATAGCTTTGTACCTTAAAATCATCAAGCTTCATCAAGAACAGACTATTTGATATCCTAAAGTTCTGTTACTTACTATAAGAATTACATGATTCCCAGACAATCACCACAAATTAACTGTTCTTAATTTCTTTCCATCTCCTACCTATCTCCTATTCCTGCATCATTGTGTGCATTTTTGGGAATTTATTATAAAATGTTAAGGTTCTCCTATATTCTCAATCTTTTCTCTAGTTCTTACTTTTAGTTCTCAATCTAACAGAAACCTAGAATTTCTCTTTCTTCTTGAGGTTCCGTTTTCAATGGAACGTTTAAAACATCTCCATCGCTATGCTATTTACTGTTATGGAAATATTTCTGCAGGTATTTCTGGAGGTCTACAATAGATATACCTTTTCCATTTTGTGTTAGTACTTGCTTTGTCTATTGCCAGGTGACGAGGACAGAATTACTTTAAACACAATTTACTATAAGATAGTTTCCTAGACCACATTAGTGATGTAAATTTGGGGTTGCATATTGTTGACAGAGACGACCAAGATTTTCTGACACTCATCTTAAAATTGGTCATAAGTGGTCTGGTTAGTATCATCTTAATTGTTTTGAGTACAGTTAAACTTCAGTTCCAGTGGTGGTTTCTTCTTATGTTTTTGTTTGTTTGTTTTCTATTTACTTTATTGAAGTATAGTTGCTTTACAATATTTCTGCTAATTTCTGCTGCACAACAAAATGATTCAGTTTTACATATGCATATATTTGTCTTCACATTCTTTTCCATTGAGGTTTATCACAGAATATTGAATATAATTCCCTGTGCTCTACAGTAGGACCTTGTTGTTTATCCATCCTATAGATTACAGTTTACATCTGCTAATCCCATACTTCTAATCCATCCCTCCTCCACTCCTGCATCCCACCACTGGCAATTGCCAGTCTGTTCTCTATTCTGAGGAGTCTGTTTCTGATTCTTACATTAGGTACTTGTGTCATATTTTAGATTCCAGATGTAAGTGATCTCAGGTGGTATTTGTCTTTCTCTTTCTGTCCAGTCACATTTTTAAATCTTCATTTTTTAAGGTACATAATCACAAATACCACACGAGTGCAGCAGCTGTGATGGCACACGACCACCACGGCAGAGAGGAGCTACCCCACACTGAGGTAAGGAGCAGCAGCTTCACTTTGCTGGAGCAGCCGTAAAAAGAGTCACTGCATCCAAGGTAAGAGAAACCCAGATAAGATGGTAGGCATTGAGAGAGGTGATCAGGGGGCAAACAGACTGAAACTACAGTCATGGACAACTAGACAATCTGATCACATACACCACACCCTTGTCTAACTCAGTGAAATTAAGCCATGCCCCATATGGGGCCACCCAAGACGAACAGGTCATGGTGGAGAGGTCTGACAGAATGTGGTCCACTGGAGAAGGGAATGGCAAACTACTTCAGTATTCTTGCCTTGAGAACCCCATGAAGAGTATGAAAAGGCAAAAAGATAGGACACTGAAAGACGAACTCCCCAAGTCAGTAGGTGACCAATATGCTACGAGAGATCAGTAGAGAAATAACTCCAGAAAGAATGAAGGGATGGAGTCAAAGCAAAAACAACACCCAGTTGTTGTGAATGCGACTCATGATAGAAGCAAGATTCAATGCTCTAGAGAGCAATATTGCATAGGGACCTGGAAGTTAGGTCCATGAATCAAGGCAAATTGGACGTGGTCAAGCAGGAGATGGCAAGAGTGAACATTGACATTCTAGGAATCAGTGAACTAAGAGGGACTGGAATGGGTGGATTTAACTCAGATGACCATTATATCTACTACTGTGGGCAGTAATCCCCTTAAAAGAAATGGAGTAGCCATCATGGTCAACAAAAGTGTCCAAAATGCAGTACTTGGATGCAGTCTCAAAAACAACAGATTATCTCTTTGTTTCCAAGGAAAAACATTCAATATCATAGCAATTCAAGTCTATTCCCCAACCAGTAATGCTGAAGAAGCTGAAGTTAAACAATTCTATGAAGACCTACAAAACCTTCTAGAACTAACGCCCAAAAGAGATGTCCTTTTCATTATAGTAGGAAGTCAAGAAACACCTGGAGTAACAGGCAAATTTGGCCTTGGAGTACAGAATGAAGCAGGACAAAGGCTAATAAAGTTCTGCCAAGAGAATGAACTTGTTATACCAAACACCCTGTTCCAACAACACAAGAGAAGACTCTACACATGGACATCACCAGATGATCAACACCAAAATCAGATTGATTATATTCATTGCACCCAAGGATGGAGAAGATATACACAGTCAGCAAAAACAAGACTGGGACCTGACTATGGCTCAGATCATGAACTCCTTATTGCCAAATTCAGACTTATATTGAAGAAAGTGGAGAAAACCCCTAGACCATTCAGGTATGACCTAAATCAAATCCCTTATGATTATACAGTAGAAGTGAAAAATAGATTTAAGGGACTAGATCTGATAGAAAGAGTGCCTGATGAACTGTGGACAGAGATTCCTGACATTTTATAGGAGACAGGAATCAAGATCATCTCTGAGAAAAAGAAATGGAAAATAGCAAAATGGTTGTCTGAGGAGGCCTTACAAATACCTGTGAAAAGACAGAAATTAAAATGCAAAGCAGAAAAAGAAAGATATACCCATCTGAATGAAGAGTTCCAAAGAATAGCAAGGAGAGATAAGAAAGCCTTCCTCAGGGATCAATGCAAAGAAATAGATTAAAAATAACAGAATGAGAAAGACTAGAGATCTCTTCAAGAGAATTAGAGATACCAAGGGAATATTTCATGCAAAGATGGTCTCAATAACGGACAGAAATGATACAGACCTAACAGAAGCAGAAGATATTGAGAAGAGGTGGCAATATACTGAGAAGAACTGTACAAAAAAGATCTTCACTACCCAGATAATGACATTGCTGTGATCACTCACCTAGAGCCAGACAACCTGGAATGTGAAGTCAAGTAGGCCTTAGGAAGCATCGCTACAAAGCTAGTGGAGGTGATGGAATTCCAGGTGAGTTATTTCAAATCATGAAAGATGATCCTATGAAAGTGCTGCACTCAATATATCAGCAAGTATGGAAAACCCCACAGTGGCCGCAGGATGGGAAAATGTCAGTTTTCATTCCAATCCCAAAGGAAGGCAATCACAAAGAATACTCACAAGAAGTGTGGTGTAGCCGCTCAGCCATGTCTGACTCCTTGCAACCCCATGGACTGTAACCTACCAGGCTCCTCCATCCATGGGATTTTCCAAGCAAGAACACTGGAGTGAGAAGTTCAGTTCAGTTCAGTTCAGTCGTTCAGTTGTTTCCGACTCTTTGTGACCCCATGAATTGCAGCACGCCAGGCCTCACTGTCCATCACCATCTCCCGGAGTTCACTCGACTCAGGTTCATCTAGTTCGTGATGCCATCCAGCCATCTCATCCTCGGTCGTCCCCTTCTCCTGCTGCTCCCAATTCCTCCCAGCATCACAGTCTTTTCCAATGAGTCAACTCTTCCCATGAGGTGGCCAAAATACTGGAGCTTCAGCTTCAGCATCATTCCTTCCAAAGAAATCCCAGGGTTGATCTTCAGAATGGACTGGTTGGATCTCCTTGCAGTCCAAGGGACACTCAAGAGTCTTCTCCAACACCACAGTTCAAAAGCATCAATTCTTCGGTGCTCAGTCTTCTTCATAGTCCAACTCTCACATCCATACATGGACATAGGAAAAGCCATACCCTTGACTAGACAGAACTTAGTTGGCAAAGTAATGTCTCTGCTTTTGAATATACTATCTAGATTGGTCATAACTTTTCTTCCAAGGAGTAAGCATCTTTTAATTTCATGGCTGCAGTCACCAATGCAGTGATTTTGGAGCCCCCCCAAAATAAAGTCTGACACTGTTTCCCCATCTATTTCCCATGAAGTGATGGGACCAGATGCCATGATCTTCGTTTTCTGAATGTTGAGCTTTAAGCCAACTTTTTCACTCTCCTCTTTCACTTTCTTCAAGAGGCTTTTTAGTTCCTCTTCACTTTCTGCCATAAGGATGGTGTCATCTGCATATCTGAGGTTATTGATATTTCTCCCAGAAGTCTTGATTCCAGCTTGTGCTTCCTCCAGCCCAGCGTTTCTCATGATGTGCTCTGGATATAAGTTAAATAAGCAGGGTGACAATATACAGCATTGAAGTACTTCTGTTCCTAGGTGGAACTACTCTGTTGTTCCGTGTCCAGTTCTAACTGTTGCTTCCTGACCTGCATACAGATTTCTCAAGAGGAAGGTTAGGTGGTCTGGTGTGAGAAACTACCTCACAATTGACTCATCTCACATGCTAGTAAAGTAATGTTTGAAATTCTTCAAGCCAGGCTTCAGCAATACATGAACCGTGAGCTTCCGGATGTTCAAGCTGGTTTTAGAAAAGGCAGAGGAACCAGAAATCAAATTGCCAACATCTGCTGGGTCATAGAAAAAGCAAGAGAGTCACAGAAAAACATCTATTTCTGCTTTATTGACTATACCAAAGCCTTGGACTGTGTGGATCACAATAAACTGTGGAAACTTCTGAAACAGATGGGAATAACAGATCACCTGACCTACCTCTTGAGAAACTTATATGCAAGTCAGGAAGCAACAATTAGAACTGCACATGGAACAACAGACTGTTTCCGAATAGGAAAAGGAGTATGTCAAGGCTGTATATTGTCACCCTGCTTATTTAACTTATATCCAGAGCACATCATGAGAAACACTGGGCTGGAAGAAGCACAAGCTGGAATCACGATTGCCGGGAGAAATATCAATAACCTCAGATATGCAGATGACACCACCCTTATGGCAAAAAGTGAAGAGGAACTAAAAAGCCTCTTGATGAGAGTGCAAGAGGAGAGTGAAAAAATTGGCTTAAAGCTCAGCATTCATAAAACAAAGATCATGGCATCTGGTCCCATCACTTCATGGGAAATAGATGGGGAAACAGTGGAAACAGTGTCAGATTTTATTTTGGGGGGCTCCAAAATCACTGCAGATAGTGACTGCAGCCATGAAATCAAAAGACACTTACTCCTTGGAAGGAAAGTTACAACCCATCTAGATAACATATTGAAAACCAGAGACATTACTTTGCCAAAAAAGGTCCGTCTAGTCAAGGCTATGGTTTTTCCAGTGGTCATGTATGGATGTGAGAGTTGGACTGTGAAGAAGGCTGAGCACCAAAGCATTTATGCTTTTGGGCTGTGGTGTTGGAGAAGACTCTTGAGAGTCCCTTGGACTGCAAGGAGATCCAAACAGTCCATCCTAAAGGAGATCAGCCCTTGGTGTCATTGGGAGGATGATGTTGAAGCTGAAACTCCAATACTTTGGCCTCCTGATAAGAAGAACTGACTCATTGGAAAATACCCTGATGCTGGGAAAGATTGAGGGCAGGAGGAGAGGTGGATGACAGAGGATGAGATGGTTGGATGGCATCATTGACTTGATGGACATGGGTTTTGGTGGACTCTGGGAGTTGGCTATGGACAGGGAGGCCTGGTATGCTGCAGTTTATGGGGTTGCAAAGAGTCAGACATGTCTGAGTGACTGAACTGAACTGAATTGAATCACAAACAAAGTTTACAAATCTGGATCAATTGGTGTTTAATTCTACTTATGTTCTTATCTCTTCCCTGACTCATCTTGCAATGTCTTGACCAATAACCAAATATTTAATTTGAATGCTGACATTTCAAAAAGAAAAACTATCAAAGACTGTGACAGTTCTTTCCACATCCATATCAAACATTAATTGTGGGTTGAGGCATTGATTCTGATGACTTCCTGTTCCCATTATTTGGAGACCAATTCTCAGCGTTTGGATGATTATGTCATGACTACAGTTGGTTATCATAGAATTAACTCTTTCCACATGGTAAGAGTTTTAGAATTTATAAAGCAGCTCAAAGGATATGGCTCAGAATATTATTTATGGCCATTGATAGATAAACCTAAAGGGCCAAGTTTTATTTAATGAGTAAACTATTGTTATTTGATTTTGTTTGTCTATTTTTCTTTGCTTCTGTATGTTATCACTTTTTTGATTTAATTTATTCTTTGGCTTAAGTTTTTTTTCTACAGACAAAAAGCAGACTGAGGACCTGGAAGGTGGAAGAGTCTGTCCTGGGAAAGCCTCATAGGATCCTGCTGTATTTCAAAGCTAGAGTTAGAATCCTCTCTGTTGTCAATGGAATTGTTGAAGGAGAGATGAAAAAAATGAGTTCTCAAATTCCTTCCCTCTCTCTTTCTTCTTCTCCATCTATATAAATACGTTTCTATAAATGCAGATAAATGTATATATCTATAGAAAAGTTGTACAAATATTTCTTGTATAATGTGTGAATAAGCATACATATACTATATAATTGATTATACAAGTGCATACATGAATCAGTTATATATTGCTGTATAACAAAACACACCAAAATTTAGTGTATTAAAATTATAAGCATCTACTATTGAATCTCTGTTTATAAATCAGCCAGACAACTTGGCTGATGTAATACCGGCTTGGCTGATTTTGTCTGGTTTTGCTTCTGCCATCAGCTAGTAGTTCACTGGGAGGCTCACTGATCTGGTGATTAGCTGACAGTCCTCAGATGTGCCTGGCATGATTCATACATTTTTAATCATTCTGGAGGTTAGAATGGGCCTGACCACATGCTACTGTCAGGGTTACAAAACAAAGGAATCTGCAAAGCCACTCAAGGCCTAGGCTTGGACCTAGCACAAGATCACTCTCTACATACTTATTTATTTCTTTATTTCAAAAAACAAAGATGAAGTTTGTCCCAAATGGGGACATGGGGATATAGACTCCTTTTTGTTGAGAGGAATAGTAAAGTGACATTGCAAACTGTATGGACATAGGAAAGATTAACAAATTGATGTCATTTTGTAATCAATCTATCTCAGTGTGAATTATATATACAATTTTCATAATTATGTATATTTATGAAGTTGTGAATAAGTTCTTTTAACTCTTTCAGTTTTAAAATATAGGCATAATTGATATAAAATATTATATTAGTTTCTGACATACAATATAATGATTTAATATTTTCACATTGTGAAATGAGCATCAAAATGTCTAGTTAACATCCATCGTCTTCCTTATTTAAAAATATTTTTTCTTATGTTCTCCTCTAGGAGTTTTATAGTTTCTGATCTTACATTTAGATCTTTAATCCATTTTGAGTTTATTTTTGTGTGCGGTGTTAGAAAGTGATCTAGTTTCATTCTTTTACAAGTGGTTGACCAGTTTTCCCAGCACCACTTGTTAAAGAGATTGTCTTTACTCCATTGTATATTCTTGCCTCCTTTGTCAAAGATAAGGTGTCCATATGTGTGTGGATTTATCTCTGGGCTTTCTATTTTGTTCCATTGATCTATATGTCTGTCTTTGTGCCAGTACCATACTGTCTTGATGACTGTGGCTTTGTAGTAGAGCCTGAAGTCAGGCAAGTTGATTCCTCCAGTTCCATTCTTCTTGGCAGGATCCTCTATGATCCACCTCCCAGAATTCTGGAAATAAAAGCAAAAATAAACAAATGGGATCTAATTAAAATTAAAAGCTTCTGCACAACAAAGGAAACTATAAGCAAGGTGAAAAGACAGCCTTCTGAATGGGAGGAAATAATAGCAAATGAAGCAACTGACAAACAACTAATCTCAAAAATATACAAGCAACTTATGCAGCTCAACTCCAGAAAAATAAACGACCCAATCAAAAAATGGGCCAAAGAACTAAATAGACATTTCTCCAAAGAAGACATACGGATGGCTAACAAACACATGAAAAGATGCTCAACATCACTCATTATTAGAGAAATGCAAATCAAAACCACAATGAGGTACCACTTCACACCAGTCAGAATGGCTGCAATCCAAAAATCTACAAGCAATAAATGCTGGAGAGGGTGTGGAGAAAAGGGAACCCTCCTACACTGTTGGTGGGAATGCAAACTAGTACAGCCACTATGGAGAACAGTGTGGAGATTCCTTAAAAAATTGCAAATAGAACTCCCTTATGACCCAGCAATCCCACTGCTGGGCATACACACCGAGGAAACCAGAATTGAAAGAGACACATGTACCCCAATGTTCATCGCAGCACTGTTTATAATAGCCAGGACATGGAAACAACCTAGATGTCCATCAGCAGATGAATGGATAAGAAAGCTGTGGTACATATACACAATGGAGTATTACTCAGCTGTTAAAAAGAATTCATTTGAATCAGTTCTGATGAGATGGATGAAACTGGAGCCGATTATACAGAGTGAAGTAAGCCAGAAAGAAAAACACCAATACAGTATACTAACACATATATATGGAATTTAGGAAGATGGCAATGACGACCCTGTATGCAAGACAGGGAAAGAGACACAGATGTGTATAACGGACTTTTGGACTCAGAGGGAGAGGGAGAGGGTGGGATGATTTGGGAGAATGGTATTCTAACATGTATACTATCATGTGAATTGAATCGCCAGTCTATGTCTGACACAGGATGCAGCATGCTTGGGGCTGGTGCATGGGGATGACCCAGAAAGATGTTATGGGGAGGGAGGTGGGAGGGGGGTTCATGTTTGGGAATGCATGTAAGAATTAAAGATTTTAAAATTTAAAAAATAAAAAACTAAAAAAAAAAATTTTTTTTCTTGTGATAAGAACTTTTAAGACTTACTCTCTCAACAACTTCAAATATTTAATGCAGTATTATGAACATAGTTACCATGCTATACATTGTACACTCACAACATATTTTATAACGGGAAGTCTGTATCTTTTGACCTTCACTGATGTCACCCATCATATACCTACCTCTGGTTACCACCAATCTATTCTCTGTATCTATGAGCTCTGCTTTTTTTTTTTTTGGGGGGGGGTGGTTTGTTTTTTTAAATTTTACATATAAGTGAGATAATTTGGTATTTGCCTGTGTCTGTCTGACTAATTGATTTATTTCACTTAGCATAATGACCTTGAGGTCCATTCATGTTTTCTCAAATTGGCAAGATTTCCTTCCTTTTATGGCTGTGTAGTATTTCACTATATATGTGTACACCACATTTTATTTATTCATTCATCTATGGATAACAGATGAGATTCTTTTGTTGAATTGAATATAACTTTGTGCACAAGGACACACAATAACTACCTAGTCTATGAATGATGATGTTACTGAAGTGTGAGAAATGTCATGAAAAAATGTGCTTGTCTAGATATCCCTACATATGATAATTATTATTCTAGATTATAGAATTTGGAATCTATTCCTTTGCTATATTTCTATGCCAGTGATGATCACTGTCTCATACATTAATGATTCATTCTTCTATCCATTCATTCAACAAGGAGTTTCTTGGTGCTTACTATGTCCCAAGACGGCATTGTATGGAAGCAACAAAGAAAATTAAGTGTGATGGTCAAAAAAAAGAAAAAGACTTCAAAGAAAAAGAGCAAAAATAATCAATAAAAATTGACATATTTTTGATATACATTTAGCAATGTGTTTGTTTTTAAAATCAAATTATTTGCCCAACATTTTATCATACTCTCTATGGATATGTATATATTCATACATAGAGAGAGATATATATTTATAGACATAAAACATTTTACTACTGCAGTCATCAAAACATATTTAATATTAGTAAAATTAGCTGATATTTATGAACAATTAAAGAACTAGGTGCTTTTTATGGCTAGCCTTACTTAATTCTCAGTCCTGTGGAATAAGTACTACTATAAAATCCATTCTAACCATTGAAAAGTACATCATGAGAAACACTGGGCTGGAAAAAGCACAAGCTGGAATAAAGAGTGCCAGGAGAAATATCAATAACCTCAGATATGCAGATGACACCACCCTTATGGCAAAAAGTGAAGAGGAACTAAAAAGCCTCTTGAAGAAAGTGAAAGAGGAGAGTGAAAAAGTTGGCTTCAAGCTCAACATTCAGAAAACGAAGATCATGGCATCTGGTCCCATCACTTCATGGGAAATAGATGGGGAAACAGTGGAAACAGTGTCAGACTTTATTTTGGGGGGCTCCAAAATCACCGCAGATGGTGACTGCAGCCATGAAATCAAAAGACACTTACTCCTTGGAAGGAAAGTTACAACCCACCTAGATAGCATATTGAAAACCAGAGACATTACTTTGCCAACAAAGGTCCGTCTAGTCAAGGTTATGGTTTTTCCAGTGGTCATGTATGCATATGAGAGTTGGACTGTGAAGAAAGCTGAGCACCAAAGAATTTATGCTTCTGGACTGTGGTGTTGGAGAAGACTCTTGAGAGTCCCTTGTACTGCAAGGAGATCCAACCAGTCCATTCTAAAAGAGATCAGTCCTGGGTATTCATTGGAAGGACTGATGCTGAAGCTGAAACCCCAATACTTTGGCCACCTCATGTGAAGAGTTGATTCATTGGAAAAGATCCTGATGCTGGGAGGGATTAGGGGCAGGAAGAGAAGGGGACGACAGAGGATGAGATGGCTAGATGGCATCACCAACTCGATGGACATGAGTTTGAGTAAACTCCGGGGATTAGTGATAGACAGGGAGGCCTGACGTGCTGCGATTCATGGGGTCGCAAAAAGTCAGACACGACTGAGTGACTGAACTGAACTAAATCATTGAAGAAGACACTAGACATAAGCAAGGTTTAGTAACTTGTTTAGTAACTTGTAAAAAATCACCAGTCTGTAAGTGACAAGAGTTGAAATTCAAACTTAGGCTTTGAGTTTCTTGGAATGTTTGGTCTGGCACCATCAGCTTTCCAGACACTTCCTAATGAATAATAGATTGTTGTAAGTTCACAGGACCTGCTGCTTTCTGTATTTGTTTAAATACACATGGAAACAGTTTTCATCACCAAAAGAGCTTCATACCACTACTGTCTAGGTTTAATGCAGGATACAGGATGCTTAGGGCTGGTGCACTGGGATGACCTACAGGGATGGTATGGGGAGGGAGGTGAGAGGGGGATTCAGGATTGGGGACACATGTACACCCATGGTGGATTCATGTTGATGTATGGCAAAACCAGTACAATATTGTAAAGTAATTAGCCTCCAATTAAAATAAATAAATTTAAATTTAAAATTTTTTTTAAAAAATAAAAAACTTTTGGATCTGTTTCTCTCCCTGGACATTCAAATTAGATTCTTCAGGGAAATAAGTTATATGCATTAGGTTGTCACCAGAGTGGGGAGAGGGTAGGAGAGGAATTCTGGATAGAGAGGACACATGTATTACTAAGGCCAATTCATATTGCTATATGGTAAAAACCAGAATGATATTATAAAGTAATTATCCTCCAATTAAATAAATAAAATTTTAAAAGAAAACCATTAAAAATTATACACCTCAATACAATTAAGTATGTAAAGAATAAAATTAGTGTTATAAATTTTGCTTAGTCAAAATCATGGAAGTATCCAAGTAGAGAAATTAGGAATGCATCATCATTTTATATTTTAATAGCTCATTTCTTTTGTAACCCTTATTTTTAACTTGCTATTGCATTTATTTGGTTTTTAGTCTGTTTTGCCCACTAAATTATAAATTCCTGAGTAGAAAACCTTTTCTGCCTTCCTTCCTATTGTCACTGACCCATAGTAGGCTCTTTGTAGCAATTTCTTACTCTAGAATATGATACCTGCAACCCTGGGCAGTAGCCCAGGTATCCAGAATCAACATCTAGAAGGTAAATACAAAAGTAAAGAACAGTTATGAGATTAAAAGATGCTTGCTCCTTGGAAGAAAAGCAATGACAAACCTAGGAAACATATAAAAAAGCAGAGACATTACTGACAAAGCTCTGTCAAAGCTATGGTTTTTCCAGTAGTTATGTATGGATGTGAGAGTTGGACCATAAAGAAAGCTGAAGGCTGAAGTATTGATCCTTTTGAACTGTGATGTTGGAGAAGACTCTTGTGAGTCCCTTGGACTGCAAGGAGATCAAACCAGTCAATCCTAAAGGAAATCAGTCCTGAATATTCACTGGAAAGACAGATGCTGAAACTAAATCTTCAATACTTTCACTACCTGTTATGAAGAACTGACTAATTGGAAAAGATTCTGATGCTGGAAAAGATTGAAGATAGGAGGAGAAGACAACAGAGGATGAGATGATTGGATGGCATCACTGACTCGATGGACATGAGTTTGAGCAAGCTTCAGGACTTGGTGATGGACATAGAAGCCTGGCATGCTGCAGTCCATTGGGTCACAAACAGCTGGACAACTGAGTGACTGAACTGAAATAACAGCACAGCTTTTCCTATGAAACTGAAGAGCAGGGCTGAGGAAGAGGAAGCTGCTCCAACAGATTCCAAAGACCCTGCTCTGGTTTTCATGCTGACACAGTTCAAATATCTCTGTCAGGTTGATTTTTGTCCTTAAAGAAGTCCCTCTTGATACTGATATGATGCTTTCTTTGCCTGTGCCCTCAACAAAAAGAGGAGATATAAAAGGTAGTGTGTTTTGGAGGCTGGGAGGAAGAGGGCGGTTGATAGACTAATGTTGAGGGTGCTAGGTAAACTCTGGGATTAAGTCCAGCTCACATACACTTTTCCCCAGCTTCTTCTTTTTCCTGCTCTCCCTTCTTCTCTGTTTTGGGTATTCTGAATATATCCAGGAACTCCATTCTCCTATATTTTCCAGGTTAAAATACATACATGATAAAAAAAGTAATTTTACTATAAAAATGTTCCGCACACATTTTCACTATTGGGTTATTTTCATTTCTTTTTCAGTTCAGTTCAGTCGTTCAGTTGTGTCCAATTCTTTGTGACCCCTTGAACCACAGCACGCCAGGCCTCCCTATCCATCACCAACTCCCGGAGTCCACTCAAACCCATGCCATTGAGTCAGCAATGCCATCCAACCATCTCATCCTGTGTCGTCCCCTTCTCCTCCTGCCTCCAATCCCTCCCAGCATCAGGGTTTTTCAAATGAGTCAGCACTTCCCATCAGCAGGCCAAAGTAATGGAGGTTCAGCTTCAACAAAATCAGTCTTTCCAGTGAACACCCAGGACTGATCTCCTTTAGGATGGACTAGTTGGATCTCCTTGCAGTTCAAGGGACTCTCAAGAGTCTTCTTCAACACCACGGTTCAAAAGCATCAATTCTTCAGCGCTCAGGTTTCTTCACAGTCCAACTCTGACATCCATACATGACCACTGGAAAAACCATAGCCTTGACTAGATGGACCTTTGTTGGCAAAGTAGAGTCTCTGCTTTTTAACATGCTCTCTAGGTTGGTCAGAACTTTCCTTCCAACGAGTAAGCATTTTTGTTGTTGTTGTTGTTGTTTTTATTTCATAGCTGTCATCACCTTCTGAAGTGATTTTGGAGCGCCCCCCCCCCCCAAAAAAAAATACAGTCTGACACTGTTTCTACTGTTTCCCAGTCTATTTGCCATGAAGTGATGGGACCAGATGCCATCATCTTATTTTTCTGAATGTTGATCTTTAAGCCAAGTTTTTCAGGCTTGATAAATAGCTTGCAGCGTATTACATGGAGGCAAGCACAGGATGCTGCAGGAGCAAATGTAAGGAACACATTATCTCAGAAACATTCTGAGTAGAATTCTACATGATTAGTAAGACTAACACCTCTTCTTGAAATGCTCAGTCTTCCAATATAGTCTTCCCATATATATGAATTATTTTTCCCTAAAAATTTGACAAATGTGAATTTTTTAGACTTATTTCTAAATATTCCTTAAGATACCCTATGTCATAAAGTGAAACTACATGGGTTACATATCCTCAAGCTCATCTTTTAATCATTTTTCTGCTTGGAATGCTTTTATCTAACTTTTTAATCTTATGTGTATCTTCAGACTCACCTCAGGTTTCACAAAAATGAGTAAAAGCTCCCCAAATCTAGCAGGCTGTTTAAATGGTCCCCTACAGTGCTTCCATATTATCTGGCACTCTTTCATATATTTTTAGCATATTGTATAATAAAAGCCTCTACCAGGCTGAACTGGGAAATATTTGAAAACAAAGACAGTCAATTTCATTCATTTCTACATTTTCAATTTAGCACACTGAGTGGCACACAGTAAGCAGTCAATGAAAATCTGCTTAATGAATTAAATAAAGATTGATTATGGAGAAGCACTGAATTATCTTTTCCATCAGAACAATTCATCCCAGGGAGACCAGAATGAAAAGGTATAAGCTGTGGGGATTAGTACAGCAATATCTCTCCATTTCCTAAGTAGTATCTCCAGTTCTAGTCTTTTCCCCATTACATTTGTCCTCAGATTGTGTTAAGAGATCCTCTTCTGGATGCATATTAGCCTCAGCTTAACTAAGCTGGACCTGAACTATCACATTGATGCGGTCACAAATATACATTTATGTGCCCATAGTTTCCTTGTAGTTTTTTACATATCCAGTATATAGTACAATGCCTAGGACAAAATGTTTTCAAACTAATTTTTCCGTTCTTCTAACTGTTTATTTAGCAATTATTTGCTTAGGAATTTCTACTGAGTTGGGTAGATAAATATTAAAAAATCATCGACAGTGTTTATAATGATACAAACTGAGACAAGCAAGCAGAAGGGGAAAAAAAAAATTATAGGCGTTCATGTAAGACAGAAACCTGACATAGCTTGGGTAACAATTTTAGGATTTCTTAAGTATCTAAGTAGGAGAAAAATACAAATGTTGAATCAGAGTTAAGTAGCGGAAATTAACTAGATTAACTAGGGCAGAAGAGAAGGCATTCCAAATAGAAAAAAAAATAATGCTACACAAAGAAGCAGTAGTAAGAAGGAATGACAGTATGTTTGAATCTTAAAGAGGATACAAATAAAAATAAGGTGCATTATAAAATGGAAAAAACTGGAGCCAAGATTAGGGAGATAAAAATGGAAAAGGGGACAAAAAAGATTTATTTACATCATTATCTACTTCAATTAGTTTTTTTTTTTTTTTTAATCTGTGACTACCATGAGGGTTCTTTGTTCTTAGCAGACTTTGTAGTTTGCATGAGTACTAAAATTTTACTGATGATGGTGATGATGAAATGTTTTATTCCAATAAAACACAGTGCATGGCTGTAATCCTTGTCTATTAAGAAAAAAAAAAAAGAACGAATATGTGGTATAAGATTAGAGGCACGACTCTTTGCTACACTGTGGACTGTAGCCCGCCAGGCTCCTCTGTCCATGGAATTCTCCAGGCAAGAATACTGGAGTGGGATGACATGCCCTCCTCCAGGGGATCTCCCTGACCCAAGGATCGAACCTACTTCTCTTT
This sequence comes from Ovis canadensis, assembly GCF_042477335.2. Taxonomy (NCBI): domain Eukaryota; kingdom Metazoa; phylum Chordata; class Mammalia; order Artiodactyla; family Bovidae; genus Ovis; species Ovis canadensis. Next base: position 53,541,992 of record NC_091254.1, on the reverse strand, counting down.
CACCTTCTGCATTGCAGGCAGATTCTTTACTGCTGAGCCACCAGGGAAGCCCAAGATTAGAGAAAAAAAAGGTATAGAGGTAGTGGTCAAATTAATGAGGCCTGGTGGTCATAGTAAAGATTTATGTTTTGTTTTTTTTTTCTAGAAGTAATGAGAAGAAATTAATAAGTCTTAAACAGGAGATGACATCAAAATACTTCATTAAAAAAACAACCTAAGTGTGAGGAATAGAATAATAATGAGGCAAGAATAAATATGGGGAGACTAAGAAGTCAAACAACAACTAACATTGTCAGACCAGGGTGGAAATAATGCATACAGAGACAAGGAAACAAATATTAGGAAGAAAAAGTAAAATTAGTATCATTAATGAGAGATGCATGCCATGAGTGAGGGAGAAACTGTCGAGTCAACAGGTTAAATATTGAGCTATTTTCCAGTCAGAATAGAAAAAAGAATAAAGGAATGAATAAATGAATGAGGTGGTAAAATTAAAAAGGAATACATACTATGGTAAGAACAATAATAGTAATATTGGAATATTTTAGTAGAAATTTGAGTTTGAAAAATGAAATCAAGTATAATTTGAAGACTGTTGATGAGAAGAAGTTCATAGTAAGAACTGAAAGAAACAAATATGGGATTGATCCCTGGATCGGGAAGATATCCTGGAGAAGGAAATGGCAACACACTCCAGTATTCTTGTCTGGGAAATGCCATGGACAGAAGAGCCTGGCAGACATGACTGGGCATATGCACAGGCATGTCATCAGGGGATGACCGTGACAAATGTGAAAATTCTGCCAGGAAAGTGGAGTGATGTAAAGTTAAAAGTCATTTGGTTAAAAAGGACAGAATTGCATAATAATGGTGACTAGATTGAGGAGTTTAATAAATCATTGACATGGTTATTAAAGGAACTATAAATGACTAAGCCTGAAAGGAAGAAGCAGGTGAGACAGGTGTTGAAGCCATCAAGAAAGATGGAAGAATTGTGTTGATCATTTTGGGAGAGTTGCAAAGTGATATGGCATGCCTTCAAAAACCATGATAACTAAGTTGAAAGCAGGACAGCTGATGTTTCAGTGTGAGGTAGAAGTAGTTGAACAGTCTGGAATTTGTACCCCAGCATATGGGCAAAATGGGTACAACTTCATCTTCATCTGAGTGGAGAAGAGTGAGAGTGATAATATTGTCACTTTTGTGTTATCCCAGCTTTTATGTGTTAGCACTTTTGATTGCAAGTCACAAGTATACAATTCAAATTATTTTTTTAAAAGCAATTTCTTGATTATCATAATTTAAAATCTACTTTTGTGCATTTTTTAGTTCTGGTTTCAAGTGATGAGTCAGTCTATCTTTCTCTTTGTTTTGTGAAAGTGAAATAACCAGAAGACTCTATAACATAATGGCAAAGGTAATTTTGGGGCGGCTTGAGGTCTACATAGTACTTAGTTATACCATTCACTTTTCTCAGATAATACCAATAAAAATTAAAGGGATAACTTCACCTGGCCTTACTACATTACATATTATCCTCAAACAAATTGCTATAAGCAGAGAGATCTTGTACTGTGCTTGGTGAAGCCTCATTCATGTGTTCACCCTTCTGCAAGGGGTGAAGAATGGGTGACCCTTCTAAAACTATGTAATATGAGATTCACTTTTGAAAAACAGGTTCTGTTTTAAAAGGAAAGGTGTTCCCAAATCTTCAAAAACAATATTTATACACAATGTACTTGAGTCAGCATTTCTAAACTGAATTCATCTTTCTTTAAAAGTAGAATTATCCTTCTTTACATTGTTTCTTATTCAGTGACTCCCCCTTGTTTTCTGTTGCCCAAGCAGATCATCTGGGAGCTACTAGATACCAGGAGACATAAAGACTGTTTCCTTTCACTTGGGGAAAATAATTTATATTAACTTAAAATTAAATTGATTGAAATTTAATTAAATTGATGAAAACTAGGTGTAATTAAGGCTTATAACACAACAAGGAACCAGTTACTACTGGTTTCCCTACATTTAGGGATGAATTAATTCCCCAAATATTTGTTCTTATGATTATTCTTTAATGAATTTGTTTTCATTAAGTGGTTAAAATGATAGAATATATAGTCAACAAATTTGAGTCTGGATCCCAGGGTACTCTGTTTGTCATTGGACAAGTTTCTTTATCTATAAAATGGAGACAATTCAGAACTTTACTCAGAGATATGATATAAGGATACAATGACACAATGTATAAAATTTGATCTACATAATATCTGGCTCATGGTAACTGTTTAATTAATAATGTTAAACATTCAGTTCAGTTCAGTTCACTTCACTTCAGTAGCTCAGTTGTGTTCGACTCTGTGACCCCATGAACTGCAGCACGCCAAGCCTCCTTGTCCATCACCAGTTCCTGGAGTTTGCCCAAACTCATGTCCATTGAGTCAATGATGCCATCCAATCATCTCATCCTCTGTCATCCCCTTCCTTTCCTGTCCTCAATCTTTTTCAGCATCAGGATCTTTTCAAATGAGTCAGCTCTTCACATCAGGTGGCCAAAGTATTGAAGTTTCAACTTCAACATCAGTCCTTCCAATGAACACCCAGGACTGATCTCCTTTAGAATGGACTGACTGGATCTCCTTGGAGTCTTCTCCAGCACCACAGTTCAAAAGCATCAACTGTTATTATTAGAATGTACCTCTGCTTTGGGATTTGGTCTTTTTGTTATAGTTTTAAAATGAAAAACTATGCTATTATTCTTCCTTCAAGAATAGCAAATGTTTCTGATGTGACCTGGTGGCATCAAGGACAGGTTCCCATTTTAATGTTTACTTGTTGTAGCTAATTTGCTAGATTATTTATACAGATGTCAAAAGAATGGAGAAGAGAAACATATCTAGCATCCGACAGTACACTAAAACAATCAGAGCACTGTCTCTTTTCAGATGCAAAGAAGGAAGATAAGGAAAGGAAAAGCCTACATGCTTCAGATTATAAAAGTGGGAGAAGGGTCAGAAAAATAGAAGAATTGAGTAAATTTAGAGGCATCTGTTTTGATCTATCTTTAATTTTGCTCTAGCAAACTGAGCCTCAATTTTTGTGGTTTTAAATGACTGCCTATCTGCCCTCCTTTTTTGGCTCTCCTCCCTTATTTAAATCTAACAATAGGGTTAATTATGTGCTTTTGGAACATTACAGTAACTAGTCAAATTCAATGTGAATTGTTTAATCAATAAAGCAAATATGCATTCTTCAAACTGTATTAGTTTTTCTTTTTTCTTCCACATAAGAATAGTGTTATGTATGTACTTATGTAGAGCTTAAAAAGATAGATAGCATAGATAAAAATACCCATTGCAATTAGTCATTGCTTTCCAGTATGACAGACCTAAATATGAATAAAATGTTCATTATTCTTCTGAGCATGGATTAAACAGATCTATGATATAAAGTCAAACTACCTTTATATTATCTTGGTTCATGCCATTAGAATCTGTTTAGAAAATGTGAACAAATCACATTATTTTAACAGGTGTTAGAGTTAGCATTTCTCTGTTGAGGACAAAAATTAGTGTAACACAGTTTGACCCTTTTAGCTTCTTCCCTTCTTCCTTACCAAGGCAAGATGTGTGAATTGTCTAATCGATAATACTTTGTAAAGCAGGAACTAGGTTAAATGAAGTTAGTATCATCGCTCTTCCTTCCCTTATGGATCTGCCTTCCTCCAGAGAAAATGTATTGTACTCTATGCCAGTCCCTTTCATAAACTTCACTCAGAGTTTGTCAACCACCCCTGGCATTTTAAACATATAATTTTTTTGTTAGGCCCATTGTCTTGTGGATTGTATAATGTTAAGCAATATCCTTGGCTTATTTTACCCACTAGATGCCAGTGACTCTTTCCAACTTGTGATGACCAAAAGCTTTCTACAGATATTGCCAGAGAGGAGGATCACTACTAATGGAAAACCACTGCTTTGAGGCTTCCCTGGTGGCTCAGAGGTTAAAGCGTTTGCCTCCAATGTGGGAGACCTGGGTTCAATCCCTGGGTTGGGAAGATCCCCTGGAGAAGGAAATGGCAATCCACTCCAGTATTCTTGCCTGGAGAATCCCATGGATTGAGGAGCCTGGTGGGCTGCAGTCCACGGGGTCACAAAGAGTCAGACCCAACTGAGTGACTTTACTTTACTTTACTTGAGGCTTCATAGGGACCACTGTCCCAGATTGAATGGAAGACTCAGCCTAATTCTAACTAACCCAGCAAAATCTGACAGTAACTCTGTCAGTAACAGTGCTTGTATTTTAAGCTCTATCTGTTGAACTCCTGTTTTAATCTGTGAAATAGTCCAAACTCTAGAGGGAAGTGGTGATGGGCCTTCTATAATTTCAATAATAAAGAATACAACTAGGTTTTCTTTGAAAAAAAAAAAAAAAAACTAACTATAAATGCAGTATAAGCCAATGGATGAGAAGGAAGAAATAAAATATTTTAAAATGCTAAAATATAATTTTGAATTCCCTGTCAATATTAATAATTTGTCCAAGAGCCACATTGTTGCTTATTAGGCATACTATTATTTCTTTAGATATAGGATAGGTTGGCAAGTTTTTAAAGAAGTCAGAAAATATTCAGATAATGGGATATATGTTCCTAGTCTCACTTTACCTAGGAACTATTCCTAACACTGTTGAGATTAACAAGCAGAAGTGTAGATTCTGCTGTCCGACAGGCTTGAGCCATTTATTAGATCTGTAACTGTTTTTAATGTAAATATTTTCTCTGATCTTGTTTTCTCACCTCTAAAAGAGGCTAATATTAGTACCTCCTTCATACATTTTTATTTTTGAGGATTACATTAGATAATATATGTCAAGTACTTATCACAGTATCTGGCATGTAGAAAAGTCTAAAAAAATTACAGCCATTATTCTAATTTGCACTCAAAATGATGACAGCAAGACAAGTATCTATTCATGATGTGCTTAGGGCAGAAAGCAGACTGATCATTGAGACTGTGGGATCAGCAGAGATAGAGAGATAAATTAGGAAATCAGAACACAAAGTGAAAGGCGGTTGCTGAGCAGGCTAAGAATGATGATGCAATAAAAAAGACCATGAGACTGTAGCTTCAGTGCATAATGCATAATACAGCACAGTGAATCATGCAAACCCAAAGAGTGAGGGAGGGATGTTTCCCAATCAGTCAGTGAAAACAAATCACAGAAAACATGGCCATCTTTAGTTACCTCCATTGGGAAGAAGAAATCTTGGTTGTTGGCAGATGTTTTGGATTTAAGTCACTGTGGAACGTGTCAGAGAGTAGTAGGCAGGAAGCTTTTGAAAATCCTTCTACTTTATTTGTAGATAACTGGAAAAGAAAGAGAATAAGATGACCCCAAGCGTACAGTGTCAGTACCGAAATATTTCCTTTAACCATGAAATGTTTATCACCCCATTGATTTGGAAATGATTGCTATTAATAAATAAAGATCACAATTGCTGTGCATATTGAAATTATCAACATAGAAAATATATAGCTCAATTTTCCAGTGCCTGTTTTGGTGGCTCTCACTTACCTTATTTATGAAAGGACTGTGTTCAAGCATTGTTAAAATGGAAATAGATGAACACAAATGAACACAACCAACCATGTGAACACAGTGAATGCGTGTAGAAAACAGCTTCTCTCAGTTGTGTCTGACAGCTGTATTGATTCTAGTTGTACCAGTGATGCCTGAGCTGGGATTGTTACCAGATAACTTGCCTTAACAGGTTAGAGAGACATTTTCACATTGTGCTAAGTGGGATCAATGACCCTCAGGGTAAAACCATTCCCCTACCTGCTCAGCTGGTAAGATATTGTACTAAAGGTAGATAACAAGGAGGGAATCTGGTGGGCGATGTGAAGCAGAAAACTGGTGTTCTGCTTTCTTTCTGCCTCCTTAAAGATTTGCTTGATCACATTCATTTTGAAAGTCCTACTGCGAGGACAGTAGAGAGTTGTCATGAAGAGAATGTAAAAGAAAAGAAAATCATAAAGCTTAAGAAAGTTTCTTATACATTCTACCCTTTGAAGAGTTTTTCAAGAAGAAAGAGAGTAATAGCTTTGATTGTTTAGTTGCCAATTTTCCCAATTCTTTCTCAATTTATCTTTGGTTATCATGTAATTCAATACTCAGCACAAAGATTAGGCTGTTACAACTTCTTCATGAATGGGAGGAGCTCTGTTCTCGGTGGAAACAGGAAATTCAATGTGATTACACATCTCTTTTAGCTTAAGACGTCTCAAAATTTGAAGAATTTAGGCTATTATAGCTCAAATTTAGCATAGGCCCTTCCCTACCTTCATTTCATGTGGAATTAATGTTAAGTAGAAATCTAGCAAGAAGCTAAAATTTAGCCTTAGGAAATTTTTTTTTTTGTTTTACATTGGACAAAATCTTTAAAAGTATAACACAATATATCAATAAGATAGAGATCTTATTTTATGTGTGTTTCAATTTCTTCATTGTCCCTATAAATTTGCATTTTTGAGGAAAATTGTCATGTAAAACAGTTAATTCATCATTAGAATGTCCCTGTGATGATATACAACTATTCAATATATTTTAAAAATATATTTAAACATTGTTTGGGGATAAGTGAACTGTATTTTGAAAAACTTTAAGCAATTTTTGTCAAACTTTTTTTTTTTTTAAATTTTAAAATCTTTAATTCTTACATGCATTCCCAAACATGAACCCCCCCTCCCACCTCCCTCCCCATAACATCTCTCTGGGTCATCCCCATGCACCAGCCCCAAGCATGCTGTATCCTGTGTCAGACATAGACTGATGATTCAATTCTTACATGATAGTATACATGTTAGAATGCCATTCTCCCAAATCATCCACCCTCTCCCTCTCCCTCTGAGTCCAAAAGTCCGTTATACACATCTGTGTCTTTTTTCCTGTCTTGCATACAGGGTTGTCATTGCCATCTTCCTAAATTCCATATATATGTGCTAGTATACTGTATTGGTGTTTTTCTTTCTGGCTTACTTCACTCTGTATAATCAGCTCCAGTTTCATCCATCTCATCAGAACTGATTCAAATGAATTCTTTTTAATGGCTGAGTAATACTCCATTGTGTATATGTACCACAGCTTTCTTATCCATTCATCTGCTGGTGGACATCTAGGTTGTTTCCATGTCCTGGCTATTATAAACAGTGCTGCGATGAACATTGGGGTGCATGTGTCTCTTTCAATCCTGGTTTCCTCGGTGTGTATGCCCAGCGGTGGGATTGCTGGGTCATAAGGTAGTTCTATTTGCAATTTTTTAAGGAATCTCCACACTGTTCTCCATAGTGGCTGTACTAGTTTGCATTCCCACCAACAGTGTAGGAGGGTTCCCTTTTCTCCACACCCTCTCCAGCATTTATTGCTTGCAGATTTTTGGATCGCAGCCATTCTGACTGGTGTGAAGTGGTACCTCATTGTGGTTTTGATTTGCATTTCTCTAATAATGAGTGATGTTGAGCATCTTTTCATGTGTTTGTTAGCCATCCGTATGTCTTCTTTGGAGAAATGTCTATTTAGTTCCTTGGCCCATTTTTTGATTGGGTCGTTTATTTTTCTGGAATTGAGCTGCAGGAGTTGCTTGTATATTTTTGAGATTAGTTGTTTGTCAGTTGCTTCATTTGCTATTATTTTCTCCCATTCAGAAGGCTGTCTTTTCACCTTGCTTATATTTTCCTTTGTTGTGCAGAAGCTTTTAATTTTAATTGGATCCCATTTGTTTATTTTTGCTTTTATTTCCAGAATTCTGGGAGGTGGATCATAGAGGATCCTGCTGTGATTTATGTCTGAGAGTGTTTTGCCTATGTTCTCCTCTAGGAGTTTTATAGTTTCTGGTCTTACATTTAGATCTTTAATCCATTTTGAGTTTATTTTTGTGTGCGGTGTTAGAAAGTGATCTAGTTTCATTCTTTTACAAGTGGTTGACTAGTTTTCCCAGCACCACTTGTTACACTTTTGTGGTATAGTTTCTCAAAGGACTTTGAAAAAGTAAAAGTTCTATGTTATTTTTATGTACTATTTATACACAAGGTGTAAAATTGAGAAATGAAGTCAAAACTCAAGTGCAAATTATGACTTATCATTTTGACTTTGGGAGGTTTAATATTGTAAGTTGATTTTATTTAAATTCAGTATATTTCTTAACTTGACTTCCTGTACAAAGCATAATAATCTTATGACTTAGCTGAACATTGTCCTTTTGTTAGGAGAAGAAGGAAGAGCTACGAAAGGCTGGAACCTGGGAATTTGCCTAAATGTAGGATGCTCTTTCTGAGCTGCTGACAGAGGCAGTTTCCTTTAGCTAGAATGTCCACTACTCAGCTCACTGCTACTTGTTCTTTAGTGGTCAAATGCAAATATCACTCCCCCTTTTGTAAAACCTTAAAAGTGTTTTCATAGCACTTTGTGAATACGTACGTGTGCCAGTTTCCCTGGTTTAAATATTATCCATCTGACTAAATTGCCACCTAGATCTGATGCATCTTTGTGACTGTTTGGTCTCTTATCATTCATTTAGTAAATAGTTGCTAAATAAGTGCTGAATGAAGAGTTTATCCATCTTGGATAGTGAAGCTGAAAGGGAATAAAACTCAGTGATGCTGAAATTTCATCTGTGTGTATGAAAGACAGGGCATAACAAAAATAAAAAGTTGATTCATGATAGAAGCATTTGTTCTGCCATCCATCCCTAAGCCTAGAAATCATTCAATAAAAGCTTCTAATTTATTTTTTGTGTCCAATTAGTCATGGTTCTGGTAGTTCTTCTCTGGCTCTAATTCTGTCCTCTTCCATAGCATATCAAATGCTATCGTCCTAGTTTAGAACTTGCCTTGCAATTCTACCAAGAAATATATTGCTGCTATTATATATAGACTTCTAATATACAAAATACTTTCTATATATTTGGTTTAAATTGTAATACTTATCTCACTCTTATCAGCTTATAATTCCATCTTAAATTTTCCTTAATTGAAAAGTTCTTACAAAATTCTCATTTTGTATCCTATCCTATACTAGAGGATGTAGGGTATATAAAAATAAATTCATATCACTAAATGCCTATCCTTGGGATTTTTATATCTCAGTAGAAAGAAAAAAAAGGAAATATAACTCAATGACAACTGGGGCATGATGAACACCTTATAAATATTTGTGGAATGGCTAAGTAAAGTTTAGCTTTGTAAGATAAAGATCATAAACACAATGATGGTGTGCAAATGAAGGGAATCAATGAATTCTAAAAAACAGGAAAGAAATGCCAGTAAAAAAAAAAATAGCTGAAAGTCAAAAGATTGGAGTAATTTGGGGAAATAAATAGTAGAAAACTATCAAGATGACAAAAACAGTGGGCTTGTATTTTAAGATCTTTAAAAAAGAGATGTTAAAGCAGGGTTAGCAACGGAATTTTCACAGAAATTTTTTAGAAATAACCAAACTGTATAGAAAGGTTTTATATCTTCTGAGTTCACATCTTTTGCTTTCTTCATCATATCATTTGGCTTTGACCTTGGATGTATCTCTAGATCCTGGCTTGTGTCCAGTTGTTAGCGCTTGTTGGTGCTCACTAACACCGAGAGCTGCTTTCCCTAGTTTCTCTTTTTACCTGACTCCATCACATTTCTCACTCAGCTTGTTTTCATGGATTAGATTTTTGGCATGCATTACATGCCTTTGATTGATATACCTTAGGTGTACCAGGAATAAATGATCTAATTTTGATAAGGATTATAACCTGGCACATGAACTGCAAGCTGGTGCTTCCATTTGAAAAACACAAACCTTGCACAGTACAAAAAGAAATATTTCCAGCCAGAAACAAAGTAACAGACCTTTCCCTGGCTGGGTCAGAAAATGGCATCTGTTAAGCTCACCTGGCAGAATTGTAACTTTTGGTCTACAAGGGAGCTGATGAAAAGGAAAGTGCAAAATACACAGAGAGAACACAGGAGACACACACATCTTCCTAGGGAGATGTCAGTAATTAGGGGAATTTGCTTGTGTGCTACAGATGGTAGATGCCAGAACCATATAACATGAATGAATGTGTATTGTGTCGCTGGTTACTTAGTAGAAAAACACTCACTGTTTTCATTTTCTAAGTGTAGCTGTGGCTCTAAACTTATTCAGTACTAATGGTCTGCATTCTGATAAGAACAAAAATAGATGTCTGCATTCACAAGTAGGATGGGTTCTGTTTAAAAGCAGAACTGAACTGCCTTTGGCAACACATTTCTAGAAGATGTTCATTTACAGCAAGAGGGAATTTATACATGATTGCTTTGCAGATATATTCACTTAACATTTGTGTGTGGACATAAGTGGGAAAATTGCCCAATTTCAGTTTTCTGTTAAAAACTGACTCTGCTGGATATGTTCATTTACTACAGCTAAGCCAAATCATCTGAAATAGTTAACAGTGAACAGAAGAATGAAGAGACATAGTTGGAAAGTGATGAAACTACCCATGGGATGAAGTTAAGGGGAGAAAGTGAAGGGGAGAAAATATGACCCATATCATTCCATCATCCAGTTTCTTATCTTTTTTTTTCAAGCTCCAGCTTTGAGAGAACTTTATTCTGTATTCCTCGTCTATGTTCTGTTTCATTGTACATTATTTGTACAATCAAAGAACAGACACAGATGTCCTGAGACCATAATCTTCTTGGAGACACATTTCACAGGGATTCAGTGTAATCATCAGATACATTATATCCAAATTTTACATCCAAAGTGAAAAAAACATAGAAAATAAAGACCAGGAGATAGAGTGAAAGTAATACATAATTAACATTTCAGAATATATATTATGGAAGAGTTAAAAACCATTCAGGGCCAAAAGCTGCATGAAGAATTTAGCAGACTGTTCAAATGGAGAGAGAGGAATTTGTACATCTGTATCTGTTCTGGCTGTAGTCTGACTGGGGTTACCAGTACTCTAACTGATATCCCTTAGTCTCCAGGGAAACATTCAAACTCACGGGCAGAAACAAAACAGAAATGGTTGAGCTCAGAAGAGAGCATTTATGAGACCATTGCAAAGAGCTATTTAAAAGGTTTTCAAAATATGGTTTTAATATTGCTCAGTGACTTCATTCTGAGGACTCTTAAAGGCACTTGCCTTAAAAATTGTAAGCTCATAAACACTGCTCTTACTTTTTCTTTCTTTCACAATTCCACACTGTTTCAACAATGAAAAATGTGCAAGATTGGCTTTTGTGATAACCATAGAGCTCAAATCATACTTTGATATCCAGCAGCTAAAATCATCAAATTCTAATATGGCTATCTTAAAAAATAGGTATTAACATACCTAAAATGATGTCAACATTTTATGTTGATGATAAGGAGATCTTTACTTTTGTCATGGGGGTCTGCCTGTAAGTACTTCTCTTGCCAGCACCCTTTGGGTTATATTTATGTATACTACTTTCCTTTTTTTAGTTCTCTTGTGGACCAACAAAAAAGAACGTGAAAGTTTAAAATAGTTTTAGGTGTCAGAGTGTTAAATAGAAGTTATTTTCTTAAAGCGCACATTTACTAGCTCTTTAGCTAGAAGTTTGCGTTACAAGAATTATCACTAAAAATTACAGAAAGAATAAGGATGGTTCCTAGTTTTAACCCTCTTCAAAATTGCTTATTGGCTATTTTGTGGCTATTTGCAGTTATATATGTGAAATTTTAAAATTCTCAATTAAATTGTTGGATAGGTAGTCATTAATATGGTTCAAATATATAAATAAAATTTAAAAAATTTACTCAGTTGCTTTCCTCATAGGAAACTACTGATACTGTATTATTTCCATGGGTGATCTTTCAAATAAATTCTTTGGAAATTAATAAACATATGAAAAGAAATAACTGAAGTCAACTATTTACCATAAATGGCACTATTATATAAAACATTCCATGAATTTTGATATTATTTTATTCATACTATAATTGCAATTATAGTTTTCAATATACAATTCATATAATAATAAATATGCCTCATGACATATTTTGAAAAGTGCAACAAATTCATAACTGTGAACTATGGTGTGTCAACAAGGCCATTGTGGTAGATAAACTTTAAGATGTTCCACTATGTTCCCTTCCCTGGATGAAGGGCATGGCAACCCACTCTAGTATTCTTGCCTGGAGAATCCCATGGACAGAGGAGCTTGGCAAGCACCATTCCATGGGGTCAAAAAGAGACATGACTGAAGTGACTTAGCATGAACATATACACTATATTCCTAGACTTCCAATGTTTACATCTATGTGTAAGCCCCTTCCCTGGAGTGTAGGAAGGATAAGTGATTTGCCTCTAAGCAGTAGCATTGTAAATGTTAATAGCTTGTTCCTCCTGTGATTATGTTACCTGTGTAAGAATACATCTACTTAGCTAATTTGTTCTAGAGATTTTCTTTGCTGGTTTGATGAGGAAAGTAGCTATATTAGGAAAGCACATATGGGAAGAATCTGCCAGCAGCCTCTTGGATTTGAGGACATCCTACAACCAACAGTCATCCTGAAGCCAGCCTCTCAGTCTTACATACTCAAGAAAACAAATTCTACCAATGATCTGATGGGAAAATGAAACAACTTGGAAGTGAGATATTCCTAATCAGACAACCTTATGAATAGGCTTGTCAATCACCCACATGAAGCCTTGTGGGACCCTATTCAGAAGATCCAGCTGAATCATGCCTGGATTTCTAACCCATACACATGAGACAATAAACTTGTTAACTAGTAGCAGACCGCTATACACATTTATATTCACATTGAGACATGTGCCGATGAACAATGAGATGAGATGAAAGTGTAGAATGAAGATGAATATCATTTAACATGAGAGATAAAGATTATTAACAGGATATATTAGTCTGTATTAAGTGATACAACACAATACTTGTTCATTGGTGACAAGATATATCTTCTCAATTCAAAACAGTATAATATGGTCTTTCTTGTATAAATGTCAACATATGAGGGCAATGAAGCTATAAATAAGAATAAATATGTCTCATAAATGCATACGCAATCCTTGGAATAAAGCTATGATAAACCTAGACTGTATATTAAAAAGCAGTGATGTTATTTTGCCAACAAAGGTCCATATAGTCAAATATATGTTGTTGTTGTTGTTGTTGTTGTTGTTTTCCAGTACTCTTGTACAGATGTGAATGTTGGACCATAAAAAAGGTTGATCACTGAAGAATTAATGCATTTGAATTGTGGTGCTGGAGAAGACTCTTGAGAGTCCCTTGGACAGCAAGGAGATAAAACCTGTCAATCCTAAAGGAAATCAACCCTGAATATTCATTGGATGGACTGATGCTGAAGTTCCAGTACTTTGGCCACCTCATGTGAAGAGTAGAATCATTGGAAAAGACCTTCATGCTGGGAAAGATTGAGGGCAAGAGGAGAAGGAGGCAGCAGAGGATGAGTTGGTTAGATAACATCACTGACTCAATGGACATGCAATTGAATAAACTCCAGGAGATAGTGAAAGACTGGGAAGCTTGGCGTGCTGCTGTTTGTGGGGTCACAAAGAGTTAGATACCACTTAGTAACTAAATGACAAGAGTATGGCACGCACTGTGATTTTTATTAAAGTTAAAAATAAGAGCTATTGCTAAAGATTATGACAAATATAACTGACATATACCAAACTCATGATCACATTCTATTTGATCTTTTAAAGTTGCCATTATAATATATATTCTATTTAAAATTTATTTATTGTTTCAATGACTCACAGTAAATGTTATACTGGCCTTTTAGTATTTCCTTGTTCTACTCACAGGTTAAGAAGGTATCGTTCATATGAAGAACACTAATGATTCTTTGATCATTGGGGAAATGTAGGGGGAAAATTAAGGAACTGTAAAAGAAATGGGCTCAGTGAATACTCTCTAGGGTTTGACTTTTATTCTCCAAATTTCTTATAACTGTCCCCGTACAATGGCTTTATTTTGCTGCTTTTGACAAGCACATGAAGTTGAGAACCTGATCCAAATCCTGAAGCAGGACTTTTTTTCCCCCTTGTTTCTCTTTTAATTTTTGTGATTTTTCTCTACCTAAATGAAAGAGCCCAGTGGTATGGGCATGGGAATATGGTCCAGGATTGTCACTTCACCTGTTTTAATTTTAGGCTTTATGTTAGTGGGTCAAAAGTAGAAAACATATAAGGTAGGTCAGTTCAAGGATCCAAAATGTAATATTTCTTTTAATAACATTTTATTTTAGAATATTTTTTGGTTTACAGATGAGTATGACTATAAAACAGATGGTTGCTATATACTCCAAAATCATTTTCCAAATTATTTAAGTTCAATTCAGTTGCTCAGTACTGTATGATTCTTTGCAACCCCATGGACTGCAACATGCAGGGCTTCCCTGTCCTATACCAACCCCCAAAGCCTTCTCAAATTCATGTCTATTGAGTCAGTGATGCCATCCAACCATATCATCATCTGTTGTCCCCTTCTCCTCCCATCTTCAATCTTTTTCAGCATCAGGGTCTTTTCAAATGAGTCAGATCTTCACATCAGGTGGCCAAAGTATTGGAGTTTCAGACTCAGCATCAGTCTTCCAATGAATATTTAGGATTGATTTCCTTTAGGATGGACTGATTTCATCTCCTTGCAGTCCAAGGGACTCTCAATGGTCTTCTCCAACACCATAGTTTGAAAGCATTAATTCTTTGGTGCTCAGCTTTCTTGTTGGTCCAACTCTCACATCCATGCATGACTACTGAAAAATCATAGCTTTGACTAGATGGACCTTTGTTGGCAAGGTAATGTCTCTGCTTTTTAATATGCTGTCTAGGTTGATCATAGTTTTTATTCCAAGAAGCAAGCGTCTTTTAATTTCATGGCTGCAGTCACCATCTGCAGTGATTTTGAAGCCCCCCAAAATAAAGTGTGTTTCCATTGTTTCCCCATCTATTTTACATGAAGTGATGAAACCAGAAGCTATGATCTTTGTTTTCTGAATATTGAGGTTTAAGCCAACTTTTTCACTCTCCTCTTTCATTTTCATCAAGAGGCTCTTTAATTCTTGGTTTCTGCCACAAGGATGGTATCATACTGTGTATCTGAGGTTACTGATATTTCTCCTGGCAATCTTGATTCCAGGTTGTGCTTCATCCAGTCCAGCATTTCGTATAATACATTCTGCATATAATTTAAATAAGCTGGATGACAATATACAACCTTGACATACTCCTTTCCCTATTTGGAACCAGTCTGTTGTACCACATCTGGTTCTAACTGTTGCTTCTTAACCTGCATACAAATTTCTCAGGAGGCAGCTAAGGTGGTCTGGTATTCCTATCACTTGAAGAATTTTCCACAGTTTGTTGAGATCCACACAGTCGAGACTTTGGTGTAGTCAATAAAGCAGAAGTAGATGTTTTTCTGGAACTCTCTTACTTTTACAATGATCCAAGGGATGTTGGCAAATTTGATCTCTGGTTCCTCTGCCTTTTCTAAATCCAGCTTGAACATCTGGAAGTTCACAGTTCACAAATTGTTGAAGCCTGGCTTGGAGAATTTTGAGCATTATTTTGCTAGCCTGTGAGATGAGTGAAATTGTGTGATAGTGTGAACATTCTTTGGCATTGCCTTTCTGAACTTTTCCAGACTTTTGGCCACTGCTGAGTTTTTCAAATTTACTGGCATATTCAGTGCAACAGTTTTACAGCATCAACTTTTAGGATTTGATGTGGCTCAGGTGGAATTCCGTCACCTCCACTTGTTTTGTTCATGATGATGCTTCCTAAGGCCCACTTGACTTCACATTCTAGAATTTCTGGCTTTAGATGGTCACACCATTGCAGTTTTCTGGGTCATTAAGATCTTTTTTTATAGTTCTTGTGTGTATTCTTTCCTCCTCTTCTGAATATCTTCTGCTTCTCTTAGGTCCATACCATTTATGTCCTTTTTGTGTCCATCTTTATATGAACTGTTCCCTTGGTATCATTAGTTTTCTTGAAGAGATCTCTAACCTTTCCATTCTTTTTTTTTTTTCCTGTATCTTTGTATTGATACCCAAGGAAGGCTTTCTTATCTCTCTATGCTATTCTTTGGAGCTCTTCATTCAATTGAGTGTATCCTTTCTTTTCTTCTTTGCTTTTCACTTCTCTTCTTTTCTCAGATATTTGTAAGGTCTCCGCAGTCCACCATTTTGCCTTTTTGAGTTTCTTTGCTTGTGGATGATCTTGATCACTGCTTGCTGTGCAGTGTCACGTACCTCCATCCATAGTTTTTCAGGCACATTGTATATCAGATCTATTCCTTGACTCTATTTGTTGCTTCCACTGCATAATCATAAGGGATTTGATTTAGGTCATACCTGAATGGTCTAGTGATTTTCCCTACTTTCTTCAATTTAAGTGTGAATTTGGCAAAAAGGAGTTCTTGATCTGAGCCACAGTCAGTTCCCAAATTATTTACATCAACATTAATATACTGTCACACCTAATGAGCTGCTATTGCACTTGTTAGCAACTAAAACTCTTACCCCTCCCTCCATATTTCCTTGGTTTTCATCTAATGCCTTTTATCTATGCCAGAATCTCATCCTGAATGCCACATTGTGATTAGTCATCATGTCCCATTTAGGTTCTTTTTGACTACAGACTCTCTCACACTTACTTTGTTTTGAATAATCTTGGCAGTTTTTAGGAGTACTGCTCAGGCATTTTTTAGACTGTTCCTCAACTAGAGTTTGTCCCATGTGTTTCTTTTTGTTGGACTGAGGTTGTAAAGTTTTGGTTGGAGAACCAGAGATAGGTTCTATTCTCATTAGATCATATCAAGAGTACATACATCAACATGATCTATTGTTGATATTAATTATGATCACAAAAATGAGGGAATGTTTGCCATGTTTCTCTGCTATGAAGTTATTCTTTTTTCTTTCTTTCTCTTTTCAAAGTGTATTCTTTGGAAACAAGTCACTATTCAATCCACACTTAAGAACAGAATTTTTCTACATAGTGTTTTAACAGTAGTGATTACCAGGATAGAATTCTTATTTGGGATACTGTAAAATGTTATAATGATAATATAGATGTATTGGCATAGCCATATAACATGTATTTTCAAATATCTACCTAATTTATTTATGCATTTTATCAATATCTAAAAAAAAAAAAAAACACTTTTGCTTTCTAAGTTGCACACACTTCAGTGGTAGGGATGAACTCCAGAGACCCAAAGAGAAATAGTCAGAAGACAGTGATTTTTCAAACATACATGAAACCTTGTTAAATCAACTATATTTTAGAAACCATAGAATAGAATGAAAAGAAAAACACTACTGAAAATAAAAGGAAGAAAATTCATAATGGAATTCAGGAACAGAAAATATTCTCTAGGTTGCATACATCTATATCAAAAGAGCTATAAAGGAAACTTTTAGGAGCTGTATATAATTTATAAAAGCAGTCATACAAAACAGATTTGTGGGTTATTTAGAACCAACTAGCAAGGGAAAATTAAAAAAAAATGTTAAAAATGTTTTTCACAACCAAAATACACTTGATACTTGAAATATATATGCATGTATCAGTTCAGTTCAGTTCAGTTCAGTTGCTCAGTTGTGTCCGACTCTTTGCGACCCCATGAATTGCAGCACCCCATGAATCCTTGTCCAGCACCAGCTCCCGGAGCTCACCCAAACTAATGTGCATCTACTGGGTAATGCCATTCAGCCATCTCATCCCCTGTCGTCCCCTTCTCCTCCTGCCCCCAATCCCTCCCAGCATCAGAGTCTTTTCCAGTGAGTCCACTATTTGCATGAAGTGCCCAAAGTATTGGAGTTTCAGCCTCAGCATCAGTCCTTCCAATGAATACCCAGGACTGGTCTCCTTTAAGATGGACTGGTTGAATCTCCTTGCAGTCTAAGGGACTCACAAGAGTCTTCTCCAACACCACAGTTCAAAAGTGTCAATTCTTTGGCACTCCCCTTTCTTCACAGTCCAACTCTTACATCCATATATGACCACAGTAAAAACCATAGCCTTGATTAGAGGGACATTTGTTGGCAAAGTAATGTCTCTGCTTTTGAATATACTCTCTAGGTTGGCCATAACTTCCTTCCAAGGAGTAAGCATCTTTAGTTTCATGGCTGCAATCACCATCTGCAGTGATTTTGGAGCCCCCTAAAAATAAAGTCTGATACTGTTTCCCTATCTATTTCCCAAGAAGTGATGGGACCGGATGTCATGATCTTAGTTTTCTGAATGCTGAGCTTTAAGCCAACTTTTTCACTGTCCTCTTTCACTTTCATCAAGAGGCTTTTTGGTTCCTCTTCACTTTCTGCCATAAGGGTGGTGTCATCTGCATATCTGAGATTATTGATATTTCTCCCGGCAATCTTGATTCCAGCTTGTGCTTCTTCCAACCCAGCATTTCTCATGATGTACTCTGCACACACAATATGCATACATTGGTGACTCAGATGGTAAAGAATTCATCTACCATGCAGGAGATCAGGTTTTGATCCCTGGGTTGAGAAGATCTGCTGGAGGGCATGACAAGCCACTCCAGTATTCTTGCCTGAAGAATCCCCATGGACAGAGGACCCTGCTGGGCTACAGTCCATGGGGTTACAAAGAGTTGGACCACGACTGAGCGACTAACAACACATATGCATAAATATGTATATATTTTAAGGAATTTGATGTAGTCATGAATCTATACCAATGTAGAACAAATATTCTGTGCCATTCATACCATCATGCTATTCATATAATTTTAGAGCAGATTTCCAGCTAATATGGCAAGAGATAAGCACAAAATTTTACTTGCAAACTGGGAAGGTTAATACAATGTATCTAGTATGAAATCCATCTCAAATAACAGAGGTGATTCTCTGGTTCATTTATCTGAGTAATGTAGATATAAGAAAAGTTTGAAACCTGGTCTGAAAAGATATTCAATTCTGTTTCTTTAAGACTTCTTCATGTCCTCTTCCTTTGTCCTTAGGCTGATTTCCTCACGATAACAGGTAATGGAGAATAACAGTTTTATTTGAAGGATAGTACTTCAATTCTCTCACAATTTAACTGATCCTTTTGAGTAAGGGGATGAAATTTGTTGCTTGGTTTAACAGAGTTTTACCACCCACTCTTACTCTCAGCATCCACCTCCTCAACTCCATCTGCTGGTCAATTTGTTTCTCAAGCATAAGGACTCTATGCTAGGCCTGAAAGTGAACGTGATAGTCCCTCAGTCTTGTCTGACTCTTTGTGACCCCACGGACTGTAGCCTGAAAGTTTCCTTTGTCTGTGGAATTCTCCAAGCAAGAATTCTGGAGTGAGTAGACCTGAAAAAGTGAAAATGAAATTCGCTCAGTTGTGTTCAACTCTTTTGACCCAGTGGACTATTGCCTGACATCTTCCTCTGTCCATGGAATTCTCCAGGCCAGAATACTGGAGTGGGTAGCTGTTACCTTCTCCAGGGGATTTTTCCCAACTAAG
The DNA here is from genome assembly GCF_042477335.2 of Ovis canadensis. Classification (NCBI taxonomy): domain Eukaryota; kingdom Metazoa; phylum Chordata; class Mammalia; order Artiodactyla; family Bovidae; genus Ovis; species Ovis canadensis. The sequence goes on along the minus strand of NC_091254.1, from coordinate 53,522,458 downwards.
AGATCAAACCCAGGTTTCCCACATTGTAAGTGGATTTGTTATCATATGAGCTACCAGGGAAGCCTGGGTAGGCCTATGAATACCCAAAGGAAAACATGGAAATTATTCAGAAGAAGGAAATACATGGTCAAATATAGCAAATGTTCTATGCCCAGACATATTTAGAAGCATGTTTTTCTGCCTTTACTATTAATATACTGTGAGGTATCAGTTCTCATATATGTTCCATTTATTATTCAGTGAATATGATCCATGTATTTTTAAACTATAACTTAATGATCAGTAGATCACATAATTTCAAAATCAAATCTTGTCATATACTAGTTATGCAATTATTTTAAGAGAGTGAGAACACTGAAAACATAACAATTTTGATTGTTATTACCAATAATATGGTTACACTGAATTAAAGAAATACATGGTTCCATGAGTAGATTGTGAAGTCAGGTGTATAACTTTTGTCTCCAAAACTTAAAGATTTTAAATTTTGAATACAGAAATCACATTTTGCTGCTCAGTTTTCTCATAGCCCAACCTGTGAAATATTTCTCAGTATGTGACTTCTAGATAAAACTGGAATAAATAAATAACTTATTATAGTCTCTAGATTGGTAAAATGTGAATGCAAAGATTTTAACTTTGGGCAAATAATAGTTTTGGGAATGAGACAATTATGTTTTTTATTTGTTTATTTTTTGTAAGGGTTCATTGATGTACTACATATCTGACATTATTGTTATCATTGGTACTTAGCATAAATATAATATTTTGAATATTCAAAATGCTATAATCATTAATTAGTCATAGTTCATAGGTAATATGGTGATTGGAGAAAATTGTTACAAACAATGCATGTTGCTAGTCTGAAGGAATAACCATTTACAAGTGAATATTTTCCACAGTAAAAGTTACTAATCTGTAGAGTTTTTGAGCTTCTTGATTGATATATATGCAAAGCTATATATAAGTTAAAAATATGTTTATTACAGCTATGGCATTTGTACCTGCTATTTAGTATTATGACATTTGGATACCCTCTGGGCAGCTTGCATATAAATTTGCTTAGGTTTTTCCATTCTTTTGAAGTTACAGAGTAAAAGTTCTGATGAAGAAGATGGCAGAGGTGAAGGACATGTGCTCAACTCCTCCTGTAAGAGCACCAAAATCACAACTAACAGGTGAACAACCATTGACTGGAAGACACTTGAACTCACCCCAGAAAACACCCCACATGAAAGACAAAAGATACCACAATGATATGGTAGGAGGGGTGCAATAATGGTAAAATCAAACCCCATACCAGCAAGGTGGTCAGCCCACAAACTGGAAAACAATTAAACCACAGGATTTTGCACACTGTTGTGAAGGTTCTGAGCCCCAGTTCATGTTTCCTTGCCTAGAGGTACATCAAAGGAACTAAGAATACCAAGAAATCTGACTTTGAAGGCTAATGGAATCTGATTTCAGTACTTCCTTGGGACTAGGGGAAACAGAGACTATTTGAGGGCACACACACAATCTTGTGTGCATCAAGATCCAGGGGAAAAGAGTCATGACCCTGTAGGAGACTGAACCAAGCCTACCTGCTAGTGTTGGAGGGTCTTCTGTAGAGGTGTGAAGCAGCTGTGGCTCACTTTGGGGTCAAGGGCACTGGCAGGACAAGTGCTAGGAAACACCCATTGGCATAAGATCTCCTGAGGGCCACCAAGAGCCCCACCACAGAGCCTGGGGGCTACAGGACTAGGTTGCCACTGGTCAAAAAACTAACAAAGAGGGAATAATGCAGCCCCCACATCAGCAGACAAAAATGGAGTCAAGTTTTACTGAGCACAGCCCTGCCCACCAGACAGAGCAAGACCTAGTTCTATTTACTACCAGTCCCTCCCATTAGAAAGCTTGCACCAATCTCTTAGATAGCTTCATCTATGAAAAGGCAGACAGCAGAACCTAGAACTATAATCCTGCAACTATCAGAATGAAAAATACAATTATAGAAAGTTTTTACTTTTTCTTAATGAAAAATTACAGGATTATTTCCAAGATGAAAAAAACAAGAAACAAACAACTAAACAAACAAACAAAACTAAATGAAGTGAAGATAGGCAACCTTCCAGTAAGGGAATTCAGACAATGATAGTGAAGATGATCCTGGATCTCAGGAAACGAATGGAGGCAAAGATTGAAAAGATACAAGAGATATTTAGCAAAGACTTAGAAGAGCTAAAGAACAGACAGAGATGAACAATACAATAACTGAAATCAAAAATACACTAGTACAAATTAATAGGATAACTGAGACAGAAGAATGGATAAGTATTCTGGAAGAGAGAATAGTGGAAATCACTGCTGCAATTTGGGCTTCCCTGTGGCTCAGCTGGTAAAGAATCCACCTGCAATGCTGGAGACCTGGGTTTGATCTCTGGGTTTGGAAGATCACCTGGAGAAGGGAAAGGCTACCCACTCCAGTATTCTGGCCTGGAGAATGCCATGGATTGCATAATCCATGGGGTCTCAAAGAGTTGGACATGATGCAGTGACTTACACTTGCTACTGCTGCAAAACAGAAAAAAAGAATGAAAAAAATGAAGATAGCCTAAGAGACCACTAGCACAATATTAAGTGCACCAACATTTGCATTATACATCTAGCCTGTTCTTAGAACAATTACCTCATTGTTTCTTATGCTTATGAACTGTTTTTACTATTGTTTCATGCATCCTGCTCACGATACCAATTGTCTTGCTGTGTACACTGTTCTCTGAACCCAGGGTAAGCAAGGCATGAGCCAAGAGGATGGAAGAAGAATCGAGGAGCCATGGGAAATGCAGAAGCATTTATTTTCTCCTGGCTGGTATGGCAGCCATAACACAGCCTCTCTACTGGCTGACACAGCAGCCATAGCAGCTGTCATAACATGGCCATAACATAGCCATAATGGAACCATAACATAACCTTCTATAACATCACCATGATGTCATTCCACTGTAACCCCAGTGCAGCTATAGACAGGGCTTTCATGGTGAAGCTCATACAGTTGTACTTCAAACAGCCCATGACAAAGTGAGTACCTCGAAATCCACATGCACAGTGCTATAAGTGATATCAGCTGTTACATAACCATGCAAAGTCATTGTTTACAGAACATGGGATAAGACAGCATGAGAGCATGGGGCAAGAGAACCTGACTGATGTCATCTTGTTAACTTTCCCATAACCATGTTAAATCTCACACTGTCATTGTGATTCTGTCCAGGGACCCCTGGTGGAATAAGGTGGATTGTTGGCCCCATCCTCTACTCAAACATGGGAAAGACAGGTATCTATATGATATGGATGCTAGGTAGCACTCAGAGAACTTCAGGTAACGTGGAGATGAAGGGTTGAGATGGAGCATCAGATTCATTCCCTCCTCACCACCACTCCTATATCAAAGACCCTAACATCACTAATTATTATAGAAAGGCAAATTAAAAGTACAATGAAGTATCATCTTATACAGGTTAAAATAGCCATTATCAAAACATCCACAGACAATAAATGCTGGAGAGGATGTGAAGAGAAGGGAATCCTCTTACACTGTTAGTGTAAACTGGTAGAGCCACTATGAAGAATATATAAAGTTTCCTTAAAAATCTAAAAAAGATCTTTCCTGTGATCCTGCAATCCAACTCCTGGGCATATATAAGGAGAAAAATATGGTGAAAAGGATGCATGCACACCAAAGTTCATTGCAACACTGTTCACAATGACCAAGAAACAACTTAAATGTCCATTAACAGAGGAATGGATAAGGGAAAAGTGGTACATGTATGCAACGGAATGTTACTTAGCTATTAAAATAATGAAATCATGCCGTTTGCTGCAACATGGATGGACCTAGAGATTTTCATACTGAGTGAATTAAGTCAGACAGAGAAACAGAGAAAGAGGATGTCATATGACATCCCTTACATGTGGAATCTAAAAGTGAACAATACAACTGAACTTATTTACAAAACAGGTACAGACTCACAGACTTAGAGAATGAATTTATGGTCTTCAGGGTGGAAGGATGGAGGAAAGGGGTAGTTAGGGCGTTTGGAATCGACATGTACACACTGCTATATTTAAAATGGATACCCAATATTACAGTTCATAAGTGTATGAAACAATGAAGTAAATGTTGTAAGGATCTCTGCTAAATGTTATATGGCAGCCTCAAAGGGAAGGGAATTTAGGGGAGAATAAATACATATATTAGGTATGGTTGAGTCCTTTTGCTGTCCACCCAAAACTATCACAACATTGTTAATTGACTATGTTTCTATTGTTATTGTTCAGTCACTAAGTTGTGTCTGACTTTTTGTGATCCCATGGATTGTAGCACACCAGGCCTCCTTGTCTTCACTGTCTGGAGATTGCTTAAGGTCATGTCCATAAATGTATAATTGACTATATTCTAATATAAAATAAAAAGTTAAAAAAATAATGATTGGCCAGAGATAACCCTGAGATTATTGTTTTTTTAAAGTCCTGATGAAAACTTCTATAATTCATGTATTAATTCAACTACCAAGCCTTACTTTTTTTTTTGAGAAATTGCATGTTTTTTATTTATTTTGAAGTTTCCTTAGGAATCTCCAACAATTTCCATTTTTCAACCTTTTCCAGTATCTCTACTCTGTTTCTAACAAAGTCTGTGTCCTCCAGAAACTCATATATAGCTTATGGCCTTTGAAATCCATCAAATTATTTGCCAGAAAATTCTTCTTAAGCTTAATAGGCTTTTATGACCCTTACCTGTCAAGAGACAGAAGAGGAGAAAAGTGGAGTTTCTATAAAGATTCCAATAGCATAAAAAATAGGGGGGATTTTTATGTTGATTTTAATAATTATGTTAACATAAACTGACTGTTTTAATGGCTGCCTGATGCCCTCTTTCACCATTTTTCACAGCACTGGAAAAAACCTCCAAGACAAATACAATAATTAATTTTCCATTTTAATGGTGATCAAAAGCCTAAAATACTAATATCATTTCATAATTTTTCTCTACTAAGCTCAAACTTTTCCCCTAGGAATTGAAGGATGTTAAAGAAAATATTCTACATGAACAATGTAGATTAATATTTTCAAATGTCTCCTTGAAAGACAAATTTCAAATATGAATATTCTAATAGTTCTAATAGAATATTATATTATTCTGAGTTTCCTAGGAAAGACTTCAGTTGGAAGGATTTTGGAAAAAGAAAAAAGCATCATCTAGAAGATAGAAGGTTTCTTGAAGGGAGACACAAAATGGTGCAAACAACTTGATCTGCCTCAATTTGAATAAAGAAGTCTTTCTTCTTCTTCTTCCTCTTGTTTCTTTTCTTTTCTTCTTCTTCTTTTTTTTTTTTTTTACTATTAAGTAGAACAAAAGATGCAGGAAACACAAAAAAAGTAACATACTTTACATGTGTACTCTAAACCTCCCTAACTCGAATGGTAAATATGCTTCTATGAAATGTGTGCAAATATGTGCATATGTGTGTGTATTTATATGTGTATGTATAGCTACATAATGTCTATTTATAAAGATACATCCATAAATATATCTGCAAATGTATCTAAATATATCTATCTCCTTTATCTGTCTTTCTAGATTCGTACATGTTTAACCATATAAAATTAATGATATTTTGCTCATTTGTCCTATAGGAAAGGCAATTTCATGCCCTATCCAATAGCAGTTACTAGGAGAACTTGATTATAAATATGGTGGCAATGCTGGTATAATGGAATTAGCACTGTCCTTGGCTATTGGATCTCTTATTTTAATTCTACTATTTCGTGAGATTTAAGGTTTTGAGAGGGATTTTTTTTTTTTTTAGAACAGTTTCATCATCTGTAGTATAGGAAAGTTTATCTAGGTCAAAGTTCTTTTCTCCTTAGCTAAAAATTTGTTTATGCTTATTCATTAATTCACTCAACAAATATTTTTATTTTTTTATATTTAGCATGTTATAGATAATTTTCTAGGCTTTGAAATTACAGCAGTGACAAGATTAAGCAAATTCCTTTGTAAACGAGATGTAATACTGTGTTATCCTTCATTCTTTAAGAATTAAAAAAAAAATTCACCCAAGAGAATACATAAATATACTATCCAGGACCTTATAGTTATTCTGAATAGGATGATCATTCTCTAAAGTCTAGGATATCTGCTAGGTATTGGGTGTAGGGCATTGTCTACCTTAAATATGTCCTATACCACGAAAGTTGGGGAATGTCCTCAGTTAGTCATTGTTTAAAAGCTTCGTCTCAAGATAATTTTAAAATTCACCCCAAAATATTATCTGTTTAGGAATTATCTGACTTCATTCTGTATGAGAGGCTTTAGGTTCATCCACCTTATTAGAACTGAGTCAAATATGTCCCTTTTTATGGCTGAATAATATACCATTGTGTACATGTACTGCATTTCTTTATTCAATAATCTGTTCATGGACATCTAGGTTGCTTCCATGACCTAGCTACTGTAAACAGTGCTGTGATGAACACTGGTGAAAACACATGTGTGTTTTTCGATTATGGTTTCCTCAGGGTATATGCACAGTCGTCAGATTGTGGGTCATATGGTAGTTTTAGTTTTTAAAGGAATCTCCATACTGTTTCACATAGTGATTATATCAATTTGCACTCCCACAAACAATGCAGGAGGATTCCCTTTTCTCTACATCCTCTCCAACATGTATTATTGTAGCTTTTTTTTTTTTAAGGATGACCATTCTGACATATATGAGGGTGTGAAGTAATACCTCATCTTTTTTTATGTGTATTTATCAGCCCTCTGTATGAACAGATAATCTTGGACTTGGTGCTCATCCATGGTCTGAACTATCTCTGGCTTAAGGAGGCAGAAGTCAAGTGATTAAAAATATGACTGTTTATAGACTTTTCTTTAGTTCAGTTCAGTGGCTCAGTCATGTCTGACTCTTTGCAAACCCATGAATCACAGCAAGCCAGGTCTCCCTGTCCACCACCAACTACCCGAATCCACACAAACCCATGTCCATTGAGTCAGTGATGTCATCCAGCCATCTCATCCTCTGTCGTCCCCTTCTCCTCTCGCCCCCAATGCCTCCCAGCATCAGAGTCTTTTCCAATGAGTCAACTCTTCACATGAGGTGGCCAAAGTATTGGAGTTTCAGCTTTAGCATCAGTCCTTCCAATGAACACCCACGACTGATTTCCTTTAGAATGGACTGGTTGGATCTCCTTGCAGTCCAAGGGACTCTCAAGAGTCTTATTCAACACTACAGTTCAAACGCATCAATTCTTCAGTGCTCAGCTTTCTTCACAGTCCAACTCTCACATCCATACATGACAACTGGAAAAACCATAGCCTTGACTAGACGGACCTTTGTTGGCAAAGTAATGTCTCTGCTTTTGAATATGCTATCTACGTTGGTCATAACTTTCCTTCCAAAGAGTAAGTGTCTTTTAATTTCTTGGCTGCAACCACCATCTGCAGTGATTGTAGAGCCCCCAAAAGAACGTCCGACACTGTATCCACCGTTTCCCCACCTATTTCACATAAAATGATGGGACCAGATGCCATGATCTTCGTTTTCTGAATGTTGAGCTTTAAGCCATTTTTTTCACTTTCCTCTTTCACTTTCATCAAGAGGCTTTTTATTTCGTCTTCACTTTCTGCCATAAGGGTGGTGTCATCTGCATATCTGAGGTTATTGATATTTCTCCAGGCAATCGTGATTCCAGCTTGTGCTTCTTCCAGCCCAGTGTTTCTCATGTACCCTGCATATAAGTTAAATAAGCAGGGTAACAATATACAGCCTTGATGTACTCCTTTTCCTATTTGGAACCAGTCTGTTGTTCCATGTCCAGTTTTAACAGTTGCTTCCTGACCTGCATATAGGTTTCTCAAGAGGCAGGTCAGGTGGTCTGGTATTCCCATCTCTCTCAGAATCTTCCACAGTTTATTGTGATCCACACAGCCAAATATGCTTTGGCATAGTCAGTAAAGCAGAAATAGATTTTTTTTTTTTTCTGAACTGTCTTGCTTTTTCCATGATCCAGCAGGTGTTGGCAATTATTTCTGGTTCCTCTGCCTTTACTGAAACCAACTTGAGGATCTGGAAGTTCACAGTTCTCATATTGCTGAAGCCTGGCTTGGAGAATTTTGAGCATTACTTACTAGCATGTGAGATGAGTGCAATTGTGCGGTATTTTGCTCATTCTTTGACATTGTCTTTCTTTGGAATTGGAATGAAAACTGACCTTTTCCAATCCTATGGCCACTGCTGAGTTTTCTTTAGTAGTTAACAGTAAAAAAAAAAAAAATCTTGAAATAGTTAACTTGACTCATATAAAGAAATAATTTCAGATTATGATAAAGAGTACTAATGATAAGATAGTGTAAAATATATAATGGGGACACAAGGAGATAATAACAACAACAAAAAATAGGGATTCAGAGACATTTTTATACAACTAACATGCTCGACAATTCAGAGGTAAGTGGCCATTTCCTAGGTCATTAGGTAGGTGAAAGAGCTTTTCAAAATTAGAGAACATATGCCAAAAGAAACTTTATTATATATTTTAATGTTGTTGTTGCTGTCATTCAGTCATGTCTGACTCTTTGCAAGCCCTTGGATTACAACAAGCCAGGCTTCCCTTTCCTTCATCATCTCCTGGAGCTTGATCAAATTCATGTCCATTGAGTTGGTGATGCTATCCAACCAACTCGCCTTCTGTTATCCCCTTTTCCTCCTGCCTTCAATCTTGGGTCTTTTCTAATGAGTCAGGTGGCCAAAGTATTGGAACTTCAGCTTCAGCATGAGTCATTCCAATGAATGTTGCTGTTCAGTTGCTCAGTCATGTTCAACTCATTGTGACCAACGGACTTCAGCATGCCGGGCTACTCTGTTTTTCACCATCTACTGGAGTTTGTTCAAGCTCATGTACATTGAGTCGATGATGTGCATCCACCAGGAAGCACAGCCTCCAATGAACATTCACGCTTGATCTCCTTTAGGATTGACTGGTTTTATCTCCTTGCCATCCAAAGGACTCTCAAGAGTCTTCTCTATCACCACAGTTCAAAAACAACAATTTTTCAGTGCTCAGCCATCTTTACGGTCCAAATCTTACATCTGTACATGACTGCTGGAAAAACCAAATCTTTGATTTGATGGACATTTGTTAGCAAAGTAAAGTGAAAGAAAGTGAAAGTTGCTCAGTTGCGTCTGACTCTTTGCAACCCCATAAGGTCCATGGAATTCTTGAGGCTAGAATACTGGAGTCGGTACTCGTTCCTTTCTCCAAGGGATCTTCCCAACCCAGGGATCAAACCCAAGTCTCGCTCATTGCAGGCTGATTCTTTACCAAAAGATTCATCAGAGAAGCCCAAGAACACTTGAGTGGGTAGCCTATCCCTTCTCCATCGGATCTTCCCAACCCAGGAATCAAACTGGGGTATCCTGCATTGCAGGTGGATTCTCTACCAGCTGAGCTACCTGGCAAAGTAAGGTCTTTGCTTTTTAATATGCTGTCTAGGATTCTCACCACTTTCCTCCCAATGAGTGTCTTTTAATTTCATGGCTGCTGTCACCCTCCACAGTGTTTCTGAAGGCCAAGAAATTGAACTCTCTCCCTGTTTACATTGTTTCCACATCTATTTGCCATCAAGTGAAAAGACTGGATACTATGATCTTAGTTTTTTGAGCACTGAGTTTTAACCCAGCTTTTTCACTCTCTTCTTTAACTTTCCTCAAGAGGATCTTGAGTTTCTCTTTGCTTTCTGCCATAAGGATGGTGTCATCTGCATATCTGAGGTTATTGATATTTCTCCCAGCAACCTTGCTTCTAGTGTGTGTTTCATCCAGCCTGGCATTTCACATGATGTACTCTGCATAGAAATTAAATGAGCAGGGTGACAATATACAGCCTTGACATACTCCTTTCCCAAATTGGAACCAGTTCCATGTCTGGTTCTAACTGTTGCTTCTTGACCTGCATACAGATTTCTCAGGAGGCAGGTAAGGTGGTCTGTTATTTCCATCACTTGAAGAATTTCCCACAGTTTGTCATGATCCACACAGTCAAAGGCTTTAATGTAGTCAATGAAGGAGAAGTAGATGCTTTTCTGGAATTCTCTTGATTTTTATATGATCCAACAGATGTTGGAAGTTTGATTTCTAATTCTTCTGCCTTTTCTAATTCCAGATTGTACATATGCAAGTTCTCATTTCACATACTGTTATAACTTAACTTGAAGGTTTGAGCATTATGTTACTAGCATGGAAAATGAGTGCAGTTTTGTGGTATTTGAACATTCTTTGATGTTGTCCTTCTGTTTGATTGGAATGAAAAATGACATATTCCAGTCCTGTGGCCACTGCTGAGTTTTCTAAATTTGTTGCCATATTGAGTGCAATATTTTCAAAGCATCATCTTTTAGGATTTGAAATAATTTATTTGGAATTCCATCACCTCCACTAGCTTTGTTGGTACTAATGCTTCCTAAGGGCCACTTGACTTTAGATTTCAGGATGTCTAACTCTAGGTGAGTGATCACACCATTGTGGTTATCTGGGTAATTAAGATCTTTTTTGTATAGTTCTTCTGTGTAATCCTTGCCACCTCTTCTTAATATATTCTGTTTCTGTAAGCTCCATACTGTTTCTGTCCTTTTTTTGTGCCCATCTTTGAATGAAATACTCTCTTGGTATCTCTAGGTTTCTTGAAGAGATTTCTAGTCTTTTCCTTTCTATTGTTTTATTCTATTTCTTTGTATTTTTAACTTTGGAAGGCTTATGTCTCCTTGCTATTCTTTGGAGCTGTACATTCAGATAGGAATATCTTTCCTTTTCTCCATTGTCTTTAACTTCTCTTCTTTTCTCAGCTATTTGTAAGGCTTCCTGTGACACCAGAAATATCTTGTTTGGTGGAGAGAAGTTAAATTTAGGTTACTGAATGCAGTCATTTTCAGTAATAGTTTTAGGGACAGGTATTGGATATCTTATATTTCAATAAACACAGTTATGGATTTTATTCCATAGGTTGTATGAAAACTTAGAATTGTTTTATTTAGATAAATACTATAATCAGGTATGTATTTTAGGAAGAACATTTTCTCAATAAGTGAGATAGGGTTGAAAATGGGCTAGGTGAGTGATAAATCAGGAATCATTTACAATGATGCTGTAAAGAGACAACATAGGATTGAAATGGCCCTGCTGATGAGTGAAGATGGAAGGATAAATGCTGAAGGGTTTAAAGAGACAATGGCCCATTTCTTTGCAAAACTGCTTTGTCAGCTGAGACCCTGTAAATCTATCCTGAAAACAGAAGACCTTCAAGGCCTTAATGGCAGCTTACCTGAAGCCAGAAGACCTTCAAGTCCTTGATTGCAACTTAGCACAACCGGGCTCAGGTCTGCATGCACTCCACACTGCCTCACTTCCATTTTGGCCAAACATGCCACACCTCTGAATTTCTCCATAAATTTCATTCTGAGAAGGTTCTAGCATTTGAGGATGATGATGGATTCTGTGTATTTGAAAAGAAGGGGAACTTGTCCTTAATTTAATTCCCTGGAAGTTACCATTGGTAGATATGGTTGCTTGAGAATCATGCCTCTGGTGCTAACTTACCTGCATTAGAGAGGATTTCTTTGATTTATTTAATTTAGATTTAGAAAGCTATTTCCCACATAGAGAGTCTGAAACTATTTTACCTTTAAACACAAGCCTATTGGAATTTCAGAAGTTCCTACTTTATTTGTTAGAAATTTAAATATTAAGGCCACAAGCAAAATAATAACCAACAATAATACACAATCTCAACTTAGTTTTGTGGTCTTTTACATTTCATTTAAATATAAAAGTTTATATTCATATTATAAAGCAAAATGTTCATCCTGAATTAGGACCATGCAACTTTCTCAATCATATTCTTCCTGTCTTGAGGTAATTAAGCTATATGTGCAAATTATTTATATTTTGCATGTAGGGAATTTATTTCTTCCTTATGTTGAAAGCATTTTTATTTTCAGTAACATAAATGAGTCTCAATTTTTACATTTTTATAATGTTTACATGTTGTATGTACATGATAGAACAGCAATTTATTTTGAATGAAAATGAAGCTGGCTAGTTTCAACAATAATTTATATTATGAGCATAATTTTCATGCCTTTAAGCTTTTTTTTTTAAATGTATGTTTTCAGAAATGTTTAAAGGCTTCTTTTTCTCCTAATTAATCTCAGAAAGTTCATTGATTGTATATCCTCTTTGATTTTCTCTTTGCAGGAAAATGGAAGCACTGATAACAAGCTTAGTTTAATTGGAGTAATGGGCTAAGACTGAATTGCTATAACAGCTGGTAGGATTTGGACTTAGCCTCTTGGAAGTGTGATTCACATAAATACTAACAACGAAGGGGTATATATATCCAGCATATATCAAAATCACTTTGTAATACTTCTAAGGCTGTTGCTCAAGAGTTCTAATACAGATTGTTTTCACAAGATAACAAAGGACATTTTACATTTTTTAAAAAGAATAAATTTGAGGTAAAGACAATAAGTTTGGGTTGCCCTTTGAACTAATTACTAAATGATTAGAATTTACATAAATTTGACCATAATTAAAATATTGAACATAATTTTATTTGATGTATTGAGCTCATTCCAACTTATATACTAGAGAAAAAGATAAATATATGTGCATATATATATATATAGATGTGCTAAAGAAATTCAACAAATCTAGACACAAAATGGAGTTAGAAATGAGGTTATTATAAAAATAGATAGCATATATTCAATGTCTTTGCCAAGAGTGGGTTAGAATTTTGACATTAATCAAAGAACATGAGAGACAAATAAATCTAGTTATTTACAAAACTGACAAATATCTTAAGATTAAAAAAACCCAGTTGTTTATAAAACTTATAAAGTGATACAACAAAATTAATATTTTTAACAATGTAAGAGTATTATGTATGTAAAACTCATAAATGTAACATAAAAATGTAATACAAAGATGCAGTACAAGAACACAAGAGAATGCTTGCATAGAGTAATGAATAATGTCCCATGGCCCAAAGCTGAATTTAATTACATTATGAACTTGATATTCTACCTCTATTCTTCCTCTTACAAATCTTAATCTAAGAACTTTAAACTCCAGGATTTGGAATGACAGCCAAAAGATGTAAGCATGATCCTATTATGACATCTTTATTACACAGAATGAATTAGTAGTAATTTAAATCAGAACGATCTTTGCCTTCAGGGACATTTAGGGGAAGGATAATCTGAGAAAGGCATGAGAAAACTCTTTGGATGACAAAAACAGTGTTGGGATAGTGGTTACATGAATATATGTATTTGTCAGTTTCATCAAACTATACATTAAAATGGGCACATTTTTATGTATGTAAATTATAGACCAATAAAAAATTCATACAAGATGGCAGAGTAGAAGGACATGCACTCAACTTCTCCTGAGATAATTGAAAAATTGCAACTCGCTGCTGAACAACCATTGACTGCAAAATGTTGGATCACACCAAAAAAGATACCCCAAGTGCAAGGGCAAAGGAAAAGCCCCAACAAGATGGTAGAAGGGGTGAAATCACATTTAGAATCAAGCCCCATATCCGCCAGAGATGCTTGGAGGACCCGAATGAAACCTTGTGTTCACCAGGGCCCAGAGGCCCACAGAGACTGAGCCAGACCTACCTTTGAGTGTTTGAGTGTTCCTGTGGAGGCACGGGTCAGTACTGGCCTGCCATGGGGACAGAGACTCCGGTTGCAGCAGACCTGGGTCATGCAGCATGTGACACAAGCCTTCATGGTAGAGATTGCCATTAGCCCCACCATAGAGTCACCAAGTAGACAAACCACAAACTGCAGAACAATTATACCAAAAAATTTCTTGCACAAAGAAAGTTTTAGGACCCACACCAGATTTCCCAACCTGGAGATATGTCAAAGGGACTAAGAACCCCCAAGGAATTTGACTTTGGAGGTCAGTGGGATATGATTACAGAACTTACACAGGACTAGGGAAACAGACTCTTGGAGGGCACAAGCAAAACCTTATTTGCACCAGGAGCCAGGAGAAAGGAACAACGTCCCCAAAAGAGGTTGAGCCAGACTTGCCTGTGAATGTCCAGGGGTGGAGGCCCAGCTCCAGTTTGGCCTCAGGTCAAACAATGGGGAGGGAACATAGCCCTGTCCTTGAACAGAAAATTGGATTAAAAATTTATTGAATATGGTCCTGCGCATCAGAACAAGACACAGAACCCCACCAGTCAGTCTCTCCCATCAGGAAGCTTCCATAATCATCTTATCCTTACTCATCAGAGGGAAGACAGAATGAAAACCACAATTACAAAAAGCTAACCAAACTGATAACATGGAAAATAGCCTTGTCTAACTCAAAGAAGCTATGAGCAATGTCCTATAGGGCCTCTCAAGATGGATGGATTATCTTAGACAGGTGGAGAGTTCTAACAAAATGTGGTCTACTGGAGAATGGAATGGTGAACCACTTCAATATTCTTTCCTTGAGAACTCCATGAACAGTATGAAAAGGCAAAAATATATAACACTGAAATATAAACTCCCCAATTCAGTAGGTGCCCAATATCCTACTGGAGAAAAGTGGAGACATAACTATAGAAAGAATGAAGAGACAGAGCCAAAGCAAAAATAACACCCAGTTGTGGATATGACAGGTGATAGAAAAAGTCCAATGCTGTAAAGAACAAAATTGGATAAGAAGCTGGAATTTTAGGTCCACAAATCAAGGCAAATTGGAAGTTGTCATCAGGAGATGGCTAGAGTGAACATCAACATTTTAGGAATCAGTGAACTAAAAGGGCCTGGAATGGGTGAATTTAATTCAGATGACCATTACATCTACTACTGTGGGCAAAAATCCCTTAGAAGAAATGGAGTAGCCCTTGTAGTGAACAAGAGTTCAAAATGCAGTACTTGGGTGTAATCTCAAAAATGACACTGATCTCTGTTTCCAAGGCAAATCATTTAATATCTCAGTGATCCAAGTCTATGCCCCAACCACTAATGCCGAACAAATTGAAGTTTAACCATTCTATAAAGACCTACAAGACCTTCTAGAACTAATACCAAAAACAAAAACAAACAAACAAACAAACAAAAACCCAAGATGTCATTTTCATCATAGGGGACTGGAATGCAAAAGTAGGAAGTCAAGAAATACGTGGAATAACAGGCAAATTTGGCCTTGGAATGTGGAATGAAGCAAGGCAAAGGCTAAAATAGTTTTGCTAGGAGAATGCACTGATCATAGTAAACACCCTCTTCCAACAACACAACAGACAACTCTACACATGGACATCACCAGATGGTCAATACCAAAATTGGATTGATTATATTCTTTGCAGCTGAAGATGGAGAAACACTATACAGTCAGCAAAAACAAGACCAGGGGCTGACTGTGGCTCAGATCATGAACTCCCTTTTGCAAAATTCAGACTTAATTTGAAGAAAGTAGGGAAAATCTCTAGACCATTCAGGTGGGACCTAAATAAAATCCCTTTTGATTATACAGTGGAAGTGACAAATAGAGTCAAAGATTAGATTGGGTAGACAGAGTGCCTGAAGAACTATGGACAGAGGTTTGTGATATTTTACAGGAGGCAGTGATCAAGACCATCCCCAAGAGAAAGAAATGCAAAAAGGCAAAATGGTTGATTGAGAAGTTCTTACAAATAGCTGAGAAAAGAAGAGAAGCTAAAGGTAAAGGAGAATAGGGAAGATATACCCATTTGGATACAGAGTTCCAAAGTATAGCAAGGAGAAATAAGAAAGCCTTTCTCAGGGATCAATGCAAAGAAATAGAGGAAAACAATATAATGAGAAAGATGAGAGATCTCTTCAAGAAAATTAGATGTATCAAGGGAATATTTAATACAAAGATGGACACAATAAAGGACAGAAATGGTATGGACCTAACAGAACGAGAAGAGATTAAAAAGACGTGGCAAGAATACACAGAAGATATGCAGAAAATATCTTCATGACACAGATAATCTCAATGGCATGGTCACTCACCTAGAGCCAGACATCCTGGAATGTGAAATCAAGTGGGCCTTAGGAAGCATCACTATGTACAAAGCTAGTGGAGGTGCTAGAATCCCAGCTGAACTATTTCAAATCCTAGAAGATGATGCTGTGAAACTGCTGCACTCAATATGCCAGCAAATTTGGAAAACTCAGCAGTGGCCACAGGACTGGAAAAGGTCAGTTTTCATTCAAATTACTAAGAAAGGCAATAACAAAGACTGCTCAAACTACCACACAATTACACTCATCTCACACAGCAGCAAAGTAATGCTCAAAATTCTCCAAGTCAGACTTCAACAGTATGTGAACCAAGAACTTGTAAATGTTCAAGCTAGTTTTAGAAAAGCCAGAGGGAACCAGAGATCAAATTGCCAAAATCTACTGGGTCATATAAAAAGCAGGAAAAATCCAGAAAAGCATCTACTTCTGCTTTATTGACTATGCCAAATCTTTCATTGTGCAAATAAAAACAAACTATGGAAAATTCTTAGAGATGAGAATATCAGACCACGTTATCTTCCTCCTGAGAATCTCTATGCAGGTCAAGAAGCAACAGTTAGAACCAGACATGGAACAGATGCTGGTTGCAATTTGGGAAAGGTGTATGTCAAGGCTGTATACTGTCATACTGCTTATTTAAATTATATGCAGAATACATCATGGGAAAAACTAGGCTGCATGAAGGACAAGCTGGAATCAAGATTGCCAGGAAAAATATCAATAACCTCAGATATGCAGGTGACACCACTCTTATGGCAGAAACCAAAGAGGTACTCAAGAGCCTCTTGAAGAAATGAAAGAGGAGAGTGAAAAAACGGACTTAAAACTCAACATTTAAAAAATGAAAATCTTGGCATCTGGTCCCATCACTTCATGGCAAATAGATGCGTAAACAATGGAAATAGTAAGAAACATTATTTTTAAGGGCTCCAAAATCACTGCAGATGGTGACTGCAGATGGTGACTGCAGCCATGAAAGTAAAAGATGCTTGCTCCTTGGAAGAAAAGCTATGACCAATCTAGAGCAAGTATTTTAAATAAGAGTCATTACTTTGCCCACAAAACAGGTCCATATAGTCAAAGCTATGGTTTTTTCAGTAGTCATGTGTGAATGTTAGAGATTGATCATAAAGAAAATTTAGCACCAAAGAATTGATACTTTTGAACTATGGAATTGGAGAAGACTCTTGGGTGTTCCTTGGACTGCAAAGATATCCAACCAGTCAATCCTATCAGAAATCAGTCCTGAATATTCATTGAAAGGACTGATGCTGAAGCTGAAGCTGCAATACTACGATCACCTGATGAGATGAACTGACTCAGTGCAAAAGACCCTGATACTGGGAAAGACTAAACGCAGGAAGAGAATGGGAATACAGAGCATGAGATCATTGGATGGCATCACTGACTGGATGGGCATGAGTTTGAGCAAGCTTGGCAGTTGATGATGAACAGGGAAGCCCAGCATACTGCAGTCCATTGGTTTACAAAGAGTCAGACACGACCAAGTGACTGAACTGAAAGTGATTTAAAAACACAGTTCCATGTGTACTAATTTAATCTATTCTTGACTTATTTTCTACTGTGACACACTTTTTTTGTATTAAAATATATTGTATTATATTGTAATTATTTTAGCCTCTTCACATTTAAAATTCAAATATTGTGTTTATCTTTCTTTTTAGCCTATTCCTAGTGACTGACTTATGTTTTTTTAAATGAAGATAGATTATGAGATCCTCAGGATTCTATTTTCAGAGATTAACTGAAGCATTTTGGCTATCAAAAGTGTCTTCATTTAAAAGTTAGGAAGATAAATTCCCTGCAACTTAACTTCAAATGCCTCTGATTCCCAGAAGAGTAAAACATTTAAAGGATTACAACTACACAACTGTATGCTTCTCGTATCTATACTGAATGGATGTGCTCAATAGTGCATCACAGTATTCGCTTAATGAAACAGGTGGGCTTTAATGAGTGTAATTTGATATGTGCTACATGGTCGACACTGAACAGAGTCAAATGGTCATATATTGTGTATTGCTAGCATAATTATTCTATCATTTTTTACTTAATAAAAATGGAAATACTATCATTGACCTTAAGGGTCCCTTTAAATATTTAACTACCTTTCATTTCTCTGCCATGTAGGCAATCCTGGTGACTACATTAGACCAGAGAGAAACCTCATCGCCAGTAACTTTACAATGATGTTTTCACCTAAGAGAGACAGAATGGAATGTCATCGGCCTAAAGAAAATTCCTGAGTATCATAATGTGTCTTAGTGATCACATCATCATGATTATCTGGGTCGTGAAGATCTTTTTTGTACAGTTCTTCCATGTATTCTTGCCACCTCTTCTTAATATCTTCTGCTTCTGTTAGGTCCAGAACATTTCTGCCCTTTATCTAGCCCATCTTTGCATTAAATGTTCCTTGGTATCTCTAATTTTCTTGAAGAGATGTCTAGTCTTTCCCATTCTGTTGCTATCCTCTATTTCTTTGCATTGATCGCTGAAGAAGGCTTTCTTATCTCTTCTTGCTATTCTTTGGAACTCTGCATTCAGATGCTTATATCTTTCCTTTTCTCCTTTGTTTTTCGCCTCTCTTCTTTTCACAGCTATTTGTAAGGCCTCCCCAGACAGCCATTTTGCTTTTTTGCATTTCTTTTCCATGGGGATGGTCTTGATCCCTATCTCCTGTACAATGTCACGAACCTCATTCCATAGTTCATCAGGCACTCTATCTATCAGATCTAGTCCCTTAAATCTATTTCTCACTTCCACTGTATAATCATAAGAGATTTGATTTAGGTCATACCTGAATGGTCTGGCGGTTTTCCCTACTTTCTTCAGTTTAAATCTGAATTTGGTAATAAGGAGTTCATGATCTGAGCCACAGTCAGCTCCTGGTCTTGTTTTTGCTGACTGTATAGCGCTTCTCCATCTTTGGCTGCAAAGAATATAATCAATCTGATTTCGGTGTTGACCATCTGGTGATGTCCATGTGTAGAGTTTGCTCTGGTGTTGTTGGAAGAGGGTGTTTGCTATGACCAGTGCATTTTCTTGGCAAAACTCTATTAGTCTTTGCCTTGCTTCATTCTGCATTCCAAGGCCAAATTTGCCTGTTACTACAGGTGTTTCTTGACTTCCTACTTTTGCATTCCAGTCCCCTACAATGAAAAGGACATATTTTTTTTGTATTAGTTCTAAACGGTCTTGTAGGTCTTCATAGAACCGTTCAGCTTCAGCTGCTTCAGCGTTACTAGTTGGGGCATAGACTTGGATAACTGTGATATTGAATGGCTTGTCTTGGAGATGAACAGAGATCATTCTGTCGTTTTTGAGATTGCATCCAAGTACTGCATTTCAGACTCTTTTGTTGACCATGATGGCTACTCCATTTCTTCTGAGGGATTCCTGCCCACAGTAGTAGATATAATGGTCATCTGAGTGAAATTCACCCATTCCAGTCCATTTTAGTTCCCTGATTCCTAGAATGTTGATGTTCACCCTTGCCATCTCTTGTTTGACCACGTCCAATTTGTCTTGATTCATGGACCTGACATTCCAAGTTCCTATGCAATATTGCTCTTTACAGCATCGGATTTGCTTCTATCACCAGTCACATCCACAACTGGGTATGGTTTTTGCTTTGGCTCCATCTCTTCATTCTTTCCGGAGTTATTTCTCCACTGATCTCCAGTAGCATATTGGGCACCTAATGACCTGGGGAGTTCCTCTTTTGCAATCCTATCATTTTGCCTTTTCCTACTGTTCATGGGGTTTTCAAGGCAAGAATACTGAAGTGGCTTGCCATTCCTTTCTCCAGTGGACCAGGCTCTGTCAGAAGTCTCCACCATGACCCATTCATCTTGGGTTGCCCTGCAGGCATGGCTTGGTTTCATTGAGTTAGACAAGGCTGTGGTCCTAGTGTGATTAGATTGACTGCTTTTCTGTGAGTATGGTTTCAGCGTGTCTGCCCTCTGATGTTCAAGCTGGTTTTAGAAAAGGCAGAGGAATCAGAGATCAAATTGCCAACATCCACTGGATCATGGGAAAAGCAAGAGTGTTCCAGAAAAACATCTATTTCTGCTTTATTGACTATGCCAAAGCCTTTGACTGTGTGGATCACAATAAACTGTGGAAAATTCTGAAAGAGATAGAAATACCAGACCACCTGACCTGCCTCTTGAGAAATCTGTATGCAGGTCAGGAAGCAACAGTTAGAACTGGACATGGAACAACAGACTGGTTCCAAATAGGAAAAGGGTTATGTCAAGGCTGTATATTGTCACCCTGCTTATTTAACTTATATGCAGAATACATCATGAGAAACGCTAGGCTGGGAGAAACACAAGCTGGAATCAAGATTGCTGGGAGAAATATCAATAACCTCAGATATGCAGATGACACCACCCTTATGGCAGAAAGTGAAGAGGAACTAAAAAGCCTCTCGATGAAAGTGAAAGAGGAGAGCTAAAAAAATTGGCTTAAAGCTCAATATTCAGAAAACAAAGATCATGATATCCAGTCTCATCACTTTATTGGAAATAGATGGGAAACAGTGGAAACAGTGTCGGACTTTATTTTTGGGGGCTCAAAAATCACTGCAGATGGTGATTGCAGCCATGAAATTAAAAGACTCTTACTCCTTGGAAGAAAAGTTATGACCAACCTAGATAGCGTATTCAAAAGCAGAGACATTACTTTGCCCTCTAAGGTCCGTCCAGTCAAGGCTATGGTTTTTCCAGTGGTCATGTATGGATGTGAGAGTTGGACTGTGAAGAAGGCTGAACACTGAAGAATTGATGCGTTTGAACTGTGGTGTTGGAGAAGACTCTTGAGAGTCCCTTGGACTGCAAGGCGATCCAACCAGTCCATTCTGAAAGAGATCAGCCCTGGGATTTCTTTGGAAGGAATGATGCTAAAGCTGAAACTCTAGTACTTTGGCCACCTCATGAGAAGTGTTGACTCATTGGAAAAGACTCTGATGCTGGGAGGGATTGGGGGCAGGAGGAGAAGGGGACGACCGAGGATGAGATGGCTGGATGGCATCACGGACTCGATGGACGTGAGTCTGAGTGAACTCTGGGAGATGGTGATGGACAGAGAGGCCTGGTGTGCTGCAATTCATGGGGTCACAAAGAGTTGGACATGACTTAGCGACTGAACTGAACTGAACTGAATGTGTCTTAGCTTCAGATTTGTTATTTTTAAAATATAGAAATTGAGTTAAGTGGCCTTAAATTTTTAATTTACACATGTCTCTATATTTCTGTTATTTTATCAAAGTTTTTTTAATGAAGTCAAACTAAAAGAATATGATATGAAATATGAAGAATGAGATTATTTTTAAAACAGGATGAGATGATAATGATTTTGAGAAAACTTTTTCTGATATATGTCTCAAAGATATCTCTATTGGATACACAAGTAATATGTTAAAAATGGCCCATTGAATAATTTTCTCTCAACTTAATTTTCTCACAACTTACTGTGAATGATACCTCACTGTGAATAATTTTCTCACATATTACTCTTTGGATCACAACAAATTGTGGAAAATTCTGTAAGAGATGTGAATACCAGACCATCTGACCTGCCTCCTGAGAAATTTATATGCAGGCCACGAAGCAACATTTAGAACTGGAAATGGACTAACACACTGGTTCCAAATCTGGAGAGGAGTTTTTCAAGGCTGTATATTAACACCCTACTTATTTAACTTATATGCAGAGTACATTATGAGACATGCTGGACTGGATGAAGCACAAGGTGGAATCAAGATTGCTGGGAGAAATATCAATAACCTCAGATATGCAGATGTCACCAACCTTATGGTGGAAAGTGAAGAAGAACTAAAGAGCCTCTTGAAGAAAATGAAAGAGGAGAGTGAAAAAGTTGGCATGTCTGACACAGGATGCAGCATGCTTGGGGCTGGTGCATGGGGATGACCCAGAAAGATGTTATGGGGAGGGAGGTGGGGGGGGTTCATGTTTGGGAATGCATGTAAGAATTAAAGATTTTAAAATTTACAAAATAAAAAACTAAAATTAAAAAAAAAAGAAAGAAAAAGGAGCCAATTAGTTTCTCCTTTCTCTTGGGTCATTAACATGACATGCGATTACATTTTTTAATTTGTACAATTTGATAATAAAATAAGGAAACTGGAAATTTTTTTCTTTGCTTAACAAATGTACAAGAACTAATCTGAATGTTTCTAGATAATATTTTTATGATTCTCAACTGTACATATATGTAAATGTTTATGCTACAAACATATGGAATTCTTTGAATTACCTGATATAATTTATCTAAAAAGCCAAACCCATATTTGATACCAAGAGTTTTTTTCTGGTCTTTTCATTGAATACTGGCATAACCCTGACCAAATCAGAGTTATGATTTAACTGCCTAAGTTTCTAATTCTTCATCTAAGACGTGGGAATAAAACATACCCTTGTTTATCTTGAAAAAAAAAAAAAAAACAACTCAACATTCAGAAAACTGAGATCATGGAATCTTGTCCCATTACTTCATGGCAAACAGATAGGGAAACAACGGAAACAGTGAGAGACTTTATTTCTTGGGCTCCAAAATCATTGCATATGGTGGCTGCAGCCATGAAATTAAAAGGCACTTGCTCCTTGGAAGAAAAGTTATGACCAACCTAGACAGCATATTAAAAAACAGACACATTACTTTGCCCACATAGGTGCATCTAGTCAAAGCTATGGTTTTTCTAGTAGTCATGTATGGATATGAGAGTTATAATATAAGGATGGGGAACACATGTACACCCATGGCTGATTCATGTAAATGTGTGACAAAACCACTACAATATTGTAAAATAATTAGCTTCCAATTAAAATAAATAGATTTTTTTTAAAAAATAAAGCTGAGTGCAGAAGAATTGATGCTTTTGAACTATGATATTGGTGGAGACGCTTGAGACTCCCTTGAACCTCAAAGAGATCCAACCAGTCCATCCTAAAGGAAATCAGTCCTGAATATTCATTGGAAGGACTGATGCTGAAACTTAAAATCCAATTCTTTGGCCACCTGATGCAAAGAACTGACAATTTTGAAAAGACCCTGTTGCTGGGAGGGATGGGAGGCAGGAGGAAAAGGGAATGGCAGAGAATGAGATGATTGGATGGCATCACTGACTCAATGTACATCAGTTTGAGTAAACTCTCAAAGTTGGTGATGGACAGGGAGGCCTAGCATGCTGCAGTCCATGGGGTTGCAAAGAGTCAGACACGACTGAGCAACTGAACTGACCTGAACTGAAGTAATATACAGAACTATGCCTTTTTGGATTGTACATATTTTCTCTGTCATATTTTTCTTAAAATCCAGAACAATGACTACAGTTTAATACAAATTCCTCAATAGCTATTCATTATTGTCACAGGAGAAGACATAATTGAGGAAAAAAAAGTTGTCATTTATACTATTAGATAATAATTACCTCTTTTATGACTACGTTATGAATTTTTTATAGTAAACATTGAACACTTGGCATTAAACAAGAACACTAAAAATAAGAAATTAAAAACCTGTGTGCTTTAATAGATATTATTGCTTCAACCCCAAAGTCTCTTCCTCATGATTTTGTATAAGGTTTTCAATATTAATAGCTTGTATACACATAGAATTTCTTAGCAGATGGATATACTTTGCAGTATAGGGTACTTTATTAATTATTCAAGAATTTGTAAGTCTAGTCACAGAATCAAAAATGTCATTAATCATTGATACCGCTTGCTTAAATGCATTAGAATAAGCATTTACTTCTCACAACAGAAACACCAAAAGTACAGATTACCTCTGTTTAAAAATTCTTTCTCATTTCAACCACTTGAAAGTCAGTTCATGTTTAGTCCTCAAAGTTGTATTTTATCACAGGAATATTGTTTTCAGTCTGTCCTTTAAATGAATCAATTTAAATGGCTATTTAAATTATTTTCTAACATTTTATATATACTTTTCATTGGAAATTTTGTCCGAAGATAATATCTTTAAACTATAGTTCAAAAAAAGTAGATTTGATACTCCTCTTAGAGTCTTATGGGTTTCCCTGGTGGCTTAGATGGTAAAGAATCTGCAATGTGGGAAACCCGGTTTGATCCCTGATTGGGAAGATACCCTGGGGAACAGAAAGCTACCCTCTTCAATATACTTGTCTGGAGACATCCATGGTCAGAGGAGCCTGGTGGGCTACAGTCAGTTCATAGGGTTGCAAAGAGTCAGACACGACTTGCACTTTCACAATCTTACAAATATGCAAGCGCTTTCTAATGAATAAAAGGGTCAGGAATTTGAAGGCTATGACCTAGGAACTGAGGTAAATGCAAAGTATTAGAATAAAGAAAAACTGACATTATTTAGGCTAAGTGTCTCATTTTATTGAAATATATAGAAAATTGAGACAAAGTGACACTGTGGCTAGTTCAAGTTCACAAATCTAATTTGAATAAGAGGTAATACTAGAAATAAAAGTCCAAACTTCTTGGCAGTGCTCTGCTAAAGTATTACACTGTTATACAATCTGTATAATGTAACTTCAAACCCACTCTGCTTGAGTTGTGTAATTATCTAAAATCACTTTGCTTATGAAAACATAAAATTAGGGCAAATTATTTGCCTTTTTCTAGAAGTGTAATCTATGTTTCTTAAATGCCAGACCAGAATCAATGAGAACATAGGACTTGTGGCCACAAGGAAGAAATTTTGTGCTAATTTGTACAAAACTTCAATTTTGAAATTTTATTTTTATTTTCATAGCAGTAAAATATAACAAAATAAATTTTGAAAATATTAGGTAAGGTGTATTTTTTAAAATTTTACTTTATTTTACTTTACAATACTGTATTGGTTTTGCCATACATCAACATGAATCCACCACAGGTGTACATGTGTTCCCAATCCTGGACACCCCTTCCACCTCCCTCCCCATACCATCTCCCTGGGTCATCCTAGTGCACGAGCCCCAAGCATCCTGTAACCTGCATCCAACCAAGACTGGCAATTTTTTTTTCTCCAGTATTTTTTCTCCACTTATTTGAACTTATTCATACTGTTTCTGGGATTGTTTAAGGTATTCTTCTTATCATTAACACACTCCATTCCTTCTCTAATCTCTACCATGTAGTAAAGATCCTAAGGCACATCTCTGGATCATTACTGATCCCCTGTAGAACAAATCAATGAAAGAGCATCAAGAAATAAGGCAAACTCTTTAGAAGTTCTGACATTATCACAGGAATTTGGTATGGTGAAATAAATATGAATGGACAAAATCTATCTATAGACATGCATCTATACACATATACAGGTAGAAGATGATAGGTTGGATGATAAATATACATAGATTGGTTTTTACAAATCATATAACTCAAAAGCTGTAAGAAGAAGAAAAAAAAAAGTAAATTTGACAGATCATTAGTATTGTATAGTCAAGGTTTAGAAAGACTTGCCTGAGATGCTTTACCAAAGAACAGAAATTTAATTTGTAAAAAAGACCCAAGGAAAAACTCCAGAAAATTTCAAGTATGAAACAATATCTTTTCTAGAAGCACACTATATATATATATATAGGGTATCCAGGATATGGCTTATTTCAACCAGTTAAGAATGCTTAAAATGAGAATTCAAGAACTAATTGTGCATGCTGCTTGAAAGGACTAATTAGAATAAACAACATATTAAATACTCAGAATTTTCTTGAAATAATCAAATGTGTGAAATCTCACCAAATTTTAAAGTGCTTAACAAATTTCTCAGCAAAGTGTTCACATAGCAGCATCAAAAACGTCATTTAAGTTCTTTGAATGATTTTAGACCTATTGTGATATGATTGGTTTTTAGCACGGGCTTCCCTGGTGGCTTAGATGTTTAAAAATCCGCCTGCAATGTGGGATAACTGGGTTCGATCCCTGAGTTGGAAAGATCCCCTGGAGAAGGGCATGGCAACCCACTTCAATATTCTTGCCTGGAGAATCTCCATGGACAGAGGAGCCTGGTGGGCTACATTCCATGAAATCGCAAAGAGTCAAATGCAACTAAGCACAACACAGAAACATCTCGCTTATTTCTGGAATTCCCACCAGGCAGCAGCAAAGATACTCAAAACTAGTTCTTAAACTAATTAAAACTTCTGTAGTTCTTTCAAGCTTTTACCAACCACATAAACCTAGTTACTATTTAGTTACCTGTAGTGAGTAAGCAGCACAGAATGAGGTTTCTGTCTTTCTTGGTGTCAGAAGTAATTGTATCACTATGTTTGCTCTTTTTAATGTGGTGAGTCTAATGCAGTCTACAAAATAGAAATCCTTAGCGAATAAGTTTAAAACATTTGATTAGTTTCAATTTATTTTTGGGCTTCCCAGGTGGCTCAGCAGTAAAGAAAATAATTTGTGCTTAATGCAGGAGACCTAGGTTCGATCCTTGGATCATGAATACCACCCCCACCCTTCCCGGAGAAGGAAATGGCAACTCGCTCCAGTAGTCTTGCCTGAGAAATCTTGTGGACAGAGCAGTCTGGGAGTCCATGGGGTCACAAAAACTCAGACAACAAGTTTAGTTCTGCTTGGTAATCAGAAATCATGATTATTTTTGTCCTACTGGCAGAAAGTGAAGAGAAATTCAAAAGCCTCTTGATGAAAGTGAGAGGAGAGTGAAGAGACATTACTTTGCCAACAAAGGTCCATCTAATCAAGACATGGTTTTTCCAGTAGTCATGTATGGATGTGAGAGTTGGATCATAAAGAAGGCTGAGTGTCCAAGAATTAATGTTTTTGAACTGTGCTATTGGAGAAAAGTCTTGAGAGTCCCTTGGACTGCAAGGAGATCAAGCCAGTCAATCCTAAAGGAAATCAATCCTGGATATTCACCGGAAAGACTGATGTTGAAGCTGAAGCTCCAATACTTCTGCCACCTGATGCAAAGAGCCGACTCATTAGAAAAGACTCTGATGCTGGGCAAAATTGAAAGCAGGAGGAGAAGGGGATGACAGAGGATGAAATTCTGGATGGATTCTGGACATGAATTTGAGCACTGTCTGGGAAATGGTGAAGGACAGGGAAGCTTGGCATACTGGGGTCACAAAAAGTCAGACATGATTGAGTGACAGAACAACAACAAAAGAAATCATGTTTCTCAGATTATTAATGTTTCATATTTCAATAGTAAGCTTTTTTTAGATTGTTCAATACATTTTTTCAGTTTTTATTTGACAGATCATTAAAATAAGTACATTTCAAACTTTAGTTTGTATAATTTATTATAATATAAAGTAGCAGAATTGATGAATTCTAATAGTATGTTTGGAATGTGGGAATAACAACTTCAGCAATGATGAATAACCAGAGATAGTATCCATTCACTGGATAGGAAGGTCCTCTGAGTTTTTGCTGAGCATTTTTAATATGCAGTAATCCAACTTGCTGTGCCTTAGTCTGCCAGCTACATTGGACACTGAGGCTGGATAATTGGCACTGCTGCTTGCCTTAAAAACCATTACCTGTCAATTCCTAGGCCTCAAGGTATCAAGCAATAGTGTTCATTGTACACTGTTCTTATCAAACTAATAAATAAAATCTATGAGTCTAGAGATTTTCTCTAAATTAAAGCACACACACAGTCAAGGAAAATTAATTAATTTGAATTGGGGAGGAAGAAAATATTTGCTTACATAGTAAACCCCTTTGACTTTGCAAAAGAAGCTATGCTACTCAAACATCTAAAACACATCTCTAGGTTTCCTTTAAGAAGATAATGGAACAAGGTTTTATTTTGTTATCAATATTCTTGTTAGAAGACATTATGACTTCATGGAATTCAGTTAAAAGAACCCCTCAGAAAAGTAACTGAATGAAATCTGATACCTGACTCTCTCTTTTCTCTTAATTTAAGATGGAAACATCAAAGTTGCAAGCCCTCAAGCAGTAGCAAAAGTCAAGTGCTGTCATTAGAGTACAAAGCAGTCTTTGTAAATTATTAACTTTCCAACTGCAGCATCAAGGTAGCTTCTACATAGAGTCATAAATATAGATCAGTCAAGGAGGTATTTAAAACATATAAAATACATAAAAATATTATTTTAAGGAGTTTCAAATCATGACTTTTTACATTTTCTAATTTAGAATTATCAACCACTGGAAATATTCATCACAGTTAACTGTGGCATCTGTAGCATTGCTGGAGTACATTTTGGCTTCATTAAGAATCAAGGAGAGGTAAAGATTCCATCCTCAAAGATTTGCAACTACTAATTTCATAAACATATGTAACTTGGTGATAACCTGCAGCATGTGTAGTGATGTGAATTTTTTTTTCAGACATAAAGAATAAAGGTATCTGTATTAATCTCTTACTCTTGTGAATGTTTCTGAGTCCTTAAGAATTTTAGTTATTTTGTCAACTTGTTTTGTGACATTAGACTTAATCTGATGGTAGCTTTCTTATATTGCATGAAGTGACCCCATTGGGAACAAGAGGAAACTTCTCTTTAAATGAGGCATTAGATCCTTTTCCTTCAAGGCTTATTCTGCTTTTTACATGATTAGTATGGATTTGGATGATGACAGGAAATTGCCTTCTCTTCAGGGACATTACATATTTGTAGAAGCCTAGTCCCAGAAGTAAACATCACTGAACAGCATCTCCATACATAAGATTTCCTCCATTGCTTCCTTGTTTTATGACAAATCTTTCAGGAATCCAAGAGACCCATAAAGGGTCATCTTCTTACATATTATGTTTCTGTTGCATTTTTTGCCCTTTACTGCATATGGAAGTGAACATTGACTTCATAAGTTCAATAATATTTGATGCTGGTTGACAGATGAGATTTTTGGAGTTAAGTTAAAATATAAGAATTAAATATTCTTTCTCTAAACTTCTATATTCTTTGTACTATTTAAGTGGATCCTTTCTAGACTGGGATTATCAACTTGATGCTTTATTACATTAAATAAAATTTAAACATTCATTTTATGATATTAACTATTTGTATCTTAAAAGACATTTTTATTGTTTAAATGATTAAAAAAAACCCTGAAAATGCTAGCAATCTGGCTTTCTTATATAATAATATGCTTTTAGAGGAATTGGAAAAGGACTTGGACAATATAACTAAAATTCAGAAAACACTGGTTTCTATATCTAGTGACATTTAGTTGCCAGTTTTTTGACTAGCATAAATCACTTATCCTCTGAGTTTAGGTCCATCTTTAATATTGTACCTAAACTTTGTAAATTAGGTCAAATATGATCATGTGAGAGTATATAATGCTTCTCTCAGCTAAGTCACTTTGAAGAATCACACTTGGAGAATGTATAGAATGAGCATATACTGGGTTACCTAAGAATTAAACAAATATGTATGGGTATCATCAAAGATAAATGTATCAGATTCTAAAGGGGGAAAAAAAATTCTGTTGACTTCATAAACCATGATAAATAGTTTCATTGGCTTTCAAAATATGTGGAAGATAACACATGTAGAAATTCTAAAAAGTTGTGGGGGTATTTGAGATCGCTTGATTTTACTCTCTTAAATATGAAAATAAATATACAAACCCAGGCTTTGTGTGCCATATATATGAACATAAAGGGAAACTTTTTCAGATTTTTTTTTTTTTTTTGCATAAAGAACACTTAAAGCCTAGGAGAGAGCATTAAATCATCTAAATATCTTCTTCAAAGGCAAGGCATAAAAGAATCAGGCTAAGATATGCATCATTTGATAGCATAGTTGCCACCATCATTATTCCTAATTATTCTTGACATTTTGTCCATTATACCACAAGGCTCCTCAGAGGATAGAAATAATAAGCTGGAAGTGAAGACTAGCTAATTATCTATATTGTATAAAAAGTTGTGATATTGTAGATGAAACATCAATTATGTAAATTGGTGATAAACCTTGACAGTAGAAATATATCTTGGAAATGACTCTTAAGCTCAAGTTTAGAAATCTTGTCCCCATCTCTTACTTCTCCTCTGTAAATGAGTAAAGTCTCATTTACAACAAAAAAATATATATACAGGAGTAGTATGAATGAACTGCACCACAGGAAACTACTTTGTAAAATATAATCACCTTTTAAGCCTGCATATATATAGCTTCTTTTTTAATTGATTATTTATGTGGGATAATTATAAACACACACACACACACATATATATAGGCTTCCGAGGGGGCCCTAGAGGTAAATAATCTGCCTACCAATGCAAAAGACAGAGGAGAGTCCTGGGTAGAGAAAATATCCTGAGGGAGTATTCTTGTTCCAGTATTCTTGCCTGGAAAATTCCGTGGAAAGAGTAGACTGGTGGGCTATAGCCCATGGACACGACTGAGTGCACACACACACTACACACACACAGAACCCAGAATTATATATGCATTGTTCCTGTCTACCTTGAAAAGCAGTAGCCATTACTTAGGATTTGTCCATATTAACAGGAAAATGCTAGTTAATTTTACAAACATAGTAGTAAATTTTTGTACATACTTAACCTAGAATTTGGGGGTTTCCAGGTGATGCAGGGGTAAAGAATCTGCCTGCCAATGAAGGAGACTCAAGAGACATGGGTTCAAACTCTGGGTTGAGAAGATCCCCTAGAGTAGGTTATGGCAACCAGACCCAGTATTCATGCTTGGAAAATTCCATAAACAGAGGAGCCAGGCAGACTACAGTTCGTGGAGTGGCAGAGTCAGACACAATTGAGCATACACTCACAACCCAGAATTTGGGCCATATTATGCTATTGGGATCTGAATGTGGTTGCTATAAAAGTCATTTGTGTTGCAACTTTACCAAGACATCCTTTGGCAAAGATTACTTTATGAAAAGAATTGGCTCACCTATCATACTGGAAAAGGTCAGTTTTCATTCCAATCCGAAAGAAAGGCAATGCCAAAAATGTTCAAACTACCGTACAATTGTATTCATCTCACACACTAGCAAAGTAATGCTCAAAATTCTCCAAGCCAGGCTTCAACAGTATGTGAACCATGAACTTCAAGATGTTCAAGCTGGATTTAGAAAAGGCAGAGGAAGCAGAGATCAAATTGCCAATGTCCATTGGATCACTGAAAAAGCAAGACAATTCCAGAAAAAAATCTACTTCTGTTTTACAAGCTGTGCCAAAGCCTTTGACTGTTTGGATCACAACAAACTGTGGAAAATTTTTAAAGAGATTGGAATACCAGATCACTTTACCTGCCTCCTGAGAAATCTGTATGCAGGTCAAGAAGCAACAGTTAGAATTGGACATGGAACAACGGACTGATTCCAAACAAGGAAAGGAGTACATCAAGGCTGTATATTGTCACACTGCTTACTTAACTTGTATGCAGAGTACATCATGCCAAATGTGGGATGAAGCACAAGCCGGGATCAAGATTGCCGGGAGAAATATCAATAACCTCAGATATGCAGATGACAACATCCTTATGGCAGAAAAGTGAAGAAGAACTAAAGGCCTCTTGATGAAAGTGAAAGAGGAGAATGAAAAAGCTGGCTTAAAACTCAACATTCAAAAAACTAAGATCATGGCATCTGGCCCCATCACTTCATGGCAAATAGATGGGAAAACAATGGAAACAGTGACAGACTTTCTTTTCTTGGGCTCCAAAATCACTGCAGATAGTGACTGCAGCCATGAAATTAAAAGATGCTTGCTCCTTGGAAGAAAAAAAAAAAAAAACAAAAAACTATGACCAATCTTGATAGCATATTAAAAAGCAGAGACATTACTTTACCCACAGAGGTCTGTCTAGTCAAAGCTATGGTTTTTCTAGTAGTCATGTATGAATGTGAGATTTGGATGATAAAGAAAGCTGAGCACCAAAGAATTGATGCTTTGAACTGTGTTGTTGGAGGAGACTCTTTAGGGTCTTTTGGACTACAGTTTATCCTAACAGGAATCAATCCTGAATATTCTTTGGAAAGATTGATTCTGAAGCTGAAACGCCAGTGCTTTGGCCACCTAATGGGAAGAACTGACTTGTTGGAAAAGACCCTGATGCTGGGAATGATTGAAGGCGGGAGGAGAAAGGGCCTACAAAGGATGAAATTGTTTTATCACATCACAGACTTGATGGACATGAATTTGAGCAATCTCCAGGACTTGGTGATGGACTGGGAAACCTGGCATGTTGCAGTCCATCAGGTCACAAAGAGTCAGATATGACTGAGCAACTGAATTGAACTGAACTGATCATACTGGAAATAAAGTTGGTGCTTATATATAATCTTATAACAACAAACTCAAAAGTGAAGTTTATCCTTGTTTTACTGGGGGGATTTCCTGGTGATTCAATGATAAAGAATCCACACACAATGCAGGAGACTCAGCAGATGTGGGTTCAATCCCAGGGTTGGGAAATGCCCTGGAAGGGGAAATGGTGACCTAGTATTCTTGCTTGGAAATCCCACGGGAAAAGGAGTTTGGTGGGCTACAGTCCACAGGGTTGCAAGAGTCAGACATGACTTAGTGACTAAACAATATAAATTAAGTCAGTGAATGCAGCAAAGTGTCTGGGTTTTTGGTTTGTTTTGTTTAGAAGATTTCTGTGAATAAAGGAGAAATCTTATCACCTGGAACAATCCCATCAACAACCTATACCAGTCTGTCCTGTGGACCTTTCAGTTGGTGGTAGCATCTCAACCAGATGGAGTACTTCTAACCCAGGGAGCATATTGACATGGAGGTTGGGAGAGTATTTTGGTTGTGCTTCCCAGGTGGTAAAGTATCTGTCTGGTACCTTATTAGAGATTCAGGAGATCTGAGTTTGATCTCTGGGTTGGAGAAGTTACCCTGAAGGAGGGAATGGAAACCCACTTTATTATTCTTGCCTAGAAAATTCCATGGACAGAGGGACTTCATGGATTACAGCCCAAAGTGTCACATAAAGTTGGACACAACCTAGCGAATGAATATGCAAACATTTTGGTTGCTCAATGGGTAGGTGGAAGAACTAGTGGGATTTGTTTGGGGACAGGGATACTCATTCAGAGACCATTCTGTAAAAGATAATTGCCCCAAACTGCATCCTATTTGTATTGGGTTCTCAAGGAAAAATTTGACGTACAGTTAAAATTATAGAATATCAATTTCCATTTACTAAAAGTGAAATATTTATTTCCAGTATGATCAGTTCAGTTCAATTTCCATTTACAGTTAAAAGTGAAAAAAAAAAACAACTTTACACTGTTGATATGCAGAATAATATAAATGTGAATAATTATAAAAGTGAATAAATATGTATATTTTACCATGTATGCGACCCCATTGACTGCAGCATGCCAGGCTTCCCTGTTCATCACCAGCTACCAAACTTGCTCAAATTCATGTCCATGGGAATTGGTGATGCCATCCAACCATCTCATCCTCTGTCATCCCCTTCTCCTCGTGCCTTCAATCTTTCCCAACATCAGGTCATTTTCCAGTGAGTCAGTTCTTCCCATCAGGTGATTAAAGTATTGGAGTTTCAGCTTCAACATCAGTCTTTAGAATGAATATTCAATACTGATTTCCTTTAAGATTGACTGACTTGATCTCCTTCTAGTCCACCAGACTCTCAAGAGTATTCACTAACACCACAGCTCAGAAGTATCAGTTCTTCAGTATTAAACTTTTTCATAGTCAAGCTGTCATATCCACACATGACAACTGGAAAAAACATAGATGTGACTAGACAGACCTTTGTCAGCAACGTCTCTGTTTCTTAATATGCTGTCTAGATCGGTCATAACTTTTCTTCCAAGGAGCAAGTGTCTTTTAATTTCACGGCTGCAATCACCATCTGCAATGATTTTGGAGCCCAAGAAAGGAAAGTCTGTCACTATTTCCATTGTTTCCCTATTTGCCATGAAGTGATGGTACCTGATGCCATGATCTTCGTTTTTCAAATGTTGAGTTTTAAGTCAACTTTTTCACTCTCGTCTTTCACGTTCATCAAAAGGCTCTAATTCTTTGCTTTCTGCCATAAGTGTGGTGTCATCTGTGCCCAGCAATCTTAATTACAGCTTGTGCTTCATCCAACCATATAACTCAAATATCCTGATAGGGGTTTACAGTAAAATACAGCAAAAAAGTAATATGTGAAGCTTTTTTGGTTTAGAAAAACAAATATCTATGAAGTTATATATATATGCGATAATGAGTATCCTCGCAGCTAATCATTAAAGTTTAGTGATAGGTTTATCAGGACATTTCTTTTGATTGGCTTCAGGTAAAAGAATGGTAAAGGGTTTTATTGCTGCTGTTGCTATTTTGCATTTCTTTTCCTTTTCTTGGAGGAAAAACCCCTTTTGCTTGACTTGTCCAGGAGAATTGCATCAGTGAAGTTTCAGTCAGAGAGGCAAACTTTTCATGTATATGTGCAAACACATGCTTACAAACAGAAACAGGGTTTATTAAGGGATTTGACCTTTTGTGATTGTGTGATCTGGTTAAGAGATTCTCTAAGATTGTTATCTTCACATCCAATACAGGAGGTTAAGGTCTGCAGACCAGGTTGACACATTACAAAGCCACATCAATTTTCAATGAAACAATGAACTGTGTCTCCTCCTCTGAAACTTGAATGCATAGACTAGGGTTATATTCTGAATAGGTATGGGTTGCATGATTTATAATAGGCCAACTGCAGGCAATGTAAATATGACATGAGTTGTAAGTGGTTATATAAATCTGAGGAAACATATTCTTAATTCCCAAATATATGGCTAATACCTATAGAATGTATTTCTTAGGGAGTAAATTAATTTAATGAAATATGTTATTTTGATTCATTTAAAATTCAGTGGCTAATGTAATACATGGACTGCTTAAGCAACAGTATATGGCAAGCAGTGCAGTACTTCTGATTAATGCACTTCCTTGTTGTTCCAATCTACATCAGAAAAGCATTAATCAGCTTTGTTTCATACCTTTCTAGGCCTTGTTGAAATTATAAAATGATTAGTCATTATTAATTTTATAAAACATTAACATTGCAAAATATTAGTAATACAAGTTGCATTCTTATGAAAACAATATTTTTAACACCTAAAATGTGCAGTTAAGTGCATTTTTAGATATATGCTTGTATTTATCTTTGTTATCAGTTACACAGTTCAAGAGTTTTAGTTGATAGTGTGTGTTCCATGCAGGCAAGTTCAGTTCAGTTCAGTTCAGTCGTTCAGTTCTGTATGAATTTTTGCAACACCATGGACTGCAGCAAGCCAGGCTTCCCCATCCAACACCAACTCCTGGATCTTACTCAAGCTCATGCTCTAAAGCCTAATTTAAAATAATAAAAATGATAAGATTTTGAGCTAAATACAACATACACATGCATAATTTTATCCGTAAGAGACAGATGGCTGGATCATACTTATCAAGGAACTAGTGTAGTTATATTGATCTCCCAGGTAACTTAATGGTAAATAATCCTCTTGGCAATGCAGGAGATGTGTAATATATCTTTGGGTTGGGAAGATTCCCTGGTGTAGAAAATGGCCACCTGCTTATACATTTAAAATAAAAAGTTAAAACAATTAAAGCTATCTATAAAAATCATTTAATTTAAGGGTCAGATTTAATTTTTCAAGTATTTTTATATTCCTTGGACCTAATGAATAAATGAAAAGTATTTTAGAAGTAAAATGGGATATGTTCATTGAAAGAAATATTTAAAGGATAAGATGACTGATAAATAAAGTCTATACAGTATTGAATTAGACATAAATAAATAGAATAATACCAGGGTAAATAATTGAATCTCTGCATGTCACAATAATAGTGTATTAATAACTATGATGAAATTTTGAAAAGATGAAAGCAGTGGATACTTTCTAATGAAGAATCACCTATATTTGGAGTTAGTAGAAAATTATTTTCAGATGCTGTTATTTATGTCACTGGCTAAAGAATTTTATTAGGTCACATATCAAAAATGTAAGGACTTGCTTTCCTATTCGTTCAAAATGGCAAGTGCTGGAATTAGGTGACCTGTGGGTTCTTTTTTTTTTTTTTTTTTTTTGTGACACTACCATTTGATAAGTGTGTGATCTCTCTTTGTTTACTTCCTTATCTTAAAACAGGAAAAATAATTATACCCCCTTCAGAGGATTATTTTGAGCATTACATGAAATAAATAATGGATATTAAGCTATTAGCAGAGTGCACAGCACTAGGCAAGCCCCAATAAACGTCTGATGTTTCTGTTGCTGCTATCATTGCTAAGAGGTATATGATAAAAAACAAAAGATGTTATATGGAGGAATTTATCTTCATGCCTAGTCATGAAAGGAAAGTAAGGAAAACCACTAGACCATTCAGCTATGACCTAAATCAAATCCCTTTTGATTATACAGTAGAAGTGACAATAGATTGAAAGGATTAGATCTGATAGACAGAGTGCCTGATGAACTATGGACAGAGGTTCATGGCATTGTACAGGAGGCATGGATCAAAACCATCCTCAATGAAAAGGAATGCAAAAAATCTAAATGGTTGTATGGTTGTCTGAGGAGGCCTTACAAATAGCTGTGAATAGAAGAGAAACAAAAGGCAAAGGAGAAAAGGAAAGATATACCCACTTGAATGCAGAGTTCCAAAGAATAGCAAGGAGACATAAGAAAGCCTTCTTCAGTGATCAATGCAAAGAAATAGAGGAAAACAATAGAATGGGAAAGACTAGAGATCTCTTCAGGAAAATTAGAGATTCTAAAGAAACATTCCATGCAAAAATGGGCACAATAAAGGGAAGAAATGGTATGGACCTAACAGAAGCAGAAGATATTAAGAAGAGGAGGCAAGAATACACAGAAGAACTATACCAAAAAAAAAAAAGTTCATGACCCAAATAATCATGATGGTGTGGTCACTCCAGATGTTTAAGCTAGATTTAGAAAAGGCAGAGGAACCAGAGATTAAATTGCCAACATCCGCTGGATCATTGAGAAAGCAAAAGAGTTCCAGAAAAGCATCTACTTCTGCTTCATTGACTATGCCAAAGCCTTTCACTGTGTGGACCGCAACAAATTGTGGAAAATTCTTAAAGAGATGGGAATACCAGACCACCTTATTTGCCTCTTGAGAAATCTGTATGCAGGTCAGGAAGCAACAGTTAGACCTGGACACAATACAGCAGACTGGTTCCAAATAGGAAAAGGAGTATGTCAAGGCTGTATATTGTCACCCTGCTTATTTAACTTATAGGAAGAGTACATTGTGAGAAACGCTGGGCTGGAGAAAACACAAGCTGGAATCAAGATTTCTGGGAGAAATATCAATAATCTCAGATATGCAGATAACACCACCCTTATGATAGAAAGCGATAAAGAGCTAATAACCTCTTGATGAAAGTGAAAGAGGAGAGTGAAAAATTTGGCTTAAAACTCAACATTCAGAAAACGAAGATCATGACATCTGGTCCTATCATTTCATGGCGAATAGATAGGAAACAGTGAAACAATGGCATACTTTCTCTATTTATTTATTTAGTTATTTTTTGGGGGGGTGCTCCAAAGTCACTGCAAATGGTGACTGCAGCCATGAAATTGAAAGACGCTTACTCCTTGGAAGAAAAGTTATGACCAACCTAGACAGCATATTAAAAAGCAGAGACTTTACTTTGCCAACAAATATCTCTCTATTCAAAGCTAAGTTTTTTCCAGTAGTCGCATATGGATGTGAAACCTGGACTAGAAAGAAAGCTAAGCGAGTGTGGAAGAATTGATGCTTTTAAACTGTGGTGTTGGAGAAGACTTTTGAGAGTCCCTTGGACTGCAAAGAGATCCAACCAGTCCATCCTAAAGGAAATCAGTCATGGATATTCATTTGAATGACTGATGCTGAAGCTGAAACTCCAATATTTTGGTCACTTAATGCGAATAACTGAGTCACTAGAAAAGACCCTGATGCTGAGAAAGATTGAAGGCAGGAGGAGAATGGGACGACAGAGGATGAAATGGCTTGATGGCATCACTGACTCGATGGACATGAGTTTGAGCAATCTCTGGGAGTTGGTGACGGACATGGAGGCCTGGCGTGAGGCAGGCCCATGGGCCTCAAAGAGTTTGACACGACTGAGTGACTGAACTGAACTGGTATATAGCAATACAATAGTTGTTAGCCTTGACTTGTGAGAAAAGATACATAGAGATATTTTTATTGATTAATGTCTTAAAAGATAATCAAGCGATTCCAAACCAGGGAATAGGAAGAAAGAAGCCAGGAGAAGGATATTGCCACAGTATTCAGTATGGATAAAAGGAATAAGATATAGAATAGTCTGGTCCCCCCAAACAGTGGCAAGTGCTATGTGGAACAGGGAATGAAGGAAACTAGAGAAGCAGTTTAGGATTCTATCATAGAGTCTTTGGTATAAAATTCATCCTGTTGGCACTTTTATTGTTGTCACAATGAACCCAGTTATCTCTCCTTATATGTGGCTTTAGAGAATGACTTTACATAATTAATAAGTACTTGTTTAATTGATAAGAATTTATGGTTTCTTTTACTCAAACAAGGATGGACATTGCATATAACAAGGTGAGAATATTTTCTACTATTTGACAGCCTTTAACTGTGCTTCTCATGCTGATTAGTTCTGGCACATTTTTCACAATTTTAATAATCAATTAAGAAAATTAATCACACACTGCAAGCAGCCAAAACTTTCACAGATTTCTTTGAAAATATATTTTTACCTGCATAATTAGACAATTACTCAGTTTATTTGAAAAAAAATTATCCATTGCAAAAATGATTTGTTCAGTGAATTTTTAAAAATGTTTTCCAAAAGTTCTCAGTAGAGTTTACTCTCTCAGATAGAAATACTTTTCTCAGCAGCAGGATTCATGACAAATATAAACCATTTTCTTACAGGACTTATGATGTTCTGTCATATGTTGTAGTCATTCGCCATATTTGAGAGAGGCTCATGAAATTTTCAGTGTCTATCATCACAAGCACAAACCTTTAGCAACTATGTAGACAAGGATATGTCCTTGAGATCACATTGGCATGCTTTGTCTCATTTGATCCTGAAATAAATTTTCATAGTTGATTTGACCCAGGGAAGATTGACATCAACCTTTGTAATTAAGCAAATGTAAGTAAGGCCCTATATTTTACAATTGTAACAAGCTTTGATGCAATGTACCATACTGGCTCCAAAGCTTACTTTGTGAATTAAAAATTTAAAGGGATTTGATTCAACCAATTCTGAGATACAGTTTAAAATATTGTGTTAGGAATGCAAATGTGAAAAGTATTAAATTATAAAGCAATGAATACCTTCTTTTTTTGAGAATTTTATTAGTGGAGAATGCTACAGACAGGAGTGTGTAAATGTAACTCTTATAAACAGTGTAAAGGGAAAAAAGTTTGATAGTCCATAGGAAAGAATAGACATCCAAGTTGTTATGTTGATTCCATAAGGCACAAGGAGAATAAGACATCAACAAGCACAAATGCATAAAACTCCATGAAAACTTAAATTAGAACAACCATGAGTGAGATAATTATTTTTTAAAAATAGAATTTTGTTGAATGATATCTATCTAGTATTTTGTAGAACTTCTATCTTTTGTTTTCATCAAGTTTTCTTCCTTAATGCCAATTTTATTAACTACTGAATGCTCTAAAAAATTTGGGCATTGAAGATCAAAATGACTGTCTATAACACTGCTTCTGGAAAGGAGGTTCATGTTGAATAGGAGAACATATTTAAGTAATACATAACAATCAAATAGACATTTGTTCTCAAAATTAAAAATTTGTCAATTAATTTATCAACTCAGTTTCAAATCTTACAATATTGTGGTTTTGTTTTTCGTGCAACAAGATAATGGCAAGAAATCTGAAAAAAAAAAAAAAAATAGACAAGCAATGCAGTGAACATTAGCTTCCTGTAAAACCAATTGTAATGCAGACCCAAAGAGCTATCCTAGATCTGTTAGTAATGATGTGTTTTGTGTTGGACTAGAATATTTGGTGAAAGTATTCTACAGGTCAGACACTAAACATATCATTTTCAGTTCTATTTCCAGTTTTTATAAGGAATCTCCACACTGTTCTCCATAGTGGCTGTGTCAGTTTGCATTCCCAACAATAGTGTAAAAGGGTTCCCTTTCCTCCACACCTTCTCCAGTTCAGTTCAGTTGAGTCTCTCAGTCGTGTCCAACTCTTTGCGACCTCATGAATCGCAGCATGCCAGGCCTCCCTGTCCATCATCAACTCCCGGAGTTCACTCAGACTCAAGTCCATAGAGTTAGTGATGCCATCCAGCCATCTCATCCTTTGTTGTCCCCTTCTCCTCCTGCCCCCAATCCCTCCCAGCATGAGTCTCTTCCAATGAGTCAACACTGCGCATGAGGTGGCCAAAGTACTGGAGTTTCAGGTTTAGCATCATTCCTTCCAAAGAAATCCCAGGGTTGATCTTCAGAATGTACTGCTGGATCTCCTTGATGTCCAAGGGACTCTCAAGAGTTTCTCCAACACCACAGTTCAAAAGTATCAATTTTTCAGCTCTCAGCCTTCTTCACAGTCCAACTCTCACATCCATACATGACTACTGGAAAAAAGCATAGCCTTGACTAGATGGACCTTAGTCGGCAAAGTAATGTCTCTGCTTATCAATATGCTATCTAGGTTGGTCATAACTTTTCTTCCAAGGAGGAAGCATCTTTCAATTTCATGGCTGTAATCACCATCTGCAGTGATTTTGGAGCCCCAAAAAAATAAAGTCTGACACTGTTTCCGCATCTATTTTCCATGAAGTGATGGGACCCGATGCCATGATCTTCGTTTTCTGAATGTTGACTATTAAGCCAACATTTTCACTCTCCTCTTTCAATTTAATCAGGAGGCTTTTTAATTCCTCTTCACTGTTTGCTATAAGGGTGGTGTCATCTGCATATCTGAGGCTATTGATATTTCTCCTGGCAATCGTGATTCCAGCTTGTGTTTCTTCCAGTCCAGCCTTTCTCATGATGTACTCTGCATATATGTTAAATAAGCAGGGTGACAATATACAATCCTGAAGTACCCCTTTTCTTCATGGGAACAAGTCTGTTGTCCCATGTCCAGTTCTAACTGTTGCTTCTTGACCTGCAAACAGACTTCTCAGGAGGCAGGTCAGGTGGTCTAGTATTTCCACCTCTCTCAGAATTATCCACAGTTTATTGTGACCCACACAGTCAAAGGCTTTGTCATAGTCAATCAAGCAGAAATAGATGTTTTTCTGGAAATCTCTTCCTTTTTTTCCATGATCCAGCAGATGTCGGCAATTTGATCTCTGGTTCCTCTGCATTTTCTAAAACCAGCTTGAACATCAGGGAGTTCATGGCTCATGTATTTCTGAAGCCTGGCTTGGAGAATTTTGAGCATTACTTTACTCGCATGTGAGATGAGTGCAATTGTGTGGTAGTTTGAGCATTCTTTGGCATTGCCTTTCTTTGGGATTGGAATGAAAACTGACCTTTTCCAGTCCTGTGGCCACTTCTGAGTTTTCCAAATGTGCTGGCATATTGAGTGCAGCACTTTCACAGCATCATCTTTCAAGATTTGAAAGAGTTCAACTGGAATTCCATCACCTCCACTAGCTTTGTTCATAGTGATGCTTTCTAAGGCCCACTTGACATCACATTCCAGGATGTCTGGCACTAGATGAGTGATCACACCATCATGATTATCTGGGTCGTGAAGATCTTTTTTGTACAGTTCTTCTGTGTATTCTTGCCACCTCGTCTTAGTATATTCTGCTTCTGTTAGGTCCAGACAATTTCTGCTCTTTATCGTGCCCATCTTTGCATGAAATGTTTTCTTGGTATCTCTAATTTTCTTGAAGAGATCTCTAGTCTTTCCCATTCTTTTCTTTCCCTCTATTTCTTTGCATTGATCACTGAAGAAGGCTTTCTTATCTCTTCTTGCTATTCTCTGGAACTCTGCATTCAAAT
The DNA here is from genome assembly GCF_042477335.2 of Ovis canadensis. Taxonomy (NCBI): domain Eukaryota; kingdom Metazoa; phylum Chordata; class Mammalia; order Artiodactyla; family Bovidae; genus Ovis; species Ovis canadensis. The sequence goes on along the minus strand of NC_091254.1, from coordinate 53,480,377 downwards.
GGGAATATCTTTCCTTTTCTCCTTTGCTTTTCACTTCTCTTCTTTTCACAGCTATTTGTAAGGCCTCCCCAGACAGCCATTTTGCTTTTTTGCATTTCTTTTACATGAGGATGGTCTTGATCCCTGTCTCCTGTACAATGTCATGAACCTTATTCCATAGTTCATCAGGCACTCTATCTATCAGATCTAGTCCCTTAAATCTATTTCTCACTTCCACTGCATAATCATAAGAGATTTGATTTAGGTCATACCTGAATGGTCTGGCGGTTTTCCCTACTTTCTTCAATTTGAGTCTGAATTTGGTAATAAGGAGTTCATGATCTGAGCCACAGTCAGCTCCTGGTCATGTTTTTATTGACTGTATAGAGCTTCTCCATCTTTGGCTGCAAAGAATATAATCAATCTGATATTGGTGTTGACCATCTGGTGATGTCCATGTGTAGAGTCTTCTCTTGTGTTGTTGGAAGAGGGTGTTTGCTATGACCAGTGCATTTTCTTGGCAAAACTCAATTAATCTTTGCCCTGCTTCATTCTGCATTCCAAGGCCAAATTTGCCTGTTACGCCAGGTGTTTCTTGACTTCCTATTTTTGCATTCCAGTCCCCTACAATGAAAAGGACGTCTTTTTTGGGTGTTAGTTTTAAAAGGTCTTGTAGGTCTTCATAAAATCGTTCAACTTCAGCTTCTTCAGCATTACTGGTTGGGGCATAGACTTGAATTACTGTGATACTGAATGGTTTGCCTTGAAAAGGAACAGAGATCATTCTGTCGTTTTTGAGATTGCATCCAAGTACTGCATTTCAGACTCTTTTGTTGACCATGATGGCTACTCCATTTCTCCTGGGATTCCTGCCCACAGTAGTAGATATAATGATCATCTGAGTTAAATTCACCCATTCCAGTCTATTTTAGTTCGCTGATTCCTAGAATGTCAACGTTCACTCTTGCCATGTCCTGTTTGACCACTTCCAATTTGCCTGATTCATGGACCTGACACTCCAGGTTCCTATGCAATATTACTCTTTACAGCATCAGACCTTACTTCTATCACCAGTCACATCCACAGCTGTGTCTTGTTTTTACTTGGCTCCATCCTTTTATTCTTTCTGGAGTTATTTCTCCACTGATCTCCAGTAGCATACTGGGTACCTACTGACCTGGGGAGTTCCTCTTTCAGTATCCTATCATTTTGCCTTTTCATTGTGTTCATGGGGTTCTCAAGGCAAGAATACTGAAGCGGTTTGCCATTCCCTTCTCAAGCAGACCACATTCTGTCAGACCTCTCACATTCTGTCTTGGGTTGACCCGCGGGCATGGCTTAGCTTCATTGAGTTAGACAAGGCTGTGGTCCTAGTGTGATTAGATTGACTAGTTTTCTCTGAGTATGGTTCCAGTGTGTCTGCCCTTTGATGCCGTCTTTCAACACCTACATCTTTCTTGGGTTTCTCTTATCTTGGGCGTGGGGTATCTCTTCACGGCCCCTCCAGCAAAGTGCAGCCGCTGCTCCTTACCTTGGATGAGGGGTATCTCCTCACTGCTGCCCCTCCTGACCTTCAACGTGGGATAGCTCCTCTAGGCCCTCCTGTGCCTGTGCAGCCATGGCTCCTTGGACATGGGGTGGTTCCTCCCAGCCACTGCCCCTGGCCTTGGACACAGGGTGGCTCCTCCCAGCTGCCCCCCGACCTAGGACATGGGGTAGTTTCTCCCGGCAGCAGCCTCTGACCTCGGATGTGGGGTAGCTCCTCTTGGCCTTGCTTAGTGCGCTGGTTGCAGCCACCTGCACTTAATGTGCCAGTTGCAGCCTCCTGCGCTTAACCCTCTCCAGAATTTACTATTTGTAGAGTTTTTGATGGAGGCCATTTTGACCAGCATGTCATGATACCACATTTGGTTTTGATTTGCGCCCTAAGCACGGATGGCTGCGACCAGGCGCATCAAGCGCAGCCGAGAGGCATTACCCAACGTCCAAGGTCAGGGGCAGCAGCTGAGAGTGCCAGGCTGCCACAGCGCAGGAATGGCTGAGAGGAGCTACCCAAGGCCTAGGTCAGGAACAGCAGCCAGGAGGAGCTACCCCGCATCCGAGGTCACTGGTGGAAGGGAAGAGACACCCCGCATCCGAGGTCAGGGGTGGAAACTGAGAGGAGCTACCCCGCGAAGCAAAGTGACCATCTGGGGAGGCCTTACAAATAGCTGCGAAAAGAAGAGAAGTGAAAAGGAAAGATATAAGCATCTGAATGCAGAGTTCCAGAGAATAGCAAGAAGAAATAAGAAAGACTTCTTCAGTGATCAATGCAAAGAAATAGAGGGAAAGAACAGAATGGGAAAGACAAGAGATCTCTTCAGGAAAATTAGAGATACCAAGGGAACATTTCATGCAAAGATGGGCTCGATAAAGAGCAGAAATTGTCTGGACCTAACAGAAGCAGAAGATATTAAGAAGAGGAGGCAAGAATACACAGAAGAACTATACCAAAAAAAAAAAAGTTCATGACCCAATTAATCATGATGGTGTGGTCACTCACCTAGAGCCAGATATCCTGGAATACAAAGTCAAGTGGGCCTTAGGAAGCATCACTATGAACAAAGCTAGTGGAGGTGATGGAATTCCAGTTGAACTCTTTCAAATCCTGAAAGATGATGCTGTGAAAGTGCTGCACTCAATATGCCAGCACATTTGGAAAACTCAGCAGTGGCCACAGGACAGGAAAAGGTCAGTTTTCATTCCAATCCCAAAGAAAGGCAATGCCAAAGAATGCTCAAGCTACCACACAATTGCACTCATCTCACATGCTAGTAAAGTAATGCTCAACATTCTCCAAGCCAGGCTTCAGCAATATGTGAACTGTGAACTTCCAAATGTTTAAGCTGGTTTTAGAAAAGGCAGAAGAACCAGAGATCAAATTGCCAACATCCACTGGATCATGGAAAAAAGGAAGAGAGCTCCAGAAAAAAACATCTATTTCTGCTTTATTGACTATGACAAAGCCTTTGACTGTGAGGGTCACAATAAACTGTGGATAATTCTGAGAGAGATGGAAATACTAGACCACCTGACCTGCCTCTTGATAAATCTGTATGTATGCAGGTCAGGAAGTAACAGTTAGAACTGGACATGGAACAACAGACTGGTTCCAAAGAAGAAAAGGAGTACTTCAGGATTGTATATTGTCACCCTGCTTATTTAACTTATATAGAGAGTACATCATGAGAAAGGCTGGACTGGAAGAAACACAAGCTGGAATCACGATTGCCAGGAGAAATATCAATAGCCTCAGATATGCAGATGACACCACCCTTATTACAGAAAATGAAGAGGAACTAAAAAGCCTTTTGATTAAAGTGGAAGAGGAGAGTGAAAATGTTGGCTTAAAATTCAACATTCAGAAAAAGAAGATCATGGCATCTGGTGCCATCACTTCATGGGAAATAGATGGAGGAACAGTAGAAACAGTGTCAGACTTTATTTTTTGAGGCTCCAAAATCACTGCAGATGGTGATTGCAGCCATGAAATTAAAAGACGCTGCCTCCTTGGAAGAAAAGTTATGAACAACCTAGATAACATATTGAAAAGCAGAGACATTACTTTTCCAACTAAGGTCCATCTAGTCAAGGCTATGGTTTTTCCAGTAGTCATGTATGGATGCGAGAGTTGGACTGTGAAGAAGGCTGAACACCGAAGAATTGATACTTCTGAACTGGGGTATTTGAGAAGACTCTTGAGAATCCCTTGGACTGCAAGGAGATCCAACCAGTCCATTCTGAAGGAGATCAGCCCTGGGATTTTTTTGGATGGAATGATGCTAAAGCTGAAACTCCAATACTTTGGCCACCTCATGGGAAGAGTTGACTCATTGGAAAAGACTCTGGTGCTGGGAGGGGTTGGGGGCAGGAGGAGAAGGGAATACAGAGGAAGACATGACTGGATGGCATCACTGACTTGATGGACGTGACTGAGTGAATTCCGGGAGTTGGTGATGGATAGTGAGGCCTGGCGTGCTGCAATTCATGCGGTCGCAAAGAGTCAGACACGACCTAGTGACTGAAATGAACTGAACTGAACTGAATAAAGAGTGATGTTGAGCATATTTTCATGTGTTTACTAGCCACCTGTATATCTTTGGAGAAATGGCTGTTTAGGTCTTTTCCTCACTTTTTGATTGGATTGTTCATCTTTCTAGTACTGAATTGCATATGACCCAGTGATTGCCCTGCTGGGCATACACACTGAGGAAACCAGAATTGAAAGAAACTCATGTACCCCAATATTCAGTGCAGCACTGTTTATAATGCCTATGACATGAAAGCAACCTAGATGTCCATTGGATAATGAATGGATAAGGAAGTTTTACATATACACAATGGAATATAACTCAGTTATTGAAAGAAACGCATTGGAGTCAGTTCTAATGAGGTGGATGAAATTGGAGCCTAATATACAGAGTGAATTAAGTCAGAAAGAGAAACACCAATACTGTATATTAATGCATATATATAGAATTTAGGAAAATGATAATGACAATCCTATATGCAAAGCAGCAAAAGAGACACAGATGTAAAGAACAGACTTTTAGACTGTGGGAAAAGGCAATGGTGGGATGATTTTAGAGAATAGCATTGAAAAAGGAATATTACCATATGTAAAATAGAAGACCAGTGAAAGTTTGATACATGAACCAGGGCACTCAAAGCTGGTGCTCTGGGACAAGCCAGAAGATTGGAATGGAGAGGGAGGTGGTTGGGAGGTTCAAAATGGGATGGGGGGAAGCATGTGCACCCATGGCTGATTCATGTCAATGTATGGCAAAAACCACCACAATATTGCAAAATAATTATCCCCCAATAGAAATAAATTAATTTTAAAAATGTCATCTTCATAGGCCATACATGCATATACTTTGGACAAGTCAGTTTAATATATGTTTCTAAAATTCAAGATTTTTTTTTAAAGTTTTGCATGCTGGTTTCTTTTTTGCCTTTTCATACTGTTCATGAGGTTCTCACTCTCAAGGCAAGAATACTGACGTGGTTTGTCATTCCCTTCTCCAGGGGATAACCTTTTGTCAGAACTCTCCACCGTGACCTGTCTGTCTTGGCTTGGCCTGACACAGCATGGCTCATAGTTTCATTGAGTTAGACAAGGCTGTGACCCATGTGATCAGTTTAATTAGTTTTCTTTGACTGTGATTTTCATTCTGTCTGCCCTCTGATGGTTAAAGATAAGAGGCTTGTGGAAGCTTCCTGATGGAAGCTGGGACTGGCTAATCTGGGTCTTGCCAACAAAGGTCCATAGTCAAAGCTGTTTTTTCCAATAGTCGTGTGACAGTTGGACCATAAGGAAAGCTGAATGTCAATGAATTGATTCTTTTAAACTGCAGTATTGGAGAAGACTCTTGAGAGTCTCTTGGACTGCAAGGAGATCAAACCAGTCAATCCTAAAGGAAATTGGGCATGAATATTCATTGGAAGGATTGATGCTGAACCTGAAGCGCCAATATTTTGGCCACCTGATGTAAAGAACTGACTCCTTTGGAAAGATCCTGATGCTGGGAAAGATTGAAGGCAGCAGGACAAGGGGATAACAGAAGATGAGGTGGTGGGTTGGCATCACCAACTCAATGACATTAATTTGAGCAAACTTGGGAGGCAGTGGACGACAGTTTCCTGCCATGCTGCAGTCCATGGGGGTCATAAAGAGTCAGACACGATTGAGTGAGTGAACTGAACTGAACTGATGTTGGTTTCTCAATCACTTGAAATCCATTTTAATATATTTTCCCCTATATGAACAACATCTTGATTTATAAATAGACTGTGATGTGTACATCATTAATATGTGGACCCCCTTCCCTCTAATTGCAGAACAAAACTCACTGTATCTCTTCTTCATACAATAAAGAGGGAAAAAACATACACAGGCTATTTTAACATCCTGTGCTTCTTTAGTAGATGCTGATAATTGGAAAAAATAACCAGAAATGTCTTTATATCTGTAGAAAAGTATTCATTCATCATCTAAGTAGTTCTCCTACCATTGCACATGTAGGAGTAAAATCACCTAGTTTAGGAGTTGGAAAAGATTAAGTGGATTAACAATTCATGTGCATTAAATTCATGAAAACTTCAAGATGGTTTTAGATGGTATTTAAAGTTTTAACAAACTTTAATCTTTTCTGACATATTCCACATCTCCAGTTAGTTTCTTTTTGAATTTTGTATCGGTTTCTAGTAAGAATTTTGTTCCTTTGTAGGTCTTTTTACTCAGATTACACCTTAGTTCAAATATTCAATAGTAGTAGTGAAAGTCATTCAATTGTGTTTGACTCTTTGCAACCCCATAGGCTGTAGAGTCCATGGAATTCTCCAGGCCAGAATACTGGAGTGCGTAGCTTTTTCCTTCTCCAGAGGATCTTCACAACCCAGGGATCAAGCCCATGTTTCTCACATTACAGGCAGATTCTTTTCCAGCTGAGCCACAAAGGAAGCCTTGTGGATCAAATAGGTCAACTATTCAACATAATAGTTAAAACAATCATACATACAGCCACCGACTGTATATATAGCATTTTTAGTGTTAAAATGCATAGCTATTATAGGCTTGCATTTTTATTTCATTTTTAAATTATGTGCTTTCCATCTAATTACCTCTCAGTGAAACATAATTTTAATGCAAAACATTTTAATATAATTTAGAAATTCTTTCAGTTTTGCAGGGAAAATATGTGCATAGATGTGAAATGCACATTTAAAATTGGTGGTGCTTAACTAAATCTGACAATGGGGATCTATTTTAAGTGTGCCCATTGTCATTATTTAAAGTTCTGTACATTTGGTATTTACTAAATGAGCACATGCCCTTCACAGCGTGAGTGCTTCCTGTGAGTGGTGCCTGAGTACCTGCTGATAAAGCTTTGGAAGCACTTCAGTGCCTAATAGAGGTTTGGGATACAGAGACTATGAAGTGTCTTAATGAATCGTGAGATTTTTAAAAGTAGCATTGATGCCAAGCTTTATATCTGTGAAGTGATTTGCATTTTCATTTTCAAATAAGAGAGCTTGAACCCTAGAGTGGTCAAATGAACCATGAATTACTACTTCAGTGAGTGAATAGAGAGTAAAGTATATTTTCCAGCACACCATTTACATAGACACATTTCTAAAGGAACAAATTCAATGGGGCAATAAACATCAAAATGTTCCTGTACTCAGCAGTTTTATCAAAAATAGATAAAATAATTCTGGATCAAAACAAATGCTTTCTTGGAGGTAGATGTCATTAAGTAGCAACTGCTCTGAGTTGGCCAGATCAATTTCTTATCTGTTGTGTTAGCTAACAAATACCATGCATTTCTTTTTTGGTAATTATGCATTACTTGTTTCATTTAGATCTATATTGAGTTCCTTCAGGGAAGGAAGGGGCAATGGTTTCTTAATCTTCATGCTTCTCTGGTGGTTCAGAGGGTAAAGTATCTCACTGCAATGCAGGTTCAATCCCTGGGTTGGGAAGATCCCCTGGAGAAGGAAATGACAACCCACTCTGGTACTCCTGCCTGGAAAATCCCACTGAGGGAGAAGTAGTCTGGTAGGCTACAGTCCATGGGGCCGCAAAGTGTCAGACACTAGTGAGCGACTTCACTTTCACATAAAGTGACTCTATATAATAGATTATTATAATTATTTGTTGGATGTATCTTAATATAATTAGATAATCTGAAAGAAATTCACTATGGTGAAAAAAAAATCAATGGATGTGAAGCTTGGATAATTAGAATCCCATGTTAGTCAGTCAATTGTGTCCAACTCTTTCAAGACCCCATTGACTGTAGCCCACCAGACTCAACCATCCATGGGATTCTCCAGGCAAGAATACTGGAGTGGGTTGACATTTTCTTCTCCAGAGGATCTTCCTGACACAGGGATTAAAACCAGGTCACCTGAATTGTAGGCAGATTTTTTACCATTGGGCCACCTAGGAAGCCCTAATTTGGAATCCCACAGATGTGGGAGTATTCAGTAGTCAGAGTATTAATATCCCCTAGATAATGACCTTGAAAGCACTAAGAACTATGGGTGGGTACCTTCTTTGAACTCTTTGATAATCAAGGTCATTTGTAGGGGTAGAGGAATGAAATGGGTCTTCTCTTCACAAAAACAAACATGTTCTTTGAAATGATCCCCAGTCTAAAAGTAATAGATGGTAACATGGATTTTTTTCTTCCTATTACTTGGCTATGTACATGTGCCTTGCTAATAAATGAAATTAGATACAGAGGCTTGCCTGGTGGCTCAGTGGTAAAAAATAAAAATACACCTGCAATGCAGGAGACACAAGTTCGACTCCTGGGTCAGGAAGATTACCCTGGAGAAAGAAATGGCAACCCATTCCAGTATTCTTGCCTGGGAAGTCCCATGGACAGAGGAGACTGGTGGTCTACAGTCCATGGGTTTGTGAAGGTTAGACTTAGCAACTAAATCACCCCTACAGGCAGATAACAGTACAATTTTTTGTTGCTAAGTCTCCGCCAAATATAGTTAGCTGCCAAGTGGTTTCCTCTTAATGAGAAATAAAAGAGAATATTGAGAAAAAAATATATAGGAAGAATAAAAATGTATAGCCTTTAAATTTAATTTTTAGGTATTGAATAATATGTTTTGAGAACCAACATTGTTTAGACAGTTAAATGAAGGCATAATCTGGTGTTACTGTAAAGCTGCCTACATAATATATTTAGCGTTTCTTTTTTAACCATCTAGTTCTAAAGGAAAGGACTTCCCTGATAGTTCAGCTGGTAAAGAATCTACCTGCAATTCAGGAGACTCTGGTCGATTCCTGGCTCAGGAAGATCTGCTGGAGAAGTGATCAGTACCCACTCCAGTGTTCTTGGTCTTCACTGGTGGCTCCTCTGGTAAAGAATTTGCCACCATAGCAAGAGACCTGGGTCTGATTCTTATGTTGGGAAGATCCCCTAGAGAATGGAAAAGCCATCACTTCCAGTATTCTGGCTTGAAGAATTCCATGGACTGTATGGTGCATGGGGTCACAAAGAGTTGCATAGGACTGAATGACTTTCAATTTTTTCTAAAGGAAAGTGCATTTGTGTCTTTCTGTGTATGTGGCATGGTTTGCGCTTGCCCTTGAATGAGAAGTCTATTCTGAATTTTGAAGGTCCAGAATTTTGTGATGCAGATTTCCCAGGAAAATCTATATTCTGGAATTCCTGCTTAAAACAACTCAAATGTCCAAAGAATTGAGTTCTACGAGATAATTCATTGGTAATGGTAGAAGCTATTTCAAATCCTGAAAGATGATGCTGTGAAAGTGCTGCATTCAATATGTCAGCCAATTGGTAAAATTCAACAGTGGCTGCAGGACTAGGAAAGGTCAGTTTTCATTCTAATCCCAAAGAAAGGCAATGCCAAAGAATGCTCAAACTACCACACAATTGCACTCATCTCACACACTAGTAAAGTAATGCTCAAAATTCCCCAAGCCAGGCTTCAGCAATATGTGAACTGTGAATTTCCAGATGTTCAAGCTGGTTTTAGAAAAGGCAGAGGAACCAGAGATCAAATTGCCAACATCCGCTGGATCATGGAAAAAAGGAAGAGAGTTCCAGAAAAACATCTATTTCTGCTTTATTGACTATGCCAAAGCCTTTGATTGTGTAGATCACAAGAAACTGTGGAAAATTCTGAGAGATGGGAACACCAGACCACCTGATCTGCCTCTTGAGAAATCTGTATGCAGGTCAGGAAGCCACAGTTAGAACTGGACATGGAACAACAGACTGGTTCCAAATAGGAAAAGGAGTATGTCAAGGCTGTATATTGTCACCCTGCTTATTTAACATCTATGCAGAGTACATCATGAGAAATGCTGGGCTGGAAAAAGCACAAGCTGGAATCAAATTATGGGGAGAAATGTCAATAAACTCAGATAAGCAGATGACACCATCATTATGGCAGAAAGTGAAGAGAAACTAAAAAGCCTCTTGATGAAAGTGAAAGAGGAGAGTGAAAAAGTTGGCTTAAAGTTCAGCATTCAGGAAACGAAGATCATGGCATCCGGTCCCATCACTTCATGGGAAATAGATGTGGAAACAATGGAAACAGTGTCAGACTTTATTTTTTGAGCTCCAAAATCACTGCAGATGGTGATTGCAGCCATCAAATTAAAAGATGCTTACTCCTTGGATTCACCTGGCTCAGACGGTAAAGTGTCGGTGTACACTGTGGGAGAGCCAGGTTTGATTCCTGGGTGGGGAAGATCCTCTGGAGAAGGCAATGACACCCCACTCCAGTACTCTTGCCTGGAAAATCCCACGGACTGAGGAGCCTGGTAGGCTACAGACCATGGGGTAGCAAAGAGTCATACAACACTGAGTGACTTCACTTCACTTCTTCACTCCTTGGAAGGAAAGTTATGACCAACCTAGATAGAATATTCAAAAGCAGAAATATTACTTTGCCAACAACGGTCCGTCTAGTCAAGGGTATGTATTTTTCCAGTAGTCATGCATGGATGTGAGATTTGGACTGTGAAGAAAATTGAACGCTGAAGAATTGATGTTTTTGAACTATGGTTTTGGAGAAGACTCTTGAGCCTCCCTTGGACCACAAGGAGATCCAACCAGTCCATTCTAAAGGAGATCAGTCCTGGGTGTTCATTGGAAGCACTGACGCTAAAGCTGAAATTCCAATACTTTGGCCACCTCATGTGAAGAGTTGACTCATTGGAAAAGACTCTGATGCTGGGAGAGATTGAGGGCAGGAGAAGAAGGGGATAACAGAAGCTGAGATGGTTGGATCGCATCACGGACTCGATGGACATGAGTCTGAGTGAACTCCGGCAGTTGGTGATGAATAGGGAGGCCTGGCGTGCTGTGATTCATGGTGTTGCAAAGAGTCCGACATGACTGAGTAAATGAACTGAACTAAACTGAATGGTAAAAGACACTTTTATGTTTTAAAAAAGATTTTTTTAGTATTAAACTTTCCTGGAATATGGTTGATAGAAAAATTTGTGTTAGTTTCTGCTGTATAACAAAGTGAATCAGTTATATATATATATATATATATATATATATACACACACATATATCAATTCTATTTTATTTTTCCATATGGGTCGTTACAGAATACTGAGCAGAATTTCCCAATCTATACAATAGATCCCAATCAATACAATATATTGTATACAGTATACAATCTATACAATAGCTATGTATTTTGCCCATAGTAATGTGCATTTTCAATCCCAATTTCCCTTCTTATCCCTCCCACCTACCCCTACTGGTAACCATAAGTTTATTTTCTACATCTGTGACTCTATTTCTGTTTTGTAAATAAGTTCATTTGTACCACTTAAAAATCATATCATATGATATTTGTCTGACTTACTTTACTTAGTATGATAATCCCTAGGCCCATCTATGTTGCTACAAACAGCATTATTATTCATTTTTATGGCTGAGTAATATTCCATTGTATATATGCACCACATCTTTCTTACCCATTCATCCACTGATGTGCATTTAGGTTGTTTCCATATCCTGCAAATTGCAAATAGTTTACAATGAACACTTGGAAGCATGTATCTTTTTGAACTATGGTTTCCTCTTGATATATGCCTAGGAGTGGGATTGTTGGATCATATGGTAGCTTTTTTAGTTTTCAAAGGAATCTCAATACCATTGTCCACAGTGATCGTGAAGAACTTTTCCCATTTCCCCAAACCCTCTTCAGTATTTATTGTTTATAGATTTTTAAAAATTTATATATTTTTAATTGAAAGATAATTGCTTTACAGAATTTTGCTGTTTTCTGTCAAACCTCAGCATGAATCAGCCATAGGTCTACATATATCCTCTCCCTTTTGAAACTCCCTTGCATCTCCCTCCCCATCCCACCCCTCTAGGTTGATTCAGAGCCCCTGTTTGAGTTTCCTGAGCCATACAGCAAATTCCCATTGGGTATCTATTTTATATATGGTAATGTAAGTTTCCATGTTACTCTTTCCATACATCTCACCATCTCCTCCCCTCTCCCTATGTCCATAAGTCTATTCTCTATGTCTGTTTCTCCATTCAGTTCAGTCGTGTCTGACTCTTTGTGACCCCATGGACTGGAATACTACAGGCTTCCCTGTTCATCACCCACTCGCAGAGCCTACTCAAACTAATGTTCATCGAGTTGTTGATGCCATCCAATTATCTCATGCTCCATCATTCCCTTTTCCTCCTGCCTTCAATCTTTCCCGGCATCAGGGTCTGTTCTGCACATCAGGTGGCCAAAGTATTGGAGTGTCAGCTTCAGCATCAGTCCTTCCAATTAATATTCAGGGCTAATTTCCTTTAGGATGGACAGGATTGGTCTCCTTGCTGTCTAAGGGACTCTCAACAGTCTTCAACACCACAGTTCAAAAGCATCCATTCTTTGGTGCTCAGCTTTCTTTATACTCCAACTCTCACATCCATACATGACTACTGGAAAATCCATAGCTTTGACTAGACAATCATTTTGTTGGAAAAGTAATGTCTCTGCTTTTTAATATGCTGTCTAGGTTGGTCATAACTTTTCTTCCAAAGAGCAAGTGTCTTTTAATTTCATGGCTGCAGTCACCATCTGCAGTGATTTTGGAGCCCCCCAAAATAGTCTGTCACTGTTTCCATTGTTACCCCATCTATTTGCCATGAAGTGATGGGACCAGATGCCATGATCTTGGTTTTCTGAATGCTGAGTTTTAAGCCAACTTTTTCACTTTCCATTGCTGCCTTGTAAATAAATTCCTTAGTGCTATTTTTCTAGATTCCTGTATACATGTGCTAGAATACGATATTTATCCTTCTCCTTTGACTTACTTCACTCTGTATCATAGTTTCTCAGTTAATCCACCTCATTAGAACTGACTCAAATGATTTCCTTTTTATGGCTAGGTAATAATCCCTTGTGTATATGTACCACACTTTTTTTAATCCAATCATCTGTTGATGGACATCTAGGTTGCTACCATGTTCTAGCTATTGTAAATAGTGCTACAATGATGAATGGAACACATGTTTCTTTTCATTTTTTTTAAAATTTATTTATTTTAATTGAAGGCTAATTGTTTTACAATATTGTAGTGATTTTGTCATTCATTGACACGAATCAGCCATGGGTGTACATGTGTTCCCCATCCTGAACCTCCCTCCCACCTCCCTCCACATCCCATCCCTCTGAGTCATCCCAGTGCACTAGCCCCGAGCACCCTGTCTCATGATTGAACCTGGACTTATGATCTGTTTCACATATAATAATATACATGTTTCAATGCTACTCTCTCAAATCATCCCACCCTTGCCTTCTCCCACAGAGTCCAAAAGACTGTTCTATATGTCTGTGCCTCTTTTGCTGTCTCGCATATAGGGTTATCATTACCATCTTTCTAAATTCAATATATATGGTTTTTGTTTTTGTTTTTTTTACTATATTGGTGTTTTTCTTTCTGGTTTACTTCACTCTATATAAGAGGCTCCAGTCTCATCCACCTCATTAGAACTGATTCAAATGTATTCTTTTTAATGGTTGAGTAATATTCCATTATGTGTGTGTACCACAGCTTTCTTATCCATTCTTCTGCTAATGTACATCTAGGTTGCTTCCATGTCCTAGCTATCATAAACAGTGCTGCGATGAATATTGTGGTACACTTGTCTCTTTCAATTCTGGTTTCTTGGTGTGTATGCCCAGCGGTGGGATTGCTGGGTCATATGACAGTTCTATTTTCAGTTTTTAAAGGAATCTCCACACTGTTCTCCATAGTGGCTGTACTAGTTTGCATTCCCACCAGCAGTGTAAGAGGGTTCCCTTTTCTTTACACCCTCTCCAACATTTATTGCTTGTAGACTTTTGAATAGTAGCCATTCTGACTGGCATGAAATGATACCTCATTGTGGTTTTGATTTGCATTTCTCTGATAATAAGTGGTATTGAGCATGTTTTCATGTGTTTGTTAGGCATCTGTATGTCTTCTTTGGAGAAATGTCTGTTTAGTTCTTTGGCCAGTTTTTTGATTGGGTCATTTATTTTTCTGGAATTGAGCTGTAGGAGTTGCTTGTATGTTTTTGAGATTCTTTGTCCGTTGCTTTGTTTGCTATTATTTTCTCCAATTCTGAAGGCTGTCTTTTCACCTTGCTTATAGCTTCCTTCATTTTGTTAAAGCTTTTAAGTTTAATTAGGTCTCATTCGTTTATTTTTTCTTTTATTTTCACTGCTCTGGGTGATGGATCATAGAGTATTCTGCTGTGATTTATGTCAGGGAGTGTTTTCCCTATGTTTTCCTCTAGAAGTTTTATAGTTTCTGATCTTAAGTTTAGATCTTTAATCCATTTTGAGTTTATTTTTGTATATGGTGCTAGAAAGTGTTCTAGTTTCATTCTTTTACAAGTGGTTGACCAGTTTTCCCAGCACCACTTGTTATAGAGATAGTCTTTTCTCCATTGTATATTTTTGCCTCCTTTGTGAAAGACACGGTGTCCATAAGTGCATGGATTTAAGCTCTCGGCTTTCTATTTTGTTCCATTAATCTATATTTCTGTCTTTGTGCAAGTACCATACTGTCTTGAAGAATCAAGCCAGGTTGATTCCTCCAGTTCCACTCTTCTTTCTCAAGATTGCATTGGCTATTTGAGGGTTTTTGTATTTCCATACAAATTGTGTAATTATTTGTTCTAGCTCTTGAAAAATACCCTTTGTAGCTTGTTAGGGAGTGCATTGAATCTATAGATTGCTTTGGGTAGTATACTCATTTTCACTATATTGATTATTCCAACCCATGGACATGGTATATTTCTCCATTTATTTGTGTCCTTTTTGATTTCTTTCACCAGTGTTTTATAGTTTTCTATATATAGGTCTTTAGTTTCTTTAGGTAGATATATTCCTAAATATTTTATTCTTTTCATTGCAATGGTGAATGGAATTGTTTCCTTAAGCCAGAAAGAAAAACACCAATACAGTATACTAACACATATATATGGAATTTAAAAAGATGGCAATGACGACCCTGTATGCAAGACAGCAAAAAAGACACAGATGTGTATAATGGACTTTTGGACTCAGAGGGAGAGGGAGAGGGTGGGATGATTTGGGAGAATGGCATTCTAACATGTATACTATCATGTAAGAATCGAATCGCCAGTCAATGTCTGACGCAGGATACAGCATGCTTGGGGCTGGTGCATGGGGATGACCCAGAGAGATGTTATGGGGAGGGAGGTGGGAGGGGGGTTCATGTTTGGGAACGTATGCAAGAATTAAAGATTTTAAAATAAAAAAAAATTAAAAAAATTAAAAAAAAAATATCTTTCTGTTTTCTCATTGTTAGTGCATAGGAATGCAAGGGATTTCTCTGTGTTAATTTTATATCCTGCAACTTTACTATATTCATTGATTAGCTCTAGTAATTTTCTGGTGGAGTCTTTAGAGTTTTCTATGTAGAGGATCATGTCATCTGTAAACAGTGAGAGTAGTGGGATTGCTGGGTCATATGGTGGTTTTATTCCTAGGAATCTCCATATGATGTTCCATAGTGGCTGTGTCAATTTACATTCCCATCAACAGTGCAAGAGTATTCCCTTTTCTCCCCACCCTCTTCTAGCATTTATTGTTTGTAGAATTTTTGATAATTGCCATTCTAACCGGTGTGAGGTGATTTCTCATTGTAGTTTTGATTTGCATTTCTCTTATAATGAGTGGGGCTTCCCTGGTGGTTTAGAAGTTAAAGCGTCTGCCTGCAATGCAGGAGACCTGGGTTCAATCCCTGGGTCAGGAAGATCCCCTGGAGAAGGAAATGGCAACCCACTCCAGTATTCTTGCCTGGAGAATCCCATGGATGGAGGAGTCTGGTGGGCTACAGTCCACAGGGTCGCAAAGAGTCAGACACGACTGAGCCAGCAACTTAACTTATAATGAGTGATGTTAAGCATCTTTTCATGTGTTTATTAGACATCTGTAATGTCTGTTTAGGTCTTTTTTCCACTTTTTGATTGGATTGTTTGTTTTTCTGGTGTTTAGTTATATGAGCTGCTTGTCTATTTTGGCAATTAATCCTTTGTCAATTGTTTCATTTGCTATTATTTTCGCTCATTCTGAGGGTTGTCTTTTCACCTTGCTTAGAGTTTCCTTTGCTGTGCAAAAGCTTTTAAGTTTAATCAGATCCCACTTGTTTACTTTTGTTTTTATATCTGTTGCTCTAGGAGGTGGGTTGTAGAGGATCTTGCTTTGATTTATGTCATCAAGAGTTCTGCCTATGTTTCCTTCTAAGATCTTTATAGTTTCTGGTCTTACATTTTGGTTAATCCATTTTGAGTTTATCTTTGTGTATGGTGTTAGGAAGTGTTCTAATTTCACTCTTTCACATGTAGTTGTCCAGTTTTCCCAGCACATTTATTGAAGAGGCTGTCTTTGCCCCATTGTATATTCTTGCCTCCTTTTTTTCAAAACAACATACCCATATGTGCATGGATTGATTTCTGGGCTTTCTATCTTGTTCCATTTGTCTACATATCTGTTTTTGTGCCAGTGTAATCTGAAGTCAGGAAGGTTGATTTCTTAAGGTCCATTCTTCCTTCTCAAGGCTGCTTTGGCTATCCAGGGTCTTCTGTGTTTCCATATGAACTGTGAAATTTTTTGTTTTAGTTCTGTGAAAAATGCCATTGGTAATTTGATGGGGATTACATTAAATCTGTAGATTATGTTTGTAGCATAGTCATTTTCACAATATTGATTCTTCCTATCTAGGAACATGGATTATCTCTCCATCTGTTTATGTCATCTTTGATTTTTTTCATTAATGTCTCAATTTTCTGTGTACAGTTCTTTTGTCTCATTAGGTAAGTTTATTTCTAGATATTTAACTCTTTTGTTGCAATGGTGATTGGGATTGATTCCTTAATTTCTCTTTCTGATTTTTTTATTGTTAGTATATAGAAATGCAAGTGATTTCTTGTATTGATTTTGTATCCTGCAAATTTGCTAAATTCACTTATTAGCCTCTGATAATTTTCTGATAGTATCTTTAGGGCTTTATATGTACAGTATCATGTCATCTGAAACAGTGAGAGATTTATTTCTTTTCCAATCTGGATTCCTTTTATTTCTTTTTTATCTCTGATTGCTGTACCTAGGACTTCCAGAACTATGTTGAATAATAATGGTGACAATGGACACCCTTGTCTTGCTCCTGATCTTAGAAGGAATGCTTTCAGCTTTTCATTGTTGAGAATAATGCTTGCTGTGGGCTTATCATATGTGACCCTTACCGTTTTGAGGTCGGTTCCTTCTATACTCATTTTTTGAAGAGTTTTAATCATAAATGAGTGCTAAATTTTGTCAAATACTTTTTCTGTATCTACTGAGATTATCATATAGTTTTTATCCTTCACTTTGTTAATATGATGTATCACATTGATTAATTTGCATGTATTAAAGAATCCTTGCATCCCTGGAATAAACCCAAATTGATCATGGTGTATGAAGTTTTAGATATGTTTCTGTATTCTTTTTGCTAAAATTTTGTTGAGTATTTTTGCATCTATGTTCTTCAGTGATATTGGCCAGTAGTTTTCTTTTCTTTGTGTTGTCTCTTTTTGGTTTTGGTATCAGGATGATGGTGGCCTCATAGAATGAGTTTGAAAGTGTTCCTTCCTCTGAAATTTTTTGAGAGTTTTAGAAGGATAGACATTAACTCTTCTCTAAATGGCTGATTGAATTCTCCTGTGAAGCCAGCTCATCCTGCACTTTTGTTTTTGGGGAGATTTTTGATCACAGCTTCAATTTTAGTGCTTGTAATTGGGTTGTTCACAATTTCTATTTCTACCTGGTTCAGTCTTGAAAGATTGAAATTTTCTAAGAATCTGTCCACTCTTTCAGGTTATCCACTTTATTGCTATATAGTTGTTCATAATGGTCTCTTTGGATGATGGCCATTCTGGATAATGTGAAATGATACTTCATTTTAGTTTTGAATTGCATTTCTCTGACAGTTGGTCATGTTGAGCATCTTTTCATATGAGAATTTTTTCATGAGCTTTTGGTCATCTGTATTTCTTCTTTGGATAAAACCAGAGAGTTACATGTAAAATAATGAAATTAGAACCTCCTATAATGCCATACAAAAAATAAACTCAGGATGGATTAAAGACCTAAATATAAGGTCATTGGAGAAGGCAATGGCAATCCACTCCAGTACTCTTGCCTGGAAAATCCCATGGGCAGAGGAGCCTGGTAGGGTGAAGTCCACGAGGTCGCTGAGAGTCGGACACGACTGGGCAAATTCACTTTCAGTTTTCACTTTCATGCATTGGAGAAGGAAATGGTAACCCACTCCAGTGTTCTTGCCTGGAGAATCCCAGGGACGGGGGAGCCTGGTGGGCTGCCATTAATGGAGCTGCACAGAGTCAGACATGACTGAAACGACTTAGCAGCAGCAGCATAAGGTCAGATACTGTAAAACTTTTAGATGAAAATATAGGTAGAACATTCTCTGACACAAATTGTAGCAAGATTTTTTTGATCCATTCCCTAGAGTAATGGAAATAAAAACAAAAATAGACAAATGGCACATAATTAAGCCTTAAAACCTTTGCACAGCAAAAGATACCATAAACAGAATGAAAAGGCAAACCACAGAATGCAATAAAATATCAATATTTGCAAACAAAGCAACTGGCAAGGGATTAATCTCCAAAATATACAAACATCTTAATATAAACAACAACAACAACGAGAACAACTTTCAAAAAAGACACTAAAGAATCTGAGTATTTCTACTAGTAGAAACAGTGTTTTGTAAGTGTCAGGAAGTGTGCTTAATTATGGGCACCAAGACAATCCTTCCCATTCTTCAAGAGAATCCTTCATTTCTAAAGCATTTTCCCTTTTCAGATTCATGAAAAATAATAATACAATGTTCTGGTGGAGTTGAAATCCAAGTTTCCTAAAGTATGAAGGTAATCTGAAGATTTGAAGGATCTATATCCTGATGGACTATTTTAATCAGCTATGGAATGTATCTTTATATAAATAGATATTCAAAAAGATCAGATATGTATTTTTACTAAGATAATGGAAATAAATAGAAACAGGATTCTCTCAATCTCATCTAGCTATGCTCAAATAGATATATTTTAACTGTGGTTGCATCACTATTATTATTTCTTACTATTCATTTCACAATTTTTCTCAAAATATCAGTTCAGTTCAGTCACTCAGTTGTGTCTGACTCTTTGCAACCCTATGAACTGCAACAGGCAGGCTTCCTGTCCATCACCAATTCCTGGAGCTTACTCAAACGCATGTCCATTGAATTGGTGATGCCATCTAACCATCTCATCCTCTGTCATCCCCTTCTCCTCCCACCTTCAATCTTTCCCAGCATCAGCGTCTTTTTAAATGAGTCTGTTCTTCTCATCAGGTGGCCAAAGTACTGGGTTTTCAGCTTCAGAGTCAGTCTTTCCAATGAATATTCAGGACTGATTTCCTTTAGGATGAACTGGTTGGATTTCCTTGATGTCCAAGGGAAACCTAACTCGAAATTTATTTTAAAAAGTTTAAATTGTAGCTACTAATGTCACCTGAAGAGTTTCTGAAATCAGCAACAACTTATAACTGAGGAAATCTGATTCCATTGTAGGAACATAAAACCCTCTGTGGCATGTGCAACTTGCCTGAATGATTGCTTGTGTTTAGTCTTAGGATTCATTTTATCTTTCAGGTTTTATAGCTTTGTTCACTTATGTCCATGAATAGTATGAAAAGGCAAGATGATAGGACACTGAAAAATGAACTCCCCAGGTCAGTAGGTGCCCAATATGCTACTTGAGATCAGTGGATAAATAATCCAGAAGGAGTGAAAAGACAGCGCCAAAGCAAAAGCAACACCAAGCAAAGTCCAATGCTGTGACGAGCAATATTGTATAAGAACCTGGAATTTTAGGTCCATGAATCAGGGCAAATTGGAAGTGGTCAAACAGGATATGGCAAGAGTGAATGTTGACATTTTAGGAATCAGCAAACTAAAATGGATTGCAATGGGTGAATTTAACTCAGATGACCATTATATCTACTACCATGGGAAAGAATCCCTTAGAAGAAATGGAATAGCCATCATAGCCAACAAAAGAGACTGAAATGCAGCACTTGGATGCAATCGCTGTTCGTTTCCAAGGCAAACCATTCAATATCATGGTAATCCAAGGCTATGCCCCGACCAGTAATGCTGAAGAAGCTGAATTTGAATAGTTCTATGAAAACATGCAAGACCTTCTAGAACTAACACCCCCAAAAGATGTCCTTTTCATTATAGGGGACTGGAATGCAAAAGTTGGAAGTTGAGAAACACCTGGAATAACAGGCAAATTTGGCCTTGGAGTACAGAATGAAGGAGGGCAAAAGCTAGTAGAGTTTTGGCAAGAGAACACACTGGCCATAGCAAACACTCTCTTCCAACAACACAACAGAAGACTGTACACATGGACATCACCAGATGGTCAACACTGAAATCAGATTGATTATATTCATTGCAGCCAAAAATGGAGAAGCTCTATATAGTCAGCAAAAACAAGACCAGGAGCTGACTGTGGCTCAGATCATGAACTTCTTGTGAAATTCAGATCTAAATTGAAGAAAGTAGGGAAAATCACTAGACATTCAAGTACGGCCTAAATAAATTCCCTTACAATTTTACAGTGGAAGTATGAAATAGATTCAAGGGATAAGATCTTTTAATCCTGATCTGATCAGGGGCAAAGACATTTCGGTTTGTTTTTTTTTGAGTTTTTTGAAGTATAATGGACCTACAACACTGTTAGCTTCTTTTACACATCATAGTGCTTTGATGTTTTATTTACATGGAAAATAGTCACCACCATAAGTATACTTACTATCTGTCACCGTAGAAAAGTATACCCTGCTGTATATTCACACACTGAGCTGGTGATATTTAGTCATCCAGTCATGTCCAGCTCTTTTGCAACCCCTTGGACTGTAGTCCAGTGGGCTCCTCTGCCCATAGGATTTTGCAGGTGAGAGTACTGCACTGGGTTGGCATTTCTTTCTTGAGGAGAACTTCCTGACCCAGGGATCAAGCCCGCATCCCTTGAATTTGCGGGTGGATTCTTTACCACTGAAACACTAAGGAAGTCCCATACACTGAGATACTTCCTCATAAATACAAAATAAAGTAAATACTATTTGTAAGACCTGAAATTATAAATCTTCTAGAAGAAAACATAGGTAGTATGCTCTTTGACATGGCCTTAGTTTTTTGAATACGTTTCCTCAAGCAAGGGATACAATAAATAAATAAATGGGACTACCTCAAACTAAAAAAAAAAAAAACATTTCAGAGTGAAGGAAACTATCAGCAAAACAAAAAAAATTGGTTATTGAGTGGGAGAAAATATTTTCAAACCATGTATAAGATAAGGAAATGTGAAAGAACTCATACAACTCATCCAAAAGAGGGGGGGGAAACCCAATTAAGAACCAGGTAGATAATATATATATATGTGTATATATATATATATACATACATATATATATATATATATATATATATAATTCTTTTTTTTTTCAAAAGAAAACCTACAGATGGCCAACAGGCACATGAAAAGATGTTCAATATTACTAATAATCGAGGGAATGCAAATCTAAACCACAATGAAATACCAGTTTACCTCTGTCAGTATGGCTATTGTCTAAAAGACAAGTGTTATTGAGAATGCGGAGAAAAGGGAACCTGAGAATGCTGTTGGTGGGAATGTAAATTGATGTAGTCATTATGAAAAACACAATAGAGATTCCTCAAAATTTTAAAAATGGAGCTACCATAAAAATCAGAAATTCTATTTCTGGGTATGAAGAAAATGAAAACATAAATTTGAAAATACATATGTATCCCTATGTTGAATGCAGCATTATTTATTGAAGCCATGATGTGGAAGCAATCAATGTGTCTATCAATAAATGAGTGAATAAAAAAGATTTGGCATATGCATACAATGGAATTGTACTCATCCATATAATTAAAGGTTCTAATTTCTCCACAACATGAACAGAACTAGAGGGTATTATGCCAAGCAAAATAAGTCCGATAGAGGAAAAACAAATACTGCTTCACTTACATATACATTATAAAAACAAAAAAGAAATGAACAAACATAACAAAACATAAACAGAGTCATAGATATAGAGAGCAAATGGGTGATTGCCAGAAGAGTAAGGAGTAGGGGTAGGAGAGAAACAGGTGAGGGAGATCAAGAAGTACAGGTTATAGTTGTGATATAGATTTATTCATGTTAAATATTTATTTATAAATTTGTTTACAAAGATTATAACTTCTTACACACACATTTACACAGATAATCTCCTTTACATGACTTAAAATACAGTTTTAAGAAAAAAAGATTGTAAATTAAAGAAAGAAAAAGTTAAAGTTAACACAGAACACAAATGTGCAAATGTTTATGAATGAAATTTTTTTTTTCTCAGAACAAAACCCCAAATTTGGTTTTAAGATTCTTAATAACCGAATGGACTTCAATACATGATCTTGTTTCATAATTACCTTTCCTAGACTCAAAATCTATCTAAAAATATTCTCATGAAGCATGTTTTATAGTGGAAATTTATATATGCTGAGGATACTAAATATTATGCTTAGTAACATTTTTATGTTAACAATAAACTCAGAAATGTATCTGACATAACAGTTTTTGCAGCCATTACAAATAAAACTTGATATCACTGTTACATAAAGACATTTACCAGATATGGGGAAAGCAGCATCAAAAATGAAGACTGTGCATTCTAACTCCCCTTGCCAATAAAATGAGGAGCAGAGGCTACGCTTTGCTGGAGCAGCAGTCAAGAGATACCTCAAGTCCAAGGAAGAGAACCCCAAGTAAGATGATAGGTGGTGCAGAGGATGGCATCAGGAGGATGATGTTAAAATACTGCTTCTTTAGTGTTACTGACTGGGGCATAGGCTTGGATCACCGTGATATTGAATGGTTTGCCTTGGAAACGAACAGAGATCATTCAGACGTTTTGAGATTGCATCCAAGTACTGCATTTTTCAGACTCTTTTGTTGACCATGATGGCTACTCCATTTCTTCTAAGGGATTCCTACCCACAGTAGTAGATATAATGGTCATCTGAGTTAAATTCACCCCTTCCAGTCCATTTTAGTTCTCTGATTCCTAGAATGTCGATGTTCACCCTTGCCATCTCTTGTTTGACCACTTCCAATTTGCCTTGATTCATGGACCTAATAGTCCAGGTTCCTATGCAATATTGCTCTTTTAGCATCAGACCTTGCTTCTATCACCAGTCACATCCACAACCGGGTATTGTTTTTGCTTTGGCTCCATCCCTTCATTTTTACCCGAGTTATTTCTCCATTGATCTCCAGTAGCATATTGGGCACCTACCGACCTGGGGGGTTCCTCTTTCAGTGTCCTATCATTTCGCCTTTTCATACTGTTCATGAGGTTCTCAAGGCAAGAATACTGAAGTGGTTTGCCATTCCCTTCTCCAGTGGACCACATTCTTTCAGACCTCTCCACCATGACCCGTCTCTCTTGGGTGGCCCCACACGGCATGGCTTAGTTTTATTGAATTAGACAAGGCTGTGGTCCATGTAATCAGATTGACTAGTTTTCTGTGATTATGATTTCAGTATATCTGCCTTCTGATGCCCTCTCACAATATCTACCCTCTTACTTCGGTTTTTCTTACTTGAACATGGGGTATCTCTTCACGGCTGATCCAGCAAAGACCAGTCACTAGTCCTTACCTTGGACGGCCACCCCTCCTGATCTTGAACTTGGAGTAGCTCCTCTCAGCCCTCCTGCACCCACGTAGTTGCCGCTCCTTGGACATGAGGTTGCTCCTCTCAGCCGCCGCCCCTGACTTCGGGCGTGGGGTAGCTCCTCTTGGACATTATTTTACCAATAAAGTTCCATCTAGTCAAAGCTATGGGTTTTCCAGTAGTCATGTATGGATGTGATATTTGGACTATGAATAAACAAGCACCAAGGCATTGATGCTTTTGAACTGTAGTATTGAAGAGGATTTGGCTAGTTTTCTGTGATTATGGTTTCATTGTATCTGCCCTCTGATGCCCTCTCCTCTAGAGGATGGTCTAGAGACCATCCCCCCAAAAAAAGAAATGCAAAAAGCAAATTGGTTGTTTGATGAGGCCTTACAAATATCTGTGAAAAGAGGAGAAGTGAAAAGGAAAGGAAAAGGAAGAGGAAGGATATACCCATTGAATGCAGAGATCCAAAGAACAGCAAGGAGAGATTAGAAAGTCTTCCTCAGGGATCAGTGCAAAGAAATAGAGGAAAACAATAGAATGGGAAAGACTAGGAATCACTTCAAGAAAATTAGAGATATCAAGGGAACATGTAATGCAACGATGGGTTGGATAAAGGACAGAAATGGTATGGACCTTACAGAAACAGAAGCAGAGGTGGCAAGAATACAAAGAAGAACCGTACAAAAATGATCTTCATGACCCAGATAATCATGATGGTGTGATCACTCACCTAGAGCCAAACATCCTGGAATGTGAAGCCAAGTCGGCCTTAGAAAGCATCACTATGAACAAAGCTAGTGGAGGTGATGGAATTCCAGTTGAGCTCTTTCAAATCCTGAAAGATGATGCTGTGAAAGTGCTGCACTCAATATGCCAGCACATTTGGAAAACTCAGCAGTGGCCACAGGACAGGAAAAGGTAAGTTTTCATTCCCATCCCAAAGAAAGGCAATGCCAAAGAATGCTCAAACAACTGGACAATTGCACTCATCTCACACGCTACTAAAGTAATGGTCAAAATTCTCCAAGCCAGGCTTCAACAATAAATGAACCATGAACTTCCAGATGTTCAAGCTGGTTTTAGAAAAGGCAGAGGAACCAGAGATCAAATTGCCAACATCCGTTGGATCATGGAAAAAGGAAGTGGGTTCCAGAAAAAAACATCTATTTCTGCTTTATCGACTATGCCAAAGCCTTTGACTGTGTGGACCACAATAAACTGTGGAAAATTCTGAAAGAGATGGGAATACAAGACCACCTGACCTGCCTCTTGAGAAACTTATATGCAGGTCAGGAAGCAATAGTTAGAATTGGACCTGGAACAACAGACTGTTTCCAAATAGGAAAAGGAGTATGTCAAAGCTGTATATTGTCACCCTGCTTATTTAACTTATATGCAGAATATACCATGAGAAACACTGGGCTGGAAGAAACATAAGCTGGAATCAAGATTGCCAGGAGAAATATCAATAACCATCACTTCATGGAATAGATGGGGAAATAGTGGAAACAGTGTCAGACTTTGGTTTGGGGGCTCCAAAATCACTGCAGATGGTGACTGCAGCCATGAGATTAAAAGACTTACTTCCTGGAAGAAAAGAAATTAAAAGGCTTACTCCTTGGAAGAAAAGTTATGATCAACCTAGATAGTATATTCAAAAGCAGAGACATTACTTTGCTGACTAAGGTCCATCTAGTCAAGGCTATGGTTTTTTCAGTAGTCATGTATGGATGTGAGAGTTGGACTGTGAAGAAGGTTGAACGCTGAAGAATTGATGCTTCTGAACTGTGGTGTTGGAAAAGACTCTTGAGAGTCCCTTGGACTGCAAGGAGAGCCAACCAGTCCATTCTGAAGGAGCTCAACCCTGGGATTTCTTTGGAAGGAATGATGCTAAAGCTGAAACTCCAGTACTTTGGCCACCTCATGCGAAGAGTTGACTCATTGGAAAAGGCTTTGATGCTGGGAGGGGTTGGGGGCAGGAGAAGAAGGGCACGACCGAGGATGAGAAGGCTGGCTGGCATCACTGACTCAATGGACGTGAGTCTGAGTGAACTCCGGGAGTTGGTGATGGACAGGGAGGCCTGGCGTGCTGTGATTCATGGGGTCGCAAAGAGTCAGACAAGACTGAGCGACTGAACTGAACGAACTGATGGAGATGATATCACCTTTATGGCAAAAAGTGAAGAGGAACAAATAAGCCTCTTGATGAAACTTAAGGAGGAGAGTGAAAAAGTTGACCTAAAACTCAACGTTCAGAAAACTAAGATCATGGCATCGGGCCCCATCACTTCATAGGACATAGATATAGAAACAGTGTAAGACTTTATTTTTGCAGCTCCAAAATCACTGCAGATGGTGATTGCAGCCATGAAATTAAACAAACAAACAAACAAACAAACAACAACAACAAAAAAAACACTTACTCCTTGGAAGGAAAGTTATGACCAACCTAGATAGCATATTGAAAAGCAGAGACATTACTTTGCCAACAAATGTCCATCTAGTCAAGGCTATGATTTTTCCAGTGTTCATGTATGGATGTAAGAGTTGGGCAGTGAAGAAAGCGAGTGCCAAAGAATTGATGCTTTTGAACTGTGGTGTTGGAGAAGTCTCTTGAGACTGCAAGAAGATTCTACCAGTTCATCATAATGGCGATAAGTCCTGGGTATTCATTAGAAGGACTGATGCTGAAGCTGAAACCCCAATACTTTGGCCACCTCATAAATGAGTTGACTCATTGGAAAAGACTCTGATGCTGGGAGGGATTGGGGGCAGGAGGAGAAGGGGATGACAGAGGATGACAAGGCTGGATGGAAACATCGACTCAATGGATAGAGTTTGGGTAGACTGAGGGAATTGTGGATGGACAGGGAGGCCTGGAGTGCTGTGATTCATGGATCGCAGAGTCGGACACGACTGAGCAAGTGAACTGAACTGAACTGACTGAACCTATATCTTAAGGTAGTACAAAATAGTATTTAATCAAATGAGTATTCCCTGTTATAACATAATGTTAGCCCTTATCAACATGTCCTCTTTGCATAGCTTACTTTTTTATATATGCTGTACAAGATGAAATTGATAACAAGGAGGATAAACAGACTCTTTTGGTGCCTCAGGGAGTGAAGGTGGAAAGGGAGAAACTAACTCTGCTAACTATCAAAGAAGATTAGCGAAAGCAGTGATAACATGACTTTGGGTATAATGACATTTTCTAAAAGTCAAAACTGTTCAAAAGAAAAAAAATTGTGATAGGCTGTCAGGCCACTATTGAGGTATTCCTCTGACTTTTCTGGTCTTTAAAGAAAGGCTAGATAAACACATTTAGGGATGGTGTTGAGTGAAATGGCAGAATTAGATTATCTTAAAAAAACAAAAACAACAACAACAAAAAAAAACTGCATTCTTATATGTAACCTGCAACTGACTGCATGTACCTGTACTCTCCAACTTTCATCATAAATTATTTCAAAGGCAGATAAAATATATACAACCCAACTACAATATTTTCTCTGCTTCAGTCCAAGTTTCATATTGATACCAGAATAATAATTATTCTGGCTAGGACTTTTCAGTACTATGTTAAATAGAAAAAGCAAATGTATACTTTGTTGCTTTGTTTCTTATCTTAGAGGGAAAATTTTCAGTTTTTCATCACTTTTATGTTAGTTTGTAGCTTTTAATTTATTTTTTATATTTTATTTAATTTAATATATAAATATAATTATATAACTTATAATTAATTTTATGTTAGTTTGTAGCTTTTAATTTATGACATGATTTTTGGTGCATTCTTTCCAATTTGCTGAGCTTTTTTATTATGATAAGATGTTAATTTGTTAAATGTTTTTCCTGCTTCTATTGAGACACTCATATGATTT
This sequence comes from Ovis canadensis, assembly GCF_042477335.2. Taxonomy (NCBI): domain Eukaryota; kingdom Metazoa; phylum Chordata; class Mammalia; order Artiodactyla; family Bovidae; genus Ovis; species Ovis canadensis. The sequence continues at coordinate 53,452,635 of NC_091254.1, read as the reverse complement.
TTATTGTTCACTCTGTTAATGTGTATGTTAGATTTATTTATTTTCATATGTTAACCTATCCTTGTGTTTAACTCCTCTTGGTTATAGTGTGTAATCTGTGTAATTCTTTAACGTACTATTGAATTATATTTGCTGTTGTTTTGTTAGGGGATTTTTGCATTGATATTCATTGAAGTAATTTCCTTTTCCTATGGTCTCTTTGTCTGAGTTTATATCAGGTTAATATTGGCCTGGCAAAACCCGTTTGGAAAATTTCAATCCCGTCCTCATTTTTGGAAGTATTTAAGAAGACTTGATTAATTTTTCTTTAAATGTTTGATTGAATTCACCAGTGAAGCCATTTGGTCATAGTCTTTTCTTTGTCGGAAAGTTTTTGACTATTGATTCAATTTCTCTGCCAGTGATTGCTCTGTTCACATTTTCTGTTTCTTTAGGAATCAGTCTTAGCAGCTTGTATGCTTCTAGGAATTTCTTTCAAGTTATCAAATTTGTTGACATATAGTTGTTCAAAGTAGTCTTTTACATCCTTTTTATTTCAGGGGTATCAACCATAATGTCTCCTCCTTAACTTATAATGTTATTCATTTATGTCCTCTCTCTTTCTTTCTTGAATAGTCTAAACAACAGTATGTCTACTTTATCTTTTCAAAGACACAGTGCTTAATTTTATTTGTCTTTTCTGCTGTCTTTTTAGTCCCTTTTTCATTTATCTTCACTTTGATCTTTGTTATTTCCTTCTACTAACTTTGGATTTAGTCTGTTTTTCTTTTCCTAGTTCCGTGAGGTACAAAGTTAGGTTGATTATTCAAAATACATCTTTATTTTTAATGTAGATATTTATTGCTATGAATTTCAGTCCTAACACTGCTTTTGCTGCATCATTAAGTTTTGATACAATGTTTCACTTTGATACAGTATTCTGCTTAGATAAACCATCTTACAATTCTTGCACTCTGTTTTAAATGGCTAACCAGTCCATCCTAAAGAGATCAGTCCTGAATGTTCATTGGAAGGACTGATGTTGAAGCTGAAACTCCAATACTTTGGCCACCTGATGTGAAGAACTGACTCATTCGAAAAGACCTTGATGCTGGGAAAGATTGAAGGTGGGAGAAGAGGATGACAGAGGATGAGATGATTGGATGGCATCATTGACTCAATGGACATGAGTTTGGGTAAACTCCAGGAGTTGGTGATGGACAGGGAGGCCTGGCGTGCTGCAGTCCATGAGGTAGCAGAGTCAGACATGACTGAGTGACTGAGAACTGAACTGAACTAAACAGTATTAACTACATACATAAACTACATTTCACATCTCTCTCCTCCACATTTCATACTACAATGTCACAGGTTGCATACATTTGTACTGTGCCTTCTTTAGCATTTTTACCTATAGGTATTTTTTATTCCTTTGCCTTTTAACTTTACATCACACTTAAGATTACTCTACACACTTTGTTGCAAATAGATGCGGAAACAATGGAAACAGTGAGAAACTTTATTTTCCTGGACATGGAGGCCTGATGTGCTGCAGTCCAAGGGATTGCAAAGAATCAGACACAACTGAGCAACTGAACTGACTGAACACAGCACCATTACAACAGTATAATCTTCTGTATTTTTCTGTATGGTTACCTTTGCTGTTGCTGCTAAGTCGCTTCAGTCGTGTCCGACTCTGTGCAACCCCATAGATGGCAGCCCATTAGGCTCCAGCATCCCTGGGATTCTCCAGGCAAGAGCACTGGTAAGGGTTGCCATTTCCTTCTCCAATGCATGAAAGTGAAAAGTGAAAGTGAAGTCGCTCAGTCGTATCTGACTCTGTGCGACCCCATGGATTGCAGCCTACCAGGGTCCTCTGCCCATGGGATTTTCCAGGCAAGAGTACTGGAGTGGGTTGCCATTGCCTTCTCCGTTTACCTTTATCAATGAGTTTTATACATTCTCATGCTGTCATGTTGCTGTTTAGTACTCTTTCATTTCAACTTGAAATGACTCCCTTTAACATGTATTATAAAATCCATAAAATTTTAATTATCTTGGAAAGTCTTTATCTCTCCTTCATTCTATTCTTTAACTTTTTATTTTATATTGGAGTATAGTTGATTAACAATGTTGTGTTAGTTTTAGGTGTACAGCAAAGGGATTCAGTTATACATACAAATGTTTCAATACTTTTAAAAATTACTTTTCTATCTATGTTGTTACATAATACTGAGCAGAGTTCCTTGTGCTATAAGTAGGCCCTTGCTTTATCTATTTTAAATATAGCAGTGTATAAGGATCTGGGAAGGGATAGTTAGGGTGTTTGGGATTGACATGTGCAATCTTCTACATTTTAAAAGAACAATTTACCTGTTACTTTATTCTTAGTTGGTAGGATTTTTCTTTCAGCATTTTGAATATATCATCCTATTCCATTCCCATGGAAAAGTGCTGAGCATTTTATGAGTTTCTCTTTTGTATAAAAGTCACTTATATCTTGCTGCTTTCAAAGTTCTCTCTTTGAATTTTTGATTGTAATATCTCAGTGTCTATCTCTTTGGGTTCATCTTGTTTTTCTTTCCTTTTTTTTTTTTTTCTTTTTTTGAGCTTCTTGGATCTGGATTTCCATTTCCTTCCTCAGTATTTGAAACTTTAAGGCTATTGCTTCCTTGAAAGCTTCCTGGTTCTTTAACTGTTCCTTTTCCTTCTGAAGCTCCAGTAATTGTGTATATTGGTCCTTGATGGTATAGCATAACTCCTTTAGGCTTTCTTCAGCTTTTTTCATTTTCCCTTTATCTGAATAATTTCCAATGACATGTCTTTGAGTTTTCTGATCTTTTCTTCTGCCTAATCTATTTTGCTGTTGAATTTCTGTAGTCAGTTCCCTTATTATAGCCTTTAGCTCCATTATCTCCATTTGGTACTATTTAAATTATCTACCTCTTTATTGAAATTCTCACTTTTTCATGCATCATCCCCGTGACCACAGTGAAAATTTTTATGATTGTTATTTTGGAATGTCTGTCAAGTAAATGATAGATCTTCACTTCATTAACATTGGTTTCTGGAGATTATCTTGGGTTTCTTTATTTTTATTTTTTTAGAATATATTAATCTGCTTGTTATTTACTTATTTGTTTTTTACTCTGTATTGATGCCTCTGCATTATAGAAAAGAGACAGGATGCAAAATTTTTGCACAAAATTCAGTTTCATTTTTATGCATTAACAATGATTTATCAAAAAAAGAAATTTAAAAGATAATTCCACTTACAATTGGACACACACACTTTATAATAAGCTTAACAAAGGAGGTAAAAGATCTATATTTAAAAATTGCAAGATGTTAAGAAAGAAATTAAATATGACACAAATAAATGGAAAGTTACTTCACCCTCACAGATTGGAAGAATTAATATTGTAAAAAGTCCATACTACTGAAAACAATCTACAGGTTTGATACAATGCTTATCAAAACCTAATGAAAAATTTCACACAAATATCAGAAACAATAAAAAATATGTGTGTGTGTGTCCACGTGTGCTCAGTCATGTCTAACTCTTTGCAACCCCATGGACTGTGGCCCTCCAGGCTCCTCTCTCCATGGGATTTTCCAGGCAAGAATACTGGAGTAGGTTGCCATTTCCTACTCCAGGGGAGCTTCCCAACCCAGGGATCAAAGCTGCACCTCTTGCATCTTCTGCATTGGCAGGAAGATTCTTTATCACTGTGTCATCTGGAAAACCCCCTAAAATGTGTATGAAACCAAAAAAGCACCAAATAATAAAAATAATCCTGAGAAAGAAGAACAAAGCTGGTGGCTTAATACTTCCCAATTTAAAACTGTAACAGAAAGCTATAATAATCAAAACAACAGGCACATAGATCAATGAAACAGAATTATGAGCCTGAGAGTAAACCCGTATACATGTATGGTCAATTCTTTCAGAGCAAAAGAACCAATACTATGCCATGGGGAAAAGACAGTCTCTTTAATAAATGATATTGGAAAAATTAAACAGCCACACTCAAAAGTATAAAATTGGACCATTATCTCACATCATACACAAAAGTTAACTCAAAATAGATTAAAACTAGAATGTAAGACTGAAACCCATAAAATGTCTAGAAGAAATCATAGGCAGTGAACTCTTCAACTTAGGTCTTGTCAATTATTTTTTTTATTCTGACACTAAAAGCAAAAGCAACAAAAGCAAAATAATAACAACAACCAAAAAAGAAATAAATAAATAAAGATGCTACATCAAACTAAAAATCTTCTGCATAACACTTGAAACCAAAAAAAAAAAATGAAAAGATAACCTTCTGAGTGGAATAAAATATTTGCAAATTATATATTAGATAAGTTTTTAATATCCAAAGTATATAAAGAACTTGTACAAATCGACAGCAAAAAGCAAGACAACCTGATTTTAAATTGGGAGGAAACTTTAAATAGACATTTTTGCAAAGAGCAGGAAATGGCAACCCACTCCAGTACTCTTACCTGGAAAATACCATGAATGGAGGAGTGTAGTATGCTATAGTCCATGGGGTCACAAAGAGTTGGACACGACTGAGTGACTTCACTTCACTTCACTTCAAAAAAGCCTAACACATGCATAAAAAGATGATCTACACCATTAATCATCAGGGAACAACAAATCAACGCTGCAATGAGATTCACTTCATACCTATTAGAATGGCTATTGTAAAAAATACCAAAAATAAATGTTGGTGAGGATGCGGAACAAAGAGAACTCAGATATTGTAATTGGGAAAATATACTGGTATGGCTACTATGTAAAACAACATAAAGATTTCTTTAAAAAATAAAAATAGAAATACCACATGATCAAACAGTTCCATATCTGGGTATCTGAAGATTATAAAAAACACACTAGTTTCAAAAGATATATACACCCTATGTTCATTGCAGCATTATTTACAATAGCCAAGATATGGAAACAACATAAAAATATCCATGAATAGATGGAGGCATAAAGAAATAGTGGAATGTATATAAAATAGAATGTATTCATCCATCGAAAAAAAGAAACATTGCCCCTTGTGATGACATGGATGGACCTAAAGAGATTATTCAAAGTGAAATGAGTCAGACAGAAATAAAAATATCTTAAACCTCTCTTATATGTGGATTCTAAATATTGCATTGACCAAAAAGTCTGTTTGCGCTTTTCCATAAGATGTTATGGTGTGGAATAAACTAATGCATTGTTTTTAGTTTAAATAAAATCTTCCTTCAAACCTCGTATGTTTTGTAAGAGAGATTTATTTCAATAGAATGGAGGTTCTTCTGCATTTCCTTCCAACATGATTCTTTACTTTTTATTTCAGCTGAGATAACTGAGGGAATTTGAGTCACAGGTCTAATTTCTTCTTTTTTTTTGTTTTTCATCATTATGAAGTTACTTTATTTTCATAACAGAACTATGAGTACAGACATTGTATGAAGTTGACCACATTTATGTCATAACCATACATATCCTGAGCTTATTTTCTGTAGCACATGCCAATAATTTGAAAGAGAGTAAAATATCTAAGAAAAGCGTTTTGTACAAGACAGTTTGTACAAGATCAGATACTTACAAAGATTATAATACAAAGTATTATATATTGGGGATAAATGGGTGGTGACATTTCTAAATAGTGTATATACTTCCACTCTTCCATCTCTCAGTTCTTATTGGTACATCCATCTCTCAGTACATAACAATATACTGCCTAGATTAATAAATCAGATGTACACAGAGATGTCTAAAATATTCAAAATTTTGCTAATAACCAACAAAAGTATTTTTCCCTTTAAGGAGAGGAACTAGATATTAAATATTGAACTTGTGAGCTGGACTGGCTTTTATTGTTCACATTTCTTAACCCATGAATGTGTCACATTTTTAAACCAAAACAAGTAAAATAAATCTATGAACAAAAACATAGCGATATAACAGAATTTCTAGCATAATATGAAATTAAATGGTTAGTAGAATAGGTGAAAAAATCTAAAAAGTGACAGGTAACAGGAAAAAAAAAAATCCGAGAAAGTATTATAGGTTGCTTATTCAATATATCAGGACAAACAAATGTAATGGTACTTCAACATTATCAAAAAATTTTTAAGTAATCTAAAATTTCCAACACATTATTAAATGCCATCAGGACTTTAATCAAAAGTTGACTAAAAATTAATGTATATATACAAATATACAAACATATACATACCCTCAGGGTAATTATAATCATTGATGTAAATAAAATATCCAATTTAGAATTCTAACAATATTCTAGCAGTACATTTAAATATGACACATAATCAATTTATTATTCTAAGAATGCAAAAATACTTCAATATAAATATTATTTAATCAAAGAATGAAAAATTCCAACATTATTACCTTACTTTATGTAAAAAGTATACTTAAAAATTAAATTATTCTTAACAGAATTTTTATTAAAGGTAAATTTTAAAAATATAATTAATTTTAAATTATGCATATTAAAAATCAGGAGTCAACATCAAATTGAATGACAAAATCCCAGATGCTTTCTTCTAAAGTCAAGGGTATGATGATTTTAGATGTCATTCCTCTGAAAGTCAATTACAATGAATAATAGCATGACAAAGATGGAAGTATAAATTTTGGAAAAGAAGCAAACCTACATACACTGATACATCCACATCTGTACTGACAGAAAAATGATGTGTCACAAAATAGATATTTTCTTATATTTCAATAATTAATGTTTTGTTGAATATTATATTACAATTACCTTTGGGTAAAACAATCTTTTATAATACAATAAAACTACACTATAAATATAAATGTTATAGCAATAGAATTTTGGATGAAAGAAATTTTTTTAGTCAACATATATCAGATAAAATTTCATAGAAGTAGTCAGAATTAATCTGGAATTTAAGAATAAGTCCCTGAAAGCCATATAGCATGTATGCCTATTGTTGTGACCAGAAGAAATTCAGTTTATTTGAGGATTGAATAGGATAGTAATATTTTGCAGTAAACAATCCAACTAGTCTTATAGTTTTTCTCTAGTGTGTTTCCTTGACTGTACACAACATGAGATATTTGAATAATTTCTTCTAAGATCACTCTCTATGATTGAATGCTGTGAGCCTAATTTGTTTCTGAGACAAAAGTTGTGCAGTCACATTATTGGATTTCTCTCTGGAGCATGAGGTTCTCACAGAGAATCTCCTCATTTCAGTGCCTTTTGCAAACTGCATAGGCTGAAAATACTCTAAAACACCAAGATGCCCAAACACTAAGGTCCCAGTTTCTTTCTTTTTTTTAAAATATAAATTTATTTATTTTAATTAGAGGTTAATTACTTTACAATATTGTATTGGTTTTGCCATACATCCACATGAATCTGCCACAGGTATACATGTGTTCCCCATCCTGAACCCCCTTTCCCTCCTCCCTCCCCGTACCCTCCCTCTGGGTCATCCCAGTGCACCAGCCCCAAGCATCCAGTATCCTACATCGAACCCAGACTGGTGACTCATTTCATATATGGTATTATTCATGTTTCAATGCCATTCTCCCAACTCATCCCACCCTCTCCCTCTCCCACAAAGTCCAAAAGACTGTTCTATACATCTGTGTCTCTTTTGTTGTCTTGCATACAGGGTTATCGTTACCATCTTTCTAACTTCCATATATATGCATTAGCATACTGTATTGGTGTTTTTCTTTCTGTATAATAGGCTCCAGTTTCATCCACCTCATTAGAACTGATTCAAATGTATTCTTTTTAATGGCTGAGTAATACTCCATTGTGTGTATGTACCACAGCTTTCTTATCCATTCATCTGCTGATGGACATCTAGGTTGTTTCCATGTCCTGGCTATTGGTTTCTTTTTTAAATTTCTTCCTTCAGTTTATCTCTGCCTCCCCTCATTTTACTATAAGCAGTAAGAAGAAATTAAGACAGCACTTTCACACTTTACTCCAAGTACATTGATTACAGCTTCTGTTTTCTAAATAGCTGAAGACCCAATTCAGCTATGTTTTTTGGCCACAATCGAAAAAGGACTTCCTTTCCTCCAATTTTCAGCAATTTGCTCTTAATTATGTCCTGAATCATCAGCATTAGAGATTTTAATGTGTATATTTCTATATTAAGATATATTTATTAGAGACAGCATTCTCTAATAAATTTTTCTCCATTATGTATCCCACTTTGTTCTCATTCTCATCAAGAAGACTTTTTTTTTTTTTTTTAGTAGCAATTTTTTTTTTTAATTTTTAGTTTTTTATTTTTTAAATTTTAAAATCTTTAATTCTTACATGCATTCCCAAACATGACCCCCCCTCCCACCTCCCTCCCCAGAACATCTTTCTGGGTCATCCCCATGCACCAGCCCCAAGCAAGCTGCATCCTGCGTCAGACATAGACTGGCGATTCAATTCACATGATAGTATACATGTTAGAATGTCATTCTCCCAAATCATCCCACCCTCTCCCTCTCCCTCTGAGTCCAAAAGTCCATTATACACATCTGTGTCTCTTTCCCTGTCTTGCATACAGGGTCGTCATTGCCATCTTCCTAAATTCCATATATATGTGTTAGTATACTGTATTGATGTTTTTCTTTCTGGCTTACTTCACTCTGTATAATCGGCTCCAGTTTCATCCATCTCATCAGAACTGATTCAAATGAATTCTTTTTAACCGCTGAGTAATACTCCATTGTGTATATGTACCACAGCTTTCTTATCCATTCATCTGCTGATGGACATCTAGGTTGTTTCCATGTCCTGGCTATTATAAACAGTGCTGCGATGAACATTGGGGTACATGTGTCTCTTTCAATTCTGGTTTCCTCGGTGTGTATGCCCAGAAGTGGGATTGCTGGGTCATAAGGTAGTTCTATTTGCAATTTTTTAAGGAATCTCCACACTGTTCTCCATAGTGGCTGTACTAGTTTGCATTCCCACCAACAGTGTAGGAGGGTTCCCTTTTCTCCACACCCTCTCCAGAAAGCAGGAATAGAAGGAACATATCTCAACATAATAAAAGCTATCTATGACAAACCCACAGCAAACATTATCCTCAATGGTGAAAAATTGAAAGCATTTCCCCTAAAGTCAGGAACAAGACAAGGGTGTCCACTTTCACCGCTACTATTCAACATAGTTCTGGAAGTTTTGGCCACAGCAATCAGAGCAGAAAAAGAAATAAAAGGAATCCAAATTGGAAAAGAAGAAGTAAAACTCTCACTGTTTGCAGATGACATGATCCTCTACATGGAAAACCCTAAAGACTCCACCAGAAAATTACTAGAGCTCATCAATGAATATAGTAAAGTTGCAGGATATAAAATCAACACACAGAAATCCCTTGCATTCCTATACACGAATAATGAGAAAGTAGAAAAAGAAATTAAGGAAACAATTCCATTCACCATTGCAACGAAAAGAATAAAATACTTAGGAATATATCTACCTAAAGAAACTAAAGACCTATATATAGAAAACTATAAAACACTGATGAAAGAAATCAAAGAGGACACTAATAGATGGAGAAATATACCATGTTCATGGATTGGAAGAATCAATATAGTGAAAATGAGTATACTACCCAAAGCAATTTACAAATTCAATGCAATCCCTATCAAGCTACCAGCCACATTTTTCACAGAACTAGAACAAATAATTTCAAGCTTTGTATGGAAATACAAAAAACCTCGAATAGCCAAAGCAATCCTGAGAAAGAAGAATGGAGCTGGAGGAATCAACTTGCCTGACTTCAGGCTCTACTACAAAGCCACAGTCATCAAGACAGTATGGTACTGGCACAAAGACAGACATATAGATCAATGGAACAAAATAGAAAGCCCAGAGATAAATCCACACACATATGGACACCTTATCTTTGACAAAGGAGGCAAGAATATACAATGGAGTAAAGACAATCTCTTTAACAAGTGGTGCTGGGAAAACTGGTCAACCACTTGTAAAAGAATGAAACTAGATCACTTTCTAACACCGCACACAAAAATAAACTCAAAATGGATTAAAGATCTAAATGTAAGATCAGAAACTATAAAACTCCTAGAGGAGAACATAGGCAAAACACTCTCAGACATAAATCACAGCAGGATCCTCTATGATCCACCTCCCAGAATGCTGGAAATAAAAGCATCAAGAAGACTTTAATGCCTATATTTCTAGCAATATTCCAATCTGATGATTTAGCTCTTCTTAAGGACAATGTAGAATTTCTCTGCTATATTCCTCACTTCCTTCTGAGTCTTCATCTGCAGAATATTTAATACCCTTATTTCTACTAACAGTCCATCCAAGGTATTTAATTTTTCAACCTTTACTCAATAACCAACTCCAAAGCCATTTCCACATTTTTAGGTTATTACCAATTCTAGGTACCAAAACCTGTATTCAAATCCTATTTGTTGCTATAATAGATTACCTCAAACAAGTTGCTCAAAACAACACAAATTTATTATCTTACAGTTATATTGACCAGAAGTATAATGGTTTCAAGTGTCACATTCTGTCTGCAGGTTCCAGGAAAGCGTATATTTCTTTGCTTTTAAAATTTCTATAATCCGCCTACTTTCCTTGGCTTGTTGCCCCTTCTTCAGTTTTAAAAGTCAGCAGTACAGGATCTTCCCTTTCTCCTTGTTTTCCATTATCACATGATGTCCCCCCCCTTTTTTTTTCTTTCTCTAGTATCCTTCTTATAAATGCTCTTGTGATTACATTGAGCCTATCCATATCAGTATCCGTAAGTATATCAGCAAAAAAATATATTTTACCATCTATGACAACATATTCACAAGTTTCAGGTATTTGGACATGGGCAACTTTGGGAATCCATTATTCATCTTGCCACAAGATCACTAATTATGATTACCTTGTCTCTGTTTTATCACTATATTGAAAATGGGGCTGCACAGCAGTGAGGATGGAGACTGATTAACTTCTTTTATTTGCTAGATTTCTATATCATAATCTACACTTAAAAGAGAAGTTTCATGGGCTAGACATTCTGAACACTGAAATAAATTCATTGAGTTCAGTAGTACTTGAATTTTTTTTTCCCTTGAGAATGAAATTGGTGAATTCTACATATAAAAAAAAGGAAAAAATAAATATCAATCTTCACCAACATAATTATTAATGAAAAATCTAGTAGATGACTAGGAATCCTTTTAATCTTTCTGGGTATTTAGTAAAATTAAAATTGTAAGATTTTGATATAACATATGTTACTTCCAGTTTTGTTCTTGAACAAGAACAGCATTGCTCTTCCAATTTGCTCATTGTCTGAAACAATTTGGAAATTCAGCAGAGAATTCTGAGGAAGTCCTAGAATGGGATGATGCATGTTTGAAAAGGAGGTAGGGTCAATAAATATATCTTGCAAGAAAGTATCATGGATCACCCAATATAATTATTATCATTGAAAAAAAAATCATTATTCAGTCAGTAAGATTTTGGAGCTTCATTATTACAGAAGTTAACATTACTTCGTTGCTGTTATTCAGTCTCTAAGTCATGTCCAAATCTGAAACCCTGTGGACTATAACACACCAAGTTCCTCTGTCCTCCACTGTTTCAGAGTTTCCTCAAGTTATGTCTACTGAATTGGTGATGTTATCTAACCATGTCATCCTCTGCTGTCCTCTTCTCCTTTTGCCTTCAACCTTTCCCAATATCAGAGTTTTTTCCAGTGAGTCAGCTCTTCTCATCAGGTGGCCAAAGTATTGAAGCTTCAGCTTCAGCATCAGTCCTTCCAGTGAATATCAGGGTTGATTCCTTTAGGAGTGGCTGGTTTGATCTCCTTGATGTCCAAGGAACTCAAAAGAGTCTTCTCCAACACCACAATTCAAAACACATCATTTTTTCAGTTCTCAGCCTTCTTTATGTCCAATTCTCACATACATATATCGCTACTGGAAAAAAAACATCGCTATGATTAGATAGACATTTGTCAGCAAAGTGGTGTCTCTGCTTTTAAATATGTTGTCTAGGTTTGTCATAGCTTTTCTTCTAAATAGCAAACCTTTTTTAATTTCATGGCTGAAATCACCATCCACAGTGAATATAATATGCTATGAGGCACTTAAATTTGTATTAATTTTTTTCTGTTTATAGATAAAATATTACTAATTTTTACTCTAATTATAATAATTACGTGTAAAATACTTTATAATTTCTAAGGCAGCTATATACTGGGGATAATGACAGCTTCAGTTATTTTCATTGCTTCTCCCTTTCGCTTTTATTTCTCACCTTGCTTTGCTGACTAGGCAAACTCATCCCACCCTCTCCCTCCCCTACAAAGTCCAAAAGACTGTTATGTATATCTGTGTTTCTTTTGCTGTCTCGCATACAGGGTTATCATTACCATCTTTCTAAATTCCATATATATGTATTAGTATACTGCATTGGTGTCTTTCTTTCTGGCTTACTTTACTCTGTATAATAGGCTCCAGTTTCATCCATCTCATTAGAACTGATTCAAATGTATTATTTTTAATGGCTGAGTAATACTCCATTGTGTATATGTACCACAGCTTTCTTATCCATTCATCTGCTGATGGACATCTAAGTTGCTTCTGTGTCATGGCTATTAGAAACAGTGCTATGATGAACATTGGGGTACATGTGTCTCTTTCAATTCTGGTTTCCTCGGTGTGTATGCCCAGCGGTGGGATTGCTGGGTCATAAGCAGTTCTATTTCCAGTTTTTAAAGGAATCTCCACACTGTTCTCCATAATGGCTGTACTAGTTTGCATTCCCACCAACAGTGTAGGGGGGTTCCCTTTTCTCCACACCCTCCCCAGCATTTATTGCTTGTAGACTTTTGGATCACAGCCATTCTGACTGGCGTGAAATGGTACACCATTGTGGTTTTGATTTCCATTTCTCTGATAATGAGTGATGTTGAACATCTTTTCATGTGATTATTAGCCATCTGTATGTCTTCTTTGGAGAAATGTCTATTTAGTTCTTTGGCCCATGTTTTGATTGGGTTGTTTATTTTTCTGGAATTGAGCTGCAGGAGTTGCTTGTGTATTTTTGAGATTAGTTTTTTTTTTTTTTTCAGTTGCTTCATTTGCTATTATTTTCTCCAATTCTGAAGGCTGTCTTTTCACCTTGCTTACAGTTTCCTTTGTTGTGCAGAAGCTTTTAATTTTAATTTGTATTTTTTCACAATCTTTTAAAAGTCTTTCAAAAAGATTCTTAATACTTGTATAAATAGAATAGTAGACTGCATATGTTGACATCTGATTTGTCACATTTCCTTCTAAATATTACTAACTTAATATATTCAGCTAACAAGTTTTAAAATACTATACTAATTTAAGTTTGTTTTCAATTTCCTATAGGACTGTGAATTTGATTCATGAGTATTTCTAAACCTTTTTCTTAACTTCTTAACAATATTTTCTGGTTATCATTTATTTTTAATTTTACTTATTCACTTTCTGTGTGATGTTAACTGTAACAAACATCCAAATCTTTGCTAAATGTGGCATCCCTTGCAACAAGTGAAAATTTAATGTATGTTGAAAAGGAGTGTATTTCCTCTAGTTGTTGGATTTAGTGTGCTATAGAATATAATAGAGCTATCATAATATTATATATATAAAGATTAACCTTTTAAATTATATATATATATATATATATATATATATATATAATATTATATATAGAGAGACTAACCTACAAGACCTTTTAGAACTAACACCCAAAAAAGATGTCCTTTTCATTATAGGGGACTGGAATGCAAATGTAGGAAGTCAAGAAACACCTGGAGTAACAGGCAAATTTGGCCTTGAATATAGAATGAAGCAGGTCAAAGGCTAATAGAGTTTTGCCAAGAGAAAGCACTGGACATAGAAAACATCCTCTTCCAACAACACAAGAGAAGACTCTACACATGGACATCACCAGATGGTCAACACTGAAATCAGATTGATTGTATCCTGTGCAGTCAAAGATGGAGAAGCTCTATATAGTCAGCAAAAACAAGACAGGGAGTTGACTATGGCTCAGATCATGAGCTCCTTATTGCCAAATTCAGACTTAAATTGAAGCAAGTAGGAAAAACCACTAGACCATTCAGGTGTGACCTAAATCAAATTCCTTATGATTATACAGTGGAAGTGAGAAATGATTTAAGGGACTGGATCTGATAGATAGAGTGCCTGATTAACTATGGATGGAGGTTCATGACATTGTACAGGAGACAGGGATCAAGACCATCCCCATGGAAAGGAAACGCAAAAAAAGCAAAATGGCTATCTGGGGAGGCCTTACAAATAGCTGTGAAAAGAAGAGAAGTGAAAAGCAAAGGAGAAAAGGAAAGATATAAGCATCTGAATGTAGAGTTCCAAAGAATAGCAAGAAGAGATAAGAAAGCCTTCCTCAGCTATCAATGTGCCAGGAGCCAGCACGAGGAGTCCCATCCATGGCAAAGGTCATGAGGTTAAGGGGCCCCACAGGCAAAGGCAAGTCAGGCCTTAAGGGAGCCTCACTGGATCTGCTCATGCATCTGCTCCAAAACCAGAGTCTGACTGCCTTACTGTGTTATGCTTTCCACCTACTCTTCTGACATTAACAGGGGGCTGTCACCCCACCACCTTTTTTTAGAAAAAGTTAATTTAGAGCTTTTAGATAATAAATCTCCTGGGCATAATATGAGTGTTTCAATCAAAAAACCTATCTGATGGCTTTCTAGCCTGCCTACTGGACTCTTACGGCTGCACATGTGATTGTTTGCAGCCTCCTGATTGCGAGAGGCACAGGAAGCTTAAAACATCCTAGGAACGTAGGGGCTTCCGAGGAGTCAAAATCATTAGAATCAGACTGATTTAAGGGTTTCATTTGTTGAGCCAATACTTGCTGCAAAATTTTCATATCTTTTATTTGTTGATATAGTTGGTATGTAGAAAAAACAGGTTGTAGCCCTGGAATTAGCAACATTAGATCTTTGAGTTAAGTACTTTCTTTGTTATAACCCACTGCACCTTTGTTTTACAGGAATGTAACTTTATTTATTACTTTGAGGGTGATGCAGAATAAAGAAACACAACAACAACAACAACAACAACAACAACAACAAACACTTCAAGGGAAAAAGAGTTTTCTGGTTGATAGACATTTATCTAGGAAAAGAGCCATAAAAATGTCAACAGAACCCCTGGCCAGAAGATGATGTAAAACCACCTGAGACCTTTTGTATACGGAAGGTATGCAAAAAGAAAGCCTGGTCTCAATAAGGGTCAGGACTGCTGCCCTTGCATAACTCTGCATATTCCATTATTTCTTTATGTACAACTTGGGGTATATAAGCTGCTTTTGAAAATAAAGTTGTGGGTCTGGCACCAATGCTTGGCTCCCCTATATCATTCTTTTCTCCCCCTTCTGGCTGAATTCCCATCTGGAGCATGGAGGCTCACCATGTATACTTATTTTCCCTGGCTTCTAAGAACCATGCGAGAGGGAGCCCAAGGTGGGGCACCCTCCACTATTCAGGCAGGCGCCAGTGGCCTACATAGATGGTGCAAACCCCTTGTCTAGGAGTTTTACTGGTTCTCCGCATAAACCAAGTTATTCAGCCTCTTTTCTCCACTAATTTTCCTACTACACTATTCTTTCCTAACCTCTCTTTATATTTCTAAATAAATAAGTTTTTCCACACCGACTCCGTCCCTGCTTCGAATTCCCTAGATCCACTGGGGCTGGACCCCAGCATCAATGCAAATAAATAGAGGAAAACAACAGAATGGGAAAGACTAGAGATCTCTTCAAGAAAATTAGAGATATCAAGGGAATATTTCATGCAAAGTTGGGCTCGATAAAGGACAGATATGGTATGTACCTAAAAGAAGCAGAAGATATTAAGAAGAGGTGGCAAGAATGCACAGAAAAACTGTACAAAAAAGATCTTCATGATCAAGATAATCACAATGGTATGATCACTTGCCTAGAGCCAGACATCCTAGAATATGAAGTCAAGTGGGCCTTAGAAAGCATCGGTACGAACAAAGCTAATGGAGGTGATGAAATTCCAGTGGACCTAGTTCAAATCCTGAAAGATGATTCTGTGAAAATGCTGCACTCAATATGCCAGCAAATTTGGAAAACTCAGCAGTGGCCACAGGACTGGAAAAGATCAGTTTTCATTCCAATTCCAAAGAAAACCAATGCCAAAGAATGCTCAAACTACCGCACATTTGCACTCATCTCACATGTTAGTAAGGAATGCTGAAAATTCTCCAAGCCAGGCTTCAGCAATATGTGAAAAGTGAACTTCCAGATATTCAAGCTGGTTTTAGAAAAGGCAGAGGAACCAGAGATCAAATTGCCAACATCTGCTGGATCATGAAAAAAGCAAGAGAGTTCCAGGAAAACATCTATTTCCGCTTTATTGACTATGCCAAAGCCTTTGACTGTGTTTATCACAAGAAACTGGAAAATTCTGAAAGAGATGGGAACACCAGACCACCTAACCTGCCTCTTGAGAAACCGATATGCAGGTCAGGAAGCAACAGTTCGAACGGGAAACGGAACAACAGACTGGTTCCAAATAGGAAAATGAGTACATCAAGGCTATATATTGTCACTCTGTTTATTTAACTTCTAGGCAGAGTACATCATGAGAAATGCTGGGCTGGAAGAAGCACAAGCTGGAATCAAGATTGCTGGGAGAAATATCAATAACCTCAGATATGCAGATGACACCACCCTTATGGCAGAAAGTGAAGACAAAATAAAAAGACTCTTGATCAAAGTGAAAGTGGAGAGTAGAAAAAGTTGGCTTAAAGCGCAACTTTCAGAAAACTAAGATCATGGCATCTGGTCCCATCACTTCACGGGAAATAGATGGGAAAACAGTAGAGACAGTGTCAGACTTTATTTTGGGGGACTCCAAAATCACTGCAGATGGCGACTGCAGCCATGAAATTAAAAGACACTTACTCCTTGGAAGAGAAGTTATGACCAACATAGATAGCATATTGAAAAGCAGAGACATTACTTTGCCAACAAAGGTCCGTCTAGTCAAGGCTATGGTTTTTCCAGTGGTCATGTATGGATGTGAGAGTTGGACTGTGAAGAAGGCTGAATGTTGAAGAATTGATGCTTTTGACCTGTGATGTTGGAGAAGACTCCTGAGAGTCCCTTGGACTACAAGGAGAGCCAACCAGTCCATTCTGAAGGAGATCAGCCTTAGTTGTTCTTTGGAAGGAATGATGCTGAATCTGAAACTCCAGTACTTTTGCCACCTCGTGAGAAGAGTTGACTCATTGGAAAAGACTCTGATGCTGGGAGGGATTGGGGTCAGGAGAAGGAGGAGACGACAGAGAATGAGATGGCTGAATAGCATCACCTACTCGATGGACATGAATTTGAATGAACGCCAGGTGTTTTTGATGGACAGGGAGGCCTGGCATGCTGCGATTCATGGGGTTGCAAAAAGTTGGATACGTCTGAGTGACTGAACTGAAGTGAACCTTTAAATTTTTATATCTAAGTTTCTATATATTTATCTAAATCTCTCACTATTTGTTTTATCAATTCCTTAAGCGGTGATTTAAAATACCTTCGTACTTTCATATGGTTTTTTTTTTTTTTGCTTTAAAATATTTTTATTTAGTGAGATATAATTGACAAAACTTTATATTAGTTTTAGGTGTACAACATAATGATTTGATATTTGTATGTATTGAGAAATCACCTCAATAGGGGCATTCTATGCTTCTGATTTCCAAAAATATTTGAGGCTGTTCTTTTGTGTGTAAACTAAATTTATATTTCATGATTAATTGAAATTTTCATCCTTATGAAGTAATGTGGTTTTTTTTTGGTAATTTTTTTAACTATTATTTTTGTTTTTTTGTGCCCTCTACTAATATTACCATAATTCCCAGATGGCACAGTGATAAAAATTCCACCTACTAATTCAAGTGACTCAAGAGATGCAGGTTCAGTTCCTGGGTCAGAAAGATAACCTGAAGCAGCAAATGGCAACCTACTCTAGTATTCCTGGATGGAAGATTCCATGGATAGAGGAGCCTGGTGAGCTACAGTTCAGATTAAAGAGATATGACAATGTACACACACACACACACATACCAGTATTACCAAAACATCTTTTGTTGTTGTTTATAGCATCATCATGCGTCACTTTACTTTTTGTATTTTAATCTTCCTGCATCCTTATTTTATATTTTTTTCTCCTGGAAGTAACATATTTCTAAATGTATTATTTTATCCAATGTCATATTATTTAGAATTTAATAAATTCACATTTATTTTAATTACTGAGGTATATTATGTATGGTATATTATTCTATATTATTCATTTGTTGGGCTTTTTTATTTAGTTATTTCTTAATGTAGATTTATTCTACTTTATACCTCTTGGGATATGTAGCTTGGTGTTTTCATCAGTTCTGGACATTTTTCAGTCATTATCTCTTCAAAGAAATTTTTGGAGGGTAATGAATAAGAGAATAAATAAAACTAATTAAATATGAGCTAATTTTTAAACTAGATAATTGATAAATGAGTTTATATTATAGATGTATACAAAATAACTCCTCACTCATATATCATATAAACACACTCAGATACAAAATCTAAATTTTATAGCTCAATGCATTTTACAAACAACACATCCATGTAAACTGGATTAAACACTCCAGAAATGCCCCGTCTACTGCCCCTTATATATATTAGATTAAACCTTTCTGAGGGTAACCACTCTCTTGACCTCTACTATAGAACTGCTTTGTTTAATTTTATATTTATTTAAAATGCGTGATGAAGAATGTATGCTTTTTATTCTTAGATTCTTTAGGTCAACATGTTTGGATTTGAATTATTGATTTTAGTAATTATATTTTTAATTTCTAGAATTTTTTTTCAAATGTTTACTCTGTATTAATGCTTTACTTATATCTTTTATTTCTTAAATTTTTTTTTGTGCTAGTCATACTCTCCTACAGGTTGTTGCAATGTGGAGAGGTTTTATGGTTTTTGTTTTCATTGTCTCTTTATTCTGTCAATTTTAATTCATATAACTTTAATTGTGTGTGTGTTTAGTCATATTTATTTATTAACTATGTATAGTTTATTTCCTAGAAAATTTTAACTATGGAAATATGCAAAATGTGGGATAAATTTGGATCACTGCAGGAAAAAATAATTTACATTTATTTCTGTAAGACACAAAAGAGAAATATTATTCTGTGACTTAGGACATCATTCTGGAGTTTAGATTTCTCTGGCCACTCAGTCACAGAGAATTTGAGAAATATCCTTTGTGAAGTCTAGTTCTTTTTAATTTTTTTTTAATTTTACAAATTCTCACATTGTATTCATTTGTAGGTACTGATTGAAGGTGGTGACACTGTTTATTTTTAGTTTAGCCTTAAACTAAGGGCATGAATATTTGAGATGCTATCTCTTAGTCTCTGTTGAGCTATATCTATTCCATAAGTCTTAGGTAGCTAAAAAACATACTTATGTTCACTAAGTTTGGAAAATTCCCTCAAGGAAAATTTGACTTTCGTTATTTACTTACTTTTCTAAGTTTCTGCCTTCATGTCTTTTGGTCTGAGGAATTTTTTATATTTTTTCTGCTAGCACATGGCTACATAAAGAGATGTTTTTATATGATATTGAACATTTTTTCTAAATATCAAGAGACTAAGTCTAGCCATCTAGTGCACCATGTTTATGAAAATGGAAGTCAACACAAATATTTCATAGGGTGTTTTGATCCTTATAATGAGCTTTCCATTGAAATATTTACTTGTTTATTGATTTTTAGTTTTACTTAGAGAAAATATGACATTTAGTCCAAAAAGCGTCCATATTTCTACTTGTTATAAATTACTGATTTTTGTGACATAAGTGTAATCATCATTTCATAACCCATCCATTGTTATAATCTTCTCTGAGATTTAATACACATGTGTTAAAAGTGTAAAATTTCCTTAATTATGATTTCCAGGCTTCTATAGCCTCACACATTTTGTTTATGCAACATCTATTGCCTTCATTCATTTCACAAGAAACTGAATTATCTTACTTTTGAGACACATACAAATGTAAATTGGTAAAAAGAAAAAAAAATATTTCCTTTTGCTATGGTTTTGTCATATTCAGTTTCTACTTTCTTCTCTCATCTTTGCCCTGTGTGTCTCCAGATTTTTTATTAACCTGATGGACATGAAATCTCAAAGCTGCATGAGGTAAATTGAATATTTAATACCTATAGTAGCCAGATACATCCATTTTATCATAGAACTTTGCACACCAATGGTACTGAAAAAATTATATTAATAGAAAATTGGAAAAAAGTTTCTCCCACAAATGTTTTGGAAATGCTTTCAGTCTTCATTTAATACCTATACAATTATTTTTTTTTTAATCAGACAAACATTTACCAATATTGTACCATCTGAAATTCAGCTTGAGATTTCTGATTGATTTTTTTAATTTTTATTTTTACTTTATTTTACTTTACAATACTCTGTTGGTTTTGCCATACATTGACATGAATTCATCACAGGTGTATATGCGTTCCCAAACATGAATCCCCCTTCCCACCTCCCTTCCCATAACATCTCTCTGGGTCATCCCCGTGCACAAGCCCCAAGCATCCTGTATCCTGCATCGGACATAGACTGGCAATTCATTTCTTACATGATAGTATACATGTTTCAATGCCATTTTCCCAAATCATCCCACCCTCTCTCTCTCCCACAGAGTCCAAAAGTCCGCTCTACGTGGAAGAAATGGACAAATTCTTAGAAAAGTACAATTTTCCAAAACTGAACCAGGAAGAAATAGAAAATCTTAACAGACCCATCACAAGCACAGAAATTGAAACTGTAATCAGAAATCTTCCAGCAAACAAAAGCCCAGGTTTAGACGGCTTCACAGCTGAATTCTACCAAAAACTTAGAGAAGCACTAACACCTATCCTACTCAAATGCTTCCAGAAAATTGCAGAGGAAGGTAAACTTCCAAACTCATTATATGAGGCCACCATCACCCTAATACCAAAACCTGACAAAGATGCCACAAAAAAAGAAAACTACAGGCCAATATCACTGATGAACATAGATGCAAAATCCTCAACAAAATTCTGGCAATCAGAATCCAACAACACATTAAAAAGATCATACACCATGACTAAGGGGGCTTTATCCCAGGGATGCAAGGATTCTTCAATATCCGCAAATCAATCAATGTAATTCACCACATTAACAAATTGAAAAACAAAAGACATATGATTATCTCAATAGATGCAGAGAAGGCCTTTGACAAAACTCAACATCCATTTATGATAAAAACTCTCCAGAAAGCAGGAATAGAAGGAACATACCTCAACATAATTAAAGCTATATATGACAAACCCACAGCAAACATTATCCTCGATGGTGACAAACTGAAAGCATTTCCCCTAAAGTCAGGAAGAAGACAAGGGTGCCCACTTTCCCTGCTACTATTCAACATAATCCTGGAAGTTTTGGCCACAGCAATCAGAGCAGAAAAAGAAATAAAAGGAATCCAAATAGGAAAAGAAGAAGTAAAACTCACTGTTTGCAGATGACATGATCCTCTACATAGAAAACCCTAAAGACTCCACCAGAAAATTACTAGAGCTAATCAATGCATATAGTAAAGTTACAGGATATAAAATCAACACACAGAAATCCCTTGCATTCCTATACACGAATAATGAGAAAGTAGAAAAAGAAATTAAGGAAACAATTCCATTCACCATTGCAACGAAAAGAATAAAATACTTAGGAATATATCTACCTAAAGAAACTAAAGACCTATATATAGAAAACTATAAAACACTGATGAAAGAAATCAAAGAGGATACTAATAGATGGAGAAATATACCATGTTCATAGATCAGAAGAATCAATGTAGTGAAAATGAGTATACTACCCAAAGCAATCTACAAATTCAATGCAATCTCTATCAAGCTACCAGTGATATTTTTCACAGAACTAGAAAAAATAATTTCAAGATTTGTATGGAAATACAAAAAAACTCGAATAATAGATTTTTAAAATCTATCTCCTAATGTCTTTTTTCCAGCAGATAATTATGAACCCTTATTTCCTTCATGTGATTTTTAATAGTTTTTAACAACTTGTGTTAACCTCATCAAAAATTTTATTAAAACTTATTAGAAGGCATGTTAGTATATACTTAACTGGTAAAGTGGAAAATTATAATATACCCAATTATAATTTATCACCCTAAGATGTTACATTGCAAAAGCAATTAGTTGTTTAAGATTGGTTTCCAAACATGGTGGCTCAGACATATATTGTGTGGGTAAGCTTCATGAGGGTGAAAGAAGAGAGTGAAAGATCGGCTTGAAATTCAACATTCCAAAGATTCCATCACTTCATGGAAAACAGAAGGGGGAAAGTGTAGTAGTAACAGATTTTATTTTCTTGGTTTCCAAAATCACTGTAGATGGTGACAGCAGCCATGGTATTAAAAGATACTTACTCCTTGGAAGGAAAGCTATAGCAAACTTAGATAATGTATTAAAAAGTAGAGGCATCACTCTGCAAACAAAGATCCATATAGTCAAAGCTATGGTATTTCCAGCTGTCATGTACAGATCTGAGAGTTAGACCTTAAAGAAGGCTGAGTGCCAAAGAATTATTGTTTGCAAATTTTGGTGCAAAAGTCCACACTTAGGAGTCCGTTGGACTCCAAGGAGATCAAATCAGTCAATCCTAAAGAAAATCTATCAACCCTGAATATTCATTGGAAGAACTGATGCTGAAATTGAAGCTCCAATATTTTGGCAACCTAATGTGAAGAGACGATTCACTGGAAAATACTCTGATGCTGAGAATGATTGAAGGCAAAAGAAGTGAGTGGCAGAGGATGAGATGGTTAGATATCATCACCAACTCAATAAACATAAATTTGATAAAATGCTGGGAAATAGTGAAGGACAGGGGAGCCTGGCATGCTGCAGTTCATGGGATCTCAGAGCCCAACACAAATTAGCAACTGAAAAACAACAAAAAGCTTGAAAAAATATTGATGTTGCATAGGGGCTAAAAAGGCCTTTGTCAATAGTATTCCAATATTTCCTATCTTCCATGTTCTTTGGAAAAACGTTATGAGTATACATGATACCCAGCTCAAGTGGCACAGTCCTACAGCTGAACTGACTCAGGGACTGTCAGAAATTAGTTACAATGTAACTTTATTCCAGTGTCAAACAAGCAAAGAGGTAAAAGTTCCCAAAAGTTAAACTTTACAAGTAGCTCCATTTTTTATTTTCCTTGTCAGTTGTAACATGACTCTCAGGTACCCCCAACTAAGTTTGTTTGGCAGGAGTTTAATTCTGGAATATCTCTCTTCATAGGAGAGACAGTTCAGTTCAGTTCAGTCGCTCAGTCGTGTCCAGCTCTTTGTAACCCCATGAATTGCAGCAGGCAAGACCTCCCTGCCCATCACCAACTTCTGGAGTTCACTCAGACTCACGTCCATCAAATCCGTGATGCCATCCAGCTATCTTATCCTCTGTCGTCCCCTTCTCCTCTGGCCCCCAATCTCTCCCAACATCAGGGTCTTTTCCAATGAGCCAACTCTTCACATGAGATGACCGAAGTACTGGATTTCAGCTTTAGCATCATTCCTTCCAAAGAACACTCAGGGCTGATCTCCTTCAGAATGGAATGGTTGGATCTCCTTGCAGTCCAAAGGACTCTCAAGAGTCTTCTCCAACACAGTTCAAAAGTATCAATTCTTCAGCACTCAGCTTTCTTCACAGTCCAAATGTCACATCCATACATGACCACAGGAAAAACCATAGCCTTGACTAGACACACCTTTGTTGGCAAAGTAATGTCTCTGCTTTTGCATATGCTATCTAGGTTGGTCATAACTTTTCTTTCAAGGAGTAAGCGTCTTTTGATTTCATGGCTGCAGTCACCATCTACAGTGATTTTGGAGCCCCCCAAAATAAAGTCTGACACTGTTTCCACTGTTTCCCCATCTATTTCCCATGAAGTGATGGGACTAGATAACATGATCTTTGTTTTCTGAAAGTTGAGTTTTAAGCCAACTTTTTCACTCTCCCCTTTCACTTTGATCAAGAGGCTTTTTAGTTCCTCTTCACTTTCTGCCATAAGGGTGGTGTCATCTCCATATCTGAGGTTATTGATATTTCTCCCGGCAATCTTGATTCCAGCTTGTGCTTCTTCCAGTCCAGCGTTTCTCATGATGTACTCTGCATATAAGTTAAATAAGCAGGGTGACAATGTACAGCCTTGACGTACTCCTTTTCCTATTTGGGGCCACTCTGTTGTTCCATGTCCAGTTCCAACTGTTACTTACTGATCTGCATATAGGTTTCTCAAGAGGCAGGTCAGGTGGTCTGGTATTCCCATCTCTTTCAGAATTTTCCAGTTTCTTGTGATCCACACAGTCACAGGCTTTGGCATAGTCAATAAAGCAGAAATAGATGTTTTTCTGGAACTCTCTCGCTTTTTCCATGATCCAGCAGATGTTGGCTATTTGGTCTCTGGTTCCTCTGCCTTTTCTAAAACCAGCTTGAGCATCAGGGAGTTCACGGTTCACGTATTGCTGAAGCCTGGCTTGGATAATTTTGAGACAGGTCATTTTTAATTCTGAAAACTTGACTGTAAACATAGTTTCTAGACTGGTTTACAGCAGTTTCAATAATGCCACCCTAAAGCATATCATTCCCCTTGGAATCTCATTTAGCAAAACACAAACAAAGAAACATTTACTTTAAAAATAATTCTACTGAAAAATGGATATTGGTTTCCCAAGTTTGATGTATATGTATATCCACTTGAATACTGCGGATGAAGGAGACCAGGGTCAGTACTAAACAAAGGAGAAATTTCATATTCTCCATCTTCACGCACCCTGCACTAATGACCATCTTTCAGAACTGATAAAAAGTAGAAAAATAAAAGAACTCAGTAAGCAGGAAAAAATGTAGAAAACAGACAAACAAAAAAAGTTAGAAGACAAATAAATTAAAAGAAACCTTAGCAATGTAAAAAACAAAAACAAAAACACCTGCCATGTAATATTTCCCTAGACTACCAAGCAAGTCACCTATAGTAATTCTGTTTCTTGACTTTTCATTTAAATATGCCAGAGTTTGCTTTAATATAAGTAATTTAGAGAGGTTAAACAAAAATGTTAGCTGTACATGAGTCTAGAAAAGAAATAAGCAAATACTATGGAGGTCCTTTAGAGATCTGGAGTTTTCCATACTACCTCTAGATAATAAATGCTGTATCCGTTCAGCAAAACAATCATATCCAATAATAATTTTAAGATTTTTTCTTATTTCAATTATAATGATCATAAGTTTTCTACTATTAGTTCTTGGAAATTACACAACTTTCATCACGAATATTTGAATTCTAAACTTAACTCTTTTCTATGTTTAACAAGTTTATTGATAGCTCTGTGAAAAGCATGCCTAAAAAATACTACTGTCTGCCTTGGAGCCAATGCCTTTGGTCATTCTATCCATTCAAGTAAATGTAAATAAAAGAGGAAAATTAATTCCTTAAATATAGGTTTTTTGATAGAAATAATGCCATTGAACCATTACAGATACTTTCGTTAGTAACAATAGTAAGCAAACATTTATTGAGTACCCATGGTTGCTAGATACAATTCTAAGTGCTTCATTTTAATTGTTTTTTAACTTTTTAATTAATTAATTTTTTAAACATGGAAGTAGAGCTAATTTGAACCCAAGTCTCCTGCATTTCAGTCAGACGTTTTACCATCTGAGCTATCAGGGAAGCCCCATAATTAATTTGCAACACAGTGTTAATTTCTGCTGTAAAGCAAAGTTATTCAGTTATATATGTATATATACATGCATACATACATACATCTTTTTAATATTCTTTTCCATTATGGCTTATTTCAGGATATTGCAGGTAGTTCCCTGGGCTATACAGTAGGACCTTGTTGCTTATCCATTCTACATATGAGTGTGTATAAGTGTTTTGTTTTTAATATTCACAAAAATCCAGTGAGGAACTACTGTTATAAAATTTTACATATTAGGAATTTGGTCATTAGGTGTTTAGATAACGTGCTCACAGTCACACAGATAAAAGATTAAGCTGAAAATTAAACCAGAGATTTTGAATCTACAGGCTTTACACCTTACTGCACAGTGAAAATCTCTGACACCCATCATTATTATTTCTGAAAGCAAATTTCTAAGTAGAAATACTGTAAGATTTTTCACATATAATAAATGTTTTTATTTAGCACAGTAATTTAGTCTCAAAAGAAAGCAGTTGTAATTAATTTCAAAGCAATAAGTGCCATCAAATTTTAAATTTGTATCTACTGCATTTCACCATTTCAAGCAATAACTATGAAACATGCTTTAGGAAAAAGTATAATTTCTGTATCTGACTATGAATACAGTACAACTCTTCTCCTGACCATTAAGTTTCTTGCTTTTAGATGGCCCTTTTACCAATTGATTTTATTTACTTTCAAAGTGACATTTCAACAGAGGTATCCACTCTCATTTCCACTCTCCTTTGACATTTCTGTGACTTAGAGTGCAAGGAAGTGCTTGCCAAAGACTTGCTAGATTGATGTTGGGAGGAAAGAAAAAAGAAAAAATCCCCACATAGCAGATGTTTCTTTTCTACTTGTTGTGCCTATTACTTTGAAAAACTGACATTACTTAAAAACAGATTTCAGATGTTCTATCTTTTTGTCAGCAAGAGTGAATGTGTTGCCCAACTAGAAGTCTGAATATTGTTTAAAGAGGCAAATTGAAAATGGATGATGAAGCAATGAATAAATTCTCAGGAATGTTTTGCTTTTTTCTCCTTCAATAAGCAGTTTAATATAAGAAAACCTTAAATTGACTCGGTGAGTAACTTAGTTATGCAACTCACTTTGACCTTGTCAAGATATGGCTACTACTCTTAATAATACTTAAACTGATTTATTTTCATTCTTTTCTATCTAATTTAATAAACTGCCCATAGGAATATTTCAGATGTTACATGCAACTGCTTAGAAATTCTGTGCATGTGTGTGTGCATGTGTGTGTGCTTGTGTGTGTCTGTGTGTGTGTAGAGCACATTTTCAAAGTCATAGATGAATAATTTAGCCAAAAGCCAATTTGAAATTGTTACAATCTTCCCAATTTTCTGTTAAAACATAAGGCATTTTAAACAAATTATTACAAACAGGTACCTCTCTGCCAGTAGACTAATTTGAAAAAAAGTTTGCTCTATGGGGAATAAATTATAAAAGGACATATGTGTTTCCAGGCGAAATGCAACCCATTCAGAGCCTTGAAAAACTGAGCTTGAATTGGCTTGATTCCATACTTGTACCCTAACACATGTATTTGGACAGGGAACAGAATACTCAACTGAATTAATTTTTTTGATTTTTATTGAAGTATAGCTGATTTACAATGTGGTTTCAGGTATACAAAATAGTTTCAGGTATGCAAAAAATTGAATCAGTTATACATATGTTCACTCTTTTTTTAGATTAATTTCCTGTATAGGTCATTACAAAGTACTAAGTAGAATTTCCTGTGCTACAGAGTATATCATTATTATTTATCTGTTTTATATATAGTAGTGTGTATAAGTCAATCCTAATCTCCCCCTTTTTCCCTCCCTTCCTTTCCTACCGGGTAACCATGAGTTTGCTCTCTATATCTGTGCCTCTATTTCTGTTTTCAGTTCAGTTCAGTCGCTCAGCCGTGTCTGACTCTTTGCGACCCCATGAATCGCAGCACACCAGGCTTCCCTGTTCATCACCGTCTCCCAAAGTTCACTCAGACTCACGTCCATCGAGTCCGTGTTGCCATCCAGCCATCTCATTCCCTGTCGTCCTCTTCTCCTCCTGCCCCCAATCCCTCCCAGCATCAGAGTCTTTTCCAATGAGTCAACTCTCCACATGAGGTGACCAAAGTACGGGAGTTTCAGCTTTAGCATCATTCCTTCCAAAGTAACCCCAGGGTTGATCTCCTTCAGAATGGACTGGTTGGATCTCCCTGCAGTCCAAGGGACTCTCAAGAGTCTTTGCCAACACCACAGTTCAAAAGCATCAGTTCTTCGGTGCTCTGCCTTCTTCATAGTCCAACTCTCACATCCATACATGACCACAGGAAAAACCATAGCCTTGACTAGACGGACCTTAGTCAGCAAAGTAATGTCTCTGCTTTTGAATATACTATCTAGCTTGGTCATAACTTTTCTTCCAAGGAGTAAGCGTCTTTTAATTTCATGGCTGCAGTCACCATCTGCAGTGATTTTGGAGCCCAAAAAATAAAGTCTGACACTGTTTCCACTGTTTCCCCATCTATTTCCCATGAAGTGATGGGACCAGATATCATGATCTTCGTTTTCTGAATGTTGAGCTTTAAGCCAACTGTTTTACTCTCCTCTTTCACTTTCATCAAAAAGCTTTTTAGCTCCTCTTCACTTTCTGCCATAAGGGTGGTGTTATCTGCATATCTGGGGTTATTGATATTTCTCCTGGCAATCTTGATTCCAGCTTGTGTTTCTTCCAGTCCAGCGTTTCTTGTGATGTATTCTGCATATAAGTTATATAAGCAGGATGACAAAATACAGCCTTGACGTACTCCTTTTCCTACTTGGAACCCGTCTGTTGTTCCATGTCCAGTTCTAACTGTTGCTTCCTGGCCTGCATACAGATTTCTCAAGAGGCAGGTTAGGTGGTCTGGTATTCCCATCTCTCTCAGAATTTTCCACAGTTTATTGTGATACACATAGTCAAAGGCTTTGGCATAGTCAATAAAGTGGAAATAGATGTTTTCTCTGGAACTCTCTTGCTTCTTCCAAGATCCAGTGGATGTTAGCAATTTGATCTCTGGTTCCTCTGCCTTTTCTAAAACCAGCTTGAACATCAGGGAGTTCACGGTTCACATATTGCTGAAGCCTGGCTTGGAGAATTTTCAGCATTACTTTACTAGCATGTGAGATGAGTGCAAATGTGCGGTAGTTTGAGCATTCTTTGGCATTGGCTTTCTTTGGAATTGGAATGAAAACTGACCTTTTCCTGTACTGTGGCCACTGCTGAGTTTTCCAAATGTGCTGGCATATTGAGAGCAGCACTTTCACAGCATCATCTTTCAAGTTTTGAAATAGCTCCACTGGAATTACATCACCTCCACTTGCTTTGTTCGTAGTGATGCTTTCTAAGGCCCACTTGACTTCACTTTCCAGGATGTCTGGCTCTAGATTAGTGATCACATCATCATGATTATCTAGGTCATGAATATCTTTTTTGTACAGTTCTTCCATGTATTCTTGCCACCTCTTCTTAATATCTTCTGCTTCTGTTAGGTCCAGACAATTTCTGTCCTTTATCGAGCCCATCTTTGCATGAAATGTTCCCTGGGTATCTCTAATTTTCTTGAAGAGATCTCTAGTCTTTCCCATTCTGTTGTTTTCCTATCTTTCTTTGCATTGATCGCTGAAGAAGGCTTTCTTATCTCTTCTTGCTATTCTCTGGAACTCTGCATTCAGATGCTTATATCTTTTCTTTTCTCCTTTGCTTTTTGCCTCCCTTCTTTTCACAGCTAAATGTAAGGCCTCCCCAGACAGCCACTTTGCTTTTTTGCATTTCTTTTCCATGGGGATGGTCTTGATCCCTGTCTCCTGTACAATGTCATGAACCTAATTCCCTAGTTCATCAGGCACTCTATCTATCAGATCTACGCCCTTAATTCTATTTCTCACTTCCACTGTATAATCATAAGGGATTTGATTTAGGTCATACCCGTATGGTCTAGACGTTTTCCCTACTTTCTTCAACTTAAGTCTGAATTTGGTAATAAAGAGTTCATGATCTGAGCCACAGTCAGTTCCTGGTCTTGTTTTTGTTAACTGTATAGAGCTTTTCCATCTTTGGCTGCAAAGAATATAGTCAGTCTGATTTCAGTGTTGACCATCTGGTGATGTCCATGTGTAGAGTGTTTTTTAGATTCCACATTTAATTATATCATATGATATTTGTCTTGTTTTGTTTGTATTACTTCACTTAGTATGATTATTTTTAGGCCTATCCATGTTTCTGTGCATGACAATGTCTCTTTCTTTCTTTTTTAAGGCATATGTGTGTATATATATATACATCTTCTCTATCCATTCATCTATCAATGGACATTTATCTTACTTCCATGTCCTGAATATTGTAAATAGTGCTACAATGAACATTGTGGTGCATGCATCTTTCAAAATAGAGTTTTTCAAATATATGCCCAGAGTGGGATTACTGGACCATTTGTTGTTGTTGTTCAGTCACTGTCAGTCTGATCCTTTGAGACCCAATGACTTAGTCTGCCAGGCTCCTCTGTCCATGGGGTGTGCCTCCTTCATTGGCAGGTGGATTCTTTATCACTGAACCACCAGAGAAGGCAAGTTGGATGTGGTCAAGCAGAAAATGGGAAGAATAAACATCAACATCCTAAGAATGAGTGAGCTAAAATAGATGAGAATGGGTGAATTTAATTCAGATGACCATTATATCTACTACTGTTTGAAAGAATCTCATAGAAAAAGCAAAGTTGTCCTCATAACCAACAACAGAGTCCAAAATGCAGTACTTGTGTGCAATCTCAAACATGACAGTATGAGATCCATTAATTTACAAGGCAAACCATTCAACATCACAGTAATCCGAGTTTACACTTCAACAACTGATACCAAAGAAGTTGAACAGTTCTAAAAGACTTTCCAGAATTAACACCAAATATATATTATACCAAAATATATATATATATATACACATATATATTTGGCTACTCCATTTCTTCTGAGGTATTCCTGCCAGCAGTAGTAGATATGATGGTCATCTGAGTTAAATTCACCCATTCCAGTCCATTTTAGTGAAAACGATATATATATCGTTTTCATCATAGGGGGTTGAAATGCAAAAGTAGGAGATCAATAGATACTTGGAGTAACAGGTAAGTTTGGCCTTGGAGTACAGAATGAAGCAGGACAAAGGCTAATAGAGTTTTTCCAAGAGAATGCACTGGTCATAGTAAACACCCATTTCCAACAGCACAAGTGATGACTACACATGGGCAGCACCAAATGGTCAATATGAAAATAAGATTGATTATATTATTTGCAGGTGAAGATGGAGAAAATCTATAGTCAGCAAAAACAAAGACCTGGAGCTGACTGTGGTTCAGATCATCTGCTAATGAAGATTCCGGCTTAAACTGAAGAAAGTTGGGAAAACCACTAGCCCACTTGATTATGTCCTAAATCAAATCCCGTATAATTATATAGTGGAGGTAACGATTCAAGGCATGCAATCTGGCAGACAGCATGCTTGTAACTCATCCAGCATTTCACATTTTTGGACTACAGAGAAAGCAAGGAAAATCCAAGAAAAAAAATCTATTTCTACTTCAATGAATAAGTAAAAGCATTTTAATGTATGGATCATAGTTTCACACATTAAAATGCTTTAAGGAGCGGTGGCTAAGTGAGCGCAGGAAGGCCTAGAGGAGCTATCCCACGCTGAAGGTCAAGAAGGGTGGCAGTGAGGAGATATCCTTCGTCCAAGGTAAAGAGCAATGGCTGCACTTTGCTGGAGCAGCCATGAAGACATACCCCATGCCCAAGGTAAGAGAAACCCAAGTAAGATGGTAGGTGTTGAAAGAGGGCATCAGAGGGCAGACACACTGATAGTACTCGCAAAAAACTAGTCAATCTAGTCACACTAGGACCACAGCCTTGTCTAACTCAATAAAACTAAGCCATGCACATGGGGCCACCCAAGATGGGCAGGTCATGGTGGAGAGGTCTGATAGAATGTGGTCTACTGGAGAAGGGAATGGCAAACCACTTCAGTATTCTTGCCTTGAGAACCCCATGAACAGTAGGAAATGGCAAAATGATAAGATAGTGAAAGAGGAATTCCCCAGATCAGTAGGTGCCCAACACCCTACTGGAGATCAGTAGAGAGATAACTCCAGAAAGAATGAAGGGATGGAGTCAAAGCAAAAACAATACCCACTTGTGGATGTGACTGGTGATAGAAGCATGATCCGATGCTGTAAAGAGAAATATTGCATAGGAACCTGGAATGTCAAGTCCATGAATCAAGGCAAATAGGAAGTTGTCAAACAAGAGATGGCAAGAGTGAACGTCGACATTCTAGGAATCGGCAAACTAAAATGGACTGGAAGGGGTGAATTTAACTCAGATGACCATCATATCTACTACTGCAGGAAGGAATACCTCAGAAGAAATGGAGTAGCCATCATGGTCAAGAAAAGAGTCCGAAATGAAGTACTTGGATGCAGTCTCAAAAACGACAGATGATCTCTGTTGTTTCCAAGGCAAACCATTCATATCACGGTAATTCAAGTCTATGCCCAAGCCAAAACGCTGAAGAAGTTGAAGTTGAACGGTCCTATGAAGACCTACAAGACTGTTTAGAACTAACACCCAAAAAAGATGTCCTTTTCATTATAGGGAACTGGAATGCAAAAGTAAAAGTCAAGAAAAACCTGGAGTAACAGGTAAATTTGGCCTTGGAATGCAGAATGAAGCAGGGCAAAGACTAATAGAGTTTTGCCAAGAAAATGCACTGGTCATAGCAAACACCCTCTTACAACAACACAAGAGAAGACTCTACACATGTACATCACCAGATGGTTAACACTGAAATCAGATTGATTATATTCCTTGCAGCCAAAGATGGAGAACCTCTATACAGTTAACAAAAACAAGACCAGGAGCTGACTATGACTCAGATCATGAACTCCTTATTACCAAATTCAGACTTAAATTGAAGAAAGCAGGGAAAACCACTAGACCATTCAGGTATGACCTAAATCAAATTCCTTATGATTATACAGTGGGAAATAGATTTAAGGGCCTAGATCTGATAGAGTGCCTGATGAACTAGGGAATGAGGTTCATGACATTGTACAGGAGACAGGGATCAAGACCATCCTCATGGAAAATAAATGCAAAAAAGCAAAATGGCTGTGTGGGGAGGCCTTACAAATAGGTGTGAAAAGAAGAGATGTGAAAAACAAAGCAGAAAAGAAAAGATATAAGCATCTGAATGCAGAGTTCAAGAGAATGGCAAGAAGAGATAAGAAAGCCTTCTTCAGTGATCAATGCAAAGAAAGATAGGAAAACAACAGAATGGGAAAGACTAGAGATCTCTTCAAGAAAATTAGAGATACCCAGGGAACATTTCATGCAAAGATGGGCTCAATAAAGGACAGAAATTGTCTGGACCTAACAGAAGCAGAAGATATTAAGAAGAGTTGGCAAGAATAGACAGAAGAACTGTACAAAATGATCTTCATGACCCAGATAATTACGATGGTGTGATCACTCATCTAGAGCCCGACATCCTGGAATGTGAAGCT
Organism: Ovis canadensis; assembly: GCF_042477335.2. Lineage (NCBI taxonomy): Eukaryota > Metazoa > Chordata > Mammalia > Artiodactyla > Bovidae > Ovis > Ovis canadensis. Next base: position 53,419,146 of record NC_091254.1, on the reverse strand, counting down.
AAGTGGGCCTCAGAAAACATCACTATGAACAAAGCAAGTGGAGGTGATGGAATTCCAGTGCAGCTATTTCAAATTCTAAACGATGATGCTGTGAAAGTGGTACACTCAATATGCCAGCAAATTTGGAAAACTCAGCAGTGGCCACAGGACTGGAAAAGGTCAGTTTTCATTCCAATTTCAAAGAAAGGCAATGCCAAGAATGCTCAAACTATGGCACTATTGCACTCATATCACATGCTAGTAAAGTAATGCTGAAAATTCTCCAAGCCAGGCTTCAGCAATATGTGAACCGTGAACTCCCTGATGTTCAAGCTGGTTTTAGAAAAGGCAGAGGAACCAGATATCAAATTGCCAACATTCGCTGGAACATAGAAAAAGCAAGAGAGTTCCAGAAAAACATCTATTTCCTCTTTATTGACTATGCCAAAGACTTTGACAGTGTGGATCACAATAAACTGTGGAAAATTCTGAGAGAGATGGGAATACCAGACCACCTGACCTGCCTCTTGAGAAATCTGTATGCAGGTCAGGTAGCAGCAGTTAGAACTGGACATGAAACAACAGACTGTTTTCAAATAGCAAAAGGAGTACTTCAAGGCTGTGTATTGTCACCCTGCTTATTTGGCTTATATGCGGAGTACATCATGAGAAATGCTGGACTGGAAGTAACACAAGCTAGAATCAAGATTGCCGGGAGAAATGTCAATAACCTCAGATATGCAAATCACACCACTTTTATGGCAGAAAGTGAAGAGGAACTAAAAAGTCTCTTGATGAAAGCAAAAGAGGAGAGTGAAAAAGTTGGCTTAAAGCTCAACATTCAGAAAACTAAGAGCATGGCATCTGGTCCCATCACTTCTTGGGAAATAGATGGGGAAACAGTGGAAACAGTGTCAGAGTTTATTTTTTGGGGCTCCAAAATCACTGCAGATGGTGACTGCAGCCATGAAATTGAAAGACGCTTGCTCCTTGCAAGAAAAGTTTTGACTAAACTGTATAGCATATTGAAAAGCAGAGACATTACTTTGCCGATTAAGATCCGTCTAGTGAAGGCTATGGTTTTCCCTGTTGTCATGTACGGATGTGAGAGTTGGACTGTGAAGAAGGCTGACACAGAAGAATTGATTATTTTGAACTGTGGTGTTGGCGAAGACTCTTGAAAGTCCCTTGGACTACAAGGAGATCCAACCAATCCATTCTGAAAGAGATCAACCCTGGGATTTCTTTGGAAGAAATGATGCTAAAGCTGAAACTCCAGTACTTAGGCCACCTCATGCGATGTTTTGACTCATTGGAAAAGACTCTGATGCTGGGAGGGGTTGGGGGTAGGAGGAGAAGGGGACGACAGTGAATGAGATGGCTTAATGGCATCACTGACTCGATGGATGTGTCAAAGTGAACTCCGGGAGTTGTTGATGGACAGGGAGGCCTGGTGTTCTGCTATTCATGGGATCACAAAGATTCGGATACGACTGAGCAACTGATCTGGACTGACAGTTTCTCAACAAACTGTGGAAAAATTCTTAAAGACATGGAAATACCAGACCACCCTATCTGTCTCCTGAGGCACCTGTATGTGGGTCTAGGAACAGCAGTTAGAACTGGATATGGAACAATGAACTGATTCAAAATTGGGAACGGAGTAGTTCAAGGCTCTATATTATCACCCTGCTTATTTAATTTGTAGAGTATATCAGGTGAAGTGCTAGGTGAGTTACAAGGTGGAAGAACTCTGTCTACCAGACTCAAGGCATGTGATCTGATAGACAGATTGTGGAAGAACTACGAATAGAGGTTCATAACATTATACAGGAAGCAGTTACCAAAACCATTCCAAAGAAAAAGACATGCAAAAAGGTAAAGTGGTTGTCTGAAGAATCTTCACAAATAGCTGACAAAAGAAGAAAAGTGAAAAGCAAGGGAGAAAGGGAAAGATATGCCAACTGAATGTAGAGTTCCAGAGCATAGCAAGGAGAGACAAGAAGGACTTCTTCAATGAACAGTGCAAAGAAATACAGTAATACAAGAGAATGGGGAAGACTAAAGATCTTCTATAGAAAATTGGAGATTTCAAAGGAACATCTCATGGAAGAATGGGCATGATAAAGGACAGAAATTATAAGTACCTAACAGAGGCAGAAGGGATTAAGAACAGGTGGCAAGAATACACAGAGGAGCTATACAAAAAGATCTTGATGATCAAGATAACCACTATTGTATGGCCACTCACCTAGAGCTAGACATTCTGGAGTGTGATATCAAGTGAAATTTAGGAAAAATTACTATGAATTAAGCTAGTAGAGGTGATGAATTCCAGCTGAGATCTTTAAAATTCTAAAATATAATGGTATTAAAATGCTGCACTTAATATCTCAGCAAATTTGAAAAGCCCAGCAGTGGCCACAGAACTGAAAAAAGTGAGTGTTCCTCCCAATCCCACCAAAGGGCAGTGCTAAAGAATGTTCTAATTATTGGACAGTTGCACTTATTTCCCATGTTAGTAAGATCATGCTCAAAATCCTTCAAGCTAGACTTCATAAGTACTGGAACTGAGAATTTTCAGATGTACAAGCTGGGTTTAGAAAAGGCAGAGGAACCAGAGATCAAATTGTAAACATTTTATAGGGAAAGCAAGGGAATTTCAGAAAAACATCTATTCCACTTCATTGACTAAGCTGAACCCTTTTCCTGTGTGGATCACAACGAACTGTGGAAAATTCTTAAAGATATGGGAATACCAGACCACCTTACTTGTCTCCTGAGGAACATGTATGCAGATCAAGAAGCAATAATTACAACTGGACATGGAACAACGAACTGGTTCAAAATTGGGAAAGGAGTACTTCAAGTTTCTATATTATCACCATACTTACTTAACTTATATGCAGAGTACATCATGTGAAGTGCAGGGTGAGTTACAAGCTGTAATCAACATTGCCAGGAGAAATAAAAACAACCTCAGATATACAGATAATATCATACAAACGACAGAAAGAGAAGGGGAACTAAGGAGCCTCTTGGTGAGGGTGAAAGAGGAGAGTGAAAAAACTGGCTTAAAACTCAACATTCAAAACACTAAGATCATGGTATCTGGTCCCATTCAGTTCAGTTCAGTTCAGTTCAGTCGTTCAGTTGTGTCCGACTCTGTGACCCCATGAATCACAGCAGCTAGGCCTCCCTGTCCATCACCAACTCCCAGAGTCCACTCAGACTCACGTCCATCAACTCAGTGATTCCATCCAGCCATCTCATCCTCTGTCGTCCCCTTCTCTTCCTGCCCCCAATCCGTACCAGCATCAGAGTCTTTTCCAATGAGTCAACTCTTCACATGTGGCCAAAGTACTGGAGTTTCAGCTTTAGCATCATTCTTTCCAAAAAAATCCCAGGGCTGATCTCCTTCAGAATGGACTGGTTGTATCTCCTTGCAGTCCAAGAGACTCTCAAGAGTCTTCTCCAACACCACAGTTCAAATGCATCAATTCTTTGGTGCTCAGCCTTCTTCACAGTCCAACTCTCACATCCATACATGACCACAGGAAAAAACATAGCCTTGACTAGATGGACCTTAGTCAGCAAAGTAATGTCTCTGTACTTCTTGGCAAATAGAAAGGTAAAAAATGAAAGCAGTGACAAATTTTATTTTCTTGGGCTCCAAAATTGCAATTACTGCAAATGGTAACTGCAGCCACAAAATTAGAAGATATTTGCTTCTTAGAAGGAGAGTTATTTCAAATCTAGGCAGCATATGAAAAACAAAGGGATCACTTTGCTGACAAAGGTCTGTATAGTCAAAGTTAAGATCTTTCCAGTAGCCATGTAGGGATGTGATATTTGTGACAATAAAGAAGACTGAGCATGGAAGAATTGATGCTTTTGAATTGTGGTGCTGAGAAGGCTCTTGAGATTCCCTTGACTGAAAGGAGATCAAACCAGTCAATTTTGAAGGAAATCAACCCCAAATACCCATTGGAAGGATTTATGCTAAAGCTGAGGCTTCAGTACTTTGGACCCCTGATGTGAACAGTTGACTCATTTGAAAATACCCTGATGCTGGGAAAGATTGAAGGCAAAAGGAGAAGAAGCTTAGAGGATGAGATGGTTAGAGGGCATCACTGACTCAATGTACATGAACATGAACAAACTCTAGGGGAAAATGAGGGACAGGGAGGCCTGATATGCTGAAGTCCATGGGCTGATAAAATGTTGGAAATGACTTAGCAACAGAACAACAACGATACCGACATCAGACTTTTTGATACTGGCCATTCTAACTGATGTAATGTGATACCTCATTGCAGTTTTCATTTGCATTTCTCCAATAATTAGTGATGTTGAAGCATATTTTTATATGCTTCATATTTTTGGCCATGTATATGTTTTCCTTGGAGAAATATTTATTCATATCTTCTGCCAATTTTAAATTGAATTATCACTTTTTTGACATGAGTTGTTTGTATATTTTGGAAATTAATCTCTTGTCCCATGGTTAGTTGCTGTATTTGCAAATATTTTCCTGCATCCCATAGGTTGTCTTTTCATTTTGTTTATGGTTTCCATTGCTGTGCAGAAAGTTTTTTGGTTAGGTTCCATTTGTTATTTTCATTTGTATTCCCATTACTCTGGGAGAAAATACATTGCTGTGATTTTCCTGATCTTAGAGGAAATGCTTTCTGTTTTCCAATATGAAGAATGATGTTAGCTGTAGGTTTGTATATATGGCCTTTACTACATTGAGATGTTTCCTTTCTGCCCACTTTCTAGATAACTTTTTATCATAAATAGGTGTTGAATTGTGTCAAAAGCTTTTTCTGTATCTGTTTGTTAATGTGATGTATCACACTGATTGATTTGCTGATATTGAAGAAACCTTGCATCCGTGGGATAAACCCCACTTGATCATAGTGTCTGATCCTTTAATGTATTGTTGGATTTGGTTTGCTAGTATTTTGTTGAGTGTTATTGCATCTATATTCATCATTAATATTGACCTGTAATTTTCTTTTTCTGTGATCTCTCTCTGGTATTGTTATGAATGTGATATTGGCCTCACAGAATGAACTTCAAAGTTTCCCTTCTTTTGTAATGTTTAGGAAGAGTTTCAGAAATATAGATATTAATTGTTCTCCAAGTGTTTGATCGATTTGCATGTGAAGCCATTTTGTTCTGGACCTTTGTTTGTTGTAAATTTTTATTTTTTATTATTTTTAATATAAATTTATTAATTTTAATTTAAGGTTAATTACTTTACAATATTGTATTGGTCTGCTGTATGCTGTAAATTTTTAAATCACTTTCAATTTCAGTACTTGTAAACAAACTGTTCATATTTTCTGTTTATTCAAGGTTGAGGCTTGGAATGTTGTACCTTTCAAAGAATTTGTCCATTTCGTCTATTTTTTTTTTCCTATTTTGTTGGCATGTATAGGACTTTCCGAGTGGCTCAGTAGTAAAGAATACAACTGCAAATGCAGGAGACACAAGAGATGTGGGTTCAATCCCTATGTTGGGAAGATTCCCTGGATGAGGAAATGACAACCCACTTCAGTAGTCTTGCCTGAAGATTCTCATGGGCAGAAGAGTCTGGAAGACTACAGTCCATAGGGTTGCAAAGAGTCAGACATGACTTAGCACACATGTAAAGCAAACAGGTTGTTTATAGCAGTCTCTTATGACCCTTTGTATTTCTGTGGTGTCCTTTGTAACTTCTTTTTCATTTCTGATATTATTCATTTGAACCCTCTACTCTTTTTTTTGGTGTGTCTAGCTAAAGGTTTATCTATTTAATTAATGTTCTCAAAAAAAAAAAAAACAGCTTTTAGTTTCATTGATCTTTCTTATTGTTTTCTTAATCTGTATGTCATGTATTTCTGCTATGATCTTCATGATTTTCATTCTGGTTTTCTTGGGTTTTGGTTCTTCCTCTTTCTCTAATTGCCTTAGCAGTACAGTTAGATTGCTTATTTGAGATCTTCCTTGTTTCCTGAGGAATGATTTTATTGTTTTAAATTCTCCTGTTAGGACTGTTTTTGCCACATACTGCGGCTTCCCTTGTGGTTAATCCACCTGCAGTGCAGAAGACCTGGGTTCAACCCCTGGATTGGGAAGACCCACTGGAAAAGGGAAAAGCTACTCACTCCAATATTCTGGCCTAGAGAATTCCATAGTTTGTGTAGGCCATGGAGTTGCAAAGAGTCTGACACAATCAAGTGACTTTCACATCACATCATACATCACATTGCCACATACTATAGGGTATGGATCATTATGCTTTCATTTTCATTTGTCTCCATTTTATTTTTAATTTCCTATTTGATTTCTTCAGTGATCCATTTGTTGTTTAATGTATTGTTTAGCTTCTTCCTGTTTTGCTACATTTTTTTTCTTGTAGTTTATTTCTAATCTCATAGCATTGTGGTTGGAAAAGATGCTTGATATGACTTCAGTTTTATTAAATACACTGAAATTGATTTGCGGCAGAAGATGTGATCTGTCCTGGAGAATGTTCCATGTGCACTTGAGAAGAAAGTGTATTCTGCTGCTTTCATATTAAATGTTCTAAAAATATCAATTGACTCCATCATGTCTACTGTGTCATTTAAGGCCCATCTTTCTTATTGATCTTCTTTCTAAAGAATATCTTTCCATTAATGAGAGTGGGATATTAAAGTCTCTTGCTTCACTGGTAGCTCAGTAGAGAAAGAATCTTCCCTCTATGCAAGGAGACACAGACTTAATCTCTGGGTCAGGAAGAACACTTGAATGAACAAACGGCTGATTCTGGTTTTCTTGCCTGGAATATTCCATGAGAGAGGAGCTAGGTGGGCTACAGTCCATGTGGTCACAAAGGGTCAGAAAAGACTAAGAGACTGAGCACACTAATATTGTGTTACTGTCAAATTCTCCTTTTGTGGCTGTTAGCATTCACCTTATATATTGATGTACTCCTATGATGGGTGCACATACATTTATAATTGTTATATATTCTTCTTATATTAACCCTTTGATTATTACATCATGTCCTTCATTGTCTCTTATCAGTTCAGTCGCTCAGTTTTGTCGACTCTGCAAGCCCATGGATGGCAGCACACCAGGATTCCCTGTCCTTCACCAATTCCTAGAGTTTTCTCAGATTCATGTCCATTGAGTCAATGATGCCATTCAACCATTTTATCCCCTGTTATCCCCTTTGCTTACTGCTGTCAATGTCTCCCAGCAACAGGGTCATTTCTAAGGAGTCAGTTCTTGGCATTAGGTGGAGAAAGTATTGGAGTTTCACCTCAGCATCAGTTCTTCCAATGAATATTTAGCACTGATTTCATTCAGGATTGAGTGATTCGAACTCTTTTCAGTCCAAGGGACTCTTAAAAATCTTCTTCAACACCACAGTTCAAAAGCATTAATTCCTTGGTGCTTGTTTATTCATAGTCCAAATATCACATCCATACACGACTACTGGAAAACCCATAGCTTTGACTAGATGGAACTTTACTGGTAAAGTAATGTCCAAGAGGAGCTACCCCACGCCTGAGGTCAAGGGCGGTGGCTGAGAGGAGCAACCCCCCATCCAAGGAGTGGCAGCTACGCCAGTGCAGGAAGGCTGAGAGGAGCTACTCCACATTCACGGTCAAGAGGGGTGTCCGTCCAAGGTAAGGAGCAGTGGCTGTGCTTTGCTGGAGCAGCCGTGAAAAGATACACCATGTCCCAGTAAGAAAAACCCAAGTAAGAGAGTAGGTGTTGCGAGAGGGCATCAGAAGGCAGACATACTGAAAGCATAATCACAGAAAACTAGTCAAACTGATTACACAGACCACAACCTTGTCTAACTCAATAAAACTAAGCCATGCCATGTGGGGCCACTCAAGAGGGACAGGTCATGGTGGAGAGGTCTGACAGAACGTGGTCCGCTGGAGAAGGGAATGGCAAACCACTTCAGTATTCTTGCCTTGAGAACCTCATGAACAGTAGGAAAAGGCAAAATGATAGGATACTGAAAGAGGAACCCCCCAGGTCAGTAGGTGCCCAATATGCTACTGGAGATCAGTGGAGAAATAACTCCAGAAAGAATGAAGGGATGGAGCCAATGCAAAAACAATACCCAGTTGTGGATGTGACTGGGGGTAGAAACAAGGTCTGATGCTAAAAGTGCAATACTGCATAGGAACCTGGAATATTAGGTCCATGAATCAAGGCAAATTGGAAGTGGTCAAATAGGAGATGGCAAGAGTGAATGTCGACATTCTAGGAATCACGAACTAAAATGGACTGGAAGGGGTGAATTTAACTCAGATGACCATTATATCTACTACTGTGGGCAGGAATCCCTTAGAAGAATTGAAGTAGCCATCATGGTCAACAAGAGTCTGAAATGCAGTACTTGGACGCAATTTCAGAAATGACAGAATGATCTCTGTTTGTTTCCAAGGCAGACCATTCAATATTAGGGTGATCCAAACCTCTATACAATGAGTAATGCTGAAGAAGCTGAAGTTGACAGTTCTGTGAAGACCTACAAGACCATTTATTTATTTATTTATTTAAAATATAAATTTATTTATTTTAATTGGAGGTTAATTAGTTTAAAATATTGTATTGGTTTTGCTATACATCAACATGAATCTGCCACATGTATATACGTGTTGCCCATCCTGAACCCGCCTCCCTCCTCCCTCCCCGAACCATCCCTCTGGGTCGTCCCAGTGCACCAGCCCCAAGGATCCAGTATTGTGCATTGAACCTGGACTTGTGATTCATTTCATATATGATATTATACATGTTTCAAAGCGATTCTCCCAAATCATCCCACCATTTCCCTCTCCCACAGAGTCCAAAAGCCTGTTCTATACATCTGTGTCTCTTTTGCCGTCTTGCATATAGGGTTATCATTACCATCTTTATAAATTCCCTATATATGCATTCATATACTGCATTGGTGTTTTTCTTTCTGGCTTACTTCACTCTGTATAATAGGCTCCAGTTTCATCCACTTCATTAGAACTATTTCAAATTAATTCTTTTTAATGGCTGAATAATACTCCATTTTGTATATGTATCACAGCATTCTTATCCATTCATCTGATGGACACCTAGGTTGCTTCCATGTCCTGGCTATTAAAAACAGTGCTGCGATGGACATTGGGGTACATGTGTCTCTTTCAATTCTGGTTTCCTCGGTGTGTATGCCCAGCAGTGGGATTGCTGTGTCATAAGGCAGTTCTATTTCCAGTTTTTAAAGGAATCTCCACACTGATCTCCATAGTGGCTGTACTAGTTTGCATTCCCACCAACAGTTTAAGAGGGTTCCCTTTTCTGTAGAACTAACATCTAAAAAAGATGTCCTTTTCATTACAGGGGACTGGAATGCAAAAGTAGGAAGTCAAGAAACACCTGGAGTAGATGGGAAATTTGGCCTTGGAGTACGGAATGAAGCAGGGCAAAGGCTAATAGAGTTTTGCGAAGAGAACACACTGGTCATAGCAAACACACTCTTCCATAAACACAAGAGAAGACTCTACACATGAACATCATCAGATGGTCAACACTGAAATCAGATTGATTATCTTCTTTGCAGCCAAAGGTGGAGAAGCTCTATACAGTCAGCAAAAACAAGACCAGGATCCTACAGTGGCTCAATCATAAACTCCTTTTTGCCAAATTCAGACTTAAACTGAAGAGAGCAGGGAAAACTACTAGACCATTCAGGTATGACCTGAATCAAATCCCTAACGACTATACAGTGGAAGTGAGAAATAGATTTAAGGGCCTAGACCTGATAGATAGAGTGCCTGAAGAACTATGGATGGAGGTTCATGATATTGTACAGGAGACTGGGATGAAGACCATCCTCATATAAAAGAAATGCAAAAAAGCAAAATGCTGTCTGGGGAGGTCTTACAAATAGATGTGAAAAGAAGAAAAGTGAAAAGCAAAGGAGAAAAGGAAATATATAAGCATCTCAATCCAGAGTTCCAAAGAATAGCAAGGAGAGATAAGAATGCGTTCCTCAATGATCAATGCAAAGAAATAGAGGAAAGCAACAGAATGGGAAAGACTAGAGATCTCTTCAAGAAAATTAGGGATACCAAGGGAACATTTCATGAAAAGATGGGCTAGATAAAAGACAGAAATGGTATGGACCTAACAGAAGCAGAAGATATTAAGAAGAGGTGGCAAGAATACACAGAAAATATACCAAAAAAGATCTTCATGACCCAGATAATCAGGATGGTGTAATCACTCACCTAGAGTCAGACATCCTGGAATGTGAAGTCAAGTGGGCCTTAGAAAACATCACTACGAACAAACCTAGTGGAAGTGATTGCATTCCAGTAGAGCTATTTCAAATCCTAAAAGATGATACTGTGAAAGTGCTGCACTCAATATGCCAGCAAATCTGGAAAACTGAGCAGTGGCCACATGACTGGAAAAGGTCAATTTTCATTCCAATCCCAAAGGAAAGTAATGCCAAAGAATGCTCATACAACCACACAATTGCACTCATCTCACACGCAGTAAAATAATTCTCAAAATTCTCCAAGCCAGGCTTGAGCAATACATGAACACTGAACTTCCAGATGTTCAAGCTGGTTTTAGAAAAGGCAGAGGAACCAGAGATCAAAATGCCAACATCTGCTGGATCATCGAAAAAGCAAGAGAATTCCAGAAAAACATCTACTTCTGCTTTATTGACTATGCCAAAGCCTTTGACTGTGTGGATCACAATAAACTTATTTTCCACAATAAATTTTGTGGAAAATTCTGAAAGAGATGGGAATAACAGACCACCTGACCTGCCTCTTGAGAAACCTATATGCAGATGAGGAAGCAACAGTTAGAACTGGACATGGAACAACAGACTGGTTCCAAATAGGAAAGGAAGTACGTCAAGGCTGTATATTGTTACCTTGCTTATTTAACTTCTATGCAGAGTACAGCATGAGAAACGTTGGGCTGGAAGAAACATAACCTGGAATCAAGATTGCCGGGAGAAATATCAATAACCTCAGATATGCAGATGACACCACCCTTATGGCAGAAAGTGAAGAGGAACTAAAAAGCCTCTTGATGAAAGTGAAAGAGGAGAGTGAAAAAGTTGGCTTAAAGCTCAACATTCAGAAAACGAAGATTATGGCATCTGGTCCCATAACTTCATATGAAATAGATGCGGAAGCAGTGGAAACAGTGTCAGACTTTATTTTGGGGGGCTCCAAAATCACTGCAGATGGTGATTGAAGCCATGAAATTAAGACACTTTCTCCTTGGAAGAAAAGTTATGACCTATCTAGATAGCATATTAAAAATCAGAGACATTACTTTTCCAACAAGATCTGTCTAGTCAAGGCTATGGTTTTTCCAGTGGTCATGTATGGATGTGAGAGTTGGACGGTGAAGGAAACTGAGAGCCGAAAAACTGATGCTTTTGAACTGTGATGTTGGAGAAGACACTTGAGAGTCCCTTGGACTGAAAGGAGATCCAATCAGTCCATTTTAAAGGAGATCAGTCCTGGGTGTTCATTGGGGACTGATGTTGAAACTGCAATACTTTGGCCACTTCATGTGAAGAGTTGACTTACTGGAAAAGACTTAGATGCTGGGAGGGATTGGGGGCAGGCCAATAATGAGATTACAGAGGATGAGATGGCTGGATGGCATCACTGACTCTGTGGACATGAATGAGTAAATTCCGTGAGTCGGTGATGGACAGGGATGCCCTGCATGCTGTGATTCATGGGGTCACAAAGATTTGGCGCCACTGAGGAACTGAACTGAACTGAACTGAACTGAACTTTGGTCATAGATTTTCTTCCAAGAAACAAGTGTCTTTTAGTTACATTGCTGCAGTCACCACCTGCAGTGATTTTGGAGACCAAGAAAATAAATCCTGTCACTCTTTCCATTGTTTCTCCATCTATTTGCCATGAAGTGATGGGACCAAAAGCCATGATCTTTGTTTTTTGAATGTTGAGTGTTAAGCCAGGTTTTTCACTCTCCTCATTCATTTTCCTCAAAAAGTTCTTAGTTCTTCTTCACTTTCTGCCATAAGGTTAATGTCATCTGCATATCTCAGGTTATTGATATTTCTCCCAGCAATATTAATCCAGTTTGTGCTTCATCCAGCCTGGCATTTGGCATGATATATTCTTCATAGAAGTTAAATAAGCAGGGTGACAATATATAGCCTTGATGTACTCCTTTTCCTATTTGGAACCTGTCCAATGTTCGAAGAAGAAACTGTTGCTTCTTGACCTGCGTACAGATTTCTCAGGAGGCAGGTTAGGTTGTCTGGTATTCCCATCTCTTGAAGAATTTTCCACAGCTTGCTGTGGTCTACAGAGTCAAAGGCTTTGGTATAATAGATAAAGTAGAAGTATATGTTTCTCTGGCATTAGTTTGCCTTTTCGATGATCTGTCGGATTTTGGTAATTTGATCTCTGGTTCCTCTGCCTTTTCTAAATCCAGCTGAACATCTGGAATTTCACTGTTAATGTACTGTTGAAGCCTGGCTTGGAGAATTTTGAGCAATGCTAGTTTGCTAGCATTTGAAATGAGTGCACTTGTGCAGTATTTCGAACATTCTGTGGGATTGCCTTTCTTTGGGATTGGAAATCAAAACTGACCTTTCCCATTCCTGTTGCTAGTTGTGGATGTGACTGGAGATGGAAGTAATCTCCAATACAATAAAGAACAATATTGCATAGGAACTTGGAATGTTAGGTCTATGAATCAAGGTAAATTGGAAATGGTCAAACAGGAGATGGCAAGAATGAACATTGACATTTTAGGAATCAGTGAACTAAAATGGACTGGAGTGGATGAATTTAATTTAGATAACCATTATATTACTACTGTAGGCAAGAATCCCTTAGAAGAAATGGAGTAACTCTCATAGTAAAAAAAAAAAAAAAAAAAGAGTCTGAAATGCAGTACTTGGGTGCAATCACAAAAACAACAGAATGATCTCTGTTGGTTTCCAAGGTAAGACATTCATTATCACAGCAATCCAAATCTATGCTCCAACCAGTAATGCTGAAGAAGCTGAAGTTGAACAGTTCTATGAATACCTACAAGACCTTCTAGAACTAACACCAGAAAAGATGTTCTTTTCATTTTAGGGGACCAAAATCTAAAAATAACAGGCACAATCGGCCTTGGCGTACAAAATGAAGCAGTACAAAGGCTAACAGAGTTTTTCCCAAGAGAATACACTGGCCATAGAAAACACCCTCTTCCAATAACACAAGAGACAACTCTACACACATTTAAGGTAATTATCAACATAAATGTTCTTATTGATGTTATGTTTAATCGTTTTGGACTTGTTTTTGTTAGACATTTTTCCCCTTCCTCTTGTGTTTTCTTCTCCTTCTCTTGTGATTTGATGTTTATCTTTACTGATTAATTTTGGTTGCTTTTTCTCTTTTGTATGTCTACTTGTAGATCTATGGTTTGTGGTGCTCTTTTGATATAGTGGTCTATACATATATGTTTGATTTACATTGCCTATTATTTCATTTCAAATGAATTTCTAATAACCTGCATTTGCACTCTCCTCTCTTCATGATTGCTGGTTTTGATATCATATTTGTGTGCGAATACTCTCATACCTTTACTTTATGTTTGTCTTTACTGTTAATCTTCCCCATGCATTATTTTCTTGATTCTAGTTGTATCCTCTTCTTTTCTGCCCAGAGAAATTCCTTTAGGTTTTGTTGTAATGTTAATTTGGTGGTGTTACATTCTCTTATTTTTCACTTGACTATAAAGTTTACAATCTCTCTCTTGAATCTGAATGCAAGCCTTGCTGGGTATTCTTGGATGTTTTAATATTTTTTCCCCCTTTCAATCCTTTATATATACCATGCCACTTCCTTCTGTTCTGCAGAATTTCTGCCCAAAAAATCAGCTAATAACCTTATGTAGCTTTTCTTATATATTATGTGTTGCTTTACCCTTGCTGCTTTTAATATTTTTTCTTCATCTTGAATGTTTGTCATTTCAATTAATATGCATTTTGGTATGCTCCTCCTTGAGTTTATGTTTATGGGGATTATATGTGCTTTCTAGACTCAACTGGGTGTTTCCTTTTCCATGTTAATGAAGTTCTGGATATAATCTCTTCAACTACTTTCTCAGGTCTTTTCTCTCTTTATTCTCCTTCTGGTACCCCTATAATGTGGATGTTGGTACATTTAATGATGCCCCATTGATCCCTTAAACTGTTTTCATTCCTTTTCATGCTCCCTCCCCCTTTATTCTGTTCTATAGCAATGTTTTCCACCATTCTGTCTTCCAGGTCATTTATCCATTTTTATGCCTTAGTTACTCTGCTATTGATTCCTTCTTATGTATTTTTAAGTCTATTGGACTTCCACCATGGTTCAGTGGTAAAGAACCTACCTGCAATGCAGGAGATGCAGCCTCAAGTTAGATTCCTGGATTAGGAAGAATTGTTGGAGAAGGAAATGGCAACCCATTCCAGTATTCTTGCCTAGAAAAATCCATGGGAATCCCGTTTTAATTTTGGTTACTGTATTGCTCATGTTTGCTTTTCCTTTAAATATTCTAGCCCTTTGTTAATCTTCTCTTGTAACTTCTTGGTTTGTGTCTCCATTCTTTTTCTGAGATCTTGGGTTATCTTTACTATCATTACTCTAAATTATTTTTCAGGTAGGTTACCTATCTCCTCTTCATTTAATTGTTCTTGTGAGTTTTTATCTTGTTCCTTCATCTGTAATATATTTCTCTGCCACCTCGTTTTCTCTAAATCTGTGTTTGAAGACTCCTTTCCTTTCCACTGGCTGGAAGATTATAGCTCTTCTTGCTTTTGAAGTCTGCTTCTGGTGGTTGAGATTGAAACTAAAGATTTGTGTAGGCTTTCTGGTGGGAGGAACTGGTGCCATCCCACTGGTAGGTGGGTCTATGTATTTTCCCCCTGGTGGGCAATTCCATATCAAAGTGTGTGTTTATAGTTGACTGTATAGTATGGACATGGATGGGTCTGTATTCCTATCTGCTGGTGGGTAGGTCTGTATTCTTACCCTGCAGATTGTTTTTCCTGAAGCATTCCAGCACTGGAACCTGTAGATTGTTGGATATGTCTAAGTTTTGATGCTGAGATAGCAACCTCTAGGAAAGCTCACACCAATCACTGTTCTCTGGGGCCTCTGCCACCAGGGTCCTTGCCTCCCTACTGAGCCATATTAATATGCACCTTATTAGGAGACACTTCAAGACTCATGCAAAGGTTTAGTCTTGACTCTTATGGAGTTACTACTGTCTATAGCTCAGTGAATATGAAACCTTGTGCAACCTTCTAGAAATGGAATCTCTGTTTCCCCTAGTCCTTTTGATATACACTGAAGCCCCATTGGCCTTGAAAGCCAAATACTTTGGGCATTGTTTCTCCTATTGCCAGACCCTCAGGCTGGGGAGCCTGACATGGGGCTCTGGACTCACTCTTGGGAAAGAACTACTGTGATATGATTATTTCCCAGTGTGTGGGTTACCCACCTAGAAGATTTGAGATCTGATTATGTAACAAAAGCACCCCGTCTGTCATCTCATTGTAGCCTCTTTACCTTTGAATGTAGAGTATCTTCTGGTAGGTCCCAGTCTTTTCCATTAATTTTTGCTCAGCGATTAGATGACTGTGCTGTGTTCATGAGAGGAAATGAGCTTGTTTGTTTGTTTGTTTTACTCCATGCTGTTTTATGAAATCAAAGGACTGTTTTTAATCAAAATGCTTGCTGCCTTTTTCCTCAGTATGTGTTGATCATTATCCCCATGATATGGTGTGTGCAGATATAGCAGCACTTGTTCACTCCTTGGACAACAAGAGTAGGTCCTGGGCCCTGCTTGCAGAATTCCTAGGAACTGGTACTCTCTGCACTTTCATGGAGCACTGAAGGTAAGGCCCACTGCCTGATCATGGATGTCCTAGGGGCTGGTGCTATCTGTGCCTTCCTGAATCAGTAGGGGCAGGGCCTGGTGCTTGCTTATGGGTCTCCTAGCAGTAGTCAGTTTCCACCTCTGGAGCCTGAAGTGGCAGCAGCAACTTGCACTCATCGCTGAAGCTCTTGTGGTTGGTGTTTTGTTTTCTGGAAGTCTCATAGGAAAAGAAGCTCTATGGTGGTCTTGCCCCATTTCTCATAATTCCTGAATTATGGCACCTGCCTCTTTCACAGGCCAAGGCTTCTGAGTATAACTTTAGCTGCCACAGCCCAGCCTATTCAGGCAGTTTCTGCACAGCTGACTTTGGTCTTCTCGCTGGGTCTTACTTATGAAGCCTGAGCTTTAGCATTCAGTCCCTAACTAAAATGATAGATAAATGTCTCAGACTGGGAAATGCAGGGCAGATGTACCAACCTTATGTACAGGTTACTCTCCATTTTGTCTTCAGGTTGCTGTGCTCTTCTCCTAAAGCTTTAAAACTCCTCCTCCCTCCAGTCTGATCTCTCTGTAAGTGGGGAAATTTCCCCAGGAACAGGAACCTTTCTTCCTTCACAGTTCCCTCCCTGGAGTGCAGACCCCACCTTGATTCCTCTTTTTTTAAATCTTACCCAGTTATGTGGAGATTTTCTTATCTTTTCAGAATTCTGAGGTCTTCTGTCAGCATTTAGTTGCTGTGTTATTTGTTCCACTTGTAAATGTATTTTTAAATTTTTTTCTAGGAGAAAGTGAGCTCCATGTCCTACCCTCTATCGTGTTGAAACTCTGACACATAACTGAATTCTATAACTTTTAAAGCAGACTAAAGTATCTATCCAGAGATTTTTCAAAATTTCTCAACAGTCTCATGCAAATTTTCTATCCCTATGGTCTGCTCACCTCAAGATCCCAAAAAAACACTGTTTAAAATTGGCTATGATGGCAAAACCATTAAAAATTCAAGGGTAACTCATGAAAATACAAAAAGGTCTTAGGAAGAATTACAGTTAATTTTTCATGAATCTTCCTGTGAATTATCCAATTTTCCCAAAGTTATCAGATGAGAGATATTTTGTTTAGTACATAAAGATAGACTATGGACAACATTAAAGTCATAATGTCATCTGTTTTTAAGAAAAGTCTGTAAGCATGCTCCCTTTCAATTTGTCTTATAAGTAACAATAGCTGGTGAGCTAAGATGGCTGATGTTGTTATTTGTCATATTCTTTCTTACCATCTCCCTCTTTCTCTCCTCATTTTCTTATTTCCTTCTTATTGTTATAATTATTACTTTTAGTAAGTAGTCTTCAAAGTGTTTTCAATAGGAATAGAATTACTTTTTTAATTTATGCAGATTAAAGCCTTGTAAATAAAAGTGTTGTAAGAACTTTTGAGAAATTGATAACCCTCACAAAATTTGTCACACCTTTGGAATGCAAAGCTACTTTATGAAAATGACTGGTATTTTTCCATACAGAGCCCAAGATCTGTATGTGGGCAATGTGGGATAAAATCGCCAAACATCCTCATATTCAAAGTTAAAATAATTTATGAGATTTTGACAACCCCATGCAAAATCTAGTGCTGGGAAAGGTTTAGGAGTATAGTGAAATACAATTTTATTGAAGAAAAAATAAGGTTTGGTTAGTGGGTTAGCTTTTTAAATATTTTAAGTAATTTTAGGATAGTATTGTTTAAGTAAAAATGTTTAATTCTACATCTTGAGAGATGCTGAAAACACCTGCCATGTTAATGATACTTGAGCTTTAGGAAAAAGTGTGATGCATGTAAGAAATAACGGAATTTCAATTTTGCAGACTAAGAATGGTTTACAATAGTTCTGCTCAAGGAAATTGACTAGCAGTGCCATATCTAGTAGCAGATAAACCATCCATAAAGGTAGTCACTCAACAGCAATATTATGGGATTGGGAAATAAACAGTTGAATTAGATTTACCTGTAAATGTCTTCAAATTTCTCTCTTCTTGCTGAAGAGAGATTTGCCATCAGATCTCTTATTTTAGATTAAACAACTCAATATAGATTTTTAAAAACAATTGAGTGAGGACAGCTTTGATGAGGGAAATACTGTACTTTCTGATAATAAAACAAACAATGGCAAAAATGATTATTTGGAAAAGCAAGAAATGTGCCTATATTTTAACCACAGGTTAAAGTTACAATTCATACCAGATATACTATCATGGCATCTGGTACCATCACTTCATGGCAAATGTTGGGGAAACAATGGAAACAGTGACAGACTGCATTTTTTGAGGGCTCCCAAATCACTGCAGACAGTGACTGCAGCCATGAAATTAAAAGATGCTTGCTCCTTGTAAGAAAAGCTGTGACCAACCTAGATAGCGTATTAAAAAGCAGAGACATTACTTTTCAGACTAAGGTTCATCTAGTTAAAGCTATGGTTTCTCCACCAGTCTCATATGGATGTGAGAGTTGGACTATTAAGAAAGCTGAGTGCCAAAGGACTGATACTTTAGAACCGTGGTGTTGGAGAAAAGTCTTCAGAGTCCCTTGGACTTCAAGGAGATACAACTAGTCAATTCTAATGAAATTAGTCCTGAATATTCATTGGAAGGACTGATGTTGAAGTTGAAACTCCAATACTTTGGCCACCTGATGAGAAAAACTGACTCACTGGAAAAACCCTGATTCTGGGAATGATTGAAGGTGGGATTAGAAGGGGATGACAGAAGATGAATTAATTGGATGGCATCACCAACTCGATGGACATGAGTCGGAGTAAATTCCAGGAATTGGTGATGGACAGGAAAACCTGGCGTGTTGCAGTCCATGGGGTCTCAAAGAGTTGGTCAGGACAAGAGCAACTGAGCTGAACTGAACTGATTATATTCTAAATTAAGCCTGACAGAACTCAAAGTACTGAATATGTTTACAGAAAATTTTATATTAATATTACATATATGTGTGTGCCCATGTGTTTACATGCATATACTATATTTATTAAACCTCATTACCTTGATGTGCAGAATAACAGTTGTAAAGTATAAACCCAATCAGTTCATGCTAATTAAACTTCAAATCAAACAAGTCTGTTGTGTCTCATATATTTTATGAAATCACATGTAATGATTTTCAAGATGGCAATACCTGTTTAATGTTGCAAAATAAAATAGCCTGTCTTGGAAATATTCCCTTTGAAGAGTAAAATAAAGCATCAGTTCAGTTCAGTCACTCAGTCGTGTCTGACTCTTTGGGACACCATGAATCACAGCACACCAGGACTCCCTGTTCATCACCATCTCCCGGAGTTCCCTTAGACTCATGTCCATTAAGTCCGTGATGCCATCCACCATCTCATCCTCTGCCGTCCCCTTCTCCTCCTGCTCCCAATCCCTCCCAGCATCAGAGTCTTTTCCAATGAGTCAACTCTTCGCATGAGGTGGCAAAAGTACTGGAGTTTCAGCTTTAGCATCATTCCTTCCAAAGAAATCCCAGGGTTGATCTCCTTCAGAATGGACTGGTTGAATCTCCTTGCAGTCCAAGGGACTCTCAAGAGTCTTCTCCAACACCACATTTAAAAACCATCCATTCCTCGGTGCTCAACCTTATTCACAGTCCAACTCTCACATCCATACATGACCACAGGAAAAACCATAGCCTTGACTAGACGGATCTTAGTCAGAAAAGTAATGTCTCTGCTTTTGAATATACTATCTAAGTTGGTCATAATTTTTCTTCCAAGGAGCAAGCGTCTTTTAATTTCATGGCTGCAATCACCATCTGCAGTGATTTTGGAGTCCAAAAAAATAAAGTTTAACACTGTTTCCACTGTTTCCCCATCTATTTCACATTAAGTGATGGGACCGGATGCCATGATCTTCGTTTTCTGAATGTTGAGCTTTAAGCCAACTTTTTTGCTCTCCTCTTTCACTTTCATCAAGAGGCTTTTTAGTTCCTCTTCACTTTCTGCCATAAGGATGGTGTCATCTGCAAATCTGGGGTTATTGATATTTCTCCCGGCAATCTTGATTCCATCTTGTGTTTCTTCCAGTCCAGCGTTTCTCAGATGTACTCTGCATAGAAGTTAAATAAGCAGGGTGGCAATATACAGCCTTGATGTACTCCTTTTCCTATTTGGAACCAGTCTGTTGTTCCACGTCCAGTTCTAACTGTTGCTTCCTGGCCTGCATACAGATTTCTCAAGAGGCAGGTTAGGTGGTCTGGTATTCCCATCTCTTTCAGAATTTTTCACAGTTTATTGTGATCCACACAGTCGAAGGCTTTGGCATAGTCAATAAAGCAGAAATAGATGTTTTTCTGGAACTCTCTTGCTTTTTCCATGATCCAGTGGATGTTGTCAATTTGATCTCTGGTTCCTCTGCCTTTTCTAAAGCCAGCTTGAACATCAGGGAGTTCACGGTTCACATATTGCTGAAGCCTGGCTTGGAGAATTTTGAGCATTACTTTACTAGCATGTGAGATGAGTGCAATTGTGCGGTAGTTTAAGCATTCTTTGGCACTACCTTTCTTTGAAATTGGAATGAAAACTGACCTTTTCCTGTCCTGTGGCCACTGCTGAGTTTTCCAAATGTGCTGGCATATTGAGTGCAGCACTTTCACAGCATCATCTTTCAGGATTTGAAACAGCTCAACTGGAATTCCATCACCTCCACTTGCTTTGTTCATAGCGATGCTTTCTAAGGCCCAATTGACTTCACTTTCCAAGATATCTGGCTCTGGATTAGTGATCACATCATCATGATTATCTGGGTCATGAAGATCTTTTTTGTACAGTTCTTCCGTGTATTCTTGCCACCTCTTCTTAATATCTTCTGCTTCTGTTAGGTCCAGACCATTTCTGTCCTTTATCGAGCCCATCTTTGCATGAAATGTTTTCTTGGTATCTCTAATTTTCTTGAAGAGATCTCTAGTCTTTCCCATTCTGTTCTTTTCCTCTATTTCTTTGCATTGATCGCTGAAGAAGTCTTTCTTATCTCTTCTTGCTATTCTTTGCAACTGTGCATTCGGATGCTTATATCTTTCCTTTTCTCCTTTGCTTTTCACCTCTCTTCTTTTCACAGCTATTTGTAAGGCCTCCCCACACAGCCATTTTGCTTTTTTGCATTTCTTTTCCATGGGGATGGTCTTGATCCCTGTCTTCTCTTCAATGTCATGAACCTCATTGCATAGTTCATCAGGCTCTCTACCTATCAGATCTAGGCCCTTAATTCTATTTCTCACTTCCACTGTATAATCATAAGGGATTTGATTTAGGTCATACTTGAATGGTCTGGTTGTTTTCCCTGCTTTCTTCAATTTAAATCTGAATTTGGTAATAAGAAGTTCATGATCTGAGTCACAGTCAGCTCCTAGTCTTTTTTTTTTTTTTGACTGTATAGAGCTTCTCCATCTTTGGCTGCAAAGAATATAATCAATCTAATTTTGGTGTTGATCATCTGGTGATGTCCATGTTTAGAGTCTTCTCTTGTGTTGTTGGAAGAGGGTGTTTGCTATGACCAGTGCATTTTCTTGGCAAAACTCTATTAGTCTTTGCCATGCTTCATTCTGCATTCCAAGGCCAAATTTGCCTGTTACTCCAGGTGTTTCTTGACTTCTTACTTTTGCATTCCAGTCCCCTATAATGAAAAGGACATCTTTTTGGGGTGTTAGTTCTAAACGGTCTTGTAGGTCTTCATAAAACTGTTCAACTTCAGCTTCTTCAGCATTACTGGTTGGGGCATAGACTTGGATAAGTGTGATATTCAATGGTTTGCCTTGGAGATGAACAGAGATCATTCTAAAGCATATATAAAGATAAATTTAGACTTTTGTGAACCAAATTTCATGTTCTTAAGGATTAAAATATTATTCAACTTTGACCCAAACTCATATTATTTACCAAAGCCATTTCTCAGATTGGGCAAAGTGTTATGAATATTAATTTTCCACATATAAGTTGGAAAAAAATCCACTTAAATAACTGTATGATAACTACAGCTATGAACATAGCATACCATTCAAATCTTGTTAAAATTAAATATAACTTGCATAACAATGAAATTCAAAGATAATAAAGTATTTCTTTACTTTAGGCAATCAGAAATTGAAAGATAAAGCATATCTCAAATGAAAGAATTATGACACTAAATAAAGATACTAGGAGTATAAATATAAAAAAGAGCAAATTGAAAATATGCATATTTAAAAATACAGTAATTAGAAAAAATGAATTGCATATCACATACCATCAATCATTAGTTCAGCAATTGACAGATGGTTGATGTGTACATGATGGATAAGTGAATGAGTAAATTTATTGTATCAAAAGATACTTGAGGTATTTACATATGTAGAAATCAGAGATGACCATTCCCAGAACTATAAGATGGAGAGCTAGATGTTTTATGGGAGGCAATAGAAAGAGATAATGGCAGAAAAACTCCTCTTACCTGGAAAATTATTGGGTTGGGTTTTGAGTTTGGGCTTTCAGAATCATAGAATTTGAGAAAAGCCCAAGAGAGAGAAAACAAAGCAAGCTGATCAGTAAGAAATCAGGAAAGAACATTTGAAATATACCATAAATACTCCATTTTTAAGCTTTGGAAAAAATAGTTACTTTTACTCATATTATACTTTCCCACTCAAAATTGAACCAAACCTTTCCCCCCACCTCTAACACCCACAAGCAGCACTTTAAAAACAATATTGCTGCTACTTCCCTTGTTTAGAGAGATAAGGTTGGGTAAGATCTTTAGTTGTAGCAATCAGCTAGTAACTGTAAGGGATATCATCTACATGCTCCTTACATCTAGTGAAAAAATGGCGACATATTGGACAATTAGTGATTTCTTTCAGTTTCATAATCAACAATTGGACTGCTCATTTGGAAATTAAGCAAATAATAAATAATTTTTATAATTTAAGTCAATTTAAATTCTGTAGTCCCTGTATGTGGCCAAATGCTTCAGATAAAATACAGAATAAGTATATGTGTATATTATTTGAAAATTAATGGTTTGGGAAACACTTATGGAAAATTTTTTGAAAATAAATTTTCTAAAATGCAGTGCTGGAGGAAGACAACAAATTAGTTTAAAATGAATAGTATGAAATATATTTTAAGGTAATTAAAAATCTTTGATTATTTACATATTTCTACATATCCATAAAGTATCTATTTTGAACCAGGCTCTTTTTTTTTTTTTTTTTTAGCTTGACAGATACTACCCAAATTAAGTTAAAAATGTATAAGTACATAAAATTACATATATTACATATAGTTATGTAATATATAATTGCATATATTTTTAACTTGATTTTTGTTTCTTGTTGGATTATCTGTCCAGTAAATAAACAGTATAGAGAAAATATACTTAAATAAGATATATACTAACATATTAAAAGAACAAAACAGCAGAAAATTTAAATACTGAAGAAAATTAAAAAATTATATCTTAAATAGCTAGACATTATAGGTTTTGATAATTTCTATATAATAGCTATTATTATAGGGAGGCTTATTTCATTATTAGTCTTGCATCAAGCATTTGATAGTGTTAATGCCATTTCAGATTTTGTATCATTATGCAATTCAATGTTTGAACACACGCAATGTCAACATGATACATATCTGCAAATATATCATATAACAAAATGCTTATTCTATGAATAATGATAACAATGATTGTGTTTTTCAAAGTCATTTATTCGAAACATCACAAAAGTATGCTGTAGAACATACCCATAAGCACATTGTTGTTTAAAACATCTAAGAATAATAAACAAAGTAATAAAAATTGACATAAAAATATTAAGCTTAACAGAGAAAGAATGATTTCAACCATAGTCATTAATCCTTTCATTGGATACTAAATATGAGAATATTAGCTTATTATAAGCACTTTTCACTTGAGTAATTAATATCAATTTTCAAACATCATTAACTTCAGTGATAATATAGATTGAATTTTTTACCTTCAGAAGTCATCACTCACAATCAGATATTAGTAATGATAATTACAAAAAGTGATGCAAAAGATTATGCATATTTTATTCTTTTTTTGAGTTGGTCATTGTGAACAACCAGGAGAAAGTCCAGTTAACTAATTGTTCTGTAGCAGTAAATGGCTTAGTTTTTCTTTGGAATGATATTAAAAGTGACCCACGCTGTTAAAAAAAAAAAAAAAGGTAGCTGCATTTTCCTCACTTATTGTCTCAGCTAAATGTTGATCTTTGCCCAGTTACTTTTTGGGGGCATTGGAAGTAAAAATGACTGTCAGGGCATCCAAAATAGAGCTGCTGATCAGCTGCATGTCTTAGCTGAAAGCTTAACAGAACCATTAGGGTACACATATAACTCTAGCCATACTGAAGTTCTTGAACATACTCTAATGCTTGCTTCTCTAAATGATGCTTCTATGTTAATATTTCTCCTTTCCATGTGTGATAAATTCCTATATCTTTCTAGACTCATCTCATAAATCATTTCTATGAGACTTTCACTAATTTGTAACTGAATTAAATGTGTCCCTACTTAAGTTTCCACAGCCCTTTTCTCAGACTGTTTTCACTACTATTTTTATTACATTATTCTGCTCAACATACTATTCCATGCTGTGTAATGCAAACTACTCTTTATTCAATCTAAATCTATGAATCTTTCTGCTCCCCACCAGATAAATGAATTATTCTTCAACTCCACTTTCTCCTGAAGGTGATTTAGCACACATTTTACAGAGAAATTATATGTTGTCTAATAAGAGTGACCTGCTGCTGCTAGTGCTAAGTCACTTCAGTCATGTCCGACTTTGTACGACCCCATAGACGGCAGCCCACCAGGCTCCCCTGTCCCTGGGATTCTCCAGGCAAGAACACTGGAGTGGGTTGCCATTTTCTTTTCCAATGCAGGAAAGTGAAAAGTCAAAGTGAAGTCGCTCAGTCGTATCCGACCCTCAGCGACCACATGGACTGCAGCCCACCAGGCTCCTCCATCCATGGGATTTTCCAGGCAAGAGTACCTGAGTGGGGTGCCATTGCCTTCTCCGAAGAGTGATCTGACTTAACTGCAAATAGGTAAATCAACCTATCCACATAGCAACTTATCCTCTTCTCCCTTCCTTTCAAAACACTGAGGCCCTGTCTTTTGACCACCATGCATGGGTCAATCTGTACCTGCACCTTTAATTCATCTAATCTCAGGAAACTATACTATCAAACTAATTGTTTTCATCCTTCAGGAATTCTGAACTCTGTTTCTTACCTTGAACATTTTAAACATCACTTAAATAAGCTGTTTCATAGATACCATTTGTGCCATTGATAACATAGATATCATTGTTCACAGACATATTTCCCCTCTATTAATTCATCTCTGAAGAGCATTTAATGTGTTTCAACATTGCTCTGTCATGAAAGACATCCTTTCTGTAGTCTTCTGTGGCAATAACATCACACTCCTCTTACATGTTGAAGTAGCTTTTGGTAACATGTTCTTGATTTCCTTTGCATGCTAATACTTCTGTATGCAGCCATTATATATTGAAATTATACAAAGTTCTCCTCTAGACTTTTCTGAAACTGTCCTCTCCTGTGGTAGTACCTTATATCCATTCTAGTGAAAGTGCTAGAAGCTTAGTTGTGTTCAGCTCTTTGTGCCACAATGGACTGTAGACATTTAGACAGCTTCTTCACTATTCTCTTTCACTTTCATCAAGAGACTCTTTAGTTCCTCTATTTTCTACCATTAGAGTGGCATCATCTCTATATTTGAGGCTGACTGTTGATGTTTCTCCCAGTAATCTTGATTGTAGTTTGTGATTCATCCAGCCTGCCATTTGCATGATGAGTCTGCATAGATGTTAAATAAGCAGGGTGAAACTACACAGCCTTCTTGTACTCCTTTCCCAATTTTGAATGAGTCAGTTAGTTCTATGTAAGTTTCTAATCATTTCTTCTTGACTCACATACATGTTTCTCAGGAGACAGGTAAGGTGGTCTGGTATTCCCATCTCTTTAAGAATTTTCTATAATTTGTTGTGATCCACAAAGCCAAAGGCTTTTGCCTAGTACATGAAAGAGATATTTTTCTGGAATCCCTTGCTTTATATTTGAGCCAATGAATGTTAGCAATTTGATTTCTGCTTCATCTGACTTTCCTAAATCCAGCTTGTACATCTGGAATTTCTCAGTTCACATACTGCTGAAGACTAACTTGAAGAATTTTGAGCATAACCTTCCTAGTAAGCAAAATGAGCACAATTGTCCGGTAGTTTGAACATTCTTTGGCACTGGCCTTCTTTGGGATTGGAATGAAAACTGATGTTTTACCGTCCTGTGGCCCCAGCTGTGTTTTTCACATTTGCCAACATATTGCATGTAGCCAAATAGATAGGGAAACAATGGAAACAGTGAGAGACTCCCCCCCCCCCACCCTCGCCGGGCTCCAAAATACTGCAGATGGTGACTGCAGTCATGAAATTTAAAGACACTTGCTTTTTGGAAGAAAAGCTATAACTGACCTAGACAGCATATTAAAAAGCAGAAACACCATTACTCTGCTAACAAAGATCCATTAGTCAAAGCTATGACTTTTCAGTAGTCATGTATGGATGTGAGAGTTGGACTATGAAGAAAGCTAAGAGCTGAAGAATTGATGCTTTTGACCTGTGGTGTTGGAGAAGATTCTTGAGAGTCCTTTGGACCATAAGGAGATCCAACATGGCAATCCTAAAGGAAATCAGTCCTGAATATTCATTGGAAAGACTGATGCTGAAGATCCAACTCCAATACTTGGCCACCTGATTTGAAGAATTGACATAGTGGAAAAGACCTTGATGCTGGGAAAAATTGAAGGTAGAAAGAGAAGGGGATGGCAAAGGATGGGATTATTGGATGGCATCAACAACTCGATGGATGTGAGTTTGAGCAAATTCTGGTAGTTAGTGATGGTCAAGGAAGCCTGGTTGTGCGGCAGTCCACCGGGTCACAAAGAGTCAGACATGATTGAGTGA
The DNA here is from genome assembly GCF_042477335.2 of Ovis canadensis. Taxonomy (NCBI): domain Eukaryota; kingdom Metazoa; phylum Chordata; class Mammalia; order Artiodactyla; family Bovidae; genus Ovis; species Ovis canadensis. The sequence continues at coordinate 53,392,228 of NC_091254.1, read as the reverse complement.
CTGAACTGAACTGAGTGCAACCCTTTAACAGCATCATCTTAGGATTTTAAATAGCTCAGTTGGAATTCCATAGCCTCTACTAGCTTTGTCCCTAGTAATGTTTCCTAAGGCCCTCTTGACTTCACAGTCCAAGATGTCTGGCTCTAAGTGAATGACGACACCATCTTGGCTATCTGAGTCATTAGAATTTTTTGTATGGTTCTTCTGTGTATTGTTGCCACTTCTTAACCTTTTCTGCTTCTGTAATGTCCTTATCATTTCTGTCCTTTATTGTGCCATTCTTGCAGGAAATTTTCCCTTGATGTCACTAATTCTCTTGAAGGGATCCATAGTCTTTCCTAGTCTATTGTTTTCCTTTACTTCTTTGCACTGTTCATTTAAGAAGGCCTTCTTATCTCATCTTCCTATTCTCTGGAAATCTTCATTCATTAAGTTGAGTTCACTTCAGTTGCTCAGTCATGTCTGACTCTTTGCGACCCCATGAATCGCAGCACGCCAGGCCTCCCTGTTCATCACCATCTCCCAGAGTTCACTCAGACTCACGTCCATCAAGTCCATGATGCCATCCAGCCATCTCATCCTCTGTCGTCCCCTTCTCCTCCTGCCCCCAATACCTCCCAGCATCAGAGTCCTTTCCAATGAGTCAACAATTCGCATGAGATGGCCAAAGTAATGGAGCTTCAGCTTTAGCATCATTCCTTCCAAAGAAATTCCAGGGCTGATCTCCTTCAGAACGGATTGGTTGGATCTCCTTGCAGTCCAAGGGACTCGCAAGAGTCTTCTCCAACACCACAGTTCAAAAGCATCAATTCTTCGGTGCTCAGCCTTCTTCACAGTCCAACTCTCACATCCATACATGACCACAGGACCTTAATGAGCAGAGTCACTGTTCCTTCAGTTTCTCAAACTGCAAACTTGAAAGTTAACTTATTTTTATGCTTACCATCTTTATTATAAAGAATACAAATGAAAAGTCAGATAAACAAGCACATAGGGTGAAATCAGGAAGGTTTCTGTAGAGCTGTGGTGTACCTTCTCAGAATGTGGTTATATTTACTAACCCAGAAGCTCATGCGTTCTCATTGTTCATGGAGATTTTGAAAATTAACTTTGATTTCTCCTTCTCACAATTTGTCCCTCTTTTAATCTATCAGCAAGTCCTGTGGTTTCAAATATCTCTTAATTCCATTCATTCCCTTGATGTCATTTTCATCTTCAAGCTACCATTATTTTCCATATACACTATTTTCATAATCTCTTCACTGGCCTTACATTTTTTATTAAAGTATATTGATTTACAATGTTAGTTCAGGTGTGCAACAACATTTTATAGACTATATCGAGTTAACATTATTGTAGAAGAATGGCTATTTCCCTGTGTTGTACTATATATCCTTGTTGCTTGTCTATTTTATACAAAGCAGGTTTGTGAATTTTAATCCCATATCTCTGTGTTACCACTCTTTCCTCCATTTTCCACTGTGAACAACAGGTCTGTGCTTTATACATGAGAATTTTACTTTTTTAGATTCTACGTGTAGGTGATAACATAGAACATTTGTCTTTGCCTAATTTATTTCACTCAGCTCACTACTCTAGGTCCATACATGGATTTGCAGATTTCAGAATTTTATTTATTTTTTTGTTGGAAGAGTATTTCATTATGTACATACACACCACATCTTCTTTATCCATTTATCTGTTATGAACACTTCTTCTGCTTGTTTCTATTATTATAAATAATACTGATTTGATCATTTTGGTGCATATAACTTTTTGATTTAATATTTTCACTTTTTCAGATATACACCCAGGATTGGTGTTGCTGAATCATGTGACAGTTCTAATGTTAGTGTTTCGAGGAATTTTTGTACTGTTTTTCATAGAGTATTTACAGATTTACTTTCCCACAAATGGTGTACAAGGGTTTTCTTTTCTCCACATCCTATCCAACATTTGTTTATTCGTAGACATTTTGATAGAAATTTTGACAGATGTGATGTGGTATCTCATTGTGATTTGAATTTGCATTTCCCTGATGCCTAATGATATTGAGCGTCTTTCAGGTTATTCGTCTGTATGTTTTCTTTAGAAGTGTCTATTCATATCTTCAGCACATTCTTAATTGAGTTGCTTGTTTTTTGATAGTAAATTTTATAACTTGTTTGTATACTTTGGATATTATCTCCTTGTCATTCCTATCATTTGCAAATACTTTCACCCATTCAGTAAGTTGTCCTTTTATTTTGTTGATTTTTTTTGTCATGCAAAATTTTCAAGGTTAATTAGGTCTCATTTGTTTATATTTGCTTTTGTTTCTTTTGCTCTAGGAGAGGGATACCAAAAATATAACACTATTTTTATGTCAAAGATTGTTCTGTCTATGTTTTCTTCTAAGAGTTTTATAGTTTCAGGTCTTACATATGGGTCTTTCATCCATTTTGAGTTTATTTTTGCATATGATGTGAGAAAATGTTCTAAGGTCATCCTATTACATGTAACTGTCCATTTTTCTCAGGACCACTTATTCAAGAACCTATCTTTTCACTATTGCATAGTCTTGTTTCTTGTTATAGATTAATTGACCATAGGTACACTGGTTTTTGTCCGGGCTATCTATTCTGTTCCATTGACTAGTGCGTCTTTTTCTGTGCCAGTACATGCCTTTTTTTTCCCAATAATTTTATTTATTTATGTACTTTTGGCTGTGCTGAATCTTTGTTTCTGTGTGAGCTTTCCTCTAGTTGTGTTGAATCGGGGCTACTCTCTAGTTGTAGTGCATGGGCTTCTCATTGCAGTGGTTTCTCCTGTTGCACAGCATGGGCTCTCGGGCTTACAGTCTTCAATATTTGTGGTACATGGACTCAGTAATTGTGTTTCCTGGGCTCTAGACCACAGGCTCAGTAGTTGTGACACACTGGCTTAGTTGTTCCATGGCATGTGGAATCATTCCCAGATCAAGGAGATCAGGGATAAAACATGTGTCTCCTGCATTGGCAAATAGAATCTTTACCACTGAGCCACCAGGGAAGCCCTATCATACTGTTTTGATTACTGTAGCTTTGTAGCACACTAAATCCTAAAGTCTCCACCAAAATACTATTAGAACTATTAAATTCAGTAAAAGTGTAGGATACAAGATTAATGTATAGAAATCTGCGGCTTTCTATACTCCAATGAGAAACATTGGGCTGGAAGAAACACAAGCTGGAATCAAGATTGCTGGGAGAAATATCAATAACCTCAGAAGACACCACCTTTATGGCAGAAAGTGAAGAGGAACTAAAAAGCCTCTTAATGAAAGTGAAAGTGGAGAGTGAAAAAGTTGGCTTAAAGGTCAACATTCAGAAAACTAAGATCATGGCATCTGGTCACATCACTTCATGGGAAATAGATGGGGAAACAGTGTCAGACTTTATTTTTGGGGCTCCAAAATCACTGCAGATGGTGACTGCAGCTATGAAATTAAAAGATGCTTCCTCCTTAGAAGAAAATTTAGGACCAACCTAGATAGCATATTGAAAAGCAGAGACATTACTTTGCCAACAAAGGTCCGTCTAGTCAAGGCTATGGTTTTTCCAGTGGTCATGTATGGATGTGAGAGTTGGACAGTGAAGAAAGCTGAGCGCTGAAGAATTGCTGCTTTTGAACTGTGGTGTTGGAGAAGACTCGAGAGTCCCTTGGACTGCAAGGAGATCCAATCAGTCCATTCTGAAGGAGATCAGCCCTGAGATTTCTTTGGAAGGAATCAGGCTAAAGCTGAAACTCCCATACTTTGGCCACCTCATGTGAAGAGTTGACTCATTGGAAAAGACTTTGATCCTGGGAGGGGTTGGGGACAGGAGGAGAATGGGACAACAGAGGATGAGATGGCTGGATGGCATCACCAACTCGATGGACATGAGTTTGAATGAACTCCAAGAGATGGTGATGAACAGGGAGGCCTGGCGTGCTGCGATTCATGGGTTGCAGAGTGGGACACGACTGAGTGAACTGAACTGAACTGACTGATACTCTAATAATTAGCTATCAGAAAGAGTAATAAAGCAAATCATCTAATCCCATTTAAAATCATATAAAAGAATGACATACCTAGGAATAAACTTAACTAGGAAGGTAAAAGAACTGTACTCTGAAAACTATAAAATATTGATGATCGAATTTTAAAATGACACAAGGAAATGAAAATATATGCCATGTTCTTGAATTGGAAGAATTAATATTGTTAAAATGTCTGTACCACCCAAATCAATCTATTGATTTAATTCAATCTCTATCAAAACACCCAAGACATTTTTCACAGAACAAGAACAAATGATCTTAAAATTTATAGGAACCACAAAAGACCCTAAATTGCCAAAACAATTTTGAAATAAAAAAGAACAAAGCTGAAGATATCATGCTTCCTTTCATTTTTCATTCTAAATCCGCACTGAAAATATAAAGTTTTTTGTTTTTTTTTTTTAACTGCTAATCTAACCATGTTAGCTCATACTTAAAATTTTGGTACTTTCTGTGACCCAGAAGAAAGCCCAATATTTGTAAACTGGTGCATTTTGCCTTGTTTAAGCTATGTTTCTGTTATTATTTTTAACAATCTTGTATTCTTTCTAGCTTTATTGAGGTGTATTTAATATACAGAAAACTGGACATATTTAATGTGTTTCTTTTGATGAATTTGGATATAAGCATATATTCCTTATACCATTACCATAACCAAGATAATATACATATCCATCATGTCCAAAAGATTTCTTGTGTTCCTTTTATTTTTCTCTCTAGTGTGTATGATAAGAAAATAATGAGATCTACCCTCCTAAGTTTGTAAATGTTGACACCACATTGTCTGAGCTGTCTTATCCTGACCTCTGCAGTTTCATCTTAGAGCACCCCTCTCCAGTTCATCAGAGCTCTAGTTACACTGCATTCTCTCTGTTCATTAAATATTCCGTGTATCATCCTACTATGTGTTAGTACATATGTCTTCTACCTTTTATTCAGTAAACCCCTACTCATCTCCTACATATCAATTTAATTGTTTTGTCTTCATAAGAGCTTTTTCTGACCTAGATTAGTAAATCTCTTTAGAATTTTGTCTCTTCTCTTCATGATTCATATCAGTTTTGACACTTTATATTCTTCTGTGTAATCATTTAATTTCTGTCCATTTCTTTATATATTCTCTAAATTCTATGAAGGCATAGAATATATGTACCTTTTTCCTCTGCTCCGTCAAATGCCAGAGTAATACATAGTATTTGAAATAAAGTAGAAAATCAAGTATAGTTGTTGAATGCATATTATTTTGAAATTTTAAATTTCACTTTTTTTTCATTTTTAAGTTCAGAGATGATGGAATCATGCATCTTTCAATTCTGAGTGTCTTAAATTCCCTCAGATCTACTAAAAAAATCCATTTTTTAAATTAGGATTGGTTGTGAATATAAACAGAATAATATATTAATATTAAGGAAGATAAGATAGGGTTATTGCAAGTTCTTCAGAAAATACTATTTATTATAACAACTATATAATGACATATGACAGAACAACACTGAATTTGAAATAGCTCCCCTTTACCTTCATTTTTACAAGTGCCTCATACTTTGACTTTCTTCCATTACCATCTTTTATTTCTAAAATAATTTAAATAACTTACATAGCACTGGGAATGTGAATAAAAGAAGGAATTTCTACACAGAAAGACTGTCAATTTCTGGTATCTGACTCTTGTAAATAACTCATTTTCAAATTGGCAAAGGGTAGGGAATCAGCATTGCCTTGTGCTCTCCTGAACCTATTAATTAACATGAATATCTGATAAAATTGTTATAAAAATCAGAGAATTGGTATATCCAATCTTCAAATTTTAATTTCTCTCTTTGAACTTAAAAGGGGAGGGAGGTGTGAGGTGGGTTCAGGATTGGGAACTCATGTACACCCGTGGCGGGTTCATGTTGATGTATGGCAAAACCAATACAATATTGTAGAGTAAAATAAAGTAAAATTTAAAAAATAAATAAATAAAGAAATGATGATACATTTGTATGTCTAATAATGCAAATTAGAATGTGATCTTGATTCTGTTGTAAACTTTTATTTAATCTCTGAGTTAGAAAATAACCTAATATAAAATTCTCACCATTATAAAGTGTAATCTATAATTTTTAGGTATATATATTTTAATATCATGAAAATCATTATCCTCCTTAAGCTAAAACTGTTTAATGTTTCAATTGTAACATTGAATGTCAAAGTTTTCTCAGATATTTGTAAATATTTTGACATCCTGTACTTAAAATTGTTTCTTAAAAAACAAATAAGACTCATGATGTAAAATATCATTCTCATCACTTTCTGTTATTATTATTCATTCTCTCAAATATAATCCTTATAACAAGTAGAGAATGAACCAACTGCATCCCTGCAGTTTGTCTCAGGAAGATAAAAAAAATGTTCCCAATTTGGTGTTCCCCAAGTGTGCATTAGTCAGGCAGAGTTAATGGAGCTATCTATCACTTTCAGCTTTTCTCTGTGAGCCGGGAGTAGTGGTTGACCCAGCTGACTCAGCTCAGCCAGTTTGTTACTCATATGCTTGCTGCAATGCCATTAGGGTGGGCACATCTTAATTCAAATGATGTAGTTGGAAAAAATCATGAATTCCTATTGTGGATAGAAATGAAAACCTTTGAGCTAATATTTTTAGCAGCAAATTTCAAAATTGATTTAGTCCTTGCTATTATAATTGTGGGAAAATGGGTAAATAGCAAGCAGTTCCAAGCAATCTGTGATATAAATAACCATTCAAACAAGCCAAATAGACAACTAGAGCATAATTAGTAATTGTTGAAAATATCTTGGATCAAATCACAAAGATAAAATGATAAAAAAAAAGAAACAATTACTTCAAACTCTTAGAGTCAGGATGATTACCATTTCCTAATATATTTATACTACTGATGGTTTGCTAATTACCAAAAACTTCATATCAAAAATATCATTGACTGTGCAGGGTAAATGTCAAAAATTTGCCTTATGTAACTTTTTCCATAATTCCCCAAATTTGAGTTCAATAAATATGGAGAAATGTTGAGAAAATGATTAAACAGGTAAAATTATATGTACAGCCTCCTTGCCCACTGCAACCTCATATAAATTATACCTTTTTAAAAAAAATCTTTGAAGTATTTAATTATTGGGTTTAGGACTTTGTGTCATTTCTTTTCCTTTCCCTAGATTCCAACGTTTTTGAATAATGTAGAGATCCAGGCATGTACCATCTTTGACATGTCAGAATGATTATTTCTAGAGAACTGTCAAGTTAGATCAGCTTTCATCCTTTGTTAAAGCTTGAACTAGAGTATTTAATTCAAGGACTGCCTTTCTGAATTTGACAGTATGACACTAAGAATTTAGTGATACATATGAGATATACACCTGGAATTTGAATGATTTTCTGAATGTTTAGAAACTGAATATAAACGTTAATAAATAAATGATAAATAAAAATAAAATAATAGTTCTAACATTACATTAATGTAAACATTATTTTGTTTACAGTGACTAAATTTTTGAAACTTTTCAAATTGATATTTTTATAGAAAATGTTTTAAATATTTTTGAGGTTACTCCTTTAGTTTATGTTAAAAGCAACACATATTTACCTTTATATTTTATTGTGCTTGTTATTTATTTCAGAATATATATTAAACAAAGCAGCTTGTTTTAGAATTATTTAAAATATTCTTTTAAAACTCATATTATTTTTGTAATCTGTAGGCTCACCATTTTAAAGGTTTATCCCTGTCTTCCCCAGGACATGATATATGACAGAAATACATGTTAAATTTAAAGAACACCCAAACCCAGATCAGCTGTAGAGGATGTGGGGCGATAACAGTAAAAGTAGTAATGTTTTCATTCAATTTTTTTAAAAGAAAGAGTTAATTAAAAAAAAATATGAATACAGTAATATAAGCTAACCAGTCACTGAATTCAGAATACTGAAATAGAATATTTGTTAATCAAATTCCAAATATATTATAGAGATATAACAGCTCAGTCTCACAGAATACATTTATGTTGTAATGATTAGTTTCCTTGTTGGTTTAAAAAAAAATGCTTCATAATGAACCTTGTGAAAAAAAAACACTGAAAAATCTCAGGAAAAAAATAATTAAAATATTATTCCACAGAACATTTTGCCAATACCAAATTAAATGGGAGATATATATATATATATATTTCATATTATATTAGGATTAATTAGGCACATTTTCATGATGAAAAAGTTGGATTTTTAAAACCTGTTTTTGGGGAACTTACAAAAAATAGATGAATCTAAATGTGCAGGGTAACAAATGAATGTTATGTAAAACCATGAAACTATCACCAAAATTAAAAAAGAAAAATAGATAAATATTTGCAGTACTCATAAGCCTCTATGTGATTCTTTTCTTGCTCACTATAATCCCATATCTTGATTTTTACTGTTATTAAATTTATAATCTCTGTAGTTTTATTACTTAATTGTGAAGGCTGAGCACCGAATAATTGATGCTTTTTAACTGTGGTGCTGGAGAAGACTCTTGAGAGTCCCTTGAACTGCAAGGAGATCCAACCAATACATTCTGAAGGAGATCAGCCCTGGGATTTCTTTGGAAGGAATGATGCTAAAGTTGAAACTCCAGTACTTTGGCCACCTCATGCGAAGAGCTGACTCGTTGGAAAAGACCCTGATGCTGGGAGGGATTGGGGGCAGGAGGAGAAGGGGACGACAGAGGATGAGATGGCCAGAAGGCATCAATGACTCGGTAGACATGAGTCTGAGTGAACTCTGGGAATTGGTGATGGACAGGGAGGCTTGGTGTGCTGATTCATGATGTCGCAAAGAGTTGGATAAGACTGAGCGACTGACCTGAACTGAACTGTACCTTCAAAGTGTATATTAATATATGCATCAGTCAGGGTTCAGTCACAGAAATGGTACCAGTGTGAGATATATTAGGACTTTCATGGTAAGAAATTGACATATGTAATTGTGGGATATCAAGAAGCAAGTCTAAAATCCATAGAGTTGGTCATGAGAAAGGGCAGGTTGGATGAATTGAAGTTTCTAACCATAGGCATAATTTCACCCTCATCATGGAAACTTCAGTTCTGCAGCCTTTAAGGCTGTCCATCTTAAACACTCCCCCTTACTTAAAGTCATATAATCATGGACATTAGCCACAACTACCTTCACAAAATAGCTAGAATAGTGTTTGATTGAATATCTGGGGACTATTGCCTGTGCAAGTTGAGATAGGAAAATGTCATCACTGTATGGAAACCTATGTATTCATGAGTTGTTTAACCTACTTTTTAACTTTTGAATGTATTTTTCCAGAATATACTCCTTGTCATTTATTTATCCTTACTCAATATTATTCTTCAAAATTCAGCCATGTTTTTGCTTGTAGCTAGTGTTTGTTTGTGTTTTAATAAACCATGATACAATTCTTTATTCTATTAATGTATAGTTGGCTAATATTCCATTTGTGATAATCACAAACAATGATTCTATGAGTGTCCTTTAACAGTACTATCTTGATACATACAAAAATATATATATATATCTGTACCATCTAGAAAGGAATCCCTTACTCATAGGGTATGCAGTTATTTTACCTGACCAAGTTAAAAAAAAATGCCTTGACACTTGTTAAAACAGTAGGGACAATTTTTCTAGGGACTATTGTAATAGGAGTCAATGCTATTGCAATAGAGAAAAGAGATTGAGCTTAATTCCAAACACAGTAAGGAAATGGGTGGGTTGATATCCAAGGAGTGAAATGGAAGGGTCAGTGAATGGAAAATTATAAGAGGAGACATCAATAGCAGGGAGATTCTATTTAACCTGACCTAAAAGAATTCTTAATAAAGGCAAGCCAGAGACTTAGACATCTAGAGTAGAGGATGAAGAAATTAATTAGGTAACAAGGGTGAGGTATTCTTGCTAAAATACTTTAGCAGAATTATTGCTTAATATAGACAATGCCAAGGTTTAGTCCAGAAGAAGACTCAGAAGAATCTGATTAGAGTTTGGTCAAGGAGAAACTTGTTATCACTGAATAATGCCAACTCTTTTCCAAAGTAAGGATATCAATTAGCACACTTCTATAGCACTGGATGAGAGTTTATTTTGCTTGACAAAATTGTCAAAAATGGTACTTTTCAATCTTAGTCATAATTGTAAGTATCTAAAACCACTGTAATTATTTTCTTTTTCTTGATTACTAATGAAGGGTGCCACATTTCCTTATGTTAACAGTCCTTTTGGATTTTCATTTTTATAAAGTGTATAATTAAGTTTTTACCAACTGGTTTCTGTCTTTTATTTACTGATTTTTGAGGGGTTCTGTTTGGATATGGGCCCCTTGTCAGTAGCTAGAAATGATAAATTTACATTCTCTTAATGGCTCTTTTCCATGAGAAATTAGTTTAATGCGTTCAAATATACAAGTCATTTTCTTTACAGTTTCTGCTTTTGCTGACAGCATAGGAATTTTTCTCTACACAGATGTCATGATTTTTTTTTCCTTTATTGGTTTATTTATTTCCCTTTGAATGGTAGAAGCAAGTTTATTTAAGCATCCATATAGCTGTAAATCTGCTTCTCAGTTCAGAAGCTGAGTCGTGTCTAACTCTTTGATATCCCATGGACTGCAGCACATCAGTCTTTCTTGTCAACACCAACTCCCGGAGCTTGCTCAAACTGATGTCAGTAGAATCAGTGATGCCATCCTACCATCTCATCCTCTGTCATTCCCTTCTCCTCCTGCCTTCAATCGTACCCAGCATCAGGGTCTTTTCCAAGGAGTCAGTTCTTCACATCTGGTGGCCAAAGTATTGGAGCTTCAGCTTTGGAATCTAAGTCAGAAAGAGAAAGATAAATATCATATTCTAACTCATATATACTGAATTGGGAAAAATGGAAATGATAATTTATTTGCAGGTCAAAGATGGAGAAACAGACATAGAGAATAGACTTATGGACATGGGGAGAGGAGAAGGGAGGGAAAGATGTTTGGGAAGAGTAACATGGAAAGTTACATTACTGTATGTAAAATAGATAGCCAATGGAAATTTGCTGTATGGCTCAGGAAACTCAAATGGGGGCTGTGTATCAACCTAGAGGGGTAGGATGGGGAGGGAGATGGAAGGGAGTTTGAAAACGGAGGGGAAATATGTAGACCTATTCCTGATTCACTCTGAGGTTTGACAGAAAAGAACAAAATTCTGTAAAGCAATTATCCTTCAATTACAAAATAATAAATAATTTTTAAAGTAAATAAATAAATAAATTTGAAAAATTAATTCTTTGGCTCTCAACTTTACTTATGGTTCAGGTCTCGCATGCATAAACGACTACTGAAAAACCATACCTTTAACTAAATGGGCTTTGTCTGCAAAGTAATGTCTCTGCTTTTTAATATGCTGTCTAATTGGTCATAACTTTTCTTCCAAGGAGTAATCGTCTTTTAATTTCATGGCTGCAGTTACCATCTGCAGTAATTTTGGAGCCCAAGAAAATAAAGTCTGTCACTGTTTCCATTGTTTCTTTATCTATTCGCCATGAAGTGATGGGAACAGATGCCGTGATCTTCATTTTTTTGAATGCTGATTTTTAAAGTAACTTTTTCACTCTCTTCTTTCACTTTCATCAATAAGTTCTTCAGATCTTTTTTTGCTTTCTACCATAAGAGTGGTGTCATCTGCGAATCTGAGGTTATAACTATTTCTCCTGGCAATCTTGATTCCAGCTTGTGCTTCATCTAGCCCAGCATTTTGCATGATGTAATCTGCACATAAATTAAATAAACGGTGTGACAATACACAGCTTTGATATTCTCCTTTCCCAATCTGGAACCAGTCTCTTGTTCCATGTCCATTTCTAACTGTTGCTTCTAAACCTGGATACAGATTCCACAGCAGGCAGATAAGGTGGTCTGATATTCTCATCTCTTGAAATAATTTCCACAGTTTGCTGTGATCTGCATGGTCAAAGGCTTTGGCATAGTCAGCAAAGCAAAAGTAAAAAAAAAAAAAAGTTAAAAAAAAGTAATTTTTTTTTAACTCTTTTGCTTTTTCTATGATACAACAGATATTGGCAGTTTATTCTCTGGCTCCTCTGCATTTTCTAAATCCACATTGAACATCTGAAAGTCTTGGTTCATATACTGTTGAATCCTGGCTTGGAGAATTTTAAGCATTAGTTTGCTAGTGTGTGAGATGAATACAATTGTGAAGTAGTTTGATCATTCTTTGGCATTGCCTTTCTTTGGGACTGGCATGAAAAATTAGCTTTTCCAGTCCTGTTGGCACTGTTGAGTTTTCCAGATTTGCTGGCTTAATGAGTGCAGCACTTTCACAGCATCATCTTTTAGGACTTGAAATAGTTCAACTGGAATTCCATCACCTGCACTAGCCTTGTTCATAGTGATGTTTCCTAAGGCCCACTTGACTTCACATTCCAAGATGTCTGGGTCTCTGGGTGATCATATGCCATCATGGTTATCTGGATCATGAAGATCTTTTTTGTATAGTTCTTCTGAATGTTGTTGCTATCTCTTCTTAATATCTTCTGCTTCTGTTAGGTCCATACCATTTTTGTCCTTTATTGTGTGCATCTTTGCATGAAATATTCCCTTATTGTCTCTGATCTTCTTGAAGATGTCTCTAGTCCTTCCCATTCTATTGTTTTCCTCTGTTTTTTGCATTGATCACTAAGGAAGGCTTTCTTACCTCTCCTTGCTATTCTTTGAGACTCTACATCCAGATAGGTATATCTTTCCTTTTCTATTTTGTCTTTAGCTTCTCTTCTCTCCTCAGTTATTTGTAACACCTCCTCAGAAAACCATTTTGCCTTTTTGCATTTGCTTTTCTTTGCTATGGTCTTGATAACTGCCTTCTGCCCAATATCACAAACTTCCATCCATAGTTCTTCGTCACTCTGTCTATGAGATCTAATCACTTGATTCTATTTGTCATTTCCACTGTATAATCGCAAGGGGTTTTATTTTGATAATACTTGAATGGTCTAGCGGTTTTCCATACTTTCTACAATTTAAGTCTGAATCTTGCCATGAAGAGTTCATGACCTGAGCCACAGTAAGCTTCAGGTCTTGCTTTTGCTGACTCTATAGAGCTTTTCCATCTTCAGCTGCAAATAATATTATCAATCAAATTTCGGCATTGACTCTTTGTTGATGTCCACGTGTAGAGTCTTCTCTTATGTTGTTGGAAGAGGGTGTTCGCTGTGACCAGTGTGTTCTTTTGTTAAAACTCTGTTAGCCTTTGCTCTACTTCATTTTGTACATCAAGGCCAAATTTTCCTGTTACTCTGGTTATCTCTTGACTTTCTACTTTTTCATTTCAGTACCCCATGATGAAAAGGACATCTTTTTTTGGTGTTCTAGAAGGTCATCATCAGTTCAGTTCAGTCGTTCAGTCATGTCTGACTCTTTGCAACCCCATGAACTGCAGCACACCAGGCCTCCCTGTCCATCACCAACTCCCAGAGTTCACTCAGACTCACATCCATTGAGTCAGTGATCCCATCCAGCCATCTCATCCTCTATCATCCCCTTCTCCTCCCGCCCCAATCCCTCCCAGCATTAGAGTCTTTTCAGTGAATCAACTCTTCACATGAGGTTGCCAAAGTACTGGAGTTTCAGCTTTAGCATCATTCCTTCCAAAGAAATCCCAGGGCTGATCTGCTTCAGAATAGACTGGTTGGATCTCCTTGCAGTCCAAGGGACTCTCAAGAGTCTTCTCCAACACCACAGTTCAAAAGCATCAATTCTTCGGTGCTGAGCCTTCTTCACAGTCCGACTCTCACATCCATACATGACCACTGGAAAAACCATAGCCTTGACTAGATGGACCTTTGTTGGCAAAGTAATGTCTCTAGTGGTCAACATGCTATCTAGGTTGGTCTTAAATTTTTTTCCAAGGAATAAGCATATTGTAATTTTTTGGCTGAAATCACCACCTGCAGTGATTTTGGAGCCCCCCAAAATAAAGTCTGACACTGTTTCCATGGTTTCCCCATCTATTTCCCATGAGGTAATGGGACCAGATGCCATGATCTTAATTTTCTGAAAGTTGAGCTTTAAGCCAGCTTTTTCACTCTCCACTTTCACTTTCATCAACAGGCTTTTTAGTTCCTCTTCACTTTTCTGCCATAAGGGTGGTGTCATCTGCATCTGAGCTTATTGATATTTCTCCCAGCCATCTTGATTCCAGCTTGTGTTTCTTCCAGCCCAGCATTTCTTATGATGTACTTTGCATAGAATTTAAATAAACAGGATGACAATATACAGCCTTGACATACTCCCTTTCCTATTTGGAAACAGTCTGTCCATGTCCAGTTCTAACTATTGCTTCCTGACCTACATATAGGTTTCTCAAGAGGCAGGTCAGGTGGTCTGGTATTCCTATCTCTTTCAGAATTTTCCACAGTTTATTGTGATCCACACAATCAAAGGCTTCGGCATAGTCAATAAAGCAGAAATAGATGTTTTTTTGGAACTCTCTCGCTTTTCCCATGATCCAGCGGATGTTGGCAATTTGATCTCTGGTTCCTCTGCCTTTTCTAAAACCAGCTTGAATATCAGGAAGTTCATGGTTCACGTATTGCTGAAGCCTCACTTGGAGAATTTTGAGCATTTCTTTACTAGCGTGTGAGATGAGTGCAATTGTGCGGTAGTTTGAGCATTCTTTGTCATTGCCTTTCTTTGGGATTGGAATGAAAACTGACCTTTTCCTGTCCTGTGGCCACTGCTGAGTTTTCCCAATTTGCTGGCATATTGAGTGCAGCACTTTCACAGCATCATCTTTCAGGATTTGAAATAGCTCCACTGGAATTCTATCACCTCCACTAGCTTTGTTCATAGTGACACTTTCTAAGGTCATCATAGAACTGTTCAAATTTAGCTTCTTCATCATTAGTGGTTTAGGCATAGACTTGGATTGCTCTGACACTGACTACTTTGCCTTGGAAATGAACAGATATCATTCTTTCATTTTTGAGATTACACCCAAGTACTGCATTACAGACTCTTTGTTGACTATGACTACCACTATATTTCTTCTAAGGGTTTCTTTCACACAATGGTAGATATAAAAGCCATCTGAATTAAATTCACCCATTCTGTTCCATTTTAGTTCACTGATTTCTAAAATGTTGATATTCACTCTTGCCATCTCTTGTTTGGATCATTTGTTTTTCTAATTTCTCTTTATTCTGTTTCATTATTTTATCCTTGTACCAATATTACAGTGAAAGTGTAAGTCACTCAGTGGTGTCCAACACTTTGTGATCCCACGGACTAAATAGTTCATGGAATTCTCCATGCCAGAAAATGTATTGGGTAGCCTTTTCCTTCTCCAGGGAATCTTCCCAACCCAGGGATCTAAACCTAGGTCTCTTGCATTGAGGGAGGATTCTTTACCAGCCGAACCACAATGGAAGCCCAAGGATACTCGCCTGCATAGCTTATCCCTTCTCCAGCTGATCTTCCCAACCCAGGAATCAAACAGGTGTTTCCTGCATAGCAGGCAGATTCTTTACCAACTGAGCTATCAGGGAACCCCCAGCAAAGGTCCCACCACTTCATGGCAAATATATGAGGAAACAATGGAAACAGTGACAGACTTTATTACAGGGTTTTGACTAAACAACTTTATATCTTAGTATCTAGTATCTGGGCTTCCCTTGCGGCTCAGCTGGTAAAGAATCTGCCTGCAATGCGGGAGACCTGGGTTCGATCCCTGGATTGAGAAGATCTCCTGGAGAAGGGAAAGGCTACCAACTCTAGTATTCTGCCTTGGAGAAGTCCATGGACTGTACAGCATGGGGTCACAAAGAGTCAGGCGCAACTGAATGACTTTCATATCTAATAAAACAAATCTTTTCATCCCTTTCTTCTTTAATAGGTGTTGCCCCTTCTAGCCTGTGTGAAATTCCATATAAACCTTATAGCAACTTATTTAATTCCACAAATACTGTTCAGGTTTTGTTTGGATAGTATTTGATTTATCTCTCAGTTTGAGAATTGACATTGGATTTATGGGTGGGTCTCAGCATTGACTAAACAAATTTTCTCTATCTAATTTATGTTTTTATTCCCTAAAACTCCCTCCATTGTGACTGCTTTGACAATACCTGCACAAAATAGTTTTTAAAAAGAATGTTTTGTAGCTCTTAAAATCTTTGGGAAGACTAGAAGATAGAGTTTGGAAATCACAATCTCTCTGGTTCCATTTACCTAAGAAATTTAAATACAGGATTTTAAAAACCTGTATTTAAGCAATTAAATAATTAAATCAGGTGTTTGTCTTAAGTAATTATTCCTTTACACTAATAAATTATAGTTCTTCTCATGGTCTTTGATACTTTTCTTTATTACTGTCATCAGAAACAGACCTCCAGTGCTCTCCTATGCAATTCAGGTAAACATGAGCCATCAACCTTTCCTGAGTTGTCAAATAACTGAAATGTTTGGTACTCTATTTTAGAAGTTTCTCTTCAATAATACTGTGACACACTCTATGGATATTATTAGTGGGGAATATTTCAAAATAGGTCAGTATGTTCAAACGACAGAAGAGGTAGAGCAATATTATCACTTGAGGTACAAAGGTAGAAATAATAAAATAATATACAGCTAGTGAAAAACTTACCCAAGTAGGTAAAATGTTAGGGATTGCATATTCTACAATTTTCAAATCAGTGAAAAATGAGTAATCCTGCTGTAAGTAATTCAAATCTTGAAGCACACTTACCCTGACATTTACTTTGTAAGTGACTTTGTTATTAATATTTTAAAATATCTGTATAATTATAATTTTTTATCTAATACATATTTAAATTTCCTACCCTTAATTTTATCATTGAAATTTTCCAGCATCAGTTTTCACTTTTGATGAAATGGTTCTCTCTATTAATGATAAGAATTGATATAATGAAGGATTAGATTAATAGAAGTCCACTCACTACTAAACAATCATGAAATGTTTCTAATATACTAATATTGCTTAGATAAAGCCACTAAGAAATTAACTATGTTTAACATTTGTTGTAAATTTCTATTTCCTAACTTTGCTAAACATTATAAAATAACTATGGTCAATTTATTTTAAACATGTGGAAATAATTATTTTGTTTCAAAGAGAATTATTGTTGCTCTTATGAACTATTAAAAATTTAAATGACTCAATAAGTGAACATGCCCTGTAGTAACCACATTATTCTCATCAACATTTTAAGAATATTATATTTAACTGTAATAAGGAATATGGTCATCATAAGTATTATTTGAAAGAAATAGCAATATAACATTCCCAAATGAATGAAAAATGTTCACTATCCCTTATAGTGGGAGATTTCACATCAGTTTAACTGGCAAATTATCAATTAACTGAAAAATAAGTGCATTAAATGTACATCTTAAATTTCAGAATTATTTTAAAGGTAATTGCATCTCTTTAGGGTGCCTTTAACCATAGTTAGTTACTGTTGTAATGTGGCGTTGCTATTTCACTGCATTTTCAATAAGGGTCCAAAACCACCTTTGGAACTTGCCATCTTGTGTGTCTTCACCAGATATTTAAATCATTTTCTAATGACATGCGCTATAAGGGGTTTAGCAACTTAGGCAAAAATCATCAAACCTTTCATTCTCATTTACAAGGCTTCTCATTTCTAATCAGTGCTTTACTTCACATAATAATTGAACTTTTTTGTTTTTTTGACTTTCATATACCCTGAAAAAAACCTTGAAAAATACTGATAGCTTATATTTTAGTCACCACTTTATAAATTACATTACATTTTGCTCAAGGCTTTACTGTAATAAAGAGAATAAAAACAAGAGGAGAGTATGGTCTCTCTCTAGTCATTTATTAAAAGATATTCTCTATAATCACTTGGGCTATACCAGTACCTATTGAATAAAATGAAGCAATGAGACAATCTGAGGAAAGATCCAGTTGTTAAGTTGTCTCAAGTTTACACAATTTGGAGAGACATTTGTTTTCAAGATAACAAATTTTATATAAGTACCACAAGGATGAGCAAAAATTGAAAATCAGAGGCTTAATTTTCCCTGTTGAAAATAAGCTACTCCCCCTCGTCTTTTCCTCACAGCCTTTACTTTAGAAAACTTGTTAGTACTGTCCTCTCTCTTTGAAATGTCTATATATCCTTTTGAATACTAGATCAGCATTTTATTAGCTTTATGAACCAGGAATGTCTTTCTCCAGGATTTGAGAGCTATATCTTTCATGGGTAAAGAAGACAGCCATCTCTATCTCACATATATCTTTGGAAGATTAGGAGTGTAACTTTCTGAGTCTCTTGCTCCAAGTTACAACACTACCTCCTGCCTTTAAAATATGAGATGATTATTTGTTCTCTGATAAGTCAATTAGCTAACATAGATGATTACTCCAATTACTGGGTAAATTTAAGGTGAACTAGATGTTACATATAGTGCTGTCAAGATTTTTTGAGGACTACATATTATTCATTTTGATAATACATGTGTAATGAGTTCTGACTACTTGGCTACATAAAAGGGGAGATTTCTTTCTGTCTATAAAATCACTTTAGTGGATTTCCTGTAATGTGTATCACTCTCTCTGGATTAGTGTTGTTTTTTTTTTAATAATAAAAATGGAGAAATTTCTGGGTTAAGATAAGGTTTTGATTTTTTAATCATATTCTCATAAAAGTATCTAGATCAATCTTTTCAAAAGCTGGACACACACACATCATTAGCAACAAGTTGGAGAAATATTACACATCTGCAGAGACCCTGAATGCTTCTTTCATTTATCATAACCCTCTTCAAGGAAAACTGATTCTAAATACATGGTAATTCAGGAAACACTAATTCTAAAAATATATCTGAGCAACGACCCTGCACAATAATGAGTCCATACTTCATTTTTTTTTAATTTTTACTTTATTTTACTTTACAATACTGTATTGGTTTTGCCATACATTGACATGAATCCACCACGGGTGTACATGCTTTCCCAAACATGAACCCCCCCTCCTACATCTCTCCCCATAACATCTCTCTGGGTCATCCCCATGCACCAGCCCCAAGCATGCTGTATCCTGCATCGGACATAGACTGGCGATTCGATTCTTACATGATAGTATCCATGTTTCAATGCCATTCTCCCAAATCATCCCACCCTCTCCCTCTCCCTCTGAGTCCAAAAGTCCGCTGTACACATCTGTGTCTTTTTTGCTGTCTTGCATACAGGGTCATCATTGCCATCTTTCTAAATTCCATATATATGTGTTAGTATACTGTATTGGTGTTTTTCTTTCTGGCTTACTTCACTCTGGATAATCGGCTCCAGTTTCATCCATCTCATCAGAACTGATTCAAATGAATTCTTTTTAATGGCTGAGTAATACTCCATTGTGTATATGTACCACAGCTTTCTTATCCATTCATCTGCTGGTGGACATCTAGGTTGTTTCCATGTCCTGGCTATTATAAACAGTGCTGCGATGAACATTGGGGTACATGTGTCTCTTTCAATTCTGGTTTCCTCAGTGTGTATGCCCAGCGGTGGGATTGCTGGGTCATAAGGCAGTTCTATTTCAAATTTTTAAGGAATCTCCATACTGTTCTCCACAGTGGCTGTACTAGTTTGCATTCCCACCAACAGTGTAAGAGGGTTCCCTTTTCTCCACACCCTCTCCAGCATTTATTGCTTGCAGATTTTTGGATCGCAGACATTCTGACTGGTGTGAAGTGGTACCTCATTGTGGTTTTGATTTGCATTTCTCTAATAATGAGTGATGTTGAACATCTTTTCATGTGTTTGTTAGCCATCCGTATGTCTTCTTTGGAGAAATGTCTATTTAGTTCTTTGGCCCATTTTTTGATTGGGTTGTTTATTTTTCTGGAATTGAGCTGCATAACTTGCTTGTATATTTTTTGAGATTAATTGTTTGTCAGTTGCTTTATTTACTATTATTTTCTCCCATTCAGAAGGCTGTCTTTTCACCTTGCTTATATTTTCCTTTGTTGTGCAGAAGCTTTTAATTTTAATTAGATCCCATTTGTTTATTTTTGCTTTTATTTCCAGAATTCTGGGGGGTGGATCATAGAGGATCCTGCTGTGATTTATGTCAGAGAGTGCTTTGCCTATGTTCTCCTCTAGGAGTTTTATAGTTTCTGGTCTTACATTTAGATCTTTAATCCATTTTGAGTTTATTTTTGTGTGCGGTGTTAGAAAGTGATCTAGTTTCATTCTTTTACAAGTGGTTGACCAGTTTTCCCAGCACCACTTGTTAAAGAGATTATCTTTACTCCATTGTATATTCTTGCCTCCTTTGTCAATGATAAGGTGTCCATAGGTGTGTGGATTTATCTCTGGGCTTTCTATTTTGTTCCATTGATCTATATTTCTGTCTATGGGCCAGTACCATACTCTTCTGATGACTGTGGCTTTGTAGTAGAGCCTGAAGTCAGGCAAGTTGATTCCTCCAGTTCCATTCTTCTTTCTCAAGATTGCATTGGCTATTCGAGGTTTTTTGTATTTCCATACAAATCTTGAAATTATTTGTTCTAGTTCTGTGAAAAATATGGCTGGTAGCTTGATAGGGATTGCATTGAATTTGTAAATTGCTTTGGATTGTATACTCATTTTCACAATATTGATTCTTCCGTTCCATGAACATGGTATATTTCTCCATCTATTAGTGTCCTCTTTGATTTCTTTCACCAGTGTTTTATAGTTTTCTATATATAGGTCTTTAGTTTCTTTAGGTAGATATATTCCTAAGTATTTTATTCTTTTCGTTGCAATGGTGAATGGAATTGTTTCCTTAATTTCTTTTTCTACTTTCTCATTATTAGTGTATAGAAATGCAAGGGATTTCTGTATGTTGATTTTATATCCTGCAACTTTACTATATTCATTGATTAGCTCTAGTAATTTTCTGGTGGAGTCTTTAGGGTTTTCTATGTAGAGGATCATGTCATCTGCAAACAGTGAGAGTTTTACTTCTTCTTTTCCAATTTGGATTCCTTTTATTTCTTTATCTGCTCTGATTGCTGTGGCCAAAACTTCCAGAACTATGTTGAATAGTAGCGGTGAAAGTGGGCACTCTTGTCTTGTTCCTGACTTAAGAGGAAATACTTTCAATTTTTCACCATTGAGGATAATGTTTGCTGTGGATTTGTCATATATAGCTTTTATTATGTTGAGGTATGTTCCTTCTATTCCTGCTTTCTGGAGAGTTTTTATCTAAATAGAAAGTAATTTAAAGGCAGCCGGGGAAGACTTTCCATTTTGCCATTTTGTATAATCTTTGCAGCCTCATAGATTGTACCCCACCAGGCTTCTCTGGCCATTGGGATTATCCAGAGAAGGACACTGGAGTGGGTTGCCATGCCCTCCTCCAGGGGATTTTCCCAACCCAGGAATCAAACCCAGGTCTATTGCATTGCAGGTGGATTCTTTAACCAACTGAACCACCAGGGAAACCCAAAACTGACTCTAAATCCATGGAAATTCAGAAAACATTGATTCTAAAAATATATCTGAGCAATGATGCTGTACAATAATGAGTCCATACTTTAAAAAGTAGTTTAAAAGCAGCTGGGGAAGCGAGAGGATTTTATATTTTATATAAAGTATAATATGTAGTTAATTTAGGGTATGTGATATGGTTAATTTAGGGTATGTTGAGAGCATTTTTTTAATTAGCAATAAAAAAATAAAAGACACTTCTACAAAAACAAACAACTGAATATAAAGATTGACTATTTAGTGAATTATTGTTGTTATTCAATCGCTAAGTTATGTCTGACTCTTTTTTGCCCCATGGAACTGTAGCATGTCAGGCTTTCCTGTCCATCACCATCCAATTCAGCAAACTGGAGTATGGCAAATATTTGATCAGTTGACAGAGAACAGGAAAATATGTTACATTTGACCCTGATGTTTGAAATATTATTCAAGTATAGTGTTTATGACATGAATTTGAAGGTATTAAATTATATTAGCCTGCAAGCCCCCTGAGTACAGGGGCATTTTTCTTTCTTTGTTTACCTGTTTTATTTTCTGCTGAATCCTTTGACTAAAACAGTTTCTGGCATAGGGTAGATAGTCAATACATATTTATTGACTAAGGAAATGGCAGGCAATCAGAACATCCCGCAGAGATCTTTAAATAAAAAATGTATATAAACTTGAATAATATTATGTATTGTTGCAACAATAAAATAATTAAAATCATACCATACTATAATGTTAAAACACTTTAAATATGAAATGAATAAGGAATATTATCTGAGAAGACTACAAGTTAAATAATTTTTCCTTATAGAGCACCAATTATAAAATCCAGATCAGGGGGGGTCGGAGGGAAAGATGGCGGAGGAATAGGACGGGAAGATCACGTTCTCCCTCACAAATTCCTCAAAAGAACATTTCAACGCCGAGCAAACTCCACAAAACAACTTCTGTAGGCTGGCAGAGGACATCAGGCAACCAGAAAAGCAGACCATTGTCTTCAAAAACAGGTAGGAAAAAATATAAAAGACGAAAAAGGAGACAAAGGAGGTGGGGAGGGAGCTCTGTCCTGGGAAGGGAAGCCCGTCCCGGGAAGGGAATTTTAAGAAGAGAGGTTTCCAAACACCAGGAAACACTCTCCCTGCCGAGTCTGTGGCGAGCCTTGGAAACACAGAGAGCAACATAACAGGAAGGAAAAATAGATAAATAATTAAAACCAAGAGATTACAAGCCCAACAGTAACTCCCCCAGTGGAAAAGCAGCACAGACGCCTGCATCCGCCATTGGGAAGTGGGGGCAGGGCAGGGACGCGCGGGAGGCGCGGGCTGCAGAGCTTTGCAAGAATCGGGCAGGAACGCCCCACGCGCAACCAGAACGATCTAACTTGGGCTAGCAAACCAGACTGTGGGATAGCTACCACGCGAAAAGCTCGAACATAAGACACCGCCAGGACCCAGCACAGAACAAAGGACGGAACGGAAAAAGCCGGCTGCAGACCATCCCCCGCCGGGGACAGGCAGCCAGAGCCGTAAGGTCTGGAAAGGGGCAATTGCAGACCCGGAGAGACTTTACTTACCTAACTGCAAGCAGGCTCCTTTGCTAAGACTTCTGGGGGTGCTGGACAGTCACAGTCTGCCTCACGGGGTGCGCCAGCGGTCCACCCAGAGAGCTGAGCGGCAGCGGCGGAAAAGGTGACAAGCCACGGCGATTGCGCTCGCCAAACTCCTGAGCTACTCGGACCTGGGAAGGGCACAAAGCGCAGTCCCAGCCGCATTTGTGCCTCTGAGGGCTGCCTGAGGGCCGAACCTGAGCGGCTTGGACCGGGGAAGTGCACGCAGCCTAGGGCCGGCCCCAGACGGTTCCCGGCTGAGCATCGTAGAGCCGGAGCGGTTTGTGTGCCGCGAGGAAGGACAGGTCAAGCGGGGCAGAGATACTGTGTACACACGACAGTGCTATTTGTTTGCAGCATCCCCCCTCCCCACAGCGCGACTGAACTAGTGAGCCTAAAAACCAGCAAACAGAAGAAGTTAAACAGAGGGAACCACCTTGGAAGTGAGCCCACATGGCCCATAACATCAGAGAAGAGCCAGATATATTTTTAATTTTTTAATATTTTTAAAATCATTCTTTTTTTTTGCCTTTTGCTTTTTTTTTTCTTTTTTTTCCGAGCTTTTTTTTAATTGTTAAGTCTTCTATTTCTCCTCTAATTTTTATTTCTATAACCTAGTATTACTATTTAAAAAAAAAAAAAAAGACTTTTTTTTTTTTTTTAAGGCAAACACCATATATACTCTTTGGATGGTTGTTGGTGTTTTGTTTTGGTTTTTTTTGTTTGTTTGTTTTTAATAATTCTTTTTTTTTTCTTTCTTCCTTTTTCCTTCTGCTTTTCTTTAATATTGTATCTTTGAAAATCCAACCTCTACTCCAGATTTTTAATCTTTGTTGTCAATTTTGTACATTTAAAAACCCAAACTTCACTACCCAAGTTTACCTGAGAGCGAGATTACTGGCTTGTCCACTCTCTCCTCCTCTGGCCTCTCCTTTTTCTCCACCAGGTGGCCTCTGTCTCTTTTCTCCCCCATCTCTTCTCTATCCAACTCTGTGAATCTCTGTGTGTTCCAGACGGTAGAGAACACCTAAGGAACTGGTTACTGGCAGGATTTGTCTCTCTCCTACTCATTCCTCTCTCTTATCCTCCTGGTCACCTCTGTCTACTTCCTCCCTCTCCTCTTCCCCGTATAACTCTGTAAATACCTCTGAGCGGTCCAGACTATAGAGCGCACATAAGGAAGTGACTACTGGCTAGCTTGCTCTCTCCTCTCTTGATCTCACCGCATCTCATTCCAGTTACCTCTAACTACCCCCTCCATCTTCTCTTCTCCTTGTAACTCAGTGAACCTCTCTGAGTGTCCCTCAAGGTGGAGAAACTTTTCATCTTTAACCTAGATGTTTTATCATCGGTGCTGTATAGATGGAGAAGTCTAGAGGCTACTGTGAAAATAAAACTGAAAACCAGAAGCAGGAAGCTTAAACCCAAAGCCTGAAAACATTAGAGAACTCTTGAATTCAGGGAACATTAAGCAATAGGAGCTCATCAAAAGCCTTCATACCTACACTGAAACCAAGCTCCACCCAAGGGCCAACAAGTTCCAAAACAAGACATACCACGCAAATTCTCCAGCAACACAGGAACACTCCCCTGAGCCTCAATATACAGGCAGCTCAAAATTATCCCAAAACCTTTGATGTCTCATAACCCATTACGGGTCACTCCACTGCACTCCAGAGAGAATAAACCCAGCTCCACCCACCAAAACTCCAACACAAGCCTCCCTAACCAGGAAACCTTGACAAGCCACTGATAGAACCCCACCCAAAGTGAGGAAGCTCCATAATAAAGAGAACTCCACAAATTATCAGAATATAAAAAGGCCACCCCAAACGCAGCAATATAACCAAGATGAAGAGACAGAGGAATACTCAGCAGGTAAAGGAACAGGAGAGTTGCCCACCAAACCAAACAAAAGAGGAAGAAGTAGGGAATCTACCGGAGAAGGAATTCCGAATATTGATAGTGAAAATGATCCAAAATCTTGAAATCAAAATGGAAACACAGATTAATAGCCTAGAGACAAGGATTGAGAAGATGCAAGAAAGGTTTAACAAGGACCTAGAAGAAATAAAAAAGAGTCAAAATATAATGAATAACACAATAAATGAGATCAGAAACACTCTGGAGGCAACAAATAGTAGAATAACGGAGGCAGAAGATAGGATTAGTGAAATAGAAGATAGAATGGTAGAAATAAATGAATCAGAGAGGAAACAAGAAAAACGAATTAAAAGAAACGAGGACAATCTCAGAGACCTCCAGGACAATATGAAACGCTCCAACATTCGAATTATAGGAGTCCCAGAAGAAGAAGACAGAAAGAAAGATCATGAGAAAATCCTTGAGGAGATAATAGTTGAAAACTTCCCTAAAATGGGGAAGGAAATAATCACCCAAGTCCAAGAAACACAGAGAGTCCCAAATAGGATAAACCCAAGGCGAAACACCCCAAGACACATATTAATCAAATTAACAAAGATCAAACACAAAGAACAAATATTAAAAGCAGCAAGGGAAAAACAACAAATAACACACAAGGGGATTCCCATAAGGATAACAGCTGATCTGTCAATAGAAACTCTTCAGGCCAGGAGGGAATGGCAAGACATACTTAAAGTGATGAAAGACAATAACCTACAGCCCAGATTACTGTACCCAGCAAGGATCTCATTCAAATACGAAGGAGAAATCAAAAGCTTTACAGACAAGCAAAAGCTGAGAGAATTCAGCACCACCAAACCAGCTCTCCAACAAATTCTAAAGGATATCCTCTAGACAGGAAACACGAAAAGGGTGTATAAACCCGAACCCAAAACAATAAAGTAAATGGCAACGGGATCATACTTATCAATAATTACCTTAAACGTAAATGGGTTGAACGCCCCAACCAAAAGACAAAGACTGGCCGAATGGATACAAAAACAAGACCCCTCTATATGCTGCTTACAAGAGACCCACCTCAAAACAAGGGACACATACAGACTGAAAGTGAAGGGCTGGAAAAAGATATACCACGCGAATAGAGACCAAAAGAAAGCAGGAGTGGCAATACTCATGTCCGATAAAATAGACTTTAAAACAAAGGCTGTGAAAAGAGACAAAGAAGGCCACTACATAATGATCAAAGGAACAATCCAAGAAGAAGATATAACAATTATAAATATATATGCACCCAATATAGGAGCACCACAATATGTAAGACAAATGCTAACAAGTATGAAAGGGGAAATCAACAATAACACAATAATAGTGGGAGACTTTAATACCCCACTCACACCTATGGACAGATCAACTAAACAGAAAATTAACAAAGAAATGCAAACTTTAAATGATACATTAGATCAGTTAGACCTAATGATATCTATAGGACATTTCACCCCAAAACAACGAATTTCACCTTTTTTTCAAGTGCTCATGGAACCTTCTCCAGGATAGATCACATCCTGGGCCATAAATCTAAACTTGATAAATTCAAAAAAATCGAAATCATTCCAAGCATCTTTTCTGACCATAATGCATTAAGGTTAGATCTCAATTACAGGAGAAAAACTATTAAAAATTCCAACATATGGAGGTTGAACAACACACTTTTGAATAACCAACAAATCACAGAAGAAATCAAAAAAGAAATCAAAATATGCATAGAAACTAATGAAAATGAAAACACAACAAACCCAAAACCTGTGGGACACTATAAAAGCAGTGCTAAGAGGAAAGTTCATAGCAATACAGGCATACCTCAAGAAACAAGAAAAAAGTCAAATAAATAACCTAACTCTACAACTAAAGCAACTAGAAAAGGAAGAGTTGGAGAACCCCAGAGTGAGTAGAAGGAAAGAAATCTTAAAAATTAGGGCAGAAATAAATGCAAAAGAAACAAAAGAGACGATAGCAAAAATCAACAAAGCCAAAAGCTGGTTCTTTGAAAGGATAAATAAAATTGACAAACCATTAGCCAGACTCATCAAGAAGCAAAGAGAGAAAAATCAAATCAATAAAGTTAGAAATGAAAATGGAGAGATCACAACAGACAACACAGAAATACAAAGGATCATAAGAGACTACTATCAGCAGTTGTATGCCAATAAAATGGACAACGTGGAAGAAATGGACAAATTCTTAGAAAAGTACAATTTTCCAAAACTGAACCAGGAAGAAATCGAAAATCTTAACAGACCCATCACAAGCACGGAAATTGATACGGTAATCAGAAATCTTCCAGCAAACAAAAGCCCAGGTCCAGATGGCTTCACAGCTGAATTCTACCAAAAATTTCGAGAAGAGCTAACACCTATCCTCCTCAAACTCTTCCAGAAAATTGCAGAGGAAGGTAAACTTCCAAACTCATTCTATGAGGCCACCATCACCCTAATACCAAAACCTGACAAAGATGTCACAAAAAAAGAAAACTACAGGCCAATATCTCTGATGAACATAGATGCAAAAATCCTCAACAAAATTCTAGCAATCAGAATCCAACAACACATTAAAAAGATCATACACCATGACCAAGTGGGCTTTATCCCAGGGATGCAAGGATTCTTCAATATCCGCAAATCAATCACTGTAATTCACCACATTAACAAATTGAAAAATAAAAACCATATGATTATCTCAATAGATGCAGAGAAGGCTTTTGACAAAATTCAACATCCATTTATGATAAAAACTCTCCAGAAAGCAGGAACAGAAGGAACATATCTCAACATAATAAAAGCTATCTATGACAAACCCACAGCAAACATTATCCTCAATGGTGAAAAATTGAAAGCATTTCCCCTAAAGTCAGGAACAAGACAAGGGTGTCCACTTTCACCGCTACTATTCAACATAGTTCTGGAAGTTTTGGCCACAGCAATCAGAGCAGAAAAAGAAATAAAAGGAATCCAAATTGGAAAAGAAGAAGTAAAACTCTCACTGTTTGCAGATGACATGATCCTCTACATGGAAAACCCTAAAGACTCCACCAGAAACTTACTAGAGCTAATCAATGAATATAGCAAAGTTGCAGGATATAAAATCAACACACAGAAATCCCTTGCATTCCTATACACGAATAATGAGAAAGTAGAAAAAGAAATTAAGGAAACAATTCCATTCACCATTGCAACGAAAAGAATAAAATACTTAGGAATATATCTACCTAAAGAAACTAAAGACCTATATATAGAAAACTATAAAACACTGATGAAAGAAATCAAAGAGGACACTAATAGATGGAGAAATATACCATGTTCATGGATTGGAAGAATCAATATAGTGAAAATGAGTATACTACCCAAAGCAATTTACAAATTCAATGCAATCCCTATCAAGCTACCAGCCACATTTTTCACAGAACTAGAACAAATAATTTCAAGATTTGTATGGAAATACAAAAAACCTCGAATAGCCAAAGCAATCTTGAGAAAGAATGGAACTGGAGGAATCAACTTGCCTGACTTCAGGCTCTACTACAAAGCCACAGTCATCAAGACAGTATGGTACTGGCACAAAGACAGACATATAGATCAATGGAACAAAATAGAAAGCCCAGAGATAAATCCACACACATACGGACACCTTATCTTTGACAAAGGAGGCAGGAATATACAATGGAGTAAAGACAATCTCTTTAACAAGTGGTGCTGGGAAAACTGGTCAACCACTTGTAAAAGAATGAAACTAGATCACTTTCTAACACCGCACACAAAAATAAACTCAAAATGGATTAAAGATCTAAATGTAAGATCAGAAACTATAAAACTCCTAGAGGAGAACATAGGCAAAACACTCTCAGACATAAATCACAGCAGGATCCTCTATGATCCACCTCCCAGAATGCTGGAAATAAAAGCAAAAATAAACAAATGGGATCTAATTAAAATTAAAAGCTTCTGCACAACAAAGGAAAATATAAGCAAGGTGAAAAGACAGCCATCTGAATGGGAGAAAATAATAGCAAATGAAGCAACTGACAAACAACTAATCTCAAAAATATACAAGCAACTTCTGCAGCTCAACTCCAGAAAAATAAACGACCCAATCAAAAAATGGGCCAAAGAACTAAATAGACATTTCTCCAAAGAAGACATACGGATGGCTAACAAACACATGAAAAGATGCTCAACATCACTCATTATTAGAGAAATGCAAATCAAAACCACAATGAGGTACCACTTCACACCAGTCAGAATGGCTGCGATCCAAAAATCTGCAAGCAATAAATGCTGGAGAGGGTGTGGAGAAAAGGGAACCCTCCTACACTGTTGGTGGGAATGCAAACTAGTACAGCCACTATGGAGAACAGTGTGGAGATTCCTTAAAGAATTGCAAATAGAACTACCTTATGACCCAGCAATCCCACTTCTGGGCATACACACCGAGGAAACCAGAATTGAAAGAGACACATGTACCCCAATGTTCATCGCAGCACTGTTTATAATAGCCAGGACATGGAAACAACCTAGATGTCCATCAGCAGATGAATGGATAAGAAAGCTGTGGTACATATACACAATGGAGTATTACTCAGCCGTTAAAAAGAATTCATTTGAATCAGTTCTGATGAGATGGATGAAACTGGAGCTGATTATACAGAGTGAAGTAAGCCAGAAAGAAAAACACCAATACAGTATACTAACACATATATATGGAATTTAGGAAGATAGCAATGACGACCCTGTATGCAAGACAGGGAAAGAGACACAGATGTGTATAACGGACTTTTGGACTCAGAGGGAGAGGGAGAGGGTGGGATGATTTGGGAGAATGCCATTCTAACATGTATACTACCATGTGAATTGAATCGCCAGTCTATGTCTGACGCAGGATGCAGCATGCTTGGGGCTGGTGCATGGGGATGACCCAGAAAGATGTTATGGGGAGGGAGGTGGGAGGGGGGTTCATGTTTGGGAACGCATGTAAGAATTAAAGATTTTAAAATTTAAAAAATAAAAAACTAAAAAAAAAAAAGGAATGTTAGTGGAGAATATTTATTACTTGAAAATTTTTACATAAAATTCCATTCTGTGGCTTCTTTTGAAAAATTGATTATATTACAACAGAAGTCCACTTTCCTACATGGTGACAGTCAGAGGAAACTGAATAGTCAGAGCCCTATTCAGGCAGGACAGGCAAGCTCACATGTCACCACCAGCTCTCTACTGTTTTTTCCTAATACGTTCTCTCATCTGCATGGCCATATGGGCATATTATCCCCATTTTATATCTAAGGAGAAAGAAGGAAAATGTTCAGAATTTGAAATACTGAGGTTTGGATCAAGTTCTTGGAGGAGCTGAGAATGCTGTAAGACATCAGTATTGGAGGGAAAGACTAAAACAAAAATATCCACACTGATGGTCGAAGTAGAAAGTCATTTTTTCAAGAATATAAGCAACTAGAAATAAATAGGATGTGTTTTTATAGAACCAAAAAAAAAAAATAAAATCCAGATCATCGCTATAGTAATGTTTTTAAATCTTATCTACCTTGAAATCTGTAAAAAGCATATAAATAGATAGGACTTAAGCACTAGAATGGGTATAGGGAACTATATAAAATGAGAAGTAGTTTCTCATTACAAACTTTTACTATTTAAGTTTTTCCTTATGTATGTTTAATATTTTGATATAAATTAGTAAAAACAAGAAAAGAAGTAAGTGAATGGAGTAAATAAAAGTAGACAATCATTTTTTAAAAAATTCTTAGATTATTTCCTTGTATAAATATATGTATTTAAGCACTCTTTGGTCTTTACCTTAATGATTGTCTCTATAGCTTGAATTATTTTTTAACTAGACATTGAAAACATTATTTAACTCCCCCTCCCCCCCTTTTTTTTTTGTTTTGGCCTATTTAGACTTGTAATTTTGAGAATTTAGGGTATTATCCCTTTGGAATATCACTTGTTCTACACTACAATTTATTTTGCTATTCAAGAGTGCCCTAAACAGATACTAGTGCAAAATGAAAAATATGGAAAGAAATTAGTCATTTGTTAATGAGGACCCAGCAACATTCATTGAACATAAAGTTTCTCTGACTTTTGATGTTAAGTATGACCTTAAACTAGAAACCTAGATGAGTTGTTTATTGGTCCTTCACTTTCTACTTTGCTCCCATTAAACCAGACTTCAATTCACTTAAGCAATAAGTAACATAGTTGAGGAACTGAAAATGACATATCAAGCCAGTGAGACCAGGCACAGTCCAGGGAATGCTTACATCATGTAAGACAAACACTTCTGCCTCTGTGATCAGGAAATGAAAAGGTTATGTCTCACCTATGTCCAATAAAAGCAGAATATTTCATACTCTTTGCCACAGAAAATGGAAATGAGAACAAGATCATTGCTAAATGTGCAATTTCTTCTTAATAAAAGTGAGGCCGAGCAGTTGGCAAACTGAGCCTGAAAAATGCCACTCTCTATAATAGCACTGAAGTGGATGTAATAAAAAGATAAAAGGATGTATGTCATCCCTGCTGACCATGTTGGAAATAAGAATACAGAAGTAGAAGCATCTTCCCTCTTCTTAAAACTTAGGAAAAAAAAAAAAAAAACACCTTAGGACATATTATGTGACTAGCTCTCTGAGTTGGCCAACGGTTTCTCCTCAAGAATCCCATAAGATAATAGTTATTAAAAAAAAAAAAAGCCTCTGATCAGTGAAACAAATACTTAAGAAACAGCGGAAGGCAAGATTGGCAAAGTATAATGGAGGTTGTGAAAGGTTGTTGCTGAACCACAAAAAGACGCCAAGATTCTTGGCCTCTGGAGGAGAAAAATTCAATCCGGGGCCAGAAATGAGGCTTGATTGTTCAGAGCTTTTGTGTAATAAAGTTTTATTAAAGTATAAAGGAGATAGAGAAAGCTTCTGACATAGGCATCAGAAAGGAGAAGAAAGAGTACCCCCCCTGCTAGTCTTCAGCTGGATGTTATATAGTCACTAGCCGTTTGTTAGGAGAAAGCAGTGGCAACCCACTCCAGTACTCTTGTCTGGCAAATCCCATGGATGGACGAGCCTGGTAGGCTGCAGTCCATTGGGTCGCTAGGAGTCGGACACGACTGAGCGACTTCACTTTCAATTTTCACTTTCCACTTTCATGCATTGGAGAAGGAAATGGCAATCCACTCCAGTGTTCTTGCCTGGAGAATCCCAGGGACGGGGGAGCCTGGTGGGCTGCCATCTATGGGGTCGCACAGAGTCGGACACGACTGAAGCGATTTAGCAGCAGCAGTTTGTTAATGAAAGAAAGGAATGTTTTAAAACTCAGGATGGCATCAGGCCCTCATCCATAAGATGTATTTTGGGATAATCTTGGCACCAGACAAGGTGTCCCAGGCCATAAAAGGATCAGTTTGAATCTTGTAGAAGGGCAGATTACCATACACATAGTTCCGTTTACATAGATTAGGGGAACAATGCCTGAGTATAACATAATGGTTTGTCAAGTAGGTTCTGAGCCCTTAGGTGGAACCGACTTGAAGACAGAGTCTGGGGTAAATGCATAGTATATTAACATAGCTTAAAACAAACATTTCTCTAAGAAAAATGCATTGGTTAACTCAAGGTTTGAGAATAATTAACTTCAGGTGGAAGGAACCAGGTGTCATTATGGCAACACAGTATTTTAAGAGAAACCTTTTAAAATTTTTATAGAAAAGGAAAGAGGGGAAAAAATCATTAATTTGTTTCCTCCTGCCACTTAAGAGAGGTAAAAATGTCTGACACGTGCAGCCTACTTCCTCCATTTGGAGACCCCTGGCGTTCTTGCCTGTTATCCTCTCAGCTGTACCTCAATTAGTCTTTAAAAATATCTAAGATATGGAAACAACCTAAATGTGTTTCTCAGTGAATGAATGTATAAATGGAATAGTATTCAACCATGAGAAAGAAGACAATCATGCCATTTGAAACAGTGTGGGTGGACTTTGCAGACATTATGTTTAGTGAAACAAGTTTGAAAGAGAAAAAAAAAATATTGTGTGATATAATTGATATGCAGAATCTGAGAAAACAAAAATCAAACTCATGTAGTAGAAAAGTAATCTCCATGGCCTAGGGATGGTGGGTCTAATGTAAAACATTATGAGTGTAGTTGATACCACTGTATTGCATAACTGAAATTTGCTAAGACAGTAGAACTTAAATGTTCTCACAAAAAAAGATAAATGGCTGAGGTGATGGATCTATCAATTATTAATAACTCATGTGAAGTGAAGTGAAGTCTCTCAGTCATGTCCAACTCTTTGCAGCCCCATGGACTGTAGCCTACCAGGCTCCTCTGTCCATGGGATTTTCCAGGCAATAGTCCTGGAGTGGATTGCCATTTCCTTCTCCAGGGGATCTTCCCAACCCAGGGATCGAACCCGGGTCTCCCACATTGTAGACAGATGCTTTACCATCTGAGCCACCAGGGAAGTCCTAATAACTCATGAGGGTAGTCCTTTCACAATGTACATGTGTATTGAATTGCCGTAAATATACATTAAATATTTTAAAATTTTAATTGTCAATTATACCTTAATAAAACTGAAATAATAATAATAAGAAAAACAAGTTAAGATATGAAAAGGAAGGGGGAATGAAAATGCACTCCCTAAATTTGGGGCAATAAAATAAAAACAAGCTTAGAGTAGAGAATGAGCATAATATATTCAGAAGGTGCAAGAGGCTCTATCTCAGCTCATGCTGGGAAGCAGAGAGATCTAAAATTGCACATGTGGAGCAGAGATGGGGTTTTGAAGAGACTAGTAATCGAAGTGAATACCCTATGGGTTCTTGTCTGCTCTGAGAGCCACTCACCTGTTATGATGAAAAAGATTTGCATGTATGTTTGTGTATAATTCTGCTTGTTATGTTTTGTAGACTGATGTTAGGTTTAAAAACAGGCTGTTTATGAGAAAGAAGAGCATTATGAATTCAAGTGTTAAACTGCTGGTGCTTTCAGGAAAATTAAAATGTTAATCCACACTCTGAATTTTGTAACTCTTAGTAAACCTTAAAGAGGGTGATTTAGGAAGGAAATTTGAAAATAATTAAGGAGAGCACACCAAGAGTTGGATAGTCTATTCTCAAAGTAGCTGCATGTTCTCCACATTTGGGGAAATAACTGTTTAAATAAGTGTAGAAAGGTGTGCTTTGGAGTCAGTAGCTGGTTAAGGGTAAAAAGGACATGATTATAAGTCCTGCAGCCCACCTATAATGCAGGAAACAAGCGCAGTGAGTCCCAGCTGTCTTCCCTGAGCAGTCAAAAAACCTTCTGGTGCTTAGTCAGGGAAGGAAGTGATCAGTCCCACACAGTTCACATCTAGACCAGAGACAAAGGATCAATTATAATTAAAAGACTATTCATAATACTTAAAAGAAATCCTTATAAATCCAACTAAACCTGAAAAAGCATTAGCAGATTGCTTGAGTTTACAACAATTGAAAAAAATGCTTTAGTAGGAAGCAGTTTATTCTCAGAAGTATTTTATTTTTATGTTTTTCTTTTTTTTAGGAGTTAATCATTCCAGCCAAAAGAAATCTAAAAAAAAAAAAAATTGGCCAGATTTTCATTACAAAGTGCCAGTGGCATAATGTAGGATTCAGCAATATTAGATTCACCACCATAGACAATGATAATAATTTTGAAAATAGGTGAACAAAACATTTAAATTATGTTTAATTTCAATAAATATTAAAACCTGCATTTTTTGTCATATAAGTAATGAGTTATTTATATTTCAATGAAACTAGAAAACATTTTTTTATAAATACATAAAGCCCCTTACTATTCTGAAATAGCAATCTTTGCATAGAACTTCATAAGTAACTTTCAAACTTAATAGTTATATTAGTATAATAGAGTTTATATTAAGATGAAATTATATTAACAACTAATCTTTATTAATCATTAAGTATAAAGCATAGCACTCTTCCATAACAAAGATATAGACATGCTGTAACTATAAAGTACATATCTGCAAATTAACTAACAGCAAACAAAATCTTAAGCAAAATCCTAGGGCATACTACACTACAAAGAAGAGATAAGAACTCAATTGTCAAATATGCTCAACAGAATCACACCATATACTATATTCAAATATGAAAATATTTTAGTGACCTCTGAATGTCTTAACATGGCAATGTGTGTATGTTTGTTACTCAGTCATGCCCAACTCTTTGTGACTCCATGGACAGTAGCGCACCAGGCTCCTCTTTCCATGGGATTCTTTAGGAAAGAATACTGCAGTGAGTTGCGATTCCCTTCTCCAGGAGTTCTCTAGGAGATCTTTCCAACCCAAGGATTGAACCCAGGTCTCATGCATGGCAGGAAGACTCTTTAACATCTGATCCACCAGAGAGGATGGTAATAGTTTATATATATATATATATATATATATATATATATATATATATATATATATATATATATATGTGTGTGTGTGTGTGTGTGTGTGTGTGTGTGTGTATGTATGTGTGTATATATATTCAGTCGCTCAATTGTATTCAATTCTTGAGACCCATGGACTGCAGCACCCCAGGCTTCCCTGTTCATCAACAATTCCCAGAGTTTACCCAAACTCATGACCATTGAGTCAGTGATGCCACCCAACCATCGCATCTCCTGTTGTCCCCTTCTCCTCCTGCCTTCAATCTTTCCCAGCCATGGGTCTTTTCAAATGAGTCAGCTCTTCGCATAAGGTGGACAAACTATTGGATTTTCAACTTCAGCATCAGTCCTTCCAATGAACACTCAGGATTGATATCCATTAGAAGGGACTGGCTGGATGTCCTTGCAGTCCAAGGGACTCTCAAAAGTCTTCTCCAACACCACACTACAAAGTATCAATTCTTTGGCACTCAGATTTCTTTATAGTCCAACTGTCGCATGCATACATGACCACTGGAAAAACAATAGCCTTGGCTAGATGGACCTTTGTTGTCAAAGTAATGTCTCTGCTTTTTAATATGCTATCTAGGTTGATCATAACTTTCCTTCCAAGGAGTAAGCATCTTTTAATTTCATGGCTGCAGTCACCATCAGAAGTGATTTTGAAGCCCCAACAGTTTGCCACTGTTTCCCCATCTATTTCCCATGAAGTGATGGGACCAGATGCCATGATCTTTGTTTTCTGAATGTTGAGCTTTAAGGCAACTTTTTCACTCTCCTCTTTCACTTTCATCAAGAGGTTCTTTAGTTCCTCTTCACTTTCTGCCATAAGGGTGATGTCATCTGCATATCTGAGGTTATTGATATTTCTCCCAGCAGTCTTGATTCCAGCTTGAGCTTCTTCCAGCCCAGTGTTGCTCATGATGTACTATGCATAGAAGCTAAATAAGCAGGGTGACAATATACAGCCTTGATGTACTCCTTTTCTTATTTGGAACCAGTCTGTTATTCCATGTCCAGTTCTAACTGTTGCTTCCTGACCTGCATACAGGTTTCTCAAGAGTCAGGTCAGGTGGTCTGATATTCCCACCTCTTTCAGAATTTTCCACAGTTTATTGTGATCCACACAGTCAAAGGCTTTGGCATAGTCAATAAAGCAGAAATAGATGCTTCTTTTTTTTTTTTTCCTGGAACTCTCTTGCTTTTTCAATTATCCAGAGGATGTTGGCAATTTGATCTCTGGTTCCTCTGCCTTTTCTAAAACCAACTTGAACATCTGGAAGTTCATGGTTCACATATTGCTGAAGCCTGGCTTGGAGAATTTTGAGCATTACTTTACTAGCATGTGAGATGAGTGCAATTGTGCAGTAGTTTGAACATTCTTTGGCATTGCCTTTTTTGGGCACTGGAATGAAAACTGACTATTTTCAGTTCTGTGGTCAATGTTGAGTTTTCCCAATTTGCTGGCATATTGAGTGCAGCACTTTCACAGCATCATCTTTCAGGATTTGAAATCACTCAACTGGAATTCCATTCACCTGCAATAGTTTTGTTCACAGTGATGCTTCCTGAGGTCCACTTGACTTCACATTCCAGGATGTCTGGCTCTAGGTGAGTGATCATACCAACATGATTATCTGGGTTGTGAAGATCATTTTTTGTATAGTACTTCTGTGTATTCTTGCTACCTCTTCTTAGTATCTTCTGCTTCTGTTAGGTCCATACCATTTCTGTCCTTTATCGAGCCCATCTTTGCATGAAATTTTTCCCTTGCTATGTTTAATTTTCTTGAAGAGATCTCTAGTCTTCCCATTCTATTATTTTCCTCTATTTTTTGCGCTAATCACTGAGGAAGGCTTTCTCATCTCTCCTTGTTTGGAACTCTGCATTCAATTGGGAATCTCTCCTTTTCTCTTTTATTTTTCACTTCTCTTCTTTTCACAGCTATTTGTAAGGCTTCCTGAGACAGCTATTTTGCTTTTTTTTTTTTTTTTTAATCAATTTGATTTCGGTGTTGACCATCTGGTGATGTCCATGTGTAGAGTATTCTCTTCTGTTACTGGAAGAGGGTGTTTGCTATGACCAGTTCGTCCTCTTGGCAAAACTTATTAGCCTTTTTTCTGCTTCATTCTGTACTCCAAGGCCAATCATGCCTGTTACTCCAGGTGTTTCTTGACTGCCTACTTTTGCATTCCAGTCCCTATAATGAAAAGGACATCTTTTTTGGTTTTAGTTCTAAAAGGTCTTGTAGGTCTTCACAGAACCATTAAACTTTAGCTTCTTCACTGTTACTGGTTGGGCACAGACTTTGATTACCTTGATATTGAATGGTTTGCCTTGGAAACAAACAGATCATTCTGTAATTTGGGGGATTGCATCCATCATATGGAGAAACCATAGCTTGATTATATAAACCTTTGTTCATTAGTAATGTCTCTGCTTTTTAATATGTTCTCTGTGTTGGTCATCGGTTTTCTTTCAAGGAGCAAGTGTCTTTTAATTTCATGGCTGCAGTCACCATCTGCAGTATTTTGGAGCCCAAAAACATAAAATCTCTCACTGTTTCCATTGTTTCCCCATCTATTTGCCATGAAGTGATGGCACCAGATGCCAGGATATTAGTGTTTGAATGTTGAGTTTTAAGGTAATTTTTCACTCTCTTTCACTTTCATCAAAAGGCTGTTTAGTTCCTCTTTGCTTTCTACCATAAGGGTGGTGTCACCTGCATATCTTAGGTTAGTGATATTTCTCCTGGAAATCTTGATTTCAGCTTGTCATTCATCCAGATTGACATTTCACATAATGTACTCTGCATAAGTTTAATAAGTAAGGTGACCATATACAGCCTTGACATATTGCTTTCTCAATTTGGAAGCAGTCCATTGTCCCATGTCTGGATCTTACTGTTGCTTCTTGGCCTGCATACAGGTTTCTTGGAAGACAGATAAGGTGGTCTGATATTCCAATCTTTTAAAGAATTTTTCACAGTTTGTTGTGATCCACATAGTTGAAGGATTTGGTGTAGTCAATGATGCAGAAGTAGATACTTTTCTGTAATTCCCTTGAATTTTTCTATGCTCCAAGTGATGTTGACAATTTAGTCTCTGATTCTTCTGCCTTTTCTAAGTTCACTTCTACAGTTAGATATTCTTGGCTAATGTACTGTTGAAGCCTAACTGAAATATTTTGAGCATTGCCTTTCTAGCATGTGAAATGAGTTCAACTGTGTGGTAGTTTGAGCAGTTTTTTGGCATTGCCCTTTTTTGGGATTGAAATGAAAACTGACCTGTTCCAATTCTGTGGTCACCTTTGAGTTTTCCAAATTTGCTGGCATATTGCATGCAGCACATTAACAGCATCATCTATTAGGATTTGAAATAGCTGAGCTGGAATTCCATCACTTCCACTATCTTTGCTTATAGTATTGCTTCCTAAGGCCCACTTGACTTCACACTCCAGGATGTCTGACTCTAGGTGAGTGACCTCACCACTGTGGTTGTCCCAGTCATTAAGACCTTTTTGTATTTTTTCTGTACAATCTTGCCACTTCTTCTTATTATCTTCTGCTTCTGTTAGGTCCTCAGATTCCAGATTTCATGCACTTCCCATTATGAAACATTTCCCTTCTGTTTTCTCCTTCTTCACTTTGAAGAATTACTCAATTATTTTCTACTAATGGCTATGTTCTGGGCTGTCACTCTGTCAGATGGATTATGATACCTCTCTTGGTTATCCATTTTACTTGGAGCATTTCTCACTCTGAGAAACAATTTAATTCTTTCTGGATCACGTTAAGATTCAGTCCCCTAACCTTTCAGTTTTGTGACTTTTTGATTCACCTTTAATGACTTTTTATCTCTTATCAACTTTCTTCTACACTGGGTCTTATCATCACTTGGAAACTCTTAACCAATTACAACTTGAGTTGGAACACTTCTTTCCCAAATCACAAACCAACTTGTATTCATCTCAGTTAATATCAAGACATGTTTTCTCCAAAGAAGACACACAGATGGCAACAAACACATGGAAATATGATCAACATCATTAATTATTAGAAAAATGCATATCAAAACTTCAGTGAGGTGTCACCTCACACTAGGAGAATGACCATCATTAAAAAATCTACAAAGAACAAATGCTGGAGAGCCAGTGGAGAAAAGGAAATCCCTCTTACATTTGGAATGCAAATTGATAGAGCCACTCTGGAGAACAGTATGATGGTTCCTTCAAAATTAACAATAGAGCTACCGTATGACTTGGAAATCCCACTTCTGGGCACATATCTGAAGAAAACCATAATTCAAAAAGATATATGCACCCAACAGTTCATTGTAGCACTATTTACAATAGTCAGTATATAGAAGCAACCTAAATGCACATCAGCCTATGAATGGATAAAGAAGTTGTTATATGTATGTATTATGGATTAATAGCCATAATAAGAATGAAATTATGCAATTTGAAAAAAACATGGATGGACCTAAGGACTCTTAAACAGAGTGAAGTAAGTCAGAAATAGAAAAACAAATACAGTACAATGGAATGTAGAAAAGTGATACAGATGAACTTATCTGCAAAGCAGAAATACAGACACAGACATAGAGAATGGATGTATGGATATCGAGGGGAAAGGGGTGGGATGAATTGAGAGATTGGGGTTGATACACACACACACATACACACACACACATACGCACACACACACACAATACTATGTATAAGTAGATAACTGATGAGAACCTGCTCTATAGCACAAGGAAGTCTACTCCATGCTCTGTTGTGACCTAAATGAAAACTAAATGATAAGGATATCTATTATAAAAAGAAGGAACATATATATATATATATATATATATATATATATACAAAATTTAATCACTTTGCCATGCAGCAGAAAATAATACAATTTTGTAAAGCAACTATACTCGAAAAAGTAATATAAA
Organism: Ovis canadensis; assembly: GCF_042477335.2. Taxonomy (NCBI): domain Eukaryota; kingdom Metazoa; phylum Chordata; class Mammalia; order Artiodactyla; family Bovidae; genus Ovis; species Ovis canadensis. The sequence goes on along the minus strand of NC_091254.1, from coordinate 53,351,711 downwards.
TTTATAAATATAAATAAATAAAACAATTAGCTACTGGCCAAAGGAAAGGAAAAAACAGGCAAAAATAAAAACAATAATGATATATTTTTTTCAAATTCATAAAGTCCTGTTCCTTGAACCTTCTGTTTTCTCTCTTTATTCTTTAAACAGACTACCTGAGAAATAATTTCCCATCTTCTCTACATATTCCCCAGGTTATTAAGCACTGCTGAATATGCCTAAAAATGCTGTGGATTTTTGACAATATGGATTTATGACACTCCATCTCAGTTGGAACCTTAGTCATAACTTGTCTCTTTTCAGTATTCCTTCTTCAATTCTTGCTCTTGTTCTTTAAAGCAATAATTCAAATATTTTGCATAAGTCTCCACAAATTTCCCTAAGTTCAGTTCAGTTCAGTTCAGCTCAGTTCAGTTCAGTCACTCAGTCGTGTCTGACACTTTGTGACCCCATGAATCGCAACACGCCAGGCCTCCTTGTCCATCACCAACTCCCGGAGTTCACTTTGACTCACATCCATCGAGTCAGTGATGCCATCCAGTCATCTCATCCTCAGTTGTCCCCTTCTCCTCCTGCCCCCAATCCCTCCCAGCATCAAAGCCTTTTCCAATGAGTCAACTCTTAGCATGAGGTGGCCAAAGCACTGGAGTTTCAGATTTAGCACCATTCCTTCCAAAGAAATCCCAGGGTTGATCTCCTTCAGAATGGACTGGTTGGATCTCCTTGAAGTCCAAGGGACTCTCAAGAGTCTTCTCCAACACCACAGTTCAAAAGCATCAATTCTTCGGCGCTCAGCCTTCTTCACAGTCCAACTCTTACATCCATACATGACCACAGGAAAAACCATAGCCTTGACTAGATGGACCTTAATCAGCAAAGTAATGTCTCTGCTTTTGAATATGCTACTTAGGTTGGTCATAACTTTTCTTCCAAGGAGTAAGCGTCTTTTAATTTCATGGCTGCAGTCACCATCTGCAGAGATTTTGGAGCCCAGAAAAATAAAGTCTGACACTGTTTCCACTGTTTCTCCGTCTATTTCCCATGGACTGATGGGACCAGATATCATGATCTTCGTTTTATAAATATTGAGCTTTAAGCCAACATTTTCACTCTCCTCTTTTACTTTCATCAAGAGGCTTTTTAGTTCCTCTTCACTTTCTTCCATAAGGGTGGTGTCATCTGCATGTCTGAGGTTATTGATATTTCTCCCAGCCATCTTGATTCCAGCTTGTGTTTCTTCCAGTCCAGCGTTTCTCATGATGTACTCTGCATAGAAGTTAAATAAGCAGGGTGACAATATACAGCCTTGACGTACTCCTTTTCCTATTTGGAACCATCTGTTGTTCCATGTCCAGTTCTAACTGTTGCTTCCTGGCCTGAATACAGATTTCTCAAGAGGCAGGTCAGGTGGTCTAGTATTCCCATCTCTTTCAGAATTTTCTGCAGTTAATTGTGATCCACACAGTCAAAGGCTTTGGCATAGTCAATCAAGCAAAAATAGATGTTTTTCTGGAACTGTCTTGCTTTTTCCATGATCCAGCGGATGTTGGCAATTTGATCTCTGGTTCCTCTGCCTTTTCTAAAACCAGCTTGAACATCAGGGAGTTCACGGTTCAAGTATTGCTGAAGCCTGGCTTGGAGAATTTTGAGCATTACTTTACTAGCGTGTGAGATGAGTGCAATTGTGCCTAAACTTTTCTTAAATTCCCCTCTTTCATATTTTCCTACATTCAGTAGTGTAGATAGCATGTTCACTGAATTAATAAATCTTCAAATTGAAATAGAAATTACATAATAGATAAGCCTCTACTCCTGCCACCACATCAATATTTTAATCTAGATCTAGAGTGTTCTTTAACAAACCCATGTCAGATTATCAATTTTATGTCTTTTTCCCCCTTTATGCATTTTTTCATTCTTCCCATTCCTGTTGATCCCTTTCTTTTAGTGTATAAACATCAAGTTAGCAAATTATCCCATTAATCCCCTTAATCTGTTTGCTCTCTAGCCTTCATTATATCTCTTTTCTTCAAAAAATCTCAAGAGTTTTAAACACTGTGTCTTTCTACATTTCCTCACAGCCTTCACTGAGATGACAGCAGCTTGATGGTTGCATTGTCATTGCAGTAAAACTTCTCCCATAAAAATCCCCCAACATGCATTATAATAATAGTGACAAATTAATATTCATCGTCCCCAATCTATGTGCAGTATTTGAAATTGCTGAACATTTTTATGATATGAATTACTTTCTTCCTTCTAATTATATTTCTGATTATTTCTCAAGTTTCTATGCCAGCTGTTCATTCTGTACATAATGTAAATGGTTGTAAGAGTCTTTTTTTGAAATTTTTATTGATTTTTTTCATTTTCAACATAGAATATTTACTGCTACATTTACATCAGATAGCACAGTGGGAAGTGCATGTGGGAAGTGCCTGGTAAATATTTGTTGAATAAAATGAGTAAAATAAATTTTTATCTGGTAGGAGTTGCTCTGTGCAATGCTAATCTAGTTCAGAAAATTTCTAATGCTTATAGTTTGGAGATGAGTTTTTTTCTTAGGAGTGTATGAAGAAATGTATTTTTCAGACTACTTCAGTATTCTCTTATGTTCTCTTTTTTATCAGGTAGGGGGAAAGAAAGGAATATAAGTATTACAAAATTTTGTATTGTAATACATAAAAATATATGAAGATATTAAGTGAGAATTATAAATTGGCTTGTTAACATGTAAATAAATAAGTGCATGGGATTTTATATTTTGACCTAATAACATTTATCCAGATTCAGTTGCCTCAATTTTCTCTATAGGGAGATATCTGTGCTTCTCAGGTGACACTAGTGGTAAAGAACCCGCCTGTCAGTATAAGAGACACAGTTTTGATCACTGGATCAGGAAGATCGCCTGGAGGAGGGCATGGCAACCCACTCCAGTATTCACGCTGGGAGAATCCTATGGACAGAGGAAACTGGCAGGCTATGGTCCACAGGGTCACAAGTAGTCAGACACAACTGAAGTGACTTGGCACAGTGGGAGACATCTATTAGTGAACATTTGTAAGAACCAAATCCGTGAAACCTACATAGAATTCAATGTCCATCTTTTAATGAGATTTAAAAAAATGCAAAATACATATACTTTTACCACAAAACTAGAAACAAAGGTAAATTTGATCTCTGAGGTACGGTGAAATTTTCTGAAATGCTGATATGCTGTCAATAAGTATTATCAATATGTTTCTCAAATATCTTATGAATTAAATTATCATGAGTTGCAAAACAAAATAAGAACAAAATAAATGACTCCAGCATATAAATGTCTTATTCAAATGAACCTTTAATCTTCTACAAGGCCATGGATTAATTATCTTTCTTATTCTAAGCATCTGGTTCTCTCCTTTGATTTAATGAAAAGTTAGTGTGGCCCCACACTTAAACTATCTTTATATTTGGAGACTATTTATCAAAAGCAGGGTTTTCAAGAACGAAGTGATCTATACTTATCAAATGATTGTCTTTCCCAAGCTAGACAAAGTTGATCTGAATTTCAGCTAGTATAAATACGTTAAAGATAACAAACTTTCCTCTTTAAAATGAATGTTAAATCACCCAGTAAAACATATATCATTCCTTTAAACTACTTACATATTAGTTTGATATAGTGAAAGTTTGTGGCTTCTGAATATAGATTCTAATAGTTCCTTATTTTCCCTGATTAATAGTTATATAGTAAATGCCATGCTATTCCTTCTTTGATGTTATGTTAATGCTTGAGGCATTTCTAAGAAACAACTTGTGGGTTAGAGATGCCTGAGGAGAAAGCTGAGAGAACTTTACTATTAACTGTTCTGTGTAGGTACTGCTACATATACAAAGCTGAGGAGGGTAGGGAAAACAGCTAAACCATTCAGCTATGACCTAAATCAAGTCCTTTATGATTATACAGTAGAAGTGACAAATAAATTCAAGGGATTAGATCTGATAGAGTGCCTGAAGAACTATGGATGGAGATTCCTAACACTGTGCAGGAGGCTATGATCAAAACCATTCCCAAGAAGAAGGCAAAGAGACAAATGGTTGTCTGAGGGTGCCTTACAGATAGCTGAGAAAAGAAAAGAAGTGAAAGGCAAAAGAGCAAAGGAAAGATATATCCATCTGAATGTAGAGTTCCAAAGAATACCAAGGGGTGATAAGAAAGTCTAAGTAATCAGTGCAAAGAAATAGAGGAAACGGTAGAGTAGGGAAGACTAGAGATCTTTTCAAGAAAATTAGAGATACCAAGGGGACATTTCATGCAAAGATGGGCACAATAAAGGACAGAAGCTGTATGGCCCTAACAGAAGAAGAAGATATTAAGAAAAGGTGGCAAAAATACACAAACCTATATTGGAAAAAAAAAATTGTAATAACCCAGATAACCACGATGGTATGATCACTCATCTAGAGTGAGACATCTTGGGGAGTGAAGTCAAGTGAGCCTTAGAGAGTATCACTACAAACAAAGCTAGTGGAGGTGATAGAATTCCAGCTGAGTTATTTCAAGTTATAAAAGATGATGCTGTAAAAATGCTGCACTCAATATACCAGGAAATTTGGAAAATTCACCAGTTGCCACAGGACTGGAAATGGTCAGTTTTCATTCCAATCCCCATGAAAAGAAATATCAATGAATGTTCAAACTGCTGCACAATTGAACTCATCTCACATGCTAGCTAAGTAATGCTCAAAATTCTCCAATCTAGATTTAAACAGTACATGAACCAAGACTTCCAGATATGCAAGCTGGATTTAGAAAAGGCAGAGGAACCATAGATCAAATAGCCAACATTCACTGAATTATAGAACAACAAGAGAATTACAGAAAAGCCTCTACTTCTTCATCATTGACTGTGCTAAAAAATTTCTGACTGTGTAGATCACAACAAACTAAGGAAAATTCTTCAAGAGACATGAATAACAGACTGCTGCCTCAATCTGAGGAGGTAATTCCATTACAGTATCAGGTAATGCCATTACCTGCCTCCTGAGAAATTTGTATGCAGGTCAAGAAGCAAAAGTTAAAACCGGACATGGAACAATGGACTGGCTCCAAATTGAGAAAGGCTGTTTATTGTCATCTTGCTTATTTAACTTATATGCAGAGTGCATCAGTATTTCAGGGAGAAATATTAATACCCTCAGATATTCAGATGACACCACCCTTATGGAAGAAAGCGAAGAGGAACTAAAGAGACTCTTGATGAAAGTGAAAGAGGAGAGTGAAAAAAAAAAAAAACTGGCTTAAAACTCAACATTCAGACACTAAGATCCTGGCATCCGGTGCCATCACTTCACCGCAAATAGATGGGGAAACAATGGAAACAGTGACAGACTTTATTTTCTTGGCCTCCAAAATCACTGCAGATGGTGACTGCAGCCGTGAAATTAAAAGACACTTGGTCCTTGGAAGAAAATCTATGACCAACATAGACAGCATATTATTGAAAAGCAGAGACATTACTTTACCAACAGATGTCCGTCTAGCCAAAGCTATGGGTTTTTCCAGTAGTTATGTATGGATTTGAGAGTTGGACCATAAAGAAAGCTGAGCATCCAATAATTGACGCTTTTGAACTGTGGTGGTAGAGAAGACTCTTGAGAGTCCCTTGGACTACAAGGTGATCAAACCAGTCAATCCTAAATGAAATTCTTCCTGACTATTTATTGGAAGGACTGATGCTGAAGCTCCAATACTTTGGCCACCTGAAGCGAAGAGCTGACTTATTAGAAAAGACCCTGATGCTGGGAGAGATTCAAGGCAGGAGGAGAATGGGACCACAGAGGATGAGATGGTTGGATGGCATCATTGTTTCAGTGAACATGAGTTTGAACAAGCAGTCCATGGGGTCACAAAGAGTCAGACATGACTGAACGATTGAACTGTAGTTATATATATTTATATGCCTGTATATGTAAATATGTGTATGTATACTAAAATATATGTGTATATATATATTTACATACAGTATTAGTGTGTATCCATGTTTTAGAAATAACAGATTTGCAAGAATTAGTGGAAAACCATCACACTGGGAAAGGAAAGGAATAAAGTGACATTGATTGAAATTACCTGCTGTAAGGTAGAAATGTACTTTCTGACTATAACTCATCCACCCTCAAAAGGGAGAGCAAATACGTTTTCCAAATCTCAGAAAGAAGCTCTTTCTCATAATCTTGATGTTATAATTGGATAATATTTACTCAGTATATATCATACAGTTGGATCAGACTTATATACACTATAGGGTTCAGGAGATCTCACATCTTTTCTACAACTCTCCCCCCACCCACATCATTTTTGCTTAATCTGGAAGAAGAGTTGAGAGATCAGTTCTTGGCCTGGAGAAGCCACAGAAAGGTACTATTCCTCCTATCATGCCAGCGCAAGCAGAAGGTATTCTCAGATAAGAGTGTTAGCTAAGGTGTTAGAATAATCAGCTAATTAACAATTTCATGTGTAGTGGAAGGAAGTAAGTTTTACCAAGCTCTCAAGTGCAGGAATAGTTAAGCAGCCAGTCCCTGAAACACCAGAGGTTATCTATCAACAAAACTACCAACAGCTAAAGGCACTGTTTGCTATTCTAAGTCCCAGAGAAAATATTGCCATTATGGAATGGTGGGAGCTGGTGTTCTTATTCTAAATGACAAGAATGGTTAAAAATATAAACAGACTGAAAATGCCTCAGAGGTTGAAAAATCTATTTATTTGCTCATGCTTTAGGTAAATGTTTCAAAATCTGTTTCATTATATGTTGCTCCAAAGGGAAACCTCTATTTCTAGTAATAATTAAGAACTGGTTTTCCAACTTGTACTTTTATATTTTGACACTAGCAGTATCATTTCTAAAGTCAGTGACAATCCTGCATTCTCCAGACATCACTCATAAGCAAAACATGCTGTGAAACTGCCAAATTATCTGTCTGTATCAAAATACAGGCAGCTGGGCCAGGTATGAATAGAGTCCACAGAATCCTTTTTTTCTTATTGAGTCAAATGTGTATAGATTTTTAAGCAAAATCAATGGCTAACTTTTATTTTTATAGATCTAAATTTGTGGCTATGATATGCACTGTATGCTATGTAGGACTTGGATAGAATAATAAAACCTTTCTGGAAAATGTTTCAAGAGACTGCCATGATTGTCACATTTCCTCTCTTTTGTGACTCCGCACTTAGCAGAAATCCTGCCTTTAGCAACTTAGCATTTCTTGAATAACTAAATGAACCGTGTGTCTCTATGTAAAGCACATATTTTGGTGGAATTATTAACCCAAAAGAGAGAATGTAATGAATGTTTATTTAATGCTTAATACATGCCACAGATTGATAAAATTTAAATATGTTTTCTATTCAAACCCCCAAATAGAGTAAGCTAATACACTATTGTGATTTATTTTATTATTAGTTTTTTGATCTGAAGGTTTTTTTTGTTGTTGTTGTTGTTTGTTTGTTTGTTTTTTAACTGGAATATAATTGCTTTGTAATGTCTTAGTTTCTGCCATACAACAATATGAATCAGCCATATGTATACATACACCACCTCCTCCTTGAGCCTCTCTTCCACTCCTCCATTCTATTCCTCTAGGTCACCACAGATCACTGAGCTGAGCTCCCTGTGCTATACAGCAGCTTCCTGCTAGCTGTCTATGCTACACATGGTAGTGTATATATGTCAATGCTACTCTCTCAATTTGTCCCACTGTCTCCTTTCACTTCTCTGTGTCCAGAAGTCCATTCTCTATATCTGTGTCTCTCTTCTTGCCCTGCAAATAGGTTCATCAGTACTATTTTTTTTTAGATTTCATATATATGAGTTAATACAAAATATTTGTTTTTCTCTGACATTTCACTCTGTATGAAAGGCTTTAGGTTTATCCATATTACTACAAGTGACTCAATTTAATTATTTTATGACTATGTATTATGACAATGTATTCCATTGTATAGAAATTCAGACTTGAAGAAAGTAGAGAAAACCACTAGATGGTTCAGCTATGACCTAAATAAAATCCCTTATGATTATACAATGGAAGTGACAAATAAATACAGGAGCTGGTAATCAAAACTAGCCCCAATAATAAGAAATGCAAAAAAGCAGAAAGGTTGTCTGAGGAGGTCTTAGAAATAGCCGAGGAAAGAAGAGAAGCTAAAGGAAAAGAGGAAATATATACCCATTTGAATGCAGAGTTCCAAAGAATAACAAGGAGTGATAAGAAAGTCTTCCTAAGTGATCACTGCAAAGAAATAGAGGAAAACAATAGATTGGGAAAGACTAGAGATCCCTTCAAGAAAATTAGAGACATCAAGGGAATATTTCATGCAAAGATGATCACAATAAAGGACAGAAGCTATAAGGCCTTAAGAGAACAAGCTATTAGGAAAATGTGGCACGAATACATAGAACTATTTTAAAAAAAATCTTAATGACTCAGATAATCATGATGGTATAATCACTCATCTAGAGTGAGACATCCTGGAGTGGGAAGTCGAGTGAACCTTAGGAAGATCGCTAGGAAGAAAGCTAGTGGAAGCGATGGAATTCCGGCTGAGTTATTTCAGATTCTCGGAGAAGGCAATGGTACCCCATTCCAGTACTCCTGCCTGGAAAATCCCATGGACGGAGGAGCCTGGTAGGCTGCAGTCCTTGGGGTCGCTAAGAGTCAGGCACGACTGAGCGACTTCACTTTCACTTTTCGCTTTCATGCATTGGAGAAGGAAGTGGCAACTCACTGCATTATTCTTTCCTGGAAAATCCCAGGGACAGAGGAGCCTAGTGGGCTGCCATCTCTGGGGTCACACAGAGTTAGACACGACTGAAGCGACTTAGCATAGCATAGCATATTTCAGATTCTAAAGATGATGCTATAAAAGTGCTGTTCTCAATATACCAGGAAATTTGGAAAACTCAGCAGGAAATCAGTCCTGAATATTCATTGGAAGAACTGATGCTGAAGCTGAAGCTCCAGTACCTTGGCTACCTGGTGTAAAGAACTGACTCCTTGGAAAAGACCTTGATTCTGGGAAAGGCTGAAGGCAGGAAGAGAAGCGGACAATAGGGGACGAGATGGTTGGATGGCATTACCAACTCGATTGACACTCGTGTGAGTGATGTACAGGGAAGCCTGACATGCTGCAGTCTATGGAGTAGCAAATAGTCAGACACAATAAGAGGCTGAATTGAATATATATATATATATATATATATATATATATATATATACATCAGTTCAGTCAGTATATAACATCTTCTTTATCCATTCATCTCTCCATAGACATCTAAGTCTTGACTAATGCAAGTCTTGGCTTCCATGTCTTGGCTAATGCAAACAGGGCTGCAATGAGCATTTGGATACATGTTCCTTTTTTAAGTAATAGTTTATTTTGTAATTTTTTTTAATGACAAAGGGACAGAGATATTTTATCATGACATTGCTCAATTTAAATGAATGAGATATACTGTATAATAATCCAGCAGACATTGTTTTCTAGTAAGTTATTCTTATAGTTTGGAAGTAAATGCAAGTAAGGAAATGATGTATGAAAGTTAAGATCATGATGGTTCTCAATCAGGAGGCATTTTGACCCTAGAGGCCTTCTAGCAACATCTCATGTCTGAAGATAATTTCTGTTGTCACAAATGGCAGGGAGTTACTGAGTAGAGACCAGGAATGCTGCTAAACATCCTACAGTATGTTAGATAGTTTCTCACAGCAAGGAATTATTTGACCCAATATGTCAGTTGTACTGAACCTTAGAAACCATGAGTTAGGAGCATTCGCACCATTTGGGGGTCTCAAAGTAAGGAGTGTAAGAACTGGTGTCTAATAGTAAAACCTCAACAATTTTCTTCCAGTTTTTGATGTAGTGACTCAAAAGGAATATTTCCATATATATATATATATATATATATATATATATATATATATATATGTAAGAAAAATTCCAGAATGGCTCATACAAATGTAGATCCTGGTACATGAAAGGATTTCAGTCAATATTTGATAAGAACTCACTGACATTTCCCTATTGAAAGACCACATTATCTTAGAAAATTAACTTACATATTCTATATTTAGGGAGTTATCTTTGCTTTTGTTGTGGTTATGGTTAGCTGCCTTAACAAATAAACCCCCAAATCTCAATGGCTTAATCCAATAGATCATTCCATGCTCAGCCATGTAATGTTAATTCTATTTAGAAGTTAATTTACTCCATGTGGTGATATAGTGTCCTAGGTCTGCTCCACTGTAAGGATACACAATCTCTAGTATCTCAGTATCTACCTCAGACATTCAGCAGGGAGCACAGTGCTCTTGCTTTCAAATGTCCTGGCCCAGGGACTTACTCAACATTTCTGTTCACAGTCCACCTATGAGAAGTGGTAACCTAAACACAGCTGTATTTAAGAATTATGGAGCAGCCATGTTGCACTTCATATATTTGTTTTATGCTGAGGAGAGAATTTTATATATATATATACACAGCTAACTTTCACTAACAGAAGGGTGTCCCTTGTGACTCAGACAGTAAAGAACCTGCCTGCAGTACAAGAGACCCAGGTTCAATTCCTGGGTTGAGAAAATCCTCTGGAGAAGAGAATGCCTTCCCACTTCAGTATTCTTGACTGGAGAATCCCATGGACAAAAGAGCCTGGCTGACTTCACTCCAGAGAGTCTCAAAGAGTTAGACATGACTGAACGACTAGCACTTTCACTATTTTCACTAACAGAATCCAATTTCTTTATTCCATTCTCAAATTTTAAAGGCCTATTAATTATTAAGAACTCTACCAGATTTTAGAGACATACAGACAAAAACTAATTTATTTGTCTGCCAAGAATGTACCATCTCGTAATGTTCTTTAATCATTTCAGAGGTAATTTCTTTGAACTGAAACCCTGTGCTTGAAGAAGCTCAGCAGAAGACCATGGAACATTTCTATAGCTTGCTTTAGCATAAATTTTTTTCTCCATGCCTGTTATGGACTAAATGTTTATGGTCCCTGAAATGTCCTTAAGTTGCAGTCTTATGCTCAGATGTGATAGTATTAAGCAGTGGGGCAGTTGGAAGGTAATTAGGATCAAATGAGTTTATGTAGGTGGAGCCCTCATGAATGTGTTCAGTTTCCTCTTAAAAGTCAGAAAGATCTTGCTTCCTCTTTCTCTCTTTGCCATGTGAAGTTACTAATAAAAATCAGCAATATACAGCCTGGAAGAGATTGCTTACCAGAGTCTGGAGCATAAACTTTCAGCTTCCAATACTTTCAGAAATAAATTTCTGTTCTTTATACACTACCCAGTCTACTGTATTTTTAAAGCAATCCAAGATAATTAGGACAGTAATTATAGTACAGTAATAATATTCAAGGATATTTATTCTAGGATAAATTATATAAATTCTAGGATAATTATAAATTATCCCTAAGTGTATTTAACTTTAAGGAAGGTCTATAAGACAACATGGCCCTAATCAGTGTCTCTGATGGAAAGATGTGTTAGATAATAATTTCTAAAAACAAAGAATCCTATCATGGGTAGTGGTTCTGTCTCCATATGGGGCAAATTTGGATTTTGAGATATTTCAAAGCATTTACAAAAGCTGCATTCCAATATGCAGGTATGCAACTATCAAATAAAATGTGTTTTGTTCCAGCTCTGTCTCCTTTTTTTTTGGACATGGGTACATAATGAAAAATAAAAATTGAAATAAGACTTGAATATATGATCACTTAAACATATGTTCCACTAAGACAAATATCACATTTTATCTATACAATCTACTACAGTTATAGACACATTTATTTCTTTACTTCAAAGTCAGTTCCACTCACTCAAATTGGTGTTTCATTAAGGTAGAAACTTAATGATGCCAGTTTTGTTTTCCACTGCGGCAGATAAGAATATCTATGTAAAACAAACATTTTAAAAATCCTGTTTCAGTTAATAATATACTCTCATTTTTAACTTAGTACATTACCTATCAGAGGGGAAGATTATATTTTCCAATCTCTTCACAAGATAAGTGTGGCCCATGGTTCAGTTCAGTTCAGTCGCACAGTCATGTCCTACTCTTTGCGACCCAATGAATCGCAGCACGCCAGGCCTCCCTGTTCATCACCAACTCCCGGAGTTCACTCAGACTCACGTCCACCGAGTCAGCGATGCAATCCAGCCATCTCATCCTTGGTCGTCCCCTTCTCCTCCTGCCCCCAAGCCCTCCCAGGATCAGAGTCTTTTCCAAGGATTCAACTCTTCCCATGAGGTGACCAAAGTACTGGAGTTTCAGCTTTAGCATCATTCCTTCCAAGGAAATCCCAGGGCTGATCTCCTTCAGAATGGAATGGTTGGATCTCCTTGCAGTCCAAGGGATTCTCAAGAGTCTTCTCCAACACCACAGATAAAAAGCATCAATTCTTCAGTGCTCAGCCTTCTTCACAGTCCAACTCTCACATCCATATATCACTACTGGAAAAACCATAGCCTTGACTAAATGGACATTAGTCAGCAGAGTAATGTCTCTGCTTTTCAATATGCTATCTATGTTGGTCATAACTTTTCTTCCAAGGAGTAAGCGACTTTTAATTTCATGGCTGCAGTCACCATCTGCAGTGATTTTGGAGCCCCAAAATTAAAGTCTGACACTGTTTCTACTGTTTCCCGATGTATTTCCCATTAAGTCATGGGACCAGATGCCATGATCTTAGTTTTCTGTATGTTGAGCTTTAAGCCAACTTTTTCACTCTCCTCTTTCACTTTCATCAAGAGGCTTTTTAGTTCTTTTTCACTTTCTGCCATAAAGGTGGTGTCATCTGCGTATCTGAGGTTATTGATATTTCTCCCAGTAATCTTGATTCCAGCTTGTGTTTCTTCCAGTACAGCATTTCTCATGGTGTACTCTGCATAGAAGTTAAATAAGCAGGGTGACAATATACAGCCTTGATGTATTCCTTTTCCTACTTGGAGCCAGTCTGTTGTTCCATGTCCAGTTCTAACTGTTGCTTCCTGACGTGCATACAGATTTCTCAAGAGGCAGGTTAGGTGGTCTTGTATTCCCATCTCTCTCAGAATTTTCCACAGTTTATTGTTATCCACACAGTCAAAGGCTTTGACATAGTCAATAAAGCAGAAATAGTTGTTTTTCTGGAACTCTCTTACTTTTTCCATGATCCAGTTGATGTTGGCAATTTGATCTCTGGTTCCTCTGCTTTTTCTAAAACCCTATAGTTAATGACATATAAATGGGACTGTCAATGCTGTTAGACAATAGTTTACAAGGAGCAGACTCAACTTAAAAAAAAAAAAAAAACTTTTTTTATTCCTAGATATTTTACTTTTTTCCTAGCAATGGTAAATGTGGTTGTTTCCTTAATTTCTCTTTCTGATATGTCATTGCTGGTGTATAAGCATCGATAATCTTGTCTTGAGAACCCCATTAAAAGTATGAATTGCAAAAAGATGTGATGTGAAAGATGAACTCCCTAGGTGCACAATATGAGACTGGAGAAGAGTGGAGAAATAATTCCAGAAAGAATGAGGAGATGGAGCCATAGTAAAAACAATGCCCAGCCGTAGATGTAACTGGTGATGGAAGTAAACTCCGAATTTGTAAAGAACAATATTGCATAGGAACCTGAAATCTTAGGTCCATGAATCAAGGTAAATTAGAAATGTTCAAACAGGAGATGGCCAGAGTGAACATCAACATTCTAGGAATCAGTGAACTAAAATGGATTGGAATGGGTGAATTTAATTTAGATGACCATTATATCTACTATGTAGGCAAGACTCCCTTAGAAAAAATGGGGTAACCTTCATAGTAAAAAAAAAAAAAAAGTTCAAAATGCAGTGTAGTTCAGTTGCTTAGTCGTGTCTGACTCTTTGTCATCCCATGGACCACAGCACACCAGGCCTCCCTGTCCATCAGCAATTCCCAGACTTTACCCAAACTCATTTCCATTGAGTCAATGAAGGCATCCAACCATCTCATACTCTGTCGTCCCCTTCTCCTCCTGACTTCAATCTTTCCCAACATCAAGGTCTTTTCAAATGAGTCAGCTGTTTGCATCAGGTAGCCAAAGTATTGAGTTTCAGCTTCAACATCAGTGCTTCCAATGAACGCTAAGGACTGATCTCCTTTAGGATGAACTAATTGGATCTCCTTGCAGTCCAAGGGTTTTGCAAGAGGATTCTCCAGCACCACAGTTCAAAAGCATCAATTTTTTTGGCGCTCAGCTTTCTTTATTGTCCAACTCTCACATCCATACATGACTACTGGAAAAAGCATAGCCTTGAATAGACAGACCTTTGTTGGCGAAGTAATGTCTCCGCTTTTTAATATGCTGTCTAGGTCGGCCAGAATTTTCCTTCCAAGGAGTAAGTGTATTTTAATTTCATGGCTGCAATCACCATCTGCAGTGATTTTGGAGCCCCCCAAAATAAAATCAGCCTGTCTCCACTGTTTCCCCATCCATTTTCCAAGAAGTGATGGGACTGAATGCCATCATCTTCATTTTCTGAATGTTGAGCTTTAAGCCAACTTTTTCACTCTCTTCTTTCACTTTCATCAAGAGGCTCTTTAGTTCTTCTTCACTTTCTGCTATAAGAGTGGTGACATCTGCATATCTGAGGTTATTGATATTTCTCCCAGCAATCTGGATTTCAGCTTGTGTTTCATCCAGCCCAGCGTTTCTCATGATCTACTCTGTATATAAGTTAAATAAAGAAGGTGACAATATACAGCCTTGACGTATTCCTTTTCCTATTTGGAACCAGTCTGTTGTTTCATATCCAATTCTAACTGTTATTTCCTGACCTGCATACAGATTTCTCATGAGGCAGGTCAGGTGGTTTGCTATTCCCATCTCTTTCACAATTTCCCACAGTTTATTGTGATCCACGTAGTCAAAGGCTTTGGCATAGGCAATAAAGCAGAAATAGAAGTTGTTCTGGAACTCTCTGGCTTTTTTGATGATCCAGCGGATGTTGGCACATTAATCTCTGATTCCTCTGCCTTTTCTAAAACCAGCTTGAACATCTGGAAGTTCATGGTTAACATATTGCTGAAGCCTAGCTTGGAGTACTTGGTTGCAGTCTCAAAAATGACAGAATCATCTATCCATTTCCAATGCAATCCATTCAATATTACAGTAATCCAAGACTATATCCTAACCCATAAGGCTGAAAAAGCTAAAGTTTAAAGGATCTGTGAAGACCTACAAGACCTTCCAGAACTATCACCCCCAAAAGATGACCTTTTCATTATAGGGGACTGGAATGCAAAAATAGGAAGTCAATAGACACATGAAGTAACAGGCAAATTTGGCCTTAGAATACAAAATGAAGCAGTGCAAAGGCTAAAAGAGTTTTTCCAAGAGAACCCACAGGTCATAGCAAGCGTTTTCTTCCAATAACACAAGAGAAGACTCTACACATGGACATTGCCAGATGGTCAACATCGAAATCAGGTTGATTATATTCTTTGCAGCCAAAGATGGAGAAGCTCTATACAGTCAGCAAAAATAAGACCAGAAACTGACTGTGGCTCAAATCATGAACTCCTTATTGTCAAATTTAGAATTAAACTAACCAAAGTAGGAAAAAACATTAAGGTATGAACTAAATTAAATCATCTCCAATTATATAGTGGAAGTGACAAATAGATTCAGGGATTAGATCCAACAGACGGAATCCCTGAAGAAATATGGGTGGAGGTTTGTGACACTATACAAGAAGCAGTAATCAAGATCATCTCAAAGAAAAATAAATGTAAAAAGGGATAATGGTTGTTTGAGGAGGCCTAACAAATAAATACCTGAGAAAATAAGAGAACCTAAAGAAAAGGAGAAAAAGAAATATACACCGATTTGAATGCAGAGTTCCAAAGAATAGCAAGGAGAGATAAGAAAGCTTTCATCAGTCATCAATGCAAAGAAATAAAGGAGAACAATAGAATGGGAAAGATCAGAGATCTCTTCCAGAACATGAGATACCGAGGGGGTATTTCATGCAAAGATTGGCACAAGAAAGGACAGAAATAGTATGGACTTATCAGATGCAAAAGTTATTAAGAAGAGGTGGCAAGAATACACAGAAGAACTATGCAAGAAAAGATCTTTATGACCACGATAACCATGATGGTGGGATCACTCACCTAGAGTGAGACATCCTGGGATGTGAAGTGAAGTGAGCCTTAGGGAGTATCAGGACAAACAAAGCTAGTGGAGGTGATGGAATTCCACCTGAGCTATATTCAGATGCTAAAAGAATATGCTGTGAAAGTGCTGCACTCAATATACCACCAAGTTTGGAAAAGGCAACAATGACCACAGGACTGGAAAAGGTCAGTTTTCATTCCAATCCCAAAGAAGGGCAATGCCAAAGAATGTTCAAACTACTGCACAATTGTAATCACCACCAAGAGCCGGACATCCTAGAAAGCAAAGCCAAGTGGGTCTTAGGAAGCATCACTATGAATAAAGCTAGTACAGGTGAAGGAATTCTAGCTGAGCTATTTCAAATTCTAAAAGATGGTGCTGTTAAAGTGCTGCACTCAATATGCCAGTAAGTTTGGAAAACTCAGCAGTAGCCAAAGGAATGGAAATGATTAGTTTTCATTCCAATATCAAAGAAAGGCAATGCCAGAGAATATTTATGATACCTCACAATTGCACTCATCTCTCATGCTAGCAAATTAGTGCTCAAAATTCTTTAAGCCAGGCTTCAACAGTATGTGAACCATGAACTTCCAGATGTTCAAGCCAGCTTTAGAACAGGCAGAGAACAAGAGATCAAGTTGGCATCATTCATTAGATCATTGATAAAGCAAGAGAATTCTGGGGAAACATGTACTTCTGCTTTGTTAATTATGGCAAATCCTTTGGCAATGTGGATCACAACAAACTGTGGAAAATTCTTCAAGAGATGCAAATACCAGACAAACTTAATTGACTCCTGAGAAACCTGTATTCAGATCAAGAACCTAGAATGGGACATAGAACAACAGACTGGTTCCAAATTGGGAAAGGAATATATCAAGACTGTATATATTGTCACCCTGCTTATTTAACTTATATGCAGAGTACAACATGCAAAATGCCAGGCTAGATAAAGCACAAACTGGAATCAAGATTGCTGGGAGAAATACTAGTAAAATCAGATATGCTGATGACACCATCCCTATGGCAGAAAACGAAAAAAATAAAAATAAAACTATGGAGAACAATGTGGAAATTCCGTAAAAAAAATTGCAAATAGAACTGCCTTATGACCCAGAAATCCCACTGCTGGGCATACACACCAAGGAAACCAGAATTGAAAGAGACACATGTACCCCAATGTTCATTGTAGCACTGTTTATAATAGCCAGGACATGGAAACAACCTAGATGTCCATCAACAGATGAATGGATAAGAAAGCTGTGGTACGTATACACAATGAAGTATTACTCAGCCATTAAAAAGAATACATTTGAATCAGTTCTAATGAGGTGAATGAAACTGGAGCCAATTATACAGAGAGAAGTAAGCCAGAAAGAAAAACACCAATACAGTATACTAACACATATATATGGAATTTAGAAAGATGGTAATGATAACCTTGTATGCGAGACAGCAAAAGAGACACAGATGTATAGAATGGACTTTTGGACTCTGTGGGAGAGGGAGAGGGTGGGATGATTTGGGAGAATGGCATTAAAACATGTATACTATCATGTAATAAATGAATCGCCAGTCTATGTTCAATACAGGATACAGGATGCTTGGGGCTGGTGCACGGGGATAATCCAGAGAGAGGGGTGGAAGGTGGGAGGGGGATTCAGGATTGGGAAATTATGTACACCCATGGCTGACTCATGTCAATGTATGGCAAAACCAATACAGTATTGTAAAGCAAAATAAAGTAAAAATAAATTTTAAAAAATAAAAATAAATAAAAAGGAGAAAAAAAATAAAGAGCTTCTTGATGAAAGTGAAAGAGGAGAGACAAAATTTGGTTTAAAGCTCAACATTCAGAAAACTAAGGTCATGGTAGCCAGTCCCATCATTTCAAGGCAAATCTATGGGGCAACAATGGAAAGAGCAAGAGACTTTCTTTCTGTGGCTTCCAAATCACTGCAGATGATGACTTCAGCCATGAAATTAAAAGATGCTTGCTCCTTAGAAGAAAATATATGACCAAACTAGACTCATACTAAAAAGCAGAGACATTACTTTGCAAAAAACTTTCATCTAGTCAAAGCTATTGTTTCTCCAGTAGTCATGTATGGATGTAAGAGTTGGAGTATAAAGAAAGCTAAGTGCAGAAGAATTAATGTTTTGAACCATGGTGTTGGAGAAGACTCTTGAGACTCCCTTGAACTACAAGGAGATACAACCAGCACATCCTAAAGGAAATCAGTACTGAATATTCATTGGAAGGACTGATCCTGAAGCTGAACTCCAATACTTTGGCAACTTGATGTGAAGAACTGACTCATTGGAAAAGAATCTGATTCTGGGCAAGATTGAAGGCAGGAGGAGAAAGGGATGATGACCGAGGATGAAATTGTTGGATGGCATTATCAAGTAAAGGGACATGAGTTTGAGCAAGGTCCAGGCTTGGTGAAGGATAAGGATGTCAAGTATAATGCAGTCCATGAAGTCTCGAAGAGTCAGACACGACTGAGAGACTGAACTGACTGAGGTATTCTTATCTTACATATATAGGGGGCTGAATGACATCCAAATCCCAACAATCACAGAACAATTTTGCCTTGGGTTATAAGGCTAAAGACTCCAAGTTGGATACTCATCTGAACTATGGCTGTGAATTTGGAGAGTCCATCTACCAGAAGGTAAGCCAGAAGATTGAAACATCAATAAATCTCACGTGGACAGCCAGCAGTAACAACACTTATTCTGGTATCGGTTCTAAGTACAAACTGAACTTTGGGACTTTTCTATCTGCTAAAGTAAATAATGACAACCTTATTGAACTAGAACTCAGAAGTGGCCACAGGACTGGAAAAGGTCAGTTTTCATTCCAATCCCAAAGAAAGGCAATGCCAAAGAATGCTCAAACTACCACACAATTGCACTCATCTCACATGCCAGTAAAGTAAGGCTCAAAATTTTCCAAGCCAGGCTTCAGCAATATGTGAACCATGAAATTCCAGATGTTCAAGTTGGTTTTAGAAAGGCAGAGGAACTAGAGGTCAAATGCCAACATCCGCTGGATCATGGAAAAAGCAAGAGAGTTCCAGAAAAACATCTATTTCTGCTTGATTGACTATGCCAAAGCCTTTGACTGTGTGGATCACAATAAACTGTGGAAAATTCTGAAAGAGAGGGGAATACCAGACCATCTGACCTGTTTTGTGAGAAACCTGTATGCAGGTCAGGAAGCAACAGTTAGGACTGGATATGGAAAAACAGACTGGTTCCAAATAGGAAAAAGAGTACGTCAAGGCTGTATATTGTCACCCTGCTTATTTATCTTCTATGCAGAGTACATCATGAGAAACACCAGGCTGGAGAAAACACAAGCTGGAATCAAGATTGCCGGGAGAAATATCAATAACCTCAGATATGCAGATGACACCACCTTTATGGCAGAAAGTGGAGAAGAACTAAAGAGCATATTGATGAAAGTGATAGAGGAGAGTGAAAAAGTTGGCTTAAAGCTCAATATTCAGAAAATTAAGATCATGGCATCTGGTCCCATCACTTAATGAAAAACAGATAGGGAAACAGTGGAAACAGTGCCAGACTTTATTTTTCTGGGCTCCAAAATCACTGCAGATGGTGATTGCAACCATGAAATTAAAAGACGCTTACTCCTTGGAAGGAAAGTTATGATAAACCTAGATAGTATATTGAAAAGCAGAGATGTTACTTTGCCAACAAAGATCCATCTAGTCCAGGCTATGGTTTTTCCAGTGGTCATGTATGGATGTGAGAGTTGCACTATAAAGAAAGCTGAGCACCGAAAAATTGATGCTTTTAAACTGCGGTGCTGGAGAAGCCTCTTGCAAATCCCTTGGACTGCAAGGAGATCCAATCAGTTCATCCTAAAGTCCATCAGTCCTGAGTGTTCATTGGAAGCACTGATGTTGAAGCTGAAACTCAATACTTTGGCCCCCTGATGCGAAGAGCTGACTCACTTGAAAAGACCCTGATTCTGGGAAAGATTGAGGGCAGGAGGAGAAGGCAATGACAGAGGATAAGATGGTTGGATGGCTTCATTGACTCAGTGGACATGGGTTTGGGTGGACCCCAGGAGTTGGTGATGGACAGAGAGGCCCGGCATGCTGCGGTTCATGGGGTCACAAAGCATAGGACCCAACTAATTGAACTAAATTGATACTCTGACCCTTCGACCAGAAGTGAAACTTACTCTGTCAATGCTCATAAATGGAAAGATCTTAAATGCAAGAGGACATTAATTCAGGCAGCAATTTGAACTAGAAGCTTAATGCAGTTTTGAATAAAACATCTTTGTCCCTGGAAGTGAAGATTAAAAAAAAAAAAAAAACACGTTTATTTTGGACTTAAAACTATCCTGTGAAATTTCAAATGTGCAAACTTTTTATTATTTCAAATAATTGCAATCTTGCTAAAACTGAACCCTATGTATCAAGTCTTTTCAACTAGGTGATAAAGGTATTCCTGCAAGTCATCAAGCTCATTTCATTTTAGTTCTTCAGTGTTATTTTTAATGTGTTCTTCAGTGTTATTTTTAATGTGTTCTTCAGTGACTGTTTAGTGTCATGTTACAAAGGAGTTGATGTGACTCTCCATCACTTCCTTCACATCTCTCACCAGTTATTCATGACTTCATAATATATTGTACTCTGTGCCATAATGGAAGCTTTGGATTTGCATGAGTGTAAAATAAAATAAACCCATCACATTCGGGAAAAAAGAAAAGAAAAAGATATTTGACTAAGGTACTTTATCTAGAAAATAATTGAGTTAATATTAAAATGCAATTTCTAGGCATCTTGAACAATTAATACATAATAATATAAGTAAATAATAATAGGAATATGAATGCATTTACCAGAATTCCTAAAACCCTAAAGTATCATAGACCAAAGGAGTTGATAACTAGTGAAGCTAATTGAGCTTTGTAAAGTCTTATGAATAATTTGAAACTTGAACACCAGACAATCTGACCTGCCTCTTGAGAAATCTATATGCAGGTCAGGAAGCAACATTTAGAACTTGACATGGAACAACATACTTGTTCCAAATAGGGAAAGGAGTGGTCATGGCTGTATATTTTTACTCTGCTTATTAACTTATATGCAGAGTACCTCATGAGAAATGCTGGACTAGATGAACCACAAGCTGGAATCAAGATTGCCAGGAGAAATATCAATAACCTCAGATATGCAGATGACACCACACTTATGGCAGAAAGTGAAGAACTAAAGGGCCTCTTGATGCAATTGAAAGAGGAGAGTGAAAACGTTGGCCTAAAACTCAACATTCAGAAAACTAAGATCATGGCATCCAGTCCCATCACTTCATGGCAAACATATGGAGAAACAGTGGAAACAGTGCAGTTTATTTGTTGGGGCTCTAAAATCACTGCAGATGGTGAATGCAGCCAAGAAATTAAAAAAAACGCTTTCCCCTGGGAAGAAAAGTTATGGCTAACCTAGACAGAGTATGATTATTCATTTTTAAAATTTATTTATTTATTTTAATTGGAGGCTAATTATTTTACAATATTGTAGTGGTTTTTGCCATACATTGACATGAATCAGCCATGGGTGTACATGTGTTCCCCATCCTGAACCCCCCTCCCAGATCAAACTAGACAGAATATTAAAAAGCAGAGACACTACTTTGCTAACAAAGGTCCATCTAGTTAAAGCTATTGTTTTTCCAGTAGTCATGTATGGATGTGAGAGATGGACTATAAATAAAGCTGAGTGCAAAAGAATTGACGTTTTTGAACTGTGGCGTTAGAGAAGACTCTTGAAATTTCACTTGACTGCAAGGAGATCCAACCAGTACATCCTAGAGGAAATCAGCCCTGAATATTCATTGGAAGGACTGATGTTGAAGCTGAAACGCCAATACTTTGGCCACCTGATGTGAAGAACTAACTCATTTGAAAAGACCCTGATCTCGGAAAGATTGAAGGCAGGAGGAGATGGGGAAGACAGAGGATGAGATGGCTGGATGGCATCATTGACTCAATGGACATGAGTTTGAATAAACTCCAGGAGTTGGCAATACACCAGGAGGTCTGGCTTGCTACAGTCCATGGAGTCACAAAAAATCAGACATGACTGAGTGACTGAACTGAACTGAGTGCCACCATATTCACATCTCTTATTTTTATTTCTATTTCCCTCTATATGTTCATGAGGATGCTTGAACCTCAGACAATGTTGGTCCAATATTGTAGAGTTATTACCTTGTGGTCAGACAGGGAAAATACACGTATTTCTCCCACGTTCTATGTGA
The DNA here is from genome assembly GCF_042477335.2 of Ovis canadensis. NCBI lineage: Eukaryota > Metazoa > Chordata > Mammalia > Artiodactyla > Bovidae > Ovis > Ovis canadensis. The sequence goes on along the minus strand of NC_091254.1, from coordinate 53,329,209 downwards.
ACAATACCTGGGAAGGACTCCTCAATATTGGGTTCATGTGCAGCGCAAATTATGCTATAAAAGAGCAAGTGGGAGGAGAAACCTTAACAAGGTTACTGGGTTCATGGATGCTGAGGTACATAGCTATTAAAATTTGTCTCTTACGGAGAATAACCAACCAAATTTGTGCAGGGAGAGAGAAAATGGCTTGTGATGTCTAGGATAGCTTTCATTTCCTAAAAACCATGCAAACTTCCTTTTATTCTACTTTTCATTATTTAGATGAATTCGTTATATCACAAATTATAGATTTATTTGATGCATTTTGGAAGACTTTAACATATTATAAATGGCATCTGATGGAAGGAACTTGACTAAAATGAATATTTCTGTATGGAAGATAGATGAGCATAAAGATGTAAAGTATCATGAGAGGAAGTCTTAATTTGTCACGAAAGGTTACCTGAATCATTTTCCTGATTACTTTTATCTTTTAAAATGGTACATATTATGTGGTAATTGTTCTTTTAACTACTAATACAATTAATACCTAAAGCATGAGAAAAATAATTTATGGTTTTGTTTGGCATGTACTTAAGCACCTGCATAGCAATTACTGGTGTGACATTTTTGTCTGCACTATAAAGCACTGCATATCCTCCCTTTTGGCAGTTTAAAATTGAAGCAAAGAAGCTGGCTCCTGGGGGGTTGGTACCTGCCCTAATCTTATCTGATAGAATGAAAATAAAATTGCTTTCCTATAAATTATGCTTTCCTAATTCTAGGACCCTTATGCAATAGGTAATCTACACCATTAGTATGACTCTTTCATGTTATAGGAAAGTTGTTTTGCATTTGCAATACTTACATATGAAATCATTCTTCTCTTTTTTAATTTCAAATTGCATGGTAATTGATCATCACAAAGGGATATTTTTTATGAAACACACAATGTAACATTTCTCCCTACTGTAATGATGAATATCACTGATTCAAATGGTGAGTGAATATCAAAACTCCAAAGTTGAATGAAACTGTATCAATGTATTCCTTTGAAATAAGTAGCTAAATAGCTCTCATGGGTGGACTTTTTCGTTAGCTTTTTCCATTTACAATGAATTGGAAACACAAACAACCAATAACTGTCACTGCCTTGAAAGTTAAGGTGAAATCTTTGTTTGTGTGGTCTCTGTAGACATTTCCATGCCAAAGGTTGTGATTTCTCCAAGGTTCTTCTTACACCCGATAACTCAAATGCTTTTTGGATGACATTCTGCTCTGGTATCTGTTTTTTTCTCTTTAACTGATAGCATTCAACATTTATTATTATTATTATTGTATGTATTTTCTATTTTTCTGTGTTTCTGTAATAACACTTGATTTTGCTTCTATTCTATATATATATATAAACTAAAAGGGAAAAAATAAACACTTTAAAATTTACCTCAAAATACTTTTCCATCAAACTGCTCTTCAAAATCCTATTTTTCATGACACAATTGCAGAATAAACCTTTGTTAATACCTTATTTACACAAACTGAAGGCTGTTATATCTGTGTTTGGCGACCTTGAAACTGTATTGTGTTCAGTGCCCTTTTTATAACCTTAATTACCAGGGAATACAGAGCTTTAAAGAAAGACTAACATTTCACTTTAACATCCACAATAATCTATTATAAAGCCAGCTAAGCCAGTCCCCAAATACAGAGAAATGTTATTACATGCTCAGCTAGCTGTCAAGGGGCCATGAGTCAGTAGCTTACAGTTATCAAAAGTAACAAGGTTGTTCAGAATTTCCTCCAACAAAGCCAACCAGCTTATGGAAGGATTAAGCGCTCTTTGATTAGAAAAACTGGAACATGTCCTACCCTTTTAATTAGCATTCCTTTTTGCTAGGTGGAGCCTGGTAATTTGACGCTCACATTAGGCATCTCAAGAAATGATTTGGTATTTTGTCCTACTCATGAGTATTAGAGCTAGGGTATATACTTTTGCATCAACTAAAATTTGAGCTGCTGAAGGATTTATGTTCAAAACCCTGTAAAATCCCAAGGGCACTATGTCTCTAATAGACAAAATGTAATAACACTCCAATATAATGTGTGACAGGAGGCTTGGTTAGCCTTCAGGCATAGTATATTACCCTAAGGCCATGCTCTTTTCACTTTCTGTCTTTGGGAACAAAAGTTTTATGTCAGCTTTATTGATATTATACAGGTTTACATTTTAATTCATACCTTAAGGCAATTCAATGAGAGAAGACCTCTACATATGCTGCTGGATTACTTGGTTCGTGAGTAAATATAATTTTTCAGTGACCATACTAAACAGAGCAGAGCAGAGACTATATAGAATGGAAAAAGGAGATAGCCTTCTGTCATTATTATTATTATTTCTTTTTGAGCACATGATCTATTTGAAAACAAATATAAAAAAATATCTTTTTTTCCCCAAATTACAAGATGCCTTTACTTACATCCTCTGGGATTTCTATGTATCACTATTTCCTCTACTTAATTTTAATTCTCTTTTTCCCTTTTCCTTATCTTTTCTCCTCTCTCTCTCTGACCTTCCTGTCTTTCTTTGAATGAATAAGTATCAAATAAGTCATTTTCCATTGTGAAAATTCTCTTGCATTTCTCCTATTTAAGTTCTATGTAGCAGGAACTTGTGGAATGGAAGACTTTGTTCTTTCGTGCATGCCTGCTAAGTTGCTTCAGTTGTATCTGACTCTTTGCCACACTATGGAGTAGCCTGCCAGGTGCCTCTGTCCATGGGATTCTCCAAGCAAGAATCCTGGAGTGGACTGTTATGGCTTCCTTCAGGGAATCTTCCTGACCCTGGGATCCAACCTGCATCTCTTACATCTCTTGCACTGGGAGGTAGTTCTTTACCATCTATTAGTTCATGTAGTTCTAAATATGATTTGGGAAAAAAAAAGAGTAAGATTATACAGCTCAATTAGAAAAAGATAATATAATTTGGTTATTTAAATCTTTAGCACATTATTTTCTAAAACTGAGTAGCTATTGTATGTTAGGAGCGACCGCACTTCCGAGGTCAGGGGCGGTGGCCAGAAAGAGCTACCCTCCACCCGAGGCCAGAGGCAGCAACCAGGAGGAGCAGCCCCACGTCCAAGGAGCGGTGGCTGAACCAGCACAGGAGGGTCTAGAGGAGCTATTCCATGTTCAAAGTCAGGAGGGGGGTGGTGAGGAGAAAGCCCTTGTCCAAGGTAAGAGAAACCCAAGTAAGATGGTAGGTGTTGAAAGAGGGCATCAGAGGGCAGACACACTGAAACCATACTCACAGAAAACTTGTCAATCTAATCACACTAGGACCACAGCCTGGTCTAACTCAATGAAACTAAGCCAGCCTGTGGGGCCACCCAAGATGGGCAGGTCATGGTGGAGAGGTCTGATAGAATGTGGTCTACTGGAGAAGGGAATGGCAAACCACTTCAGTATTCTTGCCTTGAGAACTCCATGAACAGTATGAAAAGGCAAAATGACAGGATACTGAAAGAGGAATTCCCCAGGTCAGTAGCTGCCCAACACCCTACTGGAGATCAGTGGAGAAATAACTCCAGAAAGAATGATAGGATGGAGCCAAAGCAAAAGCAATACCCGGTTGTGGATGTGACTGGTGATAGAAGAAAGATCCGATGCTGTAAAGAGCAATATTTCATAGGAACCTGGAATGTCAGGTCCATGAATCAAGGCAAATTGGAAGTGGTCAAACAGGAGATGGCAAGAATGAATAATGACATTCAAGGAATCGGTGAATTAAATGGATTGGAATGGGTGAATTTAACTCAGATGACCATTATATCTACTACCGTGGGCAGAAATACCTTAGAAGAAATGGAGTAGCCATCATGGTCAACAAAAGAGTCCGAAATGCAGTACTTGGATGCAATCTCAAGGACAGAATGATCTCTGTTCATTTCCAGGCAAACAATTCAATATTACAGTAATCCAAGTTTATGCCTCAACCAGTAATGCTGAAGAAGCTGAAGTTGAATGGTTCTATGAAGACTTACAAGACCTTTTAAAACTAACACTCAAAAAAGATGTCCTTTTCATTATATAGGACTGGAATGCAAAAGTAGGAAGTCAAGACACACCTGGAGTAACAGGCAAATTTGGCCTTGGAATGCGGAATGAAGCAGGGCAAAGGCTAATAGAGTTTTGCCAAGAAAATGCACTGGTCATAGCAAACACCATCTCCTAAAAACACAAGAGAAGACTCTACACATGGACATCACCAGATGGTCAACACCAAAATCGGATTGATTATGTTCTTTGCACCCAAAGATGGAGAAACTCTATACAGTCAACAAAAACAAGACTGGGAGCCGACTGTGGCTCAGATCATGAACTCCTTATTACCAAATTTAGACTTAAATTGAAGAAAGTAGGCAAAATTGGTAGACCATTCAGGTATGACCTAAATAAAATCCTTTATGATTATACAGTGGAACTGAGAAATAGATTTAAGGCACTAGATCTGATACAGTGTTTATGGATAGAGTTTCGTGACATTGTACAGGAGACAGTGATCAAGACCATTGCCATGGAAAAAAATGCAAAAAAAGCCAAATGGCTGTCTGTGGAGGCGTTACAAATAGCTGTGAAAATAAGAGAAGTGAAAAGCAAAGGAGAAAAAGAAAGATATAAGCATCTGAATGCAGAGTTCCAAAGAATAGCAAGAAGAGATAAGAAAGCCTTCCTCAGCAATCAATGCAAAGAAATAGAGGAAAAGAACAGAATGAGAAAGACTAGAGATCTCTTCAAGAAAATTAGAGATACCAAGAAAACATTTCATGCAAAGATGGGCTCGGCAAAGGACAGAAATGATTGATATGGACCTAACAGAAGCAGAAGATATTAAAAGAGGTGGCAAGAATACACAGAAGAACTGTACAAAATAGATCTTCATGACCAAGATAATCACGATGGTGTGATCACTCACCTAGAGCCAGACATCCTGGAATGTGAAGTCAAGTGGGCCTTAGAAAGCATCACTATGGACAAAGCTAGTGGAGGTGATGGCATTCCAGCTGAGCTATTTCAAATCCTGAAAGATGATGCTGTGAAAGTGCTGCACTCAATATGCCAGCAAATTTGGAAAGCTCAGCAGTTGCCACAGGACTGGAAAAGGTCAGTTTTCATTCCAATTTCAAAGAAAGGCAATGCCAAAGAATGCTCAAACTACCACACAATTGCACTCATCTCACATACTAGTAAAGTAATGCTCAAAATTCTCCAAGCCAGGCTTCAGCAATACGTGAACCATGAACTTCCAGATGTTCAAGCTGGCTTTAGAAAAGGCAGAGGCACCAGAGATCAAATTGCCAATATCCGCTGGATCATGGAAAAAGCAAGAGTTTCAAATACTGTCTATTTTTGCTTTATTGACTATGCTAAAGCCTTTGACTGTGTGGATCACAATAAACTGTGGAAAATTCTTCAAGAGTTGGGAATACCAGACCACCTGACCTGCCTCTTGAGAAACCTATATGCAGGTCAGGAAACAACAGTTAGAACCGGACATGGAACAACAGACTGTTTCCAAATAGGAAAGGAAGTAAGTAAAGGCTGTATATTGTCACCCTGCTTATTTAACTTATATGCAGAATCCATCATGAGAAACGCTGGGTTGGAGGAAACACAAGCTGGAATCAAGATTGCTGGGAGAAATATCAATAACCTCAGATATGCAGATGACACCACCCTTATGTCAGAAAGTGAAGAGGAACTAAAAAGCTTCTTGATGAAAGTGAAAGTGGAGACTGAAAAAGTTGGCTTAAAGCTCAAAATTCAGAAAACGAAGATCATGGCATCTGGTCCCATCACCTCATGGGAAATAGATGGGGAAACAGTGGAAACAGTGTCAGACTTTATTTTTTTGATATCCAAAATCACTGCTGACGGTGACTGCAGCCATGAAATGAAAAGATTCTTACTCCTTGGAAGAAAAATTATGACTAACCTAGATAGCATATTGAAAAGCAGAGACATTACTTTGCCAACAAAGTTCCATCTAGTCAAGGCTATGGTTTTTTTTGTGGTCAAGTATGGACATGAGAGTTGGACTGTGAAGAAGGCTGAGCACCGAAAAATTGATGCTTTTGAACTCTTAAGATTCCCTTGGACTGCAAGGAGATCCAACCAGTCCATTATGAAGGAGATCAGCCCTGGGATTTCTTTGGAAGAAATGATGCTAAAGATGAAACTCCAATACTTTGGCCACCTCATGTGAAGAGTTGACTCATTGGAAAAGACCCTAAGTCTGGGAGGGATTGGGGGCAGGAGGGGAAGGGGTTGATAGAGGATGAGCTGGCTAGATGGCATCACCGACTCAATCGACATGAGTGTGAGTGAACTCTAGGAGTTGGTGATGGACAGGAAGGCCTGGCGTGCTGCGATTCATGGGGTCGCAAAGAGTCGGACATGACTGAGGGACTGAACCGTACTGAACAGACTGTGTGTTAGTAGCTCAGTTGTGTTCAACTTTTTGTGATTCCATAGACTGTAGCCCACCAGGACCCTCTGTCCATTAAATTTTCCTGGCAGGAATACTGGTATACCTATTCCCTTCTCCAGGGGATCTTCCTGACCCAGGGATCGAACTCAGGTCTGTGACATTGCAGGCAAATTCTTTATCATCTAAGCCACCTGGACTTGTAGCTATTGCACCTACTTTATTTCCAACTTTAAATGCAAATTTCATATATTTTTTCTAATTATTTTTAGAGAATCATATATCAATGAAGGATTCTTATTTATTTCAATCTTTCAAAATATATTGAAGTGTTTCTGTTGCTTATACCTATACAGTTATCTATTTAGTCAAATGAGTATGAGGTGTCACTAATGTAAGAAGTAAAATGAAATGTCTCTCTACTTCAGGAAACAGATAGGATAATGGTAAGTTCTGCTTAAGAAGTGAATATTAAATTTGAAACTGAAAAGAAAGTTTTATTATGACAAGTTTATTTAGAAGTCATAAATGCAGGTTCAGTTGCTCAGTCATGTCCAACTTTTCTGATCCCATGGACAATGGTCTATCAAGTTCTTCTCTCCATATTCTCCAGGCAAGAGAGTGGGTTGAAGTGGCTTGCCATTTCCTCCACCAGCAGATCTTCCTGACCCAGGAATTGAGACAGTCAATTCCTAGGTAGATTTATAAGAAGTCTGGGGTCCCCAAGGAGGAGAAAGGAGTCTAGGGCACTTAAGAAGGAGAAAGGGGTCTGGAGTTCTCAAGGAGTGAAAAAGGACAATTTTTTTTTTAAGCCCAGAGCTGATGAATGCACAACAAAACAACTCATCTTGATCAAGGATATATTTTTCCCTTAAACTCTGTACCAATGATTATATAACAACAATGTAACCTGCTTGAGGACATGTTTCTCCTTCTTGAGAACCTTCTGACTAATCCTGTCATCTTAAAATGTATGTTGTGGGAGTGGGTCTGGTAAGAACTTTACAACCTTGAGACATTCTTTTGATTTACTATAATAACCAAATGAAAAAAAAAAATATAACTCCCTTGCTAAGACTAGCCAGGGATCACTCTTCATCCTCCTTCTGATGTCTATGCCAGAAGCTTTCTCTGTCTTTTCTTATACTTTAATAAATATCTGCTACACAAAAGCTCTTGAGTGATCAAACCTGGTCCTGGTCCCAAAGCTAAATCTTCTTCTTTGGAGATCACGAATCAACATTGTTCACTGTAAGCTATCAGAATCTAAACTGTGTCTCCTACATCTCCTGCATCGCAGGCAGATTCTTTACCACTAAAGCATCTGGGAAACCATCCCTTTCCCTATCTTCAGTTGTTTTTGTGTGTTTCTTTATAATTTAATGTGGGTTGGAAGGACAGTGTTGTTTGAGAAATGGTGGCTTGATTTATTGTCCTAATGAAATGAAGTTGACTATTCTTGTCTGAGAACTTCTTCTGTCTTTGAGAAGGTGAAACCTTTAGCTCAGAATAAAGAGATGGATTTGGAGAACTGATGAGAGGTTTGAAAAAGCTGTTGTAAATAATGGGAAAGAAACTGACTTTCATAAGGAAAGAGAATTTGCTAGGCCATACTGAGAGCTTAGATTTCTAATTGTGAGATTTTCTACCAGCAGCTCTCAGCAAATCAGACGTGCATAAAAACAGATTTCTTGATTGAGAATGAGAAGTATTCCAGGTTTAGCTGCTCTTCCTTTGGGGATGGCCTGCACTCTGTCTGTGAAGTGTTTCTCTCTGAATAAATCCACTTCTTACCTATCAGTTTGTCTCTCACTGAATTGTTCCTGTGATGAGATATCAAGAACCTAGGCTTCACTGAGTCCTGAGACCAGATGTTGAAACCCCCTCTAGGTGGGAAACAGTGATTAATGATGGTATACTGCTTGTAAGCATGCAGACCCTAGACCAGTGGACCCGAAGGTTGTCAATTTACCTCACCACCAACCCATCAGAAGGATATCTCTGAACTGATGAAATCCTTTTTAGAAAATTACTATAAAATTTCTCACTATCTTCCCAAATTTAGGACAAATGATTTAAAGGACATTAGCCTGCTATGCCCTCCTTTGTCTGGCAAACTAACAAACTGCTATCCTTTTCTACTTCACCAAAATAATAAAAGTTCCAAGCTTATCTAATGGAAGGAAAGTTGTATATGCATTGACTATATTAGAAGTAGATGAGTTTAAGAAAACACTAAAAGTGAACTCATTTTCCCGTAATAAAGGCAATAGCAAAAATTGTTTTCTAACATATATCCACTTTCAATATTTGAGTAATGTATGAACATTACATGTCCTCATCATGTTAGGGCAGCATATCTTTCTGCAGATTTCCATGCTTTTTGTTTCCTCTTGAATTAAATTTGACCTCAGGAGTGCCTACAAATAGTTCTTTGAAGTGACGAATATATAGTTTTCTTGTATGTTTGCATTATTTTTAACCCTCACTAAAAAAAAAAAAAAAAGATATATCACCTACTAACAACAGTTCTTCCAAAAGTTATTATATGGATTTAAACTCATGAGATACACTATTTCTGAAATTATTTCTTCTAATTCCAGGGACACAAATCTTTGAAGAATGTATAATCTAAATATTAACACATGGAAGCATTCTCTCTGGGCCATAAAACATGCTAGAGAGTACAAAGTTATTTGTTTCACACTCTAACTCCCTTAACATACAGCATTTTATGCCACTTATTATGAGACCAAATGGGCCAGATTAACTCTACAAATGTATTTGTTTGGTCAAACTAGCATTTAAAACATTTTCAATATAAAAAGTTTTCTGGTGAGTATACACTTTCCAGTTTAAACATACTTTCATCTCCTTTTTTTTTTTTTCTTTTTGTATGACAAAGGTGTTGCATGATGTGAGACACTGAAAAATCCCAAGCAGTGACTATATCTGTGTTTTTCATTGTTGTACTTTTGAGGCCTAGCAAAATGTCTTTTCCATAATAATTATTCAAGCATCCCTCAAATATTTGTCTCATGAAAAATTAAATGATTGATAAAGAATATTAACGGTAACTACCTACAATAAATACATTGAATCTATAAAAATTAACATTACCTCCAGATAAATGTGTTTGTCTTTAGATAGTTCTTTTTTCTTTCCCCTGCTCTCTCTCAACAGTCATACCATTTCTAAAAAGTTAATCAAGATATATGCTTAAAATAATTGTTTTAAACAAATGAGAACAAAGAAGCCAAAAGAGGTTAATGAATTCCCTCAAAGTTTCATAACTACTTACTGAAATAATACAAACTGGTATATTGGTATTCAGAGCTTTTTTTCCCCTATTATATGACATTTTTTCTTCTTTAGAATTAGTTATATAAGAAGAACCTGGTGATATTTAATGAAATGCTTTGATATAAATTATTTTTTGGTTAAACAATTCAGGCATAGCTCTTGAGAGCAGACCTCAATTAACACCTGAGGAAGTTGTTATAGATATAAGAAACTATACTAAAACTAAAACATATTGAGTATCTAGGAGGGCTATATGAATAACTTTCCCTTAAAATCTTTAAGGAAAGAATGTGGTTTTTTGAGTCCATTTTTGAGATATCGTTTAGAGAAAAGTCACAATGGTACATTATTCCTAATTTTTCTTGTTAAAGAGAAGTAAATATATACATACATTAAATTTTTATCATAATAATTTTGGCAATAATCAGTTCAAAAAAGCAACAATACATTAAAAAAAATCTTTAGTTTCAATTATTTACACACAACATGATGTGTTCTGACATGTAGTTATTACTAATGATTTTAAAAATACATACAATCATGTGTCAAAAGAAGTAGTTTGTTACAAATAAATACTAGAATCCAAACAGTTCAGTTCAGTTCAGTTCAGTTCAGTAGCTCAGTCGTGTCCAACTCTTTGCAACCCCATGAACCGCAGCATGTTAGGCCTCCCTGTCCATCATCAACTCCTGGAGTTTATGCAAACTCATGTCCATTGAGTCGGTGATGCCATTCAACCATCTCATCCTCTGTCGTCCCCTTCTCCTCTTACCTTCAATCTTTCCCAGCATCAGGGTCTTTTCAAATGAGTCAGCTCTTCACATCAGGTAGCCAAAGTATTGGAGTTTCAGCTTCAACATCAGTCCTTCCAATGAATATTCAGGACTGATCTTTAGGATGGACTAGTTGGATCTCCTTGCAGTTCAAGGGACTCTCAAGAGTCTTCTCCAACACCACAGTTCAAAAGCATTGATTCTTTGGCACTCAGCTTTCTTTATAGTCCAAATCTCACATCCATACATGACTACTGGAAAATCCATAGAGTTAACTAGATGGATCTTTGTTTTCAAAGTAGTGTCTCTGGTTTTCAATATGCTGTCTAGGTTGGTCATAACTTTCCTTCCAATGAGTAAGCATATTTTAATTTCATGGCTGCAATCACCATCTGCAGTGATTGTGGAGCCCCCTCTCCCAAAAAAAAAATAAAGTCAGCACTGTTTCCCCATCTATTTGCCATGAAGTGATGGGACTGGATGCCATGATCTTAGTCCTGAGGAGGAATCCAAACATTATCTGGCATTAAATGCTTAATATAAAATACTGGTTGAATTACCCAAGCTTGTGGTGGTTTAGTCTCTAAGTCATGTCCAACTCTTGTGACTCCATGTATTGCAGATAGTCTCCTGCATTGCAAGTGGATTCCTTACCAACTGAACTACCAGGGAAGTAGCTCAGTTGGTGAAAATCCACCTGCAATGCAGGAGTCAGCCTGCCTGCAATACTGGAGAGCTGGGTTTGATTCCTGGGTGGGGAAGATCCCCTGGAGAAAGAAATGGCAACCCACTCCAGTATTCTTGCCTCGGAAATCCCATTGACAGAGGAAACTAGTGGACTACAGCCCATGAGTCAAAAGTCACACACACAAGTTTTAAACATCACTTAGCCACTAAATCACCATCACTATGCAAACTTGAGCTCTGATCATTTGTGTGACTTGACTCTTTTATTATCATTAAAATTTGCAAATAGAACATAAATATTTTTGTTTTGATGCTTTAGTTTATGGTGTCCCACCTCTCAGGATTAACATTTTCTTATCATTTCATTTAATCTTTCAACAAAGATTAATTATGGTCATACTATGTGCCAGGTACTGGATATACAAAAGTGAAAATAACTGGCAGATATCACTGAACTTTTGGGTCTTAAAATCTATGAGGGAGGCAAACAATGCAAAGTACAAAAAAGTAGCAAAATATATAGAAAATCACATACTTATTTGTGTTAAGGAGGAAAAATAATGTAGGAAGGAAAATTGAAATTTTAAATAATGAGGCCAGAGAAGTATGTGAAAGCATCTTTTTAAAAAATAATTGGAGTATTCCTTGTTTTTTAAATAAGCTATAAGATACCCATCATTATCATTAAAGGGAGTAAACAAGGAAGACAGTAAGACATGAGACCCCAGATGTAATGGAAGGGGCAAATTATATAGGTACTTAAAGGTCATTTTAAGAAATCTGTTTTTTTCATTTGAGTGTTGTGGGAAGATAATGGTATTAAGCAGGGACAGAATATCAGCTGGTTTATATTTTAATGATATCACAGTGACTGCTATGTTGAGAGGAAGCTGAAAAAGTCAGAAGAAAGGTAATTTAGAAGGCTATTGCAATAGTTTACATAAAAGAAGTTCTTAGGTTGGCTCAGGATATTGGTAGTTGTTGTGTGAAATGTAGGTCAATTCTTGAATTTGTAGGAGGATCTAGTGGATTCCCTGATGAGTTAGAGGAGCAAGTTAAAATGAGTCAAACATAACTCAAATATTTTGGCTTACATAACAAGAAAAATAAGATCCACAGTGATCTTAAGATATAAGTAACATGGGAGTAGGAGTTTGGAAGGAATGTTAGTGTTCAGTTGGATTTGTTAGATTTGGCAAAATGATTAAACATTTCAGCATATTCAATAAGTAGATAGTTAATTATTTTGATTTGAAGTGCATAGTAAGGACTAGAATAGAAATATAATTTACAAATATATCAGTATGTGCATTTTATTCAAAACCACAAATTGGATGTATTATCATAGGAGTTGATATAAATATTTAAGATGAAATGCAAGAGAAAATATTAGAGAACCCAAATTATAGAAGTTGGGGTGATAGAAAATGAGTAGCAAAAGTAGAGTTGATGGAAAGCTGGTGAGTGCAGTGCCCTGGAATCTAAGTGGAGAAATTATTTAAGGGGGAAGAGAGTGATCCCCTGTGTCAAAGAGTGTCCATAGGTAAAGTAAGATAAGGACTGAGAAATGAAAATTGGACTTAGAATCTATTAGTTGAGGTCTTTGGTAACTTCAGTAAGACCAGTTTCTTGTAGTGATGTGGGAAAAAGAAAAATCTGATTGGAATGGGTTCATGAGAAACGGAGAAAAAAAATTGGAAGCTGTAGGAAGAGACAATTATTCTCTTGTTTGGATGTTTGGACCTTGTACGGATCAGTTCAGTTCAGTCGTTCAACCATGTCTGATTGTTTGCTACCCAATGGACTGCAATATGCCAGGTCCCTCAATTCATCATCAACTCTTGGAGTTTATGCAAACTCATGTTCATTGAGTCTGTGATGCCATCCAACCGTCTCATCCTTTGTTGACCCCTTCTCCTCCCACTTTCAGTCTTACCTAGCATCAGGGTCTCTTCATATGAGTCAGTTCTTAGCATCAGGTAGCCAAAGTATTGGAGTTTCAGCTTCAACATCAGTCCTTCCAATGAATATTCAAGATTGATTTCCTTTAGGATGGACTAGTTGGATCTCTTTGCAGTCCAATGGACTCTCAAGAGTCTTCTCCAACACCACGGTTCAAAAGCATCAATTCTTCAGTGCTCAGCTTTCTTTATAGTCCAACTCTCACATCCATGCATGACTACTGGAAAAACCATAGCTTTGACTACAAGAACCTTTGTTGGCAAAGTAGCATCTCTTCTTTTTAATATGCTGCCTAGGTTGGTCATAAATTTTCTTCTAAGGAGCAAACGTCTTTTAATTTCATGGTTGCAGTCATCATCTGCAGTGATTTTGGATACTTGGATATTAGTTTTCTATAGCTGCTGCAACAAATTACCATGAAGTGGGTAGCCTAAAACTCTAGAAATTTATCCCCTCATGGTTTTTGAGGACAGAAATCTAAAATCAAGTTCTCAGAAGGACTACACAACCTATGGAGGTTCTGGAGAGAATTCTTCTTTGCCTCTTCCAGCTTCTGGTGGCTCCAGGCCTTCCTTTGTTTCCCTGGCTGTACCACTCCAATTTCTGTTTCCTTGGTCACATTTCTTCTTATTTCTTTGTCTCCATCTTCTCTTTGTTTTCTTTTAAAGGAAATTGTCATCGGATTTCAGACACACCTGGATAATCCATGATGATTTCATGTCAAGGTACTTAATGCTGTCTGCACAGATGATTTTTCCAAATAAAGGAGGATTCACAAAGTCTGGGCTCCAGGGTACAGGCATGTCTGGGTGCCGGGAGCCAGCATGGGGAATCCCGCCCATGGCAAAGTTCATGAGGAAGGGGGCCTGACAAAACGCAAAGGCGAGATCAGGCCTCAGGGCCACCCCTACCCCCCCCACCCCCCTGGATTTTCTCGAGCATCTACCCCCAGAACCAAAATCTGTCTGCTTTACTATATTATGCCTTTCACCAACTTCTCTCACATTAACAGGGGCCTATCCCCCACCACCTTTTTCTGGAAAAAGTTAACTTAGAGCTCCAGCTAACAGTCTCCTGCATATAAAAAGAGTGTCTCAGCTCAAACCCCTCTGGTAGCTTTCTAACTTGCCTGACAAGTCTGTCCAGACCTTTTACAACTGCCCATGTGATTGCTCACAGCCTCCCGACTGCTAGAGGCACAGGAAGCTTAAAACATCCTAGGAATATAGGGGCTTCCGAGGACTCAAAATCATTAGAATAGGACTGATTAAGGGTTTCATTGTTGAGCCAATACTTGCTGCCAAATTTTCTTATCTTTTATTTGTTGATATAGTTGGTATATAGAAAAAACAAGTAGCAACATAGATCTTTGAGTTAAATACCTTCTTTGTTATAACCCACTGCACTTTTGTTCTACAGGGATGTAACTTTATTTAGTGCTTTAAGGGTGATGCAGATTAAAGAAAAACACTTCAGGGGAAATGAGATTAACATCCATTAAAGAAGAGTGCCATAAAGTGTTAACAGGTCTCTTGGCCAGAAGATAATTTAAATCACCTGGGACCTTTTGTATATGGAAAGATATGCAAGAAGAAAGCCTGGTATCGAATCGGGTCAGGACTGCTGCCCCTGCATGACTTTGTATCTTCCATTATGTAAAACTTAGGGTCTATAAGCACCTTTTGAAAATAAAGTTATGGGGTTTTTGCATAAGCTTGCGCTCCCCTGTGTCGACTCTTTCTCTCTCTTTCTCCCTCTCCCTCCCTCTCTTTTTCAGGCTGATCCCTTGGAACACAGAGGCTCTTCATATCTACTTATTTGCCCAGGCTTCTAAGACCCACATGAGAGAGGGCCCAAGGCAGGGCATCCTCCGCTATTCAAGTGGGTGCCTGTGGCCTAACATAGATGGTGCAAGTTTCCTGTCTTGAGACTTTATTAGCTTTCTGTGTAAACCAAGGAGTATCAGTCTCTTTTCTCCTCTATTTTTTCACTACATTATTCTTCTCTAATCTCTCCTTAAATTTCTAATTAATCTCTCTTTAATCACCGACTCCATCCCCACTTTGAATTACCCTGGATCCACTGGGGCTGGACCCCAGCATCTGGGGGTGGGTATTCATTATTCAACCCACTACAGGTACTGATGATTAAATAATGCATCAGAGAGGGGAAAACTCCCGATGTGAGAAAGCAGAAATTGCTAAATCAAAATTTTTGAGCAAGTAGTAAAGTATTGGAATTAGTGGAGTGATGGAGTTATGATAGTCTTCTCATTATAACAGGAAAAATTGTAGGATACAGGGATAATAGATGAGTAGATGAAGCAACAGGTTATAGAAATCTTCTTCCTTTTTTTTTTTTAATTTTCTCAGTCAAGACACAAATACATTATTTTAAATAAGGAATTTATTTTCACAAGAGAACCTGAGCTGAGTAATTTTGCACAAGAAATGCAAACAAAGCACTTTCAGAAGAGACCATTAAGAATGAGTAGGGGAGATCCAAGATGGCAGAGAAGTAGGTGAATGTGGAGTACATCTCTCTCCACAGATACATCAGGAATACACCTGGAGTATAGAGATTGGAAAGCAATCCCAGAGCAAAGTCTGCTGCTATGACTATGGGGGGATGACTCAAGGGCACCTGAGGGAGGAGATCACAGTAGGAAATTCTTGTGAAGGAAAGCCAGAGTGATACTACTGAGTCATTCACATGGCATGGAGCCATCTTTACAGCTTCTCTCCCCACATGTCAGCCCTGGACAGCTGAAAGACCACAGAAAGGGTGGCACTTTAAGCAGCTGACATGCCCAACAACAGAAAGTACCCTACTCAGGGTGGCCCTTAAACTGCCTGATGTGTCAAACAACAGAAAAGGACCCCGGACAGTTAGACCTTTAAGTGCCTTATGGGCCAAGGAATAGAAAAGGACCCCAGCCAGGGAGTCCTGTAAGTGCCTGAATAGTCCAAACAACAGGAAAGGATTAGCCAAAAACATCCTTTGAGTGCCAGCTGCCAGAGGCTAGGAAAAGATTCTAATAGTATCATAGCTCTTACAGCTGAGGCAATTGGTGTCCTGTACACTTGGTGCCTCCAGAGTTCCCATGATCCAACCAGCTATGCCATCTCCATGATCATCCCTCACTAGGGCAGAGATGCCAGAAGCTAGAAAAGACCCTAATAGAACAATATTTCCTGTAACAATTGCCACCAGCACTCTTGTGTATCTGGCATTGTCAGGGTCCCTGTGGCCCAAGCTTCTGTGCTATTGCTTCATGCAATCCCCACTGGGGCAGAGAGCCAGAAGCTAGGAGAAAAAACCCTAAAAGCACCATATTCCTTGCTGTCCTAGCCATTGGCTCCCCTGAGTAGCTACTACTGCCAGGGCCCTTGTGAGCCAAGCAGTTTCAGCACCTCCACACCCACTCCTCCCTGCTGCTGCTGCTAAGTCGCTTCAGTCGTGTCCAACTCTGTGCAACTCCATAGACAGCAGCTGACCAGGCTCCCCTGTCCCTGGGATTTTCCAGGCAAGAACACTGGAGTGGGGTGCCATTTCCTTCTCCAATGCATTAAAGTGAAAAGTGAAAGTGAAGTCACTCAGACGTGTCCGACTCTTAGCGACTCCATGGATTGCAGCCTACCATGGGATTTTCCAGGCAAGAGTACTGGAGTGGAGTGTCATTGCCTTCTCCAACTCCTCCCTGGGGCAGACCCAAGTCCTCTAGGGAACCCTCAGGAGCAAACTCCAGTGGATGAATCAAACACAAAGGTGGAGATAAAAGCACAATTAAAACCTAGGGGTGGTGTTGCTAAGGAAGAGAACCCCAAACCTTCCCACAAGTGATAGAAGTTGCAGATTGAATCTACCGGATCAACTAGGCAGACTTTGTGTCTATGGAATATATAAAAGGACAATGAGAGGTCCCACAAAATAAAGTGTACTAGCATGAGCAGATGTGGGCATTAGAGGCTAGAACACACAGGAGTAGGACCAGGTTAGAGTCTGAGCTGTCCCCAAAACAGGTCCAAAGACCAGCCAGTGTTGGAGGGCATCCTAAGGAGGTGAGGTGGACTGTGACTCACAGGGAGGGAAAAGATGCTGACAGCTGAGATCCAAGAAAAATATTTATTATTCTTATAGTTTAAATTGTTCTTTAGTTGCTTCTGGATATTTTTTCCTTTATTCCCCCTCTGCTGTAGCTGTTTTTATTAGTACTATTAAATCTATATGCACTTTTGAGAATTTGTTGTTTTTGTTAATCACACGTTTTATTTCCCATAAATATGTCTGCCTCGACACTGGCCTTTTTGCAGTCTTGAGAGGCCCCTTCCTTTATTTTATTTTCTAAATTTTAATTTTTTTAAAAAAACTACCATTTTTAGTTTTCTGCATATATTATTTGCTTTGTTTTTCTTATTCTTTTACTGTTGAAATTATTCTTTAATGTATATAAATCTCCTTTATCTGCCTCTATTTAACTTTGCCTTTCTATTGTTTCCTTCTTTTTTTTTTCTTTTTCTCACCATGTTTATTAGTCTGTTTTGGTTTCATACATTTATTCCCCAGTTGTCATATTGCTTTAGTTTTGTTTTGCAATTTATACCTTAGTTATTTTTCTTTTTAACTGGCTGATATCTTTTTCTGCTTTCCTTTGCTCATTGGGTCAATCTCTTCTACTTTCTTTCTTTTTTTGTACTGTTTAGGTTTTATTTGTGTATGTATGCCATTATTTCTGTTAGTATTTGCCTTTTGTTTCTTGCTTTAGTGTGTTTGCTTAAATCCCCTTAAATACCACAGCAAAACACCTCAGTTCTGTAGCCAGAATCTCAGTGGAATCTGTTTCCTAGACAGAGATTGGGCCCTGAGCCTTTGAAGGTGGAGAACTGATAACAAGAATCTAGACTTCCAGAAAACTTCTAACCCCAGGGAATATTGATAGTGAGAACTCCCACAAAGTCCTTCAGCTGTATATAAGACCTGGCATCACCCAACTGTTGTCTGCACCCAGTACAAGATGCCTTACCCAAACAACAAACAAGGGGGGGGAACTAATCATGTGCACCCCTTGACACTGCTCTTCTTTGCGATTTAAATAAAAGCTGAAATTTTCAGTGCTGTGGACACTGCTGAGGTCTCCAAATTGGCTGGCATATGGAGTGCAGCACTTTCACAGCATCATCTTTTAGGATTTGAAATAACTCAGCTAGAATTACATCACCATTAGCTTTGTTTGGAGTGATGCTTCCTAAGGCCCACTTGACCTCACACTCCAAAATATCTGGCTCTAGGTGACAGATCACATCATTAGGGTTATCTGGGTCATTAAGATCTTTGTGTATAGCTCTTCTGTGTATTCTTGTCACCTCTTCTCAATATCTTCTGCTTCTGTTAGGTCCATACTGTTCCTGCCCTTCCTTGTGCCCATCTTTGCATGAAATATTCCCTTGGTATCTCTAATTTTCTAGAACAGATATCTAGTCTTTTTCAGTCTGTTGCTTTCCTTTATGTTTTTGCATTGTTCACTTAGGAAGGCTTTCATACAAAGCGTTCTTGTCTCTCATCACTGGCTTTGAAACTCTGTATCTAGATGGACATATCTTTCCTTTTCACCTTTGCCTTTTGCTTCTCCTCTTTTCTCAGCTATTTATAAGTTCAAAGAATCATGAAATTGCACTTATTTCATATGCTAGGGAAGATATGCTTAAAATTCTCCAAGCTAGGATTCAACAGTATGTGAACGGAGAACTTCCAGATGTTCAAGCTGGATTTAGGAAGGCAGAGGAAAGAAAGATCAAATTGCCAACATCCATTAGATCATAGAAAAAAAAAAAAAAAAAAAAAAAAAAAAACAAGAGAATTCCAGAAAATAGAAACACTCTACTTCTGCTTTACTGACTACGCTAAAGCCTTTGACTGTGTGGATCACAACAAAAGGGAACATTCTTAAAAGAGATGGGAAAACCAGACCACCTAACTTGCCTTCTGAGAAACCTGTATGCAGATCAAGAAGCAACAATTAGAACTGGACATGGAACAACTGGTTCCAAATTGGGAAAGGAACACATCAAGGCTATATATTGTCACCTTGTTTATTAAACTTATATGCAGAGTACATTATGCAAAATGCAGGGTTGTATGAAGTACAAGCTGGACTCAAGATTGCTGGAAGAAATATCAAAAATCACAGATATGCAGATGGAAACACCTTATGGCAGACAGTGAAGAAGAACGAAAGAGTCTCAAGTGAAAGAGGTGGTTTAAAACTCAACATTCAAAAAACAAAAGTCATGGTATTTAGTCCCATCACTTCATGACAAATAGAAAGGGAAACAATGGAAACAGCGATAGACTTTATTTTCTTGGGCTCCAAAAATCACTGCAGATGGTGACTTCAGCCATGAAATTAAAAGATATTTGCTCCTTGGAAGTAAAGTTATGACAATCTGCTGCTGCTGCTAAGTCACTTCAGTCGTGTCCGACTCTGTGCGACCCCATAGACGGCAGCCTACCAGGCTCCTCGGTCCTTGGGATTCTCCAGGCAAGAACACTGGAGTGGGTTGCCATGTCCTTCTCCAATGCATGAAAGTGAAGAGTGAAAGTGAAGTTGCTCAGTCGTGTCCGACTCTTAGCGACCCCATGGACCGCAGCCTATCAGGCTCCTCCACCCATGGGATTTTCCAGGCAAGAGTACTGAAGTGGGTCTCCATTGCCTTCTCCTAGAGTGTATTAAAAAGCAGAGGCATTAGTCAAAGCTGTGGTTTTTCTTTTAGTCATGTCTGGATGTGAATGTTGGACAATAAAGAAAGCTGAGCACCAAAGAATTGATGCTTTTGAACTGTGGTGATGAAGAAGACTCTTGAGAGTCCCTTGTATAGAAAAGAGATCAAATCAGTCAATCCTAAAGGAAGTCAGCCATGAATATACATTAGGGAAGACTGATACTGAGGCTGAAACTCCAATACATTGGCCACTTGATGCAAACAACCATGTCATTGGAAAAGATGCTGATGTTAGGAAAGATTGAAGGCAGGAGAAGGCAACTACTTTGAACAAGATGGTTGGATGGCATCACTGACTCAATGAACATGAGTTTCAGCATGCTATAGGAGATATTGAGGACAGGGAGGCCTTGCACACTGCAGTCAATGGGGTCTCAAAAAGTCAAGCATGATTCAGCAACTGAAGAAATCTTTAGCAAACAAAAGGGATTGCCACCTCATACAACACAACCCAGCAAAGGAAAAAAAAAGAAAAAGAAAAACAAACAAACAAATTTACCTAATCCCACCAGACCACAACCACAAGTCCCATCCAAAAGAAACCTATGTAAAACACTGGATCAACCCAACTCACCAAGGGAAGAAATCAAAAGGAAGAAGGAATTCAACTTTAAAGCTTGGGAAAAGGAGATCTCAAACACAGTAAATTTAAAAAAAAAAAAAAAAAGGAAAAATAAAACAGAAGTATTACACAAATGAAGGAACAAATTAGAAACATATAAGACCAACTAAATGAAGATGAAATAGGCAAATGAAGTGAAAAAGAAATCAAAATAATGTTAGCAAGGATGTTCCAAAACCTTGAAAATAGAACAAGAAAAATGCAGGAAGCAATTAACACAATTACCAAGGACACAGAAGAAATAAAGAATAAAGAAACAGATGAATAGCTCAATTACTGAAATTAAAAATACTCTGGAGAGAACCAATAGTAGATTACTGGAAGCAGAAGATGTAATATGTGAGTTGGAAGATAGACTGGTGGAAATAACTGCTGAAGAGCAGAATAAAGTAAAAAAAATTAAAAGAAAAAAGGCGAGAGAGAGAGAGAATAGCCTCAGAGATCTTTGGGACAATATTAAACAAGCCAACATACAGGTTATAGGGGTCTCAGAGGAAGAAGAGAAAAAGAAAGGCAATGAGAATAAATTTTAAGAGATAATAGCCAAAAACTTCCCCAGCATGGGAAAGGAAATAATCAGTCAAATCCAAGAAGTGCAAAGTCCCATACAGCATATACCCAAGGAGAAACACATCAACATGCATACTCATCAAGCTAACAGATACTAAATACAAAGAAAGAATATTAAAAGCAGCAAGGAAAAAGCAACAAGTAACATAGAAGGGAAAACCCATAAGATAAACAGCTGATCTTTCAGGGGAAACTGCAGGCCAGAAGGGAATATATTTAAAGTATTAAAGAAAAAGAATCTACAAACAAAATTACTCTCTCTAGCAAGGATTTCATTCACATTTCACGGAGAAATAAAAAACTTTACAGACAAGCAAAGTTAAGAGAATTTAGCTGCACCAAACCAGCTTTGCAACAATTACTAAAAGGACTTTTATAGGCAATGAAGACAAAATAAAGGAATGACCTACAAAAACAAACCCAAAACAATTAATAAAATGCCAATAGGAATATTACTTTAAATGTAAATGGATTAACTGCTCCAACCAAAGGATACAGATGCATACAAATATAAGACCGATTATATAGATATAGATTAGATTTAGATATAGATATAGATGGATAGATAGAGATAGAGATATGCTGCTTAAAAGAGACACAGTTCAGACCTAGAGACCCATACAGACTGAAAATAAAAGGATGGAGAAAGATCTTCCATGCAAATAGAAATCAAAACAAAGCCAGAGTGACAATTCTCATTTCAGACAAAATATATCTTAAAATAAAGACTATTACAAAATAGATAAAGAAAAATGCTGTATAATGCTCAAGGGATCAATCCAGAAAGAAGACATACAAATTGTAAATATCTATGCACCCAACATAAAAGCTCCTCAATACATAAGGCAAATACAAACATACGTAAAAGGGGAAACTGACAGCAACATAATAACAGTAGAGTAGTTTAGCACCCCAATTACACCAACAGCCAGTTCATCAAAACAGACTATTAAAAAGGAAACACAAAACTTGAATAAAACATTAGACTAAACGGACCTAATTGATATCTTCAGAACTTTCCAACCAAGTAAAAATGCACTTTCTTGTCAAGTGCACTTGAAACATTCAGCAGAATGGACCACACCTTGTGTCACAAATCAAACTTCAGTAAACTAAAAAAAAAAATTGAAATCATATTACTCATGTTTTCTGACCACAGTATAATAAGATGAGATATCAATTACAGGGGGAAAAAAGCTGTAAAAAACACGAACAAATGGAGATTAAATAATATAATTCTAAATAATGAAGAGGTTACTGAAGAAATAGAAAGAAAAAAAATCCTAGAAATAAATAACAAGGAAAACAAGACAATTCAAAACCTGTGGGATGCAGCAAAAGCAGTTTTAATTGGGAAGTTTATAACAATGCAATTCTATCTCAGGAAACAAAACAAAAATATTGAAGACACAACCTAACTTTACACCTAAGACATCTGGAAGAAGAAGAAGAAGAACAACAACAACAACAACAACAACAACAAAATTAGTAGAAGGAAATAAATCATAAATATCAGAGCAGAAATAAGTGAAAAAAAATGAAGGAAACAATAGTAAATGTTCAATTCAGTTCCGTTCAGTCGCTCAGTCATGTCTGACTCTGCAACCTCATGAATTGCAACATGCCAGGCCTCCCTGCCCATTACCTACTCCCAGAGTTCACCCAAACCCACGTCCATCAAGTTGGTGATGCCATCTGGCCATCTCATCCTCTGTCGTCCCCTTCTCCTCCTGCCCCCAATCCCTCCCAGCATCAGAGTCTTTTCCAATGAGTCAACTCTTTGCATGAGGTGGCCAAAGTACTGGAGTTTCAGCTTTAGCATCAGCCCTTCCAAAGAATAATCAGGACTGATCTCCTTCAGAATGGACTGATTGGATCTCCTTGCAGTCCAAGGGACTCTCAAGAGTCTTCTCCAACACCACAGTTCAAAAGTATCAATTCTTCTGTGCTCAGCTTCTTCACAATCCAACTCTCACATCCATACCGGACTACTGGAAAAACCATAGCCTTGACTAGACAGACCTTTGTTGGCAAAATAATGTCTTTGCTTTTGAATATATTATCTAGGTTGGTCATAACTTTCCATCCAAGGAGTAAGCATCTTTTAATTTCATGGCTGCAGTCACCATCTGCAGTGATTTTGGAGCCCCCAAAACCAAAGTCTGACACTGTTTCCCCATCTATTTCCCATGAAGTGATGGGACCAGATGCCATGATCTTAGTTTTCTGAATGTTGAGCTTTAAGCCAGCTTTTTCACTCTCCACTTTCACTTTCATCAAGAGGCTTTTTAGTTCCTCTTCACTTTCTGCCTTAAGGGTGGTGTCATCTGCATATCTGAGGTTATTGATATTTCTCCCAACAATCTTGATTCCAAGATTCATAGATCCAAGTCTATGTCCCAAAGAGTAATGCTGAAGAAGTTGAAGTTGAATGGTTTTATGAAGACCTACAAGACGTTTTAGAACTAACACCCAAAAAAGATGTCCTTTTCATTATAGGGGACTGGAATGCAAAAGTAGGAAGTCAAGAAACACCTGGAGTAAGAGGTAAATTTGGCCTTGGAATATGGAATGAAGCAGGGCAAAGGCTAATAGGGTTTTTCCAAGAGAACCCCCTGGTCATAGCAGACACCCTATTCCAACAACACAAGAGAAGACTCTATACATGGACATCACCAGGTGGTCAACACCAAAATTAGATTGATTATATTCTTTGTAGCCAAAGATGGAGAAGCTCTATACAGTCAGCAAAAACAAGACTTGGAGCTGACTGTGGCTCATATCATGAACTCCTTATTGCCAAATTCAGACTTAAATTGAAGAAAGTAGGGAAAACCACTAGACCATTCAAGTATGACCTAAATCAAATCCCTTATGATTATACAGCGGAAGTGAGAAATAGATTTAAGGGACTAGATCTGATAAATAGTAAAGATTAATAAAACTAAAACATGATTCTTTGGGAAGATAGACAAAATTCATAAACCATTAGCAGGACTCATCAAGAATAAAAGGGAGAAGAATCAAATCAACAAACTTAGAAATGGAAAAGGAGAGGCTACAACATACAACGCAAAATTCAAAGAGTAATAAAAGACTGCAACACACAACTATATGCCAATAAAAGGACAAGCTGGAAGAAATGGATAGATTATTTAAAATGTTCAATTTTCCAAGACTGACCCAAGAATAAATAGAAATTATAAACAACCCAATTATAAGCACTAAAATTGAAACTGTGATTAAAAATGTCCCCAAAAACAAAAGCCAGGGCCAGATGGATTCTCTCAAATAATTAGAGAAGAATTAATCATTGTTTTTCTAAAATGCATCCACAAGATTGCAGAGGGAAGAACACTTCCAAAATCATTTTATGAGACCAACATCACCACGATATCAATACCAGACAAAGGCAACACACAAAAAAATTTAAAGACCAATATCACTGATTAACATAGATACAAAAATCCTCAACAAAATTCTAGTAAACCGAATTGAACAGCACATTAAAGAGATCACACACAGTAATCAAGTCAAGTTTATCAAGTCGGATTTACCCTAGGGATGCAAGGATTTTCAATATATCCATATCAATCAATGTGATACATCATATTAACAAATCAAAAAGTAAAAACCATATGATAATTTCAATAGATGCAGAAAAATCTTTTGAAAAATTCAGTGCCTATTTATGCTAAAAACTTTCCAAAAATAGAAGAAACCTACTTCAATATAATAAAGTCCATGTATGATAAGTCCACAGCAAACATTATTCTGAGAGGTGAAAACTAAAAGTACTTTCTCTAAGATAAGGAACAAAACAAGGGTGCTCACTCTCACCACTATTACTGAACATAGCTTTGAAAGTGTTAGTCATGGGAATCACAGCATTAAAACAAATAAAAGTAATCCAGATTGGAAAAGAAGTAAAACTTTCATTTTTAGCAAACCACATGATACTATACATATGCTTAGTCACTCTGTTGTGTCTGACTCTGGTGCTGCCCCATGGGCTATACAGCCTGCCAGACTTCTCTGTCCATGAAGAGATGAAAGAATGCTAGAGTGGGTTTCCATGCTCTCCTCCAGGACATTTTCCAAAACCAGGGATCAAACCCAGTTCTTCCACATTGCAGGAAGACCCTTTACCTTTTAAGCCACCAGAGATGTCCAAGAATACTCAAGTGGGTAGCTTATCCTTTCCCCAGGGTATCTTCCCAAACCCAGGAATTGAACCAGGGTCTCATGCACTGCAGGCAGATTATTTACCAGCTGAGCTACCAGGGAAGCCTAATACTACACAGAGAAAACCCTGAGGATACTCTCAGAAAACTACCAAAGCTGATCAGTGAATTTAGCAAAGTGGCAGGATATAAAATCAATACACAAAAATCACTTGCATTCCTATTAAGTAAAAATGAAATATTAGAAAGAGAAATTAAGTAATCAATCCCATTTACCTTTGCAACAAAAATAATACAGTGCTTAAGGATAAACTTAACTAAGGAG
Organism: Ovis canadensis; assembly: GCF_042477335.2. NCBI lineage: Eukaryota > Metazoa > Chordata > Mammalia > Artiodactyla > Bovidae > Ovis > Ovis canadensis. The sequence goes on along the minus strand of NC_091254.1, from coordinate 53,303,541 downwards.
ACAAAAGAGTTATATATAGAAAAGTATAAGACACTGATCAAAGAAATCAAATACAACTTAAACAGATGGAGAGACATTCCATGTATCTAGATTGGAAGAATTAATATTGGGAAAATGTCTATACTATCATATGTAATCTACAGATTCCATGTAATCCCTGTCAAATTTCCAATGGCATTTTTTTACAGAACTAGATCAAATATCTCACTATTCATATGGAAACACAAAAGACCCTAATAGCCAAAGCAATCTTGAGAAAGAAAAATAGACATGGAGGAATCAACCTTCCTGACTTCAGAGTATAATACAAAGCTATAGTCATCAAGATAGCATGGCACAAAAATAGAAGTATGGACCAATGGAACAAGACAGAAAGCCCAGAGATAAACCCATGTACACATGGATACCTTGTTTTTTGATGAAGGAGGCAAGAATACACAATAGGACAAATATAGCATCTACAATAAGTGATGCTGGTAAAACTGGACACCTATGTGCATAAGAATGAAAATAGAACACTTCTTAATACCATATACAAAGATAAAATACTCAAAATAAATTAAAGACTTAAAAGTAAGACCAGAAACTATAAAATTATTAGAGGAAAGTATAGGCAGAATATGCTATGACAAATTACAGCAAGATCCTCAATGACCCACCTCCTATAGAAATGGAAATAAAAACAAAAATAAACAAGTGAGATCTAATTAAACCTAAAAGCTATTGCACAGCAAAGGAAACTATAAACCAGGTGAAGAGACAACCCTCAGAGTGGGAAAATATAATAGCAAATGAAACAGACATGATTCATTTCAAAAATATACAAGCAGCTCATATCAGCTAATATCAGAAAAATAATTAACCCAATTTTAAAAAATGGGCAAAACATCTAAACAGACATTTCTCCAAAGAAGGCATATAGTTGGCTAATAAACACATGAAAAGATGCTCAACATTACTGTTAGAGAAATGCAAATCAAAACTACAATGAGATATCACCTCACACAAGACAGAATGGCTATCATCAAAAAATCTACAAATAATAAATGCTAGAGAAGCTATAGAGAAAAAAGAACTCTCTTGCACTGTTGGTGGGAATGCAAATTGATACAGCCATTATGGAGAACAGAATGGAGAACTCCTTAGAAAACAAGGAATAAAAACTGTTGAACCTAGCAATCCCACAACTAGGCATATATCCTGAGGAAACCAAAATTGCAAAAGACACATGCAACCCAATATTCATTACAGCTCTATTTACAATAACTAGGACATGGAAGCACTCTAGATGTCCACTGGCAGAAGAATGGATTAGGAAGCTGAAGTACAAATACAAGGGAATATTACTCATCCATCTAGAGGAAATTAAAGGACACTTGCTCCTTGGAAGAAAAGCTATGACCAACCTAGACAGCATATTAAAAACCTAGATGTCCATCAGCAGATGAATGGATAAGAAAGCTGTGGTACATATACACAATGGAGTATTACTCAGCTGTTAAAAAGAATTCATTTGAATCAGTTCTGATGAGATGGATGAAACTGGAGCCAATTATACAGAGTGAAGTAAGCCAGAAAGAAAAACACCAATACAGTATACTAACACATATATATGGAATTTAGGAAGATGGCAATGACAACCCTGTATGCAAGACAGGAAAAAAGACACAGATGTGTATAACGGACTTTTGGACTCAGAGGGAGAGGGAGAGGGTGGGATGATTTGGGAGAATGGGAATTCTAACATGTAAACTGTCATGTAAGATTGAATCGCCAGTCCAAGTCTGACATAGGGTGCAGCATGCTTGGGGCTGGTGCATGGGGATGACCCAGAGAGTTGTTGTGGGGAGGGAGGTGGGGGGGGGTAAAAAAAAAAGAAAAAAAAAAGTAGAGACATTACTTTTCCAACAAAGGTCCATATAGTCAAAGCTATAGTTTATCCAGTAATCATGTATGGATGTGAGATTTGGGCTATCAAGGAACCTGAGCACCAAAGAATTGATGCTTTTGATCTGTGTTGTTGGAGAAGACTCTTGAGTGTCCCTTGGACTGCAAGGAGATCCAACCAGTCAATCCTAAAGGAAATCAGTCCTGGATATCCATTGGAAGGACTGATGCTGAAGCTGAAGCTCTGATATTTTGGCCATGTGATGTGAAGAACTGACTCATTTGAAAAGACCCTAATGCTGGGAAAGATTTAAGGCAGGAGAAGGGGACAACAGAGGATAGGATGGTTGGATGGCATCACTGACTTGATGGGCATGAGTCTGACTGATCTCCGAGAGTTGGTGATGGACAGGGAAGCCTGGCATTCTGCAGTCCAGAGGGTCACAAAGAGTTGGACACTACTGAGGAACTGAACTGAACTGATAAAAAGGAATGCATTCAGATTAGTCCTAATGAGCAGGATGAACCTAGAGATTATTATACAGAGTGAAGTAAGCCAAAAAGAGAAAAAGTATCATATACTAAGGCATATATATGGAATTTATAAAGATGGTACCAATGAACCAATTTGCAGAACAACAGTGGAGACACTGACATGGAGAACAAACTCACGGGCACAGCTGGGTGGTGGAGAAGGTGTGGGTAGTAGGTATGGAGAGAGTAACATGGAAATGTGCATTACTATATGTAAAATAGATAGTCAATGTAAATTTGCTGTATGACTCAGGGAACTCAGACTGGGCCTAGGGAATAGCTTAGAAGGGTAGGATGGGGAGGGAGGTGGCAGGGATGTTCAAGTGGGTGGAGACATGGGTAAATCTATGGCTGTTTCATATTAATGTTTGGTAGAAACCAAAGTAATACTATAAAGCAGTTATCCTTCAGTTAAACATAAATAAATTTCAAAAAAGAGATTGGAAAAAAAAAAAAGAGATTGGATGGGCTGGCAGGCAGGACAACAAAAGTGAAGTCAAGAAAGAAGGCATTTTCTGGAAGAGTAAATCTTTAGTTTGATCTTAGAGGGGAATTCTAGAGCGTAAATTATAAAAAGTTGTTCTGATGAAAGGCAAATGAGCTGGACTTTCACACACATATATTCATCACTCATTGTTTAAATATTCCCCAGCTTAGTAAATTCACAGTTCTTGGAATTTCTTTGTTCTTACAAAACAGAGTCGATTAGTCTAAGTTAGTCCTCTGACAAAAATCTCCATGTGCTAGCTGTTTAAGGTAAATAGACACTTGAAGCTGAGGGCTAAACAAAACAAAACAAACAAACAAATGAACGAACAAAATCAGAATGTTTCTCAGTGGAGCATGACACTGTTAAATACAATGATTGATTGAAAGAAAAGAGGGAGGAGATATTGAAAACTGCAGAAAGAAAATAAATAATGAAATTGTTTTGTAAGAGGAAAGATGTGAAATTGGAATTGGTAATAGATTATGGGGTTTTCCAGCGGTGATGAATATTCTGGCCAATGCAAAAGGTGGAGGAGATGCAAGTTCAATCCCAGGGTCAGAAATATCCCATAGAAGAGAAAACAGAAACCTACTCTATCATTCTTGCCTAAACAGTCCCATGGACAGAGGAGCAGGGTGGGCTACAGTTCATGGGGTTGCAAAGAGTCGGACATGACTGAGCACCTGAGCACAGCACATATATTTATAAAATGTAAACTATGTATTGATATTTCACTTACATGTCCTATATTTTTTACTTTTTTCATATTTTAATATACTTAAAATAGGTCATTTATATTTACCATAAAATTGATTGTATATGCTGATTTTTCCAAATCCTGATCTGGCTTTTTCTTCTATAGCTAGACTATTACCCAATGTCATTAATGCCTCTAAGTGTATAGTTAGTAGAAATCATCTTTTCTGCTTGTTCTATTAATTTTGATTCCTCAAGTGTTAGTTCTTGTGTTGGTTGAGTTGTTTCTTAGTGTTGGCTATGAAATGAACTTATTTTCCTAGCTGAACTTTCTACTAGATTGCCTATAGCATCCTTTGCACAGCCTGCTTATGGGTAAAGACCTGGCAGCAGGTGCTGCAGCTTTTGTTTGATCTATTTTCTATGAGAGTGGCAGAAGAGTGTAAGGGGTGGAAGACATAGTACTTGAGAAGAAAATTTGGGTTTGAGCCCCCCATTTTTTCCAGTGTATAGCAGGTTGCTTTAGGCATTGGCCTGTAACTCTAACTCAATTCCTAAACCCTGTGCTTTTGCCTGTAGGTGTCTGCCTCCATGGCTATTGTCTGACACAAGTTAGCAGCGTACAGGGAAAATTTTTCCTAGTTGTCTCTGTGGGGGTAATCAAACTAATAACACCTTTCTTTGGCTGCCACTGAAAAGGAGAAAAACTGGAAAGGCAGGAGGAAATGTGATACAGTTCCTCCTGTCTTTTCTGTCTGTTTCTGTCCAGACAGAAGATTGTGAGCTCTTATTAATAGAAGCATACTATGCCACACATTTTAGGCTATGGATTCCTTCTTTAAATTCATTTTGTCTACTGTCTATGTCTGAAAGATTATGAATAGTTTATGAGACACTAGTTTTCCTTTCTTGTTATCAATGCATTAACTTTTTTTTTCTTGTTTCTAAAAATTTAGTGTTGGATAGGTAGGCTTAATTTGTGTTAGTCTAGTCTTTGAATAGAAACAGAGATTATTTCTCAAAAAAAAGAAGTGCAGGAACATTTGTGAATCTAAGGAAGGTGAAAGGTTTTATATGTAAGGAAAATCCTATAATAAATGTTCACAATGTCAGCAGTCCTTCATATAGATTTGAGGAAATATGTATAAAAAGTAGATATAAGCAGAGTTTTATAAACTTATAAATCAGCTGTTATCAATCTCTATCAATGTTCTTTATAACATAGCAATATTTTACTTGTTCACAAAAACAGTATTAAAGAAACATGGGAGAGATAGAAAAGAAGGCATTTATGACTATTTTCAGCGACTATGGAGGAAATTTCTAGGATCATATTTGGGTAAAAGAATATTGAGCTCTTCATCTGAAGGATATGTTTAAAAAATAATTAAAAAAAATTAGCTTGTTTCTTAGGAAAAGGAGTATGTCAAGGCTGTATATTGTCACCCTGCTTATTTAACTTATATGCAGAGTACATCATGAGAAACGCTGGGTTGGAGGAAACACAAGCTGGAATCAAGATTGCTGGGAGAAATATCAATAAGCTCAGAGAGCAGATGACACCACCCTTATGGCAGCAAGTGAAGAGGAACTAAAAAGCCTCTTGATGAAAGTGAAAGAGGAGAGTGAAAAAGTTGGCTTAAAGCTCAACATTCAGAAAATGAAGATCATGGCATCTGGTTCCATCATTTCATAGGAAATAGATGGGGAAACAGTGGAAACAGTGTCAGACTTTATTTTGGGGGGCTCAAAAATCACTGCAGATTGTGATTGCAGCCATGAAATTAAAAGACGCTTACTCCTTGGAAGGAAAGTTTTGACTAATCTAGACAGCATATTAAAAAGCAGAGACATTGCTTTGCCAGCAAAGGTCCATCTAGTCAAGGCTATGGTTTTTCCAGTAGTCATGTATGGGTGTGAGAGCTGGACTGTGAAGAAAGCTGAATGCCAGAGAACTGATGCTTTTGAACTGTGGTGTTGGAGAAGACTCTTGAGAGTCCTTTGGACTGCAAGGAGATCCAACCAGTCCACTCTAAGGGAGATCAGTCCTGGGAGTTCTTTGGTAGGAATGATTCTAAAGCTGAAACTCCAGTACTTTGGCCACCTCATGTGAAGAGTTGGCTCATTGGAAAACACTCTGATGCTGGGAGGGATTGGGGGCAGGAGGAGAAGGGGACGACAGAGAATGAGATGGCTGGATGGCATCACTAACTTGATGGACGTGGGTTTGGGTGAACTCTGGGATTTGGTGATGGACAGGGAGGTCTGGCGTGCTGCAATTCATGGGGTTCGAGTAAGACACGACTGAGCAACTGAACTGAACTGAACTGAACTGATCTGATCAGTATAGAGTGATGAAAAGCAATTAGGTTGTTCACTATCTGAAGCGCTGCACAGCATACTAACCTAAAGAATTGATTTCATTACATAATAGACATATTGCAAATGTATTTCTGCTGAATGTTACCACTCTAGGAACAATAGCAGCAACAAGGTAAGTCATAGAATAATATATTTAAGAAATATTTTTTAAGGAATTAAAAATAAGGATTATACTTTTAAAATTAGACATATTTCACACAAATAGAACTGATTTAGGAAAATTATATTTCTACTGCTTATTCACTTATTTGAAAGGTTCTTAGAACTCTAGACTCCTTGTACCATATCCTATCCTCATGTCATAGAGAAGGTCATAAACGTGAGGCTGAAGAAGTCAACCAAAAAAGTGCATGTTGGAAAACCAAGATGAAAGGCTCTAACAGAGAAGACTGGATGAGAAGAAAGAAGAGAAAGAAAGAACAACAACAACAACAAAAAAGACTGCAGAGCACATACATGTTTGTGACAGGGCACTTACGTATACCATGTGACATAATTCACAGGGTGTCTCTGAATAGCATGAATACTGTGATGAGTTTGTTTTCCTGGCAATAGTATCTCTCATCTGGCAGGCCATCTTTAAATATTGATAGTAACTTTTAATATATGAATAGAAAGTGTAGGGATTTTGGAAGATTCTATGACAGAAAGGAAACTTGTTTGTTTTAAAATCTATCTATATTTTGAGACTGCAAGGAAGTCAAACTAGTCAATCTTAATGGAGATCAATCCTGAATATTCATTGTGAAAACTGTTGCTGAAGCTGAAGCTCCAATATTTGGCCACCTGATGTGAAGTGCAAACTCATCAGAAATGATGCTGGGGAAAGATTTAAGGCAAAAGGAAAAGGGGGCAGCAGAGGATGGGATGGTTAGATAGCATTACCAACTTAGTGAATGTGAATTTGAGCAAACTCCAAGAGACTGTGGAGGACAGCGGAGCCTGATCTGCTATAGTCCATGGGGAATCAAAGAGTAAGACAGTGTTAAGTGACTGAATAGCAATAACATTTTGAGCTGGTAGGCTTAGATGGATAGAAAAAATTCTTCTTTTGCTTCAGAAAAATGTTAACAGGTCTATTTATTTAACAAAAGCATAATTGTGAGCATAGTATGTAGGTGGGAAAGGTTTAAGTAGAAATGAGTTAAAATATTATAATATATAAAAAACATAGTTATGTGGGTTTGGGAAGTGACTATTGGTGTTGAAAGGGGTGAGAAGAAGCTAAAAAGAGAATGGTACCAGAAATATGATGGGGAACCAGTGTTCATGAAACTTGATACTGAATTAAGAGCTTTCTTATGCTGCTATGCAATATTAAATTTTCTCTTTTTCCATTTATATTCCATGATTACTCTCAGAGGAACATGCTAGCTAAATCTTATCCATGTCTTTATCTTCCTGGAAACACATGGTAACTACATTTCCACTCTTCCTTGACCTTAAGATGGAAACTGTCATTGTTCTGCTGTGTGGGTGGAAGTGAAATATGCCCTTCTTATCCTAGGAGTAAAGTATTTCATGTTTCCTCCATATTTGCCTTGTTTTAATTTTGGGGGGCAGTTGGATGAAGATGATAACATTACATACATGCACACACATATAAATGTGAAAGTGAAAGTCTCTCAGTCATGTCTGACTCTTTGTGACCTCTTGGAAGATCCAGTCCATGGAATTCTCCAGGCCAGGATATTGGAGCGGAAGCCTTTCCCTTCTCTAGCGGATCTTCCCAACTCAGGGGTTGAATGCAGGTCTCCCGAATTGAGGGCAGATTTTTTACCAGCTGAACCAAAAGGGAAGCCTAAGAATACTGGAGTGAATAGCCTATCCCTTCTCCAGCAGACCTTTATGACCCAGGAATTGACCCAGGGTCTCCTGCATTTCAGGTGGATTCTTTACCAACTGAACTGTCAGGGAAGCCCACATACACATACATATGTACAAAATACATATATATAGTGTTATACACTATAGTGAATATATAAATGTATGTATGTATTATATATATGCATATATGTACACACATGCACACACACACACACACACACATATATATATACAGTGTTTAGAGGTGAAGAATCTTTCTGACAATGTGGGAAATGGGGGCTCTATCCTTGGGTTAGGAAGACCCCTTGGAGATAGAACTGGCAACCCACTCCAATTGTCTTGCCTTTAAATTCCATGGACAGGGGAACCTGGTGGGCTACAGTCCATGTGGTCACAAAAGAGTAAGGCATGATATAGCAACTAAACAACAACAGGAATTATGTACATATGTGTGTATTTATATATCTTGTATATAAAATTTGTGGTGAGATGATTAACTTCTTCTGGAGAATATTTTAAAGAAGCAAATGGCTAAGCCACATACTCAGAAAATCTTGTTTAAGTGGTCAAGAAAAACAGCAGGGTACTTTAACTTCTACAGGTAAATTCTAATGTGTAACAGGGTAAAATTTTGGGCCTGGGGTTGATATGTTATATTGTGGTATAAGTAGGACTTGAGGAAAATTAATATACCTTTGAGAGATAACTATCCTCAAAAGAGGTCGTTACAGAAGAAGGACTATTTCTACTGAGATGGAAAATGCCTTAAATTTTTCCATTTAACATATTCAGCAGCAGCTGAACATCTCCATTGTTTCTTAATTCCTCACTATTCTAAACAATATCCCAACTTTCAGATAAAAGCTCTAAACTTGCTGTAAATATATCTTATATTTCAGTACCACTCAAGTTCTGATTCTACACCTGATATTAAACTATACAAACTGGGGTACCTCAAAAAGAAACCCAGTGGCTCTCTGACCTATTCTTTTATCTAACAATTTAATTAAGTAAATAATTTTTGTTAAGCTCTCCATTAAATTTAGAAACAGCAAACTCATATCAGTTTTTCAAAATGTCATTGTAACTGCCACTCAAAGTTTTACTTTCAGTAGGCATTTTATTCAAAGTGCCCATGTTAAATAGTTTAAACCTTATTCCATCATTGTATACTAGACATTATCAGGGTTTCTTCCAACCAGGTCCCTATTACCTTCAAACGCTAAAACTCTAGGTCAGAAAAAAACACTTTAAATTCTCATTTCCTTTTAGCTTACTTTTTCCCCACAACCATTTCTTTAATTGATTACTATATAGGTCACTATTGTTAGTTGCAGACAACAGAATTCCTTCAAGCTAGATTTTTAAAGAAAATAATAGGTACGGTCTAGAATTTATAGGAGTGGCTTAAAATTTAATAACATTAGATAATATAAAATAAGATAAAGATAAATGTTCAAACATATAAAGGATTTGTCCTGTTAGTCAAGAAAAGAATTTGTCATCCTCTTGAAAGGTTATGAAAGTCGCTCATTTATGTCTGACTCTTTGCGAGGTCATGAACTATACAGTTCATGGAATCCTCCAGGCCAGAATACTGGAGTGAGTAACCTTTCCCTTCTCCAGGAGATCTTCTCAACTGAAGGACTGAACCCAGGTCTCCCACACTGCAGGCAGATTCTTTACCAGCTGAGCCACAAGGGAACTCCAACAGTATCTTCCTTTGAAAGATATCTTGAATGGTATCTCCCCATATAAACTGACATCTATCACCACATATTTACACCTAGAGACATCCTTAGGAATTGATGGTGAATCATGTTTCATTGACATTCTATACTTTCTTGAACTTGAATAGAAATATTTCTATATCTTTTAACTGAAGTTTAGCTTTTTATTGTTTTGAATGTAAAGTGCAAGCTACAATAGTATTAGCACAACTTATGACTATCAAACAGGTCAATGGCACAAAAATAATTAAGAACTCCTCCCTTAAAAGAGTTAAATACTTCTGCTTCAAACCCTGATTTCCCTGAGTGAAGGCTCAAAGCTTGCTCCCTTTTGTGACTGTTGGTGGAACCCAGATCACATAAGAAAAAAAAGAAATAAAACCTATAATTGGATCTAGGATATATATAAAGCATTCTAGTATTCATAATATAAGAAGGCCTTTAAGAATTGAAGTAAGTATGGAGTAAGCAAATTACTGTATACTAAAATAGCATAAAGTATCATTTACCTCTTATAATCACAAGCTAGAATCAAGATTCCCAGAGAAACATCGACAGCCTCAGATTTGCAGATGATACCATTCTAATGGCAGAAAGTGAAGAGGAGCTAAACAGCCTCTTGATGAGGGTGAGAAAAGAGAGTAAAGAAGCTGACTTAACTCAACATTCAAAAAATGAAGATCATGGCATCCATCCCATCACTTCATGGCAAATAGATATGGAGATAATGACAGACTTTATTTTCTTGGGCTACAAAATCTCAGTAAATGGTGACTGCACCATGAAATTGAAAGATGCTTGCTCCTTGGAAGAAAAGCTATGACCAACCTAGACAACATATTAAAAAGCAGATACATTGTTTTGCCAAAAGTCTGTCTAGTAAAAGCTATGATTTTTTCCATTAGTCATGTATGGATGTGAGAATTGGGCCATAAACAAGCTGAGTGCTAGAGAACAGATGCTTTGTAATTGTGGGACTTAAAGTCTCTTGGGCTTCAAGGACACAAAAGCAGTCAATCCTAAAGGTAATCAACCCTGCATATTCAGAAAGTGATGCTAAAGCTGAAGCTCCAATATATTGGCCACCTAATGAGAAGAGCTGATTTATTGTAAAAGACCTTGATGCTATGAAAGATTGAAGGCAACAGGAGAAGGGGCAGCATAGGATGAGGTGATTGGATGATCACCAACTCAATGTACACGTTTGAGCAAATTCTGGGAGAGAGTGAAGACAGGGAAGCCTGGGATGCTGCAGTTCATGGAGTTGCAGAGTCAGACATGACTTTACGATTGAACAGCAACGCAAAAACAAAATATTGAAAATGATGACAAAAGACTATAAATAATTTATGTACATTTCATAGCTATATAAGTTAAAACTTTTTTAATGGAAAGCAACAGAAACTAAGAAAAATTTTAATAAAAATGGATTTATTGGGAAGATAATCAGGAAGCTCTCTAATTGAAAGTGAAAGTGAAGTGAAGTGAAGTCACTCAGTCGTGTCCGACTCTTAGCGACCCCATGGACTGCAGCCCACCACGCTCCTCCATCCATGGGATTTTCTAGGCAAAAACACTGGAGTGGGGTGCCATTGCCTTCTCCAGTCTCTAATTGAAGGAAGTGATGAAAAACTCTGAAGAATAGAAAAGGGGTTCTTATTATACTTGATGGTTCTCTTATTTTTGCACTATAAAAATGTTTTAACAGTAGGAAATACTTAGGTATTCTGGTGTCTTTTAGTCCTCAGGTTCTGAGGGAGTTTCCCAAGTAATCACCACAGACAGGAAGGGAGGAATGTACCCTGGTTCTTTTCAGATAATGCTGAAAGTTCCCTCCAATTGCTCCCTTTTGACACTACATCTGCAGGTGTGAGAAGGGCTGCCTCATTACTGGTGGGTAGAAATGGAAGTCCAACCTTCCAATGTGGTCTCTCTTCATATGTTAGGTTGTAGGGAAGGGGTTTGTTACCATTTGGAGAAGATGAAATTTTCACAACTCCCTGCTCAACTTTTTTTTTTTTTTTTGACATTGCCCTTGCAAATGTTTTGCTGTACCTCTTTGTAACCTCTCCAATGTTGTATTTTAGACTTTCCACTAAGATTTTTCCTGGTTTGGATAAAGATAAGGCCACATTTCTCTGTGGTGTTGGCTGCAGCAGACTAGCTATTGTCTAAAAGTTTTCCATCCTCTGAGGCTATTCCTTTACCGTCTCTTGATTATATAGAATGTGTATTGTCTTTCTACTTCATTGGCATTTTTAAATTACCAGTTTCTCTGTTGTCTGGTCCAGAGTATTTGAGGCAAAAAGAAAACCCTAGAGACTCACCATTGTAATTTTCTTAGATATCAACGGACTAGCTGGTCTGCCTTATTCTCCCTTCCTCTCATAATCTTCTTTTGTTTGTTCTAGACATAATAGCTAGGGATTTTAGTTGTATTTAGCAGGAGAAATAGAAAAAAAATGTGGTTCTCCATCTTCTCAGAAACAGAAGTAATTTATATTTTTGTCTTTATATATGCCACCCTAGCTTCAAAGATATAAGTGGAAATTTTTATTTAATTGCTTATATTTACTAAACCCACATTGAAAAGTATACTAGTCCATACTTATTGTTTACCAGGACACTTAAGCCTCCCAGTTGAAAAAGCAGAGCCACAGAGAGGTCCACTAACTTTTACTAAATCATACAGCTAGTAAGTATCATAAGCAGGATGTGAAACTGGAACATTTGGCTCCAGAGCTGTCTTAATCACTTCTCTATATTGTCCCTCCCATCATGAAATGGATTGTCATCTGTCTAACAAGGGCCAAGTGAACATCTTGGCCTGGTCATTTTGCTTAAAAAGTTGCATCTCTTACTATAAGAAGGAAGGAAGAGTTGCTTGGAAACCAAACACAAGAAGACACCAAGGTTTCATGTTTGACTGGTGTCATAATTGGGTCATAAACCTCCTTATTCTTGACTGATAACTCAACTATAGACTAAAGTCTCTTACTTTCACAGAGCATATCTTCTCATATAACTTACATTCTTTGTTTAATTTCCTTTTCAATTCATCATGGTATCAACTTTTAAGACAAAGTTGGAAAATCTTATCCATGCGTATCATCACTAAGTTGATTTATATTAAAAGTGGCTATCTTAACTCTATTGCTTAAAAATTTTTGTCTCAATTTTAAAAATTGAAGAGAAATAGAGAGAACATTTGAATATTTGGAAAATCACCTTGAGTTTCACCAATGATGATAACTCCCTGTTATAGTTACTTCTAGTGTTATGTCTCAGGTATTACACAGTATTATTTCTAATAAAAACTGAATGCTTAATACATTTTACAAATACTTCACATTGCTATTCTTCATAGTTATTTTCTGGATTTAATTATACATCCAAATTCTTTGTTACTTTTTCTTGATAATTGTGCCTAAACTGACTTTATTTTCTTAAACATTCAATGATATAATTCACATATGCCCTTAATTGTGTACTAACTATATCAACTATTACATTGTATTCAAAGATAAAGGCAAAGATAGATTATTTCCTTCAAGTAAGGTAGCACTACTTGATTATATATTTTATTACCACAAGACACACACATACATATGTGAAATGAAATAATCAGTAGACTAACTTGCCATAAAAGACATATATGTGTGTATATGTATATGTATGTTTGTGTGCACATATATGTATATCTATCCTACATATATAATATTTTGCATATATGTCTGTCTCCAAGATAAATATGTATCCCTAACTACATATACATATGTAATGTTCTTGAATATATTGATATAATACATGTGATAAATGAAATAAATATTAAGACATACATATAGATATTGATCTATATATACAAATGTGAAAGAAATAAAATATATATTGTTTGTATGTACATCTATATCTATATCTATATCTATATCTATATATCTGCTTCCTAGGATGGATCAGTAGTAAAGAATCCAACTGCCAATGAAGGAAACATAGAAGATGAAGGTTTGATTCCTAAGTCTGGAATATTCTCTGGAGGAGGAAATGGCAACTCACCCCAGCATTATTACCTGGAAAATTCCATGGACAGAGGAGCATGGTGAGTTGGAGTTCATGAGGTTGCAAAGAGTCGGGCATAACTCAGCATTCACACATGCATGCATTTCCAAGGAACAAAATGGAGAGATTACATCTTACGTTCATTGGAGAAAAAAAATGTTAAAAACACAGGAAAAAAAATTTTTTTTCCAACCTGTAACAACTTGTTCTCCAGCATGTTGGCTTTTCAACATTATAGAAACAGCATGGCTCTCACAGTTATGTGTTTATACCAGCATCCCAAGCTGAAAGAAAGCAAGGAAACAGAAAACATGAGGTCTAATTTTATAAATTAAAAATAATTCCCCTATATGCTCTGGAGCATTTTTCTCTTATATCTGAAATTTGCATTTGCTTTTGAGAATATTTAATTATCTTAGATGAATAAATATGTCATTTTGAACATAGACATGTTAACCAGTAAGCAAATAGTTGTTAGACATAAGCAGATTTCATAAGGTATATTACTTAAAAGGTAAGTCGATGAAGCGTTAATAAGCCAATGAAGTGATTGGAGAACCAAGAGATACTTAATCTTCATGAGATACTGGTGTAGTAAATATTTGTAATATATTAAATATACATGTGGGGCTTCCCTGGTGGCTCAGTGGTAAAAAATCCACTTGCCAATGCAGAAGATGTGGGTTCAATCCCTGAGTCAGGAAGATAGCCTGGAGAAGGAAATGGCAATCCATTTCAGTATTCTTGGCTGGGAAATACCATGGACAAAGAAGACCGCCCCATTCTACAGTGCATGAGGTTGCAAAGAGTGAGGCTGAGAACATACACTCAAATACACATAAGGCCCGATATACATAAGTGTCTCAAAATATTCCAGCACTAAATATTTATAAGGTCTTATTGGGCCACCCTAGATAGCAAATTAAGAAGCAGAGACATTATTTTACCAACAAAGGTCCATCTAGTCAAGGCTATGGTTTTTCCAGTGGTCATGTATGGATGTGAGAGTTGGACTGTGAAGAAAGCTGGGCACTGAAGAACTGATGCTTTTGAACTGTGGTGTTGGAGGAGTCCCTTAGACTGCAAGGAGATTCAGTCAGTTCATCCTAAAGGAGATCAGTCCTGGGTGTTCATTGGAAGGACTGATGCTAAAACTGAAACTCCAATACTTTGGCCACCTCATGTGAAGATTTGACTCATTGGAAAAGAACATGATGCTGACAGGAATTGGGGGCAGGAGGAGAAGGGGATGACAGAGGATGAGATGGCTGGATGGCATCACCAACTCAATGGACATGAGTTTGGGTAAACTCTAGGAGTTGGTGATGGACAGGGAGGCCTGGAGTGGTGTGATTCATGGGGTCGCAAAGAGTCAGCCACGACTGAGTGACTGGACTGAACTGAACTGAACTGAACTGATTGGGTCACCTACTGGTAACACCCATTCTAACTCTATGAGTTCTCTGCTAAAGAGACACAAATACATGCCATGGCTACTACTCAAAATTTTTGAGAAGCTACCATTTTGACAGTGTATACTTTTTCTTGCAGCTCTCTAGTGGAGCAAATGTCTTTGGCTCAGGGCATCTGTCATTTGGCTCAGTTGTTAAGAGTCTCCATTCTGGTCCTCATGCCTACCAACAGGGCATTTGATAAGACAAAGAAACAACATGCAAAAACACTGCATACCCAGAATTCAGAAAATGAGGTGCTTCCATCTTGCTTGCATCCTATCTTAAATGTGTTAATCAATATCACCTCTCTCCCTTGTATTTCACTTAATCTTGATAAGCCCTGTGATTGGATCATTTTAATTTGGTGTGTAAACTTTCTGGCCCATGCCCCCTGGGATAGCATGCTTGTAGTGTTTGTGGAGGCTACCATTGCATCAAGGTTATTTTCCAACAGTACAACATGTAACTGGACAGAGATGGGTCCCAGAGCTATTCCAAGTGGAAAGGGAAATTGGGAAAATAACGATCTGTCAAAGAAAACTGATTTGATAAGACTGGCTTGTATTTTGTCAAGGCATAAGCCACAATTATTTGCCATGTTACAACTGGGGTGTTTTTAGCAAGAAATTAAAGCATGAAATGATTGCTGGTCAGTTTTAGTATCTGACATAAAATTGTGCTCTTTGTTTACAAATTTGTGCTTCATTTTATAATTAACATGTTTTTCTTTGTATGTAGAGCTTAGAAATCAAGAGAGGTTTTCTTATAGGTTTCTTTCACTCCATATGGAGCGAAACAAAAATTAAGTAATTATCTCATGCATTGGCAGATGTAATACAAGCATGAGACATATAAATAGCTGAAGTCACACAATAGTTTTTGCCAAATTACAACAAAAACAACTGTTAATTTTGAGTCAGCTCTGTTACTTTACATTATGTTTTATTCATTTTTTCATAGAAAGTAATTTCCTAAAATTTTAACATTTGTGGTTAAGAAAATTTCCTCAAATGTAATACCATTATTCTTCTTGAATGAGGTAGAGGTGGTGCAGAACAAGTAGAAGAGACAAGATGTGCTCTGTTCCTCTATAGAATTTGCTAATTTTACAAAAGTTAGAAATTTTGAAAGAAAACATATAAAACTATATTTATCTAGGAAATGCTTGATTTGTGTGTAAGGTCCAAAGATTAAAATAAGCATAAATATAGCTTACAGCCTTATTTCGAGAATAAACATAAGACAATATACATAAAATGCCTAGTATAAACCTGCCTCATTTTGGGGACTAAATGAATGAGTAGTTATTCTTATCTTTTTATTAACTTTGTGGACATTAATGAATTTCAATGTCAACAGAAAAATTTAATTTGGACATAAATACAGGTTTACTCTAGAATGAGAATCTTAAAGATTCCTGGATGTCTTTTAAAGCACATTTATTAGTCATTTACAAAAATTCACTTTAACATTCCTTTCAAGTAAGCTACCCTGATGTACCTAACATACCATTAATTTGCAAAGCTGATGAGCAAGAGAAAATGAATTGGGTAGTAAAATTGTAAAAGAAGTGTGTGGACATTTAGTAATTGTGCTAAGAAATTAAGGCAATTATAGAAAAAATTCAGGCTAAATGCAATTGAAGAGGATTTTTTTAAGCATTTATTATTCAGATGACTCATCTAAAATGGGTAACTGCACTGACTGATTATTGCTCAAGACTATTTAATTTATTTAAATGACTTAATCACTGAAAACTTCATGTTGAAGTTTGGATTTCAGGTAATTATTGAAGGAGAAAAAAAGTTGCTTGGCAGTAGACCTCAGTCTGAAATTAGAAATAAAATGAGAACAATATAACATGCACCATGAAATTTCTCTCAAGGTTAATGATAATTCACTTTTAAGAACTATATATTCAGACATTGCTGGCTCTTTACAAGACTGAAGTAAGTGAAATTTGTCTTTAAGGCATGCATTCGTTCCTTATTATGCTTTGTTTTACTTTGGAAACCCTCACACCCTCGTTCTCAGTCCCCTCCAATTTATGCTACCTGTGACTGCCTTCGATGATGAGCATGTATACACCAATCAGTGCAGTCTCCAAGAATATTTTCATTTTTAAGTTTAAACTCCAATAGTGGTATGAAAATCTATATTTTCATCACTTGCATTTCAAGGAACGAAAGGAAGATTTTTATTTGGTTTTATTTCAATTTGTTTTTCAAGAGGAGAAAGAAAGAAAATGAAAATGGAGGTAACTTACAGAGCTTTGAAAAAGCTTTTAGAGAGGGTAATCATATGGCCTAGTTTTATCAGAAGAGTCCTAGTTTACATTAGTTTTTCTGGCATAATTATTAATTGAGTTCCATTTAACCTTTAAAAAATGGTATGATTTGGAGGATAATTATAGAAACATCTATTTATTTATGTCTGAAATTAATGGATCACACTCACTTACATGTTTTAAAATGTTTTATAAGTAAGTAGTACATATATTTGTAAAGTTAATGTCCCAATTAACGTATAATACATATTCCTTCCAGTCTTGTTTATGGGAAAACTTCCTTCCCTCTGACATTTGTTCTGAAAAAATAAAAGATAATTAGCAGATGGAGTAGAAAAATGGGTAAAAGTTTTCTGTAAAATATGTTTTCGTTATCAAACCATTATCAACACTTGGTCAACAAATCTAAAGCCATACTTCCAAATCTATTTATCAGTTAGAAGTTGTCATATTGATCCCTGTTTGTGGATCTCCTATATGTCTTACTTTTCACTTAGTTCTAAACTGAGAATGAAAGAAATGTTAATTATTAATTTCCTAAAATCTCACCAGCATTAACTATTTATATTGTGTTCTAAAGATATTAAATTTTACTTGTGTGGCTAATGAAAATGGCTTTGTGAATCACCTAACCTCTGGCTGGTTAGACTACTCTCAAGCAAACATGTCTGTCTTACTAAGAATCTTTTGACAAGTAGAAACATTTGATTAGGCTCATTATTTTCACTCTTCACTAAGAGTATTACAAATGTAAAAATATTTTATTCCTGTTAATGGAATAATTTTATGCATAATTCTGTTTGCATATATGTATATATTAAATTTTTGAGGAAATAATATTGAAGACAAAATTTAAAGACTCTAACATATAAGCAGCATATACTATCCTTTTTATTATGAGTTTTGCTGTTGTTCTAGCATTTCAGTTATCAATACATGATTTCTTTGAGTTCCTTTCTGGATAAATACTTTGCTTAGCTATTAGCATTGCTTTTGCCTAGTTGAATCTTTCTGGGAGATATAAACTAGTTTTTGGTGATATGTTTCTGCCCATTTCTTTATTCTTAATAATTATGATGCTTTCCTCATCACTGACTCCTTTCCAGTTTATATCATGAGTGAATATTGCTGTTATATTTTAATATTTCTCTCTCAGAAAGAAAATAATTCATCTGCTAGTTAAATTAATACAGCTACCCGTCTCATTCAATTAATTATTTTTTAAAAATACTTTTCTATAAATGTTTCAAAACCATCAAACTAACATCTACATAAAGGTATTTCTTGTAGAAACATACAATAATATATTTATAAATCATTTTTTTAATTTTAGTCCACATTTGTAAACTATTTTAATTTTTACTAAGGATATTTTGAGATATGCTTCTTGGGGTTTTTCCTTTGAAATATGTTAAGAACTTCTCAGGGAGACAGAAAAGTAACACCCATGTAACTGTGTCTTCACACTTAATGCTAAGAGATTTTTGGTAGTATGATAATAGTAATGAGTTGCATTTACTCAGTCCTTTTTCTAGAATTATTATGGGGCTATTGAGCTGAGATCTTAAAACAGATTATAAAATTTCATAGTCATAACCAATCATAGTGCTCAGAACATACTAAGTGCTTAATCAATTGAGATTGGTTTATAAGCACTGAAAAAGTCATATATACCAATAAGCATTATCTTCAAGGGCTTCCCTGGTGACTCAGATGATAAAGAATATGCCTGCATTTCAGCAAGAAGATGCCCTGGAGAAGGGAATGCCAACCCACTCCAGTATTCTTACTTGGAGAATCCCATGGACAGGTTATAGTCCATGGGATAGCAAAGAGTCAACCACAACTGGGTGACTAATACATACACATGTGTGATTTTCAACCTACAGCAAAGCACTATATTGACTCACTTGTCTTTTAAATCATATTAAAAATCAATGACAACTTTGCCAAAATCTTGGATTGAGAGCCTATATATATATATGTAGTATATATGGTCATATGTGGTCATATATAGATGTGAGAGTTGGACTGTGAAGAAGTCTGAGCACCGAAGAATTGATGCTTTTGAACTGTGGTGTTGGAGAAGACTCTTGAGAGTCCCTTGGACTGCAAGGAGATCCAACCAGTCCATTCTGATGGAGATCAGCTGTGGGATTTCTTTGGAAGGAATGATGCTAAAGCTGAAGCTCCAGTACTTTGGCCACCTCATGCGAAAGGTTGACTCATTAGAAAAGACTCTGATGCTGGGAGGGATTGCGGGAAGGAGGAGAAGGGGATGACAGAGGATGAGATGGCTGGATGGCATCACAGACACGATGGACGTGAATCTGAGTGAACTCCATGAGATGGTGATGGACAGGGAGGCCTGGTGTGCTGCGATTCATCGGGTCACAAAGAGCCGGACACGACTGAGTAACTGAATTGAACTGACTGTCCTTTCTATAACAGTCAAGGGAATAATTGCTTTTACAGAGATGCTGTTCTAAGGCTTTCCTCTGCCTATAGACAGGCATGTACAGATGATTGAACATCATTGCAAATCAGGGCAGTTTCCTCAACTGTATAAAGTTACTGCCAGAAACCTTGCAGTCATAGGTACACTTTAAGAATAGAACTACACATTGTGTCAATAAGTTTATATACCCAAATAACTAAGCTTTTTTTTTTCCTTGATCAGTTGTTTTATAATTTCTTTAAAATATATTTTACTTTAAAGTATACTATCAGGAAACTATAAATGTAAAAGATTGTGTATGTGGTTCAAAATACACTTATGTGACTTTTCAATTTCTTGACTAATGTGAGCACAAAATTTGAAATAGTACTCATAATAATAATTATATCTTAAAATTGTGCTAAACATTTGAATGATAAATTGAGACAATTTTTGTAAGATTACATTTTATAAATTCATCTTGAACTTTAAAAAATTTCAAAAACAGAATCTTAAACTGACATTATCATTTACATATTTTATCTGCTATTTTTTGTCCTTCAAAAGAAATGGTGCCATTTGAAAAAACCTTTTCTTCTTCACAAGTAAATATGGTGTGCTAATTAACTGTTAAAATTTGGAGTAGGGGATTGAGAATACAAAATGATAATGTGATATGAGAAAACAAACAATCTTCTATTTAGATGCATTCATTTTACTATTTCTAGTGGAACCAAAAATGGTGACGTTGCTACACTATGAAGAAATAATGTCACCCTCTAAACTACAATGTGGATGAGTATGTATAAAACACAAGCAATAACACTAATATAAACTTTATTCTTCATGAAAAAAATCAATATTGGAGCCAAATGAACACCATCAGAAATATGTCAATGTATTCCAATCTACCAATGTATGGTAGATATGTTTCAATTTAAACTTAAAATTTCAGTTTAAAATAGTGTCTATTTAGCCCTTCAACTTTGTCTCTTCATGCTAAATAGTTATCAAGACATAGAAACAAACAAAGAAACAAACAAACAAACAAAAAAACTCAAATTGGAGACTACGTCTAGCCGACAACTCATTGCCATAATATAAAATTTATTTTAGCATTGCACAAATTTGAAAGCAGTTATAAAATGTAGACCAAGAAAAAGATTAGACATCACAGAGGGGAGGCATGGCAACACATTCCAGTATTTTTGCCTGGAAAATCCCAAGGACAGAGAAGCCTGATAGGCTGTAGTCCATAGGGTCACACAGAATTGGTTAAGACTGAAGTAACTTAGCATACACACAGAGTTCACCTTTATCTATGAAACGTCTTCCAAGATCCCTCAGAGTTTACCTGGATCCTTGAATAGTATACCAAATCTGTAAACACTGTACTTTTTCTTATACAGACATAAGTATGATTAACTTAAAATCAGGCACAGTAAGAGATTAACAACAACTGATAATAAAAATAGAATGACTATAACAATATACTCTAATAAAACTCACATGAATATGGTCTCTCTCAAAATATCTCATTGAACAAATTTAGTGCCCTTTTCATCATAGCTAAGCACTAAGCATGCGAAAGTTACTGCGGTAGTAACTTTTGTAGTTTGAGATAAGATAGTAAAACTAGCATGACTTTCTTTTTTACTTCTACATAATTTCATGAATAGAAGATCATTTTTTATTGTAGATCTTAGCCACCTCAGCAAACAGCTTTTTTCTTTTCTTATTAAGTCAAGAACTCTCACATTTTCATCTAAAGGAGTGCCTTAGGGCTTCTTTGACAGATTCAAATTACAAGCATCACAATTCTTATGCTTTAGGACCATTATTAAGAAAAATAAGGGTGACTTGAACACAGCATTGAGATACCAGAACAGTTGATCTAGACAACCCAGTGGCTACTAAACAACTAATGGACAGGATACATTGGACAAAGGAAGGATTCATACCTGAGATGAAAGAAGCCAGTCACCCACAGATTTCAAAAGCCTACTCACCATGGTCTGTGATTTAAAACTTATGAGTTGTTTACTTCTGGAAATTAACAGGAACTTTATGGGCAATATGTTGCATAAGGGCATCTATATACCCTTTTGGTTGGCAAAGACTATTCCTGGATATAACGCTCCTCGTCTGAGAACGATTGACAATAAAAATTGATATGTGGCATATAAAAAACTCTTCCAAGTAAAGACAACACCATACTAAAAACTCAAAGGAAGACTATAGCTCTGCAAATGGTATAATAGGTACATGTGAATCTTAAAAAAAGTTATTTAGATGTTTTAAAATATATATTTCTTGTGAAAAGAAATAGGATACTACCAGAAAGGACTAACAATAAATGTGAGTTTATTTAGAGATATCTAAAAACATATCTAAAACATGTATCTAAAAACAAATATTTTAACAATAAAAATCTCTAATGGAGGCAGCAAAGATAAAATTAATATATTAGATTATCATAATATTGTAAAAGACAAATTTGAGAGATAAATTTACACTGCAAAGGAGGGAAAAAAGAGATTAAAATTGTAAGGGAGAAGCTGATAATTATGGGAGATTAGAGAACAGCAATAGAGTTTAATAGTTCCACAAATCCAAAGATAAACAGTCAATATCCACTATATTTAAGTAAAGAAAACTTTCTGAAAATTAAACAAAAAAACAGACCCTCTATTTGAACAATTTTACTGTTAATCAGGAATCAATGGATTCTTACCCTAGCCCACTATGTAAAAGTTTTAATTATAAGCATAAAGGATGAGTCCTACATTCAGCTAAATATGAAACAATGTATTTACAAAGGATTAAACTTCAATTTAGCTTAATATCTTCTCTGCAATACTGCATGGAACACTAAAAACAAAAAATGTGCAAAAGTAAAGCATTTTTACTTTTGAAGTAAAAATATTTGATTTTAAAATTTTATATTTGTGCTAATTTTGATTAATATTTGACAGTTACATATTGAAACCATATCACAAGATTATCATCCTGAAAATGGATGTTTGAATACATATGTCAGTTGCCTGTAGTACAAATTAACATCGCTGCTGCTGCTGCTGCTGCTAAGTCGCTTCTGTCATGTCCAACTCTGTGCGACCCCATAGACAGCAGCCCACCAGGCTCCCCCGTCCCTGGGATTCTCCAGGCAAGAACACTGGAGTGGATTGCCATTTCCTTCTCCAATGCATGGAAGTGAAAAGTGAAAGTGAAGTCGCTCAGTGGTGTCCAACTCCTAGCGACCCCATGGACTGCAGCCTACCAGGCTCCTCCGTCCATGGGATTTTCCAGACAAAGAGTACTAGAGTGGGTTGCCATTGCCTTTTCCACAAATTAACATTAAGAACTCAAAAATTGGGAAAATTGCTTTGCAAAAGAAGAGCATAGAGTACTGATGCTAGGGAGCCATTGTAAGTTATAAAAATTAAAATTGTAAGTGTGGTTTTAAAATAATATATTTTTAATTTTTTTGAAATATTATATACTTTACATATAAAATAATAAAAATTAAAATATATAAGAATATTTATAACTCTCCACCAACCCATCCATATTTCCTGCCTTGTCCCCACCAAGTCCATGGTAACTGAATTGTCTTCTATTCATTGTTTCTACCAATTTGAATTCTTTTTTTTTTAAGATTCCATGTATAAGTTATATCATGTAGTACTTGTCTTTCTATGTCTGACTTATTTTATTGAGCATAAGACCCTCAGGACATTTATATATAATGTTTTTTCATGTGTCACATATATTTTAATGATTGCATATACATACATATTTTATAATGCAAAGAAGGTTTATTCGCATGCACAATGAGGATTGGGATGTTAGAGAAAAAAAAAAAGGAGTCTACTGGCAAATGGAGAAGATAAAGCTACTTAAGTAGCTAACTTTGAGACTTACTACAGGGGAAAACTTGCTGTGTTGCCTTCAGAAATGAAGTTTTCACCTGATGTTTCTGGAAACATTTCAAACAGAACTTCCTGCTAGGCCAGCTCTTTTAGTTCCTTTTGATAGTCAAGGTGGTATTCCATAGTCTGTGTTCTTTGTCATTTTATCCAGAAAATCTCCCATGAAGGCTAGGAGGTCAGTCTCTACTACTCTCAGGCAATAAGGTTTTTTGATCTTACAAGACCTTGCTTAACATGTTCTCCATCTGCAGAGCTGACTTGAGAGTTTTATACCACTTTCCCAGCGTTCACCTACAAGATGAATAAGGTCTGAGGATCTAATATATAACTTTGTGACTGGAATTGATAACACTGTACTGTATAATTGAAATTTGCCAAGACAGTAGACCTTAAATGTTCTCACTTCTCCCCCCGCAAAAAGATAAATGTGAAGTGATGGATGTATTAATTAATTTAAGGGGGGGTGGGATTTCCTTCACAATGCCTATGTATATCAAATTACCAGGACATATACTTTATATATCTTAAAATTTTATATGTTAATCATAACTCAATAAAAGTTTAAAAATAAACCAGAGCTTAACAATGTGTAAAAGTAATTTTCAAATGAATGAAAAGCAAAATAAAGAGCAATCTTGGATAGTGCAGGGCCATAGAGTTATGATAAATTATTTATCTTGGAATTGGGGGCATATTTATGGGGGAAATAGTTTATGCCCCAAATCCTTCAGGCTAGGCTTATGCAGTAATAAAGCAAAAACTTCCAGATATACAAGCTGATTTTAGAAAAGACAGAAGAATCAGAGCAAATTGCCAAAATTCACTGAATCATGGAGAAAGAAAGGGAATTTCAGAAAAACATCTACTTCTGTTTCATTGGCTAAATGAAAGCCTTTGACTGTGTACATCACAACAAACTGTGGGAAATTCTTAAAATGGTAGGGGTATCAGACCAACCTACCTATCTCCAGAGAAACTTGCATGCAGGACAAGAAGCAGCAGTTAGAACCTTACAAGGAACAACTGACTGGTTTGAAATTGGGAAAGGAGTATATTGCCATGCTGTTTATTTAATTTATGTGCAGAAATGCTAGGCTGGATGATTGCCAGGAGAAATATCAACAACCTCAGATAACCAGATGATACCACTCTTCTGGCAGAAAGTGAAGAAGAACTAAACAGTTTCCTGATTAAGGTAAAAGAGGAGAGTGAAAACGTTGGCCTGAAACTCAGCATTTAAAATGTAAATCATGGCATTCAGTCCCATCTCTTCATGGCAAACAGAAGGGGAAAAAGTGAAAGCAGTGACAGATTTTCTTTTCTTGTGCTCCAAAATCACTGTGGACAGTGACTGCAGCCATTGAAAGACACTTGCTTCTTGGAAAGAAAGCTATGATAAACCTAGACAGCATATTAAAAAGCAGAGACATCACTTTACCAAAAAGGTTCATATAGTCAAAGCTATGGTTTTTCAAGTAGTCCTGTATGGATGTAAGTGTTGGACCGTAATGAAGATTGAACACTTTCAACAGATTGATGCTTTCGAATTATGGTGCTGGAAGAGGCTCTTGGGCAGCAAGGAGATCAAACCAGTCAATCCTAAAGGAAATCAATCTTGAGTATTCATTGGAAGGGCTCATGCTGAATTTGAAGCTCCAATACTTTGGCCACTTGATGCAAAGAGCTGACTCATTGGAAAAGACTCTGATGCTGGGAAAGAGAGAAGGTGAAAAGAGAAGGTGGCAGTAGAGGATGAGATGGTTAGATAGCATCACTGACTCAATACAATTGAATATAAGGAAACTCCAGGAGATAATGGAGGACAGGGGAGCCTGGAGTGCTGCAGTCCATGGGGTCACAAAGGGTCTGACAATGACAGTGATTGAACAACAATATGAAACATTTAAATAATTGTATGTACTAGTTAATACATGTAAATAAATTTTAAAATCTTAGTAAGGCAGGTAGCATCCTGGGTTGGGGGTAAATGCTGACTCAAAAACAGTACATAATTTGATTAAGCAAGCAATTGTTGAATAATTGGGAAAAATAGTTAGGAAAAACCACGTATAGTAGTAACATTTAAGCAAAATATTATCAGTGAGCAAAATTTTTTCCCTGGCAGACAAAAAACGAGAGAAATTCAACATTCATTTCTGTGAAGCATAATCACATCAAAATTTGATAAAGATTGCAATCACACAGAAAAATATAGCTTAAAATATACTTTCTCTGGCTCTGGTGTCTAAGACGGTCTTCAATGATTGTCATCTCCTGGTATTTATGTCCTTGTTTAACCCCCACTCTTGAAGAATGGCTGGATTCGCGGATTAGTGACTAACTTCTAATGGAAAGAATATAGCAAAAGTGATAGGATGTCTCTTCTCTGGAGGTGACCAAAGATGCTGCTAACACCTTGTTTGCACCCTGCTGAGAAACTCAGAATCAGAGGCATCCGGCTATACTGCTCCTGGAATTCTGACCCACAAAAAGTGAGATAATAAATAGATATATTTTGTCACTATGTTTTGAGTACCTTGTTATAAAGTAACAGAAAACTGTTAGACTTAGTTAGAAAATACTAACTAAAATATGAATAACACTAAACATAACAATATATTTTCAAATCCATATTATAATATATACAGTGATATCAATGAAAAGAGAAAGAGTCAAAAAGTAAGTCAACAAAAACTTGAAAATATATAACTAGCATCTTTAGAGGGTAAAAGAGTAAAGCCATAAAAAGCAAAAATAATGATATAAAAAACACAGTATTCATTAAAACTGACACTGAATATTAATATATAATATAAACTGAATAAGTATATTATATATACTATACACAGAGAAGGCAATGACACCCCACTCCAGTTTATGCATATGCTTTACATATATGTGTGTGTGTTATCTATAAGTATGTGTATCTAAGGAATGAAAAACTGGAAATAAAGTTGATCCAATATCATAGGAACAACAGGAAGATAAAGGAATGGGTAATAGAGATAAATTATAAAACAGGAGATAGGAAGAGTTCAGCCCAGAAGGCCCAAATACTGAATGAAAATAATTATAGCAACGAAGAACTAAGTAAGAGTTGAATTGAGTTTAGTAGCTCAGTCATGTCTGTAGCTCTTTGTGACCCCATGGACTGTACCATGCCAGGCCTCGCAGTCCATCACCAACTCCTGAAGTTTACTCAAACTCATGTCCATTGAATCGGTGATGCCATCCAACCATCTCATCCTCAGTCGTCCCCATCTCCCACCTTTAATCTTTCCCAGCATCAAGGTCTTTTTATTTTTATTTATTTTTATTTTTTTTTATTTTTTAAATTTTAAAATCTTTAATTCTTACATGCATTCTCAAACATGAACCCCCCTCCCACCTCCCTCCCCATAACATCTTTCTGGGTCATCCCCATGCACCAGCCCCAAGCATGCTGCATCCTGCGTCAGACATAGACTGGCGATTCAATTCACATGATAGTATACATGTTAGAATGTCATTCTCCCAAATCATCCCACCCTCTCCCTCTCCCTCTGAGTCCAAAAGTCCGTTATACACATCTGTGTCTCTTTCCCTGTCTTGCATACAGGGTCGTCATTGCCATCTTCCTAAATTCCATATATATGTGTTAGTATACTGTATTGGTGTTTTTCTTTCTGGCTTACTTCACTCTGTATAATCGGCTCCAGTTTCATCCATCTCAACAGAACTGATTCAAATGAATTCTTTTTAACGGCTGAGTAATACTCCATTGTGTATATGTACCACAGCTTTCTTATCCATTCATCTGCTGATGGACATCTAGGTTGTTTCCATGTCCTGGCTATTATAAACAGTGCTGCGATGAACATTGGGGTACATGTGTCTCTTTCAATTCTGGTTTCCTCGGTGTGTATGCCCAGAAGTGGGATTGCTGGGTCAAGGTCTTTTTAAATGAGTCAGTTCTCGCATCCGGTGGCCAAGTATTGAAGTTTCAGCTTCAGCATCAGTCCTTCCAATGAATATTCAGGACTGATTTCTTTTAGGGTGGACTGGTTGGATCTCCTTGCAGTCCAAGGGACTCTCAAGAGACTTCTCCAACATCATAGTTCAAAAACATCAGTTCTTCGGCCCTCAGCTTTCTTTACAGTCCAGCTCTCACATCCATACATGACTACTGGAAAAACCATAGCTTTGACTAAATTGTTCTTTGAGGGCAAAGTAATGTCTCTGCTTTTTAATATGCTGTCTGGGTTGTTCATAACTTTTCTTCTAAAGAGCACGTGTCTTTTAATTTCATGACTGCGGTCAACAGATTGAAAAACAAAACAACAAAAAAACTGAGATCTATGTCAATTAAGAAGTTCCGCAGTAAGACGCTAGTTTGAATTTTCAGAGCTGTTTAAGAAAATGTAATAACAATGCACAAAGGGACCAAAAAAAAAAAAAAAAAGAAACACATTTTATTAGACCTTTCAGTAATAGATCTGACTATTGAGTACAATAGGTAACACTTTCATTACCCTGTTGATTAAAATTTGAGGAAAATTTAAGGAAATGTTATTTCCAAGCTAAAAATACACAGTTAGGTAAATGGTAAGTTAGGTCTGAGGGTAAGGTAAATACTTTTTCACTCACAAAGCTTTCAAAATGATCCCATCTCATGCCCTACCTATACTATGTTGCAGTGGTAAACAGCGTTTTCCTATAAAGATTAAGATAATAAATATATTAGACTCTGTGGACCCTAACATCTATGTTGCAGACACTCAGATCTGCCCTGACAGTGTGAAAACAATTATAGACAATACATAAATGAGTGTGACTATGTTCCCATTAGCTTTATTTATGAATATGGAAATTGGAATTTCATAAAATGCCATTTATTATGCCATGATATATTATTTTTTCTCAATCATTTAAAAATGCAAAAAATCATTTTTTGAGGGTAATCATTTAAAAAGATTTTTTAAAACTAGTGTTACATATAAGTTATAAATTTTTATTCATTTTTATGTTTTAAAGCATCAAACAGTCTTCTAGATCCTATAGTACAAAGGAATTCTCCACTCACCTCTCAGATGTTGGGCATTTGTGTTTCCTTGTCTTTTCCACTGGACACCCAGAAACAGGGCTCTTATTTCAATTTATTTACTCCTGCCTTCAGAAGCAGAGAATTTCAAGTGATCATTTTGGGAGCACGTGAATCAGAACCATCTGGGGATGACTTCAGGGGCCTGTGCTGTCCTCCCAATCCAAAGGTCCTGTGATAGACCCCAGGGATATGCACAACCTCCTGATTTGAAACATCCCAAATCCTGTCACCCCTGTTTTAAAGGCAAATATTATCTCCCAGAGCAAAGGAAAACACAAACTAGAAGTGGAAATATGACTCAAGTAGGGAGCAATTCCCAGTAGTGAAGGGATACCTATATGTCTGTCCTGGAGCAGTTAGACAAATGCAGAAACTGACGTGGGGAGATGGGAAGAGGCACTGGAACTAAAACAGATACAGAGCCACAAGCCAGTCTCAAGTCCCCACTGCCTCATCTCCTGGCACTGAAGAAGTGTTACTGGAGATGTTTAGAGTGGGAAAGGTAACAAAGTGGCTCTTGAGCTAAGAGACCAGTTCTGCAGACAGGACAGAGGCACACAGGGCGCTGTTGTACATCTTGTTTCAGAGACACTCAGGGAATATATGGTCACAGAACAAATCTGGGGAGGTGCTCATGCAGCTGCCTGAGCCCCCAGTAGCAACCAGCTCCCTGCATGCCAGGAAAATCATTTGTTTTTAGTTGGATGATCATTGTTTACACTGTTATGCTGGTTTCTGCTGCACAGCAACATGAATCAGCTGTAATTATATATATACCCCTCACTTTTGAACCCTCTTCTCCCCATTCCACCTGTCTAGATCATCACAGAGTACCTGGCTGAGCTCCCTGTGTTATGCAGCAGTTTTCCATTAGCTATCTATTTCACACATGATAATGCATATGTGTCAATGCTTCTTTCTCAATTCATCCCAGCCTCTCCTCTCCTTGGTGTTACAAAAGTCAATTCCTTATGTCAGTGACTCCACTTTTTCCCCTAGAAACAGGTTCATTGGTACTATTTCTATAGATTCTATATCTATATATATGTATATATACATTATTATTATATGATATTTGTTTTTCTCTTTCTGACTTACTTCACTCTGTATAATGACAGGCTCTAAGTTCACCTCACTACAACTGACTCAACATTCTTTTTCATGTTTGAGTAATATTCCACTGCATATATGTACTGACTTGTTTTAAAATTCATCTGTCAATGAACATCTGAGTTGCTTCCATATCCTGGTTATTTTAAATAGTGCTATAATGAACATTGGGGTGCTTGTGTCTTTTGAATTATGTTTTTATTAGGATATATGCCCAGGAATGGGATTGCTGGATCATATGGTAGTTTTATTCTTAGTTTTTAAAGAATCTCCATACTGTTTTCCATACAGGCTGTATCAATTTACATTTCCATCAACACTGCAGGAGGGTTTCCTTTTCTCCACACACTCTCCAGCATTTATTCTTTGTAGATTTTTTGATAATGGCCATTCTGCTAGTGAGATGTGATACCTCATTATAAGTTTGATTTGAATTTCTCTAATAATGAGCAACGGTGACCGTCTTTTTATGTATTTATTGGCCTCCATGTTTTCTTTGGAGAGATGTCTATTTAGGTCTTTTTGATTTGGCCATTTATTTTTTTCTGACATTGAGCTGTATAAACTATTTGTATATTTTAGGGATTAATACTTTGTCAGTTACTTCATTTGCAATTATTTTCTCCCATTCTGAGTATTTTCTTTTCATCTTGTTTATGGTTTCCTTTGCTGTGGAAAAGTTTAATTAGGTCCCATTTGTTTATTTTTGCTTTTATTTCCATTACTCTCAGAGGTGGGTCACAGGGGATCTTGCTGTGATTTATGTCAAAGACTGTTTTGCCTATATATTCCTCCCAGAGCTTTACAGTTTCTGTCCTTACATTAAGTCTTAAATTAATTTTAAGTTTATTTTTATGAATGATGTTAAGAAGTTTTCAAATTTTATTATTTTATATGTAGCTGTCAGTTTTCCCAGCATGATTTATTGAAGAGGCTATCTTTTCTCCACTGTATTTTCTTGCTTTCTTTATCAAAGAGAGGGTGCTCATAGATGTGTGTGTTTATCTTGGGCTTTCTATCTTATTCCATTTGCTTATATTTCTGTTTTTCTGCATGTACTATACTGTACTGATGACTGTAGCTTTGTAGTATAGTGTGAAGTCAGGAAGGTTGATTCCTCTTGTTCTGCTTTTCTTCTCAAGATTACTATGTCTATGTGGGGCCTTTTGTGTTTCCATACAAATTGTGATTTTCGTTTGTTTGGTTTTAGTTCTGTGAAAATTGTCATTGGTAATTTGATAGGTATTGAACTGACTCTGTAGATTGTTTTGGGTAGTATTTCATAATATTGATATTCATAATATTGATTCTTTAAGAACTTCTCCAAGAGCATGATATATGTCTCCATCTGTTTGTGTCATATTTGATTTCTTTCATAAGTGTCTTGTTTTACTTCATACAGAAAATTTTCTGTCTTTTGTCTTGTTAGGTAGGTTTATTTTAGGCATTTTATTATTTTTATTATTGAAATGATTAATGGGATTTTTTTCCTTAATTTTCCTTCTGATTTTTCATTGTTAATGTGTGGGGATGCAAGGGATTTCTGTGTTTTTATTTTGTATCTTGCAACTTTATAAAATTCATTGATAAGCTATAGTAATTTTATGATAGTATCTTTACAGTTTTCTATGCATGGTATCACGTCATCTGCAGACAGTGAGAGTGGGCACCCTTGTTTTAACTTCTGAGTTGTCCAACAATAAAGAGTAGATCAAAGTTGGCCTATAGGACTATAGTTTGTTGTTACCTGGTCTTTTGGAAGGTAAACTCCTCTGGTCAGAATTAAGCAAGAAAGACTAAACTATAGACTCAAGGGTTTAAAGGATCCAACATAGGAAGAGACAGAGTGAACTCTAGGGATGAAGGCAAAGGGAGATCCTGGACCAGAGATACAAATGCCTGGTGATATCAAGATCCACCAGTCAAGTTGAGGCAGGACGATAGAGGATACTAGAGAGATTTCTCCCAGGAAAACAAAATGAAACAAAGCAAAATAAAATGAACCTGATAGACTTCCCAGTGTGTTCGTAATACTAAGAACTTTAAAGGTTTGTTGAAGCACCGAAGAGAAGGAATCATGATGAGTATATAGAATAAAAAATAAATAAATAAGATGATAGGTTAAGAAAAGCAAGTATCAGTCAAGAAAGTAAATTTAAACACTATTACTACTATTACTAACTAATCTGAACAATAGTTAGTTAAAATCTAATCTCAGAATATTGATTTAATAAAAATCACGATATAACTATATGGAATGAACTGTTAGTGTGTATGAGGGTGGTGATTGGACAAGGTGAGTAAGCAGCTAAAGCTAAAAGTTCAATTAATAGCACTAAGAGCCTATTATGTCAAAATATGGATGCAACCACCAAAAGTAATAGATAACATTAGTAAGTTTCTACTTCTGTGGTTCTTCATTAGTATTGAATAGATAAGGAGAGCCAAGCAGGACCACTGGTTTTACTGATAGTTACATGTCATAAAAGTTTATGGGAAATGGTGTTTTGATACCAATAAATTTTAATACACCAACATTTAAATGGAAAACAGGAAAAAAAAACTATTTCTGTTCTATAAATGACATTAACTCACATAGTATAATAGTAATGATACTAATTATGCAATACATTAAGTTTTAGCAATATAAAATATAAAATGCATTAAAGCAACATTGCAAGAAAAGACTGAAGACAATCTATAGAAAATTAACTTGAACATATATTATGGTTTTTACAAATGTTTTGAAATGATGGTTCCCTCTAGCTTGAATGGCCTTCCTGAAGATATTTGACTGACTTTTGACTTTCCCTGCTTCAGGTCCCTACTAAAACATCACTTTCTCACTGGGATCTTTCTTGATTATTCAGCACACACACACACACACAAATACACATGCTTCCTGCCCTCCTACCCTGCTTTGTTCTCTTCCATAGGTTTGATAAATATATGACATTATTTTTAATTTTTTGTTCTTGGTGTTTGTTTTTTCATTCTCTCTCTCTTTTCTTTAGAATATAAACCACATGATGGCAGAGATTTTGTTCTGTTTGTCACTTCTATTTATATACTTAAAATTTAAGCAGTATCAGACATACAATAGGAACTCAATAAATATATGCTCTATCAAGTGAAAATCACATTTTAATAAATTAAAGACAATAAACAAAATGTGTAAAAATTGCAAATCTTCCAAAATTATTTCACAGATGTAGCAAAATATATATTACTTCTCCAGAAGTATTTTTATTGGAACTTGAGAAAATAATTCTCAACTCTGTCACAACCAGGAAGCATTGTAGTAGAGGCAGCAGAGAACTAATGGCTATTAACATTGTCAGTGAGAATAAAAATACTTTGAAAAAGTAAAGAAATAGTACTTCCTGAAAAAATGTTAAATTATAATACAAAATAGAATAATGCAAAATGTTAGTTTGCATAAAAATCAACAGGTAAATGGAACAGAATATTCCACCTTGAAAATGATTGTTATTTGACCAGTCCTAGTGATTGAGTCTTAAAATGGTGTGAGATGGAGTGGATATTTGGGAAACTTTTAGATTAGAGTATTTGCTTACAATACATGTTTTAGATATTCCAGAGGTTTAAAAGAAGTTAAAGAAAAATTTTAAATAAAAACATAATACAAATACTGTAAAAATATGTGAATACCCCAAACTCTCAGAAATAATTTGAATAGTGTTTTACCTAATTTTTTAAAGCTGATAATTCAAAAGTCACTATAATACAGTATTGTAAAGTAAAATAAAGTAAAAATAAAAATTAAAAAAAAAACACAAAAGAAATAATAAATAAAATGAGATAACCATCATTCGGAACAGCTAAGAAAAAAAAAGTCACTACAATAAATCCAACAGAGAAATAATTAATAAAAATATTTTTGAAACTACATTTTCCTCAAAAGTTTGTTGAATCTCCCAAATGTTAATATAGTGCCATTCCAATGTGGAAAAAGACTAAAACAGAAAAAAAGTTCAGCTTCACCAATAATTTTTAAATGCAGATTAAAAAGAATAATTGTATAACATATTTCTCTTTATAATTACCTAACCCTGAAATTAGTAACTGATACAATTAGATTTTCTTATATACTGTGGTGGAAATGAAAATTGGTTCAAACTTTTTAGAGGAAAATTTGGCTCCCTTATCCATATTTTTACTTCAAAGAATAAATTCTAAGAAAATATTCAAGAATCCAACTTTTATGCTCTAGGAAGTTCTTCACAGCATTAATTGGGAGTTAAAAGCAATAGAAACAACCTAACATTTAGCAATAGAGGAATAGTTTAATAAGTAAAATAATGCTTTTTTAGCCTGATCTCAATTCCTATTTTCTCATTTATATTATATATATACAATGCATTTTATTTCTATCTAATTGGGTTGCATCATACATATTAGTTCTCTCTCACACATATGCACACATTTTTAAAGTGATTGCCTCTGGTTTTAGGATTACAGATAACTTTTAATTCTTCTATACACTCAATCATTTTACATTTTGTAAAATAAAGATAAAACAATTTATTATACAATAAAAAAAGTTAAATAGAAATACCCATAAAGTTTTCCTGAAACCTACTGAAATACCATCATCAACTCTCACAATTTAAATCGTGGCGTTTTCATGACTGTCTCAAATAATGGAGTCAAAGAATAGAATGTGGCAACTAAGGGTTGAATGTCACTGCTTCCCTTTGCTGAAAAGCTCTTCCTTCATAGCTATTCACTGTTTATAAATGACAGTGCAAAAGAATAATTGGAAAGAGTTGCCTTATACAAAGAAAAGGTGAAATCTCTGAAAGTCTTCTGCTGGAGGGTTATTTTTGGAGATTTTTAGTGGGCAGACAGCCCTTTAGCAAGATTTGAGTAACCAAATACATTTCTGTCTCTATCAGTTTTCTCAAAAAGCCTGCAATAACTATCACCCGATAAACAAAACAAAACACACATAAGATACAAACTTTTAAGTTTTACTGTTTAACAAGTTTAGTTTGAAAATGCCACAGTTTACCATTGTTCTTGAAAGGATGGAGAATTGCAAGCTGTGTTTTCGGGAAAAATGCCTTTCATGACTCAAAGGTGCCAGCTTTAGGCATAGATTGTCTTGGGAAGAGTGGCAAGACTTTTCTACTTTTTTTCTGCATAACCTGTCTACTCTCCTCTTTTGTCATCCCTTCTGGTACAATATGCTTATGGTAGCCACTATTACAAGTAGCTATACAACTGAATATGACAGATTTATGAAACAAACTTATGCCTAAGTAAGAAAATTATTTATAGAACATTTACTATATGTGGTCACTGTTTCTCACATACGTAATGCATCATTATTTTTTTTTCCTAACTTCACAGCTGCCCTGTGCTACACTGTTAAA
Organism: Ovis canadensis; assembly: GCF_042477335.2. Lineage (NCBI taxonomy): Eukaryota > Metazoa > Chordata > Mammalia > Artiodactyla > Bovidae > Ovis > Ovis canadensis. The sequence goes on along the minus strand of NC_091254.1, from coordinate 53,268,237 downwards.
AAAATCCTGTTTCTTCTCAGGTTAAGGTACTAAGACCCAGAGAAGGCAAATAACTTGCCCAAGGTCACAGAGCTAATAAATAAAGAGCTGAGCTAAAGACCAAAGAATCTGGCTCTTAACCACTTTAATAAATCTATTGATATTTTTGCAATGACCTATTGAGTCCCTGTGTGAAAAATTATCCCTGAGGTGTGAGGTAAAATTTTTTCTTTAAAATGAATGTAAACTCCTGCTATGAATCAATCTGGTGATAGTTTATCCTGAGGCAAAAAAAAAAAAAAAAGAGAGAGAGAGATTTGAGACTGAAAGAGAGGCTCTTTCTTCCCTAGGTTCTTGTTAAGGCAAGTTTGGTGCTGAGGGTGGCTTCAGTTTACACAGAGTCAGCAAGAGAACCATTGTGTCCCTATAATGCTTTCCTTCCTTTTCTGGCAGTGGTGTTTGCAGGTGCAGTAATGGCAGTGATTTTCATCAGCTGTATGGAAAGGCAAGGATTCTAGGTACAGTTAACACCTACCTCTGATTCAAAACATGCGTTTGACTTCTAAATCTGTAAACAAGAAGTGAGACAAATTCTTTCTGACATTTTGGATGTGAAAAAATTATTATACCTTAACTGAGGTCTGGGAAGACAATAGATTTTGGGCATGCTATCCAAGTGTTCTTATTACTGTCAATTATGCCTGCTGCCCCTGCCCTCAATTGCTCTGCCTTTGGTAAAATGGCTGTGTGTAGATTCTAAGAGCTATTTCCTGCTACTTGGTCTCTCTGTGGTCCTGAACCTTTTCCTCTGTTTCTTCACAGATGGGCTCAACACTGATGGTTTATCCACACCTTGGTTAAGTAGAAATCACTTGGGTCTGAGTCAATCAAAAAGAAACCTGAATTACTGTTTGTGGAAGCAGTATACCAGGGGACTGCTACAGCTGTAGCCAGCAGCAATTTTCTAAATCAGGTCCCACAGTCAAAGCTGACTTCCATGTTATTAATGGCACCATGGCTGCCGTGGATGTAACCCAGCCATTGGGCTTTCCAGAGGCCAGTATTTACAAAGATGGGCAGAAGTAATCACATCTGGATTTCTGTTTTCTTGGCACAAGGTAAACTATTTAAGGAGACAATGTAACCATCCTCAGAGGCTCTTCAGAATGTTTGAGGAGAGAGATCTAGTAATAAATTGGATTTCTTGTTCATCAGTTATCATAATTTGAATATCTTTGTGTTTTGTGATATTATATCTAATGACATCTTTGAATTGAAATGACGAAAATCTGGAATTGTTTAGTACAATATGAGTCCTTATTGCAGTCATTATGATTTCTCTTTCTTTAAGAGTTTCCTATTGATTAGTTTTGGTTGTTTATTGCTGAAATTGCTTTCTTAATTTCTACTGGTGGAGACCCTTTCTAAGTTTGGAAATGCAAGTCAATAGTGCTCTAACAGAGACAGAACAGGAGGGAAGAGTCTCAGTAATCTGGCAGTATCCTTGTTCCACTCAGATGTATGCAAGAATCACACAAATCTTGAATGAAGTCAAGTAGGCTTGAGATCCACATGTATTTATCATTTTTAAGATCTCTATAAAATCACATGCTCTACTTATTTATATTCTCCCTTGCTAATCTTTATACAATGGAATTCCACAAATAACATGAGAGTGGGTAGCAAGTGAAATTATAGCTTTAGCACTGGTTGCTATTTTTCTTTTCTTAAAATTTGCTTTTTGGGATGAAACTAATTCCCACAAGAGCTATAAGCAAAAATATTCAAGATAAAGGGATTGTTCTTCTTTTTCCTTGTTTCCTGATTTTGTGTTTAAAGAAGTGAGTATTTCTGGAGTATTGCCTTGTTATTTGCAGAACAATGAACAAGGCACTTTCTACATATATTATTCCTGGACAAAAAAAGCAAGAATTGCAATAAATATTTCAGTAGAAGCAGTATCTTTCCTAAAATCTCACAGTTGATGTCTGAGCTAAACATACATATATATATATATATATATATATATATATATATATATATATATATATATATATATAAGACAGAGCTAAAACATGAAATCTGAAATGCTGACCCTGAACCTAGAAAATTTGTGTTTTCATATAAAAATATTCTTAAATATATATAATTTTGTAAATGATTCAAATACTGTAAAGTACAATATTTTTTAAAAGCTTTTTTTTTCAGTTTCTACTAAACGAAGGATACACATGTAGCCATGCATAACAGTGAGATAGTCATGCCACTAATAATCTTTGATGTGTATATAAAATGTATTAAAACAATCACATGCATAAGAATATGCACATTTAGTATTTTTCCTTCAAAATTTGCTGAATACAATCACTAGTAATTATGCTTTTCTTACTAGCTCAAGACTTTCAAGGTGTAGACATATTTTGATAGTGTACAATATTCTTATATATGCACATGTGCTTCAGTATTACCTATAATAGATATATGTGTGCTTATTTCTGTATATTTTATTTTTAAAATATTTTTCTTCCAAGTTTATTGAAGTATAATTGGCATGTAGCACTGAATAAAGTGTACTGCAAAATGATTTGACTTACATACATCATGAAATGATTATCACAATAAATTTAGTGAGCATACATCTCACAAAGGTTTAAAAATTAAAAAGAAATGGAAAATTTGTTTTCTCAGCCCCTAACCCTAATTGCTGAGAACACTTAAGATTCACTGTCTTAACAACTTCATGTATAATACACAGGAGAAGGCAATAGCAAACCGCTCCAGTACTCTTGCCTGGAAAATCCTATGGGTGGAGGAGCCTGGTAGGCTTCAGTCCATGGGGCCGCGAAGAGTTGGACATGACTGAGAGACTTCACTTTCACTTTTCACTTTCATGCATTGGAGAAGGAAATGGCAACCCACTCCAATGTTTCTGCCCGGAGAATCCCAGGGACAGGAGCCTGGTGGGCTGCTGTCTATGGGGTCGCACAGAGGCGAACACGACTGAAGCAACTTAGCAGCAGCAGTGTTAATTATATATGTCATGTTGTACATTCCAATCCCTAGTACTTATATTACAATAGAAAGTTTGCGCTTTTTGAGCACCTTTATTCAATTACCCCCTCACTCATACATCATATGGTAATCAGATACTCATACTCATACTCATACTAATACATTGGTAACCACAAATCTGATGTCTTGTTCTGTGAATATTTGTTTTTAAAAAATAATTGACATAAAACAATATGTCAAGTCCTCTTAACAACATAGTAATTTGATATTTTGATACATTTCAAATGATCACTAAGATACATCAAGTTGCAAATCCCATCATAAAAAGGTAGTACATATTTTTTTATTATATTTCCCACATTGCATATTTCCCACTCTTGGCTCATTTCTTTTGAAACTAGAATTTTGTCTCTTAATCATTCTCAGCCTTTTTCTTTCCTCTTCCTACTAACTTCTCCTCTGACAATCACCAGTTTGTTCCCTGTGTCTCTAAATCGCTCTATATTTGATCACTTATTTTGGATTTTAGAAGCCACTTATATGTGTTCTATTTTCTCCTTTTTGAGGAATATCCATACTATTTTCCATAGTGCCTACACCAGTTTACACTCCTACTACAAAGTCTGAGGGTTCCAGATCCTTGTCATTAACACACTGTTTGTTGTCCTTTCGATAATAGCCATTCAGATACGTATGAGGTAGTATCTTTTAGTGGTTTTGATTTTCATTTTTCTGATGATGAATGATGTTGAGAATCTTTTATGTGTCTGGGTGTCTATTGTCATTTGTATATCTTCTTTCTAAAAATGTCTATTCAGTCCCTCTGCCCAATTTTTAATCAGCTTTTTAAAATTTTTGATGTTTAGTTTTTATATACTTTGTGTATTTTGAAAGTTAACCCCTTATCTAATATGTCATTTACAAATAAATTTCCCAGCTCAATAAACAGCCTTTTCATTTTGCTAATAGTTTCTTTTACTGTGAAAAAGCTTTTTCTTTTGGAGTAGTACAATTTATTTATTTTTGCTTCATTTCTTTTGGCTAGGGAGATATATCCAAAAAGTATTACTAAGATTAATGTCACAGAGCATACTCCTTTTGTTTTTTCCTAGTTCTATGGTTTCAGGTCTTACATTTAAATCTTTAATTCAGTTTGAGGTTATTTTTAATATGGTCTGAAATAATGGTTCTGCTTGATTCTTTTGCACATAACTGTCCCAAAACCATTTATTGAAGAAGTTGTTTTTTCCAAGTTGTATACTCTTGCCCACTTTGTTGTAGATTTGTTGTTGTTCAATCACTCGGTCATGTGCAACTCTTTGCAACCCCGTGGATTGCAGCACACTTGGCTTCTTTGAACTTCACCATCTCCTGGAGTTTGCTCCAACTCATGTCCATTGAATTGGTGATGCCATCTAACCATCTCGTCCTCTGTCATCCCCTTCTTTTGCCTTTGATCTTCCCCAGCATCACCGTCTTTTCTGATAACTCAGCTTTTTGCATCAGGTGGCTAAAGTATTGGAGCGTCAGCTTGATTACCAGTCCTTCCAGTATTCAAGACTGATTTCCTTTAGGACTGACTGGTTTGATCTGCTTGTAGTCCAAGGGACTCTCAAGAGTTTTCTCCAACACCATAGTACAAAAACATTAGTTCTTCGATGTTCAGTTTTCTTTATGGTCCAGCTCTCAAATCCATACATGACTATTAGAAAAAACATAGATTTGACTATTTGGACCTATGTAGGCAAAGTGGTCTCTGTTTTTAGTGTGTTTTATAGGTTGGTCATAGCTTTTCATCCAAGGAACAAGCATCTTTTAATTTTGTGACTACAGTATGATCATAAAAACATTTTTGGGGGTGGGGCTGTCTATCCTGTTTCATTGTTTTATCTGTATTTGTAAAAGTACAAAACTCTATTGATTAATTCAGCTTTGTAGTATAGTTTAAAATCAGGAAGCACTTGAAATCCAGCTTTATTCTTCATCCCCAAGATGGTTTTTGTTGTGCAGTATCTTTTGCCTTCCCATACAAACTTAGGATTATCTATTCTAGTTCTGTGAAAATGCCATTAGTATTTTGATAGGAATTGCAGTGAGTCTGTAGATTGCTTTGGATATTATGGTATATTTAACAGTATTAATGATTTTAAAACATTGACACGGTATATCTTTCCATTTGATTGTGTCATCTTTAATTTCTTTCATCAATGTGTTATAGTTTTCCAAGTCATTACCTTTGGCTAGAATTATTCTTAGGTATATTTCTATGCAATTATAAATGGAATTATTTTCATAATACCTCTTTCTGATTGATTATTACTATATAGAAATGCAACAGCTTTCTGAACATAAATTTTGTATTCTGAAGCTTTATCAAATTAATTAAGCAGCTCTAATAATTTTTGGAGGTATCTCTATAATTTTATCAGAGAAGGCAATGGCAACCCAATCCAGTACTCTTGCCTGGGAAATCCCATGGACAGAGGAGTCTGGTAGGCTGCAGACCATGGGGTCGTGAAAAGTCGGACAGGACTGAGCAACTTCACTTTCACTTTTCACTTTCATGCATTGGAGAAGGAAATGGCAACCCACTCCAATGTTCCTGCCTGGAGAATCCCAGGGACAGGAGCCTGGTGGGCTGCTGTCTATGGGGTCACACACAGTAGGACACGACTGACGTGACTTAGCAGCAGCAGCTATAATTTTATATGTGTACTAAGGAGATCCAACCAGTCCATCCTAAAGGGGATCAGTCCTGGGTGTTCACTGGAAGGACTGATGCTGAGGCTGAAACTTCAATACTTTGACCACCTCATGCAAAGAGTTGACTCATTGGAAAAGACCCTGACGCTGGAAGAGATTGGGAGCAAGAGGAGAAGGTGATGACAGAGGATGAGATGGCTAGATGGCATCACTGACTCGATGCATGTGAGTTTGAGTGAACTCCAGGAGTTGGTGATGGACAGGGAGACCTGGCGTACTGTGATTCATGGGTCACAAAGAGTTGGACATGACTGAGCGACTGAACTGAACTGAACTGAACTAAATAGTATATATAGTGAAAAGTTTACTTCTTCCTTTCCAATTTGGATTTACTTTAATTCTTATTTCTTTCTGAAATACTGTGGGTGTAACTTGTAATAATATCTTGAACAAAATTAGTAAGAGTGTGGATCCTTGTCATATAAACTTGTGGTTGAAAAAGATGCTTTACATAATTTTAATATTAATGGTATTGAGACTTATTTTGTAGCTTAGCATGACAGCTATCCTGGATAGTATTCTGTTGTTGCTTTGTTTTTCAGTCACTCAATCATGTCTAATTATTCACAACCCCATGGACTGAAGCATGCCAGACTTCCCTGTCCTTCACCATCTCCTGTAGCTTGCTCAAACTCATGTCCATTGAGTCAGTGATGCCATTCAACCATCTCATGCTCTATTGTCCCCTTCTCCTCCTGCCTTCAATCTTTCCCAGCATCAGGGTCTTTTCCAATGAGTCAGCTCTTCACATCAGGTAGCCAAAATATTGGAGTTTCAGCATCAGTCCTTCCAATGAATATTCAGGGTTGATTTCCTTTAGGATAGACCGGTTTGATCCCCTTGCAGTCCAAGGGACTCTTAAGAGTCTTCTCCAATACCACAATTTGAAAGTGTCAATTCTTTGATGCTCAGCCTTCTTTATGGTCCAAATACTATAGCTTTGACTATATGAACCTTTGTAGGCAAAGTAATGTCTCTGCTTTTTAATACACTGTCTTGGTTTGACATAGCTTTTATTCCAAGGAGCGAGCATCTTTTCATTCCATGGCTGCAGAACTGTCTGCAGTGATATTGGAGCCCAAGAAAATAGAGTCTATCACTCTTTCCATTGTCTCCCCATCTATTTACCATGAAGTGATGGGACAGGATACCATAATTTTACTGTTTTGAATGTTGAGTTTTAAGCCAGCTTTACTTTCAAAGGATGTGTATTATGCATTTTTTTAAACAAAATTTTCTATATATAAAATATATTTATCTAAATGTATTTAATATATATAATATATATTTTATTTCATAGATGAAATATATAGTATTTATTTATTTTTATTACCATTTATTTATTTTATATATTTATATTGTACTTATTTTTAATTTATTAATTATTTATTTCATATAAATTTAACATATATAAAGTCCATTTGGACTAAGGTATCATTTAAGTCCAGTGTTTCCTCATTACTTTTTTATCAGAATGGTCTACACAAAGGTGTAAGTGAAGAGTTAAAGTCCCCTACTATTGTTGTGTTAATGTAAATCTCTCCATTTACATCTTTTAATATCTGAGCTTTATGTATTTAGGTGTTTTTATGTTGACTTTATATATTTTCACAATTGTTGTACCTTCCTGTTTGATCCTTTGTTTATCATGCAATGTCCTTCATTTCCTTGCCACAAACAAGTCCAAGGGCAAGACCAGTATCATATGATTTCATTTATATGTAAAATTTGAAAAGCAAATTAAATGAACAACAAGACAAAAACAGAATAACAATTACAGAAAACAAATTGGCTATCTGAAAACGTTGGATGGGCAGATGAGTTACATAAGTGAAGAATATTAAGAGTTATAAACTTTCTAGTTACAAAGTAAATGAGTCAAGGGTATGAAATATACAGTGTGGAGAAAGTAGTCAATAATAAGTTCAGTTATTACATATTTACATGTTGATAAATGATAACTAGATTTATCTTGATCATTCTATAATGCATTGAGATACTAAACTGCTTTTTGTGCACCAAAAGCTAACATAATGCTGCAGGTCAACTTTACTTCACAGAAAAACTCATAGAAAAAGAGATCAGAGACAAGGACTGGGGAGAGGGAGAATTGGATGAAGGTGGTCAAGAGTTACAAACTTCCATTCATAAGATGAGTACTAAACATAAAACATGATATAATACGTACTCCTGTATGTGATATATGAGTCAAGAGAGTAAAATCCTGAGTTTATCATCAATAAAGAAAAACATGTTTTTATTTTATTTTATATCTATGAAATGAAAGATCACTAAATTTATTGCAATGATCATTCTATGATGTAAGTCAAATCATTATTCTGTGTACTTTGTAGGGTTGTAGGGCGACGGCCAGAGGAGCCACCCCACGTCCAAGGCCAGGGGAGGCGACCGAGAGGACCCACCCCGCGTCCGAGGCCAGGGGCGGTGGCCGGGAGGAGCAACCCCACGTCCAAGGAGTGGTGGCTGTGCGGGCGCAGGAAGGCCTAGAGGAGTCATCCCATGACGAAGGTCAGGAAGGGTGGTGATGAGGAGGTACCCCTCATCCAAGGTAAGGAGGAGTGGCTGTGCTTTGCTAGAGCAGCCGTGAAGAGATACCCCATGCCCAAGGTAAGAGAAACCCAAGTAAGATGGTAGGTGTTGCAAGAGGGCATCAGAGTGCAGACACACTAAAACCATACTCACAGAAAACTAGTCAATCTAATCACACTAGGCACAGCCTTGTCTAACTCAATGAAACTAAACAATGCCCTCAGGGCAACCCAAGACAGGCGGGTCATGGTGGAGAGGTCTGACAGAATGTGGTCCACTGGAGAAGGGAATGGCAAACACTTCACTATTCTTGCCTTGAGAACCCCATGAACAGTATGAAAAGGCAAAATGATAGGATACTGAAAGGTACAGACTTTGATGCTGGGAGGGATTGGGGACAGGAGAAGAAGGGGATGATAGAAGATGCGATGGCTGGATGGTATCACTGACTTGATGGACACGAGTCTGAGTGAACTCTGGGAGTTGGTGATGCACAGGGAGGCCTGGCGTGCTGCGATTCATGGGATCGCAAAGAGTTGGACACGACTGAGCAACTGAACTGAACTGAACTGATGCTGATTATCTCTCAATAAAATGAGTGAAAAAGGTGGCACTAGCCAGAGTTGCAATAGAGTGGTTGAGTGAGCTCCAAATAATGGCTACCGCCAGCAATTCCATCCCTGGATAGAGTCACAGTTGCTTCTTGACTTTCCATGAGGCTCTCCAAGATCAGCAAGTGTATGTGACCTTGTTGCTGTTCTTTTGTTGTTCAGTTGCCAAGATGCATCTGACTCTTTGTGACTCCATGAACTGTAGCACACCAGGATTTCCATCCTTCCCATCTCTCAGAGTTTTCTCAAACTCATATAATTGTTTGAGTCAGTGATGCTATCAGCCATCTCATCCTCTATTATCCCTTTCTTCTCCTAGCTCTTTTCAAACTACTGCTTCTGTGCTGGAACTGTGAGTTTGTGAGATTTTGTGCACATCTTTTAAGAGAGAGTGTCTATTTCCTATAGATATCTAAATATAAGCCGTTCTGATTATCAAAGCCACATGATCTACTGCCCTATCTTTCAGGTGTAGGTCTCCCAAGCTGGGGAACTCAATGTGGGGCTCCAGTCTCATGCTGATAGGAAGAAACTCTACAATTGTGAAGTTTCTTCAATTTGTAGGTGACTGACATATTGCAGGTTCTGACTACATTGTCACCCTGCCCCTCCTACCCATCTTTCTGCCTTTAGTTGTGAAAATATTTTTCACTGGTATTTATTTATTTTTCTCATAGATAGTTGCTGTGTAAGTAGTTGTAATTTTGATGTATCCATGGAAAGAGGTGATTTCAGGGTCTTCTTACTTTACCATCTTTGCTACATTTCCATAACTGTATCCCTTTAATGAAAGGCATTTAGATTAATAATCAAATTTGTATAATTTGCCTAATTTTAAATATCTGGCTTTATTTGCACTTTGTCTTAGTCATCTCCAGCTTGCGTCACAAGATACCATAAAAGTTTGGTTTAAATATTAGAATTTATTTTCTGGAGACTAGAAGTCTCAGATTTGTATGCCAGCATGATTGGGTTCTGGTGAGAAGCTTCTTGAAGGTTTCCAGTTGAATGGATTCTTACTGTGTCCTCATATGTTGAAGAGATAGAGAGTCGCTGGGATCTCTTCTTAAAAGAAAACTAATCCTATCAAATCAGAGCTCTACCTTTAGGACTTCATTTTACTGTAATGACTTCCATGAGGGCACTAGCTCTAAATACAGCCATATTGCATGTTGGGGTTTCAACATATGAATTCAAGGTGGACACAGTTCAAATCATATCGTAAATTTATATATGTTTCTTATCCTTTACTCTTCATCTTCAGTATAGGAATCCAGTGTCTTCCTGCTGTATCAGGACTACTCACTTCATTCTCACTCCCTCTCTCTTGATTTGCTCTAAAATTTTTCATTTTTAATATATAAACTCTTGAAAATTTTCCTAATGTTAATCTCTCCTTTTCTAGTCATCAAGAACAAATAGCTATCCTCTTTCTAGTGCCCTTGGCTAGGGAAAGTAAACTTGTCTCAAGACTACTAGGTAATAATGACTAAATCTACTTGAAATGCACATGCAAAATAAAAACACCATAGGAGAATTTCTAAAAACAAATGTCAACTTAGTGCTATATGACAAGTATTATTCAAGAACTAAAAATATATAAATAAGAAAACTAAGATTGCAGGTCACAATAAGTTTATACTAATGAAGGGAATTTGAAGCTCTTTGGTTTTAAGGCCTGGGATTAAATACTTATTATATCACACAACATAGTCAGAAGCTCTTTGGTTTTTGGCAAGCAGGCCATGTGTTTTCTAATTACAATGAAGACTCTGAACTTAGATTCTCTGTTGTTGAGTGTGGATTTGATCCCAATATCTGGGGCAGGTAATAAGGATATCAAATACTTTAACTTGCATTCAATCTTTCTAGTAAATATGCCAATATTATTAATAGTAGGCAAGAGTACTTGAGTAACTAGCTTATATTCATGAATGAATTCTAAAAACAAAAGTCTTTATTTTTTCCACAAGATTGTTTTGTATTTCCAGTATTTGTACAAAATATCCTGTTAAGTTTTGAGGAATTTGATATGATCAGAAATATTTATCACTGTTTATTCATCTTTTTTTCCACTGAGTCTATAAAGTAACTTGAGAAACAGAATAACTGACATTTGTCCATTTCCATTAAATCTTGTCATTAAAATGTATTTTATTGTTATGGCTAAAAAGAAGTATATTTTAAAAGTATGGAAAATGAGTGTTAATTTTTAGTAAAGAAAAAAGAATAGTAATTTGTTACTAAGTTTCTATTAACAAGAAGTTCTATATCTTCATGAACCACCTACATACTCCTTGCATTTCATTCAATACTAAGAACAGAGTTGATATTTAATAATTATTTGATTAATAGTTTAATGACAGTCACAGAATATAAGCATCTTCCCAAGAAATCTGATTATATTTATAAGATTTTTTTCCAAATGTGTTATGAAATTTACTCTATCAGGAATCCTTCCATTAACTATTTTTTTCTTACTACATAAACTATAACTTTATTAAAGACAACTACGTTTATGAATACTTTATACAAATATAGAATTATGCAGTATATCATAATTGAAAACTTGCTCTTTGTTACTATCAAATTATTTTATATATGTCTTTTGTGGTTATTTAATATTCTTCCACATTTCACTTTCTACTGGCTTTATAACATTTTGGTTTATGACTTAAATTATTTACTTAACAGTTATTTATAAAACTGAGCAAATCCATGAGGATGACTAATAGTTTGAATATTTTTGGCTTGTACTGACTTAAGACTAGAAGTAACAGTAAATGTAATTTTAAAGAAAAAGGTACTCTATGAAAAATATTAGAAAATTTTAGTTTACTATATATATAACAATGTCCCCAAATTATGATCTGATATGTATATTTTTTTGAGAAATCAGGATGACCAGAGGGTTTAATGAAATTTGATGGGGTAAGACTTGGAAAATTAGTTGAAGATTAATTGTAGGGGATCTTGGACACCAAGAGTGTAGTTTGACTTATAGGAAAGGTTTCTCCATAAGAAACCATCAACTGTTTTTGAACAAGGGATTAATATAAGCAAAATATTTTTGTTTGCTTGCTTTTTAGACTAACTTGCTGACAAGGTTGACTTAGTCATGGTAATTTGTATGTATCAAGCTCATATATGAACTCAGATAGGTTTCTGTCACAGAAGATCTAGAGTAGTAGGAAACTGAGAAGTTCAGTAGGAGAAAAGAAATTCTCAAATATAACAAACCCTGTGAAAAAGTCAATAGAATATCATAGAGTGCTGGTTGCCATTTTAGATAAATGCATTAATTTTTTAGAGCATTTTCTGGAAACAGAATTGTGTGTTTCTCTCCATAAATGAAATCATCATCCTTTTTCTAACTTACAGATGCTTTAAGAAAGAATTAACTCCATAAGCTAATGGATTTCAATTAAAAGAGATCAACAAATTTGTTAAGTGGTACCATATTCTCATTCGTTCTGTGAAGGAAAGATGTTTCCTATCATATTAGTAAATAAGAGATATTGTAGACATCAAGCCATCAGCCACTGCAGCTATATATGAGTGTGTACCTTAAAAAGATTAAGGCTTAAAAACAAACAAACAAACAAACATGATACTGATCCTAGATAGATGTATATTGAAAAAATAATCTTCATAATTTCCAGACTTTTTGGGGAAAAAAAAAAAGAACTCCTTATGTATCCTGGTTCCTCCCTTACCACTTTGTAAGATTCTGAGGCACAGTCTTTGCATATAAAAATTTGTTTCAGGGAGAGGAAAGACGAGAATGGGTGAGAGAGAAAGAGAGGAAAATCTTGGTTTCCTAAAAAAAGAAAATTTCTTATCCAATGATGTAACATGCATGAAACTAAACTGCAAGCTCTCAAGTTCAAAGAAAATGAAATGTGATTTACTACTGAAATTTGTCAATGAGGATTTCATTGAATGCTGTAAAGTTCCTTTGAATGTTGTAAAGATATTTACATCACAAGAAGGATTATATTGAATATGATGAATGACAACTGTGGTTATAATACTTATTGGAAGTTTATTGTACTTAGAGGAATCAGGATGATGTGCAAGGTTTTTCTGAAAAGTTTAAATGAAATTAGCAAAATAATATCTCTTCTGTCCTTACATTTTTTTTTTCATAAAACTCAAATACTATTGAAATCTTCTGTTAGCAGCAGAAACATTATCTTTAAGCAAAAGTTAAAGAACACATGTTCCTTAGAAGTAATGACTTTTGAAATAAAACTATTATAATGCATAGCTGTTTATTTCTTTGTACACCACTCTTAAGATTAAATTTAAAAGTATAGAACCATATTGGAGCAGGACACAAGATGGCAGAATAAAAGGACTTGAACTCATATCCTTTCATGAAAACATCCAAATTACAACTAAATTGCATGAATATATATATATATATATATATATATATATATATATATATATATATATATATAAAGGACTGGAACATATAAATATATATTTACCTCCAAGGACAAATAAAAAATCAAAATAACACTGTAGGAGGGGCACATTCAAAATACAATCAAACCCCATATCCTCTGGTGGCTGAGCCACCAACTGGAAAATGATTATATCATAGAGGTGAGAGTTCTGAGCCCCACATCAGGTTCTGACATCATGAGGAACCCTGAGAGCATTTGGTTTTGAAGCCTAATGGGGTTTCATCACAAGAAATCCATAGTACTGGAGGAAACAGAAACTTCACTCTTGGAGGGAGCCTTTGTGTACATCACGACCCAGGGGAAAAACAGTGATTCCATAGGAGCATGGGCCAGACCTACTTTCTTTCCTTAAAGGGTCTCCTGGGAAGGTGGGGAGAGGCTATAACTCACTGTGGGGAAAAGAATACTGGCAACAGAGGCACCAGGGAGTACTCATTGGCATGAGTTCTCCTGGAGGCTACCATTTTGATATTAAACCAGGCCCCACCCAACAGCTTGAAGGTTCCAGTGCTGGAACAGCAGGTTCCAGTGCTTGTATGCCTCAGGCAAAAGAACAAACAGCCCACCATCATCAGACAGACTGCTTAAAGTCTGCCTGAGCCCTCTGCTACCTCAAAACACACACATTGATACAGCCTTGCCCACCAGAGGTACAAGATCCATCTCCAACCACCAGTGGGCAGGCACAGTTCTTCCCACCAAGAAGCCTACACAAGTTCCTTAGACCATACTCACCCACCAAGGTGAAAAATCACTAGAAACAAGAGGAACTACAATCCTGCAGCCTTAGCAAATGCAGAGTCAGACAAAATGAGATGGCAGAAGAATATGTTCCAGATGAAAGCATAAGATAAAACCTCAGAAAAACAATCAAGTGGAGGCATGAAATCAACATGAAAAAGATTTCAGACTAATGACAGTAAAGATTATATGAGATTTTTTGAAAAAGAATTGAGGCACAGACCAAGAAGATATAAGAAGTGTTTAATAAAGAGCAAGAAGATATAAAGAACAAACATACAAGAGTTGAACAATACACACTGAAATGAAAAATACACTTTCTCAGAAAGATACTTTAAGGAAAATACCCTATTTTCCATCAAAAGGAATAAAATACCTAGGATCTAAGGAGTTTAAAAACCTGTACTCTGAAACCCGTAAGAAGCTAATGAAAGAAATCACAGATGGTATCAACAGATAAAAATTTTACCATGTTTTTGGATTGGAATAATCAATATTTTCAAAATTATTGTACTACCCAAGGAAGTCTACAGAATCAATGCAATATCTATCAAATTACCAAAGGCGTTTTTTGGAGATCTAAAACAAAGTCTTAAAATTTAGTATGGAAAAACAAATGACTCCAAATAGTCAAAGCAACCTTGAAAAAGAGAAATGAAATTGGAGGAATTAGCTCTCTGATTTCAGACTCTACTATAAATCTACAGTAATAAATATATATATATATATATATATATATATATATATATATACTGGCACAAAGACAGACATAAATCAATAAAACAGGAGAGAAAACCCAGAAAAAAAACACACATACTTATGGCCAATTAATCTACAAAAAAAGAAATAAGAATATACAATAGAGAAAGTGGTAGTGCAAAAACGGGGCAACAAGGTGTAAAAAAAAATGAAATTAGAACACTCTCATATCAGACACACACAAAAAAATCTCAAAATGGATTATAAACCTAAATGTAAGACTGGACAGTATAAAACTCTTAGAGGAAGTTATAGCCAGAACACTCTGAGAGAAGTGGTCACAATATCTTTTTGGATCTATCTCCTGGAGTAATGAAAATATTAATACAAATAAATAAATAAGACCAAATTATATTTAAAAACATTTGCACAGCAAAAGGAATCATAACAAAACAAAAAGACAAACCAGGGAATGGGAGAAGATATTTTCAAATAATATGACCAACAAGGGGTTAATCTCTAAAATATACAAACAGCTCATTCAGCTATATATCAAGAAAAAGACAAACAGTGCAATCAAAATAATGAGCATATCTAGACAATTTTCCAAAGAAGATATACAAATGTCAAAAAAGCAGATAATAAGATGTTCAACATTGCTAAATATTAGAGAAATGCAAATCAAAGCTGCAAAGAGCTTTTTACTTACCTCACACCAGTAAGAAATGACATCATCAAAGTTTTAAAACAATAAATGCTGGAGAAGGTGTGAGTAAATGGTCACTTTCTTACAATATTTGTGGGAATGTAAATTGGTACAGCCACTATGGAAAATAGTTTAGAGATTCCTTACAAAGCTAAAAATACAATTACCATATGATTCATCAGTCAGAGTTTAGGGTACATATCCCGAGAAAACCATAATTTGAAGAGACGTGCACCCTAGTGCTCATTGCAGCACTATTTATTTACAATAGCCAAAACAAGGAGGGCTTCCTAGGTGGCACTAGCAGTAAAGAACCTGCCTGCCAGTGCAGTAGACCTAAGAGATGTAGGTTTGATCCCTGGGTCAGGAAGAATCCCTGGAGGAGGGCTTGGGAACCCACTACATTATTCTTGCCTAGAGAATCTCCATGGATGGAGCAACCTGGTGGGCTACAGTCTATAGGGTTGCAAAGGGTTAGACACAACTGAGCAACTGATACACAAAACAAGGAAGCAACCTAAATGTTCACTGACAGATGAATAGATAAAGAAGATGTGATAATATATATAATGGGATATTACTCAGGCATAAAATGAGTGAAATAATGATATGTGCAGCAACATGGATAAGCCTAGTGATTATCATACTATGTGAAGTAAGTCAGACAAGGACAAATATCAGATGATATCATTTGTGTGGGAATCTTTGTAAATGGTACAAATGAACTTATTTAAAAAAAAGACAGACTCACAGACTTAGAAAACAAATTAATGTTTACCAAATAGGAGAGGTGGGGGGAGGGACATAAAAGGAGGTTGAGATTAACATATACATAGTACTATATAGAAAAAAAAAATAATCTACAAGACCTTCTGTATAACATGGAGAACTCTACTCAATACTCTGTAATAACGTACATGCCAAGAATCTGAAAAAGAATATACACATATAACTGAATTACTCTGCTATGAACCTGAAACTAATCTACATTGTAAATCAACTATAATATAAAATAAATATGCAAAAATGTAGGACCAAAATAAAACATGTTTATTCTTTTTATTCCATATTTGAAGATATTACTAAACTTTTGTGATAAATTTATAGTTTCCTAGCCTTAATATAAAATGTCTTGGCACATAAATATGCTCTTTAATTAAAAAAAAATATGTGTGCATATCAGGAGCTAGAGTCACAGTAGAAATATAGACCCATTTTTTCTATATCAACAATATCTATCAACATAACTGCATTGGGTTTGAAAACGAGTTTAAAGAAAAATATTTTTTGAAGCCCGTTTAGAGTTAGTGAAAAAATAAATAAAATTGATGATATTTAAGACAATTGAATTATTTAAAAGTATCCTATTTTCATCATTTACATTGCAACTGCTAGAATAAGCCCTCAGTCTTCAATGTTCTGTTTTATGATAGGATATTCCCCTACAGAAAATTTGGAAAACTCACCAGTGGCCACAGGACAGGAAAGGTTAGTTTTCATTTCATTCCCAAAGAAAGGCGATGACAAAGAATGCTCAAACTACCACACAATTGCACTCACGTCACAAGCTAGTAGGAGAAGGCAATGGCACCCAACTCCAGTACTCTTGCCTGGAAAATCCCATAGATGGAGGAGCCTGGTAGGCTCCAGTCCATGGGGTCACTAAGAAAAATTCTCCAAGTTAGTCTTCAACATACGTGAACCATGAACTTCCAGATGATCAAGCTGTTTTCAGAAAAGGCAGAGGAATGAGAGATCAAATTGCCAACATCTGTTGGATTACAGAAAAAAGCAAATTTCAGAAAAACATCTATTTCTGCTTTATTGACTATGTCAAAGACTTTCACTGTGTGGATCACAACAAACTATGGAAAATCTTCAAGAGATGGGAGTACCAGACGGCCTTTCCTGCCTCCTGAGAAATATGTATGCAGGTCAGGAGTAACAGTTAGTATTGGGCATGGAAAACCAGACTGTTTCCAAATAGAGACAGTAATATGTCAAGGCTGTATATTGTCATCTTGCTTATTTAACTTATATGCAGAGTACATCATGAGATACACTGGGCTGGATGAAGCACAAGCTGGAATCAAGATTGTCAGGAGAAATATCAAGAACCTTACACATGCAAATGACACCACCCTTATGGCAGAAAGCAAAGAACTAAAGAGCCTCTTCATGAAAGTGGCATCTGGTCCCATCACTTCATGGCAAATAGGTGGGGAAACAATGGAAACGGTTACAGACTTTACTTTTGGGGGCTCCAAAATCACTGCAGATGGTGACTGCAGCCATGAAATTTAAGCCATGCTTACTCGTTGAAAGAAAAGTTTTGACCAACCTAGATAGCATATTAAAAAGCAGATACATTACTTTGCCAAAAAGTTTCATCTAGTCAAAGCTATGTTTTTTTTTTTTTTTTTCCAGTAGCCATGTATGGATGTGAGATTTGGACTCTAAAGAAAGCTGAGCGCCAAAGAATTGATGCTTTTGAACTGTGGTGTTGGAGAAGACTCTTGAGAGTCCCTTGGACTGCAAGGAGATCCAACCAGTCCATCCTAAAGGAAATCAGTCCTGAATATTCATTGGAAGGATTGATGTTGAAGCTGAATCTCCAATATTTGACCACCTGATGTGAAGAACTGACTCATTTGAAAAGACCCTGATGCTGGGAAAGATTGAAGGCAGGAGGAGAAGTGGATGACAGTGGATGAGATGGCTGGATGGCATCACATACTCAATGGACATGACTTTGGGTAAACTCCAGGAATTGGCAATGGACTTGGTGTGCTGCGGTCCCTGGGGTTGAAAGAGTCGAACACAACTGAGCGACTGAACTGAGCTTCCCAGACATTATCAGTGACTTATACCAGGTTTCATAAGGTGTTAAAATAGAGAAAAATATCTTTGCCTTTATCATAACAATGCACTTTTCAACAAACAAGTTAAACTAAATATATTTTAATGCATACCATCTTTTACAGATTTATTTTACATAATTTCTAGAAGGCAACTATTAAAAATTAGTTCAGTAAGCATTATTGCTTTTTCTTAAACACTATCTGGAAATAAAGGGCTATACCCACACATGCACACATTCTCCTATGTTTTATGTATATTTATCCATTTTTCTTTATACAAAAGCAGTTATAATGTTGAAAGATGTCTCCTCCAAATTTGCCTAGAAGCAGGGTCTTGGAAATAATTTATGAGCTAACAAGTTAAGTGGTAGAGGGAAATCACAGGAAGTGCACATGAAGAAAGAGGTAAGTGAAACAAGATAAGGAGGAAGATCAAATATAGAGTTTATTACTGAACTTGCCTCTGTTTCATAAGAAGCATATAACATTTTTCAGTCTGGCTGGACATCTTTCAAGAGGCTGCATGAAATCTGTATCTCTAAGTAATCCATTTAGGGGGTAGTTATCTGAGAAAGTATTTATTTGCAGATTCATCACATCTCCTGCTTTCATTTGATCAAAGTTTCCTTTAAAGGGATCTAATGCTTATGTACTTTCAGACATCCTCATCTCTCCTCCTTATATGCTCTTGGGAACCAGGTTTCCCCCTCTATGAGTTGGTGTTTCACCTTAGAATGTATATTGTGGAAATGGCCAGGGATTTCTTCTGAAGGGCTTTACCCATCTATGCCTGGATATTCATGAAGTTTTTGTATCTTGGAATTCATATTCCATACTGATATCAAAATATGCTACAAACCTCTGAGGTAACATGAAGTCAGGTGTGTGTTCTTTTCTTCTAAAATTTGATTTATGTAAATATTCAAGTACAAAGTTGAGAAGCAGTTTTCCAGAAGTTTGACTATCATTCCTATTAAAACGAAAACCTGAATTTAGCTGCAGTGATTAAAAAGTAATATATATATATATATATATATATATATATATATATATATATATAATCACATTTATTTATTTAAATAACTTTTGTTTCTAATACCCAACCAAACTGTGGGCAATTGTATTTCTATCATAATTAATAATTTTTATAAATATTGCCAAGTTTATAGAATCCTATAGAGCATAAGAACTTTTTATCTCAGGAAATACCCCCGATCCTGAAGCATGGGTACACATTGGTTGCCACTGGAATGAATACACAGTGGGATCAGACTGACTGCTCATTCCAGGTCCTGTGTTGGCATTCTTGTTCTTTGCTTAGGGATAGAAATCTTTCACAAGACTCTGAGCTGAAGTGTTGGATTTCACAGATGCCAACTATTTTGTGTAAGGTCATGAATTTTCCTGAGGTGAAGTCATAGAAGAAAAGGGAAGACCCTCCATCTCACTGTGCATCCCAAAGAACACTATCACTTCTCAGCATACATAAATTCTATATTCTTTTAAACTCTAGTCTCAAATCATTTCTCTATTTCTCTTCTATACGCGGGATGTTGTTGCTTTTAGTTACCAAGTCATGCCCACCTCTTCGCAATCCTGTGGACTGTAGCCTTCCAGGCTCCTCTGTCCATGGGATTTCCTAGGCAATACTACTGGAGTGGTTTTCTATCTCCTTTTCCAGCATATCTTACCAATCCAGGGACTGAACCCTTGTCTCCTGCTTGGCACATGAGTTCTTTACCACTGAGCCACCTGTGAGTCTTTCCTGTAGTTCAGCCTGTAAAGAGTTTCCCTGCAATACAAGAGACCCATGTTCAATCCCTAGGTCGGGAAGACCCCCTGGAAATGGAAATGGCAACCCACTCTGGTATTCTTGCCTGGAGAATTCCATGGACAGAGGAGCCTGGTGGGCTATATAGTCCATGGGGTCACAAAGGATCGGACATAACTGAGTGACACATATGAAGCCATATGTGGGATACTAGCATTTTATGAAGCTATATGTGGGATACTAGCATTTTAATCTTAAAAGAATTTATGAAAAGTAGAAATAGACTTCAACACATATGCTCGTTAAAATCTTTCCACAAATTAAAAAAAATCAATTTTGTGCACAAATTTTAGCAAACTTAAAATTTTGTTCTAATCACATCAAATTCATCCAGAGACTTGAAGGAAAAAAAATATTTTTTGACATGAGTTATTCTTTGACATCAGTATAAACTTGTCTGAAACTAGAAAAGGACAGGTTGAGAATGAAAATTATCGGTGAGTCTTATTTATGAATATTGATAAATACCAACTCATTGGATCAGTCAGAATAGGCCAAGTCATGCTGTGGTACAAGAACTTTGTAAATTACAAATGTTTAATATATATATAGACGCTGTTTGTTGTCAAAAGACTTCTGTTTAAGAAATCACTAAGTGACCAAGGAGCTCACAAGCTTCATGTCAACATGAACTTAGGAGGTAGATAACTCTGAACAATCCAACTTTCAATTAAATATTACAGCTCAGAAATGGCATACATGCTCTGCATTCACAGTGCTTTTGGTATATCTAGGTCTGGGCAGGAAGGAGGGAAAACACAACTACCAACAATTAGCACTAATGACTACCACAGTTGACTGGCAATGGCTACAAAGACAATAGCCAAATTGCATTTATTTCAGGAACATAGATAACAAAACACTAGAAAAAATTATAAATGTGATTAATATTATATTTGAATAACATTAAAATATAAATGGGACAAAGACAAATGAAGTGTAATATTATCCCAATGCATGCATGGTAAGTCACTTCAGCTATGTCCAACTCTTGTGATCCTATGTACTTTAGTTCCCCAGGCTCCTCTGTCCATGGAATTCTCCAGGCAAGAATACCAGAGTGGGTTGCCATGCCCTCCTCCACAGGATCTTCTCAACCCAGGGATTGAACACACATTTCTTATGTCTTCTGAATTGACAAGTAGTTTCTTCACTACAAGCACCACCTGGGAAGCCCTGATTCCAATAGATGAAAATAAAAATTAGGTAAAATTTAACATCCACTCATGATTTTAAAATATGCTAACAAATAAAAGAAAAAGAGAAGAAACAAGATAAAAATTAAAATAAATCTCAATAAATTGAAAGCAAAAGTAAAAATTTGATGGGAGAGATTGAAGGCAAAAAAGAGAAGGAGGTGGCAGGATGAGGATGAGATGATCATATAGCATCCTTAACTCAATGGACATAAATTTGAGCAAATTCCAGAAGACAGTGACAGACAGGGAAGTTTAGCTTGCTATAGTCCATGGGATTGCAAAGAGTCAGACATGACTCAGAGATAGAACAAAATAAAAATATAGATATAGTTGATCTCTAATTGTATCAATTGTCATGTTACCAAAACAATAAAGCACATAGGATTAAATTCTAAAAAATACATTGATAATTACTAAAAGTTACAAATAAGATCAAATAATGAAGAAAGATGCCATAGTCCTACATTGAAATTATCAAAGTTCTTGATTTTACTATGTAGTTATGTAGTTTAATTGAAATTCCAATCAAAATCATGTTTTTAAAAATAAAAATCTGAATTTACCACTAATTTGAAAATGTAGAGATCAGTGGGAAAGAAGAAAGAAACTTTCCTTACTAGGTATCAAATTTCACTACATAGCTAAATGAATAAATAGTGGGTATCAGTGTTAGTGACAGAAAAATTAACATGTTGATAAGACTTCACAATACAAAAAAGACATAAGTGTGTCTGAATAGACAATGCAAGTGGTATTGCAGACCATTTGGGAAAGGATGAGGTTTACAATACATTGATGAAAATTCTCTTATCTATAGGAAAAAATGAATAAGTATTTGCATAATTAAAAAATTAACCCCTGGTAGAAAATACGCCCAAATTCTATAAGGAAAACTTAAAACTTTGGAGATACTGTAGAATAATATACTGACTGTAATGTAGTGGAAGAGATTATTTTAAATCTCTTTTTAAAATTATTTCTGTAATAGAAGATATTATTTAAAAAACAAATATAGAATGCTAACTTAAAAGATTCATTAATTTGGCTACATTAAAATTCTGCTCATCAACAAATACCACGAGAAAAAAGAAAAGTCAAACTATAAACTTGAAGTCAATTTTTGAAATACATATAATCAAAAAATAAAGCACTTCTATAAATTAATATGAAAAGATAAGTAACAATGCAATTGACAACAGCCATTACTCAAAGAAAAAGCATGTTTGTGGAATGCAAATAAAAAGGGATGCTCAAAACTACTATTCGTTAACAAAAATCAATAAAATTATGTCACTTTCACTATATATTGCCAAAAATTAAATTGCTGGAGAATATAAAGAGTTGGGGAAAATGTGTATCTAGGGAATGCTTATACATTGCTGTTTGAAATGTAAATTGGTATAACCACTTTAGAAAACAATCCAGTGCTATTATATTAAATTGATGAACCACATTTCAGAAATTTCACTTCGAAATTTTTACCTTAGAGAAAATCTTGCACATGTGCACCAGAGCAGATATACAAGGATATCTATAATATCATGATTCTTAATAACAAAGCCATCTTATATAATAGCCAGGACATGGAAGCAACCTAATGTCCATCAGCACACAAATGGATAAAAAAGTGCGGTACATATACACAACAGAATATTACTCAGCCATTATAAAGAATAAATGTGAATCAGTTCTAATGAGGTGGATGAAACTGGAGCCTATTATACAGAGTGAAGCAAGCCAGAAAAAAAAAAAAAAAAAAACCACACACATCAATACAGTATACTTACATATATATATATATGGAATTTAGAAAGACGGTAATGATAACCCTATATGTGAGACAGTAAAAGAGACACAGATGTATAGAAGAATCTTTTGGTCTCTGTGTGAGAAGGCGAGGGTGGGATGATTTGAGAGAATAGCATTGAAACGTGTATATTATCATATGTGAAACAGATCTCCAGACAAGGTTCAATGCATGAGACAGGGTGCTCAGGGCTGGTGTACTGGGATGACCCAGAGGAATGGGATGGGGAGGGAGGTGGGAGGGGAGTTCAGGATAGGGAACACATGTACACTCATGGCTGATTCATGTCAACACATGAAAAAAGCACTACAATATTGTAAAGTAATTAGCTTCCAGTTAAAATAAATAAATTTAAAAAAAGGAAATAACCAAATTTAGAAGGAATAGGTAAATGAACAAATTGTACTATAATCAGTTTTACAAGCCTAGATTAGGAGAATGACATCAGTATGGTGACATAGGTTTATACTAATTTCATCTTCCTCACCAAGAAAAATTAGAAACTATTCATAAACTAGTCACCACTAAGAAAAATCCAAAATCTGAAGGCAAAGTTGAAGTGTCTCTATGAGCAAGAAAGATCAAGAAGGATGTATTAGAAGAATAAGAGAAACAGCTATGTTTTAATTGTATTGCCCTTCTCCTAGTCCAGTGCAGTGTTCCAATGAGAAGTTTCCCTGGGCCTACAGTTTCCTCAATGGGAAAAAGAGAACCCAAAGTGGATATCCAGTTTCACCAGTATTGGAGGATTACTCAGATGGCTCATTTAGGTCTAATCTCATGGAAATCACTGGGGAATCTGCAGAAATTAAGCACTGGGGATTATATAGAGATGATAAGGTGGCCTGGCTTACAGAAACTAGTGCTCAGATATTGGCAGACCACATTGCTGCTTATGGTGGCAACTGAGCAGAGATTTTAAACAGTAGTTCTGCCCATTCATAGAGCCCAACCAGGGGCCCTGTCTGATCAGAGAGTTTGGTTGGAAGTTCTACCTGGTTTGAATCTTTAACCAATGTGTTGTACCATCCATGGAGCCCTTTCTTCAGTTCACCATTACTGCTGAGAAGTATCCAATCTTATCCCTGAGGGATGTGTGATGACAGATGTCCTGTGCTATGGCATGCATGAAATATTTTCTAAGATAGATAATATGACAGGTCACAAAACAAGCCTCAACAGATTTAAAATAATAGAAATTATGCCAAGTATCTTTTCTTAGCATGAAGTTAAGGAACAATAAATCAATAACCAGAAGAAAGAAAAACACACACAAGTACATAGAAATTAAAATAAAAATCCTGAATAGATAAAATAAAAAGTCAAGAAATATCTTAGAAAAAAAAAGAAAGTAACATACTAAATCTTCTGGGAAGCAGAAAATCTTTCCGAACAGGGATGTGTCTAATAATAAATGCCCACATTAATAAAGAAATATTGCAGATAAACAATAATTTTATATCTCACAAAACTAGAGAAGAACATGTTAAGCCTAAAGTTTTCAGAGGGAAGAAGATAAAAAAGATCAGAGAAGAATTACACAAAATAGAGAAGAGAAAAAAAAATAGAGATCAGCAAAAACAAAAGTTGGTTTTGGAAAAGATACATGCAATTGAGAAACACTCAGCTAGAGCAACCAGGAGACAAAAAGAAGACTCATAAAAATAAAATCAGAAACAAAAGAGGAGCCACTATAATCCATAAAACAGAAAAATAATCATAAGAAATTATTAAGCACAATTGCAGATCAATAAAGTAGATAAACATAGAAATGGATAAATTCCTACAAATATATAGCAAACCAAGATTGAATCAGGAAGAATTAGAAAGTTTGAACAAATTAATAACAGATGAACAGATTCTATCCATAATTGAAAACCTACCAACAAAGCAAAAGCCCAGGAACAGAGGATTTCATTGGTGAATTTTACCAAACATTTGAAAAAGTTACTCCTTCTCAAACTGTCCCAAAATATGAAAAAGGAGAGAACCTATTCAAACTCATTTTAAGAGACCAGCATCACACCAAAACTAAAGCTAAACAAGGACTTTACAAGAAGAGAAAACTGTAGATTAATACCGCTAAGGAATAAATGCAAAATTATCAACAAAAATATAAGCAAACTAAGTTCAGTATCACATTTACATTATCATATACCGTGATCAAATGGGATTTATCCTTGAGGTACAAAGATAGTTTAACATGCTGCCGCAAAGTCACTTCAGTCGTGTCCGACTCTGTGCGACCCCCCAGACGGCAGCCCACCAGGCTCCCCCGTCCCTGGGATTCTCCAGGCAAGAACACTGGAGAGGGTTGCCATTCCCTTCTCCAATGCAGGAAAGTGAAAAGGGAAAGTGAAGCTGCTCAGTCGTGTCCGACACTTCACGACCCTGTGGACTGCAGCCAACCAAGCTCCTCCGTCCATGGGATTTTCCAGGCAAGCATGCTGGAATGGGATGCCGTCGCCTTCTCCTAGGCAAATTAATAATTGTGATATACGTTATCAAAGTGAAAGATAAGAATTACATGATTATCTCAAGAGACACAGAAAAAAAAATATTTGGAAAAAAATGCGCTATTCTTTTATGACAAAACTCTAAAACAAATTGATGATAAAAGAAACATATCTCAACATAACTAATGCCATATATGACAAGACCAAAACTAATATCATAATAATGAATAATTGAAAGAGTTTCCTCTAAGGTCAGAAACAAGAAAGTGATTTCCAGTCTTAGCACACCTTTTCAACATAGTTTTAGCAAATCTTAACCACAGCAATCAGGCAAGAAAAAGAAATAAAAAGCAACAAAGTCATAAAGGAAAAAGAGATGCTCTGTCTGTAGATGCCATTTATACATTATAAATAAATTGTAAAGACACAATCAAATAGCAGTTACAACTAATGAATTCAGTAACATTTCAAGATACAAAAATCAATATACAGACCAGTGTAAGGGGATAGCTCATTGCAGTTTTGAGTTGATTTGCATTTCTCTTAGTTTGATTTGCATTTCTTGTAGTGATGTTGAACATCCTTTTATGTGTTTGCTGGCCATCTGCATGTTTTCTGTGTATAAATGTCTATTTATGTTTTCTGCCCATTTCTTGATTGGAGTGTTTGTTGGCTTTTTGATAGTGAGCTGCATGAGCTGTTTGTATGTTTGGCAATTAATCCTTTGTCAGTTGCTTCATCTACAATTTTTTTTTCCCCAATACTGAGAGCTGTCTTTTCATCTTTAATATGGCTCCTTTTGCTGTTACTAAAGCTTTTATTAGGCCTCATTTATTTATTTTTGTTTTTATTTTCATTACTCTAGGAGGTGGGCCATAGAGTATCTTGCTTCAACTTATGTTAAAAACTGTTCTGCCTATGTTTTCCTGTAAGAGTTTTACAGTGTTTTGCCTTAGATTCAGATCTTCAATACATTTTTAGTTTATTTTTGTATATGATGTTGGAGAGTGTTCTAATTTTATTCTTTTACATGTAGTTGTCCAGTTTATCCAGCACCATTTATTGAAGAGATATATCAAAAATCTACAAACAATAAATGCTGGAGAGAGTGTGGAGTAAAGGGAACACTCTCACGCTATTGCTGGAAAGGTAAACTGATATAACCACTACTGAAAACAGTATGGAGGTTCCTTTAAAAATTAGGAATAAGACTACCATATCACCCAGCATTCCCACTCCTGGGCATATACTCAGAGATAACCGTAATTTGAACATATACATGCACTCTAATGTTCATTGAAGTACTATTTACAAATCCAGGACATGGAAGCAACCTAAAATCTCAACAGAGGATTGACTAAAGAAGATGTAGTGTATATACACAGTATAATATTACTCATCCATGGAAAGAAACTCTGCAATTTGCAGAGATGTAGACCAAGAAACTGTCATACAGAGTGAAGTAACTCAGAAAAAGAAAAACAAATGTTATCTATTAACACATCTATGTGGACTTTAGAAAATAAAATGGAAAGATGATCTTATTTGCAAAGGAGAAGTAGAGACATGAATGAATAGAACAAATATGGATACCAAGGAGGTAGGGTGGTGGGATGAAATGGGAAATTGTGATTGACATATACACACTACTATGTATAAAATAGATAAAGAGAACCTAATGTATACTATATGGAACTCTAGTTGACCTAATGGGAAGGAAATTCCCCCAAAGAGGGACTATATATATATGGATGACTAAGTTTGCTATAGAGAAGTAATTGACACAGCAATTTAAAGAAACTATATGCCAATTTAAAAAATTAGCATTAACATAACAAATCAACAGACTTTTAAAAAATTCAAAATACAAAACTCAGTAGCGTTTCTACACATTAATAATAGAAATTCTGAAAAAATAAAGAAAACAATCCTATTCACTATAGCATCAAAATTGATAAAATACATAATAATAAATTTAACCCAGGATACAGTAAACCTGTGCATTTAAAACTGCAAGATATTTATGAGATAAATTGAAGAGAACACAAATGAAAAGATTTCAAGTGGAAGAAGATGGCAGAGGAGTAAGTTGGGGAGACTGCCAGCCTCCCCACAAATACATCAAAAACTCATCAAGATATGGAACAACTCTTATGCTACTGTTGCTGCTAAGTCGCTTCAGTCGTGTCCGACTCTGTGACCCCATAGATGGCAGCCCACCAGGCTCCCCCGTCCCTGGGATTCTCCAGGAAAGAACACTGGAGTGGGTTGCCATTTCCTTC
Source organism: Ovis canadensis (assembly GCF_042477335.2). Classification (NCBI taxonomy): domain Eukaryota; kingdom Metazoa; phylum Chordata; class Mammalia; order Artiodactyla; family Bovidae; genus Ovis; species Ovis canadensis. Next base: position 53,240,265 of record NC_091254.1, on the reverse strand, counting down.
TCCAATGCATAAGCAGCTCATGGACCTTGGTCCTGACCAGATGGCAGTCTGGGTAGGTGAGAGAAGCACACAGAAACATCATGGCACAGAGGGAGGACCCAGGGTGATGAGAGAAGCAATCACAGCCCTGCAAGGCAGACAGTGGGCCCAGGATGCTGAGAGAAGAGCACATAAACATCCATGGTGCAGAGGGAAGGCCCAGGGTGACAAGAGAAGCACACATAAGCCTCCAGAGCAGAGGGCAGGTTCAGAGTGCAGAGAGAAGCACACGCAAATCTCCATGAAGCAGAGGGCAGGGTCAGGGAGCAGAGAAAAGTGCTGCACAAACCCCTGCCTAGCAAACTTCGACCTGAAGTGCAGGGCAGGACCTGGGGGTGGAAACTTGGGCAAAGATCCAGCAACAAATAAGGGGCTGGCAGCCATGATGATGTGCTGAGAGAGCATCTTTGTTGCAGTTTCAGAAATAGATGTGTCTATCACTACTAAAGCTGAAAGGACTGTCCAAAGTCATAGTAAAACAATTGACAGCCCCAAACCTATTACTGGACACTGCTATCCTTCAGAGAGATGAGATACACCTCCACCAACCAGAACACATGCACAAGTGCCCCCAAATAGGAAACCATCAATTCAGTCACTCAGTCGTGTCTGACTCATTGTGACCCCATAGAATGCAGCACGCCAGGCTTCCCTGTCCATCACCAACTCCCGGAGCTTAAAAAATTCATATCTATCATGTCGGTGATGCCAACCAACCATCTCATCTTCTGTAATACCCTTCTCCTCCTGCATTCAATATTTCCCAGCATCACGGTCTTTTAAAATGAGTCAATCCTTAGCATCAAGTGGCCAAAGTACTGGAGTTTCAACTTCAGCAACAGTCCTTCCAAAGAATATTCAGGACTAATTTCCTTTAGGGTTGACTGGTTTGATCTCCTTGCAGTCCAAGGGACTCTCAAGAGTCTTCTCCAACACCACAGTTCAAAAGAATCAATTCCTCAGTGCTGCTCAGCTTTCTTAATAGTCCAACTCTCATATCCATACATGACCACAGGAAAGATCATAGCTTTGACTAGACAGACCTTTGTTGGCAAAGTAATGTCTCTGCTTTTTAATATGCTGTCTAGGTTGGTCACAGATTTTCTTCCAAGGAGCAAGCATCTTTCAATATCAAGGCTGCAGTCACCATCTGGAGTGATTTTGGAGCCAAAATAAAATAAAATAAAATTCCTCAGTTTCCATACTTTCTCTACGTATTTGCCATGAAATGATGGGATGAGATACCATGATTTTGGTTTTCTGAATGTGAGTTTTAAGCCAAAGTTTTCACTCTTCTTTTTCACTTTAATTAAGAGGCTTTTCAGTTCTTATTCATTCTCTGCCATAAGGGTGGTTAAAGCTACAAATCTGAGGTTATTCACATTTCTCTGGGCAATCTTGATTCCAGCTTGTGCTTTGTGCTTCACTGATTCCAATATTTCTCATGATCTACAGCCATGAAATTAAAAGACTCTTGCTCCTTGGAAGGAAAGTTATGACCAACCTAGATAGCATATTCAAAAGCACAGACATTACTTTGTTGACTAAGGTCTGTCTAGTCAAGGCTATGGTTTTTCCTGTGGTCATGTATGGATGTGAGAGTTGGACTGTGAAGAAGGCTGAGCGCCGAAGAATTGATGCTTTTGAACTGTGGTGTTGGGGAAGACTCTTGAGAGTCCCTTGGACTCCAAGGAGATCCAACCAATCCATTCTGAAGGAGATCAGCCCTGGGATTTCTTTGGAAGGAATGATGCTAAAGCTGAAACTCCAGTACTTTGGCCACCTCTTGCGAAGAGTTGACTCATTGGAAAAGACTCTGATGCTGGGAGGGATTAGGGGCAGGAAGAGAATGGGACGACAGAGGATGAGATGGCTGGATGGCTGGATGGCATCACTGACTCGATGGGTGTGAGTCTCAGTGAACTCCGTGAGTTGGTGATGGACAGGGAGGCCTGGCGTGCTGCGATTCATGGGATCCCAAAGAGTCGGACACAACTGTGTGACTGAACTGAGCTGACTCTGCATATAAGGTAAATAAGCAGGGGGACAATATAAAACCTTGAAATACTCCTTTCCCTATCTGGAACCAGTTTTTATTGTTCCCTGTGAAGTTCTAATTATTGCTTCTTGACCTGCATAGAGATTTCTCAGGAGCAGGTGAGGTGGCCTGGTATTCCCAGGTTTAAGAATTTTCCACAGTTTGTTGTAATCCACACAGTCAAAGGCTTTGGCATAGTCAGTAAAGCAGAAGTAGAAGCTTTTCTGGAACTCTCTTGCTTTTTTGATGATCCAGCGGAGGTTTGCAATTTGATCTCTGGCTCCTCTGCCTTTTTTACATCCAAATTGAACATCTGGCAGTTCACAGTTCACGTCCTGTTGAAGCCTGGCTTGAGAATTTTGAGCATTTCTTTGCAAGTGTGTGAGATGAGTGCAATTGTTCAGTAGTTTGAGAATTCTTTGTCATTGCCTTTCTTTGGAATCAGAATAAAAACTGATCTTTTCCAATCTTGTAAGCAGTGCCGTGTTTTCAAAATTTGCTGGCATATTGAGTTCAGTACTTTAACAGCATCATCTTTTAGGATTTGAAATAGCTCAACTGGAATTCCATCACCTACACTAGCTTTGTTCATAGTGATGCTTCCTAAGACCCACTTGACAATGCATCCCAGGATATCTGGCTTCAGGTGAGTGATCACACCATCATGGTTATCTGCATCATAAAGATTTTTTTGTATAGTTCTTCTGTGTATATTTGCCACCTCTTCTTAAAACCTTCTGCTTCTATTAGGACCATAACTTCTGTCCTTTTTTTTTGTGCCCATCCTAGCATGAAATATTCCCTTTGTATCTCTAATTTTCTTGAAGAGATCTCTAGTGTTTCCCATTCTATTGTTTTCCTCTATTTCTTTGCATTTATCATGGAAGAAGGCTTTCTTATCTGTCCCTGCTATTTATTGTAACTCTGCATTCAAATGGGTATATCCTTCCTTTTCACCTTTGTCTTTAGCTTCTCTCCTTTTTTCAGCTATGTGTAATGCCTTCTCAGAAAGCCATTTTGCCTTTTTGCATTTATTTTCCTTTGGGATTGTCTTGATTGCTGCCTCCTGTACAGTATCACAAATCTCTGTCCATAGTTTTTCAGGAACTCTGTCAGATCTAATCCCTTGAATATGTTTGTCACTTACCCTGTATAATCATAAGGGATTTGATTTAGGTCATACCTGAATGGTCTAGTGGTTTTCCCTACTTCTTTTATTTAAATCTGAATTTTGCTGTAAGGAATTCATTATCTGAGCCACAATCAACTCCAAATCTTGTTTTTGCTTTGTGTAAAGAGCTTCTCCATCTTTGGCTAAAAAGAATATAGTCAGTCTGATTTTGGTATTGATCATCTGGTAATGTCCATGTGTAGAGTCTTCTCTTGTGTTGTTGGAAGAAGGTGTTTGCTATGACCAAAGCATTCTCTTGAGAAAACTCTATTAGCCTTTGTCCTGCTTAATTTTGTACTCCAAGGCAAAAATTTCCTAATACTCCAGGTATCTCTTGACTTCCTACTTTTCCATTGCAGTCCCCTATAAGGAAAAGGACATCTTTTTCGGGTGTTAGTTCTAGAAGGTCTTGTAGATCTTCATAGAACCATTCAACTGCAGTTTTTTCAGCATTACTGGTTGGGACATAAACTTGGATTGCTGTGATACTGACAGCTTCCCTCATAGATCAGTTGGTAAAGAAACTGCCTGCAATGCTCAAGACTTGGTTTGATTCTTGTGTCAGAAAGATCCCCTGAAGAAGGAAATGGCAATCCACTCCAGTGTTCTTGCCTGGAAAATCCCATGGGCAGAGGAGCCTGGCGGGCTACAGTCCATGGGGTTGCAGAGTCAGACACGACTTAGTGACTAAACTGCCACCACCACCACTATGATATTGAATGATTTGCCTTGGAAATGGACAGAGATCATTCTGTCATTTTTGAGATTATATCTAAAAGCTGAATTTTGGAGTTTCTTGTTGACTATGAGGTATACTCCATTTTTTCTAAGGGATTCTTGCTCACAGTAATAGATATAATGGTCATGTGAGTTTATTTCACCCATTCCAATCCATTTGAGTTCAATGATTCTTAAAATGTTGATGTTTACTCTTACCATCTCCTTTGGAGCACTTTCAATTTACCTTGCCATGGACCTAACATTCCAGGTTCCTATGCCATATGGTTCTTTACAGCATCAGACTTTACTTCTGTCACCAGTCACATCCAAAACTGTGTTTTTTGTTTATTTGTTTGTTTGCTTTGGCTTTGTATCTTCATTCTTTCTGGAGTTGTTTCTCTTCTGTTCTCCAGTAGCATATTGGGCACCTGCTGACCTGAGGAGTTTATTTTTCAGTGCCCTCTCTTTTTGCCTTTTCATACTGTTTATGGGGGTCTCAAGGCAAGAATATTGAAGTGGTTTGCAATTGCCTTCTCCAGTGGACCATGTTTTGTCAGAACTCTCCATCATGACTCATCCATCTTGGGCCTTGTCCTTATTATTATCTCATTTATCCATCTTACTATCCAAGATAGAGGAGTAGAAGGACGTGTTCTCTTCTTCCATGAGAACTCCAAAATTACAATTTATTGCTGAAGATGTCAACAGAGGAATGGTGGATCCCATCAAACAGAGATACCCTACATCCAAGGGCAAAGGAGAAGCCTTAGAAAGACGATAGGAAGGGCTAAATCACTTTTAGAACCAAACGCCATACCCACCAGAGAAGCTTGGAGGGCTCAAATAAAGTCTTGTGTGTACCAGGAGAACCCACAGAGACTGAGCCAGACAAACCTTTGAGTGAGTGTCTCCTGTGGAGTCATGGGTAAGCAGTAGCCTGCTGCATGGGCAGGGGCTCTGGGTGTAGCTGACCTAGCTATGACATAAGCACTGAGGTCACAATTAACCTCACCATAGAGCAACCAGAACTTATATAGGACTGAGGACACACACTCTTTGAAGGCACAAACAAAAACTTGTGTGCAGCAAGACTCAGGAGACAGGAGCAGTGACCCCAGAAGAGACTCATTCAGACTTGCCCATGAGTGTCTAGGAATCTCTGGTGGAGGTGTGAGTCAGCAGTGGCCTGTTGCAGGGTTGGGGGCACTGAGTGTGACAATGCATGCACAAGTCCTTTTGACGGTAGCTGCCATTATCTTCATTACCTCCACCATAGTTTTGCCTCAGGTCAAACAACAGGGAGGGAACACAGCTCTGCCCACCAATAGAAAATTGGATTACATATTTATTGAGCATGGCCAGCTCATCAGAATAAGACCCAGTTTCCTCCATAGTCAGTCTCTCCCAACAGGAAGCTTCCATAAGTCTCTCCTCCTTATCCATCAGAGGGCAGACAGAATGAAAACCACAATCATAGAAAACTAATAAAACTGATTACATGGGCCACAGCCTTGTCTAACTCAATGAAACTATGAGCCATGCCTTGTAGCAAACCATCATAGGACATTAATCCAACCCCATCAATGGAAGCAGACTCCACGGCTGAGAGGATCTACAGTGCTGTGGAATTTTCCTCTTTTCTTTTTTCCTTTTCTTTTTTTTTTTAAGATTTATTTCTTCCTTGTGTGTGTGTGTGTGTGTGTGTGTGTGTGTGTGTGTGTGTGTTTCAGTTTCTCTTGGTTCTGCTTGACTGTTTTCTTATCATTCTTTCCCTTCTCTAGCTATTCTTCAGTTCAGTTCAGTTCAATCTCTCAGTCGTGTCCGACTCTGTGACCCCATGAATAGCAGCACGCCAGGCCTCCCTGTCCATCATCAACTCCCGGAGTTCACTCAAACTCAATTCCATCGAGTCAGTAATGCCATCCAGCCATCTCGTCCTCCGTCATCCCCTGGCCCGTCTGCCCCCAATCTCTCCCAGCATCAGAGTGTTTTCCAATGAGTCAACTCTTCGCATGAGGTGGCCAAAGTACTGGAGTTTCAGCTTTAGCATCATTCCTTCCATAAAACACCCAGGACTGATCTCCTTCAGAATGGACTGGTTGGATCTCCTTGCAGTCCAAGGGACTCTCAAGAATCTTCTCCAACACCACATTTCAAAAGCAGCAATTCTTCAGGGCTAAGCTTTCTTTATAGTCTAAATCTCACATCCATACATAACCACTGGAAAAACCATAGCCTTGACTAGACATACCTTTGTTGGCAAAGTAATGTCTCTGCTTTTGAATATGCTATCTGGGTTGGCCATAACTTTCCTTCCAAGGAATAAGTGTCTTTTAATTTCATGGCTGCGATCACCAACTGCAGTGATTTTGGAGCCCCAAAAAATAAAGTCTGACACTGTTTCCCTATCTATTTCCCATGAAGTGATGGGACCAGATGCCATGATCTTCCTTTTCTGAATGTTGAAGTTTAAGCCAACTTTTTCACTCTCCTCTTTCATTTTCATGTAAATATACATAAATCTTTTTTCACAAACATCTATCTGTCTCTGCTTTTTTATTTTTTATTTTCCTGTTTTTGCTTTCTCTTCCATCCCTTCCTTTCCTTTTTTCTTTCTCATCTCCTGTTTTTGTTCTTCACTCTTTCTTTTTTCACCATGTATGTTACATTGTTGTGTTCTGTTTGCTACATTCCCCAGTTGGTACACTGCTCAAGCTCAGTTTTTCAGATTGAGTGTTAGTTAGTTCAAGATTATATTGATTGATATCATTTTGGTGTTCCTTTTCTCATCAAATCAGTCTCCTGTACTCTCTTTTCTTTGGTACACTTTGGTTATATCTGTGTGTGTGTAAGTGTGTGCTTATGCCCCATTATTTTTGTAATTACCTGTCTGACCGTGTATTTACCATCTATATGGGCCATCTTTTATTTCATTTCATATTTTGCTTTTTGTCTTGGTAAGTTCTCTTTAACCCCCTTTAATCCCATAACAAATAACTTATGTATTCCCAGTCCCTTGTCCAAGGATTGTACCTGAACCATTGAGGTGGGAGCATTGAATTCAACATTCCAGAAAGCCAGAGAACTCCTAACCCCAGGGGTATTAATTACTGAGAACTTCCACGAAGGTAAACACCTTTACACAAAGCTTGATATCACACACCTACTGACAGCATCTACTGCAGGACACTTTATGCAAACAACAAATGACAAAAACACAAGGCAGTCATCAACAGACAGGAGTCCCACAGACACTCCAAAGCATACCACCTCAAACAGCTCCACCCATCAAAAAACAAACAAACAAACAAACAAACAAAAACCTCACCTCCTCTCACTAAAACACAAGCACAAGAACCTGTAACAAGGAGTCAACCCAAACTGAGCAAACCTTTCCATCCAAAGGCAAAAACCAAAAGGAAGAAGGAATACAACCCTAAAGCCTGGGAAAAGGAGAACTCATACAGAGTAAGGTAGGAGAAAAAAAAAAAAAAACTGAAAAGACAGACGTATAGCACAAATGAAGGAACAAGTTAGAAACACATGAGTTGAAATAAACGAAGAGGAAATAATCAAACTACCTGAAAAAGAATTCAAAATAATGATAGTAAGGATGTCACGAAGTCTTGAAAATAAAAAGGAGAAAATGCCAGAAAAAAATTAATCCAATTAATACAATTACTAAATACATAGAATAAATAAAGAATAAACAAACAGAGATCAATGACACAGTTACTGAACCTAAAAATGCTTTGAAAGGAAACAACAGCAAAATAATTGAGGCAGAAGAATCGAAAAGTGAGCTGGAAGACAGAAAGGTGGAAATAGCTTCAAAAAGCAGAACAAAGGAATAAGAATGAAAAATTAAGGATACCTTCAGAGACCCTTGGGACCTATTAAACACACCAATAATCAAGTTAGGGGTCCTAAAGGAAGAACAGAAAAAGAAAGCCACTAAGGAAATTTTTGAAGAGACTATAGTTGAAAACTCCCCAACATGGGAAAGAAAATAGTCAATCAAGTCCAAGAAATGCAGAGTCCCTTACAGGATAAACCCAAGGAAAGACATGTTGAGACACATACTAATCAGGATAACAGATATTAAACACAAAGAAAGAATATCAAAAGCAGCAAAAGAAAGCAACAAGTAACATACATGGAAAATCCATACAATTAACACTGAATCATTCATCAGAATTCTTCAAGCCATAAGGGATTGACAGGATATATTTAAAATACTGTAAAAAAAAAATCTACAACCAAGATTACTCTACCTAGCAAGGATTTCATTCCAAATTAATGGAGAAATCAAAAATTTCAAAGATAAACAAAAGTTAAGAGAATTCAGCAAGAACAAACCATCTTTACAACAAATGCTAAAGGGTCTTGTATAGGTAGTAAACGCTAGAGAAAAGAAAGAGAAACCCAAAATCAAACCCAGTAAGAAAATGCCAATAGGAACATATATATCAAAAATTACTTTAAATGTAAATGGATTAAATACTCCAAGCAAAAGATACATACTGGCTAAATGATACAAAAACACGACCCATATATATGCTGTTTAAAAGAAACTCACTTCAGACCTAGAGACACATACAGACTGAAAGTCAATGTATGGTGAAATACTCCATGCAAATGGAAATCACAACAAAGCCAGAGTGGCAATTCTCATTTCAGACAAAATGGACATTAAAATAAAGAATATCACAAGAGATAAAGAAGAGCATTACATATATTCAAGGGATCAATCCAAGAAGAAGACATAAGAATTGTAAATACTTATGCACCCAACATAGGAGCCCCTCAAAACATAAGGCAAACCCTAACAGATATAAAAGGGGAAATTGACAGTAACATAAGAATAGTTTGGGTCTTTAACTCCCTACTCACACCAATGGTCAGACCATCAAAACAGAAAATCAGTAAGGGGAAGCAAAATTTAAATGAAACATCAGACCAAACAGACCTAAATGATATCTTCAGGACTTTCTATCCAAATGCAGAAGAATACAATTATTTCTCAAGTGTACATGAAATATCCTCCAGGATAGACCACATCTTTGGCCACAAATTAAGCCTCAGTAAATTTAAGAAAATTGATGTCGTCTGAAGAACCTTCTCTGACTACAACACTATGAGACTAGATATAAATTACAGAAGAAAAAAAAAAAACTGCAAAAAACACAAACATGTGGAGATTAAATGATACATTTCTAAATAATGAAGAGGTTAGTGAAGAAATAAGAAGGGAAATAAAAAAAATTCCTAGAAATAAATGACAACAAAAGACAACTCAAAATCTATGGGATGCAGCAAATCAATTCTATGAGGAAAGTTTACAGCAATACAATCCTACCTCAAGAAACACATCAAATAGACAACCTAACTCAACACCTAACACTTCTGGAAAAAGGAGAACAACAACAATAACAAAACACATACAACCAAAATCAGTGGAAGAAAGAAATCATGAAGAGCATAAATAAATGAAAAAGAAATGAAGGAAATGACAGTAAAGATTAATAAAGCTAAAAGCTTGTTATTTGAGAAGATCAAGAAAGAAAGACAAACCCTTAGCTAAATTCATCAAGTATAAAAGTGAGAAAAATCAAATTAACGAAATTAGAGTTGAAAAAGGATAGGTTACAACAGACAATGAAGAAACACAAAGGATCTTAAGAGACTATTACGAGCAACTATACACTAATAAAATAGACAACCTGGAGCAAATGTAGATTCTTAGAAAAGTTCAAGCTCCCAAGACTGTACCAGGATGAAATAGAAATTATCAACAAGCAAATTACAAACACTGAAATTGAAACTGTGATCGACAATCTCCCAAAAAATAAAAGCCCAGAGCCAGATGGCTTCACAGCTGTATTTTATCAAACATTTAGGGAAAAACTAATCCCTATCCTTCTGAAACTCTTCTGAAAAATTGCAGGGGAGGAATATTTCCAAACTCATTCTACAAGGACTCAATCACCCTGACAACAAAACCAGACAAATATATCACATACAGAAAACAAAATTATAGGCCAATATCACTGATGAACATAGATTCAAAAATCCTCAACAAATTTATAGCGAACAGGATTCAATAACACATTAAAAAGATCATACATCATGCAAGGATTCTTCAATATACTCAAATAAATCCATGTGATATACCATATTTACAAATTTAAAGGTAAAAACCATGTAATAATTTCAATAGATGCAGAGACAGCTTTTGAAAAAATTCACCACTTATTTATGATAAAATATTTTTCAAAGAATGGACACAGAAGGAATCTACCTTAACATAATAAAGGACATATACAACAAAACAGCAACAAACATTATTCTTAACTGTGAGAAACTGAAAACATTTCCTCTAAGATCAGGAAACAGGGAAGGGTTTCCACTCTCATTACTATTATTCAGCATAGTTTTGGAAGTCATAGCTATGGCAATCAGAGAAGAGAAAGAAATAAAAGGAATCCAGGTTGGAAAAGAAGAAGTAAAACTCTCACTATTTTCAGATGACATAACACTGTACATAGAAACCCCTAAAGGAATTATCAGAAAATTACTAGAAGTAATCAGTGAATTTAGTAAAGTTGCAGGATACAAAATCAATACACAGAAATAACCTGCATTCATACATATTAAAAATGAAAAATGAGAGAGATTTAAAGGAATCAATCCTATTTACTATTGCAGCTCAAAGAACAAAAAGTTTAGGAATAAACCTACTTAAGGAGTCAAAAGAACTATATACAGGAAACTATAAGACACTGATGAAAGAAATAAAGACGACCTGAAAAGATTGAGGTGTATTCCATGCTCCTGGATTGGAAGAATCAGGAATTATGAAAATGACTGTACTACCAAAAGCAATATACAGATTCAATGCAATCCCTATTAAATTACCAATGGCATTTTTCAGAGAACTAGAACCAAAAAATTCACAATCTGTATGACAATACAAAAAATCCCGAATAGCCAAAGCAATCTAGAGACAAAAGAATGGACCTGAAAGAATCAACTTACCTGATTTCAGACTATGCTACACAGCTACAATCATCAAGAAAGTATGGTACAGGCACAAAAAGGCACAAAACAGAAGTATAGATCAATGGAACAAGAAAGAAAACCCAGAGATAAATCCATACACTTATGGGCACTTTGTCTTTGACAAAGGTTACAGGAATATACAATGTGAAAAATATAGTCTCTTCAATAAGTGGTGCTTAGAGAACTGGACAACCAAGGGCAAAAAATAAAATAAAATAAAAAAGAAAAAATGAAATTAGAACACTTCCTAAGACCATACAAAAAGATAAAGTTGAAATGAATTAGAGACCTAAATGTAAGACCAGAGACTAAAAAGCCCTTCGAAGGAAACATAGGCAGGACACAGTATGTCATAAATCATAGCAAGATCCTTTATGACCCACCTCCTAGAAGAATGGAAGTTTTAAAAACAAATAAATAAGTGGAATACAATTAAGCTTAAAAGCCATTGCACAGCAAAAGAAACTATAAACAGAGTGAAAAGACAGCCATCAGAACTGGAGAAAATAATAGCAAATGGAACAACTAATAAAGGATTAATTTCCAAAATATACAAGCAACACATACAACTCAATACCAGAAAAACAAGTAACCCAATCAAAAAGTGGGAAAAAATCTAAACACATGTTTTTCCAAAGAAGACATACATATGGCTAATAAACACATGAAGAGATGCTCAGCATCATTCATTATTAGATAAATGAAAATCAAAACTATGATGAGATATCACCTCACACAAGACAGAATGGCCATAATCAAAAAATGCAGAAATATTAAGTGCTGCAGAGGATGTGGATTAAAGCAATCTACAGACTCAATGCAATCCCTATCAAATTACCAATGGCATTTTTCAGAAAACTAGAACAAAAAAATTCACAATTTGTATAACAAACTGTGAACCCTCCTACACTGCTCATGGGAATGTAAATTGACACAGTCACTATGGATGAATTTGGAGATTTCTTTAAAAAACTGAGAATAAAACCATCATCAATCAGTTCAGTTCAGTCACTCATTCATGTCCAACTCTTTGCAACTCCATGGACTGTAGGACACCAGTCCTCCCTGTCCATCACCAACTCCCAGAGTTTACTTAAACACATGGCCATTGAGTTGGTGATGTCATCCAGCTATCTCCTCCTCTGTTATCCCCTTGTCCTCCTGCCTTCAATTTTTCCCAGCATCAGGGTCTTTTCAAATGAGTCAGTTCTTCACATCAGGTGGCCAATGTGTTGGAGTTTCAGCTTCAACATCAGTCCTTCCAATGAATATTCAGTATTGATTTCCTTTAGGGTGGACTGGTTTGATCTCCTTGAAGTCCAAGGGACTCTCAAGAGTCTTCTCCAATACCACAGTTCAAAAGCATCAATTTTTCAGCACTCAGCTTCCTTGATAGTCCAGCTCTCACACCCATACATGACTACGGGAAAAACCATAGCCTTCACTAGGCTAAACTTTGTTGCCAAATTAATGTCTGCTTTTTCAATGTACTGTCTAGGTTGGTCATAACGTTTTTTCCAAGCAGTAAGCATTTTTTAATTTCATGGCTGCAGTCACCATCTGCAGTGATTTGGGAGCCCCCCAAAATAAAGTCTGTCACTGTTTCCATTGTTTCCCCATCTATTTGCCACGAAGTGATGGGACCAGATACCATGATCTTCATTTTCTAAATGTTGAGTTTCAAGCGAAATTTTCACTCTCTTCTTTCATTTTCATCACGAGACTCTTTAGTTCTTCCTTGCTTTCTGCCATAAGAGTGGTGTCACCTGCATATTTAAGGTTCTTGATATTTCTCCTGGCAATGCTGATTTCAGCTTGTGCTTCACCCAGCCCAGTGTATCTCACGATGTACTCTGCCTATAAGTTAAATAAGCAGGGTGACAATATACTGCCTTGACAACTCCTTTCCCGATTTGGAACCCATGTGTTGTTCCATGTCCAGTTCTAACTGTTGCATCCTGACCTGCATACAGATTTCTCAAGAGGAAGGTCAGGTGGTTTGGTATTCCCATCTCTTTCAGAATTTCCCGGAGTATTTTGTGACACACAGTCAAAGGCTTTGGCATAGTCAACAAAACAGAAGCAGATGTTTTCCTGGAACTCTCTTGCTTTTTCGACGATCCAGCAGATGTTGGCAATTTGATCTCTGGTTCCTCTGCCTTTTATAAACACCATTAAGTTCACAGTTCACATTTTGTTGAAGCCTGGCTTGAAGAATTTTGAGCATTTCTTTACTAGCATGTGAGATGAGTGCAATTGTTTGAGCATTCTTTGGCATTACCTTTTTTGGGATTGGAATGGAAACTGACCTTTGCCAGTACTGTGGCCACTGCTGAGTTTTCCAAATTTGTGACATATTGGGTGTAGCATTTTCACAGCATCAGCTTTTAGGATCTGAAATAGCTCAATTGGAATTCCATCACCTCCACTAGCTTTGTTCATAGTGATGCTTCTTAAGGCTCACTTGGCTTCCCACTTGAGGGCGTCTGGTTCTAGGTTAGTGTTCACACTCATGATTATCTGCATTGTGAAGATCTTTTGGGTACAGTTCTTCTGTGTGTTCTTGCCTACCTCTTCTTAATATCTTCTGCTTCTTTTAGGTCCATACCATTTCTGTCCTTTATTGAGCCCAGCTTTGCATGAAATGTTCCCTTGGTATCTCTAATTTTCTTGAAGAAATCTCTAGTCTTTCCCATCTATTATTTTCCTTTATTTCTTTGCACTGATCACTGAGGAAGGCTTTATCACTCCTTGCTATTCTTTGGAATTCTGCATTCAAATGGGTATATCTTTCATTTTCTGCTTTGGTTTTCACTAAACCACCACCATATGGCCCAGCAATATCACTTCTAGGCATATCCCTTCATAAAAACAAAACTAAAAAAGTCCCATGTACCCCAATGTTCATTGCAGCACGGTTTACAGTAGCCAAGACCTGGAAGCCACCTAGATGTCCATTGACAGACATATGAATAGATAAAGAAGCTGTGCTATGTACATTCAATGGAATAGTATCAGCGATACAAAAGCAATGCATTTGAGTCAGTTCTAATGAGGTGGAAGAACATAAGACCTATTATACAGAGTGAAGCAAGTCAGAAAACCAAATATTATATATTAATGTATTTATATGAAATCTAGAAGGATGGTACTGATGAATCTGTTCACAGAGCAGTAGTTGAGATGCAGACATATAGAACAAACTTATGGACAAGGGTGTGGAAGAAGATGGAGAAGGTGACATACATAAAGAGAATAGCATGGATGCATTTACACTAACATATGTAAATAGATAGCCAATAGGAATTTGCTGCATGATTCATGGAAATCAAACTGGGGGTCTGTAATAAACTAGAGGTTATAGTGCAGGGAATGGGCAGGAGGTGGGAAAGAGATTCAAGAGGGAGGGAACATATGTACACCTTCAGTTACTTCATGTTGATATATAACAGAAGTCACCAAATATTGTAAAACAATGATCAATCAATTAAAAATAAATAGATATCATTAAAAAAAGATTTCATGTGTTCATGGATTGGAAAAATCACTGTTGAAGTGTCCATATTACTCAAATATTCACTAGTATGTACTGTACCATATATTCAATACAATCCTTATCAAAATTTCAATTTATTTACAGAAAAAACTTAAAATTTATATATAACTGCTAAAGTTGCCAAATATCCAATGTATATTTACATGCAAGAAACTAAATTATGTATTACACCAATGCAAAAATAACATTGAAGTATATTAAATTTGTAGATGTATGATGTGGAACTGTAAAAATTATAGAAGAAAGCAAAGAAAAGTCTTCTTAACATTGAATTTTGACAATGACTTTTTGGAAATGATATTTAAACCCAAGTAACACAAGCAAAAATAAAAAAAGTGAGACTACATATCTGTTTAAAACCTAAAATTTTCTTTATAGCAAATTTTTGTTGTTGTTGTTGTTCAGTTTCTCAGTTGTGTCTGACTCCTTGCAACCCATGGACTGCAGCACATCAGGTTTCCCTGTCCACCATCTCCTCGGGCTTGTTCAAACTCATGTGCATTGAGTTGGTGATGCCATATAGCCATCTTACCCTCTGTCATCTGCTTCGCCTACTGTATTCAATCTTACCGAGCATCAGGGTGTTTTCTAATGAGTTAGCTCTTCTCATCAAGTACCCAAAGTACTGGAGCTTCAGCTTCTGCGTCAGTCCTTCTGATGAATATTCAGGATTGATTTCTTCAGGATTGACTAGTTTGATTTCTTTGCTGTCCAGTGGATGCTCAAGAGTATTCAGTAGCACCACTGTTCAAAAACATCAATTTTGGGGTGCTCAACCTACTTTTTGGTCCAAATCTCATATCCATACATGACTACTGAAAAAAATCATAATTTTGACTATACGAACCTTTGTTGGCAAAGTAATGTCTCTGCTTTTTAATATGCTGTCTAGGTTTGTCATAGCTTTTCTTCCAAGGAGAAAGTGTATTTTAATTTCATGGCTGCAATCACCATCTGCAGTGACTTTGGAGCCCCAGAAAATACAGTCTGCCCCTGTTTCCATTGTTTCCCCATCTATTTGCTGTAAAATGACGGGAAAAGATGCCATCTTCTTTTTTTGAATGTTGAGCTTTAAGCCAACTTTTTCTTGCTCCTCTTTCACCTTCATCAATAGGCTCTTTGTTTTCTGCCATAAGTGTGCTGTCATCTGCATATCTGAGGTCTTTGATATTTTCCCATCAATCTTGATTCCAGCTTGTGCTTAAGAGGTACTGCATTTCACATGATGTACTATGTGTGTAAGTTAAATAAGCAGGGTGACAATATACAGCCTTGATGTACTCCTTTTCCATTTTTGAACCAGTACATTGTTCCATGTCCTGTTCTAATTGTTGCTTCTTTTTTTTTGTTTGTTTTCTTTTTTTTATTTGAAAGGAATATTTCAATATATATTTATATAAAACCATATGTATATATATAGATGTATATTATATATAGGAAATATAAAGATTATAGAGAATCAACGCATCAATTGACAGAGAATTGACAAATAAAAGGTATTTTGATACAATGGAAGATTTTGCATATCTTTTCCCATTTCATAGTGAAAAATGTGTAAATTTTAGATTAGTTTATTTGTATCCAATCACTTAACAATTGGGCAAAATAGAATAACATGAAATTCTATAGCAGTTGGAAAATTGTGTAAACTTATTTTTTAATTTTTATTTTACTTTACAATACTGTATTGGTTTTGCCATATATTGACATGAATCCACCACGAGTGTACATGAGTTCCCAAACATGAACCCCCCTCCCACTTCCCACCCCATATCATCTCTCTGGGTCATCACCGTGCACCAGCCCCAAGTATCCTGTATCCTGAATCGAACATAGACTAGCGATTCATTTCTTACATGATAGTATACATGTTTCAATGCCATTTTCCCAAATCATCCCACCCTCTCCTCCCTCTCCCTCAGAGTCCAAAAGTCTGCTCTACATATCTGTGTCTCTTTTGCTGTCTCGCATACAAGGTCATCATTACCATGTTTCTAAATTCCTTGATCTGGGTACAGGTTTTGCAGCCGGCAGATAAAGTGGTCTGGTATTCCCATCTCTTGAAGAATTTTCCAGTTTGTTGTGATCCATACAGTCAAAGGCTTTAGCATAGTCAATGAAGCAGAAGTAGATGATTTTTTTTTTTCTTGAATTCTCTTGCTTTTTCTATGATCCAAAGGATGTTGGCAATTTGATCTCTGGTTCATCTGCCTTTTCTAAATCCAACTTGAATATCAGGGAGTTCTTGGTTCGCACAGTTTTGAAGGCTAGCTTGGAGAATTTTGAGCATTACTTTGCTATTGTGTGAGATGACTGCAATTGTGCGGTAGTTTGAACATTCTTTGGCATTGCCCTTCTTTGGTACTGGAATGGAAACTGAACTTTTCCCGTCCTGTGGACATTGCTGAGTTTTCTAAATGTGCTGGAATATTGAATGCAGCATTTGGCAGCCCCATCTTTTAGGAGTTGAAATAGCTCAGCTGGAATTCCATTACCTCCACTAACTTTTTTGGTAGGGATGCTTTTTAAGGTCTACTTGACTTCACACTCCTAGATGTTTGGCTCTAAGTGAGTGAACACACCACTGTGGTTTTCCAGGTCATTAAGATCATTTTTGTATAGTTCTTCTGTGTTTTTTTGCCATCTCTTCTTGATATGTTCTGCTTCTGTTTGGTCCATACTGTTTCTGTCCTTTATCTTGTCTATCTTTGTACGAAATGTTCCTTTGGTATCTCCAATTTTCTAGAAGAGATCTTTATTCGTTCCTATTCTACTGTTTTCCTCTGTTTATTTGCATCATTAACTTAGGAAGGCTTTCTTCTTATTATTATTCCAAGAATAGGCCTTGCTATTTTTTGGAACTCTGCATTCAGATGGATATATCTTTCTTTTTCTCCTTTGCCTTTCACTTCTCTTCTTTTCATAGTTATTTGTAAGGCCTCATCAGACAATCATTTTGCTTTTCTGCATTTCTTTTCCTTGGGGTGGTTTTGGTCATTGCCTCTTGCACAATATTATGAACCTCTATCCATTGTTTTTCAAGCATTTTGTCTATCATATCTAAATCCTTGAATCTATTTGTCACTTCCATTGTAGAGTCATAAGGGGTTTAAATCTTACCTGAATGGTTTAGTGGTTTTCCTTACTTTCTTCAAATTAAGTCTAAATTTTGCAATAAGGAATTCATGATCTGAGCCACAATCAGCTCCCAATCTTGTTTTTGCTGATTGTATAGAGCTTCTACATCTTTGGCTGCAAATAAAATAATCAATCTGATCTTGGTATTAACCATCTGGTGATGTCCATATGTAGAGTCATCTCTTGTGTTGTTGGAAGAGGGTGTTTGCTATGACCAGCCCATCCTCTTGGCAAAACTCTTTTAGCATTTACCCTGCTTCATTTTGTACTCCAAGGCCAAAGTTGCTTGTTACTCCAGGTATGTCTTGACTGCCTACTTTTGCATTCCAGTCCTCTATTATTCAATTGACTACTTTTTGTTGTTGTTGTTGTTGTTAGCTCTAGAAGGTTTTATTAGATCTTCATTGAACCATCCAATTTCAGCTTCTTTTGCAATAGTATTTGGGGCATATACATGGATTATTGTGTTATTGAATGATTTCCCTTGGAAATGAACATACATTATTCTGTCATTTTTGAATTGCATCCATGTACTTCATTCTGGACTCTTTTTTGTTGACTATGTGGGCTACTCCATTTTATCTAAGGGATTCTTGCCAACAGTAGTAAATATAGTGGTCATCTGAATGAAATTCACCCATTCCTGTCCATTTTTGTTCACTGATTTCTAAAATGTCTCTGGCCTCTCTTACTATATCCTGTTTTACCCCTTTCAATTTATCTTGATTTATGGACCTAACAGATGTGATACATATTTTTATAAGGCCAGACAATTTTAAGCCAAGTTTATTTATAAAACTTATGTTAAATCTAATTTTTAAATTTGGGTTTGGATGTGTCAGTTGAGAACAATAGAAAAATATAGTTAAATAGTTTTTCTATAATATGGGATGATGCTGTACTGACATAGCTTATATACATGTTCAGCTATTTTTGGACAGTATTGATTTATTAAAGCAATAAATAACTGAAACAATTATTCTGACCCTGCTGAGAACATTAAGATTCCTGAGAAAGGTAAATGGTGAACCTCCAGTGAGATCTCTGTGGGAGGAATAAAGTGAATTTCCTTCAAGGAAGTAAGGCACTGCTGTGAACTTTTTATCAACTTGTCTAAACCTAAGTAAAATTTAGTGAATAAGAAACAAAAAAATAGCAGGTGGTTAAAAATATATATTGAATTGCATTCAATACTTGAAACATGTTAAGGTAATTAGAGTAAATTTTGTTAATATTTGCAACCATTCGATATGAGATTCTTGCCAAATATACCTTGCCTTTTCTACTGTTGACACAATTTAGAAAAGAATGTAGAAAATCCTTTAAAAGGAGACTAATCTTAGTTTTCTATAAGATTCTTAAACAAATTCTCTAAACTGAACACTCATTATGTCCTTCTTGTACTTAATTGTTTGAAACTTTTATTTGAGAGAGGAGGTAGAGTATCTTTTGTTGTTTCTGTTATTATTATGTTTCATAAGAATAATTATGAATGTTTTTCTTGCTCACCATAAAACATAACACCTTATTAGAAAAGTAAGTATGTGCTGCCTTCTAAATTCTTCATGAAAAACAGATGTATTGATTTCCAAATTTAGTAAGAGATTAAAATCTCTCAATGTACATTTACAATCAGCCATTCAATTCACATTCTCCCTTTCCCCCATTAGATAATGGATGAATAGTGAGCTGCCACACTGACTATAAAACAATGTGTATTTGTGAGACTCATGCTACAAACCCTGTTTTGAATACTGCACAATAGCTCTAGAACCTCATTTGTAATAGCCACAAGTTTGCAGTTAAATTCATCTAAAATGCAATGTTAAAATCAAATTGTATATTATTCAGTTGTTTTCATTTTATCTCTCTTTATATAAGAAAATAAGAGTGTTTCACATGGTCTGGACACGTCAGTAAGAAATTATTTCATGTCTTTTGGGATGCTAATGCAAAACCAGGATGTTCATTGGAAGGACTGATGCTGAAGCTGAAACTCCAATACTTTGGCCACCTCATGCGAAGAGTTGACTAATTTGAAAAAACCCTGATGCTGGGAGATATTGGGGGCAGGAGAAGAATGGGACAGCAGAGGATGAGATGGCTTGATGGCATCACCGACTCAGTGGGCATGAGTTTGAATGAGCTCCGGAAGTTGGTGATGAACAGGGAAGCCTGGCATGCTGTGATTCATGGGGTTGCAAAAAGTCGGACATGAATGAGCGACTGAACTGAACTGAACTGAATGCAAAACTAGTCCTTTTTATCTCTAGAACCTTGGAGGCATGTCAAAAGAGAGAAAGTAGAAGAATCAGAATTGCCTACTCTAACTACAGATCAAGAGTAAAGAATGATATTTCCATAGCAGAGGGGAACCTTACTTTTGTTGGGCAACATCTTTATAGTTCTCCCAAAAAACTGGAATGACAAAAACTGTATAATAAAATCACTTTGTAATTGACTATATTTTAAAAAGAAAAACAGAAATGCAACTTAGAGTAAGTTAGTCAGCACAACAAGATTTATGTCATTTGTTTTTGAGTTCTGCAAGCATTACAAGAAGAAATTAAACTCTGTGTGTGTGTGTATATACATATATGTGTGTATATATATATATATATATATATATAAAGATTATTAAGTGTGAAAATACCAACACTTCATTGATTTTCAGAATTAAACAAGAAAAATTGCATACTATGGGGATAATTTCTTTAAATCTAATTGTATCTGTTTCTTAACAAAACCAACATTGATAAAGGAAATATCCACCACACTTTCATTTGCATAATAAATAGATGTATTGTAAGTTCCATAAGTACAGGAATAATTTCCAATTTCAATTTCTATACCATGCTATATAGAGCATGACCACCATTGACTGAAGCTACCTTAATATTAGTTTTTTCTATCATTTTGATTTAAAGCAAATTAATAATATTTTTATTAAAATGTTTATTATAATCAAATCAGTACTTTATTTACTTCATGCACTTTGTTTAAGGAAGGAAATTATTGGTGTCTTCCACTCTATGCTTGTAATGTTTCATTGCCATTTATCTGCAAAACTTAGTAAGCTTCCGTTTATGTGTCTATTAGCAAGTAGGGGGATAGCTAATAGAAAATTTCATTTTATTTCACTTAAGCTAATCAACTTAGTGTTAGCAAATAATTCAGTATTTAAAATTTTATTGTCAAGAGATTTGATATTATGAATCAATTATAGGAATCCTGATGCTTGTATACATTATAGGAATAACAGACTTGAGGGTGAAAGCTACTCTTTAAACAAGTCAATATGATATGGGATTTTATGACTTGTCAAGATGTCCAGCAAGGCTAAATATTAAAAAGAATGAAAGATGATAATCATCAATGAAGTACTTTCATTTTTTAGGTACGTTATTCTTTCTTGAGCTTTTTTTCTTCCTTCCTCTCTCTGCAATTATTATTTCAGTAAAAAAAGGATTTGTGGACAGAAAGATAGATGATAAATAGAAATAAAGACATGTGGCATATGATTCTGCTTTTCTTTTCTCCTTTTGGTTACCAGATTACCAAAGAAAAGTAGCTGCACTCTTCTGGCTTTACAAAACTGCTATTTCCATTTCCCTTAATCTTTCTGTTACACATTTTCATGGCTTTGTTCATGTGGCATCAGGCATACATTTATCTTTATTTATCTGGAAAATTATTATTCATTCTTTATAATCTTAATCATGTCTCCTCTAGGAAGTCTTTCCTGAAAGACAAATTTTTTGAAAGATCTTCTTGCACACCAGACTATATGTACATCAATTCTATCACAACTTTTCCTATGGCATTATCTCTTTGGAAGTGCCTTAAGGGAAAACACTATCTCCTTCAACTTTGAGGAACATGTATTCTGCAGCAGCTGAGCATAGCAGGTATTTAATATATACATTGAATTCACTGCTTTTGAGCCCACTTTCTTGAAACTAACAAATATTTATTTAAATTTTTGTCATCAATTTTGACCTTTCTTATGTTAGCTTGTGGGTTTTTTTTTTAAACTGCTTTGCTAAAAGCAAATCAAACATAGGATTTCAATCATGTATTTATAAATTTTGATGCTTCATTTTTATGTTAATAAATTCATAAATCATTAAAAATAACTCAAGAAGAATGATAAAGTGTGAAAGTTCTAATAAAAGCAGCAAGTAAAATATAGAGACAAAAGGAAAGATTAATATAAATGACATTTATACGATTAAGCACTGACTCTTTCTCCACAAGAAATTAATGCTAAATAAATACTTTTTAGCTAAATAACTATGTATTAAAAAACTGGAAAAATATGGGTGAATATTTATGTTTTTTCTATAAAAAATATTTCTACACAAAAAATTTATATAACAATGACAAAGAAGATTTGGCAGCATGAACTATTGCATATCCCAAATCATCACAGAAAATATTAAAAGTCAAATTACCTGGAATAAAATATTTTTATCATACATAATTGAGAGTTGGTAATCTTATTTTATTAAATTTTTACAAACAAACTAAAAGTAGATAAACATCTTTATTTTATTTTTTTGATGTATTTTTTTAAATTTTATTTTAGTTTTTTATTTTTTTAAATTTTAAAATCTTTAATTCTTACATGCGTTCCAAAGAAAGAATATGTAAAAGGACTGGTCATCAAAGATAGATGTTCTATTAACAATAAAAAGAGATTGGCTGAATCATATATGTTACACCCAATTGATGAAAATCTATACAAACATTCCAAGAAATGTTATGTATCTTTTAAAATGTTAATAATAAAATAGAAGAGCAATCAGTAAAGCAAAATGCATGGAGTAATTCTAATCTATGTCTGTATTTAAACATTTTGTATTCTCAAGCTGATAATAATAATTAATGAGAATGAGGGAGTTAGAGATCTTACTATTCAATTTTTTTTTTAATTTTTAAAATTCAACCTTACCACAATAAACACCAATAATAATAAAAAATAAAATTGAGTATATTTCAAAATTGAAAATTACCTATTCTCTATAAAACTATATTCCCACTTAAATATCATTAGACACCTAATTGATACATTATTACTTTCTGGAGATAATAAGCTTTAATTTTTGTATGTTTTTATAAGTAATTGAAACACTTAAAAAATATTGTCTTCCAATGTCCACCTAACTCATTTTTACTATTTTGGCTCAGCTGGTAAAGAATCTGCCTGCAATGTGTGAGACCTGGGTTCGATCCTGGGGTTGGGAAGATTCCCTGGAAAAGGGAAAGGCTACCTACTCCATCTGGTGTAGAGAATCCCATGGACTGTATAGTCCACGGGGTCGCAAAGAGTCAGACACAACTGAGTGACTTGCACTTCACTTCACTTGCACTGTTATAAACTACACAAAACTACAAATTTCTTAAAGCAAAGAAGATATTTCCAGAACCAGAAAGATCATATCTAGAACTTGTCATTTCACTCCAGGATTGAACATCATAAAGAGTCAAAGATAAAATTCCCAACACAAAGATGTGAAATATAGTTTTGGTAAACAAGTGTCCTTTAGAATATTATAAATTTGACATTAATTATATTACTTTCTTGCTAGAATGACATTTTTACTGTCCTCTTTCACTAACCAGTTTTTGAAAAACTTATTTCAACAATGTTCAGCTAGATAATAGGTCCCTTAGCAAGTAAAAATGAAGTGGTACAAATATTAAAAGCATTCTGTGCCCTTTGAAAATATTATGAAAGTAACTGCACAGATGGGCTGAAAGTTTAATTACCTCAAAAGAAGTGTGTCAGAGTCATCATTGCTGCTCCAACAACTGGAAACTTAGCAACCAAAATATTCATCAGGAAATTAGTCTGAGAATACATACCAAATATACTATAGAAACAGCTGTGATTCCATTTATGTCTCCCAGACACAAGAGTTGTAGGTATGGTGTAGTATGGAGATGCCACATTGACTTTTTCTTAATTTGACATTTTCATAGACATTTCTTAAATGTGCCCAAATTGGAGAAGTGTATGGAATAGAGTAACATGCACCAATTAAAATAACACCAGTTTTATTTCACGTATTTCTGGTGCGCAATTTTGTGTGAAAGTTTACAGTTTCATTACAGGATGTAAAACGTTATTTTGGTCTCATTTTTATTACATAGTGAATAGGACAAGTTAGTTTATTTATGTAGAATTATTAAGCTTCCTTAAACTGAAAAGACTATGTTACTTAGACTTTTATAAATAACCTTCAATAATGTTATGAATTTTAATTATCATATTCTAAATGGTGATATGAATCTTACTTCAGAATCATAGTTGTGTGGCAAGAAGTCAGAAACTTTAAGAAAAAATAATACTCAACAATGATTTTTTTCTGAGTAGATATTCATTACTTTGCTTCAAAAAAGAGTGAGTGCATAAGGAAATAGTAAGGATATTTGAAACTGCTCTTAAAAAAGGTTACTATAGATAATAATGCCCACTGCGTCTTCTTGCCATTCTCTGCATCTTTGTTTCTGGCAAAATTTGGACAGAATTATTTGAGCCCAAATTATTACAGGTTATGATAACTATGTATTTAAGTAATGATGATATAGTCTAAAACTAAAAAAGAAATGTGTGTTCATTTATATTTTGTAAAGCAAGTTTTACAAGTACAAGAAGGAGTGTGACATACTCTGGAAAATGTTAAGAAACCATGATAATAAAGAATTGTATATTATCAGCATCAACAATTTCTGAGAAGCAATACAATTTGTGGTTATTCAAACCCAGTTGGGTTACTGAATCAGAATTGAATTAACAATAAATCATTTTTACCTCCCCAAAATGCTTTTATATAAGCCAACTATCACTTCAGGTCTTGGGAAACAAAAATAATACTGAGACCACGTGTACACACAGAATATTCAGTTCAGTTCAGTCCCTCAACCGTGTCCGACTTTTTGCCACCCCACGGACTGCAGCATGCCAGTCCTTGCTGTCCATCACCAACTGCTGGAGTTTACCCAAACTCATGTCCATTGAGTCTGTGATGCCATCTAACCATCCCATCCTCTATTGTCCCTTTCTCCTCCCACCTTCAATCTTAACCAGCATCAGGGTCTTTTCAAATGAGTCAGTTTTTCACATCAGCTGGCCAAAGTATTGGACTTTCAGCTTTAGCATCAGTCCTTCCAATGAATATTCAGGACTTATTTCCATAAGGATGGACTTGTTGGATTTTCTTGTTGTCCAAGGGACTCTCAAGAGTCTTCTCCAACACCTCAGTTCAAAAGCATCAGTTCTTCAGTGCTCAGCTTTCTTTACAGTCCAACTCTCACATTCATACATGACTACTGGAAAAATCAT
Organism: Ovis canadensis; assembly: GCF_042477335.2. Taxonomy (NCBI): domain Eukaryota; kingdom Metazoa; phylum Chordata; class Mammalia; order Artiodactyla; family Bovidae; genus Ovis; species Ovis canadensis. Next base: position 53,215,193 of record NC_091254.1, on the reverse strand, counting down.
AACTTTGACTAGATAGACCTTAGGTAGTATATAATTGGTGTCTTTTGTAATTTAGACATGTATATGAGTCCCTATGACCTAAAGGTTTCTGAATTTTATATATAGCAAAATGTGAAGAAAATCATAAAGTATTTTCAAGGCAATAAAACATCTTGAAGGTCTTTTAACTTTCTTCAAATAATTATATTGTCTCAAAATTTTAGCATAACTCTGGAATTTCATCTCCATGGGTCAAGAAACTTAGGTGTTAAAAAGTCATTCTTTAAAAAACTTAGATCAGAGATTTATAAGGGACTTCCCTGGTGGCTCAAGGTAAAGAATCTGCCTGCAAGTCAAGAGACCTAGGTTTGATCCCTGGGTCAGAAAGATCTCCTGGGGAAAGAAAGGGTTACCCACTACAGTATTCTTGCCTGAATTTATGTTAGATATGTAGATCCAAGATTGGCAACTGAATAGATGTAGAATGTTAGAAAAGATTTTTATAAACTTCAGTTAAAAGTTGTTCAGTCACTAATTTGTGTCCAACTGTTTGTGGCACCATGGACTTGGCCCAACAGGCTCCCATGTCCATCACTATTTCCTGGAGTTTTCACAAATTCATGTCCACTGCGACAGTGATATTATCTAACTATCTCATCCTCTGCCACCCCCTTTTTTGCCTCCAATCTCTCCCAGCATCAGGATCTTTTCCATTACGCTCTTCACATTATGTGGACAAACCATTGGAGCTCAGCTTCAGCATCAGTCCTTCCAATGAATATTCAGGGTTAATTTCCTTCAGAACTGACTTTTTGTCTCCTTGTAATCCAAGGGACCTGCAAGAGTCTTCTCCAGCACCATTATTCAAAACCATTAATTCTTCGATGTTCATACTTCTTTGTGATCCAACTCTCACATCCTTACATGACTACTGGAAAAAACATAGTTTTGACTATACAGACCTTTGTAGCCAAAGCAATGTCTCTGCTTTTTAATACCCTATGTTTGCCATAGCTTTCCTTCCAAGGAGCAAGCTTTTTTTTTTTTTTTTTTTTTTTTAATTTCATGGCTGCAGATTCAATCTGCAGTGGTTTTGGAGCCTAAGAAAAGAAACTCTATTACAGTTTCTGGTTTTTCCCCTTCTATCTGCCATGAAATGGCTGTACAGAATGACATGATCTTAGTTTTTGAATGTTAAGTTCCAGGCTAGCTTTTTGACTCTCCTCTTTCACCTTCATCAAGAGGCTCTTTAGTTCCTCTTTATTTTCTGCCACTAGGATGGTGTCATCTGCATATGTGAGATTGTTGATATTTCCCCTGGCAATCTCAATTCCAGCTTGTGATTCACCCAGCCTGGTATTTCACATGATGTATTCTGCATAGAAGTTAAATAAGGAAGATGACAATACACAGCCTTGTGGCACTCGTTTCCCAATTTTTAACCATTCAATGGTTCCATATCAGTTTAATAAAGAATACATATATAACCAATGGTATCTTATGTGACATCAGTTCAGTTCAGTTCAGTTCAATCGCTCAGTCATGTCCAACTCTTTGTGACCCTGTGAATTGCAGCACACCAGGCCTGCCTGTCCATCACCAACTCCCGGAGTTCACCCAAACCTAAGTCCACCCAGTCGGGGATGTCATCCAGCCGTCTCATCCTCTGTCGTCCCATTCTCCTCCTGCCCCCAATCCCTCCCAGCATCAAAGTATTTTCCAATGAGTCAACTCTTTGCATGAGGTGGCCAAAGTACAGGAGTTTCAGCTTTAGCATCATTCTTTCCAAAGAATAATCAGGACTGATCTCCTTCAGAATGGAATGGTTGGATCTCCATGCAGTCCAAGGGACTCTCAAGAGTCTTCTCCAACACCACCGTTCAAAAGCATCAATTCTTCAGTGCTCAGCTTTCATCACAGTCTAACTCTCACATCCATACATGACCATTGGAAAATCCATAGCCTTGACAAGATGGACCTTTGTTGGCAAAGTAGTCTCTGCTTTTCAATATGCTATCTAGGTTGGTCATAACTTTCCTTCCAAGGAGCAAGCGTCTTTTAATTTCATGGCTGCAATCACCATCTGCAGTGACTTTGGAGCCCCCCAAAATAAAGTATAACACTGTTTCCACTGTTTCACGATTTATTTCCCATGAAGTGATGGGACCAGATGCCATGATCTTCATTTTCTGAAATTTAAGCTTTAAGCCAACTTTTTCACTCTCCTCTTTCACTTTCATCATGAAGCTTTTTAGTTCCTCTTCACTTATTGCCATAAGGGTGGCAACATCTGCATATTTGAGGTTATTGACATTTCTCCCAGCAATCTTGATTCCAGCTTGTGCTTCTTCCAGCCCAGCGTTTCTCATGATGTACACTGCATATAAGTTAAATAAGCAGGGTGACAATATACAGCCTTGACAAACTCCTTTTCTTATTTGGAACCAGTCTGTTGTTCCATGCACAGTTCTAACTGTTGCTTCCTGACCTGCATATAGGTTTCTCAAGAGGCAGATCAGGTGGTCTGGTAGTCCCATCTCTTTCAGAATTTTCCACAGTTTATTGTGATCCACACAGTCAAAGGCTTTGGCATAGTCAATCAAGCAGAAACAGATGTTTTTTCTGGAACTCTCTTGCTTTCACCATGATCCAGTGGATGTTGGAAATTTGATCTCTGGTTCCTCTGCCTTTTCTAAAACCAACTTGAACATCATGAAGTTCACGGTTCACATATTGCTGAAGCCTGGCTTGGAGAATTTTGAGCATTACTTTACTAGCATGTGAGATGAGTGTAATTGTGTGGTAGTTTGAGCATTCTTTGGCATTGTCTTTCTTTGGGATTGGAATGAAAACTGACCTTTTCCAGTCTTGTGGCCACTTCTGAGTTTTCCAAATGTGCTGGCATATTGAGTGCAGCACTTTGACAGCATCATCTTTCCGGATTTGAAATAGCTCTACTGGAATCCCATCACCTCCACTAGCTTTGTTCGTAGTGATGCTTTCTAAGGCCCACTTGACTTCAAATTCCAGGATGTCTGGCTCTAGATGAGTGATCATACCATCGTGATTATTGTGGTCGTGAAGATATTTTTTGTACAGTTTTTCTGTGTACTCTTGCTACCTCTTCTTAATATCTTCTGCTTCTGTTAGGTCCATACCATTTCTGTCCTTTATCGAGCCCATCTTTGCATGAAATGTTCCCTTGTTGTCTCTAATTTTCTTGAAGAGATCTCTAGTCTTTCCCATTCTGTTCTTTTCCTCTATTTCTTTGCATTGATCACTGAGGAAGTCTTTCTTATCTCTCCTTGCTATTCTTTGGAACTCTGCATTCAGATGCTTATATCTTTCCTTTTCTCCTTTGTTTTTTGCTTCTCTTCTTTTCACAGCTATTTGTAAGGTCTCCCCAGACAGCCATTTTGCTTTTTTGCATTTCTTTTCCATAAGAATGATCTTGATCCCTGTCTCCTGTACAATGTCATGAACCTCCATCCATAGTTCATCAGGTACTCTGTCTATCAGATCTAGGCACTTAAATCTATTTCTCACTTCCACTGTATAATCATAAGGGATTTGATTTAGGTCATACCTGAGTTGTCTAGTAGTTTTCCCTACTTTCTTTAATTTAAGTCTGAATTTAGCAATAAGGAGTTCATGATCTGAGCCACAGTCAGTTCCTGGTCTTGTTTTTGCTGACTCTATAGAGCTTTCCATCTTTGGCTGCAAAGAATATAATCAGTCTGATTTCGGTGTTGACCATCTGGTGATGTCCATGTGTAAAGTCACAGTTTTGTGACACGGCACCCCTTTATTTGTCTGACTTCATGATTATGACCTAACTCCACTCAAGGCTCACTGTACTGTTGTTCCTCCAACATGCTGGAGGTGTCCTTATCTCAGCTTTGGAGATGATGAATGTCGCCTAGAATCCTCTCTTGCTAGAGGCACACTTCATTTCCTCATCCCTTCCATTCTTAATCCCATTTCACTTTTTTAAAAAAATAAATTTATTTATTTTAATTGGATGTTAATTACTTTACAATATTGTATTAGTTTTACCAAACATCAACATGTATCCACCACAGGTATACACGTGTTCCCCATCCTGAACCCCCCTCCCTCCTCCCTTCCTGTAACATCCCTCTGGGTTGCCCCAGTGCACCAGCCCCAATTATCCAGTATCAGACTTTCCTTGGCAATGCATCTAAATATTGCCTTCTCATTCTGACTCATGCCAACTTATTTTCTACTTTTCTTGTTTTATTTTGTGTTCTTCCTATCACTTATTATCTAACGTACTGACATATACATGTACTTCATTTAAATTCTTTACTCTTTTCCTCTTTGGAATATAAATTTCTTGAGAGCAGGGATTCTGGTTTGTCTTGTTTACTATAATTCAGGGTCACAATAATGTTTTTACATGAAGACATAAATGAACTTCAGTTCAGTTCAGTTCAGTTCACTTCAGTCGCTTAGTCATGTCTGACTCTTTGCGACCCCATGAATCGCAGCACGCCAGGCATTCCTGTCCATCACCGTCTCCCGGAGTTCACTCAGACTCACGTCCATTGAGTCTGTGATGCCATCCAGCCATCTCATCCTCAGTGGTCCCCTTCTCCTCCTGCCACCAATTCCTCCCAGCATCAGAGTCCTTTGCAATGAGTCAACTCTTCGCATGAGGTGGCCAAAGTACTGGAGCTTCAGCTTTTGCATCATTCCTTCCAAAGAAATCCCAGGGTTGATCTTCAGAACAGACTGGTTGGATCTCCTTGCAGTCCAAGGGACTCTCAAGAGTCTTCTCCAACACCACATTTCAAAATCATCAATTCTTCAGCGCTCAGCCTTCTTCACAGTTCAACTCTCGCATCCATACATGACCACAGGAAAAACCATAGCCTTGACTAGATGGACCTTAGTCGGCAATGTAATGTCTGTGCTTTTGAATATGCTATCTAGGTTGGTCATAACTTTTCTTCCAAGGAGTAAGCGTCTTTTAATTTCATGGCTGCAGTCACCATCTGCAGTGATTTTGGAGCCCAGAAGAATAACATCAGCCACTCTTTCCACTGTTTCCCCATCTATTTCCCATGAAGTGATGGGACCGGATGCCATGATCTTTGTTTTCTGAATATTGAGCTTAAAGCCAACTTTTTCACTCTCCTCTTTCACTTTCATCAAGAGGCTTTTTAATTCCTCTGCACTTTCTGCCATAAGGGTGATGTCATCTGCATATCTGAGGTTATTGATATTTCTACTGGCAATCTTGATTTCAGCTTGTGTTTCTTCCAGTCCAGCGTTTCTCATGATATACTCTACATAGAAGTTAAATAAGCAGGGTGATAATATAAAGCCGTGTCGTACCCCTTTTCCTATTTGGAACCAGTCTGTTGTTCCATGTCCAGTTCTAACTGTTGCTTCCTGGCCTGCATACAGATTTCCCAAGAGACAGGTTAGGTGGTCTGGTATTCCCATCTCTTTCACAATTTTCCACAGTTTATTGTGATCCACACAGTCAAAGGCTTTGACATAGTCAATAAAGAAGAAATAGATGTTTTTTTGGAACTCTCTTGCTTTTTCGATGATCCAGCAGATGTTGACAATTTGATCTCTGGTTCCTCTGCCTTTTCTAAATCAGCTTGAACATCAGGGAGTTCACGGTTGACATATTGCTGAAGCCTGGCTTGGAGAATTTTGAGCATTACTTTACTAGCATGTGAGATGAGTGCAATTGTGCAGTAGTTTGAGCATTCTTTGGCATTGGCTTTCTTTGGAACTGGAATGAAAACTGACCTTTTCCAGTCCTGTGGCCACTGCTGAGTTTTCCAAATTTGCTGGAACATTGAGTGCAGCACTTTCACAGCATCATCTTTCAGGATTTGAAATAGCTCTACTGGAATTCCATCACCTCCACTAGCTTTGTTCATAGTGATGCTTTCTAAGGCCCACTTGACTTCACATTCCAAGATGTCTGGCTCTATATTAGTGATCACATCATCATGGTTATCTGGGTCGTAAAGATCTTTTTTGTACAGTTCTTCCGTGTATTCTTGCCACTTCTTCTTAATATCTTCTGCTTCTGTTAGGTCCAGACAATTTCTGTCCTTTATCGAGCCCATCTTTGCTTGAAGTGTTCCCTTGGTATCTCTAATTTTCTTGAAGAGATCTCTAGTCTTTCCCATTCTGTTCTTTTCCTCTATTTCTTTGCATTGATCACTGAAGGCTTTCTTATCTCTTCTTGCTATTCTTTGGAACTCTGCATTCAGATGCTTATATCTTTCCTTTTCGCCTTTGCTTTTCGCCTCTCTTCTTCTCACAGCTATTTGTAAGGCCTCCCCAGATAGCCATTTTGCTTTTTTGCATTTCTTTTCCATGAAGATGGTCTTGATCCCTGCCTCCTGTACAATGTCACGAACCTCATTCCATAGTTCATCGGGCACTCTGTCTATCAGATCTAGGCCCTTAAATCTATTTCTCGCTTCCACTGTATAGTCATAAGTGGTTTGATTTAGGTCATACCTGAATGGTCTATTGGTTTTTCCTATTTTCTTCAATTTGAGTCTGAATTTAGGCCCTTAAATCTATTTCTCACTTCCACTGTATAATCATAAGGGTTTTGATTTAGGTCATACCTGAATGGTCTAGCGGTTTTCCCTATTTTCTTCAATTTGAGTCTGAATTTGGTAATAAGGCATTCATGATCACAGCCACAGTCAGCTCCTGGTCTCATTTTTGTTCACTGTATAGAGCTTCTCCATCTTTGGCTGCAAATAATATAATCAATCTGATTTTGGTGTTGACCATCGGGTGATGTCCATGTGTGGAGTCTTCTCTTGTGTTGTTGGAAGAGGGTGTTTGCTATGACCAGTGCATTTTCTTGGCAAAACTCTATTAGTCTTTGCCCTGCTTCATTCCGCATTCCAAGGCCAAATTTGCCTGTTACTCCAGGTGTTTCTTGACTTCCTACTTTTGCATTTCAGTCCCCTATAATGAAAAGGACATCTTTTTTGGGTGTTACTGCAATACAAAGTAAATAAAATGCTGAAAATTTTGATCTAAAAGTTGATCCAATAAATATTTTAATTTTTTCTCCTATATGAGGGCAAATCAGCTAATATTCCTTTTCAGACTTAGAATTTTATGATTCTGTAAAGCATACACTTAATAGAGATATATTATGCAAGTACACACAAATTTTGTGTCATTTCACTGCAATGGAATTAAGCGTCTCAAAAATAGAAAGAAGAGAAGCAAAGTATACATTTGGAAAGGAACGAATTAAAGAGTCTCACTTTTGCTTTATCTCTCTCCCAATTACTGATGACACAGTTCTGGGGAAATACAGAAAAGTCATATTTTCTAATATTCTCATAGGCATGCTGGTAATTGGATCATCTTGTAAAAAGACTAATTCTGTTTTGGGGGGAGTGCCTTTATACAGGAAATGCACTTAGCACCATGTCCACCCTATTTATTTATAGTAAACAAATCTATGAGTTTATGAGTATGGAGCCCTAAACAATGTCTCATAAGCTATACAATTATCTGGGTTAAAACATAGAAGTATTGTGTAAACCCTCTCTCTTGTATATGGTGACCACACACCTCACTTAGAGATAACATCTGCTGCTTTGACCACAGAAAGAATGTCAGATGCAGAAAGAAAGAACGTGGGTAACCATGAAGAATGCCCCCAATTCTAACTGTTCTGTTTGGGTCTCTTGTCTTCTTGTTTCCTTAAAATTATTAATAACATCATATAGCTCAGCATCAAATAGCTAAAATATCTTCAGAGGTTGATTCTGGAGCATAATTGATAAAGCATAGTTTTTAAGTTTTAAAAGCTTAAAATTAGGAGACCTGAAGTTCAGGTTTGTCCCTTACCAAAATATCTTGAAGAGTTTATTAATTATCTTTAAGCCTGGATTCTTCATTTATAAAATAAAGATAATACTTCAAAGGTAGAGATGAGACATAAAAAGATAGTGTATTTGAAATATCAGTTGCCAAGGAAATATTGAACACATATGTTTACCAATGTGCATATGTTAGACTCATCTTTTGTTGGAGTAGCAGATAAATATATTAGAGATCTCGTTTCATATCTTTAGCATTAAATTTTTCCTCAAAAAGAAATAGTTATCAGACAAATCCAATTCATGGTTAATAGGGTGGAATGGAGATGTTGTTATTTCATTCTTTCATGAGGATTTGTAGATAAAGAAAGATATCAAGGTTATTAATCATCAGCTCTGAAACTGGCAATGAATTAGGTGCTTTCCATAAACTATTTCACCTAATGCTCAGAGGAGCTTCTAGATGTATTATAATCCTTCTTTTACAGAAAAAAATTACTGACATTCAAATAGATTACCTAATGGAAGTAGATTAATTTACATTGTGCATTTGTCTCTGCTCTCAGTGCCTAACAGAGTAACTTGAACTTACTTATTAGATTTAATATATTATATAAGCAAACCCTAACAACTGATTTATGATAAGGCATAAAGGAATTACAAACACACACATATATGCAGATATATATATGTATATATTGTATATATATATGCGGATATATATAAGAGATGCAGATTATATCCCTGGATCAGGAAGATGTCCTGGAGTAGGAAATGGCAACCCACTCCAGCATTCTTGCCTGGAGAATCCTGTGGACAGAGGGCTACAGTCTATGGGGTCACAAAGAGTCAAACACGACTGTGGACACACACACACACACACGCATACACGAACACGCACATATATAAAGCAGAAGACTGAAGGAAGACAGAAGTGGTAAACCACTGGAAAAGGCTAAACTCCTAAAGAATGTGATAGTCAAACAGACAAGGAGAAATATCATATTACATCCTTTATATGTGGAATCTAAAAACAAATGATACAAACAACTTACTGACAAGACAGAAACAGACTCACAGACTCAAAAAAGGAGCTTGTAGTTGCTGAGGAGGAAGGATAGGGGGAAGGATCAGTTAGGGAGCTTGGAATGAGCATGTACATACTGCTATATTTAAAATGGATAGCTGACAAAGACATAGCATGGGGAACTCTGCTCATTGTTATGTGGCAGCCTGGAAGGGAGGGACATTTGGGGAAGAATGGATATATATACATGTAAGGCTGAGTCTGCTGTTTACTTGAAATTATCACAACGTTGTTTGTTAATTGGCTATATATATAAAATAAAAAGAGAAGAAAAAAATAATGCAAACACCATAAAATAACAAGCTTAGCAAATATCAGTTCAACTTGCACAGAAAATATCGTCATTTCTCAGTTAACAAAAAGAAAAGGACCAGTCAGGACATTTTCCTATAAATACAAAGATTAAGTTTGCAGTCTAAAGTTTGATATTATGTATATTACATACTTAGATAACTTAGACCATATACAATGCATGCCTGCAAATTCATATAATAAAAACAAAGAAAAGTTTTCACCATTTTAATTTCATGATTTAGAAAAGTTTCAAAATTCTGTTTTGGTTTTGATGTTATCTCATTTCTTCTTTGAAGACTCTGGAAGATAAACTTATTTATTTATTTTTTTTTATTTCCAAGTGATATAGACTAATGACAAGTGGCACTTGCCATGGGGCCTCTATTTTTTTTTTTCTAATACAGTTAACAATTTAATTGTCTTTATTTCATCATTGCATTCAATGCAATTTAATTTTAAGGAAAATATGTTCTAATTGAACCTCTGTAGAGTTCACCTTCTTGAAACAATCTATTCTGCAGTCATGCGGCAACTTATACAGAAACTTTCTGCCTTAAATATTGTCAGTGAATGGAAAAAAAATGTCGAGCAAATGTCTCTCTTCAATTGGGAGAAAGTGACATTGCCAGTGAATAGAGGTGCTTCCTCTTATCTGTGCTTAATAACCTCTCTCACTGGCACCCATTCAGCTGCAACTTAGCACAAAGATATGTCTGCATGTCATTTAACAGGGGTGCATTAATCCATCTAACCAATCAATGGCTTTTACCCATTCCACAAGGACACCAGTCTGTTGCTATTACTAGACACTGTCAACAGAAAATGACACCAGAGTCACAAAGGCAAAATGATGTCAGTTTAATCAGAGAGGAGACAAAAAGGCAAACAATGCTACCTGGGACAGAAGTGCAACAAGGAGACTCAGAGGTTGGCATAAGCCACTCTTGGCAGTTCCCAATGAAACCAGCTTGAAATTCAGTGACATAAAATCCAATAGAATGACATAGACCATCAGAACTGTTTTCTCCTCATTCAGTTAAAAGTGGGGACTGCTGTTGGCAGAAGGAAAGTCTGTAACAAAATATTGAAATAAGATGAAATTTGAATAGACTTTATAGGAAATCAAACTATGTTTCTTTCCAAGAAAAGGACTAGCAGCCTAAAATATATTAAGATTTGTTTAATCAATTGCTTGTTTCCTTTCCATGGAAAATCAAATAGATGTTTTAAAAAGTCTTATTATATTAAGCCAGCAGCTTTGAATTGGTATGTGTATACACTGATGAGATAGCTATTCACATTAAGTGTAATAATAATGATGGATTTGCATAATTATGCATGTGGAATAGGCCTCAGAGATGATCTGGCCCAACCTGCTCATTTTACAGAAAAGAGAACTGAATCTGAGACAGGATGAGTGAAGTGCCTGGGAGCACATGGGCAGTGGCAGGCTCCTGGCTCTCAGTCTAGCCTTTCTTCCAAAGCACGGTTGAAAGTTCACATTTTACAATAATAATGTAATTTTTATCTAGAAAAAAAGGATTTAATTAATTTTTCATGTACATGAGATGTGTGTTATTTGTTAAACAGTGAAGGGGAATTTTTAATTGTTACTTCAAATAGAACAGTTGTAACAATGAAGTATCATTCTACTGACTTGACCCTGTAAACCTTATAAGATTCCTTTTCTACTTGCCTCAGAAAAACTTGTGGATGTTTGGTGCCTTTAAAATATACTAGAGATAAGGGCCAAAACTAAGTCAATAAGAGCTGTATAAAAGCAGAAAATACACTGGTAAACTGTCAGAGATGCCATATTCAATCCCCCACTGCCCTAATCTGAGTTATTTGGCTGGCTCATGACCCAGTTTTCACAAGGTTCAGTATTTTGGATTTGTCTCTGACATTGTCTGCCCTGTCTCTTTATGTAGAATAGAAGGCCAGTGCTGACTGTGCTGCCCACTTGAGATAACTCTTTTGGTCAAATTTGGCCCATTCTTTCTTCTAACTCCATCCCCCACACTTTGGTTTCTGTTACATCATGTAGCTCTGGGAAGGGTTATCCATATGGAGAGCCAGGTGGATAAGCCTTTTCCCCCAGATGCATTCCAGATAGCTTTCTGCCTTGGGCTGATAACTATTTCAAAATTTGAAATATTATCTAAAGAGGTTAGATAATCAAAGAAGGGTAAGCTTTGAAACCAAATTTCAACTGTCATGTGTAAAATAGCTGGTAAGAAGTTTCTGTATAACACAGGGAGCCAAGCCTGACTCTCTCTGGTGACCTAAGAGACAGGATGCGGGGAGGAGAGGGAAGTTCAAGAGGGAGAGAGATACACACACACACACACACACACACACACATATATAATTATGGCTGTTTTTCATTGTTGCACAGTAAAAACCAACACAATATTATAAAACATTTTCTTTTAATTAAAAATAAATTTAAATAATTTTTTAATTTAAATAATTTAAAATACTCTCAAAAAAAAAAAAGAAAAAGAAAAGATCTATCTCAACCTTTCAAAAATCATTGTACCTTTTACATAAATATCTCAGGGATTCTTTGCCTCTGATACTGATATAAGAATTTAACGGTTATTTGTGGCAATAAGAGTTAGTATTTGCATGACTTACATAGAATGTGTTGGGCACATTCTGTTGGAGTTCTGTTATAAAAAACTATATCTTTTTATTTTCAAAAATTTTTAAATTATAAAAGATTTACTATGCTTATTCAAACTTCACATATCTTCCTCTAAGCTTCTAATACCTCGTTTCATTTTCCCTGTGCCTCAGTTTGGGACTTCTGATTTAGAGAGTGAATGCACACACAGTACTATAATATTTTTGTTCTCCTTGTCCCTTTGCCTTTCATCTCTCCCAACTCAGGTAATTTCACCATGAGGCAATTTTTTTCCTCACATATTCTTATATTTTCCTCTCCGTTTCCTCTGGCAACACTGGTCCTCTGCAGTATTATCTCAGAAAAGTTTTACTTCTGTTTATCCCCTTAATTTCATTATTAAACAGAGGGAGTAAGAGAGAGAATTATAATTATTATGGTTAATTTGTATAAGGATTGTGCCAGTTTAATAAAAAAAAAGATAATATCTTTTCCTTGGTAATGGGAAGAATAATCACTTTCTTAGTTTTGTCTGCTTATCTCTGAATCATTGTATAATCTCAATTCATTCATCCATCCATTATAGGTACATTATATTCATGTCTTAAAATAATATAATGCCTAAGGTCCAGAAGGTAATAGTATTCTACTATAAATACAACAGTATTTAATTTTATAAATAAGCATATTGGATTTAGTTTACAGCAGTGTATTTCAAAATTTGATTTACCTGTGAAAGATCTGCTATCTTATTGACACACAGTGTGTCTTTGTTAGGGTCCAAGAATTTCTATTTTTAATAAACTCCCCAAAGATGATAATTTTGCTGGTGAATGTCAGCACACTTTTTTCCACACAAGATTTATAGAACATTATTATGATCTTTACTATTTAAATGAATTAGGATAACAGATCTAATTTTAACTTTCAGGCTTTAGATTTGAGGGTTGGGAGTCAATACTAGAAATTCTAGTTTACAATTGTTTGCTGCTGCAGGAATTTGATTTGATGTTGTTTTTGTTTGCATGTATATTTAATTTTAACTAAGTATAGTTTTAGTATCATAACTTTAATACTTTGATTGAATTCATCAACATAGAAGATAGTTTTCAAGAGAGAATAAGAGAACTGACGTGACAATAAAATCCAAACATGAATTTTAAATGAATGTTACCACATCTTGTCTCTCTGTGACAAGCTTTAAGTTTTAAAATATAGCCAAGTTTTAAAAATACCTTTAGTTCTTCTAGTGGTATACACTATAGTTCAGGAGCAGTCAAACTGATACTTCACTGCAAATCTTCTGCTTTAAATAGCACTGGTTAGAGGCTGGGGAAAGCATGCAATATTAACAATATGACAAGAAGAGAAGAGTAGAGAGGTAAGAGAAATGTCAAATTGTGAAAATACATTCAAGTAGAAAAGAAACATGTTCTTGGTAAGGGTACATCATGTTCGGCTTATATACTGCAATATAGATGAATAAGGTACGAGAAAGAAAGGTTCTACTCATCATTAATTGAGTTTATGAAGTCCTGTTTTTTTTCTGATTCAGCACATCGATACATTTTTAAAATATAAAAGTTTTGAAAGAGAAAAAAGATACCTATAGCTATCATCATTCTTTCTATCTGTAATCCTAAGAAAGATAAAAGAGAAATGGAAATGCAAGTGAATTTTTATAAAATTCCATTAGATATGACAGTATGGGGATTAAGTGATTACTTCTCTTCTTTTGAATTTTTCATTCTGAAACAATTTTAGATTTTCAGAGATTTGCAAGAATGGTACAGAGAGTTTTTATGCATCTTCTCAGCTTTCCCTGAAGTTAACATTTCACCAAAGCATGGTGCATTTATCAAAGCTAAGAAATTAACATTGGCACAAGACTGTGCACTATACTATCAATTTTCTCAATATTTTTCCTTTTCTTTTTCAGAATCTAATCTAATTTACCACATTATGTTTATTCATGTTTCCTTGGTCTCCTTTAGGGCTTCCCTGGTGGCTCAGAAGGTAAAAAAAATCTGCTTGCAATGTAAAAGACCTGGATTCAATTCCTGGGTTGAGAAGATCCCCCAGAGAAGGACATAGCAACTCACTCCAGTATTCTTGCCTGGAGAAATCCCACAGACAGGGGAGCCTGGTGAGCTAAAGTCCATGGGGTCACAAAAAGTTGGACATGACTGAGCTACTCAGTAGCTCAGCTACTGAGCTACTCAGAACAGTCTCCTCTAACTTGTGAAAGTTTCTCAAGTCTTCCTCTGTTTGAATGTCATTGGCAATTCTGAAAAGTACTGGAGACATATTTTATAGATTGGCCCTCAGTTTGGGTGTTTTTGTTACTATACTGTAGTTATGAATTAAAAAAAAATATATATATATATATCACAGAGGTGGAGTTACCTTTTCAAAGCATCAGATCAAAGGGTACATAATATCAGCATGATTTATTTCAATTGATGTTAATTTTGATCATTTGGTTAAGATGACTTATGCATGATTTATCTACAGTGAAGTAATGTTCTTTTTTTTTTTTTTTTCCATCTCCTCACTATAGTCATAAATGAGTCACTGAATCTAGGCCATCCTTAAAGAGAAGGAGTCAAGTAACATCTATCTCCTAGAGAAAGGAGTATTGTTATAGGTAGAGTTATAACCCCTTTAAAGACATTCCTTCCCTAATCCCCAGAATGTGAATATATATTTCACTGGCTGTCTTCAAGATTTTATCTTCATAAGTTTAAAGATGATATAACTAAATAAGCATTTTGCATTTATCCTATTTGGTTTGTCTGATCTTCTAAGATCTGTGGTTCTATGACATCAACAATTTTGGGAGTGATCAGGACAATTACTTCAGATAATTGTGTGTTGCTTTTTCCTTTTTCTTCTTCTGTAATTTCAATTATGATTATTTCAAATCATTTGAATTTATCTATAATAGAATTATGCTGTGTTTTTTTTCTTTTCCACTATTTTTTCTTTGGTATTTATCTGGGTAATATTTATTGTACTATTTTCATTTTCATTGATTCGTTCTTTGATTGTGTTTCTTTGGTAGATGAGTCCTTCAAAGGAATTCTTTAGTTCTATTATAATGTTTTTGATTTCTAGCATATTCAATTAAATTTTTCTTATAGTTTCTATCCTTGCACAAATTATTGGCACTATCTGGCATGTATTTATGATTTTAATTAAAATCTTTAACTTTAATTTTTTTACTTGTGTTTTTATATCTCCTTGATTTAAAAGTTCTAGGATTTATGTTCTATATGAATTTTGATCTAGTGGTTGTTTTGTTTATTCAAAACTGTGTTTTTTCTCTCCTTTTTGTTTGAATCATAACTGGTTTTTTGGAAGTGCAATGTGTTATATTGAATTTTATATTGATATATTTCATTTTTATGTCTGGAAATGAACATGCTTTTCTCTCTGGTAGGACTTTTTTTAATATAAATTTATTTATTTTAATCTGGTAGGAGTTTAATGGGTGTTTGAGATGGCGGCAAATAGTGGTTGTTCTAGTTTGATCAGGTGTTGGGCTGGGTTTAAAGTATATCTTTGCTATGCTTAACCTCAACGCACAGAAGGTTTAAACTCTTCTAGCAATGTCTTATGGTTATGGTACTGGCTTATTTCCTAGATATTTTTCTCTGTTTGTGCCTTACAATGATTTTAACTCTTTCTTTGCTCCTTCAGTTCAGTTCAGTTCAGTTCAGTCAGTCAACTGCGTCTGACTGTTTGTGACCCAGTGGACTGCAGCATATCAGGCTTCCCTGTCCATATCCAATTCCAGGAGTTTACTCAAGCTCATGTCCATTGAGTCAGTGATACCATCCAACCATCTCATTCTCTATCATCCCCTTCTCCTCCTTTCTTCAATCTTTCCAACCTTCAGGGTATTTTCAAATGAGTCAGTTCTTCGCATCAGATGGCCAAAGTATTGGAGTTTCAGCTTCAGTATCAGTCTTTCCAATGAATATTCATGACTGATTTCCTTGAGGATGGACTGGTTGGATCTCCTTGCAGTCCAAGGTCCTCTCAAGAGTCTTCTCCAACACCACAGTTCAAAAGCATCAATTCTTCTTCAGCGTTCAGCTTTCTTTATAGTCCAACTTTCACATCCATGGACGACTACTAGAAAAACCATAGCTTTGACTATATGGACCTTTGTTGGGAAAGTAATGTCTCTGCTTTTCAATGTTCTGTCTAGGTTGGTCATAACTTTTCTTCCAAGTGGCAAGCATCTTTTAATTTCATGGCTTCAATCACCATCTGCAGTGATTTTGGAGCACCCCAAAATAAATTATCTCACTGTTTCCATTGTTTCCCCATCTATTTGCCATGAAATGATGGGACCCGATGCCACAATCATAGTTTTCTGAATGTTGAGCTTTAAGCCAACTTTTTCACTTCTCTTTCACTTTCATCATGTAGCTCTTTAGTTCCTTGTTTTCTGCCGTAAGGTTGGTGTCATCTGCATATCAGAGGTTATTGATATTCTCCAAGCAATCTTGATTCCAGCTTGTGCTTCTTCCAGCCCAGCATTTCTCATGATGTACTCTGCATATAAGTTAAATAAGAAGGATGGAAATATGCAACCTTGATGTACTCCTTTCCTGATTTGGACCCAGTCTGTTGTTCCATGTCTGATTCTAACTGTTGCTTCTTAACCTGCATACAGATTTATCAAGAGGCAGGTCAGGTGGTCTGGTATTCCCATCTCTTTTAGAATTTTCCACAGTTTGTTGTGATCCACACATTCAAATGCTTTGGTGCATTCAATAAAGCAGAAGTTGTTTTCCTGGAACTCTCTTGCTTTCTCAATGATGCAACAAAGGTTGGCACTTTGATTTCTGATTCCTTTGCCTTTGCTCCTTAGAGAGATTATAGTCCTATAGTCCTTTTGGCTCTGTTCTGCTGTCATTATTATTTGACAGTTATTTTGTGTTTTTTTTGTTTGTTTGTTTTTTTGTTTGTTTGTTTTTAAATTTATTTATTTATTTTTTAATTTTAAAATCTTTAATTCTTACATGCGTTCCCAAACATGACCCCCCCTCCCACCTCCCTCCCCACAATATCTCTCTGGGGCATCCCCATGCACCAGCCCCAAGCATGCTGCACCCTACGTCAGACATGGACTGGCAATTCAATTCCCACATGATATTATACATGTTAGAATTCCCATTCTCCCAAATCATCCCACCCTCTCCCTCTCCCTCTGAGTCCAAAAGTCCGTTATACACATCTGTGTCTTTTTTCCTGACTTGCATACAGGGTCGTCATTGCCATCTTCCTAAATTCCATATATATGTGTTAGTATACTGTATTGGTGTTTTTCTTTCTGGCTTACTTCACTCTGTATAATCGGCTCCAGTTTCATCCATCTCAACAGAACTGATTCAAATGAATTCTTTTTAACGGCTGAGTAATACTCCATTGTGTATATGTACCACAGCTTTCTTATCCATTCATCTGCTGATGGACATCTAGGTTGTTTCCATGTCCTGGCTATTATAAACAGTGCTGCGATGAACATTGGGGTACATGTGTCTCTTTCAATTCTGGTTTCCTCGGTGTGTATGCCCAGAAGTGGGATTGCTGGGTCATAAGGGAGTTCTATTTGCAATTTTTTAAGGAATCTCCACACTGTTCTCCATAGTGGCTGCACTAGTTTGCATTCCCACCAACAGTGTAGGAGGGTTCCCTTTTCTCCACACCCTCTCCAGCATTTATTGCTTGCAGATTTTTGGATCTCAGCCATTCTGACTGGTGTGAAGTGGTACCTCATTGTGGTTTTGATTTGCATTTCTCTAATAATGAGTGATGTTGAGCATCTTTTCATGTGTTTGTTAGCCATCCGTATGTCTTCTTTGGAGAAATGTCTATTTAGTTCTTTGGCCCATTTTTTGATTGGGTCGTTTATTTTTCTGGAGTTGAGCTGCAGAAGTTGCTTGTATATTTTTGAGATTAGTTGTTTGTCAGTTGCTTCATTTGCTATTATTTTCTCCCATTCAGAAGGCTGTCTTTTCACCTTGCTTACAGTTTCCTTTGTTGTGCAGAAGCTTTTAATTTTAATTAGATCCCATTTGTTTATTTTTGCTTTTATTTCCAGCATTCTGGGAGGTGGATCATAGAGGATCCTGCTGTGATTTATTTCTGAGAGTGTTTTGCCTATATTCTCCTCTAGGAGTTTTATAGTTTCTGATCTTACATTTAGATCTTTAATCCATTTTGAGTTTATTTTTGTGTACGGTGTTAGAAAGTGATCTAGTTTCATTCTTTTACAAGTGGTTGACCAGTTTTCCCAGCACCACTTGTTAAAGAGATTGTCTTTACTCCATTGTATATTCTTGCCTCCTTTGTCAAAGATAAGGTGTCCATATGTGTGTGGATTTATCTCTGGGCTTTCTATTTTGTTCCATTGATCTATATGTCTGTCTTTGTGCCAGTACCATACTGTCTTGATGACTGTGGCTTTGTAGTAGAGTCTGAAGTCAGGCAAGTTGATTCCTCCCGTTCCATTCTTCTTTCTCAAGATTGCTTTGGCTATTCGAGGCTTTTTGTATTTCCATACAAATCTTGAAATTATTTGTTCTAGTTCTGTGAAAAATGTGGCTGGTAGCTTGACAGGGATTGCATTGAATTTGTAAATTGCTTTGGGTAGTATACTCATTTTCACTATATTGATTCTTCCGATCCATGAACATGGTATATTTCTCCATCTATTAGTGTCCTCTTTGATTTCTTTCATCAGTGTTTTATAGTTTTCTATATATAGGTCTTTAGTTTCTTTAGGTAGATATATTCCTAAGTATTTTATTCTTTTCGTTGCAATGGTAAATGGAATTGTTTCCTTAATTTCTTTTTCTACTTTCTCATTATTCGTGTATAGGAATGCAAAGGATTTCTGTGTGTTGATTTTATATCCTGCAACTTTACTATATTCATTGATGATCTCTAGTAATTTTCTGGTGGAGTCTTTAGGGTTTTCCATGTAGAGGATCATGTCATCTGCAAACAGTGATAGTTTTACTTCTTCTTTTCCAATTTGGATTCCTTTTATTTCTTTTTCTGCTCTGATTGCTGTGGCCAAAACTTCCAGAACTATGTTGAATAGTAGCGGTGAAAGTGGACACCCTTGTCTTGTTCCTGACTTTAGGGGAAATGCTTTCAATTTTTCGCCATTGAGGATAATGTTTGCTGTGGGTTTGTCATATATAGCTTTTATTATGTTGAGGTATGTTCCTTCTATTCCTGCTTTCTGGAGAGTTTTTATCATAAATGGATGTTGAATTTTGTCAAAGGCCTTCTCTGCATCTATTGAGATAATCATATGGTTTTTATTTTTCAATTTGTTAATGTGGTGAATTACATTGATTGATTTGCGGATATTGAAGAATCCTTGCATCCCTGGGATAAAGCCCACTTGGTCATGGTGTATGATCTTTTTAATGTGTTGTTGGATTCTGATTGCTAGAATTTTGTTGAGGATTTTTGCATCTATGTTCATCAGTGATATTGGCCTGTAGTTTTCTTTTTTTGTGACATCTTTGTCAGGTTTTGGTATTAGGGTGATGGTGGCCTCATAGAATGAGTTTGGAAGTTTACCTTCCTCTGCAATTTTCTGGAAGAGTTTGAGGAGGATAGGTGTTAGCTCTTCTCGAAATTTTTGGTAGAATTCAGCTGTGAAGCCATCTGACCTGGGCTTTTGTTTGCTGGAAGATTTCTGATTACAGTTTCAATTTCCGTGCTTGTGATGGGTCTGTTAAGGTTTTCTATTTCTTCCTGGTTCAGTTTTGGAAAATTGTACTTTTCTAAGAATTTGTCCATTTCTTCCACGTTGTCCATTTTATTGGCATACAACTGCTGATAGTAGTCTCTTATGATCCTTTGTATTTCTGTGTTGTCTGTTGTGATCTCTCCATTTTCATTTCTAATTTTATTGATTTGATTTTTCTCTCTTTGCTTCTTGATGAGTCTGGCTAATGGTTTGTCAATTTTATTTATCCTTTCAAAGAACCAGCTTTTGGCTTTGTTGATTTTTGCTATGGTCTCTTTTGTTTCTTTTGCATTTATTTCTGCCCTAATTTTTAAGATTTCTTTCCTTCTACTCACTCTGGGGTTCTCCAACTCTTTCTTTTCTAGTTGCTTTAGTTGTAGAGTTAGGTTGTTTATTTGACTTTTTTCTTGTTTCTTGAGGTATGCCTGTATTGCTATGAACTTTCCTCTTAGCACTGCTTTTATAGTGTCCCACAGGTTTTGGGTTGTTGTGTTTTCATTTTCATTAGTTTCTATGCATATTTTGATTTCTTTTTTGATTTCTTCTGTGATTTGTTGGTTATTCAGAAGTGTGTTGTTCAACCTCCATATGTTGGAATTTTTAATAGTTTTTCTCCTGTAATTGAGATCTAACCTTAATGCATTATGGTCAGAAAAGATGCTTGGAATGATTTCGATTTTTTTGAATTTATCAAGTTTAGATTTATGGC
Source organism: Ovis canadensis (assembly GCF_042477335.2). Lineage (NCBI taxonomy): Eukaryota > Metazoa > Chordata > Mammalia > Artiodactyla > Bovidae > Ovis > Ovis canadensis. Next base: position 53,194,856 of record NC_091254.1, on the reverse strand, counting down.
CCAGGATGTGATCTATCCTGGAGAAGGTTCCATGAGCACTTGAAAAAAAGGTGAAATTCATTGTTTTGGGGTGAAATGTCCTGTAGATATCAATTAGATCTAACTGATCTAATGTATCGTTTAAAGTTTGCGTTTCTTTGTTAATTTTCTCTTTAGTTGATCTGTCCATAGGTGTGAGTGGGGTATTAAAGTCTCCCACTATTATTGTGTTATTGTTGATTTCCCCTTTCATACTTGTTAGGATTTGTCTTACATATTGCGGTGCTCCTATATTGGGTGCATATATATTTATAATTGTTATATCTTCTTGGATTGTTCCTTTGATTATTATGTAGTGGCCTTCTTTGTCTCTTGTCACAGCCTTTGTTTTAAAGTCTATTTTATCGGATATGAGTATTGCCACTCCTGCTTTCTTTTGGTCTCTATTTGTGTGGTATATCTTTTTCCAGCCCTTCACTTTCAGTCTGTATGTGTCCCTTGTTTTGAGGTGGGTCTCTTGTAAGCAGCAAATAGAGGGGTCTTGTTTTTGTATCCATTCGGTCAGTCTTTGTCTTTTGGTTGGGACGTTCAACCCATTTACGTTTAAGGTGATTATTGATAAGTATGATCCCGTTACCATTTACTTTGTTGTTTTGGGTTCGGATTTATACACCCTTTTTGTGTTTCCTTTCTAGAGAATATCCTTTAGAATTTGTTGGAGAGCTGGTTTGGTGGTGCTGAATTCTCTCAGCTTTTGCTTGTCTGTAAAGCTTTTGATTTCTCCTTCGTATTTGAATGAGATCCTTGCTGGGTACAGTAATCTGGGCTGTAGGTTATTTTCTTTCATCACTTTAAGTATGTCTTGCCATTCTCTCCTGGCCTGAAGAGTTTCTATTGAAAGATCAGCTGTTATCCTTATGGGAATCCCCTTGTGTGTTATTTGTTGTTTTTCCTTTGCTGCTTTTAATATTTGTTCTTTGTGTTTGATCTTTGTTAATTTGATTAATATGTGCCTTGGGGTGTTTCACCTTGGGTTAATCCTATTTGGAACTCTCTGTGTTTCTTGGACTTGAGTGATTATTTCCTTCCCCATTTTAGGGAAGTTTTCAACTATTATCTCCTCAAGGATTTTCTCATGATCTTTCTTTCTGTCTTCTTCTTCTGGGACTCCTATAATTCGAATGTTGGAGCGTTTCATATTGTCCTGGAGGTCTCTGAGATTGTCCTCATTTCTTTTAATTCGTTTTTCTTGTTTCCTCTCTGATTCATTTATTTCTACCATTCTATCTTCTATTTCACTAATCCTATCTTCTGCCTCCGTTATTCTACTAATTGTTGCCTCCAGAGTGTTTCTGATCTCATTTATTGCGTTATTCATTATATTTTGACTCTTTTTTTATTTCTTCTAGGTCCTTGTTAAACCTTTCTTGCATCTTCTCAATCTTTGTCTCTAGCCTATTTATCTGTGATTCCATTTTGATTTCAAGATTTTGGATCATTTTCACTATCAATATTCGGAATTCCTTCTCCGGTAGATTCCCTACTTCTTCCTCTTTTGTTTGGTTTGGTGGGCAGCTCTCCTGTTCCTTTACCTGCTGAGTATTCCTCTGTCTCTTCATCTTGGTTATATTGCTGCGTTTGGGGTGGCCTTTTTATATTCTGGTAATTTGTGGAGTTCTCTTTATTATGGAGCTTCCTCACTTTGGGTGGGGTTCTATCAGTGGCTTGTCAAGGTTTCCTGGTTAGGGAGGCTTGTGTTGGAGTTTTGGTGGGTGGAGCTGGGTTTCTTTTCTCTGGAGTGCAGTGGAGTAACCCGTGATGGGTTACAAGACATCAAAGGTTTTGGGATAATTTTGAGCTGCCTGTATATTGAAGCTCAGGTGATTGTTTCTGTGTTGCTGGAGAATTTGCTTGGTATGTCTTGTTTTGGAACTTGTTGGCCCTTGGGTGGAGCTTGGTTTTGGTGTAGGTATGAAGGCATTAGATGGGCTCCTATTGCTTAATGGTCCCTGAATTCATGAGTTCTCTAATGTTTTCAGGCTTTAGATTTAAGCCTCCTGCTTCTGGTTTTCAGTTTTATTTTTACAGTAGCCTCTAGACTTCTCCATCTATACAGCACCGATGATAAAACATCTAGGTTAAAGATGAAAAGTTTCTCCACATTGAGGGACACTCAGAGAGGTTCACTGGGTTATAAGGAGAAGAGAAGATGGAGGAGGTAGTTAGAGGTAACTGGAATGAGATGCGGTGAGATCAAAAGAGAAGAGAGCAAACTAGCCAGTAGTCACTTCCTTATGTGCGCTCTATAGTCTGGCCCGCTCAGGGGTATTTACAGAGTTATACGGGGAAGAGGAGAGGGAGGAAGTGGACAGAGGTGACCAGGAGGATCAGAGAGAGGAATGAGTGGGAGAGAGACAAATCCTGCCAGTAACCTGTTCCTTAGGTGTTCCCCACCGTCTGGAACACACAGAGATTCACAGAGTTGGATAGAGGAGAGATGGGGGGGAAAAGAGACAGAGGCCACCTGGTGGAGAAAAAGGAGAGTCCAGAGGAGGAGAGAGTGGTCAAGCCAGTAATCTCGCTCTCAGGTAAACTGGGGTAGTGAAGTTTGGGTTTTTAAATGTACAAAATTGGCAATAAACACCTAAGAGCAAAGATTAAAAATCTAGAGTAGAGTTTGGATTTTCAAAGATACAATATTAAAGAGAAGCAGAAGGAAAAAGGAAGAAAGAAAAAAAAGAATTATTAAAAAACAAACAAACAGACAATCAAAAAAAAAAAAAAAAACCATCAACAACCATCCAAAGACTATATATGGTGTTTGCCTTAAAAAAAAAAAAAAAAAGTCTTTAAAAAAAATTAGTAATAATAGGTTATAGAAATAAAAATTAGAGGAGAAATAGAAGACTTAACAATTAAAAAAATTAGAAAAAAAAAAGCAAAAAAAAAGGAATGCTTTTAAAAATATTAAAAAATATATATATATATCTTGCCCTTTCTGGTATTATGGGCCGTGTGGAATCACTTCCAAGGTGGTTCCCTCTGATTAACTTCTTCTGTTTGCTGGTTTTTTAGGATCACTAGTTCAGTTGCGCTGTGGGGAGGGGGGATGCTGCAAACAAATAGCACTGTCGTGTGCACACAGTATCTCTGCTCCGCTTGACCTGTCCTTTCTTGCGGCGCACAAACCGCTCCGGCTCTAAGATTCTCAGCTGGGAACCGTCTGGGGCCGGCCCTAGGCTGAGTGCACTTCCCTGGTCCAAGCCGCTCAGGTTCGGCGCTCAGGCAGCCCTCAGAGGCACAGATTCGGCTGGAACTGCGCTTTGTGCCCTTCCCAGGTCCGAGTAGCTCAGGAGTTTGGCGACCGCGGTCGCTGCGGTTTGTCACCTTTTCTGCCGCTGCTGCTCAGCTTTCTGGGTGGACCGCTGGCGCACCCCGTGAGGCAGATTGTGACTGTCCAGCTCCCCCAGAAGTCTTAGCAAAGGAGCCTGCTTGCAGTTAGGTAAGTAAAGTCTCTCCGGGTCTGCAATTGCCCCTTTCCAGACCTTACGGCTCTGGCTGCCTGTCCCCGGCGGGGGATGGTCTGTAGCCGGCTTTTTCCGTTCCGTCCTTTGTTCTGTGCTCGGTCCTGGCGGGGTCTTGTGTTCGAGCTTTTCGCGTGGTAGCTATCCCACAGTCTGGTTTGCTAGCCCAAGTTAGGTCGTTCTGGTTGCGCGTGGGGCGTTCCTGCCCGATTCTTGCAAAGCACTGCAGCCCGCGCCTCCCGCGCGTCCCTGCCCTGCCCCCACTTCCCAATGGCGGATGCGGGCGTCTGTGCTGCTTTTCCGCTGGGGGAGTTACTGGTGGGCTGGTAATCTGTTGGTTTTAATTATTTATCTATTTTTCCTTCCTGTTATGTTGCCCTCTGTGTTTCCAAGGCTCGCCACAGACTCGGCAGGGAGAGTGTTTCCTGGTGTTTGGAAACCTCTCTTCTTAAAATTCCCTTCCCAGGACGGGCTTCCCTTCCCGGGACGGAGCTCCCTCCCCACCTCCTTTGTCTCCTTTTTCGTCTTTTATATTTTATCCTACCTGTTTTTGAAGACAAAGGTCTGCTTTTCTGGTTGCCTGATGTCCTCTGCCAGCCTACAGAATTTGTTTTGTGAAGTTTGCTCAGCGTTGAAATGTTCTTTTGAGGAATTTGTGAGGGAGAAAGTGGTCTTCCCGTCCTATTCCTCTGCCATCTTTCCCTCCCTCTATTTGACAGTTATTAATTTGCTGAGGGATGATAGTGAATGCTTTTTCTTGTTTTGATTAAACTTAAACAATCTATTAAGGCAATTAGTTTTGATCTTGAGCCTGAATGTCCAAGTATAATGTAATCTGTTAGGTTAGCTTCTGTCCCACCTTTGGCCTGGACCTAATATGAGTTACTGCCCATCCCACTTACCCCCATGTTTGTTTTTTTCATTGTTGTTGTTCACATTCCATTTTTCAACTGCTGTGTGTATCCACTATGGCCTTTGGTTTTATTTCCCTCCCTCCTATAGATTTAGGCTTTTGTTTCCTAAGTGGTATGCAGGAGATAGGTCTGAGAAATATTTTTCTCACCTCTTCTAGCTATAGATGTCTGTCGTGGGCCTTAGGCTACAGATTTTGTTTTCCTTCTTAGGGCTTTTGGATTTTTTTTTTTTTTTCTTGTGGAAAATGACTAGATCTAGGCAGAGTTTCTGCAGTGGCTGTTTTCTCCCTGCCTAGCCAGTACTACCAGGAAAACTTTCATAGAATTCCCTTTGATTTGTTGTAATTGAATTGGTGGAATTCCTGGGAGAGAGAACTTGAAAGTGGATGGGAATCCTTTGTAAGTCTGTGGCTGTCAGGTGCTTTACACTCTCATGAGAGCCCATACTTGGGGGTTTAGCAATTCAATAAAAAAAAAAAAAAAATCATTGAATATTTTTCACAATTTATATGACATTCAGTGGCATCTTCCCCCATTTAAGGAATTGCTTGGGCTTTCTTCTGCCTTGTGGTACCCTTTCTAGATTTCAGATTCATTTGCTCTGTAACTTCAGTTCTTTGATGAGTTTCTGGAAATCATTAATTTTATGTTTGTCGACCATTTTCACTTGTAAGTGTGGGAGCAACATTCTTTTCAATTATTTATATCTCTGAACTAAAATTGGAAAAAAATATTATCTCTTTTTAAATTTCAGTCAGTATTAACTTGCATATGTTCTTTGATATATTGTGGTCACTTAGTAATAAGTTTTAGAAATAGAGTAATTCTAAAAGTCAGGCATAAGTGAGAAACAATCTTTTCTAAATTTCTTCATCTCCTGCTCTACAGGACAAGAATCGATAGGATGCTCATAAGTACTGCTTAAAAAATTCAAGACGCACATTTGTCAAATGTATTTGGAGAAAATAACTGCTTTAACCCCATTACATAACATTTCCTGCTGTAAATTTCTGAGTCTTTAAAATGTAAATGAATCTGGCCGATCAACAGAATGATAGTATACTAGTTCTCAAACTTATTTCAACAAGAAATATTTTCCTCCCTTCTGAAAATAGCAGAAAAGTTATTTATAGTGAGAAAAAACTTTTAACACATGCCTAAATTAACCAAATAGCATACAAAGTAAACTCAGCTCTCATGTTTCTATATTGTGAAACTTCATATCTGCTCTAAATATGATGGGCTGTTTTCCTCTGAATAGACACCTGGCATTCCAGACCACCCTGAGAGAAAACACCAGGAAAAACATCTCTTTGGATTGGCCTTATAGTTGGGGCCTTATCACATGGATCATAGCCTTGTCTGACTCATGAAACTTTGAGCCATGGCATGTAGGGCCACTCAAGATGAATGGCATGATGGAAAGATTTGATGGAATGTAGTTCACTGGAGAAGGGAATAGCAAACCACTTCAGAATTCTGCCTTGAGAACCCTATGAACAGTATGAAAAGGCAAAAAGATATGACACTGAAAGATGAACTCCCCAGGCACTCCATAGATGTCCAATGTGCTACTAGAGAAGAGTGGAGAAAATAACTCCAGGAAGAATGAGAGGAGCCAGTCAAAAACAACGCCCAATTGTGGATGTGACTGGTGATTGAAGTAAAGTCCAATGCTGGAAAGAACAATATTGCATAAGACTTGGGATGTTAGGTCCATGAATCAAGGTAAACTGAAGTGGCTAAACAAGAGATGACAAGAGTGAACATTGACATTTTAGGAATTAGTGAATTAAAATGGACTGGAATGGGTGAATTTAACTCAGATGACCATTATATATATTACTGTGGGCAAAAATTCCTTAGAAAAAAATGGAGTAACCCTCATAGTCAACAAAAGAATATGAAATGCAGTACTTGAGTGTAATTTCAAAAATGACAGAATAATATCTGTTTGTTTCCAAGGTTAACCATTCATTACCACAGTAATCCAAATCTATGCCCTAACCAGTAATGCTGAAGAAGCTGAAGTTGAATGGTTCTGTAATGTGCTACAAGACCTTCTAGAACTAACACCCAAGAAAAATGTCCTTTTCATCATAGGGGACTGGGATGCAAAAGTAGGAAGTCAAGAGATACCTGGATGAATAGGCAAATTTGGCCTTGGAGTACAAAATGAAGCAGGGCAAAGGCTAACAGGGTTTTGACAAGAGAACACACTGGTCATAGCAAATATCCTTGTTCAACAACACAAGAGAAGATACTACACACGGACATCACCCAATGGTCAATACCAAAATCAAATTGATTATATTCTTTGCAGTTGAAGATGGAGAAGCTCTTTACAGTCAGCAAAAATAAGATTGGAAGATGTCTGTGCCTCAGATCATGAACTGCTTATTGAAAAATTCAGACTTAAATTTCAGAAGAAAGTAGGGAAAACCATTAGAAACATTAAGGTATGACCTAAATCAAATCCTTTATGATTATACAGTGGAAGTGACAAATAGATTCAAGAGATTAGATCTGATGGACAGAGTGCTTGGAGAATTATAGTTGTAGGTTCATGGCATTGGACAGTATGTAGTGATCAACATCATCTCCAAGAAAAAGAAATGCAAAAAGGCAAAATGCTTGTCTGAGGAAGCCTTGCAAATACCTGAGAAAAGAAGAGAAGAGAAAGGCAAAGGAGAAAGGTCAGATATACCCACTTGAGTGCGGGCTTCCCAAGAATAGCAAGGAGAGAAAAGAAAGCCTTCCTCAGTGATCAATGCAAAGAAATAGAGGAAAACAATAGATTGGGAAAGACTAAAGATCTCTTCAAAAAAATCAGTGATACAAAGGGAGCATTTCATGCAGAGATGGGTACAATAAAGGACAGAAATGGTATAGACCTAACAGAAGGAGAAAATATTAAGAAAAGGTGCCAAGAATACAGATAAGAACCATATAAAAATAATCTAAATGAACCAGATAACCATGATGGTGTAATCTCTGAGGGGCAGACATCCTGTAATGCTTAATCAAGTGGACCTTAGGAAGCATCACTACAAACAAAGCTAGTGGAGATGATGGAAATCCACTGAACTATTTCGAATCCTAAAAGATAAAGCTGTTATATTATGTTGCACTCAATATGCCACTGGCATATTTGGAAAACTCAGCAGTGGCCACAGTCTGGAAAAGGTCAGTTTTATTTCCAATCCCCAAAAAAAGTAATGCTAAAGAATGTTCAAAATACTTAACCAGTGCAGTCATCTCACACCATAGCAAAGTAATGCTGAAAATTTTCCAAGCCAGGATTCAACAGTACATGAACCATGAACTTCCAGATGATCAAGCTGGATTTTAAAAAGGCAGAGGAACCAGAGATCAAATTGTTAATATCCACTGGGTCATCAAAAAAGCAAGAGAGTTCCACAAATGCATCTATTTTTGCTTTATTGAGTACACCAAAGCCTTTAACTCTGTGGATCACAACAAACTGTGGAAAATTTTGAAAGAGATGGGAATACCAGACCACCTGACCTGCCTCCTGAGAAATATGTATGCTGGTCAAGAAGCAACAGTTAGAACGAGACATGGAACAATGGACTGGTTCCAAATTGGGGAAGGAGTATTTCAAGGTTGTATATTGTCACCCTGCTTATTTAACTTATATGCAAAATACATTATGCTAAATGCTGCACTGGATGAAGCACAAGCTGGAATCAAGATTCCAAGGAGAAATATCAATAACTTCAAATATGCAGATGACACCACATTATGGCAGAAATGAAGAGGAATTAAAGAGCCTCTTAATGAAAGTGAAAGAGGATAGTGAATAAGCTGGCTTAAAACTCAACATTCAAAATACTAAGATCATTGCATCAGGTCCCATCACTTCATGGCAAGTAGACAAGAAAACAGTGGAAACAGTAAAAAAAGACTTATTTTCTTGGACTCCAAAACCACTGCAAATGTTGACTGCAGGCATAACATTAAAGGACATTTGCTCCTTGGGAGAAAAGCTATGACCAACCTAGACAGCATATTAAAAATCACAGACATTACTTTGCCAACAAAGGTCCATCTAGTGAAAACTGTGTTTTTTCCAGTAGTCACATATGGATGTGAGAGTTGAACCATAAAGAAAGCTGAGTGCCAAAAAATTAAAGCTTTTGAACTACGGTGTGGAAAAAAAAGTCTTGAGAGTTTCTCGGACAGCAAGGAGATCAACATAGTCAATCCTACAGGAAATAAGTCCTGAATATTCATTAGAAGGACTGATGTTGAAGCTGAACTTCCAATATTTTGGCCACCTCATGTGAAGAGTTGACTCATGAAATAAAACCTGATTCTGGGAACAATTGAAGGCTAGAGGAGAAGGGGACGACAGATGGTTGAATGGCATCTCTGACTCGATGGACATGAGTTTGAGCAAGCTCTGGGAGCTGGTGATGGACAGGGAAGCCTGGAGTGCTGCCGTCCATGGGATTGCAAATTGTTGGACATGACTGAGTGACTAAATTAAAGTGAACTGAACTAGAATTGGGGGCTTTACTGAAAACCACCAGTTAGACAACATTATCACTAATTACTGTGGCTAAGCCTAAAGTACTATGACAGAATATCCAAGTTTGTGTATGTCCTCTGACGAAACAGTAGAAAATATGGCCTTGAAAATTGGAAGAGAATAAGTTTTTCTGCCTCCCATTAAGCTATTTCATTGTCCTGGCCAGAGTATCTGGGACTGTGAATAAATGCTGTGATTCTCTTTAGAAAAAAATCCACAATAATACAAAATTTGGGTTTCCTCATTAACTCAGCAGATAGAGAATCTGCTTACAGTTCAGGAACCACCGGAGATGTGGGTTTGATCCTTGGGTAAGGGAGATCCCCTAGAGGAGGAAATGGCAACCCATTCCAGTATTCTTACCTGAAAAATCCCATGGACAGAAGAGCCTGATGGGCTATAGTCTATGGGATTGCGAAAAGTCAGACATGACTAAGCACCGCACACAACAATGTGTTTTTGTGTTGACCATTTTCCTTAACATTTTTTAGCCATGTTGTTGCAATGAATTCTTTTTAAGTTTTAATAGTTAAAATATGAAACAACAACAACACTGTTTTTTTAAGTTTACAGGTTCAATGCTTCCTCACTTCACTTTCATAAGAAATTGAAAAATAGAACTTGATTTAAAAGTTGGTCCATCAGTTTTAACTAATTCACTAATGGTGTGATAGCTTAAAAAATCACTTCAAAAAGCAACAATATTTATTTCCCTGAAAGTTGAGAAGATGTACATCAAGAATTCTTATCTCAAGAACCATAGAATGTGAGGAAATGCTTAACTAGTTAAGTTCTGGTTTTTCCAGGTTAAAAGTTATTTTTTTTTGTATAATCATTGAGTCATTTCAAATTGGTTTCCTGAAACTGTCAATTATATTGGAAAATCAGGACAGATTAAAAACCCAAATCCAATGATCATATTAATTTTATTTTATTGTTGAATCAGATGTTTTCTATTATATATATATATATAATATATATATATATTTATATTTATATTTTATAGTCACTTCAGAAGCATTTTGGAAATGTCACATAGACATGATCTACATAGAATTTCTTTCCTGGTACAGGCAACCTCTGTAGATGTGCAGTCTTATATTGCTTTGAGTGTGTAACTTTTGAGTCAGAATTTCCTATGGTATGAAAAGCCGGGGTTGTCCTCAGGGGATTTGTCACACTTTATTTAGCTCAAGCAGGGACTCAGAAACCTGGAAAATGTACTCTACTTGGCAGCCCAGTACTTCTTGCAAGTAGTAAAGTTCAAGCCATCAAAGAACTTTTCAAGGTGACAATTATATATAACAGTACGTGACCTTTACAATGAGATTTAAGTTGGGAAATTTATGCTGAGGGGTTTGCCTCCTGCTGGCATGAACCCTGCCTTCTCTATTAAACATACAGTTTGGGCAAAAATCAGTCTGGTTATTCGTAAACCTTTTTTTCTATGCAATAGTAACTAACAGAAGGATTTTAACATTACAAAGATAGTAAAGCATGTTACTTCCTGATATCTCACTTGATAAGTTGAAATAATTACAACATCCTTAAGCCTCCCTTCTGGTTTGTGAGAGATGATAGTGATCCTAGATTTAACACAAGGAAAGGCATCCTCAAAAGAATTATGCTGACCATTACTGTAATTAGACTAACTGTAATAATATGAGGCATTAAGCTGGCTTACCCATTAAGACTCTAAGAAAAAAAGATAAGAAATGGAATCTCTACTTAATAGGGAAGGTGATCTAGAAGAAAGATACATACAGTTTTTTATCTGTTTATTTATTTAATTGAAAAATAATTGCTTTACATAATTAGGTTGTTTTCTGTCAAACCTCAACAAGAATAAGCCATAGGTATGCATGTATCTCCTCCTTTTTGAACTTCCCTCCTATCTCCTCCCCATACCACCTCTCTAGGTTAATACAGAGCCCTTGTTTGAGTTTCCTGAGCCATACAGCAAATTCCCATTCAGTATCTATTTTACATATTGCAATGTAAGTTTCCATATTACTCTTTCCATACATAGCAAACTTTCCTCTCCTCTCCCCATGTCCATGTGTTTATTCTCTGCATATGTTTCTTCATTGCTGCCCTGTAAATAAATTCTTGAGTACAATTTTTCTAGATTCCTTATATACACATTCAGTTCAGTTCAATTCAGTCGCTCAAGTTGTGTCTGACTCCTTGTGATCCCATGAATCACAGCACGCCAGGCTTCCCTGTTCATCACCAACTCCTGGAGTTCACTCAAACTCATGTCCATCGAGTCAGTGATGTCATCCAGCCATCTCATCCTCTGTCCTCCCTTTCTCCTCCTGCCCCCAATCCCTCCCAGCATCAGAATCTTTTCCAGTGAGTCAACTCTTCGCATGAGGTGGCCAAAGTATTGGAACTTCAGCTTCAGCATCAGTCTTTCCAATGAACACCCAGGAAAGATCTCCTTTAAGATGGACTGGTGGGATCTCCTTGCAGTCCAAGGGATTCTCAAGAGTCTTCTCCAATACCACAATTCAAAAGCATCAATTCTTCAGTGCTCAGCTTTCTTCGCAGTCATTAGAACATGATATTTATATTTCTTTTTCTGACTTACTTCACTTTGTGTAATAGGTTCAGGGTTCATCCATCTCATTAGCACTGACTCAAATGTGTCCCTTTTTATGGCTGAGTAATATTCCATTATGTATATGTACCACACAGAGAAGGCAATGGCACCTCACTCCAGTACTCTTGCCTGGAAAATCCCATGGATGGATGAACCTGGTAGGCTGCAGTCCATGGGGTCGCGAAGAGTCAGACACGGCTGAGCGACTTCACTTTCACTTTTCACTTTCATGCATTGGAGAAATGGCAACCCACTCCAGTGTTCTTGCCTGGAGAATCCCAGGGACAGGGGAGCCTGGTGGGCTGCCATCTATGGGGTCACACAGAGTCGGACACGACTGGGGTGACTTAGCAGCAACAGCAGCATATGTACCACAACTTCTTTATCTAGTCATCTATCGATAGACATCTAGATTTCTTCCTTGTTCTAGCTATTGTAAATAGTGATGCAATGAACAATGGGATATATGTGTCTTTTTCAATTTTGGTTTCCTCAGGGTATATGCCTAGGAGTGGGATTGCTAGGTCATATGGTGGTTTTATTCCTAGTTTTTAAAGGAATCTCCATACACTCTTCCATTGTGGTTTTATCAATTTACATTCCAACCAACAGTGATAGAGGTTTCCCTTTTCTCCACACCCTCTCCAGTATTTATTATTTGTAGACTTTTAATGATGATCATTCTTATTGGTGTGAGGTGATATCTCATTGTAGTTTTGATTTGTGTTTCTCTAACAATAAGAGATGTTGAGCATCTTTTCATGTGTTTGTTAGCCATTTGTATGTCTTCTTTGGAGAAATGTGTTTTCTCCACTTTTAGGTGTTTTCTGCACTTTTTGGTTCGGTTGTTTGTTTTCTGGTATTGAGTTCTTTGAGCTGTTTGTATATTTGAATATTAACCATTTATCAGTTGCTTCATTTGTTATTATTTTCTCCCATTCTGAGGGTTGTCTTTTCACCTTGCTTAGAGTTTCCTTTGCTGTGCAAAAGCTTTTAAGTTTAACCAGGTCCCACTTGTTTTCCTTTTGTTTTTATTTCGGTTGCTCTAGGAGGTGTGTCATAGAGGATCTTGCTTTAATTAATGTCACCGAGTGTTCTGTCTATGTTTTCCGCCAAGAGTTTTACTGTTTCTGGTCTTACATTTCGGTCTTTAATCCATTTTGAGTTTATCTTTGTGTACGGTGTTAAGAAGTGTTCTAATTTCATTATTTTATATATAGTCATCCAGTTTTCCCAGCATCATTTATTAAAGAGGCTGTCTTTGCTCCATTGTATATTCTTGCCTCCTTTGTCAAAAATAAGGTACCCATAGGTGCATAGGTTTATTTCTGGGCTTTCTGTCTTGTTCCATTGATCTGTATTTCTGTTTTTGTGCCAGTACCATACTGTCTTGAATGTAGATTGTCATATAATCTGAAGTCAGAAAGGTTGATTCCTCCAGCTCCATTCTTCTTTCTCAAGACTCCTTTGGCTATGTGGGGACTTCTGTGTTTCCATATGAATTGTGAAATTGTTTGTTCTAGTTCTGTGAAAAATGCCATTGGTAATTTGATAGGGATCATATTGAATCTGTAGATTGCATTGGGTAGTATAGTCCTTTTCACAATATTGAGTCTTCTTACCCAGGAACACGGACTATCTCTCCATCTGTTTATATCATCTTTGATTTCTTTAATTATGTGTTATAATTTTCTTTGTACAGTTCTTTTGTCTCCTTTGGTAAGTTTATTCCTAAATATTTAATTATTTTTGTTGCAATGGTGAATGTGATTGATTCCTTAATTTCTCTTTCTGGTTTTTCATTGTTAGTATATAGAAATGCAAGTGATTTCTGTGTATTGATTTTGTATCCTGCAACTTTGCTAAATTCACTGATTAGCTCTAGTAATTTTGGATACTATTTTTAGGGTGTTCTATGTAGAGTATCATGCCATCTGCAAACAGTGAGAGCTTTACTTCTTTTCTGATTTGGATTCTTTTTACTTCTTTTCCTTCTCTGATTGCTGTAGCTAGGATTTCCATAACTATGTTTAACAATAGTGGCGAAAGTGAACTTCCTTGTCTTATTCCTGATCTTAGAAGGAATTCTTTCAGTTTCTCACCATTGAGAATGATGTTTGCTGCTGCTGCTGCTACTAAGTCACTTCAGTCTTGTCCGACTCTGTGCGACCCCATAGACGGCAGCCCACCAGGCTTCCCCTTCCCTGGGATTCTCCAGGCAAGAACACTGGAGTGGGTTTCCATTTCCTTCTCCAATGTATAAAAATGAAAAGTGAAAGTGAAGTCACTCAGTTGTGTTTGACTCTTCGCGACCCCATGGACTGCAGCCTACCAGGCTCCTCCATCCATGGGATTTTCCAGCCAAGAATACGGGAGTGGGGTGCCATAGCCTCCTTCGAGAATGATGTTTACCATAGGCTCATTAACTATGCCCTTTACTAAGTTGAGGTAGCTTCCTTCTATGCCCATTTTTTGAAGAGTTTTAATCATAAATTGTTGCTGAATTTTGTTGAAGGCTTTTTTTGCATCTACTGAGATGATCATATGGTTTTTATCTTTCAATTTGTTAATATGGTGTACCATATTAATTGACTGCATATATTGAAGAATCCTTGCACCTCTGAAATGCAATCCAATTAATGATGCTGTATGAGTTTTTTCATGTGATGCTGAAGTCTGTTTGCTAAAATTTTGTTGAAGATTTTTGCATCTATGTTCATCAATGATATCGGCTTGTAGTTTTCTTTTTTTTGTGTTGTCTTTGGTTTTGGTATCAGGGTGATGGTGGCCTCATAGAATGAGTTTGGAAGTGTTCCTTCCTCTGCAATTTTTTGAAAGTGTTTTAGAAGGATGGGCATTAGCTCTCGTCTAAATGTTTGATAGAATTATCCCTTGAAGCCATCTGGCCTTGGGCTTTTGTTTTTTGGGGAATTTTTGATCACAGCAATTTCACTGCTTGTAATTGGGTGTTCATAATTTCTATTCCTGGTTCAGCTTTGGAAGATTGAACTTTTCTAAGAATCTGACCATTTCTTCCAGGTTAACCATTTTATTGCCATATAGTAGTTCATAATAGTTTCTTATAATCCTTTGTATTTCTGCATTGTCTATTGTAACCTCTCCTTTTTTATTTCTAATTGTGTTGATTAATTCTTCTCTTTTTCTCTTCATGAGTCTGGCTAAAATTTTGTCAATTTTGTTAATTTCTCAAAGAACATTTTTGATTAAGAGAAGTTGAACTAATCTTTGATAGATTGTTCCCAGTGGTATTTCATAATTATAAATTGAGTGTATCAGATAATATGAAATTATAGCTCATATATAAAAATATAAATGAGTTTTTGGTTGACCTTTGTTGGGTTTTATATTTAGGTTTTTAAAACCTTTTTTAGATATGAAAAAATTAAAGCATTTGACATTAATACAACATCAGGCTTACAGTGACAATCGTATGTCATCTATCTTTTAGTGTTTAGATGAGAGAACTATGGACATGTATCTTTTTCCTTAATTTATATTTATTGAACACTTTTTTATATTCAATAAATGCTTCTTAACCACAATGCAGCAGTGGGGGAAAAAGATTAGAAAAACCCTTTACCTTCTCCTTTCTCTTATTTTTTTCAGGTTATATTATATAACAATTTGTTTCCTCTCCTTCAGTGAAACCTGTAGAAGCTCCACTTTCTTGCCATGAAACAACAGCAGAGTCTGCAAACTACACCCAGAAGTGGCAAGAAAAAAAGGAGGGGCCACATGAATTGGCAGCAGAGTAAATGAAGTTGCACAGAGAGCTTGTGGAGCTCTTTCTTTAGTGAAGTCAAAGGTGACCCCCAAAAAGTGAGAAAGGGAGAGGTAAACAGAGTGCTTTTTGTTAAAGAAGCCCAGGAGACTATGGTTCAGTCCTGCACTTTGAGGTCTATTTTTACTGCATGCAGTAGTATTTCACGAGATCAGGGGTTAGAACAGAATTGCTTCCTAACAGAAAACACTCCAATTTTGAAGAAAGCCCTATTTTTTTCCTTTTCTCTCCTTTATTTTTTTTCCTTACCAAGCAGCACAGTGTCTTTTATTGCAGTGACACTCTTAATCTTTTATACCATAAAACAAAACCAGCAAACAAACAAAAATCAACTGAAATAGAGCAAAACTTCTCCTAAAGATTTGAGTCATATAGTGAATAGAATTTCTGTCCTAAGTTTTGAAATTGCTTATTTTTGCATATTGTTTATTTAGGCAGTCTGAGAATTTTAATATGATAGCCTATCTTATTGATGCATACTGATGTGTTTTTATTTTAATATTTAACAAGACAGAGATATCCATTCCTACTTCAATTAACATGTATTGAATGCACATAATTTAAATTTCTCACTGTGAATCAATATTCTATACAAAGCTTGTTTTTTTCAGTTCTAATATAAATGCTTTCTTCTTTTCTCAATATTACATTTTAGGGCATTTCTTAATGATATGTACAGAGATCTCTTGTATGAAGCTCATAATGAAAACTTAATAAGGTTTTTCTTGAGAGAACAAAACCTGACATATTATAGATCCAAAAACTACATGGATGCATGAAATAAAAGCAAAATTAAAGGAACTTATTTTAGTATTTATATTTTTTTAAATGAATGAATCACTTTATCATCATGTCCTGATGGAGTGTAAAATGGATATATCTAAATTAGTTTTGACATCCAAAGCTACTGTGAAGTTACATAGGCTTCATTTTCTTAGAATTTCATTGATCTTCTAAGATTTTTAAATGTATAATATGTTGAAGAATATAAGTCCTATGCATTAGTATAGTTCTTCTCAGTCCTGGAAATCTGGGATATAATAGGGAATGTCTTGTATATGCACTTAAGAGCATACACCTCAGAATCATGAGTTTCAAATTTTCCCTGAGCTCATGCAAAAACTAACTCTCTAAAATAGTTACCTCAAAATGATGTTAGTTTTTGTCTTTTTTTTTTCCCCCAAATACTTGCCTTTTTAACCACTTTTTAATGATTCCGTATATTACTATAGTGATGTCTCAGCTGTATGAGTAGGGAAACTTGACTAGGAGAAAATAGTATATGCCTCCCAAATTATAGATTCTGGAAAAGTATGGTTGAGGATCATGAGAACTTGTGTGAGAGTAGATTGCAGGTTACAATAGAGGTCATTATTTACCCCAGATTCATGGTTCTAAAAATAAATAAATAATAAAGTACATGAAGTTGGTTCTAGTAATCTCTCTGTATTCTTTAAGGCATATAGGTAATGATGACTTTATATCAATATAATTGAGTTCCTGGAACTTACTTATCTGACATTTCATTAGGAAGAGGCAGAAGGCTAAGGGAGGTTGCTTTTTCAAAATGTTCCAATGTATTTGACCTGAAAATCCATCATTTGCCTTTATTCTACTGAAGGGCTCAATAAGACTTTTCATCTCTAAGACAATAAGGAATATACTTTTGGGGAGACCACCACTCTTTTATTTGATAAAATTAGCCCAGTCTATGTCAATTGTCATGAATTATTGATTTTGCATATGAGTGCCATTGTATTTCACTAGTAAGCTGGATGAAAATCTTTTTGTTTTCATGTGACAAGAACAGAAATATACATGCATTGTTTTGCCTGTGGGTCATGTTAATTCTCCTGATCTCCTGCAGATACTTTAATTGTATTAGTATTCAGTAAAGCATCAACTGACCCAGAACATTTTTGACGTAATGCTAATTGGACCTGCCAAGCAGGAAGTAGCAAATCATCTAGGTCCCTTAATAACAAACACACATGTCAGAAGCTGTGAAATAAACCTTTCAATGGTTCAGACATCTGCTAAATAAGTAAAATTCAATAGTATAGATGTTGCTGAGACAATATCTAGAGTAAAACAAATTTGTCCTCTGGAGTAAAGTAATTTGAAAGTAACTTGTACCTTTAAAAAAAATTCTCTTTGGTTTTAGTACTTTTTGTGAACCTTTTTACACTGCAGTGGCAGCATTTATCTTTTGGAAGTCTAACTCTAACTCATTTATCAATTGATATAGAATTTGTCTTGGGGAGGGCAATCAGTCTCTCTCCTCAGTCATACCTGTGCTAGTACAATAGGTACATCAATACAGAAACATGAGGGCAGAGATGGTGATTATGCCTTGGCTCAGGAAAATGGAATTAATTTTACCAAGTATCTTCTATTTACTTTCACTGATGGATCCGGACAGCAGCACCATAGAATGTAGCTGGGATTTGATCTGACATCATTATTTAGTGAGATTGGCCAAGATTGATTACATAGGTTCATTTTCTCTTTGAAAAGACAATGATTTTGTCTTTCATTAAATTGACAAGTACTGCGATATAGATTTGCATTTGCTACCTGCATTATCTCAGATTATAGTACCACTCGAGAGCTTATAGAACACTGAAGAACACAGCAAATATATATCCTAGTGAAGATCCACTTGTGTGAAAATAGACATGAAAAATAATTTCATCATATAACTCAATGTATTGATATAGCATTTGGGAATCTGTAAATAATTTATGGCACATTAATACAATGGAGTAGTACATTTTATTTAAAATAAATAGATTTGTGTGTGCGTGTTCTTGGTAGTTTAGTTGTGTCCAGCTGTTTGCAACACCATGCACTGTAGCCCACTAGGCTTCTCTGTCTATGGAATTCTCCAGGCAAGAACACTGGGTTGGGTTGCCCTTTACTCCTCCAAAGGATCTTCCCAACCAAGGGATTATTCTATATTATCCTTTGTACACTTCAGCCTTTTATTTAATATTTTAAAAGTCAAATACATGTGAATATTTCCTCTAAAATTATCTGAAATTGTTACTGTTTTTAAACCAAACCTGCATACTTTCAAGGATCAAAAATATGAGACATGTAAAAATACTTCTTTGGTATACCTTCTTTTGAATTTGAAGCTGATATCCAATCAAGGCTGAAGATAATTACATTGCTAATTGGAAAATAATACACAAAAATGTAATGTTAGGGCAGCCTCAACAACAAATTGAGAGTATTACTATAAGATTTTAAGCATAGAACTGATATTTTCATGACAAGACTAGTCAAATACAGTGTTTACTACATTGGCTTTTTGTTCTTTTGATTCTAATCTATTAGACCTCATTTTTATAATTATGCTGTGAGATCAATTTGTGCTCTATTTCTCAACAATTAAACACTGTCCTATATAAAATTTGAACCTTGAATGATTATTTCTGAAACCTAACATATGCTTTGCAAATAAAAGGAGAGTGTCACCAAATTACTCATTTGACCCAAAAGTATGTTATGAATGGTGAAATTTATCTGTTCACATATTGAAAATAATTTTCTATTGTTTAGTTAATTTAATTATAGACAAAAATTTTCATTCTTTCTGAACCTGATGAATGGATATAGTCATCTTTAAAACTGGAAATATGGTTGACCTATGGCACTTCATGGAAAATAGATGGGGAAACAGGGGAAACAGTGTCAGACTTTATTATTTGGGGCTCCAAAATCACTGCAGCCATGAAATTAAAAGAGGACTACTCCTTGGAAGGAAAGATGACCAGCCTAGACAGCATATTCAAAAGCAGAGACATTACTTTGCCAACAAAGGTCCGTCTAGTCAAGGCTATGGTTTTTCCTGTGGTCGTGTATAGATGTGAGAGTTGGACTGTGAAGAAAGCTGAGTGCTGAAGAATTGATGCTTTTGAACTGTGGTGTTGGAGAAGACTCTCGAGAGTCCCTTGGATTGCAAGGAGGTCCAACCAGTCCATCCTAAAAGAGATCAGTCCTGGGTGTTCATTGGAAGGACTGATGTTAAAGCTGAAACTCCAGCACTTTGGCCACCTCATGAGAAGAGTTGACTCATTGGAAAAGACCCTATGCTGGAAGGGATTGGGAGCAGGATGAGAAGGGGATGATGGAGTATGAGATGGCTGGACGGCATCACCGACTCGATGGACATGAGTTTGGGTAAACTTCGGGAGTTGGTGATGGACAGGGAGGCCTGACGTGCTGCGATTCATGGGGTCGCAAACAGTCGGACACAACTTAGCGACTGAACTGAACTGATGGCACTATATTTTGCATAACTGAGAATGAAATGGAGGAAATAAATATATATTCCTCCTTATATTGGTATTTTCAAAGCAGCAAATAATTTCCACTGGCATCCGGAAATGGCTAGTCTAGTTAGCACTGAATTTCAAAGTGATAAACCAGATATACTGCTGTGCTATGAAGTAATAGATTGTCATATAAACAGGAAAAAAGAAACATTATATGCTTATTTGGATTTCCTTTATATGAATGGTTTGTAGAGTTTTCTGACTGTTGAGAATAAAAGTGTATTTTTCATAGAAATTTCAAGCTATATCTTTTAGCACTACTTCTTTTTGATACAGGCATTAATCTCTTGATGATTCATTTATACTAATCCCAAAATATAAAAATTTTCAATCTGATATGGTATATTCTCTCTATAACACTATAAGTACAAGAATAGATATATATCTGTTGATTGCAGCTTTTCAATTTTATAGAAAATGACTATCTTTTTTGTTGCTAAAACAAAAAGTAAGTAATCATTTGAGCAAAATTGATAATAAACTAAAGGCAGTCAAATATTTTTTAGCAATTTTATTTGCTAATCAAAACTTTCTTAAAACTGTGTTCCTAGAATTTTTATATGTGTTAAAGGATTATTGTTCTTATCTAGCATGTAACATTCAAAGTAAGCACACTGACTAAATTATTACATATGATATATCCAATATCTCTTCAATATCACTTTCTTCAGACAATTAAGGAACACAAATTGTGTTCAGAGTAGGCAGCATGAGTTAGTTTAATATCTGTAAATTAAAAAATAATGTTGAGTATTTATTGAATTGAAAGTTTAAATAAACGTTCAAGTTTATAAGTTCTCATGCTGAATCCCCATGTCCTTTAGCCAAATGATAACACATTTTTGCAATAGAATATTGTAGCTAGATAGGTCTTAAGTGTATTTCAAGAAAAATTATAATTCACAACCTTGATCCTGATTGTAGTCTACTTCTTTCTATTTTGCTTTTCTGGTTTTTCCATTTCTGAGATATTTTCTGCTTTGAGATAATGAAGAAACATTTGTTTAACATTCAAATTTTTATTTTTATAAATATAGGAAAGAGCTTAAACCTTACACATTTTCACAGCCCCAGATCTATCAAAGTACCCTAGAGATAGTTGAAGTTCTATTGAATAAAACTTATTAATTAACTAATTAAAACCAAATAAGTAAAATCTGGATATACAACTAACATTATGTCCATTCTTTCTGATACACTTCACCTGAGTCCCTGATGATTTCTTATTTAAGAAAAGGTCAAAGGGATGGTACAGGGAGGGATGAGGGAGGGGGGTTCAGGACGGGGGACACGTGTATACCTGTGGAGGATACATGTTAACGTATGGCAAAACCAATACAATATTGTAAAGTAATTAACCTCCAATTAAAATAAATAAATTTATATTAAAAAATAAAAAAGGTCAGAACATAAGCAATGATATCAAAAAAGAAATGATTATTCTCATCACAAAGTAATGACACCAAAATGGAAAGGTTGCTCCTTGAAAGAAAAATGTGCCCATAGATGAATGTGAAAATTATGGAGAACTTGGTTCCAACAGAAGAGAATGGTGGTGTGAAGGGAGATGGAAGCAGGCAGCACACAAATAAGAACTGAAAAGTGTTTCCAGCACTTTGTCATGAGTCAATTCTGAGAAACTGCAGGCAGAGCAGACAGAGCAGGCAGGATTACTGCAATCAGAAACTGGAGAGTTTTAGAGCTAAGTATTTGGGCCTAAGGTGTGCCCAAGAAACAGAATTGCAAACAGTGACAAGCTCTGCAAATAGCAGCTGCAAATCAAAGAGCAATCTCCATGTGTGCAGTGTGGAAGGGACTGGAACTTAAAGATTGGTTTCTTCTGCTTCACCTGCACACACAAACAGGAATCACTGACAGGAACATCACATTTGAAGGACCCAGGGAAATTCTATGTATTTATCTACTTGCATCTTTTTTACTTAATGTGAGGCAGTTTTATTAGGAAGGGTTCAGTTTAATAAATCTAATACATAAATATAGAAATAAGACTGTGTTGTAAGAAAAAATTTCTGCGGTTGATTTTAACCTCTAACAAAGACATTTTAATTTGATCCATTTCAAAACAGCAACAGCTCCCAGCATATTGGCCCAATAGCCGATTATTATATGCCTGTATTTTTGAAACAGTAGAATGCTGAATCAAAACTGTCATCTCTGGGGAACACTCTGATGTGTAACCTGTGTTATGCATCACATTCCCTGAAAATATGAGGAAAACTAATTCCATTCCAGGAAAGATAGACTGACTCTGATGCAATTCACATTTAGATTACCTCTAAAAAGAAAATAATGAAACTATCTATATAATATCCAAGCATTTTCAGTTTCTAAAAAATAAAAGTAATTTGATATTCTTAATAAGTTTGTGTTCTCTATTCTTTTTAGAGATACTAGGGGAAAAAAAAAGAATGAAGGATCCATGTTGGGAAAATAATTACTAGAACTGAAATTATTTTTACTCAGCTTCAGTGTAAAATTTCCCTTAGGTACATTTCATTTGTGGAAGCTGGAAAAGAGAAAGAAACACCACTAGCTTCAAATCCATTTTTGGCTTCTATCTCTGTGCAAGCGAATTAGTTAAATATTTTCTTTTATAAAACAAAAAATGTAACAGGGAAAATTCACTTAGTCATTAGCAGGCCTTTATTAGACACTCTTGTACTGCTCACAGTGTAAGTCACTAAAGACAAAGAGACATGAATAAACCAACATGACTGCCCTTGTAGAGGTCACACCTAGTAGAGGAAGAGATAAGTGTTAACAAGTACATTGTATTAAGGAACTCTGTCATGTAGGAATACCCTGTGTTTGGGGGCCACAGAAGAAGCACCTAATGTTTTCTGTCAGTTGGGGAGAAATAGGGATTGAATAAATTAGGCTTCACAGGAGAGGCAATATTAAACCTCACTTTGAAAGATGAATAAGAATTTTTATAACTGATAAGGAGGCCAAAAGGAAGGGCAGGAACACTTCAGGCTCTGGGAATATAACTCACAAATCAAAATAAACATTTTTCATGCTGAATGTGTGTATTTCCTGGAGACTAAAGCTTAGATCACAAGAATAAACTTTGCAAGTAGGTATATTCTTTAAAACACTAAAACTTTTTTTTAATAATATATTGCCCCCTCCAGTTTGTGAAAATATAATCATTCTTGCTCTTTGAACATACAGGCATCATTAATAGTGGAAAGGGCATCAGCTTTGAGGTCTGGTGAACTTGAGTTGAGCTACTACCCCAACCACTTATCAGCTAAGTGACTTTCAGTCTGAATTTCCTCAGATGTAAACCTGTAGTGAAAGTTCTACTTTGTAATGTTTGAGACAGAGTAAAGGAGGTATTTGTTCCAGAAGTGAGAGCACAAACTACAAATAGAAAAATATACTAGAGTATGGCCTCTGATCTTCCCCATCATTTTTCTCATTTCTAAAAACCACTTTTTACTGTGGTTATATAATTTTGCTTTAAAGCTTCAAGGTAAGTATGACTTTTGTTTTTGTAAGATAATACTTTTAATCTAAATATACTATATCAACTTTCTTGGAATCAAGTTCATATGGAAAATATGCAGTTTAATATATAGGAAAATAAGACTAAACACTGATTTGGAGACTTAAAGGCATGGTCTTCGTTTCTCAGTCTTACCTGTCTCAACTGGGTATCTCAGCTGTGGCTGCCTCTTGTTATTCTTTTTTTCTCATTCCAAATAATTTGTTGATTCTCTTTAGGGTAATTTTTAAGCAAAATCAAGAAATGCAATATTTTGGCCCAAGTTTCCTGTATTTTGCTTAAGTCACTGATTGTTAATTTAGATGACAAGCAATAAAGAAATTTGTGGAATAATTATGGGAATCATCCTAGAAAAGGTACATGTATCTAGTTTATATTTTTATTGATATGAAACCTTAAGATACATGTTATTAGGGTGGGAGAATGTGCCTTGAAATGAATGTTACTAAGACTTAGAGAATACATATGGTATTTAAACAATCTGGATGTCCTCTGAAATGTGATTTTCTTGTATAGAGAGTGTTGATTGCTTTATTTCTCAATTTACTAAAAGAAATGACATCAGTGATGTTTCCAATAGAAGCAATAATTGAATATTTTCTGCTTATGTTATCAAATTCAAGCATTATAAAATTGTTATTAAGTAGCTGTCATTATCCACATTTTTCAAGTAAAGAGCTTCTGAAATCATATAGGGAGTAAAGAGTCTTCCTATAATGTGGGAGAGCCAGGTTCAATCCCTGGGTCAGGAAGATCCCCTGGAGAAAGAAATGGCAACCCAGTCCAGTATTTCTGCCTGGAGAATTCCATGGACAGAGGAGTCTGGTGGGCTACAGTCCATGGGATCACAAAGAGACACAATGGAGTGACTAACACTGTATATACATCTTATGAAAATTATCTAATATTCTTTCCTCAAGAGGTCTAGCAGAGGGATTTGGTCTTAGATCATTTTATCCACCAAATAGGGGATGAATAATATATATTTAATAATTTTATAGAAAGTCACTGTAAAGTCATTTTAATCAAATTATCATTGTTTATATTGTGACAACTAATGCCAGGATCATTTTGGGGAAATATTGAAAGTAATAGAGATAATTAGTATGAGAAAATTGCTAACAACCTCTAGCCCTATTTTCTTCTTAAGTTTAGAAGAGGATGGTTTTCTAAGAAGTATCATATATTGTTGAATAACATTTGTAGGTCATATCAACATTAGATTATTTGAATTCAATATCCATCCAAGTTAGTATGTATTTCATTTTTAAAAGTTGACTGAAAAACGAATTCATTCAAACATGTTTTACACACTGCCTTTTAGAAACTTTAATCTAACTTCCATAATTCTAGTCAGATAGTAAAATGCACAGAGGTAAAATGAACAGTATTAGTGGATATCTATGTAAATAGATTAAATTAAAAATAGATTGACATTTTGAACAATTTGTTTTCACTTTGCTGTAAGAGAGTTTTAGTTTAGGACAAGCTATCGATCAAAGGCTTTCTCACCAATGTCAGGTTTCTTTGGAGTTTCCTGTACCAATGTTTTATCTCTCTTTCCAGTTGTACTGTTATAGGTATTTGCTTCTTAAGAGTTGTAACATTCTATGGCCAATACCATGGCAAAGGAAGAAAGGTTTAGATATAATCACTGACTCAGTGGATATGAATCTGAGCAAACTGTGGGAGATAGTGGAGGACAGAGGAACCTGGTGTGCTGCAGTCCATGAGATTGCAAAGAGTTGGACATGAGCTAGCCACTGAACAACAACAGTATGGCCAATATTTACTATGATTTCCTTTTTAATCACTACTTGCAGTTGAACACTACCTTTCTACACATGGCAACATGTATATCCTGAATAAAATGAAACAAGATGGTGTCTGAGTTATAATATTGATACTTATTAATGTATAAAAGATCAGAAACACCAATACAGTATATTAACACATATATATGGAATTTAGAAGGACAGTAACAACAACACTATATGCAAGACAGCAAAAGAGACACAAATGTAAAGAACAGAGTTTTAGACTATGTGGGAGAAGGTAAGGATGGGATGATGTGTGAGAATGGCATTGAAACATGAATATTACCATATGTAAAATAGATGACCAGTGTAGGTTCAATACATGAAGCCAGGGCACTCAAAAGTGATGCTATGGGACAACACAGAGGGATGGGGTAGGGAGAGATATGGGAGGGGTGCTCGGGATGGTGGGGCACATGTATACCCATGGCTGATTCATGTCAATATGTGCCAAAAACCACCACAATACTGTAAAGTAATTAGCCCCCAATTAAAATAAATTAATTAATTTTAAAAAGAAAGAAAAACTAAATAAAAGTGAAAAATTAAAATTATGCTGTTCTTTAATAATTAAGTTAGTCAATGTAATAATGTAATAATGTTTATCTCATGAAATAACATTATGCAATGTCTTACATGCATGAACCATCTCTAGTGTATAAGTACTATATGCGTACTGAACCATCTACTGATGAATTTTATTATTGATTCATTTCCTCTCAAATATGATAGTACACATTAAACTCAATTCACATCAAGAGATATTTATTCAACAACTATTATTTTGCAAGACACTCTTCAAATACACACAGCACTCTTTAAACATAATTCCACACAGAAGCAAATTTGATTATAGTCATACAGTCAATATGAGCTTAGAATTTTCTATGCTTTAGGCCTTGTGTTTAGTTTTAGAAATAATCTTAAGAACAAGTATGATCTGATATCTGTTTTTGTAAAATTTATAATCTGGGAAATTCTTTTCCTTCAAAAACTTCCATTCTACTAGCAAAAGATAAAAGAAAAGAATTTGAAAGATAGAAAATATTAAATTAATACTTCATTATTAACTAAGATATTTATTATCCATCTAACTTTTGAATTGTAATGAGTATGGAATGTGACATGTCTTCATATCACACTCAGCTAACATAAATTGCATTTATTATCATAAATATATTTTGCTTTTTACTTCCATGTTATCCAATAGTGTACACATAAAGCAAAGCATTGACTACTTACTTGAACAAGATTTATGTGTATTTTTCCATTGGTATTTTAACTGAAATCTTACTGTTAATTCACTTGAAGAGCAGCTAGAAACCTTAGAGTTGTAGAGTTTAGGTTCACAGTTTTAAGTCATTTACTTTCTTTTTCAGAACCTCTGCTGCTGCTGTTGCTAAGTCACTTCAGAACCTCAGCAAGTTAGATTATTATTAGTAAAAGTTTATGTATTTTGAACATTGGTAGTATATATGTTATTATAGGGCTTTCCTGGTGTCTCAATGGTAAATAATTTGTCTACCAATGAAGGAAATGTAGATTTGATCCCTGAGTAGGGAAGATCCCTAGAGAAGGAAATGGCAACCCACTCCAGTATTCTTGTCTGGGAAATCCCATGGATAGAAGAACCAGGTGGGTTACAGTCCATGGGGTCACAAAGACTCAAGCATGACTAGCCACTGAGCATGCTCATAGTATACATGTTATATATAGTGTGTATACAATATATCCTATACATATTAAATACACATATATACATATTAACTATTATGTATATATATCCATGTATCCTATGTTGTGATATACATAATAGATCAATTAAAGATAATAAAATATTTTATTATACAAACATAATGGGAAAGTTATTTTTATAATTTAATTTAGAATTCCGGAGAAGGCACTGGCGACCCACTCCAGTATTCTTGCCTGGAGAATCCCGTGGACAGAGGAGCCTGGTAGGCTGCAGTCCATGAGGTCGCTAAGAGTTGGACACGACTGAGCGACTTCACTTTCACTTTTCACTTTCACGCATTGGAGAAGGAAATGGCAACCCACTCCAGTGTTCTTGCCTGGAGAATCCCAGGGACGGGGGAGCCTGGTGGGCTGCCATCTCTGGAGTCGCACAGAGTCGGACACTACTGAATTTGACTTAGCAGCAATTTAGAATTCATTACATGTCCATTAAGGCAGTACTTCTCAAGCATGAAAGTGCACATAAACTTCAGAGGAACTTCTTAAAATGCAGATTCCTGAGCCCAACTTCCAAAGATTCTCATCCAATATGGTTGGAAGCCTGTATTTCCAGTTCTTAGGTAACACTGACTTTGGTGTGAGGAATATTACACTAGATTTAAAATTTTCTATTAGATTATAATCTACTTGGGAGTCTTGTATTTTAGCATTTTTTTTTCTTCAAACTTCATTTTTTATCAAAAAAAAGAAAAAACCTGAGATACAGGAATACTTACATCAAAATTGCATATGCATCATAATGTCAAACCTGAGAGATCGTATCTACTGAAACACATCTTACAGGCTAAAGAGGGGACAAAAAGGCATTGTATAAGGATTCTACCTTAATTTGTATTCCCATATTAATAAGCATGAGCAGTCCTACATTTAGAGCTGTACCACTAAAAGTTAAAAGATGTTACTCAAGAAACATCAAGGAATTACACATTGCGGGAATTAGTTTCCGCTTGGATTTATAAAAGTCCCTAAGTATAAACTTAGCTGATAAATCTTGCAATCACTCATAAGGAGAAGTAGGGAACATGGAGAGACTGGCATCATATTGCCCCAGTTTTGTTATTTTACAAGGCAAAAAGTAAATATTTTAGAATATTCTGGGAGGAAATTTTTTTTTTCCATAGAATTCATTTGAAGAAGAAAATACTGAAAATTTTTATTTAAAAGAAAATAGTTGTTGCAAAAAAAAAAAGCTCATAAAATAAAGGGCATTTTATATAAATCTTGTAAAAAAAAAAAAACACAAATACACAAGAACACTGTTGGTTTCTCAGAATTTGATACCAGAGCAGAGTCTGTTACTTTCTTCACCACCAGGGTAGAGGTTCGGACAGAGGTTTTAGTGAGGAGGAAGTGGATATTTATAAAATGAGTCAGTAAATAAGCTTTATAGCTAGTTGTAAATGAATTTGTAGACAATGCATACAGTTAGTTTAAGAAAGCACTTTGACATTCTTGGTAAGAGCTCTGACAGCAAAATATTTCAAAAATTTTCAGATATGCTTTTAAATTTTGTTTTGGAAAATTCTCCATTGCAGTTATAATGAAGATTCCAGCCCTAGAGTGAGCAAATATATGTTTTAAGTACATCATATAGAATTCTGTAATAACAAGGCTTATTTCTTTGGGTTGTTGTTGTTTAGCCCTAAATTGTGCCCCCCTCTTTTGTGATCCCAAGTACTATAGCCTGCCAGGCTCCTCTGTCCATGGGGTTTTCAAGGCAAGAATTCTGGAGTGTGCTGCTATTTCCTCCTCTGGGGATCTTCCCAAACCAGGTTTGGTCTCTTCCAGACCCAGGGAACAAGCCTGGGTCTCCTGCATAGCAAGTGGATTCATTACCCCTCAGCCATTAGGGAAACCTCTATTTTTCTGGGTACTTATAGCTTATAAATCACCATGTATTCATGGCTATTTTGTCTTTTTCCTTTGTCAGCTTCCTGAAATAGTAGCTGTCATTTCTGAAGGTTGAAAATCATCTTAGCAATATATATTTTGCTATTCTATTCTAATATTCATTTTCCTTTTAAGTAAAAAACACAAAGCAAAGCACTTAATAATGATAGATTTTGTTTTTTTAAATTCTCATTATGACTAACCCAGTTTCTTTTACAATGATTATGAAGACTTTAAAAGGCAAAACTATAGCACAATGATATTTTATTTAATAGATGTCTGAGTTTCCATTTCCTAGTATTTCTGAGACAACCAATGTAGAGACTAAAATTACAGTGATTTTGAACCTGATATCTACTCTAAGATCTGCTTAAAGATACATTTCTACTGAAAATCCAAACTGCTAATGCTTTTCAATGATATCTGAGTGCTTGTATTTTTAAAATGCAATAGTTATTTAAAAATTATGCAAAACTAAATAGAAAAAAAGGGTATCAATGATATCAAATGCCTGTATTATCTGTGTTTGATGCAGAAGTATAATTTAACACTTATTCCTACAGGAGAGAGCCATTCAGGAAACCCTGGAAAATTATCCGGTCCATGTTAGTCATATGCCACACAAAAATGTGTCTGGTTAAACTCCTAGAGGCCCTATATCTGATTACAAGTTGAGCTGTTTTCATTCCCTATAACCCTCTATTAGTTATAACCTCCCAGTGTCAGAGAATTTTCTTGCTATAAATCCTCTGAATCATTTCAACAACCTCTGGGTAAAAGCTCTACTAGTTTGATATATAAATGGTCTAACAGGCTTTAATATTAATGTATGAGCTACACAGAGTCAAACTAAATGTTATTATTAATGATATTTGAAGTTTATGATGCTAACCATTAACCATAATAGTATACTTTCTTTAGTTTGGGCAAAAGGAAAATGGAAGACTGAACAAATTGGTTAAGATGATAACAAAAGTTCAGTTAGGACTCTTAAAATATTCATGCTTGAAAAGACCCCAAACATTTTTGTAGGTGGAAAAAGATTTTATAGAGCAAAGAAAAGCACATCAAATTCATATGCTAATACCATCTCCTTTCATTCAACTCCTAAAAATGAAATCCAACTTTATTTTCTATGTTCATCATTCATAATGTCTTCTCTATCTCTTACTTTCTCTCAGCTCCTGCCATGGATTGAAAAATTCATCAAAATGTGGGTGGCCAATGTCCAAATTTTATAACTATGTGTTGATTAGGTCAAAGTATTAGTCCAAATTATCAAATTATTTGAAGATCTATTACTTCTCGATTAATTTTTTGTGAAATAATAAAAAAGGAAACTGGTGTGTGTGTGTGTGTGTGTGTGTGTGTGTTTCTCCCCTAGCACCTTTTATATGAAAATGGACTCTCTTCATTAAGTTAAACCACCTTGTTCTTGAAGACTCAAGGATTTATAAAATTATTTCTTCGTAGGGAAGTGATATTTACATATACACGAGAAATGCGTAGAAAAGACTATATCATAAGCTCTCTGATCATGTTGTTGTTGTTTAGTTGCTGAGTCATGTCCAACTCCTTTGCTATCCTGTGGACTATAGCCCACCAGGCCCCTCTGTCCATGGATTTTCTTAGGCAAGAATACTGAAGTGGGTTGCCATTTCCTTCTCCAGGGCATTTCCTAACCCAGGGATTGAACTTGTGTCTCCCACGTTCGCAGGCGGATTCTGTACCACTGAGCCACCAGGGAAGCCCTGTGATAATTCTGGTAAACCTTTAAGAATTATACATTATAAGTTATATCTAAGAAATTGCATTTATTTATAAATTCTTTCACCATGACTTATCAAGCCAATTATTCTTATTAGCAAATAGCTCATGAGCTTGTTTATGCTTTGCTTTCTTTACAATTGCTGCCAGCAATTGTAAGGTGCCAGCACCTTTATAATTGCTGAAAACTTATATATTATTTCAACTGTGCTAATAGAAACAGACCAAGAATTGAAATGCTTTATATCAAGACCTTAATATATCAGTCCTTAAATGAACAGCATCATTATTGAAAAATAAAATGACACACTGTAGAATTTTGTATATTTTTATATTACTGATGATGTTGTAGGAACTGCCTGTGTTGCATTTCATGCTATTTTATTTGTGGAAAGAGTTTCAAAAAAAGTTTGGAAGCCATTTGAAGTGTTTTATTTCTTATTGTTTTAAAATAAGCAGTTCAACAAGAATAGAAAAATATAGTTAGTGTTTAAATTTAAACAAATATGATTTATACTGTTACTTACTATTAAGCCTCTAGGTTATAATCTAATTCATTATTTAATGGAGTTTGAATGTTTTTTTTTTGTTGTTTTTTGAACAAGTAAGAAAGTGTTTTGTCTCAGAGTATTTGCTCCCAAAGTAATCCTTTTAGAGTGAGAAGGTCATTGGGGAATTAGGATCTGAGCTCTTATTAGGATAAACACTTTATCTATTTTTGCAGTATGTTTTATTTGTTGTGATCACTGTGACTGCTCAGATAACCTGTCTCCATTTTTATGTTTTGCTTAGACATCTATGTGTCACCTTCTCCATAGAATGTCAGTGGCTGAGCAGTCAGAAATGGAGGAATCAAATTTTTTCAGACCATTCTGATATAGTATTAGTGACTGTAAAAGATAATATTTGAACTTAGTGGTATCAATTTAGAGTAGCCAATAGAAAGCAAAGAATCTGTATTAGCCAGGGATTATCTAGCCTAAGATTTACACACAGGTGGTCAAGCTGAATGTTAATATCAGACAATCCAAGATTTGGTAGAAGGACATAAGAAATGCTTAGGCTGGTCCCATTTGATAAGGAAAAGAATGAGGAAAGCAAGGCAGAAAATATTCTGTCCCCTGTCTACTTTCTCCAACTATTCTTTTTTTATATTTTCATGACTTGAAAGGAAAATATTTAATATTTCCTAAAACACATTGGTTTCATCAGTCAGCTTACATTATTGCAAAGGAGAATGAGAATCGTTTTCAATGCTAGTTAATCTGTCTTCATGGGTCCTCAAATGAGGAAAACTACCTGTGCCTTTAATATAGTCATCAGCAGAAGAAAGTTTTTGAAATAAGGTTTTAACTTAAACACAAACTAAAATCTCCTTTATATTCTCCAGATAACATTTGGGAAATGTTTGCCTGGAAATAGTTATAATTACTCCCATCCTGACTTTGCTTTGTTGCTTACAGATCAGTTTTTGCTGTGCACTGATTTACACATGCTTTTGGGAGTTATTTTCTTACCCTTTAAAAAATAGCCATTTTGAAAGTTTTCTTCAAAGTGATGATAGTTTTTAATCTGATATACAATAATATAAATTCATTAAGATGAAGTTAATAATTCTAGACAATTAAACACACATATTAACCAATGAAATGAAAGATCAGTTCAGTTCAGTTGCTCAGTTGTGTCCGACTCTTTGTGACCCCATGAATCACAGCACGCCAGGCCTCCCTATCCATCACCAACTCCCAGAGTTCACTCAGATTCATGTCCACCGAGTCAGTGATGCCATCCAGCCATCTTATCCTCTGTCGTTCCCTTCTCCTCCTGCCCCCAATCCCTCCCAGCCTCAAAGTCTTTTCCAATGAGTCAACTCTTTGCATGAGGTGGCCAAAGTACTAGAGTTTCAGCTTTAGCATCATTCCTTCAAAAGAAATCCCAGGGCTGATCTCCTTCAGAATGGACTGGTTGGATCTCCTTGCAGTTCAAGGGACTCTCAAGAGTCTTCTCCAACACCACAGTTCAAAAGCATCAATTATTTGGTGCTCAGCCTTCTTCACAGTCCAATTCTCACATCCATACATGACTACTGGAGAAACCATATGTTCTTCTAAATATCCAAAGTCATTTTAATGGTATAGAATCTTTAATAGTTACTTTGAAGACACATCTCTTCTTTTTATTCTCTCCTCCTTTGAGCAAAGAAAAAAATGTATTTAGCACAACCACGATTACTTTCAACTTCATGTTAAACTAGTCTATAAATTAAAAACATATAAGCTTCATCTTCCCCTTGAGGAAGCAATCATAGATTAGGGTTTCATTCTGTGTGGCACCTTGCATTCCTTAAGAAATTACTGTACTGGATTTTCTTCCAATTTTTAGTCTACCACTGCAGAGTAGGGAGACTGTTGCCTTGTTGCTCATGTTTTACTGTTTTCCAGCTCCCCCATGCTGTGCATCCCTGTCATATTATGCTGAGAAAAAGTGAAAGACTCAGTCCAGCAATGTGTTGCCTGTTCAACTGCTTGAGGAAGACGGCAGCCATCCTCCAATTCCCAATCTTCCTTCCCCTTGGCATCTGCACTTAGTGAAGAGGGCGGGCATCCTTCAAAAGTTCAGAAAAATGCTTTCTAAGGGGGACAAAATAAATCACCTAGACTTCTACCATTTGGAGATATAAAGATTCTGAATATTTTCTCTTTATATCTACATCAATAAAGAAGCATCAGTATGTAAATTCATAAAGTTTTTTTTAATGAAGAAGAGATGTTTATCTGTTTATTAAATGAAAAAACATTCTTTGCCTATACACAAGTAATTAATCTCTTGTCTTTGAATATTGTTGAGTATTTAAACAGAGATTAGAAAGAAAAGTGGGAAAGAAAGGACATTATGAAAGACAGCACATGTCATATCAAAAAGGTAAGTGGAAGGAGTCTCTGAAAAGGGAAAAACATAAAATTACTCTTTGACAAATAATAATCATGTTCCAGTTTTCCAGCATACTCATCATGTCTCCTTGTTTGACAGATTTTTCAGCTTAGTTCCTGTTGAATTCTTGGTATGCACTTAAATGTGCTAAATTTTGAACTATATAAAGTTCATATAATTTAGGTAAGCATTTATGCTCCTCTATGCTGCTAAGTCGCTTCAGTCGTGTCCGACTCTGTGCGACCCCATAGATGGCAGCCCACTAGGCTCTGCTGTCCCTGGGATTCTCCCACTGGAGTGGGTTGCCATTTCCTTCTCCAATGCATGAAAGTGAAAAGTGAAAGTGAAGTCACTCAGTTGTGCCCGACTTTTAGCAACCCCATGGACTACAGCCTACCAGGCTCCTCCATCCATGGGATTTTCCAGGCAAGAGTACTGGAGTGGGGTGCCATTGCCTTCTCCATGCTCCTTTATAATGTACCCCTAATTTTGCCGTGTATCTTTTCTTATACGAAATTCTCCACCTGAAATTCCTTTTTTTTTTTTTTTTCATGGTACACAACTAACAATAGTCCAGACTTTCCATGCTCAGGATTCTGTGGTTAAAAAATATGACTTTCATTGTCACTAGTAACATCCAGGACAAAGCCCTTAAATCCTCCTCTGGGTCAGCCTCTGAACACCCAGCCCACATGATAAGCCAGGCTCCTCCAGTCTCCTCCCACCCATACTGGGATCTAATAACATTCTCTCTTGTAGGGCTCTCCTGTAGGAATGCTCTTCCTGTTGTGAAGATGTATCCGTCCCTCAGCTACAGCTTCTCCCAACATTAAGCTCTCTGCAGCACTCTCCTTCTTGCTCTCTTCCTGGAGTTTCAGATCACTCTGGCTCCAACACCGTTGTACAAGCAGAGACTTCACTTTCCTGTGCTGCCCAGTTCAGAGCTCACTTGTCACTTCCTCCTGCTCCCAGCTTCCTTGACTCCATGAGGTGTCGCCTCCCTCGGAAAAAAAAAAAAAATATGTTAAATCCGTAAGGACAGAATCATGAAATTGTTCCACTCTGATTGTTGTTAAACTTACACAGGTTTGGGAAATCTGCATCCCACACTTGACTGTCACCTTCAGGTTATCACACCATGACATCTTCTCCAAATATCGCCTCTGTCCCCAGCTGAGCTGCTGAATGACTAAAAACCTGGCCAAGTTTCTGGGTCTTGCTTAGGAACTGAGTGACTGTGGGCAATCTGCTTATATTCTGAGTGCCTGTAAGCAGGCAGTGATATAGCTGAGGAAAATTAAGTTCACACAGGGCCCCAAAGCTCTAATCTCTCCACTCCCTACCTACACATTGATGACAGATTTAAAATCAAAGTGGAGCCTGATGGTAATATCTGATGTGTTTTCAGACACATCCCTGAATCACTGAGAACTTGAATTTTCTCAACTGAATCGAATTCAAAGACACCACCAGCTATTTTCAAAACTGTATATCTGCTAGCAGCTCTAGGGTCAACCTTGTAGTCTTCTTGAAGTCCCCTCCCACACCCACCCTGCAGTTAGGTATTTGGAGCCCCAAACAATTGTTCTGTGCTTAACAAGCTCTTTTTCTTCTTGCTAGCTCCAATCCTAATTCTCACAACCAGTGTATGTAACCTTGCAGGTTCTTTGCCTTGATATGCCTCTAGCTTGTACTCGAGGGAATACAATCCCTCCCATGTGCTTCTTGCACATGGGCCCTGGAATTTCACTCCTAACAACCCGCAAATGAAGGCCTCTATTTCAATCAGGTCTTGGTTTCTGAAATTTTGGTTAACACCACAATGTGCCCGTGACTAAGACATCCTAGAAAGGATCCCACAGGGGCTTTACTGGGAGCTTCCTCACACAGAAGTATCAGTCTCTCCATCCTTGGGCTTAGGACAGAGTGGAGACCAGGCACCTGTGCTCTCAGCAAGCACTTATGTGACATAGGACAAGACCCTGTTGAGGGACTGGAACCATAACAAAGGACATATGTTTACATAAGCCAAACCAGTCCAGATTCCCCTGGAGGGAGATCCCTAAGTTAGGCCCACAACAGGGGCGTAGGATGCCTTCTGGTCTTGCCTCCTCCCTGATCCCCTCTTGCCTACGTGGGCAATTCTCTCTGGGCTCACAGGGCTGGGTCCTCAGGCTGCTCTCTCACCACATGGTCTCCACCTGAAATTCTTTTATTTATGTATCTGCAAATAAAAATTCTGTCTGAGTTTCAAAATTTTGATTAAATGTCCCTTATAGCACCTATGTAAAATTTATTATGTTATAGAATAAATATGTTATAAATAAATATATTATACTTTTATTTATATTTAAATATGTTATACTTAAATACCTGGAGAAGGAAATGGCAACCCACTCCAGTATTCTTGCCTGGAGAATCCCATGGACAGAGGAGCCTGGCGGGCTACAGTCCACGGGGTCGCAAAGAGTCTGACATGACTGAGCGACTTCACTTGATTTCACTTCATACTTAAATAATGATCTTCCTTGATGACTAAGGTGGTAAAGAATCTGCCAGAAAGTCAGGAGACCTGGGTTCGATTCCTGGCTTAGGAAGATCCTGTAGAGAAGAAAATAGCAATCCACTCTAGCATTCTTGCATGGAGAATTCCATGGACAGAGGAGCCTGGCAGTTAGAGTTCATGGGATCACAAAGAGTTGGACAGGACTAAGCACTAACACCTTCACATTCACTTCATACTTAAATAAGTATGTTATCCTTAAAAAGACGATTCTATTTTTGTAGCAAAAATAATAATTGACATAAATTTAATTTTGATATGTCCACATCATCATATAAATGATTATTGCATTCAGTTCAGTTCAGTCGCTCAGTCATGTCCGACTTTTTGTGACCCCATGAATCGCAGCACGCCAGGCCTCCCTGTCCATCACCAACTCCTGGAGTTCACTTAGACTCACGTATATCGAATCAGTGATGCAATCCAGCCATCTCATCCTGGGTCCCCTTCTCCTTCTGCCCCCAATCCCTCCCAGCATCAGAGTCTTTTCCAATGAGTCAACTCTTCGCATGAGGTGGCCAAAGTACTGGAGTTTCAGCTTTAGCATCATTCCTTCCAAAGAAATCCCAGGGCTGATCTCCTTCAGAATGAACTGGTTGGATCTCTTTGCAGTCCAAGGGACTCTCAAGAGTCTTCTCCAACACCACAGTTCAAAAGCATCATTTCTTCAGTGCTCAGCCTTCTTCAAAGTCCAGCTGTCACATTCATACATGACTACTGGAAAAACCATAGCCTTGACTAGACGGACCTTAGTCGGCAAAGTGATGTCTCTGCTTTTGAATATGCTATCTAGGTTGATCATAGCTTTCCTTCCAAGGAGTAAGCATCTTTTAATTTCATGGCTTCAGTCACCAATTGTAGTGATTTTGGAGCCCAAAAATAAAGTCTGACACTGTTTCCACTGTTTCCCCATCTATTTCCCATGAAGTGATGGGACCAGATGCCATGATCTTTGTTTTCTGAATGTTAAGCTTTAAGCCAGCTTTTTCACTCTCCTCTTTCACTTTCATCAAGAGGCTTTTTAGTTCCCCTTCACTTTCTGCCATAAGGGTAGTGTCATCTGCATATCTGAGGTTATTGATATTTCTCCTGGTAATCTTGATTCCAGCTTCTGTTTCTTCCAGTCCAGCATTTCTCATGATGTACTCTGCATAGAAGTTAAATAAGCAGGGTGACAATATACAGCCTTGATGTACTCCTTTTCCTATTTGGACCAGTCTGTTGTTCCATGTGCAGTTCTAACTGTTGCTTCCTGGCCTATAGATAGGTTTCTCAAGAGGCAGGTCAGGTGGTCTGGTATTCCCATCTCTTTCAGAATTTTCCACAGTTTATTGTGATCCACACAGTCTAAGGCTTTGGCATAGTCACTAAAGCAGAAATAGATGTTTTTCTGGAACTCTCTTGCTTTTTCCATGATCCAGCGGATGTTGGCAATTTGATCTCTGGTTCCTCTGACTTTTCAAAAACCAGCTGGAACATCAGGAAGTTCATGATTCGCGTATTGCTGAAGCCTGGCTTGGAGAATTTTGAGCATTACTTTATTAGTATGTGAGATGAGTGCAATTGTGTGGTAATTTGAGCATTCTTTGGCAATGCCTTTCTTTGGAATTGGAATGAAAACTGATCTTTTCCAGTCCTGTAGCCATAAAGTGCATTTAATACAGCTTGACAAAATCTGTATTCTCCTGGAAAAAGAGTGACTAACATTTAGAAACAATTTTTACTATAGTTGAAACCATATATGATGTCTTTAAAATACCAAAGTCAATTGAAAAACAATGCTAGTTGATACCTAAGGCAGGGACTACCATTCAACCAAGAGCAGAACCTCCAGAAACTTTGGCTCTTCAACACCATTAAATGGAACTTCAAACTCACAAAGCATGTGATCTTCATTCCCAGGTATTTATAGTGATGAGTTACCAAATTGTTTCTCATTGCCTGACAAAGATCTCTAGCTTTTCAAAATCTGATAGTTTTTTCTCACTAGTGAAGTGAAGTCTCTCAGTCATGTCCGACTCTTTGCAACCCTCTGGACTGGAGCCCACCAGGCTTCTCTGTCCATGGGATTCTCCAGGCAAGAATACTGGAGTGGGTTGCCATTTCCTTCTCCAGGGGATCTTCCCAACCTGGGGATCAAACCCGGGTCTCCTGCATTGCAGGCAGATGCTTTACCCTCTGAGCCATGCCAGTACCAAAATTTAGTTTTATATTAGAGTAATTCCAATTGTGTTATCAATACTGATGATTGAAGTGACCTTGAGTGACAAACGTCTTATAAGACATCTCATTTAAATAAATGACAGCATCACTAGCATTAGAGCTCTAATCTGTAACAATAGGCTTTAATCTCTTCTGTGATGTTAAAGATCTGAGCCTTTCGTTTTGGATTGCCTTAAAGTAACTGTCAGAAAATTAAAAGGGATAGGGAGCAAATATTCAAGGAAGCTGAAAACAAAAACAAAAAAGGACTTACTAAAAAGTATGTACAGGAGGAAACTGACTATGGCTACTTCATATGGGACAGACTTGAAAAAATATATCATATATACCATTTCTAAAATTTTTAATTTTGAAATTATTACAGATGCAAAGAAATTTGCAAAGTTATTGAAACAGTTCCAATGTATACTGCATGCAATTTCTCCCCGTAGTAACTTTTTGTGTAATTATAATACAAAATCAAAACCAGGATTTAGACACTGATACTATGTGTGTGTATAATTTTATATTACTTTATCACTTGTGTAGATTGGGATATCACTACTGCATTCAAGATAACAAGCTATGTCATTACCAAAAGATCTCCCTCCTGTTATCTCTTTATAATTAGGCTCACAGTTTACCCTCCAATATCACAACCTCTTGGCAAATACATTAGTATTCTCTCCAGAAACCAGGAGTACATCTCTCTCCTACTCAGCTCAGTCTCCACCCACAGCCTGTCCAGTTCTGCTTCAATCAGGAAAGAGATTTTCAGAAAGCTGTCTTCAAGGATTTTCACCTGACCTTGGGTTTTCTCTTTGAACTTTTGCAGGGAGAAACCTGGGTATGAGTGGTATATGGGGCCATGGTGGAAACCACGAGGGCCAGCTGGTCTTTGGTAAGGGATTCACCGGTGATGTGAATGATGCCTCGTTGACATGGGTTCCAGTGGTCACTGAACCACTTCTTGATCTTGCTGCTGGCAAGGCCAGTCACCTCAATGAGCTGGTAGACCTCAGTATCATTGGGGAACTGACTCTGCAGGAAGCTCTCCTTGGGATATGGCAATCTTCTCCTTGGTCTCCCTGTCCAACTCTATAATTCTATGATTTCAGGAATTTTATAGAAATAGAATACTGTAGTACATAATCTTTAAGGATTGGCTTTTTTCACTTAGCATATTTTTCTGGTGATATATCCAGGTTGTTATGTGTATTAACAGTTGTTTTAATGTTCTATATCATTTTTGATATAGATGTACCATTGTTTGTCTACCCATTTGCTCACTGAAGGACATTTGAGGTGTTTCCGGAGTTTGGAAAAGCTATTTTGGCTATTATGAATAAAACTGTTATAGTCATGTGTTCAGATTTTTCTGTGGATTGATTTCTCTGGGATAAATATTCAGGAATACAAGTGCTAGGCAAAATGGAAGCTATATGTTCCATTTTTAAAGAAACTGGCAATCTGTTTTTCAGACTCCAGACTGGCTGTATGGTTTTACACTCTGGCATGCAGTTTATGAGTGCTCAAGTTTCTATCCTTGCCAAGATTGGATGACACATTTTTTTTTTTTAATTTTAGCTATTCTAATAGGTGTGTAGTGAAATTTAACTGTATTTAATTTGCATTTCCCTAATGGCTAATAATGCTGAACATCATTCATGTACTTATTTGCCATATGCATATACCGTTTTGTGAAATATCTCTTCATGTCTTTTGCCCATTTTCTAATTGAACTTTTTTAACTGTTGAATTTTGAAAATTCCAAATATATTTTAAATCTAAGTTTTTTATTTGATTTGTGCTTGTGAGTTGAAAATATATTTTTCCTGTCTGTAGTTTGAGTTTTCACCCTCATAATGGAGGTTTCCATAGAGCAACATTTTCTAATTTTGCTAAGGTAAAATTTATTAATTTTTCTTTTTAGACTACATTTTTATATGAAAGTTCACTACTATATTGTTCTTAGGACCTGAGGTTCCCAGGTACTCTTCCTTCTTCTCTTTAACTTTCAGAGTTATTTAACATCTGTTTATACATAACGGACAAGATTTTCTGTTGTGCAGGGGAAATAGGGAAAAGTATGTAATTAACCTATACTAAATTTTTAAGATAATTTTTCCCTGAAATAAACCATCTGTACAGTATTAAAAAAAAAAAAAAAAAAAAAAAACAGCCTGGAATAGTTTGGCAAACATTAAAACAACTTTTATAGGAAACAGGCTAAGATTGTGTCCATTCTCTCTTATGTACAATTCATGTGTATCCATAGAAGATAATACATGCCCAAATTGTCAACTCAAGATTACCAGGAGATAATTCTCCTAAAAAAAGAGCATCTATTTCTCTTTTTTTTGGCCAGAATTATTGAGATATAATGACATATAATATTGCAAATGCTTAAGGCATACAATGTGATGATTTGATATGTGTATATACAGTGAATGCCACAATTAAGTTTGTTGAAACATTGTTTACCTCACATAATTACCACTTTGTTGTTGCTGTTGCAATCATGGTAAGAATATTAAACCTATAACCTCATGGCAGCTTTCAATAAAATATAGTATTGTTAAATAACTATAACCACCATGTTCTACATTAGAACCCAGGAATTTATTTCTCTTCTAACTGGAAATTTGAAATCAAACCACCATCTCCCCATTTCCCCCACTCCCAGCTCCAAAAACTACCATTCTACTCTGTTTATATGAGTTAAATGATTTCCAATTGCACATGTAAGAAAGAACTCATATACCTGTCTTTCTCCAATTATTTTGCTTAGCATAATGCTCTCAAGGTCCATTCATTTTGTTACAAACAGAATGAGTTCATTTTTATTGTAATAACTGAATAATATTCCATTGTATGTTCATAAGACATTTACTTTATACCTCATCTGTCATTGGACCTTTCTTTAGGTTGTTTTCATAT
Source organism: Ovis canadensis (assembly GCF_042477335.2). Lineage (NCBI taxonomy): Eukaryota > Metazoa > Chordata > Mammalia > Artiodactyla > Bovidae > Ovis > Ovis canadensis. Next base: position 53,153,737 of record NC_091254.1, on the reverse strand, counting down.
CTTGGCTGTTGTGAATAATGCTGAAATGATCACAGAATATATATATATCTCCTTGAGACAGTGGTTTCATCTTCATCAGTGACATACTTAGAAGTAGGATTGCAGCATCATCAGTTCAGTTCAGTCACTCAGTCCTGTCCAACTCTTTGCAACCTCATGGACTGCAGCATGCCAGGCTTCCCTGTCCATCAATAACTCCTTGAGCTTGCTCAAACTCAAATCCATCGGGTGGGTGTTGCCATCCAACCATCTCATCCTCTGTTATCCCCTTCACCTCCTGCCTTCAATCTTCCCCAGCATCAGGGTCTTCTCCAATGAGTCAGTTCTTTGCATCAGGTGGCCAAAGTATTGGAGTTTCAGCTTCAGCATCAGTCCTTCCAATGAACATTCAGGCCTGATTTGCTTTAGGATTGGCTGGTTGGATCTCCTTGAAGTTCAAGGGACTCTCAAGAGTCTTCTCCAATGCCACAGTTCAAAAGCATGAATTCTTTGGTGCTCAGCTTTCTTTATAGTCCAACTCTCACATCCTTACATGACAACTGGAAAAACCATAGCTTTGACTAGATGGACATTTGTTGGCAAAGTAATGTCTCTGCTTTTTAATATGCTGTCTAGGTTGGTCATAGCATTTCTTCCAAGGAGCAAATGTCTTTTAATTTAATGGCTGCAGTCACCATCTGAAGTGATTTTGGAGCCCAGAAAAATAGTCTCTCACTGTTTCCATTGTTTCCCCATCTATTTTCCATGGAATGATGGGTCCAGATGCCTTGATCTTAGTTTTCTGAATGTTGAGCTTTAAGCCAACATTTTCACTCTCCTCTTACACTTTCATCAAGAGGCTCCTTAGTTCTTCACTTTCTACCATAATTGTGGTGTCATCTGCATATCTGAGGTTATTGATATTTCTCCCAGAAATCTTGATTCCAGCTCAAACTTTATTCCTTCTTTTCTTTCTGCCATAAGTGTGGTTGTCATCATATGGAAGCTTTCTTTTTTAATTTTTGGAAGAACCTCCATGCTGTTTTCTATAGTGGACAAACCATTGTACATTTTTCCAAAAAGTACACCAGAATTCCCTTTCCTCCATATCATCACCAGTATTTATTATTTATTGTCTTTCTGATAACCATTGTAATGGAGGTGAAATGATACTTCACTCTTATTTTGATTTTCATTTCCTTATGACTGGCTTCCCACATGGTGCTAGTGGTAAAGAATCCACCTGCCCAAGCAGGAGATGTAAAAGATGGGCTCAATCCCTGGGCCAGAAAATTCCCCTGGAGTAGGGCATGGCAACCCACTCCAGTTTTCTTGCCTGGAGAATCCCATGGACAGAGGAACTTGGCAGGCTACAGTCCATAGGGTCACACAGAGTTGGATACAACTGAAGCGACTAAGCATGCATGTATGAATGATGACTATTTTTTTCTCTTTGCTATTGAAATGTTTGAGTTTTTTATATATTTTGGATATCAACCCCTTAGATATATGATTTGCTTTGTTTGTTTATTTTTTTCTCAAGATGGTCTTGACAATTTGAGTCTTGTGATTTCATGAAAAATTAATATTTTTCTGTGTCTGTGAAAAATACCACTGAAATTGTGATAGTGATTTTCTTGAATTTATATGGATTTATAGTATAGACATTTTAAAAATGTTCACATTTTCAGTTCATAAACTTAGATATCTTTCCATTTATTTCTATCTTTGGTTTCCTTCATTAATATCTGGTAGTCTTCAGTGATGTACTTTTCACTTTCTTGGATAAACTTATTTCTAAGCATTTTGTTATTCATATGCTATTGGAATGGGATTGTTTTCATTTATTTTCAGACAATTCATTGCTCAAGTATAGAAATCCTATTTTGTGTGTGTGCATCATAGCTTGATAGAAACTGTTTATTGATTTTAGCAATTTTTTGGTGAAATCTCTAAGGTTTCTCTATATAAAATTATGACATCTTCAAATGGAGAGAATTTTACTTAACCCTTTGGATTTGAATTTTTTTTAAATTTTCTTTTCTTGTTTAATTGCTCTGGCTAGGAATTCTAACATGCTATTGAATATGAGTGGTGATAGTGGGCATTCTTGTCTTGTTCTTGATCTTAGAGGGAAAACATTTCAGTATTCCGATTGAGCATGTTATTAGCTCTGGATTTACCATCATATTGTCTTTATTATATTGAGGTATCTTTCCTTCTGTACAAAATTTTTAAGAAGTTTTTATTGTGGAAGGTGTTAAATTATTGTCAAATATTCTTTCTGCTTCCATTGAGATGATTATATGATCTTTGTCTTCCATGCTATTAATCTGGTGTGTTGTATTTATTGATTAGAATATATTGAATCTCCCTTGCATTGCAGAAATAAATTCCACTTGATAAAATGTATGATATTTTTAATACATTGTTGAATTCAGTTTAATAATATTTTATTGAGAATATTTATATCTATATTTATCAGGGATATTGGCCTTTAGTTTCCTTTTCGTGTAGTGATCTTGTTTAGCTTTATTTTCAGGGCAATGTTGGTCAAATGGTGAGTGCTTTCTCCTCTTCAACTTTTTGGAAGAGTTTAAGAATAATTAGAAAAATTGACATTAATTCTTCTTTAGAAATTTGTTAGAATTAACCCATTAAATAATATAGTTCTAGTTCTTTGCTTTGTTTTTAATTGGGGGATATTTTTTACTTATTAATTCAAGCTCCTTATTTGTTTCTACTCTGTTCAGATTTTCTATTTCTTCATGATTCAGTCTTGATATTTTATATTATTCTAGAGATACATTTTTTTCTTATAGGTTTTCAAATTTGTTAGCATATAATTGTTCACAGTTGTCTCTTTTGAGCTTTTGTATTTCTGTGGTAACACTAGTAATTTAGTTGTATTATTCAGTGTAACATTTTTCATCTATAATTTCAACAATTTGAATACTCTTTTCTTGTTAAGTTAGCTGAACATTGGTCAACTGATCCTTTCAAGCTACCAACTCCTAGTTTTGTTGAGCTTTTCTATCATATTGTTTTTCTCATTTCTATTTTTTGTATTTCTACTCTGCTCTTCATTATCTCCTTCCCTCTGATAACTTTAGGCTTTGTTTTTCTAGCTCCTTGAGGAAGAAAGTCAGATTTCATTTGATATATTTCTTTTTTTTTATTGTAGGTATTTATCACTATAAACTCCCCATTAGTACTCCTTTGTTGCTTCCCATAAATTGTAGTATGCTATATTTTTGCTGTAATTTATTTAAATATCTTTTAAATGTTCTCTTCTGATTGTATTTTTGTCCCAATGGATGTTCAAGAGTGTTATTTAATTTCCAAACATTTGGTAATTTTCCACTTTTCCTCTTGTTGTTTTATATCATTGTGCTTGGAATTGATACTTAATAGAATTTTAATCTTCTTAAATTTGTTGAGGTTTGTTTTGTGGCATATATATGATCATTTTTGGAGAATGTTCTGTGTGTACTTCAGAGAATATATATTCTCCTGCTGTTGGGTAGATGTTTTAATTATCTGTCTTGAATTTCTGGCTGTCTGTTCCTTTGGGGCCAGTTACTGGAGGTGTTCCATACTCTTTTTAATGAAAAATTATTTTCCTGATTCTTCATTATCCCTGTAACATTGTTTAGGTATGTCAGGCGAGTGTATGTTCTCAGTTCTTGTCTCACCACAATGATTTGGATCAACAGACATTAAAGCCTTTGGCACGTCACAGCTCTCCAGTCTTGAACAAACCATGTCATAGCTCTTAGACAAATCAGTGTTACAGCTCTATATAAAATTTAGAAGATAGCAGGAGAATCCGTCCTCGAAGAAGAGAAGAGAGTGGAGCAGCATGTCAGTGCACATGCAAGGTGGGGGTCAGGGGGAGAGATAGAGAAAGAACATACACACATGGGAGAGAGAGAGCAAGAGAGTGCTTGGCTCCTCCTTTTATAAGTTTTCTTCCCCCTGGGCCTGCCCTATGCAAATTGGGCTCAGCCAGGAGTGATGTTCTATCTGAAATCCTCACTCCTCAGACCTTCTTTGACCTTTTTGTTCTATTTTCGCGGACTTTTCCCTTCCTTGTCATTTAGCCACTGCCATTTTGGGCTCCGTTTCCCTATTTTTACTACCTAACAGGCACCTGTGCATTTTAAGACACTGTCACCTCTTCCAGATTTTATTAACTGTCTTCAGTAAGAAAATCTTCACTGGTGGGCAAAATGATGCTGGAAATTGCTATGCTTAGTGAAGGGAAACAAGTGTGGAAACCTGTTTGAATCAGATCTCAGGGTCATTGTGACTCAGCTCAGGTTGATAGCTTACCATGAATAGTGTCAGATTCATGATCTCCACGGAAGAGAATTTAGCTTTGGGACCAGATAAAAGCTTGGTCACTCAGAGCTTTTGTGTAGCAGAGATTTATTACAGTGAAAGGACAGAGAATGCTTCTGACACAGACACATCAGAAAGGGGCAGAGTGCCCCACTCACTAGTCTTATCAAGGCCTTATATACCTTTTCAGTTAGTTACTAACAATAGAAAGATCTTACCAGGTCCACTCCCACAACAAATTAAAATAATAGGATTACTAAAAAGGTTCTTATTAAGAAGCAGAAACATGTCCTTGAGTAAGATACATTGTTGTAACATAATCATTAGTACAGAGTTTAAAGACAAACATAGCCTTGGGCAAGATTATTTGTTTTGTTCTGTAATCTTTCAGTTCAGTTCAGTCACACAGTCCTGTCCAACTCTGTACAACCCCATGGACTGCAACATGCCAGGCCTCCCTATCCATCACAAACTCCCTGAGTTCCTTCAAATTCAGTCCTTTGAGTTGGTGATGCCATCCAGCTAGCTCATCCTCTGTTGTCCCCTTCTCATCCCACCTTCAAACTTTCCTAGCATCAGGGTCTTTTCAAATGAATCAGCTCTTTGCATCAGGTGGCCAAATTATTGGAGTTTCAGCTTCAGCATCAGTCCTTTTCAATGAATATTCAAGATTGATTTCCTTTAAGATTGACTAGTTGGATCTCCTTGCAGTCCAAGGGACTCTCAAGAGTTTTCTTCAACACCACAGTTCAAAAGCATCAATTCTTTGGTGCTCAGCTTTCTTTATAGTCCAACTCTCACATCCATACATGAAAACTGGAAAAACCATAGCCTTGACTAGACAGACCTTTGTTAGCAAAGTAATGTCTCTGCTTTTTAATATGCTATCTAGATTTGTTATAACTTTTCTCCCAAGAAGTAAGCGTACTTAAATTTCATGCCTGCAGTCACCATCTGCAGGGATTTTGGAAGCCCCCAAAATAAGGTCTGCCACTGTTTCCACTGTTTCCCCATGTATTTTCCATGAAGTGGTGGGACTGGATGCCATGATCTTTGTTTTCTAAATGTTGAGCTTTAAGCCAACTTTTTCACTCCCCTTTTTCACTTTCATCAAGAGGCTCTTTAGTTCTTCTTTGCTTTCTGCCATAAGGGGGGAGTTATCTGCATATCTGAGGTTATTGATATTTCTCCTGGCAATTTTGATTCCGGCTTGTGCCTCATCTAGCCCATCGTTTCTCATGATGTACCCTGCATATAAGTTAAATAAGCAGGGTACAACCTTTACATATTTCATTCCTATTTGGAACAAGGCTATTGTTCCATGTCCAATTCTAACTGTTGCTTCCTGACCTGCATACAGGTTCCTCAAGAGGCAGGTCAGGTGGTCTGGTATTCCTGTCTCTTTCAGATTTTTCCAGTTTAATGTGATCCGCACAGTTAAAGGCTTTGGCATAGTCAATAAAGGAGAAATAGTTGTTTTTCTGGAACTCTTGCTTTTTTGATGATCCTGCAGATGTTGGCAATTTGATCTCTGGTTTCTCTGCCTTTTCTAAATTCAACTTGAACATCTAGAAGTTCACAGTTCACGTATTGTTAAAGCCTGTCTTGGAGAATTTTGAGCACTATTTTATTAACACATGAAATGAGTGCAATTGTGCAGTAGTTTGAGCATTTTTTGGCATTTCCTTTCCTTGAGATTGGAATGAAAACTGACATTTTCATTCCTGTGGCCACTGCTGAGATTTCCAAATTTGCTGGCATATTGAGTGCAGCACTTTCACAGCATCATATTTTAGTATTTAAATAGCTCAACTGGAATTCCATCACCTCCACTAGGTTTGTTCCTAGTGATGCTAAGGCCCACTTGACTTCACATTTCAGGATGTCCGGCTCTAGGATGTCTGGCTCTAGGTGAGTGTGAGTGATCACACCATTGTGATTATCTGGGTCATGAAGATCTTTTCTGTACAGTTCTTCTGTGTATTCTTGCCACCTATTCTTAGTATCTTCTGCTTCTAATAGGTCCATACCATTTCTGTCCTTTATTGAGCCCATCTTGGCATGAAATGTTCCCTTGGTATCTCTAATTTTCTTGAAGAGAAGTCTAGTCTTTCCCATTCTATTGTTTTCCTTATTTCTTTGCACTGATAAGAAAGCTTTCTTATCTCTCCTTGCTATTTCTTGGAATTCTGCATTCAGTTGGATATATCTTTCCTTTCTCCTTTGCTTTTTGCCTCTCTTCTTTTCACAGCTATTTGTAAGGCCTCCTCAGACAGCCATTTTGCTTTTTTGAATTTCTTTTTCTTGGGGATGATCTTGCTCCCTATCTCCTGTACCATGTCAGGAACCTCCATCCATAGTTCATCAGAGACTCTGTCCATCAGATCTAATCCCTTGAATCTATTTCTCACTTCCACTGTATAATCATAAGGGATTTGATTTAGGTCAAATCAAATGGTCTAGTGGTTTTCCCCTACTTTATTCAATTTAAGTATGAATTTGGCAATAAGGAGTTCTTGATCTGAGCCACAGCCAGCTCCAAGTCTTGTTTTTGCTGACTGTACAGAGCTCCATTTTGGCTGCAAAGAATACAGTCAGTCTGACTTCAGTATTGACCATCTTGTGTTGTCCATGTGTAGAGTCTTCTTTCTTGTTGTTGGAAGAAGGTGTTGGCTATGACCAGTGCATTCTCTTTGTAAAACTCTATTAGCTTTTGCTCTTTCATTCTGTCCTCCAAGGCCAAACTTGCCTGTCACTCCAATATTTCTTGACTTCCTATTTTTGCATTCCAGTCCCTTATAATGAGAAGAACATCTTTTTTGGATATTCATTCTAGAAGGTCTTGTAGGTCTTCATAGAACCATTCAAGTTCAGCTTCCTCAGCATTCCTAGTCAGGGCATAGACTTGGATTACTATGATATTAAATGGTTTCCCTTGGAATGACAGAGATCATTCTGTCATTTATGAGATTTCATCCAAGTACTGCATTTTGGACTCTTTTGTTGACTATGATAGCTAATCCATTTCTTCTAAGGGATTCTTCCCCACAGTAGTAGAGATAATGGTCATCTTAGTTAAATTCACCCATCTCCATCCATTTTAGGTCTCTGATTTGTAAAATGTCAATGTTCACTCTTGCCATCTCCTGTTTGAGCACTTCATATTTGCCTTGATTCATGGACATAACATTCCAGGTTCATATGCAATATTGCTCTTTATAGCATCGGACCTTGCTTCCATCACCAGTCACATCCACAACTGGGTGTTGTTTTAGCTTTGGCTCCGTCTCTTTATTCTTTCTGGAGTTATTTCTCCACTGATTTCCAGTAGCATATTGGACACCTACCAACCTGGGGAGTTCATTTTTCAGTATCCTAACTTTTTGCCTTTTCATACTGTTCATGGAGTTCCCAAGGCAAAAATACTGAAGTGGTTTGCCATTCCCTTCTCCAGTGGACCACATTTTGTCAGCACTCTACACCACGACCCATCCGTCATGGCATGGCTCATAGTTTCCTTGAGTTAGACAAGACTCTGGTCCATGCTATCAGATTGGTTAGTTTTCTCTGATTGTGGTTTTTAGACTGTCTGCCTTCTGATGGAGAATGATAAAAGGCCTATGGAAGCTTCCTGGTGGGAGAGAGTGACTGATGAGGAAACTGAGTCTTGTTCTGATTGGCGGTGGCATGCTCTGAACAGTATGAAAAATCAAAGAGATAGGACACTGAAAGATGAACTCCCCAGGTTGGTAGGTGCCCAATCTGCTCCTGGAGATCAGTGGAGAAATAACTCCAGAAAGAATAAAGAGATGGAACCAAAGCAAAAACAACACCTGGTTGTGGATGGAACTGGTGATGGAAGCAAGGTCCGATGCTATAAAGAGCAATATTGCATAGGAACCTGGACTTTTAGGTCCATGAATCAAGGCAAATATGAAGTGCTCAAACAGGAGATGGCAAGAGTGAACATCGACATTTTAGGAATCACCAAATTAAGATGGACTGCAATTGGCGAATTTAAGTCAGATGACCATTATATCTACTCCTGTGGGCAGAAATCCCTTAGAAGAAAAGGAGTAGCCATCATGATCAACAGAAGAGTCTGAAATGCAGTTCTTGGATGCAATCTCAGAAAAGAGAGAATGATCTTTGTTCGTTTCCAAGACAAACCATTCAATGTCACGGTAATCCAAGCCTATGCCCCTACCATTAACCCTGAAGAAGCTAAAGTTGAACAGTTCTGTGAAGATCTACAAAACCTTTTAGAATTAACACCCCAAAAGATGTCCTTTTCATTATAAGGGACTGGAATGCAAAGGTAGGAAGTCAAGAAACACATGGGGTAACAGGCAAATTTGGCCTTGAAGTACAGAATGTGGCAAGGCAAAAGCTAATAGAGATCTACCAAAAGAATGCACTGATCATAGCAAACATCTTCTTCCAACAACACAAGAAAAGACTCTACACATGGACATCACCAGATGGTCAATACCAAAATCAGATTCATTATATTCTTTGCAGCAAAGATGGAGAAGCTCTGTACAGTCAGGAAAAACAAGACAGGGAGCTGACTGCAGCTCTGATCAAGAACTCCTTATTGCCAAATTCAAGCTGAAATTGAACAAAGTGGGTAAACCACTAGACCATTCAGGTATGACCTCAATCACACCCCTTATGATTATACAGTAGAAGTAAGAAATAGATTTAAGGGACTAGATCTGATAGATAGAGTGCCTAATGAATGATGGGATATCTCCTCATTTCTGCCTTGTGTGACCTTGAAAGGTGGGGCATCTCCGCTTGGCTGTTCGCTGCTCCAGCACCACACAGCTGTAAGCATTAGCTCTGAGCTTAGAGAAAATTACATCTTATATAACTAAGATGAAAGAATATAGAAAAAAAAAAGGAAGAAATTTGTCTTTTTCTTCTCCTTGAGAGCCTCAGATTCCTTTCTTCTTCTCAAGGGCCCCAGACTCCTTATCAACCCACCTAAGAATTAACACCCCCAAGGCCACTGTTGCTCTTAGCATCAATAATTGTATGGCCCTGGGCAAACATTGTGGGGATTCACAGAGACTACAAGGGCTGTTGTGTTCTTCAGTGCTGACTTCAAATCCAGTATCTAGGAATCATGCCAAGCAATAATAGTCACTGGAGCCAGTGGGGTGTACAAACTCAGTTGTGGTCACCAGCTGCAGGTTTTTGTATAGTAGCAGGGCCCAGTTACAAAAAGTATAGTGGTGCAAGCTAGGGCAGGTCGCAAGGACTGAGACCAACTGTAAGCACAATGAAAGCTGTAACCCTCACCCTCCTCTGGCTGTAGTGTTCACTGCCATGATTGCTGAGTGAATAACGGTGGGGGATGGTGATGAGAGGTAGGGAATGGTTGTTAGATGTGCAGCTGGAAGAGTGAATACAGTGGTACAGGCCAGCGACAGAAGAGAGAAGAAAGCTGATGAAATCTTCAGGGGATCTGTGGCAGCTGTGCTGGCTTTTGATTCCTTCAGTGTCAAAAACTGCTGAGGTTGACTACAGAGCATTTTATTGGAAATACTGTTGCTCCTATTGTGTGGCTGGTATTCATAGCTTCTTCTTTTCTTTCTTGTCATTGGGCATCTATGGGAGCCTCAACTTTGCTAATCTCTTCATGGGGATGAAACTGAAATCGATACACATAAAATAGGCTAAAAAAAAAAAAAAAAAAAAAAAAAGCTTGTGCAACAGGCTACTCACTCAGTTCTTTGTTTCCCAGGAAGGAGTACTCTTTCTAGGTTGGGAGTTTCTTCGTGGTGCTAAGTGTCATTGGCTTTTGGGGAGGGATAATATACCCAAAATAAAACTGTCTTTCCTCCTATTTCCATGTGATTGTTATCAAATTTTTGCTCCACTGTTTTGTTGAAGCTTCTTAAGTGGACTCCAGAGTGCTCCTTCAGTTGTTGTGGCTTGTGTGCTATGCTGTGCTAAATCACTCAGTCATGTCCAACTCTTTGTGACCCCATGGACTGCAGCCCCCTCAGGATCCTCCATCTATGGAGATTCTCCAGGCAAGAATACTGGAGTAGGTTGCCATGCCTCCTCCAGGGGATCTTCCCAACTCAGGGAATGAACTCAGATCTCCCTCATTGCAGGCAGATTCTGTACTGTCTGAGCCACCAAGAAAGTCCCTGGCTTATGTATCGATGTTTACTTGTTGACTTTTTGGGGAGGATAGGCCAGAGCCTCCTATTCTGTCACCTTGGTGATGCCACTCTCCACTTATTTCTAATAATGGAATTTATATCCCTATTTAGGTGTTATGTTGCAGATTTTTTTTCAAAACCATGAAATAATTTACTGTGGTTTAGTTTATGCTTAGCAGCCCAGAATGGGGCTGGGAAGATAGTAACAGCTGAGGTTCTGATGGCATACAGTTAATGACAATTTGTGAAAAGTGTTTCCTGGAAACTATTTAGTTACTCTGTCCATCTACCCTGGGCTGGGTGGATTCTAATGGTACTTGCTTCATTTGTTTCTTCCCTTCCTCCTTCCTCTGTCCTCACCTTCTCTGGTCACCTGGCACCTCTGTGCCATACACTTGTGCCAGCAAGGACACAAAGGATAAGCAGGGATACTAGAGTGGACTCAATGAGGTAACAATCAGGAGAGCATCATGTATGTGTCATTTTGAGGCTAAAGTTGTTAACAGTCTACCTTTCTCAGCCCTGCTTACTTATTAAATACTGAATTTTGAAGAAAGAGGTTGATGATGTAGACAAATTTTGGAAGGAACTTGGCTCCCTGTATTGTCCCCTACAAGATTCCTTACTGAAAACCACACTGAATTGCTCAGTGAGTGGGAAGGAAAATTCCACTAGAGTTTATCTCAGAACAATCATCATTGTCCTAATGATTATAAGACTTACAGAGAGTATTATAGTTGATGACCACCTAACTCCACAATTCTCATTTTTTTTCCTTATAACTCTGAAGCTCCAGGAAGTAGACACCATAAAATAGAAAGCATTGTTAGTTTTAATAAAGTCTAAAGCTTTCTCTTTCAGTTACCTTAAATTCCTTATGTCATTCTTATACTGTGTTTATAGTATAAATAGGTTTTCTTTCCAACAGATGTAACAGGGCACTGTAGGTGCTAACAGTGTTCAGCATATTTTTATTGACCCAGTAAGCTAGGATGTGAAGAAATATGCATGGAGAGTACACAAATACAAGCACTTCTTCTTCTTCTTCTTCTTTTTTTTTTTTTTTCTTGAGCGTGGGTACAGAAAGTGTTATCTTACTCAATAGAAACACAAACAAAGGACTATAATTTTCTATCTAAATGCTCTAGTTCATACCATGTGGTGAAACTGCAGTGAGGGAAAGTAGTGTTCTATGATAGGCTATCATTGTCTATTATAGGAAGAATAGAGCCTGATGTTGAAATAATTCATATCATTCCCAGAGTTTAAATATGTATGAAGGAAGGTGTTTTTTTGATATACTTGACTAATAGTGTTAATATTTAAATGGATACTCTTTTATTCCTAAAGTAACATTTCATTAATATGTGAAATATAATATCACCTTTGGTCATATTGTTTTAGTCTGTTTGACTGCAGGCCCTGTGTGACAGCCTTGCATTGATTTACATAGTAAGGGATTTATTTATTTATTTATTTTTTTTGCTGCTGAAGGGGACTAAAACTTCATGTTTAAACATAGGCTTTTACAAAAACAAGAGAAAGTGGACAGTTCAGACTTGTACATTTCAAATGACTTATATTTGATATATGTTAGTCTGTCTAAAGTTTCTTCTCTTTGATTAAGCAATATATGTTGACTTCTTAATTTCTAAGAGAACTTCATTAACCTGACAGAAATTGGAAACTGATAATCTCAAACTCTTTTAGTATTAGTAATATATAAAAACTTGCCTTCAAAAGTCAAGCCCAGAAGTATTACTAAAATGCATTTTCTTACTATTTTTTATGAATAAAGTTTCTGTATTTAGATTTTTATTATGATAAATTTTAGATAAAAGCAAATGCATGATGAATAATCTCCAAATACCAATTCATGACCAATACTTTTTCATTTGCATTTCCACCCTCTTTTCTTCCCCTTGAACTGATATGAAATAAACCCAAGATGTCATAAAATTTCCTTAAAACAACAACTTAAATAGAATTAGTATTATGATAAACCATGAGTCAAAAATGTTATATATATGTATATGTATATATTCCACAACAATATGCATTTTATGTATATAATATCTCTCTTCCTTAGAATCATTAATTGAGAGTAATTATGACTATCCCAATCTACTGTAACTCATTTTCATTATTAACATTTCCTTGGCAGCTTACTATTATTGTTAATTGAAAAATGCATTTTCAGATGACTCTTTTCACCCTGGAGCTTACATTAGAGAAAGATAGATAGAATGGATAAGAAAAGATCAGTGATGATAAGCCATATGCCAAACATGCGTTATGGCTTTTTAAAATACTAAAACAAGGGTAATGGAATAGAAAAATTCAACTCCTTTTTCTTCATCAAGTTTTCTTACTCATCTGTAAGTAGATGTATTCAGAGTTACTGGCTTAAGATGTAGCAGTAAATGCCTGTAGGAAAGCAAAAATAATCACCTGAAATGTGGTTTCTTGGCGTGAGGATTAGTTCAGGTTCCTTATTTCTAAGGTTTGAATGACTCAGGAAGAACATTTGATCTTCCCCTTAACTGCCTAAAAGAATGTACATAGAGGACCTATTCCAGGAAGGAAACTGCAGTCCCCACATATAGCTACAGTATGAACTAGGTGTGTAGACAGGAAGGAAGCAAGCAAAATCTTCTTGTTAAATTCCTCTTTGGGTCCCATTGTCTCTACATGTCCCACCAACATTTATTTACCAAACACTTGCTTTTCCACCTCAATGTGAATTGCCTTCCTCTTTGAAGGTCCAAACCACTATACCCAACATCTTCACATCCTTTTTAGTCTTTAGCTGAAGATGGAATTTATGATGAGGACTTTGGCCATTTGAGTGAGTTACTCAGTTTTCCTTGGTCTGTCTCATATATTAAAAGTGTTATCAGAATTGTTTGATTTTTCTGCTGTTAATCTGTCTGTCAGTTTAATTCTTAAACCAGTCAGAAGAACCAAGGAGGGTAAAGAAAAGTTTCTTCCTTCCCAATAACCATGCCTATTTTTGTAAGTATCGCACGTAGATATATCTAGTGTACCTTAAATTATGCCACCTCTGGACATAATTTAAATTGTGCTCTATTCCTGATGTTTTGATGTTGACATCTTTAAACTGATTACTTGAATATATACTAGCATAAGTAAGAGATATGTACAAATACTACAGAATAAATAAATAGTTCATTTAGAGCTGGATTCACATTTCTGGACAATCCTCCACCAAAATGTGGGGTGTGTATCCTCTCCCTTTGAATCTATGAGGACTCTGGTTAATTAACCAAAACGGATACAGAAGAAGTATTTCTGGGCCAGAGCCTTACTGGATTGTCAACTTCACTTCCTTTCTCTTAGAATACTTATTCCTGAAACTCAGCTACCATCTTGTGAATAAGCTCAAGCTTCCCCATACAAAGGGGTTCATGTAAATGGGAACCAAGGTCCTACCAATAACTGCAGTTATGCTTCCAGCTGATTGCCTGTACCAATTTACTTGCTAAGTGAACTTTTCAGAAGTTGTCCTCTAGCCCAGATGGACATGCTGCATTTTGAATTGATTAAAGCAGAGAAGACTGTTTTAAACTTTAGAATCAAGAACAACATAATTGATTGCTGTTATTTTAAACTCCTAGGTTTTATTCATTATGAAACATTAGATAATCTTAAAGTAATAAATATCTACATATATTACCTTTTAGGTAACAGATTTTATAAAGGAGGTCTATTTCTGAGGTTTATTCTGTATTCTCAGGCAATTACCATAATCTTTAAAGCATCAAGTTGTTTATTGATTAGCCAGTGTCCTCCTTGATGCCATCACTGATATTTTTATACTACTCTTCCAGTTCTTTTCATTTCTTGCCCCTGTATGTCATGCATATCTCTTGCACTGGAATTTTTTAAAAGGTTTAGATTGTGTTTGGTATATTTTCAATATCATATAACCTGGTGTCAAGCTCTCCTCTACATAGAGTATAAACATCATTGAAAATAAGATTTTAGAATAAGAACCAGCTTTTTCATGCTTTGAAGTATTATGTTTGTCACATAATCAATGTTTACTTTTGAATGAATGAATGATTTAAGCACTACCTGGCTTAATCTTCTTATTCCTTGGGTTTATATCATTTTTGCCCACCTGGCTGAGCACCGAAGAATTAATGCTTTTGAACTGTGGTGTTGGAGAAGACTCTTGAGAGTCCCTTGGACTGCAAGGAGATCCAACCAGTCCATTCTGAAGGAGATTAAACCTGGGATTTCTTTTGAAGGAATGATGCTAAAGCTGAAACTCCAGTACTTTGTCCACCTCATGTGAAGAGTTGACTCATTGGAAAGGACTCTGATGCTGGGAGGGACTGGGGGCAGGAGAAGGGGACGACCGAGGATGAGATGGCTGGATGGCATCACAGACTCGATGGACGTGAGTCTGAGTGAACTCCGGGAGATGGTGATGGACAGGGAGGCCTGGCATGCTGCGATTCATGGGGGTGCAAAGAGTCGGACACGACTGAGCGACTGAACTGAAGTGAACTGAATAACTTTATTTTTTTTTTTAAGGAACTGATATTTTATTCATTTGGAGAATAAGTGGGTATTTTATTTGAGAATTATTACTATGTATAATAATTATACTATGTATAATACTCTTTTGTATGTATAATACATTTTTAAGTAAACTAAAAGAAAAGGGTCAATCCAATTTCATTTTCTAGAGAGTATGACAATATTCTTAGAAGATTCCAGAGAATTTAGAAAAACGAAGAGTTCAATGAGGTTGGATAAAAATAAATACACAGAAAGTAAGTTATTTTTACCTGTAACTCATTTAGAAAATATAGCCTTAAAATATTCCCCTTAGTCATAAAATCCTTAATTTTCCTAACAATGTATCTGATAAGGAAAATATAGCACTTATATGAAGAAAACTATAAGGGTTGGCTGAAGGGTATAAAGTTCTGAATGTATATAAATGAATACTGTTGACATCTACTAAAAGTCCTGTCTGAACGCTTTCACCATGTCTGTACTTCAGGCCTAATGGAGAGGATTGTCCATCCGGTTAGTGGGGATCAGATATTGTGTCACTTTCAACAGTAACAAAAAGTTAGGTCACTTTTTCTGGTTATGGAACTTTGAAAGAACCAGAAACTTGATTTTTGTCCATATTTGAGCTGAGAACATGAAGTGGCCCCAATTCTTTTCCTTTTTCTTCGTCTTTTTTTTTTTTTTTTTTTAAATCAAGCTGGCCATTCTCTTTCTTTCACTGGACTCTTCCTTTCCCACTGTAGTTCTCTTTATTTTACATATTATTTTTAACAATGGGACAAATATATTTTCTCTGGATACTCTTTCTTTTTTTTTTTTTTTTTGCTTTCAATATATATTTTCTTCCAAAAATCTGCAAGCAATAAATGCTGGAGAGGGTGTGGAGAAAAGGGAACCCTCCTACACTGTTGGTGGGAATGCAAACTAGTACAGCCACTATGGAGAACAGTATGGAGATTCCTTAAAAAATTGCAAATAGAACTACCTTATGACCCAGCAATCCCACTGCTGGGCATACACACCGAGGAAACCAGAATTGAAAGAGACACATGTACCCCAATGTTCATTGCAGCACTGTTTATAATAGCCAGGACATGGAAACAACCTAGATGTCCATCAGCAGATGCATGGATAAGAAAGCTGTGGTACATATACACAATGGAGTATTACTCAGCCGTTAAAAAGAATTCATTTGAATCAGTTCTGATGAGATGGATGAAACTGGAGCCGATTATACAGAGTGAAGTAAGCCAGAAAGAAAAACACCAATACAGTATACTAACACATATATATGGAATTTAGGAAAATGGCAATGACGACCCTGTATGCAAGACAGGAAAAAAGACACAGCTGTGTATAATGGACTTTTGGACTCAGAGGGAGAGAGAGAGGGTGGGATGATTTGGGAGAATGGCATTCTAACATGTATACTATCATGTAAGAATTGAATCGCTAGTCTATGTCTGACGCAGGGTGCAGCATGTTTGGGGCTGGTGCATGGGGATAACCCAGAGAGATATTGTGGGAGGGAGGTGGGAGTGGGGTTCATGTTTGGGAATGCATGTAAGAATTAAAGATTTTAAAATTTAAAAAATAAAAAACTAAAAAAAAATAAATACATTACAAAAAATGAATAACTTTATATACTCTATCCTTTTTCAAATACAATTACCTGAAACAGGTCACAATGAAAATTATTCTTTTTCTTTTTTTTTTTTTAAACAACAGTGATATATGTTGAAATGAAACTCAGTAGGGTACCTGTAAGATACAGCTTTTACACCAAAGGATAATACAATAAATCAGTCTCACGATTCAGTGTTTTTTAAGAGAAAACTCTACATGCAGGGAATTAAGGAGACAAATTAACTTTAGATTTCTATCTTCTACTTAACTGCTAGTAGCTAGGAGCTAATTGCCAAAATTAGAAATGGTGTATCAAGCAAGGTCCATTCAAGAGATTAGAGACAACATCATTATCTTAACAAAGAGAATTTAATATAAGGAATTGTTAACCAAGTATTAGGGAAATTAAAAGACAAAAGGGAACAAAAACTAGTAGCTGATGTAGCTATCACCACTAGAGTGGAAAGAAGCAGAAATATCATGTGAATTGAATCGCCAGTCTATGTCTGACGCAGGATGCAGCATGCTTGGGGCTGGTGCATGGGGATGACCCAGAAAGATGTTATGGGGAGGGAGGTGGGAGGGGGGTTCATGTTTGGGAAAGCATGTAAGAATTAAAGATTTTCTGGGCATACACACCGAGGAAACCAGAATTGAAAGAGACACATGTACCCCAATGTTCATCGCAGCACTGTTTATAATAGCCAGGACATGGAAGCAACCTAGATGTCCATCAGCAGATGAATGGATAAGAAAGCTGTGGTACATATACACAATGGAGTATTACTCAGCCGTTAAAAAGAATTCATTTGAATCAGTTCTGATGAGATGGATGAAACTGGAGCCAATTATACAGAGTGAAGTAAGCCAGAAAGAAAAACACCAATACAGTATACTAACACATATATATGGAATTTAGGAAGATGGCAATGACGACCCTGTATGCAAGACAGGAAAAAAGTCACAGATGTGTATAACGGACTTTTGGACTCAGAGGGAGAGGGAGAGGGTGGGATGATTTGGGAGAATGGGAATTCTAACATGTATACTATCATGTAAGAATTGAATCGCCAGTCCATGTCTGACGCAGGATGCAGCATGCTTGGGTCTGGTGCAAGGGGATGACCCAGAGAGATGTTGTGGGGAGGGAGGTGGGAGGGGGGGTCATGTTTGGGAATGCATGTAAGAATTAAAGATTTTAAAATTAAAAAAATAAATAAATTTAAAAAAATAAATTAAAAAAAATAAAATAAAAAAAAATTAAAAAATAAAAAACTAAAAATAAAAAAATAAAATAAAATAAAATAAAAATAAAAAAAATATAAAAGAAAAAAAAAAAAAAAAAGGAAGGGAGTGCCACCCCAGGGGTGATGTCAACAAAAAAATAAAATAAAATAAAATAAAACAAGTAAAAAAAAAAGAAATTATTAAACTTCACAAACAGGGAGGAGGGGCACTGGATTTCTGAGAAAGGGTCTCAACAGGCTGCAACTTGGTTCTCTGAAGGAAGTTGCAAGGTTTCATCTAGGAATACAGGAAACAAACTGGAGCCAACTGTTACAGGAAGGGCCAACTGCCACAGTCAGTGTGAAGGACCACTGCTGGAGCTTTGAATGAAACAAAGTGCCCCTTGCTCCTCCTCTAGTAGGTAGGTTTCCTTCAGTGTTCTTGTTGGCAGGATATTGAATATTTTTGTAATACTTTAATGCTCCTCTTTTAGAAGTTTTCTCATACAGGAAGGATACTGAATTTTTTTTTTTTCTTCATACGCAAAGGAAGAAATGTGGATTGCTGATATAATAAGCAAATATCCAGTTACTCTGCCTGGATTTGTCAGGATTCAATAACTTTGAATTAGATTAATGAGAAAATTGGATGCAGATACAAACAGAAGCATGGTTATATATGCATATATGCCTATTTGCATTGCTTAGCAATTGCAGGTGGAAAAATGCATGAATAATACAAAGGTAAGGATGAAAAAATAAATAAAAACAAGAGTCAAGTAGGAATAAGAAGCATATAAAGGAATGAATAAGAAAATAAAGATATTGGCAGCTTCGTCAAAAAGAAAACAAGAAAACTAGTATAGAACCAATCTTTTGTAAACTAAGTGCAAATCATGTTTGTAGCCAAATGTAATTTTAAGAAGTGAGGTCAGGAAAAAGCATGATCTCTTTGACTTCTTTGGAATAAATTAGCCTGGGTCTGCTTCTCTGTTCCCAGAGTTTCGATAAAAGTATTTTTGTACTTAGCAAGTTGTAGCTTTCTTCTTTCCATTTCAGCATCTGCAAGAGTGGGCATATCTTAGGCATTTTTGTTTCACACAGACACACACACACACACACATATATATATATATATATATATATATATACATATATATATATATAATCAGTTTAGTAGAACTTGCTTATTACTTAAAAAGTTTCACTCCAAGAGATGTAATACATCTGTAAATCTATTAAGTACTGGGACACAATTTGAGACTGAAAAATGTAAGAACTGAATATGGTAGAAGTTCTACTAATTTGACAAAGGAAAAAGTCATTTTATCATTGTCTATCTACATTTAACTATTTCTATCTCTATTCATATATTTTATGTTTATTTATGTTAAATTTAAGGTTAATAACTTCACATACTTTGAAGAATGCTTCCATAAACATGATATACTATCTGGAATCTAGGAAAGAGAGTTTATATTTCCTAATTACATTTTCTAAGACCAGGTGATCAACGTGTGACACACATGACCCTTGGGCTCTCTGTTTATTTCAGCCTGGACAGTGGCTCAGGGGATAAAGACTTTGGTTGGTCACTAGTGGAAGTCATATGCCAGCATAATCAACCATATTTGTGTTCATTTCTGTGTTCTTTCCACCACCATCTGTAAGTTTATATATTATAATTAGATAATGTTTTTAGTATCCTTACTAATATTTTCTTGTGCTAATACCTTTCTTACCTTAATTTGCATGTATAAAAATATTAAGAAAAATAATAAATCTGTATTTCTCTGAGTTATTTTCTTGGGCCATTATACTTCAAAGGCTAGTATCAGTCCCAAATGCATAAAACAAACACAAACTTTCTTCTCCACTACACATTATAATTTTAGTTGACAAAGTACCCAAATAGTGTTTATGTTCTTCTTTATTTGGATATTCAATTGTTATGTTACTTTGAAAAGAGAGTCAAGTATTAGAAGAGTTTTCTTTTATAGCTTCAATATTTATCTTTTAAAATAAAAGAAACAAACTTTATAATTTTAATTAGATGGGCTTTATTCAGTGAAACAATGAAACAGATTCTACAAATTTGCATCAATTTGGCCTGTTTGTTTGGCATTTACAAAAAATACATAGGTGAAGATACATATATAATGCCCAGGTAACTCCATTGCTTATCTTAATTGTACCTAAAACATTACAATAGTTGAAAAATGAAGAACCCCCAAATTTTAACTACTCCAATGAGGGAGATAACAGATAATGTGAATAGGCTCTCAATATCAAGTTTATTCTTTCATTAAGGACATAATTCAAATATTTGAAATTTTAAAAAGATAAGAAACAGGAAAAAAGAAGAGGAAAAATAGGAAGAAAGAGAGTAAAGGAAATGAGTGAAATAAGAAATCAATGGGTGAAATGAGAATTGAAGAGAGAAGAGATAGAGAATGGGAAGTGAAAGTGAGAGCAAAGGCAAGCAGGTGAAAGAGAGAGATGTAAAATAATTTTGCTAAATGTTGTCTGAGATTGTATCTGATTCACTAGTGAAGAGAGACTGCAGAATCATAGAAAATCTGCAAGTTTAGCTGTTGATTTTTTATAACTGATTTTTCTAATGATCTTAGGATATAATTTATTGTGCATTATACCATTTTAAAGAACTTTACTTAAGTATATCCCTTTTCTTCAGATTCCAAAGTTTCACAAAAGCCTAGATTTTGCCACTTTTAAAATACTCTGCAAGTTGTAAATCAATGCACCATTTTCCTTGTTAAAATCAGCCTTGCTTAAAAGGATCTGTAGCTGAACAGGAGCAATAGCAAATGTGTGAACTACTTCAGGGAAGTGCTAAATGCAGAGCCCAGATGAGTCCATCTAAACACTAAAACTTTTTGGCAACAACAAACAGATGTTTTTGTAAAATATTATTCTTTTCATATTTTCCAAACTGCTATTTCTGTGTACATCCATTTCTTCATTCTTCAAACTTGGACTTTCCTACCACTTTACCAATTTTCAGGGTCTATTCATCCTTGAAATGTTTTATTTTTACTTCTAAATCTCTCCTCCTCTACAGTAATTGCAATGGAAGATGGATATATGGTTCTGCTCTAAAAAATGAATTCAATATTAGTGACATGTACCAGGCTGATGGCATTGCAAACTAAAGGCCATTGGTTTAATCACAGAAACCCAGGCACCAAACAGCATATCTCATAGTTGCCTGAACAGCTATTCTCAATTCTGTTATGAAAGAAGAGATGATGATTAACCCTTTTTCATAAAACACAATTTGCGTTAATTTTTAAAATGACTGTGCATGATATAGATTTCTGCCTGAAAAGACATATTGTATTGATGATGCCAAACAGAGACCCATTAGATTCTATTGAATTTGAATGGCTCACTAAGGCAGACACCTGCCTATTAACTATAAGTTTCAAATAAGTTTGTGATTGTCTAGAAATTAACTCTCAAAAAGAGATAAACATATTTCAAAGGCAACTTGGATGATTCTAAAATATAAGCAAAATTTGAACTCCACAGGGTATATGCATTTCTAGTAATGTATCTTTTAAAATATAAAAGAATTAAAACTTGTCTTCCCATATCTAAGTATATGACCACTACAGACAAAATGCTAACTCCAGAATAAGTTTATTACTGTTTAAAACAATGACTCATCCCCACAAAAATCAACTGATAGTGGTTTGTGAGGCTATGACAACAAAAATATACTAAGACTCAGGATGACAAAATTAAGTAAGATGCATCAATAAGGTAGTACTGTTGTTTTTTAGTTACTCTGTCATATCTGATTCTTTGTGTCCCCAGGAATTGTAGCCCACCAGGCTGCTCTGTCCCTGGAATTCCCCAGGCAAGAATACTGGAGTGGGTTGCCATTTCCCTCTCCAGGAAATCTCCTCCACTCAGGGATTTAACCCATGTCTCCTGCTCTGGCAGGCAGATTCTTTACCACTGAGTCACCAGGGGAGCCTATCCAGCAGAGTAGATAGTCACAAAAGTTTCATATTCATCTAATAGTTTCCAGTTGAAATAGCCAAGGGCTTTTGAATTTAGAGTAAAATTCTATGAAAAAGTAGAGACACAAATTTTTAATATAAATTTATTTATTTTAATTGGAGGTTAATTACTTTACAATATTGTATGGTTTTGCCATACATCAAAGTCTATCTCTAAATCTTTAAAAGAGTATGACTCCTTTTGGATAGTTAGAAACTGTTCTCAATGTTACAATTTGATGTATTCTTAAATGTCTTCTAAAATGTAATCCCATCACATAACTTCACCCCACCATTAGGATTTATTATTTTAATGGATTTTGTTCAAAATTCTACCTAAAAAGCAAATAACCTTGAGGTTCACCATACTTTGTATTTTTCATTCAGTTCAGTTCAGTCGCTCAGTCGTGTCTGACTCTTTGTGACCTGGCCTCCTTGTGCATTGCCAACTCCAGGAGTTTACCCAAACTCATGTCCATTGAGTCGGTAATACCATCTAACAATCTTATCCTCTGCCGTCCCCTTTTTCTCCTGCCTTCAATTGTTCCCAGCATCAGGGTCTTTAAAAATGAGTCAGTTTTTCTCATCAGGTGGCCAAAGTATTGGAGTTTCAGCTTCAGCATCAGTCCTTCCAATGAATATTCAGGACTGATTTCCTTTAGAATGGACTGCTTGGATCTCCTTGCAATTTAAGGGACTCTCAAGAGTCTTCCATTTGTTATTACCTCATATAATAAATAGATAAGTTTATAGCTTAAACCTTCAGGAGGACAGGATACAAACAAAGAACATGGGGATTAAAACCTTGTCTTTGAGAAAGGAAAAGAAAATCAGAAAGCACAATTCCTCACTGCTAACTCAAGTGCTTGGGGGACTAACTAGATTACATTTAATGGAGTAATGTGATTATGAAATGACTTGAATTTTAATTGCAAGAGGTGAAAATGAATTAGGATTTAGTTTAAATAAAAACTATAAAGTAAAGCTTGATGACACCTTCAAATATTAGAATGACTATCATGGGATCAAGAGATTAAAATCTAAGGTCATAACCAGCACAAATGATTACAAATTACATGAAGCAAATTACAATTAAATATTAGCATAAACTTAATGTTTATAGCTGCATAATGACAAAATCATGAATCTATAGAGGTAATAGTTTCTCCATCCCTGGAATTTTTTTTTTCTTTCTTTTTTTTTTTTGTTTTTTTTTTTGTTTTTTTTTTTTTTAATTTTAGTTTTTTATTTTTTAAATTTTAAAATCTTTAATTCTTACATGCATTCCCAAACATGAACCCCCCTCCCACCTCCCTCCCCATAACATCTTTCTGGGTCATCCCCATGCACCAGCCCCAAGCATGCTGCATCCTGCGTCAGACATAGACTGGCGATTCAATTCACATGATAGTATACATGTTAGAATGTCATTCTCCCAAATCATCCCACCCTCTCCCTCTCCCTCTGAGTCCAAAAGTCCGTTATACACATCTGTGTCTCTTTCCCTGTCTTGCATACAGGGTCGTCATTGCCATCTTCCTAAATTCCATATATATGTGTTAGTATACTGTATTGGTGTTTTTCTTTCTGGCTTACTTCACTCTGTATAATCGGCTCCAGTTTCATCCATCTCATCAGAACTGATTCAAATGAATTCTTTTTAACGGCTGAGTAATACTCCATTGTGTATATGTACCACAGCTTTCTTATCCATTCATCTGCTGATGGACATCTAGGTTGCTTCCATGTCCTGGCTATTATAAACAGTGCTGCGATGAACATTGGGGTACATGTGTCTCTTTCAATTCTGGTTTCCTCGGTGTGTATGCCCAGAAGTGGGATTGCTGGGTCATAAGGTAGTTCTATTTGCAATTTTTTAAGGAATCTCCACACTGTTCTCCATAGTGGCTGCACTAGTTTGCATTCCCACCAACAGTGTAGGAGGGTTCCCTTTTCTCCACACCCTCTCCAGCATTTATTGCTTGCAGATTTATGGATCGCAGCCATTCTGACTGGTGTGAAGTGGTACCTCATTGTGGTTTTGATTTGCATTTCTCTAATAATGAGTGATGTTGAGCATCTTTTCATGTGTTTGTTAGCCATCCGTATGTCTTCTTTGGAGAAATGTCTATTTAGTTCTTTGGCCCATTTTTTGATTGGGTCGTTTATTTTTCTGGAGTTGAGCTGCAGAAGTTGCTTGTATATTTTTGAGATTAGTTGTTTGTCAGTTGCTTCATTTGCTATTATTTTCTCCCATTCAGAAGGCTGTCTTTTCACCTTGCTTATATTTTCCTTTGTTGTGCAGAAGCTTTTAATTTTAATTAGATCCCATTTGTTTATTTTTGCTTTTATTTCCAGAATTCTGGGAGGTGGATCATAGAGGATCCTGCTGTGATTTATGTCTGAGAGTGTTTTGCCTATGTTCTCCTCTAGGAGTTTTATAGTTTCTGATCTTACATTTAGATCTTTAATCCATTTTGAGTTTATTTTTGTGTGCGGTGTTAGAAAGTGATCTAGTTTCATTCTTTTACAAGTGGTTGACCAGTTTTCCCAGCACCACTTGTTAAAGAGATTGTCTTTACTCCATTGTATATTCTTGCCTCCTTTGTCAAAGATAAGGTGTCCATATGTGTGTGGATTTATCTCTGGGCTTTCTATTTTGTTCCATTGATCTATATGTCTGTCTTTGTGCCAGTACCATACTGTCTTGATGACTGTGGCTTTGTAGTAGAGCCTGAAGTCAGGCAAGTTGATTCCTCCAGTTCCATTCTTCTTTCTCAAGATTGCTTTGGCTATTCGAGGTTTTTTGTATTTCCATACAAATCTTGAAATTATTTGTTCTAGTTCTGTGAAAAATGTGGCTGGTAGCTTGATAGGGATTGCATTGAATTTGTAAATTGCTTTGGGTAGTATACTCATTTTCACTATATTGATTCTTCCAATCCATGAACATGGTATATTTCTCCATCTATTAGTGTCCTCTTTGATTTCTTTCATCAGTGTTTTATAGTTTTCTATATATAGGTCTTTAGTTTCTTTAGGTAGATATATTCCTAAGTATTTTATTCTTTTCGTTGCAATGGTGAATGGAATTGTTTCCTTAATTTCTTTTTCTACTTTCTCATTATTCGTGTGTAGGAATGCAAGGGATTTCTGTGTGTTGATTTTATATCCTGCAACTTTACTATATTCATTGATTAGCTCTAGTAATTTTCTGGTGGAGTCTTTAGGGTTTTCCATGTAGAGGATCATGTCATCTGCAAACAGTGAGAGTTTTACTTTTCCAATTTGGATTCCTTTTATTTCTTTTTCTGCTCTGATTGCTGTGGCCAAAACTTCCAGAACTATGTTGAATAGTAGCGGTGAAAGTGGACACCCTTGTCTTGTTCCTGACTTTAGGGGAAATGCTTTCAATTTTTCGCCATTGAGGATAATGTTTGCTGTGGGTTTGTCATAGATAGCTTTTATTATGTTGAGGTATGTTCCTTCTATTCCTGCTTTCTGGAGAGTTTTTATCATAAATGGATGTTGAATTTTGTCAAAGGCCTTCTCTGCATCTATTGAGATAATCATATGGTTTTTATTTTTCAATTTGTTAATGTGGTGAATTACATTGATTGATTTGCGGATATTGAAGAATCCTTGCATCCCTGGGATAAAGCCCATTTGGTCATGGTGTATGATCTTTTTAATGTGTTGTTGGATTCTGATTGCTAGAATTTTGTTGAGGATTTTTGCATCTATGTTCATCAGAGATATACTTTAATACCCCACTCACACCTATGGACAGATCAACTAAACAGAAAATTAACAAAGAAACGCAAACTTTAAATGATACATTAGATCAGTTAGACCTAATTGATATCTATAGGACATTTCACCCCAAAACAACGAATTTCACCTTTTTTTCAAGTGCTCATGGAACCTTCTCCAGGATAAATCACATCCTGGGCCATAAATCTAAACTTGATAAATTCAAGAAAATCGAAATCATTCCAAGCATCTTTTCTGACCATAATGCATTAAGATTAGATCTCAATTACAGGAGAAAAACTATTAAAAATTCCAACATATGGAGGTTGAACAACACACTTCTGAATAACCAACAAATCACAGAAGAAATCAAAAAGAAATCAAAATATGCATAGAAACTAATGAAAATGAAAACACAACAACCCAAAACCTGTGGGACACTATAAAAGCAGTGCTAAGAGGAAAGTTCATAGCAATACAGGCATACCTCAAGAAACAAGAAAAAAGTCAAATAAATAACCTAACTCTACAACTAAAGCAATAGAAAAGGAAGAGTTGGAGAACCCCAGAGTTAGTAGAAGGAAAGAAATCTTAAAAATTAGGGCAGAAATAAATGCAAAAGAAACAAAAGAGACCATAGCAAAAATCAACAAAGCCAAAAGCTGGTTCTTTGAAAGGATAAATAAAATTGACAAACCATTAGCCAGACTCATCAAGAAGCAAAGAGAGAAAAATCAAATCAATAAAATTAGAAATGAAAATGGAGAGATCACAACAGACAACACAGAAATACAAAGGATCATAAGAGACTACTATCAGCAGTTGTATGCCAATAAAATGGACAACGTGGAAGAAATGGACAAATTCTTAGAAAAGTACAATTTTCCAAAACTGAACCAGGAAGAAATAGAAAATCTTAACAGACCCATCACAAGCACGGAAATTGATACTGTAATCAGAAATCTTCCACCAAACAAAAGCCCAGGTCCAGATGGCTTCACAGCTGAATTCTACCAAAAATTTCGAGAAGAGCTAACACCTATCCTACTCAAACTCTTCCAGAAAGTTGCAGAGGAAGGTAAACTTCCAAACTCATTCTATGAGGCCACCATCACCCTAATACCAAAACCTGACAAAGATGTCACATCCCTGGAATTTAAGTAGAGTTTAAATAGCCATTGTCAGAAAAATACAGAATGTTTTTGTCTAAAATGAGCATTTTGAGACTCTGTAAAAAGCATTCAACAAAATGTTAATTCCAAAGGATAAAGTGGAAAAATTGCACTGTCAAATAAGTATAGTAAGTTAATCATGCAACTTCAATGCACATATAACACT
This sequence comes from Ovis canadensis, assembly GCF_042477335.2. Taxonomy (NCBI): domain Eukaryota; kingdom Metazoa; phylum Chordata; class Mammalia; order Artiodactyla; family Bovidae; genus Ovis; species Ovis canadensis. The sequence goes on along the minus strand of NC_091254.1, from coordinate 53,126,713 downwards.
ATTCAAATTATTGGTGGGAAATGGCAAGTACTTATTAAACACAGAACCCATGAAATCCTTCTTTCATTAATGATCATATGGTATAATATTTCACATAACAACATATTTGCAAAGTATAATCTATTTTACAAGTTAGAAAAGATCTTATGTTTTTTCAGGATTTAATCTGGTTCGAACTGTCAATAGGCCTTATTGGTCTGATGTGAGTAATTATGATCTAAGTATGAAATATTTCTAAACCATGAAACTTTTCCATAAATCACACTTCTAGATAAATGCCCAGCTTCCATATATGAAATTTGCTTTTATGCTGACTGTTATATAATGTAAACATTATTCTGAATCTACATTTAACTGAACTTTCAGGACTTATTAAATCAACTTGAGGTATATTTTCCAAAAAAAGATTACAGTGTCCAAGATTCTTTAAAAACTAACAAAAAAAGCTTTTATTTTATTTTGAGATATAGCTAATTAATAATGTGATGGTTTCAAGTGGACTGCAAAGGGATTCAGCCATACGTATACATGTATCCTTTCTCGTCTCAACTCCCCTTCCATCCAGGCTTCCACATTACAGTGAGCAGAGTTCCATGTGACCTACAGAAGGACCTTATTTGTTGCCCATTTTAAATATAGCACTGCATATATCTTGATCCCAAACTCCCTATCTCTTAACTACATTCTTCCTCCCTGACAACCTTATGTTCATCCTGTAAATCTGTGAATCTCTTTCTATTTTGTTAATAAGTTCACTTGTATCATTTCTTTCTAGATTTTGTATATAATGTATGTCATGGAATATTTCTCAGTGTGACAATCTCTAGGTCCATCCATTTTGCTAGAAATAACATTATTTCCTTCTTTTTAATAGCTGAGTAATATTCATATACCACACCTTCTTTTGAATTGTGGTGCTGGAGAAAACTCTTGACAGCCACTTGGACAGCAAGAAAATCAAATCAGTCAATCCTAAAGGAAATAAATCCTAAATATTCATTGGGAGAACTTATACTGAACCTGAAGCTCCAATACTTTGGTCACCTGATGCAAAGAGCCAACTCTTTGGAAAACTGCTTGATGCTGGGAAAGACTGAAAACAAAAGAAGAACAGGGCAGCAGCAGATGAGATTGTTAGATAGCACCTCTGACTCAGTGGACATGAATTTGAGTAAACTCCAGGAAATAGTGAAAGACAGGGAAGCCAGGTATGCTTCAATCCATAGGGACACAAAGAATTGGACATGATTGAGCGACTGAAAAACAACAACATCCCATCTTCTTTATCCATTGCTCTATCAATGGATGCTTAGGTTTCTTCCCTGTCTTGGCTATTGCAAAAAGAGCACTGATGAATATTGGGATACATATGTGCTTTTGGACTAGGTGGTTGTTGTTGTTGTTGTTGTTGTTGTTGTTGTTTTGGATATATGCACTGGAGTGAGATTGCAAGGTCACATGCTAGGGCTATTTCTAGCTTTTTACAGAACCTCCACACTGTTCTCCATAGTGATTGTAGCAATTTACTTCCCCTCATTCCAATCCCAAAGAAAGGCATTGCCAAAGAATGCTCAAACTATCACACAACTGGACTCATCTCACACACTAGCAAAGTAATGCTGAAAATTCTCCAAGGCAGGCTTCAACCATACATGAATGATGAACTTCAAGATGCTCAAGTTTGATTCAGAAAAGTCAGAGGAACAAAAGATCATTGCCAACATCCGTTGCATCATAGAAAATGCAAGAGAGTTCCAGAAAAATATCTACTTCTGTTTTATTGACTAGGCTGAAGCCTCTTGCTGTGTGGATCACAACAAACTGGAAAATACTTCAAGAGATGGAAATATCAGACCACCTTACCTGCCTCTTGAGAAATCTGTATACAGGTCTAGAAACTACAGTTAGGACCAGACATGAAACAACAGATTGGTTACAAATTGGGAAAAGAGTACGTCAAGGATGTATTTTGTCACCCTGCATATTTAACTTATATGCAGAGTACATCATGTGAAATGCCAGACTGGATGAAACATAAATGGAATCAAGATAGCTGGGAGGAAAGTCAATATCCTCACATACACAGATAACGGCACTCATACGGCAAAAAGCAAAGACAATCTAGAGTCTTTCAATGAAAGTAAAAGAGGAGAGTGAAAAAGTTGGCTTAAAACTTAACATTCAGAAAACTAAGATAATGGCATCCAGTTCCATCATTTCATGGCAAATAGATGGCGAAACGATGGAAACAGTGACAGACTTTATTTTCTTGGGCTCCAAAATCACTGCAGATGGTAAATGCAACCATACAATTAAAAGATGTTTGCTCCTTGGAAGAAAAGTTGTGACTAACCTGGTCAACATATTAAAAAGAAGAAACATTACTTTGCCAAGAAAGTAATGGCTTTGCCCAGTCAAAGCTATGGTTTTTCCAGTAGACATGTATGAATGTGAGAGTTGTACTATCAAGAAAGTTGAGCACTGAAAAATTCATGCTTTGAAACTGAAGTGTTGGAGAAGACACTTAAGAGTCCCTTGGACTGCAAGGAGATCAAACCAGTCTATCCTAAAGGAAATTAGTCCTGAATATTCATTGGAAGGACTTATGCTGAAGCTGAAACTCCAATACTTTGATCACCTGATGTGAAGAACTGACTCATTAGAAATGACCCTGATGCTGGGAAAGATTGAAGGCAGGAGGAGAAGGGGACGACAGAGGATGAGATGGTTGGATGGCATCACCGACTTGATGAACATGAGTTTAAGCAAGCTCTGGGAGTTGTTGATGGACAGGGAAGCCTGGAGTGCTGCCGTCCATTGGGTCACAAACAGTCAAACACAACTGAGTGATTGAACTGAACCAACAGTGTGAGAGGGTTCTGTTTTGTCCACACACTCCCCAGCATTTCATATATGTTGATAATTATGAGCATCTTTTCATATGCCTCTTGGCCATTTGTATGTTTTCTTTGGAAAAATGTCTGTTTAGGTCTTCTGCTTATTTTTTTTTTTATTGGGTTAATTGTTTTGATGACATTAAGCCCCATGAACTTTTGTAAATTTGGGATTGTAAACAAGGGATTTGTAAACAAGGGATTGAAACTAATCCCTTGTTCATTACCTCATTTGCAAGTATTTCTTCCAATCTGTGAATTGCCTTTAAGTTTTGTTTATTGTTTCCTATGCCACTAAAACTTTGAGTTTAAATAAGTACCATTTGTTTATTTTTGTCTTTATTTCCTTTATTCTGAGAGATGAATCAAAAAAAAATATGCTTGCAATTTATATCAGAGAGTGTTTTGATTGTTTTCCTCTAGGAATTTTATAGTGTCTGATCTCATATTTAGATCCTTAATCCATTTTGAGCTTTCTTTTTTTGTATATGGTGTTGAAAAATGATCTGATTTAATATTTTTACATGTGCTATCCAATTTTCCCAGCACCATTTGTTAAAGAGATTGTCTTTCTGACATTGTGTAGTCTTGCCTCTTTTGTTATAGATTAACTGACCATACATATATGGGCTTTGTTGTGAAGGTTTATGTCCTTTTCCATTGATTTATATTTCTATTTTTGTACAAATACCATTCAGTTTTGATGATTTTAGCTTTGTAGTATAGACTGAAGTCAGGGAGGCTGATTCTTCCAGTTTTGCTTTTCTTTCTCAAGATTGTTTTGACTATTCAGGGTCTTTTGTGTCTTCATACAAATTTTAAGATTATTAGTTCTAGTTCTGTGAAAAATACCATTGGTAATTTTTATCAGGAATGCATTGAATTTGTAGATTGCCTTGAGTAGTATAGTCATTTTGACAATATTAATCCTTGCAACCTATGTACATGGTATATCTTTCCATAGGTTTATGTCTTCTTAGATTTCTTTCATCAACATTTTATCATTTTTGTAGTATAGGTCTTTTGTCTTCTTAGGTAGGTTTATTCCTAGGTGTTTTATTCTTTTTGATATAAATATAAATTTAACTGTTTATTGAATTTCTATTTCTGATCTTTCATTGTAAATGTATAAGAATGAAATGGATTTATGTGTATTAATTTTGCAATCAGCAACTTTACCAAATTCATTGAGTTCTAATAGCTTTATCATAGAATCTTTAACATCTTCTATGTATAATATCATGTCATCTGCAAATGATGACCATTTAAATTCTTCTTTTCCGATTCAGATTCCCTTTATTTCTTTCTATTATCTGCTTGCTATAGGTAGTACTTCTAGAACTATGTTGAATAAAAACAGTTAGAGTGGATATCCTTGCCTTGTTCCTGATCTAAGAAGAAACACTTTCAGCTTTTCATCTTTGAGTATGATGTTCGCTGTAGGTGTGTTGTCTATAGCTTTAATTATATTGGTGTAGTTTCCCTCTATTCCCACTTTCTAAAGAGCTTTTAGCATAAACTCTGTGTCAAAGGCTTTTTATGTATCTGTTGAGATGATGGTATCATTTTTTTTCTTCAGTTTGTTGATATGTTGCATCTCATTGACTGATTTAATATTAAAAAGAAAAAAAAATCCTTGTACTCCTAGGATGACTACCAGTTGATCATAGTGTATAATCCTTTTGCTACATTGTTGGATTTAGACTGCTAGCATTTTGTTGAGGATTTCTAATTGATATTTATCAATGGTATTGACCTTTAATCTTTTTTTTTTTTTTTTTTTTGGTGGTGTTGTATTTTTACTGGTTTTGGTATCAGGGTGATGGTAGCCTCATAGAATGAGTTTGAAACTTTTTATTCCTCTGCAATTTTTTAGAAGAGTTTTAAAAGGATGAATGTTAGATTTTCAGTAAATGTTTGATACAATGCTCCTGTAATGCCATCAGATCCTGGACTTTTCTTTGTTGGGAGTTTTTAATCACAGTTTATACTTCAGTGCTTGTGATTGTTCTGTTCATAGTTTCTATTTTTTCCTGTATCAATTTTAGGAGACTGTACCTTTCTAAGAATTTGTCCCTTTCTTTCAACTGGCCCATTTTATTGCCATATGATTTCTCATAGTAATATCTTATGATCCTTTGTATTTTTGTGGAGTCAGTTGTAACTTCTCTTTCATTTCCAATTTTATTGACTTGAGTCCTCTCCCTTTTTCCTCAATGAGGTTGGCTATCAATTTTGTTTATCTTTTCAAAGAACTAGATTTTAGTTTCATTGATCTTTGCTATTATTTTGTTTGTATTTTATCTCAGTTCTGACATTTATTACTTATTTCCTCCTCCTAAACTTAGGTTTTGCTTGCTCTTCTTTCTCTAGTTGTTTTAGGTATAAAGTTAGGTTGTTTATTTGAGATTTTCCTTGTTTATTGAGATAAGATTTTATTGCTATAAACTTCATTCTTAAAACTGCTTTTGTTGCATTCTATAGGTTTTGGATGGTTGTTATTTCATTTTCATTTGTCTGTAGGTAATTTTTGCTTGTTCATGATTCTTAATTGCTAACATGGTAGAATCCATAAGTAAGAAGACCACTAAACTCATTTACGACTATCTAATTTTCTTTGGTTTTCCTTGATTTTACTGGGGAAGAGTTCACATTAACTCACAAATATGATTCCAAGCATTGTAAAGCCTTTGGTTTCTATAATAAGTCCTGATAAAACACTCAAGACTGAAGCATTGAAACCCAGTATGTTGCTTTCTTCTACCACCTTAGTTTGTGGATATGTTCTAAGGGAATGTCATATACTTTGTGAATAGTCTCAAATGATAGCTGCCTAACTAACTTGGGGGTATATCTCTAAAATGGGCTTCCCTTGTGGCTCAGATCGTTAAGAACCTGCCTGCAATGTGGGAGCACCAGGTTCAATCCCTGGACTGGGAAGATCCACTGGAGAAGGGAATGGCAATCCACTCCAGTATTCTTGTCTGGGAAATCCCATGGAAAGAGGAGCTTGGTGGGCTAGAGTCCATGGAGTCACAAAGAGTTGGACATGACTGCGCAACTAAAACAAAACCTATACCTCTAAAGTACCATTTTTTCTGTTGTCCTTTCCTTGATTTCTCCTTTTTTACATCTCAAAAACAAAACAAACAAATTGAAAGGGTAGAAAAAACTGAAGGAAAAAAATTCAATTGCTCCTCCTTAATCTATGTGTATTGAGATATTTAATATTTCCTTGGTTCTAAAAAACTGTAAAAAATTAACTAGATAGTTGAGTTATATTACTGAATACTCAGATAACTTCTGCCAACATTCATTATTCCCATTCAGTAAGAACCGAATATTTTCCTTTACAAAATCTGCAATTTAATCAGTGAAATTATCTTATTATTTTGTTGAACTGCTTTTTTTTCTGATATTTGACACATATTGGAAACAATACTTTAGCATTTTCCTTATAACAATTATATGCTGATAATGTTCTTATATATATGTCTTATTATGTCTAATGTCATAAACATACACATATATACATACATATGCATATCCTATGAATATATTAACGATTGTGAGTAAAGATAACAATATCTTGATGGAACAAGAAAAATATCTTCTCCAAGTTTAAGTTTAAAAGCACACTGATGAACAAAAATTTAAAAGAAAACACAGAGGCTAGCCAAATTTTATACCATCTAGAAGCTACAGTTATTTTTTGGATATTTAGAATAATGCAGTAGATCCCAATTGCTGGACACATGTCAGTAGTCACAAAGAACAGCTGATGATACATGAATCTGTTTATACCCAGTCCTTCATCATGTTAATGGGAGTCATTTAAGGTTTGAGATAACATCTTTTGTTTCTTTCCTTCCTTCTTTCTCCCTTCCTTCCTTCCACTCTTCCTTCCTTTCTTCATTTTATTTTTGCTTCCTTCCTTCAGCAGTGCTTGCTAGTTTATTGCTAGATCTTATGCTAAGACATGGAATTCAGTGTGGACTGCAATAAGGTGGCAGTTTCCTTCACATAACTTAGAGGCTAAGGAGGAGACAGCAAATATCAAAATGGAATACAAATAAATATAAATATAAAATTTGTATATTGTGACTGCATATTATGTCAAATACAATTAATTTAATGGCCAAAGATTTTGAAACAAAAATTAATAGTGGTAGGTATATAATAAGCATTGGATATTTTAGATTATAGTATTAGATGCATATTTAATAAAAAAAATTCTGAGAAAATAGCACTTAATGATATTTAAACAATGAGAAAGTAACAGCCATGAACAGAATAAGTGTGTTTATGGGAGAGAATGATTCACTCAAGAGACTGACATAAGCAGTCAGACTCTTCATGTGAAAGACAGGCCTTGTGGGCAAATGGTACTGGATGAGCAGAAGAGTCATTTGCCTTGAGGTTGGATAAATAAGCATAGGATGCATCGCACAGGTCTTCCAATCTACATTAAATAGAATCCCTGTCTAAATGCAATGGAGAAAGCATTCAAAATGCTAATTGAAGGCATTATAAGCTGTATTTTATATTTATAAAATATATCTGTAATTTGTACAGAAATATAACAATTAAGAAAGAAATAGACAAATTAAAACTATCCAGGTTAGTATAAGTGATGGTGTGGACTAATGCAGAAGAAAACTAGGAAACTGGAGAGAAAGTAAGTGTTATCTTTGAGGCAGTTTTGTAGAATTAGTGATGATATGTAGTTCTCTGTGACATAAGGAGGGGAACCCATTGCTATTCCTCATTTTTGGGCTTAAATGATTCAGCAAATATTCGCTGAAATTCACATTCACTGAAATATGAACGCATGGTGTTTTGGGGGAGGGAAGAAGATGAGAGAGGAAAGTTGGCAGTTTTTTACTGCATATATTACATTCAAAAGTAGTTTTTTGTTTGCTTTTCTACATATTAAACAAGAGAACCGTGTGAATGAAAAATATTGTCTTCCATATCAGTAATCAAAGGATGTTGCAGCCATCAAATCATAATATTACAGCAGCCCTGATGGTGAGCCTTGAGGGAATTCAAGATGGAGGCAATATGCTCTCACCCCCTCTAGATGTCAGCCGCTGCAGGCACCAACAAGAGTTTACCCTGAGGAAACTCAGGATGGGAAAACAGAACAGTAGTCCCAGATAGCTGAGGTGTATATCAAAGGAATGATTTCAGTGAGCCCAGTCTTGCGTCTTCTTGTACACACACAAAAAAGCACTAAATTCCTTAACTTAATATATCTGGTTTTCTTTGCTGCTGCTGCTGCTAAGTCGCTTCGGTCGTGTCCGACTCTGTGCGACCCCAGAGACGGCAGCCCACCAGGCTCCCCCGTCCCTGGGATTCGCCAGGCAAGAACAACTGGAGTGGGTTGCCGTTTCCTTCTCCATGGCTTTCTTTAATTAACAGTAATCTTTTGATGTTCCAACTACCTGGTCTTTATTACAAAAACGTCTATATATCTTGGCTTCCCCACCCTTTATCTCTTTTGAGCAGTCCCTCTAGAATTTATCTGAGTCTTGTCTCTTGGGCTTGAAATCCTCAGATTGTCTGCCCAATAAAACACAGCTTTCAACTTCTAGGTTGTGAATTTTTCATGATGTAAACTTGAATGGAATTTAATCTTAAGGCGATAACAGGTCAGTTTATTAACTTCCTAGAACTGTTGTAACAAAATATAACAAACTAAATGACTTAAAATGATAGAATTGTTTTCTCATAGTGTTGGAAGGTTTAAGAAATAAATCAAGGTATCCACAGGGTTATGCTCCCTCAGAAGTCTCTTAGAGGAGTTATCTTTGTTGTTGTTTTTTTGTTTTTTTTTTTTTTTTTCTTGCAGTTTCTCTAAGCACTAGGTGTTCTTGGTGTGGAAGTGTAACTGTCTAGGTCCCCATTTTCTTTTGCCATCTTCCCTCTGTGACTCTATGCCATCAAATGATGTTTGTTTTTTGTGTATATCTATCACTTCTTATAAGGATACTGATTATATTAGATGAAGGTCCAAGATTACTCCAGGGTCATCTCATCTTAACTAATTACATCTGTGAAAGTGAAAGTCGCTCAGTCGTGTCCGACTGTTTACAACCCCATAGACTATATAGCCCACAGAATTCCCCAGGCTAGAATACTGGAGTGGGTAGTCTTTCCCTTTTCCAGGGAATCTTCCCAACCCAGGGATGGAGCCCAGGTCTCCTGCATGGCACACAGATTCTTTACCAGATGAGCCACCAGAGAAGACCAAGAATACTGGAGTAGGTAACCTATCCCTTCTCCAGCAGATCGTCCAAACCCAGGAATCAAACCAGGGTCTCCTGCAATGCAGGCAGATTCTTTCCCAACTTCAACTATTAGGGAAGCCCATTTGTGATAACACTATTTTTAAATGCAGTCACATTCTTAGGTTTTGGGGAATAGGACTCCAACATATCTTTTTGCCATGCCATCCACTATGTGCTCAGTTGTGTCCAACTCTATGTGATCCCATGGACTGTACTTTGCCAGGCTCCTTGGTCCATGGAATTTTTCAGGCCAGAATACTGGAGTGGGTTGTCATTTCCTCCTCTAGGGTATCTTCCAGACCAAGGAATAGAACAAGCATCTCTCGTATCTCCTGTATAGTAGACAGATTCTTTACCCACTGAACTATCAGGGAAGTCAACATGACTTTTTGTGGAATACAATTCAACCGAATATTGTCACCTATAAAAAGAATATAGAAAAAGAAGAAAAAAACTTAACAATGAACATTTGAGGAATTTCAGCACTTAGATTTCTCATGGTGAAGGCCCTGATGGAAGTTCTGGAGAGTTAGGAGGAAGTCAGGTGTGTATTTCCATCACATAAAGTGAAGAGAGTATTTAAGGCAGGAGTGGCAAAAAGCATTCAATTCTGAGAATGATAAAGTCAGGAAATGATTAATTCATCAATAACCAATGGATGAACTTACTCACTATAAACATTGTTGATGTTTCTAATGATAATCCTGGTCATCATGAGTAAAATATTAAATTATGTTGAGATTATTGAACAAAGCAAGAAAATATGAAGTGTCTCTTAGAAAGATTTACATTGAAGTTATTACTATTATGTAATTTAGCTATTGATGTTCACTGGAAAATCTAAATTCCAAGATTAAAATAATTCTACATGGATAGACTTATGTCCTCTATGCATGTTCTCTACATATATGATGAAATAGGGGAACTCACCCTTCAGTTCATTGTGGAAGAAAATATATTGGATGCTTTACACTGAATAAAAGTAAATTTTATCTTCATGAGTAGCATGAATATAAAAACTAACAAAAATTTGAAAATATAGAAATCTGAGGGAATTAAAAATATAGGAAAACTAAAAGTTATAGCATAAAATATTAAACATTTGGTACTATATAAATACATATATGTGAACAATATGACAAGATTTATCATAAGCCAAGTTAAACTAATTAAAGCACTATTTGTAATGCTAAAATTTAAAATAAATTACTTGTACATTAATCTTACAAACACCAAAAATAGAAGGTCTACAGTAGGAATAGAGTAAGAGAAAGAAAAATACTGACAACAAACGTGTATGTGGTAAAAATAATAGTATGCTATGTTATTTAAATAAAAGTACCCACATAGGTATTTCACCAGTAATGACAAAGAGCTAAAGATAAATGATTTTGTGAAGACCTACAAGACCTTCTAGAATTAACACCAAGGAAAGCATCCCCTTTTCATCATAGGAGACTGGGCAAAAGTAGGAAGTCAAGAGATACCTGGAGTAACAGGCATGTTTGGCCTTGGAGTCCAAAATGAAGCAGGTCAAAGACTAAAAAAGTTTTGCCAAGAGAATGCACTGGTCATAGAAAGCACCCATTTCCAACAACACAAGAGATGACTCTACACATGGACATCATTGGATGGTCAATACTGAAATCAGATTGATCATATTCTTTGCAAAGATGGAGAAGTCCCATACCGTCAGCAAAAACAAGACCAGTAGCTGACTGTGGCTCAGATCATGAACTCCTTACTGCAAAATTCACACATAAACTGAAGAAAATATGAGAAACTACTAGACCATTTAGGTATGACCTAAATCAAATTCCTTAGGATTAACCAGTGGAAGTGGCAAATATATTCAAGGGATTAGATCTGTAGACATCATGCCAGAAGAAATATGGATGGAGATTGTGACCTTGTACAGGAGGCAGTGATTAAAAACATCCACAAGCTGAGTAATACTCCATTGTGTATATGTACCACAGCTTTCTTATCCATTCATCTGCTGATGGACATCTAGGTTGTTTCCATGTCCTGGCTATTATAAACAGTGCTGCGATGAACATTGGGGTACATGTGTCTCTTTCAATTCTGGTTTCCTCGGTGTGTATGCCCAGCAGTGGGATTGCTGGGTCATAAGGTAGTTCTATTTGCAATTTTTTAAGGAATCTCCACACTGTTCTCCATAGTGGCTGTACTAGTTTGCATTCCCACCAACAGTGTAGGAGGGTTCCCTTTTCTCCACACCCTCTCCAGCATTTATTGCTTGCAGATTTATGGATCGCAGCCATTCTGACTGGTGTGAAGTGGTACCTCATTGTGGTTTTGATTTGCATTTCTCTAATAATGAGTGATGTTGAGCATCTTTTCATGTGTTTGTTAGCCATCCGTATGTCTTCTTTGGAGAAATGTCTATTTAGTTCTTTGGCCCATTTTTTGATTGGGTCGTTTATTTTTCTGGAATTGAGCTGCATAAGTTGCTTGTATATTTTTGAGATTAGTTGTTTGTCAGTTGCTTCATTTGCTATTATTTTCTCCCATTCAGAAGGCTGTCTTTTCACCTTGCTTATAGTTTCCTTTGTTGTGCAGAAGCTTTTAATTTTAATTAGATCCCATTTGTTTTTTTTTTTTTATGTGAAGGGTAAACTTTATTTTTTTTTATCTCATTTTAACATTTATTTTTTTTAATTTTTAGTTTTTTATTTTTTAAATTTTAAAATCTTTAATTCTTACATGCATTCCCAAACATGAACCCCCCTCCCACCTCCCTCCCCATAACATCTTTCTGGGTCATCCCCATGCACCAGCCCCAAGCATGCTGCATCCTGCGTCAGACATAGACTGGTGATTCAATTCACATGATAGTATACATGTTAGAATGTCATTCTCCCAAATCATCCCACCCTCTCCCTCTCCCTCTGAGTCCAAAAGTCCGTTATACACATCTGTGTCTCTTTCCCTGTCTTGCATACAGGGTCGTTTATTTTTGCTTTTATTTCCAGAATTCTGGGAGATGGATCATAGAGCATATACACAATGGAGTATTACTCAGCTGTTAAAAAGAATTCATTTGAATCAGTTCTGATGAGATGGATGAAACTGGAGCCGATTATACAGAGTGAAGTAAGCCAGAAAGAAAAACACCAATACAGTATACTAACACATATATATGGAATTTAGGAAGATGGCAATGACGACCCTGTATGCAAGACAGGAAAAAAGACACAGATGTGTATAACGGACTTTTGGACTCAGAGGGAGAGGGAGAGGGTGGGATGATTTGGGAGAATGGGAATTCTAACATGTAAACTATCATGTAAGAATTGAATCGCCAGTCCATGTCTGACATAGGGTACAGCATGCTTGGGGCTGGTGCATGGGGATGACCCAGAGAGTTGTTGTGGGGAGGGAGGTGGGAGGGGGGGTCATGTTTGGGAACGCATGTAAGAATTAAAGATTTTAAAATTAAAAAAAAATAGACCTAAAAAATAATAAAAAAAAAAAATCCACAAGAAAAAGAAATAAAAAAAATAAAAATGGTTGTCTGATCTGAGGATGCCTTACAAACAGCTGAAAAATTAAAAGAACTGAAAGGCAAAGCAGAAAAGGAAAGATATATCCATCTGAATGTCAAGGAATAGCAAGTTCCAAGGAACAGCAAGGAGAGATAAGAAAGCATTCCTAAGTGATCAATGCAAAGAAATAGGCCAAAACAATAGAATTGGAAAGACTAGAGATCTCCTCAAGAAAATTAGAGATACCAAGAGAACGCTTCATGCAAAGATGGGCAGAGTAATGGACAAAATGGTATGGACCTAACAAAAGCAGAAGATATTAAGATGTGGCAAGAATACACAGAAGAACTATACAAAAAATATCTTATTGACCCAGATAACCATGATGGTGTGATCACTTGCCTAGAGTCAGACATCTTGGAGTGTGAGGTTAAGTGGGCCTTAGGAAGCATTAATACAAAGCTAGTGATGGGGATGGAATTTCAGCTGAGCCATTTCAAATATTAAAAGGTGTTGCTGTGAAAGTGCTGCACTCAATACGCCAGTAAATTTGGAAAATTCAGCAGTGGCCACAGGACTGGAAAATATTAGTTTTCATTCCAGTACTAAAGAAAGGCAATGCCAAAGAATGTTCAAAGTACCTCAAAATTGCAATTATCTCACATGCTAGCAAAGTAATACTCAAAATTCTCCAAGTTAGGCTTCAACAATACATGAATCAAGAATGTCTAGATATTCAAGCTGATTTTGGAAAAAGCAGAGGAGCCAAAGATAGAAAAAGCAAGAGATTTCCTGAAAAAAACATCTATTTCCACTTCATTAACTACTCCAAAGCATTTGACTGTGTGGATCACAACAAACTGTGGAAAATTCTTAAAGAGATGGAAATACCAGACCACTTTACCTGCCTCCTGAGAAGTCTGTATGCAGTTCAAGAAGCAACAATTAGAACCAGACATGGGACAACAGGCTGATTCCAAATTGGGAAAATAGAACAACAAAGCTGAATATTGTAACCCTGCTTATTTAACTTATATGCAGAGTACATCATGCAAAATGCCAGGCTGGATGAAGCACAAACCAGAATAAAGATTACCAGCAGAAATATCAATAGCTTAAGATATGCAGATGATACTACTCTTATGGCAGAAAATGTATAGGAACTAAAGAGCCTCTTGATGAAAGTGAAAGAGGAGAGTGTTAAAATTGTGACTTAAAACTCAACATTCATAAAACAAAGATCTTGGTATCTGGTCCCATCACTTCATGGCAAATTCATGGGGAAATGTTGGAAACTGTGACAGACTCTCTTTTCTTGGCCTCCAGTCACTGGAGATGGTGACTGCAGCCATGAAATTAAAAGACACTTTCTCCTTGGAAAAAAATCTATAACCAACCTAGACAGCATGTTAAAAAGCAGAGACATTACTTAGGTTCTTATAGTCATAGCTATGGTTTATCCAGTAGTCATGTATGGGCATGAGAGCTGGACTGTAAAGAAGGCTGAGCTCTGAAGAACTGATGCTTTTGAACTGTGGTGTTGGGGAAGACTCTTGAGAGTCCCTTGGACTGCAAGATCAACCAGTCCATCCTAAAGGAAATCAGTCCTGAACATTCATTGGAAGGACTGATCCTAAAGCTGAAGTTCCAGTACTTTGGCCACTTGATATGAAGAACTGACTCCTTAGAAAAGGCCTTGATGCTGGGAAATATTCAAGGCAGGAGGAGAAGGGGATGACAGAGGGTGAGATGGTAGATGGCATCACTGATTTGATGGACATGGGTTTGAGCAAGCTCTGGGAGTTGGTGATAGACAGGGAAGCTTAGCATACTGCAGTCCATGGGTTCACAAGACATAACTGTTAGACATAACTGAGTGACTGAACTGAACTTTCACATATAAAATTGATATTACATGATTAAATCTCAAAATAAGTGTATTCTTTATTTTTTTTTACTTTAAAATCACTGTAACATAGACCAATAATTTTATATATAATATTTATTTTTTATATCTTTTTCCTATTGTTAGTTTTTAAGTATCCCAGCTCTAATCATTATCCCTGTATGGCTTACTTTGCTTAGTCTTAATATTAATAAAAAAGGAAAACACACAAGAGTTGGCTAAGGCCAACTCTTTATAAGTAATAAAATATAACTTTCAAAAATGTGAGTAAAAATGGAAATCAAATGAGTATATGTACTTTAATTAATATATTAATTTTAATTTTATTAAAAATGTACCTTTATGTTTCTTATGATAAGGCATGAAGGTTATGCAATGTAACAATGGCAAGATATAATTCATTATGAAATAGGTAAATGCAATGTTCTAGTAATTCCAAAGCTAATCGTATTAATTTCTGGGCCATTGTTTAATAGAGAAAAATGTCACATTATTCCTGTAAGCAAACTGTTAAATATTCCTGGTCCTCTAAAAATTTTCACATGAATAAACAACATCCTTCAACATTGTAATCTCTATGTTATATGCAATTAAATAAGCAGAAAGTAGTGAAAATCTAGTGACATATAGACTCACATTTATCCAGTATTGTTCTGAAATACTCCACAAGAAAATTTCTAGAACTGAGGAAGTAGAAAATAATTCTCCCATCATTTTCCTGTGCTCTCTCCATAAAGCTGGTATGAAGGAGGAATTGCTCAGTTAATGGTTTCTATAGAAGCAGTTTAACCAGTTTCCTAGGGAGCATAGTTGCTTAGGAAACTCAAATATGTTAAAATACAGAGGCTGTGATGAGACACCTGCTGGTGCAGTTTCATTTTTACTCACTTCTTCTCACTTTCCTGGATGAGCTCTCATATGGCAGAAGTGCAGATTTGGAAAACCAGTGTGGTTATTTACATAAGATGGGGTTCATATAATTGCTTATGGGCTTACCATAAAGACCACCTTTGGTAGACAAGTTGTTTTTGAGGGCAAATTGGGCAACATTTTCCTACCCTGCAAGTACTTTCCACTGGACAATGGAATGATCTCTGAGGATTTATTGTAATCATATTTTCTGAAAACTCTGGCACATTAAGAGACAGTAATTGAATTTCATGAAAGCTATTTTCCAAAATCTGCTCAATTAAGGGGAAAAAAACATAGGTATATAAGACAATTTCTAAACCATATACTGGTTTTCTCAAAATAGCAATGATGTTTTCCCTTTGAAATGCTTAATGATATTTAAAAGAGTATAAGTTATATAGTCACTTTGAGATTTTTTAATCAATGAATAATTTAGGTGTTGATGAATTGTTTTTATTTTTTATCAGATATAAAGGTTGTCTGAATGTTAACTTGTATGCCTATTTACCTACCTTCTAGCTATCTACCTAAATTGGTTTTGTAATGCCTTTTAAAACTGAACCACTCATTTCAGTGGGTATCATTTAAAGATGTGAAATTATAATGGTAACATGGGGACAAATGCTGCAAATGTGACTTGTGGCCTCAGCACACCAGGCTGCCACATTTTGCAGCTGTTCAGTAGACATGAGGAACTAAGCGACAGGACCCATGCCAGTGGGCTGGGAGCCCCTAAATGACACAGCGTTATAAAAAGAGGAAAAAAAATAAACTTTGCAATTAACCAGCAACAGTCCCTTAGGGTTGGGGCTCAGCATTATCCCTGCCATCTGCATTCTGTTTGTGAAACTCTTAGAGAGAGGCCATAACAACTTTTTCTCAAAAATGTTTCATAACATATTATGGTAAAGCTACTCCTATTTTAACAGTTTTAGATATTGAGAGAGAAAAAAAGAGAGAAGAGTTGCCTAAAACCTAATTCAAGTTACCCTAAAGTTAAAGTGAACTTTAAATTGTTTTACAAATATTTAATTTTCTGATTAACTTTGTGTGCTTTGATGGTAAATTGAATCCTGTAATCCTATTGTTCAGACACTACCTGCTTAGGGTCATGGTCATATTTTTTTTGTTTTTCATCCTTCTTTTAGGTTATGTTTCTCTTGGCATAAAAGAGATAAATTTCAAATGTTTTTATCCACAAGTTACAATCAATGGCATGATTTTATTTTTTTTATTTTTTAACATAAATTTAATTATTTTAATTGGAGGTTAATTACAATATTGTATTGGTTTTGCCATACATCAACATGAATCCGCCACAGGTATACACGTGTTCCCCATCCTGAACCCCCCTTCCTCCTCCCTTCCAGGACCATCCCTCTGGGTCATCCCAGTGCACCAGCCCCAAACATCCAGTATCGTGCATCGAACCTGGACTGGCGATTTGTTTCATATATGATATTATACATGTTTCAATGCCCTTCTCCCAAATCATCCCACCCTCTCTCTCCCTCTCCCACAGAGTCCAATAGACTGTTCTATACATCTGCGTCTCTTTTGCTGTCTTGCATACAGAATTATTGTTACCATCTTTCTAAATTTCACATATATGCATTAGTATACTGTATTGGTGTTTTTCTTTCTGGCTTACTTCACTCTGTATAATCGGCTCCAGTTTCATCCATCTCATTAGAACTGATGCAAATGTATTCTTTTTAATGGCTGAGTAATACTCCATTGTGTGTATGTACCACAGCTTTCTTATCCATTCATCTGCTGATAGACATCTAGGTTGTTTCCATGTCCTGGCTATTATAAACAGTGCTGCGATGAACATTGGGGTACATGTGTCTCTTTCAATTCTGGATTCCTCAGTGTGTATTCCCAGCAGTGGGATTGCTGGGTCATAAGGCAGTTCTATTTCCAGTTTTTAAGGAATCTCCACACTGTTCTCCATAGTGGCTGGACTAGTTTGCATTCCCACCAACAGTGTAGGAGGGTTCCCTTTTCTCCACACCCTCTCCAGCATTTATTGCTTGTAGACTGTTGGATCACAGCCATTCTGACTGGCATGAAATGGTCCCTCATTGTGGTTTTGATTTGCATTTCTCTGATAATGAGTGATGTTGAGCATCTTTTCATGTGTTTGTTAGCCATCCGTATGTCTTCTTTGGAGAAATGTCTATTTAGTTCTTTGGCCCATTTTTTGATTGGGTCGTTTATTTTTCTGGAATTGAGCTGCAGGAGTTGTTTGTATATTTTTGAGATTAGTTGTTTTTCAGTTGCTTCATTTGCTATTATTTTCTCCCATTCAGAAGGCTGTCTTTTCACCTTGCTTATAGTTTCCTTTGTTGTGCAGAAGCTTTTAATTTTAATTAGGTCCCATTTGTTTATTTTTGCTTTTATTTCCAGTATTTTTGGAGGTGGGTCATAGAGGATCCTGCTGTGATTTATGTCGGAGAGTGTTTTGCCTACATTCTCCTCTAGGAGTTTTATAGTTTCTGGTCTTAAGTTTAGATCTTTAATCCATTTTGAGTTTATTTTTGTGTATGGTGGTAGAAAGTGATCTAGTTTCATTCTTTTACAAGTGGTTGACCAGTTTTCCCAGCACCACTTGTTAAAGAGATTGTCTTTAATCCATTGTATATTCTTGCCTCCTTTGTCAAAGATAATAGGTGTGTGGATTTACCTCTGGGCTTTCTATTTTGTTCCATTGATCCATATTTCTGTCTTTGTGCCAGTACCATACTGTCTTGATGACTGTGCCTTTGTAGTAGAGCCTGAAGTCAGGTTGTTGATTCCTCCTGTTCCATTCTTCTTTCTCAAGATTGCTTTGGCTATTCGAGGTTTTTTGTATTTCCATACTTATTGTGAAATTATTTGTTCTTGCTCTGTGAAAAATACCGTTGGTAGCTTGATGGGGATTACATTGAATCTGCAGATTGCTTTGGATAGTTTACTCATTTTCACTATATTGATTCTTCTGATCCATGAACATGGTATATTTCTCCATCTATTAGTGTCCTCTTTGATTTCTACAAAATAGTCTAATTTCTGTGTGTGGTTAATCACCCAGTTGTGTCTGACTCTGGCACCCTGTGGACTGCAGCCCACCAGCTTCCTGTCTGTGAAGATTCTCCAGACAAGTATACTGTATTGGATTGTATGCTCTCCTCCAGCAGATCTTCCCAACCCAGGGACTGAAGCAACTTAGCAGCAGCAGCAGCAGCAGCAGCATATGGACCTTTGTTGGTAAAGTGATATCTCTGCTTTTTAATATGCTGTCTTTTTTCAATCTGGATTTAGAAAAGGCAGACAAAACAGAGATCAAATTGCCAACATCCATTGGATCATCAAAAAAGAAGGAGAGTTCCAGAAATAATATCTATTTCTGCTTTATTGTCTATGCCAAAGCCTTTGGCTGTGTGGATGACAACAAAGTGGAAAATTCTTGAAGACATAAGAATACCAGACCATCTCTCTGGTATCTCATGCCTCTTGAGAAATCTGTATGCAGGTCAGGAAGCACTGATTAGAACTGGACACAGAACAACAGACTGGTTCCAAATAGGAAAAGGAGTACGTCAAGGCTGTTTGTTGTCACCTACTTATTTAACTTATATGCAGAATACATTATGAGAAATGCTAGGCTGGATGAAGCACAAGCTGGAAAAAAGACTGCTGGGATAAATGCCAATCACCTCAGATATGCAGATAACACCATCCTGATGACAGAAAGCAAAGAAGAAATAAAGAGCCTCTTGACGAAAATGAAAGAGGAGAGTAAAAATGTTGGCCTAAAACTCAACATTCAGAAAACTAAGACAATGGCATCCAGTCCCCCATCACTTCATGGCAAATAGATGGGGAAAAAGTGACAGACTTTATTTTGGGGGCTCCAAAATCATTGCAGATGCTGACTGCAGCCATTAAATTCAAAGATGCTCACTCCTTGGAAGAAAAGCTATGACCAACCTAGACAGCATATTAAAAAGCAGAGACATTAGTTTGCCAAAAACGTCTGACTAGTCAAGACTATGGTTTTCCGGTGGTCATGTATGGATGTGAGAGTCAGACTATAAAGAAAGTTGAATGCCGAAGAATTGATGCTTTTGAACTCTGGTGTTGGAGAAGACATTTGAGAGTCCCTTGGACTTCAAGGGGATCCAACCAGTCCATCCTAAAGGAAATCAGCCCTGAATACTTATTGGAAGGATGGATGCAAAAGTTGAAAGTCCAATACTTTGGCCACCTGATGCGAAGAGCTGACTCATTTGAAAAGATGTTAATGCTGGGAGGGATGGGGGGCAGGAGACGAAGAGGACGATGGAGGATAAGATAGTTGGATGGCATCACTGACTCGATGGATATGAGTTTGAGTAAACTCTGGGAGTTGATGGACAAGAAGGCCTGGGTTACTTCATTCCATGGGATCACAGAGTCGGACATGACTGAGTGACTGAACTGAACTAGGTTTGTCATAATTTTTCTTCCAAGGAGCAAGCATCTTTTAATTTCATGGCTGAAGTCACAGTCAGCATGATTTTGGAACCCAACAAAAAAAATCTATCACTGTTTCCAGTTCCCCGCTTTTTATTTGCAACGAAGTGATGGGACCGGCTGCCATGATCTTCATTGTTTGAATCTTGAGTTTTAAGCCAATTTTTTCACTTTCCTCTTTCACTCTTATCAAGAGGCTCTTTAATTATTCTCCTCTTTCTGCCATTAGAGTGGCATCATCTGCATATCTGAGACTGTTGATATTTCTCCTGGCAATCCTGATTCTAGCTTGCAATTCATTCAGCCTGGCATTTCACATGACATCCTCTACATTTAAGTTAAATAAGCAGGGTGACCATATACAGCTTTGATATACTACTTTCCCAATTTGGATCCAGTCTGTTTTTCCATGTTTGGTTCTAACCATTGCTCTTTGACCCACATAGAGGTTTCTCAGGAGACAGGTAAAGTAGGTTGGTCTCGTATCCCCATCTCTTTGAGAAGTTTCCACAGTTTGTTGTGATCTACACAGTTAATATGCCAAAGACTTTGACTGTTGGCCTCAATAAACTGTGGAAAATTTCTGAAAGAGATGGGAATACCAGGCCACCTGACCTACCTCTTGAGAAACCTATATGCAGGTCAGGAAGCAACAGTTAGAACTGGACAGGGAACAACAGACTCTTTCCAAATAGGAAAAGGAGTATGCCAAGGCTGTATATTGTCACTCTGCTTATTTAACTTATATGCAGAGTATATCATGAGAAATTCTGTGCTGGAGGAAGCACAGGCTGGAATCAAGATGGCCAGGAGAAATATCAATAACCTCAGATATGACACCACCCTTATGGAAGAAAGTGAGGAGGAACTAAAGAGCCTCTTGATGGAAATGAAAGAGGAGAGTGAAAATGTTAGCATAAAGCTCAACATTCAGAAAACGAAGACCATGGCATCTGGTCCCATTACTTCATGGCAGATGGATGGGGAAACAGTGGAAACAGTGACTGACTTTATTTTTCTGGGCTCCAAAATCACTGCAGATGGTGACTGCAGCCATGAAATTAAAAGACGCTTACTCTTTGGAAGGAAAGTTATGACCAACCTAGACAGCATATTCAAAAGCAGAGACATTACTTTGCCAACAAAAGTCCGCCTAGTCAAGGCTATGGTTTTTCCAGTGGTCATGTATGGATGTGAGAGTTGGACTTTAAAGAAAGCTCAGCAACGAATCACTGATGCTTTTGAACTGTGATGTTGGAGAAAACTCTTGCGAGTCTCTTGGACTGCAAGGGGATCCAACTAGCCCATCCTAAAGGAGATCAGTCCTGGGTGTTCATTGGAAGGACTGATGTTGAAGCTGCAACTCCAATACTTTGGCCACCTACTATAAAGAGCTGACTCATTGGAAAAGACCATGATGCTAGGAAATATTGAGGGCAGGAGGAGAAGGGGACAACAGAGGATGAGACAGCTGGATGGCATCACCGACTCAATGGACATGGGTTTGAGTGTACCCCGGAAGTTGGTGATAGACAGGGAGGCATGCGGTTCATGGGGTCGCAAAGAGTCGGACACAACTGAGCGACTGAACTGAACTGAACTTATCATAGTCAATAGGTTTATTTTAGTCAATGAAGCAACCAAGAACCAAGAACACCAAGAGAGGCCCAAGGAAATCCCATCATGTCGACATATATTCTGTTTCCAGAGATTCTAATTCTGTTATGTTCTGGCTACAAATATCCCAACACATCTACCCCCAAGAACTAAAACATCCAATCCAGCTGAAACTAGGATGTCGAGCAAGAAATCATAAATTGCTCATAAGTGACAGGCAGTGATTGTGAAAGAAGCCAATCTTACTAGATTCCTGCAGTGTGTGCTCTAGTTACTGGGCACTACACTCCACATTTCAAGAAATCAGTTCAGTACACATACTGCATCCAGGCAGACAATGTCTTAACCATAGATTTGTTTTGTAAAAAGCATGTGCCTTGGTTGAATCTTTAGTCAAATATTCTGTTATTCCATTGTGCCAGGTGGTTTTAGGTAATGTTGCATAGGTTAAAACCAGAGGTTCTCATAGAAATTTGTCCATTGTCACACTACCTTTTTTGTTAAATGGATCTTTTAGACTGTCACGATGCCAGATGTTATAAATCTTTGATTTTGATTCTGGCAAAACCTGTCAGCATGAAAGAGAAATCAGTACTCACATAAGATTTAATTTCATTTAGATGAAACACTGCCCTCCCAGAAGGAAAGGCCCAATGAAATTAGTTTGGCATGAAGTGACTAAGTCTTACTGAAAGACAAGTCCACTTTGTCAGCTCAGCATTGGTCTCTGCCATGAAACTCAGAATTTCAAGCATCACTACAAAGTAGACCTGGATTTTTGAAAAGAAACTCAAGCCATTGGGCCCATGTATATATTTCATCCCTCCTCCCACAGGATGTCTACTCCTGACTTCTTCCACACACATGTGATAAAAAGCGTAATTTGGTTAATGTCCACTGGCTGATTCATCCTATTGCTTTTATAATGCATCCTTTATGGTATATCAACTTTACTGGGATTGATTTTAGATTCAAAAATCTCAACTCCTGTGAGTCTATATGTGCACTCTTTCCTAGATGAAACCTCATCAATTGTCTAGATAACTTGTATATCTTGACCTCACTTCAGATCTTTTTCAGGATAAGTGACTGAGCAAGTAAACTTCTCCCAGTACTGATCACAGCAAGGAATTACCTTGTCACTTCCCTTTACTTCCCCCTCCTTTTTGTTTTGAATTGTGTCTCCCAAAGATGTGTTGACATCCTAATCCCCAGTACAGGAATCCAGATTGCTGGCAGAAATATCAATAACCTCAACAATGCAGATGACACCACCCTTATGGCAGAAAGTGAAGAGGAACTCAAGAGCCTCTTGATGAAAGTGAAAGAGGAGAGTGAAAAAAATGGCTTAAAACTCAACATTCAGAAAACGAAGATCATGACATCTGGTCCCATCACTTCATGGCAAATAGATGGGGAAACAATGGAAACAGTGGCAGACTATCTTCTTGGGCTGCAAAATCACTGCAGACGGTGACCACAGCCATGAAATTAAAAGACACTTGCTCCTTAGAAGAAAATCTATGACCAACCTATTAAAGCATATTAAAGCTTATTAAGATATCATATTAAAAATCAGAAATATCTATTTGCCAACAAAGGTCCATCTAGTCAAAGCAATGGTTTTTCCAGTAGTCATGTATGGTTGTGAGAGTTGGACTGTAAAGAAAGCTGAGCACTGAAGAATTGATGCTTTTGAACTGTCATGTTGGAGAAGACTCTTGACAGTTTCTTGGACTGCAACAGGACCAAACCAGTCCATCCTAAAGGAAATTAGTCCTGAATATTCATTGGAAGGACTTATGCTGAAGCTGAAGCTCCAATACTTTGGCTGCCTGATGGGAAGAACTGATTCATTGGAAAAGATGCTGATGCTGGGAAAGATTGAAGGCAAGAGGAGAAGGGGACAATAGAAGATGAAATGGTTGAATGGCATCACTGACTCAGTGGACATGAGTTTAAGCAAGCTCCAGGTGTTGGTGATGGACAGAAAAGCCTGGCATGCTGCAGTCCATGGGGGTCTCAAAAAGTCGGACATGACAGAGTGATAGAACTAAACTGATTAATGTGGCCTTACATGAAAGTTGGCAGGTGAAATCAAGTTAAGATGAGGTTATGATGATTTAGGGTGGCCCCTGATCCAATGATGGGCATCTTTAAAACAGAAGGGAGATTTGGACACAGAGACACATGCAGGTAGAATGCAAAGAAATAATCAAGGCAGAGATTGGAGTGATGCAGCTCTAAGATCTGGAACAGCAGGGATTTGTGACAACCAAGAGCTAGGAAGAAGCAGGGAGAGATTCTTCCCTTGAGCCTTGGAGTCGTACTTCTAGTTTCAAGAATTGTAAGATGATACATTTCTGTTTTGTTATACCATCCAATCTATGACTTTATGATACTCATCATTATGACAGCCCAAGGGAACTGATAAACTCCTCATTGTCTTCCCTGTGTTGGTTTTACATTTTCATCTTGCAACAAATTCTGAAGCCAGCCCATCTGTGAACTGTGCTTTTGTTAGCCATGTGACAAGAGTTGGGAGCTGTGGAAGACACACAAGTAAAATGGAGGCCAGACTACCTGACAGTGCAATGTTCTTGTGTCCTTCAGCTCTATTTGGATCATTTCCAGGATGTACCATTTCCATTACATAACAGATTACTTCTGCAGCCACCCGATCTTATGATTCAGTTACCTGACAATATGAGGATGACGTTGGGTTGCTCTGATGCATCATTACTCGTCGTTTTTGGTCAGGTATTCATCCAGGTAATAGGAACTATTTTTCATACAAAGAGTTGTACTCTGATGCTAAAGACTTGGCTTTGCTATAAAACATGAGCATCTGTGCTGGGATACTCCAATTAGGGCTTTCTAGAGACCACGCATGGCTTCTTCACCTCATACAGGGACATTTAGATTCATAGTGTTCATTGAGTCAGATCCTCAAACTGTAGGGCCCGTTGCACAATAGACTGGACTTATTTGCAAAGCCTTCTCTTTACCCATTATTTTACTAATAAGATCAGGTTTTATGCTTTAAAATCAGTAACTCACTTTTTTTTCTTGAACTACATGCTTCTGTGTAGTAAGTAGACCTATGAAAAACTTTATTCCTTAGGCTGACTGGGTTTTCAAGGTTACATTTCTTTCTTTTATTTTAGAAATTCTGTGAGCATACTGTTATGTGAGTTTAATCAAGTCAAGGACATCACTGCAGATTTCTCTCTCTCTCTTACCATTAGTTTGATAACAGGTATCCCAAAATGCTGCTGAGAGGGAGGACATTGTGTTGATTCTGGTCTCCTTTAGCCTTCAATTCTGACCCAGTGTTTCTTTTTTTTTTTTAATTTCTTTATTTTTTTTTTATTTTTTATATATATATTTTTATTTTTTAAATTTTAAAATCTTTAATTCTTACATGCATTCACTTTTCTTGAACTTGGTGGTGTGTACAGGGTATGAATGTTATTCATAAAGTGATAGCTTGATTCACTCTACAGATATTATTTTTTAATAAATTGCCATGTAGGGCAAGATTTGAGCATTTTTGCATTTCTGGACATAAAACCATCAAACTCCATTATTGCCCTCCCCCAGCAGAACTCAATCTTCATGGCACATACACACTTGACTGCTCAGTGTGGAATTATGCCAATATATGCATATATGGACTAAAGTTTCCACCATCACTTCATAGTTTTATAGGGAATATGCTCAAGAAATTAATACAATTAATATACTGCAAATTTGAAGCTATCAGAAAAAAAAAAAAAAAAACTTTTGCTTCTGAGAAATGATATCCAAGAAAAAAAAATCAAAATTTGGCTCAAATCTATTCCTGTGTACCACAGAAAAAAACAGAAAACAAATGTGTCCGTTTGTTAATAAGAATCCTTTGTTTGCTTTAAGGGTATGTGGGCAGCAGTTGGGCAAGATGTGATGTTTCAGAAGTTTAAAAATAATGATGAAATAATTTCATGATAAGTTTTTGTTTACACAAGATTTATTTATAAAAATTAGTGATACATTATAATTGATTATATAATTTCTTTCTGAATATTTTTGAATAATTTTCTATGTAATTGTTTGGATACATTTTAAAGTTCTGGTTTGAAGTCACTTTCTTGAATCTCATTTTTCTCTCTTTTTCTCTTTATTGTGGTGAAGGAATAAAATGTGGTACTCTTTTTCCCACATTCTTCTCTCTCTCTCTCTCTGACTCTTTCTTTCTCTTTCTCGCCTCTTCCTTTCCCTCCTTTTTTTCCCCTCTTCCTTTTCCTTCTTTTCTCCCTCCCTCTCTCTCCTTTCCTCCTTTTCTTTCTTTCATTCTCTTGAAACACTCACTTATTGATTATCTTATTTGTGCTATTCAAAGAATACTCAAGGCCTTCTCAACCCAGTTGAACGCCTTTTCATTTATATATATATATATATATATATATATATATATATATATATATCCGTAATCCCCTTTTCTCACTAATTAAAAAGTAGAACATTAGTTTATTTTTATCCTAAAGATGCATAACGATCTTGGGTGGGCCTAAGGTAGCCAGTTATGCTTTTAAAAAGGTGAAACATTAGAGAGACACTCTCCTGCTGACCTTGACTATATAGCCTCTGTGAGTTTTATAGTTGCAAGGAGGTAAATTCTTTCAGCAAGCTTGGGACAGGACCCTGAGCCTCAGATGAGACTGATCCAGGCTAACACTTGATGCAGCTTTATGAGAAACAAAGTAGACACCTCTGCTAAGCCTTAATCTACAGACTGTATGAAATGAAAAGCTATTGTTTTAAGTTACTAAGTTTGTGGTATTTGTCATGCAGCAATAGAAAATGAACATACCCAGCCAGGATAAGAAGGAGAACAACCCACAAATGATTTGACTCTCTTTGCTCATGTTTCTAACTAAACTGATTTCCATTTTAAAAGTAATTATCAAAGTATTAGAAATAATAATTGTAATATATGAACGCTTTGGCTGTTTCTATGTATTAACTTATGCAATTATTATTAAAAACTCTATGAGGTAAGCATTACAGTCTGAATTCACAGACAGTAAAGGGAGTCTTAGGGAAACAAGCTCTCTTATGAGAGGTGGAAGAAGTCATGTGTAAAGTGCTGACCGGGAGGGATGTAGAAAATCCCTCTGGTAGATAGATCGTCTCATGCGGTTTCCAAGTCCACACCCTTTCCACTTCAGTACACTGCATTGTATTATTTATAAGAAATTATATACAAGGTAGCCTCTTTCTGTACTAGCTTGCTAAGATCAATAAGGTATGAGCCTATAATGAAGAGCTTTAAAATCTAGTGGGGAAAATAGATATGAATTACATAACATCTCCCAATATCTAATGAAGCACTTGCACACTGGGATTATATTTTGGCAGGATTAGAAGATGCTTAGAGAAGCCATGACAACTGAGTTAAGCCTTAAATACTCTAAATAATGTTTCTGGTAGAAAAATTGGGGCAGCAATTACTTGGATGAAGAAATAAACTGTTGTGTTTGGAATTGTGAGTGTCTGGAGCATGTTCACAGAATGCTGAATAGATAGGTGCACAGAGGTGTCAAAGGTATAACTAGTTTTATATCCTAAATGTATCCTTCCTACATTGTTTTTCATGTTTTCTCTGTTCATCTCTGTTTCTTTCTCTCTCTTAATCACTGCACTCCCCAATCTAACTGCGTTTTGCATAGCAAACTGCAAATTTTTGAATCAGTGTTAGTACTACATTTTGGAAAATATCTCAGTCAAAACATCATTTTAAGATCCAGTTTTACACACACACACACATGCACACATAGATATACACACCTTGCCTATGTTTGTAGTTTATTCTCAGATTTATGGTTGAGGCTCAGCATATGTGGTATATATGCTATTGATTTTTCTTTTGTCCTTGATATCTAAAAAGTTTTTTTTTTTTTCAAATTATATCCTTGATTCCTAGTGCTGCTTGGCAAAATCCTAGGTACTAAGGATAAAGAAATAAACCAGTTGGCAAGAACACAGACTTTTTACTGGGTGGGGAAAACTGGGAAAAATATGCCAGGAAAAAATAAGTTAAAATATGTCAGAGAACAGTAAATCTTAGAGAATGAAATGAGATGCTACATAGGAAGTGACATAGGAAACTATATTAGAACAAGTGGTCAGAGAAGGGCTTTCTAAAAAGATAACACCTGAGCATGTATAAGCTCTTTGATCCATCAAATACATAGTTTAGAATGAGTTCTTCCTGACTTGTAAGTCCTTTTGTTTAATTAAGTATAGCTCACAACAGAAGGAAAATATCATAGAAAAACTCAGTTTCTGTATATGGAAAATATGCATATCTAATACTAAGAAAAAATAAATATGAAATGCTATAGAAGTCACAATTAACCATATTATAAAAAGAAAAGCTGCCAAAAATTCATGATCATGGACAATTTTAATAAGCAGCACACATTTATCAAACTAATTTCCCTTATATATTAATATTACAATAACAAATAAATTAGATAAACTGAAATGAAATGAAAGGCACCTATCAAATTTCCCAAAATCATCTTTTGGAGATTCTCATAATTCAAACATTTCATATAGAGGAGGTGTCTGTTTGGCACAGACTTTAATTTCACAAACTCAGTCATGTATCCTCTTTATTTATTTATTTTTTCTTCTTTATCCTTAGAGGAAAAAAAAAGTGAAAGAATAAAAATCCCAGCACAAAACAGTAAATCACCTCACTTGTGGGAAAAGTCAGAATAATGTACATTTTGTGGCAACTGAGAAAATGCAGGATAGGTTATTTTTGTGCTCATTGGAGAAATATAAATCTTCAAAAAAATTTTCCACTTATCATTTCTTGTATTCTATCTATTTGGTATATTAAATTCATATATAATAAACTTGAAAACAAGTTTACATGAAACTAATTATATTCAGTGACGACCCAGAGGACAGATTCATCCTGACAGAGTATTTCAACAGCATTTGCTTATACGTAGCTTGCTGCACAGAGCACAATGCCTCAGCTGGAATCACAGCTAGGGATCTACTCTTCCTAACTCACTGGCAGTTATTTTTGTTGTTGCTGTTAATTGACTTCTTTATGAAATACTTATTAAAGATACTTCCCAGATTTTCATGGGTTAAGGAAGCATCGATTTTGAAATTATAATTTATATACACACAGAATAATAACTGATTTCACAGTTCATTAATTCAGTTGATGAACAACAATAAAAGAGAACTATGGCAAATATAACCAGGGGATAAGGTGAGAGATAAAGTGTATAATTTTACTCAATCACTATTCAAAACAAATAAATGATCAAATGTACTTTATATAAAATTCTAAATTCACTACAGAAAGTGATTAACTTAATTAAGGTAAAGTTTTAAAACTGTACTTAATGTATGAAATAGGAGAGGTAATTCTTTTGGAAAGATGCAATTCTGACATAATTTCCCTGCTGTAGGGAATAAAGTCTACTTTCTTAGAGTGAATTACATAAAATGTCCAGTTTTCCATCTATGTTAATTTGTGTTTGATAGTTGCAGAAAATATGTTGTGTGAACTATATATGGTTTTGTACTTACAGTAGTACTATTTCTTTTAGTGCTAAATGCTCATTTCTCTATTTTCTCAATGAAAATCGGCAAATTTTTCAAAAATATTAATAGATCCTATTAATGGGAGGATATGGCATAGTTTTCAAAAACTCTGTTTCCAGTGAAAATGAATTTCACAATATATAAACTTTCCTGTCTGTGAAATATATATATATGTATGTATATATATATATATATATATATATATATATATATAGCAAAAATGTGTGTGCATGTATGTCACATGTGTGTCTATATAGTATATCACAGTGACAATAGAAAAAAGTTACATAATGTTTGCATTTTATTATTTAACCATCATAAAATCTTCACTTGTTTAAATAATTTCAATGATATACATAGGCTTATACAGATACATTGTTTAATAAATGTCATAACTTTTTCATGTTGATAAGTTATAAAAATGCTAATTTTGTATGTGGGTATGTAAATAAAATTCCTACTCTGATGGAGAGATGAAATGAAAGGAGTATATATATTTTTTCATCATGGGGAGAAAAGTCAGCAAATTACTTTTTAAATGCCAGGATAAAATAGCCATCCATAAGCTAGTCCAGTAAATGATTATACTAACATTGCAATTAGAAATGCTATCTCATAATCAGATCTTTATTTGTTCTAAATAATTCTTTAAAAGCATAAAATAAGTTTATTTTGAAGATTAAGGGTATTCAAATCTGAACTCATATGGTGCACAAATAAGGATTAAAAATGGAGGTTCTGCAGCATGAAGGCTTTAGAATTAATATAACATGACTGAGGTAGTGCCAGAGTCGATGAGTCACTGCCCACTCTGAATAAATACTTGAAGCAGCTACAGAGAAACTGCCAAGGTCAAAGCTCAGTGTTATTTCAGATAGATGTTATTCTCTATACAGCAGTCACTCCCTCCTGCTTCCAGCTTTCCAAAAAGAGCTGATACACTGCAGGCACTCAGGATGAATCTGCCAGATTTAATAATAATCAAGAATGTTCTTAAATAAGTGTCTCCAGAAAGAGAAGCAATTGGAAAGCTTAAAAGTAAAGACTATTTGAACTGTGCCTCATCTCAGAAGGCACACCCTTCTTGACTCATTTCAGGACAAAGGTACTAAAGAATAGTGACGAAATTCATGGAGATTTGCTCATTGCATCTAAAAGCATCATTACTTGTGTCAGTTGCCTGGCTCATTCGAATAACCACGCAGCAAACATTCTGAGGGCAATGCAAAGATGGTGAGGAGCAAGTCGCTTTGAATCAATATGCATTTTGGTGAAGATTTGTTTTCATTTCAATGCAACTGTAAAGGTAGTTCATCCTTCTAAAATTTAGAGTGAAACATTTAGCAAATCTGTGATGTTGAAGAAAAGATAAGAGACAGTATATTCTGTGCACTGTTTGAGTGTTTCATAGTATCAGTGTTTTAGTAATCTTTTTCTTTGCTATTATTGTTTTTTTCTTTGGGGATTGTAGATGTATTCCTAACTTTGACTGTCACTTAACCTATTACATAAAGTATTACCAAGTGGAAACTGTGACATCTTGTGCATATTTTGTCTCTCAATACAGTTTTGACATTGCAGCAGAATAACAGAGCTTTTGAAACTTCTAAACAGTGAAAGTTAATTAGGAAATACCCAAAGCTTAATCAAGAATGTCAGCACCTTACCAACTTTCACTATACTGACAGCCACCACTTCTCAGAGCAACTTTTATCCAACATTATTACTTACTTAATAAAGTATCCCCTAGAGATGCATATATTTTATATAGGAGTATTATTTTAATCACATTACCCATATTTAGCTATAAGATATTCTGAAATAATGGGCATGTTCTGGTTACTATTTATGTGCAACAAATTTCCCAGAATTGTACAATTCTACATTGACTGGATGGAAGTTGACCACAAGAATTAGTCATGATTTTGGGTGAGGTAGCTCACTTCTGGAAGCCAGTTTCAAGGTAGGCAATCAGTTGAGAGGTATCAACTTCCAACTAACAAGCCCTAGAAGCTGTGAGACTGCTTCCTATCTGAACGATATTGAGCTGGATCTGGATCTTGCACAAGAGCATCTTCTTTCACTTCTTTATTTTTATTTTTTAAAATCCTTCTACTTTTCTCCAGTCTTAGTGCCACCATTGTAATAAAGACTATAGTCATCTCTTGTCTGGGTTATTGCCATGGCTAATCATTGTTTCTGCCTAGCTACACCACATAGAGAGTTAATGTTACCAATAATGAATCTCTTCTTATCAGATAACTTCTTTCTTAATACATTTTGGTGTTTTCTCATTGCTCAATGTAAAATAAACACTCTAAGAATTGTTTACAAAGCCAGTCATGACTTTGCTATTTCACTACCTTTATATATTATACTTTCACACATTTTTCCTCTATTCTTTGTCTCCAAACTGAAAGGCTTTTTTTTTTTTCTTTTCAGATGTGTTATTGTTTCATTCTAAAGCATTGTCCAACTTTACTTTTTCCTGTTCCCATTGGCCTAGCAAATGCTGATCAATTTTTGAAAATCCACTTAAACAAGGCTCTCAGCTGTGATTAACAACTGATAACATTTTGTCTACAGCCAGACCATCAGTCAAATGTTAAAGATAGAAGTGTGAAAAACTTCCTGAAAATTGATATTGATATATTAACTCATATTGTTTTCAATACCCATACCAGATACTATGCCTGACTGTAAGCAGATTTTCAATAAGTATTAGTGAATAAGAAAGTAAGCCAGATAATATTAATAATACATTTGATTATTAGAAATCTTCCATTTATATCTGTTCATTTTTTCCCAAATAGTACCAGAAAAGACTGTCAAATGCTGGGGAAAAGATTCAGATACATTTTATCTATAACAATTT
Organism: Ovis canadensis; assembly: GCF_042477335.2. Taxonomy (NCBI): domain Eukaryota; kingdom Metazoa; phylum Chordata; class Mammalia; order Artiodactyla; family Bovidae; genus Ovis; species Ovis canadensis. Next base: position 53,094,590 of record NC_091254.1, on the reverse strand, counting down.
TTCTCAACCATGTGAAATTTTGCCCACCAGGAAAAAGACAGTTTGTTATAACCCTAGGAAGTTGAAAGGGATGTAAAGATCTTTCTACCATATTGTTGGTTGAAGCCAGGAGCACTGCTAAACATCCCACAAGACAACTCCTTTTCCCATCACAGAAAAATATCAGATTCAAGGTAATGATAATTCCAAGACTGAGGAATTTTAATCTGTGACATTTTTTAAGTTAGCTGTGGTAGTTGTGTACACATAAAGAATGGAAGAACAAAGGAAGGAAGGAAAGATATAAAGAAGAGCAGAAGGATGCAAGAGGGAAGAGAGAGACAAAAAAGATAAAAGAAGGAAAGAAGAAAAGAAGGGAGGAAAGAGGAAATAAGGTATACTCGTTGAGACTTGATCTTTGTTGTTCTTTGTGCTTTTATTCTGTGTCTTAACAATGACCTTTTCCCTTTTTGTCTTTCTAAGTTCTCCCAGGCATCTACTTGACAAAATCTAAAGCAGTGTCTGTCTTTTCCTATGTATTAATCATCTGGCCAGCTCTTAGGACTGAGTTACTTTCAACATAGTTCTTCTGAGATCATTGATAGTTCAGTGATATCAACGCAGGTCTTAGTGTACCTCAGAAAATAATTTGTCTGGCTCAGAACATCCAAAGTTACTTAGAGTACCAAGGTTTCACCTTCTATCTTTTAAAGTATTTGGACTTGGGTTGTCTTCTATCAAAGATGATTCTGCCTTCTCTTGTATGTTAATCATTAAATTTAAAAAGGAAGTTGAAGGTGATATATTTCTCATTAATTCCTACATTTGATGGAAATTTCCAAGCCAGTACCTTTTTCCATGAAAGTTCTTCAGATTTTATTGCTCTTCCTCTCTCTTGAATATTTTAAAAGGCATCTCCTCACTATAAGATCTTCCATAGCCATACATAAACATTTCTCAACTCCTATTTTGCACCATATTCTATTCCATTTTTATCTCTCAAATCACCAAATGCAGTATATTGCAAAAATATTTAATGGTGTTAATAGAACCAATGAATCAGAGCATAAAGAAAATTAACCTATGTATATTTTATATATAGATTTGTTAATACTTAATATTGTACCTTGACATTTCCAACTTAGGTCCTTTTAAAAGAATACAAAATAAAATACTAGAATATAATTATAGTCTTATTATTTTTTTCTTTTTTAAAATTTAGTTTTATTTTTTAATTTATTTTATTGATTGAAAATATTGTGTTATTTCTACTGTACAGCAAAGTGACTCAGTTATACATATATATATATATACATTGTTTTTCATATTCTTTTTCATTATAGTTTATCAGATTTATTTGGTAAGTGGCTTGAATATCCATATTTTATTAATGTATAATACTTCATAATGATTTATTTCTGCTTCTTACATATATCATTCTCTTTTCATCTTAAACTTTTTTATTCTCTTTAAATTTTACTTTCCTCTTTAGATGCCATCTCTTGAGATTACATATAACTTTTTTTCACAGAAAGGCACATTGAACATTTGTTTATTATATAAATCTCACTTTTTAATCTTTATTATAACATAGATATTCCATGTATTTTCATCTTGGAATGCTTTTGAATATTTATATTTTAACTAAGTTTGCCAGTTCTACTTTCAGAAATATTATGTGTATCATTCTGTGGATATTACCAGGTACCCTATAGAACAGATGCTAAAAGGCCTTCCAGTGACATTATTCCTGTAAAATATCTCTTTTATCCCAATATTCAGAATGCACATAGAAGGGACAGTAAATAAATTAAAATGTTAGCATCTATAACTCAGAAGCTTACAACTTAGCATCACACTGCTGTTAGTACTAACCCAGAATGACTTACAGGATCTGTTAGAATGGAAGGCCTTAATGGTCAGTGTGGAGCCAGTCTTCCCTGCGAAAGTATGACTTGTAGAGTGATAGGATCACTTTGCTTTGAAGAAGGAAGTGGTGGGAGGTCAAGACCAATGAGAAACAATGATACACTCAGTGACAAGAATGCTTGGAGCTCCATTCAAATAAGTGACAGCTACAAAATAGAAAAAGAAAAATATGATCCTAAGACTTAGGATAACAGGACAGCAATAGGTACAATGTTCAGGGTAATGTTTCACATGATTGCACAGGATACAAGAGAAGACAATGTAAAACTGACAGCAGTAGAACCATAGTAGTGGCTTATAAATGTTTTAATAAGGATTGGAAGCCCTTACTGGAATTATGGAGGCCATGTTTAGAAAAATAAACTCATTACCAGAAGTCTAAGAAAGGATTATTTTTAAGTTGAAATCATTTATATAGCTGCAAATAATCAAGAAATTATGTTAAATGATTTTATAAAAGAAAGTAAAATCAAGCTGACCAGTATGGTGCATTGCCAATGTGGTGACGATTATTTTAACCACAGCAGGCAGACATTGAGAATCTGCAAAAGAAATCAAAACACCAAATAAATGGATGAATAATTTACCATCAGATAAATCCCATGGACTTGGACGGAGAAGCCTGGTAGGCTGCAGTCCATGAGATAGGGAAGAGTCGGACACGACTGAGCGACCTCACTTTCACTTTTCACATTCATGCATTGGAGAAGGAAATGGCAACCTACTCCAGTGTTCTTGCCTGGAGAATCCCAGGGATGGTGGAGCCTTGTGGGATGCCATCTGTGGAGTCACACAGAATCAGACACGACTGAAGCGACTTAGCAGCAGCAGCAGGGAAATGGGAAATAAAATTAAAGAGATAAATAAAACTTGGTTATGAGGAATTTTTCATTAAACAAAAAAAAACCATAATAGTTTTCTTCACGCTATTTTGAAAATGTAACTCCTATGTAAGATTCAGTTCAGTTCAGTTCATTTCAGTCACTCAGTTGTGTCCGACTCTATGCAACCCCATGAATCGCAGCACGCCAGGCCTCCCTGTCCACCACCAACTCCAAGAGTTCACCCAGACTCACATCCATCGAGTCAGTGACATCATCCAGCTATCTCATTCTCTGTCTCTGTGTTTGCTATGATCAGTGCATTTTCTTGGCAAAACTCTATTAGTCTTTGCCCTGCTTCATTCCGCATTCCAAGGCCAAATTTGTCTGTTACTCCAGGTGTTTCTTGACTTCCTACTCTTGCATTCCAGTCCCCTATAATGAAAAGGACATCTTTTTGGGGTGTTAGTTTTAAAAGGTCTTGTAGGTCTTCATAAAACCATTCAACTTCAGCTTCTTCAGCATTACTGATTGGGGCATAAACTTGGATAACTCTGATATTGAATGATTTCCCTTGGAAATGAACAGAGATCATTCTTTTGTTTTTGAGATTGCATCCAAGTACTGTATTTCAGACTCTTTTGTTGACCATGATGGCTGCTCCATTTCTTCTGAGGGATTCCTACCTGCAGTAGTAGATATAATGGTCATCTGAGTTAAATTCACCCATTCCCGTCCATTTTAGTTCGCTGATTCCTGGAATGTCGATGTTCACTCTTGCCATCTCTTGTTTGACAACTTCCAATTTGCCTTGATTCATGGACCTGAGATTCCAGGTTCCTATGCAATATTGCTCTTTACAGCATCGGACCTTGCTTCTATCACCAGTCACATCCACAGCTGGGTATTGTTTTTGCTTTGGCTCCATCCCTTCATTCTTTCTGGAGTTATTTCTCCACTGATCTCCAGTAGCATACTGGGCACCTACTGACCTGGGTAGTTCCTCTTTCAGTATCCTATCATTTTGCCTTTTCATACTGTTCATGGGGTTCTCAGGGCAAGAATACTGAAGTGGTTTGCCATTCCCTTCTCCAGCGGACCACATTCTGTCAGACTTCTCCACCATGACCCACCTGTCTTGGGTTGCCCCACGGGCATTGCTTTGTTTCATTGAGTTAGACAAGGCTGTGGTCCTAGTTTGATTAGATTGACTAGTTTTCTGTGAGTATGGTTTCAGTGTGTCTGCCCTCTGATGCCCTCTTGCAACACTTACCATCTTACTTGGGTTTCTCTTACTTTGGGCGCACTGAGTGTGGACAGCTGTGTCCCGGCACACTGAGTGCAGCCGAGAGGAGTTACCCCACGTCCGATGTCAGGGGCAGCAGCCAAGAGTGCCAGGCTGCGACAGTGCAGGAATGGCAGAGAGGAGATACCCAGGTCTGAGGTCAGTGGCGGCGGCCGGGAGGAACTACCCTGTGTCCAAGGTCAGTGGCGGCCGGGAGGAGACACCCTGCATCTGAGATCAGTGATGGCTGGGAGGAGCTACCCCGTGTCTGAGGCCAGGGGCAGCCGGGAGAAGCCACCTCGTGCCCGAGGCCAGGGGTGGTGGCCCTGAGGAGCCACCCCATGCCCAAGGCCAGGGGCGGCGGCTGGGCAGAGCCACCCTGCACCTGAGGCCAGGGGCGGCAGCCAGGAGGAGCAACCTGAGGAGCTGTGGCTGCCCAGGCACAGGAGGTTCTAGAGGAGCTATCCCAAGTTGAAGGTCCGGAAAGATGGAGGTAAGGAGATAGCCCTCGTCCAAGGTAAGGAGCAGCGGCTGTGTTTTGTTGGAGCAGCCGTGAAGAGATATCCCATGCCCAAGGTAAGAGAAACCCAGGTAAGATGGTAGGTGTTGCAAGAGAGCATCAGAGGGCATTGAAACCATACAAAAGTTTAGAGAATGAAAAATTGTTGAAGAAAAAATACTCTTACTAATTTGAATTGATGTGAAGTTTGAGCTTTTAAAAGTTAACCTCTGCTAGATGCCATTCCACCATCACTCTTTTATACTCAGGTCAAATCTGATATTTATCATTAATAGATATATTCATTCACTGAAACATTTTTGAGCTGATTACACTGACCCAATTTAAAAAGGTTTCTTAAAATAGTCAGGGAATTTTATCATTGTTATCATGACTGATTTTAATAGAATTAAATTTAAATCCTACCTTCCAAAACAACCTGGATAATTTGGATATAGATCTAATCAGTATTCTATGAAAGAAACAATACCTTGGTGTATTCTATTAATCAGTGATAAGAAACTGAAATTTAAACTAAAAGTTAAAAATTGGCCCCAAGTCCTAAGATCCCTAAATAAGATGTACATTAGATAAGTGATGGTGGTGTATGCTCAGTTTTATAGTCATACCCAACTCTGTGACCCCATGGACAGTAATCCACCAGGTTTCTCTGTCTATGGGATTCTCCGGGCAAGAATACTGGAGTGGGTTGTCATGTCCTCCTCCGGGGGATCTTCCTGACTCAAGAATTGAACTTGCATCTCCTGTGGCTCCTGCCTTTGCACATGAATACTTTAATACCAAGCCACCAGGGAAGCCCGATAATTGATAGATAAATTAGTGTGTTTATGGAAAAGGAATGCAAGATTCTAGGAGGAGATTCTATAGGGCTCAGTCATACTTTTGCAATATTTGACTAATAATTTAGTGAAGCATTTACCTCTGTGAACTATTGGAGCATGTGCCCAACTCTGTCTCAGTATATTATCAAAGTCAGAATCTCCATCATTAAACATTCACTTCAATGAATCCTGAAAGTTCAATCTCCAAAAATCTTCCTCTTAAAACATAAGCATAAATGAAAAAGGAAAATTGTCAAACCATCAAAAACCATTAGATATATTGGAGAATAGCCAGAGGGTTGAAGAAGGAGGAGAACATATACTATGAATGTTCTTAGAGAAAAAAGTTGGTGGTTGGGGCAAGAGAGGTGGGCTGGGGAGCAAAATGTAACCAGGCAAATTTATCTGCTTAAATATTTTATCAAAGTTTCATTTTTAGAAGACATTCTTGCCGTTAAAAAGAAAAAAAAAAGTATGTGTAAGTGAGCATATATTTATGTTTGGCCCTAAGAAAGGGTCAAAACTATGTGCTGAGGGAAAGTACAGGATGAGAGGCTTTGAATAAACTTTCTTTCCTATAATACTTAAGGAAGTACTCTTCCTAAGATTTTTTATGTGTTTTTAAATATAACTGTCCTGTTCACAAAAAAAAAAAAAAAAAGATGTGCTGCATTTTTTAAAGTAGTGGCAAACACTAGAGGAAACTTAGTTAGAATAACTCTCCAAATTACTACTCTGAACACCTAGATGTTAAAGTATTCTTTATAAATATATAAGAAAGTGAAACAAGCTTTCAAAGGTGGCTGCTAGCTCGGACTTGCCATGTTCTATCTGTCAATAGAACTTTATTTTGCCTTTGAGCCATTTCTTTCATTTATATGATAAAGAATAGGAGATGAATTAATGCACTAAATGAATCAAAAAAAAAGATATAATTTCACTCTGAAAGATTGTGTGTTCTTGTCACCTAACTTATTTAGATACCTGTGATGTATATATTCCACCCATTGCTTCACAAAATATGTAACGCATCTCAAGGAGCTGGTTCCACTTTCCTGATATATTTTCTGAATTCTTCTTTTTCTACCTCACTATCTGCTTCTGTACTATCTTAAAATTCACCCCCAACATGAGGAAACATTTTGACTTTTTCTTGTCAAGCCCTAGAAGAGCCAAATTTCCACCTGCAATCTGCCTGTGGCTTTTGTTCTCAATTCTAGTTGAAATCTGGGATTCAAGCTTTTAAAAATGGATTCTAGGCAACCGGAATGATTTAACTTCTATGTGAGGTCTTATTACTGTTTCTTGTTCCAAGGGGTCAGATTACCAGTCTGACACATCAAGACAATATAGTATAATTCTATTTGCCTTACTTAAGACAGTGCAGGTTGCAAGTGAAAGAAAATGAACTCAGCCTAGTTTAATCAAGATTATACTGACAGTGTATACCCCCCAATTATTTAAATTAATATGTATATGTACATATATATGTATACTTATATTTGTATGTAAAAACATAGAGCATAGTTGTAGCTTGACTTCAAAAGAAGTGCAAAGAGAATCTTCAAATCTAATTCTCTATTTAATGCTTCTTTTTGGATATTGGTTCATCACTGCAGATCATTGGCTAACTGCAGATTATTTACTTTATCAGGCAGAAACCAGAGTCAACAAGTAGAGTATAATTCTAAATCTTAATTCCAAAACATAATTATTTCTTTGCCCCAACGTATTGGAGCTTCAGCCTTAGCATCTGTCCTTCCAGTGAATATTCAGGGCTTATTTCCTTTAAGATTGCCTGGTTTGATTTCCTTGCTGTCCAAGGGATTCTCAACAGTCTTCTCCAACAGTACAATTCAAAAACATAAATTCTTTGGTGCTCAGATTTCTTTATAGTCCAACTTTCACATCCGTACATGACTACCGGAATAACTAAAGCTTTGACTATATGGACCTTTGTTGGCAAAGTTATTTGTCTCTACTTTTTTTTTTAATTTTAATTAATTAATTTATCTGAATTGGGAGATAATTGCTTCACAATAATTTGATGAGTTTTGCCATACATCAACATGAATCGGCCACAGGTATACATTTATTCCCCCCATCCTGAATCTCTCTCCCACCTCCTTACCCACTCTATCCCTTTGGGTTGCCCAAGAGCACCGTGCTTCTTAATATGCTGTCTAGATTTGTCATTGCTTTTCTTCCAAGGAGCAGGGATATTTTAATTTCATGCTTGCAGTCACCACTCACGGTGATCTTGGAGCCCAAGAAAATAAAATTTGTCACACCTTTCACTTTTACTAACCCTTCTGTGTCTTTCAATATCTTAACATTTAAATATTACATTTATGCATACTTCCCAGGTGGTGCTTGTGGTTAAGAATCTACCTGCCAATGCAGGAGACATAAGAGAAACAGGTTTGATCTCTGGGTCAGGGAGGTCCCCTGGAGGAGGGCAAGGCAACCCATTCCAGTATTCTTGCCTGGAGAATCCTCATGGACAGAGGGACTTGATAGGCTACAGTCCATAGGGTCGCAAGAAGTGGAACACAACTGAAGCAACTTAGCATGCAGCATATGTATAGAACATACCAAATATTGCTTGTGTTCTTCAAATTTTAACTAAGAAAATGAAATCATTCAACAAATTTAAAGCAGAGAGAACTTAATAAAGAAAATTGGCTGTACTGGCAGTGGAAAAACTGAGTAAGAAAATGAAGACAAAGGTATGTTGCAGATATAATCAACAGCAAGGAAACACTTGTGCTTTTTGGCTAGAGGTACAGAGAAAAGTGGCCATGCTATTTGTGTTCAGGGGTAAAAGGTTTAATCTGAAATGGCTGGATTCAGGCAGTCCTCTTTAGTGGGTGTTAGAACTCCAGAGAGATACAGGCATTGATGGAGTTAACACTGGTAGAATGACAAAATTTCAGGCAATGGGGAAGACATAGTTTGCTTTCTTTTCTCTCATTGCTGTCTCCCTCCATGGTCTTCCACTGGCCAGAATTAGAGGTCTGCTCTCTTGAGAACTCAGGAAATGAACCCCTTGAAGATCAAGAATCTTATGCTACAAGCAGAGAAAGCAAATAGTGAAGGATTGATCTTAAAGGAGTGTATTTCTGTTTTGCTTTTCAGAATGAATTTGTAATAAAATTGCTTTACTACCTTTCTTCTTCTCCTTCTTTTTTTTTTCTATTTAGCTTGTTTTTACTGCGAGATTACTGTAACATCATCCAAAGTATACTAAATACTGTCTATTTCTGACTTCCAAGAAAATAAAATGTTGTTTATACATGTAAAGTGTTAAAACAGTCTACTTATATACATTTATTTCAGATTTGTTCAAGTTGTATTTATTTTTTCCATTTATGAATCATAATATTATTTCAGGAAAAACATTTGTCCTTGATATGCTTAAGGTTCTAGAAGTTCAAAATGGTGGCAATCAAAAATGAACAGGCTGAGTGTGTACAAGACATAAAGATATGTACTGGAAGGTGACATAAAAAAGAAATGAGTATTGAAAACATGACAATCCGTGAGGATAGAAGAATCCAAAGAGCAACGCTGTTCTACTTGATGTTTGTTTTCTCTGCCTGAGGCTGAATAATTTTCCTGCTGATATGTTCAGTGAAAAAGACAACAATAATCCTTTCAGGATTTTTTCATTTGTAATACAGAATGTTTGCTTACCAGTTATTCCCTATCTAAATTGTTCTGATATGAGAAATACATGTCATAGTCACTCTTTCCCTTTAAACATGGGTTCAGTTTAATACTCTGTCCTCGTTTCCAGCAAAATACTTCTTATTAACCTTGCTTGCATAAAAAGAGAAGGTTGTGTTCCTTTTCTTTGTTTTAAATTTTTTGAGTTTTTACCTCATGGAGGATGAATGGCCAGCAATAATGAAATATTTTTTCTCCTTCAAACTTTGAATAGTGCAAATATTGTGTCTGAATTGAGAAAGAAAAATGTAGATTTTTGCCTCTTCAGTTTCCCCACTGCCTTCCAGTAGTTTTTATTTATTTATTTTTTATTTTTTTAGTGATTTTCTTTTTCTTTTTTCTTAATTTTTTTGCTCTTTATTTTACTATTTTCATTTATTTATTTATTTACATTTTACTTTACAATACTGTATTGGTTTTGCCATACATTGACATGAATCCACCACAGGTGTACATGAGTTCCCAATCTTGAACCCCCTTCCCAGCACCCTTCCCATATCATCTCTCTGGGTCATCCCAGTGTACCAGCCCCAAGCATCCTGTATCCTGTATTGAACCTAGCCTGGTGATTAATTTCTTACATGATAGTATACATGTTTCAATGCTGTTCTCTCAAATCATCCCACCCTCTCTCTCTCCCACAGAATCCAAAAGTCTGTTCTATACATCTGTGTCTCTTTTGCTGTCTCACATAAAGGGTTATTATTACCATCTTTCTAAATTCCATATATATGTGTTAGTATACTGTATTGGTGTTTTTCTTTCTGGCTTACTTCACTCTGTATAATCGGCTCCAGTTTCATCCACCTCATTAGATCTTTAGAAGTAGAACTCACTCTTTCTTCTAACCTACCCCTTCCTCTCATATTATTCCGTATCTATTTACCATGTTTTATTTCTTCACAGTATCTAATGTCATTTACTTTATCTTATTTGTCTGTTTCTACTGTGTTTCTATCCTGCCCCAGTGAACTGTTTGCTCCTTGAAATTAAAGGATTTTTCTTGCCTGTCATTCTATTTCCCCATCTCCCAGGCCTATAACAATACAACACATACTACATTCTCTTTAAATATTCATTGGCTGATTGACAAGGAGCAAATTAACATGCATGTCATAATAGCTCCATATATAGCAAGGGTAAGTATTAATCTATTGTTTAATATTCTAGTAGTTCAAGAGATTCATAAAAATAAGGACTTGGTTTGAATTAATTGCATAATGTACCAAGAATGAGCAATGACTAACATATCATGAGTATTCACCAGGTGATTACTGAGTGAGAGACTGCATGAATGAGTAATAATCGACTAAGCTTCTTCGAAACATTCACTGATTCATTGATTGATTCATTCCACAAATATTTGAGTGCCAGCCTCTGTCTAGACACAGAGCTACACCAATTAATAAAACAAATTATCTGCTCTCATGTATCTTACAAATAGATTTTAGAAAAAAGCAACAGCTAGAAGGTTTATTAATAATATTATAACTGTCCTATGAACTGATGACAAAATGGTAGTCATTCATGTGTTCTTTTTTTCCCCTTCTGTGTATGTGTTTCTGATTAATATATGTTTTCTTTTTTTTATTTATTTTTTAATTGAAAGATAATTGCTTTACAGAATTTGGTTGTTTTCTGTCAAACTTCAATATGAATCAGCCATAGGAATACATATCCTCTCCCTTTTGAACCTTCCTCCCATCTTCCTAATCATCCCACTCCTCTAGATTAATACAGAACCCCTGTTTGAGTTTCCTGAGACATACAGCAAATTCCCATTGGCTATTTTATGTATGGTAATGTAAGTTTCCGTGTTACTCTTTCCATACATCTCACCCTCTCCTCCCCTCTCCCCATGCCAAGATTTAAGACTATATGTCTGTTTCTCCATTGCTGCCCTGTAAATAAATTCTTCAGTACCACTTTTTTTTTAACCTCTATTAGAAGGTATGCATATTCATTTGAAATTTGGTCAGAAGTTCCTAAATTCGAGGCAAAATATTTTACCAGCTCAATGAGCAGCAGATATTATTCTCTAGGTAAATGTGTTCTTGGGTAGAACACTGCTAAAGTCAGGTACAGCATTGTCTTATCAAATTGTGGGTCATGAGCCATTTAGCAAGTAATAAAACCCATTTGATTTTGATTTATCATTGATCATTTATTTAGGAATAAAATACTAGAATAAAACACAGACTATAGCAGAATAAAACAGGAAAAATAGGAAATTCAGAATGCAGACACTTGCATATTTACTTGCAAAATGTTAGTATTACCCAATACATGTATTTAAGTGTGTTTGTGTATCTTTGAATTTTTGTACTATCTCGTAGGTCAGACAGTTTTTGTTGTAGGGTTAATTTAAAAAAAAAAAAAAGAAAAGAAATAAAGAAAAAAGACTGGAGCCATTGGCTGCTAGAGAAACAAAAATAGAGTCCAAACTCTAGACAAAGCATGGGCAGCTTTAAAAAGTTAGGATTAGTAGCCTTGAAGGTGGCAGTGGCTTGAGTGAATCTCTCATCCGCAAAGGAAAAAACATCCAAATGTGAGAAAATGAAGGATTGGTGGCTAGTCTTATGAGAGGGCAAAACAAGGAGATGCCTGAATATGGCACATGTTTGGGCAAGTGCATGAACAAGCTGGTGGTGGATTGAGGTATGGTGAGATGGAGATGTTCAATGGGACTTGCTTGTTTACAAAGGAGAATAAAAAGATAAGTAATTACTTTAATATGGTAGGGTTTGTGAGGAGTGTTCACATCTTGAACCAGTCCTGCTGAACTGCAGTTTCAAATATATAAAATAGAGGATAAATTATAGAATAAAGTGAAGCAAAAGTTTCCTGTACTATGAAACGGGGCTGAGAAAGCGCTGAGAGTCCAAGAAAACTAGTTTGCATAGAATGTAATGAGCTCAGAGTCCGATTGAGGTTAGGACTGATCTGAGCTTTCTGCATTTGTAGAAGGTTCTCTGTATGTTTCACCGGGAAAGGCTTGATAAGCCTGAGAAGCTAGAAACAAATTAGGAACTGGAATTCAGTGTTATCAAATTTTATTTACTAACATTTCAAATGAAAGCAAGAAGGTTTGACTTAATTTCCTCTGAGACTCCTGAGAGCATCAACTGAGATAACATGTACAAACAGTGGCTGTTCTAAGAGTGGATATTGTTGTTCTTATTATTTCTAATGGGTGAGTTTTCTAACATATAGCAAAGATTGGAGATATAGCTTTAGAACAGGAGACATAGCTTTAAAACAGCCCTGGCTGATGCAAGATGGTAGAGAGGAAGGTTGTAACAGAACAAGCCTTCAGTCCTGGAGACTGTTAAAATGACAACAATGATAATAAGGGCAGAGGAAGAGAACATTTAGCTGAAGGGAATAATTTTTTCTAATGCTTCAGGTTCTCAAAGATAAATAGACATAAGAGATCTGTGTCTCTCTTGTACTCAATGACCACATTTCAGTTTACAATCTTTCTCTCCATTTAAATATGCCAACTCAGTTTCCTGGCTCTTATTTGTTTCTTCTAGACTTGGTTACTTTGCTATTAATCTAAGAGTTTTTCTTTTTACGTTTAATTACAATTGTCTTCACTATATGGAGAAACTATAGTTTAGCCTTAAGGGAATAGTGAAGTTTTTCTTAAAAATTATCATAACAATTTATTTTAAAAGGGATGTATAAATGAGTATGTGACGCCAAAATGAAGAACTGTCACTTTTTCTTTGGATGCCTAAAGGTAGCAATGAATGCTAAAAAAAAATCTAAGATGAAGGATTTATCTTTGTCTTTTCTTTGCCCTAAGCTACTTTAGGACTAACATGCCATTTTAGTCATTAATTTAAGTATAGGCCCTGACCAAGGGAATGAATTGCACCTACCAAATATATGTTGAATTTAGTTATGTGGATGCAGCAAAATTGTCCTACGAAGGTTTAAAATTTGTATTTTTTTCCTAAAATGTTCAAAATCAGAAAAATTATTTTTGGACATTCATGCTTAATAAAACTGTGACTGCCTTGCTTTATAGTCCATAGACATGAATAAACTAGTTCTAAACTGAATGTTAGCCCATGAAGTCAACATCTGTTTAACAATTAAATATTTGGTAAAGATGACTTTCAACCATACAAAAGAGAGTCACACTGGCCTTTTCAGGGTGTTACTGCTTCCAAATGTAGATCATGTGCTGGCAAGCTGAAGCCGACACCCAGTTGGACAAAGGTCATGACACTTGGGATAAATCACTTTAAAATAACCCTTACCTTTATATGGTACATAATGAAATAAAAAATCTCATATTTTCTTCAAGTTTTAAATTCAAAGTTAGTAATAGTTTAAATGTTAATTTTTTGGGTTGCTATAAGTAACCTTCTAAATTTGGCTTTCTTAGATCCTAAAACTTCTTTTGCTCTGACAAATATAAAAGCTTAATAGTTATTTCTTTGGAAAATGTCCAATCTTGTTTAAAATCTATTAAGATTTTAAAATAGAGATTTATAAATTTATCATCTTCACAATGTAGTTTTATTAAACTAAAATCCTCCAAGATTTAAATCCAACTGAAACTTCAAAGTTTCCAGTCTGAAGAGATCAGTTTAGGTCATTTTTGAGGTCCTCAATGGAACACATTTATTCACTTTATTATACAGATCATCTATCATCCAGAATAGTACTTTTCTCAGAATATCTCAGTGACACAAAAAGGAACTTAATTTTGTAGAGTCATGAGACCTACTTAAAACTGCCTCACATCTTTGAACCCCTGATGGAAATCTGAATGAAATCGCCTTTCTGGGATACTGCATTTAGCAAGCTACAGCAGTAGCACATTTATGTGGGTCTCAAACTGTGCACACTAAAAGAAGTTTTGTTCCAGCAGTGATTGCATTAAAATCCTCTTGAGGATTCATAATTTGGGGAAAAATAAAAAAGTCACACTATGATTTTTTCATACAGGACAACAACCCAAGGAAAACTTAATTTAAAACATTTCACTGTGGATCTGAACATAAAGTTTGGTTATTTATATCATATAAGAATTCAAACAAAAACTTCACATATTTTGTTCCTTTACTTCAGTAAATGGGAAGCATCGTTTGTGTAGAATAATTACTTCTGCAAAAATAATGTAAGAAATGCTTACTGTTTTTTCAAATACATATATATTCTATTATTATATACAGGTAATAATAAAACTGATGAGGATTCTAACATTTGGAAAACTCAGGTCAAAAATATTACACTTCAAAACACAATGACATTTTATATATTGAAACCCACTTTATATCTTAAAATTATATGTCAGTGTATATCTTATTAGACCAGTTTTAGAAAAGGCAGAGTAACAAGAGATCAAATTGCCAACATCTGCTGGATCATTGATAAAGCAAGAGAGTTCCAGAAAAACATCTATTTCTGGTTTATCGACTATGCCAAAGCCTTTGACTGTGTGGATCACAATAAACTGTGGAAAGTTCTGAAAGAGATGGGAATACCAGATCACCTGACTGGCCTCTTGAGAAACCTGCATGCAGGTCAGGAAGCAATAGTTAGAACTGGACATGGAACAACAGCCTGGTTCCAAATAGGAAAAGGAGTACATCAAGGATGTATATTGTCACCCTGGTATTTAACTTATATGCAGAGTACATCATAAGGAATGCTGGGCTGGAGGAAGCACAAGCTAGAATCAAGATTGCTGGGAGAACTATCAATAACCACAGATATGCAGATGACACCACCCTTATGGCAGAAAGTGAAGAAGAACTAAAGAGCCTCTTGATGAAAGTGAAAGAGGAGAGTGAAAAAGTTGGCTTAAAGTTCAATATTCAGAAAACGAAGATCATGGCATCCAGTCCCATCACTTCATAGCAAATAGATAGGAAAACGGTGGAAACAGTGGATGACTTTCTTTTTCTGGGCTCCAAAATCACTGCAGATGGTGATTGCAGCTGTGAAATTAAAAGATGCTTACTCCTTGGAAGGAAAGCATGACCTAGACAGCATATTAAAAAGCAGAGACATTATTTTGCCAACAAAGGTCCATCTAGGCAAGGCTATGGTTTTTTCAGTGGTCATTTATGGATGTGAGAGTTGGTCTATAAAGAAAGCTGAGTGCTGAAGAATTGATGCTTTTGAACTGTGGTGTTGGAGAAGACTCTTGAGAGTCCCTTGGACTGCAAGGAGATCCATCCAGTCCATCCTAAAGGAGATCAGTGCTGGGTGTTCATTGGTAGGACTGATTTTGAATCTGAAACTCCAATGTTTTGGCCACCTGATATGAAGAGCTGATTCACTGGAAAAGACCTTGATGCTGGGAAAGTTTGAGGGTATGAGAAGAAAGGGATGACAGAGGATGAGATAGTTGGATGGCAACATTGACTCAATTGACATGGGTTTGTGTGGACTCTGGGAGTTGGTGATGGTCAAGGAGGCCTGGCTTTCTGCAGTTCATGGGGTTGCAAAAAGGTAGACATGACTGAGCGACTGCACTGAACTGATCTGAGTACACATTAGAATAACTACAAGCAAAGTCTGAATGGCTAATACTTTACCTGCATTCAAAAATGTATCTGGTGGAGTAATTCATTGGTTTATTAAACTAGGTCATTTTCCAAATATTACAATGTACTCCTTGTTTTCCACCAAAAAAGTTCATTTCAAAAGCCAAAGCTAAAAATTTGGAATTAATAATTTAATTATTAATTTTAAAACAAAGATTAAGAGTAGATTATGAGTCAAAACTAAACTGGGCCACAAAAGGTGCTTTTGATTGAGAAAAAGAAAATGATATAACCAGAGCCTAAGAACTTTACTCCTACTTGATCTAAGAAAGAGTGGTGTTAGAAAATCTAAATAATTAGGACAACTCAGAGTAAGGTTCCTTTCCTGAGCCCTTCAGCACTCAAGTCTCCAAGTGTCCCTTTACCAGTGTGATAGGAGATGAGCAAACATATCTTTGTGAATTGTCTGCACAAGTGTATTTAAGGCAGCCTACAATTTTTTTTTTTTTTTTCTGATTCCAGTGTGCTTTTCATGTACCTAAGAGTACCTTGGAGAGAGTGCCAAGAACCAGTCAGCTTGATATGTTTTGCTGTCTGACTGAGGTGGAAACAGCTGTGAAATACACCAGCCTCTAAAGATCAGCTACATAAGTAGGTCTCTCTGTGTAAATCACTGAATGTTAATACTGCCCCAAACATAGTCTTCCAATGTCTCAAGCCCTTGCAATATTGACTCAACTACAGGAAATTAATGCAAGTGGAGAGAGATGGGAAGAAGCTCAATTGACTAAAAATCAATATTTTCTTTGTGCAGAAGTTCATAAACAAAACGTCTTTCATTTTTAAAAGGTGACAATAATCTTTTTTTTTTAAACAATCGAGATTATCGAATATGATGCTTACCAGTTACATATGTGTAATCTATATAAACAGGTCCTTACTTGTGATGTCTTCACTTCAGTTCAGTTCAGTCACTCAGTCGTGTCTGACTCATTGTGACCCCATGAATCGCAGCACACTATGCCACCCTGTCCATCACCAACTCCTGGAGTTCACTCAGACTCACGTCCATCGAGTCAGTGATGCCATCCAGCCATCTCATCCTCGGTCGTCCCCTTCTCCTCCTGTCCCCAATTCCTCTCAGGATCAGAGTCTTTTCCAATGAGTCAACTCTTCACATGAGGTGGCCAAAGTACTGGAGTTTCAGCTTTAGCATCATTCCCTCCAAAGAAATCCCAGGGCTGATCTCCTTTAGAATGGAATGGTTGGATCTCCTTGTAGTCCAAGGGACTCTCAAGAGTCTTCTCCAATACCACAGTTCAAAAGCATCAATTCTCTGGTGCTCAGCTTTCTTCACAGTCCAACTCTCACATCCATATATGACCACTGGAAAAACCATAGCCTTGACTAGATGGACCTTTGTTGGCAAAGTAACATCTCTGCTTTTGAATATGCTATCTAGGTTGGTCATAACTTTCCTTCCATGGAGTGTCTTTTAATTTCATGGCTGCAGTCACCATCTGCAGTGATTTTGGAGCCCCAAAAAATAAAGTCTGACACTGTTTCCACTGTTTCCCCATCTATTTCCCATGAAGTGATGGGACCGGATGCCATGATCTTCGTTTTCTGAATGTTGAGCTTTAAGCCAAATTTTTCACTCTCCACTTTCACTTTCATTAAGAGGCTTTTTAGTTCCTCTTCATTTTCTGCCATAAGGGTGGTGTCATCTGCATATCTGAGGTTATTGATATGTTTTTCAAATTTAAGACTGGATGATGATACAAAAACATGTCTACCCTTTCAGTAGAAACTGTACTTCAAATATTGAAGTTTCCCATATTAGTAATTCACACTATGGTAATTGTTAGACTGCACTATAGCAGCAATTTGCAGTTCCCAGACAGCCAGGTGATCACAAGGATAAGCAATTGTTATTTTCACAACCGTTCTATTCCCATACTGCCATTCTGTTTTTCATTTTGGTACAGTATTCAATAAACTGCAGAAGCAGTCAACACTTTAGTATAAAATAGGCTGTGCGTTAGATTATTTTGCCCAACTGAAGGTTAATGTAAGTGTTTTGAGCATGTCTAAAGTGGGTTAGGCTAAGCTCTGATATTTGGTAGGTGAAGTATATTAAATTCAACCTCAACTAAGGATATTTTTAATTTACTATGGTTTTATCATATGTCAAGGAAGATCTGTATTCCAGTTAACACTACTCCTGTATAACTATATGTTATGTGTGTGCTTTTACATCTTTTTTTTTTATAAATACAGCAAACATTGGCATACATCATACTGGAATTATACCATAATAATGTGACACAGTTTGGTGGCATGGAAGTAGGGAAAGGGCTCTAGGAGAATAGAGAATGATAATGTGGTACAATGTGCATAGCAACAGACCATAATTCTTGTTTTATGGTTGTATAGGTGTTTGAAAATGTTGTCTATAGTGTCCCTTAGTGTCCCTGGTCAATTTACTTTGACAAAGAGAAAAATAACTGCTGAAAGCTAAGAGATGCTATCATTTATGCCTTTCTTGTTAGAGCTGTCTTGGTACTCCCAGCTGGGCCATAGTGTTCTATTGTTTGACATAAATTTCTTCATAGTACATTCAAATCAGACAAGGCCATTGTGAACATGAGAGATTGAAACAAAACAGGACCACTCCATTACCATATCTGAGCCCAGAACAAGCCAAGTAGATTTCCCCAAACTCAGAAAAAGGCGAAACACTCCTCTATCCTGGCTAATATGTGAGATGATGCTCCTTTATCAGCTACAACTTTAGCCTTTATTTACTCCTCCTCCATTCTAAGCAAGAATTATTAACATAATCAATCATGATATATAAGGAATAGATTTTGATTAAAGAAGCTATACAAGTTATTATAAATAATGGTCTATTGCATAACAATTTTGTTGTTTAATCACTAAGTTGTATCTGACTTTTTGGCAACCCCATGAACTGTAGCCCACTAGGCTCCTCTGTTCATGGATTTCCCAGGCAAGAATACTAGAGTGGGTTGCCATTTCCTTTTCCAGGGGATCTTCCAGACCCAGAGCTTGAACCCAGGGGCTCAAAACAGGGATAGAACCCTCATCTCCTGCTTGGCAGTCAGATTCTTTACAGCTGAGCCACTTGAGAAGTCCATTGCATACCAATATGGTCAGCCTAATATTTCATAGTCAATCAGTTTGTACCTACACTTTAGTTCTTTGGTACTTTTCTTTCTGTTAGTACTTCTTTCTATAGCACTTGGGGACTCTCCAACTTAAGTTTCTAACATAACAATTTCAATCAAAGTTTGCTTTTATTGTGATATCTTTCCATCAGAGAAAACTAACAAACTTCATCATGTACTGAATATGAATGGAAAATGCTAATGATCTCACTTTTGTGTATTTGGCTATTTCATGTTAGCTATAATTTATGAGTATTTTATGTGAAAGTATGTGGAAACTATATCAAGCCAGTTATGGAATCATTCATGCATCAAGGTAGCTTAAAGAGTAACAATTTTTAGAGATTTTGCTATGTTTGAAGCTCAAAATAATACATAGACAAATATCTTAAACTTATTAGTGACTAGATTCATACTTTTTTTACAAATATCAGGTTTCTTACTGGCAGCTTTTCAAAATTTATGCTGATGATCTGAATATTTTTCCATATCTTAAGGGAAGTTTATGACATTATTTGTGGTTCTACATGTATTTTCTTTGGTACAACCTTAATGTTTCCTAGGGACAGTTGACATTCATTATTTTTTGCACAATTATACATTAAAACTTTTCTGAATAATTCATCATCAATTCATTAATACATAACCTAACATGCAGCCTGTAGGTCATGGTAATTAAACCAGTTGCTCAACTTTCTAATGTATTAATAATACAGTACTAAATCATTCTAAAAAGATTATGTTATCAAATAAATAAATGAATATTTTCATTAATAAAAAAATATTTAGAGTGTAAAATATAGAGATGTTTAGTTATACACTATAATTTTAAAATGAGCAGATAATGGGTAATTATGTTTAACACTGATTTTAGTTAGCATTATGAGTAGGGACATATTCACCAACACACGTCTTGGAATACAGCCAACCCAAAAGCAGTGAGGTTGTACTTGCTGCAGTGCAGCTCCACTGGACTGCAGAAGTGTAAAAAATGGATGGCAGCAGGATACCTGGAAAGCTGTTGTATGGTGAGCTGAAGTGGGGAGATCTCAAATAGGGCAAGCTGAAGGAACATGCTGCAGACACACTGAAGAACAATTTAGAGTAATGAGGCATGGTTGAAAAATACTGGGAAATAATATCAGGGGAAAGACCAACACAGTGTGGAGCAATAAGGGTGGAAAATGTGGTGCACAGTCACATGAAGAAGCAGCACTTCAAATTTCAACATTTGCAAAGCAACAGTCACTCTCCCAAATAGCACTGGCCACCAGTATTCATTGAGTATCATGGTTGATTTCTTACCAAACATTTTAGTAGTATTACCAATAAACAAAAGTACTATATTCTCAAGAAAAAATCTTGTCAAAGTTATTTTCTCATTTATGCACAAATGATGTCTAGCTTCTAAAAACTGTTGCATAATGACTAGTACTATATGTAAACAAAACATTTAATATGTTTAGATATATGTTTGTAGGTGTCCAATTATGCAGTAGTTCAATAATTGCTGTACAGTTGTGATAAGGGATTCTCACAGGCCAGGAGATTTTTGCTTTGGAAAGTTTCCTAGACAGTCAGTTACTCTGTTAAAAACACTCTAAAAAGGAGTCAGATCATCTGAGAGCTGAAATCATTTCCCTTACAATTTATTCAGTTTTTACCCTGGGCTTGTTGTGAACCTCTCTTAGCCTCCATTACTGTATCTGTATAAAGAGACGCTCAGAAGGCTATGGGGAATAAAATGTACAGACAATGTACAGTACTGTGCCTGATCATATATTATTACCCGCAGATGTACACAATTTTTCTTAGTGGTCTATATAAAACCAATAAGAAATGAATAGTTTCCATTCACAGTATTGATGCCTGAAGGATGTGTAGAAATCATGAAAAATGAGGTGTGTTTTCCAGGCAATATTATTGTACATTTTTTATGTAAAAAGAAACTAAAAAAAAATGTAAATGTAAAAAGGAAAAAAGGGCTTCCAAAGACATGCTTACATATGAGGGAATAAAATTTCCTAATGAATTATGTTTGAAACTAACATGACTGAATTCTGTATCTTCCATTTTCCATCTGGTGTCCCAGTAGAGTGCCTGGGAAAATTACTTAGTAAAGAAATAGTTGTAGATGGAATGAATATGTGTGGACCTAAATCAACTTCTAAGGCCTAATTTAGTTATTAATCTAGTAGATATTATTTTATTTTAGTAAAGTTTGACAAGAGATTATGTTGCCTTGTCTTCAAATATCAGAAACTGTGTTATTAAAAAATATATCATCATTTGAATGAAATTGGGCTTTCTTTTCTGAGTTGTTTATCTAAAGCACAGTAAAACTCAAAATAATTGAATAGTTCTTATTTTTCTATGCATTGTGAAGAATAGAACCACAATATTTTTAAATTATTTCTTTTAGTGAATTTCTTCATATCCTTAAATGGTCTATCTTTGACCTGGTTAAATATTGTTTATTTTAATTCCTTTGCACTTGCCTCATTAAAAATACCTAATCATTTTTTCAAAATGTATGGTTTACAGCTTGTATGTGATTTATAGTTTTCCACACTGGTATAGCAATAACCTATGGCCATTTTGTTGTTATTTTTTATAAGTATAAATTCGCAACTTTATTCTAGCATATGTCAAATAATAATCTCTCTGCCAGAAAGCAGCTTTTTTAAAAAAAGATATATTTTTAATTTCATCTATATTCTTTGCACTTCCTACTAGATATTGGAAACTGTTATAAATCTAATCAAGGAGAGTAAATAATTTACCTTAAATTTTACATTGCTTTGCTTTGTGTGCCTAATTTCTCATGTTAAATTTTGTGCTTGTTGCAAACCAAGATTCTTAATCTGTAGCTTCAAGATGCCCTGAGGTGGACAGAATGATTAAGGGCTGTCATTGAAAATGCCAGTTATCTGGAGACTGGGAGAATATGGAAAATTTTAGGTGATAATTTTGGAAGCAAATGCAGTGATTGGAAGAAATGTCGTCCCAACAAGAGCTCTTCTACCATTTTCATTAATATGACTAAACTTTATTTACAGACATTTAGTGACTTTGCCATATCGACCTCATTAATAAAACTTTTCTACAGTTTGATGGACCTTACTGTCAAAAAGTTTTTCAAATATCTAAGATAAATATAACTTTCTTCAATTTCAGTCCAGCATGGGCAGTTTTAACAGTGGTATCTATTGTTAATATTTCTTCCTAATCTTTGATAAATTCTTGTAATGTCAACAGAAGTCTTAATTACCTTTCATATTTTATTTATAAATTATTTTCCTGATTTTTAAAAATGAAAAGCCAATGTAGCTTTTATTGTTTTTATAGATACTTTTAATAGGTTTCTATTCCTTTATTCAACTTTGTAATGACATATTCATTCAAAATTCACAGCAGTTTTGTCTTCCAAAAAGCTAAGCATTTGTACAGATCACCCTATAGATCTTCACAACTTTCCTGTGAAGCAAAACAAAGCATTATGCCACGTAGGGACATATCTTATAATTCTGTTTTCCAACGATTAACTAGAAAATATTTACCACACCATAGCACAACTCGAGGTTACTCCTTCACTTACCAATCAATATATTCTTTTCATTTTACCTTGCATTTAAATACAGCATTTATCTGAATAAGTGACTGAATTGCTCTTTGAAATATTATACAATCTTTAGACATTATATTCTTAATTTCAGTAACAACCTGTTATCATAGATTAAAAGTACTTAGAAAACAGGTTCATGTCTTTTCTAAGCAATTTTGATTTCAGTGAAACTTCGGCTGTGAGCTAGGAAGGATGGTTAAACATGGTTACTCGGAAGAAGATTCACAGTCATTTTGAAATGTTACTAAAAGCACAGGTGGTACATAATTGCTAATCAAACTACATTAATCTTCTCTCTAGGATCCAAATATTGAAGTAATTTTATTTAGTGTATATCAGACTACCCAGATATTTTTAAAACAGTAATAGACAACTTGAAAAAATTAGAAAAAGAAAATGTAAGCATTTTAATAAAAGTGACTACATTATATAATCAGCATTTTAGTTCTGCATGCATGCTAACAAATTAGCTTTCCTTTCTTAGTATTGGAATTAACCAATTGTTATCTAAACCCGCTCATCATTGGCTGACCAGCTACAAAAAATAAAAAAGAAAAAAATTAAAAAAGCTGGAGGGTAAGAATGGGATGAAGACATACAAAGAAATATATATCCTCCCAAAATATACAAAGAAATACATCCCCCCAAACGATTTTCCATAATTTTTTATTAATTCTTTTTTAAATGGAAAATAAGAATCACTAAATTCTTTAAAATTAATTTAATAATAGTGAATAAGAAGTCTTGTTTACTAAGAACCTGTTCACCGGCTCTCCTTAAACTTCCTCCATTTCTCTAATTCTAGCCATTTTGGAAGATCTGCTTTGTTCCTAGTGACTTTGTTTAAAATCCATATTGCCCATCAATTACTTTTAAACATTCATCTCCAACCTTTACTAATTTCCTGAACTCTAATCTTCAGTTTTCAGTGGTCTACTAGAGAACTTCACATAGATACCTTGGTTTAATATTCATTCAAGAAATACTTATATAGATGTGTCAGGTAGAGTCGAAGTGTCCCTACATGAGCTGGGAATTCAATAGAAAATAATCCATCTTTTTCAAATTAGTATTCCAATAAAGGGACTTAAATATAATTAGCAGGTATTATGTGCTAAAAAATTATAATTACTATTAAAAAAAAACAAGTAATATAAAGCTGTATGATGTCAGTATTTTGTAGTAAACCTTATCAAGAGTTTGACATTTGAATAAAAGCAAAAGCAAATGGGGAAGCAACGCATAGTTCAAGTCGGGAGGGTGAACATTCTAGGTGTGGGGGTGTGTGCTCAGTTGCTTCAGTCATGTCTGACACTTTGCAATCCTATGGTCTGTAGCCCACCAGGATCCCCTGTCCATGGAATTCTCCAGGCAGGGATACTAGAGTGGGTTGCTGTGCCCTTCTCCAGGGACTCTTCTCTACTCAGGTATTGAATCAACTCTCCTACACTGAAGGTGGATTCTTGATTCTTGAGCCATCAGCGAAGCCCACTCTAATTCACTTCAGTCACTCATTCGTGCACAACTCTGTGACCCCATGAAAAGCAGCATGCCAAGCCTCCCTGTCTATCACCATCTCCCGGGTTCACTCAAACTCATGTCCATTGAGTCAGTGATGCCATCCAGCCATCTCATCCTCTTCATCCTCTTTTCCTCCTGCCCTCAATCCCTCCCAGCATCAGAGTCTTTTCCAATGAGTCAACTCTTTGCATGAGGTGGACAAAGTACTGGAGTTTCAGTTTCAGCATCATTCCTTCCAAACAACACCCAGGGATATCTCCTTTAGAATGGACTGGTTGGATCTCTTTGCAGTCCAAGGGACTCTAAGAGACTTCTCCAATGCCACATTTCAAAAACATCAATTCTTTGGTGCTCAGCCTTCTTCACAGTCCAACTCTCACATCCATACTTGACCACTGGAAAACCACAGCCTTGACTGGATGGAACTTTGTTGGAAAAGTAACGTCTGCTTTTCAATATGCTATCTAGGTTGGTCATAACTTTTCTTCCAAGGAGTAAGCATCTTTCAATTTCATGGCTGCAGTCACCATCTGCAGTGATTATGGAGCCCAAAAAAATAAAGTCTGACACTGTTTCCACTGTTTCACCATCTATTTCCCATGAGGTGAAAAAGTTGGCTTAAAGATCAACATTCAGAAAACGAAGATCATGGCATCTGGCCCCATCTCTGCATGGGAAATAGATGGGGAAAGAGTGGAAACAGTGTCAAACTTTATTTTTTGGGCTCCAAAATCACTGCAGATGGTGACTGCAGCCATGAAATTGAAAGACGCTTACTCCTTGGAAGAAAAGTTATGAGCAACCTAGACAGCATATTCAAAAGCAGAGACATTATTTTGCCGACTAAGGTCCGTCTTGTCAAGGCTATGGTTTTTCCAGTAGTCCTGTATGAATGTGAGAGTTGGACTGTGAAGAATGCTGAGCACTGAATAACTGATGCTTTTGAACTGTGGTGTTGGAGAAGACTCTTGAGAGTCCCTTGGACTGCAAGGAGATCCAACCAGTCCATTCTGAAGGAGATTAGCCCTGGGATTTCTTTGGATTGAATGATGCTAAAGCTGAAACTCCAGTACTTTGGCCACCTCATGAGAAGAGTTGACTCATTGGAAAAGTCTTTGATGCTGCGAGGGATTAGGGGCAGGAGGAGAAAGGGACTACAGTGGATGACATGCCTGGATGGCATCACTGACATGATGGACATGAATCTGAGTGAACTCCAGGAGTTGGTCATGGACACGGAGGCCTGGCATGCTGCGATTTACGGGGTCGCAAAGAGTCGGACACGACTGAGCGACTGAAATGAACTGAACTGATGGGACGAGATGCCATTATCTTCGTTTCCTGAATGTTGAGCTTTAAGCCAACTTTTTCACTCTCCTCTTTCACTTTCATCAAGAGGCTTTTTAGCTCCTCTTAACTTGCTGCCATAAATTATGCTGTCATCTGCATATCTGAGGTTATTGATATTTCTCCCAGCAATCTTGATTCCAGATTGTGCTTCTTCCAGCCCAGCGTTTCTGATGATGTACACTGCATACAAGTTAAATAAGCAGGGTGACAATATACAGCTTTGACGTACTCCTTAAAATAGAAAAGTCATCATGGTCAAAAAAAGAGACTGAAATGCAGTACTCCAATGCAACCTTAAAAATAACAGAATGATCTCTGTTCATTCCCAAGGCAAACCATTCAATATCACAGTTATCCAAGTCTATGCCCCAACCAGTAACCCTGAAGAAGCTGAAGTTGAACAGTTTTATGAAGACCTACAAGACCTTTTAAAACTAACACCCAAGAAAGATGTCCTTTTCATTATATGGGACTGGGATGCAAAAGTAGAAAGTCAAGAAGGACCAGGATATCAGGCAAATTTGGCCTTGGAATACAGAATGAAGCAAGGCAAAGGCTAATAGAATTTTGCCAAGAAAACAAATTGGTCATAGCAAACACCCTCTTCTAACAACGCAAAGAAATCTACACATGGACAGCACGAGATGTCAACACTGAAATCATATTGATTATATTCTTTGCAGCCAAAGAGGGAGAAGCTCTATACAGTCAGCAAAAACAAGACTGGGGGCTAACTATGGCTCATCATGAGCTCTTTATTGCCAAATTCAGACGTAAACTGAAGAAAGTAGGAAAACCACTAGACCATTCAGTTTAGCTCAGTTCAGTCACTCATCGTGTCCGACTCTGCGACCCCACGAATCTCAGCAGGCCAGGCCTCCCTGTCCATCACCAACTCCCAGAGTTCAATCAGACTCACATCTTTCGAGTCAGTGATATCATCCAGCTATCTCATCCTCTGTCGTTCCCTTCTCCTCCTGCCCCCAATCCCTCCCAGCATCAGAGTATTTTCCAATGAGTCAACTCTTCACATGAGGTGGTCAAAGTATGGGAGTTTCAGCTTCAGCATAATTCCCTCCAAAGAAATCCAAGGGCTGATCTTCAGAATAGACTAGTAGGACCTCCTTTCAGTCCAAGGGACTCTCAAGAGTCTTCTCCAACACCACAGTTCAAAAGCATCAATTCTTCAGTGCTCAGCTTACTTCACAGTCCAACTCTCACATACATATATGACCACTGGAAAAACCATAGCCTTGACTAGACGGACCTCAGTCGGCAAAATAATGTCTCTGCTTTTCAATATACTATCTAGGTTGATCATAACTTTCCTTTCAAGGAGTAAGTGTCTTTTAATTTCATGGCTGCAGTCACCATCTGCGGTGATTTTGGAGCCACCAAAATTAAGTCTGACACTGTTTCCACTGTTTCCCCATCTATTTCCTATGAAGTGATGGGACCAGATGCCATGATTTTCATTTTCTGAATGTTGAACTTTAAG
Organism: Ovis canadensis; assembly: GCF_042477335.2. Taxonomy (NCBI): domain Eukaryota; kingdom Metazoa; phylum Chordata; class Mammalia; order Artiodactyla; family Bovidae; genus Ovis; species Ovis canadensis. The sequence continues at coordinate 53,067,809 of NC_091254.1, read as the reverse complement.
CCAACATTTTCACTCTCCTCTTTCACATTCAAGAGGGTTGTAGCTCCTCTTCACTTTCTGCCATAAGGGTGGTGTCATCTGCGTATCTGAGGTTATTGATATTTCTCCCAGCAATCTTGATTCCAACTTGTTCTTCTTCCAGCCCAGCATTGTTCATGATGTCCTTGGCATATAAGTTAAATAAGCAGGGTGACAATATACAGCTTTGACGTACTCCTTTTCCTATTTGGAACCAGTCTGTTGTTCCATGTCCAGATCTAACTGTTGCTTCCTGACCTGCATATAAATTTCTCAAGAGGCAGGTCAAGTGGTTTGGTATTCCCATCTCTTTCAGAATTTTCCACAGTTTATTGGGATCCACACAGTCAAAGGCTTTGGCATAGTTAATAAAACAGAAATAGATTTTTTTCCTAGAACTCACTTGCTATTTCAATGGTTCAGCAGATGTTGGCAATTTGATCTCTGGTTCCTCTGCCTTTTCTAAAACCAGCTTGAACATTAGGAAGTTCATAGTTCACGTATTGCTGAAGCCTGGCTTGGAGAATTTTGAGCATTACTTTAGTATTTTGTGAGATGAGTGCAATTGTGCAGTAGTTTTAGCATTCTTTGGCATTGCCTTTCTTTGGGATTGGAATGAAAACTGACCTTTTCTAGTCATGTGGCCACTGCTGAGTTTTCCTGATTTTCTGGCATATTAAATGTAGCACTTTCATAGCATTATCATTCAGGATTTGAAATAGCTCAACTGGAATGCCATCACCTCCACTAGCTGTGTTCGTAGTGATGCTTTTTAAGGCCCACTTGATTTCATATTCCTGGATGTCTGGCTCTAGGTGAGTGATCACACCAACATGATTTTCTTGGTCATGAAGATCTTTTGCACAGTTCTTCTGTGTATTCTTACCACCTTTTCTTAATATCTTCTGCTTCTGTTAGGTCCATACCATTTCTGTCCTTTATCAAGCCCATCTTTGCATGAAATGTTCCCTTGGTATCTCTAATTTTCTTGAATAAATCTCTAGTCTTTCCTATTTTGTTTTCCTCTATTTCTCTGCATTGATCACTGAGGAAGTCTTTCTTATCTCTTCTTTCTATTCTTTGGAACTCTGCATTCAGATGCCTCTATTTTCCCTTTTCTCCTTTGCTTTTTACTTCTCTTGTTTTCACAGCTATTTATAGGACCTACCCAGACAGTCATCTTGCTTTTTTGAATTTCTTTTCCATGGGGATGGTCTTGTTCCCTGTCTCCTGTACAATGTCACGAACCTCAGTCCATAGTTCATCAGGCACTCTATCTATAAGATCTAATCCTTTAAATTTATTTCTCACTTCCACTGTATAATCATAAGGAATTTGATATAGGTCAAACATGAATGGTCCAGGGGTTTTCCATACTTTCTTCAATTTTAGTCTGAATTTGGCAATAAGGAGTTCATGATCTGAACCAAAGTCAGCTTCTGGTCTTGTTTTTGTTGACTGTATAGAGCTTCTCCATCTTTGGCTGCAAAGAATATAATCAATCTGATTTCAGTGTTGACCGTCTGGTGATGTCCATGTGTAGAGTCTTCTCTTGTGTTGTTGAAAGAGGGTGTTTGCTATGATCAGTGCATTTTCTTGGCAAAACTCTATTAGTCTTTGCCTTGCTTCATTCCATATTCCAAGGCCAAATTTGCCTGTTACTTTAGGGGTTTCTTGACTTCCTACTTTTGTATCGAGTCCTATATAATGAAAATAATATCTTTTTTGGGTGTTAGATCTAAAAGGTCTTGTAGGTCTTCATAGAAACATTCAGCTTCAGCTTCCTCAGGGTTACTGTTTGGAGAATAGACTTGGATTACTGTTGTATTGAATGGTTTGCCTTGGAAACGAACAGAGATCATTATTTTGTTTTTGAGATTGCATCCAAGTACTGCATTTCAGACTCTTTTGTTGACCATGATGGCTACTCTATTTCTTCTAAGGGATTCCTGCCCACAGTAGTAGATGTAATGGTCATCCGAGTTAAATTCACCCATTCCAGTCCATTTTAGCTCACTGATTCCTAGAATGTCGATGTTCACTTTTGCTGTCTTATGTTTGACCACTTCCAATTTGTCTTGATTCATGGACCTAACATTCCAGGTTCCTATGCAATATTGCTCTTTACAGCATCAGAACTTGCTTCTATCACCAGTCACATCCGCAGCTGGGTATTGTTTTTGCTTTGGCTCCATCCCTTCATTCTTTCTGGAGTTATTTCTCCACTGATCTCCAATAGCTTATTTGGCACATACTTATTTAGCCCTGGGATTTCTTTCGAAGGAATGATGCTAAAGTGAAACTCCAGTACTTTGGCCACCTCATGTGAAGAGTTTACTCTTTGGAAAAGACTCTCATGCTGCGAGGGATTGGGGGCAGGAGGAGAAGAGGACGACCAAGGATGAGATGGCAGGATGGCATCACTGACTCGATGGATGTGAGTCTGAGTGAACTCTGAGTGTTGGTTATGGACAGGGAGGCCTGGTGTGCTGCGATTCATGGGGTCACAAAGAGTCGGACATGACTCAGTGACTGAACTGAACTGAACTGAACTGACCTGTGGAGTTCCTCTTTCAGTATCCTATCATTTTGCCTTTTCATACTGTTCATGGGGTTCTCAAGGCAAGAATACTGAAGTGGTTTGCCATTCCCTTCTCCAGTGGACCACATTCTGTCAGACCTCTCACCATGACCTGCTCATCTTGGGTGCCCCCACAGGGCATGGCTTAGTTTCACTGAGTTAGACAAGGCTGTGGTCCTAGTGTGATTAAATTGACTAGTCTTTTGTGATTATGGTTTCAGGTATGACCTAAATTAAATCTCTTATGTTTATACAGTGGAAGTGAGAAACAGATTTAAGGGACTGTATCTGATAGAGTACCTGATGAACTATGGACTGAGGTTCATGACATTGTACATGAGACAGGGATCAAGACCATCCCATGGAAAAGAAACGCAAAGAAGGAAAATGGCTGTCTGGGGAGGCCTTACAAATAGCTGTGAAAAGAAGAGAAGTAAAAAGCAAAGGAGAAAAGGAAAGATATAAACATCTGAATGCAGAGTTCCAGATAGCAAGGAGAGATAAGAAAGCCTTCCTCAGTTATCAATGTAAAGAAATAGAGGGAAACAACAGAATGGGAAAGACTAGAGATCTCTTCAAGAAAATTAGAGATACCAAGGGAACATTTCATGCAAAGATAGGCTCAATAAAGGACAGAAATGGTATGGACATAACAGAAACAGGAGATATTAAGAAGACGTGGTAAGAATACATGGAAGACCTGTACAAAAAAGATCTTCATGAACTAGATAATCACGATGGTGTGATCGCTCACCTACAGCCAGACATCCTGGAATGTGATGTCAAGTGGGCCTTAGAAAGCATCACTACGAACAAAGCTAGTGGAGGTGATGGCATTCCAGTTGAGCTATTTCAAATCCTGAAAGATGATGCTGTGAAAGTGTTGCACTCAATATGCCAGCAAATTTGGAAAACGCAGCAGTGGCCACAGGACTGGAAAAGGTCAGTTTTCATTCCAATCCCAAAGAAAGGCAATGCCAAAGAATGCTCAAACTACCACACAATTTTACTCAGCTCTCACGCTAGTAAAGTAATACTCAAAATTCTTCAAGCCAGGCTTCAGCAATACGTGAACCGTGAACTTCCAGATGTTCAAGCTTGTTTTAGAAAAGGTAGAGGAAAGGGGGATTAAATTGCCAACATCTGCTGGATCATGGAAAAAGCAAGAGAGTTCCAGAAAAACATCTATTTCTTCTTTATTGACTATGCCAAAGTCTTTGACTGTGTCGATCACAGTAAACTGTGGAACATTCTAAAAGAGATGGGAATTCTAGGTATAGAAAGTAGCTAATGCAAAGATAATGCAGATGGAGATTGCAGCAATGAAATTAAAAGATGCTTACTCCTTACAAAGAAAGTTATGACCAACCTAGACAGCATATTAAAAAACAGAGTTGTTACTTTGCCAACAAAGTTCCATCTAGTCAAGGCTATGGTTTTTCCAGTGGTCATGTATGGATGTGAAAGTTGGACTGTGAAGAAAGCTGAGTGCCAAAGAATTGATACTTTTGAACTGTGGTGTTGGAGAATACTCTTGAGAGTCCCTTGGACGGCAAAGGAGATCCAAGCAGTCCATCCTAAAGGAGATCAATCCTGGGTGTTCATTGGAAGGATTGATATGAGACTGAAATTCCAATACTTTGGCCACCTGATGCGACGAGCTGACTCATTGGAAAAGACCCTGATGCTGGGAAAGATTGAAGGCAGGAGGAGAAGGGAATGACAGAGGATGAGATGGGTGAATGGTATCATCGACTTGATGGACATGGATTTGGGTGGACTCCGGGAGTTGGCGATGGACAGGGAGGCCTGGAGTGATGCAGCTCATGGGATCCCAAAGAATAGGACACGACTGAGCGGCTGAACTGAACTGAACTGAACTGAATGCATGAATGCAAAGATGATGATGCAGGAATATTCAGGGCATAATTAAAAACAGCAAAAAGGTCATGGTGACATATAATGTGGGGCATTAGTAGCAGAGATAAATAAGAAACGGTCAGAGTCTGTAAGTTATCATATGCTATTGTAAATATTTTAGCTTTTACTATTAGAGAAATGGGACCATTAGAATGCTGTTTTAAAATGTGATGAGTCAGATTGTAAAATGATCACCTGGGTCTACTATTAATACAAGACACATAAAATAATGGTAGTTTAGGAAAAGATGGCAGGTAGCACTACTGATGGAAGATGTTTTCAGCCTTTATTTCTCCTGTTTCTAGTTTTCTGTTCTTTTCTCTTTCTTCTCCTTCTGGAAGCCCTATTATGTCTATTCCATAAATCTGTTTCTTCTTTCAATTTTTTCCCCATTTCTGATTGGTTAATTTCCATTGCTCTGTCGTTTGTTTGGCAGCACTGGGCAGAGAGTGGGATCTTAGTTCTCCAACCAGGAGTAAAACCCCTGCTCTCTGCAGTGAAAGTGCAACATCCTAACCAGTTCTCCACCAGGGAAGTCCCCCACTACTCTGTTTTCAAGTTTCTGATCCTCCCTTCTGCTTAACCTAGAGTGATTTAAACCCCTCTATTGAATTTTTTTCAGTTTAGTTATTATATTCTCTGTGATTTGCCTTTGACATATTTTAAAACTATTTTCTATCTTTCTGTTGAAATTCTCACTTTGTTCATGTTTTGGTCTCCTGACCTGCATGATCACTGTTAGTTTGCATTCTCTAGCAGGTAAATCAATTATCTTTGTTTCATTAGGTTGGTTTCTAGAAATATACATTGTTCTTTTATTTTTAAAATATCCTCTTTAAAAAAAATTTTTTTTCCCTTTTCCTTGGCTCACTAGGTTGGTTTCTGCATATTAGATAAAAGAGCCGCCTCTCCTTGTCTTGACAAATTGGCCTTATGTAGGAGATAAAGCTTTTTAATCAGTTGACTCCAACCTGCCAGTCGCCTCTCAAAACTTTGTGATTATCCAAGTTTCCAACTTTGCTGTTAATGGCTTTCCATAGTGGAGAGTGTGGCAAGGCCCATCAATGTCCCCAAAACTTTGGAAATTCCTGTTAACATCTTTAGACACCAAAGAACTGCAAATCCCCTGTCCCATCAGTGTGCCTGCTAAGTTGCTTCAGTAGTTTCTGATTCTTTGAGACCCTATGGACTGTATCCCACCTGTCTCCTCTGTCCATAGGATTCTCTAGGCAAGAACACTGGAGTGTGTTGCCATGCCAACACACTTTCCAAGCAGGGATCAAACCTGATCGCATGTCTCCTGCATTGGAAGGTGGGTTCTTTACCACAAGTGTCACCTGGGTAGCCCACTGTAGGCTAATTGGAAGCCTCACCTTAAGGCAGCATTGGGAAAATCAAGATGCTAGAAATGCAGTCTAACCCCTACCTGGGAGAAAGTGGGAGATGACTGTTTTTACTTACTCACTCTGCGCTGAGCGAGAGGGAAGAGTCATTGGAATTGTGTATATGCACAAATTGAACCACCACTTTGTTGCCGGGTGCAGAGAAAGTCATGAATGTCAATCTCTGTCAGTTCTCAGAGCTGATTTGTAGCCAGAGTCAACAGGGAGCTAGACTGTCAAGTGGCAGCCATAGCAATTGGAGTGCTTGATAAGTGGACAAACTTCTTCCAGGGAGAATCTGGAGGTTTTGTTTGACTGTTGGAGACAGCCCGGGGAAAACAGTGGGGTATGTGCCACCAACACATTGAGACTCTCTGTAGGATCCTGATCATCTCCTTGCAGCAGGCAAATTAAAAGCTGGAACCTCAGGCATCATCTGGTAATGTGTGCAGTAAAATTGCTTCCAGGGAGAAACTAGGAGAGGGTGTTTTGCCTGTTCCCTCTTTGTTGAATCCAAGGGGAAAAAGGCTATAAGAAGTGATTGTGTTCCCATTTGAAAATTGCTTTTTGTTGTTGTTTAATATGTTCCTGTAGGGCTTAGGAATACAAACTCCATTGACTATCAGAGTTAGGTGATTTGAGGGTCTGTCTCTCAGGTGGAAGACTCTAGATGCATTGGCACATTACTTCCAGGGAGAAGCTGGATACTTGGTTTTGTTGCTGGAGATAGCCAGGAGGAGGAGGTAGGGGAAATGCTCATTGACTCTTTCAGGTTCTACAGAGGATCCCATTTAGCATCTAGATGGGGGCTGATTAGGAGCCAGATCTCCACACAGCATCTGTGAAATCATGAAGTTAAATTTATCCCAAGAAAATCTGAGATGGTTGTTTTTGTCTCCTCTCTCCAGGCTGGAGAGGGTAGCCACAAGAGTGCTCACACACCTATTTAACAATCACCTCTGTCTTCTATAGCCCTGTGGGACTCATAACTCCAAGTCTTGTTGGCTCTCAGAGCTAGATGATTTGGGAGTCCATACTTTAGCTAGCAGCTTTTAAAAATTGGGGTGCCAACTGTTAAGTCCAATCTATTCACTCCTCAAAGAGAAGCTAGGAGTTGGAAGTTCCTTCTTAACTGCAAAGTACTGTGACTGTGTCAGAAAAGTTTATGAGTGAGAGTATCTCAGCCTTTCCTATCCATTTCAATGTGGATATTTTCTGGTGCTCAATGTGTAGTTTCTGGATTTCTCTCAGAGGGACTTGATCTATGGATAGTTGTATATCTTCATGGGAGTAGGGAATTTCAGGAGGATTCTATGTTGCCACTTTGTTGGCATCTTCTTTAGTTTTTCCTCTGGTTTTATTGAGATAAAATTGACATATAGAACTGTATAAGTTTAGGTAGAACAGCATAATGATTTGACATAAATATATCATGAAATGATTACCAAAATAAATTTAGTGTACATCTATAGATTAAAAGTTAAAGAAATAGAAAAAAAAAACCTTTGTAATGAGAATTCTTAGAATTTATTCTCTTAACTTTCATATGTAACATGCAACAGTGTTAATCATATTTATCAAGTTGTACATTACATCCCTAGTACTTATAATTGAAAACCTTATAACTAGAAATCTGTGCCTTTTGTTTGCCTTCATCCAATTTCCTCTTTCTCCAACCCCCACTCTAGTAACCACAAATCTCATTTTTCCCCCCTATGAGTTTGTTCTCTTTTTTTTAAAGTACAATTAGCCTACAACACTATGTTACTTCCTGATACACATGGTGATCCAATATTTCTATACATTACAAACTAATCACTATGATGTCTAGTCACCATCTGTCATCATACAAAGATACTATATCGTTATTCACTATATTCCCCATACCATATATTTATATCTATGACTCATTTATTTTGCAGTTGGGAACTTGTACAATGATATATGTTACCTATTTCTTTCATCTGCCAGCCTGCCTCCCTTCTGTCAACTACTTGCTTGTTCTCTGTATCAAGGATTTTTCTATTTTATTATGCTTCTCCATCAGTTCAGTTCAGTGCAGTTGCTCAGTCGAGTCCAACTCTTTGTGACCCCATGGACTGCAGCAGGCCAGGGCTCCTTGTCCATCACCAAACCTCGGAGTTTACTCAAACTCATGCCCAATGAGTCAGTGATGCCATCCAACCATCTCATCCTCTGTCATCCCTTTTTCCTCAGGCCTTCAATTCTTCTCAGCATCAGGGTCTTTTCCAGTAAGTCAGTTCTTTGCATCCTGTGGCCAAAGTATTGGAGTTTCAGCTTCAGCATCATTCCTTCCAAAGAATATTCAGGACTGATTTCCTTTAGGATGCACTGGTTGGATCTCCTTGATGTCTAAAGGACTCTCAAGAGTGTTTTCCAACACCACAGTTCAAAAGCATCAATTCTTCTGTGCTCAGCTTTCTTTACGTCCAACTTTATAGTCCAATATATTTCTCCGTAGGTTTTAATTTTTCTTTTAGGCAAAGATACATTTTTTTCAATAAGATTCCAAGCACTGGAAACTCAAGTTTTACAAAGTAAGTGCATAAATGTATGAAACGATTTTATTTGGATTCCTCACACAGTGCAAAGCAAGAAGAAAACAAGAGCTATTTTGCATAACTCAAGAACTAATGCATCTTAGTCACTCAGCCATGTCCAACTCTTTGTGACCCCATGGACTGCAGCCTACCAGGCTTCTCTGTCCATGGAATTCTCCAGGCAAGAATACTGGAGTGGAAAGCCATTTCCTTCTCTAGAGGATCTTCCCGACCTAGGGATCAAACCCAGCTCTCCAGCATTGCAGGCAGATTCTTTACCATCTGAACCACCAGGCTATCTGCTAATTTAAAGGCAATAGGTAAGTAAAACTGGAGGTTAGATTAGATCTTAAACATCAGGAATAGAATGTGATATAAAAAGATACAAATTAATTTGTCATTTAAAAAATAACTGTTAATGTGCATGTGTATTTGCTCTTTTTTTATGTGAATGTTAAGGCAATGCAAATGTTCCTTTTGCTACTATGAATATTATTATGTATGCCCATTACATAGTTTACCTTTAATAACTACTAGAACACAATTGTTAATTAATAAAGCCCTAGATTTTTATTTTTTCAAATTCTTTCCCATTTTTATAAGACTAGATGATAAGTACACATATATAATAAAAATATCTTTGAAAATGTTCTTCATTGAATCAGTGATATCTGTTGCTTTGTTATTCTAGTTTTAGAGAGAGATCCTATATATATAAATTAATATTATCTCGACTTGCTTCTTCATATCTGTAAGTCTTCAATAAATAGTACAATCTCTTAATTTTTGAGTGTAAATCCTTGCATTGTATCATTTTTTATAAACATCTTTATATTTGTAAGTATAATAAAATTTTACTCTATTAATTATACCTGAAATCATGTACAAGTTAGACTCCACATCAGGTAGTTTAATAAAATCAAAATTTCTGTTACCAAAGAAATGTTAGCAAACTACCTCTGCTCAATTGTTTACAGCTAACCATGTTATTCATTCCCAATACAATCAGTAGTCTTTTTTATGTTATTATTATTCCTACTATGAAACACAGTAATTAAATTCCCCTTTGCCCCAATTCTTTTCGTGTACCACATGAATAGCAGGTGAAGTCAATTTGTGAACTTATTGTCCTTGACATAGTACAGAAGTGTTTTCAGCTGTAACTGATTATGTTTATTCTTCTGTGTTACCCAGGTAAAAAGTAATCCAAAAGATAACAATAAATAATTGCAACTCTAACCTTATTTAAAATTATCCTGCTACAGTTGTGGAGCAATGAAGATAAATAGGAAAGGACCTTTCACATTGTCCAAATAATGTCACTGTAGCTATAATTATCTTCTTGCATGTGACCATGTGCCCTCTGCAGCAGGTGACAGGTAAATGACTTTGAAATAAAGAAAATCAGATTTAGGTATTCATCATCCTTTGAGGAAATAGGTTTAGAACTATGATATGCAAGTCTTATACTCATCTTCCTGAGCAAAGCAATATTATACATTTTATAAGGTAAAATTTTAAAAATGTTTACCAGTTTTTTAATTGTGATAAGAACAGATAATGAGATCTACCCTCTCAAAAAATTCTAAGTACACAATATAATATTGTTAACTAAAGGCAGAATGTTGTACAGATTTCTAGACTTTTATTCATTTAGCTCAACTGAAACTTTTTACCCATTAAGCAAGACTCTTTACTTCCCACTTTCCACAAGCCCGGTAATCACCCTTCTACTTAGTTATCTTATATAAGCGGAATCATGCAGTATTTCTCTGTCACACATCTTTTTTCACTTAGCATAATACTCTCAGAATTCATCCAAGATGTCTTGCATGGCAGGGTCTCCTTTTTATGGTTAAATAATATATCTTTGTGTGTGTATCTGTGTGTGTGTGTGTGTATATATATATATACATACACATCATATATGCATATAGATCTTCAAGATCCTGACTTTAATTCTTTTGACTAAATACTCTGAAGTGGGATTCTTTTATCATATCAGAATTTTATTTCCAATTCTTTTAGATAAACTTTAATGTATATCTGAAAGAAGCATTTTAGCTTTATACTATACTATACATTTAGAGAGATGATTGTTCACAGGCTTATCAGAGACCAGACAAAAATTGGGTACAAAAACATAAGAGAATCTTTAAACAAAATTCTGGACAAAGTGAAAGTGACAGTGAAGTCACTCAGTAGTGTCCGACTCTATGTGACCCCCTGGACTGTAGCCTACCAAGCCCCTCTGTCCATGGGATTCTCCAGGCAAGAATACTGGAGTGGGTTGCCATTTTCTTCTCCAGGGGATCTTCCTAACCCAGGAATCAAACCTGGGTTTCCCGCATTGGAGGCAGACGCTTTAACCTCTGAGCTACCAGGGACAAAGTGAGAGTATATATAAATATTACATAAATTATATAATCATTATTCAAATAGTGTGTGTGCTCAGTTGCTAAGTCAAACTCTTTGTGACACTTTGGACAGCAGCCCACCAAGCTCCTCTGTCCATAGAATTTTTCATGCAAGAATACTGAAGTGGATTGCCATTTCCTCCATAGTATATTTATGGATATAATATATACAATATTCACACAATTGCTTTCTAATTTTATACATTGTTTATAAATCTTAGTAACATAATTGATTTGCAAATGCTAAATTTCAAAAATTAAATTTTTAAAAAGAAACGTTAGATAACTTTACTTAGATAATACTTTAAATTTCAAGCAAAAGTACTGAATATCTAAGAAACAATTCATTTTATTGAGACAAACTCATATAAGCTTGTGAATTTTGAAAAGAAACGCGCAGAATAAAAAAAAAAATTTATGTGTTAAATTATATTAATTTGAAATGTACACATACATTTTAGATAAAATTGCTTTGAGTATTTTATATCTCTAATGGAATATTTGTCACTCGTAGAAAATACATTGTAAGGAGAAAATAGTATCTTTCAGTTTCTAATTCTTGGAGGTTTATAAACTTTAATCCATAAAAAACATTTTTGTAATATATCTATACTAATTTCCTTTTGAAAATAAAAAGATGAAATGATGTGTGATGTATTATCATCTGTGATTTATTTCAAGATGTAAGAATTCCACTTATGAAAATCCTAATCAAATTTTTCTTATTTTCATTTGAAGCTAATTTACATTTCTTGGAAAGCTCCAGGAAAGCTCCACAAGCTCAGGGAGGAAGTGATATTTTATGAAAAAATCAGTAACACTTCAAAGATATTTTAGTATTTTCATCAAATTAAATTTTCATAAATGGAAAATAAATGCATTCAATTATTTAAAATTAAATTTACCCAATTATTTATATATCAAATATATAATATACTAACAGTGTAACAGTTCTGTATAAACCAAATCCCTGAATAATGCAGTATGGATCAAATTTAATATGTTAACTTACATTCATGTTTATGAGACTCTCATCTTGTGTTTCCTTCTCTTAATTTTACTTGATAAGTTTCTCAGAATTCAATACTTAGTTATAGAATCATAAGATGCATATCTTGCATTTTCATTTTATTCTGAGATGCATGATCTTGTTTGATTCTTTTCAAATTTATTGTAGAAGGAGATACAGAATTGCTATGCCAACTAATGAATGAATGTGTGGTCTAGAGATTAGTGATTTAATGTCATACAGTAAGTTTGTTGCATAGTTAAATATATAAACAGTTTCTTCCAAGTCTTATAGCCAATTATTTTCTGGATTTTTCCCCCTAGCACTTTTGATGAGGATTCAACATTTAAAATACATACACATACAATCATTAAAATTGATATTAGCAATAATGCTAAAAAAAAGTAAAGGATGATTAAAAAATTAGAATAAAATGTCAAAATGTAGAATGAGATAATTGTGAAAGGAAAAAGGAATACTACAAATCCTGGTGTTTTTACCTAATAGCTAATGGATATAATGAATAGAGTTTAGATGATTAAATGTGAATTTTAATGTATAAACATCTCAGCGGTTTGGATCATAGAGGTGAAGCATTTTTCCTGGTGCTTCTTCTGCTAACCAATAGTCACTAATCCCTGAAGCAATGCAATTTTCCATAATAGATTTAGTCACTTTTCCCACTACAATCCAGTGATATATTTTTCTTTATTTGGACTCAAGGCCCTGCTCTGGATTTTACCATTATCCGTGTCTTAATTCCTGAAATAACTTCCTTCAGTATCTCAGGCTCAGACTACAGATTTTCTATTCCTTGATGCAGGTGTAACTATGAGTTTGAACCGTATTCTGATCCTGAATTCTCTTCTAATTTTTCTGTGGCTTCTGTGTTTATAGCCTTACTTTTTCACCTGGAAATCAGGATTCCTTTACTTTCATCATTTTCTTCTCAATGACCTGACACCTTCTGCTCCATCTTCTATATGAAAAAAACAGTTCTTCACCTATCAATGTATTTGTCATTTCTGTACCCCATATCTGAGCATTGATGATAAATAGCATCTAGTTGTATAGATTAGGACTTTCCTAGTGGCTCATTCGGTAAAGAATCTGCCTGCAGTGCAGAAGCCCTGGGTTCGATCCCTGGTTTGGGAAGATCCCTGGAGAAGAAACTGGCAACCCACTCCAGTATTCTTGCCAGGAAAATCCCATGGACAGAGGAGCCTCGCAGGCTAGTGATAATATATGTATACTAGTTTTTACCTTTATTCTCAGTAATGCCTGAATATTATTATTTCTATTATCTGTTTCTTCTTCATTTCTTTCCTGCAGTAATTCCAAATTTTTTACCAGTGCCCTCAATTCCTTATTCTGCCTTTACTATTTTTGACATTAGTAACTTCTATTCTGTATGGAAATATAGAGCAAGATAAGAATACCTTTACTATTCTATATGCCCCTTCCTCACATAAAGATGTATTTACACCCACTGTCTTATTTCCTTCCCTCCTGTAGAACTGGGGAAATGTTTCTCCTTTTACTTGAGGTTTGCAATCCAAGTGTGTGCTAATTGCCTTTTGCTTCCTCATATAACTTGCTCTCCTTCATTTCCTTTATTTTGAAATCCCGGACTTCCCAGGTGGCTGCAGTGATAAAGAATCCACCTGATAGTTCAGGAAACACAAGAAAAGCAGTTTGGATCCCTGGATTTGAAAGATGACCTGGAGGAGGAAATGACAAGTCACTCCCGTATTCTTGCATGGAAAATCCTATGGACCAAGGAGCCTGGCAGGCTGCAATCCAAGGGGTTGCTAAGAGTGGGACATGACTGAACACACATGGACACAATCTTCTTATTCCTATTTTGCCAACATCTGAATGTGACCAAGTCTCTTTCCTAAGCCAAACCAGTCAGAATATCTACTTCCAGCAATTTAAACTTATTGATTTTAATGTGGTTTATCCTATTTATACTTAGACATTTTTACTGTATATTGTACACAGTAAAACTCTATGTACTAGTTTTTTGCAGTCTAGAAAATAAACAAAAACACCTACTTCCTCATTACCTATTTTGCAATATGCAAAATCACCAAGAAATTCAAAGCTGCTTGTGTGATTTTCCACAACTGTGTCACTCAGCATTCCTCAAAATACAAAACCTATTCTGCACTTTACATATTTTTAAAATTTTTACATGTACATATTTTTGTATTTTATATAAATATTTTATATTATATGCATTGTTGTGTGAATTTTTCTTCATATTTTTTACTTCAAGATGTTTCAATATTGATATGTGTTGCATGATGTTATTCATCTTCACAACCATAATATTCCATTTTGCAAAAATGCCCTAAGTTATTTAGTCATTCCACCACTGATGAATTATTTGGGTTATTTCCAAATTGTTTCTGTGATAAAAAATATAGCTTCACAATCATCTCCTCATGACATTTGCTAAGATTTATATCTTATCTCTATGTATAGAGATGTATAGATATACATAAAGATATAGATATATGCTGTGTGTACATAACCGAGAATAGAATTTCAGGTCATAAAATACATGCATGATAATAGCAAATTTTTTTTCAAAGTTGTTATATGCCAGGGAAGTCCATATTAGTTTATATCCTACTGGCACTGCTTGAGAAATACCCTTGATTAACAAAATCCAAAAGATTATCTTTCATAATTTTACTATAACTTTCTTGATTTCTAAAATGAAATTGACCACCTTTTTTACATAATCATGTACTGTTTGCATATTTTATTTATTGGGAAGTGTCTGTGGATGATATTTAGCCATTGTTCTCCTGAGTTAATGGTGTTACTGATTTTTAGCTATCATTTACATTCTTCATATGAACCTGCTGTGCTATACATGTTGAAAATATTTATTTTCAGTATGAGGCTTACATTTTTTAGTTTTTTTGGATGTATTTTAATGAATATAATTGCAATATATTTGAACTCATTATTCTTACCATGCATAGAATGGAGTTTTTTTTTCTGCTTTACTTATGAAATGCTTTACTGCTGCAAGTTTATAAAAATATTCTCCCATATATAGAGAAACAAAAAAAATATTTTTGAATATTGGATTCTTTCAGCATTTATTTAAATACCAGCTCTATTATATATCAGATTCTCACTTTAGGCCTTGGATATACTTTGCTAATTTTCTATGTTACTGCCAGGGAAAAGTACATCCACCAACATACACACACATAACAATCAGGTTACATGCTTTTTCTTAATGATTTTTCTTTTTATGAATGATATTTATCATATTCATATAAATATTATTATTGAATCTAATCGGAGCATTTTATATTATTATATCATTGTTTATTCTGTATGATTGTTATAAAATCTAACAGTAATATGCACATAGTTGTTCACTATTCCTTGACATAATAACATTATGAAAGTCACAGTGATGAGATATCTGTCTATTCTTAAAAACTACTACATATAAATAGCAAAAGAAGTGCTATAGTATAGCTCATTGTAATAATGGAGTCGGCATGGATTGAATTTGAACATCTGGAGAGCAATACTGGGGAGCCACAAATTATTTCATTCCAAAGAAGGTTTCTATTTTTTTCTTTTAAATTTCTAAACAGTGTGTGAATAGAGCCTGTAGAGTTGTCCTCCTCCCTATTTTGTCAGGGAATGCTAACCTTTAGAAATATGCATATAGTCCTAATTCAAATGATAGCATAATGGCCTTTTCAAGAATCCTTGCCTTGTCTCAAAAGACAGTATTTTGCATCAAAATGAAACTGAAACCATATGCTCATCTCCAGTTAAGATGGTTGAATACAAGTTAAGATGTGATCTTTGTACTGAGTTTTTATTTTATAGTAACATTAACAAGAGAAACAATCATTCAACAACTCAGATTCTTGTTTCTGTAGCCTGTTCCTCAAAGTCACATATTTAATGAGAAAGATTTTAAAAATTAAGTAGAAATTTTTAATAATTAGATTTTTATTTAATTTAGAAAAATAAAAATCCATGCCTTAATACAATGATTTAGAGTCTTACAGAAAGGATTACTACATTGTTATTGCATTTTACTGATTTCCAAAAGAAGTCTATAACAAGTACAGAATCGATATATTTCAGGTGCCTCATCAAGATCAAGGGGACAATAATACTGGTGGTTTCCCCATGATATT
Organism: Ovis canadensis; assembly: GCF_042477335.2. NCBI lineage: Eukaryota > Metazoa > Chordata > Mammalia > Artiodactyla > Bovidae > Ovis > Ovis canadensis. The sequence goes on along the minus strand of NC_091254.1, from coordinate 53,051,731 downwards.
GTACAGATTATAAAGTATTTTGAGGATATATCATGCTATATGCATTCCATAAATATATCTATTGAAAATGTAATGTATTTGGTATTTTAAGGGAGATATCTTTAAAAGTTACAGCCTATGCATTATATACATTTTCATTTATGGCTCTTGACATTATTGACCTTAAACTACTGGACTCTATATTAAAGGTATCTCATTTTTTAAAAATATGTGCAAGTTTTACAAGCTTTTGAAAAATGATTAAGAAAATCTCTTCAGCTATTTCATGGCAGTGAATTAATATCTATCAGAAAACAGGAATGAAAAAAGCTTAATTGTGATCATAGGTTGTACGGCACATTGTAGTTTTATATTATGATTATGGGACAGTTTATTTTTATTTGAATTTTTACATTGTCTCAAGTGATCTAATATATGCTAGTTTGAGATAAATTTATGTGAAGTTAATATCAAGTATGATAGGGAATACATTGAGCTTATTCATTTGATTTTACTTTCAGCAAGAAAAGATACAGTGTTTAACATTTAATTCCTAATATAAAAAAGGATCAAGGAAGCAGATAGAGAAAGACAGCTGGGGTATAGAGTTATTCAGATTGCTTTTCCTTCAAAAAGGCTTCACTCTAGAAAGAAAAAGAAATGAAATGGTGGCAATCATACCAAGATACCTAAGTGGTTTGTCACAACATTAGGTAAATAACTCCATTGAAGTAACTCATTGATTCAGAGAACTGTTGCTAACTTGGTCTGTGCTGTGTTTAGTCACTTAGTCATGTCCTACTCTTTGTGATCCCATGGACCACAGCCCACCAGGCTCCTCTGTCCACGGGGATTCTCCAGGCAAGAATACTGGAGTGGTTTGCCATGCCCTCCTCCAAGGGATCTTTTCAACCCATGGATTGAACGCAGGTCTCCCACATGGCAAGGGGATTATTATTATTTTATTTTTTTAGTTTTCTGAATATTTTTTAAATATAAATTTATTTATTTTAATTGGAGGTTAATTACTTTACAATATTCTTTACCAGCTGAGCCACCAGGAAGCCCAAGAAGATTGGAGTGTATAACCAATCTCTTCTCCAGGGGATCTTCCACACCCAGGGATTGAACCTGTGTCTCCCACATTGCAGGCAGATTCTTTACCAACTGAGCTACCAGGGAAGCCTGTTATTAACTTGAGGCAATATTAACTCCAAAATCTCTTAATCTAAGTAAATAAATTCATACTGTTAATTCACACATTTTCCCAGTGACTGGTAGATCATTTGTTCTTATATCTTAACTTGTCATTTTTTTATAAGTCAGTGCAGATGTTAATTACAACCAGCCTCTTGATTACACCTTGGAGAAATAATATTATGTGTGATTTTGTATATAATATTGTGCTGCTGCTGCTGCTGCTGCTGCTAAGTCGCTTCAGTCATGTCCAACTCTGTGTGACCCCATAGATGGCAGCCCACCAGGCTCCTCCGTCCCTGGGGTACTCCAGGCAAGAATATTGGAGTGGGTTGCCATTTCCTTCTCCAATGCATGCATTCATGCTAAGTCGCTCTGTACGACCCTATGGTCAGCAGCCCACCAGGCTCCTCTTTCCACAGGATTCTCTAGGCAAAAATACTGGAGTGGGTTGTCATTGCCTTCTCCAATATGACATAGTACTTATTGCGAAAATAACTTTAAAATACAGGAAAATATTAGGGATAGTATTTGACACCTAATTTCAGGCCAACTTAGCAAGTAAAATCAGTAGTTAAATCCTTAAGCTCTACTCATATGTGCATGTACGCAATCATATAAACACACACACATACCCTGTGCTCACCCCTCACAGACACACACACATACACACACAAGCAAGAAAAAATAAAATTAAAGAGTTTAAATTCTATTTAAAATAAAGTTCCTTAGGTCAAAAAATTGAAGGGAAGATACTGACTAAAATACAGTACCAGTTTATTGATAGATTCTATCTGTATATTCCATTGACTAAAATGTTAGTAATTTTCAGATTGCATGTAATCACATGATTTACCCAAAAACTATAAAATGCAAATATGGTAAAAGAAAATGAAAGAAGGAACAATGTATGGTTTAATAGTACATGAGGCTTAAGCAATTAATTAAACATTACTTGGGTGTGAAAAACTGATATAGTCTTTCATCCTTTAGTTAAACAGCAACAACAGTTTGAAGTGAGGTTTTCATGCCAAATATCTTTCTTTTTCAAAATTCAAATATAAGGAGAATAAATATCAATAATCTCAACCAGCAGACAATTCAAATAGATAATAGATAATAATATACGATTCAATTATTATATTCACTTCAGTAGTCTATAGTTGTTATATTAACATTGAATACCACTAACTATTCTTTTTCAATAGGTGTGGATGAGTGTGCTATCACTTAGTTATGTCTGACTCTTTGTGACCCCGTGCACCGTAGTTCACCAGACTCTGTCAAGGGACTTTCCATGCAAGAATACTGGAGTGGGTAGTCATTTCCTTCTCCAGGGGATCTTCCTGACCCAGGGATCAAACCCACATCTCTTGAATCTTCTGCATTAGCAGGTGAATTCTTTATCACTGTTCCACCTGGGAAGATTTTCAACAAGAGATGTTATCAAATTTTTAAATGATCTTAGCAATTATCATTAGGACTTACCAAAGACTATTTGCTCATATTTTCAAGTTACTTGTACATATTGAATGTGAATGATACAAAGGAAGGATGACTAAATTTTTATTTTAAATGAAAGTATAAACAAGTTAGTTATTTTAAATAAATTCATTGAAGTACAATTTGATTTTGAATAATGATGTTCTTGTTAATACTTGTAAATGTAATAATATTTTCTTCATTTATTTAATAGTCTACATTTTCCCAAGTTAAAAGAAAATATTTTTAAGACATGACAAGAAATAAAGTTGAGAAAAGGCATTTTTGAAAAAAAGAAATGTCTAATTCATTTTAAACTTGTAAGCAATAACTTTAACTTTTTGGTAAATTTTAATATACCCATGAATTTGTTTGACCTTATATTTACATTTTCTGAAAAATAAAGAATTAAAACAGTTGCAAAACTGGCAATGGTGTGAATAGCAAAATACCCCTTTTCTTATGTGAGTGCAGCTGTTGCTATAGCTACTGAGTGGCTTTCCTTCAACATAGATTTAGATTTGACCTTCAGATTAACCTATGACTCCAGCAGTATGTTTGTAGACTTTTTTCTTTTTCTCTCTTTTTTTTAAGTAACCAATGGATTGCCTGTAAGATAATGCACATAGAGAATACACACTGATAAATTTCAACTTACATAGACTGGAAGGTGATTCAAAACTATGCATGTATGAATTTTCATAAAATACATTGTTTACCATTGAAGACTATTTGTGTATCCCATATAAAATTTTATTTCTTGAAGTAATTTATCTTCCACTTATACTCCTTTTATAACTGTAACTTTGAAACGTTTTCAACCTTGCTCTCGCTACTGAAATTCTTTTCAACTGTATCTAATAAGGTTAAAACACTGCTAATTTATTCATTTATATTCATATATATATTCATAAAAGACCCAGGACTAGTGTCATATATATAGTTATAACTACATATATATGGGTCTTTTATCATTTTTAGAGATAGAAATACGACTTGGAAAAATAATATCTTCAGATATTAATCTACTTTTCATTTTTCTATGTACTTACTACAAAAGTTCTCCAAAGCCCAAATGTATATTGGCAATGACAATATAAAATGAGAGACATACTGAGACAAAAATAAGTTTAAGGTAATGATTTAAAAACAATCAAAAAGTAATTTTAAAGTATGTGTTAGTCATACTATATTGGAGAAGGCAATGGCACCCTATTCCAGTACTCTTGTCTGGAAAATCCCATGGACCAACGAGCCTGGTGGGTTACAGTCTATGGGGTCGCTAAGAGTCAGCACGACTGAGTGACTTCACTTTCACTTTTCACTTTCATGCATTGGAGAAGGAAATGACAACCCACTGCAGTGTTCTTGCCTGGAGAATCCCAGGGATGGGGGAGGCTGGTGGGCTGCCGTCTATGGGGTCGCACAGAGTTGGACACGACTGAAACGACTTAGCAGCAGCAGCAGCAGCAGCAGCAGCAGCAGCAGTCATACTATATAAGAAGTCCATACAAGATGTCCAAGAAACATCTTTAAAAGCTGCCATTCATAAAAGTTGCAATAATAACTTGTTACCATGGAGTTTTACAGTGTGGTGACCTTTAAACTGTCAGTATGAAAATGTGTAAATGCAAATGAGAAGTATAAAAGGCTAATTCAAATGACAATAATAAAAAAAAGAAACATGGACTGTAGCCTACCAGGCTCCTCTGTCCATGGGAATATCCAGGGAATAATACTGGAGTGGGATGCCATGTCCTTCTCCAGGGGATCTTCCTAACCCAGTAATTGAATTCAGGTCTCCTGCATTGCAGGCAGATGCTTTACCCTCTGAGCCACCAGGGAAGCCCCAAATTAAAGACAACAGAAAAGATAAATATATGAGTAAATATTTAAGCCTTTTCATAAAACTTTTATGCATAAGTAGATATGCTTTAATTGTTAAAAAACATTGCTAAGGAAATACTGCACTGTAGAAATAGAATATACGAGAATGAGAACAGAAAATGCAGAAAGGAAATAAATGGAAGTAAATTGAAGTAAGCTTCTTACATTGTTCAGGATGTTGATTATTTCTGGAATAATTTAATGACTTAAAGGTACTTGCTCTATTATCTGGAATAGCAACTAACATATAAAGGATAAATAGATCTAAAAAATCAACAAGTCAGATGAAGTAAGATACTAAAAAGTACTTGTTTCACTTGAAAGAAAAGTGATAATTAGAAACAGAAACACAGATTAACATAAATAAATAAAAAGAAGGTAGATTTCAGCCCAATCTCAATCCATGGATTGGGAAGATCCCATGAAGAGATTGGCTACACACTGCAGTATTTCTACCTGGAGAATTCCATGGACAGAGGAGCCTGGCAGACTACAGTCCACGAGGTCACAAAGAGTCAGACACGACTGAGTGACAAACATTTTTCACTTTCAATAAGTGTAAATAGACTAAATATGCTTATTAAAGGCAGAGGTTCAAAAATTTTAAATATGTTGTTTAAAACATTTTAAATATTGAGAACAGAACAGATGGAAATTAAAAGGAAAGAAAATATATCATTGCAAACACATTAAGCACTAGAAAGTTGATGTAGCTATATTATTATAGAAATATTCATTATAGCCAGATAAAAAGGGATATTTCATAATATAAAACAGACAATTCATCAACAAATTTTAATAATCTGAAATTTGTCCATAGTTAATATCAGAATTTTAGAGCACTAAAACTGACAGACTGTGGGGAAAATTCACAGTAATAGTATGTGATTAGAAGAATCTTCTTTTACTGTTTGATTAAAAAAAATGAAAATAAAATAGTTGAACAAAAATATTAAAATTTGACCTAAGTGACAACTGCAGAATATTGTAGTAACCACTGAGTGCATGTGTATTTTCACTTGCATATACAACATCCATTAAAAAAGTACCACTACATTTTAAATGATTGAAACAACCCAGAATGTGCTCTTTGATAAAAATTATATTAAATTAGAAACAAATATCAATACTATATCTAAATAATTCCAAATATTTGGAAATAAAATGCTATTTTTTAAAGAGTCCATGATTCAAGAAGTCAGGAAAATTTTTTTAAACATTTGAACTAGATGATAAAAACATATCAAAATTTGTGAGATGCACATAAAGAAGTACTTGAGAAATTTTATACTGTAATGGATATAAAGTCACAATTTCTGTGATTTTTTATATATATATAATATTACACTCCATAAAAAGGAAGGAAAAAGATAAGCATTGAGGAAATATCTAACACAGTGTCACCCCAAATAAAATCTATCAATGGAGATGATGATGGTGATGTCACATGGAGATGTCTTTCTTTTAAAGTTTACCTGTCTTATATACCAGTCTTCTGAACTGATTATTTGGAAAAGACTGATATATGAGTCAGGTAAACTTTGAAGTAAGAAATCACTGTGCAACTTGAATATAGTGGCATCAATATCTTTTCCATAATATTTGGCTTTAATTATAGTTCTGTTTTATTTCATATTTTCTCCTTCTTTATCCATACCTCATTTGTTTACTAAAAATTGTCCAAATGAGAAAGGAAATCATGTATTTTCAATGCTTTACTTTAAAAAATTTTCAGATTCTTTCAGTTTCCAAATCTTTATATTAATACTTTTGTGAACTTATTTCAGTCAAACTGTAACTGTTTCCAAGCAAGAATATTAATATAAAAATGATTTCTCTAATTGAATGTTGAAATATTTATTACTGTATAAAAGTTTAGGCATCAATGAATGGGAGAAAGATATAGGAGAAAGAATGATCATCACGCACACATTATTTATAAATCTTTCCTGAAACTATTCCTGCTTTAGAAATTTTAGAAGTCATTTCATAAGAAAAGCCTCTGTAAAATGTCAAAATCCATTTTGTCTCTTAACAAAATATTTATTTTTGGAAGCTCTCAATTTCTCTAGAAAGTATAACAGTGGGATTACATGACTTAGGCTCTGTTTTGATACTTGTAGGGCCTTCCTTGGTGACTCAGACACTAAAGAATCTTTCTGAGATGCAGGAGATCCAGGTTTGATCCCTGGTTTGGGAAGACCTCCTGGAATAGAAAATGGCAACCCACTCCAGTATTCTTGCCTGGGAAATCCCATGGACAGAAGAGCCTGGAGGGCTACAGACCATGTGGTGACAGAGTCAGACACGACTGAGTGACTAATACTTTGATGCTTATAAATTTACTGAAAGGCATAAATTGCATGTTCTATTTGAGCTTCCTTTAAAAATTTTGGCTTTATGCTGTACTTTCATAGATGAATCTTCTCCATTTCAAATCCTTTAACTTTAATTTATCCCATATTGCAAAGTTTAATCACCAATATATTGATATACCAGAATAAACCTTTATGGCTCTTCTGTTAGTCTCGACTCCACTGATAAAAGTCTTGACCATTCATACACTCATTAAAAAGTTTTGACCTTTGGTACACTAGAGATCTCTTGGAGAAAATTAGAGATACCAAGGGAACACTTCATGAAAAGATGGGTACAATAAAGGAGAGAAATGGTATGGAACTAACAGAAGCAGAATATATTAAGAAGAGGTAGCAAGAATACATGGAAGAACTATACAAAAGAGATCTTCATGACCCAGATCAGCACTATGGTGTGATCAGTCACCTAGAGCCAGACATCATGGAATGCAAAGTCAAGTGGCCTTAGGAACCATCACTATGAACATAGTTAGTACATGTGATGGAATACCAGCTGAGCTAAAGAACCTCTTGATGAAAGTGAAGGAGGAGAGTGAAAAAGTTTCTTAAAACTCAACTTCCAGAAAGCTAAGATCATGGCATCTGGTCCCATCACTTCATGGAAAATAGATGGGGAAACATTGTCAGACTTTATATTTTTGGGCTCCAAAATCACAGCAGATGGTGATTGCAGCCATGAAATTAGAAGACATTTATTCCTTGGAAGAAAAGCTATGACCAACCTAGACCATATATTGAAAAGCAGACATTGCTTTGCCAACAAAGGTCCATTTGGTCAAAGCTGCAGTTTTTCCAGTGGTCATGTATGGATGTCAGAGTTGGACTGTAAAGAAAGCTGAGTGCTGAGGAACTGATGCTTTTGAACTGTGGTGTTGGAGAAGACTCTTGAGAGTCCCTTGGACTGCAAGGAGATCCAACCAATCAATCCTAAAGGAAATCAATCCTAAATATTCATTGGAAGGGCTGATGCTGAAGCTGAAACTCCAGTATTTTGGCCACCTGATTTAAAAAACTGACTCATTTGAAAAGACCCTAGTGCTGGGAAAGATTGAAGGCAGGAGGAGAAGGGGATGGCAGAGGATGAGATGGTTGGATGGCATCACCAACTCAATGGACATGAGTTTGAATAAACTCCAGGAATTGGTGATGGATAGGGAAATCTGGCATGCTACAGTCCATGGGGTCGCAAAGAATTGGACATGATTGAGAGACTGAACTGAACTAAACACTGGATAGAATTAAATGGTCTATCTATATTAGACTAGTAATTCAGAAACAATACATGGAAACAAACCCTAGTTTTTGGTCTGACTTTAGCAACAACTATCCAGATTTATTTACAGTTGAATATTTATTAAACACTTTCAAAACAGAAATAACTTGCTGACATCCCAGGGAAGGCAATGCCAAAGAATGTTCAAACTACCATACAATTGCACTCATTTCACAGGTTAGTATCAATTCAGTTGAGTTCAGCTCAGTCACTCAGTCATGTACAACTCTTTGGGACTCCATGGACTGCAGCAGGCCAGGCCTCCCTATTCATCACCAACTCCTGGAGTTTACCCAAACTCATGTCCATTGAGTCGGTGATGCCATCCAACTATCTCATCCTCTGTCGTCACCTTCTCCTTTCACCTTCAATCTTTCCTGGAATCAGGGTCATGGCAAATGAATCCGGTTTTCTCATCAGGTGGCCAAAGTATTGGAGTTTCAACTTCAGCATTAGTTCTTCCATTGAATATTCAAGACTGATTTCCTTTAGGATGGACTGGTTGGATCTCTTTGCAGTCCAAGGGATTCTTTCAAGAGTCTTCTCCAATACCACAGTTCAAAAGCAACTATTCTTCGATGCTCAGCTTTCTTTAGAGTCCAAACCTCACATCCATACATGACTATTGGAAAAACCGTAGCTTTGACTAAGCAGCCCTTTGTTGGCAAAGTAATGTCTCTGCTTTTCAATGTGCTGTTTAGGTTGGTCATAACTTTTCTTCCAAAGAGCAAGCATCTTTTAATTTCATGGCTGCAGTCACCATCTAATGTTATTTTGGAACCCAAAAAATCAAGCTTGTCAATGTTTCTACAGTTTCCCCATCTATCTGCCATGAAGTGATGGGACCAGATAACATGATCTTAGTTTTCTGAATGTTGATTTTTTTTTTTAAGGATGTTTTATTTATTTATTTATTTTTTATTTTTTATTTTACTTTACAATACTGTATTGGTTAAGCCAACTTTTTCACTATCCTCGTTCACCAAGAGGCTCTTTAGTTCTTCTTTGCTTTTTGCTGTAAGAGTGGTGCCATCTACATATCTGAGGTTAGTGATATTTCTCCCAGAAATCTTAATTCCAGCTTGTGATTTATCTATCCCAGCATTTCTCATGGTGTACTCTGTATATAAGTTTAAGCAGCAGGACAATATACAGCCTTGACATACTCCTTTCCCTATTTGGAACCAGCCTTTTGTTCCATGTTCAGGTCTAACTGTTGTTTTTTGATCTGCATATAGATTTCTCAAAAGGCTGGTTAGCTGGTCTGGTATTCCCATCTCTTTAAGAATTTTCCACAGCTTGTTGTGGTCCACACTGTCAAAGGCTTTGCCATAGTCAATGCAGAAGTAGTAGGTATTTTTCTGGAACTCTCTTGCTTTTTTCAATGATCTAACAGAAGTTGGCACTTTGGTCTCTCGTTCCTCTGCCTTTTCTAAATACAGCTTGAATATCTTGCTCAAAATTATTTAAGCTAGACTTCAATAGTACACGAACTGAGAAATTCCAGATGTACAAACTGAATTTAGAAAAGGAAGAGGAACCAGATTAAATTGTTAGTATCCTTTGTATTATAGAAAAAGCAAGGGGGAAAAAAAAAAAAAAAAAAAAAACACCTACAGAAAAGCACCTACTTCTGCTTCATTAACTATGTGTAAGTCTTTGTTTGTGTGGAAAATCCTTAAAGAGAGAGGAATACCAGACCATATTACCTGCCCCTTAGAAACCTGAAGGCAGGTCAAGAAGCAACAATTAGAGCTGCACAAACAACAACAGACTGATTTAAAATTGAGAATGGAACATGACAAGGCTGTATATTGCCACCCTGTTTAACTAACTTATATACAGAGTACATCTTGCAAAAAACAGGGCTGGATAAATCACAAGCTGGAATCAAGGTTGCCATGAGAAATATCAAAAACCTCAGATATGCAGATGATACCACTCTAATGGCAGAAAGCAAATAGGAACGAAAGAGCCTCTTGTTGAAGGTAAAAGAGGAGCGTGAAAAATCTGGCTTGAAAATCAACATTCAAAACACTAAGATTGTGGCATCTGGTCCCATGACTTCATGGCAAATAGATGGAGAGAAAAATGGAAACAGTGGCCTATTTTATTTTCTTGGGCTCCAAAATTACTGTGGACTGTAACTACAACCACAAAATTAAACGACGCTTGCTCCTTGGAAGAAAAGCCATGACAGACCTAGACAGTATATTAAAAAAGAGAGACATCACTTTGCTGACAAAGGTTCATATGGTAGTTATAATTTTTCTACTCGTCGTGTATGGATGTGAATATTGAACTGTAAGGTAGGATGAGTGCCAAAGAATTGGTGCTTTCAAACTGTGGTGCCCAAGAAGACTCTTGAGAGTCCCTTGGACAGCAAGGAGATCAAACCATTTAATTATAAAATAAATTAACCCTGAATATTTATTGGAAAGACTGATACTGAAGTTGAAGCACCAATAATTTGACCATCTGACATGAAGAGCCGACTCATTGGAAAAGACTCTGATTCTGGGAAAGATTTAGGGCAGGAGGAGAAGGGAGTGGCAGAGAATCAGATGGTTGGATGCCATCACCAATTCAATGGACATGAGTTTACACTGTCTCTGGGAGATGGTGAAGGACAGGGAAGCCTCGCATGCTGCAATCGATGGAAATGCAGAGTCGAGATTTCCTTTGGGTAGCCCTCAATTTCTCTAGAAAGTGTAACATGGGATTACAAGATTTGGGTTCTGTTTTGATGCTTTGTGACTGAACAACAAAAGCAACTTGCTACAAGCACTTATTTCTTGTAAGAATAAAATGGAACAATAAAGTATGGAAAGATTTTTTTCATAAACCTCAAATCATTTAAAAATCAGACATTGATGTCACTTGATTAACTTATTTTAATTGAATTATGTAGTTTCAATTAATGGTAAAGATATATCAATGTGTTTAATCCCAATGCTGCTATGCATAAAAAACAAAATATTCATTAGTTTACTGACTTTTTGCAAATATTAATTTACTCATATGTAAAATGTTCAAGATATTGCTTTTACGTATCTCTTCAAATTCTTGTTCAGTCATAGGAACTTGATTTTTGAATGCAGTTGAATATTTGAAATGCAGAAATTGGGGAAAATGGTGTGTTGCCCCTAAAGGATTCAGTATATTCAATATTTCAAAATAATTGAACTTATCTTTATCATTAGTACATTATTGTTCCTGTACAACAATCAACATTTTATCAGAAAACTGGAACTCAATACACAGGCTTTGAGTTACATTATCTAATTAGTTAATAACAATATGTATTTCTATCTGTCAATGGAATATCTTGATCAAAATCACAAATGAAAGAGGAGACCAAGGTGATGGAATAGGAGCATATGGAACAGACCTTCCCTGTGAATACATCAAAAATATATCTACATGGGGAACAATTATCAGTAAAATATTAACTGGCAACTGGCAGAATGACTCCCGTAGAACCAAGGCTGTAAGGAAAATTCATACACGATCAGGTACGAATGGAAAAAAAGTTGGAACCTGTGCCACTGGAAGGGGACTCTCAGTGGAAAAGGGAGTTACATAGACAGAGATCCTCCGTAGAGAGTAAGTAATCCAAACTACATGTTGGATGTCCCAGCCCTGTGGTCTGCCACAATGAATTGCCCCATGAGTTCGTTGGGGGCCAGTAGAACTAACAGGGAAGCCTGGACTCTGCTTGTGAGAAGTGTGTATACACATGCTTACCCCTGAGGTGGAGAGGAGAAAGTGGTTTGAAAATTGTACCAGTGGCTGGTCAGTTTCCCATGACTACTCCAGCACATGCCCTGGCCAAACCCCAGCAGTTATACCAACACTTCTTGGTTTGTGAAGCAGCTCTACACTGGAAAGAAGGCTTGGCTGTGAGGCACAAAAGCAGCTCACTCCCAGCTGTAAAACAAAGAGGTAACTCAGACTTGAAGTGACATCTGAGCAGTGTTTGGGTAGCCATTACTGGCCCTTGTATACAGTGTGTCAAAATCAGTCTGGATCTTGTGCTTAGTCGCTCAGTCATGTCCAACTCTTGGTGAACCCATGGACTGTAATCCACCAGGCTCCTCTGTCCATGGGATTATCCCACCAAGAATACTGGAGTGAGTTGTCATTTCCTCCCCCACAGGATCTTTTCAACCCAGGGATCGAACCTGCAGCTTCTGCATTGGCAGGAAGATTCTTTACTACAGAGTCAGCTGGGAAGCCAGTCTGAGTCTTGAAACCTAGGCAAATCCACTGCAGCCTGTTCCCTGACACATGCTGAGTGCTAGCATTAGCCCCACTTGTTTTAGCACTGCTCCCCTCAAGGATGAGAATGCCAGTCCTGAGAGATGGGAGAGTGAATGCTTAAAGGGAAGGAAGCCAGCTCAGGTTTGACCCTCAGGGCTTCTACTCCTGCAACTAGAGATCAGAATCGCCCTCCTGATAGGGTAGTGATGGCCACTGAAAAGAGGGAAAGCCCCAGCTAACACTTGGTTCTGACTCTAAGCATCCCAGCTTCAGTCCCACCATCCACCAAGGTAAGAGATGCCAGAATATACTGGGAAAAGATGTGACTTGTGTCCACATCTGTCCAGCTCTCCCACAAAACTGATGGGCACATTGACGATATAGGGACAATGACGAACAAGTACACACCTTCAAGAATGCAATAGGTAAGTTTATCACATAATTTCACAGAGACAGAAATGGTTAAACAAAAGAGAAGATGAAAGGATGTATCTCAATTGGAAGACTAAGAGAAAACCCCTGGAAAAACAACAAGTGAAACAGAAACAGACAACTTATCAAATAAATGACACAAAACATTATTAATAAGAATACTGATTTAATTAGGGAAAAGAATAGATGAACATAGTTAGAACTCTAACAAAGAACTAGAACTTATAAAATAGAAAGAGTCAGACCTGAGGACTACAGTAACTGAAATGAAAAACATACTAGAAGAAATAAATAGGAGACTAGGAAATAAAGAAGAATACCTATGTGATCAAGAAGAATCATGGAAATTGTCTAGCCAGAAAAGCAAAATTTAAAAAAAAAAAAATTTGGAAAATGAGAACAGTTTAAGTGATCTTGGGGTAATATCAAGCTTGCCAACATTCACACATAAGGCTCCCAGAAGGAGAAGAGAGAAAAACTAATACCTACATTGGAAGGACTGATGCTGAAGCTGAAACTCCAATACTTTGGCCGCCTCATGTGAAGAGTTGACTCATTGGAAAAGACCCTGATGCTGGGAGGGATTGGGGGCAGGAGAAGAAGGGGACAACAGAGGATGAGATGGCTGGATGGCATCACCGACTCGATGGACATGAGTTTGAGGGAACTCTGGGAGCTGGTGATGGGCAGAGAGGCCTGGCATGCTGTGATTCATGGGGTTGCAAAGAGTCGGACATGATTGAGCAACTGAACTGACTGACTGACTGATAATTCTCAAACTAGTCAAAAAAAAAAAAAAGGAAGGTTGAACATTCCCAAATTCATTCAAGGTCACCATTACCCTGATACTAAAACCAGACAAAGACACTACAGAAAAGAAAATTACAGGCCAATACCTCTAATTAATAGAGATTCAAAAAATCCTTAACAAATGTTGCAAAATGGGATTCAAAATTTTATTAAAAGGATCATATAACACAAGTGAGATTTATTGCAAGGATAAAAGGATGGTTCAAAATCTGCAAATCAGTCAATGTGATATACCATATTAATAAGGAATTATAAAATAACACAATCATCTCAATAGAAGCAGAAAGTCATTTGACAAAATTCAAAATCCATTCATTATAAAAACTCATCAACATGAGTATAGAGAAAACATATGTCAACATAATAAACCATGCCAAACACACAGCTAATATCATATTCAAAAATGAAAAACTCAAAATCTTCTCTAAAATCAGGAACAAGACAAGAATGCCCACTCTCACCACTTACATTTAACATAGTATTGAGAGTCCTAACCACTGCAACCAGACAGATAAAGAAATAAAAGTCATCAAAATTGGAAGGGAAGAATTAAAACCATCACTGTGTGTGGATGACATTATAATATGAGAGTACATCTTCTGTCATTCAGTGATGTCCAACTCTTTGCAACCCTATAGACTGTAACCCTCTAGGCTCCTCTGTCCATGGAATTGTCCATGCAGGAATACTGGAGTAGGTTTCCATTACCTATTCTAGAGAATCTTCTGGCCCCAGGGATTGGCAGGCTGATTGTTTGCCACTGCACCACCTGAGAAGATGTGTGTGTGTGTGTGTGTGTGTGTGTGTGTGTGTGTGTGTGCGTGTGTGTGTGTACATATGTGCTTAGTCACTCAGTCATGTACAACTCTTTGCTAACCCATGGACTGTAGTCCACCAGGCTCCTCTGTCCATGAGGATTCTCCAAGCAAGGATACTGGAATGGGTTTCCATTCCCTTCTCCAGGGGATCTTCCTGACTCAGAGATTGAATCCAGGTCTCTGGCATTGCAGACAGATTCTTCAGTGTCTGAGCCACCAAGGAAGATGTATATATAGGGTTTGATCCCTAGCTCAGGAACATCTTCTCCAGTATTCTTTGGCTTCCTGGGTGGCTCAGTCACACATATATATATGTGTGTGTGTGTGTGTGTATTATAATATATAAAATATGTATTATTATTATGATAAATATGATATGTGTATATATATATATAGTGGAATGCTACACACCATTAAGAATCCTGCCATTTGCAGCAAATGGATAAACCCAGAGAGTCTTAAGCTTGGTGAAATAAGTCAGAGAAAGACAAATACTGTGTTATAACTTACATGTGGAATCTAAAAATAAGGAAACACACATATGTAACAAAACAGAAAGAGTTTCACAGGTATAGAAAAAACTAGTTATTTCCATTCGGGAGAGAGGAAGAGATAGTGGCAAGATAAGCAAAAGGAAATAAAAGATGACATCTACTAGGTATAAAATAAATAAGCACAGGGAATACAGTCAATATTTTACAATTTTGTGTAGTATATTCTAAAAAATTATTGAATCATTTGTACATTTGAAACTAATACAATATTAAAAATCAACTATACCTCAATTTGAAAAATAAGGGCAAATGAAAGACTCTCAGTTTAGGCCAAAATGAGCTAGCATTCATATTAACATTAGAATCTAAACTGTGGCTGTATCTAGTCACTAAGGATTAACTGTTTGTATCCCTAGAGTCTAGCAGTGAAATAATATAATCAGTGCACAAATTAATATTGAGTGCATCTTCTAAGCCATATTATGTATTCTACTAGTGCATATATATGAATAGCATTGCTTGCTTCTCCATTTTCACTATCTTCCATCTTCCGGTCTAATATTGGCAAAGGTGAAAAGAGGAACCTCAGGAAAGAAAGATGTTACAGTATAACCATTTATACACAGGAGGGAGTTGAAATGATTAAGTTGTACATAATTTAACACAATGGCAAAAATGTTGAGGACCAGAATAGTTATCTCTGTTTCAAAGATCATCATGTTTATTGTTTTGTATGAATACATGTGTGTGCTTGCTCAGTTGTGTCTGACAGTTTGAGACCCTATGTACTATAGGTCACCAGACTCCTCTGTCCATGATATTTGCCAGGCAAGAATATTGCAGTGGTTTGCCATTACTGCAGTGAGATTTTCCTGATGCAGGAATCAAGTCCAGGTCTCTTGAATCTCTGCATTGGCATGCCAATTCTTTAGCAACTGTGCCATCTGGGAAACAGTCCCACTCTGCAAAATAATTAAAACATTTTCTCATGCTTCACATTTTTAAAATTATTTCTACCATTACCATATCCCTATGTCTCCTTTGTCATTAGATCAGACTTTTTATATATGCAGAGTACATCATGAGAAATGCTGGGCTGGAAGAAGCACACACTGGAATCAAAATTGCTGGGAGAAATATCAATAACCTCAGATATGCAGATGACACCATCCTTATGGCAGAAAGTGAAGATGAACTAAAAAGCCTTTTAATGAAAGTAAAAGTGGAGAGTGAAAAAGTTGGCTTAAAGCTCAACATTCAGAAAACTAAGACCATGGCATCTGGTCCCATCACTTCATGGGAAATAGATGGGGAAACAGTGGAAACAGTGGCTGACTTTATTTTGGGGGCTCCAAAATCACTGCAGATGGTGATTGAAGCCATGAAATTAAAAGATGCTTATGCTTTGGAAGGAAAATTATGACCAACCTAGATAGCATATTCAAAAGCAGAGACATTACTTTGCCAACAAAGGTCCGTCTAGTCAAGGCTATGGTTTCTCCAGTGGTCATGTATGGAACTGAGACTTGGACTGTGAAGAAAGCTGATCACTGAAGAATTGATGCTTTTGAACTGTGGTGTTGGAGAAGACTCTTGAGAGTCCCTTGGACTGCAAGGAGATCCAACCAGTCCATTCTAAAGGAAATCAGTCCTGGCTGTTCATTGGAAGTACTGATGCTGAAACTGAAACTCCAATACTTTGGCCACCTCATGTGAAGAGTTGACTCATTGGAAAAGATTCTGATGCTAGGAAGGATTGGGGGCAGGAGGAGAAGGGGACAATAAAGGATGAGATGGCTGGATGGCATCACTGACTCAATGGACATGAGTTTGAGTGAACTCTGGGAGTTGGTGATGGACAGGGAGGCCTGGCGTGTTGTGATTCATGGAGTCACAAAGAATCGAGCACAACTGAGAAAATGAGCATAGTGAGCTGAGTATTTCTATGAGACTGTACATAAGATTCATGGGTTTTATCACATAATATCCACCCACAGAATCACAATACTACAATAAACATTTATAACTATTGTAGAGTTTGAAGTTTATTAAGGAGATATTAGCTTTTTGCATGCCTTTTCTAAAATATAAAGTGGTCACTATCATTTTCATACTCAGCAATCTCAAATACTTTAAAGTAAAACAAGATTTTATTGTTGTCATTCAGTTGCTAACTCATGTCTGACTCTAAGACACCATGAACTGCTGCACACCAGGCTTCCCTGTGCTTCTCTATCTCTCTGAGTTTGCTCAAACTCACATCCATTGAGGCAGCCATGTCATCCAACCATCTCACCCTCTGTTGCCCCCTTCTCTTCTTGCCCTCATGCATCAGATTCTTTTTTAATAATTTGGCTCTTTGCATCGTGTGCCCAAAGTATTGGAGCTTCAACTTCAACACCAGTCTTCTCAATGAATATTCAGGATTGATTTCCTTTAAGATGGACTGGTTTGATCTCCTGTGTTGTCCAAGGGACTTTCAAGAGTCTTCTTCGGCACCACAGCTTGAAAGCATCAGTTCTTCAGTGCTCAGCTGTCTTTATGATTCACCTGTCACACTCATGTGTGACTAGTGGAAGAGCCATAAATTTGACTATATGGACCATTGTTGGCAAAGTGATGATTCTGCTTTTTAATATGCTGCGTACGTTGATCATTGTTTTTCTTCCAGGGAGGAAGCGTCTTTTAATTTCATGGCTATAAAGTGTGAGAAAAAAGAATCAACAGGAGAAGTTTAAGGTGATCAGGTGTGTAAGTGAAATGGAAACATTTTGGCCATTTAGTTTTTTGAAGAATGTGAAAGCAAAGTAAAGTGTTAAAATTTACAGTGTAACAGACTCTTAATGAATCTTTTAGGTTTGATTATTATTACACATACTCTAATTTCCCAGTTGTTTCCATTCTCTCTCTTTTTTTCTTTTCGTGTTAACAATTAGCAACTCTTCTATTTATAGAAAGTTTTCCTTTATACTGCTACATTTCTCTTTCTTGGATATTTGAAAATGTTGCAGTTAAAACTATCTTAGTTCTATAATCTATAAGTCTCACACTTTATTCACCCTCCTGTCTTAATTATATAAATTTTAATATGTATGCATATTTTGTAGTGGTAATCTGGGGGGAAAAAATTCTGTTTCCCCAGCTACAATTTATGGTTTCTTAATATTAAATGGAAATTTTATGACTTAGTAAAGTGATCCAGTCACTTCAGCTTGTAAAAATATACTAGAGTGCAACTATTCCTATTCTACAACATTTCACATTCTAATAGTATTCTGCATATTTCAAGAATCTCATGATCTTTGCAACTAGCACCCATCTGCTATCACATCATGGTTGAATCAGCTATTCCCACTGGAAATCAGACTGAATTGTCTCGTTTTTCTCTCCTAAAGTACAACTTTGCACATCTTTGAACAAAGGTATTGTGAATATCTTATCAGAGTACCATTCTCTTTTAGAGTTTTTCACAAAAGAACCAAGAGAATCTTTTAGAAAAGAAGATACAAATTTTGAGGAATGTGAAGTAAGCACAGAAAGTATCTCATGAAAAATTAATGGAAAATATGTGTCTAGTACATTGCCAGGGTTCGCATATACTGTGTTGCTGAACCATCTCAAAGCTTCATATGTATTAAAGTATCGTTATATTTATCTTAAAGAATAGAAATTGTGTATCAGAGAATTAAAATATGTTTAACAATAAAACTCTCCCAGGTAAACAATAATAATAATTATAGACGAAGTATACCTAGGTTAAATTGTTATTGATGCTGATTAAATATACTGAGTAATGTTATTAAAAAAAAAAAAAACAAATATAAAAAGTTGCCATTCCAGAATATTTCAAGAAAGGTATTTTTTAAGCTACACTGGAAGTAAGCTACATTACTACATGTAGTAATTTAAAATGTACTACATACATAATTTAGGATATCTCTTTTATTTTGAAAAAAAATAGGTGAAAGAGCAATCTTACTATGTAATATTTTTAAGTTAATTAATTGCAATACAAATTTGAAAAGTATGTTTGCTAGGGTGGGGAAGGGGGAAAGTGGTAAGCTATATTCTCTCTGCCACACTTTGAATTTCATGTATCCTTAAGATTATTATTAATAAGACATTTTTGAAAATGCCAGTCAAGAAAATAAAGTTGTATTCACTTCTAAACTTGGAATAACTTTGTATTATATCTCTCTCTCTTTCCTCTAAATCTTACTATAAGAGTTCATACTATTTTTCCCCTCTTTGGGCTAAATTTTAATGTCTGCAATTGTACTTTGTTGTGATGAGATGTCATTCTATGTCTACCTAGAAATAAGATGGTACTTGACTTTGGGAGTTTGTCATTGATTAAATTGTCATAGTCTATTTGAAACCTAAATAGTGCCTTTGGTCATTGTTCTTTTTCTTCTTTGGAAAGTGACCTTTGTGAATAATTGCATGGCCCAGATGTGTCAAAATGAAGAGAAAACAGCATTCCTAACTATGAACATTTTATAACCTATTTGTCTCTGCTGTCTTGAGCAGCTTTACAAAAATGAAACATTTCAAAATTGTTCTGCAGATTCAAATAATTATTCTTAAGTGTAAGATAAATTTAGTATAGAACTATATAATTTATTGATATTCTTCATTTTCCACCAATACAAATGTGTTAATATGATTATATTACACTCCTAAGAAACATAAAACATTTGGGACTTTGGGCTTTAAAAATATGTAAGGATGGAGGATTCTAAAGTGTAAGGATATTTTTAAATGTATTCATTATATTATTTTTTTTTGGCACTTCAGGAAATTTTAAGCATCTCTTCCTGTAAAAGGATGAGCAATATTTTCTCAAGGTGCTTTTAAAATTCATTTTTTACTTGAATAAATTTATATTAGTTCAGGTATATAATAATTGTTACAAGTATTTTATATACAAGTACTTATTTGCATATTAGTATTTTTATAAATTTAACTCATTGCTTACATTCTGATTTATAAACTACTTTGCAACTTTAATCTTTGATGATATTTAAAATCATATTTCCTGAATGTGTATGATTAAATTATAAAAGATAGCTTCTTATACTGCAGGAAGTTTATACTGGATTGGCCTAAATGTGTCACAAAAGATGGCTCTTGTAGCATTATTTTCAATTTCATTCAAAGCAATGTTGTTAGATTGTATTGTAAGCATTGTCATATAAGCATGTATTTAAAGAAGAACATCAAAACTGGTGAATTTTTATGTAGCCATTTTATTATTGATAAAAGAGTAGTGTTTTTGGCGTACTATGCTTTATTATTTCAAGAAAGGAAAAGACACAACTAAAACACACACAAAAAATTGTGCACTTTTTGGAGAAGGAACTGTGACTAGTCTAATATGACAAAAATGGTTTGCGAAATTTTCTGCTAGAGATTTTTATCTGGACAGTGCTCCATGATCAAGCAGATCAACTGAAGTTGATAGCGATTAAATATAGAGAATAAATGAGAACAGTCAGTTTTATAGCCTGCAGGAGATAACTGGCATACTCAAAATATCCAAATTAAACACTGAAAATCATTTGCACCAGTTTGGTTATGTTAATCACTTTGATTGATATTTAGATTTGACATAAGGCAAGAGAGGAAAAAAATTTTTTTTTCACCATATTTCCAAATATCCTTCTCTACTTAAACATAATGTAAATGTTCCCTTTTTAAAACAAATTGTGATGAGTGAAGAAAAGTGGACGTTGTACAATAACGTGGAGCTAAAGAGATCAAGGTGCAAGCAAAATAAATCACACCAACCACAGCAAAGTCTGGTCTTCATCCAAAGAAGGTGATGATGCGTATATGATGGTATTGGAAGGGAGTCCTTTAATTTGAGATTCTTCCTGAAAATCAAATGATTATTTTCAACAAGTACTGATCTCAACCAAATGAAAGCAGCATTGAACAAAATTGCCCAGGATTATTAGACAATAGCAAATATATAAACTGCCATCAAATTTGGCCTTAGAGTACAAAATGAAGCAGGCCAAAGTTTAGCAGAGTTTTGCCGAGAGCTCACTTATCACTCTTCCAATGACAGAGATGACAGTACACATGGACATCACCAGAGGGTCACTATTGAAATCAGATTTATTATTTCCTTTGCAGCTGAAAATGGAGAAGCTCTATACAGTCAGCAAAAACAAGACTGGGATCTGACTGTGGCTCAGATCATGAAGTACTGAAAAATTCAGATTAAAATTGAAGGAAGTAGGGAAAACAACTAGGCCATTCAGGTATGAACTAAACCAAATCCCTTAAAATTGTACAGTAGAAATGACAAATAGATTTAAAGGATTAGGTCTGATAGAGTGCCTGAAGAGCAATGAACAGAGGTTTCTAACATTGTACAGGAGGTGGTGATCTAAACCATCCCCAAGGGAAAAAAAAATGCAAAACGGCAAAATGGCAGTCTGACAAGCCCTTGAAAATAGCTGAGAAAAGAAGAGAAGCAAAAGGCAAGAGAGGAAAGGAAAGATATATCCATTTGAATGCAGAGTTCCAAAGAATAGCAAGGGGAGATAAGAAAGCCTTCCTAAGTGTTCAATGCAAGGAAATAGAGGAAAACAATAGAATGGGAAAGGCTAGAGATCTCTTCAAGAAAATTAGAGATATCAAAGGAATATTTCATGCAAAGATGGGCAAAATAAAGGACAGAAACGTTATGAACCTAACAGAAGAAGAAGATATTAAGAATAGGTGGCAAAAATACACAGAACTCTACCGAAAAAAAAAAAAAATCTTAATGACCCAGATAATCAAAATGGTGTGATCATTCACTTAGAACCAGACATCCTGGAGTGTGAAGTCAAGTGGGTCTTAGGAAGTATCACTAAAAACAAAGCTAGTGGAAGTGATGTAATTCCAGCTGAGCTGTTTCAAATCCTAAAAGATGATGCTGAGAAAGTGCTGCACTCAATATATCAGCACATTTGGAAAAGTCAGCAGTGGCTACAGGACTTGAAAAGGTCAGTTTTCATTTCAATCTCAAAGAAAGATAATGTCAAAGAATATTCAAACTACCACACAGTTGCACTCATCTCACATGCTAGTAAACTAAAGCTCAAAATTCTCCAAGCTATGTTTCAGCAATACATGGACCAAGAACTTCCACAAGTTCAAGATAGGCAGAGGATCCAGAGATCAAATTGCCAACATCCATTAGATTATACAAAATGCAAGAGAGTTCCCGAAAAACACCTACTTCTGTTTCATCGACTAAAGCCTTAAGTGTGTGGATCACAATTCAAGAAATGGGAATACCAGACTACCTTACCTGCCTCCTGAGAAATCTGTATGCAGGTCAAGAAGCCACAGTTAGAACTGGACATGGAACAATGGACTGGTCCAAATAGGGAAAGAAGTACATCAAGGCTGTATATTGTCAACCTGCTTATGTAACTTATATGCAGAATACATCATGAATAATGTCTTGGTAGATGAAGCACAAGCTGGAATCAAGAATGTCGGAAGAAATATCAGTAATCTCAGACATACAGATGACACTAGCCTCATGGCAGAAATCAAAGAGAAACACAAAAGCCTCTTGATGAAAGTGAAATAGGAGAATGAAAAAGCTAGCTTAGAACTCAACATTTAAAAAACTAACACATGGCATCTTGTCCCATCACTTTATAGCAAATAGGTGGGGAGACAATGGAAACAATGACAGACTTTTTTCCCTGGACTCCAAAATCACTGCAAATTGTGACTGCAGCTTCAAAATTAAAAGACTCTTTCTCCTTGGAAGAAAAGCTATGACTAACCTAGATAGCATATTAAAAAGCAGAGACATTACTTTGCTGACAAATGTCTGTCTAGTCAAAGCTGTGGTTTTTCCAGTAATAATGCATGCATATGAGAGTTAAACTATAAAGAAAGCTGAGAAATGAAGAACTGATGCATTTGGACTGTGGTGTTGGAGAAGACTCTTGACAGTCTCTTGATGGCAAGGAAATCAAACCAATCAATCCTAAAGGAAAACAGTCCTGAATATTCTTTGGAAGGACTGATGCTGGCTGAAGCCTCCAATACTTTGGCTACATGATGCGAATAATTGACACCTTGGAAAAGACCCTGATTCTTGAAATGATTTAAGGCAGTAGGAGAATGGGACGACAGAGGATGAGATGGTTGGATGACATAACTAACCCGATGGTCATGAGTTTGAGCAAGCTCTGGGAATTGATGATGGACAGGGAAGCCTGGCATGCTGCAGTCCATGAGTGGCCGACTTGGACATGACTGAGCAACTGAACTGAACCTAAATGAATCTTCCATCAAGATAGCATGACATATTCCTTTGCTGACCACGCAAAAACTGTTACAACTTGACTGGGAAGTTTTGATATATCTATTGTATCCCTCAGACGTTGAAGCTTCAGATTTCCATTTGCTTTAGTCTTTACTAAGTTCACATAATGAAAAAAAAATTTTCAGTTCCCTGGAAGACTGTAAAATGTATCTTTTTTTTACTCAAAAAGATAAAAAGTTTTGGGAATATAGCATTTTGAAGTTTCTTGAAAAAAAGACAGTAGTGGAACAAAATGATAAATATAGTGTTCAATAAATTTATTGGTTAAAACGAAGCTATTTTTACTTAAAAACCAAAGTAACTTTTTGGTTAACCCAGTGTGCAAATAATACATATATATTCAAGGAATAATGTTCACGGTGCAAGATATAACATAGTTTAAAATCTAAAGAAGAAATAGTTCAACATGGGGCAGAAGTAGTATTAATGGATACATATAAATTATCTCTAAATGCTGTATCTCAAATGGGTATAGAGAAGGGAAGAAACAATAAAAAATTTAAGCTGGGTACCAACATACTGAATGATATGGAGGAAAAAATAAATATATTCCATTGTTAGAAAGTAAATGAAATAATAAATTAATTTTTAAAATAATCAAATTTATGAAAAGATTTTAGAAGTTCGATTTGGGAGGTGTGTGTGTGTATGTGTATGTATGTGCATGTGTGTTCTTTTAGTTCTTGTGTGATAGTACATAAAATGAAAAATGCATTTTAAAATGCAGTTTGGTGGTGGTGGATGACAAAAGGAATCTGGACATTGTGAAAAGACAGAAAATATTTATAGTTATCTACGACGTTCGTGACATTGTACAGGAGACAGGGATCAAGATCATCGCCATGGAAAAGAAATTCAAAAAAAGCAAAATGGCTGTCTGGGAGGCCTTACAAATAGCTTTGAAAAAAAGAGAGGTGAAAAGCAAATGAGAAAAAGAAAGATATAAACACCTGACTGCAGAGTTCCAAAGGATACCAAGAAGAAATAAGAAAGCCTTCTTCAGTGATCAATGCAAAGAAATAGAGGAAAACAACAGAATGAGAAAGACTAGAGATCTCTTCAAGAAAATTAGAGATACCAAGGGAACATTTCATGCAAGGATGGGCTTGATAAAGGACAAAAATAGTCTGGACCTAACAAAAGCAGAAGATATTAAGAAGAAGTGGCAAGAATACACAGAAGAACTGTACAAAAAAGATCTTCACGACCCAGATAATCATGATGATGTGATCACTAATCTGGAGCCAGACATCATGGAATGTGAGTCAAGTGCACCTTAGAAAGCATGACTACGAACAAAGCTAGTGGAGATGATGGAATTCCAGGTGAACTATTTCAAATCCTGAAAGATGATGCTGCAAAAATGCTGTACTCAATATGCCAGCAAATTTGGAAAACTCAGCAATGGTCACAGGACTGGAAAAGGTCAGTTTACATTCCAATCCCAAAGAAAGGCAATGCCAAAGAATGCTCAAACTACTGGACAATTGCACTCATCTCACATGCTAGTAAAGTAATGCTCAAAATTCTCCAAGCCAGGCTTCAGCAATACATGAACCATGAACTCCCTGATGTTCAAGCTGGTTTTAGAAAAGGCAGAGGAACCAGAGATCAAATTGCCAACATCCGCTGGATCATGGAAAAAGCAAGAGAGTTCCAGAAAAACATCTATTTCTGCTTTCTTGACTATGCCAAAGCCTTTGACTGTGTGGATCCCAATAAACTGTGGAAAATTCTGAGAGAGATGGGATTAACAGACCACCTGACCTGCCTCTTGAGAAATCTGTATGCAGATCAGGAAGCAACAGTTAGATCTGGACATGGAACAACAGACTGGTTCCAAATAGGAAAAGGAGTACATCAAGGCTGTATATTGTCACCCTGCTTATTTAACTTCTATGCAGAGTACATCATGAGAAACGCTGGGCTGGAAGAAGCACAAGCTGAAATCAAGATTGCTGGGAGAAATATCAATAACCTCAGATATGCAGATGACATCACCCTTATGGCAGAAAGTGAAGAGGAGTTAAAAAGCCTCTTGATGAAAGTGAAAGAGGAGAGTGAAAAAGTTGGCTTAAAGCTCAACATTCAGAAAATGAACATCTTGGCATCTGGTCCCATCACTTCATGGGAAATAGAAGGGGAAACAGTAGAAACAGTGTCAGACTTTATTTTTTTGGCTTCCAAAATCACTGCAGATGGTGACTGCAGCCATGAAATTAAAAGCCACTTACTCCTTGGAAGAAAAGTTATGACCAACCTAGATAGTATATTCAAAAACAGAGACGTTACTTTGCCGACTAAGGTCCGTCTAGTCAAGGCTATGGTTTTTCCTTTGGTCATGTATGGATGTGAGAGTTGGACTGTGAAGAAGGCTGAGCACC
This sequence comes from Ovis canadensis, assembly GCF_042477335.2. Taxonomy (NCBI): domain Eukaryota; kingdom Metazoa; phylum Chordata; class Mammalia; order Artiodactyla; family Bovidae; genus Ovis; species Ovis canadensis. The sequence continues at coordinate 53,025,987 of NC_091254.1, read as the reverse complement.
GAAGAATTGATGGTTTTGAACTGTGGTGTTGGAGAAGACTCTTTAGAATCCCTTGGACTGCAAGGAGATCCAACCAGTCCATTCTGAAGGAGATCGACCCTGGGATTTCTTTGGAAAGAAAGCTGAAACTCCAGTACTTTGGCCACCTCATGCAAAGAGTTGACTCATTGGAAAAGACTCTGATGCTGGGAGGGATTGGGGGCAGGAGGAGAAGTGGACGACCAAGGATGAGATAGCTGGATGGCATCACAGACTCGATGGATGTGAGTCTGAGTGGACTCCGGGAGTTAGTGATGGACAGGAAGGCCTGGCATGCTGCGATTCATGGGGTTGCAAAGAGTCAGACACGACTCAGCGACTTAACTGAACTGAACTGAAGAGAGAATTAAGGGATTAGAGAGAGGGTTATGGGGATAGAAATACAAAAGATGAATTCAAATGAGACTATGAAGTAAGTACTAAGAGCAAACAAAGAAAAAAAGACAAATATAAGAATACTAATTAAAGATGACATAAATTTCCACTCTTGGGCATATTAATAAAAGAAAGAGAAAATCTGTAATAATAAAGACATAATAGAAAGAAAATTGATTTTTTGAATTAATTTTAATTTGATGATAATTTCTTTACAATATTGTGGTAGGTTTTGCTATACATCAACATGAATCACCCATTCGTGCACATATGTCTCCCCATCCTGAACCCCACTCCCATCTCCCTTCCCTCCACATACCTCTGGGTTGTTTTTAATCTGGCAGGACTGAAATAAAAGTCCATTATCTAATTCATGCCAAATTTCAAAGTGTTAGGTTAAAGTCCTGCATATAAATGATCAATATTGTACAAGTGGTTTTCAATGTCAATATAGTAGATGAAGTAATGAGCATTGGTAAATTTACTGACACCAGCAAAATTGAAAGATAAGACTGAAGAATATAGGACTTAAGAGATAAATTATAATCAAGAGAACCAACTGTGGAAAAGGGAGTGCTCCAGAAGAGGATTCAAAGAATCAGATATATGAAGGGATGCTGATGCTATGGACAGAATAATTTATGCAAATATTTAAAACTTAAATATTAGATAAATCTAAGATACACAACTATTTTATGAAAATTTACTGCAGCCAGATGATATAAAACAATCACGTTCTGTAGATGACTGTGCATATATAATCATAATCTTAAGCAGAGATCACTTAGATCCTATAAGCACCACGAGCATTACTTTACTAGCATGTGAGATGAGTGCAATTGTCTGGTAGTTTGAGCGTTCTTTGGCATTGCCTTTCTTTGGGATTGGAATGAAAACTGACCTTCTCCAGTCCTGTGACCACTGCTGAGTTTTCCAAATGTGCTGACATATTGAGTGCAGCACTTTCACAGCACTGTCTTTCAGGATTTGAAATAGCTCAACTGGAATTACATCACCTCCACTAGCTTTGTTCGTAGTGATGCTTTCTAAGGCCCACTTGACTTCACATTCCAGGATGTCTGGCTCTAGATGAGTGATCACACCATCGTGATTATCCGGGTCTTGAAGATATTTTTTGTACAGTCCTTCTGTGTATTGTTGCCACCTCTTCTTAATATCTTCTGCTTTTGTTAGGTCCAGACCATTTTTGTCCTTTATCGAGCCCATCTTTGCATGAAATGTTCCCTTGGTATCTCTAATTTTCTTGAAGAGATCTCTAGTCTTTCCCATTCTGTTGTTTTCCTCTATTTTTTGCATTGATCTCTGAAGAAGTCTTTCTTAGCTTTTCTCGCTATTCTTTGGAACTCTGCATTCAGATGCTTATATCTTTCCTTTTCTCCTTTGCTTTTCGCCTCTCTTCTTTTCACAGTTATTTGTAAGGCTTCCCCAGATAGCCATTTTGCTTTTTTTTGCATTTCTTTTCCATGGGGATAGTCTTGATCCCTGTCTCCTGTACAATGTCAAGAACCTCATTCCATAGTTCATCAGGCACTCTATCTATCAGATCTAGGCCCTTAAATCTATTTCTCACTTCCACTGTATAATCATAAGGGATTTGATGTAGGTCATGCCTGAATGGTCTAGCGGTTTTCCCTACTTTCTTCAATTTCAGTCTGAATTTGGTAATAAGGAGTTCATGGTCTGAGTCACAGTCAGCTCCTGGTCTTGTTTGTGTTGACTGTATAAAGCTTCTCCATCTTTGGCTGCAAAGAATATAATCAATCTGAATTCGATGTTGACCGTTTGGTGATGTCCATGTGTAGAATCTTCTCTTGTGTTGTTGGAAGAGGGTGTTTGCTATGACCAGTGCATTTTCTTGGCAAATCTCTATTAGTCTTTGCCCTGCTTCATTCTGCTTTCCAAGGCCAAATTTGCCTGTTACTCCAGGTGTTTCTTGACTTCCTACTCTTGCATTCCAGTCCCCTATAATGAAAAGGACATCTTTTTTGGGTGTTAGTTAAAAAAGGTCTTGTAGGTCTTCATAGAAACGTTCAACTTCAGCTTCTTCAGTGTTACTCTTTGGGGCATAGACTTGGATTACTGTGCTATTGAATGGTTGGCCTTGGAAATGAACAGAGATCATTCTGTCGTTTTTGAGATTGCATCCAAGTACTGTATTTCAGACTCTCTTGTTGATCATGATGGCTACTGCATTTCTTCTGAGGGATTCCTGCCCACATTAGTAAATATAATGGTCATCTGAGTTAAATTCACCCATTCCAGTCCATTTTAGTTTGCTGATTCCTAGAATGTCGATGTTCACTCTTGCCATCTTTTGTTTGACTACTTCCAATTTGCCTTGATTCATGGACCTGACATTCCAGATCCTATGCAATATTGCTCTTTATAGCATTGGACCTTGCTTCTGTCACCATTCACATCCACAGCTGGGTATTGTTTTTGCTTTGGCTCCATCCCTTCATTCTTTATGGAGTTATTTCTCCACTGATCTTCAGTAGTGTGTTGGGCACCTACTGACCTGGGGAGTTCCTCTTTTAGTATCCTATCATTTTGTCTTTTCATACTGTTCATGGGGTTCTTAAGGCAAGAATACTGAAGTGGTTTTCCATTCCCTTCTCCAGTGGACCAACTGTATAGCTGTGATTAAATACTACATTTTCATTTGAGGTCAGTGGAAGTACACTGATTTGTTTAAATAAAAAGATGATGTTATTTTATTAAACATCACTCTAGTTAAAGCATAGAGAATTATTCAAACATTATAAGAATGAATGCAAGAGATCAGTTAGAACAGATTTCTAGGAGCTCTCAAGGAGGCTTGGACTAAAATAATGTGAGCAAAAATTCATTACACACCTTTAAGGTGAATGGGTATCAGGAATCACATCTGGGTGAGGAAAAGGACACAAACTAACTATGAGAATGCTGTTGTTTGTTTATTAGGTACAATATAAAATACAGACAAGTGAATCAAAATTATGATCTTTATAAATTTAAAAACATTTGACATGTATATATCCACACAATCACCCACATTTATTACATATTTTGTGAGATAGGACTCTGAAGAAGCCCATATTTTGCTTTATACATTAAGTAAATATTCATATTTATTACAAACTTATGATATTTCATAATCACTCTGTAAAAATAGTCTGCTGCACTCATCCAAGTGAGGCACTTTTACTCTCATGAGATCTTTTTCTGAACAGAGATGACCTGGAAACAAGTTTTATGACCATGCTAACAACAAATATTCTTGGTGATAGTCTGCCAGTCTGTCTTTGTGCTATTTTACCCAAGTTTTAAAATTTCCCTGGTTGAAGAATAAAGAAATGTATGGACGTGTGCTGTGGATTTAACCCTGTATTATCCTGAGGGTACAAGAGTTATTTTCACTGACGTATGTGTAGAGATGTGTGCCTACTTTATATGGATTTGTGTTTATTGGGAGGACTTAGAAGTAAGATCAAAAATGTGTTAAGGTTATAAATAACTCCTAGTGCACTTGTACTTCCTTAATCAGAGGAGCTGAGCTTTACTTTGTGAATAATTGGTTTACATTATTGTTATCATCATATCTATCACCACTCCCTTCTCTTTATCTTTTGTGTTCTAGGAGGAAAATTCTTTGAAACAAACATGCGGTTGTTACCACTTAACCACTTGTATGAGAAGCATAGTAGATATACAAAACTACTTCAGTGAATAAATGACTAGAAGACATTGAATTATCTGATGCACATTTCTGATGTGTTGTTAAGTGGAAAAGGTAGGTTTGAACTATGTAATGAAAATAAAAAAATTAAAGTGCTAGTCACCAATTATGTCTGACTCTTTGCAACCCTATGGACTGTAGCCTACCAGGCTACTCTGTCCATGGCATTCTTCAGGCAAGAATACTGGAGTGGTTTTCCATGCCCTTCTCCAGGGGATCTTCCTGACCCAGGTTTCAAACCTGTATCTCCTGCATTGCAGGCAGATTCTTTACAGTCTGAGCCACCAGGGAAGTCCCAGCTATGTAATGTATATCAATTTGATCTAAATTATGCATAGAAATAAAGCATATCATCAAAGATGCTAATTAAACATATAATTGCAAAAATCAAACTAACCCTAATTATAAGATTTTCACATCATCCTTTATTTTGTGATTTGTATTTCTCCTTATCTGAATGTATTCAACACTCTAGCTCTGTGTTCAACACTATAACTCATTCCTGATTGGTGGAAAAAAAAATTATATAAACCAAACTGTGAAAGATTCCAAAGATTTTAGAGACTCACACCAAAAACTGATAATTTTGATTGAAAGAGGAAAAGCAGTCAAGTAATAAAATTTTCCTGAGTTATCAGAGAAAGCTAGCTAAAGGTCACTCAGTCTAATTCAACTATGATCTATATAATCTAATTATGCTCATTTCTAAAGTAAATATGCTATTTGCACTGCATTGGTATGCAGATTACAAAGTATTGTTACAGGATTAAAAATGGAGTGCTGGTTACCACTTTGTATGAAAAAGACCTGTAAATACTCTTTAGCTTCACTTTTATGCGGCTAAGATTTAGTGCATGCTAAAAGGCTTAGCCAGTAGAGTTCCAGATAGTGAAGTCAGCTATCTGAGCAGGGATGCTAAACAAAGCCACTGCTCAAGTGCAATTTCAGGCTCATCTCTTCATTTATCTCATTTTCTTTCAACCATCAGAAATATGAAGTTAATAAATCTCATATTCCATCCCTTTAACAATAAAAGCAGCTTTTGTTTTAATCAATTAGAATAAAATTTCTTGTATGGGAATCAAACTATTGAGTTTTTTTTCTTTTTTTTTTTTGAGATTTGGTGCATATACTTTCATACTGCATTTATACGTGTAGCTAGGAGTTAAATGCCTTTCTTTAAGAAATTGTGTAAAACATAGTTAGTGGACTCTGGCAGGTTTAATATTTGTTTCTATAGTTAGTACTATTGTGGTTTAGCAGCTACATTAGAAACGACACTTTAAAATGATTTCCAAGTAATTCATTACTTCCCTTTCTTATGCATTAAATTTAATATAGCTTGCAGGTTCTAATTCATTTTCATGCATACTAATAAATGGTGCACTACAAATAAATTCTGCATTAGTTTTAAAGCAATTTCACTTCATCTATATATCAAATATGAAGTCACTGGTTGGTTTGTAGCTAGCTGCAAATAAGTCCAGAATCTTATCTATGTTCTTACATGATCAATGACTATAATAACACATTTTTGTGCAGATGACATATTCCCTTTAATATTTTTAAAAGACAAAATATATATTCACATCAGTTCAGTTCAGTTCAGTTCAGTTCATTTCAGTCACTCAGTCATGTCCAACTCTTTGCGACCCCATGAATCACAGCACACCAGGCCTCCCTGTCCATCACCATCTCCCAAAGTTCACTCAGACTCACGTCCATTGAGTCCGTGATGCCATCCAACCATCTCATCCTCAGTCGTCCCCTTCTCCTCCTGCCCTCAATTCCTCACAGCATCAGAGTCTTTTACAATGAGTCAACTCTTTGCATGAGGTGGCCAAAGTACTGGAGCTTCAGCTTTAGCATCATTTCTTCCAAAGAAATCCCAGGGTTGATCTCCTTCAGAATGGACTGGTTGGATCTCCTTAGAGTCCAAGGGACTCTCAAGAGTCTTCTGCACCACAGTTCAAAAGCATCAATTCTTCAGCGCTCAGCCTTCTTCACAGTCCAACTCTCACATCCATAAATGACCACAGGAAAAATCATAGCCTTGACTAGACGGACCTTAGTCAGCAAAGTAATGTCTCTCCTTTTGAATATACTATCTAAGTTGGTCATATATGTATGCATATATATTTACTAAGGTAAAATTCTTCAGGACACCAATCTAGAATACAAATGAACTCAGTGAAAGCATCTTAAAATTTATATGCCATACCAGAATAATTTTCTCCTACTAAATCTGGGCTTTATAACTAGAAGTACAGAGGAAGGAAAATCTTCAGTCCTCTTCCCTCTTGGATCCTTCTATCAAGTTGGTTTAGTGGTGGCAGCCTTTGCTATTGTTGAATGTTTTTCTTAGGGAGTTTTCACAGCTAAGAAAAGAATACAAACTGGCAACAATGTTTATTGGGGGAGGGGTAGAAAGCACCTAACGCAAATGCATACAAAAACAATATAATATGCATATATCTTATAAAAAGCACTTTCACATATGTCCTTCTATTTGAATCTTAGAACCATGTTTTTGATTGAAATATAACTGACATATGACATTGTGTAAGTTTAAGGTGCACTATGTGTCGAGTTGATACACTTATGTATTGACATATGATTGCCTCTGTAGCTTTAACTACCATCTCCATCAGGTCACATAATTATAATTTTTTGCCATGAGAACACAAGATCTAATCTTTCAACAACTTTTAAATGTATAATACATTAGTATTAACTCTAATTACAGTGCTGTGCATTAGAGGTCCAGGACTTACTCATTTTCTAATTAGTATCCTTTAACTTTGCCCCATTTCCCACCCTTCCTTCTCTGAGACCCATCATTCTACTTTCTGCTTCTATAAGCTCACCTTTTTATTTCACTGTAAGTAATACTATATAGTGTTTTCCTCATTTGAATTGTCTTTTTTTGGTATAATGCCCTTATCCATGTCACAAATGGGCAGGATTTTCTTCTTCTCACAGCTGAATAGTATTTTGTTTTATATTAGTACCACATCTTCTTTATCCATTCACCCATTGACAGGCATTTAAGTTGTTTCCAGATCTTGGCTATTGTGAAAAATGCTGCTATAAACATGGATGTGAAGACGTCTCTTTGTTACCTTGTTTTTATTTCCTTTGGATATATATCCAAAACCAGGCTTCCTAAATCATATGATAGTTCGATTTTTCATTTTCTGAGGAACTTTTATGTGGAATAACAATACCAATCTACATGGAAAAATTATTAAAAAGTTTTAATGTCACATGAAGTCAATGTTGTGTGTGCATGCGTGCTTAGTCACTTCAGTCATGCCCAATTCTCTGCAACCCCATGGACCATGGCCTGCCAGGCTCCTCTGTCTATGGGATTCTCTAGGCAAGAATAGGAGTGGGTTGCCATTTTCTTCTCCAAGTCAATGTTGAAACATAATCAAATTCGTCTAATAAAAAATATTTTTCCTCACCACTGCTGCTGCTGCTGCTGCTAAGTTGCTTCAGTCGTGTCTGACTCTGTGAGACCCCATAGATGGCAGCCCACCAGACTCCACCGTCCCTGGGATTCTCCAGGCAAGAACACTGGAGTGGATTGCCATTTCCTTCTCCAATGCATGAAAGTGAAAAGTGAAAGTAAAGTCGCTCAGTCATGTCCGACTCTTCACGACCCCATGGACTGCAGCCTACCAGGCTCCTCCATCCATGAGATTTTCCAGGCAAAAGTACTGGAGTGGGGTGCCATTGCCTTCTCTGCCACATAGCACTTTAACCTTTGCTTCTATCTGTTTATCCCACATAAAATGTGGATTAAACATGGCATGTGGACCAGCGGCATTGGCATTACCTGAAAGCTTAATAAAAACTCAGAATACAGAGCTCATCCCAGGTTATAGGTAAGCAACTTGAAGTTTGAAAAGCATGATTTTCAAAGGAAACAATATCAATTATAGAAAAAATTCCTTTGCTGTAAGACTTAAATATATATATATATAGTATAAATATATATATAGTATGATAAAAAAATTTCAGTAAGACAGAAAAAATTGAACCAAAATTTACATGAAAAAGTATACACACACCTATTTTTCCTACACACAGAATTTTTGAAGTTCTGTAATAATTATAATACTTGTTCCACGCATTCATTTTTGGCAGTATATTTACTGTGTCAGCAAAGTATATGAGCAATGAGGGAGGCTCTGTATCTAAAGAAGTTTCTGAATCATGAAAAATTGACTAGGAAATGAAAATTTGAACAATAAATTTTGTGTATTATGTGCCAAACTGTAGTTTGAAGATTATGACAAGCAAGTTTATAATTAAACTAAATAAGTTATCTGATCTGTTTCCTGGCTCTAATACAAGGAAGTGACTATTTCTACATATAGTTACATCAAAATTTCTTAGCTCATTAAACTAAATGGAATTTATTTCATAATCAATGTATAATCATTTTAAGATAGTCCTTTGTTGTCCTTGCAAACATATCAGTCATTACTATTCCATTGTTTCTGAAGTTAAGCACCAAGAATTTTACTGTCCTAATATTTACTCTCAGTTTCTAATTTATGTGCAAATTATTTAGGATCAGTCATTGGTAAACCTTACAAAACTATAACTGGGCAGGCCTCTTGCAAATACATGGCACAAAATATGTGTTTAGACAGTGGACATAAAACACATTGTTTGTTGATATGGAGAATTACTTAGAGAATCACTTGGAGAATTACTCTCCTAACACAATCAATGTTGAGGCACAGGGAATTTTTTAGATGATGCTGGAAAAGAGCTGATTTGTTTGTAGTTAGAGATCAGACTGAGAAAGATTAAGCAGATAGAAACTAACCTGTGTGTATTTTTATTTGTTTTATCATGTTAAATGGGCAATGTATCTTGGCTTTTGGACAGCCTTATTCATTTCTGTTTTTTAATAATTAAATGTTAGTTTGATTTTGGATTCAAGTCTAAACTTTGCATTTTTTACTGACCTATAGAATATTTACAACACTGCTTTAAATGAAATCATCAGCTTATTCTTACTCATGTAACTGCTGCTGATTAAACTTAACTATATATATTAAAATTCTGTCTTTCCAGACAACAAGAGATAGTGGATAACTATTCATAATAAAAAGTCATCACTCTGAAATATCTGGCTCACATATTCCATGTAGTGAAAATTCTATACAAACTTTTATATTTTTCTAATTCAATGATAAACCAAAGAGGAAAGCAAAATTTAAAGTTTCCCCCTTTTCTATTCTCTATGTCTATGTTTCATTGCTACCGTGCAGATAGGTTCATCAGTAGTATCTTTCTAGATTCCATATATATGCATTAATACAATTTGGATTTCTCTTTCTGACTTCACTGTGTATAAAAGTGGCTGAAAAGACTTGTGGACACAATGGGGGAAGGAGAGAATGGGATGAATTGAGTAGCATTAAGTTCCTATTTGCAAAATTAGATAGCCATTGGAAATTTGCTGTATGATGGAGGAAACTCAAATCTGGTGCTGTGTAACAATCTAGAGGGATGAGATGAGGTGAAAGGTGGGAAGGAAGTGCAACCATATACCTATGGCTGATTCATATTGGATGTATAGTAGAAACCAACACAATATAGTGAAACAATTATTCTCCAATTAAAAATAGATTTTTTAAAACTTCCTCGTTTTCATGGAAAATATTTTCTCATTCTTATTAGCTGAAAATTACCTATCATTATATTTTCAGGACAGGGCAGCTTTTTAAAGTTTTAATAAATTGAAAAAGTTAGAGGCAAATGTATTATACATAGAATCATAAAGTTTCAATATCTCAAAAAGAATGAGTTCAAATCCTCCTTTTGTAGATCCAGAAACATACATTCCAATTAAAATAACAAACATGTAGCAGTGTAGACATTGGGATCCTTATATATTATTTGCTTAAAAAAATAGAGCAGTGCTTCTGGATCCCAATGAGATTTTCTTAGAAAGTTGATCAGGGTTGCAGCAAGCTCCCACAAAATGCTGCTGTAGTTTGATCATTGATAACAATTGGAATAACCAGGCTCTAGAGAGCATGTCCAATTTCTTGAATAATTATATAAATTGATGGAGTATACTATCTTGCCTTTTTAATCTTTAAGGTCATTCCTGGTGGCACATTATATTTTGCTGTTTTTACTATCAGATGAATTCTTTTTTTGAGTCTTTTTCAAATTTCACCACTGCAAATCTTGTGAAGCTGGATCTGTGCTGTTCTCATCTTTATGTTTATATTACCTGATTCTTACCTTTAAAACATTTCAAGCACCACAGTTGCAATTTTTTTAAGCTTTTTCACAGATTTTATTTCTCTTCAGAAGAAACACAGTAGCCCTACATTGAGGCAATTTTGCTAATTGGCCCTTTCTTATATTTTGACCTAGTCTGATTATTAGCCTTAGCATTATCATTTTTAAACATTATTAACATTATTCTTTCTATCTGACATAATCTGTCCCTTACTCATGTTAAGTAAACTCTGTATGTTATAAATTAAATTTTATCTTTCCAAGAAGTAGAGAATTCTTAGCCCTTATTACCACAGAATATGACTTTATCTAAAATAGGTCAGAGACAATTATTTAAGATGACATTGTACTTGAGTACAATGGACCCTTAATCCAACATGACTAAAGCACACAAGGAAAATTCCATGTATTAATAACAAGGAAGCAAGAAAGTGGGATTATGCAGCTACAAACCAAGAAATGCTGAAGCTTGCCAGGAAACCACCAGAATATGGGGAGACTTAAGAACCTATAGGGAAGAAAATCGTAGAAGGCAATGGCACCCCACTCCAGTACTCTTGCCTGGAAAATCCCATGGATGGAGGAGCCTCGTAGGCTGCAGTCCATAGGGTCGCCAAGAATCTGGTCAGACACGACTGAGTGACTTCACTTTCACTTTTCACTTCCATGCATTGGAGAAGGAAATGGCAACCCACTCCAGTGTTCTTGCCTGGAGAATCCCAGGGACGCGGGAGCCTGGTGTGCTGCTGTCTCTGGGGTCGCACAGAGTCGGACACGACTGAAGTGACTTAGTAGCAGCAGCTGGGAAGAAAATAATGTCCTATATGTTCACATCTAGTAAACATCAGATACAGTCACACTGTTACAGGAATATTGGTCTTTATCCCTTAATAAAAACAGTTTGGTTGCTGTTGCTGTTTACTCTTTAAGTCATGCCTGACTCTTTTGTGATCCCCATGAACTGTAGCCTGCCAGGCTCCTCTGTCCATGGGTTTTCCCAGGCAGGAAACCTGGAGTGGGTTGCCATTTCCTTTTCCAGAGGAATTTTGATTCACAGGGATCAAATCTGAGTCTTGTCGCCTGAACTGGCAGGCAGATTCTTTACCAATGAGCCACCAAGGAAGCCCCTGGGGATTTATCTATATGAGAGTGTCAGGCAAGTGTATGCTCCTTGGTTCTGTCTTGTCACAACAAAGATTTGGAAATACACTTGCCTGGCAAGAGTAATAGATAATAAATGAAAGGAGTTGATGTTTCTTAGGTAATGTTGTTGGGGAAATAGTATCTCCCTCATTTTTTTAAAATAGCCTAATTGTTTTCTTTGTGGAAGAAATCTAAAGTAAACAATAGAAAAACAATAGAGGGTAAAGATGCTATTAAGTTTTTCTTTTTAGCCATTGGTTAATAAATTTAAAAGGTGTCTTTGAAACCAGTTGAAAGTTTTGAAAGGAAGAGAGCTTTGTTAACAAAGTCCTTTATCTTCCAAATTTATTTTAAGAAATGATCACTGTTTCATCTAAAAGGCATTTCAACAGAAAGCAAGTGACCACTTAAACCTCTGGAAGATGCTAGGTCATTTTCATTACCTTCATCAATATATTTAATATCCTAAAGGTGCAGTCTTAAAAGAAAAAATGATAACCCATCAGCTGGTGGCATATTTCAAAGATCTTGTTTAATGTGAAATCATATTAAATTATCATTGTGAGCATAGCTATTTTATTCATTGTTTAATTCATTTTTTATTGAAGGATAATTGCTTTCCAAATTATGTTGCTTTCTGTTAAACCTCAACGTGAATCAGCTATAGGTATTTTATTAATTTTTAAAATATAAAGTTAAGATGTGTAGTGAAAGTTTCTTTGCTTTATGTAATTGCAATGTGGGCTATAGAATGACTGCACTGAATAGTCACTACTGTTACCTCCAAGCCCATAGACATATTTGAGTTTGATAAGCTTACAAGTATCCTTGGGATAGATAACTTTTAAAATGAAATGGAAGTTGCAGATAATCACAACTACACTAGAATAAAGGTAATTTGGTTTTGCTTGTTGCTTCTAACAAATTTCTATTTGGTGAAAGTCTTACAAATTTACATTTTTAAATGTAATTATACATTTCTGAATTTTGAAGTATTTTTTTGCAAAATACCTAATAAAATTGGGGGAATTATGATGGATTATTATATATAAAATTTCACATATTCATTATTCAATGTGAATATAATTTAATATTACATATTACACTATTAGTAAAAAATTAATGCAGATGCTCAAATATATATTTCTGATACTTCAATTGTGAACGGTATATTTTGGAAACTTGGGGATAAAATCATCTGCCATAGCATAACTGAAGAATAATTTGCTTGTCTTTCCCTTCCCTTAATTGCTTTATAAAAAGAAAATAACATTAGCAATTTATATAGAGGAATTAATTATCTAGATAGTTGTATATCAATCTGACACTGTATTGTTTCTAAAAATAGAAAGCAAATATGTGTTTATTCATACATTTTAAACAAACTATATTTTATATATGTAATAGCCGAGTATTCAAAAAATAGGTTTATATTTGTGTCTCATGTTCAGTGAGTGAGATGGCTGAATTTTATTTTATATTTCAATCTTTTAAAGCAATAAAAAACTGATGATGCTTTAGATATTTTCAAAATCATAATGTACATCCATTATGGTATATTCTGTCTTCTTCATTACTGCTTAGTATGTCCATGACATATAATAGCTAATCAATCAGTGCATATAAGGTAAATAAATGAATAAAATTTGAGATTGTAAAAGAATAAAAACTAAAACTCAAAGGCTTAAAATATGATCAATAAATCAAAACCTATGTTTTAGTTTTTCCCATTTCTTAGAAATTTCAAAAGTAAGTGAAATTGCAGTCTCAACATAATTATTTTTCACAACTGTTAAATAAAATAGTTTTCTCTAGTTTTAATTTTAATTGGAAAATATGCATATTATCTAAAATTAGTTGAATATATTCAAATTTCTTTCAAAGATATATATTAAATTAAAACAATTATATGTTTGGATTTTTTCAGTTAACATTCTTATCAAATATAAATTAGAGATGTCTGTGCTTTAGACTTAAATATTTAACATTATTAACATTTTCTTTTATCTTCAGTAGCCACATTTTCAAAAGTAATCTATAGTAACATAATATGCTATTTCAGTTTACACAAATAAATATTAGCTGGTAGCCATAATCTAGCTATAACTTAATTTTGTGATGCTTAAAGTGTCTTCCTGATTAGAACTTTGATGCTCAAATGTACCTGGAAGCTAGGAAATGATAATAAAATTGTCAGCCTGACTACTGATTTTGGAAGCTTAAGTTTTGGAGTAGTTTTAAGGGCAAAAAAGTAAATATTTTTTTAAAAAAGTAAATATTTTTTAAAAATTAACAGAATTATTTCAGATATAAGATTTTAAGTTCCACAGGCATCTCTATAAAATATATATATAGGTAGAAATAGATCACTCATAGTGAAATACATATATATTTAATGTTCTTAAAAACAAAACAAAAGACATATTTGTGGCAAAAATAATATAAAGTTCAAAAAAGAAAAGTGCAGAAAAGAGCATTTTAGAACATGTCTTAACTGTGGAAATTAACTCTTCAGTTTTATGTTAAAGAAGTACTATTTTGAGAGATTGTCATAAGATTAGATTATCCACTTTGCAGTCTGCAAGGTTTTTAGTGTTTATTTCAGCATTATTTTATGTATTTATTTTTCTTTTAAACCTTGGCAAAATGTTAAGTTCAATAGAGCAAGAATTGCTTGGGAAAATCAAATCACATCTGGCTAACATGCTGATAGATGTTACTGGTATCACTTTTGAATGACTTTTGTAATGCTAATAGGAAGTTTCTAATTGAATAATAATGTTAACATGTCACTTTCTGTCTAATACTGAAACTGTTCTTTGGGTTTCTAATAACGTGAATATATGTTACACTTAACCTCATTTATTTGGAGAATAATGCATATGATTCATTGACAATCTAGAGGTTACTAGAATGCTGAAAGGAATACACCAGATACACTAGAATGTACTGTATTAGGTTCCACCTGAAGACTAGTAGCTAGTCTACCATGTATGCTACTTAAATTACTTATAGAATTTGCATTAACTATGTTTAGCTTAGTACTATCATCCATGTGATGGGCATAATAATATTTGTTCTCTTTGACATGCACATGTCAAGCTCCAATGAAAACTACTTGTGAATGAAGGGTGTATTCTGTGAAGAAACTGACATGGCAATAGATATTGAAAAAGAAGAGTAGTAAATTTCATAGCGACTGTGACAGATGTTCAGACAGACATGACAAAAAATTTAAAAAAAATAAACATACAAAAGAAAAGTAAGAATCTTATGACAGCCTTGGCCTTTTGCTTTTTCTAGCATTTTCTAGGGTTCTGCTGAATCTGCATAGATATCTTTTCTGCTATCTAAAGAATTGTTTAAGTTTTCTTGATTTTGTCATTTTCTTCTCTTTGCTATTTAAACTAGGACATATTTATTCTTAAATTGTTCATGAAAACACTTGATTTAACAAAGAGCAAATATCAGTGATCAATGCAAAGAAATAGAGGAAAATAGTAGAATGGGAAAGACTAGAGACCCCTTTAAGAAAATTAGAGATACCAAGGAAACATTCCGTGCAAAGATGGGCACAATGAAGGACAGAAATGGTATAGACCTAACACAAGCAGAAGATATTAAGAGGTGGCAACAATACACAGGCGAACTATACAAAAAAGATATTCATGGCCAAGATAATCATGATGGTGTGATCACTCAACTAGAGCCAGACATCATGGAATGTGAAGTCAAGTGGGCCTTAGAAAGCATCACTACAAACAAAGCTAGTGGAGGTGATGGAATTCCAGTTGAGGTATTTCAAATCCTGAAAGATGATACTGTTAAAATGCTGCACTCAATATGCCAGCAAATTTGGAAAACTCAGCGATGGCCACAGGACTGCAAAAGGTCATTTTTCGTTCCAAACCCAAAGAAAGGCAATGTCAAACAATGTTCCAACTACTGCACAATTGCAATCATCTCACACACTAGCAAAGCCATGCTTAAAATTCTCCAAGTCTGGCTTCAATAGCACATAAACTATGAAATTACAGATGTTCAAGCTGGATTTAGAAAAGGCAGAGGAACCAGAGATCAAATTGCCAACATCCGTTGGATCATTGATAAAGCAAGAAAATTCCAGAAAAGCATCTATTTCTGCTTTATTAACTATTCCAAAGCCTTTGACTGTGTGGATCACAGTAAACGGTGGAAAATTCTTCAAGAGATGGGAATACCAGACCACCTGACCTGCCTCCTGAGAAATCTGCATGCAGGTCAAGAAGCAACAGTTAGAACTGGACATGGAACAACAGCCTGATTTCAAATAGGGAAAATAGTATGTCAAGACTGTATATTGTCACCCTGCTCATTTAACTTATATGTAGAGTACATCATGAGAAATGCTGGGCTGGAGGGAGCATAAGCTGGAATCAAGATTTCTGGGGGAAATATCAATAACCTCAGATATGCAGATGACGCTGCCCTTATGACAGAAAGTGAAGAAGAACTAAGGAGCCTCTTGATGAAAGTGAAAGAGGAGAGTGAAAAAGTTGGCTTAAAACTCAACATTCAGAAAACTAAGATTATGGCATCTGGTCCCATCACTTCATGGCAAATAGATGGGGAAACAGTGGAAACAGTGTCAGACTTTATTTTTCGTGGCTCCAAAATCACTGTAGATGGTGACTGCAGCCATGAAATTAAAAGACACTTTCTCCTTGGAAAGAAAATTATGACCAACCTAGACAGCATATTAAAAAGCAGAGACATTACTTTGCCAACAGAGGCCTGTCTAGTGAAAGCTATTATTTTTCCAGTAGTCATGTATGGATGTGAGAGTTGGACTATAAAGAAAACTGAGTGTTGAAGAATTGATGCTTTTGAACTATGGTGTTGAAGAAGACTCTTGAGAGTCCCTTGGACTGCAGGGAGATCCAACCAGTCAATCTTAAAGGAAATCAGTCCTGAATATTCATGAGAAGGACTGATGCTGAAGCTGAAACTCCAGTACTTCAGCAACTGACTCATTGGAAAATACCCTGATGCTGGGAAAGATTGACGGTGGGAGGTGAAGGGGATGACAGAAAATGAGATGGTTGGATAGACTCACCAACTCAACGGACAAGAGTTTGAGTAAGCTCCGGATGTTGTTGATGGACAGGGAAGCTTATGCTGCAGTCTATGGGATCACAAAGAGTCAGACATGAGTGAGCGACTGATCTGAACTGAACTGAACTAGAATAAGATGAAGACATTTGGGTGAGTTACCTCATAATGCCATTTATATTATTTCCCTCTTCTATGTTAATTCTTTCTTTTTTTTCTAAATTCCCTTTGTTAATACAATTATTCAAAGTATTATTCTACTAACAATGTTTATTCTGATTTACCTGTACTTTTACTAGTCTCTGTTCACCTTTTCTTGTTTCATCCATCCAAGTCAGTCTGTTAAATTTATTTCTCTTCTGAAAATAAAGTTAAATCATACAGCTAGGAATAAGCAGAGACTATTTCTGCTGCAATTACTATAGCAAGTGAGGCAACCACTATCATTTGCTTTGACAGAGACTCAGAGTCTTAAAGACTTCAGGTGTGTTCTGCCTGGATGTTGTTAGCATGGGAAGACCAAGTAGAGTGGGGCTTCTTACATAATTACCTGGAAAAGCATATTTATTTTTATCTGTTTTGCGCTAAGTTAGAGAAATACAGGCAAATTATATGGAAGTTTGTAGCTGGTGACCAGGTTTTGGCTATTCCTGTGCAAATTGCTCCAGAATTCATTGTTTGACTTTTTGGAATGATTACTGCATAGTTCTGGAGTGAGATATCCATTCTTGTAAATGGTCTTGCCATCCTCCATTTTTATATTTACTTTTAAAGACAATGCAATAATCAACTCCAAAGTCTTTGAGTGTTAAACCTTCCCATTTGTCACATTTAAATATATTTTTCATTTGTCACTAGACTTGAGTAACAACTTTTATATGTTGAGCATTTCATTATGTTGGATTTCTTATCTACAAAAATTTGAAGATATCACAATGTCTTCTAATGGCAGACTTACATTGGTGAGGAATCAATGTTTAAAAATTCTTATTTCTGGAATATGAGATCTGCTTCTTTCATGAACTAGCTGATTATATATTTCAGCAGAATTGTTGCCTAGTCAGAAAATTTCTGACCATCTTTTGCAAAGAAAATTGCTAAATTTTTATTTTTGTTTATGTATCACATTTGCTATAATATTTATAACAACTTACAATTTTTATTATCAGTTTTCTTCTTCCTCTAGAAGATAAATTCTTTGAAAATGTGTATTCTGTTTTGTTATAAGTATTGATATTGAGCTTGCAAATAGGCTTATTTCAGTAAAGAGAATACTTTTGTAATTACAATACTATCCTCATTATTTGGGAACATGATGTTTATGTGAATTTTTAAAACAAAAGTAAAAAAATCTAATAACTTGGAAGTTAACAGAATCTGTATATATTATAATTCTTGCTCCTTTCCAGAAAATATATTTAAATGAGGTTTGAATTAGTATAAATGGTAGGACTTTTTTTTTTTTTTAATGTGATCTGTTCTTATAAAGAAAGGAGAAGGTACAGGGTATATAAACATGTAGAGTTTTAAAATTGTATTCTTATATATTAAATTTATAGGGAGCATAAGCATTATTTTATTATAAGACATTTTGGTATTTTTCATAAGTATACATGCATAATAGATATGTATAATGTATATCAGTATTTTACAGACACATACTGATTAAAAGGAGACACAGCACAGCAGTAGAGATAAGATGCAGTTTTTTGTTGTTGTCTTTTTTTTTTAAGGCATTCTATTTTTCACAAGTAGGATTTGAGGTAAGAGAAATGACATGAGACATAAGTCACCTTAAGAAAGGGTTGTAATAGATCACCACTTGTCAGTTTCAGCACCAGCAGGAACTTTAGGAAATAAGACTGTTTTATTCTTTGGGAGAACTATTACAAAAATAGTCAAAGCCTTTTATACCCTTGAGGGATGTCTCTTAAAGGACTTGATTAGTTCTGGATACCTCATTTTAAGATGGACATCTACAAACAAATTGAATCCAGGCATTGTAACAATGGGGCATAAAGATGTCATGTGGAATGATACAAGGAACTAGAGAACTTTCGCCTGGAAGAAACAACACTTAAAGCAGCATATCAAATTGTGCATTTATATAATATTGTTTTATGAAATGGAAATATGCCTTGGTCTGCATATGTGCAGAATTTTTAAGTAGAATCAACAAAAGATTGTGTTTTGAGGGTCTGCTTTCAAATATAGAACAAATGTGAGGATAGATTTTATGACAGTGAGAAAGGTTAAATTTAAAATGGGCTAATGTGATGGAATAATAAACTGCACTTGAAGACTGCTATTCAAATAAATAATGGTTAACCCCTTTTCAGAACTATTATACATAAATGCATAATTTTTTTCAATTAGTGTTTCAACTATTAGACTGCAAGTTTGTCATTAAAATTTCCATGATAAGCAAAGGTGCCTTACTCACTAGCCATTGTAAGACATACCTGAAAGTATTTTATATATAACTGGTGATTGTATCACTTTAGGAAACAATAAATGATAAATCAAACTTCAATGGAAAAATTCTACTCAAATTTCTAGGTGTATGTGAATTCTTCAGTGTCCAAAGTAGGTATTATCTACAACATTGTTAGAAAATAAAAGTTGTCATTGCATGCATGTTCAGTCACTGAGTTGTGTCTGACTTTATGCAACCCTGTTAACTGTAGACCACCAGACTCCTCCGTCCATGGGATTTTCCAGGCAAGAATGCTGGAGTGAACTGCCATTTCCTTCTCCAAGGGGTCTTCCTAATCCAGGGAAAGTACTTGCCTCTCCTGTTTTTCCTGCATTGCTGGCAGATTCTTTACCACTTGAGTCATCTGGGAAGCCCTAAAAGTCATCATAGAATGACATTATTTACTAATAACCCTGGTTTGCATTAATAATACTAATTAAAACTGGCTCACACTTCAAATTCTCTTCTACTCCCCAACAGTATTTATCACAGTACACTGAGCAACATCTTTTTCAGTCAATTTCCTTGTGGTTTCCAATTATTGTATACATCTGACAAACCCATGAAATATAATGCAAAGTGGAGTTGAAATCTAACAAGAACTACTTGACTTCATGAAGCCAATAATGTTAGAATTACCTGAGTTGCAAATAAAGAAAGCCTTTGATAAACGATGGTATAGCAGTTAGACTGGTTAAAAATTGAAGAAAAATATTAACAAGAATGATAATAGAATATGTGCTTCTCTTCTGAAGCACATATTCTATCTTTGACCTTCAAAGAATTGAGAGAGGTCCTTGGGAAAATTGATGAAGCCCTAAAATATTTTGACAAAACAGCATTATTTGTTATTGTTCTCTGGAACAATACGTGTGCGTGCATGCTAAGTTGCTGTAGTCATTTCCGACTCTGTGCAACCCTATGGCCTAAAACCTGCCAGGTTCCTCTGTCCATGGGATTCTTCAGGCAGGAATACTGGAGTGGGTTGCCATATGCTCCTACAGGGGATCTTCCTCACCCTGGAATCGAACCTGCATCTCTTATGTATCCTGCATTGGCAGGCAGGCTCTTACTACTAGGACAACCCGGGAAGCCCGAAACATAGTGTAACATGGTTTTAAGTTTTAGCAAAATTACAAACTCATGCAATGCACAAACAAAACTTAGCTTAATGCATTCTTGAAGGATTCAAAAAACATGTTATTAAAATAAACTAATCTCATTGTAACTTATAAGGTACATAGAATTGTTTTAAACATTTATATTATTTTAGATGCTTTTTCCAGATATATTCATCAGTTCAGTTCAGTTCAGTTGCTCAGTTTTGTCCGACTCTTTGTGACCCCATGAACTGCAGCAAGCCAGGCTTCCCTGTCCAGCACCAACTCCAGGAGTTCACTCAAACTCACATCCATCGAGTTGGGGATGCCATCCAGCCATTTCTTCCTCTGTCATCCCCTTTTCCTCCTGACCTCAAATCCGTCCGAGTATCAGAGTCCTTTCCAATGAGTCAACTCTTTGCAAGAGGTGGCCAAAGTACTGGAGTTTCAGCTTTAGCATCATTCCTCAATATCACAATGATCCAAGTTTATGCCCCAACCAGTAATGCTGAAGAAACTGAAGTTGAAGGGTTCTATGAAGACCTACAAGACCTTTTAGAACTAACACCCCAAAAAGATGTCCTTTTCATTATCAGTTCAGTTCAGTTCAGTTCAGTCGCTCAGTCGTGTCCGACTCTTTGCGACCCCATGAATCGCAGCACGCCAGGCCTCCCTGTCCATCACTAACTCCCGGAGTTCACTCAGACTCACGTCCATCGAATCCGTGATGCCATCTAGCCATCTCATCCTGGGTCGTCCCCTTCTCCTCCTGCCCCCAATCTCTCCCAGCATCAGAGTCTTTTCCAATGAGTCAACTCTTCACATGAGGTGTCCAAAGTACTGGAGTTTCAGCTTTAGCATCATTCCTTCCAAAGAAATCCCAGGGTTGATCTCCTTCAGAATGGACTGGTTGGATCTCCTTGCAGTCCAAGTGACCCTCAAGAGTCTTCTCCAACACCACAGTTCAATCGCATCAATTCTTCGGTGCTCAGCCTTCTCCACAGTCCAACTGTCACATCTTCAAGAAAATTAGAGATACTAAGGGAATATTTCATGCAAAGATGGGCTCAATAAAGGACAGAAATGGTATGGACCTAACAGAAGCAGAAGATATTAAGAAGAGGGGGCAAGAATACACAGAAGAACTGTACAAAAAAGATCACGACCCAGGTAATCATGATGATGTGATCACTAATCTAGAGCCAGACATCTAGGAATGTGAAGTCAAGTGGGCCTTAGAAAGCATCACTACAAACAAAGCTAGTGGAGGTGATGGAATTCCAGTTGAGCTGTTTCAATTCCTTTTCATTATAGGTGACTGGAATTCAAAAATAGGAAGTCAAGAAACACCTGGAGTAATAGGCAAATTTGGAATACGGAATGAAGCAGGGCAAAGGCTATTAGAGTTTTGCCAAGAGAACACACTGGTTATAGCAAACACCATCTTCCAACAACACAAGAGAAGATTCTACACATGGACATCACAGATGGTCAACACCAAAATCAGATTGATTACATTTTTTGCAACCAAAGATGGAGAAGTTCTGTACAGTCAGCAAAAACAAGACCAGGAGCTGACTGTGGCTCAGATCATGAACTCCTTATTGCCAAATTCAGACTTAAATTGAAGAAAGTAGGGAAAACCACTGGACCATTCAGGTATGACTTAAATCAAATCCCTTATGATTATACAGTGGAAGTGAGAAATAGATTTAAGGACCTAGATCTGATAGATAGAGTGCCTGATAAACTATGGACTGAGGTTTGTGACATTGTACAGGAGAGAGGGATCAAGACCATCCCTGTGGAAAAGATATAATCATAATCATATCTTTTTAACCATTCTACTGTGAAATTATTAATAATTTTAACTAATTTAAAATGTCTTTTTATTTTAAAACTAATTATGTTTATGTAATACTGACTGGCACCTCACTCCAGTACTCTTGCCTGGAAAATCCCATGAACGGAGGAGCCTGGTACGCTGCAGTCCATGGGGTCGCTAAGAGTCGGACACAACTGAAAGACTTCACTTTCACTCTTCACTTTCATTCATTGGAGAAGGAGATGGCAACCCACTCCAGTGCCTGGAGAATCCCAGGACGGAGGAGCCTGATGGGCTGCCGTCTATGGGGTCGCACAGAGTCGGACACGACTGAGGCATCTTAGCAGCAGCAGCAGACCTCTCACGTGTTCTTTTAGCAAGTCTTATAGGATGTCATTTTTGTGCTACTGATAATGAGTGTTATTATTATTTGTGAATGGGAAAAGTGATTTGTAAATGCTAAACTGCCGTACCACTTATTTTTAAGTCTTTTTATCAGTGTTCCATTGAAATTGCTCAGTCGTGTCTGATTCTGTGATCCCATGGAATGTACCCTACCAGGCTCCTTCATCCATGGAATTTTCCAGACAAGAGTGCTGGAGTGGGTTGCCATTTCCTTCTCCAGGGGATCGTCCGAATGCAGGGATCAGACCCAGGTCTCCTGCGTTGCAGGCAGATGCTTTACTGCCTGAGCCACCAGGGAAACCTTTTTTTATCAGTAGTATATCTAAGTTAAAGTTAATGTTATGTCTATAGCTGCACAGAACATGTACATTTCTTAGAGAATACAAAAGGAACCCCAGTGCACTACCTACATTATACACTAGTCAGGAACTACTGATTTTCCATAAAATACTATTTTTAAAAAACTGAAACAGCACACTTAAAATAGATTATGAAAAACAAACTGACATAATATCCTGTGGGTAAACCTTGTTATTTAAGAACCTGTAAAAAATTGTAAATATAACTTACAGGGGAAAAAAGTAATTAACAGTGAATCTCTGTGTTTGACAAGATTATTTTCTGTATGTATTAGGATTTGTGCATCTGTGACACAGCAGGTTGTTAAAATGCTCACCTATCAGAGACAGCATCTGCCATTTGTTCAGATGAGGTAGCTTTCTAGAAAATATACATGAAACTGCTTTAAAAAGAGCCTACCAATATTCGTTTTTCAAACTTCTGCTATCTTGAGGTGTAATCATCATCAATGGGTATTTATTTCAAAATGTAAAAGCCTTCTTTGACATTTATGAGGCATTGTTCAAATACACTATAAATTCATTGGCTTATGAGTATATTTTATGTTTACTTTTTACATTATTTTTGCTTAGCTCCATATTCTTCATATAGTTGAAAAATCATAATTGTGATATTGATTGATGGTTATGAGATTATTTTCTTTTTTTTTTAGCTTGTTATGTATAGACATATCAAGAGAAAATTCTTCATTTGAAAGTCAGTATAGGTTTGTTAGCCCAACTATGTTGACAACATTTTAAGTGTAAATTCGGGCTTCCCTTTTGGCTCAGCTGGTAAAGAATTCACCTGTAATGTGGGAGACTTGGGTTCAATCCCTGATTTGGGAAGATACCCTGGAGAAGGGAAAGTCTACTCACTCCAGGATTCTGGCCTGGAGAATTCCATGGACTGTATAGTCCATTCAGTCGCAAAGAGTTGGAAACTACTGAGCGACTTTCACTTTCACTTTTCACTGGTATTTTCTTCAATATATACCTGGATATCACATAAGCACATACAGAAATGCATTCCATAGCAATTTAAAATGCAATTCTATAATATTCCCCTTAAAGAAATTTGGGCATAAGTTTTGAAATAAAAAGATGTGAATGTGGTAATATATATATATATATATATATATATATATATACACATATATACATATATGTATATGTGTATGTATATGTATATATATACAATATCTCTTCCATTTCAACCACTTTTAATGGTATAAATCAGTAACATTAGTTACATAAACAGTTTTGTGCAATCTATCACCACTGTTTATTTCCAGAAGTTTTTCTTACTCTAAACAGAAATTCTGTTATCATTAAGTAATAACACCATTCTCCTCTATTTCTAATCCCTGGTAAACAGTAATTAATTTTTTTGTCACTTTTCCTCTATTCTAGATATTTCATGCAAAAGGGAACACACACGACTTCTTCATGTGTCTGGTTTATTACACTTAATATAGTGTTTTCAAGGTTTATCTACGTTGTATCATATATCAAAACTTCATTTCTTTTTATAGTTCAGTAATATTCCATGGTATGTATATATCACATTTTATTTATCCATTCATCTGTGAATGGACACTTGGGTCATTTTCATCTTTCAGTAATGTGAATAATGCTGCAATAGATATTGAGATATGAGTATCTGAGTCCCTGTTTTCAATTCTTGGAGTATATACCTAAAAATGAAATTTCTGGGACACATAGTAATTTAATGATGAATTTTTTTTTTTTTGAGGAACGCTAAATTGTTTTCCACAGCAGCTACTACATGTAACATTTTACATCCCCATCAATGATGTACAAGTGTTCCAAATTATTCACACTCTTTTCAACACTTGCTATTTTCTGTTTTTCATTTTTTTTCTAAATAACCATACTAGTAGGTATGATACATTATCTTGTGGTTTGAATTTGCATTTTCTTAATGACTAATAATTATAAGAATATTTTCATATGCTTATTGGCCACTTGTATACTCTTTGTCTACTCTAGTCCATTGCTGACTTTTAATTGAGCTGTTTGCCTTTTTTGTTCCATTGTAAAAGATTTTTATATATTCTGAATATCAGATATGTTAATTACAAATATTTTTTACGACTTTTTAGTGTGTCTTTCTTTGATGATGTCCTTTTATACTCACAAGTCTTTAATTTTGATGAAGTAAAAACTTACCTGTTTTCTCTTTTGTTTTTCATGCCTTTAATGACATATCTCAATTATATTTCATTAGTGCATATGTTTATTCTTATGCCAGTAAAACAGTTTTGATTACTGTAACATTATACTGCATGTTGAAATCAGGAAATCAGTCTTTCAATGTTATTCTAATTTTTAAAGATTATTTTGAGCCCCTTGGAACTGCATGTGAATTGGATGATTGGCTTTTCCACTTTAGCATAAAAAAGTACTGTTAAAATGAATTGCATTGAATCTGAGTTGCTTCAGGTAGAATAATATCAAGTGTTCTTATCCATGAATTTAGCCTATCTTTACATTTCTTTACATCTTTCACCTTGCAAGGTGAATTTAATTCACCTAATTTATTTCTAGCTATTGATGCGTTATCCTTATACATATATTGTAAGTGGTACTGCTTTCCATTTATCAGATTGTTAATTGCTCATACATAGAAATACAACTGATTGTAATGCATTGATTTTGCACCCTGTAGTTATATATATATATACTGTTCTGGTTGCTTTCTTATGCATTCTTTCGGGGAAAAAAAATCAAACTCCTTGGCCAGTTTTTGCAGTCAAGTCCTGTGCTGGACACTCACTTGATTCTTAGGCTTGCATCAAGCCTAGGAATCAGTTCCAGGTGAAAGATTAGGGTTTTCTCAGGTCTTTTCTTGGGCATATTTGTGGCCTTCTAAATCCTCTTATATACACTTGAGTGTCTTAATTTCCCAAAGGAAGCCTCACCATATATTTCTCCCAGCTGGTCAGTTGTATGTTTCCATTGTAATTTTAAAAGTCAGATTACTTGTGAGTCCTTATTTTTGCTTGCAGTGTCTTAAAGCAATGTGCCATTTCCAGTTTGAGATCTATATTCGTCAAAACAGGGTCAAGCACTAAATCCTTCAGCTAGCTGCCTGACAGATTAAAGCAGATATTCACAAAACTTTGGAAGTAAAATATATGTTCTCAGTGCTCTCTGAAACCATGAACCACAGTCTAACATTGGGAACTCAGACTTCTGTCTTCAAGAGCACATTACGCTGGAAATGTGTTGGGGCACAGATAAAAATGCTGCAGTTTTCCTGTCATCATTTAGTTGCTTTTTCCTTAATTCAGGTTTTACTTTGTTGCTGTAAACCTTTGACTCTTTTAGAGTTCTAACAAAGTTAGTTCTGATAGTTTTTGCTTCTTTGTTTCCATGGAGGGAGGGGCAAGTATTTAGAGCTGCCTACTCTGCCATTCTATTCATGTTCTGAAAATAATCAGGGTCTTTTCAAATGAGTCAGCTCTTCAAATATTGGAGTTTCTTCAGTATTGGAGTTTCAGCTTCAACATCAGTCCTTCCAATGAACACCCAGGACTGATCTCCTTAGGATGGACTGCTCGGATCACCATGAAGTCCAAGGAACTCTCAAGAGTCTTCTCCAACATCTCAGTTCAAAAGTATCAATTCTTTGGCTCTCAGCTTTCTTGATAGTCCAACTCTCATATCCATACATGATCACTGGAAAAACCATAGCCTTGACTAGTTGGACCTTTGTTGACAAAGTAATGTCTCTGCTTTTTAATATGCTGTCTACGTTGGTCATAACTTTCCTTCCAAGGAGTAAGCATATATATATATATATATATATATATATATATATATACTCATATATATATGCATATATATATACTCATATGTTTATGTAATTACTACATATGTTTCCTTATCTAACCTGATGAAAACCTGGTTTTCCTGTACTTTTGAAGGCCCAGGGAATGTAAACTAAGGATTACTCCTATATTTAGACATCTGTAGCTTAAAATAAAATCTGTTTTATCAAAAAAAAGCAAAACAGAACATCTTTGGTGGTCTAGTGGTAAAGACCCATGATTGCACCACAATGTGCATGGGTTGGATCCCTGCTCAATGAAGTTCTGTATGCCATGTGAAATTACAGTCAAAAAAAAATCCCAACAAAAACAACAAAAAATCCACTCTGTTATCTGTATTCCAAAGTTATAATATTTCTTATTGTGCTACTTATATCTGTTTGATTTTAGTATGTGCCTTTCTTTTCTATAAAATGATAATCATAGAGCTTACCTTACAGATTTTTTGTATGGACTAAACATGTTATTATATGTAATTAAAAAATAATACTTGGAAACTAATAAGTATATTAAGTGCTTTCCATTAGTATTTTTATCATTTTTTTCTGAGTGAGATTATGGAGGCATAAGATGAGGGGTACATAAGTATGTATAAGGGTTTCTGATCAACTTAAAAAAAAATCTCCTTTGATGACTAGTGTTTAAATTTCGAGAAAAATTAGTGAAATGAAAGTTCCTCAGTCATGTCCAACACTTTCAACCCCATAGACTATACAGTCCTTGGAATTCTCCAGGCCAGAATACTGGAGTGGATAGCTGTTGTATTTTCCAGGGGATCTTCCCAACTCAGGGATTGAACCCAGGTCTCCTGCATTGCAGGTAGATTCTTTAACATCTGAGCCACCGGAAGTGTAAGAACTACAACCAAATTTTTAAGCAACTAAATTCTGATTGTGTCAGAGTGACCGATCTTCAACTCTAGTTTCTTAAAGAAGAAAGAATGCTCCTTTGGATGCTGGTGGGAGAATACATATGTAAAACACACACACACACATAAGGTCAGTTCAGTTCAGTTCAGTTCAGTCCCACAGTTGCGTTTGACTCTTCGCAACCCCATGAATCACAGCACGCCAGGCCTCCCTGTCCATCACCAACTCTCGGAGTTCACTCAGATTCACGATATACTTAACCTCTATTGTTCTCCACATGCATGAGTAAAACATTGCTGGGAATGTGAAGATGTAACTAATATAAAAATTTTAAAAATCAATCAAAATAAAGAAATTTGCTAATTATCCATGTATTAGAGTCAGAGATTCCATGAGAATCACTTGGACAACAAGGAGATCAGACCAGTCAATCCTAAAGGAAATCAGTCCTGAGTACCCATTGTAAAGACTGATGCTGAAGCTGAAACTCCGATAATTTGGCCACTTGATGCAAAGAACTGAGTTATTTGAGAAGATTCTGGTGTTGGGAAAGATTGAAAGCAGGAAGAAAAGGGGAGGCCAGTGGATGAAATGGTTGGATAGCATCACCTACTCTATGGGCATGAGTTAGAGCAAGCTCCAGGAGTTGGTGATGGACAGGGAAGCCTGGCATGCTGCAGTAAATAGGGAAGCAAAGAGGCAGACACGACTGAGTGACTGAACTGAACTGGAGCTGGAGATAAAGATAAGAACTGTCATCCAAAAGAAGAAAAGAATTAGGGGTTTTACTATGCTTACTGCTACTGCTAAGTCGCTCCAGTCGTGTCCGACTCTGTGCGATCCCATAGAGGGCAGCCCACCAGGCTCCTCCATCTCTGGGATTCTCCAGGCAAGAACACTGGAGTTGGTTGCCATTTCCTTCTCCAATGCATGAAAGTGAAAAGCAAAAGTGAAGTCACTCAGTCGTGCCTGACTCTTAGTGACCCCACGGACTGCAGCCCACCAGGCTCCTTCATCCATGGGATTTTCCAGGCAAGAGTACTGGAGTGGGGTGCCATTGCCTTCTCCATTACTATGCTTAATGCAAAGTATTTTAACCAAAAATCATGGGAAACATATTCAACATAGAATAATAGTAAGTTGGATTTTTTTCTAACTACCAAATGAAATATTTAAATATTAACTACTAACATTTAATCCCCCATTCCCAGTGGTAAAGAATCCGCTTGCCAGTGCTGGAGACATTAACAGATGAAAGTTCGATCCCTGAGTGAGGAAGATCTCCTGGAGGCAGGCATGGCAATCCACTCCGGTGTTTTTGTTTGGAGATACCCTTGGAGAAGGAAGTCTGGTGGGTTACAGTCCATGGGGTCACAAAGAGTTGGATACGACAGAAGTGACTTAGTGACTCACTAATATTTAATAATTAAAATGACAGGAAAATGTACAAAGATACTATGGTGTATTTTGTTAAGATGTAAAATCAGATGGCGTATATGTTATGACTAATTATAGAGAAATTAAGAAAAATAATCTGAAAGAACCTGTAAAAAACAATAGCATTTAATTTGTATCATGGCATTAAGAATAATGTTTTATTCTTTCTAATATTTAATGAATATATAAAAATTTATAATGAAAGCACGTTTAAGATTATAAAATGTATTTATATATGTGAGAAGACTAGGCAGTGAGTATTGAAAATTATGATTGATTTAGGATAACAGAAGAAACTGAAATATTAAGACTTCCTGATATTCATTTTAGAATATATAGATCATGGTGGTAAAATATTTTATGCTAGTCATGATTTGGATGAAGCACTGATCTTCTTTGACGTAACATTCCCTGGTATATATGTATTTAGTACATATACATATCTATGTTATCAGTTCAGTTAAGTTGCTCAGTCATGTCCAAATCTTTGTGATCTCATGAATCGCAGCACACCAGGCCTCCCTGTTCATCACCAACTCCCGGAGTTCACTCAGACTCACGTCCACCGAGTCCGTGAGGCCATCCAGCCATCTCATCCTCAGTTGTCCCCTTCTCCTCCTGCCCCCAATCCCTCACAGCATCAAAGTCATTTCCAATGAGTCAACTCTTTGCATGAGGTCGCCAAAGTACTGGAGTTTCAGCTTTAGCATCATTCCTTTCAAAGAAATCCTAGGGCTGATCTCCTTCAGAATGCATTGATTGGATCTCCTTGCAGTTCAAGGGACTCTCAAGAGTCTTCTCCAACACCACAGTTCAAAAGCATCAATTCTTCGGTGCTCAGCCTTCTTCACAGTCCAGCTCTCACATCCATACATGACCACAGGAAAAACCATAGCCTTGACTAGATGGACCTTAGTCAGCAAAGTAATGTCTCTGCTTTTGAATATGCAGTCTAGGTTGGTCATAACTTTTCTTCCAGGGAGTAAGCGTCTTTTAATTTCATGGCTGCAATCACCATCTGCAGTGATTCTGGAGCCCAAAAAATAAAGTCTGACACTATTTCCACTGTTTCTCCTTCTATTTCCCATGAAGTGATGGGACCGGATGCCATGATCTTTGTTTCCTGAATGTTGACCTTTCAGCCAACTTATCACTCCTCTTTCACTTTCATTAAGAGGCTTTTTAATTCCTCTTCACTTTCTGCCATAAGGGTGGTGTCATCTGTATATCTGAGGTTATTGATATTTCTCCCAGCAATCTTGATTCCAGCTTGTGTTTCTTCCAATCCAGCATTTCTCATGATGTACACTGCAGATAAGTTAAATAAGCAGGGTGACAATATACACCCTTGAAGTACTCCTTTTCCTATTTGAAATCAGTCTGTTGTTCCATGTCTAGTTCTAACGGTTGCTTCCTGACCTGCATACAGATTTCCCAAGAGGCAGTTCAGGTGGTCTGGTATTCCCACCTCTTTCAAAATTTTCCACAGTTTATTCCACACAGTCAAAGGCTTTGGCATAGTCAAGAAAGCAGAAATAGATGTTTTTCTGGAACTCTCTTGCTTTTTCCATGATCCAGCAGATGTTGGCAATTTGATCTCTGGTTCCTCTGCCTTTTCTAAAATCAGCTTGTACATCAGGGAGTTCACGGTTCACATATTGCTGTAGCCTGGCTTGGAGAATTTTGAGCATTACTTTATTATTGTGTGAGATGAGTGCAATTTTGTGGCAGTTTGAGCATTCTTTGGCATTGCCTTTCTTTGGGATTGGAATGAAAACTGACATTTTCCAGTCCGGTGGCCACTGCTGAGTTTTCCAAATGTGCTGGCATATTGAGTGCAACACTTTCACAGCATCATCTTTCAGGATTTGAAACAGCTCAACTGGAATTCCATCACCTCCACTAGCTTTGTTCATAGTGATGCTTTCTAAGGCCCACTTGACTTCACATTCCAGGATGTCTGGCTCTAGATGACTGATCACACCATCATGATTATCTGGGTCATGAAGATCTTGTTTGTACAGTTCTTCTGTGTATTCTTGCCACCTCTTCTTAATATCTTCTGCTTTTGTCAGGTCCAAACCATTTCTGTCCTTTGTAAAGCCCATCTTTGTATGAAATGTTCCCTTGGTAGCTCTAATTTTCTTGAAGAGATCTTTAGTCTTTCCCATTCTGTTATTTTCCTCTATTTCTTTGAATTGATCGCTGAAGAAGGCTTTCTTATCTCTTCTTGCTATTCTTTGGAACTCTGCATTCAGATGCTTATATATTTTCTTTTCTCCTTTGTTTTCCTCTTTCTTTCACAGCTATTTGTATGCCCTCCCCAGACAGCCATTTTTTTTTAATTTAATTTAATTTTATTTTATTTTTTTTTAGTTTTTTATTTTTTAAATTTTAAAATCTTTAATTCTTACATGCATTCCCAAACATGAACCCCCCTCCCACCTCCCTCCCCAGAACATCTTTCTGGGTCATCCCCATGCACCAGCCCCAAGCATGCTGCATCCTGCGTCAGACATAGACTGGCGATTCAATTCACATGATAGTATACATGTTAGAATGTCATTCTCCCAAATCATCCCACCCTCTCCCTCTCCCTCTGAGTCCAAAAGTCCGTTATACACATCTGTGTCTCTTTCCCTGTCTTGCATACAGGGTCGTCATTGCCATCTTCCTAAATTCCATATATATGTGTTAGTATACTGTATTGGTGTTTTTCTTTCTGGCTTACTTCACTCTGTATAATCGGCTCCAGTTTCATCCATCTCATCAGAACTGATTCAAATGAATTCTTTTTAACAGCTGAGTAATACTCCATTGTGTATATGTACCACAGCTTTCTTATTTCTTTTCCATGGGGATGGTGTTGATCCCTGTCTCTTGTACAATGTCACAAACCTCATTCCATAGTTCATCAGGCACTCTGTCTATCAGATCTAGGCCCTTAAATCTATTTCTCACTTCCACTGTATAATCATAAGAGATTTGATTTAGGTCATACCTGAATGGTCTAGCAGTTTTCCCTACTTTCTTCAATTTCAGTCTGAATTTGGTAATAAGGAGTTCATGATCTGAGCCACAGTCAGCTCCTGGTCTCGTTTTTGTTGACTGTATAGAGCTTCTTCATCCTTGGCTGCAAAGAATATAATCAATCTGATTTCAGTGTTGACCATCTGGAGATGTCCATGTGTAAAGTTTTCTCTTGTGTTGTTGGAAGAGGGTGTTTGCTATGACCAGTGCATTTTCTTGGCAAATCTCTATTAGTCTTTGCCCTGCTTCATTCCACTCTCCAAGGCCAAATTTGCCTGTTACTCCAGGAGTTTCTTGACTCCCTACTTTTGCATTCCAGTCCCCTTAATGAAAAGGACATTATTTTGGGGTGTTAGTTCTGAAATGTCTCCTAGGTCTTAATAGAACTGTTCAACTTCAACTTCTTCAGCATTACTGGTTGGGACATAGACTTGGATTACTGCGATACTGAATGGTTTGCCTTGGAAACGAACAGAGATCATTCTGTCATTTTTGAGATTACCTCCAAGTACTGCACTTCGGATTCTTTTGCTGACCATGATGGCTACTGCATTTCTTCTGAGGAATTCCTGCTGGCAGTAGTAGATATAATGGTCATCTGAGTTAAATTCACCCATTCCAGATATATATATATATATATATATATATATATATATATACATATATATATATACACATAAAATAAAAAATGTAACCTATAAAATGGGAATATGGTGACTCACTTTCTAAATTCTGCATTCATTTTGTGTCCTAGATTCCTGATAATAACATTAACGTTTCAAATATTTTTGAAAATTCATGTTTGTTAAGCTGATCAAGACACATAAAATGGACACCTGAAATCCAGAATGTAGAGAGCTTCCATGAAATTGTGAATAATTGATGCTCAATAGAAATTCTTAACAGAATTTTCACTCAATTAAAAATTCTACTCCTAATAGTTATTGCTTGACACTCTAGTAGTAATATCAAAAATGATACACTTAAACATCAAATAGTTATCATATAAATATTGCTACTATCTCACAAACTCTAAGATGCATCAATGATATAGTTCAAATTCAGAGTTTTTAAAAATGTGAAAAAATGTACTGTCTCATTAAATATGATGCTATAAATGGCTAATCATACATATGTAATTTATTATAACAATGATATATAGCTTCTATATATAATATTTAAAATTATATGTGTAATACCATTCATCATACTTCTGTCAAGTTGGCTGTAGCATTTCTATTTTAAATGTTGGAAAATTTATTCTTAATATATTAAGAATTTTCATTTCTGAGGCCATGATTCAATCTGATATTTTTTATCAGTTCATATTTTCAAAACTTTGAAAATTCCCTATAAAATAATGCCATGAGTTATGCAAATGTATAATAATCAAATTTCAAGGGAATATTTTTAGGTCATGACACTGAAGGAATCAGTTTGCATATCCTTAAGCTTTTTCAAAAATTCAATATTTTTAGTGGCTTCCCTGTGGCTCAGAGGTTAAAGGGTCTGCCTGGAATGAGGGAGACCCAAGTTCGATCCCTGGGTCGGGAAGATCCCTAGAGTGGAAATGGCAACCCACTCCAGTACTCTTGCCTGGAGAATCCCATGGAGGGAGAAGCCTGGTAAGCTACAGTCCATGGGGCTGCAAAGAGTCCGATAAGCCTGAGCGACTTCTTTTTCTTTTTCACTTCTAAGCTTTTTCAAAAATTTAATAGATCATAGAAGTGCTCATCAGTGATTTTTAACACAACAAAAAGGATGTCAATTGGGCACTTTTTACTTCCTAAGAGGTATAGAATACAAATATGAAATGTACAAAACAAAAACAATCAGATGAAACCTCAATATACAAAATTAGGGAACAGAAAACATTTTCTGGATAGCCAGACAAAATATTTTAGGTTTGGTGGGCCATGAGGTCTCCATTATGACTACTCAACTCTGACTTCTTAAGGGATGAACACCATATATAATACTACAAATAAATAATTGTGGCTGTTTCAATGAATCATTGCTTAAAACAAATGAAAACTGTAGTCAGAATTAAATTATTATCTGTAATTTGCCAAACCCTAGTTCACACCTTCCCAGGTGACTCAGGGGTAAACAACCTACCTGCAGTGCAGGAGATGCCAGAGATATAAGTTCTATTTCTGGGTCAATCCCCTGGAGGAGGGCATGGCAACCCACTCCAGTATTCTTGCCTGGAGAACCTCATGGACAGAGGAGCCTGGCAGGATACAGTCCATGGCATCTCAGAGTTAGACACGACTGAAGTGACTGAGCACAGCACAGAATAGTACACATTTAATTAGCAAGTTCAAGAAATCCATGGGACAGAATGACATATTCAAAAATTCCATGAAGAAAACTTCAGCAAAACCCAGATTTCAGTGAATACTACAAGGACAAATATCATATATTTTTTAAAAAGTTAATTGTAAAAAAATAAAAAAAGAAAGATGGAGTGGTAACCTACGTATTGAAAGATTGTTATGAGACTTATCAACTAACCTACATACAACAGATTGAACTGAAAATAAGTTCAAATAGAAAATTCTAGAAATATAAGACAAACCAAAAATATATATATAGAAATTTCTTTTTTTCAATTAAAAATTGGTGCATAATTGGTTTACAATGTTATGCTAGTTTCAGGTGTACAGCAATGTGAATCTGTTGTACAGATACATATATTCATTCTTTTTAAGTTTCTTTCCCATATGGGCCTTTACAGAATATGAAATAGAGTTCCTTCTGCTATACAGTAGCTCCTTATTAGTTACCTGGGGCTTCTCTGGTGGCTCAAATGGTAACAAATCTGCCTCACCAGCATGTGTCAATCACATTCAATATATCCCTCACTCCTTTACCATCTTCTACATATGTGGCTCTATTTAGGTTTTATGCATTCATGTGCACTAAATTGCTTCAGTAGTGTCTGACTGTGCAACTTATGGACTGTAGCCTCCCAGGCTACTCTGTCCATGGGATTCTCCAGGCAGGAATACTGGAGTCGGTTGCCATGCCTGCCTTCAGGAGATCTTCCTGACCCAGGGAAGGAACCCACATTTCTTACTTCTCCTGCATTGGCTGGAAGGTTCTTTTCCACTAGTGTAACCTGAGAATACCATTTAGGTTTTATAGATAAGTTCATCTCTAGCCTTTTTTTAAAGATTCTACATGTAAGGCATATCATATGATATTTATCTTTGACTTATTCCCTCAGTATAAAAATTTCTAAGCTCACTTATTTTCCTGCAAATGGCATTATTTGGTTATTTTTTAATGTTGATTGATATTCTATTGTATATAGGTGGCACATCTTGTTTATTCATTCCTCTATTGATGGATGACAGGTTGCTTCCATGTTCTGACTATTGTAAATAGTGCTGTAATAAACATTGGGGTGAATGTATTTCTTCATATTATGGTTTTCTCAGAAATTTTAATGATGACAATTCTGACTGGTATAATGTGATACCTCATTGTAATTTTGATTTGCATTTCTCTAATAATTTGTGATGCTGAGCAACTTTTAAAGTGCTTCTTGCTCATCTGTTGGTCTTTGGAGAGATGTTTATTTATATCTTCCACTTATTTTTTGACTGTGTTGTGTTTTTTGTTTGTTTTTTGGTATTGAGCAGTATGAGATATTTGTTTCTTTTGGAGATTAATCAGTAACTTCAGTTTCAAATATTTTCTAACATTTGGAAACTTTCCTTTCTGTTTTCTTTATGGTTTCCTTTGCTGTGTGAACATTTTTAAGTTTGATTAGATTCCATTTGTTTATTTTATTTTCATTGTTCTAGAGGCGAATCTAAAAAGGTCTTGCTGTGATTTATGTCAGAGTGTTCTCCCTATATTTTCTACTAAAAGCTTTATAGTATCTCAAATTACATTTAAGTATTTAATCTGTTTAGAGTTTATTCTGGTGTATAGTGTAAATACAATAGTGTTAGATTGTGTTCTAATTTCATACTTTTACATGTAGCTGTCCAGTTTATCCAGCACCACTTATTGAAGAGACTGTCTATTCTCCATCTATCTATTCTTTCCTCCTTCATCATAGGTCAGTTGACCATAAGTGCATGAGTGCATGGGTTTATCTCTGGACTTCCTATTCTGTTTCACTTGTATTTCTACTTTATACCATATCTTACTGTTTTCATGAATATAGCTATGTATAGTATGAACTCAGGGAGCCTGATTACTCCAGCTTCTATTTTTTTTCTTCTCATATTTCAATTGGCTATTCATAGTCTTTTGTGTTTCCATACAAATTTAAAAGATTTTTCTTCTACTTCTATGAAAAATATGCCATCAGTAGTTTTCTGGGAATTGAATTTAATCTGTCAATTTTTTGGTTAGTATAATTATATTCACAATATTGATTTTTCCAATCTAAGAACATGGTTTATGTCTCAATCTATGGGTTATCTTTTATTTCTTTCATCAGTATCTTATATTTTTCTGAATACAAGTTTTTTACTTCTCTAATAGGTTTATTCCTAGGTATTTTATTCTTTTTGATGCAATGGTGAACTGAATTGTTTTCCTAATTTCTCCTTCAGATCTGTCATTGTTATTGTATAGGAATGCAAGATTTTTGTGCATTAATTTTCTATCCTGCAAATTTACAAAGATTGTTGATAAGCTCTAGTAGTTATCTAGTAGCATCTTTAGGATTTTCTATGTATAGTAACATGTAGTCAGCAAACAGTGACATTTTGTTTTATCATCTTGAATTTCTTTAATTTCTTTTAGTTTTCTATAGCCATGAGTAGGATTTCTTAAATTGTGTTGAATAAAAATGGCTAGAGTGGATACCCTTGTCCCTTGTCTAGTTTCTGATCTTAGAGGAAATGCTTTCAGCTTTTCATCATTAAGAACAATGTTCACTATAGGTTTGCTGCATGTGGCTTTTGTTATATTGAACTAGATACTTTCTATGCTCCGTTTCTGGAGGTTTTTTTTTTTTTTTTTTTTAAACTATAAATGGGTATTGAATTTTGTCAAAAGCTTCTGCATCTATTGAGATGATCATGATGTATTGAGGAATCTTTGCATCCCTGTGATGAATCCCATTTGATCCACATATATGATCCTTGTAATCTGTTCTGAATTTGGTTTGCTAGTATTTTAAGGATTTTTGCATTTATCTTCATCAGTAATGTTGCCCTGTAATGTTCTTTTTTTGTGTGATATCTTTTTCTACTTTTGGTATCATGGTGATGTTGGCCTCATAGAATGAGCTTGGGTATATTGCTTCCTCTCCATTTTTTAATAGAGTTTTGAAAGGGTAGATGTTAATACGTCTCTAAATATTTGATATAATTTGCCTGTGAAGCCATCTGGTCCTGAACTTTCGTTTGTTGGAAGATTTTTAATTCAGTTTCAATTTCAGTATTTATGATTTGTCAATTCTTATTTTCTTTTTCATCCTGCTTCAGTCTTTAAAGGATTTATATTCCTAAGAATTTGTCCATTTCTTCTATGCTGTCCATTTATTGACATTTAGGTGCTTATATCCGTTTGTATTTCTAGTACCTGTGTTCTGGTGGATGGAGTTGGGTCTTGTTCTTCTAGTGGACCCAGCAGTGTCATGAGGTGTCTTTTGGTGTGTCTGTGAGCTTAATACAATTTTAAGCAGGCTGTCTGCTGATGAGTGGGTTTCTGTTCCTGTCTTACTGGTTATTTGGCCTGAAGTATTCAGTACTGGAGCTTGCAGGGTATTGAGTGGAACTAGTCTTGAGACCCAGAGGGGGACTTGCAGAGTTCATATTGATCAATGTTCAGAGGGGTTGGGAATTCTCTGGTGGTTTAGTGGCCAGGAATTGGGTTTTCCATCACAGTGCCTCAGTCTTGATCCCCAGCTGGGAAACCAAGACCTCAACAGCCAGAGTGGCCAAAATAAATAAATACATAAAATAGGGTAAAACAAAGAAAAATCAAGAAAAAGGGCAAACAATAAGAACAAACAAACAAAAATGAAAAGAAAACATAAAATAAAATAAAAACAACCAAAGAAACAATAACCAAAAAAAAGAAAGAAAAAAAAGCAAAGAATTAAAAAAAAGAAACTGAAAAATAGAAAAAAATAAACAAAAGCAGCAAGAAAATTTTAAAAAAAGACGACACAAAAATGACAACAAAATAAAACCAAAGCAAAAAGGAGAAAGAAAACAGAGAAAAAACAAGATGAACAATAAAGAAAAAACACACAAACACAAACAAAACCAAAAAGAAAAACCAGAAAACCCTCAAAAGCAAAATACAAAACAAAACAACAATAAAAAAACAAGCAAAATCACACCAAAAATTACAACAAAGCCAAAAATTAAAACTAAAACAAAAAGATCAAAAGAATCAGAAAGTAAAAATTTGTTTAAATGTTAATAAATAATATAATTTAAAATTTTTTTTAAGTTAAAAAATTAAAATTTCAGAAACAAAACAAACCAAAATAAACAAACAAATTTTTTTCCTGGAACCATTGTTAGTGTCCTTGCCCCCACAGTAAAGCACAGACAACCTCTACCTCCCTAGGAGACACTCCAAGATTTCTAGATATGTCTTTGGAATTGCTGTGGGCACACTAAGGGTAGCTCGTTCTCTGATCTGGCCCAACTTCTGCATGCACATGCCCCCAAAGTCCACAGCTGGTAGAATCAGACTTATCTCAGTTGTGAAAATGCTTGCTGTCCATTCACAAGTACTGCATGTATTGGATATACCAGGTGGATCACAGAGGTTTTATTCCACTGCTCATGTAGCTTCAAGGAGAGATTTCAGTTTCTCTTCCTTAGTGACACAGCCCCTGGGGCTCAGCTTTGATTTTGTCCCCAGCTCTACAACTGTGTGGGGCATGCTTTCATATTTGGGTAAGTGGGCCCAGCAATGGTGACCAAGGTACATGTGGATTTGGTCAGGCATGGGGGAGGGGGAGAATAAGGAGGTTACAACTGAGTTGTACATTCTTTCTTTGTTGAGACTCCTTCCCAGCACCCCCAGAAGCCAGGGGCTGATGTGTGGAAAAAGAGGCCACAGTGGTGGCTCTGCCCCTATGTGCTACTCAACAATTGAACCGCACTTCCAAGGCAATGTGTGCGTTTTTCAGGAGTGTTCCCAAATGTGGAGCTCTTCACTCCCATTCCCTCAGGCTGTTTCAGTGCCATCCAAAGCGATCAACAGAATTCTCTCCCTGGGTCTGCTCTGTCCTAATCCCACTCTTTAGCACCCTGCCCCTGTTTTCACTAGTGTACAACCATCCGTTTCAGGCTGGGCCTCACCGGGCTCTGGCACAGACCATCAGTGTAAATTTCACTCTGTCCTGCCTGCCACAGACTAGCCACTGATGAAGGGGGCCTCCCCAGGTACAGTAACCTCTCCTCTATTTCAGCTCTTCCCTAGGGGTGTAGATTCCCTCCCACTAGCTCTTTTCTTTTTCCTTTTCCCTCATTTATCCTATCAGTTTATGTAGGGATCTTTTCTTGTCCTTTTAAAGGATCTTTGTCTAAGGTCCTTTACTAGAGTTCAGAGGGTACTGTGTGTGAATTGTTCTACTTGTAGATATTCTTGATATAGAAATGAACTTGTAGATATTCTTGATGTAGATGTGAATTCCTAATTCTTGTGGAAAGAAATGAACACCAAGAGCTCCTTAACCATCTTGAGCACACTTGGAAATTTCCTTTAAATAAAATAGTGGTATTCTTGTTAAGATAAATATAGAGACAATTTCCTGCATTTTGAATATATAATAATATAAATATATAATAATATATAATATATAATAATTTTAGATGAAATAATTCTAGTGTCTGTTATTTGATTCAAAATAATCTGGGATAAAATGAGTGTGAAAAGCAGATCTAGGTACAGATGAGAAAAGTTAGGCCAAGAAGTGACAATTGTTGAAAATGAATGACAGGCACATGGAGGTTCATTATACTATTCTACTTTACATGAAATTAATTTCTCTATAATTAGACATTTCTAAAATTTTCTGTAAGGACAAGTAAAAATTATTATTTTAGAGGGGACATAATAACTCATAATAGAAATACCACTAACCTTGTTATAAGAATGCATCAAGAAATACTTTTTACAAGAATTGTAGAGAATTAAGATGTGAAAAGAAGAGAAGCAAAGAGCAAAGGAGAAAAAGAAAGATATAAGCATTGAGTGCAGAGTTCCAAAGACTAGCAAGGAGAGATAAGAAAGCCTTCCTCAGTGACCAATGCAAAGAAATAGAGGAAAACAACAGAATAGGAAAGACTAAAGATCTCTTCAAGAAAATTAGAGGTACAAGGCAACATTTCATGCAAAGAAGGGCTGGAAAAAGGACAGAATTGGTATGGACCTAACACAAGCAGAAGATATTAAGAGGTGGCAAGAATACACAGAAGAACTGTACAAAAAAGATCTTCACGATAAAGATAACAACGATGGTGTGATCACTCCCTAGAGCCAGATATCCTGGAATGTGAAGTCAAGTGGGCCTTAGAAAGCATCACTAAGAACAAAGCTAGTGGAGGTGATGGAATTCCAGTAGAGCTATTTCAGATCCTGAAAGATGATGCTGTGAAAGTGCTGCACTCAATATGCCAGCACATTTGGAAAACTCAGCAGTGGCCACAGGACTGGAAAAGGTCAGTTTTCATTCCAATCCCAAAGAAAGGCAATGCCAAAGAATGCTCAAACTACCACACAATTGCACTCATCACAAATGCTAGTAAAGAATTGCTCAAATTTCTCTAACCCAGGTTTCAGCAATATGTGAACCGTGAACTTCCAGATGTTCAAGCTGATTTTAGAAAAGGCAGAGGAACCAGAAATCAAATTGCAACATCCACTGGATCATCAAAAAATGAAGAGAGTTCCAGAAAAATATCTATTTCTGCTTTATTGACTATGCCAAAGCCTTTGACTGTGTGGATCCCAATAAACTGTGAAAAATTTTGAAAGAGATGGGAATACCAGACCACCTGACCTGTCTCTTGAGAAACCTATATGCAGGTCAGGAAACTACAGTTAGAACTGGACAGGAAACAACAGACTGATTTAAAATTAGAAGAATATGTCAAAGCTGGATATTGTCACCCTGCTTATTTAACTTATATGCAGAATACATCATGAGAAACACTGGGCTGGATGAAGCACAAGCTGGAATCAAGATTGCCATGAGAAATATCAATAACCTCAGATATGCAGATGACACCACCCTTATGGCTGAAAGTGGAGAAGAAGTAAAAGGCCTCTTGATGAAAGTGAAAGAGGAGAGTGAAAAAGTCTGTGTACAGCTCAACATTCAGAAAACTAAGACCATGACATCTGGTCCCATCACTTCATGGCAAATAGATGGGGAAACAGTGGAAACAGTGGCTGACTTTATTTTTTGTGGCTCCAAAATCACTGAGGATGGTGACTGTAGCCATGAAATTAAAAGACACTTACTCCTTGGAAGGAAAGTTATGACCAACCTAGATAGCATATTAAAAAGCAGAGACATTACTTTGCCAACAAAGGTCCATCTGGTCTAGGCTATGGTTTTTCCAGTAGTCATGTATGGACATGTGAGTTGGACTGTGAAGAAATCTGATCACCGAAGAATTGATGCTTTAGAACTGTGGTGTTGGAGAAGACTCTTCAGAGTCCCTTGGACTGCAAGGAGATCCTACCAGTCCATTCTAATGGAGATCAGTCCTGAGAGTTTTTTGGAAGGACTGACACTAAAGCTGAAACTTTAATACTTTGGACACCTCATGCGAAGAGTTAACTCATTGGAAAAGACTCTGATGTGGGAGGGCTTGAGGACAGGAGGAGAAGTGGATGACAGCATGAGATGGCTGGATGGCATCACCGACTTGATGGACGTGAGTTTGAGTGAACTCTGGGAGTTGGTGTTGGACAGGGAGGCCTGGCGTGCTGCAATTCATGGGGTCGCAAAGTGTCGGAAATGGCTGAGGGACAGAACTGAACTGAAGATGGGATTAATTGACAAAATAATGAAGTTGAAAATTTTTTTTTGTGCTTTATTTTTCCCTTCACCTTTCATCTACTCCCCACCTAGTGGACTACCATAACTTATTCATTTTTTAAAAATCTTTTTTTCTTTCTATCCAGGCCCACTGTACCTGAACAATTTGCTGTCCTATGGAGGAAACTCTCAAGATTTCCACTGTTAAATTAATCTAATTTCTGTTAATTGATAATGTTAGAAAAAATTCTCAACTAATGCCAAATAATATTCCTGGAATTTCACATATTCTCTTTGGAGTTAAGTACATGTATCCATCCTACAAGTACTGAGTGGTTACAATTCTATTAAGAAATGGATTTTGTACATCAAGTCTAAGAGATTGAGTGTGGATGTCCATGCTGAAGAATTGAATAGGTATATCCTTGCCAAGAAACTGAGTGGGCATGTCCACAAGGAATGATGTTGAAGCTGAAACTTTAATATTTTGGCCACCTGATGCAAAGAACAAACTCATTTGAAAAAACCCTGATGCTGGGGAAGATTGAGAGTAGGGGATGACAGAGGATGAGATGGTTGGATGGCATCAGTGACTCAAGGACATGAGTTTGGGTAAACTCAGGGTGTTAATGATGGACAGGGAGGCTTTGTGTGCTACAGTTCATGGGGTCACAAAGAGTCAGACACGACTGAGTGATTGAACTTAACTGAACTGTTGTTTTATTTTGTAAATGTTTGTGTGAATTTTTGACATTCTAACTCTCCTGTGAGGATGAGAAAATCATAAAGGTGCTGGTTTGCATATGTGACATTTCTCACTGTGAGGACCATAAGGATGTAAAATCTCAGAATTATAGTGTTGCAGTGGAATCTGGAAACTGAGCAGAAGCAAGTAGAGCTCGTCAATTATAAAGGCCTCTCTATTTGCCCTGCCTCTTTCTTAGAGAAAACCTGAAGTCTCCCAGGCCTCCCTGAGTCACAAAAGAGCAGGCTTGAGCAGAAAATGATTGGGACAGTAGAACCACATACTCTGTGTCCAGTGAACTTTTCTGAGCTGTTTTACAGATACTGTCACTAGAAGGAAAATGTTAACTGTGTGATGACCAGACTGTATGCATGACTTAAGCTGCTCCGTCTTGAGCAGTACTGAATCTATGGCTAGCACAATTCTATGAACTGGCCTCCAGAAAATGGAATTGACATTATTGCTTGTAATAATCTATATCTTTGTGGGCATCAGCATAATTGTAGCTTGCTCTGTAAACAACTGAAATTGTCAGCAAAGAGATGGTACAGATCCATGTAGACATTTTCTACTCTGAAAATATGGTACCCTATGGCAGCATGAAGTTACAGAAGCAAACCTTTGCTCCTAAACCAATAGAAGTGGGATATCTGACAAATGGGATTTGTGAGCTCCTTTGAACCTTTCCTGGCTGTCTATTTTTGTCTCCCTGAAACATTTATTATAAAAATGAGATTACTAGGTAACATTTAATTAAATTCATGACAACTGATCTACTGAATGTACATAGTATCTTTCTTAAACTATTGATACATTTCTTGGATTAAAAGGAATAAGAATGGATAATTAAGTAGTTGAAAAATGATTAACTCTGAACCCCTAGTTTTACCCTTAGCAAATTTACAGGGAGACAACAGGGAAGAACAGCATCCAATTGCAAGTGGACCACACAAGCAAGATAACATCCAAAAGAAGATCAGAAAATGTCAGTATGTCTGCATGTAATGGGAAAGTGACAAAGAATCTGACCTCCTCTCTTAATAATTAACTGAGATTGTTTCCCCTTTTTCCTTTTAAAAACTATCATGGTATTGATGAATTTATGGCAACACTCTTATGGCAGAAAGTGAAGAACTAAAGAGCCTTTTGATGAAAGTGAAAGGCGAGAGTGAAAAAGTTGGCTTAAAACTCAACATTCAGAAAACTAAGATCATAGCATCTGGTCCCATCACTCCATGGCAAATAGATGGGGAAACAGTGGAAACAGTGACAGACTTTATATTTGGGGGCTCCAAAATCATTGCAGATGGTGACTGCAGCCATGAAATTAAAAGACGCTTGCTCCTTGGAAGAAAAGCTTTGACCATAGACAGCATATTAAAAAGCAGAGACATTATTTTACCAATAAAAGTCTGTCTAATCAAAGCTATGTTTTATTACAGTAATCATGTATGGATGTGAGAGTTTAACTATAAAGAAAGCTGAGTGCTGAAAAATTGATGCTTTTGAGCTACAATGTAAGAGAAGATCCTTGAGAGTCCCTTGAGCTGCAAGGAGATCCAACCGGTCAATCCTAAGGGAAATCAGTTCTGAATATTCATTGGAAGGACGGATGCTGAGGCTAAAACTCCAATACTTTGGCCACCTAATGCAAAGAACTGACTCAGTTGAAAAGACCCTGATGCTGTGAAAGATTGAGGGTGGAAGGAGAAGGGGACAACAGAGGATGGGATTGTTGGAGAGCATCGTTGACACAATGGACATGAGTTTGAGTAGGCTCCGGGAGTTGGTGGAGGACACGGAAGCCTGGCGTGCTGCATTCCATGGGGTTTCAAGAAGTCGGACACAACTGAGCAATTGAACTGAACTGAACTGAGATTGTTTTCCCTTTTTCCTTTTAAGAACTGTCAAGGTACTTATGAATTTATTTGTAGGGCAGCTACGGAGAAACAGACATAGAGAACAGATGTATGGACATGGCAGGAGGTGAGGAAGGAGAGGGTGAGATGTATGGAGATAGTAACATGGAAACCTACAGTACATATATAAAGTAGATAGCCGATGGGAATATGC
Source organism: Ovis canadensis (assembly GCF_042477335.2). Lineage (NCBI taxonomy): Eukaryota > Metazoa > Chordata > Mammalia > Artiodactyla > Bovidae > Ovis > Ovis canadensis. The sequence goes on along the minus strand of NC_091254.1, from coordinate 52,981,184 downwards.
TGTATGGCTCAAGGAACTCAGAGGCTCTGTAACAACCTAGAGGAATGGGATGGAGAGGGAAATAGGAAGGAGTTTTGGGAAGGTGGGGACATGAGTGAACCTGTGGCTTATTCTTGTTGATGTTTGAGTGAAAACAACAAAGATCTGTAAAACAATTAACCTTCAATTAAAAAATTTCTAAAAAGTAGAATAAAATGTGCCCATCTGCAGATATATATATATATAAAATCTGTTGAACGTGAAATTAGGTAAAACTACTTAAAATAAAATAATAATAAGAAAAACACTGTCATGGCTCAGCAGAATCTTTGGAGTTGGTCTCAGGACATGATTCCAGCTCTACCTAGATTGCCAGCTTTTCTGAATCAGGTTAGTTTCATCTCTACCAACACTTGCCCCCTGAATTTTGGCTTTTGAGCAACAAGTAGCCAAACACAAATTCTATACAATCTTAAATGAAAAAGAAATGGGGAGAGGATGTACCAATAAAAAAAAAAAATAAAAGAAGATTAGAAGCTTGAAAAGAACAATTTGTTTTGACATTAAAAAGCCATTTTCTTTTATTTCAGTGATTCAGTCATACATCTTTCTTTTCATTGTTGCTTATTTTTCTCCACTTAAAATAAATATGTGAATATATAAGCTGTCAGTAAAGTTTAAGTTAAATGCAGAAAATTCTTGTCATTTAAATTTCTGCAACTTTAATTTAAGATGGACTACAAATGTTTATAACTGAGTTTCCTTCAAATACAGAGCTGCTGATTTACCTAATTAAAAAAAAAACACTTTAACTTGTTTGTATAGTATTCAATTTTGAACAACTCTAACCAGAATAAATAATTGTGTAAATAAAAACATTAAATCTTTCAGCACTTCAAAAACCCACCATTAATTTAATTGCTGTCAGATCCCACAAAGGATTAGTTCATTGCAGAATAGTTCAGCATCTGCTAATAAATGAAGAGAGGGTGCTGAGTTGATTACAAATCTGTGGATAACTTGTGACATGGCACTGGTATTTTTAATGACCCTGAGACTCATACTGAAAAATTAAAAGAATCAAACAGTCAAAGGCTGGTGCTTTACTACTAGAACATGAATAAGGCATAAAAGTATTTTCAGCACCAAATAGTTAATGATAATCTATATGTGCAAGGCAGCGTAAAGAGGGCAAATCATAGTATTTCTTTGGAACTTTGTTTGGTGTCAAAAAAAGAATTTTATGTGTTGTTTGACTGGTACAATCTTTCAAGTACTGGATTTTCCGCATACTACAGATAAAGATTAGAAAATTTATTTCAAGAAGACTTCCAAATGCTGCAGCATTAACAAAGATTGAACAAGGAGCTATGTGATCTTAAGTAAACCTCCCACACTTCTAAAGATGTTTGGGTTGGGAGAAATGATCCTTGAAAGTGTTTACTTGGAAATGTCATGAGAACAGCCAATTACTGGGTATGATGGCACTGTGCATTGCACAAAAAATTGGAACTCAGAGTGGATATGGGGTTGCTTAACTGTTAATGGAAAAATGAGGAGTTTAAGTTAGAGATATTATATAATTTGAATTGAAATGACTTGTTATGGCATCATGCATCATGGCAGAAAAACAAAATTGTCATTTGGTGTTATGAAAGGAAATTTAAGATAAGCTACAAAGACACTCTAGTCCTTTTATATATTAATTTTAAAGTATGTAATCTGAAACATTAAAAAAAACATGTATTTGTGTCTTTGGGGCTTCTTTGGTGGTTCAGATGGTAAAGAATCTGCCTGCAATGTGGGTAGACCCAGATTCGATCCCTAGGTTGGGAAAATCCCCTGGAGAAGGGTATGTTTACTCACTTCAGTATTCTTGCCTGGAGAATTCCATGGACAGTGGTTTGTTTGTTTGGTTGTTTGTTTTGTTTTTCTGTTTTATATATGTAAAAAAGTAGTATTTTCCCCACTACCTTCTTTAGCAAGTAGTTAGAGGCCTCTATGCTATGTTATTAAAAATTCTGGCTTCAATTTGGAAGTGTGGAACTCATGGCATATTTTAATTAAGTGTTCTCTTAAAGAGAAAAATATCTATAAAGAGAAAAATGACCTAAGGTTATTTTCTATTTAGCATAAATACCTTGATGACAAGGCATTCTTTTTTATAGTAGTTGATGTTATTGGATCTAATTAATATTAAATATGGAAAACAAAAAAAAATTAAGTCAAACCTCCTAACTAGAAAATATTTTTCATCTTGTCACCTTAACAACTGTATTTATTTGTTTGTTTATTTTCATTATAAGCTCTAGGTTTTACTTTTATAAAAGAATTAAGACAAAAATAGAATATTTGCTAACGGTCAATAAGTAAAATTGTGAGTGACAGGATTTATTAATAGAATAAGAACCAAAAGTCCCAATTTGTCAAAAGCAATTCATTTTTAAATATCCAAAGCAAAGCCATTAATCATTATTACATGTATTATTTGTCAGTTTCTATATAAAAGTTTCAGTTAGCAGAAGTATTTCTTGAGTTCACCTGGCACAGTTACTATTTTGGAAAATTGCAACTATGTTTTTCTAGTTCTAATTAGTTTTCCTATATGAGTCATTCAGCAAAAATTTTAATAATCTGTTCTCTGAATTCTTGAACATTGTTATCCACAAAATGGAAAACTATCATTAAAGCACAATTAGTGGAGGAGAATCAGGTTTACAGAAACTGCAGTTTGAAGTGTTTTAGCAATCTTTTTTTAGATGAGTAGATTCATGTGATTAGCAATAACACTGGCTTTATAAAATGACTTTAAACACTGGCTTCATAAAAATCTATGCAGAAGATATTAAGAAGAGGTGGCAAGAGTACAAAAAAGAACTATACAAAAAAGATCTTCACGACCAAGATAATCACAATAGTATCATCACTCACCTAGAGCCAGACATCCTGGAATGTGAAGTCAAGTGGGCCTTAGAAAGCATCACTATGAGCAAAGCTAGTGGAGGTGATGAAATTCCAGTTGAGTTACTTCAAATCCTAAAAGATGATGCTGTGAATGTGCTGCACTCAATATGCCAGAAAATTTGGAAATCTCAGCAGTGGGCACAGGACTGGAAAAGGTCAGTTTTCATTCCAATCCCAAAGAAAGGCAATGCCATAGAATGCTCAAACTACTGCACAATTGCAATCATCTCACACGTTAGTAAAGTAAAGCTCAAAATTCTCCAAGCCAGGCTTCAACATTACATGAACTGTGAACTTCCAGATGTTCAAGCTGGTTTTAGAAAAAGCAGAGGAGCCAGAGATCAAATTGCCAACATCTGCTGAATCATGGAAAAAGCAAGAGAGTTCCAGAAAAATATCTATTTCTGCTTTATTGACTATGCCAAGGTCTTTGACTGTGTGGATTACAACAAACTGTGGAAAAATCTCAAAGAGATGGGCATATCAGAAAACTTGACCTGCTTCTTGAGAAATCTATATGCAGGTCAGGAAGCAACAGTTAGAACTGTACATGGAACAACAGACTGGTTCCAAATAGGGAAAGGAATATGTCAAGGCTGTACATTGTCACCCTGCTTATTTAACTTATATTGGGCTGCAAGGAGATACAGCTAGTCCATCCTAAAGGAAATCAGTCCTGAATATTCATTGGAAGGACTGATGTTGAAGCTGAAACTCCAATACATTGGCCACCTGATGTGAAGAATTGACTCATTTGAAAAGACCCTGATGCTTGGAAAGATTGAAGGCATGAGGAGAAGAAGACAACAGAGGATGAGATGGTTGGATGGCATCACTAACTCCATGGACATGAGATTGAATAAGCCCCTGGAGTTGGTGATGGACAGGGAGGCCTGGCGTCCTGCAGTCCATAGGGTCTCAAAGAGTCAGACATGACTGAGCAACTGAACTGAACTGAAGGAGGGTTTAGATTGACTACTTACTGTAATAGATCAGTTCATAAAGGCCCATCTTGGTAAGGAAACGTGGTAAATCAATTTGTAGATATGTGATAGAAAGATGATATGTGTTAAATATAGAAGAAAATTTGAAGAATAATAAACAAATTTATAATCAAAGATTTTCAGAACAAATACAATTTCAAGCAATTTGTTGGAATCATGTCATTTACTCTTTCCAGTAATTTCTTATTACCATTTTTTTCTGTGACAAGTTTCACTCAGCCACTCAGATGATAGCAAAAATTAGAATAAAAAGTACTGAGTATTTTTGTTCTTTTTTATTACTGAGCAATATTCCATTCTATATGTGTACCACATCTTTATCCATTCATCTGTTGATAGACATTTAGCTTGTTCTCATATCATGGCTATTGTAAATAGTGCTGCAATGAATATTGGGGTTCATGTATCTTTTCAATTATGATTTACTCTGGCTATGTGCCTAGAAGAGGTATTGCTGGTGCATACAGTAGCTCAATTTTCAGTTTTTTAAGAAACCCCCATACTGTTCTCCACAGAGGCTCTACCAATTTATATCTCCACCAACAGTATTGGAAGACTTTCTCTTCTCCACACACTTTCCAGAACTATTGTTTGTAGATTTTTTTCATGATGGCAATTCTGACTGGCATGAGGCAATATATCACTGTAGTTTTGATTATTTTGATTTGCATTTCTCTAATAATTAGTGATGTTGAGCATTTTTTCATGTGCTTTCTTGTCATCTGTGTCTTCTTTGGAGAAATGTCTTCCACTCATTTTTTTTGATTGGATGATGTTTTTTATATTGACATGCATGAGCTGTTAGCATATTTTTGAGATTAATCTGTTAGCATATTTTTGAGATTAATTTCCTTTTTTTTTTTTTGTAAATATTTTCTCCTGTTCTCAGGGTTGTCTTTTTGTTTGTTTATGACTTTCTTTGTTGTGCTTTTAAGTTTAATTAGATTTTATTTTTTCTTTCTTATTTTCCTTTCTTTTTCTTTTTTCTTTCTTTCTTTCTTTCTTTTCTTCTTTTTTTTTTTTTTTTACATTTTTCATTCCTCTAGGGGGTGTAGAGTAAAGAAAAGTAAAAAGGAAAAAATCTTGTTATTTATGTCAGAGTGTCCTATGTTTTTTCTCTAAGAGCTTTATAGTATCTGGCCTTACGTTTAGGTCTTTAATCCATTTTGATTTTATTTTTGTACATGGTGTTAGGGAGCATTCTAATTTCATTTGTTTACATGTAGCTGTGCAGTTTTCCCAGCACAGCTTCTTGAAAAGGCTATCTTTTCTCCATTGCATAGTTTGCATCCTTTGTCGTAAATTAGGTGAACAGGGTTTATCTTTAGGCTTCCTCTACTGTTCTGTATTTATGTTTTTGTCATAGAGCGTGAAGTAAGTCAGACACAGAAATACAAATATTGTATAGTATTACTTAAACTACCTCTAAAAGGGGAGTAGAAATGAACTTATTTACAAATAGAAGTACAGTAGTAGATGTAGAAAGCAAGCTTATGGTTACCAAGGGAGAAATAGGGGAAAGGGATAAATTGGGAGACTTGGACTGACATATACAAACTGCTGTTTTAAAGTAGACAACCAGTAAGAAACTGCTGTAGAGCATAGGGAACTCTAATTAATCTGTAATGACCTATATGGGAAAAATTATTTTAAAAAGAGTGTATATATTTATACGAATAACTAATTCACTTTGCTGTACACCTGAAATTAACCTAATGTTGTAAATCAACTCTACTCCAATAAAAACTTTTTGAAAAATGCTGAGTGTTAACTTCTCCTGAATAAGCATACCAAAGTTTATACTGAAATAATTGAATAGAGTTTCAGAAATATCTGTGGTGATTTAATGGAAGAGGACTAATTTTTGATCCTCTTATTTCATTAAATGTCAGTTTTAATGCTGGATTTCCAACTATATACAAAACTTAAATCCTTTCTCAGAGGAAATCATCATTTTTTTAAAAAAATTCTGAAATAGCAGTGAAATATCCTCAATATAATATGCAAACTTTAAATGGCAATAATAGATATTTCTACTGTATTTATAATATTAAGAATGAGTATATTTTCCAGTTTATTCAAGAAATTGTAGTCTTGTCTATTCACTGTAATGAATATTAATGGAAAGAGAGGGGGAATTATCCACTATATTGTGCAGATGGAGTAGTTTCAGTGCAACCCACACTGTGAAACTAAAGGAGAAATCTATGTAAACAAAGTTAAAAATATTTAATTTGCAATGCCTTAATCCAGAGAGTGGTTAAGTCATCTTGCAGATCTTCATAAAATATGGAGTGATAAACTAGAAAAAAGAACTAAGTTAGATAATGAAGCAAGGAGAATTAGGGATGGATGAGGATTTCCAAATGAAGCCAGGAATAAAATGAGAACATTTGATGCATACTCTAAAATCTTACAAAGTTTACAAAAAATTCCATGAGAGTAGAAGCTAAATTTTGCCACCACCATTGGGGTAGAACAGGTTATTTTTAGGATAAACCTCTGGTTTCCCCAGATTTTTATTTAACTATAAGTACTGCATGAACAGTATATCAAATAGATATAAGAAATTTCAATGAGAATCAAGTTATTTATCCTAATTTTCTCTCCACCAACCCCATTACCTTTAACCAATTTTAACCTGTCTTTAGTGAGAAAGAATTCTTTCTTGTGATCACTTATCATTTTAAATGACACAATAAAGATGCCCCTTTTGATCCATCAACCAGAGTATTCTGTGCTGTATACAAATCATTTAAGATGAGTATCCAGCTCAATTACATTATTTCAATTCCCCTGAACTGTTGTTGTTTTCTTTCCAAAATAATTAAAATTGTTTCTCCGAATGAGTTTCTTAGATTTCAATAACATATTTAAAATTATATTTTAAATTTATTTTAAATATGTTAAAATTATATTTCTTCCTCTATCAAATTTATATAGCATGTTTTGTTTCCATACACTGAGGTGAAAACAAATTCACTTAGTTTCCATTAACAATGTGTAACTAGTATTACATTTACTTTCAAATGACCAAAACAAAATTATACTAATAAAGTAATAATAAACTAAAATAATGGAATAGTATCTTAGTAATGAATATCAATAGCAATTTTCACTTATATTGTATATAAAAACACAAGCTAGAATCAAGATTGCTGGGAGAAATATCAATAAACTCAGATATCCAGATAACACAACCCTGATGACAGAAAGTGAAGAGGAACTAAAGAGCCTCTTGAGGAAAGTGAAAGAGGAGAGTGGAAAAGCTGGCTTAAAGCTCAACATTCAGAAAAGTAAGATCATGGCATCTAGACCCATCACTTCATGGGAAATGGATGGGGAAACAGTTGAAACAGTGGCTGACTTTATTTTTGGGGGCTCCAAAATCACTGCAGATGGTGACTGAAGCCATGAAATTAAAAGACACTTACTCCTTGGAAGGAAAGTTATGACCAACTTAGACAGCATATTAAAAAGCAGAGACATTACTTTGCCAACACAGGTCCATCTAGTCAAGGCTATGGTTTTTTCAGTGGTCATGTATGAATGTGAGAGTTGTACTATAAAGAAAGCTGAATGCTGAAGAATTGATGCTTTTTAACTGTGGTGCTGGAGAAGATACTTGAGAGTCCCTTGGACTTCAAGGAGATAAAACCAGTCCATCCTAAAGGAGATCAGTCCTGGGTGTTCATTGGAAAGACTGATGTTGAAGCTGAAACTCCAATACTTTGGCCACCTGATGCGAAGAGCTGACTCATTTGAAAAGACCCTGATGCTGAGAAAGATTGAGAGCAGGAGGAGAAGGGGATGACAGAGGATGAGATGGTGGGATGGTATCACTGACTCAATGGACATGAGTTTGGGTAGACTCTGGCAGTTGGTGATGGACAGGGAGGCCTGGCATCCTGATGTTCATGGGGTTGCAAAGAGTCAGACACGACTGAGTGACTGAACTGAACTGAACTGAAGTGTTTTACTCTTATTAACCTCATATAAATCTTAAGATATTACTTTTGTTTCACTGTTGATGTCTAACTAAAAGCCAACATATAAAATGTACATTAGTTGAATGTAATTTCTAGCAAAGACAATAAAGATCAAAAGATCACATACTGGCATATATTGGAGATATTGTGTCTTCAGTTCTGGACAATTGTAATAAAGCAAGCTGCATTTTTTTGTTTGTTACCAAGCAAATATAAAAGCTAAAGAGTTGGCACACAATGCAGTTAACGGTAAAAACAAAACAAAACAAAACAAAAAAACTGTTAAGCACAGTAAAGTGCAGTGCAAAAAAATGAGATATACTTGCATCAGTCAGTTCAGTTCAGTCGCTCTGTCATGTCTGACTCTTTGCAACACCATGAATTGCAGCATGCCAGGCCTCCCTGTCCATCACCAACTCCCAGAGTTCACTCAGACTCACGTCCATTGAGTCCGTGATGCCATCCAGCCATCTCATCCTCTGTGGTCCCCTTCTCCTCCTGCCCTCAATCTCTCCCAGCATCAGAGTTTTTCCAATGAGTGAACTCTTCGCATGAGGTGGCCAAAGTACTGGAGCTTCAGCTTTAGCATCATTCCTTCCAAAGAAATCCCAGGGCTGATCTCCTTCAGAATGGACTGGTTGGATATCCTTGAAGTCCAAGGGACTCTCAAGAGTCTTCTCCAACACCACAGTTAAAAAGCATCAATTCTTTAGGGCTCAGCTTTCTTCACATCCATACATGACCACTGGAAAACCCATAGCCTTGAGTAGACGGACCTTTGTGGCAAAGTAATGTCTCTGTTTTTGAATATGCTATCTAGGTTGGTCATAACCTGCCTTCCAAGGAGTAAACGTCTTTTAATTTCATGGCTGCAATCACCATCTGCAGTGATTCTGGAGCCCCCCAAAATAAAGTCAGCCACTGTTTCCACTGTTTCCCCATCTATTTCCAATGAAGTGACGGGGCCAGATACCATGGTCTTCGTTTTCTTTAAGCCAACTTTTTCACTCTCCTCTTTCACTTTCATCAAGAGGCTCTTTAGTTCCTCTTCACTTTCTGCCATAAGTGTGGTATCATCTGCATATCTGAGGTTATTGATATTTCTCCAGGTAATCTTGATTTCAGCTTGTGCTTCTTCCACCCCAGCGTTTCTCATGATATTTGCATATATTCATCTAAAATACAATAGGGTAAAAATCCTAAGTCAATTAAGGGAGAAATCCTTAAAGAAAGGTAAACTTCTCTGAATCGTATCAGTGATTCAAAATCTTTTGCATCATTTGAGCAACAACTTTGTACAAAACTTTGGTGTGGTGTTTTCTTTGATTTTCCTTATTTGTTATTGCACACTTTATTCAATCTGAAAAGATAAAGATACACTTTATTTTAACAATATCTTTAAGACCTTCCAAGTTCTTTTTAATGTAATTATTGACTTGCATCCATGTCCCACTTCATTTAGGAAATATTTCTTTTGAAATTTTTATCAAGTGCAATTAAAGTTATTTTAGTTTATGGATTTTTTTTTATCATAGGAATAATATGCCAATGCATTATTATTATGAAAAAATAACTAAGCAAATAAGTAAGTAATGAAAGTTACTCATTCATATCCAACTATACAGCCCATGGAATTTTCCAGGCCAGAATACTGGGGTGGGTAGCCATTCCCTTCTCCAGGGGATCTTCCCAACTCAGAGATTCAACCCAGCTCTCCCATGCTGCAGGCAGATTCTTTATCAACTGAGCCACCAGGGAAGACCAAGAAAACTGGAGTGGGTAGCCTATTTTCTCCAGCTGATCTTTGCAACCCAGGAATTGAACAATGGTCTCCTGCATTGCAGGTGAATTCTTTACCAGCTGAGCTACCAGGGAATGCCTAAACTAAACAATTAAGGCAATATATATTCTTAATCCCTGGTTGACACAGTTTATTTCTTCCCTAGAAGTAAACACTTGTTATCATTAGGGCTTTCATGTTTCTAGGCATCTACGTACATTCATAAATATGCATGCATAAATATATATGTACATCAGGTGATGGCAGGCCATCTAGATTCTCCTTTCAAGACCAAAGATCTTCCTTTCATCTTCCCAGTTGGCTAACCACTCCCAGTTGAATTTCTCTCCAGATATCATCTTCTGTTGAAAGGAGTCTCCTCACCCAAAGTCATGAGCTTTGCCTCAGAGCAGTCTACATCTAATACCTGTTTGATATAAAGATATAAAAGGGAACCCTCCTACACTGTTGGTGGGAATGCAAACTAGTACAACCACTATGGAAAACAGTGTGGAGATTCCTTAAAAAATTGCAAATAGAACTGCCATATGACCCACCAATCCCACTGCTGGGCATACACACTGCGGAAACCAGAATTGAAAGAGACACATGTACCCCAATGTTCATCACAGCACTGTTTATAATAGCCAGGACATGGAAACAACCTAGATGTCTGTCAGCAGATGAACAGATAAGAAAGCTGTGGTACATACACACAATGGAGTATTACTCAGCTGTTAAAAAGAATACATTTGAATCAGTTCTGATGAGATGGATGAACCTGTAGCCGATTATACAGAGTGAAGTAAGCCAGAAAGAAAAACACCAATACAGCATACTAGCACATTTATATGGAATTTAGAAAGATGGCAATGATGACCCTGTATGCAAGACAGCAAAAAGACACAGATGTGTATAGCGGAGTTTTGGACTCAGAGGGAGAGGGAGAGGGTGGGATGATTTGGGAGAATGGCATTGAAACATGTATACTATCAAGTAAGAATCGAATCACCAGTCTATGTCCGATGCAGGATACAGCATGCTTGGTGCTGGTGCACGGGGATGACCCAGAGGGATGTTGTGGGGAGGGAGGTGGGAGGGGGGTTCATGTTTGGGATCACATGTACACCCATGATGGATTCATGTCAATGTATGGCAAAACCAATACAGTATTGTAAAGTAAAATAAAGTAAAAATAAAAATTTTTTAAAAAAAAATATATAAAAGTTTTGTATTCTTGCCTCAATTTGGAGTTACTCTGGAGGGCCTTGATTAAAATACCTGTGGGATTAGCTGAGGCCTTTGTTTACAGTTCAACTTCTTTCTCTGACCACTCAGAGCAAACCCCACAGACTTCTTATGCAATAATCTCCTTCTGTGTTTATTACTTAAGAAACAAAATATAAGAGAGTCAAAAGCAATTGTGGGCTAATGAAGTAAGTGTGAACTGGTAATTGGAGACCAATCTTCTACTGGCTAGTTGGGAAAAAATGCCCAAGTACTAATAGTAGGTGGAGAAATCATAATCCATGGCTTTTGGTAGTAATCTGATTCTTAAACTGTTCATCTCTCGTGCACTGGAATGGGTACAGTTAGAGGGAATTAACTGATGAATGTAAGGAATCCAGTATAATGGGACTACAGTGAAAACTCCTAATTATAAAGATTTTTGGATTTAGTGTTAATTACCAGAGAAAATTGATTCACTTTGAAAAGATAACTAAGGGTTGAGAACCACGAATCATCAAAGGCTAAGAATAAATATGAGGAGACTTTCATGATAGCATAAAAATATTATTATTTCTTTTACCTGGAGGGCAAAATGAAAATGAAATGATGTTCAAACCCAGAATTTACTTAAGTAACAGAGACATAAAGACAGTTTGAGTTTTTAATTTTGGCAAGTCCACTACACCAAATGCTGAAGACTAATTAGGAAGGACTGAGATTCTGAGTTTCTGTATGTGGGAAGTTAGATTTGTACATATGAATATATTGAATACTAGGAATTCTTGTGCCTGTGGTACCTATGGAAAAGGACTACTGCCCTCTCTGAAGTCTTACACAACCCCAGAGTCTGACGATGATGCAAACACCTCTGCTAGCTAGAAAAACATCTGTTTTTTTCAAGGTAAAAGACAACTCTTTTCTTGGCTACCAACTAAAAATTACTGTGGAGTTACATAATTATCAAGTAGATGAAGTGACATAATTAGAACCACTCTATATCTAGTAAAAGCGAAAAGTAACTGTATCCTAGAGGAAGTTCAGGATCTAACCAATATGTAACAGCAGAAATCCAGGGAATATATCTGATGCTGGATCTGAAGATGCTCAATCAATCAGTTCAGTTCAGTTCAGTCACTCAGTCATGTGAGATTCTTTGTGACCCCATGGACTGAAGCACACCAGGCTTCCCTGTCCATCACCAATCACTGGAGCCTACTCAAGTTCATGTTCATTGCGTTGATGATGCCATCCAACCATCTCATCTTTTGTCTTTCTCCTCCCACCCTCAATCTTTCCCAGCATTAGAATCTTTTCAAATGAGTCAGTTCTTCACATCAGGTGGCCTAAGTATTGAACTTTCAGCTTCAGCATCAGTCCTTCCAATGAACATTCAGGATTGATTTCCTTTAGGATGGACTAGTTGGATCTTCTTGCAGTCCAATGGACTCTTAAGAGTCTTCTCCAGCACCACAGTTCAAAAGCATCAATTCTTCGGTGCTTAGCTTTCTTTATAATCCAAATCTCACATCCATTGATGACCACTGGAAATACCATAGCTTTGACCAGACGGACATTTGTTTTTAAAGCAATGTCTCTGCTTTTTAATATATTGTCTAGGTTGGTCATAGCTTTTCTTCCAAGGAGCAAGTGTCTTTTAATTTCATGGCTGCAGTCACCATCTGCAGTGATTTTGGAGCCCCCCAAAATAAAACCTCTCACTGTTCCCATTGTTTCCCCATCTATTTGCCATGGAGTGATGGGACCAGATGCCATGATCTTAGTTTTCTGAATGTTGAGTCTTAAGCCAACTTTTCCACTCTCCTCTTTCACTTTCATCAAGAGGCTCTTTAGTTCTTCACTTTCTGCCGTAAGGGTGGTGTCATCTGCATATCTGATGTTATTGATATTTCTCCCGGCAATCTTGACTCCAGCTCAATCAATAAAACCAAATATAAAAGTGACATTTTATCATTATGAGAGAAGTTTCTCATGATATAGGGTTAATTAATTGGTAAGAGTCAATGCTAACACACCACGAAAATGACTCATGGGAATTTGGAGAAAACAAAGCCTCATATAAAGTGATTTGCAAATACCTGAATAACTATGTCAGGTGGTAGTAGCAGGGATTAAAAATAATCTGGAAATTGGATATGCTGGATTAGTAAACTGTGGAAACTCACCAAGTAACTATATTCTACTGGAGGGACTTAAGGTCAGTTTATTCACTAGAGTTATAATGGACTGGTGAGAGAGGAAAAAGCATCCCTGAGAAAAGCAATGACAATTGATCTCAATATAGTTAATTCCAGGGATGGCAGAAGATGCTATTACAGTACTTGCTTCACCACTGTCAAAAGAAATATATATTCTATTGTGTGTAAAATAGATAGCTAGTGGGAAGATAACCACTGGTAAATTTTCATTTCAATACCAAAGAAGGGCAATGCCACAGAATGTTCAAACTCCCCCACAGTTGCACTCATTTCACATGATGGCAATGTAATGTTCAAAATTCTCCAAGCTAGGCTTCAATAGTACATGAAACGAGAAATTCCAGATGTATAAGCTGGATTTAGACAAGGCAGAGGAATCAAGATCAAATTGTCAATATTCATTGTATCATAGAAAAAGTAAGAGAATTCCAGAAAAACATCTGCTTCATTGACTATGCTAAAGCCTCTGACTATGTGGATCAAAATAAACTGTGGAAAATTCTTAAAGAGATGGAAATACCAGACCAGCTTATCTGCCTCCTGACAAACCAGCATGAAGGACAAAAAGCAATGGTTAGAAGCAAACACTGAACAACATACTGGTTCAAAATTAGGAAAGGAATGTGTCAAGGCTGTATACTGTCACCCTGTTTAATTTATATGCAGAGTACATCACGAGAAGTGCTGGGCTTGATGAAGCACAAGCTGGAATCAAGATTGAAGGGAGAAACATCAGTAACCTCAGATATGCAGATGACACCTACCTTATGGCAGAAGATGAAGAGGAACTAAAGAGCCTCTTGATGATAGTAAAAGAGAAGAGCGAGAAATTCTGGCTTAAAGTCAACATTCAAAAAAACTAAGATTGTGGCATCTGGTCCCATTGTTTCTGCTGAATAGATGGGAAAATAATGGAAACACTGACAGACTTTATTTTCTTTGGCTACAAATTCACTGTGGATAGTGACTACAGCCATGAAATTAAAAGATGGTTCCTTCTTGGGAAAGAAGCTATGACAAACCCAGACAGGATATTAAAAAGCAGAGACATTACTTTGCCAACAAAGGTCTGTGTGGTCAAAGTTATTTTTTTTTCCAGTAGTCATGTATAGATATGAGAGTTGGACCACAAAGGAGGCTGAGCACCAAAGAACTGATGCTTTCAAACTAGTGTTGGAGAAGACACTTGAGAGTCCCTTAGACTGAAAGAAGTTCAAGCCATTCAATCCTAAAGGAAATCAACTCTGAGTATTCTTTGAAAGGACTGATGCTGAAGTTCCAATACTTTGGCCACCTGATGTGAAAAGCTGACTGATTGTAAAATATCCTGATGCTTGGAAAGATAGAAGACAGGAGGAGAAGGGGGCAACAGAGGATGAGATGGTTGGATAGCATCACTGATTCAATGGACATGAATTTGAGCAAGCTCCTGGAGATGGTGAGGGACAGGGGAGCCTGGCATGCTGCAGTCCATGGGGTCAGAAAGAGTCAGGCATGACTGAGGGACTGAACAACAACAGTGGGAAGCTGCTTGATAGGACTGGCAGCTCAGCTCAAAACTCCTCGATGACATAGGGCGTGAAATAGGGATGGGAAATAGGATAGATACTCAAGTGGAATGTGATATATACTCTTGAGAGTCCCTTGGGCTGCAAGGAGATCCAACCAGTCCATTCTGAAGGAGATCAGCCCTGAGATTTCTTTGGAAGGAATGATGCTAAAGCTGAAACTCCAGTACTTTGGCCACCTCATGCGAAGAGTTAACTCATTGGAAAAGACTCGGATGCTGGGAGGGATTGGGGGCAGGAGGAGAAGGGGACGACCGAGGATGAGAAGGCTGGATGGCATCACTCACTCGATGTACATGAGTTTGAGTGAACTCTGGGAGTTGGTGATGGACAGGGAGGCCTGGCGTGCTGCGATTCATGGGGTTGCAAAGAGTCAGACACGACTGAGCAACTGAACTGAACTGAACAGATAGCTGATTCACTCTGTTGTACAGCAGAAAATAAGACAACAATGTAAAGCAGTTATACTTCAATATTAAAATAGGGAAGCCTGGTATGCTGCAGTCCATGGGGTTGTGAAGATTTGGATATGACTGGGCAACTGAACAATAACAATCAAATAAAATCGAAAAGGAAAGTAGTAATCCATTAAGAAATGACTGAATCCAAGTCGCAGACAGGGAAAATACAAGATAAGTTTTAGACAAACGTGCCAGAAACTAAGAATGTGCTCAAGAGAATAAAAAGAAAAAGAGAAAGAAAGAAGAAAAGAAATAAAGAATAATGAAATCATAGAGGACCAATTCAAGCTGGGGGAAAAATACAATGATGAATTATGGCATTAAGATTGCAGAATGCTAAAAAATGATTAATTACTGTAACATGGTGAGCAATATCATTTATTCAACAATGGCTGGCAAATGAATGAATGAAGGATAGGATGATGGGCAGCTGTTCAAGCCAAATTACTGGATCTGAACCAGTTTTATTTAATGCGCCTGACTAAAAAAGTGATCGGATCCTCAGTAAGAATAACCCTATAATACCGTGACAAAAGTACATGGAAATAATATATCCAGTTCTTATACAAAGAGACTATCCTCAATATACTCAGAAAATTACACTGGGAATATAAAAACGTGAATATATATTCCTTTTGAGGACTGTTGGATCAATTTACAGCTTTACATTAATACCTAGAGATTTGAAGCATCATTATGTATCCTTGATTTTTTCTTACTTGCTATAGTCTTACTAGCTCAAATTTTGATCCCCTGTCTTAATTCAGACAAATAATCCCAGGAAAAAGCAGAAGCTACCTAACAGCAGCTCATTTCTAAATACATTTTCTCTAGAATATTACTACATATTTTCCTTGTTAGTTTGACAGAAATATAATGTTTTACAATTATGATATTTTAACAATGTATCTTTCTGGTTGCTATTAATACAAACTTTGGTCTATTGTTCTTGCCTGGAGAATTCCAGGGACTGGGGAGCCTGGTGGGCTGCCGTCTATGGGGCACAGAGTCAGACATGACTGAAGTGACTTAGCAGTAGCAGCAGCAGCGATCAAAATAGAAGCAGAAACATTTTCCTTGAACTTTAAAAAGGTATAATTTTAATTTAGAAAATCCTAGATTTAGAAAAGGCCAAAGAACCAGAGATCAAATTGCCAACATCCGTTGAATCATTGAAAAAGCAAGAGAACTCCAGAAAAACATGTCCTTCTACTTTATTGACTATGCCAAACCTTTGACTGTGTGGATCACAATAAAAAAGAGTCTCTTGATGAAAGTGAAAGAGGAGAGTGAAAAAGTTGGCTTAAAGCTCAACATTCAGGAAACTAATATCATGGCATAAGGTCCCATCACTTCAAGCCAAATAGATGGGAAAACAATGGAAACAGCGAGAGGCTTTATTTTTTTCTGGGGCTCCAGAATCACTGCAGATGGTGACTTTAGCCTTGAAATTAAAAGATACTTGGACCTTGGAATAAATGTTATGACCAATCAAGAGAGCATATTAAAAGTCAGACATTACATTGCCAACAAAGATCTGTCTGGTCAAAGCTATGGTTTTTCCAGTAGTCATTTATGGATGAGAGAGCTGGACTATAAAGAAAGTTGAGCACCAAAGAATTGATGCTTTTGAACTGTGGTGTTAGAGAAGACTCTTGAGAGTCCCTTGGACTGCAAGGAGATCCAACTAGCCCATCCTAAAGGAAATTAGTCCTGAATATTCATTGCAAGGACTGATGTTGAAGCTGAAACTCCAGTACCTTGGCCACCTTATGCAAAGAACTGTCTCATTTGAAAAGACCCTAATGCTGGGAAACTTTGAGGGTGGGAGGAGAAGGGGATAACAGAGGATGAGATAGTTGGAAAGCATCACTGACTGAATGGACATAAGTTTGAGTAAAGTCCAGGAGATGGTGACTGACAGGGAGTCCTGGTGTGCTGCAGTCCATGGAGTGGCAAACAACTGGACATGACTGAGCAGCTGAAATGAACTGAATCTTTAGCCAGATCAACCATTTCTTGAAGCATCTAGAAATGCTTATTTTATTGGAATAGGACCTCATCAATTTCTTCAGAAATGATAGATACAGATATGAATGTGGCTATAGATGTTAACTATAACATGCATTTTTTAAACATCTTTATGTTTCTATATATATTTAATAACACATGTATGCATATATTATGTATACATATAAAATATATATGCATTTTCAACACATATATTGTTTTAACATATTTATGTTATATTGTTAGCATATATCTTTATCAACATCTATAATGTTAATCAACATATACTTTTTGCATTACAAAATTAAAATACAAGCTCTCACACAAATTATAATGTAAAGAATCTGTAGAAATTTGGAATATTAGATTCATGAGTCAAGGTAAATTGGAAGTAGTAAGTAGGAGGTGGTAAGACTGAACATCTACATCTTACAAAATCAATGAAGGAATACGGACAGCAATCAGTTCAGTCGCACAGTCGTGTCCGACTCTTTGCGACCCCATGAATCGCAGCAGGCCAGGCCTCCCTGTCCATCACCAACTCCGGGAGTTCACTCAGACTCATGTGCATCGAGTCTGTGATGCCATCCAGCCATCTCATCCTCTGTCGTCCCCTTCTCCTCCTGCCCCCAATCTCTCCCAGCATTGGAATCCTTTCCAATGAGTCAACTCTTCGCATGAGGTGGCCACAGTAATGGAGTTTCAGCTTTAGCATCATTCCTTCAAAAGAATTCCAAGGGCTGATCTCCTCCAGAATAGATTGGTTGGATTTCCTTGCAGTCCCAGGGATTCTCAAGAGTCTTCTCCAACACCATAGTTCAAAAGCATCAGTTCTTCAGCGCTCAGCCTTCTTCACAGTCCAATTCTCACATTCATACATGACACTGGAAAAACCATAGTCTAGACTAGACGGAACTCAGTTGGCAAAGTAATGTCCCTACTTTTGAATATGCTATCTAGGTTGGTCATAATTTGCCTTCCAAGGAGTAAGTGGCGTTTAATTTCATGGCTGCAATCATCATCTGAAGTGACTTTGGAGCCCCCCAAAATAAAGTTTGACACTGTTTCCACTGTTTCCCCATCTATTTCCATGAAGTGATGGGACCGAATGCCATGATGTTCGTTTTCTGAATGTTGATCTTTAAGCCAACTTTTTGACTCTCCTCTTTCACTTTCATTAAGAGGCTTTTTACTTCTTCTTCACTTTCTGGCATAAGGGTGGTGTCATCTGCATATCTGAGGTTATTGGTATTTCTCCTGGTATCTTGACTCCAGCTTGTGTTTCTTCCAGTCCAGCGTTTCTCATGATGTACTCTGCATAGAAGTTAAATAAGCAGGGTGACAATATACAGCCTTGACGTGCTCTTTTTCCTATTTGGAGCCAGTCTGTTGTTCCATATCCAGTTCTAACTGTTGCTCCCTGACCTGCATACAGATTTCTCAAAAGGCAGGTAAGGTGGTCTGGTATTCCCATCTCTTTCAGAATTTTCCACAGTTTATTGTGATGCACACAGTCAAAGGCTTTGGCATAGTCAATAAAGCAGAAATAGATATTTTTCTGGAACTCTCTTGCTTTTTCCATGATCCAGTGGATGTTGGCAATTTGATCCCTGGTTCCTCTGCCTTTTCTAAAACCAGCTTGAACATCTGCAAGTTTGCAGTTCACATATTGCTGAAGCCTGGCTTGGAGAATTTTGAGCATTACTTTACTAGCATGTGAGGTGAGTGCAATTGTCCGGTAGTTTGAGCATTCTTTGCCATTGCCTTTCTTTGAGATTGGAATGAAAACAGACATTTTCCAGTCCTGTGGCCACTACTGAGTTTTCCAAATGTGCTGGTATATTGAGTGCAGCACTTTCACAGCATTATCTTTCAGGATTTGAAATAGCTCACCTGGTATTCCATCAACTCCACTAGCTTTGTTCATTGTGATGCTTTCTAAGGCCCACTTGACTTCACATTCCAGGATGTCTGGCTCTAGATGAGTGATCACATCATCATGATTATCTAGGTCATGAAGATCTTTTTTGTACAGTTCTTCTGTGTGTTCTTGCCACCTCTTCTTAATATCTTCTGCTTCTGTTAGGTCCATACCATTTCTGTCCTTTATCGAGCCCATCTTTGCATGAAATGTTCCCTTGGTATCTCTAATTTTCTTGAAGAGATTTCCAGTCTTTCCCATTCTGCTCTTTTCCTCTATTTCTTTGCATTGATCTCTGAAGAAGTCTCTTATCTCTTCTTGCTATTCTTTGGAACTCTGCATTCAGATGCTTATATCGTTCCTTTTCTCCTTTGCTTTTCGCCTCTCTTCTTTTCACAGCTATTTGTAAGGCTCCCAAGGCAGCCATTTTGCTTTTTTGTATTTCTTTTCCATGGCAATGGTCTTGATCCTTATGTCTCCTGTACAATGTCATGAACCTCATTCCATAGTTCGTTAGGCACTCTATCAGATCTAATCCCTTAAATCTATTTCTCACTTGCACTGTATAATCATAACGTATTTTATTTAGGTCATACCTGAATGGTCTAGCAGTTTTCCCTACTTTCTTCAATTTCAGTCTGAATTTGGTAATAAGGAGTTCATGATCTGAGCCACAGTCAGCTCCTGGTCTTGTTTTTGTTAACTGTATAAAGCTTCTCCATCTTTGGCTGCAAAGAATGTAATCAATCTGATTTCAGTGTTGACCATCTAGTGATGTCCATGTGTAGAGTCTTCTCTTGTGTTGTTGGAAGAGGGTGTTTGCTATGACCAGTGCATTTTCTTGGCAAAATTTTATTAGTCTTTGCCCTGCTTCATTCTGCTTTCCAAGGCCAAATTTGCCTGTTACTCCAGGTGTTTCTTGGCTTCCTACGTTTGCATTCCATTCCCCTATAATGAAAAGGACATCTTTTTTGGGTGTTAGTTCTAAAAGGTCTTACATTCTTCATATAAATGTTCAACTTCAGCTTCTTCAGCATTACTGATTGGGGCATAGACTTGGATTACTGTGATACTGAATGGTTTGCCTTGGAAATGAACAGAGATCATTCTGTCATTTTTGAGATTGCATCCAAGTACTGCATTTCGGACTCTTTTGTTGACCATGACGGCTATTGCATTTCTTCTGAGGGATTCCTGCCCGCAGTAGTAAATATAATGATCATCTGAGTTAAATTCACCCATTCCAGTCTATTTTAGTTTGCTGATTCCTAGAATGTTGACGTTCACTTTATCCATGTCTTGTTTGACCACTTCCAATTTACCTTGATTCATGCACTTGACATTCCAGGTTCCTATGCAATATTGCTCTTTACAGCATTGGACCTTCTTCTATCACCATTCACATCCACAGCTGGGTATTGTTTTTGCTTTGGCTCCATCCCTTCGTTCTTTCTGCAGTTATTTCGCCACTGATCTCCAGTAGTGTGTTGGGCACCTACTGACCTGGGGAGTCCCTCTTTCAGTATCCTATCATCCTGCCTTTTCATACTGTTCCTGGGGTTCTCAAGGCAAGAATACTGAAGAGGTTTGCCATTCCCTTCTCCAGTGGGCTGCATTCTGTCAGACCTCTCCACCTTGACCCGCCCATCTTGGGTTGCCCCACGGGCATGGTTTAGTTTCATTGAGTTAGGCAAGGATGTGATCCTAGTTTGATTAGATTGACAAGTTTTCTGTGAGCGTGGTTTCAGTGTGTCTCTCTTCTGATGCCCTCTTGCAACACCTACCATCTTACTTGGGTTTCTTTTATCTTGGATGTGGACAGCAATAGGTGAATTTTATTCAGATGGCTATTATATTTGTTACTGTGAGCAGGATTCAAAATGGAGAGGCCTTCATACTCAACATGAAGTCAAAAATTCTGTACTTGAGCGCAACCACAGAAACAACAAAATTATATTGGTTCACTTTCAAAGGAATCCATTCAACATACAGTTAATGTGTGATAATTTCAAGTCTATGCCTCAACCACAGATGCAAAAGAAGCTGAAATTGACTGGTTTCATAAAGACCTATAAAACCTTCCAGAACTAACACCAAAAAAAAAAAAAAAAAAGATGTCCTCTTCATGATAGGGGATTAGAATGCAAAAGTAGGAGGTCAAGAGATATCGAGAATAACAAGAAGTTTGACCCTGTTGTACAAAATGAAGCAGGGAAAGGCTAATCAACTTTTGTCAACAGAACATGCTGGACATAACAAACATCCTTTTCCAGCAATGCAAGAAACAATTCTACACATGGACATCACCAGATGGGCAACATTGAAAACATATTGATTATATTCTTTGCAGCTGAAGATGGAGAAGATGTATACAATAAGTAAGAACAAGACCTCAAGCTGACTGTGGTATACATCATGAGCTCCTTATTAGAAAATACAGGCTTAAATTGAAGAAAGTAGGGGAAACCACTAGGACATTCAAGTATGAGCTAAATCAAATCCCTCATGATTATACAGTGGATATGATGAATAGATTCAAGGGACTAGATGTGGTACAGAGTGTCTGACAGAACTCCAAGGACAGAAGTTAGGAACATTGTACAGGAGGCAGTGACCAAAGTCATCCTATAGGAAAAGAAATGCAAGAAGGTAAAACGGTTGTCTGAGGAGACTTTACAAATACCTGAGGAAAAAAGAGAAGCAAAAGGCAAGGACAGGAAAGAAAAGATATACTCTATAAAATGCAGAATTCCAGAGAGGAGCTAGGAGAGTTAAGGAAGCCTTCTTAAAGGAATTATAAAGGGAAATATAGGAAAACGATGGAATGGAAGAGACTAGAAATCTCAAAAATTTAAGATATTAAGGGAATAGTTCATGCAAAAATAGCAGCAAGAAAGGCCAGAAATGGTAAGACCCTAAGAGAAGCAGACAAGATTAAGAAAAGCTGGCAAAGATACACAGAAGAATTATGCAAAGAAGGTCTTAATGACCAAGATAATCATGATGTTGCGGTCACTCTCCTGGAAGCAGACATCCTGGAGTGTGAGTCAAGTGGACCTTAGGAAGCATTACTATGAACAAAGCTTGTGGAAGTGACTGAATTCCAGCAGAGCTACTGAAAAATCCTAAACATGATGCTATTAAAGTGCTGCACTGAATATGTCAACAAATTTGGAAAACTCAGCAGGGGCCACAGGACTGGAAAATGTCAGTTTTCATTCCAATCCCAAAGAAGGACAAAACCAAAAAGTGTTCAAATTACCATACTATTGTGCTCATTTCACATGCTAGCAAGGTAGTGCTCAAAATCCTTCAAGCAAGACTTCAATAGTACGTGAATGGAGAATTCCAGATGTACAAACTGGATTAAGAAAAAGCAGAGGAACCAAAATCAAGTTATCAAAGTCCTTTGGATCATAGAAAAAGCAAGGGAATTCCAGGAAAACAAAACAAAACAAAACAAAACACAACTTTTGTTTCATTGACTACACTAAAACATTTGACTCTGTGTATCACAAGAAATTGGAAAATTCTTAAAGAAATGATAATACCAGATACTTTACTTGTGTCCTGAAAAACTTGGAGTGGATCAAAAAGCCACAGTTAGAACCAGACATAGAACAATGGACTGGTTCAAAATTGGGAAAGTAGCATGATAAGGCTGCATAGTGAAACCCTGTTTTGTTGTTTTTTTTCAGTTTCCATATATGTCTGACTCATTGAGACTCTATGGATTGCAGCACAGCAGGCTCCCCTGTCACTATCTTCAGAGTTTGCTCACACTCCTATCCATTGTGTTGGTGATGTTATCCAGCCATCTCAACCTCTGTCAGCCCCTTCTCCTCCTGCCCTCAATCTTACCAAGCATCAGAGTTTTTTCCAGTGAATCTTCCCATCAGGTGCCCAAAGTGCTGGAGCTTCAGCTTCCCTCTGCTGAAGTGGTCACTCTGATTATTTAATGAATCACATGCTGTAAACAAGATTTCCAGGAAATAGCAACAGCCTCAGAAATGTATATGATACCACTTTAACAGCAGAAAGTGAAGAGGGACTAAAGAGCATCAGTGAAGATAAAAGAGAAGAGTGTAAAAGCTGGCTTGAAACCCAACATTAAAAAAAAAAAAAAGGCTAAGATCATGGCATGCAGTCCCATTACTTTGTGGAAAATAGAGGGGGAAAAAGTGAAGGCAGTGACAGAGTTTATTTTCTTGGACTCCAAAAATCACAGTGGATGATAACTGCAATCATGATTTAAAAGATGCTTGCTCCTTTGAAGGAAAGCAATGGTAAACTGGACAGTGTATTAAAAATAAGAGTTATTACTTTGCCAACAAAGGTCCAAATTGTCAAGCTATGGTGTTTCCAGTAGTCATGTATGGATTTGAGAGTTGGACATTAAAAAAGGCTGAGTACTAAAGAATCAATGCTTTCAAATTGCAGTCCTGGAGAAGACTCTTGAGAATCCCTTGGGCTGCAAAGAGATCAAACCAGCCAATCCTAAAGGAAATCAACCCTGAATGTTCATTGGAAGGACTGATGTTGAATCTGAAGCTCCCATACTTTGGCCACCTGATGCGAAGAGCCAAATAATTGGAAAAGACCCTGATGCTGGTTAAGATGGAAGGAAAAAGGAGAAGGGGACATCAGACAATGAGATGGTTAGATTAGCATCACCAACCCAAAGGACATGTATTTGAGCAAACTCCAGGAGATATTGGAGGACTGGGGAGCCTGGAGGGATGGAATGAGTTGGACATTGTGAAATGAACACAAATAGCAATATATGTGTGTGTGTATAGATAGATAGATGTTTGTTTATACTTATATGTTAATTTGCAATGCAATTTTGTAATTTAATTGTTTAATGAAAATTTGACTACAACAAAGCCTTTGACTGTGTGGATCACTGCAAACTGGAAAATTCTGAAAGAGATGGGAATACCAGACCACCTGACCTGCCTCTTGAGAAATCTGTATGCATGTCAAGAAGCAACAGTTAAAACCAGACACGGGGACAAAGGACTGGTTTCAAAGAGGGAAAGGAGTATGTCAAGGCTGTATATTGTCACCTTTCTTATTTAACTTATATGCAGAGTACATCATGAGAAATGCTGGGCTGGATGAAGCACAAGCTGAAATCAAAATTGCTGGGAGAAATATCAATAACCTCAGATGTGCAGATGACACCATCCTTATGGCAGAAAGTGAAGAAGAACTAAAGAGCCTCTTGAGGATAGTGAAAGAGGAGAGTGGACAACTTCGCTTAAAACTCAACATTCAGAACTAAGATTATAGCATCTGGTCCCATCACTTCAAGGCAAATAGATGGACAAACAGTGGAAACAGTGGCTGACTATTTTTCTGGGCTCCAAAATCATTACAGATGGTGACTGCAGCCATGAAATTAAAAGACGCTTACTCCTTGGAAGGAAAGTTATAGCCAACGTAGACAGCATATTAAAAAGCAGAGACATTACTTTGTCAACAAATGTCCATCTAGTCAAGGCTATGGTTTTTCCAGTGGTCATGTATGAACGTGAGAGTTGGACTATAAAGAAAGCTGAGCATCAAATAATTGATGCTTTTGAACTGTGGTGTTGGAGAAGACTCTTGAGAGTCCCTTGGACTGCAAGGAGATCCAACCAGTCAGTCCTAAAGGAGATCAGTCCTGAGTGTTCATTGGAAGGACTGATGTTGTAGCTGAAACTCCAATACTTTGGCCACCTGATACGAAGAGCTGACTCATTTGAAAAGACCCTGATGCTGAGAAAGATTGAGGGCAGAAGGAGAAGGGGATGACAGAGGATAAGATGGTTGGGTAGCATAACCAACTCAATAGATATGGGTTTGGGTGGACTCTGGGAGTTGGTGATGGACAGGGAGGCTTAGTGTGCGGCTGTTCATGAGGTCGCAAAGAGTCGGACACAACTGAGCAACAGAACTGAGACTGAGACAGGCATTGGTGTTGGACAGGGAATCTTGGCATGCTGCAGTTCATGGAGTCACAAAGAGTCGGACACAACTGATCAAGTTTACTGAACTGACTGGACTGATTTGAATGGAAAAAACAATACGTATTTTTTTTTTATTTTGTATTTTCATAATTGTCTAAGACTGTGTTTTTCCTTCCCATCAGTTGATAATTTAGCCTATAATGAGATAAAATCATTTTTCTTTAGAACTTTTAATCTCTGGCATTTTTAAAATCTATTGTCCAGAGAGTCGAAGCTTGTTTCTCACTTATTTTGAATATTTCATACTGATAACCATTCACTCTCATCCTAAATTTTCAAGACTAATTTAAATTATCTCTTTATTTACCCAATTTCATTTTCAATGAATCCTTTCATTCTCAAGATACAGAAACTTTATCTTTGGTAATTCTTTTTGCTGTTGTTTCCTCTCAATTATGTTGATAGCAGTTTGTTCTTGATTCTCTGAATTATTTTATGTTTTTGTCTTCTGGGAATTATTTTTACTATTTATTTAAGTGTTTTAAAAATTATGTCTTATGATTTTTCTTTTTATACATATTAATTTGTGTTGCCCCTTCTTATATTTGATAAAGGTTCAGTTTAACTTTTCTGTTTTATATTTTAATATTTTTCTCCAATCATCATTTTAACAGAATGAGAAAGATGATTGATATGCCTAAAGTGTATCAGTTAGCTGATAGGCTTCTATCAAGTAGAAATCAAATTTAGAGTGACAAAAGAAGATTTTCCTATGAGATCAGTTGAGAGACTTTCCAAATTTTGGAAGATTTTTCTTTTTTAAATTAATTTATTTAAATTAATTAATTTATTTTAATTGGGAGCTAATCACTTTACAGTATTGTAGTGGTTTTTACCACATGTACACCCACTGCTGATTCATATCAATGTATAGTAGATTTCTCTTTAGGGAAGCTTTCTACCAATATTTGTCCACCATCCCCAGGATATTTAGTGATCATTATTTTAACATTAGTTAGAATAAATGTTAACAAGATTATTTATAAGTGTGCTTTCTCATGATCACTTTTAGCACCTCCTGACTCTAAATTTGGTCCTTTCCTGCATCTGCTTTTCTTGACAGCTACATCTATTCTGGGGCTTCCCTGGTAGCTCAGCTGAAAAAGAGCATGCCGGCAATCAGATTTCTGGTTTGGGAAGATCCCCTGGAGAAGGGAATGTCTACCTACTCCAGTATTCTGGCCTGGAAATTCCATGGACAGAGGAACCTGGCAGGCTACAGTCCTTGGGGTCTCAAACAGTCAGACATGACTGAGCGACCTGCACTCACATTCACACTCACATATCTATACTGATTATTATCCTTTCCAACTACTTTATGTAAATATGGTATCGAGACTTGACTTTGCTAGATAATTAGGACTATTCATTATTACTGCCTGAAACAAAGGTATACCAAGAAAATGCTAGCTATATTTCATATAGCTTACTTCAGTTCAGTCACTCAATCTTATCCACCTCTTTGCGAACCCATAAACTGGAGCGCGCCAGGCTTCCCTGTCCATCACCAACTCCCAGAATTTACTCAAACTCGTGTCCATTGATTCGGTGATGCCATCCAACCATCTCATCTTCTGTCATCCCCTTCACCTGGCTTAAATCTTTCCCACCGTCAGGGTCTTTTCAAATGAGTCAGTTCTTCTCATCAGGTGGCCAAAGTATTGGAGCTTCAGCTTCAACATCAGTCCTTCCAATGATTATTCAGGACTGATTTCCTTTAGGATGGACTAGTTTGATCTCCTTGCAGCCCAACGGACTCTCAAGAGTCTTCTCCAAAACCATAGCTCAAAAGCGTCAATTATTTGCTGCTCAGATTTCTTTATAGTCCAACTCTCACATCCATACATGACTACTGGAAAAACCATAGCCTTGACTAGATGGACATTTGTTGACAAAGTAATGTCTCTGCTTTTTAATATGCTGTTTAGTTTTGTCATAACTTTTCTTCCAAGGATAAAGCATCTTTTAATTTTCCTAGTTGCAGTCACCATCTGCAGTGATTTTGGAGCTCCCCAAAATAAAGTCTGACACTGTTTCCACTGTTTGTCCATCTATTTGCCTTGAAGTGATGGGACTGGATTCCATGATCTTAGCTTTCTGAATGTTGAGTTTTAAGCCAACATTTTCACTCTCCTCTTTCACTTTCATCAAGAGGCTTTTTAGTTCCTCCACACTTTCTGCCATAGGGGTGGTGTCATTTGCATATCTGAAGTTATTGATACTTTTCCTGGAAATCTTGATTTCAGCTTGTGCTTCATCCAACACAGCATTTCTCATTATGTACTCTGCATATAAGTTAAATAAGCAGGGTGACAATATACAGCCTTGAAGTACTCCTTTTCCTATTTGAAAATAGTCTGTTGTTTCACGTCCAGTTCTAACTATTGCTTCCTGACCTGCATATAGGTTTCTCAAGAGGCAGGTCAGGTGGTCTGGTATTCCCATTTCTCTCAGAATTTTCCACAGTTTATTGTGATCCACACACTCAAAGGCTTTGGCATAGTCGAAAAAGCAGAAATAGATATTTTCTGGAACTCTCTTCCTTTTTCCATGATCCAGCAGATGTCGGCAATTTGATCTCTGATTTCTCTGCCTTTTTTAAAACCAGCTGAAACATCTGGAAGTTCGCAGTTGATGTATTGCTGAAGCCTGGCTTGGAGAATTTTGAGCATTACTTTACTAGCGTGTGAAATGAGTGCTATTGTGTGGTAGTTTGAGCATTCCTTGACATTGCCTTTCTTCCAGATTGGAATGAAAACTGACCTTTTCCAGTCATGTGGCGTCTGCTAAGATTTCCAAATTTGCTGGCATATTGAGTGCAGCATTTTCACAGAATCCTTTTTTAGGATTTGAAACAGCTCAACTGAAATTCTTTCACCTCCACTAGCTTTATTCATACATATGTTTCCTCAGGCCCACTTGACTTCACATTCCAGGATGTCTGGGTCTAGGTGAGTGATCACATCATCATGATTGTCTGGATCATGAAGATCTTTTTTGTATAGCTCTTCTATGTATTCTTGCCACCTCTTCTTAATTTCTTCTGCTTCTGTTAGGTTCATACCATTTCTGTCCTTTATTAAGCACATCTTTGCATGAAATGTTCCCTTGCTATCTCTAGTTCTCTTGAAGAAATATCTAGTCTTTCCCATTCTATTGTTTTCCTCTGTTTCTTTGCACTGATCACTGAGGAAGACTTTCTTATCACTCTTTGCTATTCTTTGGAACTCTGCATTCAAATGGGTATCTTTTTCCTTTTCTCCCTTGTCTTTTGCTTCTCTTCTTTTCACAGCAATTTGTAAGGCCTCCTCAGACAGCCATTTTGCTTTTTTGCACTTCTTTTCCATGGGGATGGTCTTGATCCCTGTCTCCTGTACAATGTCCCGAACCTCCGTCCATAGTTCATCAGGCACTCTATCAGATCTAGCCCCTTAAATATATTTCTCACTTCCCATAATTGTATTGGTTTTGATTTAGGTTATACCTGAATGGTCTAGTGGTTTTCCCCACTTTCTTCAATTTAAGTCTGAATTTGACCATAAGGAGTTCATGACCTGAGCCACAGTCAGCGCCCAGTCTTGTTTTTGCTGATTGTATAGAACTTCACCTTTGACTGCAAAGAATATAATCAATCTGATATTGGCATTGACCATACGGTGATGCTCAAATAGTTAAATAATATGAAATCTTAACAATTTCATCTGTGTTCATAGGTAAAGATTTTTTTTAAAGAATATCCTTATATATATTCAAACACTCTCTGACTCAAATCTGAATGGATGTTCTGCAGTGTATTATACATGATATTTTGTCCCATGACATTAGTAACTTCCTCAGTTTTCATAAAAATATGCTTAACTTTTGAGAACCGGGATAACTGGTCAGGTACATGAGTCAGATTTCAACTCACAAAAAGTAGAGAAAAGTTACACTCCAGACATTAGCCAGGGGGCATGTTTTAGGCTTACAACAATTTGATGTTTTTCAAAAGCTTAGTTCAAAGAAATGATATGTGTGAAGGATTGCCTGAAGGATGTATGAGTTTATGTACTTTTCTGGATTCTATGAAATATATATTTCTAGGTTTCCTCAGACCTTTAGAATCATGTATCATACTGTTTTTGTAATTAATCCCCATGATTTAATCATGTTTATATTGTATATCATCAAACTATGGTGACAATCCCTCCAAACAATGAGTCTTAAGAAATATATCCCTATGTTTTCAATAAGGATAATATTGGTTACAGAATAGACTTTTCTCTCTGTAGTTAAAATATTTTATGATATATTTTTAATTGTCCATGGATTAAGACTAATCGGACCATGACTAACACATCATCTGTTTTTAAATATATGACAATTGTGACTGGTGTAACATTGGAATTTGGCTGCTTTAGAAATCTTTTTATTTTTTCTCTCTTTTTTATTATTAATTTATTTTATTTATTTATTTTTATTTTTTATTTATTTATTTTTTAAAATTTTAAATCCTTAATTCTTACATGTGTTCCCAAACATGAACCCCCTTCCCACCTCCCTCCCCATAACATCTCTGTGGGTCATCCCCATGCACCAGCCCCAAGCATGCTGTATCCTGCATCAGACATAGACTGGCGATTCGATTTTTACATGATAGTATAGATGTTAGAATGCCATTCTCCCAAATCATCCCACCCTCTCCCTCTCCCTCTGAGTCCAAAAGTCCGTTATACACATCTGTGTCTTTTTTCCTGTCTTGCATACAGGGCCGTCATTGCCATCTTTCTAAATTCCATATATATGTGTTAGTATACTGTATTGGTGTTTTTCTTTCTGGTTTACTTCACTCTGTATAATCGGCTCCAGTTTCATCCATCTCATCAGAACTGATTCAAATGAATTCTTTTTAACGGCTGAGTAATACTCCATTGTGTATCAATGGAACAAAATAGAAAGCCCGGAGATAAATCCACACACATATGGACACCTTATCTTTGACAAAGGAGGCAAGAATATACAATGGAGTAAAGACAATCTCTTTAACAAGTGGTGCTGGGAAAACTGGTCAACCACTTGTAAAAGAATGAGACTAGATCACTTTCTAACACCGCACACGAAAATAAACTCAAAATGGATTAAAGATCTAAATGTAAGACCAGAAACTATAAAACTCCTAGAGGAGAACATAGGCAAAACACTCTCAGACATAAATAACAACAGGATCCTCTATGGTCCACCTCCCAGAATTCTGGAAATAAAAGCAAAAATAAACAAATGGGATCTAATTAAAATTAAAAGCTTCTGCACAACAAAGGAAAATATAAGCAAGGTGAAAAGACAGCCTTCTGAATGGGAGAAAATAATAGCAAATGAAGCAACTGACAAACAACTAATCTCAAAAATATACAAGCAACTTATGCAGCTCAATTCCAGAAAAATAAACGACCCAATCAAAAAATGGACCAAAGAACTAAATAGACATTTCTCCAAAGAAGACATACGGATGGCTAACAAACACATGAAAAGATGCTCAACATCACTCATTATCAGAGAAATGCAAATCAAAACCACAATGAAGTACCACTTCACACCAGTCAGAATGGCTGCAATCCAAAAATCTGCAAGCAATAAATGCTGGAGAGGGTGTGGAGAAAAGGGAACCCTCCTACACTGTTGGTGGGAATGCAAACTAGTCCAGCCACTATGGAGAACAGTGTGGAGATTCCTTAAAAAATTGCAAATAGAATTCTAACAATAATTTGTAGAATCATTTGCCATCAGGGTTACATATTCAACTTTATTTAGTATTGCTACCTTTTAAAATCTGTTTTCTTTCCATTGTTAAATATATCATCTTGATCTGAAATTTGAATTCTGATATTCAGTTCAGTTCAGTCACTCAGTCTTGTCCGACTCTTTGTGACCCCATGAACCACAAAACGCCAGGCCTCCCTGTCCATCACCAACTCCTGGAGTCCACCCAAACCCATGTCCATTTTGCTGGTGATGCCACCCAACCATCTTATCCTCTATCGTCCCCTTCTCCTCTTGTGCTCAATCTTTCCCAGCATCAGGCACTTTTGAAATGAGTTAGCTCTCCTCATCAGGTCGCCAAAGTATTGGGGTTTCAGCTTCAACACCAGTCCCTCCAATGAACACCCAGGCCAGTCTCCTTTAGGATGGACTGGTTGGATCTCTTTGCAGTCCAGGGGACTCTCAAGAGTCTTCTCCAACACCACAGTTTAAAAGCATACATTCTTCAGCACTCAGCTTTCTTTATAGTCCAACTCTCACATCCGTACATGACTACTGGAAAAACCATAGCCTTGACTAGAGGGACCTTTGTTGGCAAAGTAATGAGACATTCTGATTTTATGTCAATAACTTCTAAGAAAATAATTTAAAAATTTTAAATGAATAGCTTGAGAAATCAGAGAACGGTTTTGAGAGAGATTTTTACATTGTTTTCTAGAAGTCACTAGAAAAGCCTACACATAGTTTGAAATTTACCATTACCTCAAGAAAAAAGAAAATACACTTTTCAGAAATGTAAATATTTCTAAGAAAAAGAAAAAAAAACACCCTTCTACTCTTAATAAGAGAATTATGTATTATAATAAAATCCTCCTCGTGGAGTATAAATTTTGAGAAGATTTTTAAACTACTCTTCTAAATAATAATTAATAGAAAATCAACTATGCATAATTCAGTAAAAATCAACTTCATTTGCAGGAGGTGCAATGAGGTTAGGGAGAATACAAATATATTTAGTTAACAATTATTTTGAAGCCCACTTATATCCATTCATAAAACGATCAGCATTTTACTTGTATTATTTAACTCTGAAGATTGCCAACTTTTTTATTTTTTTGCATCTAGATATTTTACAAATAACTTGGTTACTTTTAGGGATGAATTCAAACTAAATAAGAAACTGGACATACCAAGTATAACTAACATCCTGTTGAATATATAGCAAGCACTTTGAGTTATTATTGTTTATTATTTCAACAATCCAAGGAGTAAATATATTAACAAATTTGAAAATAATTTGAATATTGCTCACTAATTTTTAGTAAAAAATATTTCACTATTAATTAAGAGGATATTTGTATCATGAAATCATATGAGGCTATCACTAATACATATTGTGATATATACAGCTATATCTAACATATGAATGTTTATTTAGTTGTATGCATATCTATTTGCATTGTTTTCCAATTTATAGTCTTAATGCATTTTTTGATTGTTCACTTTCCTTGAATTAATAAAGCAATGTACATGTAGTTATCCTACGTGTTGTTAAATTAGTGAATTGTGGGGCAAGGGAAAGGGATAATGAGTGTATGTGCCAAAACTGACTCCTTAATGTATCTTATTCAAATTTAGAAAACTAGTCCCCTGTGAATAATTCAGTTCCAATATAATTTTATGCATATTTGCTAAACATGCTTAAAATTAAAACCATTTATTGAATGGTATTCACAATCACTAATGTAGTACAATTTTATTGAACATTACACACATTTTTCTTGCAGTATTTATGCTGAAAATCTGCAAATTTATTCTCAGAGTAAGGTCCGTGTAGCCAAGGCTATGGTTTTTCCAGTGGTCATATATGGATGTGAGAGTTGGACTGTGAAGAAGGCTGAGCGCCGAAGAATTGATGCTTTTGAACTGTGGTGTTGGAGAAGACTCTTGAGAGTCCCTTGGACTGCAAGGAGATCCAACCAGTCCATTCTGAAGGAGATCAGTCCTGGATGTTCACTGGAAGGAATGATGCTAAAGCTGAAACTCTAGTACTTTGGCCACTTCATGCAAAGAGTTGACTCATTGGAAAAAACTCTGATGCTGGGAGGGATTGGGGGCAGGAGGAAAAGGGGACGACCGAGGATGAGAAG
The DNA here is from genome assembly GCF_042477335.2 of Ovis canadensis. Lineage (NCBI taxonomy): Eukaryota > Metazoa > Chordata > Mammalia > Artiodactyla > Bovidae > Ovis > Ovis canadensis. The sequence continues at coordinate 52,948,162 of NC_091254.1, read as the reverse complement.
GCTGGATGGCATCACTCACTCGATGTACATGAGTTTGAGTGAACTCTGGGAGTTGGTGATGGACAGGGAGGCCTGGCATGCTGCAATTCATAGGGTTGCAAAGAGTCAGACATGACTGAGGGACTGAACTGAACTGAAGGCGAGGAAAGGAAAAAGAAACAATTCTATTTTCATATATTTAAACAACTTACTTTAAACAATTGCAGAAAAACACTGACTGGCTTTTTTAAACCTTTATTTTATTAATATTTACAGGTTGTATTAGTTCTATTTTTCTAATAAGTGAAGCAGTTCTGAAAAACTACTTTAAACCAAGCCTTCCACGATTTATCATACTAAGACTAGGCAAGAGGCTTCCCTGGTGGCTCAGGGGTTAAAGCGTCTGCCTCCAATGCGGGAGACCTGGGTTCAATCCCTGGGTCGGGAAGATCCCCTGGAGAAGGAAATGGCAATCCACTCCAGCATTCTTGCCTGGAGAATCCACTCCAGTATTCTTGCCTGGAGACTAGGCAAACTTTGTAATGGCTTAGGATGCAAATATTGAAATGGACTGAATGATTTTCTTTTAATATTTTTTGAAGTTTTAATTATTTAATTAAATTGAAATATAAAGAAAGTAATGTAGAAGCATGAATAATCCTATTTTGACTGCTTATTATTCTATGAAGCTCTGTACTATATTTTTTGCAGGATAAATTTTTAAAGCATTTTAATGTAATTATTGGGTTTGTGAACACAGAGCTATTCAGTTGCATATACAGAACCAAATTCAAGCTGGTGGACTAACTAATCAGTACCTAGGATCAATGACCACATTCTGTACTCAAAATGAATATTAGATTATAATAATTAAAATTTTATGCAAGTGTGAAATAAAACTTAAAGATAAATTTCCTCAACAAGCATCATACTCAGTTATGTCATATATCCTCAATAAAGTACAGTTCCTGAATATGCATCATATATCTATCTTACAATAAACATACAAAGTATATACAAATATTATTATTACCAGAGAGCAGTGTCAGAATGGATTTTGCTATATTTTCAGTTAAAATGTATATTTCCTTTTGTGAAATTTTTGTTCTCACTGAACAAAATTTCAAATATTTCACCTGGAATGTCATGTAAGAAAGCAATCAAAATAAGTCTATATAACATAACTCATAAAAACATAATTGAAAAATAAAAATATATTTTAAATGACCAGACAAAATATTAATAGTACTCTTGAAGGAGTAGCAAGACTTTATGATAGATTAAAATAATTTTGAAAAACTGCTGAAATGAGTTACAAAATGGCCTTATAAGCAAAATTACATTTTAAAGTAATTTATTTGCCATAACAACACATTTTAAGAACACATCATAAAATTGCAAAAATCCTTTTTACTGCTCTATCATTAGAGAATGTGATTCCATCATATTGAACACTAAGACACATTCTATATATAAATATAACATTTTATAGATCTTAATAGAACAATTCAAGATAGATGTTTGAGTTTTCACAAATAGCTGAGAAAGGAGAAAAGGAAAGATATATCCATCTGACTGCAGAGTTTCAAAGAATAGCAAGGAGAGATAAGAAAGCCTTAAGTGAAAAATGCAAAGAAACAGAGGAAAACAATAGAATGAGGAAGGCTAGAGATCTTTTCAAGAAACGTAGAGATAACCAAGGGAACATTCCATGCAAAGATGAGCACAATAAAGGACAGAGTGATATGGACCTAACAGAAGCAGAAGATACTAAGAAGAGGTGAAGAAAACACAGAACTGTACAAAAAAAGGTCTTAATGATATGGATAACTATGATGTTGTGGACACTCACCTAGAACCAGACATCCTAGAGAGTTAAGTCAGATAGGCCTTAGGAAGCATTGCTATGAACAAAGCTAGTGGAAGTGGTGGAATTCCAGCTGAGTTATTTCAAATCCTAAAAGATGATGCTGTTAAAGGGCTGCACTCAATATATCAGCACATTTGGAAAACTCAGCAGTGTCTACAGAACTGGAAAAGTTCAGCTTTCATTTCAATCCCCAAGAAGGGTAATGCCAAAGAAAGTTCAAACTGCCACAAAAATGTGCTGATGTCACATACTAGCAAAGTATGTGCTAGTATCAAATTTGATAGTATGTGCTACTATTAAAATTCTTCAAGATAGGCTTCAACAATACATGAACTGAGAACCTCCAGATGTACAAACTGAATTTAGAAAAGGCAGAGGAACCACAGCTCAAATTGCCAGCATCTGTTGGATCATAGGGAATGCAAGAGAATTCCAGAAAACATCTACTTCTGCTTCATTTACTACACTAAAGCTGTAGTGTATGTAATGCATGTAGTGTATGTTGACTCTATGAATTACAACAAATTGTGGAAAATTCTTAAAGAGGTGGGAATACCAGACCACCTTATCTACCTCCTTAGAAACTTATATGCAGGTAAAGAAGAAACAGTTAGTACTGTGCATGGAACAATGAACTGGTTCAAAATTGGGAAAGGAGTTAAGGCTGTATATTGTCACCCTGCTTGAAAGAAAGTGAAAGTCGCTCAGTCGTGTCCAACTCTCTGTGACCCCATGGACTATACAGTCCATGGAATTCTCCAGGCAAGATTAATGGAGTCGATATCTGTTCCCTTCTCCAGGGGACCTTCCCAACCCAGGGATCAAACCCAGGTATTCCACATTGTAGGCGGACTCTTTACCAGCTGAATCATTAGGGAAGCCCAGGAATACTGGAGTGGATATCCTATCCCTTCTCCAGGGTACTTATATGGAAAGAATATCATATGAAATGCCAGGCTAGATGGAACTCAAGCTGGAATCAAGATAGCCAGAAGAAATAAGAACAACCTCAGATATGCAGATGACACCACATTTAGGGCAGAAAGAAAAGAGGAAATAAAGAACCTCTTGATGAAGGTCAAAGAGGAAAGTGAAGAAACTGGCTTAAAATTCAACATTCAAAACACCAAACCATGGTATCTGGTCCCAACACATCATGGTAAATAGAAGGGGAAACAATGGAAACAATGACAGACTTTATTTTTTCAGGTTCCAAAATCACACTGGATGGTGACTGCAGCCATGAAATTAAAAAACTCTTGCTCCTTGGAAGAAACACTTTGACAAACATAAACAGTATATTAAAAAGCCCAGAGACATCACTTTGCTGACCAATTTCCCTATAGTCAAAGCTATGGGTTTTCCAGTAGTCATGAATGGACATGAGAGTTAGATCATAAAGAAGGCTGAGTGCAAGTGCTGAAGAACTGATGCTTTCAAACTGGTGCTGGAGAAGACTCTTGAGAGTTCTTTGGACAGCAAGATCAAACCAGTCAATCCTAAAGGAAATCAGCCCTGAATATTCACTGGAAGGACTGATGCTGAGGCTGAAGCTCCAATCCTTTGGCCATCTGATCTGAAGAGCAGACTCATTGGAAAAAGACCCTGATGCTGGGAATGATTGAGAACAGGAGGATAAGAGGGCAACAGAGGATGAAATAGTTGAATGGCATCACCGACTCAGTGGACATGAGTTACAGCAACTTCTTGAACATAGTGAAAGAAAGGGAAGCCTGACATGCTGCAGTCTATGGAGTCACAGAGTTGGTCATAACTGAGTGACTGAATAGCAATAAATATCTGTATATACAAAATGTATACTTAGAAGATAAGCTTTGTGACAAGTTATTAACTTGGCATTATAACAAAAAAACCCCTAACTTAATAAAGGTAATTTCAAATTTGAGATATATACGTAAAAATGCCTATTTTAATGCATTCCAGGTATACAATAATCTTCTAAACTGCCTTGGTATTTATCTGATCTGCAGATTAAAAGGGTAATCTCATGGAAGATTGAATTCGGTTGTTATTACTGAGGCTAAGAAAAATGGTATCAGAACATATTTAATATGTAAAATAAATGTATTGATTAGAAAATTAAATCTAAGTGTGGATTATCAAGGAAGGTGTACCATCTTCTACCCAGAGGATAGTCTTAATCTAGGAATAATTTACTTTGTTTCTGCTTTTGGAAAATGTATAAATGATATTTTAGTCATACTTATCTACTTACTCTTTTATTAATTTTGTAAGCATTGAGAATTGTCACCAACAACATTTTCCGTTATTTATTAAATACGAAATGTAAAATCACCATTTTATAAATAGTAAGCAAACTCTTGGATTACCTTTACTAAAAATAATTTATTACTTACTCAGATCTAGCAGTGTTGATTTTAATATTTCATACAAAATTTGCTTAATCATATCTTGGAACATTTTCCCCCCATACATTTATTACTTATTTTTAGAAAATCATCTACAAAGGAATCCAAAATGGAATGATTATATATAAACAGATTAAAATGAAAATAAAGTTATTTCTCTTTTCCAACTGAAAGCAAATTCAGATAATTCCTTTATTTATATGACACATTATAATTTAACATGTAAATTAATTTTCATATTTTATACTAATCAGAAGAGATAATAGACAATACTGCCAAAAAATAAATTCTTTTAATAAAAAATCTTTAGATCATAGCATTCAGATAGAGATGACATGATATATTGAATATGTATCAAATCTAGATGATTATTTTACCTTTTTATCGATTTTTTAAGTTCATAAGAAAGCTTCAAATAACTGTTTTTCTTTACTAGGAAATAAAATTTTTTAAAAAAGGAAAATTAATTGATTTGTTATTTTATGCTGTCAATGTTAATATTTTGGATAATTTTGAAGCTGCTTAGTAACCCTTCATTTTTGACAAAATTACTGGTTCAGTTGGCACTGTGCTTCAGAAAGTAATAAAATATAGATGGAGTAATATTTAAGTATCTGTATCTATTATGAGGAATTGCCTTCTGGAGTCATGCATTATTAAAAGATTCTAACAAGTTATAATGGATGTAAGATAATAGAATATCATGTATAATGAACAATTTAAAAGATCATCTTACTGTGCTTGTCAATGCTTTAAAATGTAGATAATAAGTATAAAAATATTAGGCACAAAGTTTCTCATGTATCTAAGACATTTATTTTCTTCCTCAGGATATTTTAAATAAATTAATGAATTTTTAAAGAAATAATTAATTTCAAGCGTGTGCCATATCTTCAGTTCAGTTCAGTTGCTCAGTCATGTCCGACACTTTGCGACCCCATGAATTGCAGCACTCCAGGCCTCCCTGTCCATCACCAACTCCCGGAGGTCACTCAAACTCATATCCATCGAGTCGGTGATGCCATCTCATCCTCTGTCGGCCCCTTCTCCTCCTGCCCCCAATCCCTCCCAGCATCAGAGTCTTTTCCAATGAGTCAACTCTTCGCATGAGGTGGCCAAAGTAATGGAGTTTCAGCTTCAGCATCAATCCTTCCAAAGAACACCCAGGATTGATCTCCTTTAAGATGTACTTGGTGGATCTCCTTGCAGTCCAGGGGACTCTCAAGAGTCTTCTCCAAAACCACAGTTCAAAACCATCAATTCTTTGGCCTTAGCTTTTCTTTTTTTTTTAATATAAATTTATTTAATTGAAATTTATTTAATTTATTACTTTATAATATTGTATTGATTTTGTCATACATCAACATGAATCTGCCACAGGTATACACATGTTCCCCATCCTGAATCCCCCTCCCTCTTCCCTCCCTGTACCATCCCTCTGGGTTGTCTTTATAGTCCAACTCGCACATCCATACATGACCACTGGAAAAACGATAGCCTTGACTAGATGGGCCTTTGTTGACAAAGCAATGTCTTTGCTTTTGAATATGCTGTCTAGTTTGGTCATAACTTTTCTTTCAAGGAGTAAGTATCTTTTAATTTCATGGCTGCAATCCCCATCTGCAGTGATTTTGGAGCCCCTAAAAATAAAGTCAGCCACTGTTTCCACTGTTTCCCCATATTTCCCATAAAGTGATGGGACGAGATGCCATGATCTTAGTTTTCTAAATGTTGAACTTTAAGCCAACTTTTTCACTCTCTACTTTCACTTTCATCAAGAGGCTTTTTAGTTCCTCTTCACTTTCTGCCATAAGAGTGGTGTCATCTGCATATCTGAGGTTGTTGATATTTCTCCTGGCAATCTTGATTCCAGCTTGTGCTTCTTCCAACACAGCATTTCTCATGATGTACTCTGCCTGTAAGTTAAATAAGCAGGGGGACAATATGCAGTCTTGAAGTACTCCTTTTCCTATGTGAAACCAGTCTGTGGTTGCATGTCCAGTTCTAACTGTTGCTTCCTGACCTGCATGCAGGTTTCTCAAGAGGCAAGTCAGGTGGTCTGGTATTCCCTTCTCTTTCAGAATTTTCCACAGTTTATTGTGATCCACACAGTCAAAAGCTTTGGCATAGTCAATAAAGCAGAAATGTATGTTTTTCTGGAACTCTCTTGCTTTTTCAATGATCCAGCAGATGTTAGCAATTGATCTCTGGTTCCTCTGCCTTTTCCAACACCAGCTTAAACATCTGGAAGTTCATGGTTCACATATTGCTGAAGCCTGGCTTGGAGAATTTTAAGCATTACTTTACTAGCATGTGAGGTAAGTGCAATTGTGCAATAGTTTAAGCATTCTTTGGTATTTCCAAATAGGAAAAGAAGTACATCAATGCTGTATATTGTAACCCTGCTTATTTAACTTATATGCAGAGTACATCATGAGAAATTTTGGGCTGGAAGAATCACAAGCTGGAATCAAGATTTCTGGGAGAACTATCAATGAAGTCAGATATCCAGATGACACCATCCTGATGGCAGAAAGTGAAGAACAACTAAAGAGCTTCTTGATGAAGGTGAAAAAGGAGACTGAAAAATTTGGCTTAAAGCTCAACATTCAGAAAACTAAGATAATGGCATCCAGTTCCATCACTTCATAGCAAGTAGATGTGGAAAAGTGGAAACAGTGGCAGACTTTATTTTTTTGAGCTCGAAAATCATTGCAAATGGTTATTGCAGCCATGAAATAAAAATACGCTTACTCCTTGGAAGGAAAGTTATGACCAACCTAGACAGTATATTAAAAAGCAGAGTCATTTCTTTGCCAACAAATGTCCATTTAGTCAAGGCTATGGTTTTTCCAGTGGTCATGTATGGATGTGAGAGTTGGACTATAAAGAAAGCTGAGTGCTGAAGAATTGATGCTTTTGAACTGTGGTGTTGGAGAAGACTCTTGAGAGTCCCTTGGACTGCAAGGAAATCCAACCTGTCCATCCTAAAGGAAATCAATCCTGAATGCCCATTGGAAGGACTGATGTTGAAGCTGAAACTCCAATACTTTGGCCACCTGATGCAAAGAACTGACTCATTTCAAAAAACCCTGATGGTGGAAAAGATTGAAGGCTGGAGGAGAAGGGGACGACAGAGGATGAGATGGTTGGATAGCATCGCTAACTCAATGGATATGAGTTTGAGTAAACTCCAGAAGTTGGTGATGGACAGGGAGGCTTGGTGTGGTGCAATCCATGGGTCATAAAGTGTTGGACACGACTAAGCAACTGAACTGAACTGATACCTACCTATTGTCACCCTGCTTACATAACTTATATACAGAATAGATTGCCAGGAGAAATATCAACAACCTCCAATATGTAGATGATACCTCTCTACTGGTAGAAAGTAAGGAGGAATTTGAGTCTCTTGATGAGGGTGAAAGAGGTGAGTGAAAAAGTGGCTTGGAAGTCTACATTAAAAAATTAAGATCATGGTCGGCATTTCCATCACTTCATGGCAAATAGAAGGGGAAACAGTGACTGATTTTATTTTCTTTGGCTCCCAAATCACTGTGGATGGTGACTGCAACCATGAAATGAAAAGATGCTTGCTATTTGGAAGAAAAGTTTTGACAAATTTACACAATGTATTCAAAAGCTGAGATATTACTTTGCTGACAAAAATCCATACAGGAAAAGGTATGGTTTTTCCAGTGGTCATGTAGGAATGTGAGAGTTGGATCATAAGGAAGACTGAATCCTGAAGAACTGATGCTTTTGAATTGTAGCATTTGAGAAGACTCTTGAGAGCTCCTGAGACCACAAGGAGTTCAAACAAATCAATCGTAGAGGAAATCAACCCTGAATGTCCATTGGAAGGACTGATGCTGAAGCTGAAGCAACAATGCTTTGGCCACATGATGGGAAGAGACAAGTTATTGGAAAAGACCCTAATGCCGTGAAAGATTGAAAGCAAAAGGAGAAGGGGGCAGCAGAAGATGAGATTGTTAGATAGCATCACTGACTCAATGGACCTGAATTTGAGCAAACTCTAGGAGATAGTGGAAGACAGGGGAGGCTGGTGTGATATAGTCATTGAGGTTACAAAGTATCAGACACAGCCTAGTGAGTGGAAAAACAACATACTTACCTAATAGATTTCACACATATCTCCTGTCAAAATGTATTTTTGACATCTTAAACTATACATTTGGTTAGATATATAAATCACATTTCACCCAGATCTAGTGACTCAGAATCTGCATTTTTACAAATTTTCCAAGTGACTCCTAGGCATACTAAAATCTGAGAAGTCATTCCTTGAAGAGAGTGAGGTAGGAATTTCCTGAAATTTTTTCTTGTGTAGACACACAGATGTATATTTGTATATGGGATAATTTCCTCTGGGGTATGTGGGAAACAACTGAAAACTGGCAGAGCAACCTCTTCATGTTTGGCAAATAAGAAGGAACTCATATTAAAGCAGGAAGGAAAGGCTAGAGACAATCCCCCTATAAACCTCAAAAAAGCACTGTGACCCAAAGTCAAGAAATAGCTTAAAATCTGGAGCTTTACACTGATGACTGGAGTTCATATCTCACTTCAGGACTCAAACTTTTAAAACCAGCACCTAAGAGATGAGTCTTCCCAAGAACCTGGCTTTGAAATCTAACAGGGCTCCTGCCTAGGAGACCTACTGGGCTGTGGTGAACTGAATAACTGAATATAGCCACTCATTCCAAGGCTCAGAGTAGAGGCAGCCTCTTTTAAATTGCCCGCACTTTATAGGAAAGAAATTCATTTCCTAATTTTAAAACATTGACTGGAAGGGTAGGATACTCTCCAGGGATGAAGGCTGGTGTGTATCATCTTCCTGGCTCTCCCTCTGCCTTTCTAAAACCAGCAAGCACCATCTTTTTTTCCCATTCTCAGGGATGTCATCTTTACACTCCAGCCAGTGGGCATTTTCTTCTATGCTCTTTCTGCCCTGTGAAAGCTGGCATGCATGATCTTTTTTCTCTCTTTTTTTCTTCTTTTAGTTCTCTCCTTTCCATTTTTTTTTCTTTTTCCCTATCCTCCCCCTTTTTTTTAGTGAGTAGCATGTTTGCACTCCTATCACTTCCTCCAGAGCACTAGAACTTCCCAGAGGGCAGGTTCTACATGTATGTTGCCTTGGTTTTCATATTTGATGACCTGGTTTTTTCAACTGCCATCTAGGGAGTGTCACTTGAATGCCTGACTCTAGAGGCCAGGGGCTTGTTTTTCTGGGTCTCATGTGTGACTATAATAATCAGAGACAGAAAGTCCTTGGCAGAGTGTCATTTCCAGAGCACCACACAGATAGCAAACTGGTATGCCTCCCATCTTTCTGAGAAAAAACACCCAATATCTGACAAACATAGACGTAAAGAAATTTGAGTGAAAAGCTGATAACCATATATACCTTCTCCCTGACATGTTAGTATTATTTTTATTTCTATCAATACTTTGTTGCCTCAAATACACTATGCTTACTGAGTTTCAGTTTTAGTATGGAGAACTCTAAATGAGAACAAGAGTGATTCTCTACATATATTTCCTAAATCAGGGCTCTCAAACTTGTTTTTCCATAAAAATTAATTTCCAGATTTATTTTTTACAAAAAGAATAAGAAGGTCTCACCTAAAATGAATTGGTTAAATACAAATTGGGGATAAATACAGATGTCAGTAATTTCAAAATGCTGTAAGGATGGGTGTAGTTAAGTGATGTTTTAGGATATGGAAAATCCAGATTATATTTGCTAATAATCTACATCCCACAATTTTCTTGGATAAAGATGATCTCATGAATGTTGTGGGCAGTATAGAAAAAATATGTGTAGCAAATTCAAGGGGGCACTAAAAACTCAACTATACCAAATAGTATTTTCAAATTTTTATAGAGCAAGAGCACAAGAAACGTATAGTTTAAGATCTATTTTATAATGCATTTGCTATGTGGACAGAATAGCTTATTGTTGTTATTCAGTCACTAAATCCTTTCTAACTCTTTGTATCATCTTGGATTGCAGCATGCCATGCTCCTCTGTCCCCCAGTACCTCCTGGAGTGTGCTTATATACATTGAGTCAGTGATGCTATGTAACAATCTCATCCTCTGCTGCTCTCTTCTCCTTTTGCCTTCAATCTTCCCCATTATCAGGGTTTTTCTCAATGAATCAGCTCTTTGCATCATGTAGCCAAAGTACTAGGGATTTAGCTTCAGCTTCGGCATGAGTCCTTCCAATGAATATGCAGAGTTGATTTCATTTAGGATTGATCACTTTTGTCTTCTTGCAATCCAAAAGACTCTCAAGGGTCTTCTCCAGCTGCAAAATTTGAAAGCATCGATTCTTTGGGAGTCTTCTTTATAGTTCAAGTCTCCCATCTGTACATGGCTAGTAGGAAACCATAGCTTTGACTATACGGACCTTTATCAGCAAAGTGATGTCTCTGCTTTTTAATATGCTGTCTAAGTGTGTCATAGCTTTCCTTCCAATAAGCAATAATCTGTTACTTTCAAGTCACCACCCACAGTGATTTTGGAGAACAAGAAAATAAAATCTGTCACTGCTTCCAGTTTTCCCCCATTTATTTGCCATGAAGTGATGCAACCAGATTCCATGATCTTAGTCTTTTTGAATGTTGAAACTAGTTTTAAGCTAGTTTTTTCACTCACCTCTGTCACCCAAATCAAGAGATTCTTTAGTTCCTCTTCACTTTCTGCCATAAGAATGATATCATCTGTTGATATTTCTCCCAGGAATATTGATTCCAGCTTGTGGTTCATCCAGCCAGGCATTTCACATGATGCATTTTGTGTAGAAGCTAAGCAGGGTGACAACATACAGCCTTGTGATACTCTTTTTCCCAATTTTGAACCAATCAGTTTTTCCATATCTAGTTCTAACTGTTGCTTCCTGACTCACATACAGGAGACAGGTAAGGTGGTCTGGTATTACTATATTTTTAAGAATTTTGAACAATTTGTTGTGATTCACACAGTCAAAAGCTTTAGCATAGTCTATGAAGCAGAAGTAGATTTTTTTCCAGAATGCCTTTTCATTCTTCATGACCCAACAAAGGCCAGCAATCCAATCTCTAGTTCCTCTGCCTATTCAAAACCCAGCTTGAACGCTTGGAGGTGTTCAGTTCACATACTGCTGAAGCATACATTGAATGATTTCAAGATTAATCTTGCTAGCACATGAAGTGACCACAATTGAACTGTAGTTTGAACATTCTTTGCCATTGCCCTTCTTTGGGATTGAAGTGAAAACTGACTTTTTCCAGTCCTGCTTAGTTTCCCAAATCTGTGGACATATTGAGGGCAGCATTTCAACAGCATCATCTTTTATAATATGAAATACCTCAGCTGGAATTCCACCTCCTCTACCTTTGCTCATAGCAGTGATTCCTAATGCCAACTTGACATCACATTCCAAGATGTCTGGCTTCAGATGAGTACTCATATCATGGTTATTGGGGTCTTAAAGACCTGTTTTGTATAATTCTTCATGTATTCTTGTCATCTCTTCTTAATCTATTCCACTTCTTTTAGGTCCTTATCTTCTATCCTTTATTTCATCTATTGTTTCATAAAATATTCCCTTGATATCTCAAGTTTTCTTGAAGAGATCACTAATCTTTCCCATTCTAATGTTTTCTTCTATTTCTTTGCATTGCTCATTTAAGAAGCCCTCTTATCTTTCCTTGGTATTCTCTGGAACTCTGCATTTAGTTGAGTATATCTTTCCTTTGGGCTTCCCTGGTAGCTCAGAGGTTAAAGCGTTTTCTCCCTTGCCTTTTATTTCTGTTTTCCTCAGCTATATGTAAGGCCTCCTCAGACAACCACTTTGCCTTCTTGTATTTCTTTTTTTTTGTGATGGTTTTGGTCACATTTGGTACAATGTTACGAATCTCCAACCACAGTTCTTCAGGCACTCTTTACCATATCTAATGGTTTGAATCTATTTATGACCTTCACTGTATAATCATAAGAGATATGATTTAGGTCATACCTGAATGGCCTAGTGGTTTTCCCTACTTTCTTCAATTTAAGCCTGAATTTGCAATAAGAAGCTCATGATTACAACCACAGTTAATCCAGGTTTTGTTTTTGCTGACTATGTAGAGCTTCTCCATCTTTGGTTGTAAAGAACAAAATAAATCTGATTTGGGTATTGATCATCTGGTGATATTCATGTTTAGAGTCATTTCTTGTATTGTTGGAAAAGGCTGTTTTCTGTGACCATTGTGTTCTCTGGAAAAAGATCTATTAGCCTTTGCCCTGCTTAACTTTATACTCAAGCCCAAATTTACCTGTTATTCCAAGTAACTCTTGACTTCCTAATTTTGCATTCCAAACTCCTATATCAAAAAGGGCATATTTTTATGTTGTTCTAGAAGATCTTGTAGGTCTTCATAGACCTGGTCAATTTCAGCTTCTTCAGCATCAGTAGCTGGGGCATAGACTTGGATTTTTGTGATGTTGCACTGCTTGCCTTGGAAATGAATTGAGATCATTGGGTTGCTTTTGAGATTGCCTCAAAGTACTGCATTGCAGACTTTTCTGTTGATTATGAGGGCTACTACATTTCTTCTAAGGGATTATTGCACACGGTGGTAGATATAATGTTCATCTGAATTAAATTTGCCTATATCCATCCAGTTTAATTCACTGATTCCTAAAAGGTCCATGTTCAACCTTGTAATCTACTTGACCATATCAATTTACCTTGATTCATAGAATTAACATTTCAAATTCCCATGAAATATTGTTCTTCACAGCACTGGACTTTATTTTCACCACCAGACACATTCACAATTGAGTGTCACTTCAGCTTTGGCCCAGTCTCTTCATTTTTCTAGAGCTATTAGTAATTGTCCTACACTCTTCCTTGGTAGTATATTGGACACCTTCTGACCTGAGGAACTTATCTTCTGTTATCATGTCTTTTTCCCTTTTTGTACTATCCATGGAATTATCTAGGTAAGAATATTAGAGTGGGTAGCCATTTCTTCCTCCAGTGGACCTTGATTTATGTGAACTGTTCTCTATGACCCATCCATCTTCGGTGGCCCCACACAGCATGGTTATAGATTCATTAAGTTTTGAAAGTGTCTTCACCATGACCAGGCTATGATCTATGAAGGTGATCAGATAGATAGATGCATGTGTGTGTGTGTGTGTGTGTGTTTTCAATTTAGTACAGTTCATTAATTTAGTCATGTCCAACTCTTTGAGACTCCATGGACTGCAGCATGCCAGGCCTCCCTTTCCATTACCAACTCCCAGAGTCCACTCAAACTCATGTTCATTTAATTGCTGATGCCATCCAACCATCCCATCCTCTACTGCCCCTTATCCTCCTTCCTTCACTCTTTCCAAGAATCAGAGACTTTTCAAATAAGTCAGCTCTTCACATCAGTTGGCCAAAGTATTGGAGTTTCAGCTTCAGGATCAATTCTTCCAATGAATATTCAGGACTGATTTCCTTTTGGATGGACTAGTTGGATCTCCCTGGAGTCCAAGGGACTCTCAAGAGTCTTCTCCAATACCACAGTTCAGAAGCATCATTCTTCATTGCTCAGCTTTATTTATCATCCAACTCTCACATCCATACATGACTACTGGAAAAACCATAGCCTTGGGTAGATGGACCTTTGTTGGCAAAGTAATATCTCTGCTTTTCAATATGTTCTTTATGTTGATCATGACTTTCCTTCCAAGGAGTATGCATCTTTTAATTTCAGGGCTGCAGTCACCATCTGCAGTGATTTTGAGCCCAGAAAAATAAAGTCAGCCACTGTTTCCCTATCTTTTTGCCATAAAGTGATGGGACCGGATGTCAGGATCTTAATTTTTGAACATTGAGCTTTAAGCCAACTTTTTCACTCTCCTCATTCACTTTCATCAAGAGGCTCTTTAGTTCTTCTTCACTTTCTGCCATATGTTTGGTGTCATCTGCATATCTGAGGTTATTGGTATTTCTCCCAGCAATCTTGATTCCAGCTTGTGCTTCACCCAGCCCAGTATTTCTCATGGTGTACTCTTCATATAAGTTAAATAAGCAGGGTGACAATATACACCCTTGATGTACTCCTTTTCTTATATGGAACCAGTTTGTTGTTCCATGTCCAGTTCTAACTGTTGCTTCCATATCAGCATACAGATTTCTCAAGAGGCAGGTCAGGTTGTCTGGTATTCCCATCTCTTTTAGAACTTTCCACAGTTAGTTGTGATCCACACAGGCTTTGGCATAGTCAATAAAGTAGAAATAGATGTTTTTCTGAAACTCTCTTGCTTTTTTGATAACCCAGCAGATGTTGGCAATTTGATCTCTGGTTCCTCTGCCTTTTCTAAAACCAGCTTGAACACATATGTATTAAGTAGTATTTAATGAGAATGTCTGGTATATAGTCATATAGGTACTTAAAACATGCCATTCTATTTATTTCCGCAGACAGCTCAAAGAAATGAGACATAATGTAATGTGTATGTGTTAGTCACTCAGTCATATCCGACTCTTTGCAACCCCATGGACTGTAGCCCGCCAGACTTCTCTGTTCACTGACTTCTCAAGGCAAGAATACTGGAGTGACTGCCATTTCTTTCTCCAGGGGATCTTCCCAACTCAGGAATTGAACCTAGGTCTCATGCAGTATAGGCAGATTCTTTATTATCTGGGCCATCAGGGCAGCCCCTATAACATAATAAGCCCTGATAAATTTTGATTATGCATGAGTGAAAATATTAAAATGGACTCATGGAAACTTTATAAAATTAATGATTTCAGACAGTTATACTTTGCACTGGGAAATTAAGGAATGCCAATGATGTAAAAGTATCTACTATAAAATATGGAAGGACAGACATAGATTTTTTAAAAATCCAACTCAAATTAAACTGAAATCAAATTCTGATTCTCACATAATAAATGTGCAGAATTTTTCATGATAAATTATAGAATTTATCTTCCAAAATCATAATTGTCTACATGTCCTGCAGCATAAGCTTTAGTTGTGAACTGTCATGAAATTTTGTAATCAAAGCCAACTTGGTTCTTCTCATATTTAGTGTCACTAAAAATAGCAATGATTTAACATTTGCTGAATGTGAATATTATGTTCAAGAAAGTATGCTATGAGTTAATACGAGCAAATATATTAACACTAGGTCATACTCATGGTAAGCAGTCAAAATATGTTAACTGCTAAAACTGCTGTCATTATTGCTGTTAGTACTATTTAAACCTCAAAGCAGTCTTATGAAATATAGAATATTCTTATAATATGTTATGCAAGAGAATTTAAAATTGATAATGGTTAAAAAATTTGCACAGTGTCACCAAATTCTGGAGTGAAATAAGAGTATTTTCTTTGACAATTATCTAATTCTAGAGTCTAAACTTATAATATGTATTATATTATATACCTCAATTTCTATCTTAATATGATTTCTAACCAAAATCACAATAGGATCAAAGAAAAATATACACGTTATTACAAATTATCAACACTCTGTAAACTTTTATACTATGTTCTCACTAAGAACTATCATTTGTCAAAATCAATTAGAGGCATTTTGCATTGCCAAATAAAAACAATAAATCCAAAAATATTTTATAAGTAATTCAGTTCAGTTCAGTTAAGTCACTCAGTCCTGTCCAACATTTTACAACCCCATGAATCACAACACGCCAGGCCTCCCTGTCCATCACCAACTCCCGGAGTTCACTCAAACTCATGTCCATCGAGTCGGTGATGCCATCCAGCCATCTCATCCTCTGCCGTCCCCATCTCCTCTTGCCCCTAATCCCTCCCAGAATCAGGGTATTTTCCAATGAGTAAACTCTTTGCATGAGGTGGCTAAAGTACTGGAGTTTCAGCTTCAGCATCAGTCCTTCCAAAGAAATCCAGGGCTGATTTTCTTTAGGATGGACTGGTTGGATCTCCTTGCAGTCCAAGGGACTCTCAATAGTCTTCTCCAAAACCACAGTTCAAAAGCATCAATTCTTTGGCCCTCAGCTTTCTTCACAGTCCAACTCTCACATCCATACATGACCAGTAGAAAAACCATAGCCTTGGCTAGACGGACCTTTGTTGGCAAAGTAATATCTCTGCTTTTCAATATACTATCTAGGTTGGTCATAACTTTTCTTCTAAGGAGTAAGCATATTTTAATTTCAGGGCTGCAGTCACCATCTGCAGTGATTTTGGAGCCCCCCAAAAATAAAGTCTGACACTGTTTCCACTGTGGGAAACCAATCTATTTCCCCTGAAATGATGGGACCAGACGCCATGTTCTTAGTTTTCTGAACGTTCAGCTTTAAGCCAATTTTTTTTCACTCTCCTCTTTCACTTTCATCAAGAGCCTTTTTAGTTCCTCTTCACTTTCTGCCATAAGGGTGATGTCATCTGCATATCTGAGGTTATTGATATTTCTCCCAGCCATCTTGATTCCAGCTTGTGCTTCCTCCAGCCCAGTGTTTCTCACATGTACCCTGCATATAAGTTAAATAAGCAGGATGACAATATACACCCTTGATATACTCCTTTTCCCATTTGGAACCAACATGTGGTTCCATGTCCAGTTATAACTGTTGTTTCCTGACCTGCATAGAGGTTTCTCAAGAGGCAGATCAGGTGGTCTGGTATTGCTATCTCTTTCAGAATTTTCCACAGTTTGTTGTGATCCACACAGTCAAAGGCTTTGGCATAGTCAATAAAGCAGGAATGTATGTTTCTCTGGAACTCTCTTGCTTTTTCGATGATCCAGTGGATGATGGCAACCTAATCTCTGTTTTTTCTGCCTTTTCCAACACCAGCTTGAACATCTGGAAGATCACACTTCATGTATTGCTAAAGCCTGGCTTGGAGAATTTTGAGCATTACTTTACTAGCGTGTGAGATGAGTGCAATTGTGTAGTAATTATAAATAATTACTATAGTCTAAACTCAAAGGTTTAGACTGTAACATTTATTTAATACTTTTTATCCATAATATTACCTATATTTGAAATAACTTTTCTCTCGTTAGTGGAATGCAGGGAAAGATAATATTGGGTTAGTGCACTTAAATGTATCTTAATATATTGGATTTAAAAAGAAACTCTTCAAGGAGAAGTAATGCAAATAAGATAGCTTAATAGAAAATTACCTACTGCAATGTAATGAAACAAAATAATCTGAACAGACCTATGATAAGTGAGAAATTGAAACTAATAAAAAATATCTCCCAACTAAGAGCTCAGAAGCCGATGGCTTCTCTGGAGAGTTCTACCACACATTTAAAGAAGGATTAACATCAATCCTCTTCAAACTTTTCCAAGGAACTTAAGACAAAGGAACACTCCCCAACTCTTCCTATGAGATAATCATTACACTAATATCAAAACCAGACTAAGAGAGGCATCAAGATGGCAGAGGAATAGGTAGATGTAGAGTACATCTCTCTCCACAGATCATCAGAAATATCCTTTCAGAAACAGAAGATCTTGCAGAACACCAGCTGAGAGTGGTCAGCAGTACCTGACCACTGGAAAAGAATGCATGCTGCTGTTACTGCTAAGTTGCTTCAGTCGTGTCTGACTCTGTATGACCCCATAGATGGCAGCCCATCAGGCTCTGCTGTCCCTGGGATTCTCCAGGCAAGAACACTGGAGTGAGTTGCCATTTCCTTCTCCAGTGCACGAAAGTGAAAATTGGAAGTGAAGTCACTCAGTCGTGTCCAACTCTTTGCGACCCCATGGATTGCAGCCTACCAAGCTCCTCCATCCATGGGATTTTCCAGGCAAGAGTACTGGAGTGTGTTGCCATTGACTTCTCTGCAAAATAATATATAAAAACCAGGCAAAACTCAGTAGGATAAAAGAGAGTGGAGAAAAAAGTGAAGAGTTAGCAGGACTGGACCTGCCGTTGGTTGGTGGGGAAACTGAAGCAGAGGTCCAGTCCCCACATTGCTGTAACTGTTTGGGACAGAGGAAAAACATTTGAGGCTGAGAGTGAAGCAAGTGATCTGTGACAGTCTAAATGGAATCCTTACTGCAGCTGTATGTACCCCACACAAGGGTGCAAGTTCGTAGAAAGCACAGAAGCTGAGAGCTGGAGCATAGAGATTATAGAGCAATCCCATGGTGAAGTCTGCCACTGACTATAGGCGACAGCCCCAAGTGGGTATGGGGGAGGAGGTCCTGGTGGGAAAATCCTGTAGACGAAAACCATGAGTGGAGGCAAGGCAATACTGCTGAGTCATGTGTAGGGAATGGAGCCATCACTGTAGCCTCTCTTGCCCCACACACCAGCACTGGCAGGTTAACAGTAGAGAAGCTGGCCCTTTAAACTTCTAATGCACTGAAAAACAGAGTAGGACTCCAGCCAAGGGGACCCTCTAAGTGCATGAATGGGTAGAGCAACAGAGAAGGACCAGCCAAAGAGGTTCTTTGATGGCCAGCTGCCAGAGGCTAGAAAAAGACCCTGTTAGGTCCATAGCTCCTACAGCTGAGGCCCCCCTGCACACTTGGTGCCACCAGGCTCCCTGGGACCCAAGCAGTTGTACCACATTCACACTTAATCCTCACAGGTGCAAAGTTGACACAGGCTAGAAAAAGCCCTAGTGGCAGCATTTCTCCTATAACAATAGCTGTCAGCACCCCTGTATAGCTGGCATTGCCAGGGTCCCCATGATCCAAGCAACCACACCACCTCCATGCATGATTCCCACTGGTACAGAGCTGCCATAGGCTAGAAAAAATCCTGCATACATACATGTGGGGTCACTATGGTAACATCAACTCTTTGGGACCTGGACTGCAAACTTCCAGGCTTCTCTGTCCCTGGGATTCTCCAACCAAGAATGCTGGAGTGGGTTGCCAGATCCTTCTAGAGCACCACTGTTAACCGAAAAATATGTACAACTTGAGAGTCACAAGTTAAGTTTTATTTGGGGCAAAGTGAGAATTGCAGCCTGAGAGGCAATGAAACAGGAATCCGTGTTCTTATTCCTGGAGCTGAAGAATGGAATCCAGTAATACACAAACACAAAGCAAATAGGATTTATTAAAGAGAAGGAAAGTACAAAGCTCTCAGCAGAGACACTGAGAGGGAATAGAGGGTATCCAAAACAGTGGGGGTTACAGAAGTTTTACATCTTTCAGTTCAGTTCAGTCGCTCAGTCATGTCCAACTCTTTGTGACCACATGAATCGCAACACTCCAGGCTTCCCTTTCCATCACCAACTCCTGGAGTACACTCAGATTCACGTCCATCGAGTCTGTGATGCCAACCAGCCATCTCCTTGTCTGTTGTCCCCTTCTCCTCCTGCCCCCAATTCCTCATAGCATCAGAGTCTTTTCCAGTGAGTCAACTCCTCATAAGGTGGCTAAAGTCCTGGAGTTTCAGCTTTAGCATAATTCCCTCCAAAGAAATCCCAGGGCTGATCTCCTTCAGAATGGACTGATTGGATCTCCTTGCAGTTCAGGGGACTCTGAAGAGTCTTCTCCAACACCACAGTTCAAAAGCATCAAGTCTTTGGCGATCAGCTTTCTTCACAGTCCAACTCTCACATCCATACATGACCACAGGAAAAACCATAGCCTTGACTAGATGGACCATTGTTGGCAAAGTAATGTCTCTGCTTTCCAATATGTTATCAAGGTTGGTCATAACTTTTCTTCCAAAGAGTAAGCGTCTTTTAATTTCATGGCTGCAGTTACCATCTGCAGTGATTTTGGAGCCCAAGAAAATGAAATCTGACAGGATTTCCACTGTTTCCCCATCTATTTGCCATGAAGTGATGGGACCAGATGCCATGATCTTCATTTTCCAAACGTTGAGCTTTAAGCCAACATTTTCACTCTCCTCTTTCACTTTCATCAAGAGGCTTTTTAGTTCCTCTTCACTTTCTGCTATAAGGGTGGTGTCATCTGCATATCTGAGGTTATTGATATTTCTCCCGGCAATCTTGATTCCAGCTTGTGTTTCCTCCAACCCAGCATTTCTCATGATGGACTCTCCATATAAGTTAATTAAGCAGGATGACAATATACAGCCTTGAGGTACTCCTTTTGCTCTTGGACCAGTCTGTTGTTCCATGTCCAGTTCTAACTGTTGCTTCCTGACATGCATCCAGGTTTCTCAAGAGGCAGGTCAGGTGGTCTGATACTCCCATTTCTTGAAGAATCTTCCACAGTTTATTGTGATCCACACTGTCAAAGGCTTTGGCATAGCCAATAAAGCAGAAATAGATGGTTTTTCTGGAACTCTCTTGCTTTTTTGATGATCCAGCAAATGTTGGCAATTTGATCTCTGGTTCTTCTATCTTTTCCAACACCACCTTGAACATCTGGAAGTTCACGCTTCACATATTGCTGAAGCCTGGCTTGGAGAATATTGAGCATTACTTTACTAGTGTGTGAGATGAGTGCAATTGTGTGGTAGTTTGAGCATTCTTTGGCATTGCCTTTCCTTGGGATTGAAGTGAACACTGACCTTTTCCAGTCCTGTGGCCCATGCTGATTTTTCCAAATTTGTTGGCATATTGAGTGCAGCACTTTCACAGCATCATCTTTCAGGATTTGAAATAGCTCAGCTGGAATGCCATCACCTCCACTAGCTTTGCTCATAGGGGTGCTTTCTAAGGCCCACTTGACTTCACATTCCAGGATGTCTGGCTCTAGGTGAGTGATCACACTATTGTGATTATCTTGGTCAGGAAGATCTTTTTTGTACAGTTCTTTCTTCTGTGTATTCTTGCCACCTATCCTTAATATGTTCTGTTAGGTCTATACCATTTCTAGTCTTTATCAAGCCCATCTTTGCATGAAATGTTCCCTTAGTATCTCTAATTGTCTTGAAGAGATCTCTAGTCTTTCCCATTCTGTTCTTTTCCTCTTTTTCTTTGCATTGATTGCTGAGGAAGGCTTTCTTATCGCTTCTTGCTATTTTTTGGAACTCTGCATTCAGATGTTTATGTCTTTCCTTTTCTCCTTTGCTTTTCACTTCTCTTCTTTTCACAGCTATTTGGCCACCCCAGACAGCCATTTTGCTTTTATGCATTTCTTTCCATGGGGATGGTCTTGATCCCTGTCTCCCATACAATGTCACGAACCTCAATCCATAGTTTATCAGGCACTCTGTCTATCAGATCTAGTCCCTTAAATCTATTTCTCAGTTCCACTGTATAATCATAAGGGATTTGATTTAGGTCATACCTGGTCTAGTGGTTTTCCCTACTTTCTTCAATTTTAGTCTGAATTTGGCAATAAGGAGCTCATAATCTGAGCCACAGTCAGCTCCCGGTCTTATTTTTGCTGACTCTATACAGCTTCTCAATCTTTGGCTGCAAAGAATATAATAAATCTGATTTCAGTGTTGACCATCTGGTGATATCCATGTGTAGAGTCTTCTCTTGTCTTGTTGGAAGGTGTTTGGTATGTCCAGTGCGTTTTCTTGGCAAAATTCTATTAGCCTTTGCCCTACTACATTCCGTATTCCAAGGCCAAACTTGCCTGTTACCCCAGGTGTTTCTTGACTTCCTACTTTTTCATTCAAGTCCCCTATAATGAAAAGGACATCTTTCTGGTGTGTTAGTTCTGAAAAGTCTTGTAGGCCTTCATAGAACCATTTAAATTCAGCTTCTTCAGAATTACTGGCTGGGGTGTAGGCAAGGATTACTGTGATACTGAATGGTTTGCCTTGGAAATGAACAGAGATCATTCTGTCATTTTTGAGATTGCATCCAAGTACTGCATTTCGGACTCTTTACTTGACCATGATGGCTACTGCATTTCTTCTGAGGGATTCCTGCCTGCAGTAGTAGATATAATGGTCATCTGAGTTAAATTCACCCCTTCCAGTCCATTTTAGTTCACTGATTCCTAGAATGTCAATGTTCACTCTTGCCATCTCCTGTTTGACCACTTCCAATTTGCCTTGATTCATAGACCTAACTTCCATGTTCCTATGCAATATTGCTCTTTACAGCATCAGACCTTGCTTCTATCACCAGTCACATCCACAGCTGAGTATTGTTTTTGCTTTGGCTCCATCCCTTCATTCTTCCTGGAGTTATTTCTGCACTGATCTCCTGTAGCATATTGCACACCTAGTGACCTGGGGAGTTCCTCTTTCAGTACCCTGTCATTTTGCCTTTTCATACCTTTCATGGGGTTCTCAAGGGAAGAATACTGAATTGGTTTGCCATTCCCTTCTCCAGTGGATCGCATTCTGTCAGACCTCTCTACCATGACCCTCCCGTGTTGGGTGGCCCCACAAGGCATGGCTTAGTTTCATTGAGTTAGACAAGGCTGTGGTCCTAGTATGATTAGATTGACTAGTTTTCTGTGATTATGGTCTCAGTGTGTCTGCCCTCTGATGCCCTCTTGTAACATCTACCTTCTTAGTCGGGTTTCTCTTACCTTGGACAAGGGGTATCTCCTCGCCACTACACCTCCTGACCTTGAATGTGGAGTAGCTCTTCTAGGTCTCCTGCGCCTGTGCAGCTACCACTCCTTGGACGTGGGGTAGCTCTTCTCAGCTGCTGCCCCTGACCTCGGACATCGGGTAGCAGCTCTTGGCCACCACCCCTCGGGCATGCGGTCCTCTGGCTTCTGCCCCTGACCTCGGATGTGGGGTAGCTCCTCTCAGCCAAGCTTGTGTACCATTGCAGCTTGCTCCTTTACTTAAATCATGTTATTTGTAACCAATCAGTTTAAAGGTCAAGATCCTTAACCTCTTTATGATGTCTCTTGATCCTCAAATTGAGTCACCACCCTTTTTCATGCCCTCTGGCCATTTTACTATGGATCAGATGTATGAGTTTAAGATTGATGATCAGCAGTTGTTTTTCCCTCAAGCATATGAAACAGAGGCTAATTGCTGCCCTTCCCTGGTTCTGAGTGTTGATAATTTATCAGACCAGGAACACATTTCAGGAATTCAAGACAAAAGATATAGTTCTAGGCTAATAGAATGAGATATTTACTGAAAACAAGACTGAGTTCTACACTGACTCCCTAGCAATTTCTATCTCAGTAGCACCTCAGATAACTGAGAGACCGCTCCAAAGAAGCAGTGGGAGGAAGGTCAACATATAAAGTTTTGGACAAAGCAGAGTTCAATAACATTAAGCTCTCATTTTACAAAGGGTTTTCTACTAGTCACAGGATATTTTACCATGAAGAGATTTAGTGCTTTTCTAGATATGAAGAAATGTAATGACTGAGACCATAAAATGGGCTCTTAAAAATATCCAACTTTCTAAAGATCTGTTCCACTAGACTCCCTGGAGCAAAGAGTGCCTCATTCCACCTTGAATTCCCTCAGGGCATGTTGAAGGTCAACAGCTGCAATAGCACAAGGTTCAATCTCCACAGAGGCAGATGGCAAATGACCTTGCTGTTCAGTCATTGGCAATGCTTTTGGAAAATGCCAATTTGCAATTGACACCATATTTCCTGCTGCCCTTGCTGCTGGCTCCCCTGAGTATCTCATGCTCCTAGGGCCCCTGTGACCCACACAGCTGCAACACATCCACATTGGTTCCTCACTGGGGCAGAACTAAGTCCTCAAAGGCAGCCTCAGGAGCAAACTCCTATGGGTGACTCACATGCAGAGGTGTAGATAAAACTACATGTAAAACACAGGGGAATTGTGACTAAGGAAGAGGACCCAAAACCTTCCCAGCAGCTGTGCAAGCTGCAGATTAAATCTATGTGCTCAATTAGGTAGACTCTGCTGGCAACGGAATGAAACACCAACACTGCAGAGTGGTTTGAATCTTTTTACTGTAACTCCTTGCTTTTTACAGCTGCTTTATTTTATATCCCTTGCACAACAATCTACAGGGCAAGTTGCCAAACACCATAATTCAGCGACTATACAGTGCGCAGGCGCAGGGCGAGATAACCTTTACCTTAACTTATTTACTGCAGCTAAGACTTTGTTTTGAGGAACTTCCTTATCAACTTAGAATCCATTTTGTCTCTGGGTCTGTTCCTTTTGAGGAATCAGGGAAACATCCTTGTGTGCAAGAAATGTTCTTTTCCCATGGGAACAAACAGAGTATTCTTAGTTGAACATCTCTTTTGCAAGAATGTTCAGCCCTGGTTGAGAGTCTCGTTTGCAAGTACTTCTCAACCTTCCTTATACCTTGTTCCCTACACTGGGCAGAACATCTCGTTTGCAAGAATACTCAGCCCTGGTTGAGAATCTCGTTTGCAAGCACTTCTCAACCTTTTTTATACCTTGTTCCCTACAGACTCTGTGTCTGGACAATGAGAGTTCCCACACACAAAAAAAGACACTAATTCTGACAGATACGGACATTGGAGGCAAGAACACAAAGGAGTAGGACCAGATTAGAGTCTAAGCTGTCCCCAAACCACGTCAAGAAATCAGCCCAGGGATGGAAGGCATCCTAGGGAGGTGAGATGGACAGTGACTCCCAGCGAGGGAAAGAACACTGAGAGCTGAGATTCAATAATATAATATGTGTTATTCTTATATTTTGGCTTGTTCTGTAGTTTCTTCTGGATCCCCTCCCTCCTCCTTTTACCCCTCTGTTGTTGTAGTTGTTGATTTCATTAGTAGTGAGGGCAGAAGGAGAAGGGGATGACAGAGGATGAGATGGTTGGATGGCATCACCTACTCAATGGACATGAGCTTGGGTAGACTCCTGGAGTTGGTGACGGATAGGGAGGCCTGGAGTGCTGCAGTTCATGGGGTTGGAGAGTCAGACATGACTGAGAAACTCTATTTAAGCTTTTGGAAAATTTTTAAAGCATACTTTTTATTTATTTTATATGTTTCTACCTCTAAGTTGGTTTTTTGGGTTTCTATAAAGTTTGCCTTTCTCCCTTTTTTTTTTAAATTTTTAAAATTTATTATTTTTTCCACATTTATTCTTTCACTACTCATTCCTACCATTCTTTTTGCATTGTAGCTATTTTTTAATATATAACATATATAAATCATCTTTGTCTACCTTGATATAACTTTGCATTTCTATTCTTTCATTTCTTCCTTTTCTTTCTTTTACTCACCTGTTTGCTAGTTTGATTTGTTTTGTTTCTGCTTTATGCCCAAATTGGCACCTTGCTTTAGTTTAGTTTTCCAGTTTATGGTATAATTAGCTTTTTTTTTTAAGATGGTTCATATCATTTTTGGTTTCTTTGTTCACCAAGTCAATCTATTATTATTATTTTTTTTTTTGGACTGATTCAGCTTTGTTTCTGGATGTACAAGTATGTGTACATATGTAATTATTTAACTATTATTTTCCTGATTTTGAAAGCAATTTGTCTAAAGTGTGTCTTTTGTTTCTTGTTTTAGTTTTCCTGTTTCAATCCCATTTAGTTTAGTTCAGTTCAGTCGCTCAGTCATGTCCGACTCTTTGCAATCCCATGAATCACAGCATGCCAGGCCTCCCTGTTCATCACCAACTCCCAGAGTTCACTCAGATTCATGTCCATCAAGTCAGTGAAGCCATCCAGCCATCTCATCCCCTGTCGTCCCCTTCTCCTCATGCCCCTAATCCCTCCCAGCATCAGAGTCTTTTCCAATGAGTCAACTCTTCGCATGAGGTGGCCAAAGTACTGGAGTTTCAGCTTTAGCATCATTCCTTCCAAAGAAATCCCAGGGCTGATCTCCTTCAGAATGGATTGGTTGAATCTCCTTGTAGTCCAAGGGACTCTCAAGAGTCTTCTTCAACACCACAGTTCAAAAGCATCAATTATTCAGCACTCAGCTTTCTTCAAAGTCCAACTCTCACATTCATACATGACTACTGGAAAAACCATAGTCTTGAATAGACGGACCTTAGTCGGTAAAGTAATGTCTCTGCTTTTGAATATGCTGTCTAGGTTGATCATAACATTTCTTCTAAGAAGTAAGCGTCTTTTAATTTAATGGCTGCAATCACCATCCGCAGTGATTCTGGAGCCCAAAATAAATAAATAAATAAATAAATAAATAAAGTCAGCCACTGTTTCCACTGTTTCCCCATCTATTTCCCATGAAGTGATGGGACTGAATGCCATGATCTTCATTTTCTGAATGTTGAGCTTTAAGCCAATTTTTTCACTCTCCTCTTTCACTTTCATCAAGAGGCTTTCTAGTTCCTCTTCACTTTCTGCTATAAGGGTGATGTCATCTGCATATCTAAGGTTATTGATATTCCTGCCAGCAATCTTGATTCCAGCTTGTGTTTCTTCCAGTCCAGCATTTCTCATGATGTACTCTGCATAAAAGTTAAATAAGCAGGGTGACAATATACAGCCTTGATGTACCCCTTTTCCTATTTGGACCCAGTCTGTTGTTCCATGTCCAGTTCTAACTGTTGCTTCCTGACCTGCATACAGATACCTCAAGAGGCAGGTCAGGTGGTCTGGTATTCCCATCTCTCTCAGAATTTTCCACAGTTTATTGGGATCCACACAGTCAAAGGCTTTGGCATAGTCAATAAAGCAGAAATAAATGTTTTTCTGGAACTCTTTCTTTTTCCATGATACAGCGGATGCTGGCAATTTGATCTCTGGTTCCTCTACATTTTCTAAAACCAGCTTGAACATTTGGAATTTCACAGTTCACGTTTTGCTGAAGCTTGGCTTGGAGAATTTTGAGCATTACTTTATTAGCTTGTGACATGAATGCAATTGTGCGGTAGTTTGAGCATTCTCTGGCATTGCCTTTCTTGGGGATTTGAATGAAAACTGACCTTTTCCAGTCCTGTGGCCACTGCTGAGTTTTACAAATTTTTGGCATATTGAGTGCAGTACTCTCACAGCATCATCTTTCAGGATTTGAAATAGCTCAACTGGAATGCCATCACCTCCGCTAGCTTTGTTTGTAATGATGCTTTCTAAGGCCCACTTGACTTCACATTCCAGGATGTCTGGCTCTAGATGAGTGATCACACCATCATGATTATCCGGGTCTTGAAGATCTTTTTTGTACAGTTCTTCTGTGTATTCTTGCCATCTTTTCTTAATATCTTCTGCTTCTTTTAGGTCCATACCATTTCTGTCCTTTACTGAGCCCATCTTTGCATGAAATGTTCCATTGGTATCTCTAATTTTCTTGAAGAGAAATTTCCCATTCTGTTATTTTCCTCTGTTTCTTTGCCCTGTTCGCTGAAGAAGGCTTTCTTCTCTCTTCTTGCTATTCTTTGGAACTCTGCATTCAGATGCTTGTATCTTTCCTTTTCCCGTTTGCTTTTCGCCTCTCTTCTGTTCACAGCTATTTGTAAGGCCTCCTCAGACAGCCATTTTGCTTTTTTTCATTCCTTTTCCATGGGGATGGTCTTGATCCCTGTCTCCTGTACAATGTCACAAACCTCATTCCATAGTTCATCAGGCACTCTATCAGATCTTGGCCCTTAAATCTATTTCTCACTTCCACTGTATAATCATAAGGGATTTGAGGTAGTTCATACCTGAATGGTCTAGCGGTTTTCCCTACTTTCTTCAATTTAAGTCTGAATTTGGCCTTAAAGAGTTTATGATCTGAGCCACAGTCAGCTCCTGGTCTTGTTTTTGTTGACTGTATAGAGCTTCTTCATCTTTGGCTGCAATGAATATAATCAATCTGATTTCAGTGTTGACCATCTGGTGATGTCCATGTATAGAGTTTTCTCCTGTGTTGTTGGAAGAGTGTGTTTGCTATGACCAGTGCATTTTCTTGGTAAAACTCTATTTGTCTTTGCCCTGCTTCATTCTGCATCCAAGGCCAAATTTGCCTGTTACCCCAGGTGTTTCTTGACTTCCTACTTTTGTATTCCATTCCCCTTAATGAAAAGGTCATCTTTTTTGGTTGTTAGTTCTAAAGGGTCTTGTAGGTCTTCATAGAACTGTTCAGCCTCAGCTTCCTCAGCATTACTGGTTGGGGCATATACTTGGATTAGTGTGATACTGAATCGTTTGCCTTGGAGAAGAACAGAGATCATTCTGTCACTTTTGAGATTGCATCCAAGTACTGCATTTCGAAGTCTTCTGTTGACCATGATGGTTACTCCATTTCTTCTGAGGTATTCCTGCCTGCAGTAGTAGATATAATGGTCATCTGAGTTAAATTCACCCATTCCAGTCCATTTTAGTTTGCTGATTCCTAGAATGTCGACATTCACTCTTGAATTCACTCTGACAGAATGTGGTCCACTGGAGAAGGAAATGGCCATCCATTTCAGTATTCTTGCCTTGAGACCCCCATGAGCGGTATGAAAAGGCAAAATGATAGGATACTGAAAGAGGAACTCTCCAGGTCAGTAGGTGCCCAATATTCTACTGGACATCAGTGGAGAAATAACTCTAGAAAGAATGAAGGGATGAAGGCAAAGGAAAAACAATATCCAGCTGTGGATGTGACTGGTGATAGAAGCAAGGTCTGATGCTGTAAAGAGCAATATTTCATAGGAACCTGGAATGTCAGGTCCATGAATCAAGGCAAATTGGAAGTAGTCAATCTCATTTAATGCCATAACAAATGACACACCTGTGCAATCTCCATTCCTAGGCCAGAGATCAGTCACTGAGACTTTGATGTGGGAGAACTAGAACCTAAAGGGTCCTTTGGAGTGGCGGCCCTAGACTAACAGAGAACTCCTAACCATAGGGAGTATTAATTAGTGAGAACTCCTACAAAGACAGCCACATGTATACAAGACCCAGCATCATCCAGCTGCCAGCAGCATTCTGTGCAGGGCACTTTATCCAAACAACAAACAAGACAAAAAAAAAAAAAAAACAAACAATCATCAGCAGACCAGATTATCAGCTCACACAGACATGCTCATCAGGGAAGGGAAAAAAAAAAATGAAAACCTTATCCCATGGGAACACAAGCACAAGTCACCCAGTACATAAAGCTTAAACAAATCACTGACTAGACCAAACTTACTCACCTGGGTCAGAAGCCAAAAGCAAGATATAATTCAATGCAGAAGCCTGTGAAAATGAAACCTAAAATCCAATACATTTTAAAAAATGAAAAGGCAGAGAAATACTGCACAAATGAAGGAATAACCTAGACACACACAAACCCAAATAAATGAAGGGGAAATAGGCAAACTACTTGAACAAAAGCTCAGAGTAATGATAGTAAAGATGATTCAAAATTTCAAAAATAAAATGGAGAAAATGCAAGAATCAACATATTTAACAAAGAACTAGAAGAAATAAACAAACAGAGGCAAACAACACATTACTGAAATTAAAAAAATAAATACTCTAGAAGGAATCAATAGCAGAATATATGAGGAAGAAATCTGAGCAAGAAGAGAAGATTAGAGAGCTGGAAGACAGAATGGTAGAAAAAACTGCTGAAGAGCAAAATAAAGTGGGAAAGAATGAAAAGAACTGATAATAGTCTCAGAGGTATCTGGGACAATATTAAACACAAAAGCATTCAAATTATAGGGTCCCCAGAAGAAGAATATTAATAGAAAATATTTGAAGACATTATAGCTGAAAATTTCCCCAGTGTGGGAAAGGAAATAGTCAATCAAGTTGAGGAAGAGCAGAGAGTCCCATACAGGATAAACACAAGGAGAAACACACCAAGACACATACTAATCAAATTAACAGAGAGTAAAGGGAAGGAAAGAATATTAAAAGTACTAAGATTCCAATCCCAAAGAAAGGTAATGCTCTTTCAATTCTGGTTTCCTTGGTGTGTATGTCCAGCAGTGGGATTGCTGGGTCATATGGCAGTTCTATTAGCACTGTTTATAACAGCCAGGACATGGAAACAACCTAGATGTCTGTCAGCAGATGAATGGATAAGAAAGCTGTGGTACATATACACAATGGAGTATTACTCAACCGTTAAAAGGATACATTTGAATCAGTTCTGTTGAAATGGATGAAACTGGAGCCGATTATACAGAGTGAAGTAAGCCAGAAAGAAAAACACCAATACAGTATACTAACACATATATATGGAATTTAGAAAGATGGCAATGATGACCCTGTATGCAAGACAGCAAAAAAAGACACAGATGTGTATAGCGGACTTTTGGACTCAGAGAGAGAGGGAGAGGGTGGGATGATTTGGGAGCATAGCATTGAAACATGTATACTATCATGTAAGAATCGAATCACCAGTCTATGTCCGATGCAGGATACAGCATGCTTGGTGCTGGTGCATGGGGATGACCCAGAGGGATGTTGTGGGGAGGGAGGTGGGAGGAGGGTTCATGTTTGGGATCGCATGTATGCCCGTGGTGGGTTCATGTCAATGTATGGCAAAACCAATACAGTATTGTAAAGTAAAATAAAGTAAAAATAAAAATTGAAAAAAAAAAAAAGGTAATGCTAAAGAATGCTCAAACTACCACACAATTGCACTCATCTCACACGTTAGTAAAGTAATGCTCAAAATTCTCCAAGCCAGGCTTCAACAGTTCATGAACCATGAAATTCCAGATGTTCAAGAAGGTTTTAGAAAAGGAAGAGAAACCAGAGATCAAATTGCCAACATCAGTTGGATCATTGAAAAAGCAACAGAGTTCCAGAAAAACATCTACTTCTGCTTTATTGACAATGACAAAGCCTTTGACTGGGTGGACCACAGCAAACTGTGGAAAATTCTTCAAGAGTTAGGAATATCAGACCACTGGACCTGACTTTTGAAAAATCTGTATGCAAGTTAGGAAGCAACAGTTAGAACTGGACATGGAACAACAGACTGGTTCCAAATCAGGAAAGGAGTACATCAAGGCTGTATATTGTCACCCTGCATAAGTAACTTATCTATAAAGTACCTCATGAGAAACAATGGGCTGGATGAACCACAAGTTGGAATTAAGATTTCCAGGCAAAATATCAATAACCGCAGATATGCAGATGACACCACGCTTATGGCAGAAAGTGAAGAACCAAAGAGTCTCTTGATGAAAGTGAAAGAGGAGAATGAAAAAGATGGCTTGAAAGTCAACATTCAGAAAATTAAGATCATGGAACCTGGTTCCATCACTTCATGGGAAATAGATGGGGAAACAGTGAGAGATTTTATTTTCTTCTTTATTTTTTTGGGGGGGAGGGGTGCTCCAAAATCACCACAGATGGTGAATGCAGCCATGAAATTAAAAGATGCTTACTCCTTGGGAGAAAAGTTATGAACAATCTAGACAGCATATTAAAAAGCAGAGACATCACTTGGCCAACAAAGGTCCATCTAGCCAAAGTTATGGTTTTTCCAGGGGTCGTGTATGGATGCAAGAGTTGAATTCTAAAGAAAACTCAGTGCCGAAGAATTGATGCTTTTTAACTGTGGTGTTGGAGAAGACTCTTGAGAGTCCCCTGGACTGCAAGGAAATCAAATCAGTCCATCCTAAAGGAAATCAGCCCTCAATATTCATTGGAAGGACTGATGCTGAAGCTGAAACTCCAATACTTTGGCCACCTGATGTGAAGAACTGACTCTCTGGCAAAGATCCTGATGCTGGGGAAGATTGAGGGCAGAAGAAGAAGGGGACAACAGAGGATAAGATAGTTGGATGGCATCACTGACTCAATGGACATGAGTTTGAGTAGACTCTGTGAGTTGGTGATGGACAGAGAGGCCTGGCATGCTGCAGCCTATGGGGTCACAAAGTCAGACAAGACTGAGCGACTGAACTAAATTGAACTGACTGAACATACAGGGGAAATCCCCTCTATTTAACAGCTGATCTTTCAGCAGAAACTCTGCAGGCCAGAAGGGAATGGAAGGATGTATTTAAAGTAATGAAAGAGAAAATTATTCAACCAACTGTGGTTACCCAAGGTGAAAGAGCAGATAAGACCAAGGAGGTCCTTGAAATGCAGGAACAGAAAAACTGGACCGTTATTGCCTTTCTCTCCCCCATGTTGCAACTATCAATGGATTTTAGATCCTCCTGAGCAATATCTCCCATCCTACCCTATAGGGAGAAGATATTTGCCTTACTCTCCACCCCCCACCCTGCAGTATATGTGCTTCGTCCAATCCATAATTGACCTGCAAGACCCCTATCCCACACCTTGTACTCTGGGTATAAAAGTGGAGTAAGGACCTCTGTTCAACATTGGTTCTCCCTTGAGCTGGCTGCTGTTCTAACAGCATCTCCCAATCTAATAAGCTTTATTTCCTTCTCATTCTGTCTTATGCCTGGAAATTCTTTTCAACCTGCACAATGACCATGACACCAACATTACTCTATCTGGCAAGGCTCTCATTCAAAACTGATGGAGATTTCTAGTTTCTGGTCTTACATTTAGATCTTTAATCCATTTTGAGTTTATTTTTGTATGTGGTGTTAGAAAGTGGTCTAGTTTCATTCTTTTACAAGTGGTTGACCAGTTTTCCCAGCACCACTTGTTAAAGAGATTGTCTTTACTCCATTGTATATTCTTGCCTCCTTTGTCGAAGACAAGGTGTCCATAGGTGTGTGTGGATTTATCATTGGGCTTTCTATTTTGTTCCATTGATCTACATTTCTGTCTTTTTGCCAGGACCATACTGTCTTAATGACTGTGGCTTTGTAGTAGAGCCTGAAGTCAGGCTGGTTGATTCCTCCAGTTCCATTCTTCTTTCTCAAGATTGCTTAGGCTATTCGAGATTTTTTGTATTTCCATACAAATCTTGAAAATATTTGTTCTTATTCTGTGAAAAATACCACTGGTAGCTTGATAGGGATTGCATTGAATCTGTAGATTGCTTTGGGTAGTATACTTATCTTCACTATATTGATTCTTCTAATCCATGAACGTGGTATATTTCTCCATCTATTAGTGTCCTCTTTGAGGAGAACATAGGCAAAACACTCTCCGACATAAGTCACAGCAGGATCCTCTATGACCCACCTTCCAGAATACTGGAAGTAAAAGCAAAAATAAACAAATGGGATCTAATTAAAATTAAAAGCTTCTGCACAACAAAGGAAACTATATGTAAGGTGAAAAGACAGCCTTCTAAATGGGAGAAAGTAATAGCAAATGAAGCAACTGACAAACAACTAATCTCAAAAATATACAAGCAACTGATGCAGCTCAAATCCAGAAAAATAAACGACCCAATCAAAAAATGGGCCAAAGAACTAAATAGGCATTTATCCAAAGAAGACATACAGATGGCTAACAAACGCATGAAAAGATGCTCAACATCACTCGTTATCAGAGAAATGCAAATCAAGACCACAATGAGGTACCATTTCACACCAGTCAGAATGGCTGTGATCAAAAAGTCTACAAGCAATAAATGCTGGAGAGGATGTGGAGAAAAGGGAACCCTCTTACACTGTTGGTGGAATGCAAACTAGTACAGCCATTGTGGAAAACAGTGTGGAGATTCCTTAAACAATTGCAAATAAAGCAATCCCACTGCTGGGCATACACACCGAGGAAACCAGAATTGAAAGAGACACATTTACCCCAATGTTCATTACAACACTGTTTATAATAGCCAGGACATGGAAACAACCTAGATGTTCATCAGCAGTTGAATGGATAAGAAAGCTGTGGTACATATACATAATGGAGTATTACTCAGCCATTAAAAACAATACATTTGAATCAGTTCTAATGAGGTGGATGAAACTGGAGCCGATTATACAGAGTGAAGTAAGCCAGAAAGAAAAACACCGATACAGTATACTCACACATATATATGGAGTTTAGAAAGATGGCAATGGTGACCCTTTATGCGAGACAGCAAAAGAGGCACTGATGTATAAAACGGACTTTTGGACTCTGAAGAAGAGGGAGAGGGTGGGATTATTTGGGAGAATGGCATTGAAACATGTATACTATCATGTAAGAAACGAAGTACCAGTCTAAGTTCGATACAGGATACAGGATGCTTGTGGCTGGTTCATGGGGATAATCCAGAGAGATGATATGGGGTGGGAGATGGGAGGGGGATTCAGGATTGGGAGCTTGTATACACCCGTGGTGGAATCATGTCAATGTATGGCAAAACCAAGATAGTATTGTAAAGTAAAATAAAGTAAAAATAAAATAAAAAAAAAAACACAAAAAAACTAATGGAGAAATCAAAATATTTACATAAAAAAAAAAGTTAAGAGAATTTAGTACCTCCAAATCAGCTATACAACAAATGTTAAAGGGACTTATGTTCTCATAAGTCAATCACCCAGGCGTGTCCAACTCTTTAAAACTCCATGGACTGAAGCATGCCAGTTCTCTCTGTCCTCACCATCTCCTATAGTTTGCCTAAGTTCTTTCCCACTGCATTAGTGATGACATCTAGCCATCTCATCTTCTGACACCTTCTTCTCCTTCTCCCCTCAATCTTTTCCAACAGAGGGGACTTTTCCAATGAGTCAGCTGTTCATACTGGATGACCAAAATCCTAGAGTTTTATGTTCAGCACCAGTCTTCCCAATGAGAATTCAGGGTTGATTTCCCTTAAGATTGACTGGTTTGGTCTCCTCGTTGTCCAAGGGACTGTCAGGAGTCTTCTCCAGCACCATAGTTTGAAGGCATCAATTCTTCAGCACTCTCCTTTTTTTTTTTTTTTTTAACTGTCCAGCTATCACAAACATACTGCTGGGAAAGTTATAGTCTTTTACTATATGCACCCTTGTCAGAGGAATAATGTCTCTACTTTTTTTTTCACACTGCCTAGGTTGTCATAGCTTCCCTGCCAAGAAGCAATTGTCTTCTGATTTCATTGCTATAGTCACCAGCCACAGTGATTTTAGAGTCTAAGAGGAAATCTGTCACTACAACCATCTTTTTCCCCTCTATTTGCCATAAAGTAATGAGGCTGGATGCCATGATTTTAGTTTTTGTAATATTTAGGTTTAAGCCAGCTCTTTCAGTCTCCCCCTTCACGCTTATCAAGAGGTTCTTTAATTCCTCTTAACTTTCTGCCAGTAAAATGATATCATTCACATATATGAGGTTGCTGATCTTTCTCCTGACTTCCACAACTGAGCATCATTTCTATTTTGGCCCACCACTTCATTCTTTCTGGGACTATTAGTAGTTCTCCTCAACTCTTTCCCAATAGCATACTGGACACTTTAGACCTGGGGGATTCATATTTCAGCATCATAACTTTTTCTCCTTTTATATAATTCAGGAGGTTCTCACAGAAAGTATACTGGGGTGGTTTGCAATTCCTTCCTCCACTGGATCACATTTTGTCAGAATTCTCCTTTCCCATCAATCTTGGGTGGACCTATGTGGCATGGCTCATAGCTTCATTGAGTTATGCACGTTTATTCACCCCTACAGGGCAGTGATATGTGAAGGTGAAAGGGACTTATATAGGGAGAAAATACAAAAGAAGAACGAGACCAACAAAAACAGACCCCCAAACAATTAAGAAAATGGAAATGGGAACATACATATCAATAATTACTTTAAATGTAAATGAATTAAATGCTCCAACCAAAAGAAACAGACTGGCCAAATGGATACAAAAACAAGACCCATATATATGCCGTCTACAAGAGACCCACTTCAGACCTAAAGACAAATATAGACTGAAAGTGAGAGGCTGAAAAAAATACATTCCATGCAAATGGAAATGAAAAGAAAGCTGGAGTAGCAATCCTAATATGAGACAAATGTGTCTTGAATAAAAAATATTATAAGAGATAAGGAAGGGCACTGGATAATGACCAATGGATTAATCAAAGAGGAAGACATAACAACACATATTTATTCACTAAACATAGGAATACCTCGATACACAAGACAAACACTAACAGACATAAAAGGAAAAATTGACAATAACATAATAATAGTAGGTGACTTTAACATCTCACTTACAGATAATCAGAACAGAAAATTAATAAGGAAATGTAAGCCTTAAATAATGCAGTAGACCAATGGGTCTCATTGATATCTTCAGGACATTCCATCCAAATGCAGAAGAATATACTTTATTCTCAAGCAAACTTGGGACATTCTCCAAGATAGAACACATCTTGGGTTACAAATCAAGCCTAAGGATTCCAGAAGATGGCGGAAGAATAGGACAGGGAGACCACTCTCCCCCACAAATTCATCAAAACAAGATTTAAACGCTGAGTAAATTCCACAAAACAACTTCTGAATGCTGGCAGAGGACATCAGGCACCCAGAAAAGCAGCTCATTGTCTTTGAAAAGAGGTAGGAAAAAATATAAAAGACAAAAAAAAAAAAAAGTGACAAAAGAGGTAGGGAGGGAGCTCTGTCCTGGGAAGGGAGTCTTGAAAAGAGAGAAGTTTCCAAACACCAGGTAACACTCTCACTGCCAAGTCTGTGGCGAGCCTTGGAAGCACAGAGGGCAACAAAACAGGGAGGAAAACTAAATAAATAATTAAAACCCACAGATAAAGAGCCCAATGGTAACTCCCCCAGTGGAGAAGCAGTGCAGATGCCTGCATCTGCCACTAGCAAGCAAGGGGCTGGACAGGGAGGCGCGGGCTGCATTGCTTTTTAAGGATTGGCCCAAATGCCCCAAGGGTAACCAGAGTGAACTAACTTGGGCTAGCAAACCAGACTGTGGGATAGCTACCATGCGAAAAGCTCTAACATAAGACACCGCCAGGACCTCGCACAGAACAAAGGATGGAACAGAATTAGCTGGCTGCAGACCATCCCCCTCTGATGACAGGCAGCCAGAGCTGGAAGGGCCGGAAAGGCCGGAAGTCGGCAATCACACCCCAGAGAGACATTACCTACCAAACTGCAAGTAGGCTTCTTTGCTAACTAAGACTTCTTGGAGATCTGGACAGTCATCATCCGCCTGAGAAGTGGTGCCAGTTGTACACCCAGAAAACTGTGCAGCAGGGACAGGAGAGACAATAAGTTGCAGCGACCACGCTCGCCAAACACCTGAGCTACACTGACCTGGGAAGGTCACAAAATGCAGGCCCAACCGACTCTGCATCTCTGAAGACCACCTGAGTGCCTGAACCTGAGCAGCTTAGACCTGGGAGGTGCATGCAGCCCAGGGCTGGCCTCAGATGGTTCCCGGCAGGGCAACCTAGAGACTGAGCTGTGTGTGCTGTGTGTGGGGGCAGGCCCAGTGTGGCTGAGACACTGTGAGCACACGCCAGTGTTATTTGTTTACAGTGTCCCTCCCTTCTCACAGCGCGACTGAACAAGTAAGCCTAAAAAGTGTCCACCACCACCCCCCTTGGTCAGGGCAGAAATCAGACACTGAGGAGACCAGCAAACAGAAGAAGCTAAAACAGAGGGAACCGCCTTGGAAGTGACAGGTGCAATAGATTAAAACCCTGTCATTAGTACTGACTACATAGAAAGGGGCCTATAGATCTTGAGAAATATAAGCCGGACTAAGGAACTATCCAAAAATGAACTAACACCACACTGCCCACAACAACACCAGAGAAAGTCCTAGATATATCTTTACTATTTTTATAATCATTCTTTTTTTTTCTTTTCTTTTTCTTTTATTTTTTTAATTTTTAAGTCCTCTATTGCTCCTTTAATTTTCATTTTTATAACCTACAATTACTTAAAAAAAGACCCTATTTTAAAAGCAAACTTATATATATATATATATGTATATTTTAATAATACTTGTGATTTTTTTCTTCTTCTTCTTCTTTTCTTTAATATTGTATTTTTGAAAATCCAACCTCTACTCTAGATTTTTAAACTTTGCTTTTTGGTATTTGTTAGCAGTTTTGTACCTTCAAAAACCCAATCTTCAGTACCCATTTTTTACTTGAGAATGAGATTACTGGCTTGACTGCTCTCTCTTCCTTTGAACTCTCCTTTTTCTCCACCAGGTCGCCTCTGTCTGCTCCCTCCCCTTTCTCTTCTCTACCCAACTCTATGAATCTCTTTGGGTTCCAGACGGTGGAGAACACTTAGGGAACTGATTACTGGCTGGATCTGTCGCTCTCTTTTTCATTCCCCCCTTTTATCCTCCTGGTCATCTCTGCCTCCTTCCTCCCTCTTCTCTTTTCTGTATAACTCTGTGAACATCTCTGAGTGGTCCAGACGGTGGAGCACACATAAGGAAGTGATTACTGGCTATCTTGCTCTCTCCTCTTTTGATTCCACCTCATCTCATTCGGATCACCTCTAACACCCTCCTCCCTCTTCTCTTCTCCATGTAACTCTGTGAACCTCTCTGGGTGTCCCTTACTGTGGAGAAACTTTTCATCTTTAACCTAGATGTTTTATCAATGGTGTTGTATAGAAGGAGAAGTCTTGAGACTACTGTAAAAATAAGACTGAAAACTGGAAGCAGGAGGCTTAAGTCCAAATCCTGAGAACATCAGAGAACTCCTGACTCCAAGGAACATTAATTGATAGGAGTTCATCAAATGCCTCCATACCTACACTGAAACCTAAGCACCACCCAAGGGCCAACAAGTTCCAGGGCAAGACATACTATGCAAATTCTCCAACAACACGGGAACACAGCCCTGAGCTTCAATATACAGGCTGCCCAAAGTTACTCCAAAACCATTAACATTTCATAACTCATTACTGGACACTTCATTGTACTCCAGAGAGAAGAAATCCAGCTCCACCCACCAGAACACCGACACAAGCTTCCCTAACCAAGAAACCTTGACAAGGCACTGATACAACCCCACCCACAGCGAGGAAACTCCACAATAAAGAGAACTCCACAAACTGCCAGAATACAGAAAGGCCACCCCAAATGCAGCAATATAAACAAGATGAAGAGACAGAGGAATACCCAGCAGGTAAAAGAACAAGATAAATGCCCACCAAACCAAACAAAAGAGGAAGAGATAGGGAATGTACCTGATAAATAATTCTGAATAATGATAGTGAAAATGATCCAAAATCTTGACAACAAAATGGATTTACAAATACATAGCCAAAAGACAAGGATTGAGAAGATGCAAGAAAGGTTTAACAAGGACCTAGAAGAAATAAAAAAGAATCAATATATAATGAATAATGCAATAAATAAGATCAAAAACACTCTGGAGGCAACAAATAGTAGAATAATGGAGGCAGAAAATACAATTAGTGAAGTAGAAGATAGAATGGTAGAAATGAATCAGAGAGGAAAAAAGAAAAACGAATTAAAAGAAATGAGGACAATCTCAGAGACGTCCAGGACAATATGAAACACTCCAACATTTGAATTATAGGAGTCCCAGAATAAGAAGACAAAAAGAAAGGCCATGAGAAAATACTTGAAGAGATAATAGTTGAAAACTTTCCTAAAATGGGGAAGGAAATAATCACCCAGGTCCAAGAAACCCAGAGAATCCCAAACAGGATAAAGCCAAGGCGAAACACCCCAAGACACATATTAATCAAATTAACAAAGATCAAACACAAAGAACAAATATTAAAAGCATCAAGGGAAAAGCAACAAATAACGCACAAGGGATTCCCATAAGGATAACAGCTGATATTTCAATAGAAACTCTTCAGGCCAGGAGGGAATGGCAAGACATACTTAAAGAAATGAAAGAAAATAATCTACAGCCCAGATTACTGTACCCAACAAGGATCTCTCAGATATGAAGGAGAAATCAAAAGCTTTACAGACAAGCAAAAGCTGAGAGAATTCAGCACCACCAAACCAGCTCTCCAACAAATGCTAAAGGATCTTCTCTAGACAGGAAACACAAGAAAGGATGTATAAACTGAACCCAAAATAATAAAGTAAATGGCAATGTGATCATACTTATCAATAATTACCTTAAATGTAAATGGGTTGAATGCCCCAACCAAAAGACAAAGACTGGCTGAATGGATACAAAAATAAAACCCCTATATATGTTGTCTACAAGAGACCTACCTCAAAACAAGGGACACATACAGACTGAAAGTGAATGGAGGGAAAAAATATTTCACGCAAATAGAGACCGAAAGAAAGCAGGAGTAGCAATGCAAAAATAGACTTTAAAACAAAGACTATGAAAAGAGACAAAGAAGGACATTACATAATGATCAAAGGATCAATCCAAGAAGAAGATATAACAATTATAAATATATATGCACACAACATAGGAGCACCGCAATATGTAAGTAAAATGCTAAGAAGTATGAAAGGGGAAATTAACAATAACACAATAATAGTGGGAGACTTTAATACTCCACTCACACCTATGGACAGATCAACTAAACAGAAAATTAACAAAGAAACACAAACTTTAAATGATACAATAGACCAGTTAGACCTAATTGATATCTATAGGACATTTCACCCCAAAACAATGAATTTCACTTGTCTCTCAAGTGCTCACGGAACCTTCCCCAGGATAGATCACCTCCTCGGCCATAAATCTAGCCTTGATAAATTCAAAAAACTGAACTCATTCCAAGCATCTTTTCTTACCATAATCCAGTAAGATTAGATCTCAATTACAGGAGAAAAACTATTAAAAATTCCAACATATGGAGGCAGAACAACACGCTGCTTAATAACCAACAAATCACAGAAGAAATCAAAAAAGAAATCAAAATATGCATAGAAACGAATGAAAATGAAAACAGAACAACCCAGAACCTGGGGGACACCGTAAAAGCAGTGCTAAGGGGAAGGTTCATAGCAATACAGGCATACCTCAATAAACAAACAAACAAAAAAAGTCAAATAAATAACTTAACTGTATACCTAAAGCAACTAGAAAAGGAAGAAATGGAGAACCCCAGGGTTAGTAGAATGAAAGAAATCTTAAAAATT
This sequence comes from Ovis canadensis, assembly GCF_042477335.2. NCBI lineage: Eukaryota > Metazoa > Chordata > Mammalia > Artiodactyla > Bovidae > Ovis > Ovis canadensis. The sequence goes on along the minus strand of NC_091254.1, from coordinate 52,907,292 downwards.
AGGGCAGAAATAAATGCAAAAGAAATTAAACAAACCATAGCAAAAATCAACAAAGCCAAAAGCTGGTTCTTTGAAAGGAAAAATAAAATTGACAAACCATTAGCCAGACTCATTAAGAAACAAACGGAGAAAAATCAAATCAATAAAATTAGAAATGAAAATGGAGAGATCACAAAAGACAACATAGAAATACAAAGGATCATAAGAGACTACTATCAGCAATTATATGCCAATAAAATGGACAATGTGGAAGAAATGGACAAATTTTTAGAAAAGTACAACTTTCCAAAACTGAACCAGGAAGAATGAGGAAATCTTAACAGACCCATCACAAGCACGGAAATTGAAACTGTAATAAGAAATCTTCCAGCAAACAAAAGCCCAGGTCCAGACTGCTTCACAGCTGAATTCTACCAAAAATTTCGAGAAGAGCTAACACCTATCCTACTCAAACTCTTCTAGAAAATTGCAGAGAAAGGTAAACTTCCAAACTCATTCTATGAGGCCACCATCACCCTAATACCAAAACCTGACAAAGATGCTACAAAAAAAGAAAACTACAGGCCAATATCACTGATGAACATAGATGCAAAAACCCTTAACAAAAGTCTAGCAATCAGAATCCAACAATACATTAAAAAGATCATACACCATGACCAAGTGGGCTTTATCCCAGGGATGCAAGGATTCTTCAATATTTGCAAATTAATTGATATAATTCACCACATTAACAAATTGAAAAATAAAAGACATATGATTATCTCAATAGATGCAGAGAAGGCCTGTGACAAAATTCAACATCCATTTATGATAAAAACTCTCCAGAAAGCAGGAATAGAAGGAACATACCTCAACCTAATAAAAGCTATATATGACAAACCCACAGCAAACATTTTCTTCAGTGGTGAAAAATTGAAAGCATTTCCCCTAAAGTCAGGAACAAGACAAGGGTGCCCACTTTCACCACTACTATTCAACATAGTTCTGGAAGTTTTGGCCACAGCAATCAGAGCAGAAAAAGAAATAAAAGGAATCCAAATTGGAAAAGTAAAACTCTCACTGTTTGCAGATGACATGATCCTCTACATAGAAAACCCTAAAGACTCCACCAGAAAATTAATAGAGATAATCAATGAGTATAGTAGAGTCACAGGATTTAAAATCAACACACAGAAATCCCTTGCATTCCTATACACTAATAATGAGAAAGTAGAAAAAGAAATTAAGGAAAATTTCATTCACCATTGCAACAAAAAGAATAAAATACTTAGAAAAATATATCTACCTAAAGAAACTAAAGACCTATATATAGAAAACTATAAAACACTGATGAAAGAAATCAAAGAGGACACTAATAGATGGAGAAATATACCATTTTCATGGATTGGAAGAATCAATATAGTGAAAATGAGTGTAGTACCCAAACAAATCTACAGATTAAATGCAATCTCTATCAAGCTACCAAAGGTATTTTTCAGAGAACTAGAACAAATAATTTCAAGATTTGTGTGGAAATACAAAAAACCTCGAATAGCCAAAGCAATCTTGAGAAAGAAGAATGGAACTGGAGGAATCAACCAGCCTGACTTCAGGCTCTACTACAAAACCACAGTCATCAAGACAGTATGGTACTGGCACAAAGACAGAAATATAGATCAATGGAACAAAATAGAAAGCCCAGAGATAAATCCACACACACCTATGGACACCTTATCTTTGACAAAGGAGGCTAGAATATACAGTGGAGTAAAGACAACCTCTTTAACAAGTGGTTCTCGGAAAACTGGTCAACCACTTATAAAAGAATGAGACTAGACCACTTTCTAAAACCACATACAAAAATAAACTCAAAATGGATTAAAGATCTAAACGTAAGACCAGAAACTATAAAACTCCTAGAGGAGAACATAGGCAAAGCACTCTCTGACATAAATCACACCAGGATACTCTATGATCCACCCCCCAGAATTCTGGGAATAAAAGCAAAAATAAACAAATGGGATCTAATTAAAATTAAAAGCTTCTGCACAACAAAGGAAAATATAAGCAAGGTGAAAAGACAGCCTTCTGAATGGGAGAAAATAATAGCAAATGAAGCAACTGACAAACAACTAATCTAAAAAGTATACAAGCAACTCCTGCAGCTCAATTCCAGAAAAATAAGAGACCCAATCAAAAACTGGGCCAAATAACTAAACAGACATTTCTCCAAAGAAGACATACAGATGGCTAACAAACACATGAAAAGATGCTCAACATCACTCATTATTAGAGAAATGCAAATAAAGACCACAATGAGGTACCATTTCACACCAGTCAGAATGACTGTGATTCAAAAGTCTGTAAGCAATAAATGCTGGAGAGGGTGTGGAGAAAAGGGAACCCTCCTACACTGCTGGTGGGAGTGCAAACTAGTCCAGCCACTATGGAGAACAGTGTGGAGATTCCTTAAAAAATTGCAAGTAAAGCTGCCTTATGACCCAGCAATCCCACTGCTGGGCATACACACCAAGGAAAGCAGAATTGAAAGAGACACATGTACCCCAATGTTCATTGCAGCACTGTTTATAATAGCCAGGACATGGAAACAACCTAGATGTCCATCAGCAGAGGAATGGATAAGGAAGCTGTGGTACATATACACAATGGAATATCACTCAGCTGTTAAAAAGAATACATTTGAATCAGTTCTAATGAGATGGATGAAACTAGGGCCGATTATACAGAGTGAAGCCAGAAAGAAAAACACCAATACAGTATACTAACACATATATATGGAATTTAGAAAGATGGTAATGATGACCCTGTATGTGAGACAGCAAAAGAGAAACAGATGTCTAGAGTGGACTTTTAGACTCTGAGGGAGAGAAAGAGGGTTGGATGATTTGGGAGAATGGCATTGAAACATGTATAATATCATCTAAGAAACGAATCGCCAGTCTATGTTTGATGCAGGATACAGGATGCTTGTGGCTGGTGCACGGGGATGATCCAGAGAGATGATACGGGGTGGGAGGTGGGAGAGGGGTTCATGTGTGGGGACTCATGTACACCCGTGGTGGATTCATGTCAATGTATGGCAAAACCAAGACAGTATTGTAAAGTAAAATAAAGTAAAAATAAAAATTAAAAAAATAAAAATAAAAGCAAAGCAAAAACATGTTGAAGCCCAGAATGTCTAAGAACTGTAGATCAACTACAAAAGTAGCTACATATCCTAGTGGACTTCCCCAGTGGCTCAGACAATAAAGAATCTACCTGCAATGCAGGAGACCCAGGTTCAATCTATGGTTTGGAAGATATTAGAGAAGGAAATGGCAACCCACTCCAGTATTTTTGCCTGGAGGTTTCCATGGACAGAGTTACCTGGCAGGCTACAGCCAATGGAGTTGCAAAGACTCAGACATGACTGAGCCACTAACACTTTATCTTTCGCCCATAATAGGTATGATATAAGAAGAAAATAGAGAAAGAATAAAACAGAAATTTGAAGCACCAATGACAGAGAATTTTTCTCAAATTAGTATTAGGCACTAAACCATAGATTTGGGAAGCTTAGAGAACACAAAACTAAGCATATATATAACTATAAAAAAAATAAAGAAAAAAAATCTTGAAAGAAGCTAGAGTAAAAAGAACACCTTATCTATAGAAAAGTAAGGATAAGAGTTACATCCAATTTCTCTTCATAATTCAAGATGACAATGCAGGGAAATATAAAGTGTTGCAAAAAATAAACCCACCAACCTAAAATTCCATGCCATGTAAAATTATACTTTAAAACCGAAGTATAATTAAATAGTCTTAAGAAAACCAAAATTAAGAGAACTTTATCAGTGTGTCTGACTTGTAATAACATTAAAAGTAATTTTTCAGTTAAAAAAGAAAATTATATACATCAAGAAACTAGTATCTACTTAAAGCAAGAGTAAGTAAAAATGAATAAGTGAAGGTAAAATAAATTTGCTTTTATTTTTTTACTCTTAATTGTTCAGATAAGTGCTCGTTTAAAATAGCTTTTGTATATAAATATATGGACTCCCCAGGTGGTGCTAGTGGTAAAGAACCACCTGCCAGTGTAGGAGACATAAGAGATGTGGATTCAGTTCCTGATTTGGGAAGATCCCCTGGAAGAGGCCATGACAATCCACTCCAGTAATTTTGCCTGGAGAATCCCGTAGAAGAGAGAAACCTGGCAGGCATCGTCCATAGAGTCACAAAGAGTGGGACACAACTGAAGCGACTTGCCACACCACAGTACAGCACATTTATATATGAGGTTTCCCAGGTGGCACTATGGTAAAGAATACACCTGCCAATGTAGAAGACACAAGAGACTCATGTTAGATCCCTGGTTTGGGAAGCTGCCCTGGAGAAGGAAGTGGCAACCCATTCCAGTATTGTTGCCAGGAAAATTGCATGGGCAGAGGAGCCTGGTGGGCAATAGTCTATGGAGCTGAAAAGAGCCACACATGACTGAGTGACTGAATGCATTACATGCTCATATTAATAATAATTTAAAATATCAATGATCTAAATGTACTGATTGAATATATTGTCATAACGGACCAACAAACAAGATTAACATAGATATTATCAACAAGTAAACACTTTAAATATAAAGACACATATAGATTAAAAGTTATGTAATGGAGGAAGATAAACTATGCAAATCCCAGACAAAAAAAAAGGATTAGATATGTTAATTTCAAAGAGAATAGATTTCAGAACTATGAAAGTTGTAAGAAATAAAGAGGAACATTACAGAATAATGGGTCAATTATTCTAGAAGACATTATAACCCTTATTCTGTGTATATCTAATAAATGCAAGAGAAAAACACTGCTAGGATCATAAAGAGAAATTGATAAATCTGCTATTATAGATGGAGACTTCCATAATCCTCTAGTAGAAATAGTTAGACCCAGCCAGTACATACCAGTAAGAACACAATTGAACTCAACAACATCATCATTTAACTGGATATAATTGACATTGATAGACTACTTTATTCAATAAAAGAAAATTACACATTCTTCTTCAATTCACTTCAAACATTTATCAAGATAGTCCACATTCTGATTCATAAGATACTGTTGTGGTACATAAACTCTATGGAATTTTACTCAGCTATAAAAAGGAATGCATTTGAGTCAGTTCTAATGAGGAGGATTCACCTGGAGACTATTATAGAGATTGCAGTAAGTCAGAAAGAGAAAGAAAAATGTTGTATATTAATACATATATATAGAACTTAGAAAGATGGTAATGATGATCCTACATACAGGGTAGAAAAGGAGACACAGATGTAAAGAACAGACTTTTGGACTCAGTGAGAAAAGGTGAAGTGGGATGGTTTGAAAGAATAGCATTGAAACATGTGCCTTGCCATATGTAAAACAGAAAGTCTGTGCAAGTTTGATGCATGAAGCAGGGCACCCAAAGACAATGCTCTGGGTCAACCAAAATGGACAGGGTGGGGAGCGAGATGGGAGGGAGTTTCAGGATTGGGACCTGTGGCTGATTCATGTTGATATATGGCAAAAAACTATAACAATATTGTAAAAGAATTATCTTCCAATTAAAATATATTAATAAAAATTTTATACATATACATAAATAGTACTCTAAATATTTTAGAAAACATCAAATTTTGCCTAACTAAAAAATTTATGACATTTTGATTCCACTTGTTTAACCTAGCATGAATTGAATGCTGGATTGCTAATTAAAAAAAATAGATATGCAACAAGTGAAAAAGATTTACTGTATAGTAGAGGGAACTATACCCTTTATCTTCTCATAAGCTATAATTAAAAAAAACCTGAAAAATAATATATGTGTACACATTTAACAGTCAACTTGCTGTGCACCTGAAACATTGAAAGTCAAATATACTTCAATAAAAATACATATAAAGAAAAAAAATAAATGCTGTTCAGTTGGTAAGTCCTGTCTGACTCTCTGAAACTCAATGGACTGCAGCTTGCCAGGCATCCCTGTCTTTTACCATCTTCTGGTGTTTGCTCAAACTCCTGCCCATTGAGTAGGTGATGGCATCAAATTATCTCATCCTCTGTCACCCTCTTCTTCTCTTGCCCTCAATCTTTCCTAGAATCAAGGTCTTTTCCAGTGAGTCAACTCTTCTCATTAGATGGCCAAAGTATTAGAGCTTCAGTTTCAACATCAGTCCTAATGAATATTCAAGGTCGATACCTTAGGGATTGATTGGTTTGATCTCCTTGAAGTCCAAGGGACTCTCAAGAGTCTTCTCCAGCACAACAATTTGAAAGCATCAATTATTCAGCACTCAGCCTTCTTTATAGTCCAACTCTCACATCCATACATGACTACTGGAAGAAAAAAAAAAAAAAAGATAGCTTTGACTATATGGATCTCTGGCAGCAAAATGATGCCAATGCTTTTTAATTCACTATAGGTTTGTCACAACTTTTCTTCCAAGGAGCAAGCATCCTTTTATTTCATGTTGCAATCAGAGCAGATGTGTGCTCTCATTTTAGGTTTTCTGCTATATGGATGCATTACATGAAAGCAGCCATATACTAGCTCCTCATCAAAGCTCATAAACATTCTCATGAGGCCTGCTGTTTAGTACAATGCACAGATTTTAGAATACCTGAGAACAGGTCAGTATAGAACTGCGGCAATATTAAAGGGCATTCTGAATCAACTTTTTCCCATATTTTTATTATGTGATAATTTTATCATCTTTAGGAAAATACATGATATTCATATTTCATGTAAATAGCTCATCAAACATTTTCCTTTTTGATTTGTATAAACCTATTAGTAAATATTATATATTTATATTGAATAGGACTAATGCCTCTATTTTCTTATTCCTGTTACCTTCCATAGTACAAAAGAAAAGATGAAAACAAAGCTTAAGTGTAAGAAATATTAAGTAAAATAAGTTTATTGAACTTCTGTTAACAATTTAGATGTGCATAAACATTTTGGGGATATAATACTACACAAATAAATTTACAGCTTACAGAATGAATTCTCTCCTGCATACATAACAAAGAAACAGACCAAAAATATTTCTACTGTATGTTATCACACAGATGGATTTAGCAGTAGCTATAGCTATATGGGTTAAAAATTCATTGCTTGCTTTATGCCTAATCAAGAAAGTTCAAAGTCAAAAGGTGTTCAGAATTCTCTCTTGTTTCAATAGCTCTACTCGGCCTATTTACAAAATTAACTTAGATCAAGGCACTCCTCTGCTCAAGCCCTTCAATTTCACTTGGAGTAAACGACAAGGATTTACAATATTCTGCTAAAGCTGAAACTCCAGTACTGTGGCCACCTCATGCCAAGAGTTGACTCATTGGAAAAGACTTTGATGCTGGGAGGGATTGGGGGCAGGAGGAGAAGGGGACGACCGAGGATGAGATGGCTGGATGGCATCATTGACTCGATGGACGTGAATATGAGTGAACTCCGGGAGCTGGTGATGGACAGGGAGGCCTGCCGTGCTGCGATTCATGGGATCTCAAAGAGTCGGACACGACTGAGCGACTGAACTGAACTGAACTGAGGAATCTCCAAGTGATCTGCTTTCTACTACTCACCTACTATTACTTTTGAGTATAGCAGACAAACTCCAGTCTTATAGTTTAGTATTTTCTGTTTCCATAGTGTAGAATGTACTTTTCTTTGGCTTGGTTCCATTATCATAGAAAAAGCAAGGAAATTCTAGAAAAACATCTAATTCTGCTTCATTGACTATGCTAAAGTCTTTGACTGTGTGGATCACAGGTTGTGGAAAATTCTTAAAGGGATGGGAATATTAGACCACCATAGCTGCCTCCTGAGAAGCCTGTATGCAAGTCAAAAAGCAACAGTTAGAACCAGACATGGAACAGCAGACTGGTTCCAAATTGGGAAAGGAGTACATCAAGGGTGTATATTATCACCCCGCTTATTTAACTTATATACGGAGTACATCATGCAAAATGCCAGGCTGGATGAATCTGAAGCTGGAATCAAGATTTCCAGGAGAAATATCAATAACCTTGGATATGCATATGATAACACCCTTACGGCATTAAGTAAAGAGCCGCTTGATGAAAGTGAAAGAGCAGAGTCAAAAAGCTGGCCTAAAACTCAGTATTCAAGAAACTAAGATCATGGCATCTGGCCCCATCACTTCATGGCAAGTAGATGAGAAAACAAGGGAAACAGTGACAGACTTTCTTTTCTTGAGCTCCAAAATCCCAGAAGATGGGGACTGCAGCCATAAAATTATAAGACACTGCCCCTTGAAAGAAAAGTTTTATGGCCAACCTAGACAGCATATTAAAAAGCAGAGACATTATTTGTTGACAAAGGTCCATAGTCAAAGCTATGATTTTTCCAATAATCATATATGTATGTGAGAATTGGACCCTAAAGAAGGCTGAACACCAAAGAAGTGATACTTTTGAACTGTGGTGTTAGAGAAGACTCTTGAGAGTGGCTTGGACAGCAGGGAGTTCAAGCCAGTCAATCCTAAAGGAAATCAACCCTGAATATTTATTGGAAGGACTGATGCTGAAGCTGAAACTCTAATATTTTGTCCACCTTATGAGAAGAGCTTACTCGTTAGGAAAGACCCTAATGCTGATAAAGATTGAAGTCAGGAGGAGAAGGGGATGACGGAGGATGAGATGACTGGATAGCATCACTGACAATGGACATGAGTTTGAGTAAGCTCTGGGATATGGTAAAGGACAGGAAAGCCTGGTGTGCTGTAGTCCATGGGGTCACAAGGATCTGGACATGATTAAGTGATTAAAAAACAACAACAAAATCATCTTCTTCAGGTCTCTACTCAGATGGCTTTTGTGATCATTCTAGATAAAGTTGCAAACCATAAGGACTCAAACAATTGGAATATCCTAGGCCCTTTACTCAATTTTTTCTAATGCACTCACCATCATGTGAAAATATATGTTTTCTTTATTATCTGTCCTCTCCTCTGTGTGTGTGTGTGTGTGTGTGTGTGTGTGTGTGTGTGTTAGTCACTCAATCATGTCCAACTCTTTGTGATCCCATGCTAGGGTCCTCCGTCCATGGAATTCTCCAGGCAAGTATCGAGTAAGTTCTGGAGTGGGCTTCCATTTTCCTTCTCCTGTCTTCTCCTACCAGAATATAAATGCTAAAATAGCAGAGATTTTTGTCTCCTTCCTAGAACCGAACATCTAAAATATTATAAGAGGTGTTTAGCACTTATTTCTTGGTTGATTGGTTGTGCTGATGACAATGCAGTTCACTTGTTGACTAAATGAAGTGTGAATTTAAAGTCAATCAATAAGTAAGAGGCTTTGCATTAATTTGCCAAGCATTATCTAACTAGTTGCTCTATGTTCTAGATTGTTTGTTTTGGCAAATTTTACTGGTAAGAAAACATAGAAAGTAGTATTTTTATCTTTCTTTAATGAGCTGTTTTGTCATAATATTCTACGAACTTACCAAAATATGCAACGTACAGTTAACCTTAGAGATAATTAAATTCAATGATGGTAGAAGCATACTATTTAAAAATTAATTTGAACAAAAAATCATAAGAATTAAATAGTAATGAGAAGTCACAGTATTAAAATTCTAACCATTAATTCTAACAAATTTTAATAACATAAATCTAGTGAAATAAATGCTCAAATTTCCTAAATTTTCTGCCAAACTTTCACTTTTGATAGTTTTATACAATAATTTATTTTTAATCATTGAATTTGGTTAAACACTATGTGTATTCCCTTTGAAAATTATATACCAATTTACATGTGTGTTTGAAAATGGAAGTAGGAAAGTGAAAGTCAGACTCTTTGCAACCCCATGAAATTATTTAAAATGAGCATACATTGGTATATATAAATTAATGTGTGAATTATAGCTTTCTAATTCCTGATACTGCTACTGCTGCTAAGTCGCTTCAGTCGTGTCCGACTCTATGCGACCCCATAGACGGCAGCCCACCAGGATCCCCTGTCCCTGGGATTCTCCAGGCAAGAACACTGGAGTGGGTTGCCATTTCCTTCTCCAATGCATGAAAGTGAAAAGTGAAAGTGAAGTCGCTCAGTCATGTCTGACCCTCAGCGACCCCATGGACTGCAGCCCACCAGGCTCCTCCGTCCATGAGATTTTCCAGGCAAGCAAGAATACTGGAGTGGGGTGCCATTGCCTTCTCCACTAATTCCTGATAGTATTCCCTAATTAGAGTAATACTAACTGTCAGAAAAAGAAAATGTAATACATGTTCACTTATTTCAGATTTTCAGGGAAATTGCAAACATTCAAAATCTTATTCTATTTTAAGAAATATTTTCTTTAAACGCATATTCATATAACCCCATGGAAGCATTATGTATAAGAAATGGAGAAAATTAATAATAATTAAGCTAAAATACCCTCTTTACAAATGGAAAAACTAAAAGACCAGAATGTGATATATTTATTTTCCTAAAGTCACAGAGGGAATGGGAATAGAGTTAGTATATTGTGCACTATTATAGTTCATACAATTAGAATGCTAATTAACAAAATAAAGTACAGGTTGGCCACTTGATGTAAAGAGCCGACCCACTGGAAGAGACCCTAATGCTGGGAAAGGTTGTGGGCAGGAGAAGGGGCCAACAGAGGAAGAGATGTTTGGAGGGCATTATCAACACAATGAACATGAGTTTGAGCAAACTCTAGGAGATAGTGAAGGACAAGGAAGCCTGGTGTGTTTCAGCCTATGGAGTCCCAAAGAGTCAGACATGATTTAGTGACTAAGCAACAGCAGGGTTGATGAATCATTAGATACTTTGTAGAAAAAATAAAACTGCCTTCAACATTACAGTTATTTCCTCTCTGTAATCAAGATGTGGCCCAGAAGCCCTTCTAAAAGACAGTGCAACTTTTTTTTATTTCTTTTAATTCCCAAAATAATTTGGTAAGGAAATACTTTCCCATAGGACCTTCCAAACTTAAAGATGATACAAACAATTATTATGCTATTCAGTGCTTTTGGGCAATGGAAGAGGAAAAAATTGCCCCTTTAAGCCAGTATAACATTAGTCTCTTAGACACTTCTTCCTATGAAACCAAAAAAAAAAAAAAAAAAAGAAAGAAAGAAAAAGTCTTAGATCAAAATATGTGTTCGCTGAAAGTCCTTGGGGATGTTTTACTTGATTTTAATCCCTTCTAATGCTAGAAATTTAAGGCAGAATTCTCAGGTCCAGAAATACTTTGTAGATATATAGGATCTTGCTTTGACATTTTAAGAACTCAGAGAGAAAAGGGAAGTGAAAAGACAACTGTAGAATACAATCATAAAATAAAAGAATAGATATATCCTGGATGCTTTAAGAAATCAAATATGGTTGTTTTATGACACAAAAAATATCTTTTATTCAAATTCTCACTTAGTGTCTAGAAAAAATTTTAGGTATCTATATCTTGGCAAAAGGAACATTATAAATTGTAAAATTTAGAAAAGTTGAACATATTTTGATGCTCTCCATAAATATTGAATATCACATCTAAAAGCAAAAAAACTACTTTAAAATAAATAAAATTTGAATTTATATTTCCCCATATATTTAATGTGAATTATTTGCTTTTGTTTTCTTATAGAATTAATAAAGTAAATTCAAAAATACTTAGACTTTTTCAACTTATAAATTACCAGTACATTAAAATACTACTATTTAGTGGCTATGTTTAGCTCTTTCTCCCAACTCTCAGGTTCATGTATTTGTATTGAAAATATATTTTATTATTTGGAAATATTACATGTTATTGGGTTGAAGAAACCCAACATAGAAGTTTTTGATCATTTAGTACAGGAAAGTTTGATAAATGTTGATATAACAAATGACAGCAGATGTTAAATATTTTCTATGATATTTTCTAAATAAGCAGGGTGACAATATACAGCCTTGATGTACTCCTTTTTGCTATTTGGAACCAGTCTGTTGTTCCATGTCCAGTTCTAACTCTTGCTTCCTGACCTGCACTTATTTAACTTATATGCAGAGTACATCATGAGAAACACTAGATGGAAGAAGCGCAGGCTGGAATCAAGATTGCCGAGAGAAATATTAATAACCTCAGATATGCAGAGGACACCACCCTTATGGCAGAAAGTGAAGAGGAACTAAAAAGACTCTTGCTGAAACTGAAAGAGGAGAGTGAAAAAGTTGGCTTAAAGCTCAACTTTCAGAAAATGAAGATCATGGCATCTGGTCCCATTACTTCATGGGAAATAGATGGGGAAACAGTGGAAACTGTGGCAGACTATCTTTTTGGGCTCCAAAATCACTGCAGATGGTGACTGCAGCCATGAAATTAAAAGATGCTTATTCCTTGGAAGAAAAGTTAAGATAACATATTGAAAAGCAGAGACATTACGTTGCCAACAAAGGTCCATCTAGTCAAGGCTGTGGTTTTTCCAGTGGTCATATATTAATGTGAGAGTTGGACTGTGAAGAAAGCTGAGTGCCGAAGAATTGATGCTTTTGAACTGTGGTGTTGGAGAAGACTCTTGAGAGTCCCTTGGACTGCAAGGAGATCCAACCAATCCATTCTGAAGGAGATCAGCCCTGGGATTTCTTTTGAAGGAATGATGCTAAAGCTGAAACTCCAGTACTTTGGCCACCTCGTGCGAAGAGTTGACTCACTGGAAAAGACTCATGCTGGGAGGGACTGGGGGCAGGAGGAGAAGGGGACGACTGAGGATGAGATAGCTGGATGGCATCACTGACTCAATGGATGTGAGTTTGAGTGAACTCCAGGAGTTGGTGATGGACAGGGAGGCCTGGCGTGCTGTAATTCATGGGTTCTCAAATAGTCTGACACGACTGAGCAACTGAATTGAACTGAACTGAACTGATGATGTAAATAAAGAGCAATGTTAACTGGCAATATGAGAAAACAACATTTTGATACATTGATATTATTTACATGAGGAATTTATTTCTTGAAAGACATTGCTATACACTGAGTACTTTTATTTCCCCAAAATTTGTATGTTGAAACCTAAGCCCCTATGTGATGGCACTTGAGGGTGATTAGGTCATGAGGGTTGTTTATTTCAGTTCGGTTCAGTTGCTCATTCATGTCCGACTCTTTGCGACCCTATGAACTGAAGCACGCTAGGCCTCCCTGTCCTTCACCAACTCCCCGAGTTTACCCAAAGTCATGTCCATTGAGTCGGTGATATCATCCAACCATCTCATCTTCTGACGTCCCCTTCTCTTCCTGTCTTCAATCTTTCCCAGCATCAGGGTCTTTTCAAATGAATTAGCTCTTTTTATCAGGTTGAGCCCTCATGAATGGAACCAGTATCTTTGTTAAAGAGACCTCAGAAGGCTTTCTAACCCTTCTCCCACGTGAAAACATGGTGAAAAGTTGTCAGTCTGCAGCCCAGAAAATGGTTACCACCAGAGCCCCACCATATTGGCACTTTGGTCTTGAACTTCCAGTCTCCATAACTGTGAGAAATAAATTTCTGTTGTTTTTAAACATCTCAGCCTATGTTAGTTCACCATAGCAGCCTGTACAGACTAAAACAGATATGCAATAGAATTTTCATAAGATATTATGCAAATTTTTGAATAATGTGTGAGGATCAATCTGATTAACTAGCTAATGAGTACATTTTTCCCCAATCCCAAACCTGATACAAAATTCCACCACTTTTACTTCTGAATTCCTTTCATCTTTCAAAAATCAATTTTTTACTGGAAACCTCTAACATTGATTACTTTGGTTTCTGTGAGTATTGTGAGAGAAAATACAGGTAATAAATAAAAAGAAGAATGCTTCCTTATGCAATAGAAAGAAGGACTCTATTCCATTTTGTCTATCAGCATGACTTACTTCCACCTTTTTCTTTTCAGCTAGTTGAGCTAAATTTACTCATAACATTTTGTTAGAGGCCAGTTTCTTGGTTTCCAGATATGAGAAACACTTTTTTTAGTCGACCAAAATAGAAAATAATTCTAAACTGTGCCATGAAATTACAGATTCACCTATCTTGCATGACAGTAAGAACTTCATTATTGCACTCTCTTAAATTTTAAAGCAAGGATGTTTGAGACGCTGAAGAATAATTTCTTAGGCATTGCTTCCCATTTGTTTTAGTGTTGATTAGAGGCAAATGATTGCATAGGAGCAAGAAACTGGAAAATCATACATTTTAACCTATAAGAGAGAGTGTGATGGAGAAATAGACTACAATAATCTACAAAAATTTAGAAAGAAAATTGTTGCTATTAGGCCTCTTTAGAAAAAAAAAAGTAATGAGAAATAAACTTGTTCTTCAAGGAATAAAGAATAATACTAATCCTACTAAACTCTGGGAGTGCTTGAGCATAAAGACTTTGAATTAAGTTGATTTTTTTTTTTTTTGAGTGAGGCAAAATCATTTTAGGCCTGATAAATTATTAAACCTAACTTATAGAAATGGTGATAATGAGTTCACTGTCTTTATTTTACAAGACTCTTCAGTCATTCTATGCTTTAATCTTGCTTACTATATGATACAATGTTAAAATAATAGGTGGACATATAGCACTTACTAGTCACCATCTAAGATACCAACAATGGTAGGTATAATAATAAAAGTAAAGTAACACAGAAAGGTTCAGTTTCCTTCAAACAAAGACGGATCTATTGGTCTCTATTAGAAGTACGAGCTACTTACTTGTTTTGGTAGTTGTTGATAGTTTGCTAATTGACCAGCTGTATGCTTTCCATTATTACTTCTAGTGATTAAAAACTCACTGCTGCAAAACAACATCCTCGGTATGGAAAAACAGTGTAAGTTTATTTAACAGAGCATAGTTAAATGAACCATGGTAAACAGTGATAAAGTTTTGATTGTTGGTTGGCTTATTTGCTTATTTTTAACCCTCAAAACCAAATTGTAGGCTTTTTAAACTGTAAGACTCAGGAAAATATTCATCATTTGTCCAATGAATTTATAGATTTCTTATTATTAGACTTATGTAGTTAATATAGCTTGTTTTCTTTGTTCTGTTCTCAGTTTTCAAAATGCAAGTTTATAATCTCAACTATTCCTGTAGACCAGTGTTTATCTATTTTTTTTTCTGTGTCTTGCAATTTTTTTTTTCCTGTGCATGACAGGGAATATTAATATGTGCTTGACTTAAAATATGGGTTTTATAGAGGAATAGGAAAAAAAAAAGTCAGTCTTTTTCAGTGCAATATTCCCACAGCTTATGAATACAAACATAAATAGTGTATAGAGAGGGAATGATGTGTATTTCCAGAAATTTTTTGGCCATTGACACAATTTTTCCTCCTTGAAACCTGTCTAGGACACAGGAAATAGATTTCTTGTGACTGGACTTGGAAAATTATATTGTACTGTTCATTCTATAGAATTTAAGTAAAATATGTATGACTTCTCCTTGCTATCCATTAACTATATATTCCTGGGTAAATGATCCAAATTTTTGAAGCTTAGATATATAGAGAGAAGGTAGGACAGTAAAATTGCAAAATTAAAATAATTTATTCATTAAATCCTTAACACAGGACCTGACAGAGAGCAACACAAAAATTAATAAAATAAGTATTAAAAATTTATTTTCCAAATATAAAATATAAGAATGGTTGAGTGAATTCATAAATGAATAAATATGTCGAAGTTGAATCTACATTTCCTATGATGGAGGACAATGGATCCACACTGCAAATTGTTGTAAGATAGAATCTTGGTTGGGTTTTGTTTGTCCAGACCCAAACCTACTGTTTGGCCTATACTAAGGACTCTAAGTGTTTGCTAAAATGAAATAAATATTTAAAAATGGAAAATAAACTGAGAGCTCTCAATAAGTTTGATTCTGTTTCATTGCAGCATTCTGAGAAGTTGCATTTTCTTTTGCTCTATCTAGAATCACAATGGACTGTATGAAACAGAAATGAAATATTCCAGCATAAAAAATTATCTAAGTTTCCAGGTCCAAAGTCAGTATAAAGATCTATCCCTGCTCAAATTCTAGTAATGAGGCTTTTATAATGTAAATTATATCTTCATAGAGAAACGAATGTATTAACAAATGTTCTCACTTCTGTTACTAAGTTTTTAGCTTTACGGAAGTAACTTTTCCTTATAAGGTATCAGACATTTTACCTATATCTCAAGAAAAAAAATAGAAAATTAGGAGAAAACTTTATCTTACTTTCAATAATAAAGAAATATTTATACTGAAGAATAGACAGGATTTCATTTTAAGAATATATATTAGAAATTCCAAACATAACTTTTGATGGGGAAACATTCATAGCAAAGATTGGGAAGTTAAATGAAAAATATTGCCCACTGACAGTTTGAAAAGCAGTAAACATACAATATACATTTATTTCTCTATTTGATACACTTTTTTATGTACTAGCACACTTCTACTTCAGAGAAGGCAATGGCACCCCACTCCAGTACTCTTGCCTGGAAAACCCATGGACGGAGGAGCCTGGTGGGCTGCAGTCCATGGGATCACTAAGAGTAGGACACGAGTGAACGACTTCACTTTCTCTTTTCACTTACATGCATTGGAGAAGGAAATGGCAACTCACTCCAGTGTTCTTGCCTGGAGAATCCCGTGGGCTGCCGTCTATGGGGTCGCACAAAGTCGGACACTATTGAAGCAACTTAGCAGCAGCAGCAGCATAGCATAAACATCTTTTCATTGGTCCCCTGTTGCTTAATTTGTGTTGGAACATAATTATTGATATGCATTACTACTGTGCAATTACAGTAAAATCAAGTTCGCTTTTTACTAAAAAGAGCATGCCTTTTCCATTTCAATAATTCCTATGGAGATAGAACATAAATCACAAATTTTTTACCCTTGTGCCATACCATATTTAACTCATCTGATTTACACTGCAGAATATATACTTCTCCTAACTGAAAAGCTGAAATGCATGCCATCAATTATACACAAGGCATCTGGGTAAGTACACAAATAGCTTATTATGGTGAGTGTCAACGCCATTTCTCAAACCCCACTGAATCCAATCATATGTATTGATCAAGTATAAATGGGTGTCCTCTCTGTGGCCAAACTTTCAGCAGATTTTTTATTGCTCCAATGTCAGCATGACAAAATAGATTTTGATCAGGTACAGGTAGCTGCCAGAGTTCTCTAATCTGTGAGTGGCATTATTGCTAATGATACTTTAAGTGACCTGTAATGATCATTTAGCTGTTTTTCTTCAGCACTGTGACATAGGCACCTTTCCCATTAAGTCTAACGATCATCTACACAAAGGAACATATTAGTAGAAAGAAACAGAATACATTATCCAAGTTTCACTTTATTAGAAAATGAACCGCTGCTGCTGCTGCTAAGTCACATCAATCATGTATGACTCTGTGTGACCCCATAGACGGCAGGCCACCAGGCTCCCATCCCTGGGATTCTCCAAGCAAGAATACTGGAGTGGGTTGCCATTTCATTCTCCAGTGCATGAAAGTGAAAAGTGAAACTGAAGTTGCTCAGTCTTGTCCCACGACCCCATGGACTGTAGCCCACCAGGCTCCTCCATCCATGGGATTTCCCAAGCAAGAGTACTGGAGTGGGTTGCCATTGCTTTCTCTGATAAATGACTAGAGAACTTTAATGGTTCTGTGAGAAAATTAATATTTTGAAAGCTTATTTTAACTTTAGAATATGTCCTGATAAGAAGAAAAGGAAAAGGGAAAACTAAAAATAAAAACTAGATTTTTCACAAAGATTTCTTTAAAATAAATAATATCTATGAGTAATGTCATTGCATGTTCCCAGCTATCCTATGTTCTCAGTAGAAAAAATGTTCAGGATATTTCTTTTTAAAAAATGTAATAAGAAATCTCTGCTTATTGGTTTCCCTATGAAAACCAGAGCACTCATCTAACACTTTTGTTTTCCTGTGCTTCCCATTTGTTTAAGTGGGAAGTACACCTTTTCACCTTTATCTTTTATCCAAAAAGTGCAAAAAAAAAAATCACCTTTACATTGTGCATATTGCTACTCTAGTTTGAAAGCATTCCAGAGAATTCCAATATGTAGAAAGATTTTTGAAAGAAACCTTTTCATGGAAGCTATAATTACTTCTGATCTCCCTGGCCCTCTTTTCTCTTCTACTTCTACCTTCTCCCACCACTTGCCATCCTCCTCCTTTTCCTCCACTTCTGCCAGCTTCTCCTCCTATTTCTCTAATTGTAATTTTACATTTGTTTATGTTTATTTACACTTCAGTCTCCATTTCCTGCTCTAACCCTATATTATTACTTATTTCTACATATAAGAAAAATCACTTCATTTTTATTTTTAACAGAAAAGAAGTCAGACTATAGATCTTTCTGCACAGCACTTTTTTAATTTGTATATTGTGAACAGTTTCCATTTAGTATGGAAATGATGAAAATGGTCATATATCATTTACTTATTCTAGTAAATGTGGAATATGTACTAAAAATTTTAAGTATATTAACTCACATAAATGTCACAACAACCTTATGAGGTATATCTGTTAGTCCCACTTTACAAATGAGAAAACAGAAACAGAGAGAGCTTAACTGGCACATCATCACTATCTGAGATTCTATACCAGGTAACCTGGCTCCAGAAAATTTGCTCTTTAATACACTCTCATCCTTTTAATAGCTGTTAGCCACTATACAATATAAGTGCACCATAATGAATTTAAGACTTTCCTAGTTAATGAGACAGAGAAGGAAATGGCAACCCACACCAGTATTCTTGCCTGGAGAATCCCATTGACAGAGGAGCCTGGTGGGCTGCCATCTATGGGGTCTTACAGAGTCGGACATAGCTGAAGTGACGCAGCAGCAGCAGCAGCAGCAGCAGCAGTTAATGAGCATTTAAGAGGTCTCTAGTTTTTCATGACTGTAAATAACACTGCAAAAAGCATTTATGTACATGTATTATTGCATCCCTTGTTAATTTTGTAAGATAGTTTTCTAGAAAATACCTTGTTTAAAGAGTTTTAAAAGTTTTATATGTACCTAAAATTTTCCTTCACTTTAAGGAAAAAATTCCAAACACATGACTCTCATTTCTCACTGTTAGTTTGCTTTAAGATCTTTCTGAAAACTTAATTGTTCTCCAGTATTAATGGGTGTGACTAGCTTTATGTGATTAGCAAATTTGATAAACATGCCATCTAAATTTCTACTAAGACACTGGCAAATACTTTGGATTAAAAAATTAGATTGGTGATTTTGCTCTGGGGCTTGAATATAAACATTTTCTCTACCCCAGCTCACTTATTCCTTCAATAACAATTATTGTTAATTGGACAATACTGAATAACATTTATTACTATCTTATTGTATGCCAGTTATCAAGCATAATTTAAACACTGATATATGAAATACATAAGCATGCTTATTAATATCTCCATTTTATACAGTATAAAACTAAATCTCTGAAAGATTATATGCCCAAGCCAGAAATCAATATTTTCAAGAGTTGACATACAATTTCATGTTTGTTTGGTTTGAAAGCCTTCATTCATTGTCTGTACTATACCTCCTTTCTTAGATTTTTATGGCAATAAGAAACAGATTTATTGAGATTATCTCAAAAACAGGAGTTAGTGTGAAAAATATACATAAACACGAAGAAGTGGCTGTAAAGAGGACTTCCTTTGTGGATTAAAAAAAAAGGAAAAAGCAGTAAAGAAGTGCACATGTTGGGCCCCAGGGAAAAAGAGGCCATGGTTCAGAAACTTGTGCTATTCTGAAAGGTTCTACATCTGTGTTTCTAATGCTATCAATATATGAGGTTTATTGATTTTTTTCTTTAGGGGAGTGCTTATTGATTTTCTATTACTTTTGTAGAGTTAATCTATAACAAAGCAAAATTTTAGCTTTTTCATCCTCCTAGTTTCTTCTTTTTCAGTACATCTGCAACACTATAATCATCTTGGCTATGCTTCAACTTATTTTCCATTACCAAGGGCATATTTTGACAACAATCTTAAGCTCTATGGATAGAAAATAAGACATGCTTCATGGACATGGATTCTTTGCTTGTATGGCAGTAATGGACTTCATGCAGTTTCTCAAATTGCCCATGGCTTTTCTCACTTATTTTTGTTCATATATGTTATTTTTATCGTGTGTGTGTGTGTGTGTGTGTGTGTGTGTGTGTGCGTGTGACTCAGGCATGTCCAACTCTTTGTAACCCCATGAATTATAGCTTGCCAGGCTTCTCTGACATGGAATTCCCTTCTGGGGATCTTTCTGATGGAGGGATCAAATCCAGTTTTCCAGCAGTGTAGGCAGATTCTTTACCAATTGAGCCACCAGGAAAGCCCTCTTTTCATCTCAAATATGCTAAATTCTCTGGTCTTGTGACAAAATTATATTTAGTTTCAATGTGTGTGTGCTCAGTTTTGTATGACTTTTTGAGACCCCATGGACTGTCAGTTCAGTTCAGTTCAGAGGCTCAGTTGTGTCCGACTCTTTGCAGTCCCATGAATTGCAGCACGCCAGGCCTCCCTGTCCATCACCAACTCCCGAAGTTCACTCAAACTCACGTTCATTGAGTCGATGATGCCATCCAGCCATCTCATCCTCTGTCGTCCCCTTCTCCTCCTGCCCCCAGTCCCTCCCAGCATCAGAGTCTTTTCCAATGAGTCAACTCTTTGCATGAAGTGGCCAAAGTACTGGAGTTTCAGCTTTAGCATCATTCCTTCCAAAAAACACCTAGGACTGATCTCCTTTACGATGGACTGGTTGGATCTCTTTTCAGTCCAAGGGACTCTCAAGAGCCTTTTCCAACACCATAGTTCAAAAGCATCAATGCTTCAGCGCTCAACTTTCTTCACAGTCCAACTCTCACATCCATACATGACCACTGGAAAAAACATAGCCTTGACTAGACGGTTCTTTGTTGACAAAGTAATGTCTCTGCTTTTTAATATGCTATCTGTAGCATGAATCAAATATTATGTTGTCTAGAAATCTTTCCCTAAAATCATCTACAACCCAGAGTCAAGTGCTATTTGGTATGTGTATTTCCCATATGTTTATACCTCTGTAACTACTCATTACTCAATGTGTAATTATTGATTTTATTGATAATATTAATTAGTACAATTATCATCACATATAATTTTGTTATCAGTGAGTCTTTCACATTGGTCCTGAGGCCCTTTTATGACAGGATTCTTATCTCTCGCTCTTTGTAGTTCTTGATCAGTGATAGAAACTATAAATATTCTGCATATAGCAGTAGAAGAATGATCAAACCAACTTATACTTTCTCTACTTTTTTGCCCAAGGAAAAATTTTAAGGCCCTGCCTGAGATGATATATTCATTCAGTAGGGCAGTAGCATTAAGATGTTTGCGTAATTCTTTGAATTCTTAAAATTATATTTCTTTATTTTTTTGGAATTTTTCATATTTTAATTTTAAAATCCACATAAATCATATATCACCTTCTTTTGTTAGTTTCTCTTCACATTTTTAATATAGCTGTTTCTCATCAAACTTTTCTATTATTACAAAGTCAAAATTTTTGCAAAATGGCATATCTTTAATCATTTTTAACCTCTATTTAAACACTTAATTATATGTTTAATCATTTATTAAAGAAAATTTTCTCAAGTTTTGACTTACAACTTCAAATTTTTTGTTATATAAATTTTTATATATGTCTAACATATTTTCTAATTAGCAACCATGTTAGATCAGGTTTCTAAACACAAGTGCACATTTTCTGGAGACAAAATTAGTACTTGAACTTTCCTGTCCTCTGAAACAGAAAATATGTGTGTATGTGGTTGTGTTTTAAGCATAAAGCTGATTGAAAACTAGGAGAAAAATAACTGACAATTATTCATTCTTGAAAATGTGACACAAAAAGTTAAAGTACCTAAATTCAGGAGAAATAATTTTTCCCCCTGAGGCTATTTCAACTTCATTTAGGAAAACTGACAATGTATCTTTCCCTTAAACATAATTCTCCACAAAATAAAATGCTTTATAATTAAGTAGCAAAAATAGCTACATAATTAAATTAAAATGTAATAATATACTAGATATTAAATACATGTTCAAATATTACTAACTTAAAATATTTTTATTAAAGATATATTTAATTCCAGTACAAATTAACAGTTAAAATAAAAACAAATTACATAATAATTTCATACTAGATATATTAGTCCTATCTTTTTGCCACAGTTTGGAAATTTTACTGTAACACTTTTGTAAACAATTATTGTACAAACTTGACTTATCAGTTATGGAATGCTTTAAAACCATACAAGTTCCTGGGTCCCATTTCAGAGATTGTGATTGAATACATCTGAGATAAGGACCTGGAATAATTTGAATAAATATTTCAGTTTTTCTGACTCAAGTGGAATGCACATTAATGTATGAGTACAATTTTTATGTTAGTTTATTGATAAATACTAAATCAATTATCCTATTTCAAAGGCAGAGGGAATCCTTAATTCAAGGAGGTGTTTGTTCAACCACAAATTGAATTGATATATATGTATCAAATGTCAAACTGTCAGAGATTAATCAGTTCCATTTTCACTGTACAAAGAATACATACATAACTTTATTCTAATCAAGCTTACAAAGCTATATATTATCATGTATATAATGCACATATACATACATAATATCTATATTAATATATCTATCACAGATCACGATCTTCACATATGTATCAATTAAAGTGCACATAGATATCCTTAAAACATTGTTTTATTTGCATATGATTTTTAATTTGCATAAGCTGTATTTTGTTATAAATTATGCTTCAAAGTTTTTATTTTTGAGATCAGTAAAAGCTTGGCTTAAAGCTCAATATTCAGAAAAGTAAGATCATGGCATCTGGTCCTATCACTTCATGGGAAATAGATGGGGAAAAAGGGGAAACAGTGGAAACAGTGGCAGACTTTATTTTGTGGGGCTCCAAAATCACTGCAGATGATGATTGCAGCCATGAAATTAAAAGATGCTTACTCCTTGGAAGGGAAATTATGACCAACCTAGATAGCATATTGAAAAGCAGAGGCATTACTTTGCCAAAAAAGGTCCATCTAGTCAAGGCTATGGTTTTTCCAGTGGTCATGTATGGATGTGAGAGTTGGATTGTGAAGAGAGCTGAGTGCCGAAGAATTGATGCTTTTGAACTGTAGTGTTGGAGAAGACTCTTGAGAGTCCCTTGGACTGCAAGGAGATTCAACCAGTCCATCCTAAAGGAGATCAGTCCTGAGTATTCATTGGGAAGGACTGATGCTGAAGTTGAAACTCCAATACTTTGGCCACCTCATGTGAAGAGTTGACTCATTGGAAATGACCCTGATGCTGGGAGAGATTTGGGGCAGGAAGAGAAGGGGACGAAAGAGGATGAGATGACTGGAAGACATCACTGACTCGATGGACATGAGTTTGGTAAACTCCAGAAGTTGATGATTGACAGGGAGGCCTGGCATGCTGCAATTCATAGGGCTGCAAAGAGTCGAACATGACTGAGAGTCTGAACTGAACTGAAAGGTACTCTGTATTGCTCTAAGTCCTTCTATCTGCTACTTGATACCGATCATATACAGACACACAGTGTGCCTATCACTTATTGATGATAACCCATATTATGTCCACATTTTGTCCTCACAAACAGTGTTGTCATGACTCATCTTAAAAGTGTAAGCCAGTTTTTGCTAAATACCTGAATATAGAATTGCTAGCATGTATGATATTCAGATTCATAATTTTGCTAAATGGGGTTACATTATCCTTATATCAGGTGGATGGAAATTAATTGCAGTTTTGCATTGTTGAACTTTGATGTTTGATATTGGAATACATTCTTTAAAAATGGCATTATGTTATACATCATTTTCATGTACACTTCTTGCTTTAGTTTTTTCTTTGTTTTTTTTTTTTTTTTGCTAGTGACATTATTTTTTTTATATTTATTTTAGACTAAGGAAATGATATTAGACAAAAAGCAAATTTAAGCAATTTTCTTTTTTGAGTTCAAAATGGATTGTAAAACAGTGGAGACAGCCAGCAACATCAGAAACACATTTAAACAGGGACCTGCTAATGAATGTACAGTGTAGTGTTAATTCAAGAGGTTTTGCAAAGGAGAAGAGAGCGCTGAAGATGAGGAGCATAGTGGCAAGCCATTAGTAGTTGACAATGAACAATTGAGAGGATCATTAAATTTGATCCTGTTACAAATACATGAGAATTTGTCAAATAACTCAATGTCAATCACTGTGTGGTTGTTCAGCATTTGAAGCAAATTGGAAAGGTGAAAAAGTATAAGTGTGTGCTTCATGCTCTGATTCCAAATGAAAAAAAAAATCATCATTTTGAAGTGTTATCTTCTCTTTTCATGTGCAATGACAACAAATCATTGAGAGAGTCAATTCCTAGGCAGATTGATGAGACGTCCAGGGTCCCCAAGAAGAAGATAGGGGTCTGGGGCTCTCGAAGAAGAGATAGGGGTCTGGAATTCTCAAAAAGGAGGAAAGGACAAACTATTTTGTCTATATTCCTTCAGTTCAGTTCAGTTCAGTTCAGTCACTCAGTCGTGTCTGATTCTTATATGACTCATGAACTACAGCATGTCAGGTCTCCTTGTCCATCACCAACTCCTGGAGTTTACCCAAACTCATGTCCATGGAGTTGGTGATGCCTTCCAGCCATCTCATCCTTTGTTGTCCCCTTCTCCTCCGGTCCCCAATCTCTCCCAGCACCAGAGTCTTTTCCAATGAGTCAACTCTTCACATGAGATGGCCAAAGGATTGGAGTTTCACCTTCAGCATCAGTCCTTCCAATGAACACCCAGGACTGATCTCCTTTAGGATGGACTAGTTGGATCTCCTTGCAGTCTAAGGGACTCTCAAGAGTCGTGTCCAACACCACAGTTCAAAAGATTCAGTGCTCAGCTTTCTTCACAGGCCAACTCACATCCATACATGACCACTGGAAAAACCACAGCTTTGACTAGATGGACCTCTGCTGGCAACGTAATGTCTCTGCTTTTTAATATGCTATCGAGGTTGGTCGTAACTTTCTTTCCAAGGAGTAAACATCTTTTAATTTCATGATTGCAATCACCATCTGCAGTGATTTGGAGCCCTCCAAATAAAGTCTGACACTGTTTCCTCTGCTTCCCCATCTATTTCCCATAAAGTGATAGGATCAGATGCCATGATCTTAGTTTTCTGAATGTTGATCTTGAAGCCAAATTTTTCACTCTCCTCTTTACTTTCATTAAGAGGCTTTGTAGTTCCTCTTCACTTTCTGCCATAAAGGTGGTGCCATCTGCATAGCTGAGGTTATTGATATTTTTCCTGGCAATCTTGATTCCAGTTTTTACTTCCTTCAGCTATGATAGGGACCTAACAGAAGTAGACAATATTAAGAAGAGGTGGCAAGAATATACAATAGAACTGTACAGAAAAGATCTTCATGACCCAGATAATCATGATGGTGTGATCACTCACCTAGAGCCAGACATCCTGGAATGTGAAGTCAAGTGGGCCTTAGGAAGCATCACTACAAACAAAGCTAGTGGAGGTGATAGAATTCCAGTTGAGCTATTTCAAATCCTAAAAGATGATGCTGTGCAGGTGCTGCACTCAATATGCCAGCACATTTGGAAAACTCAGCAGTGGCCACAGGACTGGAAAAGGTCAGTTGTCATTCCAATCCCAAAGAAAGGCAATGCCAAAAAATGCTCAAACTACCGCACAATTGGACTCATCTCACACACTAGCAAAGTAATGCTTACAATTCTCCAAGCTAGGCTTCAGCAATATATGAATCATGAACTTCCAGATGTTTAAGCTGGTTTTAGAAAAGGCAGAGAAACCAGAGATCAAAACCAACATCTGCTGGATCCTTGGAAAAGAAAGAGAGTTCCAGATAAACATCTATTTCTGCTTTATTGACTATGCCAAAGCCTTTGTGTGGATCACAGTAAACTGTGGAAAATTCTTAAAAAAATGGGAATATCAAAACACCTGACCTGCCTCTTGAGAAATCTGTAGGCAGATCAAGAAGCAATGATAAAAACTAGACATGAAACAACAGACTGGTTCCAAATAGGAAAAGGAGTACATCGATACTGTATATTGTCAACCTACTTATTTAACTTATAGGCAGACCATCCTAGACAACATATTAAAAAGCAGAGACATTAGTCATCAAAGGTTCGTCTAGTCAAGGCTATGGTTTTTCTAGTAGTCATGTATGGGTGTGAGAGTTGGGCTATAAAGAAAGCTGAGCATCGAAGAATTGATGCTTTTGAACTGTGGTGTTGGAGAAGACACCTGAGAGTCCATCGGACTGTGAGGAGGTCCAACCTGTCCATCCTAAAGGAAATCAGTCCTGGGTGTTCATTGGAAAGACTGATTTTGAAGCTGAAACTCCAGTATTTTGGCCACCTGATGTGAAGGGTGACTCATCTGAAAAGACCCTGATGCTGGGAAAGATTGAGGGCAGGAGGAGAAGGGGACGACAGAGGATGAGATGGTTGGATGGCATCGCTGATTCAGTGGACATGGGTTTGCGTAGACTCAGGCAGTTGGTAATGGACAGGGAGTCCTGGCATGCTGCGGTTCATGGGGTTGCAAAGAATCAGACACGACTGAGCGACTGAACTGAACTGAAAGGAATTATACTCCAACAAATAATCATAATTAAAAAAATTAGTGCAAGATTTGAATCATAAATACAAAGTGTAAGGTTATTTTTGTGAGTCACTATAAACTTTATAATATAATTGCACAAAGATTCTTCAGTTCAGTTCAGTTCAGTTCAGTCGCTCAATCACGTCCGACTCTTTGCAACCCCATGAATCTCAGCACGCCAGGCCTCCCTGTCCATCACCAACTCCCAGAGTTCACTCAGAGTTGCATCCATCGAGTCAGTGATGCCATCCAGCCATCTCATCCTCGGTTGTCCCCTTCTCCTACTGCCCCCAATCCCTCCCAGCATCAAAGTCTTCTCCAATGAGTCAACTCTTCGCATGAGGTGGCCAAGGTACTGGAGTTTCAGCTTTAGCATCATTCCTTCCAAAGAAATCCCCTGGTTGATCTTCTTTAGAATAGACTGGTTGGATCTCCTTGCATTCCAAGGGACTCTCAAGAGTCTTCCCCAACACCACAGTTCAAACGCATCAATTCTTCGGCGCTCAGCCTACTTCACAGTCCAACTCTCACATGCATACATGACTACTGGAAAAACCAACAGCTTGACTAGATGGACCTTAGTCGGCAAAGTAATGTCTCTGCTTTTGAATATGCTCTCTAGGTTGGTCATAACTTTTCTTCCAAGGAGTAATTGTCTTTTAATTTCATGGTTGCAATCAACATCTGCAGTGATTTTGGAGCCCAAAAAAATAAAGTCTGACAATGTTTCCACTGTTTCCCCATCTATTTCCCATGAAGTGATGGGACCGGATGCCATGATCTTCATTTTCTGAATGTTGAGCTTTAAGCCAACTTTTTCACTCTCCTCTTTCACTTTCATCAAGAGGCTTTTTAGTTCTTTACTTTCTGCCATAAGGGTGGTGTCATCTGCATATCTGAGGTTATTGATATTTCTCCCAGCAATCTTGATTCCAGCTTGTGTTTCTTCCAGCCCAGCGTTTCTCATGATGTACACTGCATAGAAGTTAAATAAGCAGGATGACAATATACAGCCTTGACGTACTCCTTTTCCTATTTGGAACCAGCCTGTTGTTCCATGTGCAGTTCTAACTGTTGCTTCCTGGCCTGCATACAGATTTCTCAAGAGGCAGGTTAGGTGGTCTGATATTCCCATCTCTTTCAGAATTTTCCACAGTTTATTGGGATCCACACAGTCCAAGGCCTGGGCATAGTCAATAAAGCAGAAATAAATGTTTTTCTTGAACTCTCTTGCTTTTCCAAGGATCCAGTGGATGTTCGCAATTTGATCTCTGGTTCCTCTGCCTATTTTAAAGCCAGTTTGAACATCAGGGAGTTCATGATTCACGTATTGCTGAAGCCTTGCTTGGAGAATTTTGTTCATTACTTTACTAGGCTGTGAGATGAGTGCAATTGTGCGGTAGTTTGTGCATTCTTTGACATTGCCTTTCTTTGGGATTGGAATGAAAACTGACGTTTTCCACTGCTGTGGCCACTGCTGATTTTTCCAAATTTGCTGGCATATTTTGTGTAGCACTTTTACAGCCTCATCTTTCAGGATTTGAAATAGCTCAACTGGAATTCCATCACCTCCACTAGCTTTGTTCGTAGTGATGCTTTCTAAGGCCCACTTGACTTCACATTCCAGGATGTCTGGCTCTAGATGATTCTTAATTGAACTAAGGTTGCTATAGCCACAACACAGAGTATTAACCACTATATGATCAGGCCACACCACAATCCAAGCATCATGATTAGGTCTATGATTAGATGCAATCAATTCTATCAAAGAAAAATAACCTATATTAATTAAAATAAATAAATTTGTAATTAATTTATATGGAAGAGATAATTCCTCAAACATGCTTACACAGTAATTAAATATAACAACCAGAGAAAAGCATGTATTATTCTATATTTGAACTGATATCTTTTATAAAATTGTATTTTATTATTCACAAGAGTGTGAAAAGACTTTAAATATTTCCCAGGTGGTGCTAGTGGTAAAGAACTCTCCTGTCAGTGGAGGAGATGAAGGTTCGACCCATGGGTAGGTAATATCCCCTGGAGGAGGGCATGGCAATCCACTCCAGTTTTCTTGACTGGATAATACTATGGACAGAAGAGCTTTTCAGACCATGGTCCATCAGGTCGCAAAAAGTCAAACATGACTGAAGGGACTTGGCACACATTTATAGAATAAATTTCACAAAAGGAGAATTACTTCTGTAATGCTCATCACTTTGTGAAATGATTAGACTTGAAAGAGCATTTATATCTCAATGGCTTAGGCTACCAGCATTTATATGTGTTGTTACTTTTGTCAGTCACTAAGAGGTGTTCAACTCTTTGTGACCCCATGAACTGGAACATGCAGGCTTCCATGTCCTTCACCTTCTCGTGGAAATTGCTAGAACTCATGTCCATTGAGTCAGCGATTCCATCCAACCATCCCACCCACTGTCAGCCCCTTCTTTGTTTGCCCTCAATCTTTCCCATCAGAAGGGTCTTTTCCAAGGAATTGGTTCTTCGAGTTAGGTGACCAAAGTATTGAAGCTTCATCTTCAGCAGCATCAGTCCTTCCAATGAATATTCAGGGTTGATTTCCTTTAGAATTGACTTCTTTGGTCTCCTTTCTGTCCAAGGGACTCTCAAGAGTATTTCCCAGCACCATAGCTTGAAAGCATCAGTTCTTCAGTGCTCAGCCTTCATTTGGCCCAATTCTCACATTTGTACATGACTACTGGAAAAACCATAGCTTTGACTATATGGACCTTTGCAAAGTGATATTTCTGATTTTTAATATGCTGTCTGGGTTTATCATAGATTTCTTCAAAGAAGCAAGCAACATTTAATGTTGTGGCAGCATTCACCATGTCCAGTGACTTTATCTGTGCTTAGTCACTTGATCATATTCAACTCTTTGTGACACCATGGATTGTAGCCTGCCAGTCTCCTCTGCCCATGGGGATTCTCTAGGCAAGAATACTGGAGTAGGTTGCCATGCCCTCCTCCATGAAATCTTCCCAATCCAAGGATCAAACCCATGTCTCCTGTATTACAGGTGGATTCTTACCATCTGATCCACCAGGGAAGCTCAAGAAAACTGAAGTGGGTAGCCTATCCCTCCTCCAGAGGATCTTCGTGACCTAGAAATTGAACTGAGGTCTCTTATATTGGAGGCAGATTCTCAAAGAATCCAGTGATTTTAGGGCCCAATGGGGGAAGAAATCTGTCATAGTTTCCACTGTTTCCCCTTCTACTTGCCATGGAGTGATTGGACCAGATGCCATGATCTTAGTTTTATGAATGTTGAGTTTTAAGCCAGTTTTTTCACTCTCCTTTTTAGCCTTCAAGAGGCTCTTTACTTCCTCTTCACTTTTTACCTTTGTGGTATCATCTGCGTATCTGAGGTTGTTGATTTTTCCTCCTTGCAATCTTGATTCCAGCTTGTGATTCATCCAGCCCAGGTTTTGGCATGATGTTCTCTACATGGAAGTTAAATTACAGGATGACAATATAAATCTTTGACATACTTCTTTTCCAACTTTAAACCAGTCTCTTTTTCTATGTCCAGTTCTACTCTAACTGTTGATTCTTGTCCTGTATACCAGCTCTTCAGGAAACAGGTAAGGTGGTCTGGTATTCCTGTCTCTTTAAGAATTTTACACAGTTTGTTGTAATCCACAGAGTCAGAGGCTTTAGCGTAGTAGATAAAACAGCAGTATATATATACACACTTCAAGTTACACAAGGCTGTGATCCATGTGATTGTTTTGGTTAACTTTATGTGCCTGTAGTCTTCATTCTGGAAGTTGTGGGATTATAGTTCTTGCTTCTTCTGTCTGCTTCTGGGAACAGAGACACTGATAGCAGCAGTCCTGGGAGATGCATGTTGGCATAAGTCCTTTTGGAGTTCACCAGTAGCTCTGTCAGAGAGCCTGTAGACTCCAGAACTGGGTTGCCTCCAGTCAAATAACTAACAGGGAGGGAAACCAGTCCCACTCATCAATAGACAATTGGATTAAAGATTTACCAATCATGGCCCTATCTACCAGAAGAAGATCCAGTTTTCCTCGCAACCAGTGCCTCCCATTAGACAGCTTGCACAAGCCTCTTATCCTCATCCATCAGAAGGCAGACAGGAGAAGCAAGAATTATCATCTATCTGTGGTCATGTGATTAAGAATGCTGCTGTTTCCTCTGGTACTTAATATGTCACTTAGTAATGAAATATACATATATGCACATGTCAATTTAATGCTTAAGAGGAGATTTTTACATCTGATATTTCTAGTATGTTAATATTAATGAAACATTCTATAAAAATATAAAATTAAATTTCTCTTAAAACTTTTCAGTTCAGTTCAGTTCAGTCACTCGGTCATGTCTGACTCTTTGCGACCACATCAATTGCAGCACGCCAGGGCTCCCTGTCCATCACCAACTCCCGGAGCTCACTCAAACTCATGTCCATTGAGTCGGGTATGCCATCCAGCCATCTTATCCTTTGTCGTCCCCTCTTCCTCCTGTCCGCAATCCACCCCACTATCAGAGTTTTTTTCCACTGAGTCAACTCTTCACATGAGGTGGCAAAAGTATCGGAGTTTCAGTTTTAGCATCATTCCTTCCAAAGAACACCCAGGACCAATCTCCTTTAGAATGGACTGGTTGGATCTCCTTGTAGTCTCCAAGTGACTTTCAAGAGTATTTTCCAACACCACAGTTTGAAACCATCAATTCTTCAGTGCTCAGCTTTCTTCACAGTCTAACTCTCACATCCATACATGACTACTGGAAGAACAATAGCCTTGATTAGATGGACAGTTGTTGGCAACGTAGTATCTCTGCTTTTGAATATGCTATGTAGGTTGGTCATAACTTTCCTTCCAAGAAGTAAGGGTCTTTTAATTTCATGGCTGCAATCACCATCTGCAATGAATTTGGAGCCCCCCAAAATAAAGTCTGACACTGTTTCCCCATTTATTTCCCATGAAGTGATGGGATCAGATACCATGATCTTAGTTTTCTGAATGCTGAGCTTTAAGCCAACTTTTTCACGTTCCTCTTTTACTTTCATCAAGAGGCTTTTTAGAGTTCCTCTTCACTTTCTGCCATAAGGTGGTGTCATCTGCATATCTTAGGTTATTGATATTTCTCCCGGGAATCTTGATTCCAGCTTGTGCTTCCTCCAGCCCAGCATTTCTCATGATGTACTCTGCATATAAGTTAAATAAGCAGGGTGACAATATACAGCCTTGACGTGCTCCTTTTCCTATTTGGAATCAGCCCATTGTTCCATGTCTGGTTCTAACTGTTGTTTCTTGACCTGCATACAGATTTCTCAAGAGGCAGGTCAGGTGGTCTGGTATTCCCATCTCTTTCAGAATTTTCCACAGTTTATTGGGATCCACACAGTCAAAGCCCTGGGCATAGTCAATAAAGCAGAAATAGATGTTTTTTTCTGGAACTCTCTTGCTTTTTTGATGATCCAGTGGATGTTGGCAATTCGCTCTTTCATTCCTCTACCTTTTCTAAAACCAGCTTGAACATCTGGAAGTTCACGTATTGCTGAAGCCTGGCTTGGAGAACTTTTAGCATTACTTTACTAGTGTGTGAGATGAGTGCAATTGTGTGGTAGTTTGAGCATTCTGTGGCATTGCCTTTCTTTGGGATTGGAATGAAAACTGACCTTTTCCAGTCCTGTGGCCAGTGCTGAGTTTTCCAAATTTGCTGGCATTTTGAGTGTGGTACTTTCACAGTATCATCTTCCAGTATTTGAAATAGCTCAACTGGAATTCCATCACCTCCACTAGATTTGTTTGTAGTGATGTTTTCTAAGGCCCACTTGACTTCTCATTCCAGGATGTATGGCTCTAGGTGAGTGATCACACCATCGTGGATATCTTGGTTGTGAAAATCTTTTTTGTACAGTTCTTCTGTATATTCTTGCCAACTTTTGCTAATGTCTTCTGCTTCTGTTAGGTTCATATCGTTTCTGTCCTTTATTGAGCTCAACTTTGCATGAAATGTTTCTTTGATATCTCTAATTTTCTTAAAGAGATCTCTAATTTTTCCCATTCTATTGTCTCGCTCTATTTTTTTGCATTGATTGCTGAGGAAGGCTTTTTATCTCTTCTTGCTATTCTTTGGAACTCTCCATTCAGATGCTTATATCTTTCTGTTTCTCCTTTGCTTTCACCAAGTATCAACATAAAGTAAAATCATTCTCTTCTGGTTTTGATTGCAAATAAGGCTTTAATGAAAAATGACAGCTATAGCTTGGAGATAAGACGATACTAGCACTTATGAAAAAAATAATGGGAAATATTGGATTACCTAAGAACAGGATGACCTTGACCTTACTTAAATTTAGAATTATAGCACCAAATTTATACAGGAAATTTCCTGAGTCAGAAATGTCTAGAAAATTGAGGATTTTTAAAAATATGTTAGTTGATATATTACTAATTCGATCTTAGCTAGTATTTTGAATATTATATTTAAAGGGATATGCAAAATACATTACTGCATAAATATTTATATGATATATATAAAAATCTAAATAATTTCCTTCATATATATGTATGTTTAACTACCAGTAATTTGAGCTTTTCCTTTAAAATCACTTTGTGCTAAAGAGTTATCTAATATATTTCTATAATGATAAGCTCCAATGAATGATGATAATTTAATTCTCAGAAGCACTCTAATCAATGTTATAATAGAATGTAATTATAATTATCTTTCACATTAACCATTGTATCTTTGGCCCCTGGATATTACTTTGTAAGTAGTCTCTTTTATTAAGTATCTCTGACAGAAATATATTGGAAATCTATTACTAAAGACTATAGAAATTAAATAGATTAATCTCAAATAAGGTCACAAGAAAGACATACAAACTGCGGATTCATACATTTTGTGTGATTTCTTGGAAGTAGGAAAACAATTTCATATATTATTATCCATTAACATAAAGTCATTTGAATTTTATTCACTGAATACATTCACCAAAATTTAAGTAGCTAATGCAGACCTAATCACATGAGACACTTGAGGATAGCAAGTGTCAGTGTGATGAAATATTAGAGAAATCTCTAGTATCTAACATCTCTCTCTTTTTTTCTTATGGAAGGATAATTGCTTTACAACGTTGTGGTAGTAAGGTTGTAGAGTTAGGGAAAAAGAATGAACATGTAAGACTGAGTGAGAGAGGATTAGAAAAATGCAAGGAAATGCTAAGAAGTAATAACAAGGATACAACATTTTAAAAATATGTGCTGTTTTGCATGTTGTTTATTTTTCTGTTTTAGTTTTCCTGCATGTAAGCTGATAAGGATAATAATATAATAACTATTCTATAGATCTGTGTGTGAGATGGTCAATTGAGATAATATATATAAAATGCTTAGAATAAGATCTCAGTTTTTTGCTAGATGGCAAGGGCATATAGGAGGAGTATATTATCCTTCTTATGATTTATAAATTTTGCCAAATGAAGTAACTTTACATCAACATTTTTAGGAGTAGAAAAAGCTAACTAAGAAAAGAGGATTGTAACCAAGAAAAGTAAGATGGTAAGACTGGGGAATTTCCTTCAGACAAAGCTCAAATTGTCACATCAGAAATACAGGATGTGATGTGTTCAGAAAACTTTCATAAACAGAAAGCTTCTATTGCTGAAGAAGATGCGCTATTCCAGGGCAGGGATTTGACACAGTGATTGAAACACTAGCACTGGGTACTGTCTGTTCTTGAATTTCATATAAGTAGAATCATACAGTATGCACCCTTTGGCACCTGACATTTTTCACTCAGCAAAGTGATAGTAAGATTCATATATGTTACTCTGTAAAGTATTTGTTCGCACTGTGCAATGCTTCACCATATAAATATAGAAAAATGTACTTATAACAAATAAACATCTTGATTTACCATGCTTGGCATTTATGCGACTATAAATGTCGCATACAAATGTTTTTGTTAGCAAACGTTCTCAATTCATTGGGGATTGATGCCTAGGAACATATATACCCAGCGATAAATGATAGGCATGTGATTAACTTTAGTAGATTATATCAAATAGTTTTTCAAAATCATTATGCCAATTTATACTGCCATCAGCAATGTAAGAAAATTCAATCTCTTTGCAATAAATGTTTTTGTGAATTGTTTTAATTTTAGCCATTGTGATGGTTTATGGGTATAACAGACTTGGATACTACAGAGACTGACACAGAGAATGTTGCAGTCTAATAGCAATAGCACTTGTCCATATTTTCTGCCTGAGACTTTAGCTGAGACTGTGCACTCTCCTGGCCAGTGTTCAGCCAGTGATGGAAGAGAACGTTGCTACAATGCTTTGCCTTTCTCAGCAGTGCAGGATTTCTCTGTGGGAAACGTTTGCACTGGAACTCTTTACTGAGTTGATGGAAACATCCTCAGGGCTCCCTGCAGTCTGAATTTCTCCTCCATGATCCTCAATTTCTCTCTCTCCTT
This sequence comes from Ovis canadensis, assembly GCF_042477335.2. Lineage (NCBI taxonomy): Eukaryota > Metazoa > Chordata > Mammalia > Artiodactyla > Bovidae > Ovis > Ovis canadensis. The sequence continues at coordinate 52,872,106 of NC_091254.1, read as the reverse complement.
TCACAAATCTGCACTGTGACTTTAAGGATTTTACCTACTTTTTTCTACCCCTGATCATTCACAGGCATTCTCCCCAACAAATTTCACGCATCAGTCATCCTCTTGACATCTGCTTCCCAAAGAAACTAATCAGCACAGTAGTGATGGCTCACGTGGGTCATAATATTAATTTTTCTAATGACAAAAAGGTGATCTTCTTATCACAGATTTGTTGGCTATGTTAATATCTTCTTTTGTAATATAATAGTTCATAAATTTTGCAAATATTGTTATTGGAATATTTACCTTCTCTTATGGAGAAGTTCTTTATTTATTTTGGATAATAGTCTAATTTAAAAAGATGCTTGTACCCCAATGTTCATAGCAGTATTGTTTACTATCTCCAAGATATGGAAGCAACTTAAACATCCTTCAATGGATAAATGGAAAGAGAAAATATAATATATACATAATATACATACATATGCTATATATATATACAGACACATATATATACAAAATGGAGTAGGAGAATGGGAGGTAGAAACTATCAGGTGTAAAATAGGCTTTTGGGAAATATAGTCAATATTTTGTGATAGCTGTAAATGGAGAGTAATCTTTAAAATTTGTATAAGAACTAAAAAATAGAAAAAAATAAAGCATATTAATTAGCTAAATTCTGAAACAATTAAAAAAGGTCATTTTTCAAATATAGGATTACAGATATATTTTAGCAAGTTTATGGTCCACAATTTTAGTGTTTTTGATGAACAGTATTTTCATTTTAATAATGTCATTCTTTTCAGATTTTATGGATAGTTTTGTCAAAAGAACCTATTGGTTATAGCAAACTAACTCTTCAAACAACACAAGAGATGACTCTACACATGGACATCACCAACTGGTCAATACCAAAATCAGACTGATTATATTCTTTGCAGCCAAAGATGGAGAAGCTCTATAGAGTTAGCAAAAACAAGACCTGGAACTGACTGTGATTTGCTTCATGAGCATGCATGTGTGCTAAGTCAATTCTTTGCAACCCTATGGACTATAGTCTGCCAAACTCCTCTGCCCATGGGATTTTCCAGGCAAGAATACTGGAGTGGGTTACTTTATTGCAAAATTCAGGCTTGTATTGAAGAAAGTAAGGAAAACAACTAGATCATTCAGGCATGTCCTGATGGCTCCCACGGTAAAGTGTTTGCCTGCAAGGCAGGAGACCCGGGTTCATTTCCTCGGTCAGGAAGGTCCCCTGGAGAAGTAAATGGCAATCCACTTCAGCACTCTTGCCTGGAAAATCCCATGGATGGAGAAGCCTAATAGGCTACAGTCCATGGGGTCGCAAAGAGTCGAACATGACTGAGCAACTTCACTTTCACTTTGATGACTATATAATGGTGGCAACCAAGAGATTCAAAAGATTAGATCAGGTAGAGAGATTGCTTGAAGAACTATGGACAGAGGTTCGTAACACTGTACAGAAGGCAGCGAGCAAAAACATCCAAATAAAAGAAATGCAAGAAGGCAAGTCAGTTGTCTGAAGAGGCTTTACAAATAGCTGAGGAAAGAAGTGAAAGGGAAAGGAAAAATATGACCAACTGAATGCAGAATTCCAGAAAATAGCAAGGAAAAATAAGAAATTCTTCTTAAAAGAATAATACAAAGACATAGAAGAAAACAATAGAATAGGAGACTAGAGTTCACTTCAAGAAAACTGGAGGTATCAATGAATATTTCATGCAGGGATGACCACAATAAAGGACAGAAACAGTAAGGATCTAACAGAGGCAGAAGAAGTAGTAAGAATTCACAAAAGAACTATGCAAAAAAATATTTAAATGACCCAGGTAACCATGATGGTGTGTTCACTCACCTAGAGCCAGATATCCCAGACTGTGAAATCAAGTGGGTCTTAGGAAGCACTACTAGGAACAAAACTTGTGGATGCCATGGAATTCCAGCTGTGCTTCTTAAAATCATAAAAGATAATACTGTTAAAGTGCTGCACTCAGTATGCCAACAGATTTGGAAAACAGTGGCCACAGGACTGGAAAATGTTAGTATTCATTCCAATCCCAAAGAATGCTCAAACTACCATTTCACATGCTAACAAGGTAATGCTCAAAATCCTTAAAGTTAGGCTTCAGCAGCATGTGATCAAAGGACTTCTTGATAGGGCTAGAAAAGGCAGAGATCAAAATGTCGACATTCGTTGAATTATAGAGAAAGTAAAAGAATTCCCTCCCCCCACAAGAAAAAAAAAATGTCCATTTCCGATTTATTGACTAGGCAACACAGTGTGGATCCCAACAAACTGTGAAAAATTCTTAAAAGGTGTGAATAACAGGATACCTTACCTAATTCCTAAGAAACCTGTGTGCACATCAAGAAGCAACAATTAGAATGGAACATGGAGCAATGGACAGGTTCAAAACTACAAAGGAGTACAACAAAGCTGCATATTGTCACCATCATTACTGAACTTCTATGCTCATCATGCAATATTTCTGGCTGGATGAATAAAAAGCTGAAATCAAGATTGCCGGGAGAAATATCAACAACCTCTGATATGCAGATTTTACCACTCTAATGACAGAAAGTAAAGAGGATCTAAAGAGCTTCCTGATGAGGTGAAAAGGAGAGTGAAAAAGCTGACTTGAATCTCAATGTTAAAAAATTAAGATTATGGCATTCAGTCTCATCACTTCATGGCAAATAAAAGGGAGAAAACTGAAAACAGTGACAGATTCTATATTCTTGTGATCTAATATCACTGGGTACAGTGACTGACGTTTTGAAATTAAAAAAAAAAAAAAAAAACACTTGCTCCTTGGTAGAAAAGTCATGACAAACCTAGACAGCAGATTTTTAAAAATAGACATACTTTGCTGACAAAGGTCTGGATAGTCAAAGCTATGGTTGTTTCTGTAGTCATGTATAGAGGTGAAAGTTGGACCTTAAAGAAGGCTGAGTGCAGAAGAATTATGCTTTCTAATTGTGGTACTGGAGAAGTCTCTTGAGAGTCATTTGGACAGCATGAAAATCAAAGCAATCAATCCTAAAGGAAATAAACTCTAACTATTCATTAGAAGGACTGATACTGAATATATAACTCCAATACTTTGGCCACCTGATGCAAAGAGCCAGACTCACTGGAAAAGATCTTGATGCTTTGATGGGAATGATTGAAGGCAGAAAATGAAAGGGTTGGCAGAAGATGAGTTTGTGAGCCTCACCAACTTCTTAAGATAGTAAAGGGCAGGGAAGCCTTGTGCCCTGCAGTCCATGGGGCCAAAAAGAATTGGACATGACTTAGCAACTGAACAAGAAAATAGTGCTTGTGCTAAGTCACTTCATTTGTACTGGACTCTTTGCGACCCTATGGACTGTAGCCTGCCAGGGTCCTCTATCCATGAGACTTCCCAGGCAAGAAAAACATAGTAGGTTTACATTTCCTCCTCCAGGGGATCTTCCCCAACCAAGGATTGAATCGGTATCTCTTATGTCTCCTGTCCTGTCTCTTGAGAATCTGTATGCAGCTCAGGAAGCAACAGATAGAATTGGACATGGAACAGACTGGTTCCAAATAGGAAAAGGAGTATGTCAAGGCTGTTTATTGTCACCCTGCTTATATAACTTATATGCAGAGTACATCATGAGAAACCCTGGGCTGGAAGAAACACAAGCTGGAATCAAGATTGCCGGGAGAAATATCAATCACCTCAGATATGCAGATGACACCACCCTTATGGCAGAAAGTGAAGAGGAACTAAAAAGCCTCCTGTTGAAAGTAAAAGAGGAGAGTGAAAAAGTTGGCTTAAAGCTCAACATTCAGAAAATGAAGATCATGGCATCTGGTTCCAACACTTCATGGGAAATGGGGAAACAGTGGAAACAGTATCAGACTTTATTTTGGGGGGCTCCAAAATCACTGCACATGGTGACTGCAGCCATGAAATTGAAAGACGCTTACTCCTTGGAAGAAAAGTTATGACCAACCTAGAGAGCATATTCAAAAGCAGAGACATTACTCTGTCGACTAAGGTCCATCTAGTCAAGGCAATTGTTTTTCCAGTAGTCATGTATGAATGTGAGAGTTGGACTGTGAAGAAGGCTGAGTGCCAAAGAATTGATGCTTTTGAACTGTGGTGTTGGAGAAGACTCTTGAGAGTCCCTTGGAGACTGCAAGGAGATCCAACCAGTCCATTCTGAAGGAGATCAGCCCTAGGATTTCCTTGGAAGGAATTGGAAGGAATGATGCTAAAGCTGAAAGTCCAGTACTTTGGCCACCTCATGCGAAGAGTTGACTCATTGGAGAAGACTCATGCTGGGAGGGATTGGGGGCAGGAGGAGAAGGGGACGACAGAGGATGAGATGGCTGGATGGCATCACTGATTCGATGGACATGAGTCTGAGTGAACTCCGGGAGTTGGTGATGGACAGGGAGGCCTGGCGTGCTGCGATTCATGGGGTCGCAAAGAGTCAGACACGACTGAGCGACTGAACTGAACTGAACTGAACTGAGGTGAATGCAATTGTGTGGTAGTTTGAATATTTTCAGCATTATCTTTCTTTGGGATTGGAGTAAAATCTGAGCTTTTCCAATCCTGTGGCCACTACTGAATTTTTCAAATTTCCTGGCATATGGACTGTAGCACATTAACAAGATTTGAAATAGGTCACTGAAATTCCGTAATCTCTACATTTATTCTTAGTGATGCGTCCTAAAGCCCATTTGACTTTGCATTCCAGGATGTCTGGCTCTAGGTGAATGATCACACCATCATGGTTATCTGGGTCATGAAAATCTATTTTGTATAGTTCTGTGTATTCTTGCTACCTTTTCTAAATGTCTTCTGATTCTGTTAGGTTCATACAGTTTTTGTCCTTTATTGTGCCCATCTTTGCATGAAATATTTCTTTGATATCTCTAATTTTCTTAAAAAGATCTCTAGTTTTTCCCATTCTGTTGTTTTCTTCTCTTTCTTTGCACTGAACATCAAGGAAGGTTTTCTTAACTCTCCCTGCCATTCTTTGAAACTCTGCATTCAGATAAATATGTCTTTCCTTTTCTCCTTGCCTTTACCTTCTCTTCTTTTTTCAGCTATTTTTAAGGTTTCCTCAGACAACCATTTTGACTTTTTGCATTTCTTTTCCTTGGGGATGTTCTTGATCACTGCCTCTTGTGCAATGTCATGAACCCCTGTCCATATTTCTTCAGAGACTCTGTCTATCAGATCTAATCCCTTGAATCTATTTGTCACTTCCACTCTATAATTGAAGGATTTGATTTAGGTCATACCTAAATGATCTAGTTGTTTTCCCTATTTTCTTCAATTTAAGTCTGAATTTTCTGATAAGACTTTCATGATCTGAGCCACAGTCAGCTCCTGTTTTTTTTTTTTTCCTTCTTCTTCTTCTTTTTTTTTTTCTTTTTTTTTTTTTTTCTGTATAGAGTTTCTCCATCTTCAGCTGCAAAAAATACAATCAATCTGATTGCCTCCTGAGAAATTTGTGTGCAGATCATGAAGCAACAGTTAGAACCAGGCATGGAACAATGGACTGGTTCCAAATTGGGAAAGGAGTACTTCAAGGCTGTCTATTGTCACCCTACTTATTTAACTTATATACAGTGTGCATCATGCTAAATGCTTGGCTGGATGAAGCACAGTTGGAATCAAGATTGCCAGTAGAAATAAAAATAACCTCAGATATGCAGATGATACCACCCATATGGCAGAAAGCAAAGAGGAACTGAAGAGCCTCTTGATGAAAGTGAAAGAGGAGAGTGAAAAACGGCTTAAAGCTCAACATTCAAAAATAAAGAGCTAGGCATCTGGTCCCATCACTTCATGGCAAATAGATGGGGAAACAATGGAAATAGTGACAGACTATTTTCTTGGGCTCCAAAATCCCTGCAGATGGGGACTGCAGCCATGAAATTAAAAGATGCTTACTTCTTGGAAGAAAAGTTATGACCAACCTAGACAGCATATTAAAAAGCAGAGACATTACTTTGCTGACAAAGGTCCATCTAGTCAAAGCTATGATTTTTCCAGTGGTCATGTATAGATGTGAGAGTTGGACCATAAAGAAATCTGAGAGCTGAAGAATTGATGCTTTTAAACTGTGGTATGGGAAAAGACTCCATTGGACTGCAAGGAGATCAAACCAGCCAATCCTAAAGGAAATCAGTCCTGCATATTTATTGGAAGAACTGATGCTGAAGCTGAATCTCCAATACTTTGGCTACCTGATGTGAAACACTGACACATTGGAAAAGACCCTGCTGCTGGGAAAGATTGAAGGCAGGGGCAGATGGCAAAGACATAGGAAGAAATGGTTGGATAGCATCACAGACTCAATGGACATAAGTTTGAGCAAGCTCTGGGTGTTGGTGATGAACAGGGAATTCTGGCATGCTGCAGTCCAAGGTGTTGCAAAGACTCGTAACCACTGTTTCAGTTTGAGCAACTGAACTGAACTGAATCTTGTTTTGACTCTAACTATCCAACTTTTTATAAAAGGTTTTAATGTATTTAAACCTTTTTTTTTTTCTCTTAACTCTGACTAATCTTTGACAAAGCTTATATTCCCTGTCTTGATATTTTTTGAAGAAATATAATAAAATCCTAATTTTTGAGTATTAACTTATTTCACATACACTTCATATTTCAGGTTGACAATATTTATTGTTATTTTAAAAGTATTATTGACAATAAGAACTAGTATTTCAAAAATATGTAAAATATAAACCTATTATCACATAATAATTGGTTTTAGTTATACCTATTAAGTAAACACTAGCAAAAGGAACAACATACATTGAAACACTGTTTGTCTGAATTTAAAGCCCTATTCATCTATTAAATTATATTGACTCACAGAATATTAATGTAATCTTTAATTGGTTTTGCTTTTGAATTGCATAAAATAATGGACCTGTCCTTAATCAAGTTCTACAGCACTGGGCATCATGCTTGATGCTTTATCAAGCATAAATCTTCATCCAAAGTAAAGAAGTGTTTTGTAAAGGGTAGTGGAAAATTGTGTATATGTATATGCTTCTAAATTATTTAGTACATAACTGAAAGAGATTAAGAGATATGTCACATTGGCAAAAAGAAAAAACAAAAATTTACTAAACTTTTTTTAAATGAATCTCTTTCTGTTAATAACTACATCTGGAGATGACTACATGAGGCTCTGATACATACTAGCAATATCATGCTACAATAATTTTGTTTTAACCTAATCAGAGAAATATCCAGTTCTCACTCTTTGACTTTATTTATTTATTTATTTTAGCATTGAGAGAGGAGACAGTATTAGAACTTCATTTTACTGCTTTAAATATTTTCACCATGATAATTACTGAGTGTCTAATTCCATTTTTCTAGCTACATACAACACACTTCTATGCAGCTGTCCTAGTTTGCTGTAAAGTCACAATAGCCAAACACTGGGGATTTGGCTTTACTGAAATAATTATTCTTAGGTATTCCTGGCTCTTGACATTTCACTCACCAAATCTTCCCTCAAATACCACTTCTAATCATATTATTAAATGTATATTTTCTTCATTACCCGGCTATAATCAGGAATCTATATTAATCTCTTGTTACCTATAATTTCATGTCTGAACCTCTCAGCTGCCTTTAAAGTTCACTGATAATACATGCCTTATCATCAAAATGTCTTTATTTCCATTCCTTAAAACAATACCTCATCTATTCTTGATAGTCCTACTCCCTATCTATACTAGGATAATGGTACCCACAGCTATGTAATCTTTGGATCATTTTTTTAAAGGGAAGATATATTTTGAAAGCTTTTATGAAAGAACTTCAATTACAAAATTTAGTATTATACTCAACAAGCTTTTCACTTGTAAGGTATCACTTTAAAGCAAATTTGCAATGTAGATATTCATATGTATATGAATTTAAATATACATGGAACATAGTGAGAATATAGGATGATTGTTTATGATCATGACATTATATATCATGACATCATGACATGTGTGTATGATATCTAGTGATCTACATATTTCATTTTGATAAAACACAGCATCCATTTCTTTGATTGTGCCAACCCTAAGTCTAAAATTTATGCTTTTGAACTATGGTATTGGAGAAGACTCTTGAGTGTTTCTTGGACTGTGAGGAGATCCAGCCAGTTAATCCTAAAGGAAATCAGTCCTGAATATTCATTGGAAGGACTGATGTTGAAGCTGGAACTCCAGAACCTTTGGCCACTTTATGTGAAGAACTGCCTCACTGGAAAAGACCCAGATGCTGGGCAAGATTGAAGGCAAGAGGAGAAGGGGATGACAGAAGATGAGATGGTTGGATGGCATCACCGACTCAATGGACATGAGCTTGAGTAGGCTCCAGGAGTTGGTGATGAGCAAGAAAGCCTGACATGCTGTAGTTCACGAGTTTGTAGAGTCAGACACTACTGAGTGACTGAACTGAACTGACCACATAGGATTCCTGACAGAGAATATGACCACTCGCTGGTACCACGCTCCAGAAATCATGTTGAATTTCAAGGACTACACCAAGTCCATCTACATCTGGTCTGTAGGATGCATCTTGGCAGAGATACTCTCCAACAGGCCCATCTTCCCCAGGAAGCATTACCTCGACCAGCTGAAACACATTCTGAGTGTTCTTGGATCCTCATCTCAGAAAGACCTGAATTATATTAAAAAATATATATATTAAAAGCTAGAAACTATCAACTCTCCCACACACACAAAAAAAGGTGCCATGGAACATGCTGTTCCCAAATGCTGACTCCAAAGCTCTGGATTTACTGGACAAAATGTTCACATTCAACCCTAACAAGAAGATTGAAGTGGAGCAGGCTCTGGCCCACCTGTACCTGGAGCAGTACTAGAACCTGAGTGATGAGCCTATCACTGAAGCACCCTTCACGTTTGACATGGAACTGGATGACTTGCCCAAGAAAAAGCTCAAAGAACTCAAATCTAAAATGTTCTCCTTATGCGATCATATTTCACCCTTCTTTCAGTTACAAAACGTGAAGAAACCATTCTTAGCTAATCTAAATTTAATTATTTTCCCTTTTTGTCTAAATTCCTATTCTTTAGAGTATAAAACAACAACAACAGCAACAGCAACAAAAACACTTAATGCTTCAAAATTTAGTTATACCACTTCTACTCACCTGGCTAGTAGAATTGAAATGGATCTTACATTAACTTATAGAAGCAAAGCTTGCATACATATGCATATTACCAGTTTCTTGATGGATAGATCTTCATTATTTAACGTATTGATAAACAATAGTAGAATTTGAAAAACCTAATCAATCTTGTTTATGAATTAAATAACTTTCTCTAACTTCATTCCTGTGTTTCAAAGTTTTTGTTTTATGAATAATGGGTTTATTGGAAGATGTAAATTCAGTCTCTCTAACAAATATAATGTTAAAAAAATTGTGAGTGAAATTTATTTTAATATTAATTAGAATATGTCACAATAAATTATATTAAAACAATTAAGAGAAATTGAAAAATTTGTGAATACACCTGCCACAGAATCCTGTTTTTTATCTTTGCCCCTAAGATATTTACCATCGGCTTCCCTGGTGAATCAAATGGTAAAGAATCTGCCTACGATTGCAGAGAAGATTTGGGTTTGATCCCTGGATTGGGAAGATCCCCTGAGGAGGACAAAGCAACCCATTTTAGGACACAGGAGACTGGCAGACTACAGTCCATGGGGTCACAAAGTGTTGAACATGACTGAGTGACTAAGCCAGCACAACAAATGCATGGGAAAACTTTGCAAGATGTTTTTATCTGTTCTCTATGCTTCTATCTGAATTATTTCCAAGCTTTTCCTATAGTTTCTGGTAAAACATGCATTTTTAGTTCTCAACAACATTCAATTATTTGAAAACAGAAGACAAAACATCATAGAACATATAGAAAATGTGCTGAATTTATTTTACTTAAAAAAGAAGACTAACATAAAGTACAGTATCAGAACACACCTTGTAATAAAGCAGAATGTGTAAAAGGCTATTTTAATGTATCCATAGTGTTGAAGGCAAACATAAGCAATCATTTCAAAATTAAAAATTACAGTGAGTCTAATTAGTCTTGCATTTCTGTAAAATAGACTGGTGGAATTTGATTACACAGGAGAACCCAAAGCACCTCCCTTTAAAACCTCATATAAGAAACAGTGTATACTTTACATTGTGATAATTTTTACTGTTTCTAGAAACAGAAAATAAATATTTTAATATATATATTTTATATTTCATGTCTCAGTATTTGTTTACTTACCATGTAAGCATTGCTATTTTAACATTCTTTAAAATTTTATTTAATATAACTACATTCTACTATTCAGCAACTTACACTCTATTTTTTAATATATTCATTTTAATTGGAGGAAAATTGTTTTAAAATATTGTGATGGTAAGAATATACAATGAAGTAAAGAAATCTCTAACAAGTGGTGCTGGGAAAACTGGCCAATCACCTGCAGAAGAATGAAAGTAGAACACTTTCTAATACCATCATTTCAGTTCAGTTCAGTTGCTCAGTCGTGTCTGACTCCCTGCAATCCCATGAATCACAGCACACCAGGCCTTCCTGTCTATCATCAACTCTCGGAGTTCACTCAGACTCACGTCCATCGAGTCAGTGATGCCGTCCAGCCATCTCATCCTCTGCCATCCCCTTCTCCTCCTGTCCCCAATCCTTCCCAGCCTCAGAGTCTCTTCCAATGAGTCAACTCTTCACATGAGGTGGCCAAAGTACTGGAGTTTCAGCTTTAGCATCATTCCCTCCAAAGATATCCCAGGGCTGATCTCCTTCAGAATGGATTGGTTGGATCTCCTTGCAGTCCAAGGGACTCTCAAGAGTCTTCTCCAACACCACCATTCAAAAGCATCAATTCTTCAGTGCTCAGCTTTCTTCACAGTCCAACTCTCACATCCATACATGACCACAGGAAAAACCATAGCCTTGACTAGACAGACCTTTGTTGGCAAAGTAATGTCTCTGCTTTTCAATATGCAGTCTAGGTTGGTCAAACCTTGTCTTCCAAGGAGTAAACGTCTTTCAGTTTCATGGCTGCAGTCACCATGTGCAGTGATTTTGGAGCCCCCCAAAATAAAGTGTGACACGGTTTCCACTGTTTCCCCATCTATTTCTCATGAAGTGATGGGACCAGATGCCATGATTTTCATTTTCTGAATGTTGAGCTTTTAGCCAACTTTTTCACTCTCCTCTTTCACTTTCATCAAGAGGCTTTTTAGTTACTCTTCACTTTCTGCCATAAGGGTGGTGTCATCTGCATATCTGAGGTTATTGATATTTCTCCCGGCAATCTTGATTCCAGCTTGTGCATCTTCCAGCCTAGCGTTTGTCATGATGTACTCTACATATAAGTTAAACAAGCAGGGTGACAATATACAGCCTTGATGTACTCTTTTTCCTACTTGGAGCAAGTCTGTTGTTCCATGTCCAGTTCTGTTGCTTCCTAACACTATACACAGAAATAAACTCAAAATGGATTAAAGATCTAAATGTAAGACCAGGAACTGTAAAACTTCTAGAGGAAAACATAGGCAAAACATTCTCTGACATAAATCACAGCAAGATCCTCTATGACCTACCTCCCAGACTAATGGAAATAAAAGCAAAAATAAGCAAATGGGACCTAATTAAACTTAAAAGCTTTTGCACAACGAAGGAAACTGAAAGCAAGGTGAAAAGACCGGCTTCAGAATGGGAGAAAATAAAAGCAAACGAAGCAAGTGACAAAGAATTAATCTCAAAAATATACAAGCAGCTCATGCAGATCAATATGAGAAAAATAAATGACCCAACTGAAAAACTGGACATTTTGTTTGGGTTGTTCATTTTTCTGGTATTGAGTTTTGTAGATAGAGTGCCTGATGAACTATGGAATGTGGTTCGTGACATTGTACAGGAGACAAAGATCAAGACCATCCCCATGGAAAAGAAATGCAAAAACGCAAAGTGGCTGTCATGGAAGGCCTTACAAATAGCTGTGAAAAGAAGAGCAGGGAAAACCAAAGGAGAAAAGGAAAGATATAAGCATCTGAATGCAGAGTTCCAAAGAATAGCAAGAAGAGATAAGAAAGCCTTCTTCAGCGATCAATGCAAAGAAATGGAGGAAAACAACAGAATGGAAAAGAATAGAGATCTCTTCAAGAAAATTAGAGATACCAAGGGAACATTTCATGCAAAGATGGGCTCAATAAAGGACAGAAATGGTCTGGACCTAACAGAAGCAGAAGATATTAAGAAGAGGTGGCAAGAATACACAGAAGAACCTTACAAAAAAGACCTTCATGACCCAGATAATCATGATGATGTGATCACTAAACTAGAGCCAGACATCTTGGAATGTGAAGTCAAGTTGGCCTTACAAAGCATCACTATGAACAAAACTAGTGGAGGTGATGGAATTCCAGTTGAGCTGTTTCAAATCCTAAAACATGATGCTGTGAAAGTGCTACAGTCAATATGCCAGCAAATTTGGAAAACTCAGCAGTTGCCAGAGGACTGGAAAAGGTCAGTTTTCATTCCAATCCCAAAGAAAGGCAATGCCAAAGAATGCTTAAACTACCACACAATTGCACTCATCTCACATGCTAGTAAAATAATGCACAAAATTCTCCAAGCCAAGCTTCAGCAATATGTGAACCGTGAACTCCCTGATGTTCAAGCTGGTTTTAGAAAAGGCAGAGGAACCAGAGATCAAATTGCCAACATCCGCTGGATCATTAAAAAAGCAAGAGAGTTTCAGAAATGCATTTATTTCTGCTTTATTGACTATGCCCAGGGCTTTGACTGTGTGGATCCCAATAAACTGTGGAAAATTCTGAAAGAGATGGGAATTCCAGACCACCTAACCTGCCTCTTGGGAAATCTGTATGCAGCTCAGGAAGCAACAGTTAGAACTGGACACGGAACAACAGGCTGGTTCCAAATAGGAAAAGGAGTATGTCAAGGCTGTATATTGTTACCCTGCTTATTTAACTTATATGCAGAGTACATCATGACAAACGCTGGGCTGGAAGAAACACAAGCTGGAATCAAGATTGCCAGGAGAAGTATCAATAACCTCAGATATGCAGATGACACCACCCTTATGGCAGAAAGTGAAGAAGAACTAAAAAGCCTCTTGATGAAAGTGAAAGAGGAGAGTGAAAAAGTTGGCTTAAAGCTCAACATTCAGAAAACGAAGATCATGGCATCTGGTCCCAGCACTTCGTGGGAAATAGATGGGGAAACAGTAGAAACAGTGTCAGACTTTATTTTGGGGGGCTCCAAAATCACTGCAGATGGTGCCTGCAGCCATGAAATTAAAAGACACTTACTCCTTGGAAGAAAAGTTATGACCAACCTAGATAGTATATTCAAAAGCAGAGACATTACTTTGCTGACTAAGGTCCATCTAGTCAAGGCTATGGTTTTTCCTGTGGTCATGTATGGATGTGAGAGTTGGACTGTGAAGAAGGCTGAGTGCCAATGAATTATTGCGTTTGAACTGTGGTGTTGGAGAAGACTCTTGAGGGTCCCTTGGACTGCAAGGAGATCCAACCAGTTCATTCTGAAGGAGATCAGTCCTGGGATTTCTTTGCAAGAAAGGATGCTAAAGCTGAAGCTCCAGTACTTTGGACACCTCATGCAAGGAGTTGACTCATTGGAAAAGACTCATGCTGGCAGGGATTGGGGGCAGGAGGAGAAGGGGACGACCCAGGATGAGATGGCTGGATGGCATCACGGACTCAATGGACATCTGCGTAAACTCCAGGAGATGGTGATGGACAGGGAGGCCTGGCGTGCTGCAATTCATGGAGTCGCAAAAGTTGGACACGACTGAGCGACTGAACTGAACTGAACTGAACTGAACTGATGAGCTTATGTCATTAAATGTTCTGCCTATGTTTTCCTCTAAGAGTTTTATAGTTTCTGGTCTTACATTCTGGTCTTTAATCCATTTTGAGATTATCTTTGGGTATGTTGTTGGAAAGTGTTCTAATTTCATTCTTTTACATGTAACTGTCTAGTTTTCCAAGCACCATTTATTGAAGAGGCTATCTTTGACCCCTTGTATATTCTTGCCTCCTTTTCAAAAATAATGTATCCATAGGTGCATGGGTTTATTTCTGGGCTTTCTATCTGTTCCATTGGTCAATATATCTGGTTTTGTGCCAGTACCATACTTTATTCCTTAAGCTTCATTCTTCTTTCTCAAGACTGTGTTGGCTGCTCAGGGTCTTTTGCGTTCTATAAGAATTAAGACCTAAACAGACACTTCTCCAAAGACATACAGATGGCTAACTAACACATGAAAAGATGCTCAACATCCCTCACTATCAGAGAAATGCAAATCGAAACCACAATGTGGTACCACTTCATGCCAGTCAAAATGGCTATCAAAAAGTATATAAACAATAAATGCTGGAGAGGGTGCAGAAAAAAGTGAACCCTCTTACACTGTTGGTGGTAATGCAAACAGCCGCCATGGAAAATTCTTAAAGAGATTAGAGTACCATACCATCTGATGTGCCTCTTGAGAAATCTGTATACACGTCAGGGACCAACAGTTAGAACTGGATAGGGAACAACAGACTGTTTCCAAATAGGGAAAGCAATACGTCAAGGCTGTATATTTAACTTATTTAACTTATTTAACTTATATGTAGAGTACATCATGAGAAACGCTGAGCTGGATGAACACAAGTTGGAATCAAGATTGCCAGGAGAAATATCAGTAACCCCAGATATGCAGATGACACCACCCTTATGGCAGAAAATGAAGAAGTAGAACTAGAGAGCTTCTTCATGAAAGTGAAAGAAGAGAGTGAAAAAGTTGGCTTGAAGCTCAACATTCAGAAAACGAAGATCATGGCATCTGGTCCCATCACTTCATGACAAATAGATGGGGAAACAGTGGCAGCTTTTATTTTGGGAGGCTCCAAAATCACTGCAGATGGTTATTGTTGCCATGAAATTGAAAGACGCTTACTCCTTGGAAGAAAAGTTATGACCAACAGAGACAGTATATTTAAAAGCAGAGACATTACTTTATTGACTAAGGTCTGTCTAGTCAAATCTTTTGTTTTTCCAGTGTTCATGTTTGGATGTGAGTGTTGGAAGATAAAGAAAGCAGAGCACTGAAGATGCTTTTGAACCCTGTTGATGGAGAAGACTCTTGAGAGTCCCTTGGACTGCAAGCAGATCCTACCAGTCCATCCTAAAGGAGATCAGTCCTGAATATTCATAGGAAGGATTGATGCTGAAGCTGAAACTACAATACTTTGGTCACCCAATGCAAAGAACTGACTTATTTGATAAGACCCTGATTCTTGGAAAGATTGAAGGCAGGAGGAGAAGGGGATGACAGAGGATGAGATTGTTGGATGTCACCACTGACTCAATGGACATGAGTTTGAGTAAACTCCTTGTGTTGGTGATGGGCAGGGAAGCCTGGTGTGCTGCAGTCCATGGGGTCGCAAAGAGTCAGACATGACTGAGCGACTGAACTGAATTGAAGCCAGAAAGAAAAACACCAATACAGTATATTAACGCATATATTTGGAATTTAGAAAGATGGTAACAATGATCCTGTATGTGACAGGATACAGCCAAAGAGACACAGATATAAATTAACAGTCTTTTGGACTCTGTGGGAGAAGGTGAGGATGCAATGATATGAGAGACTAGCATTGAAACATATATATTACCATATGTGAAATAGATGACCAGTCCAAGTTCAATGCATAAAACAGGGCACTCAAAGTCAGTGCACTGGGACAACCCTGAGGGATGGGATGGTGAGGGAGATGGGAGGGAGTTTCGCGGTAGGGGACACCTGTACGCCCGTGGCTGATTCATGTCAATGTATACCAAAAACTACTACAATATTGTAAAGTAATTAGCCTCTAGTTAAAATAAATAAATAATTTTTTAAAAAAGAAAATAATTTTCCCTTCATTACAAAGAAGATTCTGCTTGATGATGTACTGATTTCTTGGGTTAATGTCATATACTTCCCATGTGAAAAATTTAAAGGTCATCAAGGTTATATACCTTTCAAAAGTATATGCAATATTATGCAACAATTGTGCTTATTCTTAATAAGTTGTTTTAACATAGGAAAAAATATTGTGATGGTTTCTGCCATACATCAACATGAATCAGCTGTAGGTATGTATATCTGTGTCCCTCACATCCTGAACCCCACTCCCACCTCCCTCCCCATCCTATCCTTCTAGGTTGTCCCAGAGCACTGGCTTTGGGTGCCCTCTTCATGCATCGAACTCGCACTGTTCATCTGTTTAACATATGGCAATGTGTATGTTTCAAGGCTATTTTTTCAAATCATGCCACCCTCTCCTTTTCCCACTGAGTCCAAAAATCTACTCTTATTCAACATTTATTTGGACATATTAGAAAACACATTTAGCTTTCATTAATATTTCACACATCTGTGGTGTTTCAATGTTTAAAGCCCATACAGGTGAATATGAGAAAGTTGAATGGCATAGTTTTTGTTTTTTGAACAGAAATTATGTTAAAGGTGTATTTTCTCTAAGACATTTTGGCATTGTTACTTGTTTTGGCTGTATCTCATTTTCTTTCCATTTATTTCTGTACTCTTCGGTTGCTCCAACTGAAAGCTGTGTCTCCACACATTTTAGTCTTTTTCTGTTAAAGAAACTCAACAGATTAGCTGACCACATCGTGCCAAGAATACTCACTTCAATCAAAGCCTAAGTAAAAATGCTGCACAATTTCAAACTAAAAAAAGAGTTTGAAGATATTTGCAGCTTCTTAATCTTTCTTTTTGTAAGGAAGCAGATTCTAATTTTAAAATAAATACTGCCCTTAAAAGTGCAATTAAGCTGTCTTAGTGGAGAGGTCACATTAGAAATCATGGAAATTAAACATTTATAGCACTAGATCAAAAATGATTTGTGCATCACACTGATGATCCTTCATTTATAGAATTACCCCATCCTTAAATTGTTTGGTTCTCAAAATAGAAAAACCATTAAAATAAGAGCAAAAATAAGTATGAAATGAGCATTAGATGCAGTTTCTAATGAAAAATGTATTAGTCCATGCTAATACAAGCAAATAGAATTTAAAAGATTGGGTAAGCATGCTCAGCTGCGAAAGCATAATAATTCATGATGCTCCTGGCAGTAGAAAAATCAATATTCACAAAAGCCTGGGAATTTTAGTAAAGTGTGTGAAGTACAAAGAATAAAGTTGGTTCTTTGCACTGGGATATTTTTTTCTGTTGTGGACATTACATTTTAATACGGATAATGATAAAACTTTGCTTACCTCAATAAAAATAATTTCAGTGTCTTCCAAGCACACACTTGAGATTGGCTAGGAAACCAAGAATAAAGCAGAATTCCTCTTTTATGAACTCAGAGTCTAGTTAAAGGAAAGAGATATCTATGAATATATCATAATTAAATACTAAAAATGATAAATTTGGTGTGTATAGACTCATATAGCAAATAGGTAAGAGGATATCACATATGAATAAAGAAAAGAAAGAAGGAAGCATTGAAATAAGGGATTATATAAATGTAAAATAAAACCATATTCTTTGAGCAGTGAGGTAACAGCTGCATCCCTATTCATCCCTCTCTGTAAGATGTCTCCTTGAAAGCAGAATAGGCCAGATAACAAGACCAAAGGTTTGATTTTACAATTCAAAGTTATAGTCTTTCGGACTCTTGGTACCATATGTGTAAAATTGAAATTAACCATCTCATAATGAACACAGGAGACAATCACTAGGTACATCTATTTGTTTCTCAAAGAGACAAAAGGAGTTTTAATTTTTATTCTTCTTTACTGTTCAACTTGTGTAATATTCCATCCAGACTTGTAGTCATTTTTGTGTTAAGATACATGTATGCACATTTGTAATGTTTATTTAAGGTTAAATTGTTTCCATCTCTCTTCAATATTGATATGAAGGGAATTTTGTTGACAGGATTATTTTATTTTGCCAACAGTGGCCAATTATATGTTAAAAATCTGGCAGAACATTTTCCTGAATTGGAAGAAGATAACTAGATTCTCTTTTAATTTTAGGTTCTCTTTTATCACCCTATTATTTTCATTGAATGCTCTGTTACACAGGATACACTAAAGTAATAGCATTCATTTAGTTACTAAAAATGTGAGAATTAAGCATACTGTGACTTTCTTTAAATCAATGCATTTTGAAAATCAAAACCATCAACAGCCACTTACCTCTAGTTTCTACCAAAACAAATTTCTTAGTGTACTATCTTCATCAGTACGACTTTGTATTACAATCTAAAGAACACTTGACAAGGGAGATACAAGTTGCAAATGACGTCTTTTTTTTTTTCTGAAAAACCAATTTGAGTAAACATTAAACTTTTATTTTTTCAAAAAGTAGCATCAATCAACTGTTTACACCCCAATACTTTTTGAAATACTTGAGTCAAAATATTTACTTTGCTGTATTCACTAATGCTCAGCTATCATATCTTGATTTGTACCCAAGCTTTACCAAGTCCATGTGTTCAGAGACCTAATTTAAACACGATTCAAAACTTCAAAATTGTAATGACTTTGCCTTTCTTACTCTGAAGTGTTACTAGAACTCTGTCAAGGAAGCCATAAGAACAAATTAAATTTTGCTTTATAGACACATGGTTTGGATATTCTTTAAGTATATGTAAACTGCACAGATTAAAAGCATAATTTCCATAGTAAAGAAATTAAGATCTTTAAGTCTAGTTAAATCAAACTTATGGAAGCCCAACTTCAAGACTAAATTGTGGCTTGTGTTGGCAGAGTACTGCCAGATAAAATAAACTCTACTCAGTGTTGCTAAAAAGTGGGGAAAAAAGTGAAAGGAAAACTGAAATTTATCTGATTTCAACTTGTGTCTCTGTGTATCTTTATCTATCTACATCTATAGCTATATTTCTTTCTGCATCTATATTTATATCTATACATCACAATAATCCAAGCAGAAAACAGATGTAAATGCAGGTGATTGCCGACTCTCCCGAGTGGTTTTGAGAAGCAAGAAAAGCAAAAGGAAATCTCCTAGTTCTTAATCCTGCCCATTCTACCTTCACATAAATCAAATAAAATTTTTTGTGTGTGTTTGAAAATGAGATACAAGAGATAAAAAAATTAAGTAGGCAATAATCTTGACATTTCTTTTACTCCTGATTTGAACTGAAGCAGATGGTTAGGTTCAGAAGAAATTCTGGAAATAGATATACAAATCTAAAACATCCTAATAACAGAAGCTACTCATAAAGCTTGCATTTCTCCAACAGACACAAAGAACCAGTTGGCTAAGCATTTGTATGTGTGTGTGTGTTTGAGCCTATTGGGAGGATAACTGGAGAGTGAAGACAAAATTATCATAATCACCCAGAGCTAATTATCTCCTTCAGTAAACAGAAATTTAGCAGAAAGAAAGTTAAATGAGAAAATAGATAAGGCAAAATCCTCTAGGGGAATATGAAGGCCAAGGAAATAAATTATTCCAAGAACTCAGTTGAAGTTTTCTCTCCAACTGGACTCTAACAATGAATAACCTTGTCCCAAACCTGTCATGCCAACTGTTTCTTCAAGGATACTTATGAAGAATGGGACTGACTGAGAACAAGGCTGTGAGGAGTGATGGGTAGAGAGGGAAGTGAGATTTTCTAAAACAAATTACCAAAGTATATTTTTGAGACCTTCAAAGTGAGGAGAAGATAAAAATCTATGATATGTTCATCATAAATGCAAGTGTCTTATACTTGTGTGCCCATGAAGGAAAGGAGAACATATCAAGAGCACTCACCAATTAAAAAAAGAGAATCAATTATTCATTAAATGACCAAGACAAGAAGCTAAAATTTCCAGAAAATTAATAAGGCAATTATGATTAAAAAAGAAATTCAGATTAATAAAAAATTGTTTATTAATAACCTGTACATTGGAACATCTGGGAATTCATATTTTAAAGCAGCTGTGGGAGGGAAACTGCAGAGGAAAGCAAAAATAAATGAGCAAAACAGTCACAATACGTACTTAGAATAATGTTTTGATGAATTTAATATGACTTCCCTGGTGGCTCAGATGATAAAGCGTCTGTCTACAATGTGGGAGACCCAGGTTCAGTCCCTGGGTAGGGAAGATCCCCTGGAGAAGGAAATAGCAATCCACTCCAGTACTATTGCCTGGAAAATCCCATGAACAGAGGACCTTGGTAGGCTACAGTCCATAGGGTCACAAAGAGTCGGACACGACTGAGTAACTTCGCTTTTGAATATTTCAGAATCATAAAATTTTAAAGAAAGATCAACCTTTCATTAATATTAATCTTGAACCTATGTGTCCTGCCAGTCAGAGTTCAGGTTTGGAAAACAATTTTCTGACACAGAGTATTTCAGAAGTGAGTGAATTTCTTAAGAGCAAGGAACAGAGATAATAACGGCACTGAAAATGCAGGGGGCTAACCCCCTGACCGATTAGGGAAAGGCAATGCTTTCCATGGGTTAGTAGCTAATCTTTATAGCCTCAAGACAAACTCCTGCTGGAAAGATGGCATTAGGTGATTGGCTAGGGTACTATAAGGTGACTACCAGGGTGGGCATTTTTACCTAATTTGATGTCAGGAAGCTTGCTAGTGAGGATCAGGAGGGCTATGGCAACAATTGCAAAGGGGCTTTCCAGGTGGGGCAGTGATAAATAATCCACCTGCCAATTCAGGAGACATAAGAGATGTGGGTTAAACCCCTGGGCCAAGAAGATCCCCTGGAGGAGGAAATTGCAACCCACCCCAGTATTCTTGCTTGGAGAATACTGGACAGAGTCTCTCATGGACAGAGGAGCCTGGTGGGCTACAGTCCATGGGGTCAAAAAGATTCAGACACAATTGAGAGACTGAGGACAAAGAGACTCAGTCAGCTTTGGAGATGACTTTGTTTCTGGGCTCCACTTCTGTGGTTTGGTGCAAGATCTTGTACTTTTGGCCTTGGGACAGGACTACACATTATGGAGATTTTTGAAGTTCATTAACCACAGGATGGGACCAGATGCCATGATCTTAGTTTTCTGAATGTTGAGTCTTAAGCCAACTTTTCCACTCTCCTCTTTCACTTTCATCAAGAGGCTCTTTAGTTCCTCTTCACTTTCTGCCATAAGGGTGGTGTCATCTGCATATCTGAGGTTATTGATATTTCTCCCAGCAATCTTGATTCCTTCAGCTTGTGCTTCATCCAGTCCAGCATTTTTCATGATGTACCCTGCATATAAGTTAAATAAGCAGAGTGACAATATACAGCTTCGAAGTACTCCTTTTCCTATTTGGAACCAGTCTGTTGTTCCATGTCCAGTTCTAACTGTTGCTTCCTGACCTGCATATAGGTTTCTCAAGAGGCAGGTCAGGTGGTCTGGTATTCCCATCTCTTTCAGAATTTTCCACAGTTGGTTATGATCCACACAGTCAAAGGCTTTGGCATAGTCAATAGATTGGGAAATAGTGGAAACAGTGTCAGACTTTATTTTTGGGGGCTCCAAAATCACTGCAGATGGTGTTTGCAGCCATGAAATTAAAAAGACTCTTACTCCTTGGAAGGAAAGTTTTGACCCACCTAGAGAGACAGTAAAGAACAGAGACAGTACTTTGCCAACAAAGGTCCATCTAGTCAAGGCTATGGTTTTTCCAGTGTCATGTATGGATGTGAGAGTTGGACTGTGAAGAAAGCTGAGCACCGACGAATTTATGCTTTTGAACTGTGGTGTTGGAGAAGACTGTTGAGAGTCCCTTGGACTGCAAGGAAATCCAACCAGTCCATCATAAAGGAGATCAGTCCTGGGTGTTCATTGGAAGGGCTGATGCTGAAGCTGAAACTCCAGTACTTTGGCCACCTCATGCGAAAAATTGACTCATTGGAAAATACTCTGATGCTGGGAGGGATTAGGGTCAGGAGGAAAAGGGGATGACAGAGGATGAGACGGCTGGAAGGCATCACCAACTCGATGGACATGAGTTTGATTGAACCCCAGGAGTTGGTGATGGACAGGGAGGCCTGGCGGGCTGGGATTCATGGGGTTGCAAAGAGTCAGACATGACTGAGTGAACTGAACAAAACTGATCCACAGGATATAGCTTAAATACATTATTTCTAAAAAATAGTGGAATCATGTCAATGTATGGCAAAACCAATACAGTATTATAAAGTAAAATAAAGTAAAAATAAAAATTAAAAAAATAAAATAAATAAAAAGTAAAAAAATTAAAAAACTGTATTTTTACAAAATAATAAAAAAGACTTCCTGTTACTCAGCATAAAAATAATGCACTTTATTTAATTGGAGGCTAATTACTCTTCAATATTGTGCTGGTGTTTGCCATACATTGACATGAAACGACCACAGATATACATGTGTCCCCCATCCTAATCCTCCTCCCACCTCCCTCCCATCTCATCCCTTTGGGTTGTCCCAGAGCAATAGATTTAGGTGTCCTTGCTTCATGCATCGAATTTGCACTGGCCATCTATTTTACATATGGTAGTATACGTGTTTCGATGCAATTATCTCATATCGTCCCACCCTTACCTACTCCCACATAGTCCAAGAGTCTATTTTTTACATCTGTGTCTCTTGCTGTCTTGCATATAGGGTTGGTTTTACCATCTTTCTAAATTCCATATATATTAGAATGAGATTATATATATATGAGATGGTATCTCAATGTGGTTTTGATTTGCATTTCTCTGAAAATGAGTGACATTAAATATCTTTTCATGTGTTTGTTAACCATCTGTATTTCTTCTTTGGAGAAATGTCTGTTTAGCTCTCTGGCACATTTTTTGATTGAGTCATTTATTTTTCTGTATATTGATTTGCATGAGTTTTTTGTATGTTTTAAAGATTGATTCTTTGTCAGTTGCTTCATTTGGTACTTTTTTTTTTTTCCCATCATCAAGCCTGTCTTTGCACCTTGCTTATGGTTTCCCTTATTGTGCAAAAGCTTTCAAGCGTAATTAGGTCCCATTTGTTTATTTTTTGTTTTATTTCCATCACTTTGGGAGGTGGATCATAGAGGATATTGCTGTGATTTATGTCAGAGAGCATTTTGCCTATGATTTTGTCTAAAAGTTTTAGAGTTTCTGGTCTGACCAGATATTTAATATTTAATCCATTTAGAGTTTACTTTTGTGTATGGTGTTAGAAAGTGTTCTAGTTTCATTCTTTTATGTGTGATTGTCCAGTTTTCCCAGCACCACTTGTTAAAGAGATTGTCTTTTCTCCATTGTATATTTTTTTGCCTCCTTTTTCAAATATAAGGTGTCCATAGATGTGTGTATTTATCTCTAGGCTTTCTATTTTGTTCCATTGATCTATATTTCTATCTTTATGACAGTACCATACTGCCTTGATGACTGTAGCTTTTAGTATAGTATGAAGTCAGGCAGGTTGATTCCTCCAGTTCCACTCTTCTTTCTCAATATTTCTTTGGCTATTTGAGGTTTTTTGTGCTTCCATATGAATTTTAAAATTATTTGTTCTCATTCTGTGAAAAATAACATTGGTAGCTTTACAGGGGTTGTGTTGAATCTATAGAGGGCTTTGCGTAGAATACTCATTTTTACTATATTGATACTTGCAATCCACAAACATGCTATGTTTCTTCATCTATTTGTGTCATCTTTGATTTCTTTCATCATTGTTTTATAGTTTACTATATATAGGTCTTTTGTTTCTTTAGGTAAATTTATTCCTAAGTATTTTATTCTTTTCATTGCAATGGTGAATGGAATTGTTTCCTTGATTTCTGTTTTCTCATTGCTAGTGTATAGGAATGCAAGAGATTTCTGTATATTAAATTTACATCCCAAAACTTTACTATATTCATTGATTAGCTCTAGTAATTTTCTGGTGGTGTCTTTAGGATTTTATATGTAAAGGAACATATCATCAGCAAACAGTGAGCGTTTTATTTCTTCTTTTCAATCTGGATTCCTTTTACTTCTTTTTCTTCTTTGATTGCTGTGCCTAGTACTTCCAAAACTATGTTGAATAATAGTGTTGAGAGTGTGCACCCTTGTCTGTTCCTGATTTTAGAAGAAATGCTTTCAATTTTTCACCATTGAGGATAATGTTTGCTGTGGGTTTGTCATCTATGGCTTTTATTATGTTGAGGTATGTTCCTTCTATGCCTGCTTTCCAGAGAGTTTTTGTCATAAATGGGTGTTGAATTTTGTCAAAAACTTTCTCTGTATCCACTGAGATAATCATATGGTTTTTTATCTTTCAATTTGTTAATATGGTATATCACATTGATTGATTTGCAAATATTGAAGAATCCGTGCAAAATACTACACTATTACTCTAAAGACTCAATTCTCTTAAAATAGTTAAGATTAAAAAATATATTTTATCAATTAATTAGAATTTGATACATACATGAAAAAGCACCAAAAAAAAATCACAAACAGATATCTGCATTGATGTACACATCCATTGGCAAGTGAAGAGATTTTATGTATGCTAAATTTAATCCCTCTTTTTTTTTAATCTTGATGGCAAGTATTACAACTAAAAATGTTATTTTACCAATGAACATAATGATCAAATTTTCTAATTTTGTACCTCATATGTTTTGCTTATACCAAATTTTTATTTTATAAAGGAAATCTCTGATAAAAAGCATTTTGTATATCAAAAGTGGGATTTACCTTTAAAGTCATATATATAATGATTAATTGCCACTATAATCATTAACAATTATTAGAGGAATTGTATTGGGATACATAATGTCATCAACTGACTGCATTTATTGTTATTAGCAAGCAAGACTTGCTAATTTAAATTACTTTCTAATTATATACCTGCATATTTTATATTGATATAAATAGCTGCATTATTTTCTTGACACCACAAAGAATAAAAAAGAATTATGATTTATTGCCAATCTGTGAAAAATTATTTGAGTAAAACTAAATGAGAAAAACCTAAACAATGGTGCACACATTTCAAAGGGGCATTGCAATCTAAAAGATTAAATTAGGAATAAGTATGCAGCTGACATCTATTACATTTATATACTGTGGCTTCTGAAAATATCTGAGAACATTTTTAAGTTAATCAAACAATTTACTAAAATATCTTAAAGGAAAATTTAAGCTGCAGTAAATAGGCAATATAATTTTAGAGATTTTGTAGGAATAAATTAGATACTGAAATAATTCACAATGTAAAAAGGGCAATCTCTTTTTAAAAACTGGAAATATTTGTGGGCAATCTTCAACTTAAAGACTAAATATCAATATAAAATAATATTTGATGGAGAATCCCAGCTTTCTCAGGTTTTCACCAAACTTACCTCCAAACAATAACTACGTTTTCACCCATGGGTTGAAGTCAGGTGTAGTGTTTTGGAGTAAGAAAATCAAATTTCAAATATTGGAATAGGTACTTTCTTTTGCATTTGTCATAATTTTTGTATAAATCATCTGGGCTCTGCAGTTATGTGTAAAACTAGGTTATTTTTTACAAAAATTCATGTAGTATAGAAGATTATAGTGTGTATTCAGTTAAGTTCAGTTGCTCAGTCATGTCTGACTCTTTGTGACCCCATGAACTGGAGCACGCCAGACCTCCCTGTCCATGGCCAACTCCCAGAGTTCACCCAATCTCATGTCCACTAAGTCAGTGATGTCATCCAACCATGTCATCAGCTGCTGTCCCCTTCTCCTCTCGCCTTCAATCTTCCCCAGCATCAGGGTCTTTTCAAATGGGTTAGCTCTTCACATAAGATGGCCAAAGTATTGGAGTTTCAGCTTCAACATCAGTCCTTCCAAAGAACACTCAGGACTGATCTCCTTTAGGATGGACTGGTTGGATCTCCTTGTAATACAAGGGACTCTCAAGAGTCTTCTCCAACACCACATTTCAAAAGCATCAATTCTTTGACACTCAGCTTTCTTTATAGTCCAACTCTCACATCCATACATGATTACTATAAAAACCATAGCCTTGACTAGATGGACCTTTGTGGACAAAGTAATGTCTCTGCTTTTTAATATTCTATCTAGATTGGTCAAAACTTTCCTTCCAAGAAGTAATTGTCTTTTAATTTCATGGCTGCAATCACCATCTGCAGTGATTTTGGAGCCCCCAAAAATAGTCAGCCACTGTTTCCACTGTTTACCCATCTATTTGCCATGAAGTGATGGGACCAGATGCCATGATCTTAGTTGTTGTTGTTGTTGTTTTTCTAAATTTGAGCTTTAAGCCAACTTTAAGGTAATAGTGTGTATTACACTACTGTAATTCAATATATTTATTTTAAATTTTACTTTTGTTTACCAGGGCTTCCCTGGTGGCTCAGAGGTTAAAGCATCTGCCTGCAATATGGGAGACCTGGGTTTGATCCCTGGGTCGGGAAGATCCCTTGGAGAAGGAAATGGTAACCCACTCCAGTATTCTTGCCTGGGGAATCCCATGGACGGAGGAGCCTGGTGGGCTACAGTCCATGGGGTTGCAAAGGGTCGGACACGACTGACCAAGCGACTTAACTAAACTAAACTAAAAAAAAACGTCAGCTCAATTTTCTTTGATGAATTTATTATTAAACATCAAATTTAGAAGACATCAGCTGGCTTAATTTTTAAATAATTGCCTTTACAAACTATATTTTTATGAGACAATATTCAGTTCAGTTCAGTTCAGTTCAGTTGCTCAGTCACATCCGACTCTTTGTGACTCCATGGACTATTGCATGCCAGGCTTCCCTGTCCAGCACCAGCTCTCAGAGATTACTCAAACTCATGTCCATAGCATTGGAGATGCCATACAACCATCCCATCCTTTGTTGATAATATTATACACTTCAAAATAAATATTTTAATTAAAATGTAAATTTTATAAATTAAATGTGTGCTAGTAAATATATGGTATGCTCAACATAAATTTACTTTTAAATCAGGAAATGAACTGGAATCATTATGTGAAATAAAAATGTGAAATAAAAATCACTACACAATCTCAATAGTGTATTTTTTCAGTTTCAAGGATCTGTTCATAGATTTTTCTTCTATCTAATACTATTTGGGGGCTGTTTTGAATATAGAAAAGTGGGTGGTGTTTGAAAGGATCCTTACTATATAACATTTTACTCCTTCTATAAGAAAATCAGCTTTGACCAGATGAAATGTTACATATCAAAGATCTTGAAATTGAGGAGTCCTTTTTCAACCCTTAATAGAATATTTTATATTTGATGTCTACCTAAATACATATGTTTTCTCAGATGACTATTTTAAATTTTGAAGGGAAAGGAAGTTCAAAGAATCTATTCATTGTTTTAATAAATGTTATTTATTTTTAATTTTGTATGATTGATTTGCAATGTTGTGTTAGTTTCAGGTGCACAGCAAAATATTTCAATTTTATGTATATATGTATATACATATTATTTTTTCAGATTAATTTCACATATATTATTATAAATTGTTGAGTATATATGCCTGTGATTTACAGTTGTTCTTTGTTAGTTATCCATTTTATATTTATTTCTGTGTAAGAAATTAAATTTATTCCAAACTCTAAATTCACCTTTCACCATGTCTCCTCCAGTAACCATAAATTTGTTTTCTATGTCTGCTAGTCTATTTCTGTTTTGGAAATAAACTCACTTGTGTCATTTTTTTCTTTTTCTATATTTCACTTATTAACATATATTATATTTGTTTGTCTATATTTGGTTCACCTCATTTAGTATGATAATCTATAGGTTCATTAATGTTGCTGAAAATGACATAATTTCATTCTTATTTATGGCTGAGTAATATTCCATTGTATATAAAAATGTGTACAATACATATTCCATTGTGTGTATATGTCTCTACAACCATAAAGGAGAATGAGATAGTGTATGTACCACATTTTTAAAAATAATTTTTTATGTATTTATTTTTGGCTTTGCTGGGTCTTTGTTGCTGGGTGGACTTTTCTCTAGTCACAGGGAGGGCTGTATATTTGCTTTGTGTGGGCTTCTCACTGTAATGGCTTCTCTTTTTGTGGAGCATGGGCTCTAGGTTGTGCAGCCCTCAGTAGCTGTGACACTTGGTCTCACTGTGGCCCCTACACTCTAGAGCACAAGCTCAATAGTTGTGGCACACAGGCTTAGTTGTTCCATGGCATGGGTCAGGGGTTGAACCTTGTTTTGCATTGGCAGGCAGATTCTTTACCACTGAGCCACCAAGGAAGCCCTACTACATTTTCTTCATGCACTCATCTGCCAATGGATATTTAGATTGCTTCTGTGTCTTGACGAATGTAAAAGCTAATGTAAATAGTGCTGAAATAAATATTGTGGTGCATGTTTCTTTTTTCATTACACTTTTATATGTGTATATGTGCACAGAAGTGGGATTGCTGAATATGACACCATATAAAAACTATTTTTAGAATTTTAATGAAACTCTATAATGGCTGTTTATAACGGCAATATAAACTCTAGAATGGCAGTCTACATTCCATAAGAGTGTAGGAGGACTTCTTTTTCTCAACACCCTCACCAGCATTTATTATTTGTTGACTTTTTGATAATGGCAGTTCTTGCTACTATGAGGTGGTATACTTAATTGTACTTTTGATTAGCATTTCCCTAATAAGCAGTGATGTTGAACACGTTTCATGTGTCTATTGGCTATTTGTATGTCTTCTTTACAAGATGTCTATTTAGATTGCCTATGCATTTTTTTTTGATTGAGCTTTTTAATTTTGTTTCCTTAAGTGATCTGTTTATTTAAAAAAGCTAAACTCTTGCCCTTTGAAAATATTTTTTCCCATTCTAGAGGTCATCTTTTCATTTTATTTATGATTTCTTTCTATGTGTGAAGATTTTAAGTTTAATTAGGTAGGATTTGTTCACTTTTTATTTTATTTCCATTATTTTAGGAGAGAGATCCAAAAAATTGTTCTTACAATTTAAGTTAAAGAGAAATCTGTCTATGTTTATATCAGGGATATTTATAATTCCTGGTTACATTTAAACTTAAAATCCAATTTAAGGTGTTTTTTTTTTTTTTTTTAATATGATAATAGAGAAAGTTCACCTTTTACATGCAGCTGTCCAGTTTCCTAACACCACTTATTGAAAAGACTACGTTTTCTCCATTGAATATTCTTACTTCTTTTGTCATAGGTTAATTGCCCACAGGTGCATTGTTTTAGTTGCCTATTTTCCTGTTTTTGTCCCAGTGCCATACTGTTTTGATTACTGTAGTTTTGTAGTATACTCAAAAGTCAGGCAGCCTGATTCCTCCAGCTTCACTGTACTTTCTAAAGATTCTTTTGTCTATTCAGGGTTGTTGTGTTTCCACATAAATTTTAGAAACATTTTGTGCTGGTCCTGTGAAAAATGCCATGGGTAATTTAATATAGATTGCATTGAATCTGTAAATAGCTTTGTGTAGTGCAGTCACTTTAGCAACACTGATTCTTCAAAGCCAAGAACATGAAATACCTTTCGATATATATCATCTTCAGTTTCTTTGACTAACATCTTATAGTTTTTGGAGTACAGGTGTTTTGCCTCCTTAGCTATGTTTATTTCAAGGTATTTTATTCTTTTAAATGTGATGATAAGTGAGATTGCTTTTTAAACTTCTCATTCTGATCTTTCATTGTTACTGTACAGAAATGCAACAGATTTCTGTGTATTAACTTTGGATCCTGCATTATAACAAAATCAGCAGATGAATGGATAAGAAAGCTGTGGTACATATACACAATGGAGTATTACTCAGCCATTAAAAAGAATTCATTTGAATCAGTTCTGATGAGATGGATGAAACTGGAGCCAATTATACAGAGTGAAGTAAGCCAGAAAGAAAAACACCAAAACAGTATACTAACATATATATGGAATTTAGGAAAATGGCAATGACGACCCTGTATGCAAGACAGGAAAAAAGACACAGATGTGTATAACGGACTTTTGGACTCAGAGGGAGAGGGAGAGGGTGGGATGATTTGGGAGAATGGGAATTCTAACATGTATACTATCATGTAAGAATTGAATCGCCAGTCCATGTCTGACGTAGGGTGCAGCATGTTTGGGGCTGGTGCATGGGGATGACCCAGAGAGATGTTGTGGGGAGGGAGGTGGGAGGGGGGGTCATGTTTGGGAACGCATGTAAGAATTAAAGATTTTAAAATTTAAAAAATTAAAAAAAAAATTCATTAATGAGCTACAGTAGTTTGCTGGTAGCATTTTCAGGAATTTCTACGAATGGAATTTTCTCATTTGCTAACAGCAACAGTTTCATACTTCCTTTTCAAATCTGGATTCCTTTTATTCTTTTTTTTTTTTTTACCTTGTAAGATATTTGAATTTATTCTTATCATATAAGTGCTTCCCTGGTGGCTCAGCTGGTAAAGGATCCACCTGCAATGAAGGAGACCTGGTTTGATCCCTGGGTTGGGAAGATCCCCTGAACAAGGGAACGGCTACTCACTCCATTATTCTGGCCTGTAGAATTCCCTGGACTGTATAGTCCAAGGGGTAGCAAAGAGTTGGACATGACGGAGCAATTTTCACTTCCCTTTTTAAATCATATAAACCCACTGAAGTGGTTCTGTCCAATAGAAATACAATGCAAGACATATGTAATTTTAAATTATCTAGTAGCCATATTTGTTTAAAGTAAAAAAGAAAGAGATAAATTAGATTAAATAATGTTTATTTAACAGAATATATAAAAAGAACATCAGTTGAACATGTAGTTACTTAAAAATACTAATATTTTACATTCTCCTTTTGGATTAACTCTTTGAAATCCAGTGGCTATGTTACATTTATAGCACATCTCAGTTTGGATGCCAAATTTTCAGTAGAGATAATTTATCTGCATTGAGATTTTACAAAATTTACAATTGAAATAGCAGATACACATATCCAAGCTTTTCCAAAAATTCATAAATCATTTCCATTAATTGAATCATATAACAGTTTAATATTTTTTTCAGAATAGTAAAAGATGTTTATCAGTTTTCACAATCATAGCCAGACCCCTCCTCCCCCCAAGAAAAAGATAGTTGTAACTGCAAGCAGTAATGGGAACCAGATTAACCTACCAATATAAAATAATTACATACAACTCAGGGAGTCAGGCAGAGTAAAGTAGTAAGTGGAAGTGCATACATGCACATGTTTTCGTTATCTCAGCCAGCCTATGTCTTTTGGTTGGTGCGTTTAATCAATCTACATTTAAGGTAATTATTGATACATATGATCCTATTACCATTTTCTTAATTGTTTTGGGTTTATTTTGTATCAATCATTTTCTTCTCTTGCATTTCTTGCCTAAAATAATTCCTTTAACGTTTGTTGTAAAGCTGGTTTGGTTTGGTGGTGAATTCTCTTAACTTTTGTTTGTCTGTAAAGCTTTTCCTTTTTCCATCAAATCTGAATGAGAGTCTTGCTGGGTAGAGTATTCTTGGTTGCCGGTTCTTTCCTTTCATCACTTTAGGTATATCATGCCATTCCCTTCTGGCTTGTAGAGTTTCTGATGAGAACTCAGCTAATAGCCTGATGGGAATGCCTTTGTATGTCATTTGTCATTTTTCCCTTGTTGCTTTTAATATTTTATCTCTGTCTTTAATTTCTGTCAGTTTAATTACTATGTGTCTCAATGTGTTCCTCCTTCAGTTTATCCTGTCTGGGACTCTCTGTGCTTGCTGCACATGGTTGACTATTTTCTTTCATGTGAGGAAAGCTTTCATCTATTATCTCTTCAAATATTTTCTCAAAAAAATTTTTTTTCTCTCTTCTCCTCCTGGGACCCCATAATGCAAATGTTGGTGTATTTAATATTGTCCCCACCATTCTGTCCTTTAGAATATTTATCCATTCTTTTGCCTCAGTTATTCTGCTATTGATTCCTTCTAGTGTATTGTTCATCTCTGTTTGTTTGTTCTTTAGTTCTTGCAGGTTTTTGGTAAACATTTCTTGTATCCCCTTCATTATTTTTCTGACATCCTATGTCATCTTCCCTATCATTATTCTGAATTCTTTTTCTTGGAGGTTGCATATCTCCACTTTATTTAGCTGTTTCTCTGGAATTTTACCTTATCCCTTCACTTGGGACAGAACTTGCTGCTTTTTTATCCTGATTAACTTCTATAATGTAGTGTTTGTTTTAGCCACTGTGGAGCTGTGGTTCTTGCTTCTTTTGTTTACCCTCTGATGGAGAAGCCAAGAGACTTCTTTAAGCTTCCTGATGAGAGGGGCTGGATGGGAAAACCTGGGTCTTGCTCTGGTGGGCAGGGTCTTACTCAATAAAGCTTTAATCCAATTATCTGCTCATAGGTGGGATTGTACTCACTTTGTGGTATTTGTTTGGCCTGAGGTGACCCAGGCCTAGAGGCTTCTAGTGTTGGCAGTGCCCCCATCCTGTGGTGAGTTCCTGTTCACCCATGCCTCCTCAGGAGACCCTCCAACACTAGGAATTTGCTTTAGTTCAGTCTTCTATTGGGTCACTTATCCTTTCCTCTCTGTCTTGGTGTGGGGAAAATTTTGTTTGTGCCCTCAGAGACTGGAGCCTCTGTTTCCACCAGTCCTGTGGAAGTCCTGTGATCAAACCCTACTGGTCTTCAAGGTCAGATTCCCTGGGGATTCCCAGTCCCTTTGTCAGAGCTCAGAATGGGAAGCCTGACATGGGGTTAAGAACCTTCATACCAGTGTGAAATCCTCTTTAGTATTATTGTTCTTCAGTTTGTGGGTCATCCACCCAGCAGGCATGGGACTTATTTTATTGTGAGTGTGCCCCTCTTACCATCCCTCTGTGATTTCTGCTTTGTCTTTGGGCATGGAGTATAATTTTTTAGTGAATTCCAAAGTCCTCCTGTTGATGATTGTTCAATAGCTAGTTAGGTTTTTGGTGCTCTTGAAAGAGAAGATGAGGGCATGTCCTTCTACTCTTTCTCTCTCTCTGGCTTTTTTTTTTTTTTTTTCTGTTTGCTGTGGCTAGGACTTCAAGAACTATGTTGAATAAAAATGTTGAAAGTGGTCATCCAAGTCTTGTTCTTGATCTGAGAGAAAATGCTTTCAACTTTTCACTGTTTTGTATGATGCTAGTTGTGGGTTTGCTATATATGGTGTTTATTATGTTGAGGTATCCTCACTTTCTAGAGAGTTGTCATAAATGGATGTTTAATTTGATAAATAACCTGTTTGTTTTTTTTTTTTTTTTTGCATCCGTTAAGATGACTATGTGGTTATTATTCTTCACATGCATTATTTTGGACTTTTTATTATCTGGATTTTTTATTCTGTTCCATTGATCTAGATATCTGTTTATTTCACTACCATATTATTTTCATGACTGTATCTTTGTAGCATAGCCTGAATTCAGAGAGCCTGACTCCTTCAAATCTGTTTTTCTTTGTCAAGATTTATTTGGCTATTCAAAGTATTTTGTTTTCTCACATAAATTATAAAAAATTAGTGCTAATTCTGAGAAAATGTCATTGCTAATTTGACAAGGATTGCTTTGAATTTGTAGATTGTAGTTATTTTCACAATACTGATTCTGCATATCCAAGAAAATGATATATCTTTCTATCTCTTTATTCCATTTTTAATTCCTTTCATCAGTATCTGATAGGTTTCTGAGCTTTTTTTTTTTTCTTTTCTTTTCTTTTTTTTTTTTTTTTGCCTTCTTAGGTAAATTTATTCCTAGGTATTTCATTCTTTTTTATGCAATGGTAAAAGGATGGTTTCCTAATTTTTCCTTCTGATTCTTTGTTGTAGAAATCCGAGATCTTTCTGTATATTAATTATATATATTGCAACATTACCAAATTCATTGATGAGCTCTAGCAGTTTTCTGGTAGCATTTTTTAAAATTTTCTTTGTGTGGTATCAGGTTGTCTGCAAATACTGACAGCTTTACTCTTTTTTTTTTTTTCCAATTTGGACTCCTTTTATTTATTTTTATTCTCTTATTGCCATGGCTAGGACCTCTAAAGTTGTGCTGAATGCATATGACAGGAGTGTATATCATTGTCACAGTCCTGATCTTAGAAAAAATGCTTTTAGTTATTCACCATTGAGAATTATGTTAGCTGTGGATTTGTCTGATATGACCTACATTATATGAAGGTATGTTTCCTCTATGTCAGTTATATTATATTAAGGTACATTTCGTCTATGTCTGTTCTCTGGAGACTTTTTATCATAAATGGATGTGGAGTTTTGTCAAAAGCTTTTTATTTTTTTCTCTTGAGATGATCCTATGATTTATATTCTTCAGTGAGTTGATGAACTGTGTCACATTGTTTGATTTGCAGATACTGAAAAATCTTTGGATTCTTGGGAAAAATCTCCATTGATGATAGTGCATAATCCTTTTAATGTGTTGTGGGATTCATTGTACTAGTATTTTATTGAGGATTTCTGTCTCTATGTTCATTAGTGATATTGCCTTATTTTGTTTGTTTGTTTGTGATATCTTTAACTGATTTTGGTATCACAGTGATGGTGACCTCATAAATGAGCTTGGGGGAGTTCCTTCATCTGTGATTTTTGGAATAATTTCAAAAGGGTAGGTGTTAAGTATTCCTTAACTGATATAATTTATCTGTGAAGACATCTTGTACTAGAGTTTTGTTTATTAGAAGATTTTAATCACAGCTTCAATTTCAGAGCTTGTGATTAGTATGCTTACATTTCCTATTTCTTCTTGGTTCAGTCTTGAAAGATTGTATCTTTAAAAATTTATCCTTTTTCTCCAGGATGTCCACTTTATTGGCGTATAGTTGCTTGTAGCAATCTTTCACCAGAGAAGGCAATGGTAACTCACTGCATTGTTCTTGCCTGGAGAATCCCAGGGAAGGGGGAGCCTGGTGGGCTGCTGTCTATGGGTTCGCACAGAGTCGGACATGACTGACGTGACTTAACAGCAGCAGCAGCAGTAATCTTTCACAATCCTTTTGTGTGTGTGTGTGTAGTGTCATTTGTAATATCCCTTACTTAATTTGTAATTTTATGTATTTAAATTCTCTCCCTTTTTCTACTGATAACTGGCTAAAATTTTATCATTTTGTTTATCTTCACAAAGTACCAGAGTTTAGTTTCATTGATATATATATATATATATATATATATATATATATATATATTATTTTTTTTTGTCATCTATTTCATTTATTTCTCATCTGACCTTTATGGTTTGTTTCTTTCTACTGATTTTGGGCTTTGGGTTTTGTTTGCTCCTCTTTCTTTAGTTGTCTTAACTGTAAGATTAAGCTGTTTATTTCAGATTTTTCTTTTTTTTTTTTTTTTTTTGAAGTACGATTTGAGTTCTATAAACTTCCCTCTTAGAATTTATTTTGCTATGTCCAGTAGTTTTTGGATTGTCCTTTTTTCACTGTCATTTTTCCTTGTATATTTTTAAATTTCCTTTTTAATTTCTTCACTGATCCATTGGTTATTTAGTAACATATTGGTTAGCCTCCATGCATTTGTGTATTTTAAAGCTTTTCTTTCCTGTAATTGATTACTAGTCTCATAGCATTGTGCTTGGAAATGATGCTTGACAAAATTTTATTTTTCTTAAACTCACTGAGGCTTGCCTTTTGACTCATCATATGATCTATTCTAAAGAAATTTCCATGAGTAAATGCAAAGAATGTGTATTCTGCAGCTTTCAGATGGAATGCTCTATAAATAACAATTAAGATCTACTGATCCAACATGTCTTGGCATCTGGTCCCATCATTTCATGGCAAATAGAAGGAGCAAAAGTGGAAGCAGTGATATTTTATTTTCTTGAGCTCCAAAATCACTGTGGACAGTGACTGCAGCCATGAAATTAAAATACATTTGCTCCTTTGAAGGAAAATTATGACAAATCTACCCAGCATATTGAAAAGCTGACACATCACTTTGCCAACAAAAATCTGTAAAGTCAAAGGTACGGTTTTTCCAGTAATCATGTATGGATGTGAAGTCGGGTCATAAAGAAGGCACAGATGCATAGAAAAGACTTTTGGACCCTGTGGGAGAGGGGGAGGGTGGGATGATTTGAGAGAATGGCATTGAAACATGTATAATATCATGTAAGAAATGAATCGGCAGTCTAGGTTCGATGCAGGATACAGGATGCTTGGGGCTGGTGCACTGGGATGACCCAGAGAGATGGTATGGGGAGGGAGGTGGCAGAGGAGTTCAGGATTGGGAACTCATGTGTTCCTGTGGTGGATTCATGTTGATGTATGGCAAAACCAATACAGTATTGTAAAGTAAAATAAAGTAAAATTTAATAATAATAATAATAATAATAATAATAATAATAATAAAAAGAAGACCGAGAACTGATGAATTGATTCTTTTGAACTGTGACCCTGGAGAAGACTCTTGAGAGTCCCCTGGACTGCAAGGAGATCAAACCAGTTAATCTTTATGGAAATCACCACTGAATATTCATTGGAAGGACTGATGCTGAAGCTGAAGCTTCAATACTTTGAGCCTCTCTTGTGAAGAGCCAATTCATTGGAAGACCCTAATGCTGGGAAAGATTGAAGACAAAGGGAGAAGCGGATGGCAGAGGATGAAATGGTTAGATAGCAAAATCAACTCAATAGACATGAATTTGACTAAACTATTAAGATAGTGAGGGACTTGGGTGCCTGGCTTGGTGCAGTCCACGAAATCACAAAGAATCAGACACAACTTCACAACTGAACAAGAACAACAACAATATTGGGTGCATATGTATTTACAATTATTTTTTCATGGATTAATCCCTTGATAATTATGTGACATCCTCATTTTTCTCTTGTAACAATTTTTATTTTAAAATCTGTTTTTCTGATATATGTAGTGCTAGTCCAGCTTTCTTTTTATTTCCTTTTACATGGAATATCTTTTCTCATACCCTCATTTTCAGTCTATGTGTCTCTAGATCTGAAGTGTGTTTCCTTTAGACAGCATAAGTGTACAAATGTTACATTTGTGTCTATTTAGACAGTCTATGTCTTGTGTTAGATTATTTAACCTTTTACATGTCGGGTAATAATCAGTAAATATGCTCTTAATTACAATTTGTTACTTCTTTAAAATTTGTTTTCATACAGTTTTCATCTTTTATTCTCTTCTTTTGTGGTTTGTTGATTATATTTAGAGTTATACTTGCATAGCATTTTTTGGCCTAAATAATGGAAAATGAGATGAATGGAATAGCATAAAGAGCCAAGAAATAGATTCACACAAATCTACAAACTGATCTTTAACATTGGAACAAAGGCAATACAATGGATAGTCTTTTCTACAAATGGTGCAGGGAAAACAGACATCCACATGTGAAAGAAATGAACTAGATCCAACTTTTGCATGCTTCATAAAAATTAACTCAAAAGTATCACAGAATTAAATGCAAAACTCAAAATATGAAAATCCTAGAAAATAAGAAGCAATAGATTTTGAATTTGGTGATGATATTTTTAAATATAACATCCTTGATCCATGATAAAAAGTCTTGACAAGTCTGACTTCATCAAAATTAAAAATTTTAGCCCTGTGAAAAATACTCTTAAGAAAATGAGCAGGTAAACCACACTGGAAGAAAATATTTCCATGATATATATCTAATGAAAATTACTATCCAAAATAAAGAAAACTCTGTTAAACTCCACATTAAGAAAGAAATAACTCAAGAAAAAAAGGGGGGGGCAATACTTTAATAGACACCTCACTAAAGAAGATATACACAAATTGCAAATGGAGACAGTAATGGCAGCCCACTCCAGTACTCTTACTTGGAGAATCTCACGGACAGAGGAGCTTGGCAGGCTACAGTTCATAGGGTGACAAAGAGTCGGACACAACTGGAGCGACTTAGCACACATGCATACACAGATTGCAAACAAGCCTGTGAAAAGGTCCTCCATATTCTATGTTGTCAGGAAAGTGAAAAGTAAGCCAAAAATGAAACACTAGTATCTATATATTTCTGATATATATTATATATGTGTGTGTGTATATATATATATATATATATATATATATATGAAG
Source organism: Ovis canadensis (assembly GCF_042477335.2). NCBI lineage: Eukaryota > Metazoa > Chordata > Mammalia > Artiodactyla > Bovidae > Ovis > Ovis canadensis. The sequence goes on along the minus strand of NC_091254.1, from coordinate 52,833,989 downwards.
GATCTATAATTAGATCACTGATAGCATCAAGTGCTTGTGGAGTTATGAAGAAACAGAAATATTCATTTCTGGTGGGAACCCAATATGCCCAGTTTGGAAAACAGTTTTATAATTTCTTGCAAAACTACACATTCTCTTTCTGTATGCTCCAGCAATTGTACTCCTTTTTTTTTTTCTTTTTTTTATAATGGAATTGAAAGCTTATGTCTCTACAAAATCCTGTACATTCATAAGAACTTTACTCATAATTATCAATTCATCCTACTTTTGGATCAGTAAGCTGTGATGCATGCAGACCATGAAATGCTATTCAGCACTACAAAGAAATGTGTTATCAAGCCATGACAAGAAATGGGGAAAAAAAAAAAAAAGCCTGTTTACCAAGTGGAAGAAGTCAATTTGACAATTCTATATACTGTTTGATCCCAACTATGGCAAGGCATTCCAGTTCTAAAAAAGTCAAAACAGTTGAGTCAGGTGAAAGGTCAGTGGTTGTCAGGTTTAAGGAAGAGTAAAGGATGAATTGACAAAGCAAAATACTTTTAAGGCAGTGAAACTATTCTGGATAATATTGTGAATATGTATCATTATTACAATTGTCCAAACCCATAGAATTTACATGTACCCTAGTGAAAAATACAAAGCATGGGTGATAATTATGCATAAAGGCAGGTTTATCAAACATACAAATGCACTGCTATAATAAAGAATGTTGATAATGGGGGACGCATTGTGTATATGGTAAACTTCTATACCTTCTGCACAATTTCACTATGAATTTCACTGTGAACCTAAAACTTCTCTAAAAGGTAAGGTCTAGTTTAAAAACAGACAAAAACATGAAAAAGAAAATGTGATTTACTCTATTACATCTTTCCATAATTCAGTTCATATAGCATTATTTGTGTATGTGAGTACTTGTGTCTGTTATTGTATATGCCTATATATATTAATTTTTTTAATTTTTTTAATTATCTGTTTTGTAGCCCCTTATACATGGAATCTTTAGTTTATGGATTGGTGTATGATATATTCAATAAAAACTTCCTGATTTGATATTTTATGAGTGTTTTGTGGTGAGAATATTACGTATGGAAGACATATTGTGTCATTGAATGTCTTTGATCACATGTCAAATCTTTGCCTCTCTTACATCATCTAGATGATTCAATAGTCAATAAGTAATGGAGCTAAAGATCAATAGCATTTAGGAATAGTATGAAAAGATGATGTGTAAAATCAATATTATTGCTAATTTGAAATGATATTCAATGTAGATCAAGGCACAGAATTTAGTAGGAAGGATTATAAAGGAAGTTTAGGTCAGAAATTTAGAAGACATTTTTCCAGTAATGAAATAAAATGCATATGTTAATGAATAGAAAATATATATGTCTATCCTTAAGAAAGAAGCAGTAGCTTAATACAAGTATTAAAAATATAGTCTAAAATATTAAATCAGGCAACTATGGCATAATAAATTATTGATTGGAAGTACTAATATAAAATATTTTTAAATTAAAAGCATCATTTCCTCCCTTTATCTTTTTTTTTTTCTTTCTTCCTTCCTTTCTTTCATATCCTTATACCATGATGTCTCAAAGAAAGTACCTGGATACTCTACCTCAAATCATTTTGTGCATACCACAGTGGAACATATAAGAAAGCTAAGAATAGTATATTTTGCCAATAATGTTATCTGGAAATATAAAATATTAGCTATGAATTTATACAAATGACATTTACCCTATTGTCATTTTTCAGTTGCTGTCATGTCTGATCCTTTGTGGCCCTATGGACAACAGCCTGCCAGGCTTCCCTGTCCTTCACCATCTCACCAAGTTTGCTCAAACTCATGTTAATTGAGTCTGTTATGCCATCCAACTATCTTGTTCTCTGTCCTCCCCTTCTCCTGCCTTCAATATTTACCAGCATCAGGATCTTTTCTAATGAATCAACTCTTTGCATGAGGTGTCCAAAGTATTGAAGTTTCAGCTTCATCATCAGTCCTTCCAATTGATATTCAGGATTGATTTCCTTTCATATTGACTGATTTGATCTCTTTGTAGTCCAGGGGACTCTCAAAAGTCTTCTCCAACAACACAGTTCAAAAGCATCAATTCTTCTGTGCTCAGCTTTCTTTATGGTACAACTCTCACATCTCTACATGACTACTGGGAAAAACATATCTTTGACAAGATGGACCTTGTTGGCAAAGTAAAGTCTCTGCTTTTTAATATACTGTTGAGGTTTGTCATAGCTAGTATATTTTAAAAACTGATAATACTACTTATAAAGTAATATGTTAAATGCTATTTATTGTCCATAATTCAGCATAATAATAATGAACTAAATTAAAAATCAGATCATAATCAGAATCTTCATTTATTTTCTTTCCCTAGACACCTTAACTGCTAATAAAACCAACCTAACTTTTAAATACAAATTGAAACAATATGCCTGAATACAACTATTAAAATATATTTTTTAAAATGTATCTGCAGTCCAAAAGTCCATGCATGTAAGAATTAAAGATTTTAAAATTTAAAAAAAATAAAATAAGATAAAAAAGAAAATATGCCCGCAAAAAAAAAAAAAAAAAAAAAAAATTAACTATTCACCCATGAAGGGCGTTCGTATTGTTCTTGAACATTCACATACAGGTCCTAGGTAAATATAAGTTTTCATTTCTCTGGAATAAATGTTCAAAAGTATAGTTGCTAAGTCTTATTGTAAAGACATGTTTAAGTTTTTTGGACATGTTTAATCATTAAAGAAGTTGCCAAATTGTAAAAAAAAAATAAATAAAATAAAAAAATAAATAAAATGTATCTGCAGGAAGTTAAATTAAATAATTTTAAAAATAGCAAGGAATTTTTCTTTTCAACCAGGAAAAAACATTACCTAACATGGGTTGTTTAGAATCACATTGCATTTTAATTATCATTGTCACTATTGTTAGTGGTTATCAAAGACCTTTCTTTACTTCATTAGTTACTACAAACTACATTCATCACATCAGTGGCATAAAAGCTAAATTAGTTTTCTTAAGTTTCTATCATCTTCAACAACACAGCCATAATGTAGAATAACTGATTTTTATTATGTTAATTTAATATAATAGCATTAAAGCTAAATAAGCATGGAGTGTTAAAAAGTATAATTTCTTATTGTTTTCTATTAACTTCAAATTTATCATTTTTCTGATTATTCAATGTAAGACTGATGATGACGTTGAAAATATTTTTTTTTTCTCTAAGCAGAGAAAGAAACATAACAATATAAATCTGAGATATAAAAACTAGAAAGGAATTCTTCATAGAAAAAAACTGAGACAAATAGTAGAGTTTTAAAGTTTAATTTTAGGTATTGTGAAAGAACCATATGTTCTTATTACCAGCATCTGTTAGTTATGGTGATCAGGTTAAGTACTTTTACAACAAATGAAAATATTTTGAATTGCTTATTTTTTAAGTAGGTGGAGGACATGAAATGAGTTAAATAGAATGCATCTTTGTTTTACTTTGAAGATCATGGTTGCTTCAGTCACTTCAGTCGTGTCCAACTCTGTGCGATCCCATAGACGACAGCCCACCAGGCTCCCCCGTCCCTGTGATTCTCCAGGTAAGAACCCAGGAGTGGGTTGCTGTTTCCTTCTCCAATGCATGAAAGTGAAAAGTGAAGGGAAGTCGCTCAATCATGTCCGACTCTTCGCCACCCCATGGACTGCAGCCTACCAGGCTCCTCTGTCCATGGGATTTTCCAGGCAAAGAGTACTGGAGTGGGGTGCCATCGCCTTCTCCGGAAGATCATGGTTAGGGATTCCTAAAACTTGTCATTTATAGCTCATTTCAAAAAATTAGCAATGCTCATTTTCTAACCTGCATTTTCTAACCTGTGTGTGTGCTTAGTCACTAAGTCTGATCTGACTCTCTATGACCCCATGAACAGCAGCATTCCAGGCTCCCCTATTCATGGGATTTTCCAGGAAGGAATACTGGAGTGAGTTGCCGTTTCTTCCTCCAGAGAATCGTCTTAACCCAGGGACTGAACTCACCTCTCTTGCATCTCCTGCATTGGCAGACAGATTCTTTAACACTGTGCCACCTGGAAAGCCCTAAGGGATGTTAAATATGCTCTTTTAAAATATATACTTTTAGGAATTCCTTCATGGTCTTGTGGTTAGGACTTTGTTTCCACTGCAAGGGACATGAGTTTGATCCCAGTTCAGGGAACTAAGATCCTGTTCAAAAGCCAAAAAGTAATAATGATAAAGTAAAATACATACTTTAATTGTGAGCACTTGATCATCAAAATAATAGGTCCTTTCAAACATTCATCAGATGTTAAATGCAACATAACCGGGGGCAGAGGGGGCGGGGGCTGGGGGCACAGGACACAGAATACACCTCTAACTGCAACTGCGGAAAAAGACAACTTTCCCACAAAAGACTCTAACCTAATAACCTAATGTGCAGCCTGGCTCACTCATAGAACAAAGGATTTCGCTAGCTGGCTGCTTATATTTTCCTGGCAATCTTGATTTCAGCTTGTGGTTCATACCCGTCAACAATACAAAATTTTGTTTTTACTTTTAAACATAAATTAGAATATCCTCATGTTATTAATCACATAAAATCAAATTAATCAAATAAAATCAAATACCATAAGTCAATGTTTCTGTAGTGCTTTTAAATATGTCAATTCCTAAGGTAAGTGGAAAGGAAGAAAGTAGAGTATGAAACTAAAATAAAAATAACTCTTCAACTGATTATCAGTTATTACTTTGCCAAACTGTAGTTCTGTTTTTAAATTGTAAATTTCTTTTTATTGATTTTTAAAATTTCTTATTTCCCTTATTCAGTCTAATTTATAGTTATTTAAAGTTGATTTGTAAATACATGAATGGCTGAATGGTTTCCATTTTCTGCTTCTGAGAGTAGAATTTGCTTCTATGTGTTTCATGGTTTGTGTATATGCTTAAAAGTACATTTTGGGTTTATATTTAGGGATTTTCACACACTGTAGAAGAAATTTAGAGTTTATCTAAACAGTTTACAGTCCTCTAGTAGGCAAAGTAAATCTCAGGTTTAGGTAGATGGAACAAAATTTAATCAAACATTGCTTTCTCATGTTTCAGTCTGTTAACAATTTGCTAAAGAGTTTTAAGACTTCTCCAAGAGGAAGAAGGTATTTACTGAATACAGTTGGAAGTAAATGCAATTAGGCGAGCTCTGATTTATAATGTTACCAAATTCTCTTCCATTTTCTAATAAGGAAATGCCCCAGTGATGAAAGGAAAGTCCTGAATTAACTTTCATGTAACATAAAGCACACTTACTAGTCTCTCAGCCTATTTAATAATATGTAGAGAGCTCTATCATTGCTACTTTTCACTACTTGGTCCTAAACTGAATAGCAAGTAACCAACATGGTCCATAGTTTTCCAGCTCCTCATTGCCATTACCAAATTAATCTTTCATTGCTTAAGTGTACTTAGACCTGTTTGATGGCACTTTGGAATATGGCTCTGTTTCTTATTACAACATTCAGTGTCTTAGAAGAGAACAGTTATTATTTAAACTATTTATATGAAAACTGTAGATTTTTAATTTTAGAAAGATTAATGGAGATCAATTCTGCCATCATTTTTTTAAAGATGTCTTGATAGATGGAATATATAAAAAAACTTACAATATGGAACTGATCTGTAATAATGTTCACTCTATTGTAAGAACTCATCTTGCTAGAAAGCTTCAGATATCACTTTATGTGTTTTATATTAAATTTATTCAATATCTATTTTTCAATTAGCTAGATGAAACTTTGTCTTCCAATATTTAACATGCATATGGTACACATTGCTGTGTGAAACTTAAATCTTTCAGTTCTACTTTAGATGATTAACATTTCACCCAGCTTAATCTGTATGTTTGATTTTAAACTTCTGGGATATTCTGGGATTCATGCTTTGAATTATAAAACAACAGCCTCAACTCTGAGATGATTTTGTTATGGTCTTACTAGCAGAACTGATCCATCTGCTCTCAATTTCTTGCACTTTATAATTCACTTGTATATGTGTATGTGTGTGCTTCATTCACACTTAGGCTCTTGCAAAAAGTTTTGGTTTACCTTTCAAACAGAAAAAGAAATACAGGCAGTTTATTCATGTGATTCTTCATGTAGCAGGTTCAGAAGATGAATAGAAAGAGTAGCTACAGGTGTGTTTCTGAAAACTTTCCACAACTGTACTGAATGCTGCTGCTGCTGCTAGTTTGCTCAGTCGTGTCTGACTCTTTGCGACCCCATGGACTATAACTTACCAGGCTCCTCCATCCTTGGGATTTTCCAGGCAAGAGTACTGGAGTGGGTTGCCTTTGCCTTCTCCGCTGTATTGAATGAAACAGTGTAAAAATAAACATAAAGCAGTGTGATATATTTTGTGGGGTGAGAGGATATAATGACCCTGCCTTATATTACATACAAATTTGTTAGGTTAAAATTTCAGCATAGCTCAAAAATCTGCTTATTCTTACTTCTATACTTTATCTCTTGTTTTTTAAGTATTGTACACTATTGTTATATAACTGTTGCCAATTTTTTTTTGCAATTTTAATCAAGAATTAACCTAAGTAATCAGAGTTTTAATTTAATTTTTAATACCCTCCTTATGGAAATCACAAGAGGGCCCATATTGCCTATGGTAAACTTGGGATATTCTTAGAATTTTTTTTTTTAATTTCCTCAATTCCCTATATCAGTTACTCTCTCTCAAATCGAGTTGCTGGTTCCTTTGAGAATATGAAACACACTATCAAACTATATCCTTACAAAATGTACTTAATAATTTCTCACTAACTGGAAAAATAATACATAATTTTATAATTCCTGATGATAATGATCACCTGTTATTTTAAGGCATTGAAAAGATTTCTGATTTCATCTTGTTAGGTAGAAAGTTAGTTGTGAGCAAGAGAGAGGTGATCTCTAAACTCCACTCCAACAAACTCCAGTGTGAAGCAGAAAAGCTCACAGATAAGCTACAAAAAGCAACAGACTTTCACACAGTGGATACAAACCAACCACAGGGGTTTCCCCAACTTGTACATATGTGCTCTTGATGCACAGCCGTGTCCTCAAGTGACCTTAGGCAGCCAGGAGCCTATTGCTGTTGTTGCTTTGTTGTTTACTCACTAAGTTGCATCTGACTCTTTGTGAACCCATGTACTGCAGCAAGCCAGGCTTCCCTAGTCCTCCACTCTTGTGTGTGTGTGTGAAGTCGCTCAGTCATGTCCAACTCTTTGTGACTCCATGGACTGCAGCCCACCAGGCTCCTCCGTCCATGGAAGGGTTCATAAATATTCTATACATACATGTGTTCAATTATAATGGACTGAATTATGGGAAATACATGCACCATAGAGCCTGCCATTATGTAACTTATAAATGTCAATCGAAACTGTCAGACCGTGCCAACCTAAATGAAAACATAAAAGTCCTATCTTTAAAACACCACCCCCGCCCCCCCCAACACCTGACATTTTTGTGCCAGTGCCTCTTTTGGTTTGGCACACCTCTCCCCTGTGGTGTTCTTTCTGTTCTTTCCTTAATAAACTTTTTTTTGTTACGAGTAAGACCCTCAATTCTTCTTTGTGTCCTTGCCAAGAACTGTGGCCCACAAGGAAAGGTCTTCTTTGACCCTCCTCTACCTGGTAGCATTCTGAACCAACGACATGTTCAGATGTGTGTGTATCATCATCATGGAGGATTTTGTGAGTACAAGATAATATACCTTTTATAGATTGGAAAATTTATCACTCCCTGAATATGCATGCATGCAGCACATACAAGTTTGTAAGGTAATATGCCAGTTTCAAGATTTAAAAAAAAAATTAATGGAAATATGTTCATCACTAGTCACCATGGAAATGAAAATTAAAACCACATTGAGATATCACTATTTACCCATATAATCATCAAGTAGCTATTAAAAAATGTATTTCACAGTTTTGGGGGTTTAAAGTCTCTGTGCTGCAGAAAGCTAAAATCAAGGCCCAAGTAGGCACCTGCCGTTCAAAAACTTCTCAGCCTGCATCGGAGTCATTCAGACCAGCAAGTGGTGCACTTGACCAGGGCAGCCTTAGGAATCCAAAAAGACACTTTAATTTGAGAAAAAAAATAGGTATTTTTTAACTGAAATATCAGTTTTCCTTCAGACATAAATATAATTGGGGTTACTAACAAAATTGAGGTTTTAAAAATTATTTTAAATTTAACTAATTTAATTGAAATTAAAATTTTAAATCATGTGCAAAAAAATAAAAAATTATCAGAAAATAATGAAAATATACATTTACCACAGATTTACAAAAAGAGTAGCAAAATATCTGTAGTAGAATTTCTTCATAGACTTGTTATACAGTAAGGATTATTACTTTGTGGTCATGTATCTTATACTTCAATACAAGCTTATTAATATCTTAATTTTATCCTATTTTAAGAATGATTTCTTTGCAAACTTTTTTGTTTAATTCATAGTGCTATACCAAATTTCAAGGCAATGTGATAGGTCCCTAACTTTTCATTCCTTTTCACCAACACAGTTACATTGTAAATATGAGCATATAATAAATAGAATGGTGTTCTTTAGCACCATCTAGCTTACTTTTTGAGCAATTGACAGCGATACAATACTTTTATAACAATTGGATAGTAATTTTAAACAGCATTGCTATGAAGGTGCATGAAGATAGATTAAAATAACTAAAACTACTAATGACATTAAAAATTACTAATGAACACTGTTATTTTCTCATAGCATTAATAGATTCAATTTTAGGGCTGTCATTACATCTTCAGAAATCATTTTATTTGTGCTAATTGCCAGAAATGCTTCATTTAAAACAGTGGGAACATTTTTAGTTAATTATCCTTCAGTTACTAATAATGTTTATAATGAATGTACTTTTTATCAATTAAGAATGAGAGCAGGTTATAAAAATAAGATACTAATGCTCACTGTCTTTTTTCATCAAATGCAAGTTGTTAACATTGCTCTGATAGAAACAGACAAGTTTTATATTGTCAGGACATTCAGCTTTAAGGGATCCAATATGTTTTCTTCCTTTGTTTGCCATTTCTCAAGGACTCTCTGTTCCTTATCTGTTCCTGGAAAATAGGAATGAACAAAGCTGGACACAGTTCTCAGGACTGAGATCATGGGAAAGAGCACCTACTTGGATTCCCTCCAGTGACTCTCTTCAGTGACCTTTTACTTAAAGGACTATCCATTTTGTGGCAACTAGTGGAATTTCCTTCTTTTTAATGACTGAGTAATCATTTTATTGAAGATATATAAGCACGTGTTTCTACAAATAAAGTACCCTTGTTTCACTTGAGACTTTGGTCCCCTGTGTCCCTCTTCTCATCGACTCTAATCCCCAGATCCCAGTCTACGAAGACCATGACAATCTATAAGGTAGGGAAATAAAATTCTTCATGTTAACCTATACCTAGTTGATAGACACAGTTAATCATATAAAATTGACATCTATTGTTTAACAAATACTTTCTAAAAGAAAATATTTTATCAGTTTCTGATTGGGATACCCTAGGTTATTCTGATATTTTCTACTAGTTATTTCCTCCTGTAGGGGGCCTTCCCAACACAGGTTTTAGATTTGACAACTGGGTGCTAGTGTTGTTTTCAGTAACTGGATACTAATGTTACATTTCACAAAATTGAAAGAGTGATTGATATGCAGTTCAAGTGACAGGAGGGTTAAGGTTTTTATTTTGGGATATTTTTAGCTTTGAGATGTTTGTCTTGTTGAGGCATCAAGTAAATATTGATATGAGTCTAGTGTTTGACTTGAAGTCAAGTCAGGAAATATAGCTTCTAAAATCATCTGTGCATTCATAAATATTTTTTCCTAGAAATATATAACCTAATTAAAATAGTTTCAATTACTGATTTTATAAGAATGAGAAAGAAAGTAATTTTTTTCTTTCTTTTATATTTTCATTTAAAAAACAACAACAACAACATATTGACTATAGGACAATTTAAAGTGAAGAAAAAAAGCAATAGTGTCAAATACAAATGAACATAATAATTAGGATTTTAATGTACCTATATCTATTTTTAGATTTCCTATATAAAAAAAAAATCCTAAAGGTGAGAATGTTCCCTGGAAAAACCTAAGACATCACTAAACAATTTTTGTTTAATCAGGAAGTTTTGTTTTGTTTTGTTTTGTTTTGTTTTGTTTTAACAGTACTTCTATTTACTAGAACAATACGTCTGTTAAGGAGCGTGTCCTTACCCCATTCATCATTTCCAAAATTTTTATCTCCATAACTCTTTTCTTTATAGGACTTTGGACTCAATAGCATGGTATATTATAGACACTGATATGAATACAGCTAGAATGGCTACTGTATAGGTAGATGCCGTGTACATAAAAACATCACACAGAGCAAAATACCCCAATCTTCTACCCCTTCCCAAAGTTTAGCATTTTCTCTTCTGCCTGTTTTGAAGGATACAGCTAGCTTTCTGTACTTAATTTAATTTGCAATATTTTGCTGATGACCAGGATTCCAAATTTTCCCACATTACCCTTTTATCATCTGTCTTTTTCATTCCTCAATCATTGCCTATAAGATTAAAAAGTCTATTCTGGCGCAAAGCCTTGTTTTTATCCCATGTTCTGTCAACTTGGAACAGATCCAGAGTCTTATGTCATATTTATACAGATTTCCAAATCCTATTCCCTTAATTGTCTCAGCTGAGGAGCCAACAGAACATAAAACAACTGGTGGCAAGTGTGTATACAGCAAATAGGTAGACCAGGTTCTCCTACAAAATGCAATGTTGTATTAAGAATCTTTACAGTTAGGGGCTCTTTCCTCCAGAGGAAACCAACCCAATCGCTTCTGTTAAAACTCATTTGCTGTACATAACCACTTTCCAGATGGTAGCCTCTGACACCATAAAGTGCCCAAGGCAGAGAGTTGTGGCTATAAGAGGTACATGTGAATGTGATAGAGTAAGAAATATTTTTTATTAGCGACTGAAAAAAGCACTTAGGAAGTGGAAACTTTTGGACTGCTCTTCACAGTCTGTGGCAATGTTGTGCTTTGTAATTAGTATAAAACCTGAAATTTTATTTTGCTCATTTGTACATGTGTTAAAGGTCTAGTTTAAGGCTTCATTGTTTTTCTATGAAAGTGTAACATGCTTTTAAGACAAAAATTCTACAAAGTTATGCATATTTTGTTTATAATATCTTTTATTTGAGAATATTTTGATTTATAGACTTAAGATTTTAGATTTCTATAAAGTTTAATCCTAGCAGAAAGCCCTTATCTTGTGTCTGTTATCTTTGTTTTCATTTTTCAGCCTTAAAGGTTGAAAGATCACTTTATTATGAACCTATAATTTTTTAATGCCTCAATTCCATCCTTACGAATTTCCTATTGATTTCAAAATTAGACCCAAACTTGGTTGAGTCATATGGATATAGTAAAAGGAGGTTGAAATTAACAATTTAGTGTCATTAGTTCCATATTTGGAATCAAGATAATAATCACAAGACTTTTTTCTTGATTAGGTAATGTCTTGCTAGTATTATTTTATTTTTTAATTTTTTAAAAAAATTTTACTTTATTTTACTTTACAATACTGTATTGGTTTTGCCATACATCAACGTGAACCCGAATTAAATCCCAAAGTGAAACGTAGATTGGTAATCTGATACATGCTGCTGCTGCTGCTAAGTCACTTCAGTTGTTTCCAACTCTGTGCGACGCCATAGACGGCAGCCACCAGGTTCCCCGTCCCTGGGATTCTCCAGGCAAGAGTGCTGGAGTGGCTTGCCAGTGCCTTCTCTGAATTTTATACATAAAACATTATATAATAATTTTGATACTTTTCCTCCCTCATTCAAAAGAGAATGTATTAAGGTAAGTAGAATGTGTAAATTTTCAAGGAATTCAGAATAACTACACTGGGAAACTAAATGTTAATAGTGATATTCTGAGGTATAATTGAACTTTTTATGATAGCATGATTTTATGTTTCTAGAGTATTAGAGTGTTAAGGGTAAACTTCAATACTTTAGATAGGAGATAAGTCAGTTTGTAATATAGGTAATTTGACAATTTGTTTACACATAGCTATGTCATTTATTCATCTGTTAAATATATCATTGGTCTACTGTGTGCTAAACCTTGCTGATACTCCAAGGGTAGAGTACTAAGCCAACTAACAAACAGGTACAAACTTTAAAATATGGCCCATATAACATAAATTAAAAGTGAAATGGAATGGCTGAAAACTTAAAAATGTAAAATAAAGCTGCCTAAGGTCACTTTCACATATGTGCATAATGAGGAAACAAAAGAATTAATTTTATAATTTGCTAAGAAACTGACATTGAGAAAAGAGAAGAAACTTTACCAGTACAGAGGAAAATAAATAGAAAAATGACTATAGCTATGCTCCTCCAATTCTTAGTGACAAATTAATTTTGAATTGCATAGAACATACACACCCATCAATTTGCCTTTATTCAGAGATATTTTTGAGGAGGATTCTGCTAGTCTCTTGTTGTGAAAATTAGTTTTCAAAGTTGGATTTGCCAGAAAGGCATTCTTGGATCTTTTTAAAAAGTAAATTCCTTTGAGATGATGAAATAAACAATACATACCAACAAAAACATATTTTTGTGTCAAATAATAAAAGGTTTATGTATATTTTATATCCCTACTTAATAATAAAATAATTTGTATTTTCATCAGATGACATTAGAACAAGCCAAGATTTTTCTGTTTCTGATGTGACATCAGTCCATTTCATACACTACACATTGGGGAAATAATACCGAAAAGAGAAAAATTAGTACTGTAAGTTTCTGATAGTTCTAGCTAAGAGGAATCAGGTAGATTGTTTCTTACATGTATTTCTCAGAGGTAACAGGTGGATTTTTTGATATTTATTCATTTCTGTCTGACAAAATACATTTAAATATAAATACTAAAGGATATCATGAAATTTGGCACAGATGAAAAAGAACAAATTTATTAGAGTGTGTATGTATACACACTCATTTATCAGAATACACACTCATTTATCAGAAATTATAGATATTTTGTTAAAATTGACAATTTCATATGTATTTAAATTCACAATTTTCATGAAGATAATATACACTATAATTATTTAAATTAAACAATAATTTTGTAAGAAATAATGTTTAAATAAATCTAATATTAAAAAACATAAATTGTGATTGAGGGGCTTACTTTTCCACAAAAAGCTCTCCTTCAACTAAAGTAATAAAACAATTATATTCTTTAAGTATTCTTTCAGCATGTGTCAGCATGTCTATGTCACTCTATTTCTGTTTATAAATATACTAAATTAATTCCCACAATAATTAAGCAATTAATATACTGAGTTTTATAACCCAAATATATATACTATATGTAGTTATACATATCACAAACACTATATTTATGTTATATATGATATATACTTATAATTAAACATTCTGATATTAGACATTATATTAAAATAATGTTTATTGATTCTACAAATTATTAAATGTACTACTATTCTGTTTTTGTTTTTTTTTTAAGTTTCTCTTTCAGTTCAGTTTAGTCACTCAGTCATGTCTGACTCTTTGCAACCCCATGAACAGCAGCAAACTGGGCCTCCCTGTCCATCGTCAACTCCAGAGTCTACCCAAACACATGTCCATTGAGTTGGTGATGCCATCCAACCATCTCATCCTCTGTCGTTCCTTTCTCCTCTTACCCTCAATCTTTCCCAGCATCAGGGTCTTTTCAAATCAGTCAGCTCTCCTCATAAGGTGACCAAAGTATTGGAGTTTCACCTTCGGCATCAGTCCTTCCAATGAACACCCAGGACTGATCTCCTTTAGGATGAGCTGGTTGGATCTCCTTGCAGTCCAGGGGGCTCTCAAGAGTCTTCTCCAACACCACAGTTCAAAAGCATCAATTCTTCTGTGCTCAGCTTTCTTTATAGTCCAAACCTCACATCCATACATGACTACTGGAAAAATCATAGCCTTGACTAGATGGACCTTTGTGGACAAAGTAATGTCTCTGCTTTTTAATACGCTGTCTAGGTTGGCCATAACTTTCCTTCCAAGGAGTAAGCATCTTTTAATTTCATGGCTGCAGTCACCATCTGCAGTGATTTTGGAGCCCCCAAAAATAAAGTCAGCCACTGTTTCCAGTGTTTCTTCATCTATTTGCCATGAAGTGACTGGACTGGGTGCTATGATCTTAGCTTTCTGAATGTTGAGCTTTAAGCCAACTTATTCACACTTTCATCAAGAGGCTCTTTAGTTCTTTACTTTCTGCCATAAGGGTGGTGTCATCTGCATATCTGGGGTTATTGATTTTTCTCCCAGTAGTCTTGATTCCAGCTTGTGCTTCCTCCAGCCCAACATTTCTCATGATGTACTCTGCATATAAATGTACTACTATTTCATGGTGTACTACTACCATGCATGATGTACTCTGCATATAAATTGTCACTCTGCATTAAATAAGCAGGGTGACAATATACAACCTTGACATACTCCTTTGCCTATTTAGAATCAGTCTGTTGTTCCCTGTCTAGTTCTAACTGTTGCTTCCTGCCCTGCATACAGGTTTCTCAAGAGGAAAGTCAGGTGGTCTTGTATTCCCATCTCCTTCAGAATTTTCCACAGTTTATTGTGATCCACATATTTAAAGACTTTGACATAGTCAATAAAGTAGAAATATATATATATATATATTTTTTTTTTTTCTGAAACTCTTGATTTTTCAATGATCCAACGATGGTGGCAATTTGATCTCTGACAGAATGTGGTCCACTGGAGAAGGGAATAGCAAACCACTTCAGTATTCTTGCCTTGAGAACCTCATGAACAGAATGAAAAGGCAAAAAATAGGACACTGGAAGATGAACTCCCTAGGTCAGTAGGTGCCCAATATGCTACTGGAGATCAGTGGAGAAAAAAACCTAGAAAGAATGAAGGGATGGAGCCAAAGGAAAACCAACACCCAGTTGTGGATATGACTGGTGATAGAAGCAAGGTCAGATGCTATAAAGAGAGATATTGTATAGGAATCTGGAGAACAGTGTGGAGATTCCTTAAAAAATTGCAAATAGAACTACCTTATGACCTAGCAATCCCACTGCTGGACATACACACCAAGGAAACCAGAATTGAAAGAGACACATGTACCCCAATGTTCATCGCAGCACTGTTTATAATAGCCAGGACATGGAAACAACCTAGATGTCCATCAGCAGATGAATGGATAAGAAAGCTGTGGTACATATACACAATGGAGTATTACTCAGCCGTTAAAAAGAATTCATTTGAATCAGTTCTGATGAGATGGATGAAACTGGAGCCAATTATACAGAGTGAAGTAAGCCAGAAAGAAAAACACCAATACAGTATACTAACACATATATATGGAATTTAGAAAGATGGCAATGACGACCCTGTATGCAAGACAGGAAAAAAGACACAGCTGTGTATAACGGACTTTTGGACTCAGAGGGAGAGGGAGAGGGTGGGATGTTTTGGGAGAATGGCATTCTAACATGTATACTATCATGTAAGAATTGAATTGCCAGTCTATGTCTGACGCAGGATACAGCATGTTTGGGGCTGGTGCATGGGGATGACCCACAGAGATGTTATGGGGAGGGAGGTGGGAGGGGGGTTCATGTTTGGGAACACATGTAAGAATTAAAGATTTTGAAAATTAAAAAAAAAATAGAAACAAATGAAAAAAAATTAGAAAAAAAAAAAAAAGGAATCTGGAATTGTAGTTCCATGAATCAAAGCAAATGGGAAGTGGTCAAACAGGAGATGCCAAGAATGAATATTAACATTCTAGGAATCAGGGAACTAAGATGGACTGGTATTGGTGAATTTAACTCAGATGACCATTATATCTACTACTGTGAAGAGGAATCCCTTAGAAGAAATGGAGTATCCATTATAGTCAGCAAAAGAGTCTGAAATGCAGTATTTGGATGCAATCTCGAAAATGACAGAATGATCTCTGTTCCTTTCCAAGGCAAACTATTCAATATCACAGTAATCCAAGTCTATGCCCCATAACTAATAACACTGAAGAAGCTGAAGTTAAACGGTTCTATGAAGACCTACAAGACCTTTTAGAACTAACACCCAAAAAAGGTATCCTTTTCATTATAGGGGACTGGAATGCAAAAGTAGGAAGTCAAGAAACACATGGGGTAACAGAAAAATTTGGCCTTGAAATACAGAATGAAGCAGGGCAAAGGCTAATTGAGTTTTGCAAAGAAAATGCACTGGTCATAGCAAACACCTTCCAACAAAACAGGAGAAGACTCTACACATGGACATCACCAGATGGTCAACACTGAAATCAGGTTGTTTATATTCTTTGAGCCAAAAATGGAGACGCTCTATACAGTCAGCAAAAACAAGACTGGGAGCTGACTGTGGCTCAGATTATGAACTCCTTATTGCCAAATTGAGACTTACATTGAAAAAAGTGGGGAAAACCACTAGGCCATTTAGGTATGACCTAAATCAAATACCTTATGATTATGCAGTGGAAGCAAGAAATTGATTTAAGGGGCGAGATCTGATAGACAGAATACCTAATGAACTATGGATGGAGGTTCATGACATTGTACTAGAGACAGGAATTAAGACCATCCCCAAGAAAAGGAAATGCAAAAAGCAAAATGGCTGTCTGAGTAGGCCTTAAAACTAGCTGTGGATAGAAGAGAAGTGAAAAGCAAAGGAGAAAAGGAAAGCTATTCCCGTTTAAATGCAGAGTTCCAAAGAATAGCAAGGAGAGATTAAGAAGGCCTCCCTCAATGATCAATGCAAAGAAACAGGAAAACAATAGAATGGGAAAGACTAGAGATCTCTTCCAGAAAATTAGAGGTAGCAAGGGAATATTTCATGCAAAGATGGGCTCAATAAAGGACAGAAATGGTATGGACCTAACAGAAGCAGAAGATATTAATAAGAGGTGGCAAGAATACACAGAAGAATTGTTGAAAAAAGATCTTTATGACCCAGTTAATCATGATAGTGTGATCACTCACACTCACCTAGAGCCAAACATCCTGGAATATAAAGTCAAGTGGGCCTTAGAAAGCATCACTATGAAGAAAGCTAGTGGAGGTGATGGAATTCCAGTTGAACTATTTCAAATACTAAAAGATGATGCTGTGAAAGTGCTGCACTCAATAGTCAGCAAATTTGGAAAACTCAGCAGTGGACGCAGGACTAGAAATGGTCAGTATTCATTCCAAAGAAAGGAAATGCTAAAGAATACTCAAACTACCACACAGTTGCACTCATCTCACATGCCAGTAAAATTTCTCTTTAATAGTCTGACAATATGACACATGCAATAAGGTTTATTATATTAATATAGTGTAACATGAAAGCAAAAATGAAACCACAAATACAGTGAATAAATTAATATAGACCTCAACAAATTAATAACAATGGTTCCCACATTTAAAATACTGACAAATCATGAAAAGTTTTTCTATACAACTGTGTTAAAATTTATCAATTAAATCAGCCACATTGTGGTAAATCCAAAAATAATTTGCCTATGAAAATGAAGTACATTTCTTCTAGTACTAATTAGTATAGTATGGTAAAAACTCACAGATGCATTTGTCACACATTGAGTTTCTGAAGAAGGATGCTATAGAATTGTATGACTTAAAAAAAAAATCCATTTGATGTATATTGAAATCCTACCCTATAAGTCCCTTATTGAACTGCTAGCAACACAATAATAGACAAAACAATATTTGATGAGCTTAATTTTGTCAGTTTAGAGGTCACAATAGTCAGTTTTATTATTTTATAGAGAAACAAACCAAAATTCAGCAAGGTTAGTGCCATAGACTAACCCACAGAGTACACAAAGTTTGCAATCAGAATAGGAAAATCACAAAAAAAGTTATGACAATGTGAAGAGAAGTGTTACCTAATTGGTCTATTGGACCCTTGCTTGGATCCTAATCTGAGTCAAGACCCCTTGTCTCAGCCAAGGTGTTTATTTATCCTGTCAGATTGTCACAGAATGCATAGAATGAATCCTGAGACTGGAAAAGCACTAGCTTTATTCAGTGACCAAAGAATAGAGAAGAGGAATCTAGTTCACAAATGAAATCAACGTCTCAACCCAAACTAGGTGAAGACACCAAATATATGGTAGGGCTGTGGTATTAGGGAGAGATTTGGGAAGAGTTGGGGGAATATTCATGAATTGTGTTAGAACACCAGTGTGATTTGGGCCTGGAACTAATGCAGCTCTCCTTATTAGTCCTTTTATGGACTTTCCCAGTCGTTGTCATGTCAGTCATCAACTGTCATGGTGCTGGTGGGTGTCATTTAGCATGCTAATGAATTACAATGAGCTCATGGTCTCCTAAATTCAAACATTTGTTCATCTTTGGGATACTTGGATTTCAACCATTTAAAAAATAAAATAAAATAAAAATGTTTATTTAATTTACTTGGCTGAACAGGATCTCAAAAGCAGCTAAAGGGCTCTTCTATCTTCCTTGCAGCATGCAGGATCTTTTAGTCATAGCATGCACCTCATGACTGTGGTAGGTTAGATCTAGTTCCCTGACCAGGGATGTGAATCTGAGCCCCCTTCACTGGGAGCATGAAGTCTTAGCTGTGGAACCACCAGGGAAAACCTCAACCCGTTTTTGTTTTCATTCCTTTGCAAGCTTCATCCTGAAACTTAGATGGGAGTAATTGGTTTCTATCAAGGAAAGGGCAGAGGTATGATTCTGGGGCAACAGTCTTAATAAAATGAGGGGGTTGCAGCAAGGAAAGGGTGCGATTAATGAAATTTAAAAAGAAGGACGCTGTAAAAGGTCATCTGACAATAGTTATGTCCTTTAGTGGAGAGGCTTTGCTGGTACAAAGTGAAATGAAAAAAAAAAAAGAAAATCATAACACAACCTCTCATTCGTCTCTCCCTTTGGTCTCCTGCTGGATTTCCAGTGTAACATGTGGCCTTAGATCAAAGCAAAAGGCTATAGAGCTAAATAAATACACGGAATCACCCACCATCCTGAGGCCCTAAACAGTGTATAGCAGTATAAAGAGTGAATTTGGATAGGCAAGTGAATAATATCCCATGTCTTCAACACTTTTGATCATCAACATCTTCTTTTCTTTACTTAGATGAAACATTGCATTCCCCAGTTTTCAATCCTCTATTGTACAATCATATTCTTACTACCAACATGAAACCTAAAATATCAACTTTTCAGGGTTCTTTATATAAGGTAGCTGGAGGGAGGTTAGTAAAATAAAATAATGTATTGGAATAAAGCATTTTGGATTAGTCCTCTTTTTTATGTTTAGTCATTAGGCTTCATATTATAATAGTATCTACCTTCTTACCTTTCCATGTTCACTTAGTGGAGAAACCCAAATCTTCACTCCACATCATCCGGGTTTTTGAAAGCTTTATCTTTATTGGGACTACTGGGCAGGAAGAATTAAAAGGTACCACAGTGAGTCACTTTGGTTAAAAAAAAAAAAATCTTTATTGTCTCTACAGTGAAACACTGAGCCAGTTTTATCGAGGAACAGTTAATACACAACCTTCTCATCTGTTGTAGGTTCAATAAATAAGGAACCAAAATGACAGTCTTAGCTTCTAGGTTATCAAAATTGTGACTTATTTCTCTTAGAGAAGCATTCATTCTCTGAGCACAAGGATCTCCTAGCTCACCAAGACTGTAGGGGGACAAAAGCAAATTTATTTCACTCTATTGATAGTTTTAATAGTGTAATAAGCTACTCTCTCCTCCTTTTGTTTGGTTTCTCTACATTCTGTGTATTGACTAGATGTCAGCATAGAGACCTTTGATTTAAAAAATATATCCTATCATGTGGGAACAAACCTAGTTGCTTGGTTTTCTTAAATTAATTTTGTCTGGCCATTTTGTTAATGCCAGTTGTTTCTGAATGATGGATAATCCTTAAACCAGTGAATATGTATGGGAATAAAACTGTTTTCTTATGCAGTAATAACGTTTGGATAAAGTTACCTCTTGAAAACACAGAAATGATGAAAACATCCTTATTTTAAAAGTGTTCAATAGCTTCTCATTTACTCCAAACTATAAGCTCAAAGCATTTAATATAAACTACAAATGTAAGATCTGGCTTTAATTATTCTTTTTTGTTTTTATTCTCCACTAAGAATTTTTAGATTGTCAAATTAAAACTAGATTGGACTACATATCATTTACTTTCCCCAACTTTTGTCTATATTTCTGAAGATACTTAATTTACCATTTCCACTTATCCAACTATCATCATTAAAATTCAACTCGAAGACTAACTCTTCTAAATTTGTTAGGCCTGAAGGCAATTATATTTTTTTCCTCTTCCTGTCTTGTTTTTGTCTGTCAAAATCTCTCTGAGAACAGTCAATATAGATATACAGTACAGGCAGACTTCCATTTATTGCATTTCTCTTTATTGCACTTCATGTGTATTTTATTTCTTATACACTGATGGTTTGTGGCAACCCTGCTTCTAGGAAGTCTACCCACACAATGTTTCCAGAAATATTTTCTCATTCCATGTCTGTGTCACATTTTGGTAATTCTCACAATATTTCAAACTCTTTCTTCTGTTATTACATTTGCTATGATCCATAATCAGTGATCTTTGGTGTTACTATTGTAATTATTTTGAAGTGCTACAAACCATGCCCATATAAAACAGCACACTTAATTGATAAATGTTCCATGTCCTGCCTGTTCCACCCACCAGTCATTCCTCAGTGCTGCCCCTTCTTTCTCTCTCTCATCAGGCTTCTCTGCTCCCAGAGGCACAACGATATTGAAATTAGGCCAATTACTAACTCTACAATCGCTTCTAAGTTTCAAGTGAAAGAAAGACTTGCAAGTTTCTCAATTTAAATCAAAGCTAGAAATGATTAAGCTTGTAAGGATGGCATATTGAAGCTGAGATAGGTTGAAAATTAGGTCTCTTATGCCAAACGGTTAACAAAGTTGTGAATGCAAAGGAAAAGCTCTTGAAGGAAATTAAAAGTACTACTCCAGCGAGCACAAGAACATAAGATAGCAAAACAGCTTTTTCCCTGATATGAAGAGAGCTTTAGTGGTTTGGATAGAAGATCAAACCAGCCACAACACTGCCTTATGCCAGAGCTTGATCCAGAGCAAGACTAACTCTTTTCAATTCTATGGAGACTTAGAGAGGAGAGAAAACTGCAGAAGAAAAGTTTGAAGCTAACAAAGATTTGCTCATGGAGTTTAAGGAAAGGAGCCATCTTCACAACATAAAATTACAAGATGAAGGAACAAATGCTGATGTTGAAGTTGCAGCAAATTATCCAGAAGATCTAGCTTTAAAAACAAATGGATGAAAGAGGCTTCACTAAATAAGAGCAGCCATCAGCATGGAGGTAAGACCCTACACCAGCAAGAAAGATTATGACTTACTGAAGGCTCAGATAATGGTTAGTATTTTGTAGCAACAACACATTATTTAACTGAAATATGTATGTTGTTTTTTAGACATAATGCTACTGCAATATAATAGACTATATGATGATAGACACAAATTGGGAAATCACAAATCTTATGTGACTTGCTTTATTGCAGTATTCACTCTATTGCTGGTTTGGAACTGAACGCTTATACCTCCAAGTTATGACACTACCTCTATGTAACTCAGTGGTTCATTTCTAGTTGTAAGCTCCTTGAAGAAAGAGATCATATTATATAATTTTGTGAACCATAGTACCAAGCTTACAAAGTTTTCATTAGTTCTTTGTTGATGTGAATCAATGCAAGTTTTATATTTAAAAAGTAAGATCCAATCATAATAAAGATAAATCATACTTTATTGTTAAATGTTACAATATCTTTTTCATCTTTTCTTAAGGTATCTTTGTAATAAAAAGAACATTTGAGTGGTCCTATTTGCATTCCTGATGTTTTATAAAGCATATTTTAAACTTTTCTGTTATCAAATTTTTCAGAAGAGACTGCTCCACGGAGAGAGACAAAATATCTTCAAAGCCTCCTGTTGATTTAGTGAACACTGAAAATACTTTTGAATAGGTTCCAACCAGTTCATTCTAAAGATCAGTCCTGGGTGCTCATTGGAAGGGCTGATGCTGAAGCTGAAACTCCAATACTTTGACCAGCTCATGTGAAGAGTTGACTCATTGGAAAACACCCTGATGCTGGGAGGGATTGGGGGCAGGAAGAGAAGGGGACGACCGAGGATGAGATGGCTGGACGGCATTACCGACTCGATGGACATGAGTCTGAGTAAACTCCGGGAGTTGGTGATGGACAGGGAGGCCTGGCGTGCTGCGATTCACGGGGTCGCAAAGAGTCGGACACGACTGAGCGACTAAACTGACTGACTGACTGACAAAATACTTTTGAATAGGTTAGTAGGTATTTAGAGCTTATTTGCTGTTAATGATGATTAAATCAACAAATATTTCTTAAAATATGGATAAACCTACACTACAATAAGATAATAGCAATTTGTCCTAAGAGTGTATGACTTTTCAGTGACTAAAGCATATGTAATCATTTAATTTTACAACAAATTTTGCTAAATACAAAAGCATGACAATATTAAAAATATTTTAAAACTGTAGATCACTGTGTAAAAGCATTCATTTGTATATATGTCTCCTCTTATTCTTCTATATTGCAAAGTGTGTATCCAATAGTTATATAAGGAAAAAAAGCTGAAAGCTCCATCTCCAAAGACATTTTGAAAATTTTCAGTTTTTTCCATTAGATAACAATAATTTGTCAGGAAATAATACAAAATTGGCTGAATAGTATAGGTTTTTTATCAACAGTACACAAGATTACAATGTTATATTAATTTAAATTTAACCAAAGTTTAGTCAACTTAAGCAGAAAGTTTGCTAGTTAATACAATATTATGCTTTTATGTCTGATTTTTATTCTATTTTGAACTTCAATAATCTTTGTAATCATCTTGGCATCAAATATAAGGTTGATGGTGGGTATATTAAATTTTTGCTTTTAGCTCAATTTCTGAAAATTTAATAAACATAATTACTAGTAAATGTAAATTCGCTAACATTAAGAATTTTGGCAAATTTATATATACATATATCTCGGAGAAGATAATGGCACCCCACTTCAGTACTCTTGCCTGGAAAATCCCATGGATGGAGGAGCCTGGTAGGCTGCAGTCCATGGGATTATGAAGAGTCGGACACGACTGAGTGACTTCACTTTCACTTTTCACTTTCATGCTTTGGAGAAGGAAATGGCAACCCACTCCAGTGTTCTTGCCTGGAGAATCCCAGGGACGGGGGAGCCTGGTGGGCTGCCTCTCTGGGGTCACACAGAGTCAGACAGGACTAAAGCGACTTAGTAGCAACAGCAGCATATATATATATATATATATATATATATATGTAAATTATTTGCTTATTTATTTGTTAATTCATAATGTTTTATTCAATTTTTTGCTCAGTCAGCAAATACTTAATATTAATTGAAGCTACATATTAGCATTGGAAGACTTTAGGAACACAATAATAAATAAAACAAATATAGACAAACATCCTATTATGATATTTAAATTTAATGAAGAATCTAAATAAATGATTGCAGAGAGATCAAAGGTACTAAATGGACTGAATGGAGAGACAGAGAAAGTTATAGGCAAATATGTAATTTAAATGATTAATAACATGAAGAAAAACTAAGGATAAGTTTAAGAGAGTATAAGAGCAATCCTTATTTGGGATTTGAGAGACAAATTAGGTCTATTTGAAAAAAAAAAATATATATATATATATGAAGTAATCAAGTGAAAAGCAGGCCATTCCTTGGAATGGGAAGAATATTTCTTTGATTCCATGACTACACATTTTGTATAAGAAACAAGGCGGGGTTGGGGGGTGGTCCACAGTAAGTAGAACTGGTATGTGAGGTAGAAAGCGGCAGTAACAGAGACAAGATTGGTGAGTTAAGCATGAATGGGAAATGGCACAGAAGCAGGGAGCAAATATGTAGGCTTGTGAATTAGCCTAATTACTACAGGGAATTATTGAATTATTTGAATTATAGAAAGGTTGGAGTTTTGTGCTTATTGAAAAAACACTGGAAAATAAATTGGAAGTGGGTTAAAACCTAAGGAACAAGACAGGAGAGACATCTTAGAGATCTGAAGTGTTCTTTGAAGCAAGATGATGGTAGTTGCACTAGAATGATGGCAGATACTATGTAGCACAATGAATATAAGCATTTTAGATGTTAAATATCTACAAAATGGTGCTATTAAAAAAAAAAACTTTTATTTCCAGAATTCTGGGAGGTGGATCATAGAGGATCCTGCTGTGATTTATGTCTGAGAGTGTTTTGCCTATGTTCTCCTCTAGGAGTTTTATAGTTTCTGATCTTACATTTAGATCTTTAATCCATTTTGAGTTTATTTTTGTGTGCGGTGTTAGAAAGTGATCTAGTTTCATTCTTTTACAAGTGGTTGACCAGTTTTGCAAAAATAAACAAATGGGATCTAATTAAAATTAAAAGCTTCTGCACAACAAAGGAAACTATAAGCAAGGTGAAAAGACAGCCTTCTGAATGGGAGGAAATAATAGCAAATGAAGCAACTGACAAACAACTAATCTCAAAAATATACAAGCAACTTATGCAGCTCAACTCCAGAAAAATAAACGACCCAATCAAAAAATGGGCCAAAGAACTAAATAGACATTTCTCCAAAGAAGACATACGGATGGCTAACAAACACATGAAAAGATGCTCAACATCACTCATTATTAGAGAAATGCAAATCAAAACCACAATGAGGTACCACTTCACACCAGTCAGAATGGCTGCAATCCAAAAATCTACAAGCAATAAATGCTGGAGAGGGTGTGGAGAAAAGGGAACCCTCCTACACTGTTGGTGGGAATGCAAACTAGTACAGCCACTATGGAGAACAGTGTGGAGATTCCTTTAAAAATTGCAAATAGAACTCCCTTATGACCCAGCAATCCCACTGCTGGGCATACACACCGAGGAAACCAGAATTGAAAGAGACACATGTACCCCAATGTTCATTGCAGCACTGTTTATAATAGCCAGGACATGGAAACAACCTAGATGTCCATCAGCAGATGAATGGATAAGAAAGCTGTGGTACATATACACAATGGAGTATTACTCAGCTGTTAAAAAGAATTCATTTGAATCAGTTCTGATGAGATGGATGAAACTGGAGCCGATTATACAGAGTGAAGTAAGCCAGAAAGAAAAACACCAATACAGTATACTAACACATATATATGGAATTTAGGAAGATGGCAATGACGACCCTGTATGCAAGACAGGGAAAGAGACACAGATGTGTATAACGGACTTTTGGACTCAGAGGGAGAGGGAGAGGGTGGGATGATTTGGGAGAATGGTATTCTAACATGTATACTATCATGTGAATTGAATCGCCAGTCTATGTCTGACACAGGATGCAGCATGCTTGGGGCTGGTGCATGGGGATTACCCAGAAAGATGTTATGGGGAGGGAGGTGGGAGGGGGGTTCATGTTTGGGAATGCATGTAAGAATTAAAGATTTTAAAATTTAAAAAATAAAAAACTAAAAAAAAAATAAAAAAAAAATAAAATAAAATAAAATAAAATAAAATAAAGTAGGGAGGAAATGGACAGATAACATTATGTCAAAGGTAATCCTTAATTTTTAGGAAAAGTCAATCTGTTAAATGAAATAAAACTTATTGAAATGGAGAACACAGGCAGAATAAATTGCTTACTAAATTGGTGAAAGCCTGGGTGCAGACTGGTGATGGGCAAGTGGTAGGATATTGTAGGGAGAGAGCGAATTAGCCAAGATGGCGTGGTCAGGCTCTCTCATCCCACGTTTTGTAAATAATGACTATGTAACAGCTGAGATTATTTATAGCCCTGCACATGTGCATCTGGGGGTTTATGTAACAGCTGAGATCACTTATAGCACTGGGAGGTGCATCATGAGGTACTCACTTGTTCACAGGCTACTTTGTGCTATGCACATATGTAAGCTCCACCTAAAAAATGGAGACATTACTGCTGCATTACAGCTGTGCTCTTTGGCTCAGTCATGAGAGGTGAGCATGTAGGATGTCTGCTGGGCCAGCCACGGGAGAATAAGCATGTCTTCAGTTCCTATGGCTCCTCCAGTCTTCTCCCAGCCCCTTAGCTCATGCCTTGCCTACCCTGGGTTCAGTGAACAGTGAAAACAGCAAGACAATTGGCATCATGAACAAGATTGGCAACAGATATAAAGAGATCAGGCTGTCAGTTCTGAGCATATGAATTTTAAAGTGGCTAAGAAATAATCGTACAACTGGAGTTATTAATAATATAGTTGAATACGTGGATCTGGGTTTTTATAGATTAAAACTATAAGAGATAATACCAGATATTTTTAAAAAGTTGTACATAAAATAATTCACTTAGAGACATCTGGTGGCTCAGACCATAAAGAATCTACCTGCAATGCGGGAGACCTTGGTTTGATCCCTGGCTTGGGAAGATTCCCTGGAGGAGGGCATGGCAACCCACTTCAGTATACTTGCCTGGGGAATCCACATGGACAGAGGAGCCTGGTGGGCTACAGTCCGTGGAAACACAAAGAGGCAGACATGAGTGAGCGACTAAACACAGCTTAGACATACAGTGGACATGGAGAAAACAATAGACTCTAAGACAGACATGAGGAATTCCAGTAATAATATATCAAGTTAAACAGCTATGAAGGAAAACTAAAAAACTAGTAATCTGATGGGGATTGAGAAAAGAGAATATCGCAAAAGACATATTTGTTCAATTGTGTTGAATATCACAAAATACATGTTTGTTCAATTGTGTTGAATTTTGCTAATTAGCTAAAAAGGCAAAGAAATAATTTTAAAATTAAGATTACTGATTCTTTTGTTTATGATTCAGGTAAGGACTTAAATAATGTGCCTCTATGTATCATGCCTAGAAATAAAAATAGGAGGATTTGAAACATTAATGAGTTATATTGCATTAATAGATTTTAAGATAAAACCCTTAGAGAAGAATAAAATTGCATATGTATTTTCTTTATGAAATGAAACTGATCTATAACATTAATTAAATTTAGAAATTGTTTATATTTAATCAGGCTTTACAGACTATTGCAACATTACTTGAATTTATGAAAAGAAAATAATACATAGGGCTGTTATCAATTCTATTAAACTTGTAGGTTATAAAATCCATTAGTTTTTGATGATACTATTTAGAAGTAGCAAGTATTAAAGTTAATATCTGCATTAAATGGTTTATAGTAGGTAAACTGCTAAAATTCTTATGTGTATAATAATTAGAGTTAAATTTATCAAGGATTAAATCTCAAATGATATTCAGAACAAGGGAAATATTTTCTCCATAGCCATTGTATGTTTTGTTTCAAATGCATTGTTTAGTAGCAATTACTTGAATCAAAGCAGAATTAATCTCTTTCATCTGTAGTTAAAAAGCACCCATGCAACTTTCACAGAATTCAATGATACAGATACATGAAATTCTACTTTCTACCTACTCCTTAATGAAGGATTCCCAAGAAAAGCTCCAGTCTTACAAAAGCAGCTGCTAATATTTAGGGATAATCCTCTGTACTACATTAGTTTTGTCTTTTGGGATAGGAAATTGATTATCTGACCTTAACATAGCGAAGACTTTGCAGGTGTGTAGCGTTCTACCTTAGATAGTTAATTAGTTATGTAAACAGTGAAAAATAATTAAAAGTGCAATACTGTTTTAATTTGATCAGGAAAACACCAAAAAAATGAAAAAAAAACAGGCTTTATTTATTTTTATTTTCCATAACAATTATGGATTAAAATGCTACTGCCTTAAATAATGCACTTTATGGTGACTTTTGAAATTTTATAAGCATATTTATAAGCTTTTTAGCAAAGAGAGTTGATGGGAAAAGAACTGTCACTAAATAGAGTTACAAATCATGATGATCATATTGTTCGCCACCCTGAACAACAAAAACTCTTGTGTATACGTGATTTTAGTTATTTGCAAGACAGAATTTATAGTTTTCAAACATAGTAAGTATCCAATCATAATTGGCAAAGTATTTTCTTTCTTATACTTACAGTGATTTCTCAGTGTCTCATCAAGTCTTATTTTACAGTGTAACATAGACTCTACTGAGAAGTCTATCAAGAAAAAAAAAGAAAAAATAGGTGTTTTCTTCTACCGAGTACCTAATTCTACCTATCTGGACAATGACTCTGCTTTATTTTCTTATGTTTATATAAGTATACATATATTATATATACTTACTTATATGTAATATATATTATCCTGGAGAAGAGCAAGGCAACCCACTCCAATATTTTTGCCTGGAGAATTCCATGGACAGAGGATATGGACAGGCTACAGTCCATAGAGTAGCAAAGAGTCAGACACCACTGAAGCAACTTAGCGTGTCATGAAATATATATGTATATCATAGAACAGTCTTGCAAAATAGATATCAAGTCTATTTTCTGCATAAAACCTGAGAATTAGCACTCATATTACTGTCTCCATGAAGTTTTCATTTTTCTATTTTCATTTTTTTTGATCCAGGAAAATAACTTAAAATCATTGTTCACACTGGTAAAACTG
Organism: Ovis canadensis; assembly: GCF_042477335.2. Classification (NCBI taxonomy): domain Eukaryota; kingdom Metazoa; phylum Chordata; class Mammalia; order Artiodactyla; family Bovidae; genus Ovis; species Ovis canadensis. The sequence goes on along the minus strand of NC_091254.1, from coordinate 52,805,190 downwards.
GGTATTTAGCAGAAGGACATACTTATTTTTTCTCAATAATTGAGCATCCCTGGTGGCTTAGACAGTAAAGAATCTGACTGCAACACGGGAGACCTGGGTTTGATCCCTGGTTCAGGAAAATCCCCTAGATAAGGGAATGACTACCCACTCCAGTATTCTTGCTTGGAGAATTCCACGGACAAAGGAGCCTGGCAGGCTACAGTCCATGAGGTCTCAAAGAGTCACACATGACTGAGCAAGTAACACATTCACTTTCATTACATATTTATTTATATAAAGATATATTTCTATTAAATATATGTATATATACAGTTATTCTATGAACAACACAGGCATCAACTGCACCAGCCCACTTACATACAGATCTTTTAAAAATAAATATTGCAGTCCTACACAATCAGTGATTTGTTCTATCTGAGGTTACAGAACTATAGATATAAAGGGTTAACCTGTAAGCTATATTCTGATTTTCAACTGCACCTTGGTAGCTAGGGAGTCAGTGCCTCTAACCCTTGCGTTGTTCAAGGATCGACTGTGTAATTAAACATTATGTATTAAATATATTAAATATAAATACATTAAATATATAAATAAGTATATTAAAATAAATATACAATATTAAACATATATGTAATATAAATATATATTTACTCAAACTGATACAATTTCAGTATGTTTCAAATTTTTCTTTTGAAAATGTGACTTTTTTCCTCTAAGTTTTTTCCTTAAAAATGTAAATTTCCAAACGTGGGGAAAGAGCAAATTAGCCCAGATAGTGTGTTCAGGCTCTCTCGCCCCACATTTTGTAAATAATGATGATGTAACAACTGAGATCACTTGTAGCACTGTGCATGCACTTCATGAGGTACTTGCTTGGTTACGAGGTACTTTGTGCTGTAGGGAAATGTCAGCTTCGCCTAGAAAGCAGTGGCACATTACTGCTGCATCATGGCTGTGTCTGTTGAGTCACCCACGAGAGGAGAGAATATAGCGTGGGTATTGCTTTGACTGCTGCACCAGCCAGGAGAGAGGCTGTGTTATGGCTGCTGTGCCAGCCAGGAGAGAATAGTGTCTGCAGTTCCTATGGCTCCTCAAGTCTCCTTCCAGCCTCTTAACTTGTGCCTTGCCTACCTTGTATTTAACGAACAATATTCTCAGTGAGATACAGCAAGACAATTGGTGCAGTGAACAGGATCAATGATATACCAAAAATCCTAGATTGTTTCCTTTATCTTCATTCCTTACCTAATGTGGGCCAGAGGCTCTACTTTAACTTCCATCATTTAGCCATTATGAGCAGATATTCTATGCTCAATAATACAAATTATGTCTGCAGTGATTGCCAACTCCCTTGATTAGTAATTGCTTTATTTTAGGTATCTGTAGATTCATCTTACTTTTTAATTTGTTTAGATAGCCACTAAAACCAAGTTTGGCTCATTTTGGAGAAACAGTCCTAGTCATTTTAGGGCTACATTATCTATAGTTAATGTTTCTGTGAACATTTTCAAGTCTTTTGTATCAACCCTAAAGTGTATGTCATCATGGGCTTAGTGGAAAAAAAAAATTACTAGGGTTGATTCCAGATAAAATGTACAATTCAAGAACCCAAAGCATTGATTACAATTGTTGGGGCTCTGAAAGTTGCACCAACATCTGTTAAGAGGCTTCAGTTGACAGCACCTCAACATGGGCTTCCAAATGACTGGTAGGTACTGGGGCTCCCAATTCAATGGAATAATTGAATCTAGTTCTTGTTTTTGAGGACAGTTATTCCAACATGATTGTCTTGACCACAGCAATAGCCAAATGGCATTCTGAGAAAGATTCAAGAGGATGGAACTGAAAAAGACATCCTAGTTTGTTGACATGCATATTGTATGGAAGTTGCAGGATCTGGGGTCATTCCTTTCCTTTTTGCTTTTGATAGACTGTTTCCAGAGTTAAGGAAAATAGAGCTTAGACTATGGCAGTTTTGACTCAACTGCCTGAAGGACTGAACATTATAAATATGCTCACATAGTCTCAAGAAACTTTTTTGGCAAGCAGGCCTATAATTTGTTAGACATTTTTACCTACCTCTGTTGGTAGAAGTTTGATAACTATATACTCAGGACTAATGCAAATGAAGCTTCTGGTTTGCCGACTAACAGGACACCATCTTTGCATGATATCTTAGAATATCAGATATGGAGTCACTTATGCTCAATCTGGACCAACCCATTTGGGTAAAATTCCAAGGGAGTTTGTCCCACTAAAAGTTCTTTACATGATGCTCTTCATTATCAAGACAAGATACTCTGGTACTCATGATATAACGAAGGTCAAGCATGAAGCTCATTAATTTCTATTATGTACACAGATGTGGAATAAACAATAATTTATTGGTTTGACCTAAAGGGTCTCACAACCAGGTCATGTTCATGTTTCTTCCCTACTGTGAAATTTACCCAAACCCCATATATTGAATTTGGTCACCCCTCACCCTTCTTATGAGTCAGAATTTGTAACTTTGGTGCCCACAAGACAAAGTTTTATTTCCCCTGCTTCCCAAAGTTACTCAGAATGCACAGACAGGTATGGTCTTAAGTCCTCATTGTGAACAATATATCTTTGAGCTACCTCTAGTCATCTTTCTCTTTAAAGTAGGTTAGATCAAAATAGAGATAGGAAGGGATCAGGAGTGCAGAGAAGAGTGGTTTCTTACTAGTAAACAAGGCTTTTGACTTGCAGTGGCATTCCTTCCAACACTCTATTAGCAAAGCCTGGCCAAAACAGAGTTTATGGGTTGAGTTCTGATATCACAAAAAGTGTGGCAATATGATGGATTTGAAGCAAATAAAAACTAAATCAATAAACTGGCATGGTCCGCCCTTTTGTTACTCACCTTTTATATATACCATTCTTCAAACCTAGCAAGATGTAGCTATTCCTCTTTCAATAATAGTTTCACTTTCTCCCCAAAATAGGGAGTCAAAGAGTCTCAATAGTAATTTTACCAATCTCCAGGTAATTCATCAATTTCTGTCTAAGTATTATTGAAAAAAAAAAAAAAAACAAATCTTGCAGCACTTTAACAGAAATTTAGTAGTAACTGAAAGACTAAATAGTGAAGCTAACTTCTAACACATTATTAGTTCAGTCCAGTTCAGTCCCTCAGTCGTGTCCGACTCTTTGTGACCCCATGAATCGCAGCACACCAGGCCTCCCTGTCCATCACCAACTCCCAGAGTTCACTCAGATTCATGTCCGTCGAGTCAGTGATGCCATCCAGCCATTTCATCCTCTGTCGTCCCCTTCTCCTCTTGCCCCCAATCCCTTCCAGCATCAAAGTCTTTTCCAATGAGTCAACTCTTTGCATGAAGTGGCCAAAGTACTGGAGTTTCAGCTTTAGCATCATTCCTTCCAAAGAAATCCCAGGGTTGATGTCCTTCAGATTGGATTGGTTGGATCTCCTTGCAGTCCAAGGGACTCTCTAGAGTCTTCTCCAACACCACAGTCCAAAAGCATCAATTCTTTGGTGCTCAGCCTTCTTCACAGTCCAACTCTCACATCCATACATGACTACTGGAGAAAACATAGCCTTGACTAGACGGACCTTAGTCGACAAAGTAATGTCTCTGCTTTTGAATATGCTGTCTAGGTTGGTCATAACTTTTCTTCCAAGGAGTAAGCGTCTTTTAATTTCATGGCTGCAATCACCATCTGCAGTGATTTTGGAGCCCCCCAAAATAAAGTCTGACACTGTTTCCACTGTTTCCCCATCTATTTCCCATGAATTGATGGGACTGGATGCCATAACACATTGTAATAAAATAAAATTGGGAAGAACCACAAAAAAGAAAAAAAATCTGATATCTGTACACAAATACTGCTAAGAAGCAAAGAATAAATATGCAAAGGTACTAAAGTCATCATTCTGAGGTCATGGTTGGTGGCCATGGCTTCCTTTACCTATCATCCATTTCACATTTCCTTAGACCTTAGCAAAATCTTCAGATGGCTTGAGTTCCTTATCATGTAGAATTATGTAAATCTATTTTGAATGATCTGGCTTCAAAATTTCTGCCTTTTTTGATGATGTAGTTTCCTAATAGTCTTTACCATTTGAAAATAGAAGGGCTAAAATGTGCCCTCAAAGAATTTCCTGGCATTGGACATATTTTTTCTTGTCTTCATTGTATGTGTATATGTTAAGTATCTTCAGTCATGTTCAACTCTTTGCGATCCTATGTACCATAGCCCAGGCAAGAATACTGGAGTGAGTTGCTATGCCTTCCTCCAGGGAATTTTCCTAACCCAGGGATCGAGCCAACTTCTCTTATGTCTCCTGTATTGGTAGATGGATTCTTTACTACTAGCACCACCTGAGAAGCTCCTTCATTGTATAGCACAATCCAATTCTCTGAGTAAGCAGCACCAATTTTTCCAACCAATAGTGTAAGCCCTTTTTTGACATGTTGACTTAGTGGCTTATGGGTTCCAAAACAACTAGGTGTTGGTCTCATCTTCCAGTTCAATGGATTCATTACTGTATATATTAGCGGGAACATTACCCAAGTGAGAACTAAGATCTCCAAACTATCAGAGATAAAAAAAAATATGGTACAGGAAGCAAATCTTTTGTGAGTGCGATATTAGGAATAATAGAAGAGTCATACACACTTCTACCTCTTGATTCCCAGAACCATGGCAAATGTGAAGCTACTTTCTATAGACTAAAGGAGAGTGATGAAGAAAAAAGACCATTGCCCAAGGACTAAGGTTCAAAATCTCTTAGAAGAGGGTTTGATAAACACAAAAGCAAAATGAAACAACAACAACAAAAATAAAACCTTACTGGCATCAATGCAAATTACCTTAGAGTACAGACTAGAGTTATTCCATGGATGTTACCCAGGGTTGCCATGAGCTGTGCGGTAGGCCACATAATATTTATAGAAGTGATCACTGGGTTAGGAAGAGTTGATGGAAGTTATAGCAAGAGCTGCTGTGGAAGTGCTTGGTTGGTTGAAAAGCAGGTAACTTAGGACACATAGCCAGAGAAGGTCTATGGCAGTCTTGGCCAAGTGTTTATCTGAGTGGTTGTAGCAACATATTCATAAAAATAGACCAATGACCAAGAGAATGTGTCTTGAGATGATCTCTACATAGGCTCTTAGGGGCAGGGAAACAAGGACCAGATAGCTTGAATGAAAACAACCTTATATAAGAGTATCCTCTGAACTGGGAGTCTATGAGGTCTATTAATATGGTGGGGGGGGGAATAAATAATAGAAAATAAATCTCCTACCAACCCAGAAAGTCTCTCCAAAAAAAAGTAAAAGATAAATAAAAGTAGTTTATATTAGTGAAAGAACATTAAACTAGAATGTGATGTGCATTACCGGCAATCCCTAGAGTTTCAAAGATACAAAAGAATCTTACCTTTTTATGTAGCCAAATGATACATTGTATACATGTGTTTTTTTCCCAAATAATAATTAATCTTTGAGTGAGAGGAGTCAATAGCACCAACTGTTACATATAGTTCACGCTAAATAATTTGGTGATTGGAGTAGCCCCTTGTTTTGCTAAATGCTTTTAAAAAAAAAAAAAGTATAATTTTGGAAAGATAGGTTAGGCTTGCTATTTGGAGCCAGGAAACAGCTAAAACTGCCATGCTGCCTGAAAACTAGGTTATATAGCTGATATCTTGCTTGATGATTACATTTCAAAGAGATGACTCCTAGGCCTTGACTAGGTTGCCAGGTTCCTGGGTTACTCATTTACTGTTTTAAAAGATAAAATGTGTATATTTCAAAGAAACAAACAAAAATACACATTTAACAAAACAAATGCTCTAAGAAAAGGCAGATTGGGGTAGTCTCTTATTTTCAACAGGGAGAATTAAGTCTTTATATATATATAGCATTTATTTATTTTGATTGTGCTGCATGTTTGTTACTGCATAGACTTTTCTATAGTCGAGGCAAGCAGGAGCTACTCTCTAGTTGTGGTACATCTCACAGTGGTAGCTTCTCTTGCTGCTGAGCATGGGCCTCGAGGGTTCATGGGCTTCAGTAGTAGTGGCACATGGGCTCAGTAGTTACAGCTCACAGTCTCTAGAGCACAGGCTCAATAGTTGTGATGCATTGGCCTAGTTGCTCCACAGAATGTGGGATCTTCCCAGAGAGAGATTGAACCCATGACTCCTGCATTGGCAGGCAGATTCTCTACCCCTGAGCCATGGAGGAAGCCAAAGCCTCTTATTTTTGCTTTGTATTTTCCCTTACAGTGTGATCATCAATGGACCTCAGCAACCATGCTCCATAAAAGAAAAAAAAAAAAAAACTAGTAGCAAGACCAAAAATGGAAAAAGAAGTGAAACGCTAAATCTGTCTCCTTACAATATTACTTCAATTTTTTTCTCTTGACAAAGCTGAATTTTTTTTCTAGGTATAAAGAAGTTTTCAGAGGATATTGCTTGAGTATTACAAACAGAACAAGAAGTGTAGATTAGGAGTTGAGAGGCAATAAATTGATACCATGTCCAGATACTGTACACAATTGTCTCTACTTTTTATTTCTTAAATAATAAATCCCAAATCTTACATCCTAAAAGTATATAGACATATATGCTATCACTCTTCACAACTGCAAAATCTCTATTGTGGGGTGGTGATATACTTTATTCAATCTATTGATGGATAATAACTTGTATCCAAGATGAACGGTTTAAAATTACAAATACTACTGAACCAGATATGCTTAGGCATATGTATTTTAGGACTTTTGCCAGTGTATTTTATGATAGATTTCTTTAAATGAGATGTCACTGTAAAAGGGGAAATGCGTAAGTAATCTGGCAAATTCCTCCTCATTTTGACTGTACAGTTTTGCTTCCCAACAACAAAACTTTTGAGTTCTTGCTTCACTTTAACCTTGGCAACAATTTATTTTTGCAAACTTTTGAATGCTTGCCAGTTTTGTAGATAAGATATGGTATATAAGCAAAGCTTTAATTTACTTTCATATTTGGCTATATCATTTACTATCATTCAAGGAGTTTATTGTTGTCAACTGTAGTCAGTAAAAGAAGTGAACTTAGAATTTGAATTTGGAATAAAACCCTAAATAAGCTCATTTTATTCTCCTAGACAGATGTATCTCTTTATTTTTAAATATACATTTTAACAACAACAAGGCATCTATTAATGGATAACATGTATCTTAGACACATAGTTATTAGACAAAGAAATGATATAGAAACATTAAAATGTATTAACAGATTCAAGAGGGTTGCAAAGTAAGTTCAGAACTCATAAAAATACAGAGATAAATACTAGAGAAATTATATGAGATGTAGAAAAACAAAAAATAATATTGGTGAATCTTGGTGAGAAAAAAAAAAAAAAACTAAGCTAAAATGAGAAATCAGAAGGGTCAGTATAGCAACGCTGTTTAGATATATCTAAGATCTAAGATGAATTGCTGACCTGTCATAAAAGTAGGAGAGTACAGGATGCAAATTCTTCTTTCAAAAAGCATCTCCTTACAATAAGTTTCAACAAGTAAATCTATATTTAGAAGTATAAATGATAGCACATTAGTACAGTAAAGTATAGTAAAAACAGTATATGAGAGTATAGTCAATCAACTATAATTCAATAAAAAATAATCAAAACAAAGAAATATGAGCAATGGACAATTTTCATAAGGAGAAAACAAACACAGAACAACAAAACTGCCCTTTTAAAGCATATCTTTTATGCCACTCAACCACAGCTAAACTTTCTTTACTATTTGTTTTTTTGCGAGGGGTGATAAAATTATATAGTCTATTTCTTCTTCCACATCTCACTCCAAAAAATTACTGGTTTTGAAACTTACTTTTCTTAGGGTATGTATACTTGTTTTAATTTTTAGAAATAGATGATTTTTGACTGCAAATGTCTACTATAGCATTATAATTGAAACTCATCGATATCAAATCAAACTCAATTGAACTTATCTTTGCTCACTTACTTTCCAAACTGACATGGTTAAAATCCAGTCCTACTTTCATTTGGAAGGAATGTACACTATATATAGGAGTAAGTAGTGTGAGTTAGGTGATAGGTAAGAGACATGTTTATGAGCAGAAAAACAAACAAAATATAGAAAAGAAAATTTAGTAATAATTGATACAAACTGTCAATTTTTCCCCATCAGTTTTTATATGGATATGAATCTCAGACAATATCTCTGAAAGTATTATATCTTCTCCAATTCTATTCACCTCAGTCTCAGCAGAAAACTTAAAATACATAAGGCAGTAAAATAATATTCCTCATATTTAGAAATAAATATATTTTAAATACAGTTATGTGGCTTGGGTCATCACCCTTTCAATCAAAATTTTAATTTTAATTGGACTTAAGTGCAAATTTTTACAGTGAATTTCTGAAACATCGACTACATGCACACATAAAGGAAAATTTGACCTAATTTCTCCATGTGAAGAAAGCCTAGCTTTCATTTAAAACATACAATGGAATCATCAGTGTAATTCAATGGCTTTTTAAAAAAGCACATGTAAACTTATGCTTAAGTTATACAAGAATATCTTAGCTGGTGACTCAGTAGTAAAGAATCCACTTGCAATACAGGAAATGCCAGTTCGATCCCTGGGTTGGGAAAATCCCATGGAGAAGGAAATGGCAAATTGCTCCAGTATTCTTGCCTGGAAATGCTCTTTGACAGAGAAAACTGGCGGGCTACAGTCCATGAGGTCGCAAAGAATTTAGAAAGATGGTAATGATAACTCTGTATGTGAGACAGCAAAAGAGACACAGATGTGAAGAACAGACTTTTGGACTCTGTGGGAGAGGGAGAGGGTGGGATGATTTGGGAGAATGGCATTGAAACATGTATACTATCATGTAAGAAACAAATCATTAGTCTAGGTTCAATACAGGATACAGGATGCTTGGGGCTGGTGCACTGGGATGACCCAGAGAGATGATATGGGGAGGGTGGTGGGAGGGGGGTTCAGGATTGGGAACTCATGTACACCTGTGGTGGATTCATGTCAATGTATGGCAAAACCAATACAGTATTTTAAAGTAAAAAATAATAATAATAATAAATTAAAAAAAAAAAAGAATAGGCTATGACTGAGCAACTAAATAACAGCAACAAAAGAAGAAGGTAGCCTGATTATATAACAAGATGGTATAATTCTCCATGTAAAGAGTTTATTACAATGCTAATTTGAGATTATTCAGAAAAATAAGATAGTGGCATCTAGTCCCATTACTTCATGGCCAATAGATGGAGAAACAGTGGAAACAGTGACTTTATTTTTGGGGGCTCCAAAATCATAGCAGATGCTGATTGCAGCCATGAAATTAAAAGATGCTTACTCATTGGAAGGAAAGTTATGAGCAACCTAGGTAGCATATTAAAAAGCAGAGACATTACTTTGCCAACAAAGGTCCGTCTAGTCAAGGCTACCATTTGTCCAGTAGCCATGTATGTATGTGAGAGTTGGACTATAAAGAAAGCTGAGTGCTGAAGAATTTACACTTTTGAACTGTGGTGTTGGGGAAGACTCTTGAGTCCCTTGAACTGCAAGGAGATCCAACCAGTCCATCCTAAAGCAGATAAGTCCTGGGTATTCATCGGAAGGTCTGATGTTGAAGTTGAAACTTCAATACTTTGCCACCTGATGCAAAGGGCTGACTCATTTGAAAAGACCCTGATGCTGGGAAAGATTGAGGGCAGGAGGAGAAGGGGACAACAGAGGATGAGATGGTTGGATGGAATCACCAACTCAATGGGCATGAGTTTGGGTAGGCTCCAGGATTTGGTGTTGGACAGGGACGCCTGGCATGCTGCAGCTCATGGAGTCACAAAGAGTCAGACACGACTGAGCAACTGAACTGAACTGAACTGATTGGAAGATGAAAACACTTTTCTTTGTGATAGTGTTACTCTAAATCAGATATTAATTAAGTGTAGTCAGGTCTCAAAGATTATGACTAGGTGTAAGGGTCCCTCCAGATTTATAAACACAGATGAAATGAATGAATTAATAAAGATTTGCATTTGAAACATGACAACAGAGAGGTTTACTATTATCTCAAATGATACCAGAGAAAAAATGAGTTCTGCTTGACATAAAGTTTTTCTAATATATAAAGCAATATTAAATGGGGATAATCTTAGTGATAAAATTTATTTAAACGTGAGTGGATTGGACATCTCATTTCTTAAGTGTTTTTTTATTTTCTTTTAATCAACCAGTAGGTGGTCATTTACTAGAGGCAGAAGGTTCAAGGATCTGCAAGATACAGTTCCTGCTCTCAAGTTTACATCAACCTATTTCTGTTGAAGAAATTTCAGTGCCCTTTTGGTAAGAAGCCTTTTATTGTTTTGTTTTGCTTTGTTTTGTCTTTAAGAATACTCCTACCCCAACATACAGCACATTGACACACACACACACAAATAGAACAATGATTCATAATTGTTAATTTTTAATACCTAGCATATATTTCACCTGGATAGAAAAATTAGATTAAATTTTAATTGCAATGTTTGTTTAATTTGTAAGAATTTTTGTTTTCCTTACCTTTACCTTGTTCCTTTTAAAAGCATGTCAACTTTCACATATATATCCCTCATGCTTAAACTCTAAAGCATGGAATAGACATACTAAATTCTAATATCCTGTATCACTTTACAAATTCTGTCATGTGTATTTGTTTTTCTATTTGTAGTTTATCTGGGGAAATATAGATAACATTTATGATCTTTACTTCCTCATATGAGAATTGCTGCTGTTAAAATACCCTGAAAACAACATTTCAAATAAAGCCAAAAATGATTTGCCCCATGCTGTTGTCATCTTATGTGAGGCTTAAATAAGAAATAACTGAAATAAAAGCTACCAGTAGTGCCTAGAAAACTGAAGTGAAACATAAACTCAACCATGACTGGATAAGTACATTTTTTTCCCCATTGTTCTAACATGAGAAGAAGAAGATAATGTGTGAGATAGAATTTTTAGATATCACAAAACAGATTTTAATTCTAAATATAGTCAGTCAGTCAGTTAGTTCAGTTGCTCAGTCGTGTTCGATTCTTTGTGACCCCATGAATCACAGCACGCCAGGCGTCTCTGTCCATCATCAACTCCCAGAGTTCACTCAAACTCATGTCCATTGAGTCAGCGATCCCATCCAGCCATCTCATCCTCTGTCATCCCCTTCTCCTACTGTCTCCAATCCCTCCCAGCATCAGGGTCTTTTCCAATGAGTCAATTCTTTGCATGAGGTGGCCAAAGTATTGGAGTTTCAGCTTCAGCATCAGTCCTTCCAATGAATACCCAGGACTGATCTCCTTTAGCATGAACTGGTTGGATCTCCTTGCAGATCAAGGGACTCTCAAGAGTCTTCTCCAACACCACAGTTCAAAAGCATCAACTCTTTGGCCCTCCGCTTTCTTCACAGTCCAACTCTCACATCCATACATGACCACTGGAAAATCCAGTGACTTGGTTTTGACTAGGAAAAGCCTTGATTAGACGGACTTTTGTTGGCCAAGTAATATCTCTGCTTTTCAATATACTATCTAGGTCACCCATAAGTTTCCTTCCAAAGAGTGTCTTTTAATTTCATGGCTGCAATCACCATCTGCAGTGATTTTGGAGCCCCCCAAAATAAAGACTGCCACTGTTTCCCCATCTATTTCCCATGAAGTGATGGGACCAGATGCCACGATCTTGGTTTTCTGAATGCTGAGCTTTAAGTCAACTTTTTCACTCTCTTCTTTCACTTTCATCAAGAAGCTCTTCAGTTCTTCTTCACCTTCTGCCATAAGGGTGGTGTCATCTGCATATCTGAGGTTATTGATATTTCTCCCAGCCATCTTGATTCCAGCTTGTGCTTCCTCCAGCCCAGCATTTCTCATGATGTACTCTGCATAGAAGGTAAATAAGCAGGGTGACAATAACAACCTTGAAGTACTCATTTTCCTATTTGGAACCAGTCTGTTGTTCCGTGTCCAGTTCTAACTGTTGCTTCCTGACCTGCATGTAGGTTTCTCAAGAGGCAGGTCAGGTGGTCTGATACTCCCATCTCTTTCAGAATTTTCCAGTTTGTTGTGATCCACACAGTCAAAGGCTAAATATAGTAAAAATTTATAAAATGGTTCATTTCTCTACTATTTTGTCTTTATATAATTGAGCATTGATGCACTAATGACATACTAAGTGGTGATCCATTGAATGTGATATTCTTAAAAATTAAAAGAAACACGTCTGAAAATTGAACTTTTTATGATAAATGAGTGTCAATATTAGAAGTATACTTTCATATTTTTCTTGTTTCTATCAAAATTACTATATTTTTTTGCTGGATCACAGACATTATCTTTTAGAAAAATATTTTTACAAATTTTTGATGGCTATAAGGATCATTTTTCTTCACAAGTTTTGCTCTATTTCCCAGGTCTCAAAATACCAAATCCAAGGGTCATGTTAATGCAGTACCTGCTGGAGTAGAAAGAAACTCAGCAAACATCAAACTGATTACACTTTGATTCAGAGTTCTCTTGAGGGACATGAAGAACAATAAAAACCATTAATTTAAGCAAAATCTTTAGTTTCATTTGTAATACTATCTTATTTTATAGAGTCAAAAATGTAATTAAAATGGTATCATCAATAAAGGTGTCATTTTGGAAGGTGATTATTAGTAATTAAAAACTGAGATGATCTATTTACTCTCATATCTAATCTCTTGTTTGGACATTTGCAGGAAGACAATAGTATTGGAAGCCTTGTTTCAACATGGGATTCATACACTGATAACTATGTAACATAAAAACAATTCAGAGTAGTTCTGTAAGAACAGCTTTATATTTAAATTTATGTTTTATATTCACTATGTGATTTTCTCTTGTGAAGTCCTTAGGAATCTGACTCAAGTTGTTCTTTGCCTAATGAGAAATGAGGCACACATAAAACTACTTTTGGGGACTATTTCCTTATTATGTGAATCAAAAAATTTTAAATTAGTAATCTCAATATCTAACATTTTGGTATAAAATAGACTGAAAATGGGTACTGTATGATTCCTTTGCTTTGTGTTTAAACATTTCTTAGCCTGTGATTGATTTTGAAGTTAATTTAGCCTTTTTTTTTTAACAATTGATTTGTGAACTAAGAACTAAACTTTTAAAGTTTTTCAGATGTCATTAAACTATTTTAGCAGTTGTATTTTATTTGTATACATCTTAGTCTGTTTTAGCCTCATAATAACTTTATTAAATTGGTACAACATGTTTAGACAAGAGACATGCCAAGGAAAAATTGCTTCAGATCTGACTGTTGGTTTATAATTTGATATAGTTGAGATTATAAAGTAGGTTTGTGTGGCTCGAATACTTTATTCTTTGCACTATATAAAAAAATAAATAAAGCAGGGACTATTTATTATTAAAAGTTGGCTTTGTAATATTTTCAAGACCCAGAAAACCATGATGGTGTGATCACTCCCCTAGAGCGAGACACCCTGGAATGTGAAGTCAAGTGGACCTTAGGAGCATCACTATGAACAAAGATAGTGGAGGTGATGGAATTCCAGGTGAGCTATTTCAAATCCCAAAAAACAATGCTGTTAAAGTGCCACACTAAATATACCAGCAAATCTGGAAAACTCAGGGGTGGCCACAGGATAGGAAAACGTCCATTTTCATTCCAATCCCAAAGAAAGGCAATGCCAAAGAAGGTTCAAACTATTGCACCTTTGCACTCATCTCACACGCTAGCAAAGCCATGCTTGAAATTCTACAAGTCAGGCTTCAACAGTACATGAAATGTGAAATTCCAGATGATCAACCTGGATTTAGAAAATGGAGAGGAACCAGAGTCAAATAACCAACATCTGTTGAGTCATTGAAAAAGCAAGAGAGAATGGGAAAGACTAGATATCGCTTCAAGAAAATTAAAGATACCAAGGGAACATTTCATGCAAAGATGGGCTCAATAAATGGCAGAAATGGTATGCACCTGACAGAAGCAGAAGATATTAAGAAGAGGTGGCAAGAATACACAGAAGAACTGTCCGAAAAAAAGCTTCATGACCCAGATAATTGCCATGGTGTGATCACTTACCTAGAGCCAAACATCCTGGAATGTGAAGTCAAGTGGGCCTTAGGAAGCATCACTAAGAACAAAGCTAGTGGAGGCAATGGAATTCCAAGTGAGCTATTTCAAATCCTAAAAGATGATGCTATGAAAGTGCTGCACTCAATATGCCAGCAAATTTGTAAAACTCAGCAGTGGCCACAGGACTGGAAAAGGTCAGTTTTCATTCCAATCCCAAAGCAAGGCAATGCCAAACAATGCTCAAACTACCGCACAATTGCATTCATCTCACACACTAGTAAAGCAATGCTCAAAATTCTCCAAGCCAAGCTTCAGCAATACGTGAACCATGAACTTCCTGATGTTCAAGCTGGTTTTAGAAAAGGCAGAGGAACTAGAGATCAAATTGCCAACATCCACTGGATCATGGAGAAAGCAAGAGAGTTTCAGAAAAACATCAATTTCTGCTTTATTGATTATGCCAAACTCTTTGACTGTATGGATCACAATAAATTGTGGACAAATTCTGAAAGAGATGGGAATATCAGACCACCTATCTGCCTCTTGAGAAACCTATATGCAGGTCAGGAAGCAACAGTTAGAACTGGACACGGAACAACAGACTGGTTCCAAATAGGAAAAGGAGTACCTCAAAGCTGTATATTGTCACTCTGATTTAATTTATATGCAGAGTACATCATGAGAAACGCTGGGCTGGAGGAAGCACAAACTGGAATCAAGATGGCTGGGAGAAATATCAATAACCTCAGATATGCAGATGACACCCACCCTTATGACAGAAAGTGAAGAAGAACCTAAGAGCCTCTTGATGAAAGTGAAAGTGAAGAGTGAAAAAGTTGGCTTAAAGCTCAACATTCAAAAAACTAAGATCTTGCATCTGGTACAGTGACTTAACGGCAAACGGATGTAACAACAGTGGAAACAGTGAGAGACTATTTTTTGGGGGGGCTCCAAAATCATTGCAGATGATGACTGTAGCCATGGAATTAAAAGACACTTACTCCTTGAAAGGAACGTTATGACCAACCTAGATGGCATATTAAAAAGAAGAGACATTACTCTGCCAACAAAGTCCATCTAGTCTAGCCTATGATTTTCCAATAGTCATGTATGAATGTGAGAGTTGGACTATAAAGAGGGCTGAGCAGAAGAATTGATGCTTTTGAACTGTGGTAGATCCAACCAGTCCATCCTAAAGCAGATCAGTCCTGGGTGTTCATTGGTAGGCCTGATTTTGAAGTAGAAACTCCAATACTTTGGCCACCTGATGCGAAGGGCTGATTCATTTGAAAAAACCCTGATGCTGGGAAAGATTGAAGGCAGGAGAAGAGGGTGAGATGGTTGGATGACATCACCGACTCAATGGACTTGAGTTTGGGTAGGCTTTAGGAGTTGGTGTTGGACATGGAGGCCTGGCATGGTGCAGCTCATAGGGTCTCAAGAATCGGACACGACTGAGTGACTGAACTGAACTGAACTGAACTACTCCTTGGAAGAAAAGCTATGGCAAACCTAGACTGCATATTAAAAGCAGAGATATTACTTTTCCAACAAATGTCCACCTGGTCAAATCTATGGTTTTTTTCCAGTAGTCATGTATGGATGTGAGTGTTGGACCATAAAGAAAGCTTAGCACCAAAGAACTGATGCTTTTGAATTGTGGTGCTGAAGAAAATTCTTGAGAATCCTTTGGACAGCAAGGAAATGAAAGCAATCAATCCTAATGGAAATCAGTACTGAATATTCATTGCTGAAGCTGAAGCTCTAATATTTTGGCCACCTGATGGGAAGAGTTACCTCATTGTAAAAGACCTTGATGGTGGAAAAGACTGAGGGCAAGAGAAGGGGGCAACAGAGGACAAGATGTTTGGGTGGCATCACTGACTTAGTAGACATGAGTTTGAGCAAACTCAGGGAGATAGCGAAGGATAAGGAAGTCTGGAGTACTGAAGTTCATGGGGTCACAAAGAGTCAAGCAAGACATCAATTAAACAACAACAAATTCTCTTGTTAGTATCTATAAGATCCATTGAGGGTCTTCCCAGGTGACACTAGGGGTAAAGAACCAACCTGTCAATGCTAGAGACGTAAGAAACATGATTTCAATCCCTGGGCTAGGAAATTCCCTAGAGAAGTAAATGGCAACCCACTATTGTATACCTGCCTGGAGAATCCCATGGACAGACGAGCCTGGTGGGCTACAGTCTATGGAGTCGCAAAGCACCAGAGAGGACTGAACCAGCTTAGCATGCAGGCACACAGAGGGATCGAAGAATGAACACTGGTGGACGAAGTTTTTCCATATCCACTTTAAAATGGATTAAGAGGAAATTCTGCTTGTCTAAAGGCAAGGCAGCAGCTTTTCCAGATGCTGCCTCTATTTGCAAGTCTTAGAAATGTATAATTTCCTATATACCACTATTAGTCATATTTTGTCCAATTATCACAAAACTAGAGACTTACAGGTATTCACAATGTCCCCAAAAGGAATTTCCATACAAACTGGCATGTCTCCTTCTATAACTGATTTTTTCCATCTCTTTCAAATTATGGAATAACAGTAGGTCATAAATGATCCTGTTTCCTTAGAATCGTTTCTGAACATTTCTGTGACCTTCTTTGTTACAGAGAAAGGTTGCTCTCTTCTGAGATCTCTGATTATTACCCTTCAATTTTCTCATGAGATGCCTGTTTTCTCTACCTTTGGCCACAAAAAGAGTATAAGTAGCCTATGGCTCCTCCTTTGTTAGGAGCCAATAATCTGAATGGTATGCTCATTTCTCTATCATATCCTTCTAGTACCCAGATTGCTCTCTCATAACAACCTGCAAAAGCTATTAATTACTTTTTTCACTGTTACTCATTCCACTCAAATCATCTTCCATTCCTCCCTGGATTAAATTTCACAGTCAATCATTATATTCATTCTCTTATGTACACCATAATTACCCTTAACTGACTGTCTTTTTAAATTCTGTCCTCAAGAACTGCAGGTTTTCAAACATCAAAACCAACCACCTTCTATCTTCTCCCTCTGATCTATATACTTTGTGAGATATCATGATTTATAGTAAGAAATATATATGTGCTCTTTGCCCATGGTTCCTGGTTTATAGCTTCCAAAACCTTGGAATTTCCTGAGAAATAGGAGCAACAGGAGCATCTTTTATAATAAAATTCAGTCTCTTGCTGTATGCTCCTAAAATTGCTTCAGTGCCAAAAAGGTGAAATAGATGTTTTATTAATAAAAAATCAGCTCCTTTCTATCACACATTGGATTTATATCAATGAGGTGAGCTTTGGAAAGCATTTTTAAGTAAGAAAGCTGACTTTCAGGAGATCCAATCTCATGATTTAAGCAGTGAAACTATGTGTCTGGCTCTCCTGACCTCTGAGGAAAGGAGAGGAGCTGTAAATTGAATCAATTGCAAATGGTCAGTGATTTAATTTAATCAAATATGCTTATGTAATGAAGCCTCCATAAAAATTTAAAAAATACTGAAATTGGAGAGCCTCTGGGTTTGTAAATATGTTTTGAGATGAGAGAGTAAGACTCTTAGAGAGAACATGGAAGCTCTGCATTCTTTCCCCATACATTGTCCTATGCATTTCTTCCATCAGGCTGGTCCTTAAGTACATTATACAATACTAAGCTGGAAATCTAGTAAGTGAAATGCTTCTCTAAGTTCTGTGAGTCTTTCTAGGAAATTAATTTATAGGAAATCAATTGAACCAAAGGAAGGGAGATCATTTGAACTTCCAATCTATAGCACAGGTAGCACAGATGACATCATAGATTTGTGACTGGCATGTGAAGTGTGGAGGAGGAGAGCAGTTTTGTGGGACTGAGCCTTTACCTGTGAGACTGACACTGTCTTGGGATACATAGTATGAGAATTGAGTTGAATTATTGAACACTCAGGTAGGGATGGAAAATGGCTTGGTGGTTTGATGGAAAACTTTCCTTGCCCCACACACATTGGAATTAGTGACCAGAATCTTTATTTTGTTTAAAAGTAGTCTTTTTTAAGACTCAATACTTAAAACAGACTGCAGTTTCTTACATTGTGACCTCTACATTATGCTCTTTCCTACTTTCTTTCTTCATTTAAAAGAAGCTGCAATTATCTCTTGGTATAAAAAGAAACAAGGTTTAGATAGGAAGACAACAATTGAATTTCATCAATGCCTGAAGACATTTGGCATTTTTCCTTTGTTGGGGCAAAAATTCTAAAGGGAGATTTCTTCAAATTTTCAGGCTATGGTCTCCATCTCCTGCTAAAATTGTTACTTCAGTCATTGGTTGTAACTGATTCAATATAGAAAGTAGGAAAAAAGTTTTTCTTCTTTCAATCCTACAAGTTTGTGAATAGGTTGACTTTTATGGATGGTGATAGAAGAGGTGAATTCTCATTTTCTGCTTTTAGGCTATTTAGCTCTAGATTGAGTTCATCTTACTCTTAAAACACATGAAGAATAAAAAGAATTTGAGTTTCTGACTAGTATTATTGCTTCATGACTATCTACTTAAATGTACTGCTGAAATAGGTAACATACTCAAAGTTTCTGAAAAGGTCCTAACACTACAGATTTAGTTGACAAGTGGCATCTTTCTAAACAAAGAAAAGAGGTAAAAATTTCCAAGTCTTTTATATAACACTAACAGTTTCTGAGTTTACAATATCTAAGCAATTTGCTGGTCACTCCTACTAAACCTCCCTGGAGAAGGTAATGGCATCCCACTCCAGTATTCTTGCCAGGAGAATCCCATGGACGGAGGAGCTTGGTGGGCTACAGTCCACAGGTCGCAAAGAGTCGGACACAACTGAGCGACTTCACTTTCACTTTCACTCCTACTAAACCTATGATATGTGACAATTCTTACAGAAACCACACAACAATTCAAGATCAAGTTCATTAACAATTAGGCTTCAATTTGTCTTTGAATGATATAACTCCCCTATAATAGCATTAAACAAGAAAAGTTTTATTTCTTTCTCATACAAATGTCTTGAGTTAGGTATTTTTTAAATTTTTTTAAATGTTCTTGCTTTGTTGTGCTTGACATGTTTCACAATGGTTATCTCATTTTTCAAAATGGTTTACTCAGATATAAAATACAAACGCTTTCTTACAATTGCTGAAACTTGTATATATCACTTTTGCTCACATTCTCATTAAAATAAGTCAGTATTATCACCATTTATAGCTGCAAGAGTGCCTAGGGAATGTAGTCTTGGTTTTAGCAGTTATGTTCATGGCTACATATTGACTTGTCATAGAATTTGAGAAAACATATTGAATAAAAATAACCTGACTCTGCCTATTGTTTTTGTGGAAGGTCTAAATTTATCATTTGTTAGATACAGAACCTTTGAAAAGTTCCTTAACCTTTGCTAAACTCAGTTTTACTGCTCACAAAATAATTAAGGTAATAATTCAAAAGAATTTATTTTAATATAAGTAGTGTCAACTTAAAAAAAAATGTCCAAACCTAAAATTTAAAAGTTATGTTTTATTTGGTGGGAATTTTTAGGGCTTCAAGGCCAGGATACAGCATTTCAAGTAACCCTGAGAGAAGTGCTTTGAGGCAGTGGTGGGAGGAGTCAGCTTATATAAAAGTTTGCAACAAAGGGCAAGTAGACTGAACATCAGAAGATCACTGCTAATTAAGAAAAATCAGATATATCAAGTTAAGGAATTTAGCTCTTTCTGAGAATGGGAAGATGCAAGAGTCTAGGCTCAGTGAAATCATTACTTTCATATGTATTTCACCTAACTGGGGCCAGAATCCTGCATTGTTCCTATCCCCCAAGTTTGACAGGAAGTGGCTACAGACTGATGACTACTAGATAGCAGATATTATTTTCTCTACTAGGCACTCTCTGGGCTCAGAAATTCACATTTGGAGGGTCAGTATCGCTGATGGCTGTGACATCCTTGTTTATTGGCAAGGCAGGAAATACTCCATTTTTCAGTCTCTCCTCATGGAAGAGAAATTTGACCAGTGTTAGGGAGATATTTTCTGACTAATTTTTGCCCCATGGTGCTGGGATGTTCATCCTAGATCAGCTGAAACTTCTGCCACGCCAGGTGTTAATTTCTGGATTAGGCCTATTGATAGATAATAAAAGATTTTCTGGATCTTCTATCTTCTAACCTATTAGGATCCAGGAGATAGTTCCCTTGTTGCTCTTCTTGTACTTAGAATCACACCATCATAATTATTGATTCTATAGAGATCTGTATATCTGATTAATTACTTTAAGTTATTTAGTCACCACTACATTTGTTGGAGGCCTGGATACATAGTGTAAGAGAAGATAATCTTATTAAATTAAAAAAAAAAAAGAAGTAATGTAGTTAGTAACATTGACAAAGTCATATTGTAGTGGAGAGACAATGGCATAAACAATTTGGAAACAAACAGCAAATTAAAACAATTATTAGTATAACTAGTTGCAGTCTAGTTGCAGTAAACCATAAGTTCATAGAAGAACCAGCTGGAGAAGAGAAATTTTAGCAGGATCAGGTAGAGAGGAAAAGATAACTGCTTTAATTTTGTTTACAGAGACATGCTTTATCAACCTGCCGGTCAAGGCATAAGGGAGAAAAGGTTACTGGGAAAGAGATTTAAGCTAGTATATTTTTCAGAGTGAAGTTATTAATCAGATTTATCAGTTCACTTAGTCCCATCTAATTGATTTCTGTTGATCTGCAGTATCAGGTTTTTTATTAATTTGTCATTTATTATCCAGCTCAATGACATTACTTAAAGGCTCTCAGAAACTTACATTTGTTTAAATAGTTCTTTTAATTTTTAATGAGTCTTTTTGAAAACCTCCATTTTGTGAAAGCAGTGTAAAGTTATGGTAGTTTATAAAGGACAAAATGTAAAGTAGCATGGTTAAAAATGTGAGTACAATGCAATTAACAGGAAACTTGGATATTTCTGAAACATATAACATTTTAGGATAATCATTGCAATTATGACTGATAACATTATATCAGGACATATCAGATGTCAGGGATTTCATATAAATTTTGCATTTATCTTAATGATCTTTATCCATACATTGCAACCTAAAGCTTACCTCCAATCATTTGACAATGTTTCTGAATTAAAAATATGAAATAAACTTAGTTTGCCATTCTTTTCTGGGATGTCACAGAAATTTTTTTTGAAGTAGCCCAGAGTTAAAGAAGGCTAAAACAGCTTAGTAAAACTTTTATATTTGGGAAGTTAGTTAGAAGTATCAAAAATGTTTTAAAACACAACAGGATCATAGATCAGTGAAAGAATACTTATTTAACCAGTTATAAATAAAAAGAAAACAAGTATAGAACACTTGAGAGTGCAAAAACTCACACAGTCTGTTATCAAAAGGAATACTTCTAACAGAGAGAAGACAAATTGTAATCCTGCAATAGTTCACTCAACAAAATCCATTTAATTAACTTTAATCTAAATTTAGTTAATCCTGACTATATATAAAGCTTTTTTCTCTTCAGGATTCTTTTCCACAATCTTTCATCACCTTCTGTGTCTGTCTGTCTCTCATTTTCCATCAAATAAGACTAAATCATTTCTTCTTTTTCTTCAATAAAATGTAGCTTCATTCCTCATACTTTCTTACTGAAAACACACATTCTACTTTACTGTGTTTACTGAGATGCTAGATTTAACTTATATATTTAAATTAGAATCCTCAACTCTTAAACCCTTAGTTTTTTAGTAAAAACTAAGAATTAAGCAATTATGAACAGTTTTTCACACTAGCATTCTATAGATTGGTGAGCATAAACACCAGTAATAATTTTTTAAAACAATTGTCTTTTTTATAGAGAACATCTCAGGGTGACACCAAATATTTCCATTGATAGTCCTAAATACCTTTAATTTCTCTATTTAGTAATTGATATCTCCATGTCTTTTAGCTATTTAATAAACTCCCATCACTTAAATTAACACAGTTTTAGAACTTTAAGTTACTAAACATCTGGAGAGATCATTTTAAGTAGGTATTTCTAAGATATAATTATTTTAAAGAGTTTATCTGAAAGTTCTTATCTCATATTTACTTTAAAGTTCCATCATATTATTTTTCTTGTAATAGATATAATAAGTCTTATTTATTAAGCCTAAGTAAAATGAAGTATTATACTTATTTTTTGATGACTTTTAATGACGTTTTGTATTCATTAGATCAACAAACATTAGTAACAGATATCAATTTAATATTGAATAGTTCTCAGTTCACATGAATTCAAAAGCTGTTTTGGCCAGTTCCTTTAAATGTAAGCACTTTTTATTAAAAATAAAGTTATTTATAAATCCAATTTTGATAATAACTTTTAGAAGTAGAGATATCTCATATGTATAATTTGTACACAGACACAAACAGTCAAAGCTAGGGATCTCATGGCTTCACTTAAAAGCTAGTTATGAGTCAGGTCTTAAGATATAAACTTACTAGCTTACAAATGGTTGGAGTGCATTAAAGTTGTTTGTTCAGATAACTAAAGCTTACTATCTGTGCTGAGGGATCATTTCCAGAGATTTTAATTTTAAAACTGCCATTTTTCCCCTCTTTTATTCAGGTCCTGTCTGACTGAGTTAAATAAGTCCTTGTAGCCTATATTTCTGGCTTTTAGAGATTTGCAAGAGAAAGTCAGTTGTTTTTAGCTTCCCAAAGAATGATTCTGTCAGCTAAAGATACTAGTATCAGTGACAAGATTCTAATGAAACAGATATTTATTTTACTGGTATTATGTCTTAGAATTTTAGAGCTTAATTTGTCATGTTTTCAAAGGTTTGTATGAGGCACTCAGCAAACATCTTTCTAAGGCTACAAATTAAACCCAAAGTAAAATCACTATCTTTATCTTATTAGCCCTTATATGTTAGTTTCTATTTTTTTAAATAATTTTTAAACAAATGTTACAGGTGTCAATCAACCCTTGTTCAAAATTGGCCACACATCAAATCTAGCATTATGGGAGTTTTATTCGGTAGTGAACTTTTAACTATTTATACAAATGACAAGAGATACTACACAAAACAGCCACAAGATTTTTTTTCATCTTTTTTTGAATTGTTCACAAACATTTCCTACATAATCCAAAATACAACAGAGAAGGGTACATCTTTTTCTTTCAATTTGCATACAGTGGAAAAATAAGAATATATACATACATATGTATATATTTTACAAAGTTTAGCTAAGAGACACAACCAATCTCACAGTTTAAATCTATAGGTGAGAAAGTATCTAATAAAAACAATCAGAATTTAGCATCAGTCACTTCCATAACCAAGTATTAATCTGATTAATAAAACTTGCTATTAAACTTCTGGTATATACTTATACCACTATCCCATCAATTGTGCTGCCTCCCACCGGGTTCTTCACAAACAGAAAATCATTGCAAAGTAGGGGCAAGTATTTGCAAAAACAAACAAAAATCCCCAGCTTATTATAAGCATGAATGTGTGGTGGAATTTCCTCCCAAGCAATGGGCTTTCAAATTGTTAAGAATCACCAGAACTGAGTATGTCAAGATATTTTGCCATTTATTTATATCCAACAAAGGATTGATAATTAAACTTAGTGTTCCACTTGGGGGTAGGTTGAGGGGAATTCAGCCATTTGAAAAATGACTATCTTAAAAAAAATGACCAGCAAAAATAGGTTCGCTAAATTTATTTTAAAAATCATAAAATGTTTCTTACAAAAGAGCATTACATTCTGCACACTGCTCTGAATAGAAGCCAGAGACATATGGACTACTGTTATTTTTCCTCCCTGTCTCACCACCCCAAATATTACAGTGACCACAAAGCAAAATGTTCACAATAATTATATGGGCAGGGGTGGGGACCTCTTTAAACCACCAACAATGAACAAACATTACAATTCACTGCACTCTGCTGCTGTTTCAAAATTTCAATGTTAGTTTTTGGACACCCTCCCCCACCCCCAACCCTGTTTTGTAAGGAACTAAAACATTACATCTGGTGAATAGCAAAGATTTTACTATATCTCAAATGCATAGTACCTATGAAGCGGAGGAATGTTGGCTTTTTAAACAGAAGCAGATTAAAGAAAAAAAAAAAAAAAGATGCAGGACTCCTTCAGTTCCTCGCTGCTGCTGCTGCTGCTGCTAACTCGCTTCAGTCTGTCTGCTCTGTGTGACCCCATAGACGGCAGCCCACCAGGCTCCTGGGTCCGCAGGATTCTCTAGGCAAGAGTACTGGAGTGGGCTGCCATTTCCCTCTCCATCAGTTCTTCACTAGTCTTAGAAAAACTTTCCAGAATACTGCTTCACACTGATCTGTAGTCAATACTGTGCATCCTATATCTGGTCCTGTGTTCCTGTAATTGTAACAATTTGATCTTTGGATCCTTCTAAAGGCTCCTCAATTTTTCTAGAAGCTTTTGACTCATGACTGATTTGTTTAATCCACTTACCACCTTTGCCAGTAAGATTCAGCCAAATCTTTGGGAATAGTTACTTGTGTAGTAATAATAGGTTCACCAAGATCACCATATGAGGCTTGACCCCCTGCACAGGAATAATCACATCCAGAGCCACCCTGAGGTTCAGAAGCCATCTGCCACTCTGATGGGCTCCATGTGTCTATTGCAGAGTCCCAGGTTTCATCAGCACTGAAACTAATCATGCCATGGTAATGGTCTCCAGGTCTTCCTCTTCTGTAATAGGCCATTAGATCTCCTCTAGGTGGTGGTGGTGGTGGAAGAGGAAAATTCCGAACTCTACTACCACCCCGACCACCTCTTCCAGAAGAGAGTGAAGGAGGTCCTTGACGAGGTCTCATATCATCATAACATTTTCTGGAAGGAGGCATAGGATCCCCACCCAGACCAGGCAGCATTCCGTCAAAGCCACCTCTTCTCTGGAATGGGAACTCCCACAGGACATCCACAGCGGTCATCAAACATCATTGTAAAACCACCATAGTCATAGATTTCCTCACAAAAATTGGAATCATGAGGTTGAGCATGTCCTTTGATGGGAGACTCAGATATAAGATCAAAGATGATCTTTATGCACTCTCCAGACCTATCAGGTTTTCCTCCGATAGGAACGACTCTGTCAGTAGATTGAGGACAACATTCCTGGAAAATCTTGACTGTTGTCTAAATGTTCTCTTGAAGTTCTTTGATTTTATCACCTTGGACTCCAATAATTCCTCCTGCCAGGCTCTGATGAATCTCACAGTCAAAGTCGCTTCCTTTATAGTGTTGGCAATTTAAGCATTCCACTACATCAGATTCGAGCGGGAGCTGGCTGGTTGCAGTGGGTGATGGCAACTGCAGGCCATCTTCCAAGGTAGGGATGATTTTCTTCAGAATTTCTCCAGTTATTTCAATATCAGTACTGATACTCAATATGCACTGGGGGTCACCGCTGTCTGGGACTGAAACACTGGCAATTGTAGTTTGTATGGAGAGCCTTAGTATTCTTGCCTCCTTTTCCTATCACTGTCCCAGCATTCTTGCTCTGAAGCAGAATGCATAATTCAACCATCTCATCAGTGTTTCTAGATCTTTTAAAAGCTTTTTCCTCTTCCATATTTTCAGCAGGGCATTTACCAAATTCGACACTGGTTTTGGTAAAGGTTTCCTCTGTTCATTTTCTATTTTCTTGTATTCAAGGGACAAACCAATCAGTTATTAAATATATTGTTCTAGGGAAGAACTGAAGTGTTCTGGGCGGGACCAACTGACACCCTAGTGCTGTAGTAGCCCTGCAAGGCTACCGTCCCTTTGCCACAGTGTTTCTTCAGCCAGTCACAGCGAGACAGAGAACATAGTTTCTAGTTTTTATTTACTTTATATAGCTCAGATAACTCTATTGTTTAGTGTGTTCATATTAGTGTTAATATTCTCTTTGTGGCAATCTATATGCCTTGTCTTATGATAGCACACTGGGGAATTATTCCCCAATGAAACATGTCTGTCCTACAATATAATTAAAGAAGAGATGCAATTATCTTATAGAAGTCCACTTAAATATACCAATTTTGTATACTTTCATCTAAATCCCATTGACTTTTATACCTTTAGCATTCTTTAGGATCTGATCAACACACTTTTTTCTTAGAGGAGGAGTTTTAGAAAATTTTTGATGTTATTTCTGTTGCTGTTTCCTGTCCATTTTATCTACTTTTAAATAAAAAGCTTTAGGATCCCCAGAATGGCGTTGAGCCAAGGAGGACAGGCCCTTTGGCCTAACTGTTATACCAAATCATTGCTTGCCAGATATCTCAGTGTAAATTTTTCTAGCCCCTTTAAACATATATTTTAAAACTGGGGTAAGTTGAAAGACTTGCTTGGCCTTTAACATGGGGTACCAGTAGCTGGTCCCTTTTGGCCTATTTAACCTGAAGTAGTGTAGTAATATCAAATTTTGTTTTAATCACATAAATGTCCATTTTATTTATCCCATTCTAGATAGCCATCCAAAGAGTTCTGTATTTGTTTGAGATAAGTCCATTTAAGAAAGTTCTACCTTGCTGGAAATTATAACTAGACTTACCTTGCAAGTTTTTTCCTGTTGACATTATAGTTATTCTAATGCTCTTAACATTTAAAAAATGAAGATCACAGTGTCCAGTCCTATCACATCATAGCAAATAGATGGTGGAAATGTGGAAACAGTGTCAGATTTCATTTTCTCAGGCTCCAAAATCAATGTGGATGGTGACTGCGGTTACAAAATTAAAAGATGCTTGCTCCTTGTAAGAATAACTATGATAAACCTAGACAGTGTATTAAAAAGCAGAGACATCACTTTGTCAACAAAGGTCTATATAGTCAAAGCTGTTTTTTTTTTTTTTTTCTAGTAGTCATGTATGGATGTGAGAGTTGAACCATAAAGAAAGCTGAGTGCCTAAGAATTGATGGTTTCAAATTGTGGTTCTGGAGAAGACTCTTGAGAGTCTCTTGGACAGCAAGGAGATCAGAGCAATCAATCTTAAAGGAAATCAGTCCTGAATATTCATTGGAAGTACTGATGCTGAAAGTCCAATACTTTGGGGACCTAATAGGAAGAGCTAACTCATTGTAAAAGACCCTGATGATGGGAAAAATTGAGGGCAAGAGGAGAAAATCAACAGAGGACAAGATGGTTGGGTGGCATCACTGATTCAGTAGACATGAGTTTGAGCAAACTCAGGGAGAAAGTGAAGGATAGGGGAAGCCTGAAGTGCTGCAGTTCATGGAGTCACAGACAGTTAGACCAGACTTAGCAACTGAGCAACAGTAAATGCTCTTATTGACATCTGTAAGACACATTGAGGGGCTTTGCAGGTGGCACTAGTCGTAAAGAACCCACCTATCAATGCTGGAGACATAAGAGACATAGGTTTGATCACTGGGGATTGGGAAGACCCCCTGGAGAAATAAATGGCAACCCATCTCAGTATACTTGCCTGGAGAATCCCATGGACAAGGAGTCTAGTGGGTTACAGTCCATGGAGTAGCAAAGAGTCCAGGTATGACTGAGCAACTAACACTAACACTGTCAAGACCAATTGAGAGGAAGCAAAGACCACAAAGGAAGCTTCCCAAACTAGTTTTTCTTACTCCTCTTGAACAACAGAAGGTGTTTTTGTTTGTTTGTTTTGTTTTTGAAATACAGCTGTTTATAATGTGAGCACTCAAGAGTCACTAATTAGTTTCTCCAATTTTAAAGGATTTATCATTTGGTTATCAATAAAACGTATATCAATAGAGATTTAAACCATTAAGACACAAAAGATTGCTCCATAAGAGAGCGGGGGAGGATATAACCTAAATCCAGAGAATTTACTCCCAAAAATAGTATGGCAAGAGCCAAGTTTTCAAAAACATAAAGAAACAAAACACACAAATACAAAATGTCCTGGGAAGATCAGTTAGAACATTTTCATCTCAAAGACACTAAGAAATGGAAGTTTGCCCCTAGAAGACCTTTGTTTAAGGTTTTATTGGCTTTTAGCCTTAACTGCACAGGCAATAAAAGAGTCCACTTAAGTTTTAGGGTGAGAGTTCCTTTAATTTCCAATTGAGTAAATAGTTGTAAGTTTTGTATGTACATTTATTTAGTTGGGATATTGCCAATTTCTTGTTCCTATTTATTTTATTTAGACACCTTGATTTCCCACCTTAAATCAGTTTGTGGAGATAAAATTCCTAGTGACAACAGTGTGGTGGGCCAGTGTGTGCTGCTTGAGAGCTTAACTTCTCTGGTTTTGCCCCAGGGTTATTTTAGCCCCATATTACTTGCCTTGGGTCTCCCCGTGGAGTATAAGGTTTCCATGGTCAATCTTTATGTGTATTTCTGGTTGAGTAGTTTGTTAATTACATGAGTGAGTTTCCCTATAGGAACAAGCTGAACCATGTGAGGGCTTGCCTCTACCAAGTTTCTCAGACACCTGAAACACCCATTTCCAGTCAGGAGCAGAGAATCCCTTCTTCAAGATTTCAGTTTTATTTTGACAAACTCTATTAAGGTAGCCAACTCAAGGAAAAATGACAGGCTAGTCTTCCCCCAAATAACTCAGTCCCAACTTGCTCAGTGTTTAACTAGGCAAGTCTCCCCAGTTTCTAAACTAAGACTAACCACTAAGTATCCAAACTAAATCTTCCCAGTGCCTTAACCCTGAGGAACATCTGCTCAGCTCCTAAACTTCCCAGTCCTTCAACTGAGGATACCCACCCAATGTCTATACTGAGAAATCCAGATACCACTTCTCAGAAACAAATTTCAAGGATAACTGATTCCCCAAATGAATGAAACTCAGGATCATCAACCAACATAAGAGACCCAAGAACTAGGAGAGACTCACTCAAATCCTTCTGGACTCCCTAAGGTGATGTATAAGAGGCATAAGAGGCCTCTGTTAGTACCAAGGCTCTGGATCTTCATAGAGTTCAGAGAGAGGGGAAGAGTCTACTCTGGGTCCCTTTATGGTCCCAAAATTGTTGACTTAAAAGCAGAAAGTTATATTTTTATTTGGTGCGAATTTTTAGGACTTTAAGTCCAAGAGATAGCATTTCAAGTACCCCTGAGATAACTTCTCCAAGGAGGCATGGGGAAGAGTCAGATTAAAAGATTATTGTTAATTAATGAAACCTCTGTGCAGAACAAGAAGCAATAGTTAGAAAAAGATGTAGAACAAGGCTGTATATTATAATCCTGCTTATTTAACTTATATGCAGAGTATATCATGTGAAATGTCAAGTTGGATGACACACAAACTGGAAACAACATTGCCGGGAGAAATATCAACAACCTCAGATATGCAGATGATATCACTTAATGGCAGCAAATGAAGAGAAACTAAAGAGACTCCTGATGAAGGTGAAAGAAGAGCGTGAAAAGGCTGGCTTAAAACTCAACATTCAAAATATGAAGATCAAGACATCTTGTCCCATCACTTCATGGCAAAGATTTGGGGGAAAAGTGACAGACTATTTTCTTGGACTCCAAAATCAATATGCATGGTGACTCTAGCCACAAAATTTAGAGACACT
The DNA here is from genome assembly GCF_042477335.2 of Ovis canadensis. NCBI lineage: Eukaryota > Metazoa > Chordata > Mammalia > Artiodactyla > Bovidae > Ovis > Ovis canadensis. Next base: position 52,775,511 of record NC_091254.1, on the reverse strand, counting down.
TGTTCCTTGGAAGAAAATGTAGGACAAAACTAGACAGTGTATTAAAAGCAGAGACATCACATTGCCAACAAAAGTCCATCTAGTCAAAGCTACGATTTTTCAGTAGTCATGTGTGGATGTGAGAGTTGAACCATAAAGAAGGCTGAGTGAGTGAGTGACTGAAAGTCACTCATTTATGTTTGACTCTTTGTGACCCCATGGACTATCCATGGAATTCTCCAGGGCAGAATACTGGAGAGGGTAGCCTTTTCCTTCTCCAGGGGATCTTCCAAACCTGGGATCAAACCTAGGCCTCCCACATTGCAGACAGATTATTTGCCAGCTGAGGCACAAGGGAAGAAAGCTGAGTATCTAAAAATTGATGCTTTAGAATAGTGGTGCTGGAGAAGACTCTTGAGAGTCCTTGAAGAACAAGGAGATCAAACAATCAATCCTAAAGGAAATTAACCCTGAATATTCATTTCAAGGACTGATGCTGAAGCTGAAACTGAAGCTCCAATACGTTGGCCATCTGATGCAAAGACCTGACTAATTGGAAAAGACCCTGATTCTGGAAAAGATTGAAAGCAGGAGGAGAACGGAGTGACAGAGGAGCAGACTGTTGGATGACATCATTGACTCAATGGACATGAGTTTGAGCAAGCTCTTGATGAGGGACAGAGAAGCCTGGTGTGCTACAGTCTATGAGGTTGCAGAGTCACGCACAACTTAGTGACTGAAACACATCAACAGCAACAAAATGAAAACCAGATATCTCAAGTTAAAGAATTTAGCACTTTCTATGTATGGCAAGATGCAAGAATCTAAGTTCAATGTAGTCATTCCTTGCTTGCATATCTCAAGCTATCCTGCATTTTTCACATCCTCCCAAGCTAAATAGGGAGTGGCTGCAGCTTAATGGCTGCTGGATAGCAGATATTGTTCTCCCTACTGGGCATCCTCTGGGCTCAGAAATTCACATTTTAAGACATAGTATCACTGATGGCTGTGACATACTTGTTTACTGACATGGCAGGAAATACTCCATTTCTCAATGGTTTCAATTACTGTGACATGTTAATGTCAATATACTGGCTTTCCTGACAGCTCAGTTGATAAAGAATCCACCTGCAATGCAGGAGACCCCATTTCAATTGCCGAGTTGGGAAAAGCCACTGGAGAAGGGACAGGCTACCCACTCAAGTATTCTTGGCCTTCCTTTGTGGCTCAGCTGGTAAAGAATCTGCCTGCAGTGTGGGAGACCTGGGTTTGATCCCTAGGTTGGGAAGATCCCCTAGAGAAGGGAAAGGCTACCCACTCCAATATTGTGGCCTAGAGGATAGTATGGGCTGTATAGTCCATGGGTTGCAAAGAGTCAGACACTTCTTTTCATGTGTATTTTCATACAATTCTCACACCATTTATATATGATATTATTGCATGATTCAAACTATATATATATATGTATATATATGCACACAATCTCTATAATGATATATATAACAACCTCAGTCTTATGCCTATATTTTCTAATTCCAACTTGTTCTCTATAATTAATGATATTTCCAAAATCAAAATTTTGATCTCTGTTTATTCTTGTGTGAAGACTTCCAAATCCCTGTTAATCCTGGTTAAGGCAAAATACATAGTATGTCTTATATTCAAATGACCTTACTGGGATCCCCATTTAAGTTGTTTTACACACACACACAAACACACACACACACACACACATATATACATACACACACACAAATTTCAGTTTCTAGAAAATACATTATTTGATTTTCTGTGTCTCTTTACTATTTTTTCATTTTGCTGGAAATACGTATCTGCTTCCATTCAGGTTTCACATATTAGTCTAATATCCCTTGCTGTTATTGATCCTACATTGGTAAGTAAAGCAGACATCATTCTTGTTCTCATGGAGTTTCTATTCTCACAATTAAGTAGGACTTAGGAGTAATAAACAAACAGACAAAATCATTCTTTTTAAATAGGAGATATTCAAAGATAATATTGAGTTAAGTGCAAAATAAGATGATAGTAGTTAAAGAATAACTTCTGGTAGAGATAACCTAAATTATGTCCTGAAGGAATGAAAAGAGTTGGCTACCCTAAAAGGTATAGAGAAAATCAGACATAAAGTATCTGAAATGGGAAAGAACATAGCATATACTAGAGTCAATCAGAGAACTACTGATTCTAGAAAATAGTGAGCCATGGAGAGAGTAAAGTGACAGTAGAGAAGCAAAAGTAGGCCAGACAAGAATCAGTCCCATTGTCTATTTTAGTCTAAGTTAATGAAAAATATTGGACAGATAAGTGGCATGACCTCATGTTTTGGTGTTTTGAAGAGAGCAGTTTGGAGAAGAGCAGGAATGACAGAAGAGTCAAATATGGTAGAAGAGTCATACTTGACAGAAAAATATATATATATATATATATATGGGCTTGTTTCTGCTAGTTTAAGACCTGAATTTTATGTTCATACAGTTAATGGTTATCTAGCCATCTCTTTATATGATTTGATTTTTTTGTTCTAAGAAAACTTAGCTAAGTTTTGAGTTTCAGCAATCATTAAAAAAAAATTTAGACACTGTAAAAGATAGATAAAAATGCTTGATAAAGAAAGATATTTGAGTTTGAGTGTTGGAATATTTTCAGTCATTTTACTCTCAATAACTACTTGCAGTTATTTCTACTTTCTTGTATTCACTTGGTAGACATAATCTCTATTTGCTGTACTTTAATATTTGGGCTACTTTAATATACATGTGTGAGATAATTTTTAAAATATATGTCATTTTCACATATATTTTTCAAAATTAAGTATGACAATGATAATATATATTCAATCAACTTATAAAATTAGGAGCCAAAAGATAAAAAGTCAAATAGAACATCAAGGTGTTGAAAATGAGCTTTGTTAGATATTACTTTCCTCTCTTTCTCTCTCACTTATTTCATTTTTTGCCTCGGATACTTGATCTCATCTAGTTTAGCATTCATTTGCCTGCAAAATATATAATTAAAACTGAAGTATTAATCATTATGCGTATGTGTGTGTGTGCTCAGTAGTGTCCAACTCTTTTTGAGACCCAATGTACTATAATCTGCCAGGCTCCTCTGTCCATGGAATTTTCCAGGCAAGAATACTGAACTAGATTGCCATTTTCTACTCCAAGGTATCTTCGTGATCAAGAAATCAAACCCTCATCTCTTGTGTCTCCTGCATTGGCAGGCAGATTTTTTACTACAGTGTCACCCGGAAAGCCAGTTAATCATTATACTATTACTTAATTAAATGCCAAGATAATTGTGACAACTCAGTTTCATAAACTCTATATACTGAATGAGTAGTTTGCTAATGGTAGTAGTGTGTTTAGTGGTAGTGGAAGTAGTAGTGTGTGTATGCACCGGGTGGCAGTGTGGGGTTAGTGTAGTTACGCTCTCCCTTTGTCCTGCATTTCTGCTCTTCTGTTTCTAGTTGTCGTTGTTACTAGCACACCAAGCTAAATTCGAGTAGGAGATTTTTGTAGAAGCATTGCCTTGAGATTTGAAACCTGATTTTTAAAAGAAAAGGAATAGTTTGCAAAAGAAAGAAGCAGGTATAACATGGATATATAATACTATTATATTATATATATAATATGTATATTATATTATATATTATATATATTTATATAATTTATTTAGAGGCCTAAAGAGTTTAAAAAGCAATTTCTCCATAACAGTTATAGATGACTGAGGTCCCCTTAGAAAAATAAAGAATAGTAATGCCCTTTGAAAAGTAAGAAGTTAACTTTGCTATGTCTATAATTTTTTTCTTTGATTCTACTAAAACATGCTGTATTTCTTGGGAAATTTATTTTTTTTCCTCTGAAATTCCATTTCACCTTTTAATTATATGGTCAATTTTGAACTACATATTTAATGTAGTAACTAAATAGCAACTCTGGCTGACAAAAGAATAAGTGAAAACCAGAGTCATTCAACATGTGCAGCACAAATAATTCATTTTTAGAACTCAAAGAGGCAAGGAAAGTTGCTTGTAAGTGTTTTGTACTGATTATCAGAAGAACTGATGATTGGAAAAAGCTTTCTAAAAATGTAGGACACTACAACCTAAATATTGCCATGGAGATAGTAGCTGGCATAGCAAAAGAATAATTGCAAAGAAAAATATGCCAGAGTTGATTGGGGGAAAGATGGAAGGACAATTACATGAAATAAAGTAATTGGAAAGAATGTGTGATTTTCACTTAAAGAAAGGTGAGGAATAATAGCAATGCTAGAGTGGTGACATATTTGTAGTATCATGGTTAAACAAAGTTAGAGAGCATGGAAAGAAATACTAGAGATATGAGAAAAGTTAAGGTGATAATTGAATGATGTAATGTTAATACATTCAAAGTTATGAGTGATAAAACACTGAAAGGACTATATCGAAAATAATATGTACTGTAAGAATAGATTGTGGAGTTCATAGGCAAAACACTCTCCAACATAAGTCACAGCAGGATCCTCTATGATCCACCTCCCAGAATTCTGGAAATAAAAGCAAAAATAAACAAATGGGATCTAATTAAAATTAAAAGCTTCTGCACAACAAAGGAAAATATAAGCAAGGTGAAAAGACAGCCTTCTGAATGGGAGAAAATAATAGCAAATGAAACAACTGACAAACAACTAATCTCAAAAATATACAAGCGGTACCTCATTGTGGTTTTGATTTGCATTTCTCTAATAATGAGTGATGTTGAGCATCTTTTCATGTGTTTGTTAGCCATCCGTATGTCTTCTTTGGAGAAATGTCTATTTAGTTCTTTGGCCCATTTTTTGATTGGGTCGTTTATTTTTCTGGAGTTGAGCTGCATAAGTTGCTTGTATATTTTTGAGATTAGTTGTTTGTCAGTTGCTTCATTTGCTATTATTTTCTCCCATTCAGAAGGCTGTCTTTTCACCTTGCTTATATTTTCCTTTGTTGTGCAGAAGCTTTTAATTTTAATTAGATCCCATTTGTTTACATGTACCCCAATGTTCATCGCAGCACTGTTTATAATAGCCAGGACATGGAAACAACCTAGATGTCCATCAGCAGATGAATGGATAAGAAAGCTGTGGTACATATACACAATGGAGTATTACTCAGCCGTTAAAAAGAATTCATTTGAATCAGTTCTGATGAGATGGATGAAACTGGAGCCGATTATACAGAGTGAAGTAAGCCAGAAAGAAAAACACCAATACAGTATACTAACACATATATATGGAATTTAGGAAGATGGCAATGATGACCCTGTATGCAAGACAGGGAAAGAGACACAGATGTGTATAACGGACTTTGGACTCAGAGGGAGAGGGAGAGGGTGGGATGATTTGGGAGAATGACATTCTAACATGTATACTATCATGTGAATTGAATCGCCAGTCTATGTCTGACGCAGGATGCAGCATGCTTGGGGCTGGTGCATGGGGATGACCCAGAAAGATGTTATGGGGAGGGAGGTGGGAGGGGGGTTCATGTTTGGGAATGCATGTAAGAATTAAAGATTCTAAAATTTAAAAAATAAAAAAAAAAAAAAAAAGAAAAAAAAAAAAAAAAAAAAAAATATACAAGCAACTTATGCAGCTCAATTCCAGAAAAATAAATGACCCAATCAAAAAATGGGCCACAGAAATAAATAGACATTTCTCCAAAGAAGACATACGGATGGCTAACAAACACATGAAAGGATGCTCAACATCACTCATTATTAGAGAAATGCAAATCAAAACCACAATGAGGTACCAATTCACACCAGTCAGAATGGCTGCGATCCAAAAATCTGCAAGCAATAAATGCTGGAGAGGGTGTGGAGAAAAGGGAACCCTCTTACACTGTTGGTGGGAATGCAAACTAGTACAACCACTATGGAGAACAGTGTGGAGATTCCTTAAAAAAATTGCAAATAGAACTGCCATATGACCCAGCAATCCCACTGCTGGGCATACACACCGAGGAAACCAGAATTGAAAGAGACACATGTACCCCAATGTTCATTGCAGCACTGTTTATAATAGCCAGGACATGGAAACAACCTAGATGTCCATCAGCAGATGAATGGATAAGAAAGCTGTGGTACATATACACAATGGAGTATTACTCAGCCATTAAAAAGAATTCATTTGAATCAGTTCTGATGAGATGGATGAAACTGGAGCCGATTATACAGAGTTAAGTAAGCCAGAAAGAAAAACACCAATACAGTATACTAACACATATATATGGAATTTAGAAAGATGGCAATGATGACACTGTATGCAAGACAGCAAAAAAGACACAGATGTGTATAGCGGACTTTTGGACTCAGAGGGAGAGGGAGAGGGTGCGATGATTTGGGAGAATGGCATTGAAACTTGTATACTATCATGTAAGAATCGAATTGCCAGTCTATGTCTGGTGCAGGATACAGCATACTTGGGGCTGGTGCACAGGGATGACCCAGAGGGATGTTGTGGGGAGGGAGGTGGGAGGGGGGTTCATGTTTTGGAATGCATGTACACCCGTGGTGGATTCATGTCAATGTATGGCAAAACCAATACAGTATTGTAAAGTAAAATAAAGTAAAAATAAAAATAAATTAAAAAAAGAATATATTGTATAAATATATTTCAAAAACTGTTGACCAGTATATTGTAAAACAAAGATTGAAGGAACTCTAAAGGACTTAGGAAGTTTGTTAAAATTCTTCAAACATGTGAATTCTAATTTACTCTTGAAGTTGTCTGGTAAATATTAACTCCTTATACATTGTTATCTTTATATTGTTGTTTTTATAAGTGATCACACCTAAATTAAGATTGAAATGTTAACTTTTAAAAGAATTTATATGTCTTAAAATGGATTTCTTACTGAAAAAAACATGCCGTTTATGATAAAGTCATTCGTTAGAAGTCATATGGTCAAGGAAAATTTGACTAGCTCTTTAAGAAACACAGTCCATGGCATCTCATAGAGTTGGACATTACTGATCAACTAACACTTTCACTTTAAGAAATATGGGACAAATTTCTTCATTTTCTCAACCTTCATGAATATTTCTAACAGCATGTGAAAATATAGAAGAGACTCATTCTTCCTTAAAACTTACTTTGCTGTGTTTGATAGGCTTGACATTTTCTTCAATACTCAAAAATATATGGGGATAGAAAAGCATTCATTTTTTCTAAAAAAGTTAAAAATTGTATCATAATTTGGTTGATTCTACTCTAAAGAAGCCTTCAATTACCTAATCTTGGCTACCAGAAGTCATGACCAAGTTAACAGAAAGTAGAAGAAGAAGAAGAAGAAGAAGAAGAAGAAGAAGAAGAAGAAGAAGAAGAAGAAGAAGAAGAAGAAGAAGAAGAAGAAGAAGAAGAAGAGGAAGAGGAAGAAGAAGAAGAAAAGCTTTCTTTCTGAATGTATCTTGAAATCTCAGGGTTTTTTTTTTTTAACCTGCAGTATATATTTACTTTATCAAAACATCATCCAAACTTGTGGAAATGTCATTGACAAAAGCATGGCAGGAAATATTATGCTATTTGTGTGTAACCTATTTAGAATATTTTTGTTCTCCTTCACTCTCGGCTCAGTCTGTAAAGAATCTGCCTGCAATGTAGGAGACCTTGCTTCAATTCCTGGGTCAGGAATATTCCCTGAAGAAGGAAATGACATCCCATTCCAGTATTCTTGTCTGGAGAGTCCCATGTGGACATAGGAGCCTGGCAGGTTACAGTCCATAGGGTTGCAAGAGTCGGAACTACCATAAATTGACATGAATCCACCACAGGTGTACATGAGTTCCCAAACATGAACTCAATACAGTACTGTAAAGTAAAATAAAGTAAAAATAAAAATTACAAAAAAAGAGTCTGAACTACCATAATTCTCCATATAATCACCCACACAAATAAGGTAGGGTATATGAAACCATACTATGGTAGATAGAAACATAGATCTGAATGGTAAAACTCCATGACACTCCCCAGCTACAAAGTGGCCATCTGGTGAATTCCATATGTGATTATGTATATACTTGGATTACCCTTAAAGTGAGAGCCAAATATCCATTTAGGGGATGTATAAATAAAACTATTAAAACATTTTATTAAAGTGTTTTATGAGTTATAATTCTATAAATTACAATTCTTAACAGTCACATTCTTATTTATAATTATTCCCTTACTCCCAAATATGTAAAAATATTTTTCTTTTTATATCACTTGAAAACATCCCCTTTCTTCTTTCTATTTAATAATGTCAAAGAGAAAAAAAAATAGTTGCTTACTTTTAAAGAGTAATTCTTTATTCTTTGAAGTAATATTTATTCCTGCAAAGATCATTGTTTTAGTACATGATTTTGTTGTAGGGAACGAAGGCACATGAGGAACAAATTGACCGACTTTTTCTTTACAAGCTCAGTCAAAAGTTTGCTCAAAAAAGCAAAGCAGAACAGAATCTAAATCCCATGACTGTCTATGTAAACAGTAAATATGTATTGAGGTCCAACTAAAACCTTTCTAAGGATTAAATACATTAAATAATCAAGATGGCACTGGATCCACAGTCACTATCATCTTTATTTCAGAATAAAAATAAACTATATTTATGCTATACTCTCCCAAATATTTCCTAAGAACATCTGCTTATATCAAGACATTTGTTTTGGTTCTCACTAGCTTATACATTAATTTCCACAAAATATATTTTTAAAGTCAAATGAAACTTTGAAATTATCTCAGTGGAAAAGATATATTTAAGTATTTTTGAGGATCAATACATTGCAGATGTCAGTCTCATTAAAATCCTCTGATGCTCTTTTACAACTGCTAGTGTGGTTTTTGTATACAAAACTTGCTGGTAATGAATTTATTTTATAGGATGAAAGATTCCCAGGTTGTAAGTTAGTATTTTGCAGCTTCACTCAGGTTTCCCCCTCTCTCTTAATAAACCATCTGAGTATCTCATAATTATACCACTAGCAATGGCATCCTTTACATTTTGATTACTCATGGTTTTGAAATATGTTTAAAATTAAAGTGAAGAATATAACACAAAACTAAATAGAAAACATAGAGAGTAAAAAAAAAAAAAAAAACCTAACTGAAACATAAACCTACAATTTAAGCTTGGAATAGCAACAATGACTAAAAGTAAATGGAAGACTACAACTGGAAGCATTTATCAACTTATTTTGATTGTACAATGATAAACAGTTTTATAGATGACTGGAGTCATTGTTGTTTTTAAGTTGTCATGTAGCTCTTTAGTAAGAATCTGAGAAATGTAGGGGATACCTTATGACAAATGTCACTGAAATAATGCATAGAACCTACTCTGTTGCCCTCACTATTTAATTTTATATTAAATCTCCCTATTAGAGTGAAGACATAGCATGGCTGAGGTATAGTTCACGCTTTTCTGTCTGGGTCACAAACCCATCCAGTATACATTTTCCTCGTCCCCAGTGGTTTAAAAATAATGGAAACATTGGGAGTTGTCAGAATTCCCACATTGATTACTTGGCCTGTGGAGTAAGAATTCCTATGACAGAGAAGGCAACATGGAAGCCTATGATACTTCTTTCACCCTGGTCAGGATATTGAATTAAAAACAGTATCCTGGGATGAATGACAATGCACCCATACGATTCAGGGTACATGTTTCCCATCATGACTACATTTAATCACTGTCTTTCTCCCCAGAAAAGCGGGATGGATATTGGAAGGTAGCTGAACTTCTGGATACTCAACCAATTAGTGACCCTAACTGCAATTATAAACATATTATCTTTATTAGAATAGGATAACATGGCCTCAGGTACAGATAAAAAACATTTTATCAAACAAATATGCTTTATAATATTCCATAAGGGAGAAGAAGACTGAGTTTTGATTAACAAAAGACAGACTGGAGTATACATTGACAGTCTTGTCTGAGGGTTATGTTATTTCTCATCTTCTGTAAATTATCATACAAAGGAATGTGAACCATCTACATATTCTGATGGGATCATGTTAATTGACAATGAGCAAATGTAACAAGTAGTCTTAGAAGCCTTGTGGAGGAATGTATACTTTACAGGGTGGAAAATGAAAATAAAAAAGATCAAGAGTAATATTTACAGGTTAGTAATTTAGTTCATTCTAGGCATTCACTGTTGGTAAAATTGTAGAACTAAGGATATTCTACATCGCTAGTGAGATTGTGAGTTGGTACAACCACCCTAAAGAACAGCTAAAGTTTCTTATAAACATACTTTCTGCTTGACCTTGATATTCCACTCCTGGGTATTTACTCTAGAGAAATGGAAAATTCACATAAAAACCTGAAAACAAATATTTACAGCAGTTCAATTTATAACTGTACCAAATTCACTGGAAATTGCCCCCAAATTCGTCAATTGGTGAATGAATAAACAAACTGTAACATATCCATACAGTGAAACTTTTCTTAGCAATTAAATGGAATGAACTATTTACAACTGGGACAGTTTGGATAAATCTCAAAGACAGTATCCTGATCAGAAGAAGTCAATTTCAAAGGTTACATGCTGTATAATTTCATTTATATGACATTCTCAAAAAGACAAAATCATGGTGCTGAAAAGCATATGATGTTATATATTGTGGATCGGGGGAAACTTCAGTAAAGGAATTTTGGGCAAGTGATGGAACTGTTCTATATACTGAATTTGATGTTTACCACACAAATATTAGGGCTTCCCTGGTGGCTCAGCTGGTAAAGAATCTATGTGCAATGTGGGAGACCTGGGTTTAATCCCTGGTCAGGGTTGGGAAGAGCCCCTGGTGAAGAGAATGACTAACATCTCTAGTATTCTGGCTTGGAGAATTCTGGCTTGGAGAATTCCATGGACTGAATAGTCCATGAGGTCACAAAGAGTCAGACATGACTGAGTGATTTTCACTTTTCACTTTCACTCAAATATTAAAGTTCATAGACCAAAATAAGTAGAATTAATCATCAAAAATGTTTTTTAGTAAAAGAAAAAAAAAATTACAAATTGTATCTCTCTCCCCCCAGTTGGTAAGAATTTAGCTCAAGCCTGAACATCCTCTTTCACTTGTGGAAAAAGCATGCTCCACATAAGAACATGCCTCACAACTGATCTGGCCTACCACAAAGTGATAAGCAAAGCTTTGAATTTTGCTTATTACAGGAAAGAGCACTGAAGCAAGCCTATTTTATGATATAAGCAACTTCTCAACTTGGGCTATATTACCTGACACACTTTAAGGTACTAGAAGATAAACTTTTAATGTATACAGTAAGGTAATCTGTAGAGTTTATGGCAAGGTCTTAGAGGAAGGAGTGTCTGGAGACCCTTCCTCCAGTGGGCCTTGGTTCTTGGTAAGGACACCAAGAAGAATCTAAGGTCTTCTGCATTGCAAGAAAGTTCATTAACAATAAGGAAAGAAAGAAAAATAAGGAACAAAGACTTGGACACACCTAAGCACATACAAAGAATGAACAAAGAGAATACTTCAAGAGAGAGGTGGGCTGTGACAAGGGACAAAAATGGCCCTGAAGAGCTAGGGTACAGTGTTTTTAAGGAAGGATTATTTGCATAATCCAAGGGGGTAATTGATTGAAACTTTGATTGACAGCTATAGGTTATATAACAGGATGGTCTACCACACACTTCTTCCCATAATTCTGACTATTATAATTACATATTTGTATTCATGGAATATTTATGAGCAATTAATGAGTACAACGGTCACCAAAATTAACTTTAATACAGTATAGTGGGAGGTGTGTGCATATGTTAAAGTAGAGAAAATCCCTCCAGTTGGCGGGTAGGGGTTTTATAATGGCCTTTTGACTATTTCGGGGAGCTAGTGGTAAAGAGACCCCCTGCTAATGCAGGGGATGTAAGAGACAGGAGTTGGATCCCTGGGTCAGGAAGATCCACAGGAGGAGGGCATGTTAACCCATGCCCACATTTTTGCCTGGAGAATTCATGGACAGAGGAGCCTGGTGGGCTATAGTCAGTAGGGTTGCAAAGAGTCAGACACAACTGAAGCAATTTAGCACGCACTACTATTCTTGGAGTACTAATAGACATATTAGGGGCAGGGCTGGTAAATTCCTTGGTGGGATTAGGCCGCTATTGGATGGTCAGCTGAAAGGGCCACCTTTCCTTGCTCTCAGCTAACTTCCTGCCTATCAGTTCCAACAGAAAAATCATAGTGCAAAATCCCAGATTATGGAGCAAGGCTATGCCATCTGATATGGATAATTAAGTACCTTTAGAAAACATTAGTTGCCCTAGTACTAGATTTTGGCAGACAAGGTCAACCTCATGGGGGAACATGAAGTATTCACACTTTCAAAGCTTCCCTTGATGAACTGGGATCTTTTAGACCCTAGAGTCATAAGCTGAACTAGCCCAACAACAATCTACAGGAAAATAGATGTACTCTATCAGGATCAGGCATGAGCAGCGAACATCATGCATAAGCTACATGGGCAAATAACCCAGACATTTAGGCCATTCAGCACACTCTCAATTATATCAGCACTTCTTCAAAAGATTTATGAATGAATCAGCATGTGTGCATGTACACGTGGGTGTGTGTGTATGTGAGAGAGAAAAGTATGTGTATGTTAGTTTTGATATTAGAATAATGCTAGCTTCATAGTATGAGTTAGAAAGTACTTCTATTTTCTGGAAGTGTTCCCAAAGAAGTGTTGTGTTTTCTTTCTGTACTGTTTGGTAGGATCTACTAGTAAAATGATCTTGGATTCAGATTTTCTCTTTAAAAATCTTTTTAACCACAAGTTTATTTTTTTAATAAATATAGATTATTCTTGAGTTAGTTTCACTAGTTTGTAACTTCTAAGGAACTGGTCCATTTGTTTTATGTTGTAGAATTTAATAATATAAAGTTGTTCGTGATATTTCCTTATATTAATTTCAGTATCTGTGGGATCATTAGTGATGTGATATCTTCTGCTTCATTTCTAATATTGACAATTTTGGTCTAGCTTTTTCCTTGGTTAACTCACCAAGAGATTTATAACGATCTGTAGTCTTATATTACAAAGTTTCATGGGACTTTTTAGGCAATAACATTAATTTTTAATTATAATGTGGCCTTCAAAGATCTGCTATTTCCTTCAGAGTGGTAAAATGTGAGCTGATAAAATAATAGTCTTTTTTTTTTTTTAATCTATGGAGTATTATACATGGGAGATGTCTCAGTTTACTGAGTTTGGTGATTTGGATGTCATTCTTACCACACAGGCAAAACAAATGCTTATTTTCCCTTAAGGTTTATGGTAAATGCATGGAAATATCTCAGAATAAGTGACATTTTTATAAATCTTGACTTACTGACTGATAGTGGTAAACGGATTTTTGTGGCTTTGGATATGTAGCATAATGTCAGTTGTCTGATACGTTCAGATTAGATTTTTATAATATCCTAGTTTTTCCTGTAAAATGTGGTTTCTATTAGAATATTGTGAATTGATCCTTCATCTTAATTCTTGAATACTTGTGCTCTGTAAATGTGTGTCTTCTTTTTTAACATCAGCCCTTATGGGCATGCCCTTTTCAAACCTCTTACTTCCAAATTGCATGCTAATGTAAACCATATCAATCCCCCTCTATCATTCCCTTGGTGATTCTGCTTACATTTTCAGGTCACACTTGTACAAGTATGCTTTAATTATCAATTTAGTTGCCCCTAACACATCTTACAAGGCCTACTTCTTCTGTGTTTAGTGCAAGGGTTGACAGCAAAATCAATGGGAAATTGTAAAATGATTCTGTAGTCTTTGTCCTTAAGACTGAAAATATTTTTTTCCAGTAACTATTACAGAAATTCTTATGAAAAAGAAGTCACTGTGACTTTCTTATTAGCTTTGATTTTTTTTTTAATTTACAAGTAAAATTGCAAGGGGTAAGATCTTCTTCGCTCTGTACCCATCTGTTTCAGTATCTCTTCCCTTCTCTCCCTCTTTCCCCCTCTCCTTTCTTTCTCTCTCTAATGGATGAAATGAGATATCTATGTTCTTCTTTTAAAAATATGAAAACATATTATTACAATTATTAGCACACTGTCTTCCTTCCATTTCAAATCATAAATATAATTTCAATAAATCAAGGGAAAATACAATTATAATCATTTAAAAATGGAAATGGAAAATCAGTATTTTGTTATGTATGTGATTTATACAGGCAAACATCTAAAATAATTGTTTATAAAATTATATATCTAGTTGGTATATGTATTAAAATCTAATTTAATAACAAAAAGTAAATGAACTTCTTAGCACTCTCAAAGCACAAAGTTTTAGAAGTCCCTCATGGCCATTATGGGCTCAGATGGTAAAGAATCTGCCTGCAATGCAGGAGACCCGGGTGGAGAAGCAAATGGCTACCCACTCCTGTATTTTTGTGTGGAAAATTCCATGAATACTGGAGCCTGGTGGTCTTGTCCATGGGGTCACAAAGAGCCAGGCACAACTGAATGACTAACATGTTCACATTTAGAACCATTATGAGATCATATATTTAGTTATTCAGCTATTCATATTCAGTGCTTAAGTGGAAAGAAAGCAACAGGGTTTTTTTATTATTATTATTCTTATGGATAAATCAATAGAATGTTTTGGGAAAACATTACATGCTTTAAATGTTGCAAATAAGGAAAACAGGTGTTTCAAGAGCATACACTGAACATGATATTTTGGCTATTCATAACTTGTGGTTTGATAACGTCCTCTCCACCCTGTTGATGAAGGAGGGATTTCTGCCCTAGGGTTAGGGAATGGCCTAACCCTAACATGACACCCAGCACCACACAGATGAGATGGACAGCCATTCATAGTCACATGTACTCACAAATCTAGGTGGAGGACACTGTATAACATGCAGAGACACATGGGAGTTGCATTCTGGAGCAGACTGAACAAGCAAGTACTATGGAAACATTCTTCATAATAACTTAGCAAGAAGTGGGATGATTCCTGGTTCCAGTGGGAAGATGTGGTTTTCTTCTTTGAATAATTTAATAGGCTAGCAGGGAACTGAAGCCTGCTATTCAGCAATAAGCAGGCATTAGTAATCTCCCAATCAACCCAAGGAGGCTTATTTGGTAAGAGTGTCCTTATCCAAGAGGTTGAGAGGGAGAGGGAACTTGTACTTAAGCTACCTGACACCCTCAAGATTTCACATGTCAAGGTTCAGACCTTCCACTACAACTTACAACATGAATAGTTAAGAGAGATGGAGTGATAGATATACTTTTTACTGTAATCATGTAATCCAAAAAAAGAAATCATATCAGTTATCTTTTTTATTGGAAATTTAGGAAATAAGTAAGAATATGCTTCTTGCCATCTAGTTTTTCCAACATTGAATTAAAAAATAAATGTAATTGAAGTATAACTGACTTACAATGTTGTATTAATTTCTATGACCATCAGATTTTTGTAAAGAATAATTTTGTGTATCTTTTTGAGATTTATAGCATACACATTTTATTTTTTGTCTATAATTCTGTTTAACCCCAGTTGTATATTTAAGTAAATGGAAAAATCACCAATACTTTTAAAGTACTGATAAAACACAGTGATGGTGGTATAGTCACTAAGCCATATTTGACTCTTGAAACCCCATAGACCGTAGCCCGCCAGGTTGCTCTGTCCATGGGATTTCCCAGACAAGAATACTAGACTTGGTACGAGACTTCTCCAGAGTATCTTCCTAATCCAAGCATTGTCCCTGTGTCCCCTATGTTGCAGGCAGTCTCCTGCATTATAGGCAGATTCTTTACCACTGAACCTCCAAGGATTCTTAGGTGGTATATTATACTAGTTCTCATTTTGATTATTACTTTCTTGTCTGGACAATGTCATTGAGTTGTGTTGTGCTTGTTTTGTTTTCTTCCAAGAAGGTTTCCTCAGTGCTGTAAGTGCTTAACTCTTATCTGCTTCAGTTTGTCTTTGTTTGACATCATATTTTATTGTTTATATTTTTCCTGCATACATTATTGTCCCAACTCTTCTCTCTCAATATATTCTGCTGTAGGAGACAGGATGAATAAAAGAAAAGCAACCCCTGACAAAGGCCTCAAAAGGAGTTTATAATTATTGATGAACTGTATGCTATAGGGCGTAAGACTCTTAGAACAAGTCTGGAGGGAACAGTTCATAATCTTGAAAACAAGATATGATCCTGGGGTCAAAAACCGACTCCAGAGTGTTTCCCAGCTGGCGTCTCAGAGTCACATGCTTTATGTATCTGGAGGAAAATCTATAAATAAGAGTATTAGTTACTGATTTGTTATTGATCACTGTTTCTTGGCTACTCAATGGTTAATGATCACTTTGTTCTTTGGCCCTGAAGGGCATATGAGTTATAGCTTAACTCCCTGCACATTCATTCCTTCATGGCTGAAAGTATAATAAAGCTGGTATGGATTCAGTTTCAGCACCTTCACCTGGGAGTGGTGTTGGTTTCTCGATCCTCTCCTGTCACTGAACTCCTGTGTCTTGTTTCTCATTCTCCCGTCACATCACACTTTTTGAAACTCTGCTTGTTGAGCTGGAGTCAACATTCTGATATCAAGTAGTCATTTGCTTTTATTTTCTTGGCAACAGCTGGTGCTTATCTTGGTATCCTGAGTCCTACATCAATCTAGTCTGAACTGGCTGGCCTGCAGGCCCTCTGTGAGGCTGTTATTCTCTGGTCTTCCTTCTTCTTCTTCTTCTTTTTTTCTTTTTTGTCTTTTTCTTGTTGGAAGAGGCAAAATAAGTTGTTTTTTTATTCTCAACTTACCCACTGTTAAACATTCACTTAAGTGTCTTTTAATTTTTTTTTTCATTATTGCCCAGCTAAGAAGGATGCTTTAAACATTTTCTGCTAATCTCCCCTCAACACATAGAATTTTAATACTACAGATATAATGTGTTTTAATCAGAAAATGAGTAAGGCATTTTTTCTGCCCCAGGAACTAATTTTCACCCTCTTGGGAATGATTTTGTTCTATCACAAATGCATTATCGACTCTACTGTTTAGGTGCTCAGTCATGTCTTGATACTTTTGCAACCTCATGGACTGTAGCCCAAGAGGATCCCCTGTCTATAGAATTTGCCAGGCAAGAATATTGGAGTAGGTTGCCATTTTCTTCTCCAGGAGATCTTCTTGACTCAGGGATTGAACCTATGTCTCTTGTGTCTCCTGCAATGGCAGGAGGATATTTTAGCACTGGGAAGACCCCATCTATTCTATTACATTGCAATAAATCCAGCAACTTTCTGAGAAAAACAGAATGATAATTACTTTCAATAATATATTAAAATATAGTGTATAGAGGGTTTATTTAAGTTTAAAAATCCTACTCCTTTCACCACCATAAAAACATTTAATTATACTTACAAGCTAAGCAGATCTTTAAAAAATTAAAAAAAGGAAAAGAAACGTAAAAATAGATAAAGAGCAATGGAAAGGGAAATATGAGATACTTATGGCCAAGCAGATATTTCAAAACTATAGGTAAGGTTTTATTTCTTTATTAGGGAGATGATTCCTTGCTGTTCACTTTATTATTAAATTGTTAAGCCACTAATCTGCTGTGTTGTCAGAAAAAGGATTTCTATATTCACTCTATAACTGACTTCAGTCTGACTTCTGCCTCCTTCATTCTGTTATGCTTGCTTAATTTCAGACTGCTATTCAACAGCTGTGCACAGCTGTGTCCCTACAGTTTGCTAAAGTATTGAAAGACTGCCATACTGGTAAATAATTGCTGCTATGAGCTCCTGAGTTGCCTCCCACTGTGTGGTTGTTGAATCACCTTTCTTAATATCCAAAGTTTTTCTAAAATTAGCATGTAAAGGGTTAATGCATGGCATAATAGATGCTCTCCACGACCCTGTTCTGGGACTGGAATACTGTCTATCCTGGTTTATTGCTAAACATTGCTAATATGGTTGTTAATTATGTAGAATATTATTTTGGCTTATATCCATGTCACCAACTGTGTCCATGATGCCAAATTTATGGGTCCTTTACTTTCCTCCTCTAGCTTGCCCTTTCATTAGTGCTTGTCACAAGTGGCTACCCACTCGGTCTTAAAGCTGTCTGCCTCCTAAGTTTTGATTATGCCACACTCTTCAGGGTTTCCTTCTAAGGTCTGCCAGTACCTACGCTTTTTCTTAGGCTCCAATTTTTGAATTTCCTCATGACATACATTAATATTATTAATGATTTATCTGTCATTCATAAGACAATTTTGAACAGGATGATCAATGAAGGACTCGTTTTAAAAGTTATTATTTAATTTAAAAGTTATTATTATTTCACCTCATTTGTTTATTCTTATATATATATATATATATATATACACACACACACAGAGATGCACATATATATATATGCCTTGATATTTATTGCTATGCTATACCAAATGCATTCAGATCATACTGTGCTTTTTTAACATTTAAATTATATTTAAACGTTAATTTTTTTTTATGTCTTCCTGCTTGCCTCCAATACTTGCCTTCACTTTAGTCATCATCCATGTTTCATTCATGAACTAACAGAATGTTTCACACTTTCCTCTGTGCTTTTACAGTGTTTAAAATAGACACAAATACACACATGTACACATAGCTTTGAAAATGATTATGATATTATTTTCACTTATCTGACTCATGTTTTAAAATACTTTGGAAAAAGGTATTTTTTCTAGGTTAAATGGCATAATTCTAACCCATTTATTTCAATGAATGTGTAATATTCTATGGGATAAAAAGTGTCATTCTTTTCCCTACTGGTAGGCACTTACTTTCCATTTTTGTGAATAAAAGAAAATGGCACATCAAACATATTTTTAAATGAACTATGGGTGTTTGTGCTTTTCCTTATTTTTATGAGATCTATACATGGAGGTTTTCGAAGGACCAACCTATATACATCTTTGTAGTTTAAATAGATGTATCTGTATTCTTTATAAAACAGCTGACGCAGGATGCAGCATGCTTGGGGCTGGTGCATGGGGATGACCCAGAAAGATGTTATGGGGAGGGTGGTGGGAGGGGGGTTCATGTTTGGGAATGCATGTAAGAATTAAAGATTTTAAAATTTAAAAAATAAAAAACTAAAAATAAAAAAATAAAAAAAAATAAAAATAAAAAAAAAAAAACAGCTGGGGCATGACATAAATCTATCAGTAGAAGAATCTTCTCTGAACATGTTTAAGAAAAATCTTTCCTTGCCTTTTATAGTCTATATTTTCCCAAGGTACTAAAAAGAAGGCATGGCAACCCATCCCAATATTGTTGCTTGGAGAATCCCCATGGAGAGAGAAATCTGACAGGCTACAGTCCATGGGGTTGCAAAGAGTCAGACACAACTGAAGCAACTTAGCACTCAAAAAGGCACTATAGTGTCATTAAAAGAAACTATTTATAAGAATGAAACTTGGGAACTCTACCTTTTTGTGTCTATGATATTTGTCTACTATGTAAACAGCATATTTTTTGTCTATAAACTTATTCATAGTTTCCTTTATCCATAGTTTTGGATTTGACATGCATTCAGCTTTCTATGATGAGTGTATGTAAAACAGATTATAGACACTGACGAACAATTCATGTCATTTCAAACTGCTACCAAGGAATAAGAAAAGGTGATAGCGAAAGCAAAATCAAATGATTTTCCACAAATTTCTTTATTCTTGTCTCTTTGCTGCTGCTGCTGCTGCTGCTAAGTCGCTTCAGTTGTGTCCGACTCTGTGCGACCCCATAGACGGCAGCCCACCAGGCTCCCCTATCCCTGGGATTCTCCAGGCAAGAACACGGAAGTGTGTTGCCATTTCCTTCTCCTTAAATTCCTCAAATATGGACAAAAGCATTTCTTAATGCAACTCATCTTCCAAACTTTTGGTGGCTAAGAGAAAAGGTCAGCTTCTTTCCTAATGCAGATTCCATAGTAGCCAGAATTAAAGAAAATGATTTTTTTTCTCTTTCTTTTTTTTTTTTTATAACCTAGACATATGGCAGAGATTAGAAAATGGATAGGAAAATGTTCTGATTGACTGGCTAATATTCTAATGAAGTAGGTTAATCAATGTAAATTGCATAGCTCCATTAAAATTGTGTTTCAAATTGCTAATTTCATTTTCTTCCAGCAGAGAAAATGCCAGTCTTCTCCTACATAGTAAAACTGTCTTGTTGTAACAACTAAGCAACTCTAGAGTTATAGTTATTGTGGAACATCTGGTAACTACAAGATGTGGCTCCTTAGAGAAAACCACATCGCTGAAAAATAAGAACTTGCTCAACCTAGTTCTATTTCATGTTTTGTTATACTCTAGAGTCTGGCTGCCTCATAATACAATAATCACTTTCCTTTGGCTCCATAAATGAAACCACAGATGCTACAACTTGCTATAATTGGAACAGCTTATCATAAATAAATAATCAAAATAACAATATATGCATAAACTATATGCACATTTTACAGGTTGGGTTGAAAATAAATTACAAGATTGTTACCTAAGTCAATAAGATGATGCTTATCACGTTTGTTCTTTAAAAAATCAGAGGATAGAGTGAATTCTACTCCTGATCTCATTATTTTTTCATTCAAACTGTATAACTTATTTCAAAATTTATCCCAGCAATGAAATTACAAAGATCTGGAAGTGTGGCAATTTTTATTTTTTTTTTTACATTACTGTCATCTGACTAATTTATAATGTAACTTCATGGTAATTTAATGTTTTTCCATGTTCCTATTTTAAATAGATGTTAGACATATTCCTGTATGTGATTTCATCTTCTACTTCTACATTTCTTTTTTGTATCTGATATCATGCTCCTAAAGTTTACTCAAATTTTATTTTCTTGAGTTGGACATTGTATCAGGTAAATAAAACAAATCCTATAATTTGTTAAGGAAATTCCTCTAGAGCTTAAAATTAATATATTTGTGCATTTTTTATTTATATAAACTTATCAATTTTTTCTGAATTATAAGGACATAAAGAGTAAGGCAATACGCAGTTTGGATATCAAGCATCAAGGGTGAGTCCATTCACTATGTGTGTGAGGAAAACAAAGTGAGACAGAATATTTACAGTGTAGATAATATCTGATTGGTTTAAATCCAACATAATCTTCTGAAACAACTATGAAATCTAAAAAGTTCCAATATTATATTATAGCTTTCAAAAATGTAATTATGTATTAATATTCTGTTTCACATTATAATGAGAACTTTACCCTTGGAACATTAACTTTACCCTTGGCTGGAATACATAAGAGTTTAAATACCGTACATTGAAGAAAAATCCAAGTAGAAAAGAAAAATCCAATTATCATTCAATAAGATGATAATTAAAGTATTTGTGTTTTGTTTTTTCAAATTTCAATATCAGTATTTTTTTTTCATTTGAGTGTTTGGCCATCAAGGTACAAACAAGTATGAATATATTTATATTTTAATTGAAGCATAATTGTTTTACAGAATGTTGTTATTTTCTGTGTAACTGGTGAAGATTTGGTACCAATATTTAACAGGCAATGCCTTTTTTTTGCATTGGTATTTCTAAGCTTTATGTTGTGCTAATAATACGCTTTCCTCATATTTTATTAGGGACAAGATTTTGAAATCCTGAATCTTAAGAGATGTAAGACCCATCTTGAATATGACCCCAAGGACCTAATAATGGTCAGGACCATTATGAATGCAGCAAAATCAGTCTAGCTTTTTCTTTCTTCTCTATTGATTGGCAACTTCATCAATGCAGATATATTTATACAAAATTATCTTTGAAAAATAAATTTGAATAGCTTTAAATTTTGGTTAAACACCATGCTCTGATTTTTATAAAATACACACAGATTAAAAAGTTTTCCACACAAAATCTAAGAACTGCTTTCAGAATTAGCACATATCTATCATTTGTTAATTTCTTCTCTGTTGAATGATTCCTATACTCAAAAAAATAAATGATCAATTGCCCTTCAGGTGTATTCTTAACTGGGCTTTTGTCTTAATATCTGTCCGCATGATAAATAGTAATTAGAGCTTATTTATGATTTATTTTCTTGCATTTCGGATATGCAGTAGTTGAATCACAACTTAAGCAACCTTCAAAAGAAGAGTAGAAAGATAATTTAATCTTTGATATTCTAGAGTAAAATTTGTAACAAACTCATATACTGAACTCATTTTGGTTTTCTAATAATTGCCTAATTTTTTTTAGAACTTTTAGAACTTTTCATTTTTAGAACTATGTGTTATCTTATAAACCCAAATTAAATGTTTGACTATCTACAAAATCCAGCATATACTGTAATTCTGTTCCAATTAAGACAATGCTCTCTTTATGCATGGAAGGGAAGAATATATTCATCTTAATTACTTATCTATTAATATTTGGCCTGTGTCATTAAGACTCCTTCAAAGCAAGGGCTGTAATTCTTTCAACTGATGAAGCAGATGTTGCATTAAGAGGATGTGAAATTTGTGTCATCATTTTATTGACTCAGAGCTCATGAAGATTCAGCTAACTATTGTAACTGCTCACGAATGTCTTCTTTTTGCATTTATAATAGACCTAAAGTATCAAGCCCAGGACAAATATTTCTGTACTAAAAACTCCCAACTACAATTTAGTAGAAATATTTTGAGCCTGAAAGGTGACATCAGATTGTGGTGAGAATATGGATTATGTATTACCTGGTCTCTAAAGCCCAATCTGTTTTTTCTACCCTCTGATTAGTATAGACAGGTATTCAAGGAGGGAAAAAATGCAAAGTGAGCTTTATTTGAGTTTTAATGAAATAATTTGCTCCTCCTAGCAGTTTTCTATCAAATTAGCAATGTTTCTTTAATATGCATAAATATTAAATTTGTCTAATACAGTACAAAATTATCTTATTAAGAATGCTCATGTTGTAATAATGTGAAAGAGAACTAATGCAATATAGCACTAATTCAATTCGATGAAAGTTACTGATACAGAAAAGCAGCTCATTTTCCCATGTGGATGTCAAAAATATCTTCCATGCCTCACTTCAAAGAATTTCTCCATTAAAACTAAAATTATTCTAGCCAATTGTATGACAGATTGAAGACTTCGATATAGTTTAAGGAGACAAGCAGATCCAGACTTAGCTCTAATTGAGAGGGGAGCTGTTTATTTAATGATCTGAGAAATATGTAAAAGAGAGGTAAATCTGGGTAATGAATAACATAAAACAGTATTAAATAGGAGAATCATAATGAGAATGGGAAAAATTTGGAAGTGGAAAAGTTGCTATCTCACTGAAAAGGAGGAATTAAACATAAGAATTCCAAAGGTAAATTTATTTTGTAATTTTACTGAAGATTGGCTGCGATAATAAAGGTCACAGATATGTACACGTCCTTACTGCTATAAGGATGTACATTTCTCAACTAGTCCTCATATTCTTTTCTTTATCTATTTCTATGATTAGTTGAATTGTGTCTGCAGAAAGCATTCCACATCTTCCCTTTGTCAGTCACCATTTATTTTGTCTTACACTGCAAAATTATTCCTGCTAAATGAAAAGGATCCTGTTTGTCTATCATCCAAGCTAAATATCTTTCCTCATTTGAAATTCTGCTGAAAGTTTTTTCCTTTTCTCAAACCAGTATAGTTACAGTTCTTATACAGGAATGGAGGCACTAAGTATTGATTTTGAACACAGGGAAATTTCTATATGTTTGGTTCTTAATAAATAATAAGGAAGGACTTAACATAAACTGATTATAAAAATATCATGATGATTATAAAAATATATCAAGGATGACAAGAATTTTAGAATTAAATCGCACAGCAATTCCCACATATAAAATACTCATATGTGTTATGTTTCACCTATCTCACCTACTATAGTTGCAGATGTATCAAAATTTTTTATTTTCTTCACTATATATTAAAAAAATATTTTAACTTCCATTTATTCTTCCATTCATACCTAAACTTCAATTTAAATGTTATTTTCTTATATCATTTTTGAAAATCCAAATTTGAATTATGTTCTTAATTATAAATATTCATTATGATAGATGCAACTTTATATTATAACTTTTGTGAGTGTCTCTTTTTCATTAGAATGCTATTCTGTAAGATGAGACATTTCCTCCCCTTCTCTATTAAGAAGTATCTGGCAGTGTCTGATACATAATGCATAAACATTAATTGCTTTAATTTTATATTTATTTTGTTAAATTTTATTTTAATTGTCAGCAAGTTTTCCTTCAGGTGTTTTTTATCAGAAACCTCATTTTTAACATATCATTCACTATTTTTCTTGTTTTTTGCTTTATTGAATTATAGTTGATTTTCAATGTTATATTAGTTTCTAGTATATAGCTAAATGATTCAGTTATGTCAATATCTATTTTCATTACAGTTTATTATAGTATATTTTATGTGATTCCCTATGCTACATGATAGGATCTTCTTGTTTATCTATTCTATATATAATAGTTTGCATCTGCTAGTCCTAAACTCCCAATGCAATCCTACCCAACCCCTCTCTCCTTTACTGTATTAAATATCAATGTTGTGCTAAAATAAAACTGATTATTCTTCTTTTGGGCTTTCCTGGTGGCTCAGTCAGTAAAGAATTTGCCTGCAATTTAGGAGACAACCTGCAATGCCAGAGACTGCAGTTCGATCCCTGGGTCAGGAAGATCCCCTGAAAAGGAAATGGCAACCCACTCCAGTATTCTTGCTTAGGAACTCTCATGGACAGAGGATGCTGAAGGGTTACAGTCCATGAGGTCACAAGAATCAGTCACAACTGAGTGACTAAACCACTACATTCTTCTTTTAAAATTTCTAATCTTTACCTTTTTTCTGCTTCTGTTTATCCCATGTAATCCTCTTTTAACAATCCTTACTTGCTTTCTACAAGGCTGGACTCAAAAGTAGATGGACATAAAAGCAGTATTCCTCTTTAGTTTTACAGCTTCATGCTCTTGCAAAAACTTAGTAAGATGGCATCCTGGTAGGCTACAGTCCATGGGGTCGCAAAAAGTCAGACACAACCGAGTGACTTCACTTCACTTCACTTCACTTCCTCATGCACATGAA
Source organism: Ovis canadensis (assembly GCF_042477335.2). NCBI lineage: Eukaryota > Metazoa > Chordata > Mammalia > Artiodactyla > Bovidae > Ovis > Ovis canadensis. The sequence continues at coordinate 52,750,391 of NC_091254.1, read as the reverse complement.
GGTGTTAATAAACATCTGCTTATTAAATAAAGGATTGCTTGGTGGTTGCTTATGGAGATTTGAACTTAAAGGGGGGAAAAAAAAAAAGAAGAGCTGACATTTCAATTGTATAGATGAATCCTATATGTAAGGAAGAATCTGTGAATTATTTATTCCACCCAAATCAAACTTGAGGATATGTTAAATCAGGATAAAAAAGATAAAATGTTTGGTTTTTATTATGCTTACTTTTACAATAGTGATCTTACATTTTTCCAATGGTCTTCTGTGTCTTGTTTTGCTTTGTAAGTTTATTGGATCCATTCTAACGATGAAATACTCAGTGTTTTATTGAGAGAAAATGCATAAAGTAAACATTTCATTAACAGGAAGAAATATTCCTTAAATATCTAGTACAATAAGATAAATTTGTGAGGTAATTTCTTAGGTGGTAAGATAAAAACTTAAGAAAGTAGATTTAATAAGAATTTTCTATTTTAAGAGAGATAACTCTCATTCCTTCTTATCAGGAATTTTCTTTTGAATTGCATTTTTTGCTAATACAAATATCTTTATCTATGTCTTATATGTTTTGAAATACTGAAGAATGATTTGTTTTATCCAAATGATTTTAAAAATTTTTAGTTATGCTGACTTTTACTAGGAAGTGTGAAAATGAAAGTAGGAAAAATCTCATTCAGTCTCTCAATGTTTTAATGACTCAAGAAATTTCTATCACATTTAGTACTGCTCACGCTAGTCTCCACATATTTTTCCTTAGTACAGATGAAATAATATTTTATAAAATTATGTTAAATCCAAAAATGTTTTTATTTAAGAATTCTAAGTTTCCTTTTCTTTGGAAAACCAAGACTTCCTCTTTTTTGTTGAAATTCAGCGAATACCTCTTTGTTAATCATGAAAAATCATAGCTTTACATAGAACAAATCATACATATGCTGGCTTCTGACCTCAGAGACTTATAAAAATCTATTTGAGATTAGACAAATACACAACTTATAAAAAATTTAGTGCATAAGTGTAAAGAATTACATAACTAAACAAAGTTTAGCATAATTACTATTAATTCATCAATTCAGTTCATTAGCTTAGTCATGTCTGACTCTTTGTGACCCCAATGACTGCAACATGTCAGGCTTCCCTGTCCAGCACCAACTCCTGGAACTTACTCAGACTCATGTCCATCGAGTCTGTGATGCCATCCAACCATCTCATCTTCTGTCATCACGTTCTCCTGCCTTCAGTCTTTCCAGCATCAGTGTCTTTTCCAATGAATCAGTTCTTCACATCAGGTGGCCAAAGTATTAGAGTTTCAGCTTCAGCATCAGTCCTTCCAATGAATATTCAGGACTGATTTCCTTTAGGATTGACTGGTTGGATCTCCTTGCAGTCCAAGGGACTCTCAAGCATCTTCTCCAACATCACAGTTTAAATGCATCAATTCTTTGGCATTCATCTTTCTTCATATTCCTACTCCTACATCCATACATGACTACTAGAAAAACCATAGCTTTGACTAGACAGACCTTTGTCAGCAGAGTAATGTCTCTGCTTTCTAATATGCTGTCTAGGTGGGTCGCAGTTTTTCTTGCAAGGAGTGAGTGTCTTAATTTCATGGCTGCAGTCACAATCTGCAGTGATTTTGGAGCCCAAGAAAATAAAGTCTCTCACTGTTTTCATTTTTTCCCCAATTATTTGCCATGAAGTGATGGGACTGGATGCTATGATCTTAGTTTTTTGAATGTTGAGTTTTAAGCCAAATTTTTCACTCTCCTCTTTCACATTCATCAAGAAATAAAGAGGAGGGAGGAGGGTTCAGGATGGGGGAACACGTGTATACCTGTGGCGGATTCATGTTGATGTATGGCAAAACCAATACAATATTGCAAAGTAATTAACCTCCAATTAAAATAAATAAATTTATATTAAAAAAAGAAATAAACATCTTGTAAAAAGGTACAATTCTACCCAACTTCCCTGAAGGATATATGTCCTCCTTACTCCTATTTTATTTGATCACTCTAATTCCATCCATCATATCCTTCAAATTACAGTTTTATCTTACTTAATTTTGAACTCCTTTTTGACTATTTCGGCTCACTAATCTGAGTTTTGATCTAACAGTTGTTGTTATGAGGGGGTAAAAAATATATATTATATATATGTAATCACTATGAAAAAATTGAAAATTTTTTTGTGAAATTTTTATTAAAATTTTACATTTTTGTGAAAAGATTACATGAATCTGTCATAATCTATTCCCCCTCCCTGTACTTTTAATGGTAATTTATAATATTTCCTTTTTTGGCTATTATGGAAAAGTCAGTCTGAATATCTATTACTTATCTCTTGGGGTACATGTGTTCAATATTTTCTGTATTATAAGTGCCCAGCACTGGAATTGTTGAAATATTTTAAAAAATGAGCATATGCAATTTAACTTATTTTCTAAAATAATATTACTTTATACTCTGGAAAAAAGACTGTACTTCCTGATATTTTTCTTTTACTTTCATACTTTTACTCTTTACCAATTGTTTCTATCTTAGTGATTATTGATAATAATATTGAATATTTATTTCCATTCAATTGTTATTTAATTTTACATAAAACTTTATAGTACTATTCATAAAGATCTTAAATTCCTTTTTGATTTTGATATAATTGGGGTTCAAACAGGACTTTAGCTATTTTAAAAATGAATAGATTTAAAATAGGGAATTAGACACTTGGTTTATATGTCCTAGTTCTTAATTCTTTATCTTATGAAAGCATTTTTGCCACTCATCTACATTTTTCAGGTCTCCAAATGGAGACTGTCCAGTTCATGAAGTGCTAAATAAAGTTTGTTTGTATCAATTAAATTGTCTTTTTCAATAATTTTTAATAGCTATTTTTGGGCAAGAAGGAATGGAATGAACTTGACTGCTAATAGCCTAAAGGCAATAAATTGCACAGGCAAGGGGCTCACTGAACATTTTGAGCTCACTGCTTCTGGTTGTTGTTACCAAGGCTTGATGAGGTAATTCACTGATATTTGAGCTCTGCTTCCTTGTGTGCAGCTCTCCAATCCAAGCAATATTTTTTTTTTTCAAAAAGTAAAATAAGATCTGAAAAATCTCTGTGGCTTGTTAAATTTCCCAGAAAGGTTTTGGGACCCTGTACAGTTTCCAGGGTAGTTATATTGGAAGTCAGCAATAGGTGCAAACTTTAGGAGACTCACATATCTTCAAGGTGAGTCCAAAGCAAAAACATAGGGGAGACTTGGGGAAATAAACTAAGACAAGAAATTCAGACTGTTTTTACCAACGGCAAATTAAAATCTAAGCAGACACAAAAGTTGGACTATTAACCTTTAAGTTAGCCATCAATATAAAGATATATCTTTGAGAAAGGGATAATAAATTTATTGTTACTGATAACCTTGGAAGCCAAAGCTACAAAATTGGTGGATGTGGGATTGAGGACTTAAGCCCTGTTAGAGTGCTGAGCCACCTAATTCTGACTACCTTGCTAAGATAAGCTGGTCATAGAACAAGTTATAGCTACACTAAGTCACACAAATTCAAGAAAATTTTCATGGAAAAATGTCCATTGCAAGACATCATAACAGTGAAGGCAATGGCAACCCACTCCAGTATTTGTGCCTGGAGAATCCCAGGGATGAGGGGGCCTGGTAGGCTGCTGTCTATGGGGTAGCACAGAGTTGGACACGACTGAAGTGAGTTAGCAGCAGCAGCAGTAGCAAGACATCATAAAATCCCCAATCCAGTTTCACATTCTCTTTAGGTATTAGTTTGGCCACAAGGGACCCAAAGCTTAGCTAAAGAAATAAGATCCTCAAGTATCAAAGAATTAAGCATGCTACCCTCTGACAAACTAGCTTATTTCACATTTTAGAAGCTGTAGATATCTACCAAAATCTTCCAAAACCTTACAAGAAAATGTAGAGTTAAAATTGCCATTATGAGGAAAGTTCCAAATTGACAAGACCATTCATTTAAGATGTGCAGTTAAAATCAAGCTTCCCGAATTAAACAGACAGCATAATATCTTTATTGTAATTAGCAAGCAAAAGAAAGGCTTCAAAATTCTAAAATAAGTTCAGTGAAAGGTTTATTGGAAAAGCTAATGGAAAAAAGAACAAACTAAACATGGCAGAATAGACTACATGAGCTCACCCCTTCTCATAAAAACATCAAAATCACAAGTAGCTGCTGAACAACTATCAACAACAACAACAAAATCCTTGTACCTAACAAAACAGATACACTCTTTGGTTGTAAGAAATACATCCAAAGAGAAAGAGGAAGTCACAACAAAATGATAGGACAGACACAATTATTATAAAATTAATCTGATATCTGCCAGGTGGAAGACCTGCAAACTGAAAACAAATTATACCCCAGAAGTTATCCTACAGTAGGGAAAGTTCTGAGCCCCATGTCAGGCTTTCCAGCTGAGAAGTCTGGCAATGGGAAGAGGAACCCCCAGAGAACTGAAAGCCAGTTGAGTTTGACTGCAAGAATTCCAAAGATTGGGGAAACAGAAATTTCATTCTTGAAGGATGCACACAAAGTGTCATGCACACCAGGAACCAAGGGAAAAAATGCAGTGACCCCATAAGAGACTGTGCCATACATACCTGCCCTACCTTCTTGTATTGGGGGATCCCTGCAGGGTCAGGGTGTGGCTGTGGTTCATCGCATAGACAAACTGGCATCAGCAGTTTGGGGAAGTACTAATTTACTGGAGCCCTCCCACAGGCTGCCATTAGCCCCACCAAACAGCAGTTAGTCTCTAGTGGTAGGTTGCCTCAGGACGAAAAATCAACAGGGAAGAAACAAAGGCCTATTCATCATCAGACAAGTGTCCCTGAGCATGGCACCACCCTCCAGAGGTAAAAGTCCCAGTTTCATCCATCACTGGGATACAGGTTTCTTCTTCTTGACCTTCACACAGGTTTCTCAGAAGATAGATAAGCTGGTTTGGTATTCCAATAACTTTAAGAAGTTTCCACTTTGCTGTGATCCACACAATCAAAGGCTTTCAGGTAGCCAATGAAGCAGTAGATATTATTATGAAATTCTCTTGCTTTTTCTATGATCCAATGGATGTTGGCAACTTGATCTCTAGTTCGTGTCTTTTCTAAATTTAGCTTGTACATCTGAAAGTTCTTGGTTCATGTACTGTTGAAGCTTAGTTGGAGGATTTTGAATATTACCTTACTAGCATGTGAACTGAGCTCTTTTGAATGGTAGTTTGAACATTTTTTGGCATTACCCTTCTAGGGATTGGAAAGAAAACATGATTTCCAGTCCTGTTGCCACTGTTGAATTTTCCAGTTTTGTTGACATATTGCGTGCAGCACTTTAACAGGATCATCTTTAGGATTTTAAGTAGCTTGATTGGAATTCCATCACCTCTGCTAGCTTTATTCACAGTAAAGCTTCCTAAGGACCACTTGACTTCACACTCCAGGATGTCTGTCTCTACGCGAGTGATTACATCATCATGGTAAGTTAGGTCATCAAGATCCTTTTTGTAGAGTTCTTCTTTGTATTCTTGCCACTTCTTAATATCTTCTGCTTCTGTTAGGTCTATATCGTTTCTGTCCTTTTTTTGTTCCTATCTTTGGTATCTTCAGTTTTCCTGAAGAGATCTCTGGTCTTTCTCATTTTTTTGTTTCCTTTATTTCTTCTACCTGTTCACTGAAGAGGGCTCTCTTATCTCTCCTTGATATTCTTTAGAACTCTATATTCAGATGGGTATTTCTTCCTTTTCCCCTTTGCCCTTTACTTCTTTTCTCAGTTATTTGTAAGGCTTCTTCAGATGACCATTTACCTTACTACATTCCTTTTTTGGGGGGATGGTTTTGATCACCACCTCCTGAACAATGTTCCTAACCTCCATCCATAGTTCCTCAGTCACTCTGTCTATCAGATCTAATCCCTCGAATCTATTTGTCACTTCCACTGTATAATCATAAGGGATTTTATTTAGGTCCTACCTGAATGGTCTAGTGGTTTTCCCTATTTTCTTCAATTTAAGTCTGAATTTTGCAATAAGGAGCTCATGACTTGAGTCACAGTCAGTTCCTGGACTTGTTTCTGCTGACTTTGTAGAGCTTCTCCATCTTTGACTGCAAATAATATAATTAATCTGATTTTCAGAATTAACTATCTGGTGATGTCCATGTGTAGAGTTGTCCCTTGTGTTGCTGGAAGAAGGTGTTTTGTTTTGTTTTAATTACCAGTTTATTCTCTTGGAAAATTCTTTTAGCCTTTGCCCTGCTTCAATTTGTGCCCCAAGGCCAAGACTGCCTACTACTTCAGGTCTCTCCTGACTTCCTACTTTTGCATTCTAGTCCCCTATGATGAAAAGGACATCTTTTTTAGGTGTTAGTTCTAGAAGGTCTTGTAGGTCTTCATAGAACCATTCAACTCACTTTCTTCCACATTAGTGGTTGGGTCATAGACTTGGATTACTGTGATTATTAGGTCTCTTAGATTTAATTGAAAATAATAATCAAAGTTCTTTACCCTTAGAACACTTCATTTCTAGTGAAAACTAAGAATTAAGCAATTGTGGGTTATCTGCTATAAGAGGCTTATGTGATTGATAAATTTTTACACATTAATATATTATAAGAATGTATCCTTCCTTAAACTAAAAATTTTAATGTGGCATGTAGACTGAAAAGATGCACAACCTGAGAGTTGTGAATTCAGTTTTATTTGGGGGCAAATGAGGACTGCAGCCTGCGAACCAGCACCTCAAATAACTCTGAGAGACTACTCCAAAGAGGTGATAGAGGAAGATTAATATATAAGATTTTGATGAAGGGGGAGTTCAGTGCAATCAAGTGCTTAATTTACGAAAGTTTTTCTGCTAGTCACGAGCAGCTGATGGCACCGTGAAGACATTTAGTGATTTTCTAGATATGAAGAGATGCAAGGATTGTGATCATGAAATTAGTTCCTGAAAATATACAACTAAACCCTGTTTCACCAGTTTCCCTGAAACTGGTGTGCCTCACTCTCCATCCTGAATTCCCCTCAGGGAGTATTGAAGGTCAGCAGTGGCAGCAGCACAGGGTTCAGTATCTGCAGAGAAAGATGGCACATGCCCTTGTGGTTGATATTCAGTCACTGGCAAATGCTCTTGGCAAACATTTTAAAATGAATACAGTGTTATGCCCAAGTCTCAAAATCTCCCAGTGACCACCAGGGAGCCGATATCCGATGCAAAAGCAAGAGAGTTTTTACTACCAAGCTGGAGCTGGGGCTCCCACTGATACCAATGCAGCAGCTATAGGGAGGAGCCCTGAGTTCTGTGCTACATTGCTTATATAGGGTATTATCGCGGGAAAAATAAAAAAAAAAAAAAACAGGAGTCTCCGGGTCTGATTGGTCACCTTCTGGTGAAGGGTTAGGTGTTGAGTTCTGATTGGTTCTCCTTTCCCAGACTTGACTCGAATTTCCCGGGCTGGCCAAGGGTTCTGATTGGTTCGCAGGTGGTGGGGTGAGGTCAGGGATTTCCAAAGGCTCTTTTCCTGGAACCTTACAAAATGGAGTAGCTTTGATTCTTCAACAGGAGGTTTAGGATGGACTTCCCTGGTAGCTCAGACAGTAAAGCATCTGTCTACAATGTGGGAGACCTGGGTTCCATCCCTGGGTCGGGAAGATCCGCTGGAGAAGGAAATGGCAATCCACTCCAGTACTATTGCCTGGAAAATCCCATGGACAGAGGAGCCTGGTAGGCTACAGTCCATGGGGTCGCAAAGAGTCAGACAAGACTGAATGACTTCACTTTCACTTTCAGGAGGTTTGGGGATTGGTTAAAAGGATAGGTAGGCTTTTCTGTTCTTATAAAGACTCAGTTTGTAAGACAAGAGCAGCTGTCTTTATCAGAGAATTGTGTGTCAGCCTGAATGATATCAAGGAAATGACCCATAAATCTAACTGTATTATCTTGGATTTACTTGAAATCAGTGTGATTTTCAACTGTAAAGAGGACATAATGAGCCAAAGTTTACATTCAGACACCAGAGATTCCACCTTTCCTATCTTTCTTTGACAGACTCTAGAACCATGTCACCTCTAGATTTATATCTTCCTGTCAGCTTGGAGGTTCCTGCTTTTCTTTGCCACCAAAAGGACCTTTGCTGTTCACATATGTATAGTTTCCTGCTACTTGGCCTCTGCCCCTCTCTCTTTACTTATATCTAGCTATCTGCCTGCTTTTACACTAGGAATATTTACTATTTGTCCTGATGAATCTCTACTATGAATAAAAATAGCTTGTGCCTGCCAACTAAAAACTGGCACTTGCTTATCAACTACAAACTGGCACTTGTCAAGAGCATTTGCTAGTGACTGAATAACAACAAGAAGGGCATGTGCCATCTCTGTAGAGATTGAAGTAGCCATGAAGCACTGATGCAATGACACTTCCAATTAAGTCTTAATGAGGATAAAAGGAACTCAAAGTGGATAAATCTGTGTTCAGTAATTAATGTTTCAGTGTTTTATCTTATTTGGAAATGATCAAGATATTTGATGAATATCCATCATTTAATTATTACAGTATCACTTCAAGGTTTCAAGTTACCAAAAGGATTATGGAAACCACTTTTAAAAACATATATCATAAAGCATAGTAATTGGTATATAGTTTCAATTGGTTGCAATTTACCAGACAATCCACTGGAGTCCTGTCAACCCTTGCTCATGGAGCTGAAGTTTATTCTCCAAGTCTGTGAGTCTATTTATGTTTTGTAAATAAGCTTATTTGTATAATTTTTACTTTAGATTTCACATATAAGGGATATCATGTGAAATTTGTCTTTCTCTGACTTATTTCACGTAGTATGACAATGTGTAGGTACATGCTAAGGATAAAGTCAAAGTCTTTAGGTCATGTCCGACTCTTTGTGACCCCATGGACTGTAGTGCACCAGGATCCTCTGTCCATGGAACTCTCCAGGCAAGAATTCTGGAGTGGGTTGCCATTTCCTTCTCCAGGGGATCTTCCCAATCTAGGGATCGAACCCAGGTCTCCCACATTGCAGGCAGATTCTTTACATTATTTCATTCTTTTTTGATGTCTCAGTAATATTACATTGTATATATGTATCACTACTCCTTTATCCATTTCTCTTTGAATACACATTTAGGTTGCTTTCATGTCTTATCTATTATAAACAGTGTTACAATGAACATTGTGGTGTGTGGATACTTTGGACCATATTTTCTTTGAATATATGAACTGAATTGGGATTGCAGGATCATAATGTAGCTTTATTTTTATTTTTTGTTGTTGTTGTTTTTTGAGTAACCTCCTATACTCTTGATGGTAATGTAAGTTGATACAGTCATTGTTATAATACCAGTTTACATTCCCACCAGCAGTATAGGATGGGATCCTTCTCTTTACCCCTTGTCCAGCATATATTGTTTAAAGACTTTTCGGTGGCATTCTGACCTGTGTGAGCTGATATCTTATTGTAGTTTTGATTTACATTTCTCTAATAATTAGCAACAAGGAACATCTTTTCATGTTCATCTTAGCCATTTGTATGTCTTATTTGGAGAGATGCCTATTAAGGTCCTATGCCCGTTTGCCCATTTTTTGGTTTGTTTTTATGATATTAAGCCTCATGAATTAGTTGTAAGTTTGAAGGCTGATCTCTTGTTGGTTGCATAGTTTGCAAATATTTCTCCCATTTTGTGGGCTGTCTTTTCACATTGTTTATGGTTTCCATTGCTTTCAAAAGCTTTTGAACTTAATTAGATCCCATTTGTTTATTTTTGTTTTTATTTCCATTACTTTTGAAGACAGATTTAAAAAAATTGATGTGATTTATGTCAAAGAGTGTTCTGTATATGTTTCCTTCTTAGAGTTTTATAGTGTCTATTTTCACATTTAGCCCTTTAATTCATTTTGAGATTAATTTGTGTATGGTGTTAAAAAGTGTTGGAACTTCATTTTTCTTTTTCTTTACATGTAGCTTTCCAGTTTTCCAAGAAGCATTTATTGAAGAGACTGTGTTTCCTCCATTATATAGTCTTGTCTCCTTCACCAAAATTAATAGACCATAGATATATGGGTTTATTTCTGGACTTTCTATTATGTCCCTTTGATCCATATTTCTATTTCTGTGCCAGAATTTTACTGTTTGGATAACTATACCTTTGTAATAGTGTCTGCAGTCAGAAAGCCTGATTCCTCCATTCCATTTTTCTTTCTTAAGATTGCTTAGAGTATTCAGGGTCTTTTGTGTCTCCACATAATATTTTTTATTTTACTTCTATGAAAAATACCATTGGCAAAAACAAAACAAAACAAAACAAAAAACCGTTGGTAGTTTTATAGTTGCGTTGAGTCTGTAAATTACCATGCATAGATAGTCTTCCAGTCAAAGTACATGGTGTCTCTTTCCATCTGTTTCTGTTGTCTTTGATTTCTTTTACAGGTATCTTAGTTCTAGGTGGAACAGGTCTTTGTTTTACTTAGACAGGTTTATTCTTAGGTATTATTTATTTATTTATTTATGCAATTTATATGTGATTAATTTCTATTTCTGATCTTTTGTTTTTAGTGTTTAGAAATGCAACAGACTTCTGTGTATAATTTTGTAACTTGCAACTTTATCAAATTTATTGATGAATTCTGGTAATTTTCTGGTAGTGTTTTCAGAATTTTCTATGTGTACTATCATGCCATCTGCAAACAATGACAGTTCTACTTCTTTTCCAATTTTGATTTCTTTTATTTCTTCCTTCCCCTTGGTTTCCAAATCTATGCTGAATAAAAGTAGTGAGAGTGGACATGCTTGTCTTGTTCCTGATTTTAGAGGAAATGCTTTTAGCATTTCACATCGAGTATGATGTTAGCTGTCAGTTTGCCATGTATAGTCTCTATTATATTGAATAATTTACTCTCTATGAACACTTTCTGGAGAATTTATATCATAAATGTGTATTTAATTTTGTTAAAATTGTGCCTATATCTACTGAGATGACCATATTCTTTAGTCAATTTGTTGATGTGGTATGTCACACTAATTGAGTTCTGGATACTGAAACGTACTTGCATCTCTGGGATAAATCCTACTTGATCATGGTGTATGATACTTTTAATGTATTGTTGGATTCAGATTCCTAGTATTTTGTTGAGGATTTTTGCATCTATATTCATCAGTGATATTGGCCAGTTGCTTTCATTTTGTGTGGCATTTTTAAATTTTCTTCTAGTTTTGGTATTTGGGTGATTGTAGTTTCTTACAATGAGTTTGCTAACTTTCCTTCCTCTACAATTTTTTGGAACAGTTTCAGAAGGATAGGTGTTAAATATTCTCTAAATGTTTGATAGAAACCACATGTGAAGCCCTCAGTTTTTGGACTTTCATTTGTTGTGCGTTTTTAAATCACAGCTTCCACTTCAGTACTTATGAATGGTCTGTTTTTGTTTTTGTTTTGTTTTGTTTTGTTTTTAATTTTTACTTTATTTTCCTTTACAATACTGTATTGGTTTTGCCATACATTGACATGAATTCACCACGGGTGTACATGTGTTCCCAATCCTGAACCCCCCTCCCACCTCCCACCCCATATCATCTCTCTGGATCATCCCCGTGCACCAGCCCCAAGCATCCTGTATCCTGTATAGAACCTAGACTGGCGATTCGTTTCTTACATGATACTATACCTGTTTCAATGCCATTCTCCCACATCATCCCCTCCCTCCCCTCCCTCAGAGTCGAAAAGTCCGTTCTATACATCTGTATCTCTTTTGCTGTCTCGCATATGGTCTGTTTTTATTTTCTGTTCCTTCCTGGTTCTGTCTTGTGAAATTAGACATTTCTAAGAATTTGTTATTTCTTCTAGATTGTCTATTTTATTGGCATACAGTTGCTTGTAGTAATCTTTTATGATATTTTGTATTTCAGTGATGTCAGTTGTAATTTTTCCTTTTCGATTACTAATTTTATTGATTTTAGTCCTCTCCCTCCCCCACTTTTTTTATGAGTCTGATTAAGAATTTATCAATTTTGTTTGCCTTTGCAAAAAAACAGCTTTTGGTTTCATTGATCTTTGCTATTGATTTCTTCATTTCTATTTTGCTTATTACTGCTCTGATCATTATATTATCTTTCCTTCTACTAAATTTGTGTTTTGTTCTTTCTTCTTTCTCTAGTTGCTCTAGGTGTAAATTTAGGCTGTTTATTTATTTGAAATTTGTCTTTTACCCTGAAGTAGACTTTTTATTGCTACAAACTTCCCTCTTAGATTTGCTTTTGTTGCACCCCATAAGTTTTGATTGTGGCACTTTTGTTTTCATTTGTCTCTATGTATTTGTTTTTAAATTTCTTCTTTGATTCTTCAGTGATCCATTTGCTGTTTAGTAACCCACTCCAGTGTTCTTGCTTGGAGAATCCCAGGGATGGGGGAGCCTGGTGGGCTGCCGTCAATGGGGTTGCACAGAGTCGGACATGACTGAAGCAACTTAGCACCAGCAGCAGCAGCAGCATAATATTTAGCCTCCAGTGGTTTGTGCTTGTTACAGTTTCTTTTTTTCTTGTAGTCTCTTTCTAAACTCAGTGTTGTGGTGGGAAAGGATGCTTGATATGATTTCAATTTTCTTAAATTTACTGGAGTTTGCTTTATGGTTCAGCATGTTGTCAATCCTGGAGAATGTTCCATGTACACATGAGAAGAATATATATTTTACTTCTTTTGGATAGCATGCTCTAGAAATATCAACTAAATCCATCCAGCTTAATGTGTCATTTAAGACTTATGTATCTTTTTTGATTTTCTGACTGGATGATCTGTCCATTGATAAAAATGGGATGTTAAAGTCCTCCACTATTACTTGATTACTGTCAATTTCTCCCTTAATGGCTGTTATTAATTATCTTTTATATTAAGGTGCTCCTATATTGGGTGCATGTATATTTATAATTGCTTTATCTTCTTCTTGGATTGACCCCTTGATCATTATGCAGTATTATTATTTGTCCTTTATGAAAGTCTTTATTTTAAATTCTGTTTTGTCTGAGTATTTTTATACTCACTTTCTTTTGATTTCCATCTGTGTGGAATATCATTTTCCATTCCCTCATTTTCAGTCTCTATTTGTTCCTAGATTTGAAATGGATCTCTTGTAGACAGTATTTACACAGGCCTTGTTTGCGTATTCATTTATCCAGTCTATTTCTTTTGTTTGGAAGATTAAATTTACTGGCATTCAAGATAATGGGAGTTCCCTTGTATGTTATTTGTTGGTTTTCCATTGTTGCTTTTTAATGTTTTTTTATCTTTAATTTTTGTCAATTTGAGTACTATATGTCTTGGCATGTTCTTAGGTTTATCTTGCTCGGGGTTCTCTGTTCTTCCTGAACATAGATGATCGTGACCTTTCCTAAGTTAGAAGAAAGTGGTATCAACATTTCAAATATTTTCTCACATCCATTTTCTCTCTTCTCCTTCTGTGACCCTTATAATGTGAATGTTGGTGCATTTAATGCTTTCCTAGAAATCTATTAGAATACCTTAACTTCTTTTCATCCTTTTTATTTTTATTCTGTTGTATGGAAGACGTCTACCATTCTGTCTTCCAGCTTACTTTTCTTCTGTCTCACTTTTTCTGCTGTTAATTCCTTCAAATGTATTTTTAATTTCCATTATTTTATTGCACATCTCTGGTTGTTTGTTCTTTAGTTCTTTTGGGTCTTTTTAAAATATTTTTTGCATCCTTTCAATCCTTGCCTCCATTCTTTTCCCAAGATCTTTGATCATCTTCATTATTCTTATTCTGAATTATTTTTTTTCTCGTAAATTGGCTATCTCCACTTCGCTTATTTGTTCTTTTAGTGTTTCATTTTGTTCTTTCATAAGGAACCTATTTCTCTACCTTCTCATCTTGACTAACTTTCTGTGATTTTGATTTCCATTACACAGACTGAAGGGCTGTGGTTCTTGCTTTTGCTGTCTGCAGAGGCTTGCTTTACTATGAAGCTTTTACAAAAGTGAGATTCAAGGAAACAACCTTATCAAGTATTCTTGAACACTGGAGCTGCTGTCAAGTTATAAGTTGTCAGCACCCCCTCTGATCCTGTATAAATGTCAAAGACCTCAAAATCAAGTGAGATAAAAGAAAAATAGCTACACTGAGGTAGATTGCTTCATTCCAAATCATCAGATCAAGAACTTTTTTTTTTTTTTCATTTCTCCTTCCCTCTGTGACCATCCTTTTTCTAATTCTTACACCATGAAGCTTTTTATAATTTTCTTTTATCCACTTTTGCCTTGCCCTGGTCTGGAAAGTTGGCATTGTTCAATATGTTCATATCATTTAGAAAGATAGTAATCTAGCATCCAACTAATTGTTGGATTTACTGTGATGTTGGTGATCCTATAGTCCTGCCCTTTAAGAACTTCTCCCTAATTTTCAATGCCTCTGTTTCCTTGAAACAAACTTGCTGGACAAACACCTCTGGGAGAATAAAGACACAGCTATGTGAAATATATAAATAGGCCAACTGGCTTAAATAAATATTCACTATTTAGGATCATATCTTTCACTTATTTGCTTCTAGGTGATTTGGGTCATGGGTAACCTGGTTCAGGAGTGCTCTCCAAACAGCAGGCACTGTTGTGTTGTTAATAATTATAACTGTCTCCTTAACATGCTACACTCACACAAAAGTTTTAAATGGATGTGTGCAGCCACTGACAAGCCAACAAAGCTTAAACAGGCAAAGAAGACCTCATTCTAGACTTATGCAATAAAGGCAAGGTACTCAACTCAACTCCACTAAGGTGAAAGGGTGTAGGATATTTAATTTTAAATGTTAGGAAAAGCTAGTAGCGTTTTTAAGTTCTAGGATAAGCTAATAGAAAAGTATGAGAGCATACAAGCAGAATAATTAATCAACATGATGGGGCTATCTGTATTTTCTAATTGTCAGTTTTCAGAGTTAGGTTCCTACCTTCCCATAGAAAATTGGAGATGGGGTGTTATCATTCATTTCAATTCTATTTCACAGAGATGGCTTCCCTGGTCCTGAGAAAAACATTTTAGGATATAGAAGACTAACATTTCTAAAGAGCAGAGAGAGTTTAAAATTAGAAGTTTCCTAAACTAAATGCTTTAAGAAAAGGAAGGTGAAGTAAGAAGAAAGTTTAAACAGGCTGAGGGGAAACTTAAGACAGTCTTGGTCACTGCCTAGGTCAGGATGCTTCAGGAAACTATTATCTATCTGAATTTCACAGATGAGCAGCAGTGCTAAAGAAGATAATTCACAGCACTGCAAAACGTGTTCTTTTTAAAGCCAGACTACTCATCTCTGCATAAAAGATTAACATCCTCTAAACATGCAGACTACTCATCTCTGCATAAAGGACTAACTTATCCTCTAAGTTAATCTAAAGACGAAATTATCCTCTAACTTGCTGCAGATCACAGGTTTTGATTTGTGATATTCTTGCTTCTGTTTAATTCAAAATATTTTCTAATTATATTATGATATTTTATTTGATGTACTAATTTTTAAACATTGGATTTCTAGTTAACATTCTGCACTTAATTTCTAGTAAACTATTGTTCTCGCCAAAATGTGATTTTCTTATTTAAATTCTTTGCATTTATTTGCTCATATTTTATGTTCAAATAATTGGTAAATGTTTATGCATAATTGAAAACTATTGGAGAGTAAAATGTTCTCTGTATAGCCAGTTAAAACAAATATGTTATTATATTTTATTCTTATTGTTAAAATCATTATACCTATTGACATATTTTGTGCACTTTTTATATCAGTTATTAAAGAGAGCCATGTTACTCTTTCCTACTGAAGACAGATTTCTATTATTCTTCCTGTAATTCCTTCATGACTTGCTTTATACATTGTGAAATCATTTTATATACTCTAAGTGGATTATCATATTGGTAAATTAAATATTTCATTATATTATATTTTCTTTAACAATATTTTGTATCATTCAAGGTGTTTGTATTAGATGAATATAGTTTAATTAATTTCTTTTGGTTACACTCTTATTGGTACAACTTGATCTATAGCTTGCAATTGAATTTTTGTGTATTGTTTGCATTACTTGTGGAGAATTTGATTTTTATTAAGGTCTATTAAATTTGTCCATTATGAGGGTATTAAGTACATCCCATTACACTTACTTATTAACTACATTTTACTAATACAAATATTTGTTTAATTTATTGAATGTTATCTATTTTTAATGTTTTATAAATATTTTATATTTCTTACATGTATTTGAATAAATTTGAATCATTCAATTATTATCACTATTATTTTCAAATTTTTCTAAATTTCAATTTGTTTATGAAAGAGCTCAATAATTATAGCAAGAATAATTAACTTCAGTTCAGTTCAGTCGCTCAGTTCTGTCCTACTCTTTGTGAACTCATGGACTGAAGCACATCAAGCTTCACTGTCCAGCACCAACTCCTGGAGCTTGCTAAAACTCATGTCCATTGAGCTGGGAATGCTAACAAACTATCTCATTCTCTGTCATCACCTTCTCCTCCTGCCTTCTACTTTTGCCAGCATCACGGTCTTTTCCAACGAGTCAGTTCTTCATAACAGCTGGCGAAAGTATTGGAGCTTCAGCCTCAACAACAGTGATTGCAGTGAATGTGTAGGACTGATTTCTTTTAGGACTGACTGGTGGTTTGAACTCCTTGCAGTCTATGGGACTCACAGTCCAAAAACATAAATTCTTCAGTGCTCAGCTTTCTTTATGGTCTAACTGTCACATCCATACATGGCTATTGGAAAAAACATAGCTTTGAATAAATGGACTTTTATCAGCAAAGTAATGTCTCTGCTTTTTAATATGCTGTTCCAGGTTGATCATAACTTTTCAACCAAGGAGCAAGCCTCTTTTAATTTCATGGCTGCAGTCACCATCTGTAGTCATTTTGGAGCCCACGTAAAGAAAGTCTTTCACTGTTTCCATAGTTGCCCCATTATTTTCCATGAAGTGATGGGACAAAATGCTACAATCTTTGTTTTTTGAATGCTGAGTTTTAAGTCAGCTTTTTCACTCTCCACTTTCAATTTCATCAAGAGATTCTTTAGTTTCTTCTCGTTTTCTTCCCTAAGGAGTGGTGTCATCTTCATATCTGAGATTCTTAATATTTCTCTCTGAAATCTTAATTCCAGCTTGTGCTTCATACAGGCCTGTATTGCATTATATACCCTTAATATACCCACTGTCTCTCACATCAGGAAGCTTCCATAAACCTCTTATCCTTATCCCTTAGGGGGCAGATAGAATGCAAACCACAATCACAGATAAATAATCAAAGTGATCACATTAAACATAGCCTTGTCTAACTCAATGAAACTATGAACCATGACCTGTAGGGCTATCCAAGATGAATGGGTCATGGCAGAGAGTCCAGAAAAAACATGGTCCACTGGAAAAGGGAACGGCAGACAACTCCAGTAGTCTTGCCTTGAGAACCCCATGAACAGCAAGAAAAGGCAAAAAGATATGACACTGAAAGGTAAACTAACTAAATCAGTAGGTGCCCAAATGCTACTGAGAGAAGAGTAGAGAAATAACACCAGAAAGAATGAAGAGATGGAGCCAAAGCAACAGCAATACACAGTTGTTGATGTGACTATGATGGAAGTTAAGTCTGATGCTGTAAGGAGCAATATTGCATAGGAACCTGAAATGTTAGGTCTATGAATCAAGGCAAATTAGAAGTGGCCAAACAGGAGATGGCAAGGGTGAACTTTGACACTTTAGGAATCAGTAAACTAAAATGAATTGGAATGGGTGAATTTAACTCAGATGACCCGTACATCTATTGCTGTGGGCAAGAATCACTGAGAAGAAATGGAGTAGCCATCATAGTCAACAAAAGAGTCTGAAATGCAGTACTTGCTGCAATCTCAAAAATGACAGGATGAACTCTGTTCTTTTCCAAGGCAACCCATTCCATATAACAGTAATCTAAGTTTATGCCTCAACCACTAATGCCAAAGAAGCAGAAGCTGAATGGTTCTATGAAGACCTACAAAACTTTCAAAAACTAACAGCCAAAAAATATGTCCTTTTCATTATAGGGAACTGGAATGCAAAAGTAGAAAGTCATGCAGTACCTGGAGTAACAGGCAAATTTGGCCTTATAGTATAAAATGAAGCAGGGAAAAGTATAACAGAGTTTTGCTAAGAGAACACACTGGTAATATCAAACACCCTCTTCCAACAACACAAGAGACAACTCTACACATGGACATCACTAGATGGTCAATATCAAAATCAGATTGATTAAACTCTATGCAGCCAAAGATGGAGAAGTTCTATACAGTCAGCAAAAAAAAGACTGGGAGCTGACTGTGACTCAGATCATGAATTCCTTACTACCAAATTCAGACTAAAATTGAAGAAAGTAGAAAAATCCACTAGACCATTCAGGTACGACCTGTCAAATCCGTTACAATTATACAGTGAAAGTGACAAGTAGATTCAAGGTATTAGATCTGGTAGAGTGCCTGAATAATGATGAACAGATTTTTGAGACATTGTACAGGAAGGAGTAATAAATACCATCCTCAATAAAGGGAAATGCAAAAAATAAATAAAAAAAAATAAAGGGAAATGCAAAAAGGCAAAACAGTTTTCTAAGGAGGTCTTAAAGAGAGGTGAGAAAGGAAGAGAAGCCAAAGGCATAGGAGAAAAGGAAAGTTACACCCATAGCAAGGAGAGATAAGAAGCTTTCCCCAGTGAGCAATGCAAAGAAATAGAGGAAAACAATAGAATGGGAAAGACTAGAGATCTCTTGAAGAAAATTCAAAATACTAAGGAAATGTTTCATGCAAGTTCATTTCAGTTCAGACGCTCAGCCCTGTCTGACTCTTTGCGACCCCATGAATCGCAGTACGCCAGGCCTCCCTGTCCATCACCCGGAGACTACCCAAACCCATGTCCATTGAGTAGGTGATGCTATCCAACCATCTCATCCTCTGTCGTCCCCTTCTCCTCCTGCCCTCAATCCTTCCCAGCACTGGGGTCTTTTCCATTGAGTCAACTCTTCACATGAGGTGGCCAAAGTATTGGAGTTTCAGCTTCAACATCAGTCCTTCCAAAGAACACCCAGGACTGATCTCCCTTAGGATGGACTGGTTAGATCTCCCTGCAGCCCAAGGGACTCTTAAGAGTCCTCTCCAACACCACAGTTCAAAAGCATCAATTCTTCAGTGCTCAGCTTTCTTCACAGTCCAACTCTAACATCCATACATAACCACTGGAAAAACCACAGGCTTGAATAGATGGAACTTTGTTGGCAAAGTAATGTCTCTGCTTTTTAATATGCTATCAAGTTTGGTCATAACTATGCTTCCAAGGAGTAAGCGTCTTTTAATTTCATGGCTGCAATCACCATCTGCACTGATTTTGGAGCCCCCAAAAATAAAGTCTGACAGTGTTTCCACTGTTTCCCCATCTATTTCCCATGAAGTGATGGGATCAAATGACATGATCTTCATTTTCTGAATGTTGAGCTTTAAGTAAAATTTTTCACTCTCCTCCTTCACTTTCATCAAGAGGATTTTTAATTCATCTTCAATTTCTGCTGTAAGGGAGATGTCATCTGCATATCTGAGGTTATTAATATTTCTCCCATCAATTTTGATTCCAGCTTGTGCTTCCTCCAGCCTAGTGTTTCTCATGATGTACTCTGCATATAAGTTAAATAATCAGGGTGACAATATACAGCCTTGATGTACTCCTTTTCCTATTTGGAACCAGTCTGTTGTTCCCTGTCCAGTTCTAACTTTTGCTTCCTGACCTACATATGGGTTTCTCAAGAGATGGGTCAGGTGGTCTAGTATTCCCATCTTTTCAGAATTTTGCACAGTTGGTTGTGAACCATACAGTGAAAGGCTTTGCCATAGTCAATAAAACAGAAATAGATGTTTTTCTGGGACTCTCTTGCTTTTTCTATGAACCATTGGATGTTGGCAATTTGATCTCTGGTTCCTCTGCCTTTTCTAAAACCAGCTTGAACATCTGGAAGTTCACCGTTCACGTATTGCTGAAGCCTGGCTTTGAGAAATTTAAGCATTACTTTACTACCATGTTCAGTTCAGTTCAGTTCAGTCACTCAGTCGTGTCCGACTCTTTATGACCCCATGAATCGCAGCATGCCAGGCCTCCCTGTCCATCACCAACTTCCGGAGTTCACTCAGAATCACATCCATTGAGTCAGTGATGCCATCAAGCCATCTCATCCTCTGTCGTCCCCTTCTCCTCCTGCCCCCAATCCCTCCCAGCATCAGAATCTTTTCCAATGAGTCAACTCTTCACATGAGGTGACCAAAGTACTGGAGTTTCTGCTTTAACATTCCTTCCAAAGAAATCCAAGGGCTGATCTCCTTCAGAATAGACTGGTTGGATCTCCTTGCAGTCCAAGGGACTCTCAAGAGTCTTCTCCAACACCACAGTTCAAAAGCATCAATTCTTCGGCACTCAGCCTTCTTCACAGTCCAACTCTCACATCTATACATGACTACTGGAAAAACCACAGCCTTGACTAGATGGACCTTAGTCGGCAAAGTAATGTCTCTGCTTTTGAATATGCTATCTAGGTTAGATGAGTGCAATTGTGCAGTAATTCGAGCATTCTTTGGCATTGCCTTCCTTTGGGATTGGAATGAAAACTCACCGTTTAATATTCCAAATTTGCTGGCATTTGAGTGCAGCACTTTCACAGCATCATCTTTCAGGATTTGAAATAGCTCACCTGGAATTCCATCATCTCCACTAGCTTTATTCATAGTGATGCTTTCTAAGGTGCACTTGACTCACATTCCATGATGTCTGGCTCTAGGTGAGTGATCACATCATCATGATTATCCGGGTCGTGAAAATCTTTTTTGTGCAGTTCTTCCGTGTATTCTTGCCACCTCTTCTTAATAGTTTCTGCTTTTGTTAGGTCTATACCATTTCTGTTCTTTATTGTGCCCATCTTTGCATGAAGTGTTCCCTTGGTATCTCTAATTTTCTTGAATAGATCTCTTTTCTTTCTAATTCTGTTGTTTTCCTCTATTTCTTTTCATTGATTGCTAAGGAAGTCTTTTTTTTTTTTTTTTTTTTTTTTTGTCTCCCCTTACTATTCTTTGGAACTCTGCATTCAGATGGGAATATCTTTCCCCTTTGCTTTTCATTTCTCTTCTTTTCACAGCTATTTGTAAGGCCTCCTCAGACAGCCATTTTGCTTTTTTGCATTTCTTTTCCATGGTGATGATCTTAGTCCCTGTCTCCTGTACAATGCCTCAAAGCTCCACCCATAGTTATTCAAGTGCTACCTATCAAATATAGTCCCTTAAATCTATTTCTCACTTCCACTGTATAATCATAAGGGATTTTATTTAGGTCATACCTGAATGGTCTAGTGGTTTTCCCTACTTTATTCAATTTATGTCTGAATTTGGCAATAAGGAGTTCATGATCTGAGCCATAGTCAGCTCCCAGTCTTGTTTTTGCTGACTGTATAGAGTTTCTCCATTTTTGACTGCAAAGAATATAATCAATCTGATTTTAGTGTTGACCATCTGGTGATGTCCATGTGTAGAGTCTTCTCTTGTGCTGTTGGTGAGGGTGTTTGCTATGACCAGTGCATTTTCTTGGCAAAACTCTATTAGCCTTTGCTCTGCTTCATTCTGTACTCCAAGGGCAAATTTGCCTCTTACTCCAGGTGTTTCCTGACTACCTACTTTTGCGTTCCAGTCCCCTATAATGAAAAGGACATCTTTTTTTGGTGTTAGTTCTAAAAGGTCTTGTAGGTCTTCATAGAACCATTCAACTTCAGCTTCTTCAGCATTAATGGTTGGGGCATAGGCTTGGATTACCATGATATTGAATGGTTTGCCTTTGCAAACAACAGAAATCATTCTGTCATTTTTGAGACTGCATCCAAGTACTGCATTTTGGACTCTTTTGTTGACCATGATGGCTACTCCAGTTCTTCTAAGGGATTCCTGCCAGCAGTAGTAGATATAATGGTCTGGTCATCTGAGTTAAATTCACCCATTCCAGTCCACCTTAGTTCGCTGATTCCTAGAATGTTGTTCACTCTTTTCATATCCTGTTTGACCACTTCCAATTTGCCTTGATGCATGGACCTAACATTCTAGGTTCCTATGCAATATTGTTCTTCACAGCATCAAACCTTGCTCCTATCACCAGTCACATCCACAACCAGGTGTTGTTTTTGCTTTGGCTCCATCCCTTCATTCTTTCTGGAGTTATTTCTTCACTGATCTCCAGTAGCATATTGATGCAAAGATGGGACAATAAAGGACAGAAATAAGCTGAACCTACCAGAAGCAGAAGATATTACGAAGAGGTAACAAGATTACCGAGTCTATCCAAAAACGGTCATCGTGACCCAGATAACCACGATTGTGTGCTCACTCACCTAGAACCAGACATCCTGGAATGTGAAGTCAATTAGGCCTTAAGGAGCATAACTACAAACAAAGATTGTGGATGTGATGGAATTCCAGCAGAGCTCTTTCAGATGAGGCCTTCCATTGTTCATGAGGAAGATAAAGATAATTATAAACTTTGCATTGCAGTAAATTAGTTATTCCAATTGAGCTAGTCCACATCCTAAAAAATGATGCTGTTAAAATGATGCACTCAATATGCCAATAAATTTGGAAAATTCAGCAGTGGCCACAGGACTGGAAAAGTTCAGTTTTTATTCCAATCCTAAAGAAAGGCAATGTCAAATAATGTTTAAATTACCACACAATTGCACTCGTCCCACATGATAGCAACGTAATGCTCAACATTCTCCAAGCCAGGCTTCATCAATATGTGAACCATGAACTTCCAGATGTTCAAGCTGGATTAGAAAAGGCAGTGGGCCCAGAAACCAAATTGCCAAAACCTGTTGGATCACCAAAAAAGTAAGAGAGTTCCAGAAAAGCATGTCCTGCTTTATTGACAATACCAAAACCTTTGACTGTGTAGATAACAACAAATGGTGGAAATTCTTCAAAATATTGGACTACCAGACCACCTGACCTGCATCTCTAGAAATCTGTATCCAGGTCAAGAAGCAAGAGTTAGAAATAAACATTGAATGACATACTGGTTCTAGATAGGGAATGGAGTACATCAAGGTTGTATATTGTCACCCTGCTCATGTAACCTATATGCAGAGTACATCATGAGAAATGCTGGAGTGGATAAGTACAAACTGTTGTCAAAATTGCTAGGAGAAATATAAATAACATCAGACTTTCAGATGACACCACCCTTATGGCAGAAAGGGACGAAGAACTAAAAAGCTTCTTGATGAAAAGGAAAAAAGAGAGTGAAAAAGTTGGCTTAAAAATAAGTATTCAGAAAAAATAAGATCAGATATCAAGTCCCATCACTTCATGGCAAATAGATGGGGAACAATGGAAACTGTGAATAACTATTTTTTTTGGCTCCAAAATCACTGCAGATGGTGACTGAAGCCATGAAATTAAAAGATACTTGCTCCTTGGAAGGAAAGCTCTGACCAATCTTGACAGCATATTGAAAAGAAGAGACATTACTTCGCCAACAAATGTTCACCTAGTCAAACTATGTTTCTTCCAGTAGTTATGGATGGATGTGAGTGCTGAAGTATAAACAAGCTGAGTGCCAAAGTATTGATGCTTTTGAACAGTGGTTTTGGAGAAGACTCCTGAGAGTCTCTTGGACTGCAAGGAGATCAAATTAGTGAATCCTAAAGGAAATCAATCCTGAATATTCTGTGGAAAGACTGGTATGAAGCTGAACCTCTAATACTCTGGCCACCTTATGTGATGAACCGACTCATTGGAAAAGACCCCGATGCTGGGAAAGATTGAAGGCAGGAGGGAAAGGAGTTGACAAAGGATGAGACGATTAGATGGCATTACCAACTCGACGGGCATGAGTTTGAGCAAGTTCTGGGCGTTGGTGATGGACAGGGAAGCCTGGCGTGCTGCAGTTTATGGGGTTATGATTCAGACATGACTGAGTGACTGAACTGATCTAAACTGAGGAGTACTGAGGACAAATGAATTAGTCTCTGAAAATGCATGCATTTTATATGCTAAGCATACAATCTTGGAAAATTAAGGCAAAAAGTACACAATTTTATATTCCATTAACATTTAGAAGTGTGTCATCATATTTCATATGACATCTGAAAAGCTTTGCTGTACAATTTTCACTGGAAAATGTAAATTATATCTTAGAAATATGGTAAAAAAAAATTTTTTTTGACAATTACAGACCCTAGAAGGACTTTGGGATCTCAAAAATTCTTGGAGTACACTCTGAGAAGTTATGACATGGAATAAAATACAATATTATAGAGATGGTTTGCTTTTCTACAATAGCTGTAAGAGATGAATTTTTTACAAGAGTGTGGTGCTGCTGGAAAAACAAAGCAAGAACAAACAAGCAAACAAAAAAACCCAAACCTTGAGTTTTGGGTCTTGAGATTCTTCAGTAGCATACTCTGGTAAAGTCTGAAGAGACTATTTGCAGGAGCTGAAAGATGGTGAAAAAATTGTTACAGAAAGCTTGAAAAATGATAATCCATATATTATAGTTGTGACCAAAAAAAAAGGTTAGGTTTCTACTTCTAATTCCTTGGATGATAGAGAGGCATGTGCATAAGGACATTTAAGATTTGAGAAGTAAAGTTTCACAGAATAATAATGTTAACATTTTATGTAGATTTTACCAGGTGCATATGATAGTATACTAGAAAATGAGAAAAACTAAAGAGATAAAGTGAGAGATTGCAAGCAAAACTTAGAAAAAATATAAGAAGCTGAAAACTCTTTTAGTTATCGAAAAGTGTATCTCTCACTCACTCTTTTAGACAAAAAAAAAAAAAAAAACTTCTAAGTTTAAAATAAAATCTGGAGGCAAAGCAAATTAGAAATATAACTGTAATTTCTTTTGTTAATACCATAGAAAAAGTTAAAGAGATTTGTCCTCTCAGGTAAAATGACTTCCAGGAGACCTCACAGGGGATTCTCTAATGGCTTGTAAGGTAAATAATCCACCTGCAATGAAGGAGACACAGGAGATGTAGGTTCAATCTCTGGATTAGGAAGATCCCCTAGAGGAGGAAATGGCAACCCACTACAGTATTCTTTCCTGAAAAATTCCATGGACAAAGGAGCCTAGTGGGCTATATCCCAAAGTGTCACAAAATGTTGCATGGGACTGAGTGACTGAGCACAGGAAACCTTAAGGACAATATGTCACAGCATCACAAGCCCAGAGTGGCAATGGTTAGATAGAAAGTGTGAAAATGGTTTTTGACATACAGAATTCAGATTTATAGGAAATAAATTTTAAAAGGAACTGTATTAGCTCCCACCTTTAATTAAAAGAGACTAAAACTTTCAAGATGGAAATACACCTTAAGCCCCCAAATTTCTCCAGGCTGAAAACAGGCTGAGAAGTTTACTTGAAGAGCATATAACCCAATGCCTTATTCAGAAGTTTTCAAGAAGGGTGAAAAGCAAGAGTTTCCTAGAGAACAAAAGGTAAAGTTGCAGAGAAAATGCACTGGAGAGTCCACATTGAGAAGTCAAACAAAATATTCCTCGACTCTCTACATTGGGGTGCAAATATGCCTACTGTATCGCAAAATAACTTAGCCAGTGACTAGTCATCTCTCACTTCCCCCTAATCAAAGGAGGTGCTTATAAATTTTTCTCTCCCTTATTCCCCATTGCATTATGAGACTTGTAATTCCATAATGAAATTAAATACCACTCTTTCCTTGGAAGAAAATCTATGACAAACCTAGATAGCATATTAAAAAGAAGAGACATCATTTTCCTAACCAAAGTTCGTGTAGTCAAAGCTATGGTTTTTCCAGTCGTCATGTATGGCTTTGAAAGTTGGATCTTAAAGAAGACTGAGAACCAAAGGATTTATGCTTTTGAACTGTGGTACTGGAGAAGACTTGAAAACCCCTTGGACTTTGAGATCAGGTCAGTCAACCCTAAGGGAAATCAACCCTGAATATTCACTGGAAAGACTGATGATGAAGCTGATACTCCAATACTTTGGCCACCTAATATGAAGAGCTGACTCATTGGAAAAGACCCTGATCCTGGGAAATATTGAAGGCAGGAGGAGAAGAGGGCAACAGAAGATGAAATGGTTGGATGGCATCACCAACTTGATGGACATGAGTTTGAGTAAACTCCAGAAAATATTGAAGGACAGGGAAGCCTGGCATACTGTAGTTTATGGGGTCACAAAGAGTTGGATATGACAGATTGACTGAATAACAACAAGAAGAACAAACATTAGCAATGCTGGGAGTCAAATGGTGAAGGTCAGAAAAGTCTACATTAGAATTATACTCTTAGTGTGATAGAAGGCCACATCAGTGACAAAAATGACTAAATACCCCTTTCTCTGTATAACCAATAAAATAAGACTACTGTTTTATAAAGTTGATTTTAAAATGCAATCACTGAACTGCCATAATTTTAATGATTAATAGATTTATTTAATCAACAGTACATAAAGTCATCATTGCCAGCCTTAAAACAGCATTACAAGTTTGTGAAATGGATATATCCAGGTAAATTATACCACGCTATGTCATAGAACAGTTTCTGATGACCAGAATGCTCCCATATTTCCATTTCCATTAATTTCCACTCTATGCTCCCACTTGCAATCCTTCCCAGGTAAGCATTGTTCTGGTATTTTTTTTTTTAAGTCAGACCACATAAATATATTTTATTATTGTTGTTGTTTATTTTGCCAACTTCCCAGAATAATTTCTGAGTGAAAGTGATGCGAGTTTTTTGGTTTCGAAATTATTTTCTGAACTGCCATAATTTCTTGACATCATCTAATAGGTATCTCTCTCTCTTTTATTTAACCCCTCCTTAAATCCTTTACCATAATTTTAACTCTTCAAAGAAGTACCCCCACTCCAGCTGTCTCAGGACGTCCTCATTTCTCCTAAGATATATTTTCCTTGATATACCAAATTCAGAAACCTAATTTTATTTATTTTATTTTATTTGGCCACTCAGTATGGCATGTGGAAACTTAGTTCCCCACCAGGAATCAAACCAGTGCCCCCTGCATTGAAAGCATGGAGTCTTACCTACTGGACAACTAAGGAAGTCAAAGCTAATTTTATTAAACAAAAATGTGTTCCCAGTGGTGTTTGCTTCTTTTTTTTTTTTTTTTTAAGATTTAAATTTTATTTGCATGGAGTTGAATCAAGTACATTGCGTTTCTTTTTTTTAATATAAATTTATTTATTTTAATTGGAGGTTAACTGCGATCCAAAAGTCTACAAGCAATAAATGCTGGAGAGGGTGTGGAGAAAAGGGAACCCTCTTACACTGTTGGTGGGAATGCAAACTAGTACAGCCACTATGGAGAACAGTGTGGAGATTCCTTAAAAAACTGGAAATAGAACTGCCTTATGACACAGCAATCCCACTGCTGGGCATACACACTGAGGAAACCAGAACTGAAAGAAACACGTGTACCCCAATGTTTATGGTGTTTACTTCTTGGCTTTAACAAACAAAGAAGAAAATGTGACAGAGGGCATTTAGGCATCTTCAATCTTACAGTGTGATTAAGTTATTTGATTATGTAACTGATTTTTATACTTCCAAATTCAGTGCATATATTATAATATAAAATAGTGTTTTATATATTTTATCAAAAATAATATTAAATAGCTTATTTTAGTAATTACTTGGTGATTTGTGATGATTAGAATATTAAAATCTATAGTTTCAAGGATAAATTAAGCACTTACAAGGTACATTTCTGTGACATAAAAATGTTTGAATTTACAAGAAAACTCATACCTACCAAATCACAATTTGTTGTAATTATGTGTCTCCTTAGGGAAAACCTGTGCCTACTACAAGAGGTGTTGGCAATCATTGTCAGTGTTTTGATTATACCCTTTATAATGTTCCTTCCTAATTCAGAGGGAAGGCATTTTTTTTCTTACTCTGTTAATTAATTTCTCTTCAATAATCCAGATGTTTTGTTTCTATAGTTTATTCTTTCCTGTTGACTTTTTGGTAATGAGATTAATCTGTCTGATTTCTCTCCTTCTAGCTCAATATTATAATCAAATAATCATCCCCTTTAAAATGGTAGTGAAAACCTATTTTTGCCCTTATCTCTATTCTTTAAACATGGAAAAGGCTTTTTTTTTTTTCTTTAATTCATGGAAATGGAAAAGTTCCAAGCAGAGCTTTTTAAAGCCTTTTTGTTTGTTTCTTTTGGTTTTGTTTTGTTTACATTATTCCGCACCCTATAATTGTACAACAAAAATCTCATACCAGTACAAACACAGAAAGAATGTACTCATATAGTATAGTACTATTGTAGTAAAATGTAGAATTAGATATTCTTTTGAATGTGATGTGATGTAAAAATATAAAACCAAGTGAAATTTGTATATTTCTTCTGTTTATTGTTGACCCAGTTCCATTTGATTCACTTCTTTTATTCATGAATTCATGTTTCATTGGCATCTCCATACCCTTTGATAAATGAACTCAAATTTTCAATGAAACATATATTGAAAAGTAACAGTGACTTGTTTCAGCAGTGGTTTTCAAGTTTTTCATGGTTTAGTTACTGTAGTTTTAATTAATTTGTTAATCAAATATTATTAATGTGGATGTATGCAGGAAATTATAAATGCAAACATCTGTGAAACAGTTAAAAGTTATTTGGTTTGGAATGTGTCAATTAAATTTTCCGAGATATATGACTAGATTGGTATAACAAGCAACCACGGATCCATACCCCCACAAGTTTCCATCCTGTTGGCCAGTCTTAGAAATCTAAAATTTACCAACCCTCACAATTGTATCAATTCCTAAAAATAAAAATAAATCGTCTTTCCGTCTTTATCTCGGGTGTCCCTGGGTATTCATGGGAAATTTGCTCTAGAATTCCAAAGATATCAAAATCTTCAGATACTCAAGTTGCTTATATAAAATGGCAAAGTACAACCAACCCTCAGTCTCTGTGGGTTCCATTTCTAGGGATACAAATACACATACACATACACATATCCTATTGTTCTGTTGCTCTAGAGAATCTTTACTGATAAAAACATGTAACTTTAAGCTAGAAACTCACACATTCTAAAATTGTTAATTTTTAAAACTAGGCAATATTGAGAGCCTGTTTGAGGTGTGGGTTTACTAACTTAACATGAATTCAGTGCATACATTATGCAGTTTTCTCCATTAATTATGCTCAGTGAAGACACATAAACAGCATTCATAATTCTATTTCTGCCAGTTGACTTTTAAATAATGAAATCTAGAAATCTGAACTATTTATTTAAATGCCTAGTTTTCTTTTTTCTTTGAGATTTTTGAACTTTGCAGAAACTGAAAAGTGATACCGTAGAGTAAGTAAATTCACTCTGTCAGTTGATTGTTAGAGAGCAATGTGGCAAAAGCGTTTTGAGATAATTTATGAAGAAGTATCTAAAAAAAAAAAAAAGACTAGACGCATTTCTTGAAACATCAAGAAAGTTGGAGTTTTAGAAATAGTGAAAATAAAATTGAATTAGTTGATTTCTTGTCCCAATGACTTTGAATAACAATTTCAATGGTATGCCTAGAAATTACTAGAGATTTTGTGATTTAGGCAATTACTTTTTTGGTGCTGAGAATTTGATTATGTGACTTTGGGAGCAAATGTCAACAGTGAAGTGGCTAAAAATATCCTTGGAAGTTCAGAAATCAAGCATTATGACCTCAGGGGTGGAAAATGTGTACATATGGGTAATTTGAAAGTTATGTCCATCACTTTTGTATATGATGCATTCTTACTTAGGAAGACCTCCACACAGTACATCTTAAATATTATTTCATGCCCTTTTTATGTTCACTTAACTTTTGTTATTTTCAATTATTAAGCATAGCTCAAGTTTATTTTCATATATGGTATGAGGCAGAGATCAAACACAAATTTTTTTTTCCTAATATATTTTAGAACTCTTTAAAAATTGTGGTTCTTTGGATGGTGAGTACTTGCTATTTAACAAATTTTTAAAAATATATGTACATTTATCCTTTGCAAATAATATTTTCATTTAGGAATAAAAGTAAACTATTCAGAAATATGTGATAAATTCCTTTAGCATAACAGCATATCTCATGAGAAATTAGGATAGTTATATTATTATTTCATCAAATTTGGCTGGGACATTTTACTCAGTCACTTACAACTGAGAATAGCTGAGACTTACTCTGAAGACAGATAGACATCCAAACAGCTTGTTCTCAAAGTTGACAGTAAAATCTTATTTTTAAAAGATTGCTTAAAATTATAATTTAAATAATTTGAAAGACATAAGACCATTATAGTTCTGCTTTCAGAAAAGATGGTTTATCTTGCGTTAGATCAACTGATCTAAAAGGAATAAGAGAATCCCATTGACAAGAAAAAGTAATAAACAAATTAAATATACTTGAAGGCATCAGAAATCTTCTAAGGCAGCAAGGACTTGAGAGAACACAAACCTAGGAAAATGGGAACTGTACTAAAATTTGGTATGGCATTCTGCAGCAGCCAGGGCTTCCAATGTGGCACTAGTCATAAAGAATCCACCTGCCAACACAAGAGACCCAAGAAACATGGGTTCAATTCCTGGGTTGGGAAGATCCCCTGAGATAGGAAATGGCAACCTACTCCAGTATTCTTGACTGGAAAACTCCATGTTCAGTACAGCCTGGCAGGCTGCAATCCATGACTGAGTAACTGAACAAACACACTCTGTAGCAGCTATTTCCCTTACGACATTCTTGAATTCTGAGAACACATCAAAATCTTATGATTTCAACAAAGTACTGCAGGAATGATCTGATATTAAGAAATAAAAGGACAAATTCTTGTAGCAATTTTTAGGACATAAAAGATAACAGACAGGTACTTGAGACTCTGAACAATAGTTTAGTTTGGATATACATCAGTGTTGCATAACTCCCTAGACTCAGGTGGAACTACTACATGGATATGCTTGATGACTAGACATGAAACAGAAAATAGAAATTAATTCCAAATATAAAACACCTTTTAGTCATTTTGGTCTGGATTGAATTAAGGTGACCAGTTACTCAATTTTTCTAGCAATGGTGATTTGATTTAGTTGCTTAGTCTTGTCTGACTCTTGAGAATGTATGGTGAGATGTAGGCCACTAGGCTCCTCTGTCAAGATTTCCCAGGCAAGAATATTGGAATGGGTTGCCATTTCCTTCTCCAATGGATCTTCCTGACCCAGGGTTCAAACCCAGGTCTCCTGCAATGCAGGTGGATTCTTTACCAAGTGAGCCACAAGAGAAGCCATCTATATTCTTTGCAAAGGGAAAGCTTAATTCTCTAAGTCAAAAGAAAGAATCATATTTCATAAGGGAACATCAAGTAACCTAAAACCAAAAATAAAATAAAACCAAAAATAACTACCTTGTTGATCTAGACTTCAGAATTTTCAGACACATCTTTAAAGTGAATCAGGTCAACCTATTTACAAAAATAGAGAATAATACATTAAAAAAAAAAAAAAAAACTGTTGTTCAGTCAGTCAGTCATGATTGACTTTTTGCAACCCTATGGACTGCAGCACACCAGATTTCCCTGTCCTTCTCTATCTCTCAGAATTTGCTTATCCTCATATCCATTGAGTCAGTGATGCCATCTAACCATCTCTTCCTCTGTCATTCCCTTCTCCTGTCTTCAAGCTTTTCCAAAATCAGAATGTTTTCCAATGAGTCAGATCTTGGCATCAGGTGGCCAAAGGATTGGAGCCTCAGCTTCATCATCTGTCTTTCCAATGAGTATTCAGGGCTGATTTCCTGAATATTCATGGTATACGAATTTGGTGATTTTCAAACCAGGGTTTGATTGGTCCCCATGCTGCCCTAGGGACTCTCAAGAGTCTTCTTCAGCACCACAGTTTAAAAGTATCAATTCTTTGGTGCTCAGTCTTCTTCAGGGTACGCCTGTCACATCCATACATTACTACTAGAAAAACAATGGTTTTGATTATGCAGATTTTTGTCGACAAAAAGTGAACATGAATAGCATCAGCTACTTAAAATATATATTAAAAAATTTCAAATGTTCATTGTAGAAGAAGAAAATACAGTAACCAAAAGAAAATGCCCAATAGATATATTTAAAAGCCAGTTAGTTGCGGCAGAACAGAATATAGGTGAACTGAAAGATCAGAAACATATCTGGATAGAGGTCCAAATAAGGAAATGGTGCCAATAGATAGAAAGGAGGGGTGGGGAAAACAATTGTGAGACAGAACTAAAAGCCAAGGACCCCTAATCCCTGGACCATGAACTGGTACTGTTAGGAACCAGGCCACACAACAAGAGGTGAGCAGTGGTCTAGCAAGCAAACAATAATCTGTTTGTTGTTGTTGTTGTTGTTGTTATTTTTGTTGTCATTATTCATTTTTTAATATTATTGTTATTATTATTACTTTAAAATATTATATTGGTTTTGCCACACAGCAACATGAATCCGCCACGGGTGTACAGGTGTTCCCAGTTCCGAAGTCCCCTCCCCTCTCCCCACCAACACCATCCCTCCAGGTCAGCCCAGTGCACCAGCCCCAAGCATCCTGTATCCTGCATCAAACCTAGACTGGCAATTCATTTCTTATATGATATTATACATGTTTCAATGCCATTCTCCCAAATCATCCCACCGTCTCCCTCTCCCACAGAGTCCAAAACACTGTTCTATACATCTGTGCCTCTTTTGCTGTCTTGCATACAGGGTTATCATTACCATCTTTCTAAATTCCACATATATGCTTTAGTATACTGCATTGGTGTTTTTCTTTCTGGCTGACTTCACTCTGTATAATCGGCTCCAGTTTCATCCACCTCAGTAGAACTGATTCAAATGCATTATTTTTAATGGTTGAGTAATACTCCATTGTGTATATGTACCACAGCTTTCTTATCCATTCATCTGCTGATGGACATCTAGGTTGCTTCCATGTCCTGGCTATTATAAACAGTGCTGCGATGAACATTGGGGTACACGTGTCCCTTTCAACTCTGGTTTCCTCAGTGTGTATGCCTAGCAGTGGGATTGCTGGGTCATAAGGTAGTTCTATTTCCAGTTTTTTAAGGAATCCCCACACTGTTCTCCATAGTGGCTGTACTAGTTTGCATTCCCACCAACAGTGTAAGAGGGTCCTCTTTTCTCCACCCCCTCTCCAGCATTTATTGCTTGTAGACTTTTGGATCACAGCCATTCTGACTGGCATGAAATGGTACCTCATTGTGGTTTTGATTTTCATTTCTCTGATAATGAGTGATGTTGAGCATCTTTTCATGTGTTTGTTAGCCATCTGTATGTCTTCTTTGGATAAATGTCTATTTCGTTCTTTGGCCCATTTTTTTTATTGGGTTGATCAGGAATTGATCTGCGGGAGTTGCTTGTATATTTTTGAGATTAGTTGTTTGTCAGTTGCTTCATTTGCTATTATTTTTTCCCATTCCGAAGGCTGTCTTTTCACCTTGCTTATAGTTTCCTTTGTTCTGCAGAAGCTTTTAATTTTAATTAGGTTCCATTTGTTTATTTTTGCTTTTATTTTCATTATTCTGGGAGGTGGGTCATAGAGGATCCTGCTGTGATTTATGTCGGAGAGTGTTTTGCCTATGTTCTCCTCTAGGAGTTTTATAGTTTCTGGTCTTACATTTAGATCTTTAATCCATTTTGATTTTATTTTTGTGTATGGTGTTAGAAAGTGTTCTAGTTTCATTCTTTTACAAGTGATTGATCAGTTTAATCTGTTTTTACAGACACTCATTGCTTGCATTACCACCTTAGCTCTGCTTCTTGTCGGACCAGTGGCAGCATTAGATTCTCATAGAAGTGTGAACCCTACTGTGAACTGCATTTGTAAGGGATCTAGGTTGCACACTATGAGAATATTAGCCTAATGACCTGAAATGAAGCTGGGGAGTGACTGAAAATACAAGTTATCATTAGCAGATTGGTCTGCACAGAGAACATAATAAATCAATTGCTGGCAGATTCATATTAGAACCCTAGCAGCGAGAGGCAAGTGATAATTAACTTGTACCTTGTGGCAGGTGTTATAGTGTCAATGAGTCTACATACTTCAATTGCACAACTGTATCTGGTGGCAAGTACTATGTCAGAATCTGACACTTACTTTAGTCCATGCAGAACCTACTCATTGTTTTGTTTATTTACCTCTTCAGTTTTGGTAAACTATGCTGTGCTGTGCTGTTCTCAGTCACTCAGTCCTGTCTGACTCTTTACAACCCCATGAACTGTAGCTAATCAGGCTCTTCTGTCCATGGGGATTCTTCAGGCAAGAAAACTAGAGTGGGTTGCCATGTCTTCCTCCAGGGTATCTTCCCAACCCAGGGATCGAATCCAGGTGTTCCACATTGCAGGCATATTCTTTACCATCTGAGCTACCAGAGAAGCCCAAGAATTTAGGAGTGGGTGGCCGACCATTACCCATGAGATCTTCCCAACTCAGGAATCAAACTGGAGTCTCCTGGATTGCAGGTGCATTTTTTTACCAACTGAGCTACCAGGAAAGCCCCTTTGGTAAACTAGTCCTAGCCAAAATGAGCGAAAACAAATGTCTTTAGAGAGTTTATTTGAAAAAGGAGAAAGACTCAATGATGTACTTAGTTGAGTATTCTAAGTACTCTTAGCAGAGTACTCTGACTGCTAACAAAGAAAGAATATTGCATTTAAAAGGAAATGTCAAGAGTCCTACTTAAATTATGAGTTCAGTTCATTGCAACAGGTGATTCAGGATCTCCAAGTTGGCTTTGTATAAAATGTGGTGACCAGCTATCCAGTGGAGCCATGAAACCTTTAAAACCACTTTGCCAAATTGAAACCAGGCACACTGCATTAAAAGATAAGCTTTTGAAATTTTTCAAAGGAAAAAATAAGTGAACATGAAGAAAAAAAATTGTTAAAGTCCTCCTTTCCTCAAATATGTCTTTACTGAGGGCATCATTCTTCATGGCTAACCACATAGCTAAAGTTAAGAAGCCCTTTAACAGTGGTGAAGGGATGATCCTTTCTACTGCCAAGGATATTTGCAATTAACTTTTAGGAGAGGCTGTAGTTCAAAAGGTGGCACATGTTCCTCGTTTGGCTGGCACCATAACTAGACAAATTGATGAAATAGAAGAGGATATTGAAGCACAATTATTAGAATTGATGGGACACTGTCAGGTTGATTATATTCTTTGCAGCCAAAGATGGAGAAGCTCTATACAGTCAGCAAAAACAAGACTGGGAGCTGACTGTGGCAGAGACCATGAGCAGCTTATTGTCAAAATCAGACTTAAATTGAAAAAAATAGGGAAAACCGCTAGACCATTCAGGTATGACCTAAATCAAATCCCTTATGATTATACAGTGGAAGTGAGAAATAGATTTAAGGCACTAGATCTGACAGATAGATGAACTATAGATGGAGGTTCGTGACATTGTACAGGAGACAGGGATTAAGACCATCCCCATGGAAAAGAAATGTAAAAAAGCAAAATGATGTCTGGGGAGGCCTTACAAATAGCTGTGAAAAAAAAAAAAAGAGAAGAGAAAAGCAAAGGGAAAAAGGAAAGATATTCCCATCTGAATGCAGAGTTCCAAAGAATAGCAAGAAGAGATAAGAATGCCTTCTTCAGTGATCAATGCAAAGAAATAGAGGGAAACAACAAAATGGGAAAGACTAGAGAACTCTTCAAGAAAATCAGAGATACCAAAGGAACATTTTATGCAAAGATGGGCTCGATAAAGGACAGAAATAGTATGGACCTAACAGAAGCAGAAGATATTAAGAAGAGGTGGCAAGAATACACAGAAGAACTGTACAAAAAAGATCTTCATGACCAAGATAATCATGATGGTGTGATCACTCACCTAGAGCCAGACATCCTGGAATGTGAAGTCAAGTGGGCCTTAGAAAGCATCACTATGAACAAAGCTAGTGGAGGTGATGGAATTCCAGTTGAACCATTTCAAATCCTTGAAGATGACGCTGTGAAAGTGTGGCACTCAATATACCAGCAAATTTGGAAAACTCAGCAGTTGCCACAGGACTGGAAAAGGTCAGTTTTTATTGCAATCCCAAAGAAAGGCAATGCCAAATAAATTTAACTACCACACAATTGCACTCATCTCATATGCTAGTAAAGTAATGCTCAAAATTCTCCAAGACAGGCTTCAGCAATATGTGAACCGTGAAGTTCCAGATGTTCAAGTTGGTTTTAGAAAAGGCAGACAGACCAGAGATCAAATTGCCAACATCCACTGGGTCATGGAAAAAGCAAGAGAGTTCCAGAAAAACATCTATTTCTGCTTTATTGACTATGTCAAAGCCTTTGACTGTGGATCCCAATAAACTGGAAAATTCTGAAAGGGATGGGAATACCAGACCACCTGACCTCCTTCTTTAGAAGCCCATATACAAGTCAGGAGGCAACAATTAGAACTGGACATGGAACAACAGACTGGTTCCAAATGGGAAAAGGAGTACATCAAGGCTGTCTATTGACACCCGGCTTATTTAAATTATGCAGAATGCATCATGAGAAATGCTGGGCTGGAAGAAGTACAAGCTGAAATCAAGATTGCTGGGAGAAATATCAATAACCTCAGATATGCAGATGACACCATCCTTATGACAGAAAGTGAAGAGGAACTAAAAAGTCTTTTGATGAAAGTGAAAGAGGAGCGTGAAAAAGTTGGCTTAAAGCTCAACATTCAGAAAACTAAGATCACAGCATCTGGTCCCATCTCTTCATGGGAAATAGAGGGGAAAACAATGGAAATGGAGAAAGACTTTATTTTGGGGGGCTCCAAAATCACTGCAGATGGTGATTGCAGCCATGAAATTAAAAGATGCTTACTCCTTGGAAGGAAAGTTTTGACCAACCTAGATAGCCTATTAAAAAGCAGAGACATTATTTTGCCAATAAAGGTCCATCTAGTCAAGGCTATGGTTTCTCCAGTAGTCATGTATGGATGTGAGAGTTGGACTGTGAAGAAAGCTGAGACCTGAAGAATTGATGCTTTTGAACTGTGGTGTTGGATAACACTCTTGAGAGTCCTTTGGACTGCAAGGAGATCCAACCAGTCCATTCTGAAGGAGATGAGTCTTGGGTGTTCTTTGGAAAGAATGGTGCTCAAGCTGAAACTCCAGTACTTTGGTCACCTCATGCGAAGAGTTGACTTATTGGAAAAGACTGATGTTGGGAGGGATTGGGGGCAGGATAAGTAGGGGATAACAGAGGATGAGATGGCTGGATGGCATCACTGACTCAATGGATGTCAGTTTGAGTGAACTCTGGGAGTTGGTGATGGACAGGGAGGCCTGGCGTGCTGCAGTTCATGGGGTCACAAATAGTCAGACACGACTGAGCAACTGAACTGAACTGAACTGTCCTACAATATCCTTTTTGGTGAATATACCAATGCTGACAAAAAGGCAATAATGTTTGGTTTTGCGTGATATGTTTTTCAAGAAGATGTACATGAGGATGTATTATATTTAGTTTTGTTGCTAACCAACACCAGAGCTGAAGATCTATTCAAGTCTTTGATTATTACATATCAGGAAAAGTGAACTGGTTATTTTGTATTGGTATATGCATGGATGGATTGGC
Organism: Ovis canadensis; assembly: GCF_042477335.2. Lineage (NCBI taxonomy): Eukaryota > Metazoa > Chordata > Mammalia > Artiodactyla > Bovidae > Ovis > Ovis canadensis. The sequence continues at coordinate 52,712,617 of NC_091254.1, read as the reverse complement.
TGTAATGCCTGGATGGCTTTCTGGTTTCACAACTTGAGTCAAAGAAGTTGTGTCTGAATGTGAATTGATACAATCTGTCACCAATAGAGAAATCCTGGCCAGCTGAAAAGTATCAACTGAGTTTAACAATGTTTTGCAAAATGTGATTAAAATTATCAATCACATGTCTTTAACTCAGGTCTTTTCATGCAGTGAGGAGAGGAACACAGAACATATATGTCTTCTCTTATACAGAAGAGGGAGATGATTTTCTAAAGGTAGGTCAAAGGCCAGAGCTTTTGAGTTACCAGGCAACTCTAGAGATTTCTTTTAGAAGAACAGTCACCATTGGCAGCACTCTTCAGTAACACAGAACTGGTCACAAAACTTCTGGCATATTCAGTATCTCAATGAACCCAATCTGTCTTTTCAGGGAAGAATAACAACTGTGTAACTCAGCAAATAAAAAGGCTACCTTCAAAGCTAAATTGAAATTATGGGGGGAAATACTGAAACTTGGAATTTTTGACATGTTTTAACAAACATTAGCAGAGATTTTGAAAGAGACCAAACCAGAGTCTTCTTTTCTCCCAGGTGGTGCATAAACACATATCTCAGCTTTCAAAAGAGTTTGGACACTGATTCCCAACAACAAAAGTTTCCCAAAATAGGGAGGAATGAATCCTTGAACCAATTGTGAATAAACCAGGTAAATCAAATTTGTCCATGCTAGAAGATCAACTGCTTGATATCTAAATGACAGTGGTCTTAAAAGTTTGTTTGAGATAACTTCAAATCTCCATATATTCTGGATTAAACTCTGTAAAAGCACTGAAAAGCCAGCTTCTGTTTCCAGCATTCTTTGTGAAACAGGATTTTTTGGACGGCAACAACCAAAAAAGATCATGGAATAGACTGGATAGAAGCAAACTACTTTTGGTGTCTCTGTCTTTCACCACCTTGGAATGGGATTGTTTAGTTGTAGGAAAACAAGGTCAAGGTTCCCACTGATTCTGCATTATAATGAGTTGTATAATTATTTCATATTACAATGTAATAATAATATAAATCAAGTGCACAATAAATGTAATACAGTTTAATCATCCTGAAGCCATTCTCCCTCCACTCCAGTCCATGGGAAAATTATTTTCTACAATCTGGTCCCTGGTGCCAACAAGGTTGGAGACTGCTGTGACCAGGGACACAGTGAGAAAATCTTTCATATTATTAAATAAAATTCCAGAAGAGGAATGGAAAGAAAGAGAAAGTGAGCAACAGACAGAATAAGACTAACATTATATTCAAGAATGTTGCAATTGATAGGTTTCCAAAATTCACAAATGGACTCAAATCACAGATTCAAGAAACTGCAAATATCAATCAGAATAAATACAAAGAAAACTAAAGGCAAAGGAAATCTTCTAAGGAGTCAAAGAAAAAACATATTATGTTATCTTGAAAAAAAATAAAAATAAAAATTCAGAACTAAATTTCATATATGTCAAATGTCTGAAGCTTTTGATGCATCTGTAAGGTAACTTGTACAAACAGCTCTATAACCCAGCTCTCCAAAACAAAAATCCTATAAAAGAGGTCAAATAAAGACATGTTATGCCAAAAAAAAGCTATTAGCTTTCAACATCAGTTCAGTTCAGTTCAGTTCAGTCACTCAGTCGTGTCTGACTCTTTGTGACCCCATGAACTGCAGCACACCAGGTCTCCCTGTCCATCACCAACTCCAGGAGTTCACTCAGACTCACATCCATTGATTCGGTGATGCCATCCAGCCATCTCATCCTCTGTGGTCCCCTTTTCCTCCTGCCCCCAATCCCTCCCAGTATCAGAGTCTTTTCCAATGAGTCAACTCTTCGCATGAAGTGACCAAAGCACTGGAGTTTCAGCTTCAGCATCATTCCTTCCAAAGAACACTCAGGGGTGATCTCCTTTAGAATGGACTGGTTGGATCTCCTTGCAGTCCAAGGGACTTTCAGGAGTCTTCTCCTCAGCCACTGCTAATATTGCTGCTGCTGTTGCTAAATCGCTTCAGTCATGTCCGACTCTGTGCGACCCCATAGAGGGGAGCCCACGAGGCACACCCATCCCTGGGATTCTCCAGGAAAGACCACTGGAGTGGGTTTCCATTTGCATGAAAGTGAAAAGTGCAAGTGACGTCGCTCAGTCGTGTCCAACTCCTAGCAATCCCACAGACTGCAGCCTACCAAGCTCCTCCATATATGGGATTTTCCAGGCTAATATGGAAATGATTAAAAAATATAACTGGCTTTTTGACCCGAATAATTCATATCCATAGCAACCTCTATAAGAATTTTTATTCTAGTCTAATAAAACTTTCTATAAATATGGTTTTATTAGACATCTTTGAACATTTACATTTGACAAGCACTTACATTTTCTCATGTATAATATTGAGAAAGGATTTTCCTCCTAAAGTCTATTTTAATCATGGAAATTATTTTTTGATCCAATGAATTCACTTTTTACACCTTTAAAGCTACATTGTTGTCTTTATTAAAATGAATAGCTAAAAATGTACCTATTATCACAAGCTTTCAGAAAATCCATAATTGATAACTAGAGGAAGATTATATTAATTTACTTGCCATCGGTTTTTGACATAACTACTGTGCTAGTGTTTTACTTCTTGTTAAAGTAAGAAAAGGCAAAGTTGGATACTGGGACTTTCATTAATTATATCTATGAAACAATGATAAAGATACATGTGGCAATTTCTCCAGATTTTCAAAATTCATAGACTCAACTTGATATTTTCCCCAAAATCATATCTTTAATATTGAACAATGGCAATTCTTTGTAACATACTGTATTATAGTAACAGATTGACTCTCCAGAGAAACAAATTTAGTATTATTCAAAAGTTTATTCATATCTGCAATTAAGTAAGTTTATTTAAAACAAGCTTGTTATTATATGAAACACTATGCAACAGTATTTGGGGTTTTAAAAAATACTATTTATGAGTGTGGGACTATTAATGAATATGTTCTATTTAAATGAATCTGAATAATAAATTTGACACTTTTTTTTTTGCCAATATCCCAAAGCAGAATATAGCTGGATGTATAAATATACATGAAGGAATAGGACAGGGAGACCACTTTCTTCCCACAAATTCTTCAAAAGATCATTTGAATGCTGAGCAAATTCCACAAAACAACTGAACACTAGCAGAGGACACCAGACACCCACAAAGGCAGCCCATTCTCTTTATTTTATTTTTTTTATTTTTTTTTTTTTTTTAGAAATAAACATTTTTTATTAAAACTGGAAAAGGAATTGAATACACATTTCTCCACAGAAGATACACAAATGGCCAACAAGTATTTAAGCATTTAAAGAGCTCAACATCACAATCATCAGGGAAATACAAATCAAATCTGTAAGTTATCATCTCACACCTATTAGGAGCTATTGTATTAATTTTTTAAATGTAATTAATTAAAAATATATATTAATTTTTAAAAAATAAAATAATGCAGGTAAGAATATGGAAAAACTGGAATACTTATGAACTGTGGGTGGGAATGTAAAATGCAGCCACAATAAAAACAGTATGAAGGCTCCTCAAAAAACTTAAAGCAGAATTATCATATGATCCAGCAATTCTCCTTCTGAGCATTTATCCAGAAGAACTGAGAACAGATCTCTTAGAATTTTCTTCAATTTCATGTTTATTGCAGCATTATTCATTATAACCAAAAGATGGAAACACTGTAAATATTCACTGACACACCAACAAAGAAAGAAAATGTGATATATACCTACAAAGGAATATTATTTGACCATAAAAACAGAAATCTTATCATATGCTTTAATATGGATGAACCCTGAAAACATTATGCTAGGTGAAATAAGCCACTCATAAAAGGACAAATATTATGTGATTCCACGTATTTCAAGTATCTAAAGTAACTCATAGAAATAGAAAGTAGAATGGTGGTTACCCGGGCCAGAGATGGGGAGGAAACAGAGTTACTGTTCAACAGACAGTTTCAGTCATGCTGTACAACACTGTGCTCACAGTTAACAACTTTGCACATTTTAAAAACTCATTTAGAAGAGTAGATCTCATGTGTTTTTTACTGGGAGTAAAAACAAACAACTCTCAGCAGGATATATCACATTCAAACAGCTGAAAACCAAAGTTAAGAGAAAATATTTATAGAAAACGATAAATCTATGCAAACATTAACCACAAGAAGGCTGTAGTGGCATAGCAAGCATCAGAACAAAGAGCAAGACAAGAATGATATCACACAAGTGATGCAAGGGTGATTTCACCAAGGAGATTCAACAATCCTATAAATGTACACACCTAACAAAGGAGCTTCAAAAGACATGAAAAAAATAACCAGCACTGAAAAGAGAAATAGGCAAATTCACAATTACAGGTGGAGATTTCACACTCCTCCTTCAGTATCTGTGAGAAGATGTAGACAAAGTGAGTAACCATACAAAAAATACCTTGATGAAAGAATAGGGTCAGTTCTTTTCTCAGCGTCTTCACTAGAGGATAAACCCACAAGGTCATCTGTGTCCTGTACACAGGGAAGCTCTTGTTCCTTACTGGATTCATTTTCATTAATCTCAGGACTTAAAGACAGGCCTTTATTTTTGTGATTTTCTCCTTTAGAAGAGCCTGGCTGAACAGTGGCACTTCCTGAAAAATGCACTTCTTGTTCACTACCCTCACCCTGATTCTTTCTTCTTCTTTTCTTTTGATTTACGTCTAGTTCTAATGCATTCTGTTCTGAATCCTGTTCAGATAAAGTCAGAGACTGCAGTTCTTCTTCAACTGTCTGAGCATCCTTTTGCGACCTTCCTGAGTTTGAAATTTTAGTGCTCACAGACTCATCTCGATCATCATTAGCAACTTTTTTCACTTTTACATTTTTCCGTGATTTAGAGGACTTCTTCTCCTTTGAACTCTGATTTTTAACAGATTTTTGTTTTCTTTTCTCTTCTTCGGCAAGAACTTTCTGAAGCAAATGAGCAAAAAAATCGAAGTCAAAAGGGCGCTTTTCCTGGAATGCTTTGTCTATTCTCCATCCGTTTGTTTTCTCTTCACGTTTAAATTTATTCTTAATTTCTATTCTTGCTCTGTGAGGAAAAAGCTGTCCAATCATAGAAAAGTCAGTTCCTACCATGCTGATGGCTAAAAAAAACATATCTGTCTCTTTATTTGACCATGGTTTAGAGTAGTAGCTTTTCCTAAAGCTGGAATATGTAGTTGTAGAACCACGCTCAAATATGGGGTCATTTTCCTCAACAACACAGGGACCTTTTGTCCTTAAAACTTCTACAGTTAAACTTTCTTCATCCAAAATAATAGAACCATCTTCTGCCACTTTTACTCGAGGAACCAGCAAGGGCCCATCATCCAACTCTTCTTCTACTTCGTCGTTATCTTCACCATCAGGAGTAGTCTTGCTTTCTTGCTCTCGTGTTCAGACTGGTGTCGATGATTTTTCAGTTTTCTTTTCCTGCTCCAGTGAAGAAGTCATTGGATTGCTTTCTGGTAGATAATATATGAAGTCTCTCATAGTCATTTTGGAACGATCCGGTGGCCTTTGAGTTTCATTTACGGCATACTTGTTTTTCCATTGCTTCTTCTCTTTCCTCAATTCTTCTTTTAACATTTCCCTCAGTTTCTGGGCTTTGTATATTCGGTATCTGTCTGAACATGGCTGTTTCTCTTTTGTTGGAACAGGGTTTGGCTGTGGAGCTTCTTGATTAACTGTAGATAAAGGATGAGGTTCTGAAGGAACACTGACACTAGGTTTGACCAGACTAGAAGTACTTGGTATTCGCTTTCTTTTCTGTGAAACAGTAAAGGAAGGCTTACTGGATTCTTCAACATCCTTCCCATCATCAGTCTTTTCAACACTGCTCTTGGGAGTCTTGTCTTGGGGCTCCGCTTCCCCGAAATCCACCGGGGGCACATCTGTGGATTCCGGAGGCTTCGGAGCAGAGGCCGCGGCAGGCTCCTGCGGCCTTGGAGGTTCTTGTTCACGCTGGGAATTGGGGGCGGTGGAGGCCCTGGCGCCTGCTCCGGGCCTGACATTCGGCTTCACGCTAAGGCGTGCCCTGCGGAACATGGCGGAGCCAGGGGGCCCGGGGAGGCGGCCCCAGGGCCGCTCGCAGCCCCGAGCCCCGGCCGCTGCCCCGAGAGGGCTTTAGGAACTACGCCCTTCTCACAAAGCCACACCACCAGCCCAGCGGCCAGCTACCGCAATTGTGCGCCCCAGCCACCGCCCAGGATCTCCCGCCGCCGCCTCTTCTTCATGACCCTGCTACACTAATAGCTAAGTTTTCTCCTATCAGCCCATTCTCTTTAAAAGGAGATAGACAAAATATAAAAGACAAAAAGAGAGACAAAAGAGTTAGGGACTAGACTTGTCCTGGGGAGAGAGTCATCAAGGAGGAGAAGTTCCCACACAGTAGGAAACCTGCTCACAGATGGGTCTGTGGAGAGTTTTGGAATTTCATAAGGCAAAAATAAACTAGAGGAAAAAAAAAAAAAAGAAGAAGAAAGAAAACACAGAATACACACCTAACTGCAACTCCAGAAAAGAGAACTTTCCTGCAAAAAGCTCTAACCTAACAACCTAACCAGTGTGTACCAGCCCCTGTTCACCCTGAGGCAGAGAGTCAGGCTTGAGACAGGCAGAGCCAGAATACAAGGGACTGCTCCAATCTCAGCTCCAGAGACAACATCTTCCACCAAACTGTGACCAGGCTCCCAGCTGCTAACCATGTCTTCCTGAGATCCTGGATGGTTGGTTTCTGGCAGGAGGGTCACAGCCTGAGATCAGCTCTCAAGAGGAGACATATGGCACACCTGAGACGGTGCTCTCCAGGTGTGAGCACCTGGAGAAACTGAGTGTCTGGGACCGGGGAAGTGATTAAGATGCGTGGCCCACCCGGGACAGTGTGTGCACCAAGCATCTGGTTGTCTGAGTTGCTCAGACATGGGAAGGGCACAAAATGCACACCCAAACCACAGAGACTGAGCCAGAACTGTGTCTGAGTGTCCTGTGGAGGTACAGGTCAGCAGTGGCCTGCTGAAGGGACTCTGGGTGCAGCAGACCTGGATAAAGCATAAAATCTCCTGGAGGATCACCATTAACCCCACCATAGAACCACCAGAACCTACACAGGACTGAGGAAATAGACTCTTGGAGGGCACAAACGAAACCTTGCGCACATCAGGAGCCAGTAGAAAGGAGCAGTGTCCAGCAATGAGTGCATGGGACCTTTGGAAGGAGGTCCCATTATCTTCATTACCTCCACCATAGTTTGGCCTAAGGTTAAGTAACAAGGAGGGAACACAGCCCTTTCAAACAACAGAAAATTGGATTAAAGATTTGCTGAACATGCCCTGCACATCAGAACAAGACCCAGTTTCTCCTCTGTCAGTCTCTCCCACCAGGAAGCTTCCATAAGCCTCTTATCCTTATCCATCAGAGGGGAGACAGAATGAAAAACTACAATCACAGACAATTAACCAAACTGCCACAGCCTTGTCTAGCTCAATGAAATGCTGAGCAATGCCATGTATGGCCAACCAAGACAGATGGGTTATGGTGGAGAGTTCTAACAAAACATAGTCCACTGGAGAAGAGGAATGGCAAACCACTTCAGTATTCTGGCCTTGAGAACCCCGTGAACAGTATGAAAAGACAGAAAGGTATGACACTGAAAGATGGATTCCCCAGGTCTGTAGGTGCCCAATATTCTACTGGAGAAGAGTGGAGAAATAACTCCAAAAAGAATGAAGCGATGGAGCCAAAGAAAAAACAACACCCAGTTGTGGATACGATGAATGATGGAAGTAAAGTTCGATGCTGCAAAGAGCAATAATGCATAGGAACCTGGAATGTTAGGTATATGAAACAAGGCAAATTGGAAGTGGTCAAACAGGATATGGGAAGAGTGAACATTGACATTCTAGGAATCAGTGAATAAAATGAACTAGAATGGGTGAATTTAACTCAGATGACCATTATATCTACTACTGTGGACAAGAATCCCTTAGAAGAAATGGAGTAGCCATCATAGTCAACAAAAGAGTCCAAAATCCATACTTGCATTCTCAAAACGAAGAAATGCACTGTCAAAAATGAAATAATTATGTCTGTTCATTTCCAAGGCAAACCATTCAATATCACAGTAATCCACATCTATGCCTTGACAGTAATACTGAAGAAGTTGAAATTGAACAGTTCTATGAAGGCTTACAAGACCTTCCAGAACTAACACCCAAAATAGATGTCTTCTTCTTAATAGGGACCTGGAATGCAAAAGTAGAAAGTCAAGAGCTAGCTGGAGTAAAAAGCTAATTTGTCCTTGGAGTACAAAATGAAGCAGGGCAAAGACTAACAGAGTTTTACCAAGAGGACACTGGTCATAGCAAACACCCTCTTCCAACAACACAAGAGAAGACACAACACATGGGCATCAACAGATGGTCAATACTGAAATCAGATGGATTATATTCTTTGCAGCCAAAGACAGAGAAGCTCTATACAGTCAGAAGAAATGAGGCCAGGAGCTGACTGTGGCTCAGATCATGAACTGCTTACTGCCAAATTCAGACTTGAAGAAGATAGGGAAAACCACTAGACCATTCAGCTATGTCCTAAACCAAATCCTTTACAATTATACAGTGGAAGTGACAAATAAATTCAAGGAATTAGATCTGATAGACAGAGTGCCTGAAGAACTATGGATAGAAGTTTGTCACATTGTATGGGATGCAGTGATCAAGACCATTTCCAAGAAAAAGAAATGCAAAAAGGCAAATTGGTTATCAGAGGAGGCCTTACAAATACCTGAGAAAGGAAGAGAAACTAAAAGCAAAGAAGCAGAGGAAAGATATACCGATATGAATGCAGAGTTCCAAAGAATAACATAGAGATATAAGAAAGCCTTCCTCAGCTAGCAATGCAAAGAAATAGAGGAAAACAATAGAATGGGAAAGAGTAGAGAGCTCTTCAAGAAAATTAGAGATACCAAGGGAAGATTTCATGCAAAGATGGGCACAATAAAGGAGAGAAATGGTATGCGCCTAACAGAAGCAGAACATATTAAGAGGTGGCAAGAATATACAGAAAAACTATACAAAAAAGATCTTCACAACCCAGATAATCAGGATGCTGTGATCACTCACCTAGAGCCAGACATCCTGGAAAGTGAAGTTAAGTGGGCCTTAGGAAGTATCACTATGAACAAAGCTAGGCGAGGTGGTGAAATTCCAGTTGTGCTATTTCAAATCCTAAATGATGATGCTGTGAAAGTGCCGCACTCAATATGCCAGCAAATTTGGAAAACTCAGCAGTGGCCACAGGACTGGAAAAGGTCAGTTTTCATTCCAATCCCAAAGAAAGGCAATGCTGAAGAATGCTCAAACTACCGCACAATTGCACTCATCTCACACACTAGCAAAGTAATGCTCAAAATTCTTCAAACCAGGCTTTAAAAGTATGTGAACTATGAACTTTCAGATATTAAAGCTGGTTTTAAAAAAGGCAGAGGAACCAGAGATCAAATTGCTAAAATCCACTGGGTCATTGAAAGAGCAAGAGAGTTTGAGAAAAAACATCTACTTTTGCTTTATTGACTCTGCCAAATTCTTGACTGTGCAGATCAAAACAAACTGTGGAAAATTCTTAAAGAGATGGGAATACCAGACCACCTGATCTGCCTTCTGAGAAATCTGTATGCAGGCCAGGAAGCAACACTTAGAACAGTCCATAGAACAACAGTTCAGTTCAGTTCAGTTCAGTCGCTCAATCGTGTCCGTCTCTTTGTGACCCCATGAATTGCAGCTCGCCAGGCCTCCCTATCCATCATCAACTCCCGGAGTTCACTCAAACTGACATCCATCGAGTTGGTGATGCCATCCAGCCATCTCATACTCTGTCATCCTCTTTCCCTCCTGCCCCCAGTCCCTCCCAGCATCAGAGTCTTTTCCAATGAGCCAGCTCTTCGCATGAGGTGGCCAAAGTACTGGAGTTTCAGCTTGAGCATTATTCCTTCCAACGAACACCCAGGACTGATCTCCTTTAGAATGGACTGGTTGGATCTCCTTGCAGTCCAAGGGACTCTCAAGTGTCTTCTCCAACACCACAGTTCAAAAGCATCAATGTTTTGGCACTCAGATTTCTTTATACTTCAACTCTCACATCCATACATGACCACTGGAAAAACCATAGGCTTGACTAGATGGACCTTTGTTGACAAAGTGATGTCTTTGCTTTTTAATATGCTGTCTAGGTTGGTCACAACTTTCCTTCCAAGAAGTAAGTGTCTTTTAATTTCATGGCTGCAATCACCATCTGCAGTGATTTTGCAGCCCAGCAAAATAAAGTCAGCCCCTGTTTCCACTGTTTCCCCATCTATTTGCCATGAAGTAATGGGACTGGATGCCATGATCTTAGTTTTCTGAATGTTGAGCTTTAAGCCAACTTTTTCCCTCTCCTCTTTCACTTTCTTCACAGTCCATCTCTCACATCCATACATGACTACTGGAAAAACAGTAGCCTGACTAGATGGACCTTTGCTGGCAAAGTAATATCTTTGCTTTTCAATATGCTATCTAGGTTGGTCATAACTTTCTTTCCAAGGAGTAAACGACTTTTAATTTCATGGCTACAATCACCATCCACAGTGATTTTTGAGTCCCCCAAAAATAAAGTCTGACACTGTTTCCACTGGTTCCCCATCTATCTGCCATGAAGTTATGGGACCAGATGCCATGATCTTAGTGATTCCAAATCGGGAAAGGAATATTTCATGGCTGTATATTGCCACACTGCTTATTTAACTTATATGCAGAATACCTCATGTGAAATGCTGGATTGGATGAAGCACAAGCTGGAATCAAGATTGCCAGGAGAAATATCAGTAATATCAGATACACAGATGACATCACCCTTATGGCAGAAAGTGAGGAAGAGCTAAAGAGCCTTTTGAGGAAAGTGAAAGAGAAGAGTGAAAAAGTTGGATATAAGCTCAATATTCAGAAAACAAAGATCATGACATCCTGTCCCATCAATTCATGACAAATAGGTTACATAACAATGGAAATATTGAGAGAGTTTATTTTTGGTGCTCCAACATCACTGAGCATGGTGACTGCAGCCATTAAATAAAAAGGCACATGCTCCTTGGAAGAAAGTTATAACCAACCTAGACAGCATATGAAAAAGCAGACATTACTTTACCAACAGAGGTCCATCTAGTCAGAGCTATGATATTTCCAGTAGTCCTGTGTGGTTATGAGAGTTGGACTGTAAGGAAAGCTGAGTGTGAAGAACTAATGCTTTTGAACTGTTTTTTTTTTTTGTTTGTTTGTTTGTTTTGTTTTTGTTTTTTTTTCTTTTTTTTTCCTTTCTTTTTTTTTAATTTTTTTTTATTTTTTAAATTTTAAAATCTTTAATTCTTACATGCATTCCCAACATGAACCCCCCCTCCCACCTCCCTCCCCATAACATCTTTCTGGGTCATCCCCATGCACCAGCCCCAAGCATGCTGCATCCTGCGTCAGACATAGACTGGCGATTCGATTCAAATGATAGTATACATGTTAGAATGTCATTCTCCCAAATCATCCCACCCTCTCCCTCTCCCTATTGGAGAAGACTCTTTAGAGTCCCTTGTACTGCAAGGATATCCAACCAGTCACTCTTAAAGGAAATCAATCCTGAATATTCATTTGAAAGACCGATGCTGAAGCTGAAACTCCAATACTTTGGTCACCTAATGCGAAGAATGCACTCGTTGAAAAAGGACCCTGATGCTGGGAAAGATTAAAGTAAGGATGTAAAGGGGATGACAGCAGATGAAATTGTTGGATGGCATCACCAACGCAGCAGACATGAGTTTGAGTAGGCTCCAGGATTTGGTGATGGATAAGAAGCCTGGCATGCTTCAGTCCATGGGGTTGCAAAGAGTCAGACACGACTAAGTGACTGAACTGAGCTGATAAATATACACATATATTCCTAAATTTACTAATCTAGCAAATGAAACGGAGAAAGCAATGGCACCCCACTTGAGTACTCTTGCCTGGAAAATCCCATGGATGGAGGAGCCTGGTAGGCTGCAGTCCATGCGATCGATAAGTGTCAGACACAACTGAAGTGACTTAGCAGCAGCAGCAGCAGCAAATGAAAATATAGGATGTAATAGATAATGTTTCTAGAACTGCCACAAGTAACTAAATGCTGTTCAAAATAAATTTCATTTGGTCACTGAGGCCAGCTGTCAATATTGTTCTCAAAATATAAGCCAAGAATTGTGTAGTCTGCTTGTAAGAAGGATGTATTTGAGCACAGTAGACCAATGCTTTTACTGAAAAACTAGAAATAAGCAAATAAAAATTACAGTTGTGTATAAAATTATATAAAAATATATTAATGGTTAAAATTAGAAATTGCACATACGTACAAATGTATATATGTTTAGTAAATGTGTGTATTTTTATTTATGTTTATTCAGCCATCTCCAGCCAAGAGATTAAGGAGATTAATTGATATTCAGAAGACAAAAAGGCACATCTGAGAAACTGAACATTAAAATCTGCTAGATTCTGATTTAAAAACCTAAGAGTACTCCATAGGAAACAGAAAAGAGCCAGATGTTCAATGAGTATGATCACAACATCAGCCAAATCCCATTTAATTCAGTTCATGATTAGAATGAAGTGTTGTGCCTATCAGGAAAATTCAAGCAAGATGAAGTATAACAAGTATAGATTATATTTAATTAAATTATTTTAAGGCTATAACTAAATGTAGGTATATAATGATAAACACTGGAAAATTATATTCAAAGGAAACATCTTGAAATTGAAAGCATCTAGAAAAAATGAAATATCATTATTATTTTAATAGTAAAATTAAAACTGACAGTTGACCTTAGAAATATACAAGACAGAAGAAACATTTTAAAATATCTTTAACTTCAAAGAATACAATTTTTTCACTGTAAAAACCTTCATCAGTTTTGAAAAAAATGAACCCCAAACTAGTATGTGTTTGCAGAAACAAAAGTTAATACAGTTTGTCAGTAAACCTGTACAAAATGCTAAAAATAAAGAAGTACTAAGTATAATTCTTAAAGAAATATTAAAAAGAAGTGCTAAGGAAATACTGAAGAGAATTCTTCAAGATGAAGATAAAATAATTCCAGATATACTTTAAAAGAAAAGATGATCCTGAAAAATGTATCTTTGTGGATAATTTTCTAACATGTAACTGTAATTGTATGTGAAATTCTATTAAGTATAGACCAAAATCCAACTAAATAATAGACCAAAATCCAGCTAAACTATCTTAAGATCTTTCTAATTTTCCGAAAGTGGTTAGAAGTAAAAATTTCAAGCATTGACTAAGCAGTCTGTCAGGGAACAGTTAACAGGAGAATTCCTGCATCTAGTTTTCTATTTCTCAAGGATTCTGTTACTTATCAGTTCCTATTCTGAGAACCAGTAGAGCTGCATGCAGTTCTCAAGACTGAGGTCACAGGATGAGACAGGTAGTGACTTTTCAGCAGCAGCGACTTTGTATGTATTCAGTTCAGTTCAGTTCAGCCGCTCAGTCGTGTCCGAATCTTTGCGACCCCATGAATTGCAGCACGCCAGGCCTCCCTCTCCATCACCACCTCCCAGATTTCACTCAGACTCATGTCCATCGATTCCATGGTGCCATCCATGCATCCCATCCTCTGTCGTCCCCTTCTCCTCCTGCCCCCAATCCCTCCCAGCATCAGAGTCTTTTCCAATGAGTCAACTCTTCTCATGAGGTGACCAAAGTACTGGAGTTTCAGCTTTAGCATCATTCCTTCCAAAGAAATCCCAGGGCTGATCTCCTTCTGAATGGATTGGTTGGATCTCCTTGCAGTCCAAGGGACTCTCAAGAGTCTTCTCTAACACCACAGTTCAAAAGCATCAATTCTTCACTACTCAGCCTTCTTCACAGTCCAACTCTCATATCCATACATGACCACAGGAAAAACCATAGCCTTGACTAGATGGACCTTAGTCGGCAAAGTAATGTCTCTGCTTTTGAATATGCTATCTAGGTTGGTCATAACTTTTCTTCCAAGGAGTAAGCGTCTTTTAATTTCATGGCTGCAGTCACCATCTGCAGTGATTTTGGAGCCCCCTCCCCCCCCAAAAAAAAATTCTGACACTGTTTCCACTGTTTCCCCATCTATTTCCCATGAAGTGATGGGACCGGATGCCATGATCTATTAGTCTATCCATATTACGGCTGTTGATAAAATTTCATCCTGTGTAATAGCTGAGTAGTCATCTTACTAAAGATACATAAGCCTACATTTCTGCTAATAAAGCACACTTGTTCCATCAGAACTTGGGTCCCCGTGTCTTTCTGTCTTTCTTTCTTTCTCTTTCTCTCTTTTTCTCTCTTTCACTTTCTTATTGTCAATCTCAGACCACCAAGTTCCAGTCCATTAAAGGACCACAATAGCAGTCTGGTGCCAGGGGCCAGCGTGAGGAATCCCGTCCGTGACAAGGTCATGTGGAAGGAATCCTGACAAAACACAAGGACGTGATCGGCTTCAGGGGTTCCCCCTGGAATTTCCTGAGCATCCACCCTGCAAGACCAGAATCTGCCTGCTTTACTGTGTTATGCTTTCCACCTACTCTTCTGTCATTAACAGGGGGCTGTGCCCCCACCACCTTTTTCTGGAAAAAATTAGAGTTTTTAGATAATAAATTTCCTGGGCATAATACGAGTGTTTCAATCCAAAAACCCCTCTGATGGCTTTCTAGCCTGCCTGCAGGACTCGTACAGCTGCGTATGTGATTGTTTGCGGCCTCCCAACTGCGGGAGGCACAGGAAGCTTAAAACATCCTAGGAATGTAGGGGCTTCCGAGGAGTCAAAATCATTAGTAGGACTGATTAAAGGTTTCATTTGTTGAGCCAATACTTGCTGCCAAAATTTTCATATCTTTTATTTTTAGATATAGTTGGTATATAGAAAAATAAGTAGTAGACCTGGTATTAGCAAAATTAGATCTTTGAGTTAAGTACTTTCTTTGTTATAACCCACTGCACCTTTGTTCTACAAGAATGCAACTTTATTTAGTACTTTGAGGGTGATGCAGAATAAAGAAAAACACCTCCAGCGAAAAGGAGTTTTCTAGTTGATAGACAATTATCCAGGAAGAGAGCCATAAAAATGTTAACAGGCCCCTTGGCCAGAAGATAATGTAAACCACCTGAGACCTTTTGTATACGGGAGGGTATGCAAAAAGAAAGCCTTGTCTCAGTGAGGGTCAGGACTGCTGCCCCTGCATAACTCTGCATATTCCATTATTTCTTTATGTACAATTTGGGGTATATAAGCTGATTTTGAAAAATAGGTTTTGGAGTCTCGCACCGATGCTGGGCTTCCCCATGTTGCTCTTTTCTTTTTCTGGCTGAATTCCCATCTGGAGCGGGGTGGCTCACCATGTCTACTTACTTGTCCGGCTTCTATGATCCATAAGAGAGAGAGCCCAAGGCGGGGCACTCTCCGATATTCAAACGGACGCCAGTGGCCTAACATAGATGGTGCAAGTTCCTTGTCTAGAACTTTGTTGGCTTTCCACATATACCAAGTTATTCAGCCTCTTTTCTCCACTTAATTTTCCTACTACACTATTTCTTCCTAATTTAGCCTTATATTAATAAATAAATAAGTCTTTCCTCGCCAATGCCGTCCAAGCTTCAAAGTCCCTGGATCCACTGGGGCTGGACCCCGGCAGTCTATGCCAATTATAGAATACATAATAAATTATAAATTGACATATAACTAACAAGATACTACTAACAATGAAATTCTTTAAAAGAAAATCTTGATTAATGCAAAATAAAAAGCAAAATAGAAACAACAAAACAAGTTGCAACAATAGAAAGCAAAATAAAGCTTATATATCTAAACTAAGTATAGCAATAATTACACAATATATAAAGAGAAAATATTCCAAGTATTATGAAAAGTACTTTTTAGTAGGGAAGTAGAACAAAAATCTATGTTTCTTAAGATCAGATGTTATAAGTTAGAGATAAGTATGTAGCATGCAAAAATAGATTAGAAAAATTCTGATGTTCCTAACTCATCAGAT
Organism: Ovis canadensis; assembly: GCF_042477335.2. Classification (NCBI taxonomy): domain Eukaryota; kingdom Metazoa; phylum Chordata; class Mammalia; order Artiodactyla; family Bovidae; genus Ovis; species Ovis canadensis. The sequence continues at coordinate 52,696,458 of NC_091254.1, read as the reverse complement.
GAAGAAGACAGTGACAAGAACCTTACCATTCTAAATAAGGCATTTTACACTATAGTCTTAAATTGTGAGTCATATAAAATAATTATAAATCGATATATTCCCAATAACATAATTTTATAAAGGAAAATTAATAAAATTTAACAAAAAATAATTAGAAAATATGTTTTTCATAGAAAATCAAAAAGATTTCTGTTCAAGGCTCACATCAGCATGACTGAGCATAGTGGATACTTCCAATATTATTGAAGCTTCCAATATTATTGGAACTCAAGCTCATTACTTGAATTTCCAAGATTGTAGAGGAACATAGGAAACCAAGAGAATAATTGAGCTGTGTCTCTTAGAAACTTATACAAAGATTTTTGTTGCTCAGAGCCTTCTTAAATTCAGTTCTTCTCCTCGTAACCTTGTAACTAGAGGCTAATAGAAGTCCCAGATGTGATACAGTTAGGGAAATCAAACAGTCTTGTTTAGGCTTCAGAGACAAAGCAGAGCATTCCTCTGACCTTGCATCTAACCTGACTGGACACTGCCTTCAATGGGAGTGACTGGGAGTGACTGGGAGTGACTGCCTGCTGTGAGTCCAAGACTTGCAACACCATAGATAAGATGGGGGAGGAATCTTGAGATTATTGAGCCCCTGGAGGAAGCCTGGTCAACTAAGCCCCAGGCTTAGCAATAGTCCAAGTTTTACCAGACAAAACGAACAGCATTAACATGAAATCAGGGTAACAATTTGGTCATAGATTGATGATGATATCAAGTTGCCTCTATTCTGGGATTGTAAGCAGGTAACCCAAACAGTACCTGGCCCTGAGGCCAGAGACTGTGGCCAGGAGGAGGTACCCCATGCCCGAGGTCAGGGGCAGCAGCGAGAGGAGAAACCCCATGTCAGGTCAAGAAGGGCCGTGGTGAGGAGATACACCTCCTCCAATGTAAGGAGCAGTAGCTGCGCTTTGCTGGAGCAGCCGTGAAAAGATACCCTACGTTCAAGGTAAGAGAAACCCAAGTAAGACAGTAGATATTAAGAGAGGGCATCAGAGGGCAGACACACTGAAACTACACTCACAGAAAACTAGTCAATCTAATCACATGGACCACAGCCTTGTCTGATTCAATGAAACTAAGCCATGCTGTGTGGGGTCACCCAAGATGGGCAAGTCATGGTGGAGAGGTCTGACAGAATGTGGTTCACTGGAGAAGGGAATGGAAAACCACTTCAGTATTCTTGCCCCATGAACAGTATGAAAAGGCAAAATGATAGGATACTGAAAGAGGAACTCCTCAGGTTGGTAGGTGCCCAATATGATACTGGAGATTAGTGAGAAATAACTTCAGAAAGAATGAAGGGATGGAGCCAAAGCAAAAGCAATACCCAGTTGTGGATGTGACTGGTGATAGAAGCAAGATCCAATGCTATAAAGAGAAATATTGCATAGGAACCTGAAATGTTAGGTCAATGAATCAAGGCAAATTGGAAGTGGTCAAACAGGAGATGGCAAGAGTGAACGACTACAATCTAGGAATCAACGAACTAAAATGGACTGGAATGGGTGAATTTAACTCGATTAACCATTATATCTACTACTGTGGGCAGGAATCCCTTAGAATAAATGGAGTAGCCATCATGGTAAACAAGAGTCCAAAATACAGAACTTGGATGCACTCTCAAAAACGACAGAATGATCTCTGTTCATTTCCAAGGCAAACCATTCAATATCACGGTAATCCAAGTCTATGCCCCAACCAGTAATGCTGAAGAAGCCAAAGTTGAACGGTTCTGTGAAGACCTCCAAGACCTTTTAGAACTAACACCAAAAAAAGATGTCCTTTTCATCATAGGGGACTGGAATGCAAAAGTAGGTAGTCAAGAAACACCTGGAGTAACAGGCAAATTTGGCCTTAAATACAGAATGAAGCAGGCCAAAGGCTAATAGAATTTTGCCAAGAGAACACATTGGTCATAGCAAACACCCTCTTTCAACAACACAAAAGAAGACTCTACACATAGACATCACCAGATGGTCAACATCAAAGTCTGATCGATTATATTCTTTGCAGCCAAAGATAAAGAAGCTCTATACAGTCAGCAAAAACAAGACTGGGAACTGACTGTGGCTCAGATCATGAACTCCTTATTGCCAAATTCAGACTTAAATTGAAGGAAGTAAGGAAAACCACTAGACCATTCAGGTATGACCAAAATCAAATCCCTTATGACTATACAGTGGAAGTGAGAAATAGATTTAAGGGCCTAGATCTGATAGATAGAGTGCCTGATGAACTATGGACGGAGGTTAGTGCATTGTACAGGAGACAGAGATCAAAAAAGTCCCCATGGAAAAGAAGTGCAAAAATGCAAAATGGCTGTCTGAGGCGGGCTTACAAATAGCTGTGAAAAGAAGAGTGAAAAGCAAAGTAGAAAAGGAAAGATATAAGCATCTGAATGCAGAGTTTGAAAGAATAGCAAGCAGAGATAAGAAAGCCTTCCTCGGGGATCAGTGCAAAGAAAGAGAGGAAAACAACAGAATGGCAAAGACTAGAAATCTCTTCAAGAAATTTAGAGATACCAAGGGAACATTTCATGCAAGATAGGCTTGATAAAGGACAGAAATGGTATGGACCTAAAACAAGCAGAAGATATTAAGAAGAAGTGACAAGAATTACAGAACTATACAAAAAAGATCTTCACAAGCAAGATAATCATGTTGGTGTCACCACTCACCTAGACTCAGACATCCTGGAATGTGAAGTCAAGAGGGCCTTAGAAAGAAACTCTATGAACAAAGATAGTGGAGGTGATGGAATTCCAGTTGAACTATTTCAAATCCTGAAAGATGATGCTGTGAAAGTGCTGCACTCAATATGTCAGCAAATTTGGACAACTCAGCATGACCACAGGACTGGAAAAGGTCAGTTTTTATTTAAATCCCAAGGAAAGGAAATGGCAAAGAATGCTCAAACTACCGCACAATTACACTCATCTCGCATGCCAGTAAAGTAATGTTCAAAATTCTCCAAGCCCGGCTTCAGCAGTACATGAACCATGAACTTCCAGTTGTTCAGTTTTAGAAAAGGCAGAGGAACCGGAGATCAAATTGCCAACAACCTCTGATCATTGAAAAAGCAAGAGAGTTTCAGAAAAACCTCTATTTCTGTTTTATTGACTATCCCAAAGCTTTTGACAGTGTGGATCACAATATACTGTGAAAAATTCTGAAAGAGATGGGAATATCAGACCACCTGACCTGCTTCTTGAGAAACCTGTATACAGGTCAGAAATCAACAGTTAAAACTGGACATGGAACAACAGACTGGTACAAAATAGGCAAATGAGTACATCAAGGCTGTATATTGTCACCCTGCTTATTTAACTTATATACAGAGTACATCATGAGAAACCCTGGGCTGGAAAATCAAAAGCTGGAATCAAAACTGCCAGGAGAAACATCAGTAACCTCAGATATACAGATGACACCACCCTTATGGCAGAAAGTGAAGAGGAAGTAAAATGTCTCAATGAAAGTGAAAGAGGAGAGTGAAAAAGTTGGCTTAAAGCTCAACATTCAGAAAACTAAGATCATGGCATCTGGTCCCATCATTTCATGGGAAATAAATGGGGACACAGTGGAAACACTATCAGATTTATTTTGGGGGGCTCCAAAATCACTGCAGATGGTGATTGCAGCCATGAAATTAAAAGACGCTTACTCCTTGCAAGTAAAGTTATGACCAATCTAGATAGCATATTGAAAAGCAGAGGCAGTACTTTTCCAATAAATGTCTGTCTAGTCAAGGCTATGGTTTTTCCAGTAGCCATGTATGGATTTGAGAGTTGGACTGTGAAGATAGCTAAGCACCGAAGAATTGATGCTTTTGAACTGTGGTGTTGGAGAAGACTCCTGAGAGTCCCTTCTGCAAGGAGATCCAACCAGTCCATTCTAAAGGAGATCAGTCCTGGGTGTTCTTTGGAAGAAATGATGCTGAAGCTGAAACTCCAGTACTTTGGCCACCTCATGTGAAGATCTGACTCACTGAAAAAGAGTCTGATGCTGTGAGGGATTGGGAACTGGAGGAGAAGGGGTCGACAGAGGATGAGATGGCTGGATGGCATCACTGACTCGATGGACGTGAGTTTGAGTGAACTTCGGGGGTTGGTGATGGACAAGGAGGCCTGGCGTGGTAGTTCATGGGTTTGCAAAGAGTCAAACACACCTGAGGGACTGAACTGAACTGAACTGACTGAACCCAGACTGCAATCTTTTAAGTCTCACCCAATAGGCGGAAAAGTTGCCTAGTACCCTTTCCCAACTGGTACTTCAGATGTGCTGTGACATGGGACATCCCAGGGCTGTTTAACACTGGATATTTGTCAAAACCCAATTTGATGATGTTCTCTGCTTTTCCTATTTCTCTTTTCTTTCAATGTTCAACTCAGATCAGTTCAGTTCAGTCGCTCAGATGTGTCCAACTCTTTGCAACCCCATGAATTGCAGCACGCCAGGCCTCCCTGTCCAACACCATCTACCTGAATTCACTCAGACTCACGTCCATAGAGTCAATGATGCCATCCAGCCATCCCATCCTCTGTCGTCCCCGTCTCTTCCTGTTCCCAATCCCTCACAGCATCAGAGTCTTTTCCAATGAGTCAACTCTTCGCATGAGGTGGCCAAAGTACTAGAGTTTCAGCTTCAGCATCATTTCTTGCAAAGAAATCCCAGGGTTGATCTCCTTCAGAATGGACTTGCTGGATCTCCTTGCAGTCCAAGGGACTCTCAAGAGTTTTCTCCAACACCACAGTTCAAAAGCATCAATTCTTCAGTCCTCAGCCTCCTTCACAGTCCAACTCTCACATCCAGACATGACCACTGGAAAAACCATAGCCTTGACTAGACGGACCTTACTCTGCAAAGTAATGTCTTTGCTTTTGAATATGCTATCTGGGTTGGTCATAAGTTTTCTTCCAAGGAGCAAGCATCTTCCAATTTCATGGCTACAGTCACCATCTGCAGTGATTTTGGAACCCCCCAAAATAGAGTCTGACACTGTTTCCACTGTTTCCCCATATATTTCCTATGAAGTGATGGGATTGGATGCCATAATCTTCATTTTCTGAATGTTGAGCTTTAAATCAACTTTTTCACTCTCCTCTTTCACTTTCATCAAGAGGCTTTTTAGCTCCTCTTCACTTTCTGCCATAAGGGTGGTGTCATCTGCATATCTGAGGTGATTGATATTTCTCCCAGCAATCTTGATTCCAGCTTGTGTTTCTTCCAGTCCAGTGTTTCTCATGATGTACTCTGCATATAAGTTAAATAAGCAGGGTGACAATATATAGCCTTGATGTACTCCGTTTCCTATTTGGAACCAGTCTGTTGTTCCATGTCCAGTTCTAACTGTTGCTTCCTGAGCTGCATACAGATTTCTCAAGAGGCAGGTTAGGTGGCCTGGTATTCCCATCTCTTTCAGAATTTTCCACGGTTTATTGTGATCCATGCAGTCAAAGGCTTTGGCATAGTCAATAAACCAGAAATAGATGTTTTTCTGTAACTCTCTTGATTTTTCAATGATCCAGTGGATATTGGCAATTTAATCTCTGGTTCTAAAACCAGCTTGAACATCAGTGAGTTCACGGTTCACGTATTGCTGAAGCCTGGCTTGGAGATTTTTAAGCATTATTTTACTGGCATGTGAGATGAGTGCAATTGTGCAGTCGTTTGAGCATTCTTTTGCATTGCCTTTCTTTGAAATTGGAATGAAAACTGACCTTTTGCAGTCCTGTGGCCACTGCTGAGTTTTCCAAATGTGCTGGCATATTGAGTGCAGCACTTTCACAACATCATCTTCGAGGATTTGAAACAGCTCAACTGGATTCCATTACCTCAACTAGCTTTGTTTGTAGTGATGCTTTCTAAGGACCACTTGACTTCACATTCCAAGATATCTGGGTCTAGATTAGTCATCACATCATCGTGATTATCTGGGTAGTGAAGATCATTTTTGTACAGTTCTTCCATGTAGTCTTGCCACCTCTTCTTAATATCTTCTGCTTCTTTTAGGTCCATACCATTTCTGTCCTTTATCGAGCCCATCTTTTCATGAAATGTTCCCTTGGTATCTCTAATTTTCTTGAATAGATCTCTAGTCTTTCCCATTCTGTTCTTTTCCTCTATTTCTTTGCATTGCTAGCTGAGGAAGGCTTTCTTATCTCTTCTTGCTATTCTTTGGAACTCTGCATTCAGATGCTTATATCTTTCCTTTTTTCCTTTGCTTTTCACCTCTCTTTTTTTCACAGCTATTTGTAAGGCCTCCCCAGATAGCCATTTTGCTTTTTTGCATTACTTTTCCATGGTGATGGTCTTGATCCCTGTCTCTTGTACAATGTCATGAACCTCATTCCATAGTTCATCAGGCACTCTATCTATCAGATCTAGGCCCTTAAATCTATTTCTCACTTCCTCTGTGTAATCATAAGGGATTTGATTTAGGTCATACCTGAATGGTCTAGCGGTTTTCCCTACTTTCTTCAATTTAAATCTGAATTTGGTAAAAAGGAGTTCATGATCTGAGCCACAGTCAGCTCCTGGTCTTGTTTTTGTTGACTGTATAGAGCTTCTCCATCTTTGGCTGCAAAGAATATAATCAATCTGATTTTGGTATTGACCATCTGGTGATGTCCATATGTAGAGTCTTCTCTTGTGTTGCTGGAAGAGGGTATTTGCTATGACCAGTGCATTTTCTTGGCAAAACTCTAATAGTCTTTGCCCTGCTTCATTCCACATTCCAAGGCCAAATTTGCCTGTTAGTCTAGGTGTTTCTTGACTATCTACTTTTGCATTCCAGTCCCCTATAATGAAAATGATATCTTTTTTGGTGTTAGTTCTAAAAGTTCTTGTAGGTCTTCATATAACCGTTCAACTTCAGTTTCTTCAGTGTTGGGGCATAGACTTGGATAACTGTGATACTGAATGGTTTGCCTTGGAGACGAATAGAGATCATTCTGTAGTTTTTGAGATTGCATCCACGTACTGCATTTTGGACTCTTTTTTTGACCATGATGGCTACTCCATTTCTTCTGAATAAGCCCTGCCCGCAGTAGTAGATATAGTGGTCATCTGAGTTAAATTCACCCATTCCAGTCAATTTTAGTTCGCTGATTCCTAGAATGTCAATGTTCACCCTTGCCATCACTTGTTTGACCACTTCCAATTTGCCTTGATTCATGGACCTGACATTCCAGGTTCCTATGCAATATTGCTCCTTACAGCATCGGATCTTGCTTCTATCACCAGTCACATCCACAACTGGATATTGTTTTTGCTTTGGCTCCATCCCTTCTTTTTTTTTTTTTTTTGGAGTTTTTTCTCCACTGATTTCCAGTAGCATATTGGGCACCTAATGAACTGAGGAGTTCCTCTTTTGGTATCCTATCATTTTTCCTTTTCAGACTGTTCATGAGGTTCTCAAAGCAAGAATACTGAAGTGGCTTGCCATTCCCTTCTCCAGTGGACCACATTCTGTCAGACCTCTCCACCATGACCTGCCCGTCTTGGGTTGCCCTGAAGGCATGGCTTGGTTTCATTGAGTTAGACAATGCTGTGGTCCTAGTTAGATGAGATTGACTAGTTTTCTATGATTGTGGTTTCAGTTAGTCTGCCCTCTGATGCCCTCTTGCAACACCTACCATCTTACTTGGCTTTCTCTTACCTTGGGGGTGGGGTATCTCTTCAAGGCTGCTTCAGCAAAGCACAGCCACTGCTCCTTACCTTGGACAATGTTAGTATGTTGAAAATAAGCTAAATAATTATCTAATAAATATTTGTATATAATGAGTGGCCCATTTTTTTAAACATGTCATTTGAACCTGAGACAAAAATGAAAACTTTCAGCGAAACAGATACCTGATTTCTCCAGAAACCAAACATCTCAAGCAATAACTTTGGAGCTGTCAAATACAACACATTTTTGATGTCAAAATAATATTTCTATTAAGTCCAGTGAAAGTTATATAAGTAGTTTGCCATTTTTGTGGGATCTATACTTAATCAGGCTAATTCACACTAGCATTCAACAGACCCTATGAAGTTTCTTCACAATCTTCAGTCCATTTTATCCATACTTAGGCAAATGGCCTTTGGTCCACTACTGTGAGTTGCACTAAGAGATCTTTTGTTCTATCATTTTTAATCAAAATCCTCTCGCTACCTACACTCATTTTAATAAGCATGGATTTTAAAAGGCCTGAAGCTTCTTCTTTTATAACATTATCAGAATTCAAAGTCAGGCTAAATTAATACATTAAAATCCTCTAACGTTTTGAGTTATTGTTGGCATAGCTAGATTACTAATGTCTTATAGACATCTATTAAAATTATAGTGTAATAATTTCACCAGTGTTCAGATGGCTGCATGTGTATGTACTAAGTTGCTTCATGTGAGTTTGACTGTAGCACTATGGATTGTAGACCGCCAGGTTTCTCTGTTTCTCTGAAGAATCCATCAGATTCTTCAGGCAAGAATATTGGAGTGGAGACTTCCCTGGTGGTCTAGTGGCTAAGACTGAGCTCCTATTGCAGGGGGTCCAGGTTCAATCCCTGGTCAGGGAACTGGATCCCACATGCCACCCTCACACCACAACTAGAGAAGCCTGCATGCCACAATGAAGACTCAGCACAGCCTAATTAAATTAAAAAAAAAATTAAGAATATGAAGTGGGTTGCCATGCCCTCCTCCAGGGAAGCTGGCCCAGGGATAAAATCTGTGTCTCTTACATTTCTGGCATTGGCATATTGGTTTTAACACTAATGACACTGAAGTAGAAATTACTAGTAGAAATTACTCAGTGTAGAATTCTGGGACCTTGTTTTCAGTAAACATCTCTCTCCATTGTCCTGAATTCTTAAAATGTGTCTTTAGTTTGATAAATTATCAGCACTCAGATCCAGGGAAGGGCTATAATTAAATTCTGTTCCATATGCTTGAGTGAAAAACAACTGGTAATCCTTAATCTTAAGTCCATACAGCTGGTCCATGTTAAAATGGCCAGAGGGCATGAAAAAGGTTGGTGACTTAATCCAAGGATCACAGAAATCATAAAGGTGTTAAGTATCTTGACCTTTAAATTGATTGGATAGAAATAATGTGATTTAATGAAGGATATAAAAACTGCTGTAAGTCCCACCTCAGGGTGACTCCTTACCCCCTCTCAGTGCCTATGCTGAGAGCTTTGTACTTTCCTCTTCTTTAATAAATCCTATTTGCCTGTTACCATGAGTGTTTAGGTGTTCCTGGATTCCATTCTTTGGCTCTGTGGACAAAAACTCAGATTTCTGTCTCATCTTTTGGTGGCTTGTCCTGGATTCCTCAATGCCTACTCAAGGTAAGCACAGACACTCACTCTCAATTCCCCTCTTGCTACTTAAACTAACTGCATAATCTCTTGAGCCACTCTTTGTCTCACAAGTTTGCACGAGTTCCGAAGGCAGACAGAGTTAGTAAACAGTGGACTCAGGTCTCAGTATTGGCCAGCACCACCACTGGAGGTGCTGAGAGAAACTTCTGCAAGCCTTCTGCCTCAGTGAGAACCACAGGACTCTGCAATTTCTCTTTCCTAACATCTAGAGGTTGTGAGATTTTTCAATTAAGATAGGGTCATCTTGAAACATATATAAATACTACTAACCTTGTGTACTACATTGCTTGCTTTAGGGGAACTCCAGTTCAGGCACACCCAATGTTTAGGAGCATAGGAAGTTCACTAACCTAGGGTCTCACTCCTTCTATTTTTAAGTGGAAGGGAAGATAGAGACAGGAAGAAGAGAAAGGCCAGGGCACCTAAATAAAAGTGGTCAAGCCTGGGTGCACTTCAAAGTTGAGGGAAGCATCTGTTATGGGTGCTTCTTTGCTCCCACTCCACAAGGAGGGGACACCCTCTATCTGAAGAACCAAAGAAAAGACAAAGAGCCCTGGAAACTGGTCTTCTCTCTTTCAGATGGGAGCAACCTCTTCGAGTCCCATACCCTACTCAAAGTGGATGCATTTGGCACATATACTGAAGAACTGGAAGACGTTTGATCCTCAGATCCTGTTAAAGAAGCATATGATCTTTTTCTGCACTGAGTCATGGCCTCAATATAATCTATCTGATGGTGAAGAATGCCCTACACATACACACCCCCTCCCCGGCCCGCCTCAAGGTGCACTTAATTATAATACCATCCTCCAACTAGACCTCTTTTGTAGACGAGAAGGAAAAGATCACAAGTTCCATATATACCGGTTTTCTTTACCTTGAGAGAAAACACCTTCTTACACAGAAGTTGTGGGCTTGTTCCCTCTATGCTGCCTATAACTTCCCCCAAAGTTATGACGAACCTAGACAGCATATTAAAAATCAGAAACATTACTTTGCCGGAAAAGGTCTGTCTTGTCAAGGCTATGGTTTTTCCAGTAATCATGTATGGATGTGAGAGTTGAACTATAAAGAAAGCTGAGCAATGAAGAACTGATGCTTTTGAACTGTGGTGTTGGAGAAGACTCTTGAAAATCCCTTGGACTGCAAGGCGATCCAACCAGTCCATTCTAAAGGAGATCAGTCCTGAAGTGTTCATTGAAAGGACTGATGTTGAAGCTGAAACTCCAATACTTTGGCCACCTGATGGAATGAGCTGACTTACTGGATAAGACCCTGATTCTGGGAAAGATTGAAGGCGGGAGGAGAAGGAGATGACAGAAGATGGGGAGATGAATCATATGCTACTAGCATGCAGGGGAGCTCTGACAGTGAAACAACCTAGTTACCTACAGGACTCCAGGCAGTGTCCATAGCTGATCCTAATTTGGCACACAACAAAGAGTGATGACTGGAAGAGAGTTCACTTTATCACTTACAATAAGGAAGGCTTTAAAAAATTGTGAACTAAACCCTTAAACTACTCCAAATTAATTGGAGTGACTCAGGAAAAGAAGGAAAATCCCACAGCTTTTCTGGAAAGGTTCAGGGAGGCATTGAGAAAGCACTTATTTCGACCCAGATTCCCCAGAAGGCCAACTTATTCTTAAAGACAAATTTACTACTCAATCAGCTCCAGATATTTGAAGGAAACTCCAGAAATTGGTATTCTGCCCTAATATGGATTTACAGTGCTTTCTAAGAACTACCACATCAGTATTCTTCAAGAGAGATCAAGAGGGATGTAAGGAAAAAGAGAGGAGAAATAAGAGAAATGCCAAAGGTTTTATTATGGCCCTACCTTAGCTCCAAACCTTAGCGCTCCAAAGTCAGAAGGACAATAGCAAAAGCCTGGAGCCTGTTTCCGTTGTGGCAAGGATGAACACTTAAAAGGACAATGCCCCCAAGGCAAACATAAGCCATCACATAGGGCTTGCCCCACTTACAAAGGAGATCACTGGAATAGTAACTGTCCCCAGGTATGTAGGTTTCAGGGGTCAGAAACTCAGACCCAGGATCAAGACTGACAGGTCCCAGAGCTTCCTACTTTGGCTCCTGTCCTCATCACCCTGCAGGAGCCTCGGGTGACTCTAATTGTAGGAGGCCATCCTGTTAACTTCCTACTAGATACAGGAGCCACTTTCTCAGCCCTCCTCCCTAATCTAGGTCCTCCTTCTACTAAGTCAGCTATTATACCTGGCATTTCTGGAAAACTGATTACAATATTATTTACACAACAGTTGAATTATAACTGGGATTCCATTCTTTTTTTTTCTCATGTCTTTCTGGTAATACCAGAAAGCCCAACCCTGATCCTAGGAAGAGATATTCTATCTAAAATGCAAGCATAAATTCATATGGAAATGGAATCTACAGAAAATGTATGCTTACCCCTGACAGAAGTAGAAATTAACCCAAAGTCTGGGCAACCAGAGGAAAGATAGGAAGAGCCATCTCAACTCAACCAGTGCAGATAACTCAAAAATCCTAATAACTTTCCTCACCAGAAACAATACCCTCTATAGCCAGAGGCAAACGAAGGACTCATTCCCATAATTGAAAGCCTCAAAGGGCAGGGACTCTGAATAGAATGTAACAGCCATTGTAATACACATATCCTGGGAGTCCAAAAGCCTAGTGGGGAATGGCATCTAGTTCAGAATCTCTGCCTCATTAATGAAGCTGCAATTCCATTACATCTTGTCATGCCTAACCTCTATATTCTACTCTCCCAAATCCCATAAACAACCACTTATTTTACCATTGTAGATTTGAAAGATGCCTTTTTTACACATACCCTTAGTTCAGAATTCACAATTTTTACTTGCTTTTAAGGATCCATTTGATTCCACTACTCAATTAACTTGGACAGAGTTTCCCCAAGGATTTGGAAATAACACTCAGTTGTTTGGGCAGGCTTTAGCCAAAGGCCTAGCTGCATTTTGGACAACTGAATCTATAATAGTCTTTCAATATATAGATGACATTCTCCTTTGTGCTGACACAGAGAAAATATGTTACCAAGCCACCTGTGATAACCTTAATTATCTAGCTCGATGTGGCTCAGTTAATTCAGTTGCTAAGTCATGTCCAACTCTTTGTGACTGCATAAACTGCAGCAAGCCAGGCTTCCCTGTCCATCACCAACTCTTGGAGCTTGCTCAAACTCATGTCCATCAAGTCAGTTATGCCACCCATACATCTTATCCTCTGTCATCACCTTCTCCTCCTGCCTTCAATCTTTCCTAGCATCAGGGTCTTTTCCAGGAGTTTCACCTTTAGTGTCAGTCCTTCCAGTGAATATTCAGGGCAGATTTTCCTTAGGATTGACTGGTTTGATGTCCTTGAAATCCAAGGGAATCTCAAGAGTCTTCTCCAACACCATAGTTCCAAACCATCAACTCTTTGATGCTCAGCTTTCTTTATAGTCCTATTCTCACATGCAAACATGACTACTGGAAAATCCATAGCTTTAGCTAGGTCAATCTTGTTGCAAAGTAATGTCGTGCTTTTTAAGATGCTGTCTAGTCTTGTCATAGCTTTTCTTCCAAGGAGCTAGCATCTTTTAATTTCATAGCTGCAGTCACAATCCACAGTGAATTTGGAGCCCAAGAATATAAAATGCCTCACTGTTTCCATTGTTGCCCCATCTATTTGCCATGAAGTGATGGGACCTGATGCCATGATTTTAATTTTCTGAATGTTAAGTTTTAAGCCAACATTTTCACTCTCCTCTTTCACTTTCATTAAGAGGCTCTTTATTTTTTCTTCACATTCTGCCATGAAGGTGGTGTCATCTGTGTATCTGAGGTGATTGATATTTCTCCTGGCAATCTTGATTCCAGCTTGTGCTTCATCCGACCTGGCATTTCACCTGATGTACTCTGCATATAAGTTAAATCATCAGTGTGACAATTTACAGCCTTGAGGTACTTCTTTCCCAACGTGCAATCAGTCTGTTGTTCCATGTTAGATTCGAACTGTTGCTTATTGAGCTGCCTATAGATTTCCTAGGAGGCAAGTAAGGTGGTCTGGTATTAGCATCTTTTGAAGAATTTTCCACACTTTGCTGTGATCCACACAGTCGAAGGCTTTGGCATAGTCAATAAAGCAGACATAGATGTTTTTTTTTTTTTTTTTTTTTTTTTTCTGGAACTCTCTTGTTTTTTCAATGATCTAACAGATGTTAGCAATTTGATCTCTGATTCCTCTGCCTTTTCTAAATCCAGCTTGAACACCTGGAAGTTCATGGTGCACATACTGTTGAAGCCTGGCTTGGAGAATTTTGAGCATTACTTTGCTAGCATGTGAGATGAGTGTAACTGTGTGATAATTTGAGCATTGTTTGACACTGCTTTTATGGGGAGGGGGGTCTGGAATGAAAACTAACCCTTTCCAGTCCTGTGTATACTGCTGAGCTTTCCAAATTTGCTGGCATATTGAAAGCATAACTTTAACAGCATAATCTTATAAGATTTGAAATAGCTCAACTGGAATTCCTTCACCTCCACTAGCTTTATTTGTAGTGATGCTTCCTAAGGCCCACTTAACTTCACATTACAGGATGTCTGGTTCTAGGTGCATGATGACACCATCATTTTTATCTGGGTCATGAAGATCTTTTTTTGTATAGTTCTTCTGTGTATTTTACTACCTCTTCTTAGTATTTTCTGCTTCTGTTAGGTCCATACCATTTCTGTCCTTTATTGTGCACATTTTTGCATGAAATTTTCCCTTGGTATCTTTATTATTTTTGAAGATATTTCTAGGTTTTCCAATTCTATTGTTTTCCTCTATCTCTTTGCATTGATCACTGAGGAAGTTTTCTTATCTTTCTGTGCTATTCTTTGGAGCTCTGCATTCAAATGGGTATATTTTTCCTTTTCTTTGCCTTTGGATTCTCTTGTTTTCTTAGCTATTTGTAAGGCCTCCTCAGACAACCATTTTGCCTTTCAGCATTTCTTTTTCTTGGAGATGGTCTTGATCACTGCCTCCTGTACAATGTCACAAAACTCCATCCATACCTCTTCAGGAACCAAGTCTATCAGGTCTAATTCTTTGAATTTATTTGTTACTTCCACTGTATAATCATAAAGGATTTGATTTAGATCATACTTGAATGGTCTAGTGGTTTACTACTTTCTTCAATTTAAGTCTGAATTTTGCAATAAGGAGTTCATGATCTGAGCCATATTCAGCTTCTGATCTTGTTTCTTTTGACTGTATAGAGCTTCTCCATCTTTGGCTGCAAAGAATATGATGAATCTGATTTCAGTATTGTCAATGTGTACAGTCATCTCTTCTGTTGGAAGAGGATGTTTGTTATGACCAGTGCTTTCTCTTGGCAAGACTCTCTTAGCCTTTGCCTGCTTCATTTTGTACTCCAAGGCCAAATTTGCCTGTTGCTCCAGGTATCTCTTGACTTCCTTCTTTTGCATTACAGTCCCCTATAATGAAAAGGACATATCTTTGGATGTTAGTTCTAGAAGGTCTTGTTCAACTTAAGCTTCTTCAGCAATACTGGCTGTGGCGTAGACTTGGACTACTGCAATATTGAATGGTTTACCGTGGAAATGAATAGAAATTATTTTGTCATTTCTGAGAGTGCCACCACGTACTGCATTTCTGACTCTTTTGTTGACTATGAGGGCTACTCCGTTTCTTCTAAGGGATTCTTGCCCACAGTAGTAGATATAAATGGTCATCTGAATTAAATTTACCCATTTCAGACCATTTAGTTCACTGATTCCTAAATTGTCAATGTTTACTCTTGCCATCTCCTATTTTTGTCACTTCCCATTTACCTTGCTTCATGGACCTATCATTCCAGCTTCCTATGCTATATTGTCCTTTATAGCCCCAGACTTTACTTCCATCACTTGTTATATTCACAACTGGGCATTGTTTTTGCCTTGACTCTGTCTCTTCATTCTTTCTGGAATTATTTCTCCACTCCATTCCAGTAGCATATTGAGTACCTATATACCTGGGAGTTCATCTTTCTGTGCCCTATCTTTTGCCTTTTTATACTGTCCATGGGGTTCTCAAGGCAAGAATACTGAAGTGGCTTGCCATTCCCTTCTCCAGTGGGCCACATTTTTTGAGAACTCTCTGCCATGACCTGTCCATCTTGGGTAGCCCTACATGGAATGGCTACAAGATATCAAAACCAAAAGCTCAAATATGCCAACATTAAGTCAAATATTTCGGAGTCAACCTCTCCCATGAAGTTTGAGCTCTGGGCAAAGGAAGAATGGAACCAACTTTACAGCATCCTCTCCCTAATACTCTCAGACAGCTCTGAGGTTTCTTTGGCATAGCTGGCTACTGTATTCCTGGATATGGAGAGCTGGCTTGACCTTTATATAAATTATTAAAAGAGACTCAACAATCAGGACAAAATTTATTACAATGGGAAACTGAAGAAATACATGTGTTTAAGACTTTAAAACAGGCTCTTTTTCAGGGTCCTGCACTCAGCCTGCCTACAGGAGACCAATTTAAACTTTTTGTAACAGAGAGATCAGGAATAACCCTGGGAGTTCTAAATCAGATGAAAAGAAGCTCATAACAACCTGTTTCTTATTTAAGTAAAGAGCTCAATTCTATATCCCAAGGATGACCATATTGTCTATTAATAGTGGCCTCAGAAGCTCTTTTAATTTCTGAAGCTACTAAGTCAATTATAGGCCGAGATCTGATAGTCTATACTTCACATGATATCTCTAGAATTTTAAATTCTAAAGGATAGCTATGACTTTCTGACAATCAGCTTCTCAGATAGCAATCCCTGCTCTTAGAAGGACCCATAACTCAGCTGAAATCTTGCCCAGCCTTTAATCCTACAACATTCCTTCCTGAATCATTACAGAAGAAGCCAGAACATGATTACCATGAAGTCCTATCTTTAAATTACTTAT
Source organism: Ovis canadensis (assembly GCF_042477335.2). Taxonomy (NCBI): domain Eukaryota; kingdom Metazoa; phylum Chordata; class Mammalia; order Artiodactyla; family Bovidae; genus Ovis; species Ovis canadensis. Next base: position 52,680,087 of record NC_091254.1, on the reverse strand, counting down.
CCAGAGAGGACTTAAAATATAAGCCTTTAGAAAATCCTGATGAAACTATATTTACAGATGACTTCTCCTTCATGGGAAAATGGGTAGGCAGTGGTCACATTATCTAAAATTTTAGAACGTAATCTCCTACCCATTGCAACTAGTGCTCAGTTAACTGAATTGATTGCTTTAACTAGAGCCTTAGAGGTGAGTCCCAACAAGAGAGTGAATATCTATACTGATTAAATATGCTTAATTAGTACTTCATGCTCATTCTGCTATCTGGAAGGAAAATAACTTTAAGACCTCAGATGGAAGTTCCATTAAATATTGCCAAGAAATTATGCACCTCTTAGATGCAATTAAACTACCCAAAGAAGTGGCAGTGATACACTGTCAGAGCCATCAAAGGGATGATTCTGACATAACAGAGCGAAGTTAGGAGAGCTGACTGACAAGCAAAAGAGGCAGCCACCCAGTCTTTCAATACTCAGACTCCCCTTTTGTGGGATAAGTTCCCGACTGACATAAAACTCCAGTATTCTCCCAAGGAATGTCAACACTCTCTTTCTTGTGGAGATATTCTACTCCACTCTGGATGGCTTCAAGTAGAAGATGAAAAACTTGTACTGCCCACAGCACCCAATGGAAAATTCTTAAAACTCTGCATCACACTTTTCATTTGGAAATTGAAAATACTTACTGGCTTGCTAAGTCTTTTCAAGGGAAAAGGATTAGTAAAAACTATAAGCCAGACTGTCAAAAGATGTTAAGTCTATCAAAAGAATAATCCCATAACAACCTGCCAGCTCTCCCAGGTTTACAGTGTACTGAAAGATATCCTGGAGAGGACTGGCAGATAGACTTCATTCATATGCCAAAAACCAATGGACATCAATACCTACTGTTTTGGGTTGATACATTTACTGGGTGGATAGAGGCTTTCCCTTGTAGAACAGAACAAGAAAAACAAGTTGTTAAAACTTTAATGCATGAGATCATTCTTCACTTTTTCCTGCCACTCATGATTCAAAGTGCCAATGGCCCTTCCTTTTTAAGCTTACAATAACACAGGGCTTCTCCCAGGCCCTAGGAGTTTCATTTACATTTTGCCTGGAGGCCTCAGTCCTCTGGGAAGGTAGAAAAAGCTAATGATATAATTGAGACATTTATGAAAACACTTACAACCTACTCACCTTTCCTGGACTTCATTACTTCCTTTAGCTCTAGTGAGAATAAGAAATACTCCACAGTCACTGGAACTTAAGCCTTTTGAAATGTTATATGGGAGGCCATTTCTCAAAAATTATTTACTTCTACCCCAAGAAACTGCTGAACTAACAAAATATGTCACTAACTTAACTTCTTTTTGAAGACAGCTTCAATCCTTAGAAAATGGGATCTCACAACCAAAAGAAAGTACAAAGTCCTTATAATCCTGGGGATCTGGTGTTAGTGAAGACTATTCCTGGCAATGGTCCCAGCTTAGCTTCCACATGGGAGATACCGTTTTCTATCATTCTCTCTTCACCACTGCTATTAAGCTTATAGGTATTAATGCCTGGATTCATCACACAAGGATAAAACCTTGGAAATCTCCTGGAGAAAATCACAAGGACCATCCAACACGCCCACAGGAAAATTCACAGGAAAATTCTCACTGTTTGGAATACAAATATACCCCCTTAGAAGGATTAAAAGGACTGTTCAAGAAGTGCCCAGATAAGTAATTCTTCTTACTCAACATGCTCAGACATACATTACTCTATTTTGTTATTCTTAATGTAATAATGGCCTGCCCAGTCCCTTTAGATTGGACACGGGATGTTTTCATTTTATGAGCACTGCTGCTGCTGCTGCTGCTGCTAAGTCGCTTCAGTCGTGTCCGACTCTGTATGACCCCATAGATGGCAGACCAACAGGCTCCCCCGTCCCTGAGATGTGCATTCTTATGCAATGTTCCAAAATCGATCAGACTGTTGGGTCTGCGGAGTCTTATCATTATGGACTGCCCTGGTTAGTGTCATCCTTCAGTTCAGTTCAGTTCAGTTCAGTTCAGTTCAGTCACTCAGTCGTGTCCGACTCTGCAACCCCATGAATCACAGCACACCAGGCCTCCCGGTCCATCACCAACTCCCGAAGTTCACTTAAACTCATGTGCACTGAGTCGGTGATCCCATCCAGCCATCTTATCCTCTGTCGTCCCCTTCTCCTCCTGCTCCCAATCCCTTCCAGCCTCAGGGTATTTTCCAATGAGTCAACTCTTTGCATGAGGTGGGCAAAGTACTGGAGTTTCAGCTTGAGTATCATTCCTTCCAAAGAACACCCAGGGATGATCTCCTTTAGAATGGACTGGTTGGATCTCCTTGCAGTCCAAGGGACTCTCAAGAGTCTTCTCCAACACCACAGTTCAAAAGCATCAATTCTTTGGTGCTCAGCTTTCTTCACAGTCCAACTCTCACATCCATACATGACCACTGGAAACACCATAGCCTTGACTAGATGGACCTGTGTTGGCAAAGTAATGTCTCTGGTTTTCAACGTGCTATCTAGGTTGGTCATAACTTTCCTTCCAAGGAGTAAGCACCTTTTAATTTCATGGCTGCAATCGCCATCTGCAGTGATTTTGGAGCCCCCCAAAATAAAGTCTTACACCATTTCCACCGTTTCCCCATCTATTTCCCATGAAGTGATGTCACTCTTGCTGCTGCTAAGTCGCTTCAGTCGTGTCTGACTCTGTGTGACGCCATAGACGGCAGCCCACCAGGCTCCCCAGTCCCTGGGACTCTCCAGGCAAGAATACTGGAGTGGGTTGCCATTTTCTTCTCCAATGCATGAAAGTGAAAAGTGAAAGTGAAGTCACTCAATAGTGACCCCATGGACTGCAGCCTACCAGGCTCCTCTGTCCATGGGATTTTCCAGGCAAGAGTACTGGAATGGGTTGCCAATGGACCCAATTTTCAAAAGACATGGAGAATAAAGTCCAGGCAATGGCTGATTCCACTTCTTTTGGGACCATCCAATGGAACTGGATATCAACTTCCACCTGGCAGAAACCCCTGGTCCTGATAGGAAGGCTTGTTTTACTCTTATTGCTTTTTTGGTCCTTGTATTCTAAATTGCCTCTCTTGCTTTGTAATATCTCACATAGAAACTATCAATCTTCAAATGGTTATGGAAATGGAGCCTAAGATGATATACCAAGGTCCACTAATTATCCCACTGGTGGAGACCTAACTGCCATCCCTTAACGACACCCCTATGTAGCTTGAGAAGCCAAATCGGTCATCTTTCCTTTTTACCTATAATGGCAGATAAAGTCTCCATCTCTAGAGGGAGAGGATTGAAGTAGAAATTACTATGCAATTAGTATAGAACTCTGAAACTTCATTCTTGTTTTCAGTAAGCATCCCACTATTGGGTTCCAGCCCTGGCAGGATCCAGAGATATCTGGAGCGTAAATGGTGTTGGCGAGAGAGATATACAGATATAGAGAGAGTTAAAGAAAGAATGTTACAGTTAAGAAAATAGAGGAGAAAAAGAGGTTGATAATTCTTGGTTTACACAGAAAGCCAATTAAACCCCTGCATGGGACTTGTGTTTACGGAGGCTACATGTGCCCTCTCGATGGGACAGTGGTACTGAACACCTTCTTGAGAGGGTCTTAGAAGCCCAGGCGGGGAAGTGAACTCAGAGGGCCCCTGAGCTCCAGGGAGTCAACCTGAAAAGGAAGGAAATAAAGAATGACACGGGGAGACCAAGCTTCGGTGAGCAAGGCCCATCACTTTATTTTCAGAGAGAGCTTTTATACCCTGAGGTGTACATTGAACAAAGTGAAAATGCAGAGTCAGCTCAACATTCCATCAGTATTAACTTTTATCGACACCAGGGTTTTTCCTGCATATCGTTTTATAAACAAGGGTTTTATTTTTTGTACATTATCTTCTGGCCCAGAGGCCTGTTGACATTTTATGATCCCTTTTTTGATAAAGGTTGGTCAGCTAAAACACTTACTTTTCCTTGAAATGTTTTTTCTTAAATTCCTTACCTGCATCACCTTTAAAGTATAGTCACATTTTTATGGAACAGATTTAGTGGGTTGTAGCAAAGAAAGAACTTATTAACTCAGTCTAATGTTGCTAATGTTAAGGCTACTACTTGTTTGTTCTATATCTTAACTATATGTACTCCCAGAAACACAATGGATAAGGGATGTGGGAATTTGGCAGCAAGCATTGGCTCAACAATGTTGCAAGAGTGTGGATAAACCTGCCAAGTTAGCTAGAATGGTAACAGGGGGTTTGAATTGAAATACTCCTTTCATGCCCAGGAGATTTATCAACTAGAGCCCTAAGTTAATTTTTCCCAGAAAAAGGTGGTTGGGGATAGCCCCCTGTTAATGTCAGAAGAGTTGGTGAAAGGCATAAAATAGTAAGACAAACAGATTCTGGTTTGGGGGTAGATGCTCAAGCAGGTCCAGGGGGTCCCTCGAGTCCTGATCCACCTTGCTCATCAGGTATCTCCACATGACCTTGTCATGGGTGGGATCAGCCCAGGGAGTCCCTCGAGTCCTGAAGCCTTGCTTGTCAGGTCTCCTTCACATGACCTTGTCATGGGTGGGATCTTCTGTGCTGGCTCCCGGCATCCCACTCCATTGTCCTGAATTCCTGGAATGTGGCTTTAGCCTAATAAACTATCAGCACTCAGATCCAGGGGAGGGCAGTAATTATATTCTGTTCCATATGCTTGAACAACTGGTGATCATTAATCTTAAGTCTGCTCATGTGGACCATGTTAAAATGGCCAGAGAGCATGAAAAAGCATGGTAACTTTATTCAAGAATCAAGGGAAACCATAAAGATGTTAAATGCCTTGACCTTTAAAATTATTGTGTAGAAACAATGTGATTTAAGTAAGGATATAAAAACTACCGTAAGTCCCACTTTGGTGTGACTTCTTACTCCCTCTCAGTGTCTATGCTGAGAGCTTTGTACTTTTCTCCTCTTTAATAAATCCTATTTTCTTGCTACCTTGAGTGTTTGTGAATTCCATTCTGCAGCTCTGCAGACAAGAACTCCGATTACCATCTCACCACCATTAGCAACACAATGAAACAAAAATGAGTAGATAAATGAGCAATAGTACATGCTTTCTCACCATTCATTCCCAATGATTAAAGCTATACCATGAGATTGGCAAAAAGGTCCTAATATTACTCTCCTTAGTGTGCCTCCTTATTTCCAACAGAGTCTCAAAAGAAGCTGGGCAGAGCATCTAGTATCACTTGGGCTAAAGGCATAGAATTATAGGAAACTTTACTAGCATAATATGATAAAATATAAAGGTGATGGCATGCTCAATATTTTACCACCCTTAGAAGGAGAATCTACAAGTATCAAAGGAAAACCAGACAATTAAATTGTTAAGGCATGTTTGAACTCCATCTCTATTTCACTTAATTGTAATTGTGTCCCATGTCCATATTTTGGAAAAGCTACATCTAATTGTGGACCCTGAGAAAAATTAAATAAGCCCTTCCAATTGACAGTATCTTAATCAAGAAAGGGAGCCTCCCAGGTGGCTCAGTGGTAAAGAATCTGCCTGCCAATTCAGGTAACTAAGGATACATGGGCTCAGTCCCTGGGTTGGGAAGAACACCTGGAGTAGAAAATAGCAACATACATCAGTATTCTTGCCTGGAAAATTCTATGGACAGAGGAGCATGGTGGGTTGCTATTCATTGGGTCACAAAGAATCAGCTGCAATTGAGTAAGCATGCTCAATAATCAAAAGAAGCAATGTTGTGGAGAAGAGATCAATTCTTATTCCATGTTAGAAACTGGTTTTTTTTTTGCCTTTCTTTTTGTTGCTTTTGTTATAATGTATGCTAAGTTACTTCAGTCATGTCTGATGCTTTGCAACAATATGGACTGTAGCCTACCAGGCTCCTCTGTCTATGGGATTCTCCAGACGAGAATACTGGAGTGAGTTTCCAGGCCCTTCCCAACCCAGGGATCTAAGCCAACTCTTTTATGACTCCTGCATTGGCAGGTGAGTTCATTACCACTAGCACCACTTGGAAAGCCCTAGATTTGGTATTATAATCAAATAAAATAGCCTGCCTCAAAGGACCCTGTCCTTCTGCTTAATTGTAAAATAAAGTGACTCTGTTCAGCTCATAGAGAAATAATTTAACCCTCACCACCTGTGAATAGGTACAACAAAAAGAAGATATTACACATCGCTTCCAAAGACAGGTCATTCCTGGAGATGTTTAGCAAGACTGAGACCCTTTCACTTTATTTCCCCAATTGCTCTCCCTCTATTTCACTTTACTTCCTCACTGCTTCTCCCTCTCTCTTCTAGCTTTCAACTTTAGTTACTATTGCTTCTTTCTCACTCTAAAAAAGAAAATGGCATCCAGACTCTGACAAGATGTTTACTCTGAGACACTAGTCTGTCATCTTCTCAACCAGCCACACTTCCAAATAAAGTTTTATTCCTTTTCTCAACACCTCATCTCTCAAGTTCGTTGGCCTGTACTGGAGTAAGCAAAGCAAGCTTGAATTTGGTAACAGTAGTTTCCTTTTCATTAATTTATAAAACTTATTTCAAAAGAGGCTCAGTAAAAGTATTTCAACAGGAGGTTGCCTAGGGAGATCCACAAAATAATTTAACCATTGACTGAATATTCCAGTATTTCAGAAGTCTCTTGATTCCATGCACTTGTACACTATACTATATTTTTATTATAATACAGGTCATGCTTCTATAAAAATAGGTATATGCTACTTTAAGGTAAGATCTGTCTTCTTTTTAGACTGACCCATCAGCCATAACAAGGTTGTTCTGGAAGCCTGGAGCTATTTTTCTTTTACTTTCCATTCACCAAAGCAGACAGAAGCAGCTAACATACAGTATTACTTGCTTACCTTATATATGTCTGATTTTTTTCTAATACATTTTGCCATCTCCTCAGCCATGAATTTGCCACCTACAAGTACCACAAATATGTTCCCATCACTAATCACAGTTCTTGAACAGCCTCAAATCAAAGATTCTCAACCACTTCTTTCCTCATTCTCTCATCCATCTCCTGATTTTTTCACTTTCCTAAACTGAGACTCTTCCCCATAAAACATTAACTTCCCATTCCTTTTATCCACCTTTTCACCCCTGGGACCTATGACATCTATTAGTGTACTTTCTGACTCTCTGAACTTGACTATTCTAGGTATTTCATAGGTGCAGACAAATATTATATGACTCTCAGTGTTTTTTATTGGTCACACAGTGTCACCTTATTTTTGGATTATGAATCACAAAGTAATGAGCAACGTGTCCCTGTTTGAACAATACCAAGAGAGAATTTCACAAAAAGGAATTTATATCCCAGTGATCACATAGTGAAAACCAGTCTATCACTAAACAATGTTGACAAGACAGTACAAAGTGCCTCTAGGAGACTTTTGATGTAAAGACTGTACTAAAAGGACTAGGTAATCATATTCAGCCTTTTGCTACAGGTCAGTTCCAAATTGCAGATATTCTTGTGGATTAAGCATAGAGCTACCTCAATCTAGATGCAGTACAGTACTATATTTACATGTGTGTTAACTGTGTGCTTAGTACCCTTGCCTGGAGAATTCCATGGACAGAGGAGCCTGGTGGGCTACAGTCCATGGGGTCACAAAGAGTCAGGCATGACTAAATGACTTTCACTTTCACTTTAACTGTATGGGAATATACCACATTACTTTCCACATTAGCTGTATACTTTTGTTTTCATTAGCAATGTAGATTTTTTACCAGCTGAGCTACCAGGGGAGCAACAGTTAGAACTGAACATGGAAAAACAGACTGGTTCCAAATCGGGAAAAGAGTACATCAAGGCTATACATAGTCACCCTGCTTATTTAACTTATATGCAGAATACATCATGCAAAATGTTGGGCTGGATTAAACACAAGCTGGAATCAATATTTCCAGAAGAAATATCAACGAGCTCAGATATGCAGATGACATTGCCCTCATGGCAAAAAAACAACGAACAAAAAAGCCTTTTGATGAAAGTGAAAGAGGAGAGTGAAAAAGCTGGCTTAAAACTCAGCATTCAGAAAACTAATATCATGGCACCTGGTCCCATCACTTCATAGCAAACAGATGAGGAAAAAATGGAAACAGTGAGAAAGTTTATATTTTGGGGTTCCAAAATCACTGTAGATGGTGACTGAAGCCATGAAATTAAAAGATACTTGCTCGTTGGAAGAAAAGTTATGACCAAAGTAGACAGCATATTAAAAATCAGAGACATTACTTTGCCAACAAAAGTCCATCTAGTCAAAGGTATTTTATTTCCAGTAGCCATGTATGGATGCGAGAGCTGAACTATAAAGAAAGCTGAATGCTGAAGAATTGATGCTTTTGAACTGTGGTGTTGGAGAAGACTCTTGAGAGTCCCTTGGACTGCAAAGAGATCAAACCTGTAAATCCTAAAGGAAAACAGTCATTAATATTCATTGGAAGGACTGATGCTGAGGCTGAGACTTCAATAATTTTTCCACCTGATGCAAAGAACTGACTCATTGGAAAAGACTCTGATTCTGGGAAAGATTGAAAGCAGGAGAAGGGAACAACAGAGGATGAGATGGTTGGTTGTCATCACTGAGTCATTGGACATGAGTTTGAGCAAGCTCTGAGAATTGGTCATGGACAGGGAAGCCTGATGTGCTGCAGTCCACGGGGTCACAAAGAATCGGACATGACTGAGTGAACTGAGCAATGTAGAATATTCAGTTCTTTCACATCTTTGCCAATACTTTATATTATAGCTTCTTTCATTTTTTTTATTAGCCACTGTAATTTCTGTGCAGAGGTATTTCATAGTGAAATCAGTTTGTGTTTCCCTAATCACAAAGTGGTTCCACACAGTGGAAAGGACTGAGTGACTGAACTGAACTGAATGATGATAATGTGTTTGTCTTACATGCTTGTTTGCAATTCATACGTTTTCTTTACTGAAATGGCTATTCAAGTTATTTGCTCGAATGTTTTTACTAGGTTGTTTTCCTAATGTTGGGTTTCAAGATGTATTTTGTTTTATTTTTATAGGAATATATTCCTGATATGAGTTATTGATAAGACATATGTTGACAAATATTTTCTTTCAATCCTGACCTTATAAACAATTTATTAATAATGCACTTTAAGAACAGAAATATTTTATTTTGACAAAGCTTAATGTATCATTTTCTTTTGCAGCTTATATTTTAAATTAATTATCTTAATTGGAGGATAATTACTTTGAAATATGGTGATGTTTTTTGCCATACATCAGTGTGAATCAGCCACAGTTATACACGTTTCCCCATCCTGAACCACACATGCCCCCGTCTCCCTCCCTACTCTATCGCTCTGGGTTGTCCCAGAGCAGTGGCTTTGGGTACCCTGTTTCATGCATCGAATTTGCACTGGTCATCTCTTTTACATATGGTAATGTACATGTTTCAATGCTATTCTCTCAAAACATCCTACCCTGTATTCTCCCACTAATCCAAAAGTCGGTGCTTCCTTTGCTGCCCTGCATGTAGGATTGTTGGTACCGTCTTTCTAAATTCCATATATATGTGTTAATATACATTATTTGACTTCTCTTTCTGATTTACTTTACACTGTATAATAGGCTCCAGGTTCATCCACTTCATTAGAACTGACTCAGAAATGTTCCTTTTTATAGCTGATAATATCCCATTGTGTATATATACCACAACTTCTTTATCCTTTACATTTGCCAATGGACATTTAGGTGGCTTCCATGTCCTAACTATTGTAAATAGTGTTACAATAAATATTGAGGTAAATGTGTCTCTGTCAATTCTGGTTTCCTTGGTGTCTATGCCCAGCAGTGGGACTTCTGGGTCATATGACAGTTCGTCACAGGTTTATAAGGAATAAAAACATAATTTCTAGGTAATGACTGTACGAGTGTGCATGAATGCCAATAATATAAGAGGGTTCCATTTTCTCCACAACTTCTCCAACATTTATTGTTTGTAGACATTTTGATGATGGTCATTCTGACTGGTATAAGATGATATTTCATTTTGGTTTTGATTTGCATTTATCTATTGATGGAATTCCAGTTGAGCTATTTCAAATCCTGAAAGATGATGCTATGAAAGTGCTGCACTCAATATGCCAGCAAATTTGGAAAACTCAGCAGTGGCCACAGGACTTGAAAAGATCAGTTTTCATTCCAATCCCAAAGAAAGGCAATGCCAGAGAATGCTCAAACTACCACACAGTTGCACTCATCTCATGCACTAGTAAAGTAATGCTCAAAATTTTTCAAGCCAGGCTTCAGCAATACGTGAACTGTGAAATTCCAGAAGGTCAAGCTGGTTTTAGAAAAGGCAGAGGAACCAGAGATCAAATTGCCAACATCCGCTGGATCATCGAAAAAGCAAGAGAGTTCCAGAAAAACATCTATTTTTACTTTATTGACTATGGCAAAGCCTTTGACTGCGTGGATCACAATAAACTGGAAAATTCTGAAAGAGATAGGAATACCAGACCACCTGACCTGCCTCTTGAGAAACCGATATGCAGGTTAGGAAGCAACAGTTAGAACTGGACATGGAACAACAGAATGGTTCCAAAAAGGAAAAGGAGTACGTCAAGGCTGTATATAGTCACCCTGCTTATTTAACTTGTATGCAGAGTATATCATGAGAAACAATGGGCTGGAAGAAGCACAAGCTGGAATCAAGATTGCCGGGAGAAATATCAATAACCTCAGATATGCAGATGACACCAAGCTTATGGCAGAAAGTGAAGAGGAAGCAAAATGCCTCTGATTAATGTGAAAATGGAGAGTGAAAAAGTTGGCTTAAAACTCAACATTCAGAAAATGAAGATCATGGCATCTGGTCCCATCACTTCATGGGAAATAGATGGGGAAACAGTGGAAACAGTGTCAGAGTTCATTTTTTTGGGCTCCAAAATCACTGCAGATGGTGATTGCAGCCATGAAAGTAAAAGACGCTTACTCCTTGGAAGAAAAGTTATGACCAACCTGGATAGCATATTCAAAAGCAGAGACATTACTTTGCGGACTAAGGTCTGTCTAGTCAAAGCTATGATTTTTCCAGTGGTCATGTATGGATGTGAGAGTTGGACTGTGAAGAAAGTTGAGCACTGAAGAATTGATGCTTTTGAACTGTGGTGTTGGAGAAGACACTTGAGAGTTCCTTGGACTGCAAGGAGATCCAACCAGTCCATTGTGAAAGAGATCAGCCCTGGCATTTCTTTGGAAAGAGTGATGCTAAAGCTGAAACTCCAGTACTTTGGCTATCTCATGCGAAGAGTTGACTCATTGGAAAAGACTCTGATGCTGGGAGGGATTGGGGGCAGGAGGAGAAGGGGACGACAGAGGATGAGATGGCTGGATGGCATCACTGACTCAGTGTTCGTGAGTCTGAGTGAACTCCTGGAGTTGATGATGGACAGGGAGGCCGGGAGTGCTGCGATTCATGGGCTCGCAAAGAGTCGGACATGACTGAGCGACTGAAATGAACTGAATAATGAGTGAGCATCTTTTCACGTGTTTATTAGCCATCTATGTGTTCTCTTTGGAGAAATGGCCTTTTAGATCTTTTGCCAATTTTTTGATTGGGTTGTTTGCTTTTCTGGCATTGAGCTACAACTTATATATTATATTTATTTTGGAGAATATACATATATTCATATATGTATATGTTTTAGAGATTAATTCTTTGTCAGTTGTTTAATTTGCTATTATTTTTTTTTCCCATTCTGAGGGCTGTCTTTTCAGCTTGTTTGTAATTTCCTTCATTGTGCAAAAGTTTTTAAGTTTAATTAGGTCCCATTTTCTTGTTTTTGCGTTCATAACTCTGAGAGGTGAGTCATAGAAAATCTTGGTGTGATTGTGTCGAAGAATGTTCTGCTTATGTTTTCCTCTAAAAGTTTTATCATTTCTGGTCTTACATTTAGGTCTTTAATCCACTTTGAGTTTATTTTTGTGTATTGTGTTACAAAGTGTTCTACTTTTATTCTTTTGCACATAGTTGACCAGTTCACATTTCCACTTGTTGAAGAGACAGTTCTTTTCTCCATTGCATATTTTTGCCTCCTTTTTTAAACATAAGCTCCTCATAGGTGCACGGATTTATCTCTAAACTATCTATTTTGTGTCATTATCTATATTTCTGTCTTTGTCAGTATCAAACAGTCTTGATGATTGTAAATTTGTAGTATAGTCTGAAGTCAGGAAGGTTGACTCCTTCAGTTCCATTTTTCCTTCTCAAGATTGTTTTGTCTATTTGGGGTGTTTCATGTTTCCATGAAAATCGTGAAATTATTTGTTCTAGTTCTGTGAAAAATATTATTGGTAGTTTGATAGAGGTTTTGTTGAATCTATAGATTGCTTTGGGTAATATACTCATATGCACTATGCTGATTCTTCCAATCCATGAACATGGTTTCTATTTCTCCATCTATTTGTGTCATCTTTGATTTCTTTCATCAGTGTTTTATAGCTTTCTGTGCACAGGTCTTCTGTTTCTTAGGTAAATTTATTCCTAAATACTTTATACTTTTCATTTCAATGGTGAATGGGATTGTTTCCTTAATTTCTCTCTCTGATTTTTTAATTGTTAGTGTATAGGACTGCAAGGGATTTCTGTGTTTTGATTTTATATCCTGCAACTTTACTGTATTTATTGATTAGCTCTAGTAACTTTCTGGTGGCATCATTAGGGTTTTCTATATAGAGCATCTTGTCATCTGCAAAGAGTGAGAATTCTACTTCTTTTCTAATCTGGATTCCATTATTTCTTTTTATTCTCTGATTGTTATGGTTATGAATTTCAAAACTATGTTGAATATTAGTGATGAGAGTGGGCACACTTGTCTTATTCCTGATTTTAGGGGAAATACTTTCAATTTTCACCATTGAGGATAAAGTTTACTGTGGGTTTGCCATATATGGTTTTTATAATGTTGAGGCATGTTCCTTCTATGCCTACTTTCTGGAGATTTTTTATCATAAATGAGTGTTGAATTTTGTCAAAGACTTTCTCTGCATCTGTCATATGGTTTTATTGTTCAGTTTGTTAATATGGTGTATCACATTGATTAATTTGTGAATATTGAAGAATACTTGCTTCCCTAGAGTAAAGCCCACTTGATCAAGATGTATGATCTTTTTAATATCCTGATGGATTCTGTTTTCCAGAATTTTGTTGAGGATTCTTGCATCTAAGTTCATCAGTGATACTGGCCTGTAGTTTTCTTTGCTTTGTAGCATTTTCATCTGGTTTTGGTATCAGGGTGATGGTAGCCTTGTAGAAAGAGTTTGGCAGTGTTCCTTCCTCTGCAATTGTCTAGAAGAGTTTGAGTAGGATAAGTGTTAACTCTTCTGTAAATTTTTGGTAGAATTCACCTGGGAAGCCATCTACTTCTGGGCTTTTGTTTGTTGGAAGAATTTTTATTACAGTTTCAATTTCCATGCTTGTGATTGGTCTATTCAAATTTTCTATTTCTTCCAGGTTCAGTTTTTGAAGGTTATACTTTTCTAAGAATTTGTCCATTTCTTCCAAATTGTCTGTATTATTGGCATATAGTTACTCATAGTAGTGTCTTATGATGGTTCTATTTCTGTGTTGTCTGTTGTAATGTCTCCATTTTCATTTCTAATTTTATTGATTTGAGTCTTCTTCCTTGTTTTCTTGATTACTCTGGTTAATGGTTTATCTACTTTGTTGATCTTCTCAAAGAACCAGCTTTTAGTTTTACTGGTTTTTGCTATTGTCACATTCATTTATTTCTCATTTATTTCTGCTCTGATTTTTATCATTTCTTTCCTTCTACTAACTTTGGGTTCTTTGTTCTTCTTTTCCTAGTTGCTTTAGGTGTAAATTTAGGTTATCTATTTGATGCTTCTCTTCTTTCTTGAGGTAGGCTTGATTCATTATGAACTTCCTTCTTGTATTGCTATGGGCCTCCTTGGTATCTCAGTTAATAAGGAATCCACCTACAGTGCAGGAGACCTGGGTTTCATTCCTGGGTCAGTAAATTCTTCTGGAGAAGGGACAGGTTACCTGCCCCAATATTCTTGGGCTTTCCTCGTGACTCAGCTGGTAAAAAATTCACCTGCAAAGCAGGAGACCTGAGTTCAATCCCTGGGTTGGGAAGATCCCATGGAGAAGGGAACAGCTACTCACTCCAATATTAAGGCCTGGAAAATACCATGGACTGCATAGTTCATGGATTTGCAAAGAGTGACGCATGACTAAGAAATTTTCACTTAGTTCTTAGCTCCCTCTTAGCACTGGTTTTACTAAACCCCATAGGTTTGGGGTTGTTGTGTTTTCATTATCATATCTTTCTATGCATATTTTTATTTTCTTTTTGATTTCTTTTGATTTCATTTCTTTTTTTTTTTCTTTTTCATTTTTTTAATTTTTATTTTTACTTTATTTTACTTTACAATACTGTATTGGTTTTGCCATACATTGACATGAATCCACCATGGGTGTATATGCATTCCCAAACATGAACCCCCCTCCCACCTCCCTCACCATAACATCTCTCTGGGTCATCACCGTGCACCAGCCCCAAGCATGCTGTATCCTGCGTTGGACATAGACTGGCGATTCGATTCTTACATGATAGTGTACATGTTTCAATGCCATTCTCCCAAATCACCCCACCCTCTCCCTCTCCATCTGAGTCCAAAAGTCCACTATACACATTTGTGTCTCTTTTGCTGTCTTGCATATAGGGTCGTCATTGCCATCTTTCTAAATTCCATATATATGTGTTAGTATACTGTATTGGTGTTTTTCTTTCTGGCTTACTTCTCTCTGTATAATCGGCTCCAGTTTCATCCATCTCATCAGAACTGATTCAAATGTATTCTTTTTAATGGCTGAGTAATACTCCATTGTGTATATGTACCACAGCTTTCTTATCCATTCATCTGCTGATGGACATCTAGGTTGTTTCCATGTCCTGGCTATTATAAACAGTGCTGCAATGAACATTGGGGTACATGTGTCTCTTTCAATTCTGGTTTCCTCGGTGTGTATGCCCAGAAGTGGGATTGCTGGGTCATAAGGTAGTTCTATTTGCAATTTTTTAAGGAATCTCCACACTGTTCTCCAAAGTGGCTGTACTAGTTTGCATTCCCACCAACAGTGTAGGAGGGTTCCCTTTTCTCCACACCCTCTCCAGCATTTATTGCTTGCAGATTTTTGGATCGCAGCCATTCTGACTGGTGTGAGGTGGTACCTCATTGTGGTTTTGATTTGCATTTCTCTAATAATGAGTGATGTTGAGCATGGAACAAAATAGAAAGCCCAGAGATAAATCCACACACATATGGACACCTTATCTTTGACAAAGGAGGCAAGAATATACAATGGAGTAAAGACAATCTCTTTAACAAGTGGTGCTGGGAAAACTGGTCAACCACTTGTAAAAGAATGAAACTAGATCACTTTCTAACACCACACACAAAAATAAACTCAAAATGGATTAAAGATCTAAATGTAAGACCAGAAAGTATAAAACTCCTAGAGGAGAATATAGGCAAAACACTCTCCGACATAAATCACAGCAGGATCCTCTATGATCCACCTCCCAGAATAGTGGAAATAAAAGCAAAAATAAACAAATGGGATCTAATTAAAATTAAAAGCTTCTGCACAACAAAGGAAAATATAAGCAAGGTGAAAAGACAGCCTTCTGAATGGGAGAAAATAATAGCAAATGAAGCAACTGACAAACAACTAATCTCAAAAATATATAAGCAACTTATGCAGCTCAATTCCAGAAAAATAAACAACCCAATCAAAAAATGGGCCAAAGAACTAAATAGACATTTCTTTTTCATTTTTTATTTCTTCAGTGATCTGTTTGTTATTCAGAAACAAGTTGTTTACCTCCATATGTTTTTGCTTTACTGTGTTTTTACCCTTATAGTTCCTATTTAATCTTACAGCATTGTGATCAGAAAAGATGCTTGAAACAATTTCAAATTGCTAAATTTAAAATTAAATTGTTAAATTGAATTTAAAATTTAAACTTTATACTTACCAAAACTAGATTCATGATCCAGGATTTGATATATCCAGGAGAACGTTCCATGTGCACTTCAGAAAAAAGGTGAAACCCATTGTTGTTGGTTGGAATGCCCTGTAGATATCAATTAGTCTAAATTGTTCAATGTATCATTTAAGGCTTGAGTTTCCTTGTTAATTTTCTGTTTGAATGATCTGTCCATTGGTGTGAGTGGGGTATTAAATCCCCCACTATTATTGTGCATACTGTCAATATCCCCTTCAATTTTGTTAGCATTTGCCTTATGTATTGAACTGTTCCTTTGTTGGGTACAAATATATTTATATTTGTTCTATCTTCTTCTTGTATTGATCCCTTGATCATTATGTAGTGTCCTTCTTTGTTTCTAATGATGGTCTTTATTTTAAAGTATATTTTATCTGATGAGTGTTGCTACTCCCACTTTCTTTTGGTCTCCATTGGCATTAAATATCTCACTCCAGCCTCTCATTTTAAGGCTGTATGTGTCCCTAGATTTGACGTGGGTCTCTTGTAGACCTAATATATTGGGGTCTTGTTTGTTTGTTTTTTAATCCATTGGGTGAGTCTCTGTCTTTTGGTTGGAACATTTAATCCATTTACGTTTAAGGTAATTATTGATAAGTATTATTCCATTATCATTTATTTTATTGCTTTGGGTTCACTTTTATAAACCTTTTCTGTGTTCCCTGTCTATAGAAGATACTTTAGCATTTGTTGAATAGCTGGCTTGGTGTTGCGGAATTCTCTCAGCTTTTGCTTGTCTGTAAAGCTTTAATTTCTGAATCTGAATGAAGTCCTTGCTGGGAAGAGTAACCTTGATTGTAGGCTTTTCCCTTTCATCACTTTAACTATATCCTGCCATTCCCTTCTGGCCTGGAGAGTTTCTGTTGAAAGATCAACTGCTATCCTTATGGGGATCCCCTTGTATATTATGTGTTCCTTTTCTCTTGCTGCTTTTAATATTTGCACATTATGTTTAATTTTTGTTAGTTTGATTATTATGTGCCTTGATGTGTTTTGCCTTGGGTTTATCCTGTATGGGAATCTCTGGGCTTCTTGGACTTGAGTAGCTATTTCCTTACCCATTTAGGGAAGTTTTCAACTATTATCTCATCAAATATTTTCTCATTCCCCTTCCTTCTGTTTTCTTCTGGGATGCCTATCACTCAGATGCTGGAGTGTTTAACATTGTCCCAGAGGTCTCTGAGGCTATCTAGGCTATAAAAATAAAAGTTAAAAGAGTAATAAATAACCATACAAGGATTGTATGAGGGGGAAAAGAAAAAGAGAGTGGGGAAGAAAGGGGGGGGGATTAATAAATTTAAAATAATTTTAAAAATAAGATTTTTAAACATTAAAAAAAAAAACAGTGATAATATATCTTCCAGATTCACCTGCTTGGATCACAAGGGCACAGTCCAAATGGCCTGTGCATGTCTTCAAGGTAGCTGGTCTCAGACTGTGACACTCCTGGCAGATATGAACCATTCAGGATCCCAGGAAGACGTAGTTAGCAACTAGCACTCTGCTCACAGTTTGGCAGGAGATGCATCCCCTGGGACTGAGATTGCAGTAACCCCTTGCCTTCTGCCTCTGGCTGTCACACACCTGTCTCACTGCCTCTGGGGAGGACTATAAATGGCAACCAGCTTGCTCTCCTTTGGTATTCACTAGGGCACAATCCTTTGTTCTGTGAGAGTGCCAGGGGTCATAGTGCATTGTTCGAGCCTTCCTGCAGGAAAGGTCCTTTGTTTCTCTTTCAGGCATTTCCACTGTTTGAGAGGCTGTGTCACATTAGTACCCTCAGAGTGTCCTCAGAACATTCAACGAAGGTACTTAACCTAATGAGGAATGATGCAGCCACCAGTGCCTTCTCACCCAGTTTCCATTTACTGCCAGAAGATGCTTTTCTTTCTTTCTTTCTTTCTTCTTTCTTTCTTTCTTTTTTTTTTTTTAATGTTATGCTGCCCTCTGAGATTCCATTGTTTCCTACTCACCCAGCCTGTGAGAGGGTTTCCTACTGTGTGGAAACTTCTCTTCCTTTACAACTCCTTCCCCAGAATGGGTCTCTATTCCTAAATCCTTTGTCTTTCTTTTCATCTTTGTATTTTGTCCTACCTCATTTTGAAGAGTTTGATTTGCCTTTCTGGGTATTGAGGTCCTCTGAAAAAGTTCAAAAGTTGTTTGGTGGAAGTTGCTCCAAATGCAGATGATCTTTCAATGTATTTGTGGGGGAAAAGTGGTCTCCCCATCCTATTTCTCTGCTATCTCTGGACTGTTCCCTCTACAGCTTATTTATGGTGTCACTGCCTATCAAAGAAATATGTGCTAACACAAATCACAAAGAGTTTTCTCTTATGTTTTCTTCCAGAAATTTTATACCTTTAGTTTTACATTAAAATCTATAAACAATTTTATCAGCTTATTTGAGAAATAATTTATGAATAATGACCCATTTTGAGTTAATGCTTCCCAGCTGTCTCAGTGGTAAAGAATTCACCTGTCAATGTAGGAGCTGAAAGGGATGCAGGTTCAATCCATGGATTGAGAAGATGGCAGCCCACTCCAGTATTCTTGCCTGGAAAAATCCCAGGGACAGCAGTCTCATGGGCTACAACTCATGGGGTCACAATAGAGTCAGAGGTGACTTAGAAACTAAACACACATGCACACACACATGCTTATGGTACAAAGTATGAGTCAATGTATGCATGTATTTTTGCTGTTCAGTCTGACTCTTTGCGATCCCATGGCCAGCAGCAAGCCAGCCTTCCCTTTCCTTCACTATCCCCTGGGGTTTGGTCAAATGTGTACATAATTATGGTTATAATTATGGGACACTTTTTATACAAATAGTTGTCCAACTTTTTAAGTACTGTTTGTTGAAGACTATCCACTACCCATTGAAATACATTTCATCTTTGTTTGAAATCAATTGACCACATATATGTGGATGTATTTTTGGACTATCTATCTCAGGGTTTAGTAAACTATGACCATGGGCCAGTTATGGCCTAATACTTGTTTTCACCAGGAAAGCTGATTAGAACAAGGCCAAGATCATCTATTTACATAACACCTATGATTGCATCCATGCTGCTATGTGAAAGAGGCTTTTGACCTACAAAATCTATTTTTTAAAATCTGACTATTTATTTATTTTTAATCTGACTAATTACAGTAGAAGTTTGCCAGCCATATTCTAGGGTCTTTTTTAAAAGAATTCCAAACTGCCTTGTTTGTGATTTTTTAAGTGGATGTAAATAGTAATATTTTGAGTAATAATTTGAGTCTTCCAATTTTACTTTTTTTTTTTTACAAAATTTCACATATTCTTGCCCTTTCTATGCACATTGTAAGATTAGCCTTTTGATTTTTACAACAACAAAAATTCTGCTGTGACTTTAACTGGGATTTCTTTGAGTTTATATATCAATTTAGAGTACATTGATGATATTCTGACTTCTGATCCATGAAAATGGCATATAGCTTCAGTTATTTCTGTATTCAGAAGCGATTGACAATATTTTGCATTAAGACTACATATAATTTGCAACATTTTTGTTATATTTTTGCATAAGTATTCTATGTTTATGGGTACTTTTTTAATGAGTAATATTTTCAATGTGGCTTCGTTGGTGGAGCTAGTGGTTAAAAACCTTTGCCAATGCAGGAGATGTAAAGAGATGTAGGTTCCATCTCTGTGTCTGGAAGACCCCCTGGAGGAGGAAATGACAACCTGATCCAGTATTCTTGCCTGGAGAATCCCTTGGACTGAGCCTGGTGGGTTACAGTCCATAGAGTTTCAAAGTGTTGGGTATGATGGAAGCTATCATGCAAGCACATTCTAGGTTTATGGGTATTATTATAATGAGTAATATTTTACATATCAGTTTCCCCTGTTTCCTTGAACATATATAAAACTGTAGCTAATTGTTGAGTATTAATCTAGTATCCTCTAACCTTGTTCACTCAATCAGTCTCATTAACTTTTGTGTAGATTCTTTGCTTTTACATGTAGAAAATCCTATGTTCTATGGATATAGGCATTTTAATTCTTTATTTCAAATCTTTCTATTTCTGTGTTTTCTTGCTTACTTCACTGGTCAGGAACTCCACTACACTGTTAAATAATACAGTGAAAGAAAATATCCTTTCCTTATTCCTGATATACTGAATATGCTTTCAGATTTTCATCATTTAAATATATTAGGTGGAATTGCCTTTAGAAATAGTTTTATCAAGTTAATTTCCTTTAATTCTTAATTTATTAACAATCTGTTGTCATAGATCAATGTTGAGTATGTTAAAAAATTTCTGCATGTACTGATGCAACCATACGTTTTCTTTTTAACATGTTAATGATTACATAAACATTCATAGTCAAATATTTAACCAAATTTGCATTTCTGCTTATTCTACTTGCTTGACCATGATATATTATAGTGTTATGTATTGTTGGATTGGATTTACTATTCTTTTATTGAACATTTTGTGCTTATGCTCATGAGGGATACTGTTTTGGAGTTAGGAGATTGGTTAGCTTTGAATATTAATGGCTGGGGTAAGGCATAAATAAGTCCTCTCAGGTGGAGGTACTGTTTTATATCTTGATCTTGGTGGTAGATATATTTCTGGGTTTTCTTCATGGAGCTCCAGTCTTATAGTTTTTTCACTTTGTTTATGTTATACATCAACATATATTGAGAAAAAATATTTATCTAGGTAATCCATTTTGGGAATAATTTTTCATTTTCACCAGGATACTGCACAACCTATAAAACCACTCTACCCAAGACAACAACATTGCTGCCTTTCAGAGCCAAACCTACTAGTTGAAAGACTTGCATTACAGTTTCTTTAAACAAACATCCCAATGCCTTGTGTATTTAGAAAGCTCCTACTTAAAAGGCTATTTTATAAACTGAGAAGGTAATAGGCAGGAAGGCCAGGGGTCTCCAAGCAGAGGAAATAGGCTGCAAGTGTCAGACATTTTTTATCTCTCTCTTAAGTGGCAGGAAGAAACAAATTAGTGTTGTATTTTTTTCCCCTTTTATATACAAATTTAAAAAGAGTTTTATCTTAAAATTCTGTGTTGCCATAATTACACCTGGTTCCACCTGAACTTAACTTTTCTCAAACCTTGAGTTAACCAATGCGTTTTTCTTATGGGAATGTTTGTCTTAAGCTATGTTAATATAACATGTATTTACCCTAGACTCTGTCTTCAAGTCCGTTTGCCTAAAGGCTCAGAAGCAACTTAACAAATCCGTATGCTATACTCACACATTGTTCTCCTAATCTGTGTTAATGAAACTATGTATTTGTATCGAAATCTGCCTTTCTTCAAGATTCATGTCAATCATTTTATAGCCTCGGTTGGCTCACCTGGTGCCAATGTTATCTCAAAATGCATGCTGTGGGTGAGGTACCTGGTGCCATTCTCTGAGTTTTGAGACATGTCCTTTCTTTAATTAGCAGACTGCTAGTAGCTATATCAGTTCAGTTCCATCACTCAGTTGCGTCAGACTCTTTGCGACCCCATGAATTGCAGCACGCCAGGCCTCCCTGTCCATCATCAACTCCTGGAGTTTACCCAAACTCACATCCATCGAGTCAGTGACACCATCCAGCCATCTCATCCTCTGTTGTCCCCTTCTCCTTCTGCCCCAATCCCTCCCAGCATCAGAGTCTTTTCCAATGAGTCAATTCTTAGCATGAGGTGGCCAAAGTATTGGAGTTTCAGCTTCAGCATCAGTCCTTCCAAAGAACACCCAGGACTGATCTCCTTTAGAATGGACTGGTTGGATCTCCTTGCAGTCCAAGGAACTCAAGAGTCTTCTCCAACACCACAGTTCAAAAGCATCAATTCTTTGTCACTCAGCTGTCTTCACAGTCCAACTGTCACATCCATACATGGCTACTGGAAAAACCATAGCCTTGACTAGACGGACCTTTGTTGGGAAAGTAATGTCTCTGCGTTTTAAGATGCTATCTATGTTGGTCATAACTCCTTCCAAGGAGTAAGAGTCTTTTAATTTCATGGCTGCTGTCACCATCTGCAGTGATTTTGGAGGCCAAAAAAAATAAAGTCTGATACTGTTTCCACTGTTTCCCCATCTGTTTCCCATGAAGTGATGGGACCAGATGCCATGATCTTCATTTTCTGAATGTTGAACGTTAAGCCAACTTTCTCACTCTCCTCTTTCATTTTAATCAGTAACAACCAGATGGCAGAAAGTGAAGAACTAAAAAGCCCCTTGATGAAAGTGAAAGTGGAGAGTGAAAAAGTTGGCTTAATGTTCAACATTCAGAAAATGAAGATCATGGCATCTGGTCCCATCACTCATGGGAGATAGATGGGGAAGCAGTGGAAACAGTGTCAGACTTCATTTTTGTGGGCTCCAAAATCACTGCAGATGGTGATTGCAGCCATGAAATTAAAATACACTTATTCCTTGGAAGAAAAGTTATGACCAACCTAGATTGCATGTTGAAAAGCTAAAACATAACATTGCCAACAAAGGTCCGTCTAGTCAAGGCTATGGTTTTTCCTGTGGTCATGTATGGATGTGAGAGTTGGACTGTGAAGAAGGCTGAGCGCCCAAGAATTGATGCTTTTGAACTGTGTGTTGGAGAAGACTCTTGGAAGTTCCTTGGACTGCAAGAAGATCCAATCAGTTCATTCTGAAGGATATCAGCCCTGGGATTTCTTTGGAAGGACTGATGCTGAAGCTGAAGCTCTAGTACTTTGGCCACCTCATGCGAAGAGTTGACTCATTGGGAAAGACTCTGATGCTGGGAGGGATTGGGGGCAGGAGGAGAAGGGGGCGACAGAGTATGAGATAGCTGGATGGCATCACTGACTTGATGGACGTGAGTCTGAGTGAACTCCTGGAGTTGGTGATGGACAGGGAGGCCTAGCGTACTGTGATTCATGGGATCACAAAGAGTTGGACCTGATTGAGTGACTGAACTGAACTGAACTGAACTGAAAGACTGAATGGGGGTACTAAAGGGGGATACTCTTTCTGCCGCCTTCTGATGTCTATGTCAGACGCTTTGTCTCTTTTTTAATTTAACAAAGCTTTATTACAGAAAAGCTCTGAGTGACCAAGCCTCATTTCTGGCCCTGGATTGAATTCTCTTCCGGAGGCCAAAAATCCCAACATCTTTTGTCTTTCGTGGTTCAACAAGCTTTCAGAACAATAGTAGATTTTCTTCTTTCCTTAGCAATTAGTCAACAGGCCTTATGACTCTAGTTTTTGCTAATAGATCTATACGGACATCAAGTTTACCAGTCAGAAGGATACTGTCTCTCTTAAGTACAGACAATTTCTGTAAGTTATAAGCTCCTTTCTGGAGTCCACTTAATTAACCCAAATCAACACTGACTCATTTCAGAGGAATAAAGATGTTCAACCAGCAGGCAAAAGATCTATCTGCAGTGTAGAATCCCAAGATGCAACAGAAAAGTCCTTAATATTCCAAGTGCCTTCTCATCTACCAGGAAAATTGTTGTTATTCCCATTTAATTTGTTACTATTATTTTTTTTAAGTAATGAATATCTAAAGCTTCCGTTATCATTGAGCAAGTCAAAAGCCCCTTAATTGTATGTATTTTCATACCTTAAATGTCCATGTGTTTAATCACTTCTGCTCCTGAACCAACATCTCAATGTCAGGCTTTCATCCAATTTTCTCCTATTACATGTGCAAGAACATCTGTTGCATAACTAAGAATTATATTTACAGATGCAAACTCACTAACAATTTCCTTCAGCTTTTTACTAAGAAGCAAACCCATGTTGAGAATACTGACCCTCTCAAGGGAAAGTTGTTTATTCTTTTAGAGTTATGGAAAAGGAATTTCTGGTCTTCTTCATCTTCATTGGCAATGATCTCCGCATCATGATATTATGCATCCTAATCATCATTTTTAATTCATCATACAATTTAGCCCTCACTCACTGTTCATAATATTTTTAAGAGGAGGTTAATAGTCATTCTTCCTGCCATTTGTCTTGACCTTTTCTCAATCCCCAACACTTTAGCTCAGCTACAAATTATCTTCCCAATTTTTATATCATGTACTGACATCTTTTTAATTATCCAAAATCACTGTACTTTTGAAATTAGGAAACATAAACTCTAGAAAATAAAATGCCTTTCCTTGCATCTCTAATACTCAATCACTCTTATTTACCCATATCTTTTTTCTTACATATCCTGTATTGTCCAATATTAATATGGTAAAAATGGGAGCTACATTACCCAGAAACTCCTTCTCTGTTTGACTTTTCCAGTAGCTATGCATGGATGTGAATGTTGGACCATAAAGAAGGCTGAGTGTCAAAGAACTAATGCTTTTGAACTGTGATGTTGGAGAAGACTCTTGAAAGTCCTTTGGAGGAGATCAAACCAGTCAATCCTAAAGCAAATAAATACTGAATATTCATTAAAAGGACTAATGCTGAAGCTGAAGCTCTAATACTTTGGCCAACTGATGCAAAGAGCCAATTCATTAGAAAATACCCTGATTCTTGGAAAGATAAAGCAGTAGGAGAAGGTGACAGTAGAGAGTGGGATGGTTGGATGGCATCACCAACTCAATGGACATCAGTTTAAATAAGCTCAGGGAGATAATGAAAGACAGGGAAGCCTGGTGAGTTTAGTCCATGGGATTGCAAAGAGTTGGACACGATTGAGCAATTGAACAAAATGGTACTGGGTTAGAGCTAAAGTGAGCTAACAGTTGAGTGAAATTTGGAAAATAGAAGTGAAAAGGCTTTACTTGTAGAAGATCATTGACATTAGATATGCTGGTGAACTGATAAAGAACTTTATCTCATTTACTCTATCACCAGTTTGACTGCTGGTCCTGATTATCGACAGCTGTACCATACTCAACACCAAAGAACAATAATGTTGTTCAGTCACTAAGTCATGTCTGACTCTGTGAGCCTGTAGACTGCCAGGCTCCTCTGTCCTCCACTATTTCCTGGAGTTTGCTCTAATTCATGTCCATTGAGTCGGTGATGCTATCTAACCATCTCAACCTCTGCTGTCCCTTTCTCATTTTTCTTTCAATATTTCCCAGGACAGAGAAAAAGTCACATGACTAATTAAGCTAGTTTTCCTGAAACTAGGGAGTTTCCTCAAAAATGAGACTTCACTGATAAAACCAGTACAGTCTCTGGAAAATTGGATGACATTGTTACACCAGAAATTATTTCTCAATGACATTGTCATGGCTAACTTGAAAATATGATTCTAGTAAATTAGGTTTATCTGTTTAATTAATAAAAATGGTTATACTCTTCTTAATGAGGTCTGATGCTAAATTTGAGATTTTCTCTGAGGGATTCATATAATGTTATAGAAAAAATATTGGCACTAAATGTAAGCACTATATATATATGTATATATACATATATATATGTATATATACATATATATATGTATATATACATATATATATGTATATATACATATATATATACACTCTATAATAAGCAGAAGAGATTAAGAAGAGATGGCAACAATACACAGAACAACTATACAAAAAAAGGTCTTAAATACCTGGATAACCACAATGATGTGGCCACTCATCTACAGTCAGACATCCTGGAGTGTGAAGTCAAGTGAGCCTTAGGAAGCATTACTACCAACAAAGCTAAAGGAAGTGAAGGAATTACAGCTGAGCTATTTCAAACCCTAAAATACGATGCTGTTAAAGTGCTGCAGTTAATATGCTAGCAAATTTGGAAAAGTCAGCAGTGCCCATAGGACTGGAAAAGGTCAATGTTCATTTCAATTCCAAAGAAAGGCAATGCCAAAGAAAGTTCAAACTACCGTACAACTGTACTCATATCATATCCTATTAAAATTATGTTCAAAGTCCTTCAAGTTAGGCTTCAGCTATAGGTAAACTTAGAACTTCCAGATATACAAACTGGATTTAAAAAAGGCAGAAGAATCAGAGACCAAATTTCCAACATTTGTTGGATCATAGAGGAAGCAAGGGAATTCCTGAAAAATATCCACTTCTGCTTCACTGACTATGCTAAAGATTTTGACTGTATGGATCACAATAGTGAAAAACTCTTAAATAGATGATAATGCCAGACCACTTTACCTATCTCCTGAAAAATTTGTATGAGAGTCAAGACACAACAGTTAGAACTATGGAACAATGGACTTGTTTAAAATTGGGAAAAGAGTAAGAAAAGACTATATACTGTCACCCTGCTTATTTAACTTATATGTGGAGTACATCATGCAAAATCCTAGGCTGGATGAATCACAAGATAGAATATAGACATATCACTCTAATGGCAGAAAGAGAAGAGGAGCTAGAGGAGCCTCTTCATGAAAGTAAAAGAGCAAGTGAATAAGCTGGCTTGGATCTTAACATTAAAAAAAACAAGATCATGACATTCAGTCCCATTACTTCATGGCAAGTAGAAGGCGAAAAAGTAGAAGCAGTGACAGATTTTATTTTCCTGGGTTCCAAAAGCACTGTGGACTGCGACTACAGCCATGAAATAAAAGACACTTTCTCCTTGGAAAGAAAGCTATGACAAACCTAAAGAATATATTAAACACTAAAGACATCACTTTGCAGACAAAGGTCTGTATAATTAAAATTGTAGTTTTTCCAGTAGTCATATACAGATGTGAGATTTGGTCCACGAAGAAGGCTAAGCACAGAAGAATTGATACTTTTGAACTATGGCCCTGGAGAAGACTTGAGATCCCCATGGACAGAAAAGAGATGAAACAAGTCAACCCTAAAGGAAATCAACCCTGAATATTCATTGGAAGGACTGATGCTTAAACTGAAACTCCAATAGTTTGGTCACCTGATGCAAAAAGCCAATTCACTGGAAAAGACCATGATGCTGGGAAAGGTTGAAGGCAAAAGGAGAAGGAATTGGGAAGAGATGAGGATGGTTAGATATCATCACTGATTTCATGGACATGAATTTAACAAATTCTGGGAGCTAGTGAATGGCAGGGGAACCTGGTGTGCTGCCATCCATAAGGTCATAAACAGACACAGTTTTGTGCCTGAACAACAACAAAAACATTGACAGCTTTACATACATAATTAAATGCATGCAAATTTAATTATAGGATTTATTATTGTAGAACATAATTAAAGAGTATATCCCTAAATTTAGAATAATTGGGAAAATAATAATAATACAGAAAGCATGAAGAATGAAATCATGCAGAAAAAGAAAAAAAATTAATTCTCCCATAATTCATAACAGGGTTTGAATAACAATATTAAAAATGAACAAGTGAATGTGTATTTCATAGATATATTTTATAAAGGTAGAAAGGTAACTACTAAAGGAGATTAAATGATAGTACACTGAAAAAGAAATTAAAGAAAACAGAAATAGGTAGCAATAAAACCCAAAGAGAATATCAGAAAATATTTAATGCAAAGACATCAAAAGAAATAATTTGCATAAAGTAAAGAAGCAGAATTTCAACAAAGAAATTTATATGTAAAGGTAGGTGAAATAAATTATTAGATTCTATTGGATCTATAAAAAATATCTTTGTATTATAAGATATAATGTGGAAGGTTTGAATTGCAAGAATAGACGAAAAGCAGGGCAGTACTAAAAAATCAAGTTAAAATTTTCACATATAAATGCCAGATAAGTTTAAATTCAAGGTAACAACTGTTAAATGAAACACAGGAAGACACAAAAAATATAATCCACAGGATTAATTTGATCTCATGAATGTTTATAAGCCAAATATCACAGTATGAAAATACATCATGAAATATCTACATAAACTATACAAAAAAGCTAAATGATATTCAGTATTAGTGTCTATTTTTGTTCATCCCTCTCAAACATTGTTTTAATAGAAAAGATGTTAATAAAATATAAAAAATCTGAATATAATAACTTTTGCTATTTAACAGGGAAGTTTTAAACTCCATTTTATATCAGAGTAATACTTTTTAGGGACAAAAGGAAGGTTTATTAAATGTGACCACGTGTTTTACCGAAAACAAGTTTACAAACATTTCAAAAGGTAAATTAATGCAGAAAACATTTTGTGGATATAGTGGATAAAAATTAGTAAGAAACATTAAAATCAGTTATAAGTAAACATCAAAATGATCTGGAAATTGAAAACATAATTGTTAGAAATTCTTTTAAATAGCCGTAAGGTGAAAGAGAAAAATCACAGCTGATAATCCTGAACAGCTAGAAAATAATAATAAAATTCTATTAGTAAATGTAAATTAAAAGATGAGATACCCCATATGACAGCCAGAATATTCTATATTTGTATCGTATATTTGTATCCACAAAATGATTCAAATGTAAAAGATTTAGAGAAAATCTTATGTGTATTGTCTCTTTAAGATATATAAGGAACTTTTCTTGAATCAATTTGTTTAATTTATTCAGCAAATATTTATATACCAGATGATATTTTAGGTACTAGGAATAAAATGATTTAAATTATGCAGAGATTGTCTATGGTGGGGGTGGTGGGAGAGAATTGGTCTGCAGATTAAAAAAAAAAAAAAGGAAACAAGAAAATTCATTAGTGATACATGCTGAAAAGAAGAAAGAAAGGAGAAAGAAAAAGAGGCTGCCAAATCAAGTCAATAAGATTTACAACTGCTGGCAAGAGGAGACTAAAAGTCTGATTTTGATTTGGTGGTGATGGGAGGAACTAGTTTTGAGTTTGGACTTAACTGTCAGTAAGTAGTCAACAATGATAATTCTCTAGGACAAAGAATTACAGACCAAGGGAAAATTGCAAAGTGCAAAGGTAAATAAAAAATAAATAAAATGAGCTTGAAGACTAGAAAACTGGGCTGTTTGGTGAAAATAGCTTGGAGAGAGTCTGTAGGCCCACACCACCCAGGAATTATCTTTGATAAAGCAAGTCTTGTGCACATAGAATCTCTTTTAACCTTTATAAATCATCTTTATTCTCAGTCATATTTGATTTACAAGGAACCCATTGCAAACAAATTTTCAAAACCTAATCTCACATCAAAATACATTTTATAACTTCAACATTGTACAGTCACATTATTTTCTGTATTTTAAAAAAACAACAAAAATATAATATTGTAAAATTTTATAGTATAATACACATAAAATATGATTTTTAAAAAAGGCTTTCCTTTATAGGAAAGCCAGATATTAGTAATACTATAAAGTTAATTTTGTTTATAAGTCAGTTTGTTTTACTTAGTTATGATAGTGTTTGATGAAATTTAATTTCTCAAGGTTGAGGTTTCTTTAAGTGAAATCAGAGCTACTGAAGTTACTTCACTAGAAACATTAAAATATTTACTATACAAAGGTCTGTCTAGTCAAGGCTATGGTTTTTCCAGTAGCCATGTATGGATGTGAGAGTTGGACTGTGAAGAAGGCTGAGCACTGAAGAATTGATGCTTTTGAATTGATGCTTTTGTTGGAGAAGACTCTTGAGAGTCCCTTGGACTGCAAGGAGATCCAAACAGTCCATTCTGAAGGAGATCACCCTTGGGATTTCTTTGGAAGGAATGATGCTAAAGCTGAAACTCCAGTACTTTGGCCACCTCATGAGAAGAGTTGACTCATTGGAAAAGACTCTGATGCTGGGAGGGATTGGGGGCAGAAGGAAAAGGGACGACAGTGGATGAGATGGCTGGATGACATTAATGACTAGATGGACGTGAGTCTGAGTGAACTCCAGGAGTTGATGATGGACAGGGAGGCCTGGCGTGCTGCAATTCAAGGGGTCACAAAGAGTCGGACATGACTGAGCGACTGAACTGAACTGAACTGAACATGGTATTAAAAAAAAAAAAGTTAACTCTCAGCTTTCTCTAATTAAGAAATGGAAATGACCATACTAAGTCCCTCAGGAGACTGTCTTTTCCATGTGCCATTTCATGCCCAAGGAAATAAAATAGGGAGCACAATCAAACAATAGCAGTTACTACCTTGATTGGGAAATCACTTTAAGAAACCCTTATGATTCTGGTTGCATTGGATGAATTATCCATTTTGTGTTTCAAGACTTTGTTCATATATAACTGAGAAAATGATGAGGTACAGATAGTCCAGGATAATGGCACCCCACTCCAGTACTCTTGCCTGGAAAATCCCGTGGACGGAGGAGCCTGGTAGGCTGCAGTCCACAGGATGGCTTAGAGTCGGACACGACTGAGTGACTTCACTTTCATTTTTCACTTTCATGCATTGGAGAAGGAAATGGCAACCCACTCCAGTGTTCTTGCCTGGAGAATCCAATGACGACAGAGCCTGGTGGGCTGCCGTCTATGGAGTCACACAGAGTCGGACACGACTGAAGTGACTTAGCAGCAGCAACAGCAGCAGGCAGAAAGCAACAGTTTGTTTGCTTTTTCACATGCATGCAGGTAAGTTTCACAAGTCAAAACATAAAAATAACTTCTGTGCAGAGATAACACAGTTCATCTGTTAAAATATGGAATTAAAGCAAACTCAAAGAGCCTTTTGGTTGAACAAATAAGGAATTATAATAAATAATGTTGCTGCTAAATAACAGATGTAGGGCAACGGCAGTTTAGCTGATATGTGAACATAAAAATAGCTTTAGACTAGAAACCACAGGTCACTAGTCTTTTTCATTAATTGTTTAAAATAAACCACAACTTAAAATCAAGTTGAAAGTGAAAGTGTTAGTCACTTAGTCATGTCTAACTCTTTGCAACCTCATGGACTATAGTCCATGGAATTTTCCAGGCAAGAATACTGGAGTGGGTTGCCATTTGCTTCTCCAGGGAATCTCCTGGACCCAGGGATTGAACCTGGGTCTCCTGCATGGGAGGTGGATTCTTTACTGTCTGAGCCACCAGGGAAGCCCAAAATCAAGCTAGCAAAATCAAGTCTATGTTTCTGTTCATTTATGGTTAGGGCTTTATCTGTTTAATTTTAGGTATAGGAAAAGTAGGTTTTAGATTTTAAAGTAAAATGTTGTCTTCCAAATTAAACAAAGTTAAAGTAAACTAATAACTGAATTAGACATATGTGAAAAACTATGGTATGACAAGTATTTTTTCCTTAGTATTAACTGTCATTCAAAATATTATCATAAATTAGAGGACTTGTTAATGATGGAGATTTGGTCTTGTGGGAGCCCAGAGGCAGGCCACTCCAAAATACTCTGAAGTGGCATATTGATTATTTAGAATTAAAGTAACTTAAGAAACAGTATTTAAGATGGACACTGTCTCCCTGAGAGCAGGAAATAAATCTCTCCTGTTAAAGGTGCCCTTCTTGCATCTGGAAATAGAGGACACCCTTGTCTCCAGAGATAGGTAATTGAGGGCTCAGAAGTCTAAATAAACCTTATTACTTCTCTACTAATTTTCTTGCCAAGTCCAAACTGTTTCAGTTCAGTTCACTCCAGTCGCTCAGTCATGTCCAACTCTTTGTGACCCCACAAATCGTAGCATGCCAGGCCTCCCTGTTCATCATCAACTCCCGGAGTTTACTCAAACTCATGTCCATCGAGTCAGTGATGCTATCCAGCCATCTCATCCTCTGTTGTCCCCTTCTCCTCCTGCCCCCAATCCCTCCTAGCATCAGGGTCTTTTCCAATGAATAAACTCTTCACATGAGGTGGCCAAAATTTTGGAGTTTCAGCTTTAGCATCAGTCCTTCCAATGAACACCCAAGATTGATCTTTAGAATGACCTGGTTGGATCTCCTTGCAGTCCAAGAGACTCTCAAGAATCTTCTCCAACACCACAGTTCAGGGTGCAGGATGCTTGGGGCTGGTGCACTGGGATGACCCAGAGGGATGGTGTTGCCGGGGAAGGTGGGAGGGGGGTTAGATGTACACGTGTACATCTGTGGTGGATTCATGTTGATGTTTTGCAAAACCAATATAATATTGTAAAATAAAATAATAATAACAATAATTTTTTAAAAAAGAAAAAAAAAGAGATTCTTTGGCACTCAGTTTTCTTCACAGTCCAACTCTCACATCCATACATGACCACTGGAAAAATCAGAGCCTTGACTAGATGGACCTTTGTTGGCAAAGTAATGTCTCTGTTTTTTAATATGCTATCTAGGTTGGTCATAACTTTCCTTTGCAGGAGTAAGCGTCTTTTAATTTCATGGGTGCAATCACCATCTGCAGTGATTTTGGAGCCCAAAAAAATAAAATCTGACACTGTTTTTAGAGTGTTCACTAATTAAGCATCTAAAACCAAAGTTACTTTGTCCTGTCAATTGCTCACAAATTTATTGCTTGTTTGTTTAAAGAAGTTTAGAATCTGCCTGCTTTGGCCCCTCTTTGTTCCCCATTTGTATGAGACTTCTGTGTGTATGAATTAAATGTTGTTGTTTTAATTTTCTCCTTTTAGTCTATCTTGTGTCAATTTCAATTATTACACAAGTCAAAAGAACTGAAGAAGGGTAAGGGAGAAATTTCCCTCTCCACAGCAATCTGTTTTATTTAACTCTATAATCTTTGTAGTTAGTTTAGTGTCTGAGAAATCAGAAAATACATTTTGTTTAAAAGAATATATGAAAAACATGTAACCATTGGAGAGCCGCTAATGGAACTTTGTTCATGTTAGTATCATGCCTATTATTAGTAATTATTTATAATATAATAATTATTAATATATATTAATGCTGGCATTTATTAATATAACACACTGATTATTATTTATATGTTATGTTATATTAATATAATGTAAGGAATTTGAGATGCAAAAGTGCATATATATTATATTCCCTGATAAAAATATTATGCATGGAGAAAGGTAAGAAATGAAACAACCTAAAAGTTAAAACCATTTTCTCTTTGAGGTGTTTAAGAATGGTTGTTTTTTTTTTTTTTTCCTTTTCCTCCTGCGTTAATCTTTAGTTCTGCATTTCTATGAAGAGCATATGTTAAATTATATATACATGTTTTTCAGCTCATGGAGATAGAGTCTAATGTAATCATGGAAATCAACTAGGGAAAATATTTTAGAGTTTATGTGGGAAATAGATGGAGAAACAGTGGAAACGGTGTCAGACTTTATTTTTTTTGCGCTCCAAAATCACTGCAGATGGTGACTGCAGCCATGAAATTAAAAGACGCTTACTCCTTGGAAGAAAAGTTATGACCAACCTAGATAGCATATTGAAAAGCAGAGACATTACTTTGCCGACTAAGGTCCGTCTAGTGAAGGCTATGGTTTTTCCAGTTGTCATGTATGGATGTGAGAGTTGGAATGTGAAGAAGGCTGAGTGCCATAGAATTGATGCTTTTGAACTGCGGTGTTGGAGAAAACTCTTGGACTGGAAGGAGATCCAACCAGTCCATTCAGAAGGAGATCAGCCCTGGGATTTCTTTGGAAGGAATGATGCTAAAGCTGAAACTCCAGTACTTTGGCCACCTCATGCGAAGAGCTGACCCATTGGAAAAGACTCTGATGCTGGGAGGGATCGGGGGCAGGAGGGAGAAAGGGACTACCTAGGATGAGATGGCTGGATGGCATCGTTGACTCGATGGACGTGAATCTGAGGGAACTCTGGGAGTTGGTGATGGACAGGGAGGCCTGGCGTCCAGCGATTCATGGGGTTGCAAAGAGTCAGACACGGCTGAGCGACTGAAATGAACTGAACTGAACTGAACTGATGCAACT
This sequence comes from Ovis canadensis, assembly GCF_042477335.2. Classification (NCBI taxonomy): domain Eukaryota; kingdom Metazoa; phylum Chordata; class Mammalia; order Artiodactyla; family Bovidae; genus Ovis; species Ovis canadensis. The sequence goes on along the minus strand of NC_091254.1, from coordinate 52,646,306 downwards.
TCCCGTACAAAGTGCTTTAATTTCAATTTTTGTATCCTACATAAAATTTGAATTCTTTGGGAAAATATATAGATGTATTGCATACTGTCATAAGATATATGATAGTAAAGAAATGAGAAAATGCTTGCAAAATAGTTAAGTTCTTAATTTAAGAACTTAAATAAATTAAGTTCTTAATTTATTAAGCTATTTGAATATAATTATTTAAGACTAATTCATATGTTTTTATCAAATATTTGGAAAAAAATAAAGTTTTTTGTTACTTTTATTCTTATATTAAATATCTTTATTTTATATTCATATGAAAACCATCCATATTTTTTATAAAAAACTGAGAATTTTAAAACATAAAACATGTTCTTTTCTCAGTACACTAGGTGTTGTTACTCATACTCTTAGAAGAATATGTCCTTTGGTTGCTTGTCTGAGAGCAATGATGATTTTGCTCCTCTGTCCTGCTTTCCTGCAGCATTTCTCTAATTGACTCAAGTATCAATTTCTGAACATTTTGGCTGTGCATAAAGGCTTAGAGAGTGGCAATAATTTTAAAGTTATGCTCCCTTTCATCCCGTGAGTTCTTATTCATTATTCATTTATTGAAAAAAAAATCATTAGGCCCTATTATACTTTATGTGTTTGGTAAACGTAAAACACTCCCCAGGAAATGAACCTGTACACTTGGCTTCCGAAGTACAGGATTTAATTAGCTGAGCAGCACCAGACAAATTTACAAATACCATCTACAGGTATCCTTACACTGGGATCACACTCAGAGACGTCTATCTGTTCATAATTCACATATGCAAATTTAGTAACCACTAGGAAATATACATCACCAATTTAAACACATTCCGTGAATGAGAAGTTTCTTAGATACCATCTAGCCCATGCAGGAAATAACATCTGCAGTTTCTGGGTCAATTATCAGTTTACTTATTGGTTTCTCGATATAATATTGCCTAGTTAATTCAAACAATATTCAGGCACTACTTGATATAGCAACTGAGAACAACCGTTGAGAGTAAATCTTTTGTTCCCCTCAAACCTATTATTATCAGTGACTGCTGAAATGTGAACCCCAACTCTTCCATCTCACACTCATACCTGACCTCACCCCACACACATGTGCTTCCTTAAAATTGATCCAATCTTCTCCTTCTTTCCTAAAGTTAAATTCACTGGTTTAGTTCCTGGGAACTATTATAACATAGTTAAGTTCCCCATATCCCTGAGCTCTAAACAAAGTCCCAGTGCCTGTCTTTCTGTCTTAACTGAAATTTAGCTTAAACTTCATGCTAACCTCCTTTGAGGTCCCTCCCATATACCTTTCACACTTGCTTCAAACTTCCTTTTTTTTAATAAAGTTAATTTTTATGTAAGTATTGATTTACAATGTTGTGTTAGTTTCTGCTACACAGAAAAGTGAATCATTTAAATGTATATATATATATATATATATTTACTTTTTTAGATTCTTTTCCCATATGGGTCATTATAGTATATTGAGTAGAGTTCCCTGTGCTATACAGTGTGCCCTTGTTTAGTATATGTACAGTATTAATAGCATGTTTATATCAATCTGAATCTCCCCATTTTTCCCTCCATCTCCTTTTCCCTCATGATAAGAGTAAGTTTGTTTTCTACATCTGTGACTCTATTTCTGCTTTGCAAATAAGATCATTGGCACCATTTTTTAAAAATTTAGATTACACATATAAGCTATATCATATGATATTGTCTTTCTCTGTTTGATTTACTTCATTCAGTGTGACAGTCTCTAGGTTCAACAATGTTGCTGCAAATGGTATTGTTTCCTTCATTTTTATAGTTGAGTAATATTCCCGTATATATATGTACCACATCTTCTTTACCCATTTCTCTGTCAATAGACATTTAGGTTGTTTCCACATCCTGGCTATTATAAACAGTGCTTCAGTGAACATGGGGGTACATGTGACCTTTTGAATTATGACTTTCTCCAGATATATGCTCAGGAATGGCTTCCTTTAAAACATCGTGTTTCATTGTTTCATTGAAGTCTAAACAATTGTGTCAGTTTTACCCTAAACACCTTATTGTCATATTTACTTACTGGCATTTGACCTTAGATAAAAACATATTCTTTAATAACCTAATAACTGGTTCACGGCTCTTATCCATAATCTATGCACTTAATTTTAGGGATGTTTTCAAAATGCATATTGACATTTCCAAAATTTCTAGCTTCTTAGCTCCTTGATTGGAGAAGGTAATGGCAACCTACTCCAGTCCTCTGCCTGGAAAGTCCCATGGGCAGAGGAGCCTGGTAGGCTGCAGTCCATGGGGTCGTGAAGAATTGGACAGGAATGAGTGACTTCACTTCCACTTTTCACTTTCATGCATTGGAGAAGGAAATGGCAACCCACTCCAGTGTTCTTGCCTGGAGAATCCCAGGGACCACGGAGCCTGGTGGACTTAGCAGCAGCAGCAGTAGCAGCTCCTTGATTGTGAAGAAAATGGCAACCCACTCCAACATTCTTGCCTGGAAAATTCCATGGCCAGAGGAGTCTGTCAGGGTATAGTCCATGGGGTCACAAGAGTCAGACATGACTTAGCAACTAAACCACCACTACCACTAGCTCCTTGATGTCCTTTTCTTTAAAGAACTGTCCTCACTCCATCCCACTAATTCCTGCTCACTTCTTGAAGCATAGGGTTTTGTGTTTTTTTTTTTTCTGTATATCTACTAAATGTTTTACTGTTTTATCACAACTTCCTCTTTTTAAAAAAAAAATTTCCACTAAAGCCATTTTTAAAACAATGAGTCTCAATGATTTTTAAATGTATAGATTTTAATTTATTTCATTTAAAATTCAATTTTTAAAATTAGGTATCCAACATGGCCAAGAAAATATTATAAACAGTGTGTAAAGAAACTTTGATGAGTAAAAATTTGGGAAAATCAATAATAAAATAATTGAAAAATACCGCACTATAACTAATCTGCAATTACATTTTCTCTGTTAATGCATCTGGGATTTAGCTTCTACAAACTAAGGAGTCTTCCAAATAATGTCATTTTTTTCTCCATCTTTACTGAGAAATAAATGATATATAACATTTTGTAATTTAAAGTTTACAAATGATGACGATGCATGTATATGTTGCAAAATGTTTACCACCATATGTTTAGTTAACACACCTATTGCCTGACATAATTGCAATGTTTGTTGTAGTGGGAACATTTAATATCTACTTTATTAGCAATTTTCAAGTGTTAATACAACACAGTTAAGTATATTCACCACACTGTGTCTTGTATTCTAACAACTTATTAACCTGAAAACTAGAAGTTAATCTCTTTGACCAACATCTCCCAATTACTCCACCTCACCCACTGGCAGCCACTATCATACTTTCTGTTTCTGGAGTTTGCCTTTTTTTAGAGTTCATACACAGTGACATCATATGGTATTTATCTTTCTCTATCTGACTTACCTCACTACCATAATTCTCAAAGTATCCATTTTTGTTACAAGTGTCAGGATTACCTTCTTTTTCTGCTATTGTGTGTGTTTGTGTATAACATTTTCTTTATCAGCTCATTCATAGATGGACACTTAGGTTGTTTCCATACCTTAGCTATTGTGAATAGTGCCACAATGAATATAAGGTATAGTTTTTTGTTTTTTGTTTTTTTTAAATTTTATTTTTTTTTACTTTTTTTTTTTTTTAAATTTTAGTTTTTTATTTTTTAAATTTTAAAATCTTTAATTCTTACATGCATTCCCAAACATGAACCCCCCTCCCACCTCCCTCCCCATAACATCTTTCTGGGTCATCCCCATGCACCAGCCCCAAGCATGCTGCATCCTGCGTCAGACATAGACTGGCGATTCAATTCACATGATAGTATACATGTTAGAATGTCATTCTCCCAAATCATCCCACCCTCTCCCTCTCCCTCTGAATCCAAAAGTCCGTTATACACATCTGTGTCTCTTTCTCTGTCTTGCATACAGGGTCGTCATTGCCATCTTCCTAAATTCCATATATATGTGTTAGTATACTGTATTGGTGTTTTTCTTTCTGGCTTACTTCACTCTGTATAATCGGCTCCAGTTTCATCCATCTCATCAGAACTGATTCAAATGAATTCTTTTTAACGGCTGAGTAATACTCCATTGTGTATATGTACCACAGCTTTCTTATCCATTCATCTGCTGATGGACATCTAGGTTGTTTCCATGTCCTGGCTATTATAAACAGTGCTGCGATGAACATTGGGGTACATGTGTCTCTTTCAATTCTGGTTTCCTCGGTGTGTATGCCCAGCAGTGGGATTGCTGGGTCATAAGGTAGTTCTATTTGCAATTTTTTAAGGAATCTCCACACTGTTCTCCATAGTGGCTGTACTAGTTTGCATTCCCACCAACAGTGTAGGAGGGTTCCCTTTTCTCCACACCCTCTCCAGCATTTATTGCTTGCAGATTTTTGGATCGCAGCCATTCTGACTGGTGTGAAGTGGTACCTCATTGTGGTTTTGATTTGCATTTCTCTAATAATGAGTGATGTTGAGCATCTTTTCATGTGTTTGTTAGCCATCCGTATGTCTTCTTTGGAGAAATGTCTATTTAGTTCTTTGGCCCATTTTTTGATTGGGTCGTTTATTTTTCTGGAATTGAGCTGCATAAGTTGCTTGTATATTTTTGAGATTAGTTGTTTGTCAGTTGCTTCATTTGCTATTATTTTCTCCCATTCAGAAGGCTGTCTTTTCACCTTGCTTATATTTTCCTTTGTTGTGCAGAAGCTTTTAATTTTAATTAGATCCCATTTGTTTATTTTTGCTTTTATTTCCAGTATTCTGGGAGGTGGATCATAGAGGATCCTGCTGTGATTTATGTCTGAGAGTGTTTTGCCTATATTCTCCTCTAGGTATAGTTTTGAGACTCTGATTTCATTTCTTTTTGATATATATCCAGAAGTGGGTTTGCTGGGTCACATGGTAGTTCTAGGTTTAATTTTATGAGGAACTTCCATACTGTTTTTCAAAATGACTGCACCAATTTACTTTCCCCTCAGGGGTGCACGTGTTTCTTTTTGTACATTGTCACATTGATAATAGTTATTCAAATGGGTGTGGTTTGATTTGCCATTTCAGGATGATTAGTGAAGTACCTTTGACCATTTGACTACCTTTTTCAAAAAAATGTCTGCTCATGTTCTCTAAGCATTTATAATATGATCTCTTTTTTTTCTTTAATTGAGTTGTGGGGGTTATATATTTTGGATATTTTGTAAATATTTTCCTCCACTATATTACATCTATCTATCTATCTATATATATGTCATTATATTTTTATTATTTCTTTTGCTATGCAGAACCTTTTTAGCTTGTTGTAGTTTTCATTGTTTGTTTTGCTTTTGTTGCTTGTGCTTTAGTTGTATATAAAAAAAAATCATAGCTGAGATCTGGGCCAAGTAGCTTTTTCTCCATATTTTCTTCTAGGAGCTTTATGGTTTCAAGACTTATGTTTAAGTTTTTAACCTACATCAAGTTAATTTTCATGACTGTTATAGGGTTCAATGTTCTTTCTTTCATATGGATACCATTTTCCCCAAATTTTATTGGAAAGACTATCCTGCCCCCAATTGAGTATTCTTGATTCCTTTGTGAAATATACATGTATTTAATTCTGGGCTCTCTATTCTATTCCATTAAACCATGTATCTTGTTTTTATGCCATTATCATACTCTTTTGATTGTGATAGATTTGTGCTATAGTTTGAAATCAAGAAGTGTGATATCTCCAGAGTTGCTGTTTTTTATCAAGATTGCTTTAGCTATTGAGAGTCTTTTGTCAGTCCCTATAAACACCTACTGCACAATTGCACTCATCTCACATGGTAGTAAATTAATGATCAAAATTCTCAAAGCCAGGTTTCAGCAATACGTGAACCGTGAACTTCCATATGTTCAAGCTGGTTTTAGAAAAGGCAGAGGAACCAGAGATCAAATTGCCAACATCCACTGGATCATGGAAAAAGCAAAAGAGTTCCAGAAAAACATCTATTTCTGCTTTATTGACTATACCAAAGCCTTTGACTGTGTGGATCATAACCAACTGTGGAAAATTCTGAAAGAGATGGGAATACCAGACCACCTTTTGAGAAACCTATCGGGAGATCAGGGAGCAACAGCTAGAACTGGATAGGTAATAACAGACTGGTCTCAAATAGGAAAAGGAGTATGTCAAGGCTGTATATTGTCACCCTGCTTATTTAACTTCTATGCGGAGTACATCATGAGAAACAATGGGCTGGAAGAAGCACAAGCTGGACTCAAGAGTGCCAGGAGAAATATCAAGAACCTCAGATACGCAGATGACATCACCCTTATGGCAGAAAGTGAAGAGGAACTAAAAAGCCTCTTGATGAAAGTAAAAGAGGAAAGTGAAAAAGTTGGCTTAAAAGTCAACATTCAGAAAACGAAGATCATGGCATCTGGTCTCATCACTTTACGGGAAATAGATAGGGAAACAATGGAAACAGTGTCAGACTTTATTTTTTTTGGACTCCAAAATCACTGCAGATGGTGACTGCAGCCATGAAATTAAAAGATGCTTACTCCTTGGGAGAAAAGTTATGACCAAACTAGATAGCACATTGAAAAGCAGAGAGATTACTTTGCCAATAAAGGTCTGTCTAGTCAAGGCTATGATTTTTCCAGTGGTCATGTATGGATGTGAGAGTTGGACTGTGAAGAAAGCTGAGCATTGAAGAATTGATGCTTTTGAACTCTGGTGTTGGAGAAGACCCTGAGGGTCCCTTGAACTGCAAGGAGATCCAACCAGTCCATCCTGAAGGAGATCAGCCCTGGGGTTTCTTTGGAAGAAATGACACTAAAGCTGAAACTCCAATCCTTTGCCACCTCATGCGAAGAGTTGACTCATCGAAAAAGACTTTGATGCTGGGAGGGATTAGGGGCAGGAGGAGAAGGGAACGACAGAGGATGAGATGGCTGGATAGTATCACTGACTCGATGGACACGAGTCTGAGTGAACTCTGGGAGTTGATGATGGGCAGGGAGGCCTGGTGTGCTGCGATTCATGGAGTCGCAAAGAGTCGAACACGACTGAGTGACTAAACTGAACTGAACTGACAAACTTCAGAATGTTTTTGTTTTATCTCTGTGAAAGTATCACTGAATTTTTTAAAGGACTTGCATTGAATTGTAAGCTGCTTTGTGTAGAAAGGACATTTTAACAATACCAATTCTTTTAATTAATGAACATAGGACATCTTCAATTTAATTTATCATATGAAATTTTTAATCAAATCATGTAGCTTTCTTTCAGTTCCTTGGCTAAATTTCTTTAGATCTTAGATAAAAGGGATATTACATAAAAAAAATAAGTCCTGGGTGAAAATTCAATCACTCTCAAAATTCCTACATACCTCATAAACAAGAATATTAAGAAAAATTAGTGAGTTTGGAGAATTAGAGATGTGTATTGTCATAAAGGCTTCCCAGTGGACTACTGGTAAATTACCCACCTGTCAAAGCACGCAACATGAGAGGGGCGGATTTGATCCCTGGGTAGGGAAGATCCTCTGGAGAAGGGCATGGCAACCCACTTCAGTATTATTTCCTGGAGAGTTCCATGGACAGAGGAGCCTGGTGGGCTACAATCCATGGGGTTGCAAAGAGTTGGATATGACTGAGGCAACTTAGCATGTGTGCTGTCACAAAACTAAAGCCGTGTGTGTGTGTGCACATGAGTGAGCTTAAGAATTATATACATACACATATACATTTAAATTTCTCTGTTCGTGTGTGTGTGTGTGTGTGTGTATGTTCACTATTTCAAAAATAGTGCTCATCTTTGGCATTAAGAGAGATGAGGACAGGTCATTGGATTCATCTCAAGGATGTTGTTTATTAGATCAACATTAGTGCCTAAAATTGGGTGGAAAGAAGTCTAATTAGTGTGAGTAATGGAGACAATAGGGGGTAAAAAAATACACATAGAGCGTACACATTTCTATCTCATGAAGATTTGCTGTAAAGAGGAGCAGACAAATGGAGCTGCAACCAAAATGAAGATTTTTTTAAGTAGATAAATATTTGATACATATAAATACTAATTGGGATCATGCAGTAGATAGAAGAAACTTATGTGATAAAAGCAAGATAGTTATAGATGTGATACCCTCAAGAATTTATGAGAGAATAGCATCTAAAATATCAGAAATGCTTTATTTTCTTTAATTCCAGCCAGAATTCTTCTTCACTTGCTAGAGACAAATGGACAGAATTGATCTGAAAATGAAGGGAGTTCCTTTTAACAAAAAAAGATCATTAGATGAAAGTGGTGAGGGCCTAGAGCTTTGAGAGAAGAAGGTACTAAATAGTCCTCTTGGAAGATATTACTGAAGGTTTTGGTAAGGTGCTGTACCAAATATCGTAAAATCTGGTGACTTGCACAAAACAGATTAAAAACTTGTGTGAGTTATTCTTTGTTGTTGTGTTGTTTTTTTTTTTTTAACTCTGTAATTTTTCTGGCAGATAAGGGGACTCTTGTCCTTATAGACATTCAGAACCTGAGCTAGAAATGCAGGTCCACCATCATCAACAATAGCTTCCACTATTATTTCAATCATTATTACTTTCCAGCCTTCCAGAAGACATAAAATAAAAGACTAAAGTTTACTTTATCACATTTCACTGTTTAAAATTGACTTGTGACTATCTCCAGCAAAGAATGCCCTCAAAACATAATCTAAGAAGTTATGTCATCACTTAAAACTTTAGGAAAGGGACTTTTAATACTTTAGGAAGTATACTATAGGAAGAGGACAAGGATTCAATGAGAGTTAGTTGTTTATGTCAGAAAGTACATCAGAAAGAAAACTTATTAAGGAAAACATTAAGAATATAAAATCATATAGGGGGTACTTTTGAGCATGATAATCATAAACTGAGTCAGCTTATGTTCTTCAACTGCTCTCTTAATACTTTATTGAAGAGCAGAAATAGACCAGGGGATGTTATGAGCACTAAAGACAGTACAGTAAATAATTCATATAATCTTTTATTTCATGGAGCCATTTACTTCCAGTAGGTAAAACATACTGTACATAATATACAATCAAACAACAAATGTATCAGAAAATTAAAAGCACAATGAAAGAAATTAAATGGAAGAAATTCCCTTTGCTGAGAGTGTACTTGTGGTGAGACTTGAAAGAAAAAAAAAATATGCCAGTCGTGGAATCATAAGGTAACAAGCAGTGTATTCCTGTGAGCGAACCATCTGGCACAAAGACATAAAATGAGAAATAACTGTATTAAAGCAAAATATACCAAAAAAAAGGGGGGGGGAGGGGTGATGACATTAAATCAAGTGCATTGGGGGAAGAATGATGGGACTAAAATTGCACATGTAATTGGAAACAAAACATGTAAGAATTTAAAGATTGAATGAAAGGTTGGATTTTTAAGTGAAAAGTAAAGTTGTTTTGTAAATTATTGTTTAAATGATGTGATCCAATTTTACTTTAAAAACGTATCCAAGATTAGAGTTTTCTAAAAGTAAAGAGGATTCAACCATTCACTCATTTTTATAGGCCACCCTTCCTACCAAAACTTGAAAACATCTATAAAATATCTGTATACAAGTATTTATAGTAGTATCACTATTCTGATAGCTTTGATCTGGAAACAACACAAATGTCTATCAGTAGGTAATTAAAGTGTTATTTTGTCAGTCATGTCTAACTCTTTGTTACCCCACGGACTGTAGCTTGTCAGGCTCCTCTGTCCATGGAATTCTCCAGGCAAAAATAATGGAGTGGGTAGCCATTCCCTTCTCCAGGGGATCTTCCAGACTCAGGGATTGAATGTGGGTCTCCTGCATTACAAGTATATTATCTACCATATGAGTCACCAGAAAAGCCCCAAATATATGTGTATGTGTATGTGTATGTGTATGTGTATGTGTATGTGTATGTGTATGTGTATGTGTATGTCAGACCCATTTCAACCCTTTCGAGGGTAACCCACAAGGCTACACTGTTCATAGTGTTTTTCAGGCAAGAATACTGGAGTATAAGTAGGTAGATGGATAGACAAATTGTAGTGTATTTGTCATAGTACTCAGTAATAAAAAGTTATATTATGGTATACATACAAACTATTTCAAACTCAAAAATGCTAAATGTAAGAAGTCTGATTTAAAAGAGTACATAATGTTTAATTCAATTTCATGAAATTCTCAGCATATGATGTCTAATTTATGGTAATAGAAAGAAGGTCAGCTATTAACTAGGTCTGCACTATAAAAAAGAACAAATGACTATTTTGAGTTGAAAGTATTCCCTATCTTATTTGTGGTGTGGATTACATAGGGCTATATATTCATCAAAATTCACCAAACTTTGCATTGTCACTAAATTATATCTTATTAGAGGTGGGTTTTTTTTATATTATTATTATTTTTTTTCTTTCGCTGTAAATGAAAAGGATCAAGGGAATTTATTATGAATGAAAGCTCATTTCCTTTTTTTTATTGAAATATAGTTGATTTACAATATGTATTTGTTTCACCAGGTGCCACAGTGGTTAAGAATCTATCTGCCAATGCAGGAGACAGAAGAAATGTGGGTTTATCCCTGGGTGAGGAAGATTCCTTGGAGTAGAAAATAGCAACCCCATTCCAGTATTCCTGAATGAAAAATTTCATGGACAGAAGAGTCTGGTGGACTACAGTTCATGCAGGGGCGGGGGGGAGTCAGACACAACTGAGCACTAGCATTTATTGGTTTAAGGTGTAAAATATAGTGATTCAATATTTTTATAGGCTATACTCCTTTTAAAGTTGCAAAATATTAGCTGAATTCTCTTTGCTGTACATTATATTTTTGTATCATATTTATTTCCTACTTAGTAGTGAGAGAGTCAATTTCTTTGCAGGTTGATCAAAAGTCGGGGGTCCCAGAGGAGAAAAGGGTCTGTGGTTCTTGAGGAGGAGGAAAGGCCAAACTTTTTTTTTTTTCCTCTACATTACCCAGTCTTAGTTACATAAAACGGTTTTATTCTTTAAGTTCTGAAGTGATGTTTACACAAACTACTCAGTTTAAACTGTATACTAGGTATTATATAGCAACAATGTATCCTGCTTGAGGAAAAGCTCTCCTTTCTGAAAACCTTCTGATCAATCCAAATATTTTAGAATGTATATTATGGGAGTGGGTCTGGTAGGATCTTTCTATTGTTAAATTCTAATCCTGTAAATTCCCCAAGCCAGGCTTCAGTAGTACATGAATCATGAAATTCCAGATGTTCAAGCTGGTTTTAGAAAAGGCAGAGGAACCATAAATCAAATTGCCAACATTTGCTAGATAATCAAAAAAGCAAGAGAGTTCCAGAAAAAAAAAATCTATTTATACTTTATTGACTATGCAAAAGCTTTTGACTGTGTGGATCACAATAAACTGTGGAAAATTCTAAAAGAGATTGGAATACCAGACTTCCTTACCTGCCTCTTTAGAAACCTGCATACTGTTCAGGAAGCAACAGTTAGAACTGGACATGAAACAACAGACTGGTCCCAAATAGGAAAAGGAATATGTCAAGGCTGTATATTGTCACCCTGCTTATTTAACTTATATGCAGTGCACATTATGAGAAATGCTGGGCCGGAGGAAGCCCAAGCTGGAATCAAGATGGCCAGGAGAAATATCAAAAACCTCAGATATGCAGATGACACCACCCTTATGGCAGAAAGTGAAGAAGAATTAAAGAGCCTCTTGATGAAAGTGAAAGAGGAGAGTGAAAAAAATGGCTTAAAGCTCAACATTCAGAAAACTAAATCATGGTATCCGGTCCCATCACTTCATGGCAAACAGATGGGGGAACAGTAGAAACAGTGGCTGACTTTATTTTGGGGGGCTCCAAAATCACTGCAGATGGTGACTGCAACCATGAAGTTAAAAGATGTTTACTCCTTGGATGGAAATTTATGACCATTCTAGACAGCATATTAAAAAGCAAAGACATTACTTTGTCAACAAAGCTCCATCTAGTTAAGACTATGGTTTTTCCAGTAATCCTGTATGGGTGTGAGTGTTTGAGTATAAAGAAAGCTGAGTAATGAAGAATTGATACTTTCTAATTGTGGTGTTGGAGAAGACTCTTGAGAGTCCCTTGGACAGCAAGGAGATCCAACCAGTCCATCCTAAAGGAGATCAGTCCTGGGTGTTCATTGGAAGGACTGATGCTGAAGCTGAAAGTCCAATACTTTGGTCACCTGATGCGAAGAGCTGACTCATTTGAAAATACCTTGATTTGGGGAAAGATTGAAGGCAGGAGAGGAAGGGGACGGCAGAGGATGAAATGGTTGGATGGCATCAGCGACTCAATGGACATGAGTTTGGATAACCTCCTGGAGTTGGTGATGAACAGGGAGGCCTGGCATGCTGCGGTTCATGGGGTCACAAAGAGTCGGACACGACTAAGCAAACTGAACTGAACTGAATCCTGTTATCCTAAAATGTAAATTTTGGGATTGGGTCTGGTAAAATTTTTACAACTTTGAAAAATTTTTTTTGATTAATTGTAATAGCAAATTTTAAAAAAGTATATAACTCCCTTGCCAACACTAGCAAGGGGGCACTCTCTGGTTCCCTTTTGATGTCTATTTCAGAAGCTTTCTCTGTCCCTGTTTCATACTTTAATAAACTCTGCTACACAAAATCTCTTGAGTGATCAAACCTGGTCCCTGGTCCCAAAGTTAAATCTTATTCAGAGATCACATTCCCAACATTGTTTGCCCTAAGCTATCAGTAGTTTGTGTCTCTTAATCCTCTTTCCCTGTCTTGCCCCACCTCCTACTATTCCCCTCAACAGTATTCACTAGCTTCTTCTCTGTATCTATGAATCAATTTTGTTTATTATATTGTTTGTTGTATTTTTTAGCTTCCTCATTTAAGTGAAAACATACACTATTTGTCCATCTATTTCTCATTTTGCTAACAATAATACCCTTCAGGTCATCCATGTTCCTGCAAATGGTGGAATTTTATTCTTTTCTATAGCTGAACAGTATTCTGTTGTGTGCATGTGTATGCCTATATCTCACATCCTTTTTATCATTTCTTTTTTAGTGGACACTTAGTTTACTTCCATACTATGACTACCTATTGAATCAAACTGGGGTCTCCTGCATTCCAGGCAGATTCTTTACCAACTGAACTATCAGGGAAGCCCATCTACTGAAGAGCCTATCTCTTATGAATTGCATAATTTTGCCTTCTTTCTGTAAATTAATTGACTACATGGGCATGTGTTTACTTCTGGGCTCTCTATTCTGTCCCATTGATCTATGTGTCTGTTTTTGTGCTTGTGCCATACTGTTTTGATGTTTATAACTTTTTAGTATTGCCTGGAATTAAAGAGCATAATACTTTCAGCTTTGTTTCTCTCAATATTAGTTTGGCTATTCAGGGTCTTTTGTGATTCTCTGAAAAAACTTTAAACATCCTCAGAGCATGTGGAGCAACAGCAGCCCTTATTTATTGATGGTGTGAATGAAAAAAATGATATTGCCACTTTGAAAGACATTATAGCATTTTTTTTCTTTTTTGCACGACTAAGCATACTCTTAGCATGCAAATAAGCAATCATGTTGCTTGGTATTTTCCCACAAAAGTTCTTAACATATGTCCACACAAAAACTTGCACACAGACACTTATGATAGTTTTATTCATTATTGTAAAAATTTGAAAGCAACCAATATATCCTTCAGTAAATGAAGTGATAAGTGAATTGTGAAGCATCAACACAATGAAACATTTTTCAGTGCTGAGAGGAAATGGGCTACCAGGCAATGATAAGACATGAAAGAATCTTAAATGTATATTATTAAGTAAAGAAGTCAATCTGAAAAAGCTACCCACTGTATGATTCCCATATTATGGAAAAGGAAAACTATGGAAAGAGTAAAAAGATCAATGGCTACCAGAGTTTGGGGATGGGCGGGTTGTGGAAGGATAAGTAGGCAGAACACAGAGGATTTTTAGGTTAGTGAAAATATTGTATATTACTATATAATGGTAGATACATGCCATTTAAACACTTGTTCAAGCCCATAGAATGTGTAACACTAAGAATGAATTCTAATGTAAAATTATGGTCTTTGGGTGACAATGATATGTCTATGTAAGTTCATCAGTTGTCACAAATGTACCATTCTGGTGGGGGATTTTGATAATGGAGGAGACTCTACATGTCTCTTAAATGTGATTTTGTTATTTAGTCCCTAAGTCACATACAAATGCAGACGAGTTCTAAGCCACCAGGGAAGCTTAGCTTCTTAGTTTTCCATGTGGTAATTTTGTGACCTTTAGTGTCCAGAGATATGTTGTGGTTTTAATTTTCAGATCTATGAAGTATAATTTTGGTTTGTTTGCTTTTTAAGATACAACACAAGTAATATGATATGCAATACAATAATAAAGAAACAAATAAGTAAATGATTAATTCAATCAGCTTACACAGTTCAAACCCAGCCTTTCTCCCTGATTGTAACATGTCTTTTTTTCTTCGAAATTCCTTGACTCAGTTAATTTACATATATATGTACATGTGTATAGGTGTGTGTGTAGATCGTCAAATTGCACCTTTTAACTATTATAATTCTACTAAGAAGCAAGAACATTCTTATCTTTTGAACATATTCTTACTGACTGTTTCCCATCATGTATGCTTATTTTAGATGGCAAATGATAAATAAATGAACCTATTTTAGGTAAACTATCTTTGAATTATTTCATTTAGACAAATTCTACTTCCTCCAGTCACATGCTACTGTTTGTGAGTTTAAGCTTATGCAGCTTGCTGTACCACAGGCCAATAAATCAAGAGACAAGATTTTGAGGCAAGGAATAGACACTTTATTCAGAAAGTCAGCAGACCAAGAATATGGTGGCCTAGAGTCCTGAAAATAACATCCTACCTGAGTTAGAATTCAGGTTATCTTTTATATGAAAAGTAGGGTGCGAGTGTGGTTGGTTGTTGCAAACTTCCTGATTCCAGCCCGGCTCCAGAGTGGTTGTGTTTATCATTTGTTCTTGCAGTGTCCCATGTAGGTCTGGTCATAAGTTTTCTGTAAACCACCAACAAGACAGATGTTATTCTCTGTTCTGCAATCTTTTCATCTCCTCAAGCTCACTTGTAAAGGATAAAATAATAACTGAAATAAATTTTTTGCATAAAATAAAATACACATATCTCCCTTTAATCTATTAGCTTTTTAAAGGACAAGCTAACTCCGCTGGAAGTAAACCATTAGAAAATTTAATATACTACAGTGTTCTTTCAAAAAGGGACTGAAAAGTTTGAGCAATACTCTATCTCTACTAACAATTTCTAACACTTATAAAAAGAAAGGGTGAAATATAAGTAAGATGTTTGGCAAGGTAGAATTTAAAAATAAAATAAAATGTTTACTTAATTCATGGATAAAGGATTTTTAAAGTATGCTACTATGAAAACCACTAGACCATTCAGGTATGACCTAAATCAAATCCTTATGATTGTATAGGGAAAGTGAGAAATAGATTTAAGGGACTAGATCTGATAGATAGAGTGCCTGATGATCTATGGACTGAGGTTCCTGACATTGTACAGAAGACAGGGATCAAGACCATCCCCATGGAAAAGAAATGCAAAAAATCAAAATGGCTGTCTGGGGAGGCCTTACAAATAGCTGAGAAAGGAAGAGAAGTGAAAAGCAAAGGAGAAAAGGAAAGATATAATCTTGTGAATGCAGAGTTCCAAATAATAGCAAGAAGAGATAAGAAAGCCTTCTTCAGCGACCAATGCAAAGAAATAGATGAAAAGAACAGAATGGGAAACACTAGAGATCTCTTCAAGAAAATTAGAGATACCAAGGAAACATTTCATGCAAAGATGGGCTCGATAAAGGACAGAAATTGTATGGACCTAACAGAAGCAGAAGATATTAAGAAGAGTTGGCAAGAATACACAGAAGAACTATCCAAAAAAGACCTTCATGACCCGGATAATCACGATGGTGTGATCACTCACCTAGAGCCAGGCATCCTGGAATGTGAAGTCAAGTGGGCCTTAGAAAGCATCACTATGAACAAAGCTAGTGGAGGTGATGAAATTTCAGTTGATCTATTTCAAATCCTGAAAGATGATGCTGTGAAAGTGCTGCACTCAATATGCCAGCAAATTTGGAAAACTCAGCAGTGGCCACAGGACTAGAAAAGGTCAGTTTTCATTCGAATTCCAAAGAAAGGCAACGCCAAAGAATGCTCTAACTACCGCACAACTGCACTCATCTCACACACTAGTCGGAGAAGGCAATGGCACCCCACTCCAGTACTCTTGCCTGAATAATCCCATGGATGGAGGAGCCTGGTGGGCTGCAGTCCATGGGGTCACTAAGATTCGGACACAACTGAGTGAATTCTCTTTCACTTTTCACTTTCATGCATTAGAGAGGGAAATGGCAACCTACTCCAGTGTTGTTACCTGGAGAATCCCAGGGACGGCAGAGCCTGGTGGGCTGCGGGCCATGGGGTCGCAGAGTCGGACCCGACTGAAGCGACTTAGCAGCAGCAGCAGCAGTACACGCTAGTAATGTAATGCTCAAAATTCTCCAAGCCAGGCTTCAGCAATATGTGAACCATGAACTCCAGATGTTTAAGCTGGTTTAGAAAAGGTAGAGGAACCAGAGACCAAATTGCCAACATCCACTGGATCATTGAAAAAGCAATAGAGTTGCAGAAAAACATCTATTTCTGTTTTATTGACTATGCCAAAGCCTCTGACTGTGTGGATCACAATAAACTGTGGAAAATTCTGAAAGAGAAGTGCATACCAGACTGCCTCACCTGCCTCTTGAGAAACCTGTATGCAGGTCAGGAAGCAACAGATAGAACTGGACATGGAAAAACAGACTGGTTCCAAATAGGAAAAGGAGTACATCAAAGCTGTATATTGTCACCCTGCTTGTATAATTTATATGCAGAGTACATCATGTGAAAAGCTGGGCTGGATGAAGCACAAGCTGGAATCAAGATTGCCATGAGAAATATCAATAACCTCAGATATGCAGATGATACCACCCTTATGGCAGAAAGCGAAGAAGAACTAAAGAGCCTCTTGATGAAAGTAAAAGAGAAGAGTGAAAAAGTTGGTTAAAGCTCAAAATTCAGAAAACGAATATCATGGCATCTGGCCCCATCACTCATGGGAGATAGATGGGGAAACAGTGGAAACAGTGAAAGACTTTATTTTGGGGGGCTCCAAAATCACTGCAGGTGGTGATTGCAGCCATGAAATTAAAAGACGCTTACTCCTTGGAAAGAAAATTATGACCAACCTAGATAGAATCTTTAAAAGCAGAGACATGACATTGCCAACAAAGGTCCATCTAGTCAAGGCTATTGTTTTTCCAGTGGTCATGTATGGATGTGAGAGTTGGACTGTGAAGAAAGCTGAGTGCCAGAGAATTGATACTTTTGAACTGTGGTGTTGGAAAAGACTCTTGGGGGTCCCATGGACTGCAAGGAGATCCAACCAGGCCATTCTAAAGGAGATCAGTCCTGGGTGTACTTTGGAAGGAATGGTGCTAAAGCTGAAACTCCAGTACTTTGGCCACCTCATGAGAAGAGTTGACTCATTGGAAAAGACTCTGATGCTGGGAGGGATTGGGGGCAGGAGTAGAAGGGGAAGGCAGAGGATGAGAAGGCTGGATGGCATCATGGGCTCGATGGACATGAGTTTGAGTGAACTCTGGAAGTTGGTGATGTACCGGGAAGACTGGCATGCTGCAGTTCATGGGGTTGTAAAGAGTCAGACACGACTGATCGACTGAACTAAACTGAACTCCTTATTTTTTAGGATATAAAAAAATTTCAAAGCAGTTTCAATAATTCAGATATCATGAAAGTGCTGAAATTCTTTATTAATATACCATTTTACTAAGTATAAACATAGTGACTTCCTAACATGGAGAACAATCTGAATAACCTGATTAGTGCCCAACTGTCTAGTTTAAACTAATCTCTTCAAATTATTTCCTCAACCCTAGGACATTTATATAGGTTTCTACTTCTATGAGGAAGCATTAAAAATATTTTTTCATACAGTTACTTCCTACTGTTTCTTCAGATCTCACATCAGTCTTCGCTTTCTCAAGGGAGTAACTCCAACTTCCCCTCATAAGAATATGTCTCATCATACATTGGCATAACTGATTAATGAAGGTCTCCACTAAATTATAAATTCAGAGAACAAGTTTTTATTTATTTATTTTTTGTCTCCACATGATCATCAACTAATAGAGATATGGCAATTATAAACATTTCTATGACTATCACCTAATCAAACAACACAAAAAATCGCACATCACAAGTCAGGCAATATCTCTAATAGCTCATCTATATAAACTTATATTAGAACAAAGATCGCCATATTATAAAGTTTTTGAGTGACATACCTAGATAGTGTATTAAAATTAGGAAAATCACTTTGCAGACAAAGGTCTGTATAGTTAAAGCTATTTTTCCAGTAGTCATGTTTGCATGTGAGAGTTGGACCATAAAGAAGGCTGAGCATTGAAGAATTAAGGCTTTCAGGCTTTGATGCTGGAGAAGACTGTTGAGAGTTCCTTGGACAGCAAGGAGATAAGACCAGTCAATCCTAAAGGAAATCAACCCTGAATATTGATTGGAAGAACTGATACGGAAGCTGAAACTCCAGTATTTTGGCCACCTAGTGTGAACAACCAACCTATTGGAAAAGATCCTGATGCTGAGAAAGATTGAAGGAAGGAGGAAAAGGGGCCAACAGAGGGTGAGATGGTGGGATGACATCGCTACTCAATGGACATGAGTTTGGGCAAACTCTGGGAAATAGAGAAGGACAGGGAAGCCTGGTGTGCTTTGGTCTATGGTGAAAGAAAGAGTTGGACATGACTGAATGGCTGAAGAGCAACAACAATAAAAATAATAATAATAATAATAAAAACAAGGGTCAGGGATAAGTGAATACAGGCTTAAGTAAAAGAAGAGCTAAGATGATAGTGAACAGATGTATAACTAGTTGAAAATTATAGTAGTTATATAAATTGATAAGTGAAGGAAATAAATTAACAGCACTACAGATTTGACACAGTTTATTACCACCATTTGAAATAATTGAAAAAAGTGTATTTTTGAATTTATTATTTTATCAAAAGCTCTGTGTGTGGTATAATTTTGAGTTACAAATATCTAGAAATAGAACTATAACTAAATTATAAAAGCACTGAGAGAAAATTTCAAGACCCTGACCCAAATATATGCAAATTCAAAAGGAAGTAGAGTACTAAGACTTTTTAAATCATCTTAGTTTACTTAACCAAGGAGAGAATATAAGGAAGTAGATGGAAGTGAAATCTGGAATTGCCTTCTCAGTTTTCATCTGGCTCTAAACTTCTAATTTCCTAGTGGCAGTTTTTGGGTTACTGGAAAAAAAATTCATAAAAATAAATTTTTGTATCCATGGAAACCTTTTCATGAGTTTGTTTGGAACCTAAATATGACTGTCTATATTTTTGGTAGAGGATGAACTCTACTACCTGTAAAAGCAATATTAAAAGTACCCTAGGGAGAGCTAAATAGAATGAGTGATCATTTTGTAGTATGATTACAGACATTAGTCTTTTAGCTGAAAATAACCATGTTTTATAGGAAGAAGAAAAGTGTGCACTCAAATAATCAGTAGCTTTGGGAAAAAAATTACACCAATATTTGAAGGCCAGTGTGTACACCTGATGCATCATGCCAAGTGAAATGTATTTTTCTCATACTATTACAGTTTTTACTTATTCAGTGCTTTCTTGGTGATTCACAGAGTTTTTAATATTTGTAATAAATTACATTTATTAAATATGTACTGTGTCATGGTGTGCTTTATTTTATGCAATATAAGTGACATAACATGAAAATTTTATTTTCAATAAACTAGGATCTAAAGTGGATATGCATATGTAGATTTATACATTGTGCATTAGGAAAACCTATATTTCAAATTTTAGTATTACATAGGAACTTGTAACATTTAACCATGCAAGGTAAATTTGACATGGTAAAGTATGGCAAGAGTGAACATCACCAACTTAGAAATCAATGAAATAAAATGGATAGGAACATCATAATTTAATTCAGATGGCCACTATATTTTCTCCTGTAGGCAAGGCTCCTTTAGAAGAAATGGAGTAGCCCACATAGTCAATAAAAGAGTTTAAGCTATAATTCTTGAGTGCAAGCTCAAAAACAAGTGAATGATCCCAGTTGGTTTCTAAGGCAAACCATTCAATATCACAATAATCCAAGTCTATGCCCCAACTCATTTGGAAAACTCAGCAGTGGCCACAGGACTGGAAAAAGTCAGTTTGTTTACAATCCCAAAGAAAGGTAATGCCAAAGAATGCTCAAACTGCTGCACAATTGCACTCATCTCACACACTATTAAAGTAATGCTCAAAATTCTCCAAACCAGGCTTCAGCAGTACGTGAACTATGAACTTCCAGATGTTCAAGCTGGTTTTAGAAAAGGCAGAGGAACAAGAGATCAAACTGCCAACATCCACTGGATCATGGAAAAAGCAGGAGAGTTTCAGAAACATCTGCTGCTGCTCCATTGACTATGCCAAAGCCTTTGACAGTGTGAATCAAAATAAACTTTGGAAAACACTGAAAGACATGGGAATACCAGACCACCTGACCAGCCTCCTGAGAAGTCTGTATGCAGGTCAGGAAGCAACAGTTAGAACTGGACAGGGAGAACAGACTACTTCCAAATAGGAAAAGGAGTATGTCAAAGCTATATATTGTCACCCTGCTTATTTAACTTATATGCAGAGTACCTCATGAGAAACGCTGGGCTGGAGGAAGCATAAAGTGGGAATCAAGATGGCTGGGAGAAATATCAATAACCTCAGATATGCAGATGAGACCACTCTTATGGCAGAAAGTGAAGAACTAAAGAGCCTCTTGATGAAAGTGAAAGAGGAGAGCAAAAAAGTTGGCTTAAAACTCAACATTCAGGAAACTAGGATTATGGCATCCAGTACCATCTGTTCAGTTCAGTTCAGTCACTCAGTCGTCTCCGACTCTTTGTGACACCATGAACTGCAGCACGTCAGGCCTCCCTGTCCATCAACAACTCCAGGAATTTACCCAAACTCATGTCTATCGAGTCAGTGATGCCATCCAGCCATCTCATCTTCTGTCGTCCCCTTCTCCTCCTGCCCCCAATCCCTCCCAGCATCAGGGTCTTTTCCAAAGAGTCAAATTTTCTCATGAGGTGGCCAAAGTACTGGAGTTTCAGGTTCAACATCAGTCCTTCCAATGAACACCCAGGACTGATCTCCTTTAGAATGGCCTGGTTGGATCTCCTTGCACTCCAAGGGACTCTCAAGAGTCTTCTCCAATACAAAGTTCAAAAGCATCAATTCTTCAGTGCTCAGCTTTCTTCACAGTCCAACTCTCACATCCACACATGGAAAAACCATAGCCTTGACTAGACAGAACTTTGTTGACAAAATAATGTCTCTGTTTTTTAATATGCTGTCTTGGTTGGTCATAACTTTCCTTCCAAGGAGTAAGCATCTCTTACTTTCATGGCTGCAGTCAACATCTGCACTGACTTTGGATCCCCAAAAATAAAGTCTGACACTGTTCCAATGCTTCCCCATCTATTTCCCATGAAGTGGTGGGACCAGATGCCATGATCCTAGTTTTCTGAATGTTGAGTTTTAAGCCAACTTTTTCACTCTCCTCTTTCACTTTCATCAAGAGACTTTTTAGTTCCTCTTCACTTTCTGCCATAAGGGTGGTGTCATCTGCATATCTGAGGTTATTGATATTTCTCCCTGCAATCTTGATTCCAGCTTGTGCTTCCTCCAGCCCAGCATTTCTCATGATGTACTCTGCATATAAGTTAAATAAGCAGGGTGACAATATACAGCCTTGACGTACTCCTTTTCCTATGTGGAACCAGTCTGTTGTTCCATGTCCAGTTCTATATGTTGCTTCCTAACTTGCATACAGGTTTCTCAAGAGACATATCAGATGGTCTGGTATTCCGATCTCTTTCAGAATTTTCCACAGCTTACAGTGATCCACACACTTCATGGAAAATAGATGGGGAAACAGTGGAAACAGTGGCTAAAAGCACAGAAGAACTAGAGAGCCTCTTGATGAAACTGAAAGAGGAGAGTGAAAAATTTGAGTTAAAACAAAACATTCAGAAAACTAAGATTATGGCATCTAGTTGTGGGGCCCTACGTGGGAAACCTTAAAAAAAACAGGGGGCTAGCTTTTGCGGTTGGAAGCCAAGATGGCGTCTGGCAGAAGAGAGAGGGGCATGGTGTATGTTAAAGTTTTTGATTGGCTCTCTTGACTTCCATAGATGTGGACAGTGTGTGATTACCATAGACTCCTGTTAAGCTCATGACGACTTGACCTTATATGCATATTATAATTTGAACTTTAATGTGACTGGTGCAAATATGGCATATTATAATTTGACCTTTAACGTGATTGGTGTAACTATGGCATATTATAATTTGACCTTTAACGTGATTGGCACATCTATGGGAGGTCCCTCACAGAACCCCCTTGCTTGCCTATATAAACCAAGAGTTTGTGGCAATAAAGCAGAACTGCTCATCCGGAACCCCTGTCGCATCTGATTGTCTCCTCCTCACCAAGGGGGTGGGTTGGCAGACAGCAGGCTCACCTCTCCTCGGGACCCCTTGGCTTTGCAGTTCCACTGCCTTTCTGTTTCTGCAGAGCGCCCCCCCCCCCCGCCCCGCATTATTTCATGGTAAATAGATGGGGAAACAATGGAAACAGTGAGAGAGAGACTTTATTTTTGAGGGCTCCAAAATCTTTAAAGATGGTTACTCCAGCCATGAAATTAAAAGATACTTGCTCCTTGGAATAAAAGTTATGACCAACCTAGACAGCATATTAAAAAGCAGAGACATTACTCTGGCAACAAAAGTGTGCCTAGTCAAAGCTTTGGTTTATCCATTAGCCATGTATGGATGTGAGAGTTGGACTATAAAGAAAGGTGAACGTCAAAGAACTGATGCTTTTGAACTTTGGTGTTGCAGAAGACTCTTGAGAGTTCTTTGGACAGCAAGGTGGTCCAGCCAATTCATGCTAAAGGAAATCAGTCCTGAATATTCATTAAGAACTGAGGCTGAAGCTGAAACGCCAATACTTTGGCCACCTGATGCAAAGAACTGACTCATTTGAAAAGACCCTCATGCTGGAAATGATTGAAGGTAGGAGGAGAAGGGGATAACAGAGGATGGGATGGTTGGAAGGAATCATAAACTCAATGGAAAGGACTTGGAGTAATGGTGTGATCACTCACCTAGGGCCAGATATCCTGGAGTGTGAAGTCAAGTGTGCCTTAGGAAGCATCACTATGAACAAGGCTAGTGGAGGTGATGGAATTCCAGTTGAGCTATTTCCAATCCGGAAAGATGATACTGTGAAAGTGTGGCACTCAGTATGCCAGCAAATTTGGAAAACTCAGCAGTGGCCGCAGGACTGGAAAAAGTCAGTTCTCATCCAATCCCAAAGAAAGTCAATGCCAAAGAATGCTCAAACTATTACACAATTGCACTCATTTCACATGCTAGTAAAGTGATGCTTAAAATTCTCCAAGCCAGCTTCAGCAATACATGAACTGTGAACTTCCAGATGTTCTAGCTAGTTTTGGAAAAGGCAGAGGAACCAGAAATCAAATTGCCAACATCCGCTGTATCATTGAAGAGCAAGAGAGTTCCAGAAAAACATTTATTTCTGCTTTATTGACTATGCAAAGGCCTTTGACTGTGTGGATAACAACAAACTGTGAAAATTCTGAAAGAAATGGGACTACCAGACCACCTGACCTGCCTCTTTAGAAGCCTGTATGCAGATCAGGAGGCAACAGTTAAAACTGAACATGGAACAACGGACTGGTTCCAAATAGAAAAAGGAGTACATCAAGGCTGTATATTGTCACCCTGCTTATTTAACTTATATGCAGAGTACATCATGAGAAACGCTGGTCTGGAGGAAGCACAAGCTGGAATCAAGATGGCTGGGAGAAATATCAATAACCTCAGATATGCAGATGGCACCATCCTTATGGCAGAAAGTGAAGAGGAGCTAAAAAGTCTCTTGATGAAAGTGAAAGAGGAGAGTGAAAAAGTTGGCTTAAAACTCAACATTCAGAAAACAAAGATCATGGCATCCGGTCCCATCACTTCATGGCAAATAGATAGGGAAACAGTGGCTGACTTTATTTTTGGGGGCTCCAAAATCACTGTAGATCGTGATTGCAGCCATGAAATGAAAAGATGCTTGCTCCTTGAAAGGAAAGTCATGACCAAGCTAGACAGCATATTAAAAAGCAGAGACATTACTTTTTCAACGAAGGTCCATCTTTTCAAGGCTATGGTTTTCCTAGTAGTCATGTATGTATGTGACAAGTGGAGTATAAAGAAAGCTGAGCGCTGAAGAATTGATGTTTTTGAACTTGGTGTGGGAGAAGACTCTTGAGAATCCCTTGGGCTGCAAGGAGATCCAACCAGTCTATCCTAAAGATCAGTCCTGGATGTTCATTGGAAGGACTGATGTTGAACCTGAAACTCCAATACGTTGGCCCCTGATATGAAGAGCTGACTCATTTGAAAAATCCCTGATGCTGGGAAAGATTGAGGACAGAAGGAGAAGGGCACGACAGAGGATAAGATGGTTGGATGGCATCACCGACTCAGTGGACATGGGTTTGGGTAGGCTCCGGGAGTTGATGATGGACAGGGAGGCCTGGTGTGCTGGGGTTCATTGGGTTGCCAAGAGTCAGACCCTATTGAGCAACTGATCTGAACTGAACTGAAGCTCTGGGCCTTGGTGATGGACAGGAAAGTCTGGCATGCTGCAGTCCATGGGGTCGCAAGGAGTCGGACATGACTCAGCGATTGAACTGAACTGAATTGATATTCTGTAAAGTCACTGCTAACTGAGTTAGCAAATTCTAAACCATTGCCCTTGGTGGAATGTGTAAATATATACATATTCAAATAAGTGATAATATATAGATTATAATCTCAAATCCTAAAATAACTCACTTTGTTAGATTATATTTTCTTGCAAAACAGAACGGACTTTTTGCAGCCTCTCCAGTATCGGGTGCCGGAATTAAAATTCCAACTCCATCCAACTAGCCCCATAACTAGACCTTCTCACATTTCACTATGCTTCTCTCTACTCATCATCTCCATCCTCTGATCATCCCTCTATGAGAGCTGAAAGCCTAGCAGCACATTTTTGAATTTGAGCTAGGAATGTGGTAGTGCAAGGAAACGCAAAGATTTTCATTCCTCTGTTCATGTCCCTGAATTGTTGCAAAAGTTTGTGAGTATTAATTTCAGGATAATAAACACATTTTACCAAGCAGGCATATTTGAAAATACAGAATCCAGGAATTATGAGAATCAATCACACAGTTACGAATTTGAATCTTTCATCATTATGGTTTACAGCAAACTATTATTCTAATAATATGGATGAAGTAGATTTCATAGAATAATTATCTTCTACATAGGATGTTATTCAACTCTAAATTCTTTACATATTTATTTTCTATAGGCACATCAAATCTACCTGTACCTTGCATGAAATCATTATTGCAAAATAATAAAATCTTTAGTGGTTGAAAAATTATCTGAGTGTCCCTTTATCTCTCTTAGATAGATTAGTTTAAGTTTAGTGACTCTGACTCTAAATCTTCCACCGGTAGCATGAAGTACACTGAGTTATTTTTGGGACAAACATTTGTTTAATCTTTTAATTGTTCCTGTATAAATTATTAACAATCTATCATACATGCTCTATTCAGATATTTATATAATAATTAAAATATGCAAAAAGTTTAAAACTACAAAAATACATGAATGCTTTAAAGATTAGCAGACTGAGATTGAGAAGAAGTAGGAGTTACATTTTGTTTCATTTGATGTATAGCAGTAGTAGAGTTTGAAGCTTAAAGGGTTTCTTCTATCTTCCAGATTAGTGATTCAATATCACTGCACTACTTCTAGACACTCTTATTTTCCAGAAAGCAGTACATTTAATAGAAATGTATTGAGAATCAAAGAGTCTTGGAATCTATTATTTTCTCTTAAACAACTCATCTTTAAGTAATACAATTATTTTCTTACAATAAAAGACGATCTTTAAGTGTATAATTATGAGTTTGACAAATGACTACACTCATGTAACCATGATTCCAATTAAGATACACAACATTTCTATTGCTCTGGAAAGTTTTATTGTCATTTTTTAGTCACTTCTGCCAACAAAGATAATCACGCTTGTCATTTCCATCATCATTAATCAGTTCTGAAACATCAAGTAACTGTATACTGAAGGAATCTTCTTTATTATCTGTCTATTTTGTTCAGCATAATGTTTGTGAGATTCCTTAGGTTATGCATCAGCAGGTGCTTTTTTTCTCTTTATCTTCAGTTTGCATGATTTCTGTTGACCTGGTCAGATTTATTGATTTTCTCTTCTCTTATGTCCAGTCTACTCTATATCTAAACCAGTGTTTTGTTTTGTTTTGTTTTGGTTTGTTTTTTCCATATGTGGTTTTTCATTTTTCAGGAATTTCATGTTTTTCTACTTTTGTTAATTATGAATTTCCTATTTAATATATTTCAATAGATTCTTTAAAATATCAATTTAAATTATTTTCTGCCAGTTTAAATATTTGAGCTGCCTTCTGCTCTAATTTTCAGTTCAGTTCCATTCAATTGCTCAGTCATGTCTAATTCTTTGCAACCCCATGGATTGCAGCACGCCAAACTTCCTGTCCATCACCAACTCCTGGAGCTTGCTCAAACTCATGTCCATCAAGCTGATGATGCCATCAAAATATTTCATCCACTGAAGTCCACTTCTCCTCTTGCCCTCAATCTTTCCCACCATCAGGGTCTTTTCCAGTGAGTTAATTTTTCCCATCAGGTGTCCGAAGTATTGAAGTTTCAACTTCAGCATCAGTCTTTCCAATTAATATTCAGGGTTGATTTCCTTTCAGATTGACGGGTTTGATCTCCCTGTAGTTCAAGGGACTCTCAAGAGTCTTCTCCAACAGCCCAGCTACAAAGCATCGATTCTTCTGTGCTCAGTTTTCTTTATGGTCCAATTCTCACATCCATACATGACTACTGGAAAAACCATAGCTTTGACTAGACTGACCTTTGTTGGTAAAGTGAAGTCTTTGCTTTTTAATATGATGTCTAGGTTGGTCATAGCATTTCTTCCAAAGGGATAAGTGTTTTTTTAATTTCATGACTGCAGTCACCATCTGCAGTGATTTTTGAGTCCAAGTAAATAAAGTCTGTCACTATTTATATTTTTCTCCATCAATTTGTCATGAAGTAATGGAACCGGATGCCATAATCTTCCTTTTTATAATGTTGAGTCTTAAGTTAGCTTTTTCACTCTCTTCCATTTCCATCAAGAGGATCTTTACTTCTTCTTTGCTTTCTGCCATGAGGGTGCTTCTCCTGCATATCTGAGGTTATTAATATTTACTTCAGTAATCTTGTTTCCACCTTGTGCTTCATCCAGCTTGCATTTCACATATGAACTCTGTATATAAGATAAACAAACTGTGTGACAATATACAGTTTTGATGTACTCCTTTCCCAATTTGGAACCTATCTGTTATTCCATGTCAGTTTCTAACTGTTGCTTCTTGAGCTACCTACAGATTTCTCAGGAGGCAGGTTAGGTGGTCAGGTATTCTCAACATAGAGTTTTCCAGTTTGTTGTGATTCACACAGTCAAAGGCTTCGGTTTAGTCAATAAAGAGTAGATGTTTTTTTTCTGGAACTCTCTTGTTTTTTCTATGATCCGATGGATGTTGGCAATTTGACCTCTGGTTCCTTTGCCTTTCTAAATCCAGTTTGAACATCTGGAATTTCTCTGTTCACATACTATTGAAAGCTTGCTTACAGAATTTTGAGCATTGCTTTGTAGCATGTGAGTTGAGTGCAATTTTGTGGTAGTTTGAATACCCTTTGTCATTGGCTTTCTTTACAATTGGAATGAATACTGAACTTTTCCAGTCCTATGAAAAAGGTGAGCTTTCCAAATGTGCTGGTTTATTGAATGCAGCACTTTCACAGCATCATCTTTTAGAATTTGAAATAGTTCAGCTGAAATTCCATCACTTCCACTAGCTTTGTTTGTAGTGAGGATTCCTAAGGCCCACTTGATCTCAGATTCCAGGATGTCTGGCTTTAAGTGAGTGATCACACCATCGTGATTATGTGGGTCATTCAAATCGTTTTTTGTATAGAACTTCAATGTATTTTTGACGCCTCTTTTAATATCTTTTGCTTCTGTTAGGTTCTTAATATTTTTGTCTTTTCTTGAGCTCATCTTTGCATGAAATGTTCCCTTGGTATCTCTAATTTTCTTGAAGAGCTCTCTAGTTTTTCCATGCTGTTGTTTCCCTCTATTTCTTTGCTTTGATCACTGCAATGATCAATGATAGAACAGATATAGATACATAATGAATAAGAAAGATAAGATAGATAACAAAGAAGGCTTTCTTATCTCCCCTTACTATTCTTTGGAACTCTACTTTCAGATGGGTATATCATTTCTTTTCTCCTTTGCCTTTAAGTACTCTTCTTTTCTCAGCTATTTATAAGGCCTGCTAGACAACTCTTTTGCCTTTTTGAATTTCTTCTTCTCGGGGATGGTCTTAATCCCTGCCTTCTGCCCAAGGCCAGGGACCTCTGTCCATAGTTCTTAAGGTACTCTGTCTAACAGATATAATCCCTTGATCTATTTGTCACTTCCACTGTATAATCATAAGGAATTTGATTTAGGTCATAGAAGAACGGTCTAGTGGTTTTCTCTACTTTCTTCAAATTAAGTCTAACTTTGGCAATAAGGTTTTTATAATCTGTGCCACAGTCAATTTCTGGTCTTGTTTTTGTTGACTATATAGAGCTTCTCAATCTTTGGCTGTTAAGAATATTATCAATCTGATTTCCATTGACCATCTGGTGATGTCTATGTGGATAGACGACGCTTGCGTTATTGAAAGAGGGTGTTTACTATGACCAACGTGTTCTCTTGGCAAAACTCTGTTAGCCTTTGTCCTACTTCATTTTTTACTCCAAGGTCAAACTTGCCTGTTACTCCAGGTATCTCTTGACCTCCTACTTTTCATTCCAGTCCCCTATGATGAAAGGATATCTTTTTTAGGTGTTAGTTCTAGAAGGCCTTGTAGGTATTCATAGAACTGTTCAACTTCAGCTTCTTCAGCATTAATGGTTGATGCATAGACTTGGACTACTGTGATATTAAATGATTTGCCTTGGAAACAAACAGAGTTCATTCTGTTGTTTTTGACACTGCATCTAAGTACTGCATTTCAGGCTCTTTGCTGACTATGAAGGTTAGTCCATTTCTTCTAAGGAATTCTTGCCCATGGCATTATATATAATGGCCATTTCCTATTTGACCACTTCCAATTTAGCTTGATTCATAGACCTAAACTTCCAGGTTCCTATGTAATATTGATGTTTACAGCATCGGACTTTACTTCCATCACCAGTCACATCCACAATTGGGTGTTGTTTTTGCTTTGGCTCCATCTCTTCCTTCTTTATGGAGTTATTTCTCCACTCTTCTCAAATAACATACTGAGTACCTACCGACCTGGGCAGTTCATCTTTCAGTGTCATATCTTTTTTTCCTTTTCCTACTGTCCATGGGGTTCTCAAGGGAAGAATACTGAAGTGGTTTGGCATTCCCTTCTCCAGTGGACAACATTTTGTCAGAAGACTCCACATGACCAGTCCATCTTGGGTGTCCGTACAGGGCATGGCTCATAGTTTCATTGAGTTGGACAAGACTGTGGTCCATGTTATCAGTTTTATTAGTTTTCTGAAAACTGGTTTTTCATTCTGTCTGCCCTCTGATGGAGAAGTATAAGAGGCTTATGAAAGCTTCCTGATGGGAGAGACTGACAGTGGCAGAAACTAGGTCTTGTTCTGATGGGTAGGACCATGTTCAGTAAATCTTTAATTCAGTTTTCTGTTGATGGGTGGAGCTGTGTTCCCTCCTTGTTGTTTGACCTGATACCAAACTATTGTAGGGGTAATAAAGATAATGGCGAGCTTCTTCAAAACTATTTGTACTGGCACTGTTGCATTCAGGGTCGCTGACCCTGCAGCAGGCCACTGTCAAACCATGCCTCTGCGGGAAACTCCTGGACACTTACAGGCAAATCTTGGTCAGTTTCTTGCTCTATTCTGTTGACTCTTTTTTTCTTTCTTTCTTTTTTTTTTTTTTTTTTTGTATGGTTCACATTTTCCTGTTTTGTTTAATAAACTTACACCTTTTCACCAGAGTTTAGAAATGGATATGTAATAGAATGGGTTTTGTTGTCTTCCCTTAGAGAGTTTCATTTGTTCTAGTGAGTAGTATATTAGTCCTCATCTTTGTCCTATGTATGCTTAGTTTTATTCTTTCTCATACAGGTCTCAGTTTCATATTTCTATATTTCAAAGTTTTCGGTGTTTTTTATAGAAAGCCTGAATGTCATCAAGCCCTTTTAACTTGGTGGGACACTAACTCCCAAGAGTCTACTTCCTTAAGATGGAAAAAGTGAAAGTGAATGTGTTAGTTACCCAGTCGTGTTCATCTCTTTGGGACCCCATAGACCATAGGCTGCCAGGCTCTTCTGTCAGTGGAATTCTGTAGGCAAAATTACTGGAATGGGTAGTCATTCCCTTCTCTATGGGATCTTTCTGAGTCTCCTGCATTGCAAGCAGATACTTTGCTATCTGATACACCCTCCTTATGGAGGGCAGCTACTTAAATATCTGTTGTTACAGTCCCTTGAACTCTTGCAGTTCCAGCTTAGTGGCAAGTGAAAGACTTGAGTGGAGTTTTATACAGATTTGGGTCCATTTGGGGGACTTTCTCTTCTGGCAGTTCTATATTAATTTCCAGTCACTCTGATGACACAAAACTCTATCCTCTGATTTCTTAGAACAAATCCTCTGACTCTCTGCTTGAAACCTAGTCATTGTTCTGTATTGTGAACTTAGACGGGCTCTCATGAAAATAGACATATACATGTGGATCTCATCCAATGGGTTTCCTTCTTGGAAAGATTATATTCAGTAAAGTACTGCTTGCTTTTGATCCATTTTTTAAGTACCTTCAAAATTGCTTGCTATATTTTTCCAAGTTTACTGTTGCTACTAGTAGAAGTATTAGTTCAGTAAAAGCAAAGTACTAGAAGACTAATGTATTTTTTAAAACCTAACAAATCACAAATGAACTCTTTCAGACTTCCCATCTTTGAGAACTTGCAGCAACTTCTTCCAATTATTTTAAGAAGGACTATTTTGAGGCAAACTGAGGTAAAATGGAGTTACACTTCAAGATACTCAGAAAAAAAAAATTGTAATCATGAATCAAAATCTCATTGCCCTTCTTTTTCCAATTTGCTACTCTCCAAATTACAGTTGTTAAAAACAAACAAACAAACAAACACACTGTTTTAAAATACTAAGGTCATATATACAAATTGGAAGATATATTAAGAGTTTGAGTCCATTTCCCTTGTGGCTCAGCTGGTAAAGAATATGCCTGCAATGTGGGAGAACTGGGTTCAACCCCATGGGTTGGGAAGATACCCTGGAGAAGGGAAAAGCTACCCACTCCAGTATCTGGCCTGGAGAATTCCATGGACTGTATAGCTATGGGGTCACAAAGAGTCAGACATGACTGAGGGACTGTCACTTCACTTTGGCTCTGCAGTCATGGTATGGACTTAAAAAAGAAAAAAAAAAAAAAAAAGCCTGGGTTAAATACAAAGAAATTGTGTGTCCAATTTGAAAGCTATCTTATTTCATCATTTACTTATTTGGAAATGGACATAATAATCCTTATCTTATTCTTATTTCACAAGAATCACTGATCTAATTTTAGAGAAGATTAATTTATTGGCAGTTAAATAACTGTACAAATACTTGCTCCCACTTTCCTTGATTTAAATTTAAGAACTGAAGTATGTTGAGTGAAGTGAATCTCAGTGAGAAAATAATAAGGATTATATTGGTTTAATAGTAACTCAAATTGTCTATAATATGTCATGGTTTACTCAGTCATAGATTTAAAATTTCATAGATAATTATATAGGATTCACAGTGACATTTAGTGACATTTTGAAGCAGCAGCATTTATCATTATTTTAATAAGTTAGGATCTAAAACAAGCTATTGTAACTTGATATTTGACCTCGAAAGTGAAAAATTTTCCTAATACCAAATCACTTAATTGATAAATGATGACACCAAAATGATCTGGGATAACTTATTACCCTTATTACATGGGTACCTTTGATAAAATGAGGATTTTCATCATATAGTTCTAATTTTCTCTTAAACACTATTACTTATACAATCTGAAACTGAGTTTTGGCCAAGATATGTTATAAATCAAAATATTCTGTTTCTCTCAGATATATCTAAAAACATCTTTCACTTCATACTACATTTTTCTACTATAATTTTAAATTCTACTCTAGTCTTTTCTTCTCTCTCTTCACTGATTGTAAAGGCCTAAAATTACATTTTTGTTGGGCTTTTACTATTTCTCTTTGGTGAGAAGAGTAAAGGTCAGGCAGCATTCCATTTTAGGAAGATAGTTAAATGGTTGACATTAAAGTGTCTGCCAAAATGATGGAGTAGTAATCATTTTTACTTTATAGTGAAACCGTATGAAAACACAAATAAAAGCACTCCCTACCTTTAATGTCACAATTTAAATTATTTTTTTATGTTTTTGCCTCCTGAATCAAAATGTATTATGAACAACTTATGTTGCCTTCAATGTCTTTTTCTTTTTAAAATAGCTTTAAAATCTGAATTATAGAAACATAATTTTAAATACAAAACAATCTTATTTATTAGGAAAATAAATGTTTAAAGCTATATGTTCAATATTTAACTTTTTATCTTGTTCATTTTAAATAGCTGAAAAAATTATTTAAGATGCAAGTGGGTCAAACACGATCTACTTCTATAAGGCAAATGTAAGAAAGCTTCCGAATCTGTAGCTTGTAGTGTGTCAAATGAAAAGAAATACACCATGTTCTTATTTGACGTATTTTTACTTTTTTCACCACTGGATGTTAAATCTAAATATAGAGAATAATAGCCACTATAACTGCAATGATAAAAATAATAATAAAAGTAAAAACTACCATAATAATAGTTTCCATTGGTTGAGTGCTAATTACAGGCCAGGTACAATGATTAATTATTTTTTAAATGAGCTTTTGTTTTTTTAAAAATTTCAATAACTTTTAAAAACTATTGTGATAACAATTTTATAATCTGGAAAAAAAGAAATAATTCTTTATTAATAAAAAATGAATTTTAAAGTTATCAAACTGGATAGAGTTGTAGTCATCTAACCTTACTGCTACTGCTAAGTCGCTTCAGTCGTGTCCGACTCTGTGTGACCCCATAGACGGCAGTCCACCAGGCTCCCCCGTCCCTGGGATTCTCCAGGCAAGAACACTGGAGTGGGTTACCATTTCTATCTCCACTGCATGAAAGTGAAAAGTGAAAGGGAAGTCAATCATTCCTGTTGGACTCTTAACAATCCCATGGATTGCAGCTTACCAGGCTCCTCTGTCCATGGGAGTTTCCAGGCAAGAGTACTGGAGTGGGTTGCCATTGCCTTCACATCTAACCTTCAATTCCAATAAATTTCCAAAGATAGAATAGAAAATATTTACTTTGTTTCACAATTTGATGCAAATATTTTCTTGTTTTAAGAAGCAGTAGATTGCACAGAGGAAAGGCCATAAATATTGTGAAGCAAGCCTGAGTCTGAGTTCTGGCTCAGCCACAGCTTACCAAATTCTTGTCTTAATTCTTTATTTTCAAATCTATTTAAAACATTTCTTTCATAGAAAATGTTTATTGTTGGTGTTATAGCAGTAGGAAAGTCAGAAAGGCAAGCACAATATACATTGACATAAAACAGAGAAACACTGGCTAACGCTTTACCTGTGAAGAATGAAGTCCATGGTACATACACTGGCTTTCACAGATAGTGACATCTGCACCTGCTGCAGGGCCGAAGTGGATGACGGTAAGCCTGGTGATGAAGAGAATGAGCCATTTTGAAAACATGCAAACAAACAAATGCATGCTTTTTCCTAACTACATTGAAATAACTTCAGAAGTAAGATGACAACATAACCATATTTGACTATACATAACCTTGTATAATTCTCTATATATGCATATGCAAATTTTATACATTTCCTTTATGCTTTTCCACATGTGTTACAGTATTTACAGCCACCAATGAACTTAGAAATATCACTCTGCAGCCATATCAGTCATCAACTCACAGTACTTAAGCATTGTTTAATGTTTTGTTTTCAAAGCATGTTTTATTTCTTTTCTATTTTCTCTGATCGAGAAATCAGTATGACTGTTACTCTGGACCTGGAGGCAAAACGTGCTACAAAACATTTTTTTCTCCCTTTAAGAATTAAAAATTCAATTTTAAAATAAAAACGTGTAATGAAGAAAAAAAGAAATAATAAAGTTTGTATGTGACCAATTAAAATGATGTGCCAGACTAACAATTCCGAGATGGAATTGAGATTGAGGGAAAATATGGAAACATGGAGGTCAGCTGACACTTCATTGACATTCATTAAAAGTAGATTTATATGGACAAAATAAAATGATAAAAATAAATTATTTATTATCTTATCTGTACTAGTTTTTAATTTTTGCCCTAGATCTCAATTCGTATATGTCTTTTGTTTCTTGTGGGTACGTTTTTTTATGTTTTACTCCAAGGATTCTGGATTACTAATACTTTCGTGTCCCTGGGTCTTTCCCAATGAGTCAGTTGTTTGTATCAGGTGGCCAAAGTGTTGGAGCTTCAGCATCAGTCCTTCCAATGAATATTCAGGACTGATTTCCTTTAGGATTGACTGGTTTGATCTTCCTGCTGTCCCAGGGACTCCCAACAGTCTTTTCCAACACCACAGTTCAAAAGCATCAATTCTTCGGCACTCAGCTTTTTTATGGTCCAACTTTCACATCCATCCATGACTACTGGAAAAAAAGAAAAAGCTTTGCCTGTAGGGACCTTTGTCGACAAAGCAATGGTTCCACTTCTCAATATACTGTCTAGATTGGTCATAGCTTTTCTTTCAAGGAGCAAATGTCTTTGAATTCCATGGTAACAGTGATTTTGGAGCCCAGTGACAAATAAAATTTGTCACTCTTTCCATTGTTTCCCCATCTATTTTCCATGAAGTGATGGGACCAGATGTCATGATCTTCATTTTTTGAATGTTGAGTTTTAAGTCAGCTTTTTCACTCTTCTCTTTCACTTTCATCAAGAGGCTCTTTAGTTCCTCTTCGCTTTCTGCTATAGGGTGTTATCATCTGCATATCTGAAATTATTGATATTTCTCCCTGCAATCTTGATTCTCACTTGTGTAATATATATATTATATATATAGCATGATAAATATTATGTATGTTATTTATATATATACATACAAAGGCATATGTTGTATGCCTTGATACACTAGATAAAGGCTTGAGAAAGAACATTAAAAAAAAATAAAAGACTAGATGGAGAAATTGCAAAACGAAAACTAAATGAAATGGGAGTACTGAATATGACATAGCAGAAGTTAAAAAAAAAAAAACTAGATATACATAAAAGACTTTCATATAATCCAGTTGTTTTTGAATATGGCTGCTCATTAGAAACATATCTGGAGCTCTGGCCAAAAAAAAAAAAAAATGTAATACCTGGGCATTTGTAGTTTTCAAAACATTTCAAGGTAATTCTAATATGCATATGGATTTTGAAAAATAAGGTTGTTTAATAGAAAACAGGTTTTTCTATTAAATGATAGTTTGGTTGATAGAGAATTCTATAACTTTTTCTGTTGACCAACTGTGATACAATGGTATTGAGTAATAGTTACCTAACTTTATTTTTTTGGGCTCCAAAATCACTGCAGATGGTGATTGCAGCCATGAAATTAAAAGACGCTTACTCCTTGGAAGAAAAACTATGACCAACCTAGATAGCATATTCAAAAGCAGAGACATTACTTTGCCGACTAAGGTCCGTCTAGTCAAGGCTACAGTTTTTCCTGTGGTCATGCATGGATGTGAGAGTTGGACTGTGAAGAAGGCTGAGCACCAAAGAATTGATGCTTTTCAACTGTGGTGTTGGAGAAGACTCTTGAGAGTCCCTTGGACTGCAAGGAGATCCAACCAGTCCATTCTGAAGGAGCTCAGCCCTGGGATTTCTTTTGAAGGAATGATGCTAAAGGTGAAACTCCAGTACTTTGGCCACCTCATGTGAATAGTTGACTTATTGGAAAAGACTCTGATCCTGAGAGGGATTGGGAGCAGGAGGAGAAGGGGATGACAGAAGATGAGATGGCTGGATGGCATCACGGAATCGATGGACATGAGTCTGAGTGAACTCTGGGCGATGGTGATGGACAGGGACGCCTGGCATGCTGCAATTCATGGGGTCGCAAAGAGTCTGATATGACTGAGCGACTGAACTGAACTGAACTGAACTGAACCACAATAGTAAAGGATGTATATGAGTTTTCACTATCAATGGCCGACAAAAAATAAAAGATAATTGCAATTGCAAGCTATAACAGTAACATGATTAACTGACAATGTAAAATAATTATATATGACTTGGGGATTGAGCAGAGTGATGTGGTAAGTGGAAATGCAAACATACACATGTTTTCATCTTCTCAGCCAGTGTATGTCATTTGGTTGGTGCATATAATCCACGTACATTTAAGGTAATTGTCAATATGCATGATCCTGTTATCTTTTGCTTACTTGCTTTGGGTTTATTTTCTGTAGGTAAGGCTTTTACTTCTTTTGTTTTCTACCTAAAGAAGCTTCTTTCGCATTGATTGTAATGCTGGTTTGGTGGTGCTAAATACTATTAACTTTTGACTCATTGGAAAAGACCCAGCAACAGGATAGTGTCAGTAAACCAGAATCCTTAGAGTAAAACAAAAAAATGTACCCACAATGCTGGGAGCCAGCGTGAGGAACTCCGCCCATGGCAAAGGTCATGAGGAAGGAGGCTTCGGCATACACAAAAGTGGGATCGAGCCTCAGGAAACCCCCTGTTCCCGAGCATCTACCCCCAACACCAGAGTCCTACTTTACTGTTTTATGCTCTCACCTACACCTCTGACTTTACGGGGGCCTCTCCCCCATCACCTCTTTCAGAGAAGGAGTTAACCTACAGCTCCAGTTAATAAAAATTTCTGGACGTGACAAGAGTGTTTCGACTTACAAACTCATCTGAAGGTTATCTAGCCTGCCTGTACAGGTTTGTCCAGCCACATGTGATTGTTTACAGCCTCCCACCTGTGAGAGGCATGAGATGTTTTAGACTTACTAAAGGAAGATTCTTTTTGGAAGTTAGAAATTATTAGTATAGTGGGTTGACTAGGAATCATATTGGTGAAGGGTTTTCTCATTTATTGGGCCAATGTTTGCTGCTAAATCCCCTGCAGCATGTTAATGAATATATAACTAGCATATAGGAGAAATAAGTATTAACCTTTAGATTAATCATGTTAACCTTAGGCTAAGTAAATTCCTTTCTTAGTTGTAACCCACTACACCCTCACCCTATAGGAATGCAACTTTATCTGGTACCTTCAGAGGGTGGTGCCTGGTTTAAGAAAAATCACCCCTGGAAAATAAGTTTTTTGGTTATCAGAAAGAAAGGATCATAAAATGTCAGTAGGCCTCATGGCCAGTAGACGATGTAAAACCCCTAAGACCTTTATGTATACTTTTATATGAAGCAACTGCTTTTCATAAAGGTCAGGACTGCTGACCCCCACATGACTTCAAATTTTTCATTTGTCTCTACGTGTAACAAAAGGTGTATAAGTAAACCTGAAAATAAAGAAAACAGATCAGTTTCTGGAAAGACTGATTCCCCCGTGTTGTCATTTCTTGTTCTCCATTTTTCTGGCTGAATTCCCATCTGGAGCGTGGGTGCTCACCAAGCCTGCTAATTTTGCCCTGGACTTAAGTTCCACGTGAGAGGGAGTCCAAGGTGGGGCACCCTCCAATATTCAAGTGGGTGCCGGTGGCCTACATAGTTGGTGCAAGCTTCTTGTCTCGAAGCTTTTATTGGTATCCCACGTAAACCAAGTTATTAAGCCTCTTTTTCTCCACTAATTTTCCTACTACACTATTTATTTTTAATCTCCCTCTATATCTTTAACTATGGAATTAATTCCTAAGACGCTGACTCCGTCCCTGCTTCAAATTACCCTGGATCCACTGGGGCTGGACCCTAGCACCACAGGAAACAAAAGACATGTAAGAATTGACAGGTAGGGCAAAAATTAAAAATGAATGCAGATAAGATAATAAACAATTTACTTTTATCATTTTATTTTGTCCATATAAATCTACCTTTAATGAATGCCAATGAAGTGTCAGCTGACCTCCATGTTTCCACACTTTCCCTCAATCTCAATTCCATCTCTGGAATTGTTAGTCTGGCACAATCATTTTAATTGGTCACGTACAAACTTTATTAATTTATTTTTTTCTTCATTGCAAGTTTTCATTTTATAACTCAATTTTTAACTCTTAAAGGCAGAAAAAAATGTTCTGTAGCACTTTTTACCTCTAGGTCCAGAGTAACACTCTTAACTTCTTCAGCTTCTGCATGTTTGGAAATCTTTTGATTTCTCCATCAAATCTGAAGGAGATTCTTGTTGGGTTGAGTATTCTTGGTTGCAGGTTCTTCCCTTTCATCACTTTAAATATGTCATGCATTTTCGTCTGGGTTATAGAGTTAATGTTGAAAAATCAGCTGATAGCTTGATGGGAGTTCCCTTGTGTGGTATTTGTCATTTTTCACTTGTTGCTTTTAATAGTTTATCTCTATCTTTAATTTCCCCCTATAAGCCCAAAGAGTTTCTAATGCTAACATTTCTAATCATGCA
This sequence comes from Ovis canadensis, assembly GCF_042477335.2. Taxonomy (NCBI): domain Eukaryota; kingdom Metazoa; phylum Chordata; class Mammalia; order Artiodactyla; family Bovidae; genus Ovis; species Ovis canadensis. The sequence goes on along the minus strand of NC_091254.1, from coordinate 52,607,115 downwards.
ATTAAGAGGTTAAAATATTTATAAAACTTCTATTAAGTATAGCAATTTACACAAATGACCTCATTTAATTCTCCAAAATAAAAGACTGAAGTTGAATATTTTCACAATGAATCTTTTGTGGAAAACTAATGCTTCATTAATTTCCCCTTAGAAATTATAGAAATTCACAAACATATACTTTTTGTAATGTGTGATTTGAGAGGTCATATACATTACTTAATAATAACTTGGTGTCTGGAATCAGACAGGTATGGATTTGAAAGCTGTTTCAACTTACTTCAAATTTCACAAGTTACTTAATTTTTCTAAGCTTCAACTTCCATAACTTAAAAATAAAAGTAATAATGAAACCTACCAAAGAAACTTGCTATGATGATTGAGTTAGGTAGTATTTAATGCATAATCTGCCATATAGTAAGTGCTCAATACATATAATCTGTTTGTAAAAAATATCATTAGACTAAATTTTCCTCCATGCTGATGTAACCTCTGCCTGAATTAAAAAAAAAAAAAGTCAAGATAATATATATAAATGTATCATGCCTATGGATAAAAGGCTTTTTAAAAGACTTATACCTCAAGAATCAATCTATAAACAATTTCAGTTAGTATTAGCCCTAGAACAAACAAAACCTTGTGTGCTTCAGGACACAGGAAAGAAGCAGTGCTTCATTGAGTATGCTAAAGCCTTTGATTTTATGGATCATGACAAAAATATGCCAGCAAATTTGGAAAACTCAGCAGTGACCACAGGACTAGAAAAGTTAAGTTTTCATTCCAATCCCAAAGAAAGACAATACCAAAGAATGTTCAAACTACCGCACAACACAATTTAATTCATCTCACAGGCTAGCAAAGTAATGTTCAAAATTCTCCAAGCTAGGCTGCAGCAGTATGTAAACCGAGAACTTCCAGATCTTTGAGCTGGATTTAGAAAAGGAAAAGGAACCAGAGATCAAATTACCAGCATCCGTTGAATCATCGAAAAAGCAAGAGAGTTCCAGAACCTCTACTTCTACTTTATTTTGCCAAAGCCTTTGACTGTGTGGATCACAACACACTGTGGAAAATTCTTAAAGAGATGGGAATACCAGACCACCAGACCACCTGACCTGCCTCCTGAGAAATCTGTTTGCAGGTCAAGTAGCAACAGCTAAAGCCAGACATGGAACAATGGACTGGTTTCAAATTGGGAAAGGAGTACATCAAGGCTGTATATTGTCACACTGCTTATTTAAATTATATGTAAAGTATATCATGTGAAATGCCAGGCTAGTTGAAGCACAAGCTGGAATCAAGACTGTCAGGAGAAATATCAATAACTTCAGATATGCAAATGACACCACCGTCATCACAGAAAGCGAAGAGCCTCTTGATGAAAGTGAAAGAGGAGAGTGAAAAAGCTGGCTTAAATCTCAACATTCAAAAAATGAAGATCATGACATCTGGTCCCATCACTTCATGGAAAATAGATTGGGAAACAATGGAAACAGTGACAGATTTTATTTGGGGAGCTCAAAAATCACTGCAGATGGTGACTGCAGCCATGAAATTAAAAGACGCTTGCTCCTTGGAAGAAAAGCTATGACCAACCTAGACAGCATATTGAGAAGCGGAGTCATTGCTTTGCCAACAAAGGTCTATCTAGTCCAATCTATGTCATGTATGGATGTGAGAGTTGGACTACAAAGAAATCTGAGCAACAAATAATTGATGCTTTTGAACTGTGTTGTTGGATAAGACTCTTGAAAGTCCATTGGACTGCAAGATCAAGCCAGTCAATCCTAAAGGAAATCAGTTCTAAATATTTATTAGAGGGACTGATGCTGAAGCTGAAGCTCCAATACTTTGACCACCCAATGCGAAGAACTGACTCATTGGAAAATACCTTGATGTTGGGAAAGACTGAAGACAGGAAGAGAAGGGGAGGACAGAAGATGAGATGATTGGATGGTGTCACTGACTAATGGACATGAGTTTGAGCAAGCTCCATGAGTCGGTGATGGACAGGGGAGTCTAGCGTGATGCAGTCATTGTTGTCACAAAGAATCAGACACAACTGAGCAGCTGAACTGATGATATATATATATATATGAAAGCTTATAAATTTTTGCCTAACTAAACATTTTATGAAATTTGGAATCCACTTGTTTGACTTAGAGAATGACAGATATCTAATTAAAAAAAAAAAGATTTGTAACAAGCTAGAAAGGTTTATTGTGTAGCAAAGGGAACTATAATCAGTGTCTTGTAATAATCTCTAATGGTAAATAATTTCAAATATTATAGGTGTTTATGCGTAACTGAATCCCACACATATAAATAATTCTACTCTTTGAAATTTCATAATGTTTATCTTTTTGGCAGTTTTTCTAAATGTCTGATGGACATCTAATAACAATTTATGAGATACAAAATTTTAAATATATTTTTGTAGGATATGATTAATATAGATTAGTTAAATATAAATATATTATATTTAAATTATTAATGACATCATTCAAAATGCGCCCATTCTTATTTTTTCTGCACTTGATAAAATATTCTCAGAGAAACGTTAATATGTCATGATTATATATTTTTTTCTTTTCCATTATATTCCTTCTGATTTTTGCTTTATATATCTTTGTTTCTTGTGGTTAAGGTGTCTAATGGTTTATGATGCATATTTTCTTTGTGAATTATACCTTTTATCATTAGAAATATTTATGTTTTCTTCATCTAAAGTAAATAAGTTTTTAAAAAGAAAGTAGAAAATCTACACAATTCTCAGAAAATATTAATTGGAAACCAGGAAATAGCTTCAGTATTTGCTTCAGAAACTTCTTCAAAATTCATTTATCTGAGAAACAGTTTGCTGAGCTAGCTCTCTTATCAAAAAGTAGGTTGCCTTATTTATCGGTTAGCCTCACTCTGATAATTTTTGCTCAGTGGTTCAATTTTTCTTTAAACTATTTACTTATTAAGACTTGTCTCGACCAAAAACTTTGTTAAGAATCTTCTCACTGATGCTCAGAAGATGATTCTGATCATATCAACATGATGCAGTAGAAGGACATGAATTTGCCTCCTTCTTACAAAAACACCAAAATCACAACTAACTGGTGAACAAAAATCAACAACAACAGCAGCAACAAAAAATGCTGGAGCTTACCAAAAAGGAATACTCTACATTTAATATAAACAGAAAATTATAGTGAGATTGTAGTAGGGGCATAATTGCAATGAAGTTAAATCCCATACTTGCTGGATGGGCAACTCACAAACTGGAAAACAATTATACCACAGAGGTTATCACATAGCAATGAAAGTTCTGACCTTCATGTCAGGCTTCTTAGCCCGGGGATCTGGCAACATGACGAGGAGTCCCCAGAGAAGCTAGATCTATAGGCTAGTGGGACTTCCACAGTACTGAGGGAAATGAAGATTCCACTGTTGGAGGGTGCACACAAAGTCTCATGAGCACCAGGATTCATGGGGAAAAAGTAGCAAGCCCATAGGATACTGTGTCAGACCTATGTGCTAGTATTGAAAGGCCTCATTCAAGAGAGTGGGGAAACTATGGCTCACTGAGTGTTCAAAGACACTGCCAGCAACAGTTCAGGGCGCCTTCCTTGAGGGTGACACTAGCCCCAGCAAACAGCTGTTAGGGTCCAGTGCTGGGTCACCTCAGGCCAAATAACCAACAGAATGGGGACACAACCCCATTCATCATCAGACAAGAGGACTAAGCTTTTACTGCGCATAGCCCTGTCCTCAAGATGGACAAGACCCACCCTTACCCACTCCATCAGGAGGCTTGCACAAGCCGCTTAGAAAGCCTGATCACCAGGGTGTAGATAGCAGAATAAAGAACTATAATGCTGCAGCCCACGGAACAGAATCCACAGTTACAGAAAATTAAACAAAATAGAATGGAAACGATATATGTCTCAGATGAAGGAACAAGATAAAACTCCAGAAAACAAATTAAGTTAATTGAAGATAAGCAACCATTCAGAAAAAGAATTCAGAGTAGTGAGAGTGAAGATGATTGAGGTTTTGGGGGGTGGGGGGATGGAGGCAAGAATTGAGAGGAGGAGGAAATGGCAACTCACTCTAGTAATCTTGCCTGGAAAACTCTATGGATGCAGGTGCTTGGCTGGTTACGGTCCATGTAGCCACAAAGAGTTGGACACAACTGAGTATCTGAGCACCAAGAATTCAGAAGATGCAAGAAGGATTTAACAACAACCCAGAACAACTCAAAAACAAGCAAAGATGAACAATATAGTAACTGAAATGGTAAATACACTGGAAGGAATCAATAGCAGAATATTTGGAGTAGAAAACATGGATAAATAGCCTGGAAGACATAATGGCGGAAACCAGTGCCATGGAACAGAATGAAGAAAAAAGAATGAAAAGAACTGAACACAGTTTAACAGATCTCTGGGACAACACTAAAAAACCAACATTCACATTATAGAGATGCCAGGAAAAGAAGGGAGAGAGATAATTGCTGATAACTTGGCTAACATGAGAAAAGATAACCAATTCTAAAAAGGGCAGAGACTCCCAAGGAAGATAAACTGAAGGAGGAACATGATGTGGCACTTAGTAATCAAACTGACAAAAGCTAAAGACAAAGGAAAAACATACTTAAAGTAACAATGGAAAACTGATAAATAGGATGCAAGAGAACTCCCATCAGTTTGTTAGCTAATTTCTCAGCAAAATTCTGCTGGCCAGAAGCTAGTGGCATGGTATATCGAACATGATGAAAGGGAAGAACCTACAACAAAATACTCTAGCCAGCAAGGCTCTCATTCAGATTTGATGAAGAAAACAAAGGCTTCATAGACAGGCAAAAGTTGAGAGAATTCAGCACCAATGGATTTGTTTTGTAATAAATGCTAAAGGAATTTCTCTAAGAGGGTAAGAGACCACCAACTCAAGCTCCTACATATATACATTGCTATATCAAAACCTCATAGGAACAACAAACCCACAAAATAACACACACACACACACACACACACACACACACACACACACAAAGCAACCCCAAAAGAAGTCTAAAAATGGTAATCAAACCATAGGAGAACAAGAAAGGAAGTGAAGAAAAGAGACCTATGAAAACAAACCCCAAACAAGAAAATGGTAATAGGAACTTACATATTGATAGTTACCTTAAATGTAAATTGATTAAATGTCCCAACAAAAAGACATAGACTGGCTGAATACAAAAAACAGATCCATATATATACTGTCCACAAGAGACACATATCAGACTTAGGGAAACATACAAACTGAAAGTGAGAGAATGGAAAAAGCTATTGCACACAAATTAATATCAAAAGAAATGTGGAATAGCAATATTTCTATCAGGACAAAGAACTTTAAAATAACAACTGCTATAAGATACAAAGGGCAGTGTGGAGATTCCTTAAAAAATTGCAAATAGAACTACCTTATGACCCAGCAATCCCACTTCTGGGCATACACACCGAGGAAACCAGAATTGAAAGAGACACATGTACCCCAATTTTCATCGCAGCACTGTTTATAATAGCCAGGACATGGAAACAACCTAGATGTCCATCAGCAGATGAATGGATAAGAAAGCTGTGGTACATATACACAATGGAGTATTACTCAGCTGTTAAAAAGAATTCATTTGATTCAGTTCTGATGAGATGGATGAAACTGGAGCCAATTATACAGAGTGAAGTAAGCCAGAAAGAAAAACACCAATACAGTATACTAACACATATATATGGAATTTAGGAAGATGGCAATGACGACCCTGTATGCAAGACAGGAAAAAAGACACAGCTGTGTATAACGGACTTTTGGACTCAGAGGGAGAGGGAGAGGGTGGGATGATTTGGGAGAATGGGAATTCTAACATGTAGACTATCATGTAAGTATTGAATCGCCAGTCTATGTCTGACGTAGGGGGCAGCATGCTTGGGGCTGGTGCATGGGGATGACCCGAGAGAGATGTTGTGGGGAGGGAGGTGGGAGGGGGGGTCATGTTTGGGAACACATGTAAGAATTAAAGATTTTAGAATTTAAAAAATAAAAATTTAAAAAAAAAGATACAAAGGGCACTATATAATCATCAAGGGATCAATCTAAGAAATAGCTATAACAATTATAAATGTATATTAACCCAACATAGGAACATCTCAATATATAAGACCAACTACCATCCATAAAGAGACAAACTGGTCTTCTCTGGTGCCTCAGTGGTAAAGAACCTGACTTCAACACGGAAGATGCAGGTTCAAGCCCTGTATGGGGAAGATCCCCTGAAAGTGAGCATGGCAACATACTCCAGTATTCTTGCCTAGAGAAACCCATGGACTGAGGAGCCTGGCAGGCTACAGTCCATAGGGTTGCAAAGAGTCAGCCATGACTGGAGTGAATGAGCACACACAACAGTAAACAAGAATAATAGGGGACCTTAATACCCCACTTTCATCATAAAATAAAAAAAGAAATACAATTCTTAAATGATACATTCATCACAGTTGGCCTTAACTGATGCATATATAGAGAACAAAAACCAGCAGAATACATATTCTTCACAAGTGCACATGGAACATTCTCCAGGACTGACCAAATGCTGGGCCACAAAGTAGCCTCAGGAAATTAAAGAAATTTGGAATCATGTCAAACATCATTTTTGACCACAACACTGAGATTAGAAATAAACTCCAAGGGGGAGGGGGAACTATTTAAAAAAAAAAAAAAAACCCATGAGGATAAACAATATGCTACTAAACACCCAGTGGATCACTGAAGAGAACAAAGAGGAAATTTAAAAATTCCAATATAAAAATGGAAATGAAAACACAATCCAAAACTGATGGGATGCATCAAAAACAGTTCTAAAAAGGATGCTTATAGCAGTACAATTTTACCTCAAGAAATAAGAAAACACTATAAACCTAATATTATACCTAAAACAAATACAGAAAGAAAAACAAACAAAACCTAAAGTCAACAGAAGGAAAACAAAGACTAGAGCAGAAGTAAATGAAATAGACATAAAGTACACAATAACAAGGATCAATGAAACTAAAAGCTGGTTCTTTGTAAATATAAACAAAATTGATAAACCTTTAGCCAGACCCATCAAGAAAAATAGCAAGAGGACTCAAATCAATAAAATTAGAAATGTAAAAGGAGAAGTTGCAAATGACATCACAGAAATAGAAAAAAATCATGAGACCACTACAAACAGTTGTATGCCAAGGGTGAGCCAGAAAGAAACTGAAAATATGAACTGACCAATCACAAATATTGAAATTGAAACTGATTGAAAAACTTCTAAAAAACTAAAGTCCAGGACTAGATGACTTCACACTTGAATTCCATCAAACACTTAGAGAAGAGCTTAATCTAGCCTTCTAAAACTCTTCCAAAAAACTGTAGAGGAGGTAACACCCCCAAACTTCATATATTAGTCCATCATCACCCTGATACCAAAATCATACAAAGACACCACATAAAAAAGAAAATTATAGACCAATATCACTGATTAACATAGATAAAAACACTCAATAAAATATTAGCAATCCAAATGCAAAAATACATTTAAAAGGCTCATACATCATGATCAAGTAGGATTTATCCCAGGGATGCAAGGATTTTTCAATATTTGTAAATCAATCAATGTGATATACAACATCATCAAATAGAATTTAAAAAAATGATCATCTCAATACTTACAGAAAAAGCTTTTGAGAAAATTCATATCCATTTATGACAAAACCTCTCCAGAAAGTGAGCATAGAGAAAACATACTCAAAATAATAAAGGTCATATAAAACAAACCTACAGCTAACTGCCGGGATCCAGCCCTGATGGATCCAGGGAATTCAAAGTGGGTACGGAGTCAGCGAGGAGAGACTTATTTAATTAGAGATGTAAAGAGAGATTAGGAAAGAATAGTGTAGTAGGAAAATTAGTGGAGAAAAGAGGCTGATATTCCTTGATTTACATAGAAAGCTAATACAGTCTCAAGACAAGAAACTTGCACCATCTACATTAGGCCACAGGTGCCCACTTGAATAGCAGAGGGTGCCCCTCCTTGGGCTCCCTCTCATGTGGGTCTTAGAAGCCCAGGCAAATAAGTAGATTCAGAGAGCTTCTGTGTTCCAAGGGATCAGCCTGAAAAGGAGAGGGGGTGGGGGGAGAGGGAGAAAGAGAGAGAGAGTCAACACGGGGGAAGCCAGATTTTCAAGAAACTAGTTCGAGAAACTGGTCTAAAAAACTGGTCCATCCTTTATTTTCCAGGAAAGCTTTTTATACATTTGGTTGTACATAGAGATCAGTGGATAATACAAAGTTATGCAGGGTCAGCAGCCCTGACCCTTATCAAGACCAGACTTTCTTTCTGCAAATCTTTCCATATACAAAGGGTCTCAGGTGATTTACATTATCTTCTGGCCAAAAGGCCTGTTAACATTTTATGGCTCTCTTCCTTAATGAATGTTAATCTCATTTTCCCTGTAGTGTTTTTCCTTAATCTGCATCACCTTCAAAGTACTAAATAAAGTTACATTAAAAGATATGAAAACTTGGCAGCAAGTATTGGCTCAACAATGAAACCCTTAATCAGTTTTATTCTAATGATTTTTCCTAGAATTTCTTAAGCTTTCAATGCCTCTCGCGGTTGGGAGGCTGTAAACAATTCACATGTGCAGTTGTAAAAATCCGGACAGACCGGTGAGGTAAGTTAGAAAGCTATCAGAGGGGTTTAAGCCGAGACATTCTTTTTACACCCAGGAGACTTATTAACTGGAGCTCTAAGTTAATTCCTTTTAGAGGAAGGTGGTGGGGGACAGCCCCTGTTAATGTCAGAAGCGTAAGTGAAAAGCATAATGCAGTAATGCAGGCAGATTCTGGTTTTGGGGCAGATGCATGAGCAGATCCAACAAGGCTCGCTTAAGGCCTGACTTGCCTTTGCCTGTCGGGCCCCTTAACCTCATGACCTTTGCCACGGGTGGGACTTCTCGTGCTGGCTCCCAGCAGCTAACATCATACTCAATGGTGAAAAACCAAAAGCATTCCTTTAAAATCACCAACAAGATAAGGATGTCCACTCCTACCATTTCCATTCAAGATAGCTTGCAAGTCCTAACTACAACAATGAGAGAAGAAAAAGCCATAAATGGGTTCCAAATAGGAAAAGATGATAAACTCCCACTGTTTGCAGATAACATAAAACCATACACATAGAAAATCCAAAAGAGGAGAAGGAAAAGATGGCGGAGGAATAGGACGGGAAGACCACTTTCTCCCTCACAAATTCCTCAAAAGAACATTTCAACGCTGAGCAAACTCCACAAAACAACTTCTGTAGGCTGGCAGAGGACATCAGACAACCAGAAAAGCAGACCATTGTCTTCAAAAACAGGTAGGATAAAATATAAAAGACGAAAAAGGAGACAAAGGAGGTGGGGAGGGAGCTCCGTCCCGGGAAGGGAAGCCCGTCCCGGGAAGGGAATTTTAAGAAGAGAGGTTTCCAAACACCAGGAAACACTCTCCCTGCCGAGTCTGTGGCGAGCCTTGTAAACACAGAGGGCAACATAACAGGAAGGAAAAATAGATAAATAATTAAAACCAACAGATTACAAGCCCAACAGTAACTCCCCCAGCGGAAAAGCAGCACAGACGCCTGCATCCACCACTGGGAAGTGGGGGCAGGGCAGGGACGCGCGGGAGGCGCAGGCTGCAGAGCTTTGTAAGAATCGGGCAGGAACGCCCCACACGCAACCAGAACGACCTAACTTGGGCTAGCAAACAAGACTGTGGGATAGCTATCACGCGAAAAGCTTGAACATAAGACACCGCCAGGACCGAGCACAGAACAAAGGACGGAACGGAAAAAGCCAGCTGCAGACCATCCCCCGCCGGGGACAGGCAGCCAGAGCCGTAAGGACTGGAAAGGGGCAATTGCAGACCCGGAGAGACTTTACTTACCTAATTGCAAGCAGGCTCCTTTGCTAAGACTTCTGGGGGTGCTGGACAGTCACAATCTGCCTCACGGGGTGCTCCAGCGGTCCACCCAGAAAGCTGAGCAGCAGCAGCAGAAAAGGTGACAAGCCGCGGCGACCGAGCTCGCCAAACTCCTGAGCTACTCGGACCTGGGAAGGGCACAAAGCGCAGTTCCAGCCGAATCTGTGCCTCTGAGGGCTGCCTGAGCACCGAACCTGAGCGGCTTGGACCGGGGAAGTGCACGCAGCCTAGGGCCAGCCCCAGACGGTTCCCGGCTGAGCATCCTAGAGCCGGAGCGGTTTGTGCGCCACGAGAAAGGACAGGTCAAGCGGAGCAGAGATACTGTGTGCACAGGATAGTGCTATTTGTTTGCAGCAGCCCCCCTCCCCACAGCGCCACTGAACTAGTGAGCCTAAAAAACCAGCAAACAGAAGAAGTTAATCAGAGGGAACCACCTTGGAAGTGATCCCACACGGGCCATAACACCAGAAAGGGCCAGATATATATATTTTTAATATTTTTAAAAGCATTCCTTTTTTTTTTTTTGCTTTTTTTTTCTAACTTTTTTTTAAATTGTTGTCTTCTATTTCTCCTCTAATTTTTATTTCTATAACCTATTATTACTATTTTTTTTTAAAGACCTTTTTTTTTTTTTAAGGCAAACACCATATATAGTCTTTGGATGGTTGTTGATGGTTTTTTTTTTTTGATTGTTTGTCTGTTTGTTTGTTTGTTTTTTAATAATTCTTTTTCTTTCTTTTTTTTTCTTTCTTCCTTTTTCCTTTTGCTTCTCTTTAATATTGTATCTTTGAAAATCCAACCTCTACTCTAGATTTTTAATCTTTGCTCTTAGGTGTTTATTGCCAATTTTGTACATTTAAAAACCCAAACTTCACTACCCCAGTTTACCTGAGAGCGAGATTACTGGCTTGACCACTCTCTCCTCCTCTGGACTCTCCTTTTTCTCCACCAGGTGGCCTCTGTCTCTTCCCCCCCCCCATCTCTCCTCTATCCAACTCTGTGAATCTCTGTGTGTTCCAGACGGTGGGGAACACCTAAGGAACAGGTTACTGGCAGGATTTGTCTCTCCTCTACTCATTCCTCTCTCTGATCCTCCTGGTCACCTCTGTCCACTTCCTCCCTCTCCTCTTCCCCGTATAACTCTGTAAATACCCCTGAGCGGTCCAGACTATAGAGCGCACATAAGGAAGTGACTACTGGCTAGTTTGCTCTCTTCTCTTTTGATCTCACCGCATCTCATTCCAGTTACCTCTAACTACCTCCTCCATCTTCCCTTCTCCTTATAACCCAGTGAACCTCTCTGAGTGTCCCTCAATGTGGAGAAACTTTTCATCTTTAACCTAGATGTTTTATCATCGGTGCTGTATAGATGGAGAAGTCTAGAGGCTACTGTAAAAATAAAACTGAAAACCAGAAGCAGGAGGCTTAAATCCAAAGCCTGTAAACAATAGAGAACTCTTGAATTCAGGGAACATTAAGCAATAGGAGCCCATATAATGCCTTCATACCTACACCGAAACCAAGCTCCACCCAAGGGCCAACAAGTTCCAAAACAAGACATACCACGCAAATTCTCCAGCAACACAGAAACAATCACCTGAGCTTCAATATACAGGCAGCTCAAAATTATCCCAAAACCTTTGATGTCTTGTAACCCATCACGGGTTACTCCACTGCACTCCAGAGAGAAGAAACCCAGCTCCACCCACCAAAACTCCAACACAAGCCTCCCTAACCAGGAAACCTTGACAAGCCAGTGATAGAACCCCACCCAAAGTGAGGAAGCTCCATAATAAAGAGAACTCCACAAATTACCAGAATATAAAAAGGCCACCCCAAACGCAGCAATATAACCAAGATGAAGAGACAGAGGAATACACAGCAGGTAAAGGAACAGGAGAGTTGCCCACCAAACCAAACAAAAGAGGAAGAAGTAGGGAATCTACCAGAGAAGGAATTCCGAATATTGATAGTGAAAATGATCCAAAATCTTGAAGTCAAAATGGAATCACAGATAAATAGGCTAGAGACAAAGATTGAGAAGATGCAAGAAAGGTTTAACAAGGACCTAGAAGAAATAAAAAAGAGTCAAAATATAATGAATAACACAATAAATGAGATCAGAAACACTCTGGAGGCAACAATTAGTAGAATAACGGAGGCAGAAGATAGGATTAGTGAAATAGAAGATAGAATGGTAGAAATAAATGAATCAGAGAGGAAACAAGAAAAACGAATTAAAAGAAATGAGGACAATCTCAGAGACCTCCAGGACAATATGAAACGCTCCAACATTCGAATTATAGGAGTCCCAGAAGAAGAAGACAGAAAGAAAGATCATGAGAAAATCCTTGAGGAGATAATAGTTGAAAACTTCCCTAAAAGGGGGAAGGAAATAATCACCCAAGTCCAAGAAACACAGAGAGTTCCAAATAGGATTAACCCAAGGCGAAACACCCCAAGACACATATTAATCAAATTAACAAACATCAAACACAAAGAACAAATATTAAAAGCAGCAAGGGAAAAACAACAAATAACACACAAGGGGATTCCCATAAGGATAACAGCTGATCTTTCAATAGAAACTCTTCAGGCCAGGATAGAATGGCAAGACATACTTAAAGTGATGAAAGACAATAACCTACAGCCCAGATTACTGTACCCAGCAAGGATCTCATTCAAATACGAAGGAGAAATCAAAAGCTTTACAGACAAGCAAAAGCTGAGAGAATTCAGCACCACCAAACCAGCTCTCCAACAAATTCTAAAGGATATTCTCTAGAAAGGAAACACAAAAAGGGTGTATAAACCTGAACACAAAACAATAAAGTAAATGGTAACGGGATCATACTTATCAATAATCACCTTAAACGTAAATGGGTTGAACGCCCCAACCAAAAGACAAAGACTGACTGAATGGATACAAAAACAAGACCCCTCTATATGCTGCTTACAAGAGACCCACCTCAAAACAAGGGACACATACAGACTGAAAGTGAAGGGCTGGAAAAAGATATACCACGCAAATAGAGACCAAAAGAAAGCAGGAGTGGCAATACTCATATCCGATAAAATAGACTTTAAAACAAAGGCTGTGAAAAGAGACAAAGAAGGCCACTACATAATGATCAAAGGAACAATCCAAGAAGAAGCTATAACAATTATAAATATATATGCACCCAATACAGGAGCACCGCAATATGTAAGACAAATGCTAACAAGTATGAAAGGGGAAATCAACAATAACACAATAATAGTGGGAGACTTTAATACCCCACTCACACCTATGGACAGATCAACTAAACAGAAAATTAACAAAGAAACGCAAACTTTAAATGATACATTAGATCAGTTAGACCTAATTGATATCTACAGGACATTTCACCCCAAAACAATGAATTTCACCTTTTTTTCAAGTGCTCATGGAACCTTCTCCAGGATAGATCACATCCTGGGCCATAAATCTAAACTTGATAAATTCAAAAAAATCGAAATCATTCCAAGCATCTTTTCTGACCATAATGCATTAAGATTAGATCTCAATTACAGGAGAAAAACTATTAAAAATTCCAACATATGGAGGTTGAACAACACACTTCTGAATAACCAACAAATCACAGAAGAAATCAAAAAAGAAATCAAAATATGCATAGAAACGAATGAAAATGAAAACACAACAACCCAAAACCTGTGGGACACTATAAAAGTAGTGCAAAGAGGAAAGTTCATAGCAATATAGGCATACCTCAAGAAACAAGAAAAAAGTAACATAAACAACCTAACTCTACAACTAAAGCAACTAGAAAAGGAAGAGTTGGAGAACCCCAGAGTTAGTAGAAGGAAAGAAATCTTAAAAATTAGGGCAGAAATAAATGCAAAAGAAACAAAAGAGACCATAGCAAAAATCAACAAAGCCAAAAGCTGGTTCTTTGAAAGGATAAATAAAATTGGCAAACCATTAGCCAGACTCATCAAGAAGCAAAGAGAGAAAAATCAAATCAATAAAATTAGAAATGAAAATGGAGAGATCACAACAGACAACACAGAAATACAAAGGATCATAAGAGACTACTATCAGCAGTTGTATGCCAATAAAATGGACAACGTGGAAGAAATGGACAAATTCTTAGAAAAGTACAATTTTCCAAAACTGAACCAGGAAGAAATAGAAAATCTTAACAGACCCATCACAAGCACGGAAATTGAAACGGTAATCAGAAATCTTCCAGCAAACAAAAGCCTAGGTCCAGACGGCTTCACAGCTGAATTCTACCAAAAATTTCGAGAAGAGCTAACACCTATCCTCCTCAAACTCTTCCAGAAAATTGCAGAGGAAGGTAAACTTCCAAACTCATTCTATGAGGCCACCATCACCCTAATACCAAAACCTGACAAAGATGTCACAAAAAAAGAAAACTACAGGCTAATATCACTGATGAACATAGATGCAAAAATCCTCAACAAAATTCTAGCAATCAGAATCCAACAACACATTAAAAAGATCATACACCATGACCAAGTGGGCTTTATCCCAGGGATGCAAGGATTCTTCAATATCCGCAAATCAATCAATGTAATTCACCACATTAACAAAGTGAAAAATAAAAACCATATGATTATCTCAATAGATGCAGAGAAGGCCTTTGACAAAATTCAACATCCATTTATGATAAAAACTCTCCAGAAAGCAGGAATAGAAGGAACATATCTCCACATAATCAAAGCTATATATGACAAACCCACAGCAAACATTATCCTCAATGGTGAAAAATTGAAAGCATTTCCCCTAAAGTCAGGAACAACACAAGGGTGTCCACTTTCACCGCTACTATTCAACATAGTTCTGGAAGTTTTGGCCACAGCAATCAGAGCAGAAAAAGAAATAAAAGGAATCCAAATTGGAATACAAGAAGTAAAACTATCACTGTTTGCAGATGACATGATCCTCTACATGGAAAACCCTAAAGACTCCACCAGAAAATTACTAGAGCTCATCAATGAATATAGTAAAGTTGCAGGATATAAAATCAACACACAGAAATCCCTTGCATTCCTATACATGAATAATGAGAAAGTAGAAAAAGAAATTAAGGAAACAATTCCATTTACCATTGCAACGAAAAGAATAAAATACTTAGGAATATATCTACCTAAAGAAACTAAAGACCTATATATAGAAAACTATAAAACACTGATGAAAGAAATCAAAGAGGACACTAATAGATGGAGAAATATACCCTGTTCATGGATCGGAAGAATCAATATAGTGAAAATGAGTATACTACCCAAAGCAATTTACAAATTCAATGCAATCCCTGTCAAGCTACCAGCCACATTTTTCACAGAACTAGAACAAATAATTTCAAGATTTGTATGGAAATACAAAAAACCTCGAATAGCCAAAGCAATCTTGAGAAAGAAGAATGGAACAGGAGGAATCAACTTGCCTGACTTCAGCCTCTACTACAAAGCCACAGTCATCAAGACAGTATGGTACTGGCACAAAGACAGACATATAGATCAATGGAACAAAATAGAAAGTCCAGAGATAAATCCACACACATATGGACACCTTATCTTTGACAAAGGAGGCAAGAATATACAATGGAGTAAAGACAATCTCTTTAACAAGTGGTGCTGGGAAAACTGGTCAACCACTTGTAAAAGAATGAAACTAGATCACTTTCTAACACCACACACAAAAATAAACTCAAAATGGATTAAAGATCTAAATGTAAGATCAGAAACTATAAAACTCCTAGAGGAGAACATAGGCAAAACACTCTCCAACATAAATCACAGCAGGATCCTCTATGATCCACCTCCCAGAATTCTGGAAATAAAAGCAAAAATAAACAAATGGGATCTAATTAAAATTAAAAGCTTCTGCACAACAAAGGAAAATATAAGCAAGGTGAAAAGACAGCCTTCGGAATGGGGAAAATAATAGCAAATGAAACAACTGACAAACAACTAATCTCAAAAATATACAAGCAACTTATGCAGCTCAATTCCAGAAAAATAAACGACCCAATCAAAAAATGGGCCAAAGAACTACATAGACATTTCTCCAAAGAAGACATATGGATGGCTAACAAACACATGAAAAGATGCTCAACATCACTCATTATTAGAGAAATGCAAATCAAAACCACAATGAGGTACCACTTCACACCAGTCAGAATGGCTGCGATCCAAAAATCTACAAGCAATAAATGCTGGAGAGGGGGTGGAGAAAAGGGAACCCTCCTACACTGTTGGTGGGAATGCAAACTAGTACAGCCACTTTGGAGAACAGTGTGGAGATTCCTTAAAAAATTGCAAATAGAACTACCTTATGACCCAGCAATCCCACTGCTGGGCATACACACCGAGGAAACCAGAATTGAAAGAGACACATGTACCCCAATGTTCATCGCAGCACTGTTTATAATAGCCAGGACATAGAAACAACCTAGATGTCCATCAGCAGATGAATGGATAAGAAAGCTGTGGTACATATACACAATGGAGTATTACTCAGCCGTTAAAAAGAATTCATTTGAATCAGTTCTGATGAGATGGATGAAACTGGAGCCAATTATACAGAGTGAAGTAAGCCAGAAAGAAAAACACCAATACAGTATACTAACACATATATATGGAATTTAGGAAGATGGCAATGACGACCCTGTATGCAAGACAGGAAAAAAGACACAGATGTGTATAATGGACTTTTGGACTCAGAGGGTGGGATGATTTGGGAGAATGGGAATTCTAACATGTATACTATCATGTAAGAATTGAATCGCCAGTCCATGTCTGACGTAGGGTGCAGCATGCTTGGGGCTGGTGCATGGGGATGACCCACAGAGATGTTGTGGGGAGGGAGGTGGGGGGGGGGTCATGTTTGGGAACACATGTAAGAATTAAAGATTTTAAAATTAAAAAATTTTAAAAAAATCTATTAAAAAAAAAGAAAAAAGAAAAAAGGGGACCCTCCTACCCTACTGGTTGGAATGTAAATTGTGGAAAACAGTATGGAAGTTTCTCAGAAAATTAAATCTAGAACTACCATATAATCCAGCAGAAATAAAGTCATGATCTCAAAGAAAAAAAGAAAATCCAAAAGACATGACTATAAAGCTACTAGAGCTCATCAATTAATTTGATAAAGTTCCAGGTTTCAAATTAATGTACAGAAATCTATTGCATTTCTATACACAAACAATGAAAGAACAGAAAGAGAAATTCAAAAAGCAATCCAGTTTACCCTAACGTCAAAAAGAATAAAGGACTTGGAATAATCTGTACTCCAAAAACTATAATACAGTGATGAAAGAAACTGAAGATGACACGAACATGAAAAGATACACTATGTTCTTGGATTAGAAGAATCAATATTGTGAAAATGAATGTATTACCCAAAGAGATCTGCAGATTCAATGCAACCCTTATTTAAATATCATTTGCATTCCTCACTTAACAAGAACAAAAAAAATCTAAAAAGTTGTATGAATACACAAAATATCCCTAATGGCCAGAACAATCTTGGAGAAAGAAAAATGGAGCTGGATGAGTCAAGCTCCCTGACCTCAGACATTAGTATAATACTACAGTAACTAAGACAGTAAGCTACTTGCACAAATACGGAAATATAGATCAATTGAACATGATAGAAAGACCAGAGATAAATCCATACACCTATGGTCAATTAATCTATAATAAAGGAGGCAAGACTATACAATGCAACAAAGGAACTATCTTCAATAAATGATTCTGGGGAAACTGGACAACAAATAAAAACAGTAAGAGTAGAAAACTCTTTAATACCATACACAAAAATAAACTAAAAGTGGATTAAAGACTTAAATGAAAGAGTAGATACTATAAAAGTTTAGAGAAAGATATATTCAGAACACTCTCTGACAAAAGTCACAGCAAGATCTTTTTTACCAGCCTCCTATCTTCTTCAGTTCAGTTCAGTTCAGTTGCTCAGTCATGTCTGACTCTTTTCTTTGCGACCCCATGGACTGCAGCACACCAGGCTTCCCTGACCAACACCACTCCCGGAGTTTACTCAAGTTCTTGTCCATTGATTCATTGATACCATGAAACCATTTCATCTTCTGTCGTCCCCTTCTCCTCCTGCCTTCAATCTTTCCCAGCGTCAGAGCCTTTTCCAATGAGTCAATTCTTTGCATCAGGTGGCCAAAGTATTGGAGTTTCAGTTTCAGCCTACGTCCTTCCAATGAATACTTGGGACTGATTTCCTTCAGGACTGACTGATTTGATCTCCTTGCAGCTCAAGGGGCTCTCAGGAGTCATCTCCAACACTATGGCTTATAACCACAATTCTTCAGTGCTCAGCTTTCTCTGTAATCCAGTTCTCACATCCATATATGACTACTGGAAAAATCATAGCTTTGACTAGATGGATCTTTGTTGGCAAATAATGTCTCTGTTTTTTAATATGTTGTCTAGGTTGGTCATGGAGAAGGCAATGGTAACCCACTCCAGTACTCTTGCTTGGAGAATCCCATGGACGGAGGAGCCTGGTAGGCTACAGTCCATGGGGTCGCTAAGAGTCAGACACGACTGAGCGACTTCACTTTCACTTTTCACTTTCATGCATCAGGGAAGGAAATGGCAACCCACTCCAGTGTTCTTGCTTGGAGAATCCCAGGGACGGGGGAGCCTGGTGGTCTGCCGTCTATGGGGTCGCACAGAGTCAGGTACGACTGACGTGACTTAGCAGCAGCAGCAGCAGCAGCTAGGTTGGTCGTAGCTTTTCTTCCAAGGAGCAAGTGTCCTTTAATCTCATGGCTGCAGTCAGCATCCTTCAGTGATTTTGGAGCCCCCCAAAATAAAGTGTCACTGTTTCCATTGTTTCCCCATCTATTTGCCATGAAGTGATGGGACCGGATGCCATGATCTTAATTTTCTGAATGTTGAGTTTTAAGCTGGCTTTTTCATTCTCCTCTTTCACTTTCATCAAGAGGCTATTTAGTTCTTCTTTGCTTTCTGCCATAAGGGCAGTGTCATCTGCATATCTGAGGTTATTGACATTTCTCCCAGAACTCTTGATTCCAGCTTGTGCTTTATCCAGCCCAGCGTCTAGCATGATGTACTCTGCATATAATTTAAATAAGCAGTGTGACAGTATACAGCCTTGATGTACTCAATTCCCAATTTGGAAATAGTCTCCATGTCCAGTTCTAACTGCTGCTTCTTGACCTGCATACAGAGTTCTAGAGGCAGCATGTTAGTCTGGTATTCCTATCTCTTGAAGAATTTTCCACAATTTATTGTAATTACACAGGCAAAGGCTTTTACATAATTAATAAAGCAGTAGATGTTTTTCTAGTTTTCTCTTGTTTTTTTTTTTTTTTTTGGACGATCCAATGGATGTTGGCTATTTGATCTCTGATTCCTCTGCCTTTTTTAACTCTAGTTTCAACATTTTGAACTTCATAGTTCACCAACAGTTGAAGTCTGGCTTGGAAAATTTTGAGTATTACATTGCTAGCATGTGACATGAGTGCAATTGTGTGGTAGCTGGAACATTTTTTGGCAATGCCTTTTTTGGGATTGGAATGAAAACTGAACTTTTCCACTCCTGTAGCCACTACTGATTTTTCCAAATTTGCTGGCATATTGAAGGCAGCACTTTAACAGCATCATCTTTTAGGATTTGATATTGCTCAACTCGAATTCCATCACCTACATTACCTTTATTCACAATGATGCTTCCTAAGATCCACTTGACTTTTCATTCCAGGATGTCTGGCTCTGGGTGAATGATCATACCATCATAATTATCTGGGTCATGAAGATCATTTTTGTATAGTTCTGTGGATTCTTGACACCTCTTCTTAATATCTTCTGCTTCTGTTAGGCCCATATAATTTCTGTCCTTTATTGTACTCATCTTTGCCTAAAATATTCCCTTGATATCTCTAATTTTCTTGAGGATATCTCTAGTGTTTCCCATTCTTATTGTTTTCCTCTATTTCTTTGCATTGATTCTTGAAGAAAGCTCTCTTGCCTCTCTTTGCTATTCTTCGGAACTCTGCATTCAAATGGGTATATCTTTCTCTTTCTCCTTTGCCTTTAACTTCTCTTCTTTTCTTAGCTAACTGTAAGGCCTCTTCAGACAATCATTTTGCCTTTTTGCATTTCGTTTTCTTGAGGGTGATCTTGATCACTGCCTCCTGTACAATGTCATGAACCTCTGTCCATGTATCTTCAGGCACTTTGTCTATCAAATGTAATCCCTTGATTCTATTTAAAACTTCCAGTGTATAATCATAAGGGTTTTGATTTAGGTCATAAGTGAATGGTCTAGTGGTATTCCCTAGTTCCTTCAATTTAAGTCTGAATTTGACAATGGGGAGTTCATGCTCAGATTTTTGCTGACTATATAGAGCTTCTCCATTTTTGGCTGCTAAGAATATAATCAATCTGAATTGTATACTGACCATCTGGTGATATCCATGTGTTGAGTCTTTTTCTCTGTTGTTGAAAAAGAGTGTCTGTTATGACCAGTGCATTCTTTTGCAAAACTCTATTAGCCTTTCTCGTGCTTCATTCTGTACTCCAAGGCCAAACTTGCCTTTTACTCCAGGTATTTCCTGACTTCCTACTTTTGCATTCCAGCCTCCTATAATGAAAAAGACATCTTTGGGGGTGTTAGTTCTAGAAGGTCTTGTACTTCTTCATAGAAACATTCAGCTTCAGCTTCTTCAGCTACTGGTTGTGACATAGACTTGGATTGCTGTGATATTGAGTGGTTTGCATTGGAAATGAACAGAGACCATTCTTTCTTTTTTGAGAATGCACCCGAGTACTGCATTTATGACTCTTTTGGTGACTATGAGGGCTACTCCATTTCTTCTAAGAGATTCTTGTCCAGAGTAGTAGATATAATGGTTATTTGAATTAAATTCACCCATTTCAGTCCACTGATTCCTAAAATGTCAATGTTCATTCTTGTGATCTCCTGTTTGACCACTTCCAATTTGCCTTGATTCATTTACCTAACATTTCACGTTCCTATGTAGTATTTCTCTTTACAGCTTAGCACTTTACTTCTATCGCCAGTCACATCCACAACTGTGTGTTGTTTTTGCTGTGGCTTCATTTTTTTCTGGAGTTATTTCTCCACTGATCTCCAGTAGCATATTGGGCACCTACCAACCTGGGGATTTCATCATTCAGTGTCATATCTGTTTGCCTTTTCATACTATTCATGGGGTCTGAAAATAAACACCAAAGTAATCAAATGGGACCTAATTAAATTCAGATGCTTTTTCACAGCAAATGAAGCCATAAACAAAATTAAAAGACATCCACAGAATGGAACAGGAAATATTTGAAAATGATGTGACTGACAAGGGACTACCTCCAAACTTAAGAAACAGTTCATGTGACTTAATACTATCAAAACAAAAACCTAATAAAAAAATGAGCAGAAGACCTATACATACATTTCTCCAAAGAGGACATACAGATGACCAAGATGCACATTGAATGATGTTCAAAATCACTTATTATCAGTGAAATGTAAATCAAAGCTCTAATATGGTATCATTTCACACCAGTCAGAATGACTATCATCAAATAATCTGAAAAAAATAAATATCGGAATGGATGTGAAGAGAAGGGGACCCTTCTACACTGTTGGTGAAATGTATATTTGTGCAGCCAGTGTGGATGACGATATGGAGGCTTCTTAAGGTACTAAAAATGGAGCTACTGTCACATTCCTAAATATATGCTTGGAGAAAAGCATTGTCCAAAGTGATACATGTATCCTGATGTTCACTGCACTATATATTTTTTTTACAGTAGCCAAGATATGAAGCCAACCTAAATGTCCATAAACAGAAGAGTGGATAAGATGCAGTATTTACACATATAGTACCACAATGGACTATTACTCAGCCATTAAAAAGAATTAAATAATGCCATTTACAACAACATGGGGGCACCTACAGACTGTCATAGTGAGTGAAGTAAGTCAGACAGAGAAAGAGAAGTATCATACAATCTTTCTTATATTGTGTTCCATTGTATATTGAAATTAAAAAAATGATTCAAATAAACTTTTTTTACCAAACAGAAACAGACTTACAGACTTAGATAATGAACTTATGGTTGTCAGTGGGGAAGAGTAAGGGGGATAGATAGTTAGAGATTTGGGGCTTGACATATACACACTGTTATATTTAAATAGATAACCAACAAGAACCTATTGTACTTGTTAGCAAGTACAACAGCACAGGGGACTCTGCTCAATATTCTGTAATAACCTAATTGGGAAAATAATTTGAAAAAGAAACACAAATGTATATGTATAATTTAAGCACTTTGTTATAAGTTTGAAACTAACAAAACATTGTTAATAAATAGTACTCCAATATAAAGCAATAAGTTTTAAAAATGGAAGATAATTCCTATGACAATGCAATGATAGTACATGTGACTTTCCTGTAAAATGTGAATAAACAGAATAGAAACAAAAGATAACATCAGAAAAATCCACATTGTAGATTTTTCCAATAAAATAACTCATTGGTTCTCCCCAAAATGTTGAGGATAATGTTAAGTCAAGAAAGACAATGAAAGTGGACGAAGGTTTCCAATTTAGGGTACCAGATTGGAATGGCATGGAGGTGGTGATCTTTTATTTGTTGTTGTT
Source organism: Ovis canadensis (assembly GCF_042477335.2). Lineage (NCBI taxonomy): Eukaryota > Metazoa > Chordata > Mammalia > Artiodactyla > Bovidae > Ovis > Ovis canadensis. Next base: position 52,584,416 of record NC_091254.1, on the reverse strand, counting down.
GTTGTTTTATAGACAGCATTACTGGCATAACGTGAAATTTTAATGCCTTTAATATGTATCTTTGATATCAGCATGGTCTCAATGTTAATTTTGCCAATTTTAATGTGGTTACATAAGAGTATGTCCTTCATTTTATAAAAAACAAACAAACAAGAATTTAGAGATAAAGTTATACCATGTTTACCTCTTACTCTCTCAGATCAGAATATCTCTGTGTACTTATGTGGAGAAGAGAGAAGTAGAGAAAGAAACAGAAAAATCAAATGTGGTAAAATACAAACATGTAGAGTCTGGGTGCTTGACAAATATTTGGACAACTTTTCTGTATACCCCAAGTTATTTCAAAACAGGTTAAAAAAAAAAAAAACTTGTTCCAAGACCCTCACATTGTGCATCCACAGACAAAGAAAAATCATTGAATACATTTTTGGCTTAGATGTGAACACAAAGGATATGATTGCATATATTTTATTTTTAAGTTGAAAGACAGTAGATATTTTAGACATGTGATTATATGTTATGTTGTAATGTCACATATAATATGGAGGAAAAGGACCCTGGGAAAGTCTATAGGTGGGGTGTTGCAGTTATACTGAGGTCAAGCAGGCTTCACTGAGAAGATGCCACTTGAACAATAGCTTAAGAAAGTTAAAATCATACTGATTTTCAGAGTATATCACTGCAGGCAGAGGAATACAGCAGTGCAATATCAGAACGGCTATCTAGGGGATCCACATTAGTAAGGAGGCCATTGAGACTAGAAAGGAGGTAGAGAACTTAGTTGAATAACTTTCCTGTGATAGATATTGAAAATGAGCAATGAGAATATTAATAAAATATATTCTAGACCATTAACACATGAGAGGGTAAAGAGAGTAATGAGGAAAGAAAGGTCATGAGTTGACCTACATTAAAAAGATTAGACTTGTGGGAATCAACGGCAAGGAAGCAATGGTGCCACCGGAGAGAGCAATTAGAAAGCAATTGTATCAAGGCAAGAGATAATAGACTGGAGTGGTAATAATGAAGGCTAGTTTAGGTTTATCAGTAACCAAATGTATTCTAAAGGAAATATAAACTGCATTTTTAATTGCTTTGCTTTTGTAGCACTACTAACACAGCTAGTGGAGGTGCTGAAATTCCAGTTGAGCTATTTCAAATCCTAAAAGATGATGCTTTGAAAGTGCTACACTTAATATGCTGGCAAATTTGGAAAACTCAGCAGTGGCCATGGGACTGGAAAAGGTTAGTTTTCATTCCAATCGCTAAGAAAGGCAATTCCAAAGAGTGCTCAAACTACCCCACAATTGCATTCATCTCACATGCTGGCAAAGTAATGCTCAAAATTCTCCAAGCCAGGCTTCAGCAATACATGAACTGTGAAATTCCAGATGCTCAAGCTGGTTTTAGAAAAGGCAGAGAAACCAGAGATCAAATTGCCAACATCTGCTGGATCATTGAAAAAGTAAGAGAGTTTCAGAAATACATCTATTTCTGCTTCATTGACTATGCCAAAGCCTTTGACTGTGTGGATCACAATAAACTGTGGAGAGTTTTAAGAGATGGGAATGCCAGACCATCTGACCTGCCTCTTGAGAAATCTGTGTTCAGGTCAGGAAGCAACAGTTAGAACTGGACAGGTAACAACAGACTGGTTCCAAAGAGGAAAAAGAGGACGTTAAGGATGAATATTGTCACCCTGCTTATTTACCTTGTACACATCACGAGAAATGCTGGGCTGGATGAAGCACAAGCTGGAATCAAGATTGCCAGGAGAAATATCAATAACCTCAGATACGTCAATGACATCACCCATATAGCAGAAATTGAAGAACTAAAGAGCCTCTTGATGAAAATGAAAGAGGAGAGTGAAAAACTTGGCCTAAAGCTTAACATTCCGAAAACTAAGATCATGTTATCTAGTCCCATCACTTCATGGCAAATAGGGAAACAGTGGAAACAGTGGCTGACTTTGTTTTTCTGGGCTCCAAAATCACTGCAGATGGTGACTGCAGCCATGAAATTAAAAGACGCTTACTCCTTGGAAGAAAAGTTATGACCAACCTAGATGGCATATTCAACAGCAGAGATATTACTTTGCCAACAAAGGTCTGTCTAGTCAAGGCTATGGTTTTTCCTGTGGTCATGTATGGATGTGAGAGTTGGACTGTGAAGAAAGCTGAGTGCTGAAGAATTGATGCTTTTGAACTGTGATGTTGGGGAAGACTCTTGAGAGTCCCTTGGACTGCAAGGAGATCCAACCAGTCCATTCTGAAGGAGATCAGCCCTGGGATTTCTTTGGAGGGTATGATGCTGAAGCTGAAACTCCAGTACTTTGGACACTTCATGTGAAGAGCTGACTCATTGGAAAAGACTCTGATGTTGGGAGGGATTGGGGGTTGGAGGAGAAGGGGAAAACAGAGGTTGAGATGGCTGGATGGCATCACTGATTCAATGGACGTGAGTCTGAGTGAACTCCAGGAGATGGTGATGGACAGGGAGGCCTGGCATGCTGCGATTCATGGGGTTGCAAAGAGTCCGACACAACTGAGTGACTGAACTGAACTGACTCATACTGTATTGGTGTTTTTCTTTCTGGCTTTCTTCACTCCATATAATAGGCTCCAATTTCATCCACCTCATTAGAACTGATTCAAATATATCCTTTTTAATGTCTGAGTAATACTGCATTGTGTATATGTACTACAGCATTCTTATCCATTCATCTGCTGATGGACATCTAGGTTGCTTCCATGTCCTGGCTATTATAAACAGTGCTGCCTTGAACATTGGGGTACACGTGCCTCTTTCAATTCTGGTTTCCTCAGTGTGTATGCCCAGCAGTGCAATTGCTGGGTCATATGGCAGTTGAACATATGAATTGAATCTTCCCAATCTAGGGATCAAACCCAGGGCTCCCACATTGCAGGTGGATTCTTTACCAGCTGAGCCACAGAGGAAGCCCAAGAATACTATAGTGGGTAACCTATCCTTTATCCAGCTGATCTTCCCACCCCAGGAATTGAACCAGGGTCTCCTGCATTGCAGCTGGATTTCTTACCAACAGAGCTGTCAGGGAAGCTCCATGACTTGAATACTGAAGGCCATTTCTTTATTTTTAAAAGACATTTATATAATAAATAAGGAAATTAAGTTCTGCACAATTTCTACTCACTTATTATGCTCAGAACTAACACTTCCACTGTATGTGGCATTTCCAGATGTCAAGTACATCAATGGGAGATTGGGAAAACTAGTAGAATTAATTACAGTTGCAGGGAAAGTTAAACTTGGAAGCAAAACCATTAATATGTTGAATATGCATCTGGTTACAATTCTTTGAACTGCTGAAGAACATTTCTATCTTACTCTGACTCATAAGCCTCTTGCATGTTGTAACTGCTCAGTCTGAATTAAGACCCATATATGAAATTTAGATTTATCCCCTAGAAGTCCACCTGGAGCAACTGATGGTGGTCCATTGTTCAATCTTGGTGTACATTTATAAACTTCATGAAGATAAGTATCTAAGTCAGTTGATTAAACAGACACTTCTATACTTTTTGTTGAATGTTTTGCAAAATTTAATACCAAAAGCTTGTGAGATTTAAGATGACTTTATGTTGCAACCATGTCCAACCAATGATAACCTTCAGGAAAAGTTCTTGGGAGATTATTTCAGCTACGTATTGACTAGTCTCAGTTAATTCAGTAGAAATTAAAGAATAAGCCATTGTTTTCAGTTCAGTAAAAGCAAAAACCTTGACCTCATATTTAGATGTAAACAGATGGATGCCATCATTGTCATATAAGATCAGAAATCTGGAAAGAGCTTATATGTGGCGCATGTGTGAAACAGTTGTGAGAAAAACAATGATAAAGAACATAGTCTTCCAGTTCATTTATTTTAAATTTTCAGTTTATCTCTTGTGGAAGAAAATGCACATTCAGAAGTTTGCAGAAATCAAAAGTGTATGAGTCAATGAATCTATGCCAATTTTTATTGCTAAATATTAAGAAGTTGTCATTGAAACACAAAATGGGCATATTACTCATCACTTATTGGAGTATCTATTCTTGAACAAGGACTACAGAAAGACATTTCAAGTGAAAAACTGGGGACAATGTCAGTGGAAAGTCACTCTTTAATGTTGAAAATAATAACACTTAGCACAAAGTGAGTGGCAATGGTAATGTATAGAAAATCACTTTAAGAAATGGTTTGTATATGTTTCCTGTGGAGTCTTTTGAAAACCTGAATCCAATTAGGGCAACCTGATTTTATCATCTGCAATGTAACTAAAGAAAGTGCTTGCCTAATAGATTTTGTTGTAACCTTGCTTTCTGAAGCAATGCTAGATTAATGGAAGGATGACACTTTTCAATAGGAGTTGCAAAGAAGATTTTAAAGAATTAGGATTTGTCAGTGTATCTACAGCACTTTCTAAGAAACAGCATAGTCTGACAAAATGGTTAGGATTCTAATTCTTTGGGAGAAAAAAAAAGGAAGTAATTATATTAAAAGTTCAGAATAATTACTCTTCATGACTTGTTACTTGCTAATGAAACATATTTCTGAATTTTATTTGACCATCCAATATAGTCTTTGTGTGAAATAGGATACAATGAGCAGAAAACATTCTTTTCCTTTATGGCTAGTAAAACTTCTATTTTTATTCTGTATTATCTTATTTTCCTTCCCTCCTTCTTTCTTTCTTTATCTCTTTCCTTCCATTATCTAAAAGCCAACTCAAAGATACTTTCATTGTCACACTTCTTCACATGGGCATCATAATTCTGAGGTTTAATTATTAATTGGTAGAATTAGACTACCGAGTTATAAAATGATAGCTGTGAAATAAAGAAAAAAAAAAGAAGCAAGAATAATTTGACTTAAATGTGGAGTATTTTAAAAGTTTTATTTCTCTATTGTCTTTAGACTATATATACTGACATTTGAGTTAATTGTTGCAAGGCTGTCTGATTCCCTTATCTAATTAACTTTCAATCTACCTGTGTATCTTGATATTATTCTAATGGAAGAACATTGAGAACAATGTTCCCCATTCAAAAATAGAATTACATTATTTGGTAATTTCCTTTTCTTATAGTAACACTACGCCTGGGCATCATGTAATTTTCTTTTTTATTCCCAGATTTCTTTGACATCTTATGAAAATGGACACAGTCAATTTAGAGTTTAAAATTCTCTTCCACATTATAACACTGTATGGAAATGCAAAGTTATAAGTCATTTTACTTCATGTACACATATATACAGCACTTACTTTTGAATTGGATTTTCAGAAGGAATTTCATTTTTTCCTTAAATTATAAAAGGAATGTGCATTCTAAGTCATTTCAATCATGTCTGACTCTTTATGACCCCATGGATTGTAGCCCACCAGGCTTCTCTGTCTATGGGGTTTTCCACGTAAATATACTGGACTGTGTTGTCATTTCCTTCTACAGAGCATCTTCCTGACTTAGGATTGAACCTGTGTATCTTCCTGCTTTGGCAGGTGAGTGCTTCACTGCTAGCACCACCTGGGCAGCCCATAAAACCAATATGTAGTGGTGGTGGTTTAGTCACTAAGCCGTTTCTGACTCTTTCAATCCCATGGACTGTAGTCTACCAGGCTCCTCTCTCCATGGAATTCTCCAGGCAAGAATACTGGAGTGTGTTGCCATTTTCTTCTCCAAAAAGGAATATGTGAGCATAATTAAAAATAAAATGAGGCAAAAATACGTAAAAAGGCAGTTAATAAATCCCATACTGTCTTTGGATACTTTCAGTGCTGTGATTCATAACATTCAATATGATTGAATTACAGGATCTCTCAGAACAAAGTAATTTATTTTTGTTTATTAATAACTGTAATATTGCAGTTTATTTTATCAAAACTACTTTCATCCATATTTTCAAATGGCTTCCTGTTCTTGATACTGGCAGACCTATTTGTAGTTATCATTTAAAAATTGAGAAGCGAGAATTGCCTGTACCTTCTCTCTTGTTCTAGTATTAAAGAGCTATAGCAGTCACATGATAGCTCAGTTGGTAAAGAATACACCTGCAATGAGGGAGACCTGGGTTCGATCCCTGGGTTGGGAAGACTCCCTGGAGAAGGGAAAGGCTACCCTCTCCAGTATTCTGGCCTGAAGAATTCCATAGTCTGTATAATCCATGGGGTCGCAAAGAGCTGGAAAGGGCTCACTTTCACTTTCATAGCAGTCACAAGAGGGCTTCCTCAGTGGCTCAGCAGTAAAGAATCCACCTTAAAGAATCTGCCTGCAATACAGGAGTCACAGAAGATGCAGGTTCAATCCCTTGGTCACAAAGATTCCCTGGAAGAGGTCATGGCAACTCACTCCAGTATTCTTGTCTGGAGAATCCCATGGACAGAAGAGCCTGATGGGCTACAGTCCACGGGGTTACAAAGAGTCAGGCATGACTGAAGTGACTTAACACACAAACACAGCAGTCACCGATTGGAATCGAGACCAGTGGAGCAAGTTAGATACCTCACACCTTTGTCAGTTTGTAGTCTGTACTATGTAGATGCAGTCTTACTTTGTAGATGGAGCAATTTTCTAGATTTAGTGACCAGTTTTTGAGGCATTTATACTCTCTGAGCTTCTAAAGACATTTACCAGATTTAAAAACAAACAAAAAAACATGTAAATAGTGAAAATAAGGGGCTTCCCTCCTGAGTAGGAATGCCAGGTAAATTCTGTTTGAGTTGAATTTCAGTTAAATAATGCATACATTTTAATATAAATATATTCCCACAATTGTATATACACTTATATCTGCCCTGCCCCCCTCCAAATTGCTATTTGTCTAAAATTCAAATTGATAAGGCATTTTGTATTTTTAATTGTCAGATATGGCAATCTTGCTCCTGAGGAAATACTTTTTCTTCAGCTCTTTCTCTTTCACTGTTACTTTCCTGGACCACTCAAACAGGCTTCCATGTTTCTCCTGCACACCATACAAACTTCAGTTTTCTTTCTTCTGCCTGTCTATTTGTCCAACCCATACACCTGATATTGTTTATTTTCCTTGCAATTATACAATGTATTTCACAAAAAGTATGTAAGTTACTTTGAGAGGGGGTCAAGTGCTCATGTAAATGGTATTTTTTTTCTTTCAAATCAGACTTTTCCATTGTTGGTACATAAAAAATAAAATGACTTTTGTTGTATTAACTTTATGTCTTGCAACTTTCTATTACCACTTACTACTTCCAGAAGTTTTTGTTTGGTTGGTTTTTCCTTATTATTTGTCATTTTCTAGATAACAATCATATCATCTGTGAACAAATATAGTTATATATCTTTCTTCCTAATCTTAATGCTTTTCATTTTCTTTTCTGTCTTATTGCATTCGCTTTTACATCTACATTAAATTAATTTGGTAAGAAGGGTATCCTTATCTCATTACTGGTATTGGAGTGAAAGCATCGAGTTTCTCAGCAATAAGTATGCTGTTAAGTGCAGATATTTTATAGACGGAATTTATCCAGCTAAGGAAATTCCTCTTGTTTTCATTTTTCTAGAAGTTTTACCATTAATGGATGTTGGTTAATTCTCAAGTGCCTCTTCTGCTTCTATTGATATAATCATATAACAACTAGGTTGTTCTGCTTTTTGGATTATATCGAAGTGTGACATTTAGACACAATATGTTAATTTCTAGTATTTTTCTATTTTCAGTTGACAGTGAAGAAGTAACCATTCAGGAAACTGTTGTATGTTAGAGAGAGAAGACAAGTAGTTGTGATTAATGCAGAAGTAAAAAGTGATTCCACAAATCAAAAAAGAGAAGAGAAGATGGTCTAAGGAAATATAAATAGCATCAGTGAGATGATAAAATTACATCTATTAAGGATTTTGTTATTGCTCTTTCCTTGCTTAGTTTTCAAGTATATAATATCAATGTCTTTTTTAGACAAAAAATGTATAACTAACTTGTTTAAGAAAAAAGTTATTTAAAAATACTTAAACTGGTTCATATTAATACTTTTTATAGGACAATATTCATAAATACAGTGAATATATGTAAAATTTAATAAATTTAACAAGAGTTTAAGCATTTTAACTAAGAAATAACTTTGTTTAATGTGATACATTGACATTTAAATTTTATTTCCACATCATAAGTTTGTCAAAATACTGCTTTTCAAAATTATAATTTAGCCTCTACTTCCAAATATGCTTGTAAAATTCTACACTTTCAATGTCATTCATTCTTTTCTTTTTATTATTTATATTTCCTTTATTGATATACATGAACATATAGAATTATGATTTATACTTTCATTTTTAATGTGATTATTTCACTGTTAATGTATATCTATTGACAATAAGACAATAAAATTATTCACAGTGTTTTCTTTTTCTTTTTTTTTTTTAACTTTTCAAAACTTTGTCGAAGAAGTGGCAAAAGTTTGCTAATCTTTTGACTTCTACACAAGATAAACCTGGCCTATTATTTGAATATTTTATTAGAAGAATTGATCATGCTCATAAGCATAAGTAGGTAACTGCTAATATAATATTTTAGGGACACTGAAATAATGCCTTGCGTTGCAACAAGATATCTGATCCTGTCATACTAACATTTTCAGTAATAACCTGCCTAGTATTTTCAGCACATATAAGATCACCACCTCTAGAAATCTCAAGATCTCAAAATTTATTTGGTTATACATTTATCACTGTTGACATTCACCTCTTGTATCTTAAGTTCATTTCAAAATTCTGGAATATCATCCTGTTTGTAAGTGTTCATATATTTAGCTTTGATTTTCTTGCTTAGCTATAGAGTTTGGCCTCTACAACTTTCATTTCCATTATATTTTAATTATGTAAGATTTATTTTTAATTTTTTTTTAATTTTTATTTTTTTTTAAATTTTAGTTTATTTTACTTTACAATACTGTATTGGTTTTGCCATATATCAACATGAATCCACCATGGGTATACATGTGTTCCCAATCCTGACCCCCCCCCCCCATATCATCTTTCTGCATCATCTCAGTGCATTAGCCCCAAGCATCCTGTATCCTGCATTGAACCTAGACTGGCGATTCATTTCTTATATGATATTATACATGTTTCAATGCCATTCTCCTAAATCATCCAACTCTCGCCCTTTCCCACAGAGTCCAAAAGACTGTTTTATACATCTGTGCCTCTTTTGCTGTCTCGCATACAGGATTATCATTACCATCTTTCTATATTCCATATAAATATGTTAGTATACTGTATTGTTGTTTTTCTTTCTGGCTTACTTCATTCTGTATAATCGGCTCCAGTTTCATCCACCTCATTAGAACTGATTCAAATGTATTCTTTTTAATGGCTGAGTAATATTCCGTTGTGTATATGTACCACTACTTTCTTATCCATTCATCTGCTGATGGACATCTAGGTTGCTTCCATGCCCTGGCTATGATAAACAGTGCTGTGATGAACATTGGGGTTCACATGTCTCTTTCAATTCTGCTTTCCTCGGTGTGTATGCCCAGCAGTGGGATTAATATTTCATAGCACCGATCTGTGATATCACAAGTGATCATAGTTCCTATTCCAAGGCATCCCTCCAAAATACTTAAAAATTTCTATCAGTACTTCATTCTTCCTTTGGGCTATTTCCTTGCTATAGTTGACATTCACCTGCCACAGTTTCAGACCAGTGTAAAAGAAGTCAAATTAAGCTAGAACATTTATAAAATCAAAGTCATTGAGCATGTAAAATATACCAGTCATTGCTATGGGTTTTAGGGACCCATTAAGCTTTTGCCTTTTGTGATGTCAGTAACAAGGGAGTATTGCTTATATAGTGAGTAATAGCTCCCAGGGAAAAAGTGAAAGTGAAAGGTACTCAGGCATGTCCGACTATTTGCTTTTCCATGAACTATGCAGTCCATGGAATTCTCCAGACCAGAATACCAGAGTGGGTAGCTTTTCCCTTCTCCAGGCAATCTTTCTCCAAGGGAACTGTTAGTAATTAACTTTTAGCAGAGAATTTGCTTTGGAGGGGTCTTATTTAACAGCAGAGATGTTAAAAGCCTTCCTTTTATTATTTGGACACTATCTAAAGCAAATATTAGGAAGTGCAGTCTTTGAGAAATGTGATGTATTTAGGTGTCTGGAGAGTTAGACATATCTTCTTTAGAGACTCAATCTTCTTTTTGCAATGGCAAGCTACAAAGAATGACAAATTCAAAAAATAAAGTTTAGATGAGTTTCAAAATGCATGAGTATGGTAAGAATAATTATTAGACAAAACTTGTTCCAATTGCCTGTGTATCTATATGTTTATATTTAATAGCTTTGATGCATGCAAGAAGATCCAGCCAGTCCATTCTGAAGGAGATCAGCCCTGGGTGTTCTTTGGAAGGAATGATACTCAAGCTGAAACTCCAGTACTTTGCCCACCTCATGCAAAGAGTTGACTCATTGGAAAAGACTCTGATGCTGGGAGGGATTGGGGGCAGGAGGAGAAGGGGATGACAGAGAATGAGATTGCTGGATGGCATCACCGACTCAATGGACATGAGTTTGAAGTCCAACAGTTGGTGATGGACAGGGAGGCCTGGCCTGCTGCGATTCATGGGGTCGCAAAGAGTCAGACACGACTGAGTGACTGAACTGAACTGAACTGATGATGCATTTTTTTTTATTATGGGCCAAAATGCTTAAGAGATTAAGTTATACAGTTAGACTGAGCTGGATACACAGGTGAGTCTAAAAAAGTGTAATGGGCTGAGAAGACCTGACAGAAAATGTAAACCATATATTACATAAGATTTATATCTCCATATCCACTAACTATTCCAAGTCAGCATCTAATCATATAGCAAACTATGCAATTTAAGAGAGAAGGAAATAGGAGTCAAATTTAATTTATTTATATAATAACATTTTTATGAAATATTTTCCTTATAAAGCTAACAACAAAGTCTTTTTATTTTTAACTCGGGTTCTAAGTTGCTAAAATGTACTTTTCCTCCCAAGAGGATTGAAATCGTTTGCAACCAAAGTTGACCTAAAACTCATAGCACAAGCATTTATCTTTAATTATTTTACATAGACTTATGGGTGTATGGTTATATTTCATTCTAAATATTAATTTGGACAGCAATAATTTGATATGCAATTAATTAAAAGGAAACAAAATGTTTTTAAACTGCAGAATTTCAATACTTCTCTAACTGTAATTTTTGCATTGTATATAAGCTCATAGATCATATAAACATAGATAATTTGAAATCAGTCTTCCATCACCAATTTTTTGGTGTAAAAATTAAAACCAAATCAAAAACATGGTTTTTATCCAGAATACAAAATACAGAGAATATACAAATATTGTAGCAAATTCAGGAGAAAAACAAACACACACACATTTGTGGAAAGGAAAAACTTCCAAGTTTCCATATATTTCCAAATGCCATGAAAAGATCTAAAAATGTGTATGTATGGGAGGGTGATCCTTACTCCCAGAATAAATAGCAAGCTTTGCCTTTTAGAGAATATTTGAAGATGAAGCCAAGAAAAATAAAGACATCAAAAGGGGCTATGTTGATCTTCATAATAGGTGATGAGCTCCTTTTCTGATATAAAATTTGGAGTTCTTCCTGCTTAGGGTTGCATATGTAGTAAAGGAAAATACAGGATCCATAGTTAAATTGAATCTTATATGAATAATAAATATATACATACATACTCACATATATATTTGCATTGTATTATTTATATATAAAGTTAAGTATGCTTATGTAACATATGGAATGTGCTTATACCTATATATAAATACACACACACACACACACACACACACATATATATATATATATAGTTTATCTGGAATTCAGAATTTAATCAAAGTCATTTTATTATTTAGAAACTGCACCCTATTCCTCTCTGGAAAGGTAATAAATATTTGGAATTCTCTCTCTGATGAGAACAAAATTAATTTGATTTGAATAAAGTGATTAATCAAATCCTAGGAGAAGCACTGTGAATTAATTAGAGGGATATTTTTGTGTTTGTTTTTAATATAGTCCACATTGCAAGGTGACCTTTTTCTTCAATGCTTAAAGAAACATTTAAGCAATGTTTCCTCAGAAAAAGTGAACCTTTTTCTTCAAACCTTAAAATGTAGAAATGAAAGTAGGTTTTTAAGTTTATATCACATTTGGAATTGTCAGTGTATGATGTAATCATTAAAATAATAGTATTAGTTTAATCAAGGAAAAGATTATTGAATGTATCTTGTTAAGGAGAATGTTTACAGAAGATAGTTATTGAGGAAAATAGTTATTTGATTAGAGAATAAAATAATGAGAAAGCAAATATAAAGACATCTAAAGATTAAAGAATGAAAACTGGATCAGGGATTGGGGCACGTGTTTCTTAAGTTATAAGCTTAACAGTTGAGTTGTTACTGCCTGCAAGTTTGCTTATGACTTCCATCTGTTTATCCAGTTTTATTAAATAGTGATAGAAAAGTGTGTAGAGTGAAATCAATGTCTGGAACAATATTTTTGAAAATAAAAATCCTTGAAAAAATTTGGACCAGTGTCTAAGTTTACAAAGGATAAGAACTGGTATAAATTTAGAGTGAGGACAGATTGTTGAATAATGTCTTAGAAAATTGTTGAGAAAGTAGCACTTGAGAATGAGAAAATGCCCCAAATGTTGGCTTAGTAATATCAGAAAATTGCAGTTAGAGAAAAGATTTTGAGACTTCAGATAAAAGAGTTATTTCACTTTAATTGAAAGAGTAAAGTTAACTCAAATAATTTGAGAATATAGAAACATTTGTAGTTAAATGTATAAGGTACAAAAGAATGAGCTAAGCACATTACTAAATAAGGCAGAAATAGCTAAAATACAAGTGTTTCAGGATTTTATCGACAGGAAAACATTATCGCAGCTATTACTATTAATCACAGTGTCAGTCATTCAGTCGTGTCAAACTCTTTGTGACCCCACGGACTGTAGCCCGCCAGGCTCCTTTGTCCATGAGACTCTCCAGGCAGGAATACTGGGGTGGGTTGCCATGAATCACAAGGGGAGAGTAAAATATAATTCAAAAGCAGAGAGATGTGTCACCTCACATTGCTCCTCAGGAAGGAGGTTGTGTGTAACAATTTTCAAACTGTATCAAGTAATCAATGATAAAATGTTTGTTGTTTTTGCAAGTCCTGAATGCTTTGTGTTTTATAGATTAACTGTGTTATTGGAAGGTGACTGACACTGACTAAACATTAATTTAACTATGAATCTTCTTGGGGAAGGAAATGGCAACCCACTCCAGTATTCTTGTCAGGAGAATCCAAGGGACAGAAGAGCCTTGTAGGCTGTCATCTATGGGTTCAAAAGGAGTCGGACAATACTGAAACAACTTAGCAGCAGCAGCAGCAGCAGCAGTTCAGTCGTGTTCGACTCTTTGTGACCCCATGAATTGCAGCACAGCACGCCTCCCTGTCCATCACCAACTCCCAGAGTTCACCCATCCTCATGTGCATTGAGTCGGTGATGCCATCCAGCGATCTCATCCTCTGTCGTTCCCTTCTCCTCCTGCCACCAATCCCTCTCAGCATCAGGATCTTTTCCAATGAGTCAACTCTTTGCATGAGGTGTCCAAATTATTGGAGTTTCCACCTCAGCATCAGTTCTTCCAATGAACACCCGGGACTGGTCTCCTTTAGGATGGACTGGTTGAATCTCCTTGCAGTCCAAGGGACTCTCAAGACTCTTCTCCAACACTACAGTTCAAAAGCATCAATTCTTTGGCACTCAGCTTTCATCACAGTGCAACTCTCACATCCATATGTGACCACTGGTAAAACCACAGCCTTGACTAGGTGGATTTTGTTGGTAAAATAATGTCTCTGCTTTTCAATATGCTATCTAGGTTGGTCACAACTTTTCTTCCAAGGAGTAAGCATATTTTAATTTCATGGCTGAAATCACCATCTGCAATGATTTTGGAGCCCCCCAAAAAATAACATCTGACACTGTTTCCACTGTTTCCCCATTTATTTCCCATGAAGTGATGGGACCAGATGCCATGATCTTCATTTTATGAATGTTGAGCTTTAAGCCTACTTTTTCACTCTCCTCTTTCACTTTCATCAAGAGGCTTTTCAGTTCATTTTCACTTTCTGCCAAAAAGGTGATGTCATCTGCATATCTGAGGTTATTGATATTTCTCCTGGCCATCTTGATTCCAGCTTGTGCTTCTTCTAGCCCAGTGTTTTTCACATGTATTCTGCATATAAGTTAAATAAGCAGGGTGACAATATACAGCCTTGACGTACTCCTTTTCCTCTTTGGAACCAGTGTGTTGTTACCTATCCAGTTCTAACTGTTGCTTCCTGACCTGCATACAGATTTCTTAAGAGGCAGGTCAGGTGATCTGGTACTCCCATCTCTTTCACAATTTTCCACAGTTAATTGTGAAACTCTAATACTTTGGCCACCTCATGAGAAGAGTTGACTCATTAGAAAAGACTCTGATGCTGAGAGGGATTGGGGGCAGGAGGAGAAGGGGATGACCCAGGATGAGATGGCTGGATGGCATCACCAACTCAATCGACATGAGTTTGAGTGAACTCCGGGAATTGGTGATGGACAGGGAGGCCTGGCGTGCTAGCAATTCATGGGGTCACAAAGAGTCGGACATGACTGAGCAACTGAACTGAATTATGATCCACACAGTCAAAGGCTTTGGCATAGTCAATAAAGCATAAATTGATGTTTTTCTGGAACTCTCTTGCTTTTTCCATGATACAGAGGATGCTGGCAATTTGATCTCTGGTTTCTCTGCCTTTTCTAAATCCAGCTTGACCATGTGGAAGTTCACAGTTCACAGATTGCTGAAGCCTGGCTTGAAGAATTTTGAGCATTACTCTACTAGCTTGTGAGATGAGTGCAATTGTGCAGTAGTTTGAGCATTCTTTGGCATTGCCTTTCTTTGGAACTGTAATGAAAACACCTTTTCCAGTCCTGTGGCCACTGCTGAGTTTTCCAAATGTGCTGGCATATTGAGTACAGCACTTTCACAGCATCATCTTTCAGTATTTGAAATAGCTCACCCTGGTATTCCATCACCTCCACTAGCTTTGTTTCTGGTGATGCTTTCTAAGGCCCGCTTGACTTCACATTCCAGCATAAACCTTCTAAAATGACCATCTGGACCTCTAAGAAAAGTGCTCTGAGAAAAAACCTCTGAGAAAAATATCCTTAGAAAATAACTATATTTTAGCTTAGTTGAAATCTCATGCTAAGATGTTATTAGAATTTGCAATAACTTTTCTGAATAAAAAGTGACAGTAAAAGTAAAACCATGAACATTATAGTAAAAAATGCTACAGTAGCAACTCAAAACTGTTCAAAAGAGAATATTAGACTAAATCACATTAAATATGTTAGGTATTATATCTCTTGTTATATTTTTGTTTGCAAGAACCAATCTAATGTAACTGGGTCAGGTTTCAAAAATACTATATAACTCCCAGACAATAGAAGATTCTGACAATTACTAGCAAAGCACAAGCTTTGTTTTATATTGATATGTATATAGTGACAAGAGATAACTTATCTGATCTACATCAACACATAATGCTGTCAGTTGATGCACAGTAGTTCAAGAGAATAACTTTTAAGTTCACACAAGTCTGTACTAAATTTAAAGTTTAGTTTTGCTACTTACAGAGTTTCTAACCTTAAGTGAATATCTAATCTCTATAAGACTCAGCTGCATATCTTAAAAATATAACACATACTTCATATTTTTGTTATAGAGATTTAATAAGATGATGTATGTCAAATATTTAATTCATATAAATGTTACTGTAGTCACTGCTATTTTCAGATACTGAAGAGTCCCATATTCAAAGTTATGTGACAACATACTAAGAAATGTAAAATTTGAATTTTATGAGGTTTATTAGTTCAGTTACAAAGTTAACTTCATATCATAAAAGCAACTGCTTTTGAATAATACATTTGAAATGAAAACATTTTTCTTCTTTACTAATTTTCAAGCTGTATTTTCCTAATTTAAGTCTAGTTAATTTCATCAGTGTTTCTCAAATTTAACACAAAATCACATATAATATTTTCAAACTCATAGGTTGATTAGTGAACCCAATGACATAATAGTAATGTCCATAATTATAACATGTGCTATTTCTCTCAAAAATACATATTTTGATCTAGAAATAGGGCCTACTGACTACTGACTACTAAGCAAGTAGCTTAGTTTGGACAAAATTTAAGATGAATTTATTATGCTCATTATATGGTGCTTTAAAATGTGAGTTAATTGAGAAGGAAATGGCAATCCACTCCAGCACTCTTGCCTGGAAAATCCCATGGATGGAGGAGCCTGATAGGCTACAGTCCATGGGGTAGCAAAGAGTTGGACATGACTGAGCAACTTCACTTCACTTCAGTGACTATATAACATCCAGCTGAAGACTAGGAGAGTGGTACTCTTTCTGCCCCCTTCTGATGCCTATGTCAGAAGCTTTCTCTATCTCCTTTATACTTTAATAAAACTTTATTACACACACACACACACGTGAGTTAAATACCACTGAGTTTTACTAATAAAAATATTTTTGAATATATAAAAATAAAAACATTAATATAAGAATAGTACTTTAATTAACACATTTATATTTATCAGAAAATTGTGCATCTACTTTGTGTAAAACAGCAGCCAGAAATAATCTTTGAAATATTACCCAGCCATAATGCCATTTACAGCAACCTGAATGGACCTAGAGAGTATCATACTAAGTGAAGTATATGTAAATCAGTGAAGTAGATCAGAGAAAGACTGATATCATATGGTATTGCTCATACGTGGAGTCAAAAAATGATTCCAATGAACTTATTTACAAAACAGAAATAGGGTCACAAATGTAGAAAACAAATTTTGGTTGCTAGGAGGGAAATAGATTGGGGAGGGATAAATTAAAAGATTAGAATTGACACATACACAGTACTCTATATAAAATAGGTATCTAATAAGGATCTACTCTATAGCACAGGGAACTCTTCTCAATACTCTGTAATGACTATGTGGATGTGTTAAGTTGCTTCAGTCATGTCCAACTCTTTGTGACCCTATGGACAGTAGCTCATCAGGCTCCTATGCCCATGGTATTCTCAGGCAATAATACTGGAGTGGGTTGCTCTGCCCTCCTCCAGGGGACCTTCCTGATCCAGGTATTGAACCCACATCTTTTATGTTTCCTGCATTGGCAGGTGGGTTGTTTACCACTAGCACCACCTGAGACACCCAATGACTATAAGGGAAAATAATCTGAAAAGACTGGAGATGTATTTGGAGATATATATATGGCATATATATATATATTATATATATATGGCTTCCAATATTTCTCAGTGGTAACGTGTCTGATTGCCAATGCAAGTCCCACAGGAGACATGGGCTCAATCCTTGGGTCAGGAAGATACCCTGGAGGAGGAAATGAAAACCTACTCCAATATTCTTGGCAGAACAATCCCAGGGACAAAGGAGGCTTGCAGGCTAAAGGCCATCAGGTCACAAAGAGTCAGACACAACTGAGTGAGCACGCACACGCAGGTGTATGTATAACTGACTCACTGTGCTGAACATCAAAAACTAACACAAAAATGTAAATCAACTACAGTCCAACAAGTTTTCTTTTAAGACATCTTATTAAATAGGGAATTTAATAAATAAATTAATTAAATATTGTAGTTTAAATGGTAAATTTAAAAAAAAAACACAGAAATTTTACTTTCAAAAAAATGGGTAGAGAAAAAATATACATAAACATAATAAAGGTCATATATGACAAGTCCGCAGCTAGCATCATAGTCAATGCCTAGGGAAAAATTTAACCAAGGAAGTAAAAAAAAAAAAAATTGTACTGAAAACTATAAAACATTTATGAAAGATATTAAAAATCACCATAGTGAGTTATCTCTTCTAAAAACATACAAAGATATTACATATTACTGACTATATTCTTCACATTGTCCATTTCAGACAGCGAAATGGAGTAATTTATTTTTAAACTGGAAGTTTGTACTTAATATTTCTTACATATTTCTTAAATCCCCCACTCTGATAGCCTCGTGCTAGTTCTCTGTATCTATCATTCTTTCTATTTCCTTACGCCTTTTCATTTGTTTGTTTTTCAGACTCAACACATACTTGAAATCGTACAATATTTGTCTTTCTCTAGCTGATTTATTTCACCTAGCATAAACCCTCTAGGTCCATCCATGTTGTCACAAATGGTAAGAATTCACCCTTCTGATAACTGACTAATATTTCATTGTGCTATATCCTGTAGAATTGAGTGTTTTAATTTTCTTTGGGTAAATACTCAGAAGTGGAACTTCTGGATCATATGATCAGTTCAGTTCAGTCACTCAGTTGTGTCTGACTGTTTGCAACCCCAGAAATTACAGCACGCCAGGCCTCCCTGTCCATCACCAACGCTCGGAGTTCACTCAGACTCACATCCATCGAGTCCATGATGCCATCCAGTCACCTCATCCTGGGTCGTCCCCTTATCCTCCTGCCCCCAATCCCTCATAGCATCAGAGTCTTTTCCAATCAGTCAACACTTCGCATGAGGTGGCCAAAGTACTAGAGTTTCAGCTTTAGCATCATTCCTTCCAAAGAAATCCCAGGGTTGATCTCCTTCAGAATGGACTGGTTGGATCTCCTTGCAGTGCAAGGGACTCTAAAGAGTCTTCTCCAACACCACAGTTCAAAAGCATCAATTCTTCAGTACTCATCCTTCTTCACAGTCCAACTCTCACATCCATACATGACCACAGGAAAAACCAAAGCCTTGACTAGATGGACTTTTGTTGGCAAAGTGATGTCTCTGCTTTTCAACATACTATCTAAGTTGGTCATAACTTTCTTCCAAGGAGTAAACGTCTTTTAATTTCATGGATGATATCACTATTGGCAGTGATTTTGGAGGCCAAAAAATAAAGTGATGGGACCAGATGCCATGATCTTCATTTTCTGAATGCTGAGCTTTAAACCAACTTTTTCACTCTCCACTTTCAATTTCATCAACAGGCTTTTTCGTTCTTCTTAACTTTCTGCCATAAGGGTGGTGTCATCTGCATATCTAAGGTTATTGATATTTTTCCCGGCAATCTTGATCTCAGCTTGTGTTTCTTCCAGTCAAGAATTTCTCATGTTGTACTCTGCATAGAAGTTAAATAAGCAGGGTGACAATATACAGCCTTGATGTACTCCTTTTCCTATTTGGAATCAGTCTGTTGTTCCATGTCCAGTTCTAACTGTTGCTTCCTGACCTGCATACAGATTTCTCAAGAGGCAGGTCAGGTGGTCTGGTATTCCCATCTCTTTCAGAATTTTCCACAGTTTATTGTTATCCACAGAGTCAAAGGCTTTGGCATAGTCAATAAAGCAGAAATAGATGTTTTTCTGGAACTCTCTTGCTTTTCTCATGATCCAGTGGATGTTAACAATTTGATCTCTGGTTCCTCTGCCTTTTCTAAAACCAGCTAGAACATCAGGAAGTTCACGGTTCATGTATTGCTGAAGCCTGGCTTGGAGAGTTTTGAGCATTACTTTACTAGCCTGTGAAATGAGTGCAATTGTGTGGTAGTTTGAGCATCCTTTGGTGTTGCCTTTCTTTGGAATTGGAATGAAAACTGAACTTTTCCAGTCCTGTGGCCACTGCTGAGTTTTCCAAATTTGCTGGCATATTGAGTCCAGCACTATCATAGCATCATCTTTCAGGATTTGAAATAGCTCAACTGGAATGCCATCACCTCCACTAGCTTTGTTTGCAGTGATGCTTTGTAAGGCCCACTTGACTTCACATTGCAGGATGTCTGGCTCTAGGTGAGTGATCACACCATCGTGATTATCTGGGTCATAAATATCTTTTTTGTACAGTTCTTCTGTGTATTCTTGCCTCCTCTTCTTAATATCTTCAGCTTCTGTTAGGTTCATACAATTTCTGTCCTTTATAGAGCCCATCATTGCATGAAATGTTCCTTTGGTATCTCTAAGTTTCTTGAAGTGATCTCTAGTCTTTCCTATTCTGTTCTTTTCCTCTCTTTGCATTGATCACTGAAGAAAGCTTTCTTACCTCTTCTTGATATTCTTTGGAACTCTGCATTCAGATGCTTATATCTTTCCTTTTCTCCTTCATTTTTCGCCTCTTTTCTTTTCACAGATATTTGTAAGGCCTCCTCAGACAGCCATTTTGGTTTTTTGCATTTCTTTTCCATGGGGATGGTCTTGATCCTTGTCTCCCGTACAATTTCACGAACCTCATAGGCAATGGCATCCCACTCCAATACTCTTGCCTGGAAAATCCCATGGATGGAGGAGCCTGGTAGGCTGCAGTCCATGGGGTCTCTAAAAGTTGGGCACGACTGAGCGACTTCACTTTCACTTTTCACTTTCATGCATTGGAGAAGGAAATGGCAACCCACTCCAGTGTTCTTGCCTGAAGAATCCCAGAGATGGGGGAACCTGGTAGGCTGCCGTCTATGGGGTCACACAGAATCGGACACGACTGAAGCAACTTAGCAGGAGCAGCATACCATAGTTTATCAGGAACTCTATCTATCAGATATAAACTCTTAAATCTATTTCTCACTTCCACTGTATAACCATAAGGGATTTGATTTCAGTCATACCTGAATGGTCTAGCGGTTTTTCCTACTTTCTTCAATTTAAGTCTGAATTTGGTAATAAGGAGTTCATGATCTGAGCCACAGTCAGCTCCCAGTCTTGTTTTTGTTGACTGTATAGAGCTTCTCCATCTTTGGCTGCAAAGAATATAATCAATCTGATTTCGGTGTTGACCATCTGGTGATGTCCATGTGCAGAGTCTTCTCTTGTGTTGTTGGAAGAGGGTGCTTGCTATGACCAGTGCATTTTCTTGGCAAAACTCTATTAGTCTTTGCCCTGCTTCATTCCGCATTCCAAGGCCAAATTTGCCCGTTACTCCAGGTGTTTCTTGACTTCTTCCTTTTGCATTCCAGTCCCCTATAATGAAAAGGACATCTTTTTTGGGTGTTAGTTCTAAAAGGTCTTGTGGGTCTTCATAAAACCCTTCAACTTCAGTTTCTTCAGTTTTACTGGTTGGGGCATAGACTTGGATTACTGTGATATTGAATGGTTTGCCTTGGAAATGAACAGAGATCATTCTGTCGTTTATGAGATTGCATCCAAGTACTGCATTTCAGACTCTTTTGTTGACCATGATGGCTACTCCATTTCTTCTGAGGGATTCCTGCCCACAGTAGTAGATATAATGGTCATCTGAGTTAAATTCATCCATTCCAGTCCATTTTAGTTCACTGATTCCTAGAATGTTGACATTCACTCTTGCCATCTCCTGTTTGACCACTTCCAATTTGCCTTGATTCATGGACCTGACATTCCAGGTTCCTATGCAATATTGCTCTTTACAGCATTGGACCTTTCTCCTATTACCAGTCACATCCACAACTGGGTATTGTTTTTGCTTTGGCTCCATCCCTTCATTCTTTCTGGAGTTATTTCTCCACTGATCTCCAGTAGCCTGTTGGGTACCTACTGACCTGGGGAGTACCTTTTTCAATATCCTATCATTTTGCCTTTTCATACTGTTCATGGAGTTTTCAAGGGAAGAATACTGAAGTGGTTTGCCATTCCCTTCTCCAGTGGACCACATTCTATCAGACCTCTCTGCCCATCTTGGGTTGCCCTGCGGGTATGGCTTAGACTCATTGAGTTAGACAAGGCTGTGGTCCTAGTGTGATTAAATTGAGTAGTTTTTCTGTAAGTATGTATCAGAGGGCAGTGTGTCTGCCCTCTGATGCCCTCTTGCAACACATACCATCTTATTTGGGTTTCTCTTACCTGGGGCATGGGGTATCTCTTCACGACTGCTCCAGCAAAGCTCAGCCACTGCTCCTTACCTTGGAAGAAGTGCTCCTCACCGCCACACTTCCTGACCTTCAACGTGGGATAGCTCCTCTAGGATCATATGATAATTCTATTTTTAATATTTTGAGGAATATATGTACTGTTTTTTTGTAGTGACTGTATTAATTTACACAGAAAAAGTGATAGCATTTTTATTTACCAGAGTTAGAGTGAGTGAAGGAAGTGGATAAATGTGGTCAAAAGGTACAAACTTCCAGTTATAAAGTTGTAATGTACAACATTATTAATATGATTAATACTGCTCTATCTTATATTTTAAAATTAAGAGAGTAAAATCTAAGAGCTTTCATCACAAAGAAAAAATGTATTCTTTATTTTCCTTTAATTTGTATCTATATGGATGATCCCATCCAACCATCTTGTCCTCTGTCATTCAATGACATCACCGACTCAATGGACATTATTTTGAACAAGCTGTGGGAGATGGCGAAGGACAGGGAAGCCTGGCATGCTACAGTCAGAGTCTGACATGACTGAGAGACTAAACAATATGAGATGATGGATAGTGACAACAAATTTTTTCTCATTATTTCCTATTTAAGTCAAATCATTATATCACACACCTTAAACTCATGCAGTGTTATATGCAAATTGTTGTCTAGTCTCCCAGTCGTGTCCGACTCTTTGTGACCCCATGGCCTGCAGCACAACAGGCCTCCCTGTCCCTCACCATCTCCCAAAGTTTTCCCAAGTTCATATCCTTTGCATTGGTGATGTCATGTAGCCATCTCATCCTTTGATGCCCTCTTCTCCTTCTGTCCTCAATCTTTTCCAGAATAAGGGACTTTTCCAATAAGTCAGTAGTTTGCATCAGATGACAAAAATATTGGACTTTCAGCTTAAGCATCAGTACTTTCAATGAGTATTCAGGGTTGATTTACCTTAAAAATGACTGGTTTGATCTCCTTGCTGTTCAAGGTATTTCAGAAGTCTTCTCTGGAACCAACTCTTTGGTGTTCTACCTTTGAAAAATATATATATATATATATTTTTTTTTTTACTTTACAATACTGTATTGGTTTTTCCATACATTGACATGAATCCACCACAGGTGTACATGAGTTCCCAACCCTGAACCCCCCTCCCATCACCCTCTCCATATCATCTCTCTGGATCATCCCAGTGCACCAGCCGCAAGCATCCTGTATCCTGTATCGAACCTAGACTAATGATTCGTTTCTTACATGATAGTATACATGTTTCAATGCCATTCTCCCAAATCATCCCACCCTCTCCCTCTCCCACAGAGTCCAAAAGTCTGTTCTTTACAGTCCAGCTCTCACAAACATACGTGACCACTGGGAAGACCATAGCCTTGACTATATGGACTTTTACTCGCAGAGTAATGTCTCTGCTTTTCACCAAACTGTCTAGGTTTGTCATAGTTTTTCTGCCAAGAAGTAACTGTCTTCTTATTTTATGGCTGCAGTACCTGATAGCTAAGATAGTACTTGTGTTCTCAACACCCATGAAAAGTAAATATGTAAAATGATAAAGGGATTGATATGTTAACTCAATGATGGAAATTTTTTTGCAAAGTATATGTATATCAAATCATTTTCACACTTTATGTCACAATTTTAATTTTCAAGTATATTTCCATAAATCAAAAAAAAAATGATAGAAATTTTACCTTCAGATAAAGAACTGACAATAGTTATTCTAAAATTCTAAAATATATTAGGTTTTGCCAACGTTGAGTTCTGGAAGACTCATCAGTTTTATTGCTTTTCTTCAAGTTTTATTAAAATGTAATTGACATACAGTACTGCATAAGTTTATAATATGCAGCATAGTATTTGATTTATATACTTCACAAATTTGTCATCACAATAAGCTTACTGTATATCCATCACTTAATATAGGTATAAAATTAAAGAAGCAGAAAAAATATTCTTATGAAAAGACTTAGGATTTATTTTCTTAACAACTTTCCTATATAACATACAGTAGTATTAATGATTCATGAGTTTTAAATTGCAAAAATAATATAACTAACCTACTTAGCAAGTGTCTTCAACTTAACTTTAAGTAGCAGTGATGTATGAGCATTCCAACTTATCAATAAAGATGCCTGATGATAAATGAAGATAAATGCATACCTTGCTTTCTTTCCTACTTAGTAGTTTGAAAACATTAATTAAAGAGTTAGAACATGTGATATAAAATATTGAAGTTTGTCTGTATTTTGTGCCCTCTAACTATTGACTTAGGACTGAAATATGGCTGGGAAATCACTATGCTATTGAATATCTATACACTTGCTTTTAAAGAATATATATTTTTATTTCAGAAATTTTGAAGACTTTAAATTTTATTTGGGTTATTATCCTTTACTATATATATATCACATATTTTAAAATGTACATACTTATATATTTAAATGAGAAGAGTTTAAAGAAACTGAAATAATTTGCATATTCACAACATTTTTGATGGTGGAAAGTTTTTGTATGCTTCTGTAATGTATCTTATTTCTTTCCCAGTATCCATAGAGCAGAAAAATCTCAAAAAAACTTACTTTTTTCATATATCAACCTATGTATAACAATAAAATATATTCAATTAATTTTTTTCTTTTAAATGGATTCTCTTTAAAAATTGTAAGTTTATATATGCTGAATTAGTATAGTAAAGCTTTAAATAATAAAGTAGTTTATTGCAGGAGAGTTCAAACACATGATTTCTTTCATTACAAAAAAGTTTCCACTTTCGGAAGGGGAAAAACATTTGAGATTTTTCTACACAGTCATGGCTCTTTCATATTAACTAAGTTTGCTATCCTTATATGTATTTGTACAATGGTTTATTGACTATGCCAAAGCCTTTGACTGTGTGGATCACAACAAACTGTGGAAAATTCTTTAACAGATGAGAATTCCAGGCCACCTTACCTGTCTCCTGAGAAATCTGCATGCAAATCAAGAAGCAACAGTTAGAACTGGGCATGGAACAACATGCTGCTTCCAAATCGGGAAAGGAGTATGTCAAGGCTGCATAATGTCACTCTGCTTATTTAACGTATATGCAGAGTATATCATGAGAAATGCTGGACTGGATGAAGCACAAGCTGAACTCAAGATTGCTGGGAGAAATATCAATAACCTCAGATATGCAGATGACACTACTCTTATAGCAGAAAGTGAAGAATTAAAGAATCTCTTGATGAAAGTGAAAGAAGGCAGTGAAACAGTTGGCTTAAAACTCAACATTCAGAAATCTAAGGTCATGGCATATGGACCCATTGTTTCATGGCAAATGATGGGAGAACAATGCAAACAGTGACAGACTTTATTTTTCAGAGTTTCCAAAATCACTGCAGATGGTGACTGCAGCCATGAAATTAAAAGATGCTTGCTCTTTGGAAGGAAAGTTATGACCAACCTAGACAGCATATTAAACAGCAGAGACTTTATTTTGCCAACTAAGGTCTGTCTAGTAAAAGCTATGATTTATCCAGTAGTCATGTATAGATGTTATGGTTGGACCACAAAGAAAGCTGAGCGCTGAAGAATTGATGCTTTTAACTGTGGTATGAAGACTCTTGGGAGTCGCTTGGACTGTAAGGAGATCAAACCTGTCAATCCTAAAGGAAATCAGGCCTGAATATTCATTGGAAGGACTGATGCTTAAGATGAAACTCCAATACTTTGGCCACCTGATGCCAAGAACTTACTCATTGGAAAAGGCCCTGATGCTGGGGAAAATTGAAGGTGGTAGGAGAAGGGGACGATAGAGGATGAGATGGTTGGATGACATCACCATCTCAATGGACATGAGTTCGAGTAAGCTCTAGGAGTTGATAATGGACTGGGAATCCTCGCAAGCAGCAATATATGTGGTTGCAAAGAACCTGACATGACTGAGCAGCTGAACTGAACTGAACTGAAGATGAAGTAGTTAGAGACAGAAATGCAATTAGGAAATTTTTCCTTCTCTTAATATCAGGAACTTTAAAGTCTTAACTCCAACTCTTTTGAGAGTTCCATCTCATCATCTCCAGTTTATAGATGTATAGTTTGCTCTATATCACGTTTATCCATTTGGGACACAGATAATTACAATATTCTGTGTCTAGCAAAAGCTTTAACAATGTCAAATTGAGACAATACAACACTTCAAGGAGTATCAGTTTGATTTCATCCTGCTGAAAGAGGGAGAAAGGAAAGTGAATGAGAGGGAAAGAGAATGAATGAGAAAGAGAGGCTCATGGTATTACTCAGCTCAGTTCAATCGCTCAGTCGTGTCTGACACTTTGTGACCCCATGAATCACAGCACGCCAGGCCTCCCTGTCCATCACCAACTCCCAGAGTTCACCCAGACTCACATCCATCAAGTCGGTGATGCCATCCAGCCATCTCATTCTCTGTCGTCCCCTTCTCCTGCTCCCAATCCCTCCCAGCGTCAGAGTCTTTTCCAATGAGTCAACTCTTTGCATGAAGTGGCCAAAGCACTGGAATTTCAGCTTTAGCATCATTCCTTCCAGAGAAATCCCAGGGCTAATTTCCCTTAGAATGGACTGGTTGGATCTCCTTGCAGTCCAAGGGACTCTCAAGAGTCTTCTCCAACACCACAGTTCAGAAGAATCAATTAGTCAGCACTCAGCTTTCTTTACAGTCCAGCTCTCGCATCCATACATGACTACTGGAAAAACCATAGCCTTGACTAGATGGACCATTTTTGGCAAAGTAATGTCTCTACTTTTCAACATGCTGCCTAGGTTTGCCATAACTTTTCTTCCAAGGAGTAAGCGTCTTTTAATTTCATGGCTGCAGCCACCATGGTATTACTAACTTAAGATAAATTGTACAACAAATACTAAATACTGATACTAAATACTGATTTCAGTACTGATACTAAAATCTCCTTTATTTCTTCTTTGATTCTAAAATAAATTATAACAATCTTATTTTATCTAATATTTAGGCCACTGAATAATATTCTACCAAAATTTTTGAAGCAAGCCCTCTTAAAAACTAAAGACCTATATCTCTTAATCCAATATTATGACTGAAAAACAAGACTTTAGATACCAATAGCATACTATAAATAATGCTACCATCTCATCTTCCTTCAGGATTATACAATATTCATATTAAATTACAAGGAAACTTTTCAAGCTGATTTTTTCGGTATTTTGTAAGATTATTTAAAATAAAGGATAAGTAAATATATCATTCTTCAGAATAATGTCTTAAAAAATTTGTAACAAATGTTTTTAATAATTCAAATGCCTCATTATTTGAAAGGCATAGTTGATGCCTTGATCATTCTTTATATTTGTAAATATGATTAATGTTTCACATAACGCATAAACATAATCAGAAGTAATATTAATTAAAGGTAAGCAGTGTATTAAGAGAAAATGTCATCAGCATTGTGATAAGTATTTTAGCATTTTATTTGATTCAATCATTAAAAGTTTCTCTCAGAAAATATTAAGTAGATTTTTCTGGTCAGTTAATTCAAAAGATGTTTCATACTTTACTAAAGGACACAAAATTAATTGAAAATTGAATTTTCCTATCTCCAGTCTATATGTTCATATTTATCTAAATTATACTTTCCCAAAATTAATCAAAGATTTTTTAGTAAAAAGCCTTAACCTACAGGTAATTCCCTGTCTCTTTCAAAACTGTCTTCCTCATACATATTTTATTGCAAACACTCACTCCTATGTTCAGGATTACCTGAACTGGAGACCAATTCTAAACTTTGGAAGGTGTATATAAAGATTCCTTAAAACTTGAGCTAACTATCAGACTACTATTACTTGTGCATTCATTTTATTCTTCAAATTCTTCGTCTGTAGCCCTATTTCTTCTGCTCAAGATAGGTGGGGTACTTTATCTCAGGTGAATATCATTCTATTCTATATCCAGGTGATTCATGTATCCTTTCCTTCAGTTCAGCTCAAGTCAGTCGCTGAGTCGTGTCCAACTCTTTGCAACCCCATGAATAGCACACACCAGGCCTCCCTGTCCATCACCAACTCCTGGAGTTCACTCAGACTCACGTCCATTGAGTCAGTGATGCCATCCAGCCATCTCATCCTTTGTTGTCCCCTTCTCCTCCTGCCCCCAATCTGTCCCAGCATCAGAGTCTTTTCCAATAAGTCTACTCTTCACATGAGGTAGCCAAAGTACTGGAGTTTCAGCTTTAGCATCATTCCTTCCAAAGAAATCCCAGGGCTGATCTTCTTCAGAATGGACTGGTTGGATCTCCTTGCACTTCAAGGGACTTCAAGAGTCTTCTCCAACACCACAATTCAAAAGCATCAATTTTTCAGTGCCCAGTTTTCTTCACAGTCTAACTCTCATATCCATACATGACTACTGGAAAAACCATAGCCTTGACTAGATGCGCCTTTCTTGGCAAAATAATGTCTCTGCTTTTCAACATGCTGTCTAGGTTTGTCATAACTTTTCATCCAAGGAGTAAGCGTCTTTTAATTTCATGGCTGCAATCACCATCTGCAGTGATTTTGAAGCCCCCCCCCCCCCAAATAAAGTCTAACACTGTTTCCCCTGTTTCCCCATCTATTTCCCACGAAGTGATGGGGCTGGATTCCATGATCTTTGTTGTCTGAATGTTGAGCTTTAAGCCAACATTTTCATTCTCCATTTTCACTATCATCAACAGGCTTTTTAGCTCCTCTTCACTTTCTGCCTTAAGGGTGGTGTCATGTGCATATCTGAGGTTATTGATATTTCTCCCTGCAATCTTGATGCCAGCCTGTGCTTCTTCCAGCCCAGCGTTTGTCATGATGGACTCTGCATATAAGTTAAATAAGCAGGGTGACAATAACAGCCTTGATGTACTCCTTTTCCTATTTGGAACCATTCTGTTGTTCCATGGCCAGTCTATCCGTTGCTTCCTGACCTGCATAGAGTAGCTATTCCATGTCCAAGGTCAGGAGGGGCAGCAGTGAGGAGATACCTCTAGTCCAAGGAGTGGTAGCTCCGTGGTCACAGGAGGGCCTATAGGAGCTATACCACATTCCACGTCAGGAGGGGCGACAGTGAGGAGATACTCCTCATCCAAGGTAAGGAGTAGTGGCTGCACTTTGCTGCAGCAGCCGTGAAGAGATACCTAACGTCCAAGGTAAGAGAAACCCAAGTAAGACAGTAGGTGTTGCAAGAGGGCATCAGAGGGCAGACACACTGCCCTCTGATACATACTCACAGAAAACTATTCAACCTAATCACATTAGGACCATAGCCTTGTCTAACTCAATGAAACTAAGCCATACCCATGGGGCAACCCAGGATGGTCAGGTCATGGTGGAAAGGTCTGATAGAATGTGGTCTACTGGAGAAGAGAATGGCAAACCACTTCAGCATTCTTGCCTTGAGAACCCCATGAACAGTTTGAAAAGGCAAAATGATGGGATACTGAAAGAGGAACTCCCCAGATCAGTAGGAGCCAAATATGCTCCTGGAGATCAGTGGAGAAATAACTCCAGAAAGAATGAAGAGATGGAGCCAAAGCAAAAAGAATACCCAGTTGTGGATGTGACTGGTGATAGAAGCAAGATCTGATGCTGTAAAGAGCAATGTTGCATAGGAACCTGGAATGTCAGGTCCCTGAATCAAGGCAAATTGGAAGTGGTCAAACAGGAGATGGTAAGAGTGAACGTCAACATTCTAAGAATCAGTGAACTAAAATGGACTGGAATGGGTGAATTTAACTCAGATGACCATTATATCTACTACTGCGGGCAGGAATCCCTCAGAAGAAATGGAGTAGCCATCATGGTCAACAAAAGAGTCTGAAATGCAGTACTTGGATGCAATCTCATAAACGACAGAATGATCTCTGTTCATTTCCAAGGCAAACCATTCAATATCACAGTAATCCAAGTCTATGTCCCAACCAGGAATGCTGAAGAAGCTGAAGTTGAATGGTTCTGTGAAGACCTACAAGACCTTTTAGAACTAACACCCAAAAAAATGGGTGTTACATCCTCACCACTGCCCTTCCTGACCTTGAACGTGGAATAGTTCCTTTCTGCCATCCTGTGTTCACCCAGCCTAAGCTCCTTGGAGGTTCGTGACATTGTACAAGAGACGCGGATCAAGACTATTCCCATGGAAAAGAAATGTAAAAAACAAAATGACTGTCTGGGGAGGCCTTACAAACTCCTGTGAGAAGAAGAGAAGTGAAAAGCAAAGGAGAAATAGAAAGTTATAAGCATCTGAATACAGAGTTGCAAAGAATAGCAAGAAGAGATAAGAAAGCCTTCCTCAGTGATCAATGCAAAAGAATAGAGGAAAACAACAGAATGGGAAAGACTAGAGATTTCTTCAAGGCAATTAGAAATACAAAGGGAACATTTCACGTAAAGATGGGATCGATAAAGGATAGAAATTGTCTGGACCTAACAGAAGCAGAAGATATTAAGAAGAGGCAGCAAGAATACACAGAAGAACTGTACAAAAAAGATCTTCAAGATCAAGATAATCACGATGGTGTGATCACTCACCTAGAGTAAGACATCCTGGAATATGAAGTCAAGTGGGCCTTAGAAAGCATCACTATGAACAAAGCTTGTGGAGGTGATGGAATTCCAGTTGAGCTATTTCAAATCCTGAAAGATGATGCTGTGAAAGTGCTGCATTCAATATGACAGCACACTTGGAAAACTGAGCAGTGGGCACAGGACTGGATAAGGTCAGTATTCATTCCAATCCCAAAGAAAGGCAATGACAAAGAATACTCAAACTACTGCACAATTGCATTCATCTCACATGCTAGTAAAGTAGCGCTCAAAATTCTCCAAGCCAGGCTTCAGCAATACATGAACTGTGAACTTCCTGATGTTCAAGCTGATTTTAGAAAAGACAGAGGAACCAGAGATCAAATTGTCAAATCCAATGGATCATGGAAAAAGCAAGAGAGTTCCAGAAAATCATCTATTTCTGTTTTATTGACTATGCCAAAGCCTTTAACTGTGTGGGCCACAAAAAACTGTGGAAAATTCTGAAAGAGATGGGACTACCAGATCACCTGACCTGCCTCTTGAGAAACCTATGAGCAGGTCAGGAAGCAACAGTTAGAACTGGACATAGAAAAACAGACTGATCCTAAATAGGAAAAGGAGTACGTCAAAGCTGTATATTGTCACCCTGCTTATTTAATTTATATGCAGAGTACAGCATGAGAAACGCTAGCTTGGAAGAAGCACAAGCCGGAATCAAGATTGCAGGGAGAAATATCAGTAACTTCAGATATGCAGATGACACCACCCTTATGGCAGAAAGTGAAGAGGAATGAAAAAGCCTCTTGATGAGAGTGAAAGAGGAGAGTGAAAAAGTTGCCTTAAAGCTCAACATTCAGAAAACGAAGATCATGGCATCCGATCCCATCACTTCATGGGAAATAGATGGGGAAACAGTGGAAACAGTGACTGACTTTATTTTGGGGGGCTCCAAAATCACTGCAGATGGTGACTGCAGCCATGAAATTAAAAGACTCTTACTCCTTGGAAGAAAAGTTATGACCAACCTAGATAGCATATTGAAAAGCAGAAACATTACTTTGCCAACAAAGGTCCATCTAGTCAAGGCTATGGTTTTTCCTGTGGTCATGTACGGATGTGAGAATTGGACTGTGAAGAAAGCTGAGCACCAAAGAATCGATGCTTTTGAACTGTGGTGTTGGAGAAGACTCTTGAGAGTCCCTTGGACTGCAACGAGTTCTAACCAGTCCATTCTTAGGGAGATCAGCACTGGGATTTCTTTGGAAGGAATGATGCTAAAGCTGAAACTCCAGTGCTTTGGCCACCTCATACAAAGAGTTGACTCATTGGAAAAGACTCTGATTCTGGGAGGGACTGGGGGCAGAAGGAGAAGGGGATGACAGAGGATGAGATGGCTGGATGGCTTCATCGACTTGATGGAAGTGAGTTTGAGCGAACTCCGGAAGTTGGTGATGGACAGGGAGGCCTGGAGTGCTGCAATTCATGGGGTCGCAAAGATTCGGACACGACTGAGCAAGTGAACTAAACTGAACTAAGCCAATATGTACTTATTGGATTGATTCTGAGATCATTAGGTACTGTCCTTATTTGTTTTTTTCTAACAGTCTTCATTTTAAAATTTATTTGCCATATAAATATAGTTACTTTTTCTTTCTATTTATGTCCATTTACATAGCATACTATGTTTCTTCTAGACACCATATATATTTTTTCTATTCATCCTGCAGCTGCATATATATTTCATTGGATCATTTAATCTTTTTACATTTTAAATAATTATTAATATGTTTTTTTACTGTCATTTTGTACATTGTTTTGAATTTGTTTTTGTAGTTCTTTGTTGCCCTTCCTTATTTTTTTTCTCTTACATATTAATGAGTATATTAATGTTATGTTTTTATTCTCTTTAGTTCCTTGTGTGTATATCTATTATAGATTTCTTGGTTTGCTGTTACCATTTTTTTTTTTTGTATAATAGTCTCTCTCTCATGTGTTTATATATATATATATATGTATATATATATATATACACAAATATATACACACACATATACATACACACAAACACACCCATACAAGATTGTTTTCAATTGCTGATCACTTAATTTCAAATATATTTAAATAACCCTGCATCTGTCCTCCCCTCATGACAACTGTTTTCACTTTCACTTTCAATATAGTTCATATCTAATTGATTTATATATTTCTTAACTGCTTATTGTGGACATAGGTCATTTTACTTTTCTGTCTTTCAATCTTCCTACTAGCTTTGTGTGTGAATAATTTCCTACCTTTACTATATGTTTATTTTTAATGGTGAGGTTTTTCATTTTATAATTTTCTTGTTTCTATTGTGACTTTTTCTTTTTCACCTAGAGAATCTCCTTTAATATTTTATGTAAAGTTGGTTTGGAAATGTTGAAATATTTTCTCTTTTGCCTATCTGTAAGGCCTTTGATTTCTCCATCAGATAAACAAATGGCAGACTTGCTGGGTAGGGTTTACTTGGTTGCAGCTTTTTTCCCCTTTTTATTACTTTAAATACATTGTGCTATTTCTTTCTGGCCTGAAATTTCTCCCCCAAAATTCAGCTTATAACCTGTGGGAATTCCCTTATATGTTATGTGCTGCTTTTCCCTTGCTCCTTTTAGCAATCCATTTATTTTCATTTTTAGTCATTTTAATTGCAATGTGTCATAGTTTATTCCTCTTTGGGTTAATCCTATATGGAACTCTGAACCTCCTGAACTTGAGAGACACTATCTTTTCCCAGGTTAAGGAAACTTTCAGTTATTATGTCTGCAAATATTTTTCTTGGGCACTTCTTCTTTTCTTTTGGAACTTCTATTATAATGAGAATATCCAGGTACTTTAAATTGTCTCATCTGTCTCTTAAACTGTCCTCATTGCTTTTCTTTTTTTTCCCTGTTCATCAGCAGTGATTTCAACTAGTCTGTCTTCCAATTCACTGATTTAATCTTCTGAATCATTTCATCTACTATTGATTAATTTCCATATATTTTGCATTTCAGTTATTGTATTCTTTATCTCTGTCATTTCTTTATAGCTTCTCTTTATTAAAAACATCTGACTTGTCACTCTGTTCATTTATTCTCCTCCTGAGTTCTTTGACCATTTTCACAAACATT
This sequence comes from Ovis canadensis, assembly GCF_042477335.2. Classification (NCBI taxonomy): domain Eukaryota; kingdom Metazoa; phylum Chordata; class Mammalia; order Artiodactyla; family Bovidae; genus Ovis; species Ovis canadensis. The sequence continues at coordinate 52,550,760 of NC_091254.1, read as the reverse complement.
GCTCTGAACTCTATCTCAGTTAGACTGTCTATTTCACTTAGTTCTTCTTCTGGGGTTTTATCTTGTTTCATTGTCTGAGACATAATCTCCTACCACTTCATTTTCTCTAAGTTGCTATTTGTATTTTTATATATGTGGTAGTTTAGTTATGTTTCTCAACCTTGGAGAAGTGTCCTTCTGTAGAGCACATTCTATGCATCACAGCACTGTACTGCCCTCTTGTGGCCCAAGGTACATGCTCCAAGGATTCCCCCTTAAAATACTGTGAGAGTTCTTCTATTGGGGTGGGCTGCCTATGTGGGTATGTTGTGGTTGGCTTCTAGCCTGGTTGGTTGCTGGACCACACCTTGTGTGGATCCTGCTGGCTGCAGGGTACCAGGGCCTGGTCATGAAGTGGCTGGTTTCAGAAGTTTAGTAGTGCTGGGGTTAGTGCTATTTCACTGATGGTCAGAGTCAAGGTCCCAAAAGCTGCTGCCCACTCACTTCACAATTAGAGCCAGGTCCTCATTTAGTGATGGGCTACCGGCAGGCAGAGCTGGTTCCTAGAATCTAGGTGTAGGGACCAGGGATCCTAGAGTTTGTTTCAGATTGCTACTTGAGGGTTCAGTTCCTAACACAGCTGAGTATGGGATTTGGTGTGTCCTTAAGGTTGGGTTAGTTTGCTAGTGGCCAAGGCCAGGGCCCAGCTGGTTTCATTGTAGGGTCTGGGATGCTGTCATTGGGAACATAGTTTTCTTGTGTCTTTTATCTGCCACCTGGTGAGGCTGGTTTAGAGATGAATAGAGGCTTCCTGGATGGAAGGGCCAGTGCCTGCCCACTGGTGGGTGGAACTGGGTCTTGGGCTTCTGGTGGCCAGGATCATTTCTAGATGAAATGGCTGTTCTATTTCTAGAAATGGTTTGGGTTCAGAAAGTCTTTAGGGCAATTCTAGAGATGATTGTAGGCTCAGAAAGTCTTTAGGCAGCCTACCTGCTGGTGAGCAAGGCTGTATCTCCACCCAGTTAGTTTTTTGCCTGAAGTATTCCTGCACTTACACCTACAGGCTGTTGGATGTGGCCAGGTCTTAACACTAATGAGGCAAAAGGGCAGCTGCCAGCAGAAATGTTCATACAACTGAATTTTCCCAAGTATGTCTGCTACCTTGGTGGAGCCACAACTTCTCCCAACTTCTCTAGATTTGTATTTAAGATAAGTATTTAAGTCTGGCCCAAACTCCTATTAAATTACTGTTCTTGCCCTAGGTCCCTGTGCATGTGAGATATTGTGTTTGCCTTTTAAGAATGAAGTCTCTATTTCTTCCAATTCTGTCGGACTTCTGCAGTTAAGCCCCATTGACCTTCAAAGCCAAATGCTCAGTGGCCTCATTCTCCAAGTGCTGGATCCCCCAGGTTAGGGAGACTGATGTGGGCTTTAGAAATCACTCCTGTGGGAGAATTAATGCAATACAATTATTCTCCAGTTCATGGATCACCCATCTAGGGGTTATGGGATTTTACTGTATTATAAATCTGCCCTCCCCACTTGTAACATTGTGGCTCTTTATGCCTTTATTTAAAAAAAAAAAATCAGTTCTGGTAGGTTTTAGTGTTTTTCATCAATTATTATTTTGCAGATAGTTGTCTCCTTAGGCAAGGGAAACAAAATACAAAAGTAAACAAATGGAACTGCATCAAACTAAAATTTTTCTACATAGCAAAGGAATTTTTCAACAAAAAGAAGTGGCAGTCTATTGAATGGGAGAAAATATTTTCTTTTTTTTTTTTTTCACTTTTCATCATGACTCATATGCTTTATTTTATTTCTGCCATATTGGTGTTTTATTTAATGTACATTTTTATTTTCTTCTTTCACTTAATTTTCAAATGATATACTTGATAGGAAATTCATACCCAAAATATATGAAGACTCTACACAACTCAACATCAAAAAACCAAACAATCCCATTAAAAAGTGGGCAGAGGGCCTGAATAGACATTTTTTTTTCCACAAAGAAGACATTCACATAGCTAAAAGACCTGTGAAAAGATGCTCAATATTTCTAATCAAGGAAAAGCAAATCAAAACTACAATGAAATATTACCTCACAGCTGTCAGAATTGCTATACTCGAAAAAACAAATAACAAGTGTCAGTGAGGATGTGGAGAAAAGAGAACACTTGCACACTGCTGATGGAAATGTAAATTGTTATTAACAGAAGAAAATAAATACACTAATTTTTAAAGATACCTGGTGTTCTTGTGTGTGTTATAAGCTAAGTTGTGTCTGACTCTTTGCAACCTTATCGACTGTAACCTACCAGGCTCCTCTATCCATGAATTCCTCCAGGCAAGAATGCTGGAGTGGGTAGCCATTTCCTTCTCCAGGGGATCTTCCCAGTCCAGGAATCGAACCTGGTCTCCTGCATTGTTGAGAGATTTTTTACCATGTGAGCAAAGAGGGAATTTTCCAGTGCTCATACATACAAAGGATCATGTGAAGTCATGTCCGACTCTTTGTGAACCCGTGAACTGAATGTAGCCCACCAGGCTCCTCCATCCATGGGATTTTCCAGGCAAGAATCTTGGAGTGGGTTGCCATTTTCTTCTCCAGGGCATCTTCCCAACCCAGGGATCAAACCTGCATCTTGTGCATTGCAGGTGGATTTTTTTACTGTTTGAGCCATTGGGGAAACCCATATGTTAATTATACATCAATAAAAATCATTGATGAATTCAAGCTAAAAAGTTGAGGAATGGAGTAATTTATCAAAAGAAAAGAATGGAGTTCACAATAATTTGATAAGATTTCCTTTGTCTAATTCTGATTAATCTTTTTTATTGTTGTTGTTGTTTGTAATCTAATATTGACTGTTTACTATAAGAGCTAATATATCAGTGGCAGGTAGGATGTTTACAATTCTCACAAGAATAAAATTTTAAAATGTCATAAGAATACTTACTTTTCTTCATTAAAAGTAAAGTGAAGTCGCTTGGTCATGTCCAACTCTGTGTAACCCCATGGACTGTAGCCTGCCAGGCTCCTCTGTCCATGGGACTTTCCAGGCAAAAATACTGGAGTGGGCTACCATTTCCTTCTCAACACTAATGCTGAAGAAGCTGAAGTTGAACGGTTCTGCGAAGACCTACAAGACCTTTTAGAACTAACACCCCAAAAAAGTCCTTTTCATTATAGGGGACTGGAATGCAAAAGGAGGAAGTCAAGAAACACCTGGAGTAACAGGCTAATTTGGCCTTGGAATACTGAATGAAGCAGGGCAAAGGCTAATAGAGTATTGCCAAGAGAACGTGCTGGTCATAGCAAACACCCTCTTCCAACAACACAAGAGAAAAATCTACATATGGACATCACCAGATGGTCAGCACCAAAATCAGATTGATTATATTCTTTGCAGCCAAAGATGGAGAAGCTCTATACAGTCAGCAAAACAAGACCAGGAGCTGACTATGGCTCAGATCATGAGCTACTTATTGCCAAATTCAGACAAATTGAAGAAAGTAGGGAAAACCAGTAGACCATTCAGGTATGACCTAAATTAAATCCCTTATGATTATGCAGTGGAATTGAGAAATAGATTTAAGGGACTAGATCTGATAGATAGGGTGCCTGATGAACATAAGTAGATATAACAATGTCAAATATATATGTTGCCAACATAGGAGTACCACAGTGCATAAAGCAAACATTAACAGACACAAGAGGAGAGACAAAAAATGACACCATAATAATAGGGGACTTTAGCACTCCACTTACAACAATGGACAGATTTTCAAGAAAATCAATAAGGGAAACCCAGGACATAAATATTGTCACACATTAGACTGAATAAATTGATTGATATATACAAAGCATTCCATCTGAAAGTGGAGGAATACACACACTTTTCAATGGCATAAAACATTATCCAGGATAGATTACATGCTATGCCAAAAAAAAAAAAAAAAAAGGCCTGGATAAATTTAAGAAATTGAAATAATATCAAGCAACTTTTCTAACAAAAGCTATGGTTTTTCCAGTAGTAATGTATACATGTGAGAGTTGGACTGTAAAGAAAGATGAACACTGAATAATTGATGCTTTTAAACTGTAGTGTTGGAGAAGACTCTTGAGAGTCCCTTGGAATGCAAGGAGATCCAACCAGTCAATCCTATCCTAAAGGAAATCAGTCCTGAATATTCATTGAAAGGACTGATGCTGAAGCTGAAACTCCAATACTTTGGTCACCTGATGTGAAGAACTAACTCACTGGAAAAGAACCCAAATGCTGGGAAAGACTGAAGCCATGAGGAGAAGGGGATGACAGAGGATGAGATGGTTGTGTGGCATCACTGACTAGATGGACATGACTGTGAGAAAGTTCCAGGAGTTGATGATGGACAGGGAAGCCTGGAATACAATTCATGGGGTCACAAAGAGTCAGACACAACTGAGCGACTGAACTGAACATTTCCAACATCAATGGAATGGTGGGGGAGGGAAGGGCAAAATAAGCGTTTGAGATTAATGGGTAATACCTATATCTATATAATATATATATTTTATTATGTATATTATATATATATATCATTATATATATAATATATAAGCAACAAAGACTTATGGTAAAGCACAGAGAACAGTACATGATATTTGTAATAATATGAAATACAAGTGAATCTGAAAAAGAATATCTACATATATTCAAATAGCATATATGCATTTATAACAAATACATATACACACATAAATACATATAAAACAGAATCACAGTTTTGTACCCTGAAACTAACATGACACTCTGAATTAAATATACTTCAATAAAATAATAAAAGAAAAAAATTAAATTAAAAAATTTAAAACTTAAAGAACTTTATTTCTCAAAATCAAACAGTACACAAAAATTGATTAATCACTGCCTAAAGTTAGTTAGGGGTAGGTGATAAATTTTAACTGCTAATGGGCAAGAATTTTTTGAGAAAAATGTTCTAGATTTGATTGTTGCTATAGCCAAATATTTAAACATAATAAAAATGTTGAATGGTTCATTAAATGAACTGTATAATATATTATGTCTCAATAAAACAATGAAAATGAAACAGTACGTTAAAGAGACAAATATCAATCAGAGTGTAATATTTTAAAATAGTGTGAGAATAACTGTCTATATACGACAGAGAGGAGTTGAGAGTCTGCTAAAGAATACAGAATGCATACAATTATGTACAGGAAAATGATATGACAAGAAGGCCAACACCAGACTAGAAAAAATAAGAGGGCAGAAAAAGCATATTTAAACTATTCAAGAATGTTTATGGAAATCTGTTTCAAGATGGCAGAATAAGAAGATTCTGAGCTTACCTCCAGACACACACACACAAAACTACAACTACATATAGGACAACTATCCCTTAGAATGACTTGGAGACAGGTAGAACAGATTTGTGTTCTTGTTATTCAGTCACTAAGTTATGTCTGTCTCTTTGTGACCCTATGGACTGCAGCATGGCAGTCTTCCCTGTCCTTCACAATTCCCAGAGCTTGTTCAAACTCATGTCCATTGAGTTAGTGATGCCATCTAACCATCACATCCTTTGTCATCACATTCTCTTCATGTCTTAAATCTTTCCTAGTATCAGAGTTTTTCCCGTGAGTTGGCTCTTTGCATCAGGTAGCCAAAGTATTGGAGCTTCAGCTTCAGTATCAGTCCTTGCAATGAACATTCAGAGTTGATTCCCTTTAGGATTGACTGATTTTGACCACCTTGCTTTCCAAGGGACTCTTAAGTCTCCTCCAGAACCACATATTGAAGGCATCAATTCTTTGGTGCTCAGCCTGTTTTATCGTCCAGCTCTCACACCCATACATGACTATGAGAAAAAACATAGCTTTGACTATACAGACCCGGTCAACAAAGTAAGGTCTCCACTTTTTAATATGCTGTCTAGCTTTATCATAAGTTTTCTCAAGGAGCAAGCTGCATAGATGCAGTCACTGTCCATAGTGATTTTGGAGCTTCCTAAAATAAAATCTGTTACTGTTTCCATTGTTTCCCTGTCCATTTGCCAGGAAGTGATGAGACTGGATGCCATGATCTTAGTTTTTTTTTTTTTTTTTTTAGTGTTGAGGTTTAAGCCAGACTTTTCACTCTCTTCTTTCACTTTTATCAATAGACTCTTTACTTCCTTTTCACTTTTGTCATTGGGGTGGCGTCATCTGTATATCTGAGGTCATTAATATTTCTCCCTGCCATCTTGATTCCAACCTGCGGCTCATCCATTCTGGCATTTTGCATGATGTACTCTGCATATAAGTTAAATGAGCAGGGTAACACTATACAGCCTTGATGTACTCCTTTCCCAATTTGGAACCAGTCCATTTTTCCATGTCTAGTTCTAACTGTTGCTTCTTGATCTGCATACAGATTTTTCAGGAGTCAGATAAGGTGTTCTGGTATTCCCATCTCTTTATAAATTTTCCACAGTTTGTTGTAATCCACATAGTCAAAGGTTTTAGCGTAGTCAATGAAGAGGGAGTAGATTCTTTCTGGAATTCTCTTGGTTTTTCTATGATCCAGTGGATGTTGGTAATTTGATGTCTGGTTCTTTTGCTTTTTCTAAATCCAACTTGTATATCTGGAAGGCCTCGGTTCACATACTGTTGAAGACTTGCTTGAAGGATTTGGAGTTTTACTTTGCTAGCTTGTGAAATGAGTGCAATTGTGAGGTAATTTGAAAATTTTTGCATTGCCCTTCTTTGGGATTGGATGAAAACTGACCTTTTCCAGTCCTGTGGCCACTGTTGAGTTTTTCAAATTTGCTGGCGTATTGAGTGCAGCACTGTAACAGCATCATCTTGTAGGATATGAAATAGCTCAACTGGAATTCCATCACTTCCCTAGTTTTGTTCATAGTGATGCTTCCTAAGACCCACTTGACTTAGCACTCCAGGATGTTTGGCTCTAGGTGAATGATCCTACCCTCGTGGCTATCCAGGTCATTATGATTTTTTTTTTAATAGTTCTTCTGTGAATTCTTGCCACCTCGTCTTACTGCCTTCAGTTTTTGTTAGGTCCATAATATTTCTGTCCTTTATTGTGTTCATCTTTGCATGGAATATTCCCTTGATATCTCTAATTTTTTTGAAGATGTCTCTAGTCTTTCCCATTCTATTGCTTTCATCTATTTTCTGCATTGTTCACTTAAAAAAGTCTTTCTTATATCTTCTTGCTCTTCTCCCAGAGTTTGCTCAAGTTGATGTTCATTGAATCAATGATACTTTCCAACCATCTCATCCTCTGTGAACCCTTCTTTTGTTTTTAATCTTTTCCAGTCAGGGTCTTTTCCAATGAATTTGTTCTTTCCATAAGATGGCCAAAATATTGGAGCTTCAGCTACAGCATCAGTCCTCCTTGGAAGTCCCAGAAAAAGAAGACAGAGAAGGGTACAGAAGACCTATTAAAAGAAAGAAGTAGTTGAAAACTTTCCTAGCCTGGCAAAAGAAACAAATTCCAAGGCCAGAAATCACATAGACTCCCAAAGAAGTTGAACCCAATGAAACTTACACCAATACATATTATAATTAAAACAACAAATGCTAAAAATAAAAAGAGAATCTTCAAAACAAGAAAAAAGCAACTACTTATGAACAAGAAACATCTCAAGAGACTTTCGGTTGCTTTCTCAGCCTAAACTTCACAGGTCAGACAGTACCAGAATGATGTATTTAAACAATTGATTGCAAAAAAGAAATATATATATATACAACCATAAAAACTATACCTAGAAAAGTGATCATTCAGAATTGAAGGTGGCTTAGGTGATAAAGAGGTCCATTTGCAATGTGGGAAGCATGGGTTTTATCCCTAGGTCAGGAAGATCCCCAGGAGAAGGAAATGAGAACACACTCCACTATCCTTGCCAGGACAATTCCATGGAAAGAGGAGACTGGCCGGCTACAGTGTATGTGGTCGTGAAGAGTCAGACATGACCAAGAATATTTTCCCAGATAAGCTAAAAAAAAAAAAAAAACAAAAAAAACAAAAAACAAACAAAAACAAAAAAAAAAAAAAACAAAAAACAACTAAGCTAAAACAAAACAAAACAAAACAAAAAACTTCAAAAAAAATAAACTGTCATAACCAGAAACAAGTAAATTATAGAAAAAAATCTCACTGGAAATGGTGAACATATAATAAATTTAGTGGATCAAAAACCTATAAAGCTAGCATAAAAGTTAAAAGTAGTATGAAGTAGTAAAATCATATACATCCAAAATATTAATTTTAGCAATACACAAAACAAAAAATATATAATATGATCAGAAGCATAAAACATGGGTGGAATGCAGTCAATAGATAGTACTACTAGAATATGCTCAATCTTGTGTGACTGTCAACTTAAAATAGGCTGACATATATATATATATATATATATATATATATATATATATATATATATGCTGTTATACCTAAATACCACAAACAAAAACCTTTGTCAAGTACACAAAAACATTAAGAAGGAAAATAAATATAACACAACAACACCTGATAAAGCAATTATCTTTCAATCAAAAATAAATTTAAAAAATGAAGAAAACCTTATAAAATTACAAAGGAAAAGAAGAAAAAATATAAGAACAATTAAAATAACAATAAATCAATTGACAAAATAACTATAAGTACATATTTACCAATAGTTACTCTAAATATATTTGGACTGAATGCTCCAATCAAAAGCTATAAAGACTTATTTATATTGTATACAAAAGATTCTCTTTGGTTATAAAGACACCATAGACAGTGAGATGGAAAAAGATATTCCATCCAAATAGAAATTAAAAGAAGGCAGATGTAGCAATACTTATATTAGAAAAAAAAAAGACTTTAAAACTGTTGATAAAATTCAACATTCATTTATAATAAAAACTCTTAACCATATGAGTATAGAGAAATATACCTCAATATAATAAAGGTGATATATGACAAACCCTCAGATAACATATACTTAGCAGTAAAAAGTTTAAATATTTTCTTCTAAAATTAGGAACAAGACAAGGATGCCTACTATCTCCACTTTTTTTCAACACAGGGCTGAAAGTATTAGCCACAGACATTGGATAAGAAAAAGAAATAAAATATATCCAAATTGGAAAGGAATATTAAAATGGTCACTATTTGCAGATGACATGTAGTATAAATATAAAACCCTAAAAATGCCACTCAGAATGCAGCTAGAACTGATAACATTGGAGGATAAGTTGGAGGATACAAAACAATTATCTTCCAACACAAATCTGTTGTGTTTCTATACGTTAAAAAACAAACATGGAAACAACCTAGATGTCCATCAGCAGATGAATGGATAAGAAAGCTGTGGTACATATACACAATGGAGTATTACTCAGCCATTAAAAAGAATACATTTGAATCAGTTCTAATGAGATGGATGAAACTGGAGCCGATTATACAGAGCAAAGTAAGCTAGAAAGAAAAACAACAATACAGTATACTAACACATATGTATGGAATTTAGAAAGATGGCAATGATGACCCTGTATGTGAGACAGCAAAAGAGACACAGATATGTAGAGTGGAGTTTTGGACTCTGAGGGAGAGGGAGAGGGTGGGATGATTTGGGAGAATGGCATTGAAACATGTATACTATCATGTAAGAAACGAATCGCCAGTCTATGTCCGATGCAGGATACAGGATGCTTGGGGCTGGTGCACGGGGATGACCCAGAGAGATGTTGTGGGGAGGGAGGTGGGAGGGGGGTTCACGTTTGGGAACGCATATACACCCGTGGCAGATTCATGTCAATGTATGGCAAAACCAATACAGTATTGTGAACCCTCCTACACTGTTGGTGGGAATGCAAACTAGTACAGCCACTATGGAGAACAGTGTGGAGATTCCTTAAAAAATTGCAAATAGAACTACCTTATGACCCAGCAATCCCACTGCTAGGCATACACACCGAGGAAACCAGAATTGAAAGAGACACATGTACCCCAATGTTCATCGCAGCACTGTTTATAATAGCCAGGACATGGAAACAACCTAGATGTCCATCAGCAGATGAATGGATAAGAAAGCTGTGGTACATATACACAATGGAGTACTACTCAGCCGTTAAAAAGAATTCATTTGAATCAGTTCTGATGAGATGGATGTAACTGGAGCCGATTATACAGAGTGAAGTAAGCCAGAAAGAAAAACACCAATACAGTATACTAACACATATATATGGAATTTAGGAAGATGGCAATGATGACCCTGTATGCAAGACAGGGAAAGAGACACAGATGTGTATAATGGACTTTTGGACTCAGAGGGAGAGGGAGAGGGTGGGATGATTTGGGAGAATCACATTCTAACATGTATACTATCATGTGAATTGAATCGCCAGTCTATGTCTGACGCAGGATGCAGCATGCTTGGGGCTGGTGCATGGGGATGACCCAGAAAGATGTTCTAGGGAGGGAGGTGGGAGGGGGGTTCATGTTTGGGAATGCATGTAAGAATTAAAGATTTTAAAATTTAAAAAATAAAAAAACTAAAAATTAAAAAAAAAAAATAAAAAATAAAAAAATTAGAAAAATAATTTAAGAAAAATTATTTCATATATAATTGCCTCAGAAAGAAAAAAGAAAATACCTTAAAGTAACTTTACCAAAGGAAAGAATAGACATATACACTAAAAAATGGATTAAAGATCTAAATGTAAGATCAGAAACTATAAAACTCCTAGAGGAGAATATAGGCAAAACACTCTCAGACATAAATCACAGCAGGATCCTCTATGATCCACCTCCCAGAATACTGGAAATAAAAGCAAAAATAAACAAATGGGATCTAATTAAAATTAAAAGCTTCTGCACAACAAAGGAAAATATAAGCAAGGTGAAAAGACAGCCTTCTGAATGGGAGAAAATAATAGCAAATGAAGCAACTGACAAACAACTAATCTCAAAAATATACAAGCAACTTATGCAGCTCAATTCCAGAAAAATAAACGACCCAATCAAAAAATGGGCCAAAGAACTAAATAGACATTTCTCCAAAGAAGACATACGGATGGCTAACAAACACATGAAAAGATGCTCAACATCACTCATTATTAGAGAAATGCAAATCAAAACCACAATGAGGTACCACTTCACACCAGTCAGAATGTCTGCGATCCAAAAATCTGCAAGCAATAAATGCTGGAGAGGGTGTGGAGAAAAGGGAACCCTCCTACACTGTTGGTGGGAATGCAAACTAGTACAGCCACTATGGAGAACAGTGTGGAGATTCCTTAAAAAATTGCAAATAGAACTACCTTATGACCCAGCAATCCCACTGCTGGGCATACACACCGAGGAAACCAGAATTGAAAGAGACACATGTACCCCAATGTTCATCGCAGCACTGTTTATAATAGCCAGGACATGGAAACAACCTAGATGTCCATCAGCAGATGAATGGATAAGAAAGCTGTGGTACATATACACAATGGAGTATTACTCAGCCGTTAAAAAGAATTCATTTGAATCAGTTCTGATGAGATGGATGAAACTGGAGCCGATTATACAGAGTGAAGTAAGCCAGAAAGAAAAACACCAATACAGTATACTAACACATATATATGGAATTTAGGAAGATGGCAATGACGACCCTGTATGCAAGACAGGGAAAGAGACACAGATGTGTATAACGGACTTTTGGACTCAGAGGGAGAGGGAGAGGGTGGGATGATTTGGGAGAATGACATTCTAACATGTATACTATCATGTGAATTGAATCGCCAGTCTATGTCTGACGCAGGATGCAGCATGCTTGGGGCTGGTGCATGGGGATGACCCAGAAAGATGTTCTGGGGAGGGAGGTGGGAGGGGGGTTCATGTTTGGGAATGCATGTAAGAATTAAAGATTTTAAAATTTAAAAAATAAAAAACTAAAATTAAAAAAAAAAGAATGAAATAATCATCATACTGAGTGAAGCAAGTCAGAGAAAGGTAAATACCATATAATATTGCTTATATGCAAAATTTGTTAAATAAAGATACAAATGAGCTTATTTATAAGACAAATAGTCACATATGTTGAAGAAAAAAAAGTATGCTTACCAATGGAAAAAGGAAGAAAGATAAATTGGGAGAGATAACTACAAAGAACCTACTACATAGCACAGGGAACTCTACTCAAAACTCTGTAATGACTTATATGGGAAAAAAATGTAAAAACATAACTGATTCACTGTGATGTTTGAAAGTTTGATAACAGTATGGAGTTTCTCAAAAAACTAAAAATAGAACTACCAGATGATACAGCAATTCTACTCCTCAGTTTACACTTGAAAAACAAAATAAAAGCTCTACTTTGAAAAGATCCACACACCCCAATGTTCACAGTAACCTTAATTACAACTGCCATGATATGGAGAGAAAAAACATAACTGTCCATTAACAGATGAATGGATAAAGAAGATGTGGTATATCTACACAATGGAATACAGCTAAAAAAACAGCAGTACGCTGCCATTTGCAGGAACATAGATGGACTTGGAAGACACACTAAGTGAAATGTCAGACAGAGAAAGATAAATACTTTATTATACCATTTATATGTGAAATATAAGAAACAGAAAAACCTGCTGAATATAACAAAAAACAAAGCAGACTAACAGATATAGAGAAAAAAACTAGTGCTTATCTCTAGTTTTATGAAGAGACAACATAGAGATGTGTAGTTGATATATATATATATATATATATATATATAAATTATTGGTTGTAAGACAGGCTACAAAGATATACTGTACAACACAAGGAACATAGCCAATACTTTGCAATAATTATAAATGGAGTATAGCCTTTAAGAAGTGTATAAAAAATAAAATAAAAATGTCATATGATCATCTCAAAAAAAAAAAAAAAGACAAAAAGGGAGAAGAATCAATTCAGTAAAATTAGAAATGAAAAAGGAGAAATCACAACAGACAACACAGAAATACAAAGGATCATAAGAGACTACATGCCAATAAAATGGACAACTTGGGAAAAAAAAAAAAAAAAAGGAAAAATTCTTAGTTAAGTATAACCTTCCAAAACTGAACCAGGAAGAAATAGAAAACTTTTACAGACCCTAAAAGTACAGAAATTGAAACTGTAATAAAAAAATCTTTCAACAAACAAAAGTCCAGGACCAGATGGCTTCATATGTAATTGTACCAAAAATTTAGAGAAGAGCTGACACCTATCCTACTCAAACTTTTCCAAAAAATTGCAGAGGAGTGTACATTCCCAAACACATTCTATGAGGCCACCATCACTCTCATACCAAAACCAGACAAATACGCCAGAAAAAAGAAAACTACAGGCCAATATCACTGATGAACAAACAAAATTCTAGCAAACAGAATACAACAACATATTAAAAAGATCATACACTATGACCAAGTGGGCTTTATCCCAGGGATGCAAGGAGTCTTCAATATTCACAAATCAATCAATGTGATACACCACATTAACAAATTGAAACATAAAAACCATATGATTATCTCAATATATGCAGAGAAAGCCTCTGACAAAATTTAACATCCATTTATGATAAAAACTCTCCAGAAAGCAGGCATAGAAGGAACATACCTGAACATAATAAAAGCCATATATGATAAACCCACAACAAACATTTTCCTCAATGGTAAAAAATTGAAAGCACTCCCTCTAAAGTCAGGAACAAGACAAGGGTGCCCACTCTCACCACTACTATTCAACATAGTTGAGGAAGTTTTAGCCACAGCAATCAGAGAAGAGAAAGAAATAAAAGGAATCCAGATTGAAAAAGAAGAAGTAAAACTCTTAACTCTTTGCAGATGACATGATCCTTAACATAGAAAGCCCTAAATACTCCACCAGAATATTACTAGAGCTAGTAAATTTGCAGGATGTACAATTAACACACAGAAATCCCTTGCATTCTGACACACTAACAATGAGAAAATAGAAAGAGAAATTAAGGAAACAATTCCATTCACCATTGCAAAAAAAGGAATAAAATACTTAGGAATAAATCTACCCAAAGAAACAAAAGACTTGTATACAGAAAACTATAAAACACTGCCGAAAGAAATCAAAGATGACACAAATAGATGGAGAAATATACCATGTTAACAGATCAGAAGAATCAATATAGTGAAAATGAGTATACTACCAAAAGCAATCTATATATTCAATGCAATCTGTATCAAGCTACCAATGGCATTTTTCAGAGAACTAGAACAAATAATCTCACAATTTGTATGGAAATAAAAAAAACAAAACAAAACAAAACAAAACAAAACACACTTGAATAGCCAAAGAAATCTTGAGAAAGAAGAATGGAACTGGAGGAATCAACCTGCCTGAGTTAAGACTATACTACAAAGCTACAGTCAGTAAGACAGTAAGGTACCGGCACAAAGACAGAAATATAGATCAATGGAATAAAACTGGAAGCTCAGAGATAAATAAACGCACCTATGGACACCTTATCTTTGACAAAGGATACAAGTATATACAATGGAGAAAAGACAATGGGAAAACTGGCCAACCACTTGTAAAAGGATGAAACTGGAACACATTCTAACACCATACACAAAAATAAACTCAAAATGGATTAAAGATCTAAATTTATGACCAAAAACTATAAAACCCCTAGAGGGAAAAAATAGGCAAAACACTCTGACATAAATCACAGCAGGATCCTCTATGACTCACCTTCCAGAGTAATGGAGATGAAAGAAAAAATAAAACAAGTTCAGTCGCTCAGTTGTGTCGGATTCCTTGTGACAGCATGAAATACAACACACCAGGCCTCCCTGTCCATCACCAACTCCCGGAGTCCACCCAAACCCATGTACATTGTGTCAGTGATGCCATCCAACCATCTCATCCTCTGTTGTCCCCCTCTCCTCCTGCCCTCAATCTTTTCCAGGATCAGGATCTTTTTGAATGAGTCAGCTCTCCGCATCAGATGGCCAAAGTATTGGAATTTCAGCTTCAACATCAGTCCTTCCAATGAACACCCAGGACTGATCTCCTTTAGGATGGACTGGTTGCATCTCCTTGCAGTCCAAGGGACTCTCAAGAATCTTCTCCAACACCATAGTTCAAAAGCATCAATTCTTCTGTGTTCAGCTTTCTTTATAGTCCAACTCTCACATCCATACATGACTACTAGAAAAACCATAGCCTTGTTTAAAAGGACTTTTGTTGGCAAAGTAATGTCTCTGCTTTTGAATATGCTATCTAGTTTGGTCATAACTTTCCTTCCAAGGAGCAAGCGTCTTTTAATTTCATGGCTGCAATCACCATCTGCAGTGATTTTGGAGCCCCCCAAAATAAAGTCAGCCACTGTTTCCACTGTTTCCCCATCTGTTTGCCGTGAAGTGATGAGACCAGATGCCATGATCTTCGTTTTCTGAATGTTGAACTTTAAGCTAACATTGTCACTCTCTTCTTTCACTTTCATCAAGAGGCTCTTTAGTTCTTCACTTTCTGCCATAAGGGTGATGGACCTAATTAAACTTAAAAGCTTTAAATAGCGAAGGAAACTATAAACAAGGTGAAAAGACAGCCTTCAGAATGAGACAAAATAGTAGCAAATGAAGCAACTGACCAAAAACTTATCTCAAAATTATACAGTACAAGTAGTTCATGTAGGTCAATACCAGAAAAATAAATGACCCAATCAAGAAGTGGGTCAAAAAACTAAAGAGACATTTCTCCAAAGAAGACATACAGATGGATAACAAACACATGAAAAGATGCTCAACATCACTCATTATCAGGGAAATACAAATCAAAACCACAATGAGGTAGCATTTCACACCAATCAGAATGGTGCTATCAAAAAATATACAAACGATAAATTCTGGAGAGGGTTTGGAGAAAAGGGAACCCTCTTACACTATTAGTGGGAACAAAAACTAGTACAGCCACTATGGAGAACATTGTGGAGATTCCTTAAAACATGGAAATAGAACTGTAATGTGACCCAGAAATCCCACTGCTGAGCATACACACTGAGAAAACTAGAATTGAAAGAGACACGTGTACCCTGATGTTGATTTCACCACTATTTACAATAGCTAGGACATGGAAACAACCTATATGTCCTTCCACAAATGAATGGATAAGAAAGCAGTAGTACATATACACAATGATATATCACTGAGCTATTAAGAAGAATGTATTTGAATCAGTTCTATTGAGGTGGATTAAACTGGAGCCAATTATACAGAGTGAAGTAGGTCAGAAAGAAAATCAGCAATAGAGTATACTAATGCATATATATAGAATTTGGAAAGATGGTAACAATGACCCTATATGTGAGACACGAAAAGAGACACAAAGATAAAGAACACATTTTGGGATTCTGTGGGAGAAGGAGTGGGATGATTTGAGAGAATATATTGAAACATATATATTCAGTTCAGTTCAGTAGATTAGTCATGTCCGACTCTTTGTGACCCCATGAACCACAGCATGTTAGGCCTCCCTGTCCATCAACAGCTCCCAGAGTCCACCCAAATCCATGTCCATCGAGTCAATGAAGCCATCTAACCATCTCATCCTCTGTTGTCCCCTTCTCTTGCCCTCAATCTTTCCCAGCATCAGGGTCTTTTTCAGTGAGTCAGCTCTTCGCATCAGGTGGCCAAAGTATTGGAGTTTCAGCTTCAACTTATTACCATAAGTGAAATAGATCACCAGTCCAGGTTTGGTGTGTGAAACAGGGCACTCAGGGCCCGTGCACTGGGATGACCCTGAGGGATGGGATATGGAAGGTGGTGGGAGGGGGGTTCAGCATGGGGGACACATGTATACCCGTGGCTGATTCACATCAATTAGTGGCAAAAACCACTACAATATTGTAAAGTAATTAGCCTCCAATTAAAATTAAAAAAATTAACTGCAAAATTATTTAGATATAGTGTAAGTTCTGTTATTTGAAGGTAATATCCTTTCAAGAAAATATCATTTAAATATATTTCTAAGTTAAATTTTGAGAAATTACAGTCTATGTTACATAGAAACACTATAGTTAAAATATAACTTCTGTTTTTAAAAGCATTTAATTTTGTTTAATGCAAAATAAAGTTACAACTATTAAATAAAATGCAATACTGTAAAACTGATCATTTTAATTTCATTTGTGTCCTTCAATTAATATGGTGTGCATGTGTTCTAAGTCACTCCAGTTCTGTCCAACTCATTATGACCCAATGAATTGTAGCCTGCCAAGCTCTTCTGTTCATGGGGTTCTCCAGGTAAGAATACTGGAGTAAGTTGCCATTTCCTCCTCCAAAATCAATACCTTGTGTTGGGTAAAAATCTAGAATTCCAGAGACAAAATACCTTGGTTCAATCTGAGCTCAGTCACTTTCTGGTTGTGTAGCCCTATGCAAGTTCCTTAGCCTCTCTGTACTTTACCATCATCACGTGTAAAATTGTTAAAGAAATAGTACTTTCCTCATAGCTGTTGAGAGTATTAAAAGGCAATGGATGTGAAAAAGTTAGTTTACTATAATAAAATTAAATTAATTGTGTTTCTTACTATTAAGCACAGAAAATAGATAGGCTAAAGTTCAACTGTATGCAAAATCAAAAGGTGGCTACAACTGGCCTGCTCTTGTTGTCTAAATAATATAATTTAGTGAAAACTGGAATAAATTGCTATCAAGGAGCCTTCAGAACAATAACTGTCAACTTGCTACTTTACTACCTATTTTGAGACAAAATAATCAGGTAAAGAGAAAGTTTTATTTTTAATGAACAGATAACAAATATGTCTTTATGATTCACACTCTCAAATGCCTTAGGAGATAAATAATCTCCTGTTTAGATGCCAATTTTATATATTGTTAATAAATTTTCTGAAAACATTGTAGTAAATACAGTAATCCTCTACATACAAACCTTTGAATTTCAAACTCTCAAATGTGCAAATGTGTGTTTGAATATCTAATCACATAAGTTAGTTCATGTGTATGGCATGCATTGTCATGTACTTGCATCTTCTACAAGTGGTTGTGTTTTTGTGTACTTGTAGTACACATGTTTCTGGCATACATTGTCATGTACTTGCATCTTCTACAAGTGGTTGTGTTTGTATAGTACTTGTAGAGTACAGTAGTATAGTATCTTTGTTTCAAGCCCATGATATCTGGAAGCAAGTGTAAAAGCAGTGTTGATGTAGATGATATGGCTAAGAAGAGATTTACAAGTCAGGAAATGGCAAGGGAATTTTCTTTATTTGAGGAGACACTGTTAGTTTTTGAACCATAGGGCCCATATGTTGAAAGGTACACAAAGGTTGCAGAAGGTGTTCAGAATGCAATCCAGTGCTACCATGTCATCTATTATGCACTACTACCCAGACATAATTGGATCATTATTTTAAGGGGTACATAGAATTGAATTCAGCAGGGAACAAGGACCTGTGCCATCAATATCAGACATGAGTGAAATTGCAGATTGCGTTTTGCCTCTTATTGCTGACAGTCCTTCAGTTCTACCATTTCCCATCTCCTCTCTCTCTTCCAGTCAGTAATTCTTGCCTGTTCACTGATGTAAATCCCTATATGCCAGCTGCTGTGTTATACCGCCCTAGTTTTCAAGGTATTGTACTGAAAGATTAAAAAATGTATATATTTTCTTTATTTTTTGTTTGCTTTTAATGTATTATTGCTTGTAATGTATTATAAACCTATCTCGGCACAGTAATATATAGCCAATAGTGTTAGTTGTAGACCTTGGCTAACTTTGCTGGACTTATGAACAAATTGGACTTATGGACATGCTCTCAGAATGGAATTCATTTGTATGTCAGGGATTTGTCATATTACTTGACTGAGAGTCAAACGTTTCCTGAAATCATTTACTATTTTATTATTATTAATAACCAATAATTGAATGCTTACCAAATGTCTACAACTTTTCTAAGTGCTTTACATATGCTATTTCATTAATTTAGCAATTTCAGACAACGAGAATTATCTTCATCTTAGTGATGAAAATACTGAGCCTCAGAAATTATAAGAAATATGTTAAAGGTACCACAACATAATACTGAGCTTGCACTGGAATCATGGCTTTTTGTCTTCAATGCTCTCTTCATGTGTACACACCAGAGACATTCAATCATGGGGCAAAGAGGGTTCTGTCTGCATTTTATCATTGAAAAGGAAAGTATTAGTCATTTAGTAATGTCCAACTTTTTGTGACTCCACAGACTGTAGCCCCAATCAGGTTCCTCTGACCATGGACTTCTCCAGGCAAAAATACATAGTGGATTGCCATTCCCTTTTCCAGGGAATCTTCCTCACCCAAGGATCAAACCCAAGTCTCCTGCATTGCAGGCAGATTCTTTACCAACTGAGCCACCAGGGAAGTCCCTTCTGTCTTTAGTTGTAAACTTAATCCACCATTCTTGACAATTTTTAGACCTACATATATGAAGGGTATTTGAATGGATATATCCAAATATTGAACATATATTAACATGTAGACAAATTGTAACATACATATCATTTTTTTCTCCTGTAATATCAGAGATTATTTGTCAAATGTTGAAAATAAGTTTGATGTGGAAATTTTTAGCACTATGAGAAAAATAAGACATTTTCTTTTGATTTTTTTCCCCTAGTATTCCAGGACATATAAACTTTTTTCTCATCCAGGACTTCTTCCCTGTCATTGAGTTTTTTATACTTTAATATGAAAAAAAAAAAGGACATGATGACAACTTCTCCATCAGAAGTAGCTTCAATGAGAGTTATGAATATCACACACATGAAATAGAAAAATGCTTCAACTTCTATAGTCCTGTTTAGACTCCAAGATGGATTTCAGATAAGGTCAAAATTCTGTCAAGTCAAGAAAGAAATATTTACTGACTTTGGTAAACTTTTAATCTATAAAATAACTTCCCACATCCCTTGTATGTTGCAGAATAAAATCTAGATATAATAGTTATGGAACTTATTATTAAGTACTTAATTTTCAATTAATGGTGTAAATCACAGAATAGCATATCATTACTAAAAGGCCTGTGGAAAATCAATTTACTTATATCTTTTTTTTTCCCCCTTTCTCAATGCAGAGCTCTACACCTGTGAATCCCCACAGAAGCAAGGTCAACAGCAAAATGTACAAAAAACTTTTTTTCCCTTCAGGCATAATAAAATGCAATTTTAACTTTTTGATATTAGTCTGAGAATGCCATGACCCTTAGGAAACTTTGTCTGCAAAGCATCAGCTCACCAATCATTAGCCTCTGAGACTGTGAGCTGCAGACACTCAACAGGCCAACAGTTTAATGTGACGTGAAGTTTAATATAGAATCCTTGGCAATGGCACCCCACTCCAGTACTCTTGCCTGGAAAATCCTATGAACGAAGGAGACTGGTAGGCTGCAGTCCATGGGGTCGCTAAGAGTCAGATACGACTGAGCAACTTCCCTTTCACTTTTCACTTTCATGCATTGTAGAGGGAAATAGCAACCCACTCCAGTGTTCTTGCCTGGAGAATCCCAGAGATGGTGGAGCCTGGTGGGCTGCCGTCTATGGGGTCGCACAGAGTTGGACATGACTGAAGTGACTTAGCAGTAGCAGTAGGTAAAATTTGAAAATTCAATGATCTTTGAAAACCACGAGGAAACTAATAAAGTTCTAGTATGGAATTCTGACTTAGTTCAATCTTGTGCTAAGTGAATTGATAGTGTCTAAAAATTAATGAGCAAAAATATGATATTGTGAGAAAATTGCATGATAGGCAGTAATTATAAAATATATTTTACAGACATAGTCCCATACTTTCTTTTTTGGTATAACTTCTGTTAATTTTAAAAAAAATTTAATTAGCTGGAATACCAACAAAATCATAAAAGTCTTGAGGATACATAAAAAATGCATATTTTCAAAAATTTATTATGAATTTATAAAATATTTTCCAATACAGATCATGACTTTAAAGAACTATTTTACTTGAATAAATATATTTTACTGTATTTAAAGGAACAAGGAAAAAATAAAAATAATCAAAACAGATCAATTAAACAGTATTTTCCTCCCTAACTATCTAGGTCTTAAATTTGCATTTATATGTCTTTATACATCTTTATCTTTTTAAATAAAAATAATGAATAATAGTGATGTCTAAATGGTAAAATATTTTTTCATTTAATAGTGGTTTTAATTCTCTTCGCAAAGCCAGTAAATTTTGACACTCAACTTTTTTGGTACCGCTTAATATTAGCCAGCAAGTGATTAAATTTCTCTTTTTCTGGTATAAGTCTTTTCTAAAATATGATCAAAAATTATTTGGGGATTTTAAATCATTTTTATATTTAGTTTTAATTTAATAATTAAATATTTGTAAAATTCTCTCTGATATCCAAGCAAAATGGCAAGATGAATATCTAACATAATTGAAGAATATCATTTTTTTGCTGTAAGTTTTGCAGTGTATGAATAATTTTGCAAAATTTGGAGGTGGCTTCATTTCTGGTTCCATACTAAGAAGACTGGGAGTTGCCAATCCATCTGAACAATAAGGATGAAGTTGAATAGACAGAAATATCAATGTCACTTCTTGGATCCATTACAGAGATGAAGACATTGTTTCTGAGATTGGACAGAGAAACTGGCAAATACAGATAGACACAGCTTCCTAAAGCAGGAACTCACAGCAAAATCCATTGCTGGAACTGTACCAGGGATGGAAAAGCTCAACTATAATTGATAAATTACTGAAGGTTCAGTATGGACAAGTCTAGGAGTTAAAAATCCTAAGGAAACACAGTCATAGGGACTCCATCACAGTTTTGTGAGTTTAATCTCTTAAATCTCAGCTGGTAGATATCAAAGGAAAATCTCAGATTTTCAAATTCTCAAATCTGAAATTATATTGATTTCAGTAGGGAAAGCATGAACCCCATGAACAGTATAAAAAGGTGAAAAGATAGGATACAAAAAGATGAATTCCTCAGCTTGGTAGGTGCCCAACATCCTACTGGAGAAGAGTGGAGAAATATCTTCAGAAGGAATAAAGAGACTAAGCCAAAGAAGAAATAATTCCCAGTTATTGATGTGTCTGGTGGTGAAAGTAAACTCAAATGCTGTAAAGAACTGTATTGAAGAGGAACCTGGAATGTTAGGTCCATGAATCAAGGTAAATTGGAAGTGGCCAAAAAGGAGGTGGCAAGAGTGAACATTGACATTTTAGGAATCAGTGAACTAAAATGGAGAAGAATGGGTGAATTTACTTCAGATGACCATTGTATCTACTACTGTGAGCAAAAATCCCTTAGAAGAAATGGAGTAGCCCTGATAGTCAAAAAAAGAATCCAAAATGCAGTACTTGGATGCATTCTCAAAAATGACAGAATGATCTCTGCTCATTTCCAAGACAAGTCATTCAATATTACAGTCTATGCCCCAAATTCTAATGTAATTGAAGTCTATGCCCCAAAAACTAACGTAGAAGAAGCTGATGTTAACTGGTTCTATGAAGACCTGTGAGACATTCCAGAACTAAAACTGAAGAGATGTCTTTTTCATCATAGGGGAATGGAATGCTAAAGTACAAAGCCAAGAGGTACCAGGAGTAACAGGCAAGTTTGGCCTTGGAGTACAAAATAAAGCAGGGCAAAGTCTAATAGAGTTTAGCCAAGAAAATACACTAATCATACCAACACCCTCTTCCAACAACACAAGAGAAGACAATACACATGAACATTACCAGAAGGTCAAGACCAAAATCAGATTGATTATATTCATGCAGTTGGAGATGGATAGGTACTATACAGTCAGACAAAGCAAACTGAGAGTGAACTATGTATGGGTCAGATCACGAAGTCCTTATTGCAAAATTCAGACTTAAATTGAAGAAAGTATGGTAAATCACTATATCATTCAGGTATGACCTAAATCAAATCCCTTATGATTATGCAGTGGAAGTGACAAGTAGATTCAACAGATCAGACCTGACAGAGTGCCTGAAGAACTATGGACAGAGGTTTATAACACTGCACGAGTGGGTGAGTGAGTGAAGTCGCTCTGTCGTGTCTGACTCTTTGCGACCCCGTGGACTGTAGCCCACCAGGCTCCATCGTCCATGGGATTCTCCAGGCAAGAATACTGGAGTGGGTTGCCATTTCCTTCTCCAGGGGATCTTCTCGACCCAGGGATTGAACCCAGGTCTCCTGCATTGCAGGCAGATACTTTAACCTCTGAGCCACCAGGGAGGAGGTGGTAATTAAAGCCATCCTCAAGAAAAAGAAATGCAAAAAGGCAAAAATAGTTGTCTGAGGAGGCCTCACAAATAACTGAGACAAGGCGAAAAGTGAAAGGCAAAGGAGAAAAGGAAAGACATATTCAACTCAATGCAGAGTTTCAAAGAATAACAAGGAGAGATAAGAAAGCCTTCCTGAGTATCAAGGCAAAGAAATAAAGGAAAAAATAAAATGGGAAAGACTAGAGATCTCTTTGAGAAAGTTAGAGATGACAAGGAATTACTTCATGCAAAGATGGGTACAATAAAGGACAGAATGGTATGGATCTAACAAAGCAGAAAGTATTAATAAGAGTTGGTAACATACACAGAACTAAACAAAATTATTTTAAGGACCTAGATAACCATGAAGGTGGGATCACTCACTTAGAGACAGACATCCTGGAATGTGAAGTCAGGTAAGCTTTAGAAAGAATGACTATAAGCAAAGATAGTGGAGGTAATGGAATTCTAGCTGAAATATTTCAAATTCTATAAGATGATGCTGTTTAACTGCTGCACTCAGTATATCAACAAATATGGAAAATCCAGCAGTGATCATAGGACCGGAAAAGGTCAGTATTCATTCCAATTCCAAAGAAAGGCAATGCTAAAGGATGTTCAAACTACCACACAATTGCACTTATCTCACACAGTAGCAAAGTAATACTCAAAATTATCCAAGCTGGGCTTCAATAGTATAGGACCTGACGACATTCAGATGTTCAAGGATGGATTTAGAAAAGCCAGAGGAACCAGAGGTCAAATTGACAACATCCATTGGACAATAGAAAAAACAAGAAAATTCCACAAAGTGACTACTTCTGCTTCATCTATTGTGCTAAAATTGTTCACTGTGTGGATTACAACACACTGGAAACTTCTTAAAAAGATGGGAATAACAGGCCATCTTACCTCTCACATGAGAAATCTGTAAGGAAGTCAAGAAGCAACAGTTAGAACAGGAGATGGAACAATGCACTGGTTCAAAATTTTGAAAGGGGTACCTCAAAACTATATATTGTCACTTTGCTTATCTAATTTTGGAACATATTAATGACAGTGGAAGCAGTGATAGACTTTATTTTGGGGGGCTCCAAAATCACTGCAGATGGTGATTGCAGCCATGAAATTAAAAGACGCTTACTCCTTGGAAGAAAATTTATGACCAATCTAGATAGCATATTAAAAGCAGAGATATTACTTTGCAAACAAATATCCGTCTAGTAAAGGCTATGGTTTTTCCAGTGGTCATGTGTGGATGTGAGAGTTGGGCTGTGAAGAATGCTGAGTGCCGAAGAATTGATGCTTTTGAACTGTGGTGCTGGAGAAGACTCTTTGAGTCCCTTGGACTGCAAGGAGATCCAACCAATCCATCCTAAAGGAGATCAGTCCTGGGTGTTCATTGGAAGGATTGATGCTGAGGCTGAAACTACATTATTTTGGCAACCTCATGTGAAGAGCTGACTCATTCGAAAAGACCCTGATGCTGGGAGGGATTGGGGGCAAGAGGAGAAGGGGATGACAGAGGATGAGATGGCTGGACGGCATCACCAACTCGATGCACATGAGTTTGGGTGAACTCCAGGAGTTGGTGATGGACAGGGAGGCCTGGCTTGCTGCAAATCATGGGGTTGCAGGGAGTTGGACACAACTGAGCGACTGAACTGAACTGAACTGAACTTAATGAAGGTGATAGAGGAATATAAAAAACCTGGCTTAAACTCAACATTCAGAAAATGAAGATCACGGCATCTGGTCCCATTACTTCATGACAATTGGATAGCGAAACAATGGAAACAGTGGCAGACTATTATCTTGGGCTCCAAAATCACTGCAAATGATGAATGTGGTCATGAAATTAAAATAATAATAATAATAAATTAAAATAAAATAAACACTTACTCCTTGGGAGAAAAACTATGACAAACCTTGACCCCGCTTCTAGTGCAAGCTATGTGTTGTTTTTTGATTTTTGTTTTTGGTTTTTGGTTTTTGGTTTTTTTTTGCTCTATTACACTATGCCAAAGCCTTTGACTGTGTGGATCACAATAAACTGTGGAAAATTCTGAAAGAGATGGGAATACCAGACACCTGACCTGCCTCTTGAGAAATCTGTATGCAGGTCAGGAAGCAACAGTTAGAACTGGACATGGAACAACAGACTGGTTCCAAATCGGAAAAGGAGTACGTCAAGGCTGTACATTGTCACCCTGCTTCTTTAACTTCTATGCAGAGTACATCATGAGAAACGCTGGACTGGAAGAAACACAAGCTGGAATCAAAATTGCCAGGAGAAATATCAATAACCTCAGATATGCAGATGACACCACCCTTATGGGAGAAAGTGAAGAGGAACTAAAAAGCCTCTTGATGAAAGTGAAAGAGGAGAGTGAAAAAGTTGGCTTAAAGCTCAACATTCAGAAAACGAAGATCATGGCATCTGGTCCCATGACTTCATGGGAAATAGATGGGGAAACAGTGGAAACAGTGTCAGACTTTATTTTTTTGGGCTCCAGAATCACTGCAGATGGTGCCTGCAGCCATGAAATTAAAAGCCGCTTACTCCTTGGAAGAAAAGTTATGACCATCCTAGATAGCATATTCAAAAGCAGAGACATTACTTTGCTTTCTAACGTCCATCTGGTCAAGGCTCTGGTTTTCCCTGTGGTCATGTATGAATGTGACAGTTGGACTGTGAAGAAGGCTGAGAGCCGAATAATTGATGCTTTTGAACTGCGGTGTTGGAGAAGACTCGAGAGTCCCTTGGATTGCAAGGAGATCCAACCAGTCCATTCTGAAGAAGCTCAGCCCTGGGATTTCTTTGGAAGGAATGATGCTAAAGCTGAAACTCCAGTACTTTGGCCACCTCCTGCAAAGAGTTGACTCATTGGAAAATACTTTGATGCTGGGAGAGATTGGGGGCAGGAGGAGAAGGGGATGACAGAGGATGAGATGGTGGGATGGCATCACAGACTCGATGGCCGTGAGTCTGAGTTAACTCTGGGAGATGGTGATGAACAGGGAAGCCTGGCGTGCTGCGATTCATGATGTCGCAAAGAGTCCAACACAACTGAGCGACTGACCTTTAGTCATATGTGGATGTGAGACTTGAACCATAAAGAGTGCTGAGTGCCAAAGAATTGATGCTTTTGAACTATGGTATTGGGGAAGACTCTTGATCATCTCTTGGGCAATAAGGAGATAAAAATAGTCAATCCTAAAAGAAATCAATCCTGAATATTCATTAGAAGGACTGATGCTGAAGCTTAAACTCCATTACTTTGGCCAACTGATGTGAAGAACTGACTCATTGGAAAAGACCCTAATACTAGGAAAGATTGAAGGCAGAGGAGAAGGGGATAACAGAGGACATAATGGTTGGACGACACCACCAACCCAATGGATATGAGTTTAAGCAAGCTCAAGGTGATGGTGAAATAGACAGAAGCCTGCAGTCCATGAGGTCACAAAGAATCAGACACAACTGAGTTTCTGAATGATGAAGGGGCTGAAAAGGAACCACCTTTAAAAATTGAGTGTCTGTTATTTTAACAATGCCTGTTCTCAGGAAAAGCTGGTTTAACTGGGCATTATCAGAGCTTAATTAATCTTGAGGAATAAACATTTCCAACTTTAGTCAGTTGTAGCCTTCTGCATGAGAGAAGAGTAATACACAACTCCAATTCACTCTCATCATCCTGTTCCATACATAAGAGTGAGGGGGAAAAAAAAAAACAAAACAAAACTGAGAAACACTTGTGAAGTTCACAGTCATAAGCATAAGCTTATTGAAGACTTTGACCTAAGCATAGGATTATACAGTATTTCCCATCCCCCCTAAAACTCATAACCACATTACTAAAAGTCTATTCATAATGGTTGACTGACTCAAAAAAAAATTACAAGCCATACTAAAAGGCAAAAATACAATTTGAAAAGACAGAGTAAGGATCAGAATCAGATATGAATGTCATAATTATCTGACAGAGAATATAAAAGATATGTGATTGGTACACTGTACTTGATAAAATAACATGTAATAATGGATAGGCAAAATAAACACAGAAATGTAAATCCTAGGAAAGAACCAAAAACAAAACTACAGATAAAAAACTTGTAATGGAAATGAAGAGACATTTGATTTCCTAATTATTGAAATAGACATAGCTAGAGGGAAAAAAAATAATCATTGAGCTTGAGGATATCTCAATAAACACCACACAAACAAAAAAGCAAAGAGAACAACTAGGAAAAATAACATAATATTTAAGAGTCTGGGACAACACAAAATATGTAACATATTCATAATGGCTATTTCAGGGAGAGAAGGAAGAGACAAAAAACTCAAGAAATATTTAAATAATTAAGGACTAAAAACTTACCCCAATTAATGTCAGATATCAAAACACCAATTCAGGAAGCTCAGAAAATATACAGCAAGGTAAATGTCCCTTAAAAAAAAAAAAGGCAAAAATACAGAAAATCAAAGATAAAGAAAAAAAATCCTGAAATCAGAAATACAGGAAATCACTTCATCTTTAAAAGAAATAAAGAATTATATGCAACTTCTCCAAAACCATGCCAACAAGAAAAGAGTGGGGTAAAATGTTTAAAATGTTAAAAAAAAAAAAAAACTATCAATGTAAAATTCTAAACCCTGTGAACTTATCCTTCAAAAGTGAAGAAAAAAATAAGCATGCTCTCAAAGAAGCAAAAACTGAGGAATTGGGGGAATAGGCAGTCTTAAGATGGCAGAGGAATAGGGTAGGGAGACCAGTTTCTACCCCCACAAATTCATCAAAGGATCATTTGAATACTGAGCAATTTCCACAAAACAACTTTTGAACACTGGCGGAGGACACCAGGTACCCAGAAGGCAGTCCATTCTCTTCAAAATGAGGTAGGACAAAATATAAAAGACAAAAACGGAGACAAAAGATTTAGGGATGTATACCCATCCTGGGGAGAGAGTCATGAAAGAGGA